>NW_024870950.1:10892500-13322364 GCF_019054845.1 Dipodomys spectabilis
TACCCCATTTCAGCAGCTTCATTTCAACGCGGGATAGAGATTAGAGTTTGGAGATTTTCAATACATGGGCCAGTGTACTGATGTGACTAATGGAGCATTCATCATATATTTTAATTATGGCTGGAAAGCAACTTTTTGATTGGATGGGTGAGTAAAACATTTGGCAACTTCCTGCATGAGTGCAGATGGAAAAGCGATTATATTAGAGCTGTTATTTTTTTCCTCAAGAATGACTTCCTTTGTGTGGCAATTGGATGCTTTCAGGAAATTATTCTTCCTGGCACTGCTGGTGTTCAAGCACCGACGTGAACCTGCAAACAGTAATTTAAAGGAACTTTGTTTTCTGATTGAATTAATGGAATGATTCTTGATGTCTGACAATGAAATGTAACATGAGAATAGAAGGAGGCAAGTTTTCCCCTTTATTTAAAACAAGTATTGTCTACTCTGTTTCATATTAAGACTGCCATCATTGTCCAGAATAAAAGGTAAGTAGAGGAAGCGTCTTGATGGATTTCCTCAAGTCATTCTTTTTTTTTCCTCCAGGCCTCAAATAATCCATATTTAACATTTCTCAAATTTTAGTGCTCACCTGGCTCATCAGAAGATCTCTTTTAAATGTAGGCTATAATCCAGTCAGTCTGGTTTGGCTCTGAGATCGTGCATTTCATACAACCTTCCATGTAGAAGCTTTGATGCCGCTGGTCCACGAACATGGCTTCTTCTCTGTATTGCTTATGTGAGGGTTGATATATCTATCTATATCACTTAGAAATGGCAATGTCTATTAACCTAGGGCAACAACTATCTATCTATCTATCTATCTATCTATCTATCTATCTATCTATCTATCTATCTATCTATCTATCTATCTATCAATCATCTAGCTAGCTATTACCTACCTATTATCTATCTCTGAAGAGGAGAAAAAGGAAAGAAGAGAAAGAGGGAAGGCAAGAGAGCAAGAGGGAGAAAGGGACAGAGGAAGGGAAAGAGAATAGGTGTGAGGAAAGGCAATTATGCGCTGATAGGGTTCTGGGGCCGTTTCTGTACATTGGCCTGGACTCTGCCCTGTGTTTTAAATAAGGTGGCATCTCTCAGGATAAGTAGATTTATCCACAGCAGCTGTGGCTACAATGGAAGGTAGGTGGAGGAGATAGAACACAGGGAACCCAAAACACTTGACATCCAAGAACCCAAAGGACAGGCGGAGATGTCCAGGTGATGTCCTCAGTGTCCAGGCATGGTTGCTGCCTGTCAGGTGTACCAGGAATCCGCAAGCTTGTCCCTGAAACAGACCTAGTTTCAGAAACTAGGCCCAGGGACAGATGTTCAGAAAGCCTGATTTCAAAACTTTATGCAAGTGAAGGCTCCCAGGTCAGCCCCTGGGCATCGATTGATGCCTACATATGGATCAGCTTCTACCTGTGAAGTTGACTCAGTCAGCCTGGGGGGCGGGGGCTAGAGATGTAACATGGTGATAATGAGCTGTACAGAGTCACAAGTCTTCAGAGAAATGGATTTAAGTAGCCCTCATTTGGATATTTTTGGGTGGCTGACTGACTATAGTTCCAAGAACAATCTTAGCTTCATGGCTCCCTCACTGTTCTCTTGGCTGTTAGAGTGCTCTAAATACATTTTTTTTCCATTACTCACTTATGAACAGCTGTTGACCAAAGATGTCCCTTTTGGGATCATACATAATTAGAGACAAAAGAAGGAAAATGGGACTGTAGAATAGCCTTTGACATTCCAAATAGAATGACATCAAACAGCCAAATCAGAAAAAGGACAATTCCCCTGAACCAAAGCTGTGGGGTTCAAAGGCAGTGCTCACTCCCTCAGGACCCATGAAGCCAGAGTTTCACAACTTCCCACATCCAGGCAAAGCTACCCCACTTACCATTCTACAACTAGAGGACTTGGATGATTAACCATCTCTAATGAGCCTAATAGAAGACAATGGCAGCTGTTTTTTTACCTAGGGGCAAGTTAAGGGAAAATGTGTGTGGGCTTGAGATCATCTATGCAACATTTAATTAGGATTGAGGATGGGGGAACTGAGGGGTGAACATTAGTTAGCCCCGAACATGTGGGAATTTTTTTTCCCAATCATACGTAGGTTATCTGTGTTGTCCAGGTCAAGGTAGAAGAGACATACACCAGAGTAGGAGAAGGAACTTGAATTTATAACACATTTACCATATGCCAATAGCTAATTTCTCTTCTTCTGCATACTGATTTTTCTAATGTGATCTCCTGACAAGTTCATAAAATACCCATTTAAAAAAACCCTCCATTTTCTGTCAGGAAATAGATACTTAGTGATTTTAATACTTAATTTTTCTTCTCTCATTAGGAAGTGCTGGAATTTTATAAGGTAGATCTACTTGAACCCAAGTTCAGAAACTTCTTAGTGTGATTCAAGTGATAGAGCACCTGCCTTACAAGTGCAAGGCTGAGTTCAAATCCCAGTGCTGCAAAACAAAACAACAACAAAACACAAAAACAAAACAAATAGTAAGCTGAAAACAATAACAAAAGGAACTTTCTACTTGGGACAATTCATATATAATAACATTATTCCATTAAAGCTGTGGATGAAAAATGAACATTATATTTAAAAGTTATAGCAATGTTTATTGAAATGAGTATTAATCTTGGCTTTCTGCTTCTTAAAAGGAAAGTCTTTTTTCATACTGACATAATAAGCACCAAAGATTGGCTCATGCAACTTGAATTGGTTTTCCACAGGAAGCAGTAAAGATCAAGGCCTGACTAGGCTATGGTTTCTGGTAAAATGACTCCCTTCACTGGCTTGTGAGCTCAGTGTACATTCTTGCTGGGGTCTCATATGCCTGGGGGCTCATATGTGTGGCATACATGCTTAAAGAGCAAGAGAGAAGTGAACGAGCGAGCAAATAAGCAAGCTAGCAGGAGAGAGAGAGAGAGAAGAGAGAGAGAAAGAGAAAGAGAGAGAGAGAGAGACTCTTCTTACAAGGCCACCAATCCTATCATCCAAGAGTCCTACCCTTATTACCTCATTTAATTTCCAATTCTTCTTCAAAGGTCTATCCCCAAAATATGCCATATGGTAGGTTAGGGACTCAACAAAGAAACTGGGGGCAGAACGCAGTTCAGTCTGTAACAGAAGTTGAGATGAGAAACAAAAAGTGAAAATAATTTGTATATCTGATGAGGGCTGTAGAGCCAGAAGACAAGGTATTTCAAAATGTTTTTCCAGTATTATTACCTTCAGACTTGCTCATCTAATTCTTCAATAAAACAGTGGCAAAATTATATGGTTTCCCTATTGTGGATCTTTCCTTACGGCCTGGAGAAAGCTCACATCTTTTGAGAAGGATGTCTTCCAGACCCCTTGTATTCTGTCCCATGTAGCAATTATTACTCTTTGTACCTCTTGATTCTTTGTCATTTCCTCCCATTGTTTTTCTTCCTGGGTGGCTGAGGGTTTTGTGAGAGCGGAGAAAACATCTCATCCTTCTTATGTCTCTATTACCGGCTTCAGTAAAGATGGATGGCTTACCGACTGTTGGCAAGTTTTGTTTGCTTTCCCCCTTGGAGATCTGGTGTGAGCAAGCAAGCGTAACTTCAGTGTGCACAGAGCGTGAACTACATTCTTGATGAAATTTTAATCTGCCAAAGAATACTACAAAGAAAGCTTGATCAAAGAAGAAAAAAAAAGAAACAATCCAGGAAAAGGAAAATAGAATTTCCCTAAACCATATACCTAGGAGATTGTGGGTCTAGAAGATGAAGGAAATCTCTACCTTTTGGCCTCACCATCCTACTTAAGAGTTTTCTAAGCCTGCCATGAACACATTTGCTTTTCCTTCTGCCTGGAGTTTCATCTTTTCTTTTCTTGTTGGGCTTCTTTTCTTGTTAGGTCTTTGTTCAAATGATCATCCTTCTGAGAAACTATGATTGACCTCTTGACCTAAAATGACATCTCTCAGTCCCTCTCCCTCATCCCTCCATATATTTTTGCTCCTAAAGACTTACTATGATCTGTACTTTGTGTTGGAGGAATTGAGTTGTTTTCTTATTGATTGTCTTGTCCTTCTCTATGATTAGAGTCCCAGGAAGTCAGACATTAGGTTTCTTTGTTCATAGTCAAATTCTCCTGTGCCTCAAAGTATTAATTAACACACTCTCAAAAATATTATTGGGAGGATAAGCAAATTGGAGATTGTGTTCGTTATATCTTAGAGAGCAAGTTGTCTGAAAGTATAGTCTCCACATAGCATCAACAACAGCTGGGATTGCCATCAACACAATACAACATGGTAGAAACGCAGGTTCCCCAACCTCATCCGAGTCTCTATGAATCAGGGTCTGACCATCTGCATCATTACAGATCCACCAGGTGCTTCTGATTCATGCTCAAGCTTGAGAGCCACTGGTCCAGCTGTGCTTCAGAATCTTTAACAGACAGATGAGTCACTTGGGATAGCTTCAGAAAATCCAGATTCTTATTCAGTAGGTCCGGGGAGGGTGGAGATTCTGCATTTCTAACAAGCTCCCAGTTATGTTCATGTGTTGCTGTCTATGAACTTGCCACTCAAGTAATCTTTGCAGCTATCTAGGGAGCTTTAAAGATTACTGATGCTGGTCCTATCCTCAGACATGCTGGTTTAATTGGTCTGGAGTGCAGCTGGACTTGGTCTTTTTAAAAGCTCCACAGGCAATTCTAATGTGCAGCCAAGGCTGGGAACCTACTGCTATTGTGTGTGTGTGTGTGTGTGTGTGTGTGTGTGTGTGTGTGTGTGCTGCAGATGGGTAAGAGGCTGTGCAGACAGGTGGATTCATTGGAGGTCAGGGGCTGAGGATGTTTTGGGCCCTGGTATGTATTAGAGTTTAGACACATTGCTGAAAAGCAGGGGTAGCTAGAGAAGACCTAAGTATTCTTTGAGAAGCCTAAGACAGTGAAAGAAAAATGTAAAGCCAGAAAGAAAACTAAATTCCTGCTTACTGACTGAGATGTGCAAACACTTCTGCTCAATACGATTTGATGATGCTCTGGCGATACAGATCCAATGAGAAAAAAAAGAATGACAATTCGCTCCTGAAGATAAAACTCCTACAGATAAACAAATGTTCTAGAGATTACATTAACTGGCCAGGTTAATTAAAAATGACTCCAATAATTAGTTTTATGTGTTCAATTTCTTTGTTATTCGGATAGACTCTTTTCATGGAAAACACAAAAGCCCCAAAATGAAACCTCTTCTGACTTCTCTGTCCATGCTTTGAACTTGTGTTCTTAAAGAAAAAAAAACCCCACACCGTGGATGCAGAGGGTCCTTTAGATATAAAACAAATCCTTCTTTTGGAGACAGCCTAGATACAATGGGTCATATCTTGAGATGAAAGACACAAAAGTGGCTTTTGCTTTTGTTACGCTATTGTTCTTGGCAATATTTATTAGGATGTTCCAGGAATATTCCCCCAGGTGAAAAATGATTAAATAAATAAATAACCCTGCTAGATAAATTAAAATTTAAAAAGAGAATGGGGAAAGTAATTATGATATCTGCAACAGATAAGACATTGGAAGTGTCAGTGACTCACTCATTCTGCTTTTCGCTACTTCTTTATGTACTTCAGCATCTCAGGCTCCCATGAACATCATGAATTTGTATGCATCATTGCTCAGGTCCAGGGTGGTATGGCTGGGACACTACCTTGATGAGTCTCAGAGCTGATGTCCCCATGCTTTTTCCAGAGAAGAATCTCTTCCATCATCCATCTCCAATCAAGAAACCAGGCTGGGCCTGTGGTAGATGATCGTGTTCTCCCTTGAATATTATTGACTGTTCTAGAATCTAAACCATGTTCATCACATTCTTTCCCCTGGAAATTAGGGCACGGGAGCCAGGTGGCACTGATCCTAGGAGGTTGGTAGAGCAGCTTTGTTGTGGTATAAGTTGAGAGTGGTGCTATGTACCATGGAACTTTCAGTAGAGGGGAGATATCATTCCTGTTCTGTACCATTCACAGTGGTAGTTACTGAGTATTTGAAATGAGCTTTGACTGACTTAAAAAAAAAAACCATCAGTCAAATCTTAAATTGTGCATTTCATTGAACTTTAATTAATTTCCATGACTTTCTATTTTAATGAAAGTTAAACTTTATATTAAGTGGCTGCCATATTGGACAGCATAGTCCCAAAGTTAAGTTTTAAACCTTCCTTTTCTGAACAAGGAAGTCTCCAGAAATTCATCTGAATATCTCTGTGACCAAATTCTGGCTTCCCCCATTGCATCAATTTCACAGAGACCAGATACCTTTTCAATAGACTCCCAATTCATTTCAGCTTGCCAGAGACTTCTAATAAGATAGTACCTCAGTGAAATAAGAATATAGACACTGAACCCTTGTGCTAT
Organism: Dipodomys spectabilis; assembly: GCF_019054845.1. Lineage (NCBI taxonomy): Eukaryota > Metazoa > Chordata > Mammalia > Rodentia > Heteromyidae > Dipodomys > Dipodomys spectabilis. The sequence continues at coordinate 10,898,909 of NW_024870950.1, forward strand.
GCTGCCCATCCATCACATTCATGCAGTTAGTTGTGAAGGTATTGGACTTGTTTTGCCTGTAGCTGTTTTGTCAAAGCAGGAATTGAAGATGTTATAATAACCTGTAATGCCCATCGGATACCCTAAGCAAATGATCTCACTATATCAGAGAGACACTATATGAAATATGAAAGGACTAATGACATGATAAAGGTGGCACTGTTTCTAGAGAGTCAATTAGGACCCAAGGCATTTGCCTAATAATTAATTTAGTAGACTACCAGTATAAATATAGTATTACACCCTCTGGGTGGAACCTACTGTTGTTGAAGGCACATACCACCATATCGATATTTTCATCTCAGACCTGGTCTAGTGAATATGTTGGTGCTTCATTCTGAAATCAGACCAAAGGCTGATGAAGTCCAGATGTGGTAGGATGGCCCTCTCATTGAAAAGTGCACAGCAATTTGACATAGGGCATAACCTAAAGTGTGGGTGACCTTGATCCACTGATTATTCCATGAGCTTTGGTTCCCTCAAACATAAACTCTAAGGCCAGAAGGACTTTATACATCACAGATTCCAACCACTATCATAGAATGACTCATATGAGCCCCCTAGCAATCTTGCAAACTATATATGGTCCTTTCTTACCATCATTGCTACTGTTACCATTGTGATTGTGGTTGCTATCACCATCACCACCCCACCACACGATTGTTATTCCGTAGCAGATAGGGATGCTAAGGCTCAGAAAGAGGATGCCAATTAATTCAGATCCCACTGTTAACTAGTGGGGAAGGCAGAATTTGCAACTGGATCCGCTGACTCTAAATCTAACATTTAGCAGGGAAGAACATCTGTATCTGTTTAAAAATTATATGGAGACAGATGAAATTCCATATGCTTAATACTTTGGGGGAAAAATATGAAGCAAATAAAGTTTCTATCTTAGGAGATGAGAAGGGCAATAATATCATGCTTTTTTTGCCAGAGAAGGGGGCGTCTGGATTTTGAGGTACATTCTTCAGAGTTTGGTGCTTTCATCCATGGCTGGAAAATACTCTAACAACTAGAACTCTGCTGAGTCCTTCAGAAGCCAAGAAGAAGAACCAGTCTCACAATGTAACCAGATGGCCATTTTTCTTGATGTTTAATAATGGTTAATTCTTATGGGAACATAATATGTTTAGCTTTTCTCATTGAGTTCTTTCAACAGCTCTATATGATCTGTGTTATAATTCCTAATTCTCAGATGAAGTAATTTTCACAGAGGAAGGCTGAGTTAGCCAAGATTACTGAAATATAATTTGTCCAAGCCAAATATTCACACTCCAGATCTTTCTGGCTACAGAGTGTAAGTTCCAAGCTATGATATTTTTACTTCCTTCTTTATTTCTGGTTGATTATGAATCATTAATAAAATGGATTAAAGATCCATCTTTGTTTTAGCAATATCACATGACGAGAAACCCGTGGTCTTGTTGACTTTTGGAAGGCAACGTGATAGATGAGGAAATGTGAAAACCTCCAAAGCAAAATGAGCCACAAGGATCCCAGTCTCTTCTTGTCACCTCCCCTCTAGTGTTATGACAGAATGCTAACTCTTTCGTGAATGGGAGAAGTAGATGAAGGTCAATGTCCTCACAGGTTTCTTGGATCATATCTTCTGGAATGTTGCTGGTCCATCATAACTAAACCCAGAGCCAGACCCACAGTGGAATCTGTTGGAGGCATGAATTATTCTGACTCCTAATATTGTCAATCCATAAGAACACACAGGTCTTTCACCAGCCTGTGTCTTATTGTAATCTCACATAAAACACCACTTACGTATTCCATATGTAAAATGCAAGGAGACAGTATGAGGTTATGTATTACATTTTTTTTCTGGTGAATGAATAGAGTCACCTATTACAGGAAAACCAACACTTGGGATAGATGGTTTAGGAAGATCCTTGTTTGGGGCCCAAATGAAATACCTTTGGGAGGATTCTGAGGTATGCTGATGTAATATGTGGTCTGATTCTGGTTTATCTCTTCTAAAACTCAGACTAGCTTTTAATCCATCCCCATTGTGAAGCAATAAGAAGAATCTAACCTGTGGAATCTAATGTGTGGGAGCAGAGATTTGGGGAGAGATTTAGGGATAAATAATATCACCAGGTTGGAACCTCAGACTTCTGTAGTTTATAGGTGGGTTTCTGGTGGGTTTATAGGGATTAACAGAGGGAGGAGGAGGAGGAAGTGGAGGAGAAAGAGAAAACAAAGAAGGAATAGGAGGATGTATAATGTCCACTTCCTCTCTCTTACCCTTCACTGCCCTAGAGCTCTGCCAACTGGAAGGCCATGCCAGATTTGAAATCTTGACCTACTTAGGATCTCTAGAAATGTGAGCCAAAATAAACCTCTTTCCATTGGAACTTATCCCATAGTTTAAGCTTTAGTTTGTCTTAGACAACAAACTAATACATACAGATTAAGAATGTGTTTAGACCAGTGGGCACTTGTGAAACTCAGGTTGAGGTGAGCGGAGGCCTTAGATGCTCAGGTTAATAGTGATTGAGGATGTATCACCTAGCCACAGGCTGCTTCATAGATGGATGACCACCTACCACAGAAGTGAGATTTCAGAGTTTCCATGTTAATGACTTTATTAATACTCTATTGCTGGGAATCTGGCTTTAGTCTTAATTCTCTGACTCTCCAATGTGATATATAATGAGGGAACCAATGGACTACAGAATCGCTACAGAAGTCAAGAGCTTGAGTTCACACATCTTCCAAAGAATAAGAAAGAGTCAAATCCTTGGGAGACCAGGGATGTAGAGGATGGTATATTAGCAATAATTAAGAGGAACTATTATGGTTGCTAGGAGTGATGCTCATGGAAAAAGAAGAGGTATATTTTCCAAATTCTTGTAAGGCTGATTATTCACCAATAAGCCAAATGTTTAGTTTGATCTAAGATTTCATGGGTGAGGGGGAGGATGCACACAGAATGATAGTTTATCTAAACCGAAAGTACCTTGAGGCCAAGGGGCGGTGCTTTTGCATGATTTCAACCACACCATCCAATTTCAACCAGTGTCTGATCATATTGAGATGGAAAAAACACCTAAATTTATTAGGTAAAGGACTTCATAGCATCAGAGTTATCTGAAAATGAGAAGAGCTTTCTGTGTAGCTTATCTTCTCTGTCCCTGGATACTTACTATTATAGGCTGTGTAGTAACCCTTATAGATGATCTATTCATGTGAAAAATAGTTGTTTTTTTTTAAGTTTCTCAGGATTTTTTTGGTTGTTGTTATTGGTTGGGGCTTGAACTCTGGGTCTGGGCGCTGTCCCTCAGCTCTTCAGCTCAAGGATAGTGCTCTACCACTTGAGCCACAGCACCACTTCCGGCTTTTTCAGTTTATGTGGCACTGAGGAATCCAACCTAGGGCCTCATACATGGGAGGCAAACACTCTACCACCGAGCTACCTTCCTAGCCCTTTCTCGGGTTTTTATGGTGCTATGTACATTGGTAATTAAGGGATACAACATAGTATAAATCACTCATTGAATCTTAGTCTCTGAAGCTGATTGTGTTAATGAAGTAGTTCAGGCATCCAAATGGGAGAGGAGTGGGAGGGAAAACATTGACTTAGCAGGAGCACGTAATAAAGGAGACCCAATCTGTGATAAATGTTTAACTTTAGAGAAGTTGGTGCTATTGCTACCCATCGATGTGCCATCTTTCTTCCAAGATCTTTTTTTTTTTTTGGTCCGGTCGTGGAGCCTGAACTCAGGGTCTGGGCGCTGTCCCTCAGATCTTCAGCTCAAGACTAGCGCTCTACCACTTGAGCCACAGCGCCACGTCTGCCTTTTTTTTTGCTTATGTGGTGCTGAGGAATATAACCCAGGGCCTCATGCATGCAAGGCAAGCGCTCTACCACTGAGTCATCTTCCCAGCCCATAGATCTTCTTGACTGCTTTGCAAATGTCTTGATGGTTAAGAGTCTTGTTAAGAGCAGAGGGTAACTTATAACTCTATCAACTAGGATCATAGTTTTCATTTTTCACCAGGGTTTTTTGCCTATTCTCTTCAAAGAGTTTTATTTATTTTTTTTTTTGCAGTCATGGGGCTTGAACTCTGGGCTTGGGCACTGTCCCTGAGCTCTTCAGCTCAAGGCAAGTGCTCTACCCTTTGAGCTACAGTGCCACTTCCTCAAAGAGAGTTTTTTTTTAATTCTCCTTGAATTACAAGTTTGATAGATACCTACCTGTGATACACGTATGCTTATATCAACCCATCAATTCTTTGACCTGTCAATGGATGCATGAATTGGCCCATCCATCCATCTGTCTTCTATCAATCCTTTTCTCCTTCCCTCATACCTAGTCACAATCTTCTAATTGACTATGTCTGGATCATTAACGTTCTGGAAATGTTAAGACCTGTTTAATTTCTTATAGCATTTTTTTCTTTTGTAATATATCATCCTCAATGTACACTGTTGGGACAGTATGAATAAAAGTACAAAATCCACTTCCTAACCTAATGGCAACTTAGGTTAAAAAGCCATATAAGTGTTATGGCTGTGCTGAAAGAAAAGTGACTAATGATTAGCCACTGTTCTGGAGGAGACCCAGGGGGGAAAAACTTGCTTAATAAGCTAGGTGGTAGAAAGCTAGGTTTTTTTTATTGATAAGTAGGAAATAAAGTGATAGGAAGAATCTAGGTAGAGAAAAATTCTCAGAAAGGTTGGAGAGCATACATTGTATATGACACATTGAAGAGTCAAGAACTTAAAAAAGTTCACAAGCCCTTTTGTTTTATTATGAGCCTGTGATGATGCCAGATATTAGACCTTCAAATTCCAAGCCAAGGATGTAAGGACCTTCCAATCAAGGAAATGGGGAGCCTTTGAAAGCTGAACAGGGCAATGTTGCATAAATAGCTTTCAGAGAAGAATAGCTTAGAAACCTGAAAGAACATGAATGGATTGGTAAGGACAGAATTAGAAAGCAGAGAATCTAGACACAAATGTCTCATTCCAAGTCATTTTTTCCTGCTTGGAGGACATAATGTACACACGTGCACAAACACACAAACAATACAACACAAAACCCGAAGCCTCCAACAAACTGTTTTATTATGACACAAAAGCTATAAGAGTAGTGATGCATATAAAACCAGTGCAGGATGTTTTTAGTGGCTTTATGAAATCAAAATAGCCATAGATAGTTAAAATTGGAATACCTCGAATCAGGTTATAACTGTTGGAATGTGGGAAGTAGCAGCAGCAATGTAATCATATTTTTATAGCTCTAGCCTGGTCTTTTCACTCAGATAGCTGAATGATGTGTAGATGAGAAGAGGAAAGCCAGAAAACCAATGCTGTTAAATAGCAAAGGATGAGAGCCATTGAATTTCAATGGCCCAAACAGTTACACTTTTGATAAAAGGATCATGGGATCACAATCTTTCCAAATCAGAAATAGGCGTGCCATGCTAGGACTAAAGATTAGATTGACATATGGTGTATCAGGTTTCCAGGGCAATAACAACACTGGTCAGAACCAGCCATGACAGACACTTTGACATCTATGCTTTCATTAAGTACCCAATAGGAGTTTAACTTTCATAATCATAGATACAGGCACTGAGATTCAGAGGAATTCCAGCAACTGGCCATGATATCTCTGGGTATCTGAGTGTTTGATCTTACTGTTTCACCTGTAGACAAGGCAGATCTTGCTCAGAGGTATTACAATAGATGCCTTCTTCTTCACTAGTCAAATCATCTCTCTAGGTTCTTTTGTAGGTAAAGGATGGAGCCAGTTGCCTTTAGTGTTAACATGGTCAGCTGACATTAGTGATTTGGTCAATGCCAGTTATTTTAAGGGTCACTGGGGAGATAGGCCTTAATTATCACATGGTCCATATTCATAAGATATTCTTTGACCTTCATCCCAGCTGGGATCTTTCAAATGCTGCACTTTAAAAAGCTTAGAGATATGTTCAAAAATATTTGAATGAACAAAAGCATTCTGCAAGTAATTAATTTGCATCAATGGCCAAGGAAGGAATCCAAGATTTGAAAAAAAAAAAAACCATGGTATGGAGAATAAAAGGCAGCTCATAGGCCAAAAGCTACAAACACACATGTTTGTGTAGATATACCTCAAGAAGATATTTGGCTTGGTTCGATTTGGTAGAGAGAAAATTTATGACCCGTCCGGTGTTATGTTACTGCTACAAATGATGGAGTTCAAGGCCATCACCATTTTGGAATCTTTAAGAAACCAAGAGGGATCTGTGGAAGGGTAGAATGGCTGCAAATGGAAATATGGGCTCCATGGTCAGTCTCATAATCCCTGAAAGGGAAAAGAAAATCTGCCTCTTCTGGGATTTCTGTGGTCACGTTAGGGACTGGAGCCAGGAAGGCTTGTCTGGCCGACCCCTAGAATGCTGAACATGCCTCATTTTACCGTTCACATTTTCTCAGCCACAAAAGCCATTCATTGCCACAGAGGCCCCAGGATGGCTATTTTCTTGTTCCAGGTTTAGAAACTTCCAGTTCTTCTTTAGTTGACTAAGTGGCTATGCCAGGGTTTAGAAGTACTAAGTGATTGAGAAGAGCCAGACCTAAGACAGGCCCATCTCATTTATTCCTGAACTAGTCATTCAGATGACTGATGGTTACCTGTCAAGTTCTGACTTGCTCATATTTAAAGCAGAGACTATCCTAATATGTCAATAGCAATATGAGGAAAATCATCTCTCTCTCTCTCTCTCTCTCTCTCTCTCTCTCTCTCAGTTATCTCTCAGTGGAGGGAATTTAGATTGCAACACAATTAATGTTGTGGTTGTTAATTGTTGTCAGTAGGTAATACTTTGTATGTACTACATTTCTAGCATTAGACAACCACTTAGAGATGAATAGAATCGAGTTGTCTCTCTGATCAAAGTCCATGAGAGACTCAGACCCAAGGTCAGTATGAGAAAGGCTCAGGCAGAGCTCAGGGAACACAGGAAGGAAGCTGGCCATGGAAGATAGTCCCTAGGGAAGGTGTTTACAGGAGACAGCATCTAAGTGAATGTTAGATACCATTTCTCAGGTAGAGAGTTTGAACGAAAGAGATTGGGGTTGACAGTCACATTGTAAAACTTCACATCCAGGCCCCATCTCGCTTTGTGTCCAGTAGAAATACCTGTGGACATGTCACATCCCATTTCAATGCTCCGATTTGTCAAAACAAATTATATTATTTATCGAATTGACTGTTACAACCATGTAGCATTCAATGAGTTGATTAATAATTGATTAGCTTTGAAGCATTTGCTTGTGGATATTTAATAAACTGTTAGTTCATGTTGATTTCACAATTGTCTCCTCAACTGCATGATCCAATCTGCGGGAGGTCTCTGAGTCCCTGCTGGCCCTTGATGATGTCACTGTGCCTTGATAGTGCCATTGACCTGAGAACTCTATAGGGCTTAGAAGATGACCTAGGAACTACACGAGGCTCAATTACTCGTGGCACAGATGGTAAAGTGGTAAACAAGGGGGCTAGTTCAAAAAGAAGAACCAAGGGAGGCCAAGACATTCTGATGATTACATATCAAGCAAATGACTCTAGTCCCCAAAGAAGGAAGTGTTACTGAAGCATTTCTAGCAGGGCAGTGATGATCATAGTTGCAGCTGAGAAAAATAATACTGGCGGATAGACTGAAGGCTGCCTTGGGACATACAGGAGATGGGAAGAAGGCTGCTGTGAGCTTCCAATCTAGGGAACATCAGGCGGCCTTGATGAGAACACCCAGGTGAGGGTGAGGAGGAGCTGATGGAAAGCAGATGGAAAAGCCAAAGGCTAGAGGGACAGTGTCTGGGCCTAGGGCTACGCTGAGGGGAAGAGCATCAGCACTGAAGTGTTGAGAGGCTCTTCATGGAATGTAGCCATAACCAGGCTGCTGGGATACCTCATTCATCCCAGGCTGTAACCCGAAGCTAGAGGTATCCATTAGCGCCATAGGGGTTTTCCTTTTTGGTCACGGGAAAACGTGAGAGTCAGGAATCTGACCTCTGGCCTTGGCTGGCCAATGACCTGTTGAGTGTGCTTGTTAAAATGTCAGCAGTTTTTTTTTTCTTCTTCTTCTGTGGGAAATCTCTTTTCATTCTCAACCCCTGGCATGGGAGCACCTCAGGAGGGAGTCGAGGGGTCATGGGTAATAACTGAATCTTCTCTTCCTGTTGTTCCTGCGCTTGAAATACATGGGCAGGCAACATCAGAATGGATGGTGGATTTGAGCAGCACCAGAATGAGCCCAGCAGATGCATGAGATGAGCCAGCCCAGGCTCAGTCAGGACACCAGTGATCACGTGGAATGGGCTGAAAAGCATGAGGATGAAGTTGATGGCAGCGAGCATTTAATGGGCACTAACAGTATACCTGGCAGAGTGCTTGAAGCACATAGCATATGGTCTCTTATACGACCTTTGAGACCTCATGAGCCAAGTTTGGCTGTTCAGGGAGAAATGGTACTAGTATTATAGAATGGGTAAGCCTGTGCTTCTTACTTCTGGTTATTCTTTTCTTCTGGAAATATCTCGTGTTTATTTTTGTCCAGCGCTAGCAACAGGCTGAAATGTTCTTCCCTGTGCCTTCCATCTAGCTGGGATTACAGCCTGTTTTTGAGATGGGGGTCTTGCTAACTTTTGCCTGGCTAGACTCAGACTGCTATGCTGCGGATCTCGACTTCTCAATTAGCTGGAGTTACAGTTAGTTGTTTATAACTTGTTCCTTCATTCATGACACCATATCTCTCCTTGGAAAGTTTTAGCACCTTCCTTGATATAGACAGGTTGGCTCAACTTGGCTCAGTGCATCTTTTAACCGGAAAGGAAATCACACCTTGCTGCTTTCACCTAGATGATAAACTACACTTCGGTAGAGAAAGCGTTCTTTCTTGGAACACTGGTATATATTTTGGTGCTTCTGAGAAATCACAGTTTGGAGAAGTCTAAAGACAGCGTTGATCCCAAGGCACTGTGTGTGTGTGTGTGTGTGTGTGTGTGTGTGTGTGTGTGTGTGTGCTACAACCCCAGGAAGTCAGTCCACTCCCAGAGAAAACAATTAGGACCATGTGGTTTCTCATTCACCACTGTTTTCAGAAGGCCTGCCAAAACATTTGAGACGAAGACAAAAAGGTCATTCATGCCCCACCACGCACACTGGGGAGCAAGGAGTGTTCCCTGGATAGAGAGAGGCAGGCAGTCTGCCGGCTCCCACCGTGAGGCTTTATTAGTGGGGCAAACACAATTTAGGGAATGAATGAAAGGGGTCAAACATTGCAGCTAGTGGGAGAGAACGCCTTCCCTCAGTGGGCCAGGGAGTTTGGCAGGGATGGGACCCCACCTAATTAGTGTCCCTCTGAATGCGGGAAGGCCCAAGCCCTTGAAGAATTTCTGTGACTGCTTAATTAGAATTGAATCTCTTTGGGTCTTGCCAGTCCAGGGCAAGACCAAGGGGGAGCTTTACAAACTCTTCTCACAAGTTGTCCTTCTGCCACATCGCAAGGGTGAGAGAATTGTATTTGCCCCCAGAAGACCATCTAGTAAGTCATGACCCGCTGAGCCCCAGAAGCCATTAGAAGTAATAAGACTGTCACCAATAATGCCATTCTAGCCTCACACACAGAAGAGACTGTTAGTATGGAAATGAAGAAAGAATTCAAAATAGATTGTTGGGCAGCAGCAGGGGGTGGAGAGGAGTCTGTGGGGGGGGGGGGCCAAGAACACAGAGAGAACTGAATTTGAAGAATCCCAGATCTGGATCTTCAGTTTATAGTTTTTTTAAAAAGTTCTCTATAAAAAAAGAAAATGGGTACAATGCAGGATCTTCATATTTACTAAATGATTAATTGAATGACGGAACAAAAGAATTATTTTGTTGTCCCAGATCTGGGGATAAAGATTTCATCATTGATGAGCCATATGGAATAAGGAATTCTTCCCTGGATTTATGTCATGGATCAATCCTTAGCTGGAGGTTGATTACAGAAAAAAAATCTTTTGATTCAAAAGATTAATGGCTAGTCTTAACTTTTTAAAACTCCTGTACATTTTGAATGTTGGGAAAAATAATTGCAAAACCATAATTTTGAAATCACAGAAGTAGAAGCCAAAGAAATTGTTGCTGTTCTTTTTCCTTGGAAAAGGTTATTGCTAAGTGCTAAGTTATAACAATGTGGACAGGAAGCTGAATATAAAAATTCCAAACAGAGGGTAATAAAGCTCAGAGTAACATTTAAGTCCAAGGGAATTTCCTTGACTTTTTACTTAAAGCCTAGTAGTTCAGCAGGGCCTGTGGAAAGTGAAGTCTGATGAGAAGTTTGGGGATGTGCAAGTAGTTGTTTTGTGTGTGTGTGTGTGTGTGTGTGTGTGTGTGTGTGTGTGTGTGAGTGTTTATGACTTGCAAGGTGACCTTGAGAGAAATCTCTTCTTCTCTAAACCTCCCACTATTTTTTTCTGTGGAATGGAAATTGTAACACCTGCTTAGCCTACCATTCTAGGTGTTTCTAATACGGCACAAGGCATTCATTATACATAGATGCTGTTTAAAGACTACGTAACACTATAATAGATCATTTTATTGTCATCATTTTATGGCCATCTCATTTCAACACCTAATATCACTAAGTGACAATTTTTGAGTTTGTGATACTACTAAAGACCTCCTTACTCTAGACATTCTCTTGTTGAATTGGTAGAAAATATTATTTTCACCAGCAATGAAAAACCCATGTGGTCACTTTTATTGAAAGATTCTTGACCAAGAAAATGTACATAGACTGGTGAAAGGGATCTGGAAGATGAGAGAGTGAGCAACAGAGATGGTATATTCTTGCCTTTTTAATTTTTCTTTCTCTCCTTCCTTTTTCTTTCCTCCTTTTTGAAAAAACTAAGAGCCATACACTTGCTAGTCTGATATTCTACCATTTTATTTAGTTATTTATTTACTTTTATTGTCAAGGTAATTTACAGAGGGGTTACTGTTACATATGTAAGGTAATGAATACATTTCTTGTCGAACATTGTTACCCCATCTCTCATTTTTTTTTCCACTTTCCCTCTCCTCAAGTTGTAAAGTTAACTTGCAATATACCGTCTTGTGAGTATTCATGTTGCATTGGTTTGACCTTTGTCTACCACTTTAATCTGACCTCTAGACCTGCTTTTTTTCTGGTATTTTTTAGAGATATCTTCAAGTACACTTTTCTGCTCACACTGGACTCAAACTATTTTCCAGCTCTCAGCTTCCTGAGTAGCTAGGATTATAGGCGTGAGCCATCCAGCTTCTCCTCATTTTTAAAAACACTCTTCCTTGTCACCTCATACTTATGTGACAAGAATGTATTACGTTCTGTGATAACAAAATTAATGAGACGTAATCCTTACTCTTAAAGACTACAAAGTTTATGAGTGGTGAAAGGCAAGTTAACAGGGACTTAAAGCAAAATGTCAGGTAAATCCTGACAAAGCTGGATGGAATGAAATACAAAAAGAGGCTTCCTGGAAAAGAAAATGTCGTTTGGGTTTTGAGGGCTGAATAGGAGTTTTGTTTTTGTTTTTGATTGTGTGTGTGTGTGTGCCCATTCTGGGGCTTGAATTCAAGGCCTAGGCCCTGTCCCTAAGCTTTTGTGCACAAAGCTGGTGCTCTGCCACTTGAGCTAAAGCTCTATTTACAGCTCTTTTTTTTTCTTTTTGATGCTTAATCCAACCTAAGAGTCCCAGAGACTTTCCTGCCAGGGCTGGCTTAAAAACACACTCCTCAAGTAGCTAGGGTTACAGGTGTGAGCTATTAGATGAGACCTGAATAGGAAGTTTTGGAGGGAAACACTGACTGGGTTGGTGAGGAAACTTGACATGTTCCCACAGAACTGAAGGGAAGGGTATTTAGGAACAGATCCTAGGAAACACGACAGTGTGGAGAGACACTGGATCTGGAAGGGGGCATCCCCATTACACTGGCCATCCCGGGAACCACTGGCATGCTTAGTGATGTGATCCAAATGGATGATCGAAAACAAATCATCCTGGGAAATGAGGAGGCTGGAGGGAAAAAGGGAAATGGGGAGGTGCGGAGAACAGCGTGGGCGGGATGCAGTGCCCTCAATGAAAGGGAACAGCAAGGATGCAGGCCAGGACCAAAAGCCAAGGCCCCTGAGCTCAGGGGAGGAGCCAGCTCAGAGAAGCGCAGAGCGTGGGGATGGAGAGGGGCGGAGGGAGCGCGGGGCACTGCCGTCTTGAGCGCTACCTCTAGCTATTTGCCAAAGCAAGTTGTTTGTCTTCTTTTCATGGTACTTTCCTAATGTATAAAAGCCAAATTCATGTAGTTTCCTCTTAGAAATCAATGTGTGTTTTGGGACCATATGTTTCTCTCATCTGTTGAAGAACATTCCAGATAAAGGGATAATGAGTTTGATGTTGGTTTGTTTTTCCTAGAGAAACACTTCAAGAGTATTAAGGAGTTGAGCACCACCATCATCTTGTGTAGGTCATAGCAGGTCAAGTAAGAAATGGATTTTTTTTCCCAGGAGGCTTGAACTCAGGGACTGGGCACAGTCTCTGGGCTTTATTGATCAAGGCTAATGCTCTACCCCTTTGAGCCACAGCTCTACTTCTGGTTTTCTGGTGGTTAAGAGATAAGAGTTTCCTGGACTTTCCTGCCTAGGGGTGGCTTCGAAGTATGATCCTCAGATCTCAGCCTCCTGAGTAGCTAAGATTATAAGCATGAGCCATCCGTGGCAGGAATGGGTTTTTATGGGCCAATCAGCCTGAAAATTTACGAGTTAATACAATGGAAACAATTGTCACTGCCAACTGGATGATGTAGATAGTATGCAATAAATAACCACTTGCTTGTAACTCATAGTATACTTGGGAAGGATTTAGGATTTGAACTCAGGACCTTGTGCTTGGTAGGCAGTTCACTCAACCACTTGAGCCATGTACCCAGCTCTTTTTTACTTGGGTTTTTATTAAATAAGGTCTCAACTTTATACTACAATCTTCCTGTTTGCTCTTTCCATATAGCTGGGATGACAGCAACATGCTGACAGGCCCAGTTTTATTATTTGCAATGAGGGTCTCATGAATTTTTGCCCAGTCTCTGCCTTCCAAGTAGCTGGGATTACAGGCACAAGCCATCATGCCTGTCTTCTAACTCACAATTCTATGATGATTTTGAAGCCATTCACAGAGCTGACACTTTGAATTCTGCCTTTTTCTCTTACCTTTTCCCTCTCTTGTTCTATGCTCTCCTGTGTGACATGCTCCATTCCCGTGGTACTGTATTATCACCTACAATCAAAACAACTATAGTTTGAGACAGGATAGAAATGGCTGAGTCCACTGGGATGTCTTCCTGGCAATCCCATGGCTGTTTCCTTCCAGAAAAGCTCTTTCTTTCGAATGTATTTCTTATCTATTTAAGCATAATTCTTTCTCAACCTTCTATTTCCACCCTGAGGTTGGACCTCAACCAAAGGCTCAACCTTGTGGATGCTGTGTGCAGATCTATATCCATATTCGAGTTCCATCTTCTGAAAGATCAATGACTAAGGCTACTAATGGAAGGGATTATCCAAGCCTGAGGAAAGCTTGAAGTTGTCTTTTGGAGAGCTCAACTGACTCAGCATCAAACCCGAAGATTTGTTTTTTCTTTGTAACATGGGTCACACTGTCACATTTTGTTTTTTCATCTCTAACTCCATGGTGTGATTCCTGGCATGACATTAACCTCAGATTCCTCACTCTGCAAAATGCAAATAACGAAGTCTGTCTTCCAGAGATGTTCTGCAAATTCAGTCTCTAATGTAGGTATGATAGACCTGTGTATCAGTCAGGATCAGTTGGGTTCAGCTGCAGTTAACACCAGAGGCTGCTTTTCAGTGGTTTAAAACAACAAATCACGACTTAGTTTAGGTAGCACATATCCAATGATGCATGAGTGGGTTTTGTGCTCTATCATCCTTGAGGATGCAATCTGAGGTAGGCTCCGGCATCTTGTGACATCAGCGCCTCAGTATTAGGGTTCAAAATAACTCAGATAACTTTTAGTTGTGTGTCCTTGAATAATGTAGATGCATGGCTGCCATGTTGAACTTCAAAGGCAAGAGAAAGCACAACCTTTCCATGTCTGATTATCTAGAATGGTCAAGTAGTACAGATCTGTAATCTCAAACTATGGGGGAGGTGGAGGCTGAAGGAACTTGAGTTTGAGGACAGCCTAGTCAAAGCAGTGTTACAGTAGTTGTTGAGTGGTAGAGCACTCATTTAGCAATGCCCTAGGTTCAATCAACAGCCTGGCTTTAAAACAAAACTAAACAAAACAAGAAAACAAGTGTCTAAACAGTTTAGCTATCTTCTACTTTCAAAGGTGCATCAGCTGTACTGTATTTATTTGTGTGTGTGCCAATTCTGGGAATTGAACGCAGTGCCTGGGAATTCCACTTCTGGCTTTTTTACTGGTTGATTGAAAAGAAGAGTCTCACAAACTCTCCTCCCTACTCTGGCTTTGAACTACAGCTTTCAGATTTTAGTCTCCTGAGTAGCTAGGATTATAGGCTTGAGCCACTGGGACCCAGCTGAGAAAAAAATTAAACTCAAGCACTCATGCTTATGAAAATAGCACTTGGTGTTTAAGTGAACAATGTGTGGATCGGGGTATATGTGCATCTGTGTGTTGTATTTGCTTGGGGGTAGAGATGTAAAAGAAGCGTAAGAGATATACTGACAACAGCTATTGACTTTATGTTGTGTTAATAATATACTCATGTCCTATAAATTTCTAGAGGTTAATGGAGTAAATAATTAGCTTAAAATTTCATTTAATGATGCATTTTAAATATGTATTAGAGTAAGTTCAAATAAGCTTGCCTAATACCTAAAAAAGGACTCATTGGTTCCCAAGTGGAATTGGAACTCAGAGAGAGAGAGAGAGAGAGAGAGAGAGAGAGAGAGAGAGAGAGAGAAAGAGAGACAGAGAGACAGAGAGAGAGGGGGGAATTCCAACAAATTCTCCATAGTCCTTTTGGTTTACTAACATAATATAGAGCAACGTTTGCTCTTTTAGCATTAGTTGGAGCTAGACATCTCTGATCTTAGTGGTGTGATGTTGGGAAAATTCTATCACCTCTCTGAGAATTATTTTCCTCAGATATAAAGCAAGAGGCCTTGTCTGGCCTCACAATCTTGTATTTAATGAATTCAACCCCACTATCATTTAGGCTTCCAAGAGTAAAAAGCTCATTGCCTTGGCTATGAGGCCTATTTCATTCTTTTGTAGCACCAACTTGCTAGAAAGTTCTCCCTGAGAAGCTATAATATCTTCTCATTCAGGCCAGAAATGCTTCTCCTGCATGAGCGAGTCATTTTAGAGGGCAGTATGGCCTCTTCATTTTGCACATGTATGATCCAAATGTTTCCATTACATTTCTCCTGCTCTGGTCTATGTGGTGAAGTCATTTAAGAGTATTTTTCTTCAGGCATAACAAATGAACTAGACACCACACATGCTCTGAACCGTTGCTAATAAGCCTAATATAAAATAATGAGGGAGAGAATGAAGAGACATTTGAAAGAGAGTTCTGTGTATGCACGCAGGTAAGCCTGTGTGTGTGGATTCCCGCCTTTGTCTCTGCTGCCATCCATTCTGCCACGCTGGTATTGATACAGCCTGTGTGTGGCCTGTTACCTTCCCTGTCACTTCTGAAGTTTCCAGCCACCCATGGTGAACTACTTTCCCAAAATGTTAACTGGGAAGTTCTTGAAATAAAATGCGGAAGGCTAAATTGCTTTCATTACAACATGTTGTTATGTGTTTCTGTTATTGTTCATATCTTACTGTGCCTGCTTTACAAAATTTATCATAAGTGTGCATACATGTGAAAAAAAAAACCCACCATTGTGTGCAAGGTTGAACATTAGTAGTAGCTTCAGGTCATAACAAAATACCTTATCACACATTCCCTAAATATAACGGGAGACTTTTCCTCCCTATTCTTGACTTTATATTGTTTCCTCCTTTTATTATCAATAGCTCCAACCTCTTGTTGGAGACAGGATCAATCATCTAGATAAGACAGCAACTTCCTGCCCTGACCACTTTTGATCACTTGACTCCCAAATCTGTATGTTCTGATTGTGGGATAAATAGTGCTATCCCTAACCTTGGATTATTAAAAGTATATATTGCATATTTTAAGATATAGCCCTATACTTCCAGGATGTTGTTTCCCAACGAGCAATGTAAGTGGGTTGTTCTGAAAGTTTAGGACACTGGATGATCTGAGTTAAATAAGTTTCACTGTCAGTGAAGATGACCCAATAGCCACTCTTCCTTTTTTTTTTTTTTGTCGGTCATGGGGCTTGAACTCTGGGCCTGGGCGCTGTCCCTCAGCTCTTTAGCTCAAGCCTAGTGCTCTACCTCTTGAGCCACAGCGCCACTTCCATTTTTCTGAGTGGTTTATTGGGGATAAGAGTCTCACAGACTTTTCCTGCCCAGGCTGGCTTTGAACCGTGATCTTCAGATCTCAGCCTCCTGAGTAGCTAGGATTATAGGTGTGAGCCACCAGCACCCCTCCCACCCTCCTTTTTTTGTAAAATGAGTTCTGTGTTAAAGGATATGTTACGTGGCATTCCATAATGGCAAGCATAAAATGTTCTCTCATCCAGTAGATGGTGGTTCTGGCAGGAAAGACAAATGGCTATATTCAGAATGGGCATCTGTTGCAGTAAGGATAACCCACTGTCTTTTCTGTGATGGACTTAACATCATTACCCTCACAAATAAGGCTGCTCTCTCCCTTCCCCAAGCCATATAATTATGATGTTGTAACACACAAATCCATTTGCTGCTATAAGAAACTTAATACAACCATGTTCTAGAACCCAATAAATTATTTGGTGGAAATTTAATCTAAAAAATAATCAATTTTTTGAAAGTTCTTCATGCTTGTAAGTATCAATCATAGAATTACATTTATTAGCCAACTCGGGGGAGCAGCCTCAGTTTCCCAAAATGAGAGCTGGGGGATTGAATCCTGTGAATAAATGTAATTACTGAAATAGTATTTAGTAACAGTAAGCCCTAAAACCTTAATGTGAAATATGAAATACAGCTATTTCTGTATAGAAGATAACATTATTAAGATAAAGAAAGCTATCCATGAGAAAGTAAAACCTACAGAGAGCACCTGGCCAATCAGTCACCAAGCCCTTCCAATTGTACCTTGTAGTATCTTCTGGATCCATAATTTCTTTTTTGTTTTTCCTTATTTTTTTTATTGTGAAAATACTGTACAGAGGGGTTACAATTACATAGGCAAGATAATGAGTACATTTCTTATCAAGCATTTTAGCCTCCTCCTTTGTTTCCCCTTCCCGTCCCTTCCCATCCCCTCCCCACCCAATCCTCCTCTCTCCCACCACCAAAGTTGTAAAGTTCGTTTTCGACATAACGATTGTACATCTTATTGTTGCAATGGGTCCACCTGTATCTCTATGTAAGTGATTTGTTTTTCCCTTCCCCTCCACAAATTATACTGACATCAAATACAGTGAAAACAGGGGTTGTACGGGGAGGGACATATAAAGCAACAAAGAAATCATCTATAAATGTGTTAGAAACAATCGCATGAAAGAAAAAACCATTTGAATACATATCTTAGGGTTCATTTCCCTAACATCAACTTATCTGACCTTTTCTGCTTGACTCAGACATATACTAGTTATTGCAAATAAGGGAAACCATGGGACCTATGTTTCTTTGCACCTGGCTTACTTCACTTCATATAAGTTTTCCAAGTCTTTCCATTTCCTAACAAATGGGGCAATGTCGTTCTTTCTGATGGAGGCATAGAATTCCATTGTGTATACACCACATTTTCTTGTGGATCCATCATTACTATCCTCTCTCATCATCCTCATCTTTGTCCCAGCCTTTTACATCTTCTCATGAGGATGACAGTAGCAACCTCTTTGTAACCTTTTCCTAGCATCCTGGCCCCATTGAGATGCTTTCTCTATCAGAAGGATATTTTTTTTTAAATACACAAATTGGGTTAAAGAATTTTACTTACAATCCTCCAATGGCTTTCCATTTCCTTCCTTCCTTCCTTCTTTTCTTCCTCCCTCCCTTCCTTCTTTTCTTCTTCTCTCCCTCCCTCCTTCCCTTCCTCTCTCCCTCCCTCCCTCCCTCCTTTCTTTCTTTCTTTCTTTCTTTTTCTTTGTTTCTCTCTTGTTCTTTTTTTGAGCAAAAGCATCTCCAGTCTCCTTGTTTCCTGCCCTATATCCCCAGCCATGCTGGCTCCACCTGCAATCCTGAGTTCTGTCCAGAAATAATTAAGAAACAGATCCTCTGCTAAATATAACTCATACTCAAATGATAAATGCCTTTGGGATGATACTTTTTCATTTTTTCAAGTACTCTAGGAGGGTTTTTAAAAAGCAAATGACTTCAAGGACTCAGAACATGCCTTTCAGGAAGCACACAAAACAAAAGAGGGACAAAGTATCTGTGTCACCCTCTTATAATTACTCCATCATTATAAAACACATGGAGAAAACATTACCATAACGTTGACAGGACTCACAGTAAATCTTCATAGAGGAATGTTGAGAGTGTTATGACAAGAATGAAGGAGGGGCCCTGTCCCCCTTCCCATGGTCGGCAGAGCAAGTGCTCAGCCCTCATCTCCAACTCCCAAGGCTCCAAGTACTGCTCCCTGCTGTAGAACCAGATCCCTGGTGGCCGGTTCTCTAGACTCCCAGAGCCGGAACAAAAATCCAGGCTCTGAATTGCCAACACAGAATTTTCATCCATATACAATGATTTCCCCCCTCTTTTTCCAATCCTACAATTTAGTAGAAAATAATGACTCTCAGATCCTGTCCTTCCAATCTCATTTAAGTCCATTCACACTTACTCACAAAGTGTTGGAAGTGGCAGATACTCTTAACCCATCCCTCCCTTGGGTTGGTTTTGTGCATAACTGTGCATGCTCTCTCTCTTTCTCTGCCTCTCCCCTGACTCTAATTACAGCTCTCCTAATCTCTAGGCTCTGCACATAGGATGCTTTGCCAAAACTGCTGATGAATCCAGGAGGAATGCTTACATCACAGATTCTAGCATCTTCTGGATGTCTTTGCTGGGACAGCATAGGTGCTGCGTGGTTCACTTGTCCACTGACATCTAGCTGGTGATCATAGATTCAGCATTGAGGATTCGGCTCATAGAACCACAGAGATGATGCTTTCTAGAGGCTGGCAGCAGTGTTTGATGGTAGTGCCATTATTTCTTCCCCAGGGGACATCTTCACTCATTCCTTTAATCACTGTAAATTGTTCTATTACATGCTCTCATAACCACATGCTCTCTGTATCCTTTACTTGTGCTAGTTCTTGTGTGTGTGTGTGTGTGTGTGTGTGTGTGTGTGTGTGTGTGTGTGGTTTTATTAGAGTAAGTTTGACAAAGGTATTTTTTACTCTTTGTTATTCGTTAATCTGCTTATGTTTTTATTAACTATTATATTTCCAATGTCATACTCGGCACAAGACTCACGGTGGAGCTTTAGAAAAACCCTATAGAATATGTAAATAAATAAATGTATTCAAACAGTTTCTGTGTAGGCAATGATATAGCTCATGTAAGATTAATCATTCCAGAGAAAATAATAAAAATGTGAACTTTATGCAAGTTTGTTTGTGGTTTTTTTTAAGAAAACAAGCAGAGAAGCTGGGTGCTGGTGACTCATGCACATAGCTACTTAGGGGATGAACATTGGGAAGATTGTGGTTCCATGCCATCCCTGAATAGAAAAGTCTTCAAAAACTCCAATTCAATGGAAGAAGCTGGGCATGATGTGTGCTTGTCATCCAGCTACAACAGGAAGCCAAATATAGGTAGATTGCAACCTAGGTACACAGTATAGAAGTGAGACCCTATTTTAAAACCTAGCCAGTGTGAAAATGGGCTGAGGCATGGCTCAGTGGCAGAGTGTCTGTTTAGCAAGTTTGAGGCATTGAGTTCAAACTCCAGTACCACCAAAAAGAAGAAATCAGGATAGAATAATACTTGAAGTCAAGACCAATAAGAGATTTGGAAAGCCTTAATTATTTGGAAATGTTAGAAGGCACAAGGAAATTAATATATCTTGAAATGGATAGTTAGGATAACATAACATATTGGATTTTGTGAGTGGTGACAAAACTTTGAGATAAGTGTACAACATTAAATGCTTAGTCTTCAATGGTAGTTTTAAATCAGTGGGCTATGTGTTTATCACGATGAAACAAGCAAATTTACTCTCAAAACAAATAGATCGTGCCTTAAGATATGGACCCATAGTGATCAATGAAAATCAGTAGGGAAAGGCAACAAGGCCAAAGTTGATTTTCTGAGGATTTCAAGAGCAACTTAAGGGGGAGAGAGAGAAAAATATAGATGACTAAATAACAGTGTAAGAGAGAAATAACTTCTTTGTTGGTGAACTTACTTTTCTGTTTTGATGATTTTCCATGTCATAAGGATCAATAAACAACTGTAGGTCATTGCTAAGATCTTTCTGTCTATCTGTTTGTCTGTCTATCATCTATCATCTGTCAAACACTAAACTCAAAGCCTTATGCAAACACTCTGCCACATAAATAACTTCCCTCCTCCTTTTGTTACTAGTTTGTTTCTGAGATAGGTTCTCATTAACTTTTGTCTGGTCTGGCACAGAAGCACTATTATCTTGACTCTGCCTCTGGAGGTGAACACCACCACACTTGTCCTCATGGAGAAGATTGTTTTTTCCATCCTGCTTTGGTTTGAGTGTGCTCCCTCCAAAATTCAAATTTTCAAGCTCAATAGACAAGTTGATCGTGCTGTCAGGGGAGCCCTTATACAAGTGATACGTCTTCAGGGATTCTCCCCTCATTAAGTGGCATTGATATCTTTCTAGAAGGGGTTTGATTGAGGAAGTTTACCTGTATTGTCCTTCAGCCTTATGCTGTGACAGGACCTTCCTAGTATCTGAGACTTTCAAGGAATACAGGAGCTCTACATCAGAATCCTGGGAGCAAGAGTTATAGATGGTATCCATTAGTGAGTAGAGATTCTAAAACGTAAGGTTACAAATAGATGTTCAATTGTTTTATGATCAGGCTATCAAGGCAATTCAAGACATTCTATTGGACTTGGTGGCTCATGCCAGTAATCTTAGCTATGCTGGAGGTGGAGATCAGGAAGATTGTAATTTGAGGCCAGACTGGTCAAAAAATTAATGAGACCTCATCTCAATTAATAAGAAGCTAGATGTGGTAGTACATGCCTACCATCCTCGCTATGCCAGAAGCTAGCCCAGGCAGAAAAGTCCCTGAGAGTCTTATCTCCAATTAACCACCAAATAGCTAGAAGTAGAGCTGTGGCTCAAGTGGTAGAGCTCCATCCTTGAGTGAAAAGCTAAGGTAAGGGATAGTTCCCAGGCCCTGAGTCTAAGCCCCAATCAGGGAACACACACACACACACACACACACACACACACACACACACACACACACACACACACACACACACACACACACACACACACACACACCAAATAACCTTCAATGTGGAAAATTGGAGAATTCTGTTGCATGTAAATAATAATTCAGTTAGAAAAACAATGACCAAAAAACCAGCATTTATCCATCTGGAGTTGGATTGGGGAAGGGAGAGGTTGGAGTGGGTTCTTCCAGTCTGAGATCATGTTCTAGTCCCATGTTCTTTCTGCCCTATATAAGGTCCTTTCCATAGGAAAGAGCAACCTTGAACTGCACATCCTCATGTTCTGGCCCAGCCCTTTCTGGCTGTACTACTCCAGCAGCTGCCTTTTCTCTGACACCTGCTGAGTGCCTTTCTCTGGGTCTGACTCCACATCAGGTTCTTTGATAAAGCTTTCCTGCTGGAGCAATTTCCTTCCTCGTGCCTATGAACTTGCACAAATTTGTGGCTGATTTCTCCCAGGGGAACAATCACCACTTAAAGTCAAAGCCACCCAGGGGCTCCTCTAATCTCAAAAGCATTTGTAGAGCTGAACGTGGTGTTTTCATTCCCAGGGTGACGTTCTTTTCCGGAATCACCCAGCCTGCCTCTCCGCGGCTCCTGCAAATGGGTGTCACTGTGCTTAAGTTGTTCTGTACCTGTTGGGTGATCCTAAAGCTCAGTTACTGGGAAAATATGTTGTCTCTAGTTCCTTGATCACATGCTCCGTCTTCTTCAATTCCCCTCAGCTCTATCCCAAAATGAGGACTTTATATCCTGATCACAGTCTCTTCAGGCTGACAACCACCTCCCTTCTCAGCTCCTCTGGTGGCATTTCCCTTTCACATGCAATCACTAATGATATTTTCTCTCTGGACTGACACCTGCCTTATTAGAAGGCTACTCCACTCAGCAGCTGTACCTGAGCAGGGCCTGGGGCCTCCAGGCTGCCCCAAGGCAAGCAGAGCCCAACAGGTGAATGGCTCAGAGAGGCAGTTTGGAAAATCAGAATAGAATTTCAGAGACTTCTGAGTGGTTTTATCCCCAAGGGAAGTGCGACGGTGCGAGAGAATTTTCGGTCTCCCAATTTGATTTTACTTGCGGTCTTGGTAGACTTTGTATAAGGCAATACAACAAGGTTGCTTGCTTTAGGAACCGGTGATGCACAGTTTGGAGAGCTCCATCTTTTTAGGCAGATGCCTTAAGATTAGGAGCTTGGGGGAAGTTTGGAAGGAGAAAAAGGAAAGAAGAAGAAGAAGAAAAATCAAAGCCCAGCAGGGTGGTCCACACCTGTAATCTCAGCACTCAGTTGACAGAGTCAAGAGGATCTCAATTTTGACAGCTTTTACAGGCAGCAAGGCTTCTGTTGCTTCCTTTGTGTGATGCATGTGATCTGGGGATGGGAAACCCAGCTGGACATCCTAGGTTAAGCCCACTATTTCCAATTGGGCCTTACTTCCATTCAGCCACTTAATCCATCATCCCTCCATTGCCTTTCTGTAACACTTTCCCTTCATTTTCTCGACCCAGTCTGGCATCTAGAATTCAGCTCTGATTTTGGTGCCTATTTCCCAGTGCTCTTCTAGCCCCATCCCTGCTTCTTTCTCTCTGATTATAGCTGAACCCTGGGTTTCCTACAGCACTGATTTAGCCTGAGAAATCTTATATAGTTGTCAGTGCCCTGCTGCACTAGAGTCTGATCCCTGAACCGAACAGACAGAGGTGCCCACAAGCTCTTGTACCTGGATGCCCACCTCAGCTCCGACCCCATTCGGGATGCTGGGATCCCACCAACTCTCCAAATTGTCCACAAGCTGGGTCCTACAGTGGAGTTAAGACCCTACTCATTCACCAAGTCACTAGCAAAATGTTTGCAAAATGGGAAGACAGTTGTGGATTTTAAGGAGGAATTAAGGGGCTGCAAGATACTCCAGGTGTGTCAGTGACAGAGTGAATGGGAGAAGCCAGAGGATAGTTTCAAGCCTTAGGACTTGTCTAAGATCCCTTCCAAAATTGAGAGACCTATACCCTCACCACTTACACATACCCATAGATGCTGTGCGCTCATCCCCACCCAGCCACAGTACCAGCCACGGTATCCCTGCTCCTGTCATGTGTCCTTGTCTGTTCCCTCTGGGTTTCTCACTGTCTCTTCCCATCCCTCATTGTATGTGTGTATGTATGTATGTATGTATGTACGTATGCATGTATGCATGTGTGTATGTGTGTGCATGTATGCATGTATGTATGTGTGTATGTGTATGCATGTATGCATGTATGCATGCATGCATGTGTGTATGTGTGTATGTATGTGTGTATGTATGTATGTGTGCACTTATGTATGTATGTATGTATGTGTGTATGTATGTGTGTGTATGTGTGTATAACATCTGTGTATCTACAATGTCTATATATATATGTATGCATGTTTCCATTATCTATGTACATATGCATGCATGCACGCAGCTATCATTACTCATTTATTTATCTAATTATCTATCTGTGCATGTGTGTATCTATGTATGTACATATCTACTATACATCTTGGTCTATCAATCTACCTACCTGCAGTTTCTTTCTCCCTTTCTGTCTCTCCTTCGCTCCTCCCTTCTTCCCTCCTTCTTTCCTTCCTTCCTGCTTCCCTTCCTCCCTCCCTCCTTCTCTCCCTTCTTCCTCTATTCCTTCCTCCCTCCCTCTCTCCTTCCTTCCTTTCTCTTTTTTCTCTCCTACTATCATCTATCTATCCATCCATCTCTTCTTCTATCACCGTCTCCTCCTCCTCCCTCCATTCCCCTTTCCCTGCTGCCTACCACTGTCTGTTCCTTGCTCACCCCTCCCTGTCCCACTGTCTCTCTCCTATCATTCTGCCTTTTCTCTTTCTTTGTGTTTCTTTGAACTCTATCCACTTGACCCACTTCTCTTAGCCACTTTGTCTCTTCCTTTCCCCATCTCAGGGTTTTGAAGTTCTTTCCGCCTCTCTTAGGTGGTGAGTATATTTTCCATCTTCATCTATCCAAAACACAACTGGAAAATGAGATCAGGGAACAGGCCAACATGTCTTCCCTTCCAAAGCCTGAAACTCTGGCCTGGAGCCCTGGAGCTGGCTGAGCTTTGTGCTGACCCAGCAAGAGTTCTTACTTCTTGGCTGGAGAGGAGCAGGGGGCCCGGCCTGAGCAACTCCACCTCCTCCTCCTCCAGCCAGCAGCACACAGGCATCACACAATGCCCAGCCATGATGCAGACCCTTGGGTGCACTCCTGGGACATATCTTCCTCAGTTTCCAAACTTTGTTATATTTCCTTTCTGAGAAAGAATAAGTCACCTCCCCTGTGGCTTCATTTTCATACTCTGCCCTGAGGGGTTCTCTCTGCCCTGAGAGAAGCTGAGTGTCAGCTGAGAGTTCACTGAAGGTGAACTTTTTTCTGTTTTCTTTCTTTTTCTTTTTTTAATATGTAGTAGTCAGACTTTGTGTCTTTTTGTGTGGCCAGTATCTGAGAGGAACGACTTAAAGAAAGAAGAATTTATTTTGTCTCATGGTTTCAAAGGCTTCAGTCTATGGCCAAGTGGAGCCACTGCTTCGAGTCTGTGCTGAGACCAAATGTCATCATGGCAAGAGGGTGAACTACTCATCTCATGACAGCCAGGAAGCAGGGGTCCAATGACAAACTACACCTGCCCAGAGACGTATCACCTAGGGTCCACTTCTTCCAGCTAGGCTAATAGTCTCCAGCACCTTCCAAACTAGCATCACCAGCTGAGGACCAAGCCTTAAACACATGAATCTTACAGTCAAGTCATAACAAAACAATGTACAATGGTCATGTGTTCTGTTTACAATATGAAAAATACATTTGTGTACACTTGCATGCCACCCAATGTATTTACTTATAAGTTCATAATCTAAATCCAGCCTCTATATATAAGGGAAAACACACATCTTTGGTCTCTCTGGGCCTGACTCACTTAACATAATTTTTTTCCAGGTCTTTTCATTTCTCTACAAATGGTACAATATCATTCATTCTAATGGATGTGTAAAATCCCATTGTGTGTGTGTGTGTGTGTGTGTGTGTGTGTGTGTGAGACTATGCCACATTTTCTTGATCCATTCATCAAAATCAAAGTTCAGCACAATAAAACACCAGAAAGTAGGTACTTAAAAGGGGTAGGATGGAAGTAGACAAACGAAGAGGAGAAGAAGGGGAGAATGCAATCAAGAATCCAATGTATATCCTATAAAATTAAGAAGAGTGAGGGAAAGGGTGGATAAAGAAGGGTTGAGTGAGGATGTTGAAAGGAATGAGAGGGATCAAGATTTGTGCTTTGTTAAATGGTAACCACTTTGTACAACTACTTAAAGATAATTTTTAAAAGATTTAAAAATATATGATCAAAAAGCTAACTGAGTATGTTGGGCTAATCATCATTTGGACCTATCTTGAAGACACCACAGTTGGTGATTGTTCCTGACTTTGCTGTGCCCTGAACAAATGAAAGACATAATATATGGCTCCATTTAGAGTTTCTGAAGGGAGGAAAGCCATTCTGAACACAGAGGGGCTCTGCTTCTCTCCTGTGGTTCGAAGGAAGAATTTCAGTTTTGTGACCAGCGTTTTACATGCATATACATCTACCTCTACATAGGCACATGCACACACATGTACACACACACACACACTCCCACACACCATATATACACACAGAGGGGTTTAAACACTAGTATTTTAGTATAGGTTCTTTCTTACTCCCTGTGTGTGTGCTCTTGGATCACAATCCTTTTTTGCTTTTCTTTTTTTGTTTCCCAGCATGGCTGGAATGGCAGGTGCCTGCCACTAAACACAGCTTCTGTGGTTGAGATGGAGTCATGTAAACTTTTTTGCCTTGCATAACCAGGATCTGAAATTTCAGCTACTTCAAAGACTATGGGGGACATTTCAAGTCAAACAAAATAATTTGTAATGATCATGAGTTCTTTCACATAAGAAAACTATATTGAAAGAAACTGTGTTGGGCTAAATCACTGACTTCCAAATGGTGGAATGACAGGTGTGTACCTTTGTGTCTAGCTATTAATCGAGGAGTCTCCTTAGTATAGCTTGGCTGGCCTGGAACTTTCATTCTACTAATTTCAGTCTCCCAAGTAGCTAGGATTACAGGCATAAGCCACTAGCATCTTGCTAATATTTTAAAAATAATTTAAAGTAAGAATAATCAATTGGTAGACAATTAGCATCTGCCAGATCAATCATTTGGGATGGATGAGCATTCAAAGCGGTCTAGCAGAAATACCGAAGATGCTGTGTACACAAAGGCCTTGCTTTCATTTCTTGAATTATTTCAGAAGAGAAGTGAAATGTCCTCGGTATTTGCTGATACTCACTCTTCTTCAGCATCATGACAACAAAATGTCCAGCCCAGTGCCCAGTGCTTGCCTTAGTGGTACATCACATTATCCCACAATTAGTACCATGATGGGTGATCAGGGCAGGCAGAATGAGATTGCTGCGAATGACCTGTTATTATCTGCAGATTACATTGTACATGGAAATTAAATGAATCCTGTCAGCTCTCTGGGGCCAGGGAGAGAAGAAAATGCTGCATTGTTCTGTTCTGAGAATCAGAGAGACTGCACGTGGCGATAAAGAGACCTGTGTTTGTGCAAACAAGGCGTGGGCTTCCCCTTCCAAAGATGCATTTGTTACACCAAAGCTCGAAATAGGAAATATGTGTGGGCAGAAACAACGAAGATGAAAGAGGGAGAAAACTAATTATTACTACGGCGACATTCGCGTATTGGTGGTATTTATATAATGTGTTAAAAGTTCTTCTGCTGGGAAAAATGTTTGACACATCACTGCTGAAGGAAACTTTACCTTGAAGAGGCTAGTATTCTAAGTCTTCCACACTTGTAGTGTAATAAAATTATTATTTTTTCTTTCTTGAAATGATTTCCTTCACTCCTCATTCCTCTCTGCTCATTGAAAGGCCAACAGACAAGCCCACGGATTATGAACAATGTAGCAAATGAAGTATAAGCAGAGTATTCCTCCATCCACCTTGGAAGTGTTACTATCGTCTTGGATTGGATTGGTTCTTATTAGGAAATTGGTGGAGCATTGTGCTAAGGTGGGAGGAGGATAATGCACTGCTTTTCTGTTTCTTGTGAGCAGGCAGGGTCCGTTGTACAAATTGAGAAGATTCTCATAGAAACTGATGCACTTGGTCCAGGCTGGACCCAGAAGTCTGTGTGTTTAGCTGTGTGAGAGTGGCTCATGTCTGTACTTGCTACTCAGGAGGCTGTGACCTGGAGGATTGTGGTTTGAAGTCAGCCAGGGCAGGAAATTACAAGAGACTCCAACCCAAAAGAATCAGCAGAGTACCAGATTGATGGCCTGGCACAGAAGGTTAAGTATTGGCTATGAGCAAGCAAGCCAAGTGTGTATGAGGCTCTAAGTTCAAGCCTCAGTACAGGCACAGAAACAAAAGTAAACAGAATGTCTGTATGCTTAACAAAGAGTCCCACTCAGTGATCCCTCAGGTGAACTTCCCACTGGGCCGAGTGAAACACATGTTGTAAGTGTCAGGTGCTCAACTCTTGTTGACATTAGTTGAGCAATTTTGTATAAAGTTCTGGAACATTGTAAGCCTGAAATCCCATGGGTGAGAATGAAGATTGCAAATGAATCTATAAAAGGATTTCTATGGTTGTGCTTTTTTGTTCTTACCACCTCTATACCATTTAGAAGGTTTAGAAATGGTAAAATAAAATACATCTCTCTTGACAGTTCCCAGGCCTAACATAACTGAGAAAATCTGTAAGATCTGGGGCCCCAAATCAAAATAGGAACCCCAAAGGTTGAGGGAGGGAGCTAGAACTGGACTTCTAACTTAGAAATTTTGAAGAACAGGGATAATACCCCTCCTGATAGGAGGGGTAGGGAGAAAGACCAAAAGCAGAGCATTGTAAACATGTTTCTGTTAGATTTGGTGCACCTTGGGTAAGGGCTATGATCATTTAGAGTGACTGGAAGAGTCTGGCCATTCAGTGTTTATGGTATCTGCAAAGACTGCAGGAGAGTCCATGTCATCTATCATAAATTCTAGAGTAGCTTGCTTATGATTCACTCTTGAAACATTTCTTTTCTCTTTCAGTTATTAGTCATTCTTACTAGCTAATTCTCCAGCACATTTCAAGGAAAAAGGTCTATATACATTAAGAATAACTTTGGACCAAACATTTGTTTTCAGATTGAAAAAAAAATCATGTTTGATCTTAGATTCCTGAGTTTTGTGCAGGAAATCAGGGAGTTATGTTCAGGGGTATATTGCAGTGTTCAAGTTATGTTCAGCAGTATATTACAGTATTAAAGTTTGCCTTGTGGGGAAAATGTATGGAAAATTGTGTGCGTGAGTATATATATATATATATGTACACATGTATATATGTATATACATATATATGTATTTGTATATGTGTTGACACTTCTGTGTGTATGTACTTATATAAGTGTATACTTTTAAAATGCTTTGTTTCTGTCAATAACTCTGCAATTTATTTATTTGGCACAAATGTTGCAGATGCTATGGATATATTTTTATAGGAACTTCATTATTTCTAAAATTCCAAAACATCCTTTTCATCTGTTTCTAGCTATCAATTTGGGCCCAGTCGTACTATTTGTAATGAGATATTTCCTTGTATTCTAGGGAAAAAAAATGGCAATTTTCATGTTTTATTTTCCATGGAAGAATAAAAGGCTTAATTCTCTATTTATTTCATTGTTTTATGAATATTGGAGGAAAAAAAAAAGAAAACAAGCCAGGAACCTTACAGGTAGAAAAATGATGTTTTCATAATACCAGAATCCAAATGTGGGTTGCTATAATTCATCTTCGGAATTTCAAAGCATTCTTTTATGTTTGCTTTAACTGTTTTGTTTACATATAATTTACATGGCATTCAGTTTACCTACAGGAAGTGCACGATCCAAAAGTTTTAATACATTCATAGAATTGGGCTATTACCACAGTTTGATTTTAGAACATAGTTTTCACTCCCCAGGTGAATCCTTCTTTGTGTCTTTAGGCAAGCATTGAGCTACTGTCAGCCTATAGATTTAATGACTCAGAATATTTGGTATAAATGGAATGATGCAAGATGTGGTATTTTGTGACACTGAATTCAATATTTTCAAAGTTTTTCTGGTTCCAGTATGTATCATAATATCATTCTTTATTTTCTTTATTTACTTCATTTTTGTGCCCATCTTGGGGTTTAAACTCAGGGCCTGCATGCTGTCTCTAAGCTTTTGTGCTCATGGATAGCATTCTTCCACTTGAGCCATAGATCCACTCCCAGATTTTTGGTGGTTAATTGGACATAAGTGTCTCATGGCTTTTCCTGCCCAAGCTGGCTTTGAACAGAGATCCTGAGATCTCAGCCACCTGAATAGCTAGGATTTCAGAGTTATGGAGCCACCAGCACCCAGGTATTTTTTTCTTATGCTTATCATATGCATGTGTCACATTTTCTTGAGCCATCCATTATTTTCTGGAACATTTGGGTTTTTTTCTATGAATAATGCTGCTCTAAATAGGTGCATGCAAATTCTTGTGTTTTCCTGTCTCTTAAGCATGTGTGTGTGTGTGTGTGTGTGTGTGTGTGTGTGTGTGTGTGTGTGTGTGTGTGTGTATACACAGATATATGGTAACTGTGTTTCAGTTTGCTATTCTGTAAGCTTTTCTTTAGTGACTACACACCATTCTGCCTTCCCATTAGCATGGCAAGAGGATCCTAATTTCCCCACATCTTTGCCAACATTTGATGTTGACTTTCTTTTTTGGGGGTTAACACTACATTTTATTTATTTAAAAATTTGATTTCTCTTAAATAGATTATACAAACAGTTTCAAAACAACATGTCAAATTATGAGTGTTTTCTTCTTTAATTTTAGCCATCTTTCTGGGTCTGAAATGGGATCTAATTTTACATTTACAAGTGATATATAACGGTGAGCAACTTTTCCTGAGTTTATTGACAATTTCTATACCCTGTATGAGTAGCTTCTACTCTATTTAAATCATCCATTCAAATCATATATGAAAATTAATCTTGAGTGGGTCTATTGTCTCTATTTTTTACTATTTTTAATCATTATACATTAATAGCACTAGGTGTTTTATTTTACATATTTATAGGATATGGTAGATAATTAAATATATGCATAAGATGTATACTGATTAAATCAGGTGATTAGCATTTCCAGATAATTTAAACATACTTTTCCAATATTACTTAAGGTAATACAGCAATACATTGTATATTTTTTCTTCCTGGATCAACTTTGCTAATTTCTAGTTTTAGAGTAACTTAATTTCCCCTAAGTTTTTTTTTTTTTTTTTTTAAACCCATCCTAGCACAGGTATCCAAACTTCACACACCCTAAGGGAAAAAATGACACTAAAGGAAGCCAATATTTCCCCCAGAAAATAAAGCACATGAGGTAGTTGGAGGGCAGGATCCTGTCATACTGGCTATGTGTTACTATTAGCACTGTTGTTTTCATTATTGTGGGAAGTTGTAGCAGTTGGAGGTTCCTAATGGACTTGTATGGGGCCAGGAATGTTTACATTCAGAATAAGATAGGAGAGGCCCCAGAGGAGAATTCTTCCCACACAGCCTGGAAGGTGTGTTTTTCCTCCATAAAGATGCCATGAGAATTCCGCCAACTATTGATTCCCATCACATGCCATTGTTTGGCAGGGGGAATTTGCTTGGAAGTACCCCAATGGCATGAGGAAAAGCCAATTAAGAATTGAAAGTACCTTATAGGAAGTGGACCTTTTTTTTTTTTGCATGTTTTTAACATGTTAGGTTTTTATTCTGTTTTGTAATTAAAGTGAAATGACAGTTGGAAAGGAGAACTTGGGGCCTATTTGGATCATATCTTTTTTCTTTTGTGCCAATATTAGGGGCTTAAGGTTGGCCTTAAGCTCTTTTTTTTTTTTTTATTGTAAAGCTACTATACAGAGGGTCCCCTAAGTTTTTAAATCAATTCCTCATAGTTGTATGTATAAATTGTTTTAATCTCCTTAATGTCTGTACTAGCCTAAGTCCTCTGTCTCATAATGTCTCCATACATCTCTCTCTAATTTTAGACTTTAAAATTGTATTAATTTGATAAATTACACCAAGTATATTTGTATTTTATCAGTTAAAGATTTTTGTTGACTTACCTTTCCTTAAATTGTGTTTATAGTTCTTTTTTAAGATGAGTAATATGTTTCTTAAGGTCTCATTATTAAATCCCAAACTGAACATTTAAAAAGTCTAAGAATCTAATTTGTGACTATTTTCAACTTTTAGTAACTACCATAGGTGGCTTATCTCTTCACCGTTTTTATAGCCCAGTTATTGTAGAATATGCTTTAGATTTTCAAGTAAGTTTGGTTTTATATTTGCTTTTGGTAAGTATTGGTAATTTTATTGCATTATGATTAGTAAATTGACTAATGGCAATTTTTTCTGCTAATATTTACTATATTTTTCAGGGTTTCATACACAGTGCTGGTGACACTAATTTGGCATAATTTAGGAGAATAATTTGTCAGCATCCAATAATACTGCAGTTGTATATATTCTATAATACAGTATCCCAGCTATGGATTTGTACATGCACAAAGAGGAGGTATAATTGCATCTATATCTGAAAAGAGGAGCCTTGTTCATATCTATGTATACACATACATAGTCACGTGTGCATGTGTCTGCAAAATTATAACTAAAATGTATCAGCCTAATTAACTTACAAGTAAATATTCTCCAAAATGGGATTGAGTAAGTAAGCCATGATTAAATCACACAGTGGTTTGCAACACAATAACTAAAATGAGTTAGTGAATCTATGAGCAAATAAATTCCACAAGTATACTATGAATAACAAATTGTAGGACATGAAGTCATAATACATACACAGTATGGAAACCTTGTTTAAATTTTAAGTAGTCATGATGACACTGCACATTGTTTCTGGAAATATCTATTTGCTTTAAAAAATACACAAAATGTTGTGTATTGACTTCTATTCATTGGTCACCTCTACAGGAGAGGGAAGAGGGAGAAGCAACAGAATCTTGTAGTAAGATTTTAGCCATACTCTATTGTTTATTCTGTATAAAAAAATTGGAGCAAGCATGATAAAACAATAACCTCTGTTTAATCTGAGTTCGATGTACCTGGATGTTGGCTTATTACTGGCTTCCCGCCTTGCTTTTTTTTTTTTTTCTTTTAAGTCAGAAAAGTGGTTTGGCTCATTCACCACAGTTTATTCATATGAAGCTCAGAGCCATGAAAGATGTTCAAGTTTAAGTGATAAATTTTGAAGTAAAGCCTAGAAAACAGATGACTCAATTGGAGTAGAATTATTCCCTAATAAATCCAGGAACTTTTCCTTATGGAAAGAGTTGGATTTCCTCTATGTGATTAGGAGGCAATGATGAAAATAATGGTTTGGAACTTGGAAAATGCAAACTCTAGGGCTGGGAAAGTGGTTCAGTGGTAAAGTGTTTGCCTTGCATGCATGAGGCCCTGGGTTCGATTCCTCAGCACTACATAAGCAGAAAAGGCCGGAAGTGGCGCTCTGGCTTAAGTGGTAAAGTGCTAGCCTTGAGCCAACGAGCTGAGGGACAGAACCCAGGCCCAGGGTTCAGTCCCACCACCGACAAAAACAAAACAAACGAATAACAACAGACTAGTCTGTGTTAAGACAAAATCAAGCCAACACCCAAGGTGGAGGGTGAGTAGAAGGTTCAGAAAGAAGCAGTATTCTTGTCAGAAGATTTTGAGAGACCTTTCTTGAACCATTTAGCAGAGACCCATACTAATGGATGCTAACTGATGCTATTTATTGAGAGCTTACTATGTGTTAGGTACTTTATATTTATTAGTTAATTTAATTCCTATAACAACCCTAGACAGTTTCGACAGTTTGGAAATAATAGCTTCCATGCTTAAAAATCCTGTATCATTCTATCTGTTGCCTGATTATCAACCAAGGAATTAGAGAGTTTCTGAACTGCTTCACAAAAAACAAAAAGGAAAA
Organism: Dipodomys spectabilis; assembly: GCF_019054845.1. NCBI lineage: Eukaryota > Metazoa > Chordata > Mammalia > Rodentia > Heteromyidae > Dipodomys > Dipodomys spectabilis. The sequence continues at coordinate 10,932,556 of NW_024870950.1, forward strand.
GAAAACTTGCCAGCCCAATGAAAGGTTAGAACAGAGCCAAGCACATTTGGATTCATGATCTTTCTTCTTATTTAAAATCTAGATCATTTGTGCATGTGACAGAAATAGAAGGGACTGAGAATGGAATGTAAGTGATTACATCAAATGTCCCACACTTGGATGTTGAAGATAGAGTGATGAATTTAGAAGCATGTAGGCTCCCAGGAGAAATGCCTCTGTCTCTGATGAGGGGATTTGTGTCCCCAAGAGATTGTGTTAATGTCATCAAGTCTGTGTTCTACTTATTCTAAGTCCCCTTTGTCTCTGAATTGTTGTAATTTCCATGTAGGGTCAATTTGGACAAGTTCTCAGAAAATTAATGACCCAAACATGTACAAAAGAGATAGAACTTCATTCCTTAGTTCAAGCCTGTTGAAAGAGTAATTCACTGTATTAACTATGAGGGAGATTTGCAAATTGCATTCTGTATGACTGTCTCCTTCCCATGGATTTGAGCTTTACAAATCCGGAGGATGATTTCAATGGATATTATCAGCTGATTATGCATTTTTGGGGGGCATGTGGCTCACAGCCATTGGTGATAAATCGGGCTGTTACACAGGGGGACTTTTGATCAAGAGCACATTTCTGCATAATGAGAAGTAAAGCAGTGCAGATTAATGGTGTCAGCCTTTTAATGGGACCTGGAGAAATGGCTGGGAGAAGGATTCTTCTTGTCTTCTGTCTTCTATTCTTCTGTTTCACAGACTTGCAACCAAGGAAGTCCAAGGGGAGGCATTCAAAGGTCATTGCGTCTCTCTTTGACAGATGTTGGCACCAGCATTACTGACTTGTTTCCACCTCGTCTTTGTTGCTGACCTTTTCCCCATTGCCTGTGATACTTAGAACAGTAGATGTGGAAAAGCTGTCCAGGGTCATGGATATCAGAACTGTCATGAATTAAACAGATTATAGGGGGCTGGGAAGTTGGCTCAGTGGTAGAGTGCTTGTCTCCCATGCATGAGGTCCTGGGTTCAATTCCTCAGCACCACATAAGCAGAAAAAGCCAGAAGTGGTGATGTGGCTCAAGTGGTAGAGTGCTAGCCTTGGGCTAAAATGCTAAGGTAAAGCACCCAGGGCCCAGAGTTCAGGCCCCATGACTGACAAAATCAAAACAAAACAAAAGAAACAAACATTATAAATGGGGAAACATAGTTATCCCATACTATTAAACTCACTAAAGTGGCTCTTGAGAAGTAGGAAACGCTTCTGAGATGTGGCTCATCATTATATCTGGGGGAGGAAAGGCTTCTGAGATGTTGCTCATCGTTATATCTGGGGAGGGTGGCAGACCAAACCTGTTTTCCACCTAAGCTTTCTTTTTATTTCCCTTTAGCCAAACATGCAAGAAGAAAAAAAGATCTTTAGGAGCTGGGCATCGGTGACCCTCAATTGTAATCCTACTACTTTGGAGGCTGAGAATAAGAGGATCATGGTCCAAGACCAGCCTGGGCTAAAAAGCTTATGAGATTCCTCATCTCAACCCAGTGGTCTGGTCTTTCAACCCAAGCTTTGTAGAAGGCTAAGATTAGAATGGTTGTAGTTCCAGGCCATACTGGCAGAAAAGTCCATAAGATTCTTTTTCCAGTAAGAAAAGTTGGATGCAATGGTGTATGCCTGATACGAAGCCTAAAGTAGGTGGATCATGGTTTAGGCACACTTCCTGGGTAGGAAGTGAAATCCTGTCCTAAAACTAACCAGGGCTGGAGGCCTGGCTCAGTGATAGAGTTCTTGTCTAGCAAGCATAAAATCTCTATGTTTGGGTAGATCCCAATATCAGAGAGAGAGACAGAGAGAGAGAGAGAGTCAGAGAGAGAGAGACAGAGGCAGAAACAGAGAGACAGAGACAGACAGAGACAGACAAAGACACAGACAGACAGAGACAGACAGACAGAGACAGACAGACAGAGACAGACATACAGAAACAGAGGCAGACACAGAGATAATAAGATTGAGATATTTGTCAACATTTATGCCTGTACACAGCTTATAAAGCCTGTATATAACAGGTTAGGGCCAAAATCAAGTCTGAGTTATTCCATGAAACTTAGACAATTGCTATTAATACCTGGAAGTATTTATTGAGCATTGACAGAATGTCTATCTCATACACATGCACTTTGCATTCATCATTTCAGTTAATAATCTCTCTTACTTTATAGGTATTAATATTCCATTTATGGATGAAGAAGTTGAGGCTCCAAGTGATTATTTACTTCTTAAATTGCCTAGCTAAGCAATAGTAGAGGCAGAACTTTCATGGTTATAGCCATGATCACAATTGCAAGCATGGGTGTGGCTCTTAGGTACCATGTGTCTTCTTCAAGGGACTTTTTATTTATGGGTTCAACTGAGCATCACAATACTACGACAAGACTGGGCATTGCAGTTTTCCATCTTGTAAGTGAGGACACAGTTGAGGCACAGTAAGATTGTGGAACTTGTCCAGCATCAGGTAGCTAGTAAGGTACGCAAGTATGTCCTGGACCTTACTGGTACTAAGTTCTATGCTTTAGGTGCCAGTCTAATAGCAATGTATTGTATTAACTGGAGCACTTTCTCTTCTCTCCACTGCCTCTTCACCTCCACTGAATTTATAAAGATCTCTTGCAATGTCATGGGCTTCCCCTTTCCCCAAGTTAGTTATGTCTGCAATCTGTCTGCACATTCTGCAGTCTTCTCTTCTTTTAATATATAATCACACATTCATGGAACTACTTGAACACCGTTTTGTCTTCCCTTATTGAAGGTAAGCTACAAGGAAGGCAGGTGCTGATTCAGGGTCATCTTTCCTTAGCGTGTAATCAAGGTCTCTTCCAATGTTCATACAAATAAAATTCAATATGTAGTTGAGCTTTTCTCCCCATTTCATACACACACACACACACACACACACACACACACACACACACACACACACACACACACAACTTTCTATAAAATACTGGCTATTTTGAAGGTGCATTTGGGACAGTCTGTAGTATATTTTAATATAAACTATTTATCAAAGCCAAAACTCCCACTGGGTTGCTCCAGGGGGGCACCATAAAAAATAGGCAACTGCATTTCTGAGTTGTAAACACTGAAATGCAACAAGATACCCCAGGATAGCCAAATGGAAAAGAAAATCTCTTCATCCTATGGGGTATTGAGAACAGTAGACAAACTGTGATTTCAATACCAGTGCTAAATCAAAGGCTGTGTGCTTTGACTTGCAATCAAAGATTCTCACCATGCTGTGGCAATATATACAGCATGCTTTGTGGTAAGTAGAAAGTATGATGCATTATAAATGATAGTGCATTTCCCAAGCGAAGTTATGGCAAGAACGTCCCGTGATGATGTAATGAACACATGATCAAATAAATGCATGAATGGATTCAAGTCAGGTTTCTACATACCTGAGTAGCAGTGGATGGGTTTCTACCATAATGGGATGCCTCTGCTTTCTAAAGATACTTAATGGATATATAAGTTTCATTCTCAGGACAACCCTATAAGATCAGCACATTCTGATTTTAATGTCACAAAGAGGAAGAATAGTACAAAGAAGTGAAGGTGTTTTAAAAATAATTCGTTAGTGTTATCACTTATTATGTGGTTACTGTATTCTACTTTTTTTGGAGTACTAGTGTTTGAACTCAGGGCTTTATGCTTGCTCAACTTGATTATTTGCTGGGTACTAAACACTTGACTCATGCCTCCAATCTGGCTTTTTGTAGATTATTTGGGCTACAGAATCACACAGACTTTTCTGCCCAGGCTGACTTCAAAACACAATCCTCCAGATCTCAGCTTTCTGAGTATCTAGGATTACAGACCATGAGACACTGTCACCCTGGACCATATATCCTATTGGCTGCTTGTTTTATGCTAGAAACTAAACGCTCAAAGAAGAGACTGAGCCGTCCACTGAGGGAAGGGGCCCAGAGACCAGAGACCATGGCCAGGTAATTAAAGGAACAAAAAGAAGGAAGGGTAACAGCCAAAGTCTAGGCTCTCATGTGTAGAGCAATCCTCTAGGATGTTCTCAACTCTTCAGAGCTGACCTAGTTATTGTGGCTGCATCTTTGTATGACAGTTTTTCCCACTCAAGCATATCTGTGACACTATGATGTTTATAAACCCAATGTCAGTCCCACTGCTTATAATTTGCCTTTGATATCCCAAACTGTTTCATTAGGCATGCCTTTGTTTATTCCAACTTCATTCTCCTCTTACATCTTCTTAATGACTTTTAAGCTCAGACTATTAATCTTCTTACCCAAGTTAAACCTTTCTCGCAATATGTTCTTTTATAGATAGTTCCACCCTTAGAAAGTTACATTCTTTTTTGCCCTCTGTGGGCTTTCTTGAGGACAATAATTATCTGGAAAAGCTTTGTTGTCAGAAATATAGAAGGAAATGTTCCAGTATTAGGTGGGATTGTAGGGGGTAAAGGCCTTGGGATATTCTTCACATTCACACTTGCCAAATAAATGGTTTGATTCAATTCACTCTGGAAAAATGACTCAAGTTTCTCTCTGCAGTGCCCATTGTATGCACCAGGGAAGGAAGCACTGACTAAAATCACTAGGATGCAGTAGAACTATGAGCAGAAGAGCACCGTGGTCAAAGTTTGTGTAAAGATTTATAGGGGAAGAGGTGACTCCTATTAGGGAAGCTGTTGGGCAAACTTCTGGAATATTCATAAATACATGATGGCTTGAGAGGAAGGAGAAAGAGAATTTAAGTCCAAGAGAACAGAAGAAGGAGAAGGAAATTGTATGTTGTAGGGGAGAAAGTCTTTCCCTTCTGTCAATTTTATGGCTTCTTTCATTTTTCATGAATGCAACAAGTTCTTTTTGAGTGCTGAATTTTCCTCAACACTCTGACCTTTGCCTGGAATTGTGTCCCCAGGACAACACTGCTCACATGGCTAACTCCTACGAGCTCCCTTAACTTTCAGTCTAAATGACATGGTGTCTAGGTGGCTGGTCATGGCAATTTTTCTGTGTGGATAGCCCAATAGCCAAGGAGGAAAAAAAGGGATGAAAAAAAACACAGGCTCTCTTTATACCCGTGACTTCTTGAAGTAGACATAGGCATAGAATGAACCTACCTCCCATTCACACCTGTAAGATTCTAGCACTCCAAGGATTGGTTTGGTGGGTCCATGTATTCATTCACTTCATGAATGTTTGTGGGCATTTACTGACAGTGTCAGTGTCAGGTGTTACTCAGGACTCACTGCATAGCTCTGCAGAATTCACTATTATTTACAACAAGTAAATAATGAAATCAGCAATTCAGTCACCACAGTGGAAGGAGATTAAGGGGAGACACAAGTTTGAAGAGAGCCTGGACGAGAGGTCATGCCCATTGGAAGGTATCTGCAAAGTGTCATCAGCAGAGATGAGTTTGACTTACTTGAGCATCCTCCAGGGACAACACTGGGCCCTTTAGCTGAGGGCTGTACACACATCCACTGTGACTGTGACATTACATTTGCTATCCCTGCAAGCGTGGGGGCCAGTTCCTTAAAGTACAATCTCTCCTCCCTCCCTCTTTTTTACTGTGTGTGTCTCTATATATGTGTATACATATATATATATATATTCATGAATATGATGTGTCACACACACATATATGTTCCTTGACTTTTGACACAGCCACATTCTAATAAACCCACGGTAAGTTAAAAATACCACAAAGGAAAGTGTGTTTACCTCACCTCATCCACCAAATATGATAGTATACCAATTGCACAGTACCTTCTAAGAATGTCTGTTGTTTACTGTGATGATTGTGTGGCTGACTGAGGACTGGGTCTAGCTGCCACTATCCCAGCACTGTGAGAAAGTCCCTGCTGCATTTTGCTAACCCAAATCCAAAGCCTGAAGTATGGTTTCTACTTAGTGTGCCATCATAAAATTGGAAAATTGTAAGTCAGACTGTATTATATATAACAAATACACACACACACACATATACGTATTTGGACATATATATATTCTTTCTCTGGAGGACTCTAACAAATGCACCTTTTATGGAGGAGGATTGGGTTTAGATTGATTTTTATTGGAACTTCAGGGAGTCCAAGATGTCAGTTCTGGAAGTGGCCTAAGCCCTTTGAGCAGGAGAAACAAATCTGTGCCTCCACTACAGTGATACTCTGGGGCAAATCTTTTAGTGAAGGACAGTCCAGCTTTCTGAGACTGAGAGCATGAGGAACACACTTGCTGATGGACCATGGCCTGTCCACTGGCCATGGATGCTGCCCTCCCAGGTGGCCCCACCCTTCTCCCCATGGTGCCTGAACCAGGATTCCTTGTCACTACTAAAAGGGGGAATTCAGAGCAGAAGGGAGACATAAGGTTACTTCCTGCTCTGTGATTGTTAAACATGGGAATTAAAATGGCAAGGTCTACCCCCCCAGACCTCTGTGGGCCGCCCCTTGGATTGTATGCAGAGTGGAGCCTGGTGAGAGGTAATTAACCGCAGATCTCTAACAGCTCAATGGAAAGGCCTGTGCCCAAGAATTCCTTTTGCCAGAGGTCCTGGGAGCATTTGCTGCAGAGAAACGAGTTTGCAAATAAGCACTTTTCTTTGTGGAGTCTCCTTTCCCAAGCTCCATGAGCTCCCAGCTCTGCTTTCAGTGGTGAGGGCTGTCTTTTTTATCTTGAACTTTACATATTCTTTTCCTTTAACCCAGTCACACAGAGCCCTTTGGCAAGCCACGCTCTCTCCCACTGCGAATTGTTGGGTACCAAGGCGGAGAATAAAGTTCAGAGTCAGCCAACTTTCCCCCCACAACTCTCTTACTCCACCTCTCTTTGTGCTCAACAATGGGTTTCAAAAATCTGTGGTTTCCTTTGTCAGGGGGAAAGATGCTGGAGTCGAAGAACAAAAGTTCCAGACAGGCTGAGAAAATGTGTGTGTGAAATGTGTGTGTGTGTGTGTGTGTGTGTGTGTGTGTGTTTTGCTATTGTGTCAGTGTTGTCCCCAACCCCTGATTAGCATTGTAATCCTCAGGAATGTATGTCATTTGGGGTTAAGTTAGTGGTTTGAGTAGTGCTTCTTCCAACTTCCTGCTGGAAAATTTAACCTCTCCTTAGTCTTTAGGGAAGCAAGGAAACCAACCATCGTCTGTATTTGTTCCGCCTACCTGCCACACATTTTCTTGCATCTAAAGCCCAGATGCCCATGCCCATAACCTTGGCCACTTTCCTGTTCCTAGATTGTTATTGAATGCCCTATTTTTTTTTTTTTTAAATCTTCTTTACCTCCTACAACAACCATTGTTCCCACTGCAACCAACGTCATCTTTTTAAGGGCAGATGTAACCCCTGGGTGGTCCATCAAGGTTAAGCTTGGAGAGGGGTTGTCAGTGTGGGTCTGGGGTTCTCTTGTGGCTGTTCATCCCTCAAAGCTCTCTCTGAATCAATTCTCTGGTCCAGGCTCTCACAGGTGAAGAACGGTCACTCTGGTCCAGGCTCTCACAGGTGAAGAACGGTCACACACAATGCATGGCTGTTTTTCAGGAGCTAGGGTCTCTTCTTGAAATGAACTTGCTTTCGATAAATTCTTCCCCTCCGGAAGTGCGTCTGTATTCCTGGATTGAGTGACAATTTTCTGCCTTTCTCAGGGCACCACCCATATATACTCAACGTTGTAGCCATCTTGGAACCCCCTGGACTGGAGGATGTCCCTCCAGGATAGATTAAAGCTCAGGGCACGATGCATTGGCTTAGCTTCAGTTTGTATTTCTGAATGATTGAGAGGAATATTTTGACATCATCTACAGTTTAAGAGCTTTGACTTGACAGGCAGATTCTTCTGGATTTAAATCCTAGCATTCATTCACTAAGGCTTTGTTGCCTATTCTGTGAAATGGGTGAATTATATCAATGAGTTCTGATCATCAATCTTAACTGAAAGAATGCAGTGAGGAACCACTATGTGCGTCTGCCTCTAACCATCTTATCCTCTCTGTTGGTAGATGTCACCAATCCCCAACCCCACCGCAGTTATTAATGACTATGGGGGCAGGAGAGGAAAGAGTTAAAGCTTGACTTTGTTCACCACAAATCCACAGGCTCTAAATATGGCTCCAGTGTTCAGGCTGTAAGTATGGGCTGCAGTTAACTATAAACAGCTGTTGGAAGATAATAACCTTCTACTGGTAAAATAAGGCCAACCTTTCTTCCCTCCCAACAAAACCTGTCTTGCAAAGAGTGTTCAGAACAGGACTGATAGATAGCTCACAGTCTGGCTGTAATCAGAATTCCAAGAAGGGGGCAGGGGGTAGAATTGTCAGCCTTCCCAGATCCAGCTGACATGTATATAGCAATTCTATTTCCGTTTCCAAAAGCCCAAACACTTGGGGGCCTCTTATCTGCAACACATTCTCCCAGTTGTTCTTATGGGGGGAAAACAATGCTAGTCCCTGCTGCTCTCTTCCTGTGCTGGCGTTAATGCTATTAACGCTATTAAAAGGGTAGAACTGAGCCAAGAAGACACGTGTGTCGCTCTTTATACCATGGCGTCTTTATTCAGTTAATCTTCTCTCCCATTTGGGGAAGTATGAATCAAAGCTCTCAGCAATGTGGTTCTGTATGGAGATTGGGTGCCTGTAGGTCCATTTCAGAGTTTAACAAAGGTAGGATTCATGTATTTTGCTTTCACTGACCTGGAGACATATAACATGTGTATGGTGGGAGGGATCTGTGGAATTGATTATGGAAAACACCGTTAGCTTCAGAAAATAATCACAATTTATTAGCTACCCATCTGTTATGAAGCATGCAGAACTGCATTGATAGCCAGGTGTTCTTGGGAGCATGCTGAATATCTTTAGCATGTGAGAATGAGGAAGCAACTCCAGAAGCCAATGGATTTGTTTACAAACAATTGTTGATGAAGTTTTTAGAATGTCTAGTGAAAAAAAATCTTCCTTTCCCCTCTCCCTCTATTTTTCCCCTCCCTCCCTCCATTTTCCTTCTTCCTTCCTTCCTTCCTTCCTTCCTTCCTTCCTTCCTTCCTTCCTTCCTTCCTTCCTTCCTTTTCTTCCTTCTTTCCTTCCTTCTTCCCTTGCTTTTCACATTCTTTCCATCTCTATTTATTTGCTTTTACTCCTTCCTTCTTTCATTCTTTTTTCTTTGTTTTTCCCCTCCCTTCTCTCCTTCATTTCTCTCCCCTCTCTCTTTCTTTCTTAGAGAAGGCTAATGAGAACCACACAAATGAAATGATTTATTGGGTCAATCAGCAAGTTAGCTGTAGGTGGGGGAAATAGCAACCTCTCTGACTCTCAGGCCAGTGATTTCAATCAGCCCACATTAAAAACTCACAAGACTAAAATAAAGCTTGGACAAAGAAATTTCAGAATAAATGTATGGAGAGAGCCAGATTTAGTTTAATTTTGTTTATGACTGTGGTCTCAGGAGCAATAGAAGCATCTATTGATGTCTATCTCCAGCTTGATTATAAATCTCAGAGCCCAACAAGACGTGGTAAGTGCTGTTCAATTAGTGAATAAGTTATGGTCATGTCCACTATTCTGAAGGCATCTTTTGCATCCATGGAAATTCAATCATAATTAATACTCAGAGTTAAACCTTACTGAACATGATAACACAGCCAGCAGCCTGTAAAGTGGGTACTTAGTGAGTCTTATTTTTACAGATAAGAAAACTGAGGCTTAGAATGATTATGATATATGGTCATTGTCAACCAGGGAAGAAGTTTTAAAGCCAAGTTTCAAAACCTTGTTTCCTGACTTAGACTGTGATATCTTTACCATTGTGAGAACTATTAGATAAAGCAGTGGGAAAAAATATTGTTCTCTTGTGACATGGGCAGCACACTGATTTTTGTTTTTGTCCTTTGTGCCTTTAGCAAAAGCTAGCATCAGAGAGGTAAGCTGTTCCTATTTTGCATGGGTGAATGAAACTCCATTGTGTGTGTGTGTGTGTGTGTGTGTGTGTGTATACGTATTAACATTTTCTTTATCCATTCAACAGTGATGGGCAGTATCACAACTCCTGTCAGGGGACCTCAACTCTTATTTAGTTTTCTCTCTCTGGATCTTATTCACTGTGGTCCTCTCTTTGCCTTTTTCCCAAGTGCATTCTGCATTGTGTTTTCGCCATGGCACTACAGCTTTAGTAAATATTCTGTTTATTAAATTCCCCTCAATTTACCCAAATGGAATATACTGTAATCCCATAACTATTACAGAATGATGTAAGAATGTGTTGGAAACCTAGTCACAGATGAATGGAAAAGAGTTAGCCACTCACTTCTCTCAGAAAGGAAATCTTAAGGATACTATATGTCCCTTTCTTCTCTTTTCTTTATATTCTATTACCTTCTTCCGTTCCCTTCCGTTCACTTCCCTTCCGTTCCCTTCCATTCCCTTCCCTTCCCTTCCCTACCCTTCCCTTCCCTCTCTTTTGGTTATATGCTACCACAGATGCTTCTTTTAGCAGGGCAACTTCCTTAGGTTGACAAGCAACATGCTACACTGGAGGATGCCTAGAAACTCTTGCTAAATTAAACAGGCCTGGATTCCTATCCATACCGTCTTGTGACTGGCTATTAAGCTCAGAACTTGGCTAAGACAATCAAGTCCTGAGGCTTTGGTTTTCTACTAGACAAAATTAAGGTAATAACACGCATTGCTAAATTATTACTATGTTTTGGATCTTAAATATTCCCCAGTGTTCCATGTGTAAAGGGTTTCGTCCCCAGGGTGGCGCTATTGGGAAATGGCAGAACCCTTAAGAAGGAAGATCTTAAAACGTTGGGGGTATGACTTTCAAAGTGACTGTGGGATCCTGGCCCCTTCCTGTTTTCTCTTCTGCATCCTGACCTAGTGGTAAGCAGTTTGCTGATCCACACTTCCCACCGCTGCCATTCTGCACATCTACTACAGACCCAAAGCACTGGAGACTCTTGATTTTCGGACTGCATCTTCTACAACTGTGAGGCAAAATAAACCTTTTCTCTTTTTAGGGTAATGATCTCAGATACTTCATCATAGTGATGGAAAGCTGACTAACACCAATATTGATCATGAAAGCGATAGCATCTCTTCAATTACTCTTCTGCTTACAGCATTTGCCCAAGTTTGCATGGATCCACAGTGTGAGAGTTTTTTTTTTAATCTCCCAAAACTCAGTGAGGTAACAGGGTTTTTCTTCCTCGCTTCCTTAATATATGGATCTTGTTGCTTCTTCTTAAAAATTTAAGGCTCTGCTTCAGTGGTTCTCACCTTTCAGTCCTAAAAGACTCATAGAGCAGGAAGGATTTAGCCATTAGCCTTTTATGCCATAAACTCTTAGCAATCCAGATCCCCAGAGACAGATCCTTAAATTAGATGTTGAGCTTCCTGAAGACAGGGATCGATATTATTTATTTCTCTATCCCCAGTTCCTGATCTACAATTTATACACAGTAAATGTTTATTGAGTTAGTGAGTTATACTGGGTTATCTTGCTTGCCATAGATCTATGGTTTGCCTACAATAAACACGGAGGCACTTACTTATTTTAATTATTTAGAATGAAAAATATGTTAAAAGCAAACAAATATACACACAAAACATGTCACCATGTCAAGCATGGTATAAAACATGATTTCAATGTTTAAAATCTAGCCTAGAAGCAGCTTTATCAGTACAGAACATGCTTTAATGAATTCCTACTCTCAAGGGAAACTGAGATACAAAGAAACACTTGGATCCCAAACTACTCCCAGATGGTTAGAATCAAGAATGTTTAGCTCTTCTAGAATCTATTCCTATCTTCTGTTACTGTGTCTAACATGCCATGGGCCTTGATGTCAGGTAATTGCAGACATTTGAATTCTGTACAAAATAGGAGCAAATGACCTCTGCTGGAGGAGTTCTGCCCTGACTGCTCAGAAGCTTTTGCCCTTTTCCTTCTTAGTCTTCAGATGTCTTAAAAATGTTGCTAGAGCTGAGAGAACCCAATTCCCTAAGCATAACTTGGAAAACCAACACCCAACATCTGCTTCCTTTGCCCAAGAAGTCCTGAGATGATTTTATAAGTGTTTGAGATGACATTTGGGCCTATCATACCTTTGGCAAGTTTTAATTTTTCCACTGAAATCTCAAGTCCTTTCACACAGATTTTCATCAGGAATCAGCGTGAGAAAGTCCCACAATATGCCTAGATTCAGATTGTCACCTGAGATTGGTAGTTCCTGGGGTATTGTCCCCGGATAGTCGAGGGATGAAGGTAGCAATGTTCCTTCTGAGAGAAGGAGGTGGGAAGCCGGGTTTGGGGCCAAATCTCTTGTCCTTGTTGTATATGAACAGAAAACCAAGCCCCCTCCATACCTCAGGCTACTGATCTGTAGGTAGAAATGACCTATCCGTATAACATATGTTCAGGTGGGCATGCCAACGAGAATAACAGGCAGAAGTAGCATAGGGTGGTAACACAGAGCTCTGAGTTCCCCATGATGATGATGATAATCAAGACCCTCAAGGAGGGGAAGCATAAATCCTGACATCTTAAGTTTGAACCACATTTTGTGGTTCACTGAAGTCCATAACCATAGGCTCATCATGAGAAACATCAACTACATAACTCAAACAGTTCTCAAAGCAGTCAATATATAAAGGAAATTTGTCCAATCTCCATAGGCAAGACATGCCAAGGAGACATCGCAACTGCGTGCCATGTATTTGGAGTAGAAAAAGAAAATGGATATCACATAAAAACAAAGTCAACCAGGTACTGGTGGCTCACACCTGTAATCCTAGCTACTCAGGAGGCTGAGATCTGAGAATCATGGTTTGAAGCCAGCCCCAGCAGGAAAGTCCAGTGAGACTCTTATCTCCAATTAACCACCAGAAAACTGGAAGTGGTGCCTTGGCTCAAAGTGGTAGAGCACTAGCCTTGAGCAAAAGAGCTCAGGGAGAGCACCTAGACCTAGAATTCAAGCCCCAGGACTGACAAAACAAAACAACAACAACAGAAAACAAATACACAAAACAGCACAAATCCCACTTTGTGGTTTTTTTTGTTTTCTTTCCTTTTTTCTTTGCTTTATTCCCTCCTGTCACTGTTTTTGATTTCTGTACCCTTTGTCTTGTATATAAGTTTATCTGATCTGCAGAGAGGAAGGGAAGCACTGAAATGGTGGAACAAAGCATGGACCAATTCAGCAGTGAAACCCTTTAGACACTGTTGGCAATGAACTGTGCAACCTGGCAGTTGCCAGAGAAGTTGGGAGGGGGAAAATCTGGGAGAGAAGGAGGGAGGGGGTGACTGTTCAAAAGGAAATGTACTCCTTACCTGACTTATGTAACTGTAACTCTTCTGTACACCGCCTTTACAGTAAAATATTAAAGAGTCTAAAAACAAAAACTAAGATCAGCTGAATATACAGTACTGTAGACTTCACTAACAATCACACATAGTGATCATTACTATTAACTTTCACAAATATGTGATACTAATGCAAGATGTTCATAGGAGGGAAATGGGTACCAAGTTATCTAGGAATTCTGTAGTAGCTTCTCAACATCTTTGTAAACCAAAAATTGCTCGAAAACATAACCTACTTCTAAGGAGCACATGAAAAACTCATCCATTTAGCTGTATGAATTTGTAAGCCACAAATTGTTGTGTGCTTTGAGAGGGTGTTTCTTTGTTAATTTACTTAGTCTCAAATCGCATTGAGATGACATGGCTACTAGACGTGATGACAAATATCCAGTGCTGAAAGCAGAGCTAGGAACCTACCATGCCTTTCATGATGATTTAGAATTTAGAATGACTGATGGTGGTGATGAAGATGATGGTGATTGGGACTTGGTCTTAAAAAAAAAACACCACAAAACAAAAAAATCAAACACATATTAGGGCATATTAGAATAGAAGCAGACATACAGCAGTTCTCCTGATGTATTCAGAAGATGTTGTAGAAGTTGTTTTTAGACAAATGGATTCCTTCATCTTGAAAATGGCAGCATTCTTATGAAGAGTCCAATATAATCGCAGACCTACAAGCATCACACAGAGATGACTGAGATCTGCTACACCATAGATGACTTAGAGGCAAGAAGTAAAAGGTGGAGTTGGCAGCAATGACCGAGAATGCATCGTGCATGAGCTTTTCATCTTCAGAGGACAGGGAGGGTCGGGAAGAGGAAGCAGCACTGAGAATTTTCAGCTCTAGAGAAAGGCAGTCACATTTGCATTTCAAGCAGTCTCACTTACACTGCAGTGTGGAATGGGATTGGAGTCAGACCAGATGGGAAGCTGTAAGGCTAGTGAGGCTGAAGCTGTTCTATAAAAGCCTGACATTTTCTTTGGAGGTAGTTATAACCCTCTGACTTCCTAAGTGAACCACGCTTTTGTGACGTGCCTGTCTAAATATTCTCTTTTTCCGTGTATTAGCTGTAGAGGTAGAAGCTAATGTTGGCACAGACATACGTCTGTGAGGCAGAGTGAAACATTTCCTTTACGACTGATTCTTGTTCCAGCCTCCTGTGCCAGGAGAAAAGAATGCAAGCTAGAAATGAAAAATTAGTGTGACTTCGAAGTTGCCATTTTGAAGTTCACCTTCTCTTAGACAGGAAGCCACAGGATATCTGTAGATCCTGAGTTTTTCATTCATCTTCCCACACAAGTTTACCATGGCCAACCAAAAAGTAAGTCTTAAAACTGGGCTAATACTCTACTTGCTTTGCCTAGAGGAAGAAACTGGATGCCAAGGTTGAAGACTAGGCATGCGAGATTTTTCTCTTGCTTGGCAAGAACTTAATAGTGGTGGGATATTTTATAGTCTCTTGACATTTTCGAGCCTATTTCACATTTTTCTTAAATAGGCATTATATCTCAATACCACCATCACCACTGCCACCACCATCCTCATTACCAAGATTGACATCACATCCTGGCACCTGTAGCACCGATTTCTACGAGTGTGAAATGTAAGCATGCATTTGAAAGCACCTTGAACTTGTTGTCTTCAGTAGATAATGGTATATGCGTTATTTCGGAGACCTCAGTGTAGAAGCTACCAGTAACCTCATGTCTGGCACATGAGCAAGAGCTCAGATAATAATTTGCAGAATGAAAAACTTGGCCATTTGTCTTGTTCTTTTTCCCTTTGTTGTATGAATGCATGCTCAGTGGTATGGAGTATAGTGGCATTTAGGACTCTGGCAGAGTAGCTTAAGGAAATGTATGCATTAAAACAAGTTGGGTTCTGTTATTACTAGGAGCTCTTCCTGTATCTTAAAACATGTCCATGATTTCTGAGGATGGGCTTGGTTCATTATTAGTAAGCCCACTGAAAAACAAGGAAGTTCTTCTTTGCAGTATCTATGTATCTATGTATCTATGTATCTATGTATCTATCTATGTATCTATCTATGTATCTATCTATGTATCTATCTATCTATCTATCTATCTATCTATCTATCTATCTATCTATCTATCTATCCATCTTATCCATTTAGCCAATGGGCTATCCATCTACATGCCTCATTTGTCTCCTCCAGCCACCCTCTAGCCTCTGTCTGTCTGTCTGTCTGTCTGTCTGCCTGTCTGTCATCATCATGTAGATCATTTTCCTTTTCCTGACCTATAGACTATGTAGTCCTTTGTGCTCAGGACTAAACCTCTCTGCCTCACAGCTTCCATGTGTTGTACACCTGATCCTTAATTGCTAATTTTCTTCCTTCTAAAACAAGTGGCCTTAAGCTCTAGACTTGCGCCACTTTTTCCTTCTGTCGAAGAAACCAGCCAGCTGCATTTCCGTAAGAATGTTCTCTTAAAATAATAACAAAACAAAACAAACAAAAAAATCCCCTCATAAAGAGACTTTCAAACATAACTCAGAAAAAGTGGCTGTACATAAATTACTTTCTCCTTCTTCTCTGAAGTCACATGAATTACATGTTAACCCCTCCCTGACAGAAACTTAGTGGGTTCCTGTGCCTTGGCATTTATCACAAGACCTAGTAAGGAAAACAAATATCTTCTGAGTACATATCCCTTCCTTAACTTCTTGGGACTGGGTTAGAATTCAGGGATAAGTCAGTGCTTTGATAGTTGGAGTGCAATCTACACCACAGCAACTCTGATATCTCATAGCTTCTCAGAACAGCATCTCATGCCCAATCTTGAACCTATCAAATCACAATCTTCATTTTAATTAGACTGAGGTGATTCATTTGAGAATTACTGATCTTGTGCAGTGGTTACAAACTTTACCTGAAGATTGAAAAAATCTAAAGAACAGAAACATGTTGATACCTGGATCCCATAGATAGAGATAGGATTTATTTGATCTGAAGGTGTTGCCTGGATATTGAGCTTCTATAAACCTTCCCATGCCAATCAAATAATAAGCTAAGGTTGAGTACCATTGATTGAATCCAACTTTCTCATATAAAAATAGATAGAATTGCTACTTCTTTGGACTAGGTACATGCCTAGTGAGCCTTCAACAGTGCTCTACGGAATGGGAACAGAGTAACTTTTATTTAAATATTTCTTCTTTTTTTTTATTCTTTTTTTTTTTTTTTTTGCCGGTCATGGGGCTTGAACTCTGGGCCTGGGCGCTGTCCCTCAGCTCTTGAGCTCAAGGCTAGCACCCTAACACTTGAGCCACAGCATCACTTCTGGCATTTTCTGCTTATATGGTGCTGAGGAATTGAACCCATGGCCTCATGCATGCAAGGCAAACACTCTACCACTGAGCCACCTTCCCAGCCCTAAATATTTCTTCTTAAACATCTGCTTACTTCCCATTTATTACAAATTATCCATCTTCCTTATCATATAAACTCTTCCCATGTGCATTGTCTTCCCATGATACAAAAGAGCCCCAGCTAGCTATTCTAGAGCAAGTTTAGATTCAAGTTGGAAGAATAAAATTCCATTAGCTAGGTCTTAGTTTTTGGCTGATCCCCTAACAGATGTGGTGGGACCACAGATCCTCCCATGGGAACTGAGAACAGAGAAATGCCAAGAAAGATGTCACTGGAAATCTGAGCACAAGGGGGGAAGCAGGGACAGAAAGCAGAGGCAGTCAATTGTCAGCTTTATTTACATCTTCAGTGATGGCTTCAGGCATCTCCCCTGGGCTTAATTGCAAGTCCCATCCTATAATTTCATTAAGCATCTTTGTTCCTGATATCTATCACCTGCGTTTTTCCTTAAGCAAACTTAAATTGGGCATAGCTTAAACCATTTTAAAAAAGTCCTGACAAATTCAATCAGTTTATTTTCCTCAACTCTGAACATGTCAAATTATCCATCAAAGGCAGGAGAGAGGCATTCTATTTACTGTGGAATCGAGGACACCGGAAAAATGTTTCTGATTGAGCTCTGAGCTAAATGGTTATGGTGCATTTCTCACAATCTCATCACCATACCATAGATAGATAATCCTCAGCTCAAAGGACCTGCCGGTCCCTGGGTCCTTTAGCTAGAAAGTAGCAGAGTTTGGACCAAGTCATCCTGTCTTTATTTAAATGTATGTTCGGGAGACATCAATGATAAAAGGGGATAGGGTATGATAGGAAATCAAGCTGGTGAAGTACATAGGTACTTGTTTGTCCTCAGTCACTGGGATCAGACTAATCAGAGCATGTCTTTGGAGGACACATTGGCTTGGAAATATTCTTAGGTCATCTTGAAGACATCAGTTGCTTTTTCCTTTCTTTTGGTCAGTAGTGGGGCTCAAACTCAGGGCCTATACACTGTCCTGAGTCTCTTTGTGCTTAAGGCTAATGTTCTACCTCATGAGCTACAGTACTTCTTCCTGTTTTTGAGTGGTTAATTGGATATAAGAGTCTCATGAGGATTTTTCTGCCCAAGCCAGCTTTGAACTATAATCTTCAGCCTCCTGAGTAGATAAGATTACAGGTGAGACACTGGTGCCTGACTCCATCAGTTGCTTTTATACCATGACAGTAGATTGTTTTATAATTATATTAAGACATTTTCCAGTGACCATGTCACCATGGTCCTTGTGTAATATCCCCTGTGAGCAATTAAAATGAGATATTGCCTTTCTGATGTGTGCTTTCCAAGCATCCTTGGAAACAGTTGAAGAGCTTCCTGACTCAGGACAGTCTTTGTCCCTTGAAACAACCAATAGCCACTATTTCCTGAAACCTTTCCTGGCCCCTCCCTTCCATTTGTGGCATAGTTTAGACTCATATATCTTCCTTCATTACCATTTGAACAAAAAGCATGCAAAATCCAAGCATTAAGGTGAAATGACAGTGTGTGTTTACATTGTTCCAGTTGATGGGTTTTCAGCAGACTTTGGGGGCCGGCAATGGAAGTTAAAGGAATGTTCACTGGCCATCCACCAGGGTACAGAATCTTTATAGAAGGAGCTGTGAGTAGTCTGTCTTCATTGCCCTGGAGCTTTCATGAAGGATATACTCGCCACAGATAATACCAGCCTCCATTGAAGTTTATATCAGATTACTGTTGTGGACACACAAAAAAAATCCATACAATGTAGTTAAGTACATATTTTCAGTTCTTACCATACAGTCTTTTCTTCTTTTTTTTTTTTTTTTTTTTTTTTGGGTCCGGTCGTGGGGCCTGAACTCTGGGCCTGGGCGCTGTCCCTCAGCTCTTCAGCTCAAGGCTAGCACTCTACCACTTGAGCCACAGCGCCACTTCCGGGTTTTTTCTTTTTGCTTATGTGGTGCTGAGGAATCGAACCCAGGGCCTTAGGCATGCAAGGCAAGCGCTCTACCACTGAGCCACCTTCCCAGCCATGCTAATGATGGCTCCATTTTACTTAAGCAAAGAAAAAAGCGAACTCATTGAAAATTATACAACTGGACAGCAGGGCAAATGGAGGCCAGCATGACTGGGGGACATTGTAAAAATGTAATATGCATGTTCTGGATGACACGATGAGCCCAGATCTCTGAAGATGGGGCCCAGCCACCTGTGATGTGGCAAATCTTCCACGTGATCCCGATGGTCCACTCCGGCGTGAGAAGCAGCATCCTTTGACGTTCTGTTTTACCACTGTATTTTTCCAAAGGAACCCCAGAACTCTATTAGCTGTCATGCGCCTGAGCTAAAAAGAGCATAAAGAAGACATTCACTTTGACTCCATTACTTATTGAACTCTTTGAGTTGTCAGACCTACCTGCCTTGTGCTACTTTTATTTTGATTGGTTTTAAAGGTCAACAGAAATCACTTGGCAGTGGGATTATGGTCTTTTTTTTTTGGAAAATTTTCTGTATATTTCACAGTAGCAAGATGATTCTGTATATTTCTCAGTATTAAGACAAAGAGAAAACAAGCTTAGTCAATACATATTTTTTTAACCTCAAGAAAAAAGATCTCACTCCCAAATAGACTAGTTACCAGTGAATGCCAGAAGAGCTTCCCGACCAGAGATCCTTAAGTTGTGTCTGCCATGCAAAAGCTTCTTGAGGGAAAACAAATGAGTCTTTCATCACCGGAGTTGGTGCCCCTCCTCTCTTTAAATTAGTAGCATCCATCACCGTCGGCCCAGACGAGGTAGCTTTTCAATCCTGAGCCCTGGTGTGATAATTGGCATAATTTCCCTGAGATAATGTGGAGGTTAATGAGGTACAGGGTGCTTAAGGCCATTCACTTTCATTTGCAGCTCAGGACAGGAAGAGGGAAGACACATGGGCTCTAAGGAGAGTTGGAAAATCCACAAGAAACAAGAAGGCAAACTGTGGATGCAGGCTTGTGCCAGGGAGAGAGAGAGAGAGAGAGAGAGAGAGAGAGAGAGAGAGAGAGAGAGAGAGAGAGAGAGAGAGAGAGAGAGAGATCATTTCAGTTGTCCACTATGCCTTCTTAGCTCTGGAGGGGTACTCCTGCTCCCTCAAACCTTCAGGATCCCAACATATTCCCTCTCTGTAACATGGCATAGATACAAACAAACAAAAAAACACCTTGGATTCTTGGGCTTGAGCCCTAGCGCTGCCAAAAGTAGATAGACAGACAGACAGATAGATAGATATTCAACAAAAAAATAAATTTTATTGAAAAAAATTTCCTCATACCTGGAAGACAATCTACTGTTTCAGAGGTTCCTAATGCAAATTATAATATTTAAAGTTTCTTTGATATCCAGTTGTAAGGAAATATGCTTATTGCTGGTTGAGTCAGAGTTGTCCAAGCTAATGTGACTATAGAGCCTTTTTCTTTCCTTATGAAAACTTTGATCCAGTTTCTGGTCACTTTGAATAGAATTATGGTGCTATATTTATTTTAATGTTATGCAGGAAATCCTAGTCTAAATCCAAATCATGTCTCTGGACTAGATTGTGGAAGTTGTGAATGTGTTTATTGATGCCCCTAACATCAACTAGTTGTGTTTGCCATGTCCTGAAGCAGGAATTGAGATGGGCATACAGAGCTGAAATAAATACTGGACCCTCCCTGAGAGGCCCCATACTTCAGAAGTGAGAGAAAAATGTTAGTAAACAGCAATAATACCAAGAGAAAGGACTGGGGGGAGGAAGCAATTCACTAGCATTCTGAGAGCTCAGGGTGGAGTTCCTGCCAGAGGAACAAAACCAGAACGTCAAGAAGAAGATAGAGCTGGGCTCAAAATGGTAGAGCACTATCCTTGAGCCAAAAATCTCAGGGACAGCACCCAGGCCCTGAGTTCAAGCCCGAGGACTGGTACAAAAACAAAAACAAAAAAGAAGATGGAGAAGCTATGAAAGAACAGGGGTTATGATGGCCTTTGAATCAGGTGACAAGGCTCTGTCACTTGCTGGCTCTGTCACATGGTACGGACACTTTCTTTATTCCTGATTAGTTTGTACAAGATTGGTGCAAGGAATAAATTAAAACCAGGGTTAAATTAAACCCAGGCCGAGGGACAAAAACAGACTGTGTGAGAGAGGAAGAAAGAACCAGGCTCTATTGCCTGGCTTCCTTTTGGGAATGGGGCTATGAATATGATTGATTTTCCACTAAACCTGAATGTGATGACTTGACCTGTGACTTCTAATAAAGCTATATACAAATCCTAACCCCAGGACTTGTGCAAATGTGGCCTGACTGGGACATAGCATGTTTGTGGGTATAACTAATTATAATGAGGTCAATAGCCTGGACCCTAAGTCCAATGACAGGTGTTCTTAGAAGGCACAGAGGAGACAGAAGGAAGAAAGCCTCATGAAAGCTAGAGATGCAGGCAGTAGATTTGCCTATCTGTGAACCAAGGCTTGCCAGGGCTTGCCAGCTACTATTCAGAAGCTAGCAGGGAGGCCTAGCCCAGCTTTGTCTGCAGATTCTCCAGGGGGGAACCAGCCCTGCCAACACCTAGGACTAAAATTGCTGTTGTTTTAAGACTTCACAGTGTACTTTGTTATGCAGGCCTGGGAGATTAATATACAAGGCATACAACCTCTGCACCATTTGGGCTGGGGGTTTGGCAGGGTGGTCCTGTGCATTGGAGAATGTCTAGCAGTATCCAGGGTCTCTATAGCACAGCTATCACTTCCCCTAGTTATGACAAACAAAAATGCTCTAAAACATTGTCAAACGTCCCTCAGTGAGCAGCAAGGGGTCTCTCGCAATGGTTTATAACCCCTGTGCAAAACCATTGCTTGTTGCTCACTCTATTATTTATTCATATCGTCATTTATTCATTCATGCATGCATTTGTTTATACAGTGAGAATTTACCTTGAACTCTTTTTTTTAGGTTCTAAAAATGCAGTGGAAGCAGAATCTTAATGTTCATGGAGCTGACAGTGCAGAGGGCCAACACAAGTTCTAATCAAATAATCACACAGATGCTTACACACGAAAGCGAATGTTCAGAAGGAGAGGAACACAATTCTCAGTAAACAACCAACCTAGACAGCGGGAGGAAGTTCTGACCGGAAGTCTGAGAACCTTAGGGGTTAGCACCCATGGCAGATGGAGTAGCAGCCTTTGCCAAGACCATGTGGTAGAGAGGAATCCAGAAGGCCAAGGGAAGATGGGAAGGAGCACTGGAAAGGCTGAGAGAAGAGTACAAGGGAGTATGCTTTAGGACTTGATGACTTCAAGAATTTGACTCCATTACAGGACACCAAGGGAAAGGCCACAGAAGGAGAGGCACCAGGGACCCTTGTTTTCATTGGCCTCCAAGACTACCAAGAGAAATAGCTGCATATATATTATATATATGATATGTAATATACTGTGTGATATATAATATTATATGTATACATTATCCCCAGCAAGCAAAGAGAGCTCTTTTAGCCATGTGGCAGCAGGCTTCTTGCTCTCTCTGTGACACAGGTGAATGTGCACCTTTTGGAAGAGGCTGTCTGGATTTTTATGGTTTCGTGCAGAGGTGTCCAGAGGCTATCATGTTGGCTCATAAAAAAAATGTTCAGAAATCTATATTTATGCCTGGTAGCTCTCTGGCAAAAAAATAGCATATTGTCCTACAAGATAGATGTAACCACTCCTTCTGGGGAGTCTGATATCTCCCCAGAAGGCCCTTGTGGAGATGGATGGATGTGTACTGTCTTGTTTGCCTGTTGATTTCAGCCTGGAGCCAGAGCCCTACCAAATGGGCATTAGGGCCAGAGCAAATTGCATCCAAGTTCCTACCATCCAAGTCTGATTACCCAGAAGGAGAAGCAAAGGATCTGGTGCTCAGGATTCCCACTCTGCAGCTCCTTAGGGTACAACTCTGTGAGGACTACCTCTCCATGTCTTGGATTTTCAGCTTTCTCTTGGGTAAAATCGGTGAGGCACCTTTGACTGGAATGTTCCAAAGGTCCGCTCTCAGGGCAAATGCAAGTGCTACGTGTGTGAACTACTTTAGGAGTCACGGTACTGTGCAATACATGAGCCGTCACGGACCTAATGGATGTACAGGGTTGAGAATCAGCATGTTCAGGAATAAATCTTGAGGCTACTTCACTCTTCAGAGCCTTTATTTACTTAACTGTCATGTGCTGATAAGTGGATATGAAAGATCTGACCTGATTTGGTGCATAGCTCTTAATTCTCAAGGTCACTATGAGCACATAAAGAGGAAACAGAAAATAGTCTTGTTTTCCTGGGAGCTGAAGGAGTTAGATTTCAGAGAGAGGCACCTTGTACCTCTGGCTCAGGCCTGGACAGGATCCTGGCTTGATGCTTCTGTACCTCTTATATCCTAGCATCCATAGTGCCATCACTACTAAATCCCTGGTCTTTGAGCAGTGTTTCTCATCAGATTCCAATCCTTGGATTCAGGGTCAAACACCTTACTAGCAAATGTGAAAATCCAAGTTCAAACCCCAGTGCCCACCAAAAGAAAACGAAAGCAGACAAACAAGAAAGAGCTAAATTAGCCAGACAACTGGTTCATACCTGTAATTCCAGCTACTTGGAAGGTAGCAGTAAAGGATAAAGGTTGAGACTAGCCAAGGTAAAAGTATGATAAGGAGACCCTATTTCATGAAATAAGCTAGGTGTGTACAATTATCATACCAGCTGTGAGGAAGTAAGAGTATACTTATAGGAAGGCATTTTGAAAAAGCATGAGATCCTATCTGAAAAATACCTAGAAGGAAAAGGGCTTGGGGAAGTGGTTCGAATGGTTAAGTGGTAGATAGCAAATACGAATCTGAGTTCAAACCTCAATACAACCAAAAGGAAAAAGCCCCACAAAACAAATAAAACACCCCAAGCAACTACTCCTTCCCCTCTCGGCCCTTCACAGATGACACAGCATGGGGTTAGCTTCTTTCCTCCATTTTCCTGCAGTCATTGATGCAAAGCCCAGTAGATGCTGCCCATGGGCTCAAAACCCCACCCCTCCTCGTAGCCCTCTTCCAGCGCTCTCATTTCTTAGGAGTTTCTCTGCATTTTTCTCCCAACATCTTACCACTTGCTTATTCATATGTCTTGCTTGTGTTGCAGCTTCCCTGGACTAAACTGGATTTTTGATCATGGACCATGCACTTGATGCAGGCCAGGCCTAAGTTTGGAGTCTTTCCCTATCTCAGAGTCCTTTCCAATACAAAGGCTCAGAAAACCCCCCTTTCTCTTATATCCTTTCACAAACATCATCGCTGATGGTTTTCTGGGACTTGATTGTGACACTGCCAGCCTTTACAGCCAGCCTTTAGGACCATATTCTCAGATGCTCACAATCCCAGGGGTCGAGAGTTACCATACAATATGAAATCAAACATACAGCAGAATACATCTTGACACACACTGTTCAGGAAAACAAGAAAGTGTTAGGTGAGAGTGTTTTGGAAAATGAGGCTTGGGGCCAATGAAGTATGTTGGAGGACTTGGCATGTGTCTATGAATGGACAAATGGTGCAGGGAGGAAGAATTTTTTTCCTCTTCCTCCATCTCAGGGTCATCTTCTTATCCAGAAAGTTGGTCAAGCTGGCCTTGGGGCTCAAGCCTGTAATCCTAGCTACTTGGAAGGCTGAAATTGAGAAATTAGGGTTCAAGGTTTTTCCAGGCGTAGAAATTTCCCAGTTTCATGCATCACAAAGAAGAATATTATACCAAAAAAGAAAAAGAATGAAGAAAAAGAAATGGAGGAAGGAAGGAAGGAAGAAAGAAATGGAGGAAGGAAGGAAGGAAGGAAGGAAGGAAGGAAGGAAGGAAGGAAGGAAGGAAGGAAGACAAGGCAGCCCTGGCTCCTTCAAAAAGGGAGTAGCTTCCCTTGTCTGCCATCCCCAGTGACCACACACAGTGATTTCAAACAACCATAATGTATTCCCCTGCAGCTCTAAGGGCCAGCCAGAAGTCTGAACTAAAGATGTCAACAGAGCTGTGTTAGCCCTGAGGGCTCTAGGGGAGTCTCCTTCCTTCTCTTCCGGCTTCTGGGACTCTGCACATCCTTTAGCATCACTCCACTCGTAGTTCCTCACCTGTCTCTGCTTCTGTCTCCACATGGCTTCTCTGCGTGTTCGGTTATCCTACAATGTCTTCTAACCACCCTTGTCCCTGGATTTAGGGCCCACCCAGATGACCCACGATGATCTCATCTGGGGAGTCTTGATGCTCAAAGAAGGTGATACTCACTAGTGCTGATGTTTGGAGTATGGGCATCTGGTTTTAGGGGTCATCATCCAATATATTACAGCGGGCCATGGGTGGGGCATCCTCCCCAAAGCATTGATTTGCACAGAGGATTCCAGCTTCTGCACGGACTTTTATCAGCATTTTACTTTGAATTCTACGGTCTTCCGGCCTGATTTTAAACCATTTGAAGATTTGTTGCCAGGACACAACAGTTTCCTTATTAGGCTCTGTTTCTATCCCCCATAAAACAAGTTCAGGCCCCCGAGCACTCCCTGGACATCCCGGGTGCCGTCCCAGGGCAGGGGTGGCTGCCCTTTCTCTGTGCTAGGTCTATCAGCCTCAGGCTGACTATGGGCTTTGCCCAGGATTTAGGACAAGAGGACAAAATGACTCCCAGCTGGAAAAACAGCCATGTCTGCAGAGCTGGCTGAGAATTCAGTGGAAATAGCTCAAGGCTCTGGGTCCCAGGGTCCCTGGCTTTTGTTTTCTTTCCTGTTCTAACTTAAATTCCTTTCATTTCTGGAAACACACACACATGCATACACACATGTGCACACATACTATACACATACAAACAATAAAGACAAGTATGAAATAAAGGAGAAAGTAAAAGCTGAAGTGAAAAAGAGGTTTTTTTTTTTTTTTCCCAAGCCCCTTACAACCTCTTAATGTATTTTACATAAATCCAAACAAGGACATGAACATTTTTGTGCCTAGCTAGTCTATTTCTGCATTAAAAAATTATACTCATATATGTGTTTCTATATAATTTTTTGGTCTGGGTGGGAAAGTGCTTGTATTTTATCTTGGCTCTCACTTTGCATTTTTTTTCTTATTGTCTTTCTTGCAAAGGACTTTATTTGAATGCTCATCCATACCTCATTTGTAGCAGCTACGAATAACTGTTTTCTGTGGCTGTACAATAATTTTTGTTAGCATACCAACTGGCTTCTGATGGAGTGAGTTTCACATAACTTTCAGTCTTCTGACTCTTACCCTGCTGTTGGGCTAACCCTCACAGTCGATATAAACATCTAGATCAGTGTTATTTGGACATGTGATCCATGTGGCACTCATTGATTTATCCCATCTCAGGGAGAGAAGTGATCATCTTTCCTGAGGAAACTGGATCTTCAATCTCTGATTTCAAGAAGGAAAGGTAAAGTCCAATTAAAGTAAAGAATCTTATTTAAAGTCATTGGGAGAAGATGACTGTTCAAAAAGACATGCACTCATTGCCTGACTTTGTTAACTGTAACCCCTCTGTACATCACCTTTACAATAACACTTATTGTTTTTCAAAACAAGAATCTAACTTAAAGTCCAGGGCAGTGATCAGCTCCCTGCTCCCCTACGTTTAATGTTATACCAACTCCCCATGGTTTTAGCATTCCTTTGACGCAGAGTACACCCTTTTGCTTCCAGCCCTATCCTCTTTTCTGACCATGTTTGTCTGTTGCTAGTCAATCCTTTGTACATAAAGACCACTGGGAATGTAGACATCCTTATGGCTGAGTGTGTGCAGAGGGATGATGCATCCAGCCTGGCTGGCTTCTCGGCGGACTGTGAACCCCACCCGCTCGGGGCCTCCTGTGTCTGCAGTACTTCCTGCACAGGCTTCTTCTCCTACTATCATACTCTAGAGGAAAAGAAAAAATAAACTTGGAGCAGATTTGGCCTGTTTTGACTCCTGGGTGGCCTGAGAGTTGTGTGGCTGAGGTCGCTCTGTTCTTGGCAGCATCCATCGACAGCCTTCCGCTTTTTAGAGTGGGCATGTAAAAGGAGTGTCTTGTGAAGGCTTCATTGTCACATTAAGAAGCATTTAACTCCACTGTCAGGAGAATGGTGGTGATGTGCAATCGGCTGAGGATGCTGCATTCTAGATCGCTGTGCCTCATTTTCAACTTCTTTCTTTCTTCCTTCCTTCCTTCCTTCCTTCCTTCCTTTCCTCTTTCTCTCTCTCTCCCTTCCTTCCTTCCTTCCTTCCTTCCTTCCTTCCTTCCTTCCTTCCTTCCTTCCTTCCTTCCTTCCTTCCTTCCTTCCTTCCTTCCTTCCTTTCTTTCTTTCTTTCTTTCTTTCTTTCTTTCTTTCTTTCTTTCTTTCTTTCTTCCTCCTTCCTCTCTCCCTCCTCCCCCTCTTTCTTTTTGCCAGGCCTGGATGCTCTCCTTGAGACTCTTTGGGCCCAGGCTGGCTTCAAACTGTAATCCTCAGATCTCAGTCTCCTGAGTAGTTAGGATTATAGGCGTGAGCTATGGATGCCTGGCTGCACTTTTTTTTTTTTTCTGTGTGTCGTGGGGCTTGAACTCTGGGCCTGGGCACTGTCCCTCAGCTCTTCAGGTCAAGGCTAGTGCCCTACCACTTGAGCCATGGCACCACTTCTGGCTTGTTCTGCTTATGTGGTGCTGAGGAATTGAACCCAGGGCCTCACGCATGCAAGGCAAGCACTCTACCACTGAGCCACCTTCCCAGCCCTGCACTTCTGCTTTTTAACTGTGGACTGGAGTTAACTGACACTAACTAGTCAACTTTAATGAAATGCTTGGAACCAGAAGTGGTGTAGATTTTGGATTCTGGAATAGATGTCTTTTTTTTTTTTTTGGTCAGTTGTGGGGCTTGCACTCAGGGTCTAGGTGCTGTCCTGAGTCTTTTCACTGAAGGCTAGCATGTTACCATTTTGAGCCACAATGTCATTTCTTGTTTTATGATGACTAATTGGAGATAAGAGTCTCACAGTCTTTCCTTCCCAGGCTGGCTTTGAACTGTGATCCTCAGATCTTAGTCTCCTGAGTAGCTAGGATTACAGGCATGAGCCACAGTGCCCTGTCTAATGAGATATCTTTAGACCCATGTCCAAACACAAAATTTTTGTTTCATATACAACTTTTACACAGAGTTTGAAAGTCTCTGTATGTTCCTCAGAGCCTGACGTGCCCTCCTTCTGGTGATGTGACAGTCCTGATATCTCCTAGGGAGCTGATACAAGGCGTAGCAGAGACTTGTACAGAACACATGAAGGCAATGTAAGCTTGTCATGGAAGAATCCTTATGAGTTGCAGGTAGCAAGCAAGGAAAGTATATGCATGAAGCAAGAAAGAATTTATACTGAATGGTAAATTCTTCACTCTGAATTTTTGCATGAAAGTCAGGGTCCAGTTCCTTCCTCTCAATGGGAAATCTTCTTCCCCAAAATATGGGCATTTAATTTCCTAGGAGTATGGGGTAGGGACATTGCATGTCTGAAGAGTGTGTTAATCATAGGACACCATGTTGATCTTGCACAATCATTTCACATTTTAGCCTTTCCAAGACCCTAAGAAAGTCTGTAAATCAAAAAATATGCTTAATTTTGTTTATTCAAAGATTTTCCAAAATTATTTAGCAAAGGAATTGCCTCTTTTTGAAAAATGTTTTCCTTGATCTAATTTATAAGCAAACCAAAGAAACAATGTTTGTTAGAGAAAACTGAGAAAGATAATGCTAAGAGAAATCATCCTTTGTTTTAGTGAACCAAGAGCTCTTACCTGTATCCTCATCAGGGCATGCACACAAGCAGACAGGTACACCACACATATACACACACATACACACATATATTCATTTACACACACCTTCTTTATATGTATATATATATATATACATATATATATATATATATATACACACATTACTGTTATTGCAAATGTGTTGTACAGAGCGATTAGAATTATAGAAATCAGGAAAAGAATACATTTCTTTTTGCATAGTGTCACCCCTTCCCTTGCTCTTCTCCAGTTTTCCCTCCCATCTCCACCTACAAGTTGTGTATTTCATTTTTCAGCAGTGTTCAATGAATATCCTTGAGCTGCATTTGTTCACCCTTTGTTCCACCGTTTTTGTGCCCTCCCCGCTTACCCTCCCCAAATAGATAAATTCACAAATAAACAGTACAGAAAACAAAAGCCACAACAAAGAAAGAAAAAAACCCCACTCATTTCCATTTCTTGGAGTTCCTTTTGATAAATATTACATTACAGGATCATATAAGAATATTCTCCTTCGGTCTTACTACACACACACACACACACACACACACACACACACACACACCTTCTCATTGCGAGCATTCTCAGTCCCAGGAGAGTTTATTTCTCTCAGGAATCCTAAACTGATCACAAAGAAGAATTTTCCCATGATTGACATAAAAAGATTCTCCCAACTGACTGCCATTAGTCAGGTACCCACCTGGCTGTCATCTGAAGAGTGAGATTCCTGGATTTCTTCTGTCACGGAATTGCTAGTGCCAACTGGATTAGCAGTGGGCATGAGCAACTGGGAGGAAAGTTTGGTGCTATTCTGCAGTTGTCCCACTGGGTATATTTGCAGAAGGACCAGAGATTATGTTATGTCAGTTAATCAGTTGATATTCAATGACAGAGTCTCATTCCAGGAGGAGTCATGGTGTGTGCAATATAAGGCCAGCCAGGCAGGAAGGGAATGGCTCTGTGCTTTTGAAGATCTCTCTTCCCAATCAGCCCTTGGACCAGGGGCCATTGGACACACTGCCTGGCACTAGATAGTCATGAAAGCCTGGATGTGGAGTCACAGATAGCTTACAAAAATAAAATAATAGCCAGCCATGCATTCATGTGTACAAGTGTACATGCATATGCCTATGAGTGTCTGCAGGTGTTCAGGTAATATTCACAGGTTTGAGCCCTTGTACCAGAGACTGGGGACACGGAAGAGACAAAGCAGTTATCCCTCTTGTCTTGAAGGAGTCTGAAAGCCTGGCCCCAATGATGGTTTGGTCACACAGGCTGGGTGAGTCCCTGGAAATCTCAGCATCTTTTGATCAGGCAGATAGTTCAACCCCTAGAGTTACTCTAAGAACTAGAAGTGGGACGTGGAGAGCATCGTGTACACAGCCAGCCAGACCCAGATGAGAGAAGGGTTAGTTTCCTTCTCGCTGACGGACTTGACCCATCTTTGAACACAGAGGCTTGGTTTTACTTTCTTTGGCTTGATGGCAACATTTGAGAGAAGTCAACAATCCAGAGACACGGCAGACAGCCAGGCAGGAGGAAGACAAACAAAATCGACACCGAGCAAAAAATGCAAAGGTATTCAAAATGCGAGCTCTAATTTTCACTCCCCTGCTTGAAGCCTGCCAGACACAGGGCTTTCAGAAAGAAAAAAAAATAAATCTGATTTGTACTGAAAAGGGCCAAAAATAACCTTGCTTTCTCTTGCAGAAGAAAACAGAAAATGCTGTGGTTTCCTTCCATCTGGGTGTCCTTGTTCCTTGGCTGGGAGAGACAGGGTGAACCTCAGCCACAGGCCTGGAAGGAAAAAAATGGACCAAAGAGAACACATTAAGGCCATGGCCTGAGGTGTGACCAAAGCTGATGATTGACAGCCTGAGTTTGGCTAAGGGGAGCAGGCTGGCCAAGAAGAAGCATCCACTGGGAAGAGAAGACTTTCATTTGCATTTGCTAATTACAAATAATCTCTAACTGGCGATTGGCCAGTGTTTTTAGCCTTTCAAAATACTTTATGTGTCTTTAGTTTCCATCCCCATTCCCTCTGTTTCTGGCAGTTTTGTCAAATCTTTTTCTCTGAACTTGCCTTCCAGGTTATTCTAAAGTCTTTCCATTTTCTAAAATAGAACTCTGATGTCCTAATCTTCTGGAGATGTTCAATGAACCACAGGAAACTCTGGATATTCAACCCCAAACTGTATATTCTCTCTCTCTCTTTCTCTTTCTCTCTCTCTCTCTCTGTCTCTCTTTTACTTCAGTCATCTTTCTGAGTTTGATACCCATTCCTTTTGATTTGACCCCCCAAACGTCACTCACTCCTGGCATCCAAGTCCCTTCTTCATCTCGCTATCTCAGAGATAACCTCCTTGGCTTAACATGGTTTCTTTTCTCTGAAGGAAGGAATATCAACTGCTCTCCTAATGAATTGTCACATTGTTCCTGATCATAGAAGACACCTTCCCCACCTCCAGCTTCCTGATAAGGAACCCAGAATCCAGAGAGGAGAATGATTGTGCTCAAGGTCATGGAACTCTTTAAGTGATGGAGCTGATGCACACTCAGCTTGAGGCTAACATCTTCTTGTGATTGGCAGCTGCCAAAACTTCACATTCCTTTAGTCCTTAAAACCTCTCCATGGCTGCTTCTAAAATAATGAAGCAGTGATTCCAGGTGTTGCTGCAGAGAGAGAGAGAGAGAGAGAGAGAGAGAGAGAGAGAGAGAGAGAGAGAGAGAGAGAGAGAGAAAGAGAGAGAGAGTTGTTACCCTGAACGTTTTTTGGCCTCTTAGGTTTTGGGAGAATCTATTTTGGGCTCAAATACAGTGTGATAGTGCCTGCCAAATTATTTTTATTGACACATACCCCATTGTTGCACACAGAGGAAATTTCTGACCTGGTCAAAGAGACCTCACATGAAGACACGGAGGATCCAGGAGAGCAGAAGTGGCCCCACAGTGAGTGTGCCCCTGAGTCCACGAGGGAGAGGGAGCTATGTGGGAAATGCTCACACTGACAAGGACTCTGTATTAAATGGCTGTGCAATTAAGTGAGCTGACCTGAAAGTCCTGGAATCCAAAGTAAAGGAATCCCATTCATTCCAGTGCTGAGGCTTCTCTGGGGCCCCCATCTGGGTCAGTTGCAACACTGACTCCTCAACAGAAGAGCGGTACTTTCCAGATTTCTCCAGTCTCTTGGTCACAGTTCTTGTGAGTTTCATTCATGAGGAAAGGTTGACTCTGCTTGCTGCTTGCTGCTGAACTTGCTATCTACCCAGAGGTTTGGAAGCTACTGCCTACCTCTTTTTGGAGAGAGATGAGCTGAGGAAGGCCTTCCAATTTCTAAGGAGACTAGGAATTCCTGAGGATGGTCTCCTGACGGGGCACTATGGAGCAATGGTTCTCAAAGTGACCAAATAGCAGTATCTACATCACCTGGGGAAATGCAGATGATCAGGCCACATCTTGAGCTGGTTGAGTCAAAAGTAAAGGGAGAAAGAGTCCCATCTGTTCTTCATAAGTCTTCAGCTGATTATAATACACATTTGACAGTCAGAGAAAGAGAGAGAGAGAGAAGAACTGTGTTTCATTCTCCCCTCCTAACGCATCCTCATTCTATTTTCTCTTTACATAATCCCACTTTCAAGAGTTTCCTGTGATAACTGATATTCTATGTACTTCAACTTTAACACAGCTTCAACTTCCTTAGCCCAGCAAGTGGCCTTCTCCCGTCGAGACTGGACCATAGACAGTCCAGCAGTTGATAGCTAACTTCATGTTGAGTGTCATGGATGCACCATGAATTGTGTTTACTCCGGAGAAGTTGCCTCAAACAAGACAGGACCTTCCTGGAGGAGAGAGCCTGGCAGGAGTGATAAATCTCCACCATTCAGTGGAGAAGGAGATGGAGCAATGTATCACATACATGCTGAACAAAAGCATCAACACGGTCCAGTTCATCAGTATAAAATGGAGAATGAGAGAGAGAGAGAGAGAGAGAGAGAGAGACAGACAGACAGACAGATAGACAGATAGACAGACAGACAGAGACAGAGAAACAGACAGAGAAACAGACAGAGACAGAGAGAGGAGAGAAGCCAGAGGAGAAGGAGACAGAGAAGTAGAAGGAAATAAGAACAAGTAGGAAAAAGAAAATGAGAAAAGAAGAGGAAGAACAACATCAACATAAACAACAAGAAGAGAACAAGAATAGGAGGAGGAGGAAGAAAGGGAGAGAAGATGTCAAAGGAAGAAAGGAAAAGAGGACAGGAAAAAGAAAAGGAGATACAGTACTTGGCTACTTTGGTCCAGAAAAACAATCTACATATATTTTTTCACACTCGTCTTTGATAAGTGTTTTTGGAAGAGTTTTAAAGCAGAGCCATATGGAGATTCAGGCATTTTTCTGCCCAGGGAACTTTACTTTGATTTAAAAAAAAAATCCATTGTCTTCCGGACACAATGCCATGGGAATTCCTGTGGCTTGTTACCAAGAAATACAGAACTAGAAGGTTGGCAAGTGGGTCCAGATCTTCCCCCAAAAGACTGTCCAACCAGGAACGCACAGCTCTTACCCAATGTGCAAGTTTCTGCAGCATGCTGGGCTCCATTTCTTTTCTCTGTGCCAGACTATGAGAGACTGGGAGGCCCAGCCCCTTCTTCCTGGCCAGCCAGGCCCACTTTTTGATCAGTGTGGTCTACCAGATCGTGCATGAGAGTCAGCTGCAGAGCTGCTGAAATATATCCTCACTGAGACACATTTGTGTGGCATCTACTTCCATCCAGCAAGAAATGGAGGCTGATGGGACTAACAGACTTTCTTAAGCTTGATAAATCAGAGGCCTGCAGAAGAGTAAAATCTCCTTTTTCGCATCAAGACATTGTTACCTGCTTTTAATGCCTGGGATTGTGTCAGATGATTTGGCACAACTTGGCTCACTGTGATGGTAGATTTAAGGTGGACTGAAAAGTTGGAAAGAGTTCAAATTGTTGACAGTGTCCGTGAACCCCTAAATTAAGCAACTTGGAACCCCTGTGTCTTGTACTTAGCAATCACATGACTTTAAACTTACTATGCCCTATTTTCTAACTTTGTGATATGAAGACAAAAATACCCTTCTTACAGTATTGTTTTAGTGACTGAACTTGGAAACAATACATCTGAAATGCCTAGCAGAGTTCCTGATGCCAAAGGAAATGATAGATGATGCTAATGATTATGATGTTATTCTAATACTACTGTTATTTCTTCATCCTATGAAGAGTAGAGTATAGAGCGGGGACCTATCTCAAGGTAAAATGATTGTCTAGAAAGTATGAGTACCTGAGTTCAATCCCTAGTACTGCAAAACAAGCAAATAAATACATAAAAATAAAAATAGAAGCTAGGTGTCAGTGGCTCACATCTGTAATCTTAGCTACTGAGATCTAAGGATCAAGGTTTGAAGCCAGCCTGGGCAGGAAAGTTTGTGACATTCTTATCTTCAATTAACTACCAACCAAAAGAAAAAAGGCCAGAAGTATAGCTGTGGCTCAGGTGGCAGAGCACTAGCCTTGCACACAAAGGCTCAGTGCCAGTGCCCAGGTCTTGAGTTCAAGTCCCAGTACTGACTCTTATAATAATAGTAATAATGATACTAATAATAACAATAATAGAATATAGTTCTGCCTCTCCATCATTTGGATATTGTTTTATGTTACTTGAAGATTACATCCAATGTCTGGCTTGTTTGTAGCTTCCTAATCTTATAGGTGGACATTTGTTTTTCTTGTTAGTTTGTGTCTGAGATAGAGTTTGATTAGGTCTTCAGTCATGAGCTGCTCTGAAGTGGCCCTCTGCTTTGTCAGTATCCATGTTACCAGGTCTGATAGCACATGCTGGTGGTCCAGCCTGGACTGGAGTTGGATGAGTACTGATGTAAAAAAATGTTATCCCCCAAAGGAGTTGGTACTCCTCTTCTTCCCACAATGCATTAAGAAGGCCTGGTCCTTCCTCATGAGCATGGCAGTTAGATATAAACTCCCAAGAAGTGATTGCATGACAATCTCCCACCACAGCTGTTTCCAAGTCCTTCTGTCCCTCCTCAGCCAGGGACTCAGCCAATGGCACGTCTTCCTATGGCTGTCAGGCTAGGTTGTGCACATTCCCTCATGGCCTAGGAGGGAAGAGAAGCTGGTGGGTGTTGTAGGTGCCAAGGGAAACTCCAGAGTTCTTTCCTGTGGTTGAATTTGTCCATTTATGTTTCTTTGATCATACGTGTTCCAACCCGGTCGTAGCTGGGAGTTGTCTGTTTTGCACTTTTCAAATGTGATAGTTAAATTTTTCAGCTGCCCAATGCTTACATTAAAAATTTCCAGAGAATTCTGTTTCTCAAGAACATGCATCTTAATTTATTTATTTTCACATAAAGGGGTTTCTCTCGGGTGAAGGTTCTTAGTTGAATAAAATAACTTCTCTTCAAGTATGCCACGTGTTTCTGTAATATTCAATTGTCTTCTCGTTTGGATGAAAAGACTCCGAATTTTACATAGTAAAGTTTGCATCAATCTTTTATTTCCACCAGATAGCTCAAGGTTGTGATGTTCTCTTGTCTTTGAAAGAAAACAAGGCCATGCTGAGCAGAATCTATGAATCAGGTTCAGCTTTTCCCTTGGAGGAGCAAGGCGGGGGGGCGGTGAGAGGGGCTGGGGGGGCATTGGAGATGTTGCAGCCTTTTTTGTGGCTCATAATTCATTATTAGAAAGATTTATAAAGCCTTTTCATAAGCGCTTCACAAAGCAGATTGGAACAGAAACATAATCTAGTTAAACCCACTAAATTGCTGATAGAGGGGAAAAGTTGGGTTGGGTTTAAGGAATCAAACATGATCAATAATCTAGTCTTCAGAGACAGTGACTAAGACTCTATTCTCTGAGAGGGCTTATTGCTTCCATTCTGAGCACAGAAAAAGGAAAGAAAACAAAAATAGACACAGCAGAGACTGAGACTCTGATGTGGCCTTAGTCTTTCTGCTCCCCAGATCTGGTTCCATGGCTGCTTTCATATATATATTATTGTAAAGATACTATACAGAGGGGTTAAAGTTACATGAGTAAGGTAATGACTACATTTCCTATCCAGCATTGTTACCCCCTCCTTTGTTTTTCCCCTACCATCCCTTCCCTCCCCACCTCCCCAACTCCTCCCTGACCCCACTGGAAGTTGTAAAGCTATTTTCAACATAGTGTCTTGTACATCTCATTGTTACAATGGGTCAGTCTGTATCCTTATTTCAGCATTTGTTATTTCTGAATTAGAAAAATGTATATATAAGATGCAGGGCACTGAAATCAAATACAATGAAAACAGATTTTTTACCATCGGGGAAGAATATACAAAAGAAACCCAAAAAAATCACATAGTACATTAAAAAACAACAGCAAGAATGCTAAAACCTCTTGTGTCCTGATCTTATATTGTCATATGTAATAGAGCTCCCCTATGACCCAGCAATCCCACTTTTGGGCATTTACCCAAAAGATCACAAACAAGGCTATACTAAAGCTCCCAGCACAACTATGTTTACCACAGCAGTATTCACCATAGCTAAGATATGGAACCAACCCAGGTGCCCCTCAGTAGATGAATGGATCAAGAAAATGTGATATATATGCATATATATATATAAATATATATATTTATGAATTCTATGCCTCCATCAGAAAGAATGACACCACTCCTTTGTTAGGAAATGGAAAGACTTGGCTGCTTTCTTAAAGGATTAAATTGCAACCCTGCAACTGTCACCCCCGCTGCTTTTCTCCAACTTTCTAGAGCATCCTGATTAACACTCATTTTGATTATTTCAGTGCAATCCCCTCTCCGTTATGCTTTCTACTACAACGTTTCCTTTGCCTGGACTCCTATCCTGGATTTAGAGTAACTTCTGGGTCTATACAGAGTACTGCACGTGTCCTGCTGGGCCCTCTTAAAATCTGATTGACTCATCTCTTCCTGTCCTAAGAATGCCACCCAAAGAAGGCCTCATCGCTCTTGTACTACATTATGTCTGGCCTTGAGTAAAATAGTGGCTTTCTCTGGTTTGCAGGTATTACATTAGTATTTCTTGAATGAATGAGTTTGTGCATTCACACTTTATATATAACTGGGGCTCCAGACTAGAGTGGCCTGTCTTCTCTACATGAAGTCTTGACTCAATCTAATACATGAGACACTCCCAGTCTTTCCCACATACTTCCTGCCGATCTTTGTCTCATCTGAAGTCTTATCTGCACCTATGGTGAGTGGTCAAAGTATTGATACTAGAGAGAGATTCTGAATTCAAGCTCAGGACCTCCTAAATATTATCTTGAGTGGGTGATTCGGACTTAATGTCCGAATTCTTACCTTGTCTATGAAATGGAAATACTAGTGCCAATTTCTGTTTTATTGTGAGATTAAACAAACCAATATTTAAAGAGCCATTGGCATAAGGTTGGGGCCAACTCAGATGTACTGAACGACTAATATCATTTGGAGTTTCTAGAAT
Source organism: Dipodomys spectabilis (assembly GCF_019054845.1). Classification (NCBI taxonomy): domain Eukaryota; kingdom Metazoa; phylum Chordata; class Mammalia; order Rodentia; family Heteromyidae; genus Dipodomys; species Dipodomys spectabilis. The sequence goes on from NW_024870950.1 coordinate 10,969,669, forward strand.
AGTTAAGCCCCTGCTATTCAAGAGGACTGGTGGCTGTCAGAAAGCAGCAGAAGTGATAGGATTTTCTCAAAGCCTTGACATCTAGACCACTATCTGGGAGTCAGTCCTGCTGAGGCTCTGCCTATATCATCTACAGAGCCTGGGTGAACTCAAGTGGAATTGGCACCAGAATGACTTTCCCTCTTTCAATCCCATGCCACGCCATTTTATTTGTAGATCCCAGCACTTTACACAATTTTCGTATCAAAGGTAGTGTCTAATAGATATAGGTTTGTGAATAAAGAAGTGGAAAGGATTGAAATCGAATGTTCTGGGCCCTTTGCTGGGTAGTATGGTTGTAATCATGAATGAGCCTACCTTCCTTCATTCTCTCATAGTCTTCCTTATATTCTTTATATTCCTTATATTCTTTCATAGACTGTTTTTTTTTTTTTTTTTTTGTTGGTCGTGGGGCCTGAACTCTGGGCCTGGGTGCTGTCCCTCAGCTCTTTAGCTCAAGGCTAGCTAGCACTCTACCACTTGAGCACAGCACCACTTTCGGCTTTTTCTCTTATGTGGTGCTGAGGAATCGAACCCAGGGCCTTATGCATGCAAAGCAAGCACTCTACCACTGAGCCATCTTCCCAGCCCAGAGTGTTTCTTGAATATCATACTCTCACCTCATCTCCTCCCTGTTTTAGGCTTCAGGTCACTATGGCACTAGCCACATCTCAAGTGAAGCCACTCCTTGAATTACATCATGACATGAATAATCCTAAAATATTAAACATTGTGATGAAACCAAATGTTTGAGTCTATCATGTCTCTTTGAACATAGACATCCCCTGTCAGTTAGTTCCTTGAACTTGACCTAGCCTAGTCCTGTCTTCAGTTTTGTGACCAACGTTTATCATATTATATTCCTGACTCCAAGTCTCCTTCTGTCTCTTAGAATCTAGATCCCATAGCATTCAGTTATCTTTCCAAATCCTTGACTTACGTGGGTCTTCATCGCAGAGTGGACCAAAGGGGAAAACTAGATTTATGCATACCTTACTTTCCTTACAAGCCTAAAATAATATGTCTTTAAACTCAAGCCATGTGGTGTGATGACTATGGGCACCTCCTCCTCCTAACAAAAAAGACTGTGGTCCAGCTGGTTATAAATTTTGCACTCATTTCCTCCATATTTACGAATGTTCATAAAAAATTGAGAAATCTCATGAGCTATATGAATGGGTCAGTGTATAATAGCCTACAAAGCGAGAAAAGCATTGAGGATATAGAAGTGAAAGAATAATATATAATTCATAATCCGGAGATGAAAGGTGGGCGACTATGAAGCCGCTCTTCCCTTCAAAAGGATTAATCATTTTTTAATATCAACATACCTTATTATAAAGACAACACGGCTTAACCAAATACAATCACTAAAGTACTATCACCTTTAATCAAAAGATTATGGAATTCTCAAATAGTCCCTGGGCTAAAGCTCTGTATGAATATGGTTTGAATATCAGTTAAATACAGATTTCTTAATAGTTCAGCTATTATGTAATTAAATAATATTTGTATAATGACAACTGCGCACTTCATAAGTGAAAGTTAGATTTAATGAGACATTTATTGGCACAAATGATTAATAATAAAACTTCACATTCCAGGTAATTTATATACATGCAATGTGGCCAAGAAGCAAAGCTCATTTTAATGCTTACCTTGTGTCCCAGGATGCTGGTTTCTTAGCCAATTTAAATCAATTTCTGGGTAAAAAAAAAAAAAAAAACACATCAGCCTAAGGCTTAAGGGTGTAATTGCAAGAATGCTACAATGGACAAAGGCACCTTTTTATATACATGGAGGTTACAGAGAATGCATGCTAGGTTAACAATTGACATTTTATTTTGTTGGTAAATTGGTCAAATTCGTCTTTTTCTTTAATAACTTATGGAAATATCTCAAGGACCCAGATGAAATCTTCCCTTCCTTTTTCTTTTCTCCTCTCCTTTCCCCTCTCTCTCCATTTTTTCTCTCTCTTTGCTTTCCCTCTCCTCACTTTTCTCCTTCCCTCTCCTCTTTTCTCTCCTCCCTTCTGCTTTCCTCTCCCCCCTGTTTCCCTTCCTTTCCCATTTTTTTAATTTCCTTTCCTTCTCTTTTACTTTCTTTTTTTCTTTGTACATTAGAAAAGTAGAACACTTGGCAATCATGATTATCATCTCAAATGTGACCAATAGATGACTATATGACTAAACACAGCACCCTGCTTTACACTGCCCATTTCAGTGGGAGAAAATAGTCTTGTTGTGGTTGATCTTGTGACTGGAGAAAGCTGATAGGTGACGGTCATCCTGATCATCCTGACACCCTTGTAATAGAAAAGCATGATAGAATGGGTCCTGGAATATGCTAATGTGTGTGTGTGTGTGTGTGTGTGTGTGTGTGTGTGTGTGTGATTTTTTTTTGTCGGTCCTGGGGCTTGAACTCTGGCCCTGAGTGCTGTCCCTCAGCTCTTCAGCTCAAGGCTAGCACTCTACCACTTGAGCTACAGTGCCACTTCCGGTTTTCTGGTCATTTATTGGAGATAAGAGTTTCACGGACTTTCCTGCCCGGGCTGGCTTTAAACCTTGATCCTTAGATCTTCATGTTTCTCCTCAGCAAAAGGAAGGATATGAACACATCCTCATCTCCCCTTTTCTAAAGAGGAACAACTATAATACCAGTATCCCAGGACTATGTTCTCATAGCCCATTTTCCAGACTCTACATGAGAAATACACCAGAAAATAAAGCATTATTTCTGCCTTCACCTTTAAATGCCATTTGTGCATATAACATACAGATTCATTTTTAGAGAATTAATGGTTATATTTATTAAACTCTAATGCTCTAAAATACTTGATTCTCTTTTTCTCTCTTCTATCCTTTCTTCTCTCTCTTTCTTCTTTCTTCCTTTCCTTTTTTTGCATCACTATTGGTACTTGAACTCAGGGCCTTGCTCTCCCTTGGTTCTCTACCACATGAGCCACACTTCTACTTCCAGCTTTTTGTTGCTTAATTGGCAATGACAGATTCACAGACTTTTCTCCCCAGACTGGCTTTGAACCATGATCCTCAAATCGCAGCCTTCTGCATAGCTAGGATTACAGATATGAGCTACCAGTACTCAGTTTTCAATTATTTCTATGGTCTTGTGGCAGGATAGGAAGGGGAGATGGGATGGGGTGTAGATGTAGTAGGCAATGCACATGTGTTGGACACAGAGATATCAGAGCATCCCATTCTCGGTGACCAGTGTCTGAGAGAACTGCAAAAACACTAGGACATCATTAGTGGCCACATCACCGTCTCTGAAGTGTCTGGGATGTGGAGTAGTAGACTTCTCCCTAGGTTAGTTTGGCTTTACCAAATCTAAGAATAGAGAAGATCTTGGGGGAAGTTCCTAGTGTAGAGGAGAACAAGCCAATGATATCTGTTTAACCAGGAATATGTCTGAAGGCGTGACATATAGAGTGCTATCCTTTGTTTGCATTATTAATAACATTTTAATCAAGGTCTTATTGGGGAAGGGGACTATAAATGTTCACTTCTTTTACTTTATCCCAAATGTCCAAGCAGTAATGATGTACCATGCTTACAAGTGAGTTCCTCGGGATATTGAAGGCAGGATTTTCCCAGTAATGCCTATCAGCTCCCAGGCTTGTGGAAGTGACTGTTGATCATAGCTCCCCTGTTAGATTTTTTCAGTTCTCAGTTCTGTCTCCACCACTTATTTGATGTCTGTATCACCTTGGGGAAAAATACTTAATGCTTCCCAGACTTGATTTACTCGCCCTTAAAATGGAAGAGACTGTAATAATCACCAACTCGGTTGCTAAGCTTGGGCCATCAAAGGTTGTTCTCAGCAAATACATTCACCCCTATAATTCTAGTATAAGAGCTTTTTTCCTAAGACATGAACACTCAGGGTAAGTTCTTACTTGGTATTGTGTCATATCAATTCTTCTAAAATCTTTTGGGCATAGGTATAAACACACACACACACACACACACACACACACACACACACACACACACACACACGCAGAGCACAGAGATTTTACCACTTACCTGAACCAAAGAAATTTCCACCCAACAACTAAAATTACCTATGTGTATAGAAGGAAATCTACTTCTTGAATATAATAGTTTTCTGGACCCTACACTTTCTGAAATGGAAAGGGGATATACATAGTTATTCTTCACTAAGTCTTAGTACCAACACATTCATTCGTTAGTCAAGTTCCAAGCCACCAGCTCCAACAGACACAGCTCCTCACTGTCAGTTACAAAATGGAAAATGTGGTTGCATAGTGAAACATAAGGGCAGACTGCATTCCAGGAGTCAGAGAGGAAATGCCATCCACCGTTACCTTCTCAGGACCTCATCATTTCAAAACATGTCTGAAAAATATGGGTGAAACCTCTAGGCCTTCATAAAAACCCTGTTTCCTTTTTGTCCTGGGAATGCAGTTGGAACATGTTTCTCAGACTCTCTTGCTAGTAAATGAAGCTTGGAGCTGAGTTATGACTAATGGCATAAAGTCAGTAACAACAAACCTCCCCAGGCCTTCCAGTACCACCTCTTCTAATACAACCAAAAAGCTTTTCCCTAGCCTTTCTGGCAAGATACAAAGCCTCCAACCTGTCTTCCGGAACCCAAAGGATGGCAGAGCCACCCAGTCTCAAGAGATCTGGACTTTTGACTCCATGTCTTGATGACCTAACACCCAATTCCACGTGACATGAACAAGAAATAATCAAAGTTTAGTATATGAATCCACTGGCTTTCTGGGCTTCTTAGTAGAAACATTCAGCTTGAAGAAGACACAAACAATGATAAACTTGGATCTCATCCAGGGATGACAGGTAATAAGACACCTGGTGAATTCCTTCCGGAGTCAAGTACATTTACACATGAAAACAGAGTTCGTGACAATTGTAGATGCAGGTCTTGAAACAGAGAAGCGGAGTTCAGAACTTAAATGCTCCGCCTGTGGAGGCATCTGCTTTGTGAACAAGACTCCCCCGGCCTCCTGGGGGCTGACAAAGCCTTGGCAGGCAGACTAAAAACTTCCCAGCCAAGCCCTTCTTCCAGAACGAATCACTACTTCCAGAAAAGGAGAGCATCTCCACAGGGCTATTTTTAGATCCACCTGATTTTTAGAGCACCCTGCATCTGAGTCCTCACACTGGGTGTATACTTTGTGACCAGTGCCTCTGCGATGTCCTTTCCACTATTAATCTTTACTGCAGTAGGATTAATCTAGTTCTGAGCCTCTGAGTTAGAACTTGTAGCTATCGCACACATAAAACCAGGAAGTCAGGGTTTATAGTTAGCCTCCTCCCAGCAACCCATGGAATATAGAAGCTTCTTTTTATGCCCTTTGTGATGAAAACAAACTTGTCTAGAGTTTGGAGCAAGTTTGGAGAGTTTGGAGCAACTCAAGAGAGGCAAGTTTGGATTGCACTGAGTGAGAGAAGGATGAGCCTTAGAGATGCTAGGGGAAGGGAAAAATGCCAAGGAAGTAAAGTATCACCAACCTATTGCTGTGTCAGGAGGGTGACAGTCAAACATGATTCCTAGGTCTCTCATATAGAAGTAGAGTCATTGGTGAGCAAGCAAACCCCGTGAGAGAATGAATTGGACAAACAGGAATTAAACCTTCATGATTCTAAAGACCTCAATTTAAATAGGAGGTAAGACAACTAGACAGTTTAAATGATCTATGTGTAGAATGCCATAAATAGGTCTTACCTGGAAACATTTACTATGACCAGGTGATAGGAGATAAGGAGTCTTGTCAGGTTAGGTAGAATCCTGACATATAATGGATGAGAAGAAAGGAGGCTTTGCTTCCATTTATTTTTTATTTTTGGCTGCCAGCTTCATTTCTAATTGTATCTGGAACCCTCAGGACAAGGCTATGAGTTCACAAAACACCCATCCATGAAGATCTCATGGTAACTAGGAAAAGTTTTAGGCAAAGATTTGATGCCGAGAATGACTAGGTTTGTGGACGGGTGGATGAATATTTGAATAAACAGATCCTGAATGGGGCAGTCCAAATGAAGGACCAAAGAAGTCATTGCAAGGAAATCAGCATGGATCATTCAGAATCATCTACCTTCCATTTAACGATGCCACATCCTGTGTAATATTCATGATGTGGAAGTTAAATCTGTGTCTGTGACTCAACTTTCCTGAAAGTCCCTTATCCATCCTGGTAGCGCAGACATGGCACAAGCCAAGTTTATAGATGAGAAGCATCTTGGCAAGTGAAGAAAGGAATTCAGTGAGCCTCCTGGGGCTGTCTGCATAGAACACAAGGGTGAGCTATTTACACAGATGTGAACATTTAAATATTTACTTGTTTTACAATCCTAGGATTGCTCACCTACACATATTAAATAACCATACACTCATTTTATTCATTCTTGTATTTGTTCAAGTAATACATATTTATTGAGCACCTACTAGGCACCAGGTGGAACAATTCCATGGTGAGAAAGAGACAGCACCCCTCTCTCTTGGAGATTTCCCTAGTGAGTAGAGGCTGCAGATGTTCAGTATATGCATAGAATCATGATGCCGCAAAGAAGGAATTAGCCCAGAATCCCATGAGATGATACATATGAGTATTTAGTAGGCATGCAGAGAAAGAGAAAGCCTCTTTGAAGCAGGGATGGATGAACAGGAAGTTACAGATAAAGGGAGAAGCACTAGAGAAGGAAGTTTAACCAAGGAAAAGAATCCAGGGCCAAGACCATCACTCAAGGATTGAGCATGCAGCTGGAGAGACTGGAACATAGAAAGGCAGCGAGAATCTGGCTGGAGAAATAGACAGGGACAGAGATATTATGTTTCCTATCCATAGTGCCTTGCATGTTTCCCAACCTATTCATTAAAAATAGATTAAGTAGGTTTTATAGATTCAAAAAAAATGGTGGGCCAGGAAATTCTTGCATGGGAAAGAAAATAGCTCTTGAAGAAAATTCCAACCTTTGCATGTGCATCTTTGGTGCAACAGATATTTATCTGGTGGCCAGGGTGTGCTACACAGGAAGTCAATGGGAATAGGGGAAAGAAGGTGGGTATTTAGGCAAACTCTGGAATCCAGAGGCAGAACACTGAACCCAGCCTGAATTTCCAATGGATCTTGCAGATTGGAGACGACATCTTTCTTCTCTCCACACTTTTGGTCTGTGCATCAGCCAGCATGGGATTTAGAGTTAGTCCTAATTTGACCTTCTTACCAGCAGTCTTATCTAGTTGTTCTAATTCACAGAGCCCCTCTAACCTCTAACAAAAATGGAAATCTAATCATCCTTATTTGATATAATTGATGTGTGAAATTGGAAGAGTCCTCCATTCCAATAGCAGGTTCTCAGTAAATATTAACTAAGATGGATACAGGGGATGGACTTTTCCATGAGAACACAGAAGACATAAACCGTGCTGGAGTTACAAGGGTGGTGGCCCACACCTGGAATCCTCATATTTGGGAGGCTATAGCAAGAGGTTGGGAAAAGTTTGAGGAAAAATTGGGTAAATGAATGAGACCTTGTCTTAAAATAGCAGCTAGAAGCCGGTGGCTCATGCCTGCAATCCTAGCTACTTAGGAGGCTGAGAGCTGAGGATGGCAGTTCAAAGCCAGTCCACTCTAGTCTGATGGCCTTCCTACCACCACTCTCTCTTTGCTGAGGACTGGAGTCCATCTTCTTTATGTCCTCATGACCCCAAAGTTGTGGACCACAAACTACATGCCTGTAACCATTAATGGTGTGGTCCTGCCCATTAGAATTCCTGAAAACCAGGCTCAGGCTCTGAGTCCTAGGGTAAGGAATCCCAGTCCTATAGGTCTTTCCTTCCTTCCTTCCTTCCTTCCTTCCTTCCTTCCTTCCTTCCTTCCTTCCTTCCTTCCTTCCTCTCTCCTTCCTTTCTTCCTTCCTGTCTTCCTCCCCCTCCTTCCATCCCTCCCCTTCTCTCTCTCTCTCTCCCTTCCTTCCTTCCTTCCTTCCTTCCTTCCTTCCTTCCTTCCTTCCTTCCTTCCTTTCTTCCTTCCTTCCTTTCTTTCTTTCTCTCTCTCTCTCTATTTCTTTTTCTTTCTCTCTCTTTTTTGTCGGTCGTGGGGCTTGAACTCTGGACTTAGGGGCTGTCCCCACACTCTTCAGCTCAAGGTGAGTGCTCTACTGCTTGAGCCACAGCACCACTTCCTCTCTCTCTTTCTCTCTCTTTCCTTCCTTCCTTCCCTCCTTCCTCCCTTCCTCCCTCCCTCCCTCCTGCCCTCCTTCCCTCCCTCCCCTCTCTTTCTTTCTTTCTTTTCTCTCTCTCTCTCTCTCTTTCTTTCTTTTCTTTCTTTCTTTTCCTTCTAGAAGGTTTAGGTCAGATTGGTTTTCTGGATGGTGTCCCAATCAGACACTCAAAGAGGTGATGAAATTTTATCCTTGATCCTCTCCCCCCCGCTTTTTTTCCTACCAAGATGTCTTATTCTTGCTGCTGAAGGAGCCCAAGTCTCCCTCAGAAGGCTGTGTTTATCCTTCAGTGCCTGCCTTGCTAAACTCCCTCTCAGATTTCTCTGGAGGGAGGCTCCTGTGCAGATTGACTTAGAATAACCAATGGATGGGCATTGCCCTGCAGACATAACAGAGCTATGGCCACACAAGCCATCGTCCTGGGGCAAATTCATTGGAATGACTTGAGCCTGGGGACATGAGAATTAGTCTGCTACTATATACTTTTTTCAAAGTATGTCTTGGGGCGGGGTGGGCTTGGACACTTCACATCTTTGAGTTTCTCTTCTTTTCCATTTGAATTGGAATTTCAGCTCAGATTTCCAACTTGTGTTTACTAACCACACAGATTCTTTCTTCATCCATCTGTGTGGTAAGAATGATATTTCAGAGTGACATTGTCCAAAAAGAAATGTTTCATTTCCTGAAAAGGCAACCCCTGTGCACATCACCTTTTGTAATAGCAATAAAAAATACTTAATTTAAAAATAATATTTTAGCAACTAGCAGGAAGGGCTATTAGAAGAAATAAAAAGGAGCAATTTGTTCCAAACATTTGATTCATGATAGGCAACTCATAATTGTGGTATCTCTTACATTCTTTTTAGCCTCTTACTTGAACTCAGAGGTGTGCAGATCTGTTTTGGCTGTTCATTTATTCATTCATCAAACATTATCTGGTATCTCTAATGTCTGATTCCCTGAACTGAAGATGAGGAAGGAAACAAACTCTGGCCCACTAAAGCTTCTAGTCTATCATATACTCCAGCTTTTAGTTGTTATGAAATGTCTCAGGTGTCAGGCAAAGTTCAGAGATTTTTATTTCCTCTTACAGCTTTATGACTTTCAGACTGTTCCCTCAAAATTGCACTTAATTTTAACTTCATTAACTTCCTGTTCTGTCACAACAGTTGAACGAGGATTTCTCCATGAGCAGTATTCAAATCAGCTTTTAATGAGCTATTTAATTAAAGGCTAATTGAGGTGAATTCATTAAAGATTTCTAAATTATGCTTATCAGTGTAGCTATGTTTTAAGATAAGTTTTAAATATTTGTTTTATATTGCATTGTTTGATCATAAAAGTATGTATAAAAATTACTTTAAAAATTGCTAATTAGAATGTGGGTGTTTTTTTTTCTTTCTTCATACTTAAGTGGGATCCTTAGCAAACCAGCTTAATGTGTGCTCACTGTTGGGTTGAGATGATGAACCGTTACCCTGACTATGCTGGTTTGAGGCTCTGTTTGGTTTGTGAGAGATTTTCAGATCTCTTGAGATCAGATGTCATTGGATTGTCTTTGATTTGAGGCCCCAAACACCATGTAAATCAGAACTGGTTTGAGCAGGGTCTTCACCAAGCTCTGGTGACCCAAGCGCTATTTGACCTTCTGAGGAAGGGGACTGCACCACTGTGCTGTCCACAGCTACCCAGGCAATGAATATATGAAGCACGATCTGATCGTCCTAGATATACAAGAGGAGCCCTAAACTTTGGGACCCTTTCATTGAGAATATGTCACCAGCAAACATGCATTGAAAGTCTCCTGTGTTCTAGGTATCATTCTGAATACAGAGTAACTATCAGAATCACTTGAGGTCAAAACTGATTGAAAGAGATATGAGTCATTCAACATAGACAGTCATCCCCCACAATCTGTGATTTACTTTTCAAGGTTTTACTTTCCCATGATTAACTATGGTTAGAAACTATGAAGTGGAAAATCCCACGGTTTGTGATTTTTAAATTGTGCCCCATCTGTGGGGTAAGATCGTGTGTGATGTCCCCTCTTGTCCTGGTTTAGTTTGCCGTGGATGTCAATCATCCCCCTTGTTCACATATCCGTGCTTGTATATATTACCCAATCATCACTTAGTGCTTGTCTGAGTGCTTGTCTGTGGTGCTGTATTAAAGCAATCCCTATATATCAATCAAGTTCTACATCACAATGCTGCACTTCTTCTTATCCTGTGACATTGTATTGTCTCACATTGTAACAAGAACAAGGGTGAGCACATTGTAATATGGTAGTTGGAGGGATGGAGAAGACAGAGGAGGAAGAGAAAGAGGGAAAGAGAGGGGAGGAGGAGAAAGAGAAAGAGAACAGGGAGAAAATGCACATTCAGTTAATTTTTATTACAGTGTATCATTATAATTGTTCTATTTTATTATTTGTTGTCTCTCATTTCTGCCTGCACCCAACAGGAAAAATATTCCCTTCCCCCCACTTTTCCTTTTCATGGGGCTTGAACATGAGGCTTAAGAGTTGTCCCTGAGCTCTTTTTGTTCAAGGATAGCGCTCTACCACTTTGAGCCACAGCACCATTTTCTGTTTTCTGGTGGTTAATTGGAGAGTCTCATGGGCTTTCCTTCCACGAGCTGGTTTTGAACTCTGATCCTTAGATATCAACTTCTTGAGTGGCTAGGATTACAGGTGTGAGCCACCAGCACCAGGTTAGGAAAATAGTTCTGTAGGTAGATATACATATGCATGTACAATATGGTTCTGCACCTTCAGGCATCCAGTGTTATAATATTTCCATGAATGAGAGAGAGCTACTGTACCCTACACTGTGGTGTATTTGTACCTCAAGGCTAGGACAAAACCTCTTGAAAACTTGATCAGAGAAGAATGTCATTTTAGCTTAACCTGGGTCATCAGGAATACTCAGAAGATGGATGTTACTCTCAGCTTTGATGGAGAAGTAAGTGTTGCACAACAACAACAACAGCAGCAGCAGCAGCAACAAAGCAGAGAGCTTTATTGGAAGGCAGAAGAAGGCTGATGATTAGAAACATCAAGAATGGCATCTTCAGGAAGCTAGAGCAAGGGGGATACAAATGCTTTTCTTACATTCTGCTCCCTCAAAGCACACGCAAGAAGTCTTATTTGGCAGTTGAGAGGGAAGTACTGAGGATTTTTCTCTTTTCATAAAGAGGATTCCCCCAACACAAATATACCTACTACCCAGGGAATTCTCCTGTGATGTAGAGGCATAGGTTGATGACAGCCCTAATTTTATCACCATTAGGGAAAATCCAGACTTGTCACCATCACCATCAGCCAGGTTCATTCATTCAGTAGATTTCAGCAACTCATATATTCATTCATTTACTTTCTGATGTTACAGAGATGGCAATCTGTCTCCCAGTCGCCATCTTATGGCTCTTTCCTCCTCTCTGACATCACTTGCATCTTTCTTGGCTGGCCAGTCTCTCATTCCTAACTGGCCTCTCTCTCCACATCTACTTTTGGAATCTTAATCTCTTCTCCATACTTCCCTCAAAACATTGCTCTGAAAGCAAATCTGAAAGCATGATGACTGGTTTATTACCCACCAATGGATTTCATACATTGAGATGAGAGGATTCTACCCCCCTGGCCCTCTTGGAGTGTTATTGAATGAAATCACATCCTTCCAGAATTCCTATGTTAAAACTATACCTTGTGCTCACTTTGGCAGTGCATATACTAAAATTGGAGTGATAAGGAAAGATTAGTGTGGACCCTTTGCAAGAATGATACACACGTTAGTGAAATGTTACATATTTTTCTGTAACCCCTCTGTATCACCTTTACAGGAATTTTAAAAAACCCTAAATACACACACACACACACACACACACACAGATACACAAACACACACAGACACAGACACAGACACACACACACACACACACACACACACACATACACACATGAAACCCCATACTTCTATAACCTAAGAATGCAGCTATATTTGGAGATAGAGTCTTCAAGGACTTCAGAACTTAAGTAAAAGGAGGTCATTCAGATGGGCCTCAATCTGATATGATGTATACCTTTGTAAGAAGAAAGAAATGGATGAAGAGGAAAGGCTAATTCAAGTACAGTGAGTAAATGGCCATCAGAAAGCTGAGGAGAGAGGCCTAAGAACAACTTCTGGAATTGTGAGAAAATAAGTTTGTTGTTGTCTGAATCACCTGGTCTGGGGAACTTTGTGATGGTAGCCCTAGAAAAGCAACATATCAGGTTTCCCAAATACTCCAAGTTCTGTCACAATAAAATCTCTGGGCAACCAGAAGCAGTCTTCCTTCCTCTGCATCATAGCATGATTTCCTTCTCTTCCAGGAACATCTTTTTTATTTATTTTTATTGTAAAGGTTGTGTAGTGGAGTAACACTTGGATATTAAGTAATGGGTACAATTCTTTTTGAATGGTGTCATCTCTTTCCCTCATTTTCAGTTTTTTGCCCTCCTGAGCCCCTTCCCCCACAAGCTGTGCAGTTATTTTTCAATATAGTATCTAGTATCACTGCTGAATTAGTTCACCCTTTGTCCCACCATTTCTGTGCTTTGCCCTACCTGCCCCAAACAGATAAACTTACAGACAAGACAAAATGTACAGAAATCAAAAACAGTGACAAAAGGGAAAAACAAATAAAAAATAAAACAAAAAGCAGCACACAATTAAAAACCTCCTATTTTCATATCTTGGAGTTCATTTTGATAAACATCATTTTATATGATCATATGTACTTAGTTATTGAGCCTTTGTGATCCTCTCTTAAGAACATCCTCCTTTGGTCTCATTGTGTAAATGTTTAAGAGTCCTGTTTAATTTATCATGTCATGTCCCATTGTTAGTAGGAATGTAAAATTGTTCAACCACTTGGGAAAGCAGTATGGGGGTTCTTCAAAACACTATAACCTGGAGAAAGTTAAAATGTGTTTGTGACTTTAGCTAAGTATCACTATCCTACAATACTGTGAAATTTATATAATCAATCTCAATAAAGAAAAAAATAGAACAGAAAAAGACTAAACAGAGCTTCCTTATGACCTAGATGTTCCACTCCTGGGCATATATCCAACTGACCATAAACCAGGCCACACTAAAGCTACCAGCACAACTCTATTCATTGCAGTATTGTTTACAATAGTGAAGATATGGAATCAACCCAGATGCACTTCAGTAGATGAATGAATCAAGAAAATGTGGTATGTATACACAATGGGATTCTATATTTCCCTCAGAAAGAATGATATTGTACCATTCATAAGGAAATGGAAGGACTTGGAAAAATTATATTAAGCAAAGTAAACCAGAACCAAAGAAACATAGGTTGCATGATTTCCCTCATTTGTAGTAATTAGGATGTGCCTATAAATCTAACAATGGATGGTAAAGAAACAAAATTACACTCCAGAGATATCTGAATGCCATCTCTTCAGAGAAGCTTCCTGACTCAGAGCTGAATTTAGCCTTCTTCCTCCTCCTAGCTTCTCACAATACCTGTTCATTTCTTACAGTTTCCACAAGTGTGTACTAATCCAAAGCTCCTCCAGTACTTTAAGCTCTGTGAGGTCACAGCTTGGCCTGTTTTTTTTTTGTTGTTGTTGTTGTTGTTATACTCTGTGGGTTTTATATAGTGTCTAGATCATCACAGACCTTTTCTTGAGTTTTGGCCAAATTAAATGAACAAATGAAATATTGTTTAAGGAGTGCTCCATGCCAGTCATTAATCTGCCATGTAGAAGAGGGAGGATAAGCCACACTTAGATAGGACTGACATCAAACGAGTAAATACTATAAAGTATAATGAGTGCTGAGTCTGAGGAAGTACCCCAGGCTGTATAAACCTGTGCTAGAGAGGTTTTGCAGTGGCATGGGGAAGAGGGCACCCTTATTGAATTATTTCTGATGAGCTGAAATTGAGTGAAATAACAAGGTTCTTAATAAGCTGCTCTTTGTGAGTTTGTGTGTGTGTGTGTGTGTAGAAACAATTCAATCTACAATATGAGGGAATGTAGCTGAGCATCACACACCCTCCTAGCGACAAATCTGTGTGACTCTAATTCCCAGAGGTGTCACAATGGAGGTGGCACACAGCAGAGAATCCATCTTCTTCTTGCCAGCTCAGAGTTAAGGAAAAGAGGAGACCAGGGAGAATTTGCCACCTCTAGAGGCATATTGATTAGAAAGAACTGCCAAGCACCTTTCCATTTGCCTTTTTTTTTTGTAGTGCTTGGATTGGAGAAAGGAGAGAGAGTTCTAAATGAGAACAGCCCAATCATTTCCTCTAAAACCTGTTCCAATTTGTCTCCCTGCTCCCTGAAGTTACTACCTTGCATAATCCAGGAAGGGAGATAATCAGCTCTTTGAGTTACATCAGTTTTGCCTGTTCCCTTGATAAAAATGGCAAAACTTGTCTACAAAATCCTGGAGTTGATTATGGTGTCATTCTCTCTCCTCTTAAATCAAAGCCGTTTTATCTCCTCCAGTCTCACCAGGCTCCAAGAAACAACATCTTTGCTTCCTTTGGCTTTCAATTATTCATAGTCCTTTGCTGACAAAAAAACCCCCAAAAAACAAAAAACCCAGGCAGTGCAGTCCTTGGGTGAGTTTTACCCAGACTCTGCCAACTGTGTGCACCAGAACTGGGTTTCCATTGCCATCATTCACTAGCAAACAGGAAATGGCTACCCAAGGGAGGGCCTTGGTACCATGAAAGCACATTTTTGTCAGGGATACATATGGACGCACATTCTTACACGTGCAAGCCTTAATTGAAAAATAAAACAATTAGCTTCTAATACTTTTGAAGTAACAGAGGGAAGCACTTTTATAGGATGACTGAAGAGAAACAGCCATAGGTTACTTCGTGTTTTTTTTTTTTTTAATAAACACTGAGTTGTGTTCAAGATGAAGCTTATTAAAACATGAAAGGAGAACACATCAGGACACTGGAAAGCTATTCTACAGATTACTTGTGCGCTTCCTTGTTTCCTATTCCACCTTCAAAGGCAAAAGACAAGCTGGAGAAGAATTAGATATCCATAGATTAGGTGTGGGTTTTATTCTATCTCACGTGCTGGCCTTAGGAGACTACGTACATAGGGGCTTTTGAAATTACCAAGGAAAACACAAGGAGACTGGGTATGAGTTGGACAACTTGTCAGTCAATTTGGTAGACTGACATCGATGGAGCTCTGTAACTCATGAGAGTATCTCAGTGTGCTTCAAACCAGCTTCCCACAGTTCATCTTTTACTTCATTTTCTCTCTGCATGGGTGAAAAGATATATCTTGACATTCTACTCAAAACTCATCCAAGGACACTACAAATCTTCAGTCTGGCTTATAAACCTCTCTAAGAAATATTCTCCAGTTCTTAGCTGGGTTCATTGTATCTTATCTTCATCTCACCAGCAAGTGAGATGAAGATAAGACAAACACTCCTATATGTTTTGCTGATGTTATAACTCTGTGGCTTCCTACACACAGCTACCCTTATGCTTGGTCCTTTTACTTTTTTTTTTCCTTGATCAAGGCTTATGCTTTACCACTCATGCTATAGCTCCACTTCTGGCTTTTTTGGTAGTTAATTGGTGCTAAGAGTCTCTCAGACTTTCCTTCTCAAGCTGGCTTGAAACCTTACAAGCCTCAGATCTTAGCCTTCTGAGGAGCTAGGATCACAGGTGTGAGCCATTGGCATCCAGCAAAACAAAACCTCTTTTGTGAAGCTCTCAGTAAAGATAATTTGCCCCCTCCTTGAACCTGAGTTGGCTCTTTCCATATTTTTATAGCCTCTATTAGATGGGATGCCAATCAAAAAAGGATTTTCTATAAAGGAAAATGTGGACCCTATTGAGAACTGGGTGCTTTAACTTCCCTCCAAATATTCTACTAGGACTGTGATTCCTATGAGTTATTGTAAATATTTATTGGGATATTTGGTGAGCAGACCAAGTTTTGACATAGGTTTCTGGCATGCCCTGTGCACTGCTAGTATCTGCTGAATGAATTGTAAACCCATGAAACAGACCAGTACATACTGCTGTGTACTGGCCCTGAACAAGAGAAGGAATTGCTGGAAGGACAACAATGCGGAGGTAATGCTTGATAAGGAATGTACTCGTTATCCTGCCCATGTAATTGTAACTCCTCTGTATGGTATTCTCACAATAAAAAAAAAAGAGAGAGAAGGAATTGCTGGGATGTGGGTAGTTTTGTTATTGTCCTTCAGTCTCTAGCTTTCAGTAGATGATACAGTCAAAGGATATCCATGAAGCTCATTTTGTTACCATTTGTTTTGTTTTTATTTATTTAATTTTAATTTTATTTTAAAGGTAATGTACAAAGGGGTTACAATTACATAAGTAAATTTAATGAGTACATTTCTTTCTTTCTTTTTATTTTTTTTGTTGGTCGTGGGACCTGAACTCTGGGCCTGGGCTTTTTCTGCTTATGTGGTGCTGAGGAATCAAAGCCAGGGCCTCATGCATGCAAAGCAACACTCTACCATGGAGGCACCTTCCTAGCCCTAAGCACATTTCTTTTCGAACAGTGTTACCCCCTCCATTTTCTCTCACTCCCCCCGCAATTGTGTCCTCCTCAAGTTATAAAGTTCACTTCCAACATAGTTTCTAGTGAATATCACTGTTGCATTGGTTCACCCTTTGTCTCTCCATTTCTCTGATTCCCCTTCCCTTCTCCAAATCAGGTAGACTTATACACAAGACAAAGGGTACAGAAATAAAAACCAGTGACAACAGAGAATAGACAAAAGGAAAAAAAGAAAGAAGAAATAACTGCAAAAGTACAATGAATAAAACCTCTTGTTTCCATTTCTTGGAGTTCTTTTGATAAATACCATTTTATATGATCATATGCACATAGCTATTGAACCATTGTGGTCCTTTCCTAAGAATATCTTCCTTTGTTCTCACTGTGCAGATGCTTAGAGTACTGTTTAATTAAACATGCTGAAGTGTAATTATTTGTCTTTTACTATTCATTGGATTAACTTGTAGATTTATAGACATATTCTAGGTATTACAAATGAGAGAAACCATGCAGCCTATGTTTCTTTGGGTCTGGCTTACTTCACTTACTTAATGTAATTTTTCCCAAGTCTTTCCATTTCCTTATGAATGGGGCAATGCCATTGTTTCTGATGGAAGCATAGAATTCCATTGTACCACTGGTTTTAATAGAACAGTGATTAAAATAGAAATCAACGGATGGATATTTTAAATTAAAGAAAGTAACTGCAACTCTCACGTATCAGAAACTAATGATTCTTTTTTTACATTTCTAGTGTTTGTCTTTATGAAGATGCATTTGCGGAAATATGGTCACATAAAACCAGTCATTTCTACCTTTTAAAATCACCTACTGTGTTTTTCTCACTTTTAAAATCATTGACTTTTTACTCCATTTATTTCTTCCAAATATGAAAAGCAGAGGTTTATATTACTTGTATTTTTCTGGTCATTAAATAAGAGGTTAATGTATGTACAGAGTCAGGGGAAAATGTGCAGTAATTTTTAACCACTGCATTGTTTAAGCCTACGCCTGTGATGCCATCTGTGGATTCATTGGGGTTTCAAGGCAGTACCAATCTAATCTAGTAGATTAGAAATAGCCTATATGCAGCTTGCTGTCTGATGATGGGCAAGTAAGTCACAGCCCCATCTGGGCTTTGGTTTTTCCCACCGGTGCATCAGGATGGTATACAAGGTAAAATACAGACTCAGTTACAACTCTAAGTCCCTTTCTCCTTTCCACCTCTACCATTTACATCTGGCTAGATTTTTCTGTGAGTTGTCCCTCCTATGTTCTTCAGCCCATGAGTATTTTATTAGGTGGGGTGACACTTATAAAAATATATGATGCTCTGGTGAGTTTCTATATTGAAGAAATGAGTACTTGTAGAGAGAAGAGTTGACCATGTTAGGAAATATATACTTACATCCTCCACCTAAATATTCTACTAGTCACGAAGGCACCTTTGAGTTATTGTTAAGGTATTTCAAGTATCTCATTAGGGATTAGATTTGATAACCCCAGAGGACATGGTATTTCTTTCTCACTCTGGAAAGATACACCACATGAGGAATTGTAACAATTAACTGCTAATTGCACTTTGTGTTCTCCATTTTTGAAGCCTAAGGGGAGGTGAGTCCTTATGGTGTCTCCCATAAGGAGAAGACTTGGGAACAAAGTACTGCTGTTGTTCTATAGAAGTGCAGGGTGTGCATTGTTCATAGACTGAGTCCATACATTGGCCCTTCAGTCTGCCACTCGCCGAGATTTATGTAGCAGCCACCTGCCATGTAGACAACAGTAGGCCATTATGGTGCTAAAGTTCAGCCCCTGTCAGAGCCAAAGTAAAGAAAAGCAACTGTGTTTGTTTTAAATACATAATCAATCATAACCCTGTGAATAGCCACTTTTCTATTAATGCCTTCATATATCATCTAAAGCCCCTTGGCTTCTACATAATTCTTTTTTTGTCTGGTTCCATGTCTTTTACTTTACAGTTCCTTTCAGGGGATAATGTAGAATTGCTTCTCAAAACAAGTGTGTTCCTATATTCTTTCTTTAGGACTAGAGTTAGCAAGAAAATAAAACCATCAAAAACATTTCCCATATGCAGATGGGGAAATGACTCAGAACACTCCAGCTACAAGGGACTTGCGAGGAGAGGAGAGATCAGATGACTTTCTAGAAAGTAGTCTAGGGTCTGAGTGCTGACTACCCAGTGGTAGTTTCTGTGTGGCCACAGGTCTGTCATTACATTTTTGAAAGTAACATCGCTTGATGATAAACAGCAATGATGGAGGGCTGTAGGTGATAAGCCAAATACTTGAATTCACAGTGATTTTTTTTTTCCTATGGCCCAGTGCCCATAGGAAATTCTGTTGACACTAATTCTCATTCCCTTTGAGGAGAGTCTATGTCAATATTTTCTTTAAAGAGGGTCATTGGCTGACTTCCACAGGTAGGTGCTCAGCAGGCGGTGACCTATGCTATCTTCTTAGGACAGTTTAAGTGGTCATTAACGTTGAGGAGAATGTTTAGGAGAAGAGAATGATTCTATTGGCTGGAGATGGAGCTCAGTGGTAGAGTGCTTGCTTAGCATACACAAGGCCCTGAATTCAATCCCTAGTATCACAGACAGAACAAAATAGTACAGAAGAGAACAGAGCAACAAAACAATTGTCTTCAAACACAGAAAAGTCAGATAGCTTGCTTTTTTATTTCTGGGACAAGCCTAAGAATAGATATTCTATGAGATGAAGTCTTATTTTAAGACCTAGCTCCTCATTCATTCACAGAATGAGCTAGCTTTTCGTTTGTGAGCTTGCTTTTGCTATAAGCACAAGCAATATCATTGTGAGATCCCTGCATAAAAACATACATAGTATCAAATGATGTTTTTAACTCTCAAAATTTTAAGGCTTTCTCATGAGAGATGACAGTTTCTTGGGCTATAACATTGATCAAAATAAAAACTTCTCATTATTGTCCATATTACCCAGACTCCTGTAGAAAAGAAGACATGAATGAGCTTTAGCGGTTATTGAGCATCCTGTGCACCAGGCATCGGATATTTGTGCTATTTTGTCTTCATTATGCCTAGTCAAGGGCCAGGTACATAGGAGGCAATCAGCAAAAGCCTGCCAAAAGAATAAATGAATAAACGACCCTCTATAATCCATTGTAATGTACACCTTACAAATAAGAGATGCCTTCTCAATAAAAGATAGTCTTTGCAGGTAAGTCTTTTTTAAATGTTTATGATTTTAGAACATCTTTGAATGATTTTTACTGAAAAGATCATGAGGCCAAGTTTCATTCTTTCTGAGTGCACTCTCTGAGCTGAAAATCAGCAATATGTGAAGAATCTTGATTTTTGTCAAAAGTTAGAATGTCAACTGTCAGTAGACAGGACAAGAACTCTAACCAGAACATATGCTTTCCATTGTTAGGCTAACTGACACAAAGCAATCAGAATTGAGTAGATGGTACCAGTTATATATCAGTATAAAGCACCAAGATGATTTTCAGTCCTGGTTTCCATAAATCTTCAGCACCAAGTGATTACAAATTGACCTTAGGAAAAACAAAAGAGGAAACTTACAGCAGGTATAACGTTAATTCCCTTGTATAAGTAATATTTTAAGGCCGCTAAACAGATGTTAAATTGAATGAAATATGTGAATTGACTTTCTATTTCCCAGAACAGATATATAGGTCAGTGAGCTTCTGCTAGTCTTCTCCATTGTATACAAGAACAGGGATTTTTTAATTAGTTAATTAATTAATTGTCAGTTGTGGTTTTTTAAATAATTTTTTTATTGTGAACATACCATACAGAGGGGTTACAATTATGAGCAAGGTAATGAGTACATTTCATATCAAGCATTGTTGCCTCCTCCTTTGTTTTTCCCCTACCATCCCTGCCCTCTCATCTCCACGACTACACTTCCCCCCCTACCAAAGTTGTAAAGTTCATTTTTGACATAGCATCTTGTACATCTCATTGTTGCAATGGGCCCACCTGTTTCCCTTCCCCTCCCCAAATTATACCAACATCAAATACAGTGAAAACAGGGGTTATACCATGGGGGAGGGACAAACAAGGCCTGGGTGCTGTCCCTGAGCCTTTTTATGCTCAAAGCTAGTGCTCCATCACTTAAGCCCCAGCGCCATTTCTGTTTTTTGAGTGGTTAATTAGAGATAAGTGTCTCATGAGGACTTTTCTGCTGGGGCCCATCTCTAACTGTGATCTTCAGATCTCAGCCTCCCAAGTAGCTAGGATTACAGGTGTAGGTCACCAACACCCAGCCTACGAAATTTTTTATTTTTATTGTGAGACCCCTTTCACAAAGACCTGTATGCTTTGGAATAGACTTCACAGACATGTCCAGAAGTTATTTCTGAGTAAACTTCGGGCTAGAATTCTCCTCAGCCTTTTTTTTTTTTTTTTTTGGTCGTGGGGCTTGAACTCTGGGCCTGGGTGCTATCCCTCAGCTCTTCAGCTCAAGGCTAGCGCTCTACCACTTGAGCCACAGCGCCACTTCCGGCTTTTTTCTTTTTTTGCTTATGTGGTGCTGAGGAATCGAACCCAGGGCCTCGAGCATGCAAGGCAAGCGCTCTACCACTGAGTCACCTTCCCAGCCCCTCTCCTCAGCCTTAAGTTTAGCAAATTCAGAATGAGTACAGCCCCCTTCATGGTGGGACTGCTGAAGCAGGAGATGACTGGTCCACTCTGAAAGCCATTTTTTTTTCTCCAGTGGCTGTTCATTTTGCATATAGCATGGGGTTAAGAGAAAATGAAGAAAGCAAAAAAAGGCAGCTGATGATGAAAAATGGACTTCCATTGTTTGTCTAGTGAAAGTGAGCACAGTAATTTGGGCACTTGATTGGAAAGGAGACAGTGAATGGGAGAAAAGGGAATTTTCTTGTCACTTATTAATACACCAAGTTGCACAAATGTATAGTTTCGAACTGGTAGGTTAGAGTGCCTTTCAAAGTTCAGCGGTAAAATCAAGAGTAAGGTCCCAGTGATTCTCTGTCTTGTGAATTCCACCAGATTTTAAAATCCGTCACTGAAAGTTTGTAAGTTTTAGACCTCCCATAAAGGCATTTTGGACTTTTGACTGCTGTCCTCCTTGACCCATGAATCCTGAACAGGAAATTAGAGAGGATTAAGAAAGGATTGTTTGCCTGGGTGAATGAGAGACTGGGGGAGGGGTGTTCATTTGTTTGTGTTGTTTAATCCCTAGCAGGAAATTAAAGAGGATTAAGGAGTTTTATTCGTGTGTGTGTGTGTGTGTGTGTGTGTGTGTGTGCGCGCGCGCGCACGCGCACACACGTGCTCATGCATGGCTGAGTGTACATGTGACTATGTATTGAGGAAGGAAGGAAGGGCATGGGTTGGGAGAGAGGGCTCATCTTGTAGTATTGTTTTTCTCATTTATTTTTCAACAGATATTCATCAAATGTGCTTAATATACCCCAGGCACTGGAATTAAACACTGGCAATGTGGAAATTAATAAGAAAAGTATGTCTCCTTTCTTGAAAGAGTTTAAGAGTCTATTTGGGGATGCAAGCCATGCAAACATGTCACCATGGGTATACATAAAAGACTTATTAATTATGATTTGTTCTATGCAGCATGTGGGATGAGTAGCCAACTAATGATTACTTTTGGATATGAACAGAGTGCTTTGTGTTTACCGAAGTCAGTGTGTGATGGATGGTGGGTGGTGGAACTGGGAACGTGGTTGTATTGTTGCAGGTGTAGGTGACTGGAATGGGATGCTTACAGAAGGAATTACAGGCACTTCCTGGAGAGGTGGCTTTGAGTTGACTTTGGAAAGATAAGGCAGGCCCGTGTGAGCAGAATGTGAATGCTTGAAGGTGGTTTATGTCATGGAGACACTATGGGTAGAAGTGATGTTAGGAAAGGAGTGTGATATATTAGGAAACAAGCATAATTTGGTATGATGATGTCAATATCAAGGAGCACAGGAGAATGATAATGAAGTATGCAGAGGCAGGGCATTGGAGGCATTTAGTGAAAAACATAAAGAATTGTGCACTTCATATTCTGGTTGATAAAGTTGCCAACTGGCTTATAAATAACCATCCCATTCTCCAGAAGTAAAAGGGATGAGATGACTCTTCAGGTTACAGACTCAGCTGGAGTGATCAGTGGAAATGACTGGAAACTGATAGCAGAGATCTTCACGATTTATCTACCCCTGGGCACTTTTGTAGCCTCATTTTTTAACATTTTCTCCACTGGCTCTAAGTAAAACCGATACTAGATTTCCTTTGCTGCAGGGAACGGGAGGGATCTCTGGATCTTTTACATATTTTAGAGTATGTGGACTTGGGTATTCTTTCTTCCTTCCAATATCGCTTTGCATTCATCCTTCAAATTTTCCACTCAGAGGCTCTTTGCTCTATAAAGTGCTATTTTATTTGGAAAGTCTGAGTTAGGATTTTTCCTGGTTCCCTCCAGCTCTTGTCACATCTTCATTGGGGCGGTGTGCCACTGTTTGGCTATGAATCTGGAGTCTACCCTCTCCCCTTTCTGCTCATCACATAACCATGTAAGTTAGTTGCATGTTCATAAGGGGCAGATTCTTAAGAATAAATAAACAGGGTATTTGAGTTCACTTATGTTCCAAGAGTCACAGAGCTTGGTTAGAAAAACCTGACTTAAAAAAAATCCCTCGAGTACTTATTAGAACCTTATTAAGTCAGACAGATAAAACACACAGAAGACAGATGGCAGTGTGGTTGCCATTTTTAACAAGCCACTGGCTTTCTCTTCCTTAAAATGGGGACAGCTGCAGAATCACAGACTGCCCAATCCCTTTTTATCCTGGCGGTTTCTTGCATTCCTGACATCATAATGGGATTTATAAGAACCTGTCCCAAAGGAGGAGAATCAGGATGAGATTTGACAGAGATGTAAAAATAGTTGCCACAGTTGAGTGAATAGAAGCTTCCACACTGAAATGCTATTGAAATATAAGGTACAGAAAGGATTGAAGCCAGCAAGGGCAGAGTTTCTAGAACAACTCCTGAATACCTTCAACATCCACGGCCACCAGCAAGGCCATCTGTACAGGCCTTCCCAGAATTTGATATTGGCTACCCTAGATATAAATGTAAAGAGAAGTTAACCCCAGTCTTTGAACACTTTTGTGGTCAGCAGTGGACTTCTCAGTTAAAATATCCATCTATATATCAGAAGCCAGGTCAGAAGAATGCAGAAAGGTTAAGTCTACAATGACCAGAGAGGCAGGAATTGGAGCTGAGGTTATAGGACTAAGTTTTTCTGCATCCAGGTTGCATGTGTGTGAATGCTTCAGCTTGAAGGTGGAATTCAGGGAGTCATATGCCATCTGGAGCTATTTTATTGAAATCTCATTTTTTTTTTTTAGTTTGCTTGTCTGGCTCTTATCTTTTCTTGTTGTATGTGCCAGCCAAGAGGCTTGAATTATTTCATGTTCCTGCTTTGTGTTAGGTCATTACCATCCTTACTGTACACATACACACACACACACACACACACACACACACCCTTTTCTGAAGTGCCTGAGTCACTGTTGAGTTCAAGGTTGATCACTGTCAAGGCTGATTATTATGGAATAGGAAACTCTCCCAAGTCACATTTTCCCGCAATCATTACCCAAGTCCCCAGGAAAAGCAATCTATAGTGGCAGAGTAATCAGAGGCAGACTGCAGGGGGGCCCAGAGCAGCTAGGAGAACGTGCTTGAGAAGGAACGTGCATGAATGAAGCCCTACCTAGGTTTGAATAAGAGATTGCCTGCTTTTGCCTCACGTGACTCCCACCATAGATTTAAGAAACAGTCTTTTTGGACATTATAGAACTCCAAGGCTAATAGAATATAGCATTTTCTTCATGAACAAGGCCTTGAGAACATTATGGAATGTTTCTTCCATTTCAAAAAGGGCTTCTTGGCACCTAAAGAGATTAGAAGTGTTAGAAATTCTCACCCTAACTGTATATCTTCACTTTGAATGCCATTCTTTTTTGAGGTCATACATATTTATATTAAAATGTGATTATGTATGAGGAGTTCTTCAGTCATAACTGAACATGAAATGAGGTATTTGTGTTTCCTTTTTCTTCAAATATGTGCACCTGTGTTCTTTTGATCATTTGCCATTGTTTTACTCCAAAATCACTAAAGAAGGAACCTAGAAAGGAGAATATGGGTCTTCTTATTCAATTGCTTACCTTTGTAACTTTACAAACATAAAGCAGTGTTTGGTTTGAAAATGTATTATTCCATCTGATGCCTGGCTTAACAATAGAATTTAGAAGATTTTGCTAAGCAGAGAGTTGTTTTAAATAACAACATTTGTATTCTCTAGCCTTCTGGCTTCCTTTCATGACATAAGACTTGGAGCTCTTAATTAAGCATCAGTCAAGGTCAAGGAAGGGTTGGTGGTACAGAGGTGACGGGAGCAGGTAAAAGAAGTTGGACAAGGAATTATTCTGGCAACTAGGACAAGGATTGGTCTCTGAGAAATAGGAGATCCTGGAGGGGGAGAACAAACATGGGCAAAATAATGTAGTAATGTGTAGACAAGAATTTTAGAGGGGGGAAAATGTATATGAAGAATGTCTAATCTGATATGAGGTACAGAAGCAAGTTGATATGGAGAATGAGGATATCAGTCTAAACACCAATTACCCTAGCCAACTGTCCCTTAGCAGCTATTTATTAGGTATATGTTTTGTGATGGATGTGGAAATGATAGCAGTGAATGCCAGAGTTCTCACTCCTGAGTGGCATTTGTGTTCCAATAGTCTGGTATAAGAAGGTCAAATGAAAACCTCTTGCGCACCATCTCCAGTAGGCAGAAGTAGGTTCAAGGCATGGTTTATGTCTTTCACTGACCATGTGCTGTTTTGCAGACCACTAAAGGCTTTCTGAACCTGTTTTCTCATTCAAACAGTGCAAGTGAGCTGTGGTGAGACATGAGGTATGCATGCAGTGTATTCGGAGCTGGCAGCTTCTGTCTATGCTCAACACACATGGTGGCTCATGGATATGTCTTTGGACCTATAAGGTTGTGTTGTTTGGGTGGGTATGCCAGAGTTGGTGCAAACATGATTGATAATTGACTGCCTGAACAGGACCATGCTTCAGTAACAGATAGTATACAAGGTAGACCATTTCAACTTCTCCAACTGCTATCCTAAGTAGAAAAATCAACTCTGGATCAAAAGGGGGAAATAGGGGCCCCCAGATATCAGAAAATGGCCTCTATTCAAAAACTGAAAAAAAACACAATTAGACAAGAATTTAATTGAGTCTCCCTCAGGAACTGCTGTGAATTTGCCAGTACCAGTCAGGTAATCTTGTCTTCCTTCTAATAAACAAGTTCCCATTTTTTTGGGGGGGTGGGGTGGGGTGCTCAATAGGAAATGACACATAGAAGGAATGAGTAGAGTCATATAAAGCAAAGCTTTTGGACCTACAAATTGCACCTAGAAGATTAAATTCTCTTTGAGCAATGCCTTAAGAAAATATAAAAATAGCTATCTTCACTTGGAAGGTTATTTTTTTCCCCAGTGGTGATCATTCTGTTTCTTGATGGATATGTCAAGGGCTTCATATGCATTGAGATGCTTATGGGGTTATAGATGTCTTCTGACTCTGGTTATTTTAGTTGAATAGTAGTTTTTGCTGTTTTTATAAAGAGAATAAACAATGTGTGAAAGACCAATAATGTCCAACATGCTAGCATTAAAAATTAGTATAGGAGGCTTTGGGGCTCATGATCGCAACTGACCTTGTTTTTTCTCCTTAGCTTTTTGTCCTTTTGATTCTGTTGTCTTAATGATATAATAACAGCAAATAGAAAAGTAACTCCTACTTTTGATCCAGATAAATCTGTTCTGATCTGGGGCTTATCACTAGAAGCATGGGGATTAACATTATCTCGTCTTGTCTGATTTGGTGTTGAACTTTTCATTCTGCAAACTAATGTATTTGGTTGACCTTTGGGGCAACAACTTATTAATGCCTTTAATTTTCCAACTGAAAGATTACACTTACACAATTGATGATTTGTGTATTATAATTTTCAAGCATTTTATTAGTACATACTTTCAAGGAAACATTTTTTTTAAGGTTCCACATTTTTTTAAAAAATTGTGAAAATACTGTACAGAGGGGTTACAATTACATGGGCAAGGTAATGAGTACATTTCTTATCAAGCATTGTTGTCTCCTCCTTTGTTTCCCCTTCCCATCCCTTCCCATCTCCTCTTCCCCTCCCCTGCCCCCCCCCCCGCCCAGCAGTTTTCCCCTTCCCCACCCCCACCTCCACCCCTGTCCAAAGTTGTAAAGTTCGTTTTTCGACATAACATCTTGTACATCTCATTGTTGCAATGGGTCCACCTGTATCCTCAAGGAAACATTTTTTTATCTTATTTAAACTAGTTGGCCTTGTCTTGAAAACCTACTGTGCAACAAATACTGTTCTCAATCTCATATTAGAGCCCTAAAAATGTAGATAACAACATAGCTCCTTGTTGCTGAGAGGAAGACAGTTGTACATTATTCAAATTCCAGTGTACAGTAAGCAGATTCAAATGAGTGAGCTCCAGAAACTGACTTTTAATCCAATGTAACAGGTGCCTCTTTTCTCTATGCTTCTAGTTTCTGCATAGATTGCTCAGAGCCTGGAAAAGCCTTTTATGTGTCTCCTTGGGCTTTGAGTTTCTAATCTACCTTAAGTCAACACTGTGATCATGTTGCTCTGTGTTAGGAAGCTGAGGGCTTGAGTGAGCTGGAGTCCCCATTGCAGTGAATGACGGGGCCGACCTTTGAACCTGCCATTAATAAACCAAGCTGTTCACATTTCTCTGTGGCCGAGCATGACACCCAGGCAGAGGGTTTGTAATACCAATAAACAACTCAGGATGTGATGTGCCTGCATATGAGCATGTATTTGTTTGAGTGTCACACAATTAAAAGCCAAGGAATCTCAGGCTTTCATTAAGAGCCATCCTTCTTAGCTTATTTAATGTTTTGGAGACCAAGAGAGAGTACAAATCAGGAATGGCCTCCAGGGGACAGCTTATGATGCAGGAATGGACGGAACTAGTCTAACTGTTGGCCTGCAGGCAGCCTGATCATTAGATTTGAGGAGGGGAAAAAAGAGAAAGAACCAATGAATGTGGTCATTTGAAAAAAAAAGCAGATGTGATTGTTTTGCCCTTGCTCCCAAAATACCAGGCAATCCCCCAGCCCCTTCTTTGATTAATATTGCTTGCAATGGTTACACACCACTCAACAGGGCATTGCATTTATCAAAATTTGCCAAAGCAGACAGGCATTGCCATGTGAGAAGAATGGATGTAATAGGCCTGAGGCCTTGCAGGGACTATCTGGGCCCCAGGAATGCAGGTGGTAGGCTTTGTCAGGGTGGTGGGCTCATAGCCTAGACAATTTTCTTTCTTCTCCAAACTATAAAGTTCCGTGAGCAGTTCTTAGGGTGAAAGCTTTACTCTTCATTGCTCCCTGAGGTGATCTGCATTGAAGATGGTCTTTAATGGTCCCAGTCTCTTCTTCTTTGCCACGTGACTCCTGTCAAAGGCCAGAACACAGAAAAAAGATTCAAGAAGTGTTTATTTTGAAATCATTCTTTTTCAAATGCGGATGAATGATTGGGTCATCTGAGAAAGTAAGTTGAAAATCAAAACACCGGCATATTCCTAGAATCTATCTCTAGTGTTGCCCATTCACTGCCCCAAAAAAGCCACTTGGTACTCTGATCAGTTTTATGAAAACACTAGCTTCGAAATGTCCTGTTGCCTTTGACTCTACACAGTCAACCTTTATCCACTTAGGGTCTCTCTCTGGAAAGTGAGAAGAGGTCTTCAAAATATTCTTATTGCAATGCGGAAATATATCAGATATGCCATTGTAGGCCTCACACAAGCTTCATGGCTGACTTGAATGGTGACCAACATCTCTAACTGTCACAGAAAGTTGCTCTAAAAGCTTGAAGAAGGAATTCAGCTTTTGCAGTAACGTTTTGGCAATTGATAGTGACGTTCATATTTCTCTGTGTCTCTTTCCTAATGGTCCAGGAGAGAAGCTTCACTTAGAAATCAAGTTGCTTTCTTGACTCAGTGACCCATTGGGAGATTTCTCATCTGTGAAATGGGCTGTTTCCTTCTTCATCTTGGATGCCCATGATCTCAGATCATTTCTTTATACTTCGTCATAGTATCATTTCAACGCTTTTAATCCCATATATCTGTTCTTCTGATTTCATTATTTTCCTTTAAAATTTCTACTCCATCTGGTACACTTAAATAACTCATGTGAAATATTGAAGAGGGGGGAGGGAAGATGAGATTAAAATCTAAGGATTTGGAGAGTCCTGGAGCACATAGGCGAGAAAAGGAACATGACTTTTCAAGCTTCCTCCTAGAAGTAAATAGGAAGAAGTTAGATGGTCCAGCCTACCTCCTTTTCCCTTGTCAACTGCCTTGAAATCCTCCCATGACTTTCAAAAAAAACCCCATCTAGGCTGTGCTATTGGCTCAGTCCTTCCTTAGCACCCAGCTACAACATAGATCCCTTTACACCAGGAATATTATTCATCAGCATGAGCTACGTCTCTAATACTTTCAGGTTCACATGCATAAAACTTTAAAATGATATAGGTCTGTAGATTTCTCTTATTATTTTTTATATTCAAATCCATTAATATGAAAAATTTCAAAGCCATGTTGAATTGGAAGTAATTCAGCCAGATATGATTTGAATATGAAGTCTGATTTCAGTTGGTTTAGTAATAGGGAGGTCTGTATGGAGTTGTACCTGGTTCAAAAGCCTGGTTCAACTCATGGCCATTTAAGTACACCTTCTGCAGAATTAGATCTCTGGAAATCCAAAAGGACCACTGAGCCAGAATTAAACATTACAGTCCTAGCTCTTTTGACCTTTGTCCAAATAACCTTATGACACAGGTAAAAAAAGTGGGTCAAATAAAACAAGACTTTTGGCAATGACATAATTTTTAAAAGGAAGAATGCACTTCATAGGCCTCAAGCACACCAAATCTGTGTATCTAGTAGTTCTATACATAGAAATGAGGTCCAAAAAAGCACCAAACACAAACATTTATCGTGGTGATATAAATATTATCAAAATTTTAGAACAGGAACGGAAGTGATTACCAAACTTAGCATATAGTCATGTGACTCAAGAGCAATAGTTTACCCAATAAGAAAATGGAATCCTGACCGAATAAATTTTCAACGGATTTGAATACCACTATACAACTCTTTGAATACCACTATTTGGGCAGGGAAGGGTATTTTGGTTAAAATAATTTTCATTCAGAAGCAAAAGTGGAGATGTGTCCATAGCTAAGAAATTTATATTCCTCACATTATGAAACCAGAGGAAATTATTTTATTGCATATCAATGAAGTCAATTTGGCCTGATGGCAAGGAGAAGGAACACTTCTTGAGTGCTTGTTATCTGCTGTCTCATTACATCCATTTCATGATGAAGTCTTCACTAAATATTTCGAAGAGTGTTTCTTCATTGTCTCCTAGTCACTTTCTAAAGCTAGTATTTCCACCTATTTACATGGATCCACTAGGCAAGGTCAAGTAACTTTAAACCTTCACTAAATACTTCTTGGGAGTCTTGAATAATATCTATTTATCTGGGTTCTACCAAGTATTAACTCAGCATGTCCTGGTATCCTGAACAGGGATGGTATTGGGCCAAGTCAGACAAAATCTCAACTCAATGAAATAAAGAGCACTGATCCCTGGCCATGAGCCCTCATGGCTCATGTCTGCTGAAATCATTGATCCTGAATCCCAGTTCCTCCTGGAGACTTGATATCAGTACTTTAGACTTACATATGCAACTTTGTCATCTTCTTGTCCTCCTCTTCTTACTCTTTCTCTTCCTCTGTTTCCTTCTATTTTCTTCTTTCATTTCTCCTCTTCCCTTCTTCCTTTTCCTCCTCCTCCTTCCATCTCTTCTTCCTTCTCCTTTTTTTCAGTGTTAAGGATCAAATCCAGCGTTTGGGGACATGTTAGGTTAAAAACTCTACTACCAAGCATATTCCCCAGTTCAGCTCTCTGTTCTCCTGAAAAAGAAAGAGAGTCAAGTATAAGTTTAGAGGCCAGGGAAAATTTTAAAAAATGAAACACTTGGCTCATACCTATAATCCTAGCTAGTCAGGAGACTGAGATCTGAGGATCATGATTTGAAGCCAACCCAGGCTGGAAAGTCCATGAGGCTCTTATTTCCAATTAACCACTCAAAAAGCCATCGACTAACTGGTAGAGCACCAGCCTTGAGTGATGAAGCTTAGAGATAGTGACAAGTCCTGAGTCAAAACTCAGAACTAGAACAAAAATAAACAAATGCATAGAATACTATGTGATTACAACTTAGGTCAAGCAAATAGACAAATAGAATATTCCAGCACCCCTTCCCTCTTTTACACACATTAATTAGTTTGGCTACTCTTGAACTTCATATAAATGAAATCAAATAACATCTTTACCATTTTATTCATGATGGACCTTTCTATATTTCCAGTTTGAGTCCATTGAGAATGAAATTAACATCAACATTCTTTCACTTTTTGCTCTCATTAGATTTTATTTCCAGTGAAAGCCTTTTAGGAAAGCCTTCTAGGGAAGCCCTCTCCTGATACCCACCGGGATTCACCTGATATCACTTTAATTTCCATTCCTATTGCTATCCAGGAGAGTCTTAAATAGGGAGAGAATATCTCACTAAGGCATATCCTTGAACTGCATCCTTAGAACGTGCCTCTCCATTGTTGGCTAGAGATATAAACAACCTTGGGCTGACACAGAGGGACCAGCACTGAGTGTCTTTCCAA
The DNA here is from genome assembly GCF_019054845.1 of Dipodomys spectabilis. Taxonomy (NCBI): domain Eukaryota; kingdom Metazoa; phylum Chordata; class Mammalia; order Rodentia; family Heteromyidae; genus Dipodomys; species Dipodomys spectabilis. The sequence goes on from NW_024870950.1 coordinate 11,001,427, forward strand.
AGCCTGCAACGTTCTCCCAGTTTGGGCTTTGTTCCTGTTCCTATGGGTACTGCCCAGAGATATAATTTAGACTCAAGCCAGGACTCCTGGCTTATACCTACTGAAGATCCTGGGGAGGACAATTTCAAAGTCAGTCTTCCATGTATAATTGTTAACATTCTCTGTTTCATTGTGGATGAGTTCAGTATAACAATGGAAATCTTTGTTTGGGCCTCCATGAATGACCTCAATAATAGTACAGCTAGAATGATTAAGCAATCACTGTACGAAGATGCTGTTACCTACTGACATGCCTGTATTATATATTTCCCAGGAGCAGAACGGAAAGTAAACCTGAGGTCTACTTTCCAGGGGAGAAGCTTCACACTCCAGGAAGCAATTTGTTTCTTTTATTTATTTTTATTTTATTGTATTATAGTTTTTAATTTTATTATACTGCAAGTTTCTCAAGGTTACTTTACCAGAAAATGGTGGCACTAGTCATTAAGAGATCATAGAAGATGCAGGGTATCAAAATCGAGTACAGTGACAACAGGGGATATGCCATAGGGGAAAGAACACACAAAGAAAACAATAACATCCACCAAAAATAAAAGCACATGATACATTTAAAACAATAACAATAAAGACAGACCTCTTGTGTCCATATCTTGGGATTCATTTCACTTAGCATCATCTTATATGGTCATTTGTGCATAGTTTTATGAGCTTTTCAGCTCATCTGATAAGATTATTCTGATACCCCTGCATCTTGTATATACATATGTCTAATCTGGGGAGGGGAAAGAGAATAACAAAACGCTGAAACAAAGACACAGGATGACCCATTGCAACAAAGATACCCACAGGACAGTATATTGGAAACAAACTTTACCACTTCGGGTGGTGGGGGGCTGGGGGGTAGGATTGTGGGAGTCGGGGAAGGGAGGGATAGGGGGACAACACGGAAGGGAAGGCGTAACTATGATGGACAAGGAATGCAATCATTGCTTTGCTCATGTAACTGTAACCTCTCTGTACAATATCTTAACAGTAAAATAAAATTGAAAAAATAAGAAATATAAAAAAGAGATCATAGAATTCATCTCCTGGCTGCATTACTCTCTTGCGGAATATTCAGTAAAATGATGATCTTCCCCTCCTCCCCTCCTCCCCCCCCCCCCCCCCCCCCCCCCCCCCCCCCCGCCCCAGTAATGAAATATAATGAGGTGGAGCACCAGGCTTCGCTGTGACTGCCGGGAAGAGCCTGCTCCTCAAGAAAAGGATGTACTGAGTTACACTTGCGCAAGTTTGTGGTGCTTATTTTTCATGGCTTGGAGCCTTCTTTTTGTACCTAACCTGAGCTGTGCCGTGGATGACAGCGTGCTTATTCCTGTGAAGGTTGAAGGAGGCTGAGCTCATATTAATGGGATCAGAGCACCTTCTCTACAAAGTCACACCAACAGGCCTGGCCGGCACTGACCCTGCAACACACAAAGTCAAGCTGCTAACAGGAAACATGGGGTGATTTCTAACTTGCTTTCTAGTCCACTGCTATCCAGTGTCAGGAATGGTCCTCATTACCATCTCAGAAATACCGCTAACGGTTGTAGCTTTTTTTTTTTCTTTCCTCTCCTGCTGCTGCAGGTGGTAGCCTGTAAGTGTTTCTTCTCTGGGATTGATGACTGCAATGTACCTTTCTGGGGCTTCCACTGAGGCCGGGGCAAGCAGCTGCCAGGCTGAGAAACCCTCCTGATGCTAGCGAGTCAGCAGATTGATCCTGGGCTGGCCACGCTTCCGTGCCTTCCCGTTAACTATCATATTGATTTTAGGTCCTTCCTACTTGCACAACCCTAAGTTGGCAGGGATAGGAAAATGAGAAGAAAGGATGTGCCAAGAGGGCTGCCCAGCAGGTTTACACGCAAAGCCGCAAGCTAAGTGGTGCTACTGATTTATTTCACTTATTTAACTAATAAAATATACTTCTAGAGGCTTGTAAGACGACAGAGGACTCAGTGGGAGGAGAGACCGAGGCATGAGTCAGAGGGGATGGGGATTCAATTTATGAAAAAGAGAATAAGAATGGTGCATGAAAAAGAAACAAGAAGGGAGGAAATGGATAGAAGAAATGGGTTGTTTAAAGAACCACAACTTTTGAGTCCATGGAAGAAGCAAATATCACACAAAATGAAGAGGCAGGACAATGATCAGCTGAGGGGTTAAGAAATAGGGCAAAGGCAGTACCTAGGATGGGGCATAGAAAGGAAGCAGAGAGAGCCATGGCCACAAACTTAGCTGAAGAGACTCTCCTCTGGTCTGGAATACAGCCAATCATTGGGCTGCTCTTAAACCCTGCCCTAAGCAAACCAACCAAATCATCTGTTACAGTGGCTAAGAGCAGCAGCTTAGGAGGAAGAGCCTGGTTTTGAATCCTGGCTGCATGGCTGACGAATGGTCTGGACAAGTTTTTAGTATCTGAGTCCATTTGCTCATCAACCAAATGCCGGGATAGATGTCACCTACCCTGTGGGGTATAAAGAGCTGTGCACAGGCCCAGCTCTATTTACCCACAGGGATCATTCTCCACTATAATCATCATTGCCACAAAGTCTATTGAGAGAACTGTGAGGAATCTGCGCCCATGTTACCTCCCATATTTCCCCTGACTTCTGCTTTAATAGCACGAGGATCATTCTCTATTCCTTTTTTACTTGCTGTCACCAGAGACTGGCTGATAGTTACCCGTTTTATTTATGCCTAAGGCTTACTGCTTTAATTTGGTCTTTACCTCGTTTTCAACTTCATGTAATTATATCCTCAACTCTGGGTTTAGGTTCCTCCTAAATCCCTTCTGACCATTATGTGGCCCAGGGAAAAAGTCCCTTATCCCCCTTTCCTGCCTGCCATAGTAACCAGGAATCAGAGAGCCTCCTGCTTGCTTCTGAGAGTAGTACTTGCTCTTTTTCAAAGACTGCATCCAGAGAAAGTTTGCTTCCATCATCAATTGTTTAAACTGAGTGAACCCACATTGGAAGGAGCCCAATCGGATCGATTACCAGATGGTAACTTGGTGTTTTGTCCAAGTTTGTGCATTAGGAAAGAACACAGCCGGAACGAAGATACAATAAAGATAAACCAGCCTACCTTCCATCAGAAAAGAGACAAGGCCCATCAAAAGATCACACAATAACTTCCTGGATAATCCCAGGCTTCCCTTGTGTGTGTTTGATATTCTTGGCTCAATGAGAAACAAGATGGTTTCTAGGACACTTCATACAAAGGATCCTGAAAGTGGGAAAAATAATAAAGGCGTGTGTTCAAACAACAGTTCTGAAACTTATGAACTGAGTTCCTTAAGCACACCATTAAACTCTTAGGTCTCTTTGCATTTCTTTTTATCTCTGTACAGAGAAAGAAATTATTCGTATGAGATAGGGTTGTGATGAAAATTAGATGTCTGACTGTGATATTTACATACAGTTGCATCTGTAATGCACCTACACTATTATTGTCCTATACCCAACTTTATTGGATGCTATAGCAATAATAACAAATCGCTGCTTTTATTACTATTGTCCTTGTTATTACTATCATCGTTAACACCCACTGAGGATCTCTAAGATTTCAGTACATTTATAAATTGTGCTTTGCTTGGATTTGAATCCCAGCTCTGTTCTTCATTTCCTAGAAGATCTTAGATGAGTTGTTGCTTCTCTTTTTTTCTGACTCCTCTCAAACAGAAACAAGGGCTCTTTATTCTGAGCCGGGTAACAAGGTCCAAGGAAAATTATAGTTATGAAATTACCCTTTGCTCTTCCAAACAGTCTTTCAAAATAAATGCCTGTTTGGTTCTGATAATCAACCCTCAGAGAAGGCTGCCTAGACTGAGCCTTCCCTGACAGTAATCCTAGATGAAGTTGGTTGACTGTGGGTAGCCAAAGAGCAAAATTGGCTCTGCTGTGCAAGTTAAAACTGCCAAATAGGAATAGCAGGTGTGTTTTCACTGTGAGAAACAATGGAGAGGGAGAAAAAAAAAACATTAACACTACTCGCATAATAGCCATCCTCCAGAGTCGACAAAGGTGACTTATTATTAGCATTGGTATTATTGCTTCTGTAGGCAGAAGGCTCACCTGCCCCTTGTGTCTCTTGCAGGGCACACTGTGAGCTGAAGTTCTTCCAGCTCCTGGACCTCCATTATTGCTAATGGAGAGAACTGACTGGATGGGTGACCCACAATTTGATTGCTCAATTTTTTTAAGAAAGTGTCTCCCACAATCCTATCAGGTGCCATGTCCTCCCACGGGAGGCCCCTTCCATTCTTTTCTCTCTCTTTCTATTTTTTTAATGAAATACCTAGGCAGGGAAATTGCTTCTCTGAACTCCTTTTCCATTCTCTAGCATGATGAAATAAATGGCTTAGGGTCTGGAGGCATAATTTACTGACTTCATTTAAATCAGACTGGAGGTGATGCTATTTACACAGCTGGTTTTGTGCAGGGCCTGCTCCCTGGCTCCTTGTCACATCACATAAGATGAACCCCGAGTCACCAAGTCCCAGCTTCCTTATTAGGAACAATATGTCTCCTCTCATCTCATTGGTCTAAACATGTGTGAACAGAATGAAAACAGAAATGGTCAGGCAGAGTGAGAAGGAAAACAAATCAATGAACTGGCACACTGAACACTTGCATTCAAATACTGAGGATTAATCACCAGACCCCCAGAGTTCATTCATTCTCTTTCGTTCATTCCTTAAATCAACATAGATCAAACCAGGCAGTTTTCCAGGTATGGGGATGGTGGCAGTAAAGATCAGACAAGAAAACAGAGAAAAAAGTTGTTGAATACATCATCAAGACTATCAAAACATGCTTCAGAAGAGAGAAAACAACTGTGAGAAAGGCATTGGCTATGACTTTCAGCCAATGAAATGGCTAACTCTTGGAGCTAAAGGAGGGTTTGGGGCTGAGAGCTGAAGGATGATACCAAGACTCAGCCACACCAAGAACAGCTAAAACAAGCACTTTGTGCAGGAGGAAGAGCAGGTATAGGGGTCATCCAGGTGTGGTTGAGGAACAGAGAAGCCATGAAGCTGAGCTCTGGGGAGAAGTTTGGAACCCACCAATACCTGCAGATTGTGGTAAGCAAATTGAATCAGACAAGGGTTTCTAGATCGATGGTATCAGGTATCATCTATGCAGCAGAATCGTCTGGAGACCTTTGAAAAGTACTAGGTCCTCCACATCTAGGGATTCTGTAACAATCGGTCCTGGGGAGGTGTTCCAATATGCACCTTAAACTGCGAACTCCTAGTGTCAATGGATACAAATCCAATGAAGTTTCGACACATGATTTTGTCAGGAACATCTATTTTTCCTGTGGTAATCGTGTATGACAGATGCTCATCAAAAGGGTGGATGAGGATGAAAATATTTTCATAGCACTTCGTAGTCTTAAAACCATCTTTTAACAGGCCAGCATACATTCCAGGGGATTCAAAATCTACCAAGTTATTTTCCAAGTCAAGTGGAAGTCAACCAAATGGGGTAACACATCAGTGTTGTTTCCAGTTGTTGGTCATGAAATCTGTGATTGATGTGAACCATGGTGGTGGTGTCAAGGTCCTCTCGAATTTGCTGGTGGGTGACACTTTTTAAAAAGTTTTTTTGCTGGTCCTGGGGCTTGAACTCTGGGTCTGGGTACTGTCCCTGGGCCTCTTTATGCTCAAGGCTAGTGCTCTACCACTTTAGCCTCAGTATCACTTCTAGCTTTTTATGAGTAGTTTACTGGAGATGAGAGTCTCATGGATTTGCTGTCCAAGCTGGCTTCAAACTGTGATCCTCAGATCTCAGCCTCCTGGGTGGTTAGGATTATAGGTGTAAGCCACCAGCACCCTGCTCTGGGTGGTACTTTTATAAACACAGCTAGACATACTCAGAAGAAGCGAGCAGTCTTAAATGCCAGTTCATTTGGGTATCTGAGAGCTTCTATGAAATGTACAGCAAGAACAAGGGAAACAGGTTTGTTTGTTTGTTTGTTTTCCCCAGGAGGAAACACCTTTCCATGAAACCTGATCTGCTTGGGTTATATCCACTGTCAATCAGTGGTTCTCAAAAGGAAATACACTTTTGCATCACCTCCAGTGGTCCTTGCTTTAGGATAGGGGCTAAAAAGGTACATTTTTTTGGTATATAGTATTTAAGTTTTTAAGTCAATGCCTCCAGCTTGCTAGGCAGATCTCTACCACACAAGACATCTCAAGATCTTTATGCTTTATGTTTTTAGGTAGGATCTTGTGGTTTTTGCCTGGCTGACTTGAGTTAGATCATCTATGCCCCTTACATAGGTAGTTACAGAAGTGCACTACCATGCGCAGCTTTTTTGCTGAAATAACTTTTGGCTTTGTTTCAAAGTATCTCTAAATAGCAATCCTGAGCCCTGTCTTCTAAATGGCTGAGATTAAAGAAGTAAGCCACCATTTGACCACCAAGATGCATTTCTAATAAGTTGCCAGGGGATGTTTTTGCTAGCCTTCAGACCATACTTTGAGACTCATATCTTTAAAGTACAGATAATTTTAAAGCACACTTACTAAACCAAAAGAGACATGACATCATAGGAACCACTGCAGTTCCTTCTCTTTCTTGTTCCCCCTTCATTCCTCCCTCTCTCCCTTCTTTCTTTCCTCCCCTCTTCCTTCCCTCCATTCTCCATCTCCCCACACTTTCTCCCTCTCCTCTCTCTCTCTCTTTGGCCTCAGAATTCTGATTAGTATGGACTTTTATTCCAGATGAAGTTGTTAAGGCAGGATCTTGCCCTGGTGACCACGTTTCCCAAGCAACCACAGCTTTATGAGCTCACAAAGCAGAGGAGCACATCTTGGAAGCAGTCATGTTCGCCTGCAAGTTGCCCTGTTCTGGCCTCAGGAAGTCACGCAAAAGCCTTTTGGAAATATCTCCACTTGATCTCTCTGCCCCGGGAGCCAGTAGAATCAAAAGCGTGATGTCTCACATCCTTCAAACTGGGGAGGACATATTAGTTCTGACACAGTCTGGCTGTATCCTCAGTTTTCCCCCTGAGGAACAAATAGTTCTCTCCAAACATGGAGACAATGAGTGACATAGGCTTCATAGTGTCATTGTGGGAGGAGGAGCCCCAGTACCGCTCTGCCACATAGGGAATATCTATGACAATCCCCATTCCCTTCTCTCTCACTGTCTTTTCCCATCAGATGAAAGTTACAAATTGAAAGGTTTTCTTTATTTCCTATCTAAGTAGTGCGAGGAGTTTCAATGCAATGTGTAGACTGGTGAGTACACTACATCTTGATCAATGTCACTCCCTTCTTCCATCAGTTCCCCTCCCCATCTATCCAACCCACCCAGCCCCTCAATGGAAGTGGTTCCACTTTCAGCTATGTACATTGAGTACCATTGAAGGGTTTTCCTATCTCTGCCTTTCTTCCATGAGTTACAGAGAAGTAACTGGCTGCCTTCAGGATTGATCATCTCTTCTCTTTGCTTCTCATCTGCTGTCTTTGGTTTTGCTCTGTGATGCTTTGCAAAGAGCCCATTTGATGAGGGACTTGATGAATCTGGACTTAAGGCAACCCAAATGCCATTATGTATAGAAATAAACCTGGAAAACTACATGGGTGAAGAATTATGCTTAGAATATGAGGATTCCTATGAAATATGAGGATTCCTATGAAAGTGGCTTTTTAGCACAGGTTAGCTATTCATTCCTAACAGTCTTGAATTCTTTCTGCTAGTATGTGCAGAAGAGTTTAAGTAAAATTGGGCTCTAATGTCCTACTAATTATTGAAAAGCAAAATACTTCTGTCTTTCAAGTCATCATGAACATGAAATGTGTGTTGTATAACTAGATGTCCCATGACCAACTTGCTACTGAGTTTCCAAAATGTTGTTAGCTATAGGTAGAGTGGGGTTTACATTGAAGCCATTCCACTTATTTATGTATTTATTTTTAATTTTTTACGTGATTACTCTTCAGAGGTTGGTTTGATGCAGCGATTTCCTTTCCTAAGTTCTTTGAGTAAGTGAGAGGTGACTGGGGGCAGCTGACATTCTTTCTTCCACCAAGAGGCATCAAATATGAATCCTATGACATGGTGGCAGCCATGGCTGAGCAAAACGATGGAGTGGAGATGTTCTTCACAGCGTGGATCTGGTGGAGTCCAGAATCTACAATCCAGCTTTGAGATTGGCATGCTTGCATTATCTTCTATGATTCTCTGGATTCTCAGCCTGTTCTCAGCTGTGTCATAGGGGATTAAAACAGCGCCTGATGTCTGGCTCCGGGGCTCAGAGGAATGGGCATTCATGAGCAGTGAGAGGTGGGGGTGGTTGACCTGCGGGGAAGAAGCAGCTGTCCAGTGGGTAGTGAGACAAAGAGCAACACCAGAGAGTGGAATGCATCCATAAACCCAGGACTGAGCAGTACACAATGACATGCCCACGAGGCCCCTGATGAAATGAAACATCTAAGTCAAGACTCTCGTGCAAGAAAGGGAAGGAATGATCTCACAGCATCGAACAGTCTATGCATAACACACAGGGTGGGTGACATAATTTGTGAGACCTACTGTAAAGTTGAAAGGTAGAGCCCTGTTGCTGAAATTAATCCTCTTTCCCTTGGGCTTACTGCCCTCATCCACGGTGGAAAGGATGCCCTCAGGCATTGCAAAACCCACTCAAAATCCACTCACGTGGCTCTTTCTGAGGTTACCAACTTCTGGTGGGTCAGGAATAGCCCTCCCTTGGCACCATCCTTGCAGGACTTATTCGAATTCAACCTTATCTTTAATGCATAGAGGTCTGGACTAGGGGCTGAGGATAGTGGTCGATTGTGGGCCTAGGGACTTCCCTGTCTTGGAACTTGGTAGAGACCAGCAGGAACTTCAGAACAGCTACTAGGTGCATGGCCCACGAGGCCAGGAAGGAGAAGGAAGCATATGATGGAAAACTTGTTTCAATGAAGCAGAGCAGTTACCAAGACAGAGCCAGTCATGAGCCCTAGCTACAAGCTGTTGGTGCATTCTCCTTAGCCCAGTTGAGATGGACTTAAGCATTTCAAATTTGAAGACAAAATTATTAGTGATTTCAGGACACAATGATGGTAGAACATTAAACTCCATGTTCACGTAGGGCTATGAGCGGACTGGCCACTATGTGGGAACACAGAAGCAGCGCTCCAAGGATATCACTGACATTAGGTTAATTCTCCACTCCTCTCTCAGTGCCGTTCTCCTCCATGTTGGGGGAACTGTCACAAGCCATGGTGGTTGGGAGTGGCTGGCACCAAAAGGTTCATACCTTCCCAGACTCCAGAAGAGAGAGGACACGCCCCTCCCATCTTCCTTTTGTGGTTGTTGTTGCTGCTGTTAATTGTTTCTCTTTCCTTAAGGAAGGTTGTCCTCTGAAGCCCAAGCTAGCCTCAATTTTTTTAATACGTTTTTTATTGTGAAAATACAGAGGGGTTACAATTACATGAGCAAGGTCATATGTACATTTCTTACCAAGCATTGTTGCCTCCTCCTTTGTTTTCTCCCTACCATCCCTGCCCTCCCATCTCCACAACTACACTTCTCCCCACCCCCCCCCCCACACCCCTATCCCGCTACCAAAGTTGTAAAGTTCGTTTTTCAACATAGCATTTTGTACATCTCATTGTTGCAATGAGTCCACCTGTATCTCTATTTAAACAATTTGTTTTTTTTTTCCCTTGTGAAGTAAGCCAGGCTCAAAGAAACATAGGTCCCATGGTTTCCCTTATTTGCCATAACTAGTATATGTCTGAGATAAGTATTAAAGGTGGTGAAATGAACCCCCAAGATAAGAACACAAGTGTTTTTTTTCTCTTTTGCTGTTGTTTCTAACATATTTATAAGGTGATTATTTTGTTGCTTTGTATGTCCCTCCCCCATGGTATAACCCCTGTTTTCCCTGTATTTGATGTTAGCCTCAAATTTGTAATCTTCCTGCCTCAGCCTCCTGAAGGGTAGGGGAGGTTCAGCGTCCACCTCACATTGGTCAGCCTACAGAATTGTATGTGTACATTGGCGGCGTGGATTCTTTGAATTGAGTAAAATGATTTTTTTTTTTTCGGATTAACACAACATTTGTCTGTGTGTCTGAGCTAACAACGCAATGTTTTTATTTGTGTTTATATTTAGAAGTGTTCAACTCAGAGTAATTAGCATATCCATTTTCTTAAAGTTTTACATATGCTTAAAGTGAGTGTATTCAAAAATCCCCTCTTCGGGGGGGGGGGGGGGGGGACCAAGATGGCGACGGGGCAGTAGGGAAACGCCACAGCTCTCTCCAACCAAAAAGAGAGTTCGAGTTCCAACGTTTAATCTCCCCAAGAGACCGACAACAACAAAAAGACGAACACTCAGAGAAAAACCAGAGGTGGAAAATAACAAAAAAAGAAAGAGAGGAAAAGAAGAAATTCAGAACAGAGAAGAGCGAAGACCCCTCCCCCAACCTTTACTGGCCGCACGGCAGTGCGCCAAGCCGCCAGCCAGCCGGCCAGGCGGGGGCTGCCGGAGCCACAGAGACACAGGGGGCTTCTTGCAGATCACCAGGTACCGGATTGTAGAACAGCGGATCGCCAGGAACAGAGAAACCTACCAGCCGGGAGTCTCCACGAGGATCCCACCCCCACCCCTCACTCTCCACCAGAGCGGAGAGGCTCCATCCCGCCAAAGCCGCCCAGCACCAGCAGCCGCCACAAAGGGACCTGTCGGCAGACCACCCGCCCAATCGCGATCGCAACTGCCCGGCGGGGGGCCGCCCAACCCAGCCCGCAACCACCCCAACTGAACTCGGATTGCAACAACAACTGATGACCTACAGGGTGAGTACCCCACAGGGGACAGTCAATCCATCAAGGGAGACCAGAGCTGGAGGGAATCCCCAGAGTCTGACCTAGACTCCCTACCCCAACACCCGGACCACAGGACCCACTAAAACTGGGAACTGTTCGAGAGCTCCACCAGCCGGTGGAGCACACTCTGCTGGCCAGGCCAGAGCAAGAGCGCCCCTGGAAGGGAGCTTAAATGCCCAAGCAGGAACAGCGCCCTTGGGTCAAGACTACCAACAGTAGAAGAAATTTGAACTGTGTCCTCCAGGCTGCATAACCTAGGTGGTATACACATTAGCACAGGCCTAACGAGCGCGCTCCAGGCTGGGGCCGGAACCAGGCCCGGGGACCGGCGCCTAAACAAAGCAAAAAGGGTCAGAAGTGGGGCTGTGGCTCAAATGGTAGGGTGCCAGCCTTGAGCTGAAGAGCTGAGGGACAGCACCCAAACCTAGAGTTCAAGCCCACAACCTGCCCAAAACAAACAAACAAAAACACATCAGGAGCCCATAGCAGACTCCAGTATTTGGGAGAGTGCATCCAGAGCATCTGATCTTCCCAAGAGCACCCGCAGGAGCAAACACAAGCAGTCTAGGCTGCTCAACCCTTCCAAAGGCGGGAATTGCCAGCAATCTACAGCAGAGAGCTGAGAATCCTAAGTAAGTCAGAATAGCAGCTGGAAATAGGCTCCCAACAGAATCCAGATCAGGCACAGACTCTCTCTACCAATACAGAATCAGCAACCAAGCAAAGACAGACACACCAAAACAAGATTGAAGAGCAGTCTCCTGAACCCCCATGCGAAAATCACAGAGAAAAATCACAAGGTTTACCACTACGCAGGACAGCAAGCTCACCTCAAAAGCCAGCAGCCATGCAGGGGAGAGCCCCAGAGGGAGCAAAGCAGGAATGGAAGACAAAAGCTACATCCAAGGGTTGCTGGAGGCAATGACTCAAGAAATAAAGCGAGAAATGGATCAGAAATTGAAAGAGCACAAGGATGAACTATCAAAAGATATACAGGATATCAAACAAAAGTTGGATGCAAAAATAGAAGCTGCACAAACCTCAGTAAGAAGTGAGATAAACGCCAAATTAGAGGTAATGCATACTGATCTCACCTCATTGAGAGGTGAGATCAGTACTCTGAGAACCAACATTGAATCCATAAAGGGATCCATTTCCACCATGCAAACCACAATAGAAGCCACGGTCAACAGAGTGAATGAAATGGAAGGTAGAGTGTCAGATACAGAAGACAGAATACACCAACTGGACCAAAAAGTGACAGATATGGAAAAATCACTCAAATTAAACCAAAGGGAAATTCAAGAGCAAGCATATAATGCTAAAAAATTTAACCTTCGCATAATCGGAGTGGACGAAGGTGAGGAATTCCAGAGCAAGGGAATGCAACACCTATTTAACAAGATAGTCAATGAAAATTTTCCCCACCTCAAAAACGACCATCTTAACTACATCACAAAAGCTTATCGAACACCCAACAAGCAAGATCCCAGGAGAAACACTTCTAGACACATTATAGTAAAAATGATGGATCTGAATAATAGGAAACAATCCTGCATGGAGCAAAAATGAAGAAGGAGCTATACTACAACGGGAAAAAAATTAGAATCACTGCAGATCTCTCCACACAAACAATGAATGCAAGAAAAGCCTGGGAAAGCACCATACGAGCCCTGAGAGCCAATAACTGCCAACCCAGACTGATATACCCGGCAAAGCTAGCATTCACATTCGATGGAGAACTGAAAACTTTTAATAGCAAAGAAAAACTAAATGAATACATAAACATTAAGCCAGCATTACAAAGAATTCTAAGAGGGGGGACACAACCCGAAGAAAGCAACCAGGAACTGGGACCTGCCCCAAACAGGCATTACTCAAAGTCTAACTGAGCAAGCACAGGAGGAAAGGAAAGAAGAAAAACTTAGGAAAACGGAATGGCAGGGACAACAATGCATCTCTCTATACTTTCTCTTAATATAAATGGGCTGAATTAGCCAATTAAAAGAAAACAAACTGAGGACTGGATTAGAAAACAAGACCCATCCATCTGTTGCCTTCAGGAGACCCACCTCTCAGCCAAACATACAAACAAACTCAGAGTGAAGGGGTGGAAAAGGATCTACCAATCAAATTCCCCCAATAAGAAAGCAGGTGTAGCTATCCTGATATCTGACAAAATAAACTTTTCATTAAAATCAGTACAGAAAGACAAGGACGGACACTACATATTAATAAAGGGAACAATCCAAGAGGAGGATATAACCATCATCAACTTATATGCCCCAAATATCGCTGCACCCAGATATGTTAAACAAATGCTCTCAAACTTACAGAATAAAATAGATCCCAATACGATAATACTAGGAGACTTTAACACGCCACTCTCACCAAAGGACAGGTCTACCAACCAGAGGATTGGCAAAGAAGCTACCGAATTAAGTGAGGCCATACTTCAAGCGGAATTAACTGACATCTACCGAGTATTTCACCCTAAAACAACACAGTACACATTCTTCTCAGCAGCTCATGGAACTTTCTCCAAAATAGACCATATCATAGTTCATGCAAGGAACTTAAGCAAATACAAAGGGATCGACATAATCCCCTGTATCCTATCTGACCACAGGAATCAAGCTAGCTCTCAATAACAAAGCATACCGCAGAAATTTCTCTAATACATGGAAATTGAACAGCACACTCCTTAACAAGGCCTGGGTAACAGAAGAGATCAAAGAAGAAATAAAGCATTTCCTACAACTCAATGAAAATGAAAACACCTCACAAAGAAACTTGTGGGACACAGCAAAAGCAGTCCTGAGGGGCAAATTTATTGCCCTCAGTGCCCACATCAAGAGAATGGAGACAGACCAAGTAAATAATCTCATGTTGCAACTAAAACAGCTAGAAAAACAAGAAAAAATGGGACCTAAAGCTACTAGACGAAGCCAGATAACCAAATTGAGAGCAGAGATTAACCAATTAGAAAATCAGAAAACCATAACCAAAATAAACCAAACAAAAAGCTGGTTCTTTGAAAAAATAAACAAAATTGATGGCCCGTTGGCAAGATTAATTAAAAAAAGAAGAGAGGAAACCCATATTAATAGAATTAGGGATGCCACGGGAAACATCACAACACGTACCCAAGATATCCAAACAATTCTAACAGACTACTTTTAAAAGCTATACTCTCTAAAGGAAGAAAATCTGGCGGAAATGGATGCATTTTTAGAGAAATACAAGTTACCCAAACTGAGCAAAGAAGAAGTTAACCAATTAAATAAGCCAATATCCTATAATGAGATACAGGAAGCTATCAAAAGTCTTCCAACAAAAAAAAGCCCAGGACCAGATGGATTCACAGCAGAATTCTATAAGACCTTTAAAGAAGAACTAATACCCATACTCCTCAAGCTCTTCAGAGAAACAGAGAAGGAGGGAGCTATCCCAAACTCATTCTACGAAGCCAATATCACACTCATCCCCAAACCAGGCAAAGACCCAACCAAAAAGGAGAATTACAGGCCAATCTCCTTGATGAACACAGATGCAAAGATCCTTAACAAGATTCTAGCTAACAGAATCCAGAAACACATAAAAAAAATAATACACTATGATCAGGTAGGCTTCATCCCAGAGACACAGGGATGGTTTAACATACGTAAGTCAATAAATGTAATCCAGCATATCAACAGAGCCAAGGTCAAGAATCACATGATTATCGCCACAGATGCAGAAAAGGCCTTTGATAAAATTCAACATTCATTCATGCTAAAAGCTCTGGAGAAAATAGGAATAGAAGGAACATTTCTAAAAACAATAAAAGCCATTTATGACAGACCAATAGCCAATATTATACTTAATGGGGAAAAGCTACAACCAATCCTCCTAAAAACAGGAACAAGGCAAGGATGCCCACTGTCTCCACTCCTCTTCAACATAGTCCCAGAACCCTTAGCCAGGGCAATAAGGCAAGAAAAAGACATTAAAGGGATCTGCATAGGGAAAGAAGAAGTTAAACTATCCCTTTTTGCAGACGACATGATACTATACCTCCACGATCCCAAAAACTCCATCCCCAAACTTTCAGAAATCATAAGTCACTTCGGCAAAATAGCAGGATACAAAATAAACCCACAAAAATCAGTTGCCTTCCTATACACTGATAACCCACAGGAAGAGAGGGAAATAAAGGGAGCAACCCCATTCACAATAACCTCCCAAAAAATAAAATATTTAGGAATTAACCTAACCAAAGATGTAAAAGAACTATTTAATGAGAACTATAAAAAGTTAAAGAAAGAAATTGCAGAAGACACTAGGAAATGGAAAGACCTCCCAAGCTCCTGGATAGGCCGACTTAATATAGTAAAGATGGTGATACTTCCAAAACTAATATACAAATTCAATGCAATTCCTATTAAAATCCCAATGACGTACATCACTGAAATACAGAAAACAGTCCAAAAATTTATATGGAACAACAAAAGACCTAGAATAGCCAAAACAATTCTAGGGGATAAAGACAATATGGGAGGGCTATCCATGCCGAACTTCAAACTCTACTACAGAGCTATAATCACAAAGACAGCATGGTACTGGCACAAAAACAGACCCGAAGACCAATGGAACAGAATAGAAGATCCAGATATAAATCCACAGGCCTACAGCCAGCTGATATTCGACAAAGGAGCCAAAGACATACAATGGAAGAAACACAGCCTCTTCAACCGCTGGTGCTGGGAAAACTGGGCAACCACATGCAGAAAACTAAAAGTGGACCCCAGCCTATCACCATGCACCAACATCAACTCAAAATGGATTAAAGACCTTAACATTAAACCTGAATCTCTGAAACTACTGCAGGACAGAGTAGGAGAGACACTTGAACTAATAGGCACAGGAAGGAACTTCCTGAACAGAGTCCCAGGGTCACAACAAGTTGGAGAGAGACTCGACAAATGGGACTACCTTAAAATAAAAAGCTTCTGCACAGCTAAATCTATCGCAACTAAGCTAGAAAGACAACCAACTAATTGGGAAAAAATATTTACCAGCAATATATCAGACAAGGGGTTAACATCCTGTATATACAGGGAACTCAAGAAACTAATCCCTCCCAAACCTAACAAACCAATTACTAAATGGGCAAGGGAACTAAAGAGGGACTTCTCAAATGAAGAAATAAAAATGGCAAAGAAACACATGAGGAAATGTTCATCATCCCTGGTGGTGAAGGAAATGCAAATAAAGACAACCCTGAGATACCACCTTACCCCAGTCAGAATGTCCCACATCCACAAATCAGCCAACGACAAATGCTGGAGGGGATGTGGAGAAAGAGGAACCCTATTACACTGCTGGTGGGAATGTACACTTATACAACCACTTTGGAAAGCAGTCTGGAGGGTCCTTAGAAAGCTAAAGATTGACCTCCCTTACGACCCAGTCATACCACTTCTAGGCATCTACCCTGAACAACAGGAACCAATATACAAGGACACGTGCACCTCCATGTTTATTGCAGCACTGTTCGCAATAGCTAGGATATGGAAACAACCTAGATGCCCCACCACAGATGAATGGATCCAAAAATTGTGGTATCTATACACAATGGAATATTATGCAGCCATTAGAAATGACAAAATAATGGCATTTGCAGGGAAATGGATGGAGCTAGAAGGAATCATGTTGAGCGAGGTAAGCCAAGAACGAAGAGACAAACGGTACATGGTCTCCCTGATAAGTGGATGCTAAATCCAAAAGGTTAGGTGGTACGACAAAACTAACAGGACTTAAGAAACAAAGAACTCCCACTCATCTGGTTGAACCACTACTAAATATCCCCATGCTGCTGATCACAAATATGGTATATAACATGTGAACACTGTAATATATTACAGACTGTGGTAGACAATTTGCTCCAGGGAAGTTAGAATGAACTTGTGACTTTGAAATTATGTAATCATTTAATCACAATCAAAAAAAAAAAAAAAAGAACCTCGGGGAAGGGAGGGAGTGAGGGGATGGTAGGGGGAAAACAATGGAGGGGGTAACAATGTTCAAGAGGAAGTGTACTCATTACCTCACTCATGTAACTGTAACCCTCTGTATAGTAGCTTTACAATAAAAAAAAAAATCCCCTCTTCCATATTGCCTCCTATTCTTGAACTTATTACTGTGGCCAGTGATCCTCAGTCTGTACACCCAAGTTCAGATCTGAGCTTGGTCATAAAACAGAGATGAGTTTGGCCAAAGCTTGCTGTCATTGATTTTGACATTTGATTTTGGAGAGAAGATAGTGACAAAAGGACAGTGAACCCAATACATCTTCTTTGGGTATTAGACTAATTGTGCTGTTACAAGAAAAAGTGAAATATAGTCAAATTGGAAATGTTTTGAAGAATTCTACAGAGGTAGATGGGATCAGAGAGTTCAAAAATATCCTAAAATAAATCTAATGTCCCCAAATAGTTAAACACTCATATTTAGAAAGGACAGAGGATAACTTGTGAATCCCCAAGATAAAGAAGTGAAAGATTCCCTCTCAGATGCAAACAACAACAACAACAACAACAACAAGCCAAAAAACTTTTTGAGTGATAGCAAAGCTGTCACGACTTCAGGATCTATTGAATTCCTGGGGGTCATTCCTGAGAAAGTACATTGCTGCTGCAGCTCCATCCACTAAGGTCAATGTGCCCACAAGTCTATTCATGGCTGCATACTGAAAGCAGGAGTTTACCTCTGGGATTGGGAAGAGAAAAACAAGAACCAGCCAATCCAGCATGAGTCACAGGTTGAGGATATAAGCCTGATCTTTTGCAAAGAACATGAAAAAACTAATTGTGTTCATTAGCACGTGGGTAAATGTACTGCTTCAGTAAAGAATAGTGTATTCCAAAATGTCCCAAAAGTGGCTCCTTAGGGGAGAAAAAAAGCATTCAAGAAAATTCATGTATTTTTTGTTTGTTTTTATTTTCTAAGGAAGAAAAATCATTGGTTTATGTTTCTTTTTTTAAAAAAAAAGCTGAATTTACCTTTCTTTTGTTTTTTTATTGTTTTATTTCCCTACCTCCCCACTTTCTCTCTATCTTCCTATTTTTGGTATGGGTTTGCTATTTTTTTTTCTGCAGAGGGTAAATTCAAGGCTCAGAATATGAGCTTTGTAAGTTTATCTGCATTTGAATTTCAGCCTGTTACTTGGGAGCTGTGTGATTCTGGGAAATCAGTTTAGTGGTTACTAAACTCTCTCTTTACCTGGGCCATGGATTAGAAATGGTGTTTTGGAACTACTTTAAATGCTTCCTATCCTCTCCAAGACATTAAAACATTGTAATCTTGTATTAACTAATCTTTTATGTGAATTTTGCCTTATTAAACATGGTACCTTATTAAATTTTGGTGAAATCCAGCTCTATATTTTGGGGAAATAACAGTATTTTATTCTTAATGAATAAGAATTTACTAAGGACTCAAATTTTTTTCTTGCGATTGTTTCTAACATATTCATAAGATGATTTCTTTGTTGCTTTGTATGTCCCTCCCCCATGGTATAACCCCTATTTTCACTGTATTTGATGTTGGTATAATTTGTGAAGGGGAAGGGAAAAGACAAATTGTTTAAATAGGGATACAGGTAGACTCATTGCAACAATGAGATGTACAAATCACTATGTCAAAAAATGAACTTTACAACTTTGGCGGTGAGAGGGAGAGTTTGGCGGAGATGGGAAGGGATGGGAAAGGGAAACAAAGGAGGAGGCAACAATGCTTGATAAGAAATGTACTCACTACCTTGCCCATGTAATTGTAACTCCTTTGTATGTTATTTTCACAATTTAAAAAAATCTAAAATCTTTAGAATGGTGTTGTTTGTGATCATTTGGGTAAATGCTCAAAAGTGGGATTGCTGGGTCATAGGGGAGTTCTATGTGAAGTCTTTTGAGGAACCTCCATACTGCTTTCCAAAGTGGTTGAACAAGTTTACACTCCCACCAACAATGCAGTAAGGTTCCCTTCTGTCCACATCCCCTCCAGCATCTGTTGTTATTAGAGTTCTTGATTTTTGCCATTCTAACTGGGGTGAGGTGGTATCTCAATGTTGTTTTGATTTGCATTTCTTTTATAGCTAGGGAGGTTGAGCATTTCTTCATGTGTCTATTGGCCATCCTTCTTTCCTCTTCAGAGAGAAATTTCTCGGTAAGTCTTTAGCCCACTTATTTATCGGGCAGTTGTTTCTTTGAGGATATGTTGTTGGGGGATTTAATTTTTTGAGTTCTAAGCATATTTTAGATATGAGACCCTTGTCAGTTGTATGGCTAGTGAAGATCTTCTCCAATCTGTGGGCTTTCTATTGATCTTGCTAGCTATGTCCTTTGCCATGCAGAAGCTCTGCAGCTTCATGCAATCCCATTTGTCCAACTATGTTTATTGCAGCATTATTTACCACAGCTAAGATATAGAACCAATCCAGATGCCCCTCAGTAGATGAATGGATCAAAATGTGGTATGTATATATGTGTATGCACACAAATACATCTAGTTTAATTCTCAAAAACACCATTTTTTATGGGATTCACATATTGAGTAAGTTCAATAAACAGATAAGCAATGTAATAATAGGCAAATACAAACATTTTAAGGATTTTAGATTTTAATATGTTTTTTATTGTGAAAAATACTGTACAGAGGGGTTACAGTTACATGAGCAAGGTAATGAGTACGTTTCTTATTAAGCATTGTTGCCTCCTCCTTTGTTTTTCCCCTACCATCCCTTCCCTCCCACCTCCTCACTACATTCTCCCCC
Source organism: Dipodomys spectabilis (assembly GCF_019054845.1). Classification (NCBI taxonomy): domain Eukaryota; kingdom Metazoa; phylum Chordata; class Mammalia; order Rodentia; family Heteromyidae; genus Dipodomys; species Dipodomys spectabilis. The sequence goes on from NW_024870950.1 coordinate 11,021,133, forward strand.
TCCCCCTCCTTGCCTAAATTGTAATGTTCGTTTTTCAACATAATGTCTTGTACATCTCACTGTTGCAATGTGTCAACCTGTATCCCTATTTAAACAATTTGTTTTTCCCTTCCCCTTCCCAAATTATACCAACGTCAAATACAGTGAAAAACAGGGGTTATACCTTAGGGGAGGGACATACAAAGCCACAAATAAATCACATGGTACCTTATAAATACATCAGAAACAATAGCAAGAAAGAAAAAAACCACTGTGTCCTTATCTTGGGGTTCATTTTGCTTAACATCATCTTACCTGACCTTTTCTACTTGTCCCAGACATATACTAGTTATTGAAAATAAGGGAAGGGGCTGGGCAGGTGGCTCAGTGGTAGAGCGCTTGCCTTGCAAGCCTGAGGCCCTGGGTTCGATTCCTCAGCACCATATAAGCAAAAAGAAAAAAAGCCGGAAGTGGCGCTGTGGCTCAAGTGGTAGAGCGCTAGCCTTGAGCTGAAGAGCTGAGGGACAGCGCCCAGGCCCAGAGTTCAGGCCCCACAACCGGACCCCCCCCAAAAAAAAAAAAGAAAAGAAGGGAAACCATGGGAACCTATGTTTCTTTGGGCTTGGCTTACTTCACTTACTATTATTTTTTCCAAGTCTTTCCATTTCCTAACAAATGGGGCGATGTCATGCTTTCTGATGGAGGCATAGAATTCCATTGTGTGTGTGTGTGTGTGTGTGTGTGTGTGTGTGTGTGTGTGTAAGATGTCCTGGGGCTTACATTCAGGGCCTGGACATTGTCCTGGAGCATTTCTGCTCAAAGCTTTAGCTCTACCACTTGAGCCACAATTCACTTCCAGTTTCTTGGTGGTTAATTGTAGATAAGGGTCTCACAGACTCTTTTGCCTGGGTTGGCTTTGAACCATAATCCTCAGACCTAAGCCTCCTGAGTAATTAGAATTACAGGCCACCAGCACCCAGCTAAACTAGAGTTCATTTAGAATTTTTTTTGTATACTCTCTCAAAAGAGAAGTGAATTTATGTATTTTGTTTTCTTATTTGTATACTTACTCCTATGCTCTATTTTGAAAATGTCTTTCATACTTTCACTATTGTCTTCTTGAATGAGCAGATTTTTGCTTTCAGCTTTGACTTGTTGAAGTATCTCCCTAATGGATAAGGGTGGAATCTCTGTAAGGCCAGAGTTAAGCCATTGCTCTCCAAGTGTGACTCCCGAAGCTGAGATGGCCATCTATATTGTTGACAAGGGATTAGCCTCTAAATGGTTCTGGTGATAATACTGTTCTCTGTGGGAGCAAGGAACTTGGACATGCCTTTGTGCATCTGGTTGTAACATTATCTTCTCTCTCTTTATACCTTGTCAAAAGTTTCTGACCTGCTTTAATATTGTAGAAATGAATGCAGAAACTATAATGAATTAGGATCCTATTATGTAGGAGAAAATATTAAGCTATATTTCTTTTTTTCTTTTTGCTGGTCCTGCGGCTTGAACTCAGAGTCTGGGTGGTATACTTGAGCCTCTTTGTTCTCAAGGTTAGTGTGCTACTACTTGAGCCATAGTGCCACTTCTAGCTTTTTCAGAGTAGTTTATGGGAGATAAGAGTCTCAGGGACTTTCATGCCTGAGCTGGCTTTGAACTGTGATCCTCAGGTCTCAGCCTTCTAAGTAGTTAGGATTACAGGCGTGAGCCACTAATGCCTGGCCCTTTTTTAATTTTTATTTCATAATACGTTTCTTCTGTTGTATTAGGAGTTGGGTGTAAACTTACCAATAACGAATAAACAAGTTTATTTCTAGGTAGGAACTTGCCACTGATGGAGATTCTTGTCCAAAGTTATGAGTCAGAAAATGATGTCAGGAATTTGATTCTCAGGATGTCTTACCAACCAAGTCTCTGCTCTATTTTCTTCAATCATTACACTTGGTGTAGTTAGTGTTATTATAGTTACTCTTACTGTAATATTTTGTATTTGTTGGTGGTGATGATTTATACTGGGATCATTGCTAATTCTTTCATTTCTATCATTCTGCTGTTGGTAGACATTTCTTTAACAAATTATATGTCACAATACCAAGTAGCTGAACTGACAAGAAAAATAGGCTGTTGTGTCAATGCAAATAGTATTTTAAAAAATCTCAAGGAAAATAAGGGTAAGAGAAGTGAGGTTGAGTTTATAAAGTTGTAGAAAAGGTTGCAATGATGCCTCCCTTTGTAAACATATAAAAGGAACAAAGTGTATTTGTGTAATACTTATATTTCTCAAAGAGAGAGAAAAGTTCCCAAGATTCTTTTCATGTCATTTCAGTTTCTCATTCAGTAGCTTTTTGAGAAATATGCATATGATATTTCTAAGCTGGCTCCTATCCAGGCCAGTTGTTTGCTCTGAAACCAGACAACTAAACTATATTCCACTCATTCTGCAGCCAGTACAATGGAATCTGGCCATATTCAGGAGAGATGCACTTTATTTACGCCCTTCTGCAGCCTAAAGATCTCTGCCTTTATGTTTTGTCTCATTTTTCTTTATCTCATCACTCACACAGGTCCCTTCTTATAAAGAAAATCTATATTAGATCCCATGGTTTGACACATGGTATTTCTTTTGACAGGATAGTCACCAAATTTTAGATTTCTTAAAGCATACCTAATATACAATATTAACCCAGTTCCTTACCCTGAAATACTACCTTTGTTGTGCTGATCCCTATTCTTCTCTTAACCCACACTGCTAAGGGAGAAACTGATTGCTGTCTGGATTAGGAAAATGTTTAGGAACAACCCCAGGATGGGTACAGACATTTCTAATAGTGTTTTCATATTGGTTAAACCAAAGTCATGGCAGATGGCTTGGTTGTGCTAAAGCACTGCGAACATTGTGTGTGTGTGTGTGTGTGTGTGTGTGTGTGTGTGTTTGTATATGTGTGTGAACTCTGCTCCAGATAATATTTGTTCCCCCAAAATGCAGAGTGAATAGATCTAACAAATCATTTTAAGTTTTTGAGCCTTTGACAATTTTATCAATTGTAACTTTTGAGTGTATATGTGTACACATGTGTATGAATGTGTGATGTTTGTGAACATCCATTTCATACTACTAGAACAACAGCAGACTAGGAATGAAAGACTACAAACTTTCTACAAGTTAAAGAGGACTCACGTTTTCTTTCCATCCCTTAATGTCTATCATATTTCTCAGTCTCCACTGTTGGTGCAGGCTGAAATGTAGTTTGTCATACTCAATGGGTAGAAGCTAGATAACTCATAGTTACAAGACAAGAGTATGATGACTGGAAATAAAGTTGTCCATACATTCATTTTGAAAATCTGGATTTGTGTTCCTGTTCTCTGTCTAGCCTTTTCAAAATGAGTTTGGGGCATTGACTACAGCTGATAGTCTTAGAGTAGGGATTCTTAAATGGGTGATCAAAAGCTGCAGAATCATGGTGAAACTTATTGTTGTCTCATTATAATGCCAGGAGGGGTTTGGGATCATTTTTATTTGGCTATCAATAGAAAGGTTCATCTTGAAGATCGCAGAATGTGGTGACCCCTGCAAACTGCACCATAAAATTGTAAATAAATGGTGAAACGAAAAGCTATCCGGCATTAAAAGATGTAGTGATGCAGGCAATGAAGAACTTCAAGGAAGAGCGTGATGATGGGTGAGTGAGATCAAATGATTCAGCAAATTCCAACAAAAAAAAAAAATGATTGCCTGGTACAGGCCATTAGTTTTGGTGAGTAAATGGACAGTTGTGATATTTGATAAAAGGGATTTCAAGGTTGTGGCAGAAGCAGATAAACCATTGCAAATATTTGCAGGACAATTATGTACTATCTGCTCTTGCAGCTTTGTTGAACCCTGGTATAATATTCTAGTTCAAGAAATAATGGCACCAGTAGGGCTACTTTGTATATCAAAAATCCAGGGTTTGGGTGGCTCTGTTCATAAACCTAAACAGTAAACATTTCATGGAGATGCAAAAGGCATACCAACATGGCTATAAGCCAACTAAGCACATAGTTTTGAACCCAAAAGATCTAGACAGCATTAGCCAATTTCATACATTGTCTCTCTCTCTCTCACTCACACACACACAAACATACATTTTCTAAGGGATATTTTACTCTAGTGCTTAAAATTTTAGGACACTCAAAATGGTATTATTGAAAACCAAAAGTCTTCAAATAAGAAAACAACAACTGAGTGTTGTGTTCAAGAAATGATATCCCTGTTCTGCTTTCTCTGTCTATGTCTTTTCCCCTCCCTATTAATTTCCTTTCCCTATTAATTGCTTTATCATCTCTGCGTGCCTCTAGCAGAGTGTGAGTTTGAAGCTTGAAGGCGCTGTTGAATCCCTGCCTCCATCCCAGCCCCAAATCTGCTATCTTGCATCTAGGTGACTGTAGGCAAGGTTCTTCACATCTCTAATCCTCATGTTTCTGCATCTATGAAATACAATAGCAATTACTGTAGGGTGCTGTAAGTTTTCAAATGAGTTCATCTTAATGCATAACAGTGCCTGGTACATACTCAGCACTGGGGAGTTGTGTCTTGTGTTGGCCCCAAGTCCACAATGAATGCACATCTGAATGACAGATGTTGGCGGGGGATTGGGAACCATTATGCTATTGGGCTTATTTTGTGATCCTCAGAATTGAGTCCAGTCATGTTGGAAGCTGAGAGATGACTGAGAAAATTTGAGTTGTATACATTCTCCTGTTTCCTGATACATCTGACCATCTGTGGGAGGGAAGAGCTGTTTTGTGCCTTGTGACCAGCAGTAACTAAGCTTTATGGTATATAGAGTCCCTTCCTACCTTCCAAAGGGCACTCAATGCCAAGTTGTGTAGTACATGAGATCTCCCCAGCCCCAGTTTCTTCTGTGAACTAAGAGTGCTAAGAATATCTTCCTTATAATATTGCTATAAAGAATAATATTTTAACACCCGGGGAATGTGTGGCAGAATGTCTAGTTGTAGTGAATATTTGTCAGTTACAATCTATTTCTTGGTATCTTTTATTATTGCTATTATTAAAATGACTAATATAGAAAAAGGCAAGAACTAGTGAATATATATGCATGTGAGCATGTATGTATGTATTATGTATGCATGTATGTTATATGCTTAAATTAGCAAATAAATAGTCAGGAATCATTAATTCAGAATAAGACATTTGAGATACATTTCTCAGGCAAGAGTATCTTTAGACTGGGATATAAGAAATGAAGTAAAATTTCCCTGGTAGAAAAGGATACCCCAGGGCTGGGAAGGTGGCTCAGTGGTAGAGCGCTTGCCTTGCATGCATGAGGCTCTGGGTTTGTTTCCTCAACACCACATAAGCAGAAAAAAAGCTGGAAGTGGTACTATGGCTCAAGTGGTAGCGTGCTAGCCTTGAGATGAAGAGCTGAGGGACAGCGCCCAGGCCCAGAGTTCAGGCCCCATGACTGGACCACCCCCCCAAAGAAAAAGAAAAGGATACCCCAAGGTTAGAACAAGCTGAAAACAAGAGAAAAGGAAGAGAAGGACAGATGTACAAAGTAAAGACTCATCTATTGACATGAAATAATTATGTCATCTTGTAAGTCCGTGATGTCTAATACAAATGTCTGACATACATCATCTTGATGGAAGGAGACAGGGATGAAGAGAAGGAAGGAAGGATGAAATAATGGAATGATCCCTGCCTTCTTCCTTGATAGCTCTTGGGGACAAATTTGAGAGAATTATTTCATGCCTGAGATTGGATTAAACACTCCCTCCCAAGACTGTGCAGTTGTCCAGAAAGTCTAGATCTAATCAATGAGCAAACTTGACTGTACAATGCTCAGACAGCTACTGTGTGAAGAACGCTTCTAATTTTGTGGTACCATTATAGGCCACCAGATCCCCATAATGAATCTTGCTGTCCAACTTTACAGGTTGCCAGAACAGCAGAGGAAACTCTTTACTTGCAATGAGTTGTACCTAAATGTGTTTTCTATTTTCTACAATATCTGGCAAGCACTGCACTGGCAATATAAAACAATGGGCTCACACCCCTATCTCCTGCTGTTGCTTACATCCTTAAAAATGTCACCTTCATTTAAGAAGGCCATCCACAAAGTAGCCCTTAGTTGGCTACATTTTGACTTACAAACACTTGAAAATGCCTTACATTGTGGACGGTGCTAAATGTTATAGTTGGGTACATATTTTTCCCTTCTTCTTTCTTCTCCCTTTGGTTTTTTGTAAAATGCCTTTTGGTTGCTTGTTGCCAAGTTTTTTTTAAAAAAAGAAAATCAATAAACCCAAACATTACAACAGCAAGTTTAATATAGCTCACCTTCCTGGAACAGGCCTGAGGGAAAGCGAGAAGCATCAAGTTAAAACAATGCTGAGCTCAGATCTGGAAAGATGTTTGGGGTGAAAGGGACTTGCTCAGCAACATTTTGATGCCTTTTGATGCAAATCAGATGTGGCTTCAGGACTAGGCTTGGCCTATAGAAATATTTGTGGAGAAATGCTACTCCTATAAGCTACAATGATTATATTGGGAGCTTACCACTCACAAAGACTCCAGTACAACCCCACAACTACAGTTGCTTTGAAGGTCAGAGAAGGGTTGAATCTTGAGGAACCATACTTTTCCATAGAGAATAGATGACACAATTTTTACTACACATGAGCTATCTTCCTGAATAGCCAAGCATGATTTGAGTTGTTTCTCTTCCTTCCTTCTTTCCTTCCTTCCTTCCTTCCTTCCTTCCTTCCTTCCTTCCTTCCTTCCTTCCTTCCTTCGTTCCTTCCTTCGTTCCTTCGTTCCTTCCTTCCTTCCTTCCTTCCTTCCTTCCTTCCCTCCTTCCTTCCCTCCTTCCCTCCTTCCTTCCCTCCCTCTTTCCTCCCTCCCTCCTTTCCTCCCTCCCTCCTTTCCTCCCTTCCTTCCAACTTCCTTCCTTCCAACTTCCTTTCTTCTTTACTTTCTATATTGTTTTGTTTTGGTTTTTGGAATTGGAGATTGAGCCCAGGACCCCTCTCATGCTAACCACACATTCTACTAATGAGTTAAATGTTCTCTATTACATTTCTTTTGAGGCTTAAAGGCCAATTTTGCTGGGCCTTTGGAATAACTAAAAACCAATAATAGCTTCACTCATCCACTTACCTTAAAGCACATTTTACTGAAGGCTAAATGTTATGGTAAGTTTTCTACTATGTACTAAAGAAGGACAATAATGGGCTTAAAAATAGTTGTCAAAAAAAAGCTGACAAATGGGAAGTTAGAGTTGTGATAAATGCTTCAGAAGAAATGAAGTCTCACCAACACTGGTTGAGTAGCTGCTCTAAGTGTTTCTATATGCAATATCTCCTTTAAATATCACAATGGCCCTTCCATTTTATGCATTCCTCCTAACTGTAAATCAGTAAAACAGCATGCTTGTTGTAGTCACATTAGAATAAAAGGAATTTTGAATATTCACAGAGTTGGATTTGATTGGAAGGATATCAGGGAACTATGGCCTTCTAGGCCACATGATTCTTTCAGTAGCTGTCTTTATCTTTGTAGCAAAGAATGGAGGTTTTAAAAATATAAGCATGCCCAATAACAGAAACAGACAGATCTCTTGCTGCTTATGTCCTAATGGTGGAGATGCTTGATGTCCAACCAAGGCAAAGGAGAGAAACCCGGTAGTGTAGCTGACACTGTGGTTGCTAGTGAATGAAATGAATGACGCAGGGACTACAGTGCTAAATTGGATGTTGCAAAACATCCAATCATTTAGTTCATAATTGATTATTAATTTTTGCTAAAAGGGTAATGTGGATATCTTATTTACTCTGCACCATGAGATTTACTTAGCTTGAAAGAAGACACCCTGTAAACAGAAGTCTCCACCACCACCCTCATTTAGCTGTCCCGGCACTCTGTGCAATTGGCATTTAATAAATCATATTATACATCGTCTTCTGAACGTTAATTAAGTGGCAAAACATTCGCTGAAAGTTAAAAGTTACCAAGGATTTAATTACAACCTTGTGGACACCATTTCCAGTTAATTATATACCCTTCTTATATACTTGATAAACCACAAAATGCACCCCATTAATGATCAATTGGTATTAAATTAGCTGGAATTAGTTTTTATTAAATCCAAATTAGATTTTTATTTGCGATACAATAAAATAGTGCACCCAGCCCTTGCCACTATGATTTGGGATATTTCTGTCGAGAGTGATTACCAGATGTCTAATTGGGCAATTAATAGATACAGTTCCCAAATTAGCATAATTGGGGGACCTAAAAAGAAAACAAAATGATTATTCAGCCAGCAGACCATCTTCTTTTTTTTTTTGAATCTGCCATCCAGTCAGGGATGTCAACCAACTCTTCATCATTTGGGGAATCAGTGCCTGCTTGGCTGGACTCCCACCAAAAGGTCAGGGTGACCACGAAGCCAACAACAATGACCTGTTCCAACATGAGAATATCCAAGTCCAAGGCCACCCAGAAGGGCATCTTTTTTTCCCACTTGTGCTGCGTCTGTGGGTAGGTACAATAAGCCTGCCTGGGGTTTATAGAACCTTGGAGGTAACCAGCTAGATAATGGGGTGTTTACACAGCTGAAAAGCGTCCAAATGCACAAACCCATCTCTTTCCAAAACCAATTTGCCAGATGAGTTTAGTTTGATGTTCCAAAGCTTTTTCATTTTACCACTTAATACACCACAGAAGGGATGGAGACTTAACCTCTCCATTTCTGCCATTGACTTAAATCCCTTTATAATTGCTTTCCCCACATGTTCAGAGAGCAGTCTTGGAGTGTGTCCTCTGCCATCTGTGTTCGCTGAAGTGATGGTCCCACCCCTGTATGTAAATAGGCTCTGTTCAGACCCATTCTGTGAAGGAAGTTTCTTTAGCAGCTCTTATTTACTCTGCGTAGCAGACTTTGCTCTCTGATCCTTGTTGGTCCAAAAAGCCTTCCTGAAATTTAAGACCCTGTGCCAACAGACAGACAAGATTGGTAAGAATTACTCGAAACAAAATTTATAAGCTTTTAAAGAACTGTTTCCTTGTTACAGGTAAGTGGAATTTACTGTGATAATTTCATACAAGCATGCAATTGAATTGGCCATTTTCACTCACCTTTAAGTTCTTAATATGTGTTTATTGTTTTTTTTAAAGAGAGTTTCTACTAATGGATTATATAAAGTTTATGAAAAGGCTGTGAGCACATCATCTTCAATTAGTACTTGAAATCTTTGTAACCTACCCTGTTATTTGCTCCTGCCTGAGGCATTGGAGAGGCTCCTATCTGGATGGGCTATTATGGTTAAATGCTGCTCTGATTACTACTTCCCTTTTTCCCTTATCTGCTCCTAACTCCATCTTGGTCCAAACCATCATTTTCTCATTCCATGGACCTCTTTTCAGATACTCATTCATTGACTGGGTACACCCATGAGAGCTGCCTGTATTGCACCTAGACCTAGATAGACAATGGTAGATAAGACTGAGCATGGTCCTGGTTCTCACAGGCTGTTGCCTGAGTAGGAAAAGCAGACTGAAAAGTTCTACATATACCTAATTTCAGATGATCAGAAGTGCTCTTTGAGGCAAGTGAAAGCATGCTATATGACAAATAGCAAGGAAGTCTTTAATTAGCTGGCAAGAACATCGTTTTTGGAGACAGGTTATTTAGTATGAAGTAGGAGTGAAAGGAAGTTCATTCAGTGCATCCAGAATAGCATTTAAGTGGATCCTGAGGTGGAGAGGTAGCTGGCTATTGAAGAACTCTGTGGAAGAGGAAGCAGAGCAATGTAACCTGTGAATGAATAAAGGAGAAGGTGGCCTGAGTGGGAAATTGAGCGGAAACAGGAAGTGGCAGCTAAAGCACAGGTGATGGAGAAGCCCCATAAGGAGATGGGGCAGTTAGAAAACTGAAGTTAAGCAGCAGAATGGCCTGGTCTGACCCAGCTTTACCATCATCCATCTTGCTGATTGGTGGCAAAAGCATGGGAAGAAGATGGGGGTGGGGGAGAACTGACAGGAGGGTGTAGAAGTTCTTCAGATCTGAGAGGTGGAGCCCCAGAGGTTGTACAATAGGGAGAGAGAGAGAGGTTAAGTTTTAAGAAGGTACAAAAGGATGGATTGGATATGAGGTGAAGGTAAGAAAAACCCCAGGAATTGTTCTTAGTTCCTGCCTTGAGTAGTCGAGCTCATTTACTTATTTACCATGGAGTTCATGAGCACTTACTCTAACCCAGAAGTCAGGACTTGTGAGGTGAGCCACATAGCACAGCTTCTGCACTCACGGAGGTAACAACCTTTGAGGAAAGTGGATAGGCTTCATCAAACTCCTTTTCTCTCTAATCGTTCACAATTTGATTTGGGGAATATTCAAGTTTCACCAGCTACAATTCCTTATATGATTTGCTATGAATTTATTCACTTCAAAAATAATTTTGCTTCTCTCCTGGAAGACAAAAGACTTCAGGGACCACTTTGGAGCTCAGATCACAAATGGTTGTTAGGTTTAGGGATCATCTCTGTGGGGGGCCATGGGAGGAGTGCTTAGACAAGACTATCAAATGCCAAATTTCAAGCCAAGCTGTTGAAGGCACAGTCTCTGGGACTCTTTCATGAATTGTCTCTTAAGGGCTCCAAAATCAAGTCCATATTTCTATTTCGAATAAAGTTTGCCCTTCATTATTACATAACTATGGTTTACTCATAAAATCTGGAAGACTGAAAACTTAAAAGCAAAAAGAAATGAAATCATTCACGGCTCCACTCCAGTTTCATAATTCGGATGCTCTCTTCATAATCTTATCCAAAAATTTTCTTGTGAAATTAACAGTAACAAAATGTGTTGTCATTCTTCGTGGGGCATATTAGACATTTACAGAGCATAAATTCAAAGGCATGTTTTTGCATGAATTTCCTATGTTATTCAGGATTATTTCATTTTATTTGTAGCCTGGAAGCAGAATTAATGGGTCAAATTGGAAGTTTTAAAAGACTCATGATACATATTGCTAAATTGTTCCTAAAAGAGTTGTGCTAATTAACACTCCCTAGAGCAATGCAGGAAAGAAAGTTAAGCCCAACTTTCAAACATCATTTTCTCCACTCCTGTCTTTTAAATTTTTAATGTGTGTTAATTAGATGGGTGAAAAATCAGTTCACTTTTTTCCCCCTAACTGTTTCCTTTTTATTTTTATTAGAGGGTTGAGAATCCAACCCCCTTCTTTACATGCATGTGCTCATCATTTCTAAGCCCTTTTTGTGAATTGTTTCTTGAATGGACTTTGCTTGTTTATTAGGGTCCTAATGTTGGTTTTATTTTCCTTAGTGGCGTGAAATCTTTATATAGGTCGCACCACTGGGAATTTTCCTCCTTTACTGGCTCTATTCTTCCCTATCTTTCCCCTCGAGTATGGCTTAGTGAAAATATCCAGTGCAGGAAGAACCTTGAAAATGTAAAGCAATGACCTATTTACCCATAGGCTCCTAACCTCCTAATTGCTCCCCTAGACTACAGTCGATACCACCCTTTTTACTGTTCATATACTGTCTAATTTCCTTGAAGAGATAGGTTTGAAAAGTTAAGCCACTCTAACTCAGGGACTAGAATTTACACATGTGCTCTGAGATCCAGATTTATTTATATTTCTGTCACTCCATATCTTAAACCCACTCTAAAACTGCCATGTCCAAAATCACATCCATTGTCTTCTCCAGTCTGCCTGCCAAAATATGGTTCCTATTTTGGATTTTTATTATTATAGTTCATGGCACTAGCCTTTCCCTTCAACTCTCCCGGACCACCTACATTTAAAGCAATTGTACAGTTCTGTTTTTCTAGATACCATCTGGTTTCAGTTGAGACAGTTAGCTTCTCCCTTTACTTTTCCCTTAGCTCACAGATTCATGTTCTATCGTGACCTTTTCAATCTATTTAGGCCAAATACTAAACAAAGGTAAGCATTTGGTTGTGCCATTCTCCAAGCTTGAAAGCAATTGACTACCCTGGTTGGTCATGCTGCTCTGGCCCACTTTCCATGAAGGGCCTCAAACCTTCTAGAACTTGGTTCATACAATGTCCTGGGTTCCCCACTCACAAAAGGGTTTGTATAGACTCACTCTTTTGTCTGATCCTTCCTTTTGACCCTAATTCTTTATCAACTCTCTTTCTCGGAATGAGGAAAAGTTGGCCCTTCAGAGTCTGACCTACATAAACAGATCTTATTGAGGCCTCTTGACAGCCCCCTAATTGGGGATTGCTCGTGTTACTCCAGTTATAGCTTGTAATGGCATTTTCATGCAGGTAGATGATTTCTACCTGGCACTGGAAATAAGACCAGGCCTTGCTTCAGTTTCATATGTGGCACGGCAGTGGCTTAGTAATTGGCTTCTCTCTCCTTGGGTTTCTCCCCTGTTTCTCTCCTTAGAAGGAGCTCTCAGGTGTATAAACCAGATGATGCCAGATCCCTGTTATTAACTTACTTATGTTTTTAATAATGAGTATATTTATGGAGAGTATTCCAGCATCTCTGAGCTGTGTACAGCCCCCTGAAACTTAGACACTTGCTAACTCTACAAATTCAACCATTTCTACCACTTTGAGTTTGTCATTGTTGCTGTGATTTGTCCTTCTCTCTGGTGCCTTAATTATCCTTCTTCTAAGCTCTGTGTACATCAGGCTTACCCATAGCGCAAGCCCATGAGCCCATTCCTCCAGCAGCCAACTTCCATCCCCAATACTTACAGTTTCAGTGCACCAGAACCGGAGGTGGGCCTGCACACACCCAACCATGCACATCTCTTTCAAGTCTCTTAACAATAACGCAGTCACCCATCAGGCTTCTCCGATATATGAGGCACAGTGGGTATAAGGAAGAATAAGGCAACCCCTGCCTTCAAGAAGTTGACACTCTAGAGAGAGAAAGTATATTTATGAGTAGACTAGTTGTATAATTTTCTAAGCATCATGATATCTATAAAATCTTGAAGGAAGGAACCAAGTCTTTCACAGCTGTGTCACTCACGAACTGTTGGCCCAAGCAATAATTAACCCCTCAGAGGGTTGTTGTAGGAAATGTAACTTCTTGATTCCAACTATAAAGACAAGATAACAAAGACCAGGCATTTCATAAAGTCTTGAATATTAAGTGTTTCTCCATCATAGATGGAACCAGACCTGGTCCTAGCAGACCCATTCCATGTCTGTGATTAAGAGCCAAATGACTGTATTCTCTACACAGAATAATGAACAGCAATGTCGATAGTCTCTGTAACAGACAACAGCCAAAGCCATTCTGAGAGGCACTATGAGAACGGAGCTTTAATGCACTGCTTTCTTAATCAAAATGCTTCTTCACTGCTGGCATATGGTGACAATTGTTGCCTTAGTGTGATTGCGTAACTGTCCCTAAGAAGAGATCTTAGCTGCAGCAGCTTTGTGATGCCTTTGTCCATGTCAGCTATGATAGGCTCATTCAAACCCTGATAGAATCATTCTTTTTATTGTTATTATAGCAGTGATATACAGCAGGGTTACATTTACATGCATCAGGTAATAAGTACATTTCCTTTTGTACAGTGTCATCTGGTCCCTCGCCCTCTCCCATTCTCTCCCTCCCATCTCCACCCACAAGTTGCACAGTTCACTTTCATCCATGTCCAGTGGGCTCTACTGCTGCACTTTTTCACCGTTTTTTCCCTCAGATTCTGATGGAATCATTCTTAATGGGGATGGTCACAACTCAAATATGATTGGCAGATTTGATTATACATATGCATTGAAAAACACCTAGCTTTTAAAGCCGAGATAAATGATGAAGCATGCTACTTACCATAAATGTGGGAGAGAAGACAGGGTACTTCTTATGTCTTCTAACACGTGCCTCCAGGCTTGTGGTACCCATTTGTCTCACCTCGAATACCCTCTTGGGCTTGCTCTTCCCCAGACAGCAGGGGGCAACCTCATCCAGTGTCTCCTTGTTTATAGAACCATTTCTTTTAAGCTGGTAACCACATTTGGCCACTAGCTGGTGAACTCAGAGGAAGAAAAAAAATCAGATCTCTTTTGATGTGGCCTGTGCATTAGTCAGACATTTTGTTTCTCAGAGGGACATGGTAGGAAAAGAAAAAAAGGAAAAGAAGCTGAAAGGGAGAAATGATTCATTTTGGCTCATAGTTTCAGTCTTTCGCCCCTGGAGGAGGACCTTCATTGTTTTTCCATGATGAAGCTAAATATTGTGGTGGGGGAAATGATGTCATACAAGAAGGCAACTCACCTAATGGTAGATAGGAAACAAAAAAGATAAAAGAATGAGTCAGGCAGGGCGTATCTTTCCAGGGCATCTATATTCTTATCATCCTCCTTCCTCCAACGAGAGGCCATTGCATTATTGAATTCATCAAGGTCTTGATCCATGGAGTAGGTCTGAGCCCTAATGACTTCCTCAAAGACCATCAAACCCACACATAGGGGAACTTTTTATATCTTCATCCTAGTGCCTTGTAATGTACTTTGGGTCTCTGGCTTAATGAGTCAAGAATTCATGCAAATCAGTTTCAATAGCTAACCACTAAGTAGGCAAAGGAGAGATGATAGAAACCCTCATACCAAAAGAGAACACAATTTTCTGTTAAATACAGAAATTAAAATATTTAAATTCATGAACTAAAACATAATTAAAACACAACTGGAGGAGGGGTGGACAGGAGGGAAAAAACTGGTAGAAGAGGAAGGAGAAGGAGACAGGGTTCAAAAAGAAGTGTACTGAGTCCCTGACTTAAGTAACTACCTAGCTGTAGCCTTTCTGTACATCACCTTTACAATAAACAAACAAACAAACAAACAAATAAAACATGTTCTTAGAATCACAATGTCAGTTGTTATGGAAATGGCATAGATTTTTTTTTCCAAGTGAGATAATGACATGTATAGACTTTTACTTATGGTAGGAAGACAGTATAGAAATGAATCAGTCAGTCTCAACTCAGGAGACTATTGCATGGCAATGAGAAAGGACAGCTATGAACACTCTTCTGATGTTACACCTTCTGGAGTCACGCATTTTATATAATGTAAGAGCCACAAGGTAAACAGGCTGAGTTTGGCCTTTGTCGACAAACTGAATCTTTCCTATGCTTTGTTATTTATTGGTGAGCTCTGCTTGTTCAGTTGTGTGAAAAATCAATCAACATCCCTTTAGGGCCACCTTTGGAAGTTCCAATATTGAAAATATAACATAATTTCTATTCTTTTAGTTTAATTTTATTGTCAAGGTGGTGCACAGAGGGGTTTCAGGTGCAAGGTAATGAGTACATTTCTTGTTGAACATTGTTGCCCCTCCCTTGTTTTTCTCCCACTTTCCCCTCCCCCTTTTACCCCCCCAAGTGGTAAAGTTCATTTTCAACCTAGTGTCTTGGGAGTATCACTGTTGCATTGGTTCACCCTTTGTCCTTTGTCTCACCATTTTGTTGTTTTCTTCCTCTTCCCTAATTCAGATAAATATGTATACAAGACCCAGGGTACAAAAATCAAATACAGTGACAACAAATGGGAAAAATGAAAGAAGAAAGAAATAACTTCAAACAGTACATTAAAAACAACAACAACAAAGAAAAACCTCTTGTTTCCGTACCTTGGAGTTCGTTTTGCTTAGCATCATCTTATATGGTCATAAGTGCATAGCTATTGAGCTATTATGAGACTCTTAAAATTCCATATATGTACCATATTGTGACCCAACACTTTTTTAACTTTGAAAATAATACTTTTGCACACATTACGATGTGCATTCCATGTAGATTTGTGTGTATGCTTATTTATTGCCTTCATGTAACTAAATAGTTAGAAATAGTTTCCAGGTAAAGATGATTAGACTGAATAAATAAGTATATTTTCTCTAGCTCTCAAAATTCCATTGAAACAATAATATAACATTTCTTTTTTTATTGTGAAAATACTGCACAGAGGGGTTACAATTACATGGGCAAGATAATGAGTAAATTTCTTATCAAGCATTGTAGAGGTATAGCAGAACAGAAGAGGGTGACATGAACAAAATCTTGGAAACTGGAAAGAAAATGTGTGTACAGTAGTGACTCAGTAGTATAAGAAAAAAAAAATGAGTCTTAAGCTGGTAATGGAGAAAGCTGAGAAGCAACATAATTTAGACCATCAGATCCTCAAATGGCTTAGAATCACCTAACAGTCGTTGGCTCTGAAAGTAGAGTGCTTTAAAGAATCAGGACCACTGCTGACTGTGCTTGAGTAGCACACTGACTTTCAGACTGATCCCCATCCTGCCGGGTAATTTCTGTCTCCCATTCCAGCATGAAAATGGAATTTTTCTCCTCTTAGCAGATAAAGCAAAGGTTCTGATTTGCAAAATAAGGAAAAGTTTTAAAAAAGAAATGTGTGTATTTCCAATTTTAGAAACCATCATCTGTGTGTCTGAAATGAAGGATTTGAAAAGCAAATTGCAGTCAGAAAGTAGGGAACCCAGTTAGCAGATTTGAGAAAACTAGGGAAGATAGAACATTTGGAGAGGCACTTCCTGGAAAGATTGAAGTGATAGGCTTTAGGAAGTGATTGGATTTAGGGGAAGGAACAGAGAGGAGAAAGTATAGAATGAGTCCCAGATCTTTCTGTGTATTGAAGGATTACATTTTCCCTCCCTTCCTCCCTCTTCCCCCTCCCTTGCCCTCACCTCCCATCTCCTCTTCTCTCTCTCTCTCTCTCTCTCTCTCTCTCTCTCTCTCTCTCTCTCTCTCTCTCTCCTCTCCCATTATTTTAACACTGTATTTCAATATTTTGTAACACATCTTGGGAGTTTCAGTCTTGTTGGGTAGTAAAGAAAACACATCTCTATACCTCTGTCATCATTGCTCTACTAGTCATATGCTCCAAGTCCCATAGAAGTGATGGGTTTCAAAAAAGAAGACCTCTCTCTCAAGAGAGAGAGAGAGAGAGAGAGAGAGAGAGAGAGAGAGAGAGAGAGAGAGAGAGAGAGAGGGGGAGGGGTGAGAAACACATCATTTGTGTAAGATGCTTCTAAGCCAAACAGTAGTAACTTAAGGTTTTATATACTGAATCTGTAAGTGCTGAGTATTTTTTTTCTGTTTAAATTAGCCATTCCCACCATATGCCATTTAGAGAAATTATTCTATTTGTCTGTGGTATTCACATCATTGAGGAGTTAACAATACACTCTGACATCAAATCTGTCCCCAGAATGTTTTTGCCATCCAAGTCGATGGTACTTATTTGATAATATTGCTGAAAAGCAAGACATGTAGAGAGGAAAAGATCAAGAGACTGCTTGCTTTGCTTTGTGTGGACATTTCTTTTAAGCGGCACTTAACTTGTATTTGACAGCAGAATGAAGCACATTTTAATGTCACATAACTATTTTTTTAAAACAATGTCTTCTATTTATGTCTCTGTATTTGAAGAGGAGTCAATAAAGATAGCGACCTGGCCATAGCAGAAGATGCAATCTCAAACTCAGTTTAGATCCATTTACAGTGGTATCAAGTCTCATTCCTGGTCATCATTAGGAACATGCTTGGAGTCTCTGGTCACTTCCTAGAAGCCACATGTGTTTGAACATTTAAAAAGGGTAAACTTCGGGGCTGGGAAGGTGGTTCAATGGTAGAGTGCTTGCCTTACATGCATGAGCCCCTGGGTTTGATTCCTTAGCACCACATACACAGAAAAAGCTGGAAGTGGTGCTGTGGCTCAAGTAGTAGAACTGTAGCCTTGAGCTGAAGAGCTAAAGGACAGTGCCCAGACCCAGAGTTCAGGCCCCATGATCAACGACAACAATAAAAAAAAAAGGGTATACTTTCAGGCTCCGGTGGCTCATGCCTGTAATCCAAACTACTCAGGAGGCTGAGATATGAGGATTGTAGTTCAAAGCTAGCCTGGGTAGGAAAGTCTGTGAGACTCTTATCTCCAATTAACCACCAGAAAACCAGAAGTGGCTCTGTGGCTCAAGTGGTAGAACATTCACCTTGAGCTAAAGAGCTGAAGGACAGGCCCAGAATTCAAGCCAACGATCAGAAAAAAGGGGCGGTGTGGGGGGGGGGAATTATTTAAAACATTATGGTCAGGAAATGAGTGCAGAATATCTACATAGCTAATGCTGCTACCTCCTCTTTAGGAGAACAGCTGGGAGCTCAGTGATTTCTTTTCTTTCAAAGGGGAAAAAAAACCCCAACCCACAACAGTGCCTCTTGCTCTGAAGTTTTAGCAGGAAACTGCTACTTCATCATCAAGTCATGTCACATATTTTATAGTGCTAAACTTTGCCGTAGGAGTTGAGAAACAAAAATGAAAGAAAATTGATGTACTATGTGAAATGGTGCCAGTGAACAGAAAGTAATGGGTGGACATAAAACTCAGCATCTACCGAGGATGAGGGGCAGGCAGTCCCCATCGACATTCGGAACTTGAACATTAACACTGTTTCAGATGCCCCGAGGGCCAATCATGCTCAGCAGAGGGGTTTGTCAGTGGTGGTGTGAACTGATCATGAGCTTCTTGCTTCAATTTCAGGGGGTGAAATGTTTTAGAGAAACAAACGCAGATGAAAAAGTCCTGGGCTTGGAAAGAAGATCACAAATAATTGGACTGATTCCTTAAAAGCTAGGATTCTTTCCACATGATTAAAGGCATTAACCCAACCAAACGGCTCTGCCCTTAACACATAGGAGAAGGATTAACTCTGCTCTATCATCTTAAATGGGAAACAGAGTAATTAATTATACTTATACATAAAGAGTGACTACAAATAATTAAGGTTAAAAAAAACCAATGTTGTAATGGTGCCAAAAGATAAAGATTGAATCTTATACAAATCGTGTACCCAGGGGTTATTTCTAAGCTTTAACATAATACAGAGTGTTGAGAGGTGAAATGATCTTTGATTTCAATGGAAAGTGGTAACAAAAATCTGCATTGGGAAGCCTACTTGTTTCACATTATTTTTTGGTTTTTATAAAATGTTTAGGTAGCAGTGTGTGAGATGGTTCATTCCCATTTACTCATCAATATCCCTTTCCTGGAGTTAAAAAAAACCCTTAAAGGTAGAAAAATGTGCATGAATGGAGATGTGAAAATGTGTGTGTGTGTGTGTGTGTGTGTGTGTGTGTGTGTGTGTGTAAGGCTTAATGGACAAAGCCTTAACTTCCAAAACAGAATATTAGATGGTGACATATGCATTGCATAGATGAATTGTTGAACATTTGAACATTTTAATGGTGGCAAATATGTAACAACATGGATGTCATTTACAGTATCCTATTAGGTAGACAGTAAAAAAGAATATTTAGTGGGAATTACGCTATGATTATAGCTAAGAGGGAAATAATAGTTCACACTTAGGCACTGGTCTTTATTGCCAGTTACTTCGTTAAACACTTTGCATTGATTATCCTATTGAATCTTCATAATAGCCACATGAGTTACCATCCCATTTAAAGATAAGCCAACTTTGACTTGGAAGAATTAAGTCAAAAATAAAGTCAGAGCTAGGAAGCCATCTTCATGATTCAGAATTCTACCTTGAATTTCTTAACCACCGCTCTTTATCACTGCTGGATGTTTGATGTTGAATATTTGGGTTTGATGTTGAATGTCTCCCAAAGTCTCATGTGTTAAAGACTGGCTTTCCAGACTATGCCACTATCAGTAGGTGGTGGAAGTTTTGGGGAGAAATCTGTATGTCATTGGGAACATGTCCTTGAATGAACCTGTGCAAACTTACCCTGTCTGGTGTCCGTGATTCCTGGCTTGTATGCTAAACCACCACCATGATATGCTATTCTCACCATGAACCCAAACCAATGGGACTGCTTTGCTCTAGACTTGCATTTCTAAAACCCTGAGTTAAATAGATCTTTCTCTCTCTAAATTAGATGCTTTCCGGTCATTTGTCATAGTAATGTGAAACTAACACTCTGCAAGAAGAGAAGAGAAGGACTTGGCAGGAACATGAAAAAATAAGTATATTAAGAGTAGAGATGTTTTTATTTCCTAATTCAGAGGATGCTTTCCATATGGAGATATTGATGTTGTCTGTATGATTTAAGTAACAAATATTATTTCCAATTTGTTATTGGATTGGTGACTAGCTTTTAAAACAGAAATCCATACAGCTTGCAATTTCTAAGCCAGGCTCACATTACGGATTCCATATTGATTTGGAGTAGAGAGGTTCAAAGTAATCTTCTTGATTACTTCTTGAAAAATAAGTTACTGGAAGTTATGGCAGCACATGAAACCAGGTAAACTATCTAAAGTGGCATTTGAATTTTCTATCTTTTATAAAGCATTTACAAGACAAAGTGTGAAGAAAATCAGGATTTTATCACTCTCTAATGTCAATTTTGCATGGGTATCATCCAAAAGATAGTAATTCACCGTCTATGCATTATTGTCATGTCTTTTAAATCGTTAACATTTAAGCATCTGGAAACTGACTTTTGGTGATTAACCTTCAAATAAAAATGAATGGCCTATTTACCCATGTGCTTCAAAGGTTATGGAATATCACAATCCCTCAAAAAAAAAGTTTCTAAAGACAGACCCTAAAAAGAAAACCAGGCAAATGAAAGGAAAAAGGAATAAGTAAGTGGAGAGTGGATAGGAACTATCAAGTCAGACAAATTTTCACCTGCATTATGGCATTTTGCAACAATATGCTGATAGTGAAAGATAATTTTACTTACTCCCCCTATTATTTTCTTAAGGGAACAGAAGGAAAAGAATTTAATTACCAAGGCATTCTCCAAGAAGACAGTGTCTAAAAGTAATCAATATTTATTTTATGTCCACAATGTCTAGAAATGCAGGATGCATTTTAAGCTCCAGTTGGTATGGATTTGAAATTGTGGTAGCCACATCTACTAGAGAGGGAATGGATTCTTTGTGAAAAATCCAGCCATTGTTGTAATTACAAGAAAGACCTTATATCAAACCTGGGATGGTAGAAAAATAAACCACCACTGATTCATAGAAGCTTTGCTCATACGAATTATGAGAGAATACTATGCATGTTGAACTATTGTATATCGAAAGAAAGAAGATCAGATTTGAAGGAAACAGACTTTATCCATTCTGTTTGTAGTAGAAACCTGCAAACCCTTAAGTATGTGTGTCTATCTGGTTTTTTAAATCCATATGAATATACATGTGGTACAAATAATACATAGTGGTGTATTCCTCTTTAAAAATGTTAGTTTTGATATTAGATCTACAAAGCAAGACAAAACAATCAGCAATGTTTACTGAATACTATGCTGTACTATTTTGCATTCCTGCTCTTCTATCATGTGTCTTTACTGGTTTCTTTGAGAATCACTTGTTTGACAACTAAGGAAACAGAGACTCCATGCAGTTAAACAATTTTCCAAAGTTTACTCATAAGAACTTAGAAGGTTAGAAGCCCAAACCGAGTATACAGTCTTTTATTATTTTTTTCCTACTAAACCTGCTGACTTTAAAATATATTGATGGCTTTCCACACCGTGGCGATGGATTTGTATCTCAAATCCATTAGTTCTCTACAAAGAGCCACAAGACACTGAGAAACTGAACCAAGTTTTATTTTTCATTAAGTGGAGTTATGAGAATAAACAAGAAATATTGCAAACATAAAATACAGTGCACCATTCTGCTCGGGAATGAGTTAGAAAGCCAAGGAAAAAAACCAAACCAAGCCACAACTAATAACTAGATTTTTTTTTTCCTTTTTGGTCGAAACAGCAAGAGAAGGGTGTTTTACTATTGATGATTTGTTCACAGAGTTGAGGCAAAGCCTGGGAAAATCTCTTTATTAGAACAGTAATTACCAAATAGCATTGACAGCAGATTATTTTATGTTTATCAGATCAACTACTTGGATTACCTTATAGCAACTCCATAAAAATCTTGGAAGTATAATCTTAATATAATTTTGAAATGAAGATGTAATTTCAGGCGACTCCATTATGCTGTCAAGTTCTCCTCTCCATTACTTAGAAGTATTTTATGAGCAGTAACTAAGTTATTTAATAATCGACAGAAATCAAGTCGCCATCTCTCTGACAAATTGCCTTATCAATTGTTTTTTAATCTCTAGACATAGTCTAAACTGATAACAATACATTGAACAAGAAAACTGAGTGCTCCCCAAATGTATCTAGATTGTTTTAAAGAATGGGAATGAAGTTGGACTTTGGGATGGGATAAAATATATCTTAAATTGAGTTTCAGACTAAATGGTTTTTGCTTAATCCTTTCAATCTTGTGTCTTTGTGAACATCCTGTTTTCCAAAGTCAGCACCATTCCTGTTCATTTATTTTTCCATAATTCATATGTCTCCAAGAGGGTCTCAACTCCATCTGCAGAGTATTTAATGGTGCGAAACCACAAGCACAGTTCAGATCCTCAAATGCGAGGGAATCATTCCCAGATGTTTGGGAATGGTGTGTGGGGTTTGGACTCAGACCATCCATGTGGGTGCCCTCCTCTCAGTTCCTGGCTGGAAAGCTCACATGAGTCCCTTGACCTCTGCGAATGTCCCTGTCTCCATTGGCAGAGTAAATGAACTCTTGGAAACTAGACCAGTTCTGATGTTCTGATAATAGAATCATTCTTTCTATGGTATGCCTATGGAAGCCAGGGAGACAGCAGCTGCATATTGAAGTTGGAGGACTACCACCTGCTAATCTGCGGCCTTGCAGATTCAGAGATGGAAAGGGCTTGCAGTTGGAGCAAAGGACTTGAGAATCAGCTACCATTGTAACATGGATAGCCTTCTCAAAGGTGGAGAAGAATCAAGATGGCTTTCTCGGAAAGGAACAGCAGATGCAAAGAGAGAAGTGGGTGGAAGGATATATCAAGGTAGGGCCACCCAGTAGTTCTTGCAGTGAGGTGGCGGGGGCCGGGTAGGAAGGAGGTTGGCACCGATGGAGCTCTCGCTTTGCTCTGTCATAGACTGATAGATGGGCAGAACCATTTAGATTCCCTCCACCTCAGCATTTCAGTGATGGCCTACTTGAAGCGCTCATCAGAGAAATCTCTGGATACGACAGTGCCTCTGAGATTTTTTGAAACATGAAAATTGCCATTTCAAACTCTTAAATTGTTTTCTGTCTCTCAGACTTACATTTGCATTTATCATTGTAGCACAGACTCTTTGCCTAAGGAAGTCACTCACTCCAGTGGGCAGAGGTGGGGGTTGTGGTACCAGAATGTGAAACAAGAATCACCCAAGATGATAGAGAGACACACTGGGATACGGGAGATATTAGTAGCCTGCAGCTTCCACAGTCTGAACCTTGTGGAGATGACCATGCTGTAGCTCTTTGGGGGAGAGGGGGGTGAGGGAGAGGATTATTTTACAATGAGCATGTCAATTTTACTGTAGACTCAGGACATGTATGTGGGCCTCCTCCTCTCTGCTCCTGGATGGCAAGCTCACATCAGTCACTTGATCTCTGTGAATGTCACTGCCTCCATAAGCAGAGCCCCACCAATGACACACACTGGTGTAGATTAAATGAAGTTTTGGAAACTAGGAAAGTCTTGGAAACTAGTTGAGTGTAGTTTTTGGGGGCAGTGGATTGCTAGTGATGCAGATTATCTCCCAAAAGGCACGTGGGGACCTGTATAACACATCGTGACTATTGTAATCATATCCATCATCCTATCCATGGAAGTAGTGATCCTTGTCCATCTCCTTGGAAGGTAGTTGAATAAATGTACAACTAGCAACCATGAAAATTCTCACTGGGACTCCAAGTTTCATAAGAGATGGCATGAGGCCAGTGTAAAGGAAAAGGATATTTTGTGCCAGTCCTGGGGATTGAACTCAGGGACGGCTATCCCTGAGCTTGTAGGCTCAAGGCTAATGCATTACTACTTTAGCCACAGCTCCACTCCTGGCTTTTTTGGTGGTTAATTAGATATAAGAGTCTCATGGACCTGTTTCAAACCAAACCATGATTCTCAGATCTCAGCCTCCTGAGTAACTAGGATTATAGGTGCGAGCTACCAGCACCTAGCAGGAAAAACATTTTCATGTCCTTGGGACCTGGGTATCTGAAGAGTAGGCACACTCAGGTTCCTAAAAGAGACAAGCTGGTTTGCTCTATTGCCATGGGATAGTGGCAAGCTAAATCAGGGTGGGCAGGGTACACAGTAAGGGGGCACTACTTTGCCTGGAGCAGAGCAATTGGTTTGGAAAGCAAGCCATGTAATTAAGAGCACTGACTTTGGAGTCAGACACTTGCATTCGGATTCTGACTCTATCCATTGCTAGGTGGGTGAAAAAAATCACACTATCTATGCTTTGCTTTATTGATGAACAGATAGGGCTAGGAAGAGCATCTGCTTTTATCTAATGGTCTGCTGAGACAATACTGTTCCTAGATTCCAGTTTGGGGGATCTGGAGTCCAGCAAGTTCTTGACCTTCTTGAAGAAGGAATTCTAGGACAGGCTGAGATGCTTTACATAGGAGTAGGTTTATCAATGCAAAGCAATGTGAAAGAAGGCAAAAGTTGTATTTGCCACACAGAGGAGTGTGGATGGTCTCAAGCAGTGCTATTCTGGGAGTCCCATGACCTCGGCTTTTGTTGGGGTCCGTGGATGTGTAGGTGATGCGTCCTGGAAAACTAGGTTGATGTGTCATTAACTTCTGGAGATTGGGTGATACATCACCAATTCCTCTCAGAAGTCTGGTGGGTAGAGGAGTTCTTGGCCTTGGGTGGTCAGATCCGGGCTGTAAGCTTCTACACACTGTGGGGGCTGCAGGTCAGTAAGACCCTGCTGAGTGTCTCAAGTTGTTCACAGCAATTCATTATCCACATCCAAGCTGTGCTGCTGCTCCGTTGTCAGGTCTCCTAACTCTTTCCGTGATTTCTCTGTACCTTTAAGTTTTCCTTCCAGGGCCCTATTTCTGTGTGTTCTACAGTACATATTACAATACATAGTTTATTGTGCTTAATTGTTTATTGTTTCTTTCTCTCAACAAAACTGTAAATGCTACCAGGGAGGAAATTTTGTCTAATCACTAGTGTAGGAAATTTTCTTTTGCATTATTCATAATAGAGTGTCTCGATGACCACAGATGATGGATAAATGTTTGGGGGCTGAATACAATATTTCAAAGGATGCTTAGTAAACATAAGCCAGCATCCTTTCCTGAGTATTAGCTTTAGTCTTTCTTTCCTTACATTATCCACAGTATCCACTACGGCTGCTCACACATTCCAGCCTGGTCCCTGACGTGTGAGGACAATTCAGAACAGTCTATTTCCTGGTGGAGACATAATAGCTATGCTGCCAGTGCTGTGACAGGTCAGGCCTGCCCCATGGAAGAACCATCAGAAATCACAGGAGCCCCATTATGGATTTTAGTTCTGGTTTATGAGCCAGCAAAGTCAGGACATTGGTCTTATATAAAGCAAGGGAAGAGGAAGAAAAAAAACAACAAAGAAAGAAAGCTAATAGAACATTATATTTTTTTCCACCAAGGATATAGACTTGATCCTGGTGGTATTAGAAAGAGACAAGATTAAGCAATGAGTTATTGTGTCTTAGCCATAGGCAATATTTTTTTTGTTTTATTCTTGGAATAAATAAGATAATCAAATAATGTTCATGTTAAGAATAAAATTAACCTGATATGTATGCATGCATGCATGCATGCATGTATGTATGTATGTATGTATGCATTCATGCATGCATGCATGTATGTATGTATGTATATATGTATTTCAATACTCTTCTAAGCCCTGCATATGCATGATCACATTTAATCTTAAAAGAGACAGGAATAGCTAAAGGATGCTGTGGCCAGTTTTAGATAAGCTGACTCTGTGAAGGACAGCGGTGAGCCTACTGTTTTACAGCAAAAAAAGTGTAGGAACAGAGAACTCTGCATCTGTGTGTGCAGCATACAGACACCAAGTCACCCTGCTCAAGCCTGAGCATAGCCCCAGCTGCTGATTGGAGGGGACTGATGGAGGACAGTCAAAAGGGATCAATACTCACAGAACACTGGCTTAGAGGATGGGTAATAAGTTGAGAGTGAAGGAGAGCTGAACACCCATAAGAGATCAACAGAAGGTTTTTGTAGAAGTGACATTTCCTAGACTGCGAGGAGGAAGCAGCCTGTCCCACGGGGAACTGAGGAGAGTCTACTTGCAACAAGCTAGGCAAGAACAGAGATGTCAAAGATGACGCTGTGCTGGCCGATTCAGCGTCCACGAAAAACACAACAAAAACACAACACCCAAACAAGCCAGTGAGGGCCTGGATGAGAATGGTGTCTACAGAGAAACTAGCTGAGATTTCAATACTAAACATGAACAGCTCAACTTATTTGAGGGTGCCTACACTTATACAGACATAGAAATCACCTCTGAAGCTACTGAAACACAACAACTTACTGGAGCTCATGAAGCTCATGATTGAGCTCAGAATTTTAGCACATGATCCAAGGGCTTCTGATGATTCCCTGAAAAACTACACATTGGGAACTGTGACTATTTACGATGACAAATTATTAAAGCCTTTAAAGAAAGGCTAAAATGAAGAATCAAATCTTATCTTTGGTGTACAGCGTCCCTGTCAGGCCTGGGAGAGAAAGTTGGGGCAGGGGCTCTTAGAAGGCACCCGATAACCTGGGTGAACGTTGGCTTAGGGCCATGAGCTACTTCTGCTGTCTGGGATTCACCTTCTGTTGTGTCATGACGCATTGCCTGAGTCAGTGGTGACGTAAGAATGAGTAATTGTGAGGAGAAAAGCCTACTTGACAGCAGGAAGGAAACTCTGTGGAACCAAACAAGCCTGACCCACGAGCAAAGTATGATTTGATCTGGAATACTGAAGAGTTGTCCGGCTTTCAGGACATTTTTGCTTCAAATAACATTTCCCAGTTACTTCGTAGTCAGAGATGTCCTTGATTAACTCAATAGTCTCGCAGCCTAAAATGTGACACTGCATCCTAACTTACAGGGATGATGTGGACTGTATTCATTTATTCAGTATTTACAGAGGACTTACCATGGCAGGTAGGAGTCGTGGCAAGGACAAAAAAAATGACCCAGATTCAGCATGCTTACTTATTTAGGTGGGAGGTCTTAGGAAAGGCCCAGGCACAAGTCTGCAGGTTTTCAGCGGGAGGAGAGACAATTTCTGGCTAGTGTGGTACTGAAAGAAGCTAGTGTGGTACTGAAAGAAGCTAGTGGGCCTTGGAAAGAGCCATAGGACTGTGAACACAAATATTGGATGGAAAAAAAATTCAGGCTAAAGAAATGAAGTAATGAGAGATAACCAAGGGAAGACTGAACACAGGCCCTAGTTTATACAAATGGATGCTTAGGGTTTATAAATGGATGGAGGATCGCAAGTAAGAACAATCGGTGGCACAAACTGTATTTATTGAGCATATATCATGTACCAGGAATGCTCTAAGGGCATATTGACTCCAAATGCTGCAGCCACCTTGGTGTGGGGTTCCCAAGTCTGCACAACAGAAGGGCTTTGACTACTAAGCTAATGAGCTGAGATTTATTCCTCAGGCCAGTGATGTCCAAGTGCAGAGCTATCTCCATGTTCCATGGGGAAGAGCCTTAGGGGAGAATTGGGGAAAGGAAAAAGGAATCCCAGAGACAAATGCCTGACATTAAAGTCTGAATGAAAGCTGAGGTATTTACTGAAAAAGATGTTTCGCTCCCATGTGTTTTTTGTGTCTAGGTAGTAAGGTTTATTTGTAGAGAATATTCCTTTCTTAACGTTATAAGTGGTCTGGAGTAGGAAAAAATGATAAAAGTGGAAAACATAAGGTGGAATATATAAACGTAAGGTCACTCTTGGAATTTTGTGTAGGATTATGGACCCAGAAGAGTCGTTTTAAAGTTGTTGATGGAGTCCAACCAAGACATTTTGGAACCCAGCATTGTGGCAATGTCCTAGTTTTCGTGGATACAGAGGAGCGTTAGAAATGGACCCGAGAGGTGAGGCATTGTTAGGGTCCAGGTGACTTAGAAACTGGATGGGAAGAGAATGGAGGAAGGAGGAGGAATCAGGGAGTGGTGGTTGATAGTAGCAGAGCAAGCAGGGCACATGGGATTGGGGGAGGAGGTCGGGTGTGGCTGTAACCAGGTTCTGTCTCCTCTCCCTTGTCTGCTTCTCTCTGCATAGAGGAGTCAGCTTTCCCACTGTAGGGGCGGGGCGGGGGAGGGAGGCACTCTGCATCTTCTCTATACCCAGCACATCATCTCCAATGAAATAAGGCCTTGACAAATCTGTACTGATCTAATTTGACTATCCCATGACATCATCTCTAGTTCGAGTTTTAGCCAAGGTGGAGACAGAAGGTGCCTTTGCTTTGACTTTAAGTTGATGTAAAGAATCAGACCAACTTCCAGACAGCTCTTGAGCTATGGACTCATAGGCAAAGTGATCAGCAGAGAGAGAGAGAAAGCTTTTGTAGCTAAAAACGACCCAGGTTCAAATCTTGCCTTGTTTGTTTCAAGATGCGCCACGTTGGAAAATTTGTCTTCACTATTCTGCTTCTGCTGTCTTTTTGAAATGTGATCATATGTGATGACAATTTCTGTGATGTCTTACCCACTGTTTGGGTATTTTGTAGGGATTATGCAAATAATATTGCTGGTATTGGACAGATCATTATGTTTCAAAGGTCTTCTATTTATATTCAATGCCATATAAGCTTAACACCCTTAATGTGTGTGTGTGTGTGTGTGTGTGTGTGTGTGTGTGTGTAAGAGAGAGAGAGAGAGAGAGAGAGAGAGAAAAGAAAGAGAAAGAGAAAGAGAGAGAGAGAGAGAGAGAATAAAGCTATTAGGCATATTGAGGCATATTGATGGTAGCATGGATGATATTTTCTTTTTTGGTGGTCTTGAAGATTTGAGGATTTGAACTCAGGATCTTGTGCTGGTTAGGCTGGCACTCTGTTTCTGAGCCACAACCTCAGCCCTGTTTCTCACTAATTTGTTTTAAAGATAAGTTTGTTTCTTACGCAGGTGGATGCCTAAGACATGGTCTGACTACTTTATGTCTAATAGTATTGCTGAGCTTGGAGATATGATGTCCCATTCCACCCAGCTTCACTCTGTTGAGATAGAGGCTCCTGATTTTCCTGTCTGAGCTATCTTGGAGCATGATCTCTGTACACCAGGTGACTAGAACGCAACTGTAACAGCTTTGGGTTCAGAAGGAATCCTGCAACATTTTGGCCGAGGCTGGCCTTAAATCACAACCTTCCTAATCTCATCATCCCAAGTAGTTAGGATTAGTAGGAATGTGAGCCACTGATCTTGGACAACATCCCTGGTAGTTTCTACAGTGGGTGTGTAAGTAATAAATTTATGAGGTCAGTTTGTGGGTGATGGTATGTTTTTGTACAGTAGTGGGGGAAGGAAAAAAACCATAAGAGAGAAAGCAAACTCCTTTAAAGCCTTAATGGTTTATTTTGATATCATGGGCTAGTCAGAAATCAATGGAAAACTCAGGTCATTTCATAAAGCACTTTTGTATTATCTAATCATATTCACTGAAGATTATTAATACCCTTCAGAAGTGATTTTTCACTTTAAGTTGTATTTATAGGAGGGAGAGTACATACATGTGGATTTAGAAAAAAAATAATTAGTAAGCATAGATGGTATGGTCAGACACCAAGGATTTCATAGCAGAGCTATTTGTAATTGGCATAGACTACTAAAATAAGCAATTCTGCATTGTTTTAAGTTCAATAAGTGCACGGAGGTTGATGACTTCACCTGTAATAATCCTTTTCAAATGCTATTTTCAGTTCAAAAGGGCCCGCTGGTTAATACCGATGCTTCCTGTTAGAACAATGGTACAGTGCCCATGAGGCCCTCTACTGGAGCGCTGAAAGGGATGCAGTAAAAGCAGATGACACCTGGGACATCACCAGGTGTTCCTCCTGATTGGCTGAGGGGACAGGCATCTTCCCGGAACTTTTGCTTTGGCTTTCTCCTGGCAGAGTCAAAGTCTGGCACAGACCCAAAAGGTTAGTGGGTATGATATGAGGATGTTCCTTTGTGTTTTGCTCAGACTAGCTTTTACTGACTTGCAAGATTCCATTGTTATATAAGCAGAACTTGAGAGAGCTAAGGGCTGAACTTTTGGTAGCTGGAAACATGCCTAGTGGGTGTATTTACATGATGCAAACAAGACATTCTCCCTTTCTGCACCTCTCTGCAGCCAAGAGTAATTTCAATAACTCTGTCTTCGCTGCTAGTAAGGTCTGGTCAATAGCACTAATGCCGTTATTGTTTCTAATGTCCAAATTAAAGATTGTGTCATGGCTTAATGACATAATTATGACTTAATCCAGTGTATTTTGGTAGACTTCTTGAGATTCTAATAAATTCCACACATCATACATCAGATTCAACCAAATCTTAATCCTTTTAAAGCCCTACAATCATCCTAGGCTGTTGACTCAAACTTTATTATCTCTGACAATTCAAGAAACTCACTCTTAAATGACTTCATGAGCAAAAGTGGTCTAGGAAAATCTGACTCCCAGTTTGATGAAAGCACTTCTCTTCCAGACCACCTTGTGAAGTATTAGTTATCAGTGAAACTCTGCTGGATACCCAAAGGTGTACAGAGCCATTTCTTGCACTTTGCAGAACTTTCCATCACACTTGACATCTGAACACTGGAGAAGTGTTAGTTTTTCCTTGAGCTTTCTCACATAGGGGAAATGAAACCTGCAGCCTTCAAGTCGGCTTTCCTAGGAAGTGCATCTATCTACATTCAGCGCTGGCCATTCTGATGAGTTATTCCTGCATTCTGACAGATTTTCTCCGAATATGATATACCTCCGAAAAGCAATAGCATCCCAGATGGCATCTTCAATGAGGTATGTGAATGGCTGTTAATTCCAAATCAATGTGATTACTCAGAATGAGTTGTGTGTTTGTAGATTGTGTCTGTGGGTGTTTCCAGCAGTTAAGCTAGCATGATTTAAAAAGAAGCGATTCAGAGAGTCTTTGAGAAAGCAGCTGCAGGATAGGAAAGAGTGAGCCTGGTGGAAGGCATAGAATTATGAATTTGAGTAATCTTGTATGGCACGAGACCCACTACTCTCCCCAAATTCATTCATTCACTCACTCATTCATTTATTCCATTCTTTGCCTTACCACACTGGTTATGAACATCAATGGCACCATTTTATAAGCTGCAGATAGAGTAGTGGGAAAGATACAGGTTGTCCCTGTCTTGAGGAAGTTACTCAAAAGGGAAGGCAGGTTTTATTCCACCATGCAATCCCCCACCATAATATTTCTGCTTTGCCAGATAGAAATGGGAATAACCAATGACAGAGTGATAAATCTGAATCTGAGAGTCAAGAAAAATCTCTCTTCCTTGAAGCTGATCTTCTGAAGTATGTTGTTCCAGCAACGGAAAACTGGCTAATACAATGTTCTTCTACTGTTGATACCTAAAGGTAAAAGAATTCCAATGAAAACAACTGAGTTTTAGAATCTCTGGCTGTTCCTTCCAGTATAGGATTGGAAGGGTGAATCCATGTACTCAGAAGACAGGTGGAGATTCGTCTACCTTGCTTGTCCTTAGCAAATCATTATTAGGCTCTTCAATAACATATGGGTAATCTGGACAAATCTCTATGTCATTGAAATTTCTATGTTCATTGGAAATAAATCTGTTAAAAAGTTTCTCTTCCTAAATATTGGACATTAACAGTAACTGTTTTTAGAAAGGGGTTTTAGATCACTGATCTTATATAAGTGATTTGGGGATGTATTTTATTAACTTGAATTCTGACACAATATCATTCATGTCATTATATCTAAGACTATCAGCTTTAATATATACTATGATTGTAGGGAAAACTACAAGAGAAAAAACTGCTGCTAGTTAAACTATGACAGCTATTTTTTTTTTTTTTTACCATTTTGAGATTTTAAAATACATTGAAAGATTCTCTGTATACATATTTGGACATGGATTTTTTTCATCATACACAATGTTTGCATTTATTTTATTTATTTATTTTGCCAGTCTTGGGGCTTGAACTCTGGGCTTGGGTACTGTCCCTGAGCCTCTCTGTGCTCACAGCTTGTGCCCTACTACTTGAGTAAAAAAAAAGCCATTTCTGGCTTTTTTCTTATTGGAGATAAGAGTCTCATGGACTTTCCTACCTGGACTGGCTTCAAACCATGACCCTCAGATCTCAGCATCCTGAGTATCTAGGATTACAAGTGTGAGCCACTGCTGCCAAGCTACATTCATTTTTAAAAGTGAAATAAATTGGCTATGATATTAATACAACTTTGTTGAAAATTGTTAGTCATTGCCAATCATCCTCTTAAAGCTACTAAACTCAGTCTCCTTTACTCTTAATGGAAACATCCTACTCTCCCTGAACTTACCCTGAAATGCTTATTTACAGCTAATGAAAACTACCAAGGTTGCTTCCTGGCAGACTAATAGCATTCGGGTTTCAGAAAAGCTACATTGTGAAGGAACAGGTAATATGTCAGAAATGTCCAACAAGTGATGAAACAATAGTAAAGAATTTAGATTTAAGATGCACGTGAAATTCATCAGCTGCTCTGGGGTTGATTCTGATGGCCTGAAACTTGGATAACTAGCCAATGATGACCCGAAAACCATATTCTCAACTCCAGGATCAATAGTTCACGTCCTCCAGTCAGAAAAGCTCTCCAGTGACTGTTTTATTGTTCCTGTTAAAATTCTATCCTGGACCCCAAAACTCAAAAGCATCGCTTAACTCTGATCAAATTGTACCTTGGTGACATGCCCAGTGCCATATGACTCTTCCAAGAAAATGGGAACATTCATTTGGCAATAATGGTAACCACAAGAGTCCATAGGATACAAAGGAAAAACTTTTTCCTTCTGATTTTATATTTTATCTCATCCATTTTCCTTTTCTATTTCATTTTGAAAATTGCTGCACAAATCTCTGGTGGAACTGTGCCTGTTAGAAAGAGTTTTTTTTTTTTTACTTACTGTTAGCTCATGCTATTTCTACTTTCCATTATGCAGCTAAGGGGCCAGGTAACTGCAATGACCTGCAAAGGAGGGACACGGTGCTCTGGGCACAGGCTGGCATGGTATGGCAACAATAAAATTCTATAGCAGCCAGACACTGGTGGTTCATGCCTGCAATCTTAACTACTTAGTGGCTCAGATCTTAGGGTCATGGTTCAAAGCCAGCCGAGGCAGGAAAGTCTATGAGACTCTTATTTCCAATTAAATATCAAAGAGCCAGAAGAGGAACTGTGGTTCAAATGGTAGAGTGCTAACCTTGAGAGAAAGAGCTCAGGAACAGTATCCAGGCCCTGAGTACGAGCCCCAGGATCTGCACAAACCAACCAACCAACAAACAAGAAAAGGGAAGAGAAGTACATCAGCTTTCTTCAGAACAAAAGAGAAAACGTAAAAAAGAACTGTGAAGTGGGAGACTACTCGAATTTGTATATGAGCTTTATGAATTATGGTAAGATCAAACACAGATTCAGCTTTTTTGCTAGTAAATTAGTACTTTGGATCAAGTCAATCTTCTCAACACTATTCCTCTTTCTTTTAGATGCTTCCCCAGTCTCTTGAAACCTAATAAGGATGATTAATATATTTATATTTCTATGCCCTAATGATTCAAGTTCCAGAAAGCTCAATATTATATGATTGGAAATAAATGAGACTATTTAGAGTTAATAATTGGAAAATCCAGAGGTTCCACGGCGTTTAGGATAAGATTGATGCAGCAGTTGAACAATTCCCCCAATCAACTATTCCCCACCACCACCATATCTGTGTCTACCCTTTTGATTTTAGCTTTAAAGTTGAGTTATTCTTTCACCAAAGTATCTTCTGAACAGTTCTCAGGGCCACATATTTCTTTTTCTATAATCAAAAGAGTCTTAAATTTTCCTTCCTCAAAGAAACGAGTTCCAAACTCACGTGGCTTTTTTTGGGCCACAAATCTGCCAAGGGAACAATTGTTGATGTCTACTATTGGCCATTGCCAAGTACGTGGATCACACTTAGGTACATAGCTTGCAGCCAACCACCTAAGATAATTGCAGACATAACATAGTGGTGGTTCTAATGTTGATTCTCTTTAAGTCAAGCAATCTGCTTTGCTCATTTGGGACATCTTGACAAACAATAAATAGACAGGTGGGTTGTGGAAGTTTTGTTTCCTGTTTTTATGTGAAACAAGGTTAATTTCAAGCCATCCTTTTTGGAGCATTTCAAACAAACCCTTTCTCAATCTCTGTGATGTTCACTAGAGTCAGGAATAGCATTGATATCAGAACTCTTTAGTCCCTGAAGTGTCCTGGCCTCTCTTCTAGTCCTGTAGATGCTCTTCTTTTTCCAGGTCTCAGTCAACCTAGGTATTGTAGGCCCCAATCTTTCCTGTGGTCTCCCTCTGTCCATGTCTCTGACTTCTGTCTCCATAGCATAGACAATTAGGGCCTGCCACTTGGTTGTGTTGAGGGCTGAAACTTCAATATCATCTAGTCGAGGCCATTTGCAAGGACACCAGAGTTGTAGACAGGTTTAGTCAAAGTCATGGGGTCAGATAAACTAGGGTCTGATTCCTTACTCCAACCACTTGACAGCTGGGCAGCCACTCAGAAAATCATCATCTCCCTGCATGGAGGCACAATAATTGAAAAATAGTATAGGCGCTTAGTGATGGGGGAATGGAATTCTATTTATCATTAACATTCTTCTATGACCTTCCTTTTCTATGCATCTTATTAACATGACCTAATCTTTCCTTTCTCTGTTAACATTATGGACTATCCGACCATTGGCCAAGTGCTGTATTTGCTCTTCTCTGTAACCTTGCTAGACTTCTAGAAATTTCTGGCTTGAGGTCACACAGCTAAGAAATGTTTGGCCTGATCTAATCTCCTGTGTAATGATTTCAAAATTCTGTGTTCTTCCTACTCTACCCAGTCATCTCCCAGGTGCCAAAGGGGTTGTCAAATTTTTTTCTGATATAGCTCAGGATAATTTAGGGGCTAAGGAAAGAAAGCTTTCAAGTTTATAACACAGCCAAACCTGGTGTGTGACTTCGTCTTTCTAGTGGGTACCCAGGAGCATTTGACAGTGATATTGAGTTTTGTTTTGTTTTATGTGTTTCCTGTGGCATAAAGGGGATATTTTTGTTCTCTCTCCTGGTCTCTGCCAGGTCATTTGTTTTGTTACCCATTCAGTGAGGACATATGGTATGTTTTTTTCTTTTCTGCTCCAACCCTGTGCATTAGAATGGAAAGGTGCCTAGATAATAGATCACTTTTGGTTTCTTTTAACAACTTGTGGTTCTGGAGTAATTAGCAAATAGCTTGGCAAATGTTATTGGGAAGAGGACAAGCAGGAAACACACAATTATTTCTTTTACTTACAGACTAGAAACTACTAGGAAGAGAATATAAAACACCTTCCGCAAACATACCTTGTCCAGTAGCTGTCCTCCAGGGAAAATGTTTCTATAGCTCCTGATGCAGAAACACTTGGAAACATTGCTACTCAATCTTTTCTTTCTTCTTTTTCCTCTCTCCTCTACTTCCCAGTCTTCTCCCCTGCCCTTCTTTTTTCTTCACCCCTCCCCCTCTTTTCTCCCTTTCTTTTCCCCTTCCTTCCTTCCTTCCTTCCGTCCTTTTTTCTTCTTTCCTTCCTCCTCCTCTCCCCCCACCCCCCTCCTCCTCCTCCTCCTCCTCCTCCTCCTCCTCCTCTTCCTCCTCCTCCTCCTCCTCCTCCTCCTCCTCCTCCTCCTCCTCCTCCTCCTCCTCCTCCTCCTCCTCCTCCTTCTTCTTCTTCTTCTTCTTCTTCTTCTTCTTCTTCTTCTTCTTCTTTCCTCTCCTCCTCCCTTCCTCTCCTCCCTTCCTTCCCCCTTCTCCTTTTTATTTACAAGGCTAGGCATCAGACTTTCAACCTTTCCTGTACCAAGTGTGTCATCTCTGAGCTACATCCCTGACTCCTTACTGATCCATCTTCATTCTAGGCTTCCATCCTGTCCTACTTTTATGGAAGAGCTGATATCTCTGCCCTAGAGAGTAGATTTGAATTGGAACATGGTATAAAATATATTCTCATCATAGAGTGTGAGCTGGGGCACAGGTGACCTGAGGTAGAATCCTGAATCCTCTGTTACCTATATGGTCCTGAACAAGCTTTCATAATCATTTGATACTCTCTCATACTTCTGTTTATCAAATATGGGCTCCTCTACATTCTTTGGAGTGTTTCCGTGAAGACTCAATAGACTGACATAAGCGCATAAAGTAAGTGTTTGGCATGTAGTAAATTCTCCATAATTGCCAACCTTCCCCCCCCCCCCACACACAACTTTTTCATCCTGTGATGGTTTTTCTCATTCCCTATAGGAGAATAGTAAAAAGTGAATCTATTATGTCACAATGAGCCAAAGCAATCTTGTCTGATTAACTGTTTAATCCTTTTAGGCCTCTCATGGGACCAGATATCTTTGCAATGAGGCTCAAGTTGTCTCTGATTCTTGAGAATAGAGTAGGTTGCCTTAGTAGGGGTGTTTGAAGGGGCCATCTATAGTCTCTGTCTGGTTCCTGTACCTTGAGAACCTGCTGCCACCTTTCATGGATCAAATGGGAGTAATTTTAATTCTGTAGCTAATTTGCCAGTTACATGGAAGATTGCTTCTCCAATCGCAAGGTTGTTGAGATTAAAGTGGTTAATTACCATGCTTAGATTTCCCGGTGTTCACTCATCTGTATCCAACACTGGTTGAATACTTAGGGTTTGAGTTCCCTTTAAGACAGATTTAAATTGTGGCTGCTGTGAATAGACATAAAAACTAGAAGAAAAAACAAATGTGCCTAAGTATAGTGTATTTAGCAAATGTCAGTCAGGGCTATAGACCTTGAAATGCAAATTATTTCTTTTTCTGGCTGAAGCCCATTATCCTTTCATACCCAGCACAGGTATCTTCAAGGCAAAGCCTTTTCCAGCTAACTTGCCAAGATCCATACACAAGTGCTATGGATGCCCAGTGACAATCCTTTCTGCATGTTTGAGCTGTTAGCCTGCATTGCATAGGGATTAATTTAGAAGTAAAGGACCATTATTTTTGGTATGTATTCCAGTGCCTGTCACATAGCAGATGTCCATCAATGTTTAGAAAGTTAGGGAAAGGATGGAGGGAATCAAAGGAAGATGGAATTTCCAAGTCCTCTTTGTCTCTCTTCTATGATTTGATCTTTTTTTCTTCTTTTTACCTGGAGTGTGATTACAGCCTACTCCCACCTTTCTCCACTCCCACAGGCTTCTCTCTAGAGCCTTTTATGATGAAAGCTCACTGTTTCCATCACTTCCTACAGTCTTCTCCTTAGGGGCCTTTCCTCTGTTTCTTGGTTACAATTAAACTGGGCTGTGAGTAGAGGGAAATAAAACAACAGTGGCTTTATACTCTCTAGTTAAAAAAAAAACACAACAACAAAGCTTGTATATTATCAACGTAAGATTGTTTGAAGAAATTCAGGATCC
Source organism: Dipodomys spectabilis (assembly GCF_019054845.1). Lineage (NCBI taxonomy): Eukaryota > Metazoa > Chordata > Mammalia > Rodentia > Heteromyidae > Dipodomys > Dipodomys spectabilis. The sequence goes on from NW_024870950.1 coordinate 11,058,715, forward strand.
TATCTTTTGGTTGCATCACAGTGTGACTCCAAGACTCATGTGAATGGCAAGGTAGGCAGCAAGGTCAAATTTCAGGCTGAGAGAAGAAAGAAGGGTAAAAAGAACAAAGTGGAGGCTTTCCTGAGCTGAGTTGCTCTTCAAGCATAAGCTGGATTGCCTGACAACAATATAAACCTGTATGGCCAGAACATGAGTTTCCTGGTGACATTTGCCACAAAGAGAGGTGGAGAAATTTAGCCTTTTGTTCTGTTCTTCTTTTAAAGGAATGCAACAGGTTGGATGATTATGAGCCCTTGTGTTCGTACATGAAAATACTCACCTTCAGGCCTGTGGCCTTAGAAAGTAAGAGCTTTGAGAAGTGATTAGGTCAAAAAGGAGTACCCTGCATGAATAGGATTAGTGCCTTTGTAAAAGGAGGCCCTGGAGAGCTCACATGCCCCTTCCACATGGGGAAAATGAAGTCTATGAGTTTATGAAGTAGGGAACCCACGTGAGAGACTGAATCCGCTGGTACCTTGACCTTGGACTTCTCAGAACTGTGAGAAGGAAGCTTCTGTTCCTTATTAGCCACCCACATTCTGATATTCTATTATAGGAGTCAGCAGGGACTTCACATAGAGGCAATTTGGCCCCTCCAAACAAAACTGGAGTTCAGAGAAAAATGGGTGTTGAGGTGTGTAACTAGCAGTCTCTGCTTTCAGAATGGAGAATAAAATAAATAAATACAAGTGAAAAGAATTTGCATTTCCATCTCCTGTAAAGACGGAAACCTTTAAATGCAATTTCTCCTGGCAACTCTATTTCAGATATCTTATCTTGGGAAGAGAAAGAGAATGTGGTGTGAGGGGGGAGAGGGGTTAGTTGCCTCTCAGCCTAACAGTGACTACTTACTACTCGAAGAAATCAACCACTAAGGGAGGAGGGAAGTGCAAATATGTATTAATTTCCTAATTGCCCCAGGCACAGACACACATTTTATCTTATTTAGTTCTCACAACATCCCCAGGAGGTAATTATTATTACTTCCATTTTGTATACAGACACAGTAGTGCCAGAGAGGTTAACTGACTTGTCCAAGTTGCAGGATGAAAAAGAGATGGCAAGTAAGTCCTGCCCCCAAAAGAACCCCTGAGCATAAGCCAGACACAAAAGGAGAAGGGAGAGAAGAAGGCAGGACTCAAAGGACAAAATGCCCTTGAATTTTGGTTTCAACACTCAGTGTAGAATAATAAACGCTCATAGTTCCTTTCATGTGCAGGCTTTTGTCAGATAGACAACATTTTCTGCATACATGAATTTTGAAAATATTCTGAATCCCATCTAAGAACTCTGCATTGGTGGTAAAGGGGAGGGAGGAGAGTTTACTACAAAGCCCTGCAGTTCAAATGTGAGTTGCTCCTGCCCACCCAACTCATGAGGATTTCTCCTGTGTTAAAGCAATGCTGAAAAACTGGTAGGACAGCAAGGGAAGGGGTGAAATTGTTCAAAAATGTACTCTTTACCTGACTTATGTATCTGTAACCCCACCCTATACTTTACCTTTATGATAACAATAAAAAACTTGTTTAAGTAGGAAAATAGGACAAGAAAAAAGATAAAATAAATAGAGTTGGACCATATTGGGCTTATAAGATGCATGGATCATAAAGGGGAGAAGACAGTAGAACTACAGAAGGAAGCTGTGAATTCAATCCCTAAGGAATCTGAAGAAACGATATGTCCCTTGGCCATCATCCCTCCCACGACACCTAATCTCTGTTTCCTTCATAAGTAGGCACCCAGTGTTGTGAGGAAGACCATAAGATAGGAGCTTAGGATGGAATAGGAGAAACCCTAGGTCTCTTTGGCACAGGCCAAAATTTTCTTAATAGAGACCCAGAAACACAACAAATCAAAGAAAGATTGGACAAATGGGATTGCATGAAATTGCAGAGCTTCTGCATGGCAAAGGACATAGTTAGCAAGATCAATAGAAAGCCCATGGATTAGGAGAAGATCTTCACTAGCCATAAAATGGACAAGGGTCTCATATAAAACAAATCGCTTAAATAGGAATACAGGTAGGCCCATTGCAACAATGAGATGTACAAGTCGTTATGTCGAAAAATAAACTTTACAACTTTGGTGCGCGGGGGGTAGGGTGGGGGTGGGGGGGTGGGGGGGGAGGTAGCGGGGAGGATTGGGTGGGGGGCAGGGGAGGATGGGAAGGGATGGGAAGAGGAAACAAAGGAGGAGGCTACAATGCTTGATAAGAAATGTACTCATTATCTTGCCCATGTAATTGTAACCCCTCTGTACAGTATTTTCACAATAAAAAATAAAATAAAATAAATAAAAATAAAAAAATAAAATGAAATATACCTTGAACTCAAAAAATTAAATCCCCCAACAACAAATCTTCAAAGAAACAACTGCCCAATAAATAAGTGGGTTAAAGACTTAAAGAGAAACTTCTCTGAAGAGGAAAGAAGGATGGCCAATAGACACATGAAGAAATGCTCAACCTTCTAACCATAAAAGAAATGCAAATCAAAACAACATTGAGATACCACCTCACATGAGTTAGAATGGCTATAATCAAGAACTCTAATAACAATAGATGCTGGAGGGGATATGGACAGAAGGGAACCTTACTGTATTGTTGGTGGGAGTATAAACTTTTTCAACTACTTTGGAAAGTGGTATAGACGTTCCTCAAAAGACTCCACATAGAGCTCCCCTATGACCCAGCAATCCCACTTTTGGGCATTTACCCAAATGATTACAAACAAGACCACACTAAAGCTACCAGCACAGCAATGTTTATTGCAGCATTATTTACCATAGCTAAGATATGGAACCAATCCAGATGCCCCTCAGTAGATGAATGGATCAAGAAAATGTGGTATATATACACAATGGAATTCTATGCCTCCATCAGAAAGAATGACATTGCCTCATTTGCTAGGAAATGGAAAGACTTGGAAAAAATTATATGAAGTGAAGTAAGCCAGGCCCAAAGAAACATAGGTCCCATGGTTTCCCTTATTTGCAATAACTAGTGTATGTCTGAGACAAGCAGAAATGGTCAGATAAGTTGATGTTAGGGAAATGAACCCCAAGATAAGTATTCAAATGTTTTTTTTCTTTCATGTGATTGTTTCTAACATATTTATAAGATGATTTCTTTGTTGCTTTGTATGTCCCTCCCCCACGGTATAACCCCTGCTTTCACTGGATTTGATGTTGGTATAATTTGTGGAGGTGAAGAGAAAAAACATATTGTTTAAACAGGGATACAGGTGGACCCATTGCAACAATGAGATGTACAAGTCGTTATGTCGAAAAACGAACTTTACAACTTTGCTTATGGAGGTGGCAAGCAAGGATCAGGCGGATGGGGAAGGGTAGGAAGGGATGGGAAGGGGAAACAAAGGAGGAGGCAACAGTACTTGAAAAGAAATGTACTCATTATCTTGCCCATGTAACTGTAACCCCTCTGTATAGTATTTTCATAATTAAAAAAGACAGGAGCTTGCTATTTTCCAAGGTGAGGCATTTTATGCATGGACTTCTTCTAAAAGAGATCAAAACCCCAAAATTCTAGACTAGCACATTCAACTGCAAATAAGGATGGAAGGTCTTTGTTCTCTTTAGGTGTTCCTCTCTTAGGTAAATTGTCTTCAGTGATTCTAACCTCATGCTCATGGAGAGATTATCTCTTTTCCTTCATGTCTGACTCGAGAGTCTGGGAACATAGATTTTTTTTTTCTTCCAGAAATTGCATGAATGGAATGAATGGTGACTGATCTAGCCATATAGCTTCAAGGTGGATGCACTTTTCTCACACTCTGGTTCTGGGTTTATGTTCTTATCTATTGTTCTGTGTGTTGCTGGTACTGGCTGATTGAGTACTAGGTGTGCACCATCACCTCTTCCACATAGAACATACTCTCCTGAGCATTTGTCATTCAGCTGACCTTCCCAGGACACAAGCCAACTTCTTCAAGGGTATTCCTGACTATGGTAGAGAATACGGGTTTGTATTTGAACATCCACATGTCTCTTCTGCAAATCTTGCTCTTCAGTGTCCCTCAATCATAAATGCCCTGGATCAGCTGGCTCACTTAAGTTAATTCGAGGACTCAATTGACAAATCCAAATGAAAAGCCCCTATCCTGCCTCCTTAGAGCTGGATGCAGCAAAATTGTTACTGAGCACTCCAGACTTGCCATTAGAGTCCTGTCAGTGAGAACTTTATTGATGTCAGCTCATCTTTCAAAACTTTTGCTACTCTATCTTTTAGACAGGTGGTAATATGACAAGCAGAAAGAGCAGTAGCATTAATACCAAGTTATCTGTGATGCATAACAAACTAGGAGAAAAATAGGGAGGCTTAAAACAATACATATCTAATTCAATCCTGGACCTAACTTTTGGGAAGAGTTCAAGAGGAATAGTTCTTCTCTTTCATATACCTTCAGTGGGGTAAACTGGGAGCTAGTGGATCAACATTCAAGATACCACATTCATGTGGAATGATTTCCTTCAGTTACCAGAGCCCTAGTGGTAACATGGTCCCATGGACCATCTGATGTCTCTCTATGGGCTTCTTTATCTTTCATTGTAGCATGCTATCTGGGTTCCACTGGTAACCATCGCACAGGAACCTCCTAACCTAGCCTAGAATATCACACAGTGCCATTTCTATCACAAAGCATTGATCAATCTGTCACTAAGCTCGACCCCCATTCAAAGAGTAGGGACAAACCTCATCTATTACGGCAAGGCATACTGAACAATTTCATGACTATGTTTGAAAAGTGCATCACAAAATAACCTGGGAAGGTAGCCAGCTCTAGAGTGTGTCTTTTGTGTGATTGGGAACAAATGACTTAACCTCCAATCCACCTTTCCCTGTTTTGTGTTGAGAAGGGGTGGGCTTTGTGCAGTGTCCCCTGATACCTGAATCCATCCATTTTAGGAATGCAAATTGACTGCCTTCTCTCTACTCAGATTCTTGTTTTTATTCAGCTGATATTTTCTGGAAACAATTTAGCTGAAAATATTCATCCACACTCTCCTACTTTGTCCAGATTTTAATAAAACTTTCAAATAGCTCAGAACTCCACAACACACCATTTGTGGCCTCTCAGGCTGACAAACTGAGACTAGCCCTGATACTAGCTCAGTAAAACTACTTAATCTGCTATGGACCTATAAACTTTTTGGAGTGCGTGTGTGTGTGTGTGTGTGTGTGTGTGTGTGTGTGTGTGTGTGTTGTTTAAGTGTTGCTTTTCCAAAACTTCTATATTCAAGAAACTAATCATGAATGAATGAACAAACCAATGAGACTTATATTTGTGAACAAATCCAGTATTACTTTATGGCAATGCATTTGAATTGTAATTCCAAAGGACAGATTAAACATTTATTTTCTAAGGAGACAAATTAAGTGAATTTAGTGAGGGCAATTCTCTGAAGAGAAATCTAGAAAAGCCTTAATACAAAAAAAACAGTTATTGAGATTTTAATTATTTGTTTGTTTGTTCATCTATTCATCCATCCACCCATTTTTTCCTAGCAATGCATTGGTTTCAAGCCACCTGTGTAATAGGGCACCTTGTTTTATTCTGGTAGAAATTATTACCAAGGAGCATCCTCACAATAAAAAAATCTGCAAAAGAGCCTCTTTCACTTTTCTGTGTATATATAGATATCATATCATTTGATTCTCTGAGTACTTAAAATGGCTAGAAATCTTCAAGGAAATATTTTATATATTTGAATAAAACTGTTAATTATTGCTTTCTGTTGTGTAGGCATGAACCAGTGAAAAAGATAAAAGCATCTTTCAAATTTAATGTCCCAATTAATTAATTTTTACTTATAAAACCAGAGCCTTTGCCAAGGCTTCTGGAAGCATAATAAAAGATTGATGTCATAAAGATAAGAATTTAACTGGGTCAAACCCAACCATCATATTATTCTTAATTAGGAATGAATTTCTCTATAATTTCTATAAAATTGGCTGAATAACAGACGACACACTGAATTACTAATGTAATTTAAGGAGTATATGATTTAACGAGATGCTCTTTCTTGCTTTCTCTCTCTCCATATATATATATATATATATATATATATATATACATATATATATGCTATTGTATATATATATATTATTTTATCAGCAAGGCTCTCTTCTCTGATTAATTCTGCAGGTTGTTGTTTATTTTCCAAGTTCAGAAAAATGTCATCTTTAATTATATATGGTGGCCAGGACATGTATCCACCTCGTGCCTACTCTCAGTATTGAATGTAAAATATGAGCCTGCAGAGGAAAACATGTGCTCATGTCAGAGGAGGCATCATTTCCCAAAGGTCACATTTGAAGCATGTTCAGTGAGTCAGCCTGGAACTTGTGGGTTTTGTGCTATGGTTTTCAAGAAGCAGAAAGGTCAGGCGCTCTAGGCTACTCTAGGTCCTGCTGGGAAAGATGTCTTTCACAGGGGAAAGTTTGAGAGTCTCAGTGTATGTCATGATGTAACATTGTGAATGAGCTACATCCATGTAATGTGAAGATGTATAGGTCTGAAGAACACATACAACTTCAATCCATTTGTGAATTTCAAGAGCAGATAAAACTGAGCTATGTTCATTAATATAAAAATCGTTGTTTGTTACAAGTTGGATATTGGCTAGAACAGATTTACTTAAGAAAATAATTTTTAGGTCTTAATCTTGGTATTGACTAGACCTAAATATGTGTACATGTATAACATCTCATTTGGGATTTTTCTGTGTATATATTTTTTAATTAGTGGAAGCTTTAATCAATTCAAAAATAACCCAAAACAGAATGCATACAATGAATGGATCTTATTTTTGATCTAATCTGCTATTCTTTTTTTTTGTATGTGAAAATACCATATAGAGGGATTACAATTACATGGGCAAGATAATGAGTAAAGTGTGGCTGAAATTAGGAAAGCAACTCCATTCGTATAGCCTCACAAAAAATAAAATGCCTAGGAATTAACTTAACCAAAGAAGTGAAGGACCTCTATGATGAAAACTTTAAAAACCTGAAAAAGGAAATCAAAACAGAACTTAGAAAGTGGCAAAACCTCCCATGCTCCTGGATTGGAAGAATCAACATCATGAAAATGGCAATATTTCCCAAGGCTATCTACAAATTCAATGCGATACCTATCAATATTCCAACCTCATTCTTATGTACATATTTTTATTGTAAAAATAATGTACAGAGGGGTTACAGTTATATGAGTAAAGTAATGACTACATTTCTTATCGAGCATTGTTACTGCGTCCTTTGTTTTTCCCCATCATCCCTTCCCTTCCCACCTCCCCAACTCCTCCCTCCCTGCCCCCCTCTGAAGTTGTAAAGTTCGTTTTCAACATAGTGTCTTGTACATCATTTGTGCTTTTTTTTATCAATGTAAATTACGCATCAAAACAATGTTATTCAATGTGACATTAAAAGATATATTAGTTCATTGGTCTTAAACATGCTAGTTAAAATTTCAATCTTAGGTTAACTTTGAGATCTTGTTGGTCAGTGGGTGTTCCTTTGGGTTTTGTATCAGAATCAACTATGGCATTCATTAAAAGTAGAATTTATTAAACTTATTGGAGTCCAACTGACAAAAATAAAAATCAGTTGAGACTGGATTTGAAAAATGTGCCCTTTCGGTAATGTCTTCTTTCCAGTAATACTTCATTTCCTAAAAGAATATTCTTGTTAAAATGACATGAAGATCTAGGAACTCAGCATTTTTCCATTAGCATACCATATTGGTTTTTCAGAACTAGTAATGGAATTGATTCCAGAGAGCTTCAACTGAGAACAAGAACACTAAGGGACCGTGAGCTTCTTAATGAGTGTTTGCCAAGAGCATCTGCCAAAAGTACTTGCTTATATGAGCTCCTTCTTTTTACAGCTGTGATGTGAGCCACCAGCATTTCCCATAGTCAAGGAGTACTACGGTTAAGCTGGACAGATCAGTACCCACAGGTCGTACTTAGGAGAAGAGCAGCCACCAAAATGTGGTTGTTTCTGAGGCTTAGCCCTTTCCTGAGTCGTCTCCCTATTCCAGCCTAAGGTATGCCAGTCAAATCAAATCTGAGCTTGACTGGAGCAGTGGCTAGAGTAGCATCTGCCTGGATGCTGGAAGACAGAATGAGGTTGTCAATTCCATAACATGGGACAAACCTTCTTCCCATATGCCTCTTTCTTAAACTCTGAAAGAGAGGTGACCCTTCTGATCTCACAGGTATTGAACATCTTTCTGTGAATAAACAACTTTCTTAACACTGTGTCTACCTGCAAAACAAAGAAAAAAATAAGACTATCTGGCATTTCAATTAGTATTTGATGAGAACAATTGTGCTGGGTGTTCTGTGGGAGAGCATTTACATCAACTGAGCTGGCACTCTCAAACAGGCTGTAGGAGCTGACCATAGCATCACATCTTTCACAGATGACCTTGATTGGAAAGGTCCAGCATCAGGAAGAGCTCAGATCAGAAGACATTTTCTGTGCCTTGGAGGAAAGGGCAAGAGTTAAAAAAAAGAGCTAAGGTAGATATGAAATAGAGAAGAGAAAGAAGAATAGACACTCTTCAAATTTGCAGCAGATAAAATTAGATGCTGGAGGGGATGTGGCCAGAAGGGAACCCTACTGCATTGTTGGTGGGAGTATATACTTGTTCAACCACTTTGGAGAATAATATGGTGGTTCCTCAAAAGACTCCACATAGAGTTCCCCTATGACCCAGCAATCCCACTTTTGGGCATTTACCCTAATGATCACAAACAAAACAATACTAAAGTTACCAGAACAACTTTATGTTTATTGCAGCATTATTTACCATAGCTGAGATATGGAACCAACCTAGATGGCCCCTCAGTAGATGAAAGGATCAAGAAAATGTGGTATATATACACAATGGAATTCTACACCTCCATCAGAAAGAATAACATCACCCCATTTGTTAGGAAATGGAAAGACTTGGAAAAAATTATATGAAGTGAAGTAAGCCAGGCCCAAAGAAACATAGGACCCATGGTTTCATTTATTTGCAATAACTCATATGTGTCTGAGACAAGCAGAAAAGGTCAGATAAGATGATGTTAAGCGAAATGAACCCTAAGATAAGGACATAAGGGTTTTTTCTTTCTTGCTATTGCTTCCAACGTATTTATAAGGTACAATGTGATTTTTTTTGTTGCTTTGTATGTCCCTCCCCCACGGTATTACCCCTGTTTTCACTGTATTTGATGGTGGTATAATTTGGGGAGAGGAAAGGAAAAAGCAAATTGTTTAAACAGGGATACGGGTGGACCCATTGCAACAATGAGATGTACAAGATGCTATGTCGAAAATGAACTTTACAATTTAGGTGGGGGGCAGGGTAAGGAGTGTAGTTGTGGAGATGGGAGGGGAGGGATGGTAAGGAAAAAACAAAGGAGGAGCCAGTAATGCTTGATAAGAAATGTACTCATGGCTTTGCAGACGCCGCTGTCGCTTGTGGTTACCAGCTGCCAGCCATGGTCAACCCCACCGTGTTCTTCGACATTGCCGCCGACGGCAAGCCCTTGGGCCGCGTCTGCTTTGAGCTGTTTGCAGACAAAGTTCCAAAGACAGCAGAAAACTTTCATGCTCTGAGCACTGGAGAGAAAGGATTTGGTTATAAGGGTTCCTGCTTTCACATTATTATCCCAGGATTCATGTGCCAGGGTGGTGACTTTACATGCCATAATGGCACTGGTGGAAAGTCCATCTACGGAGAGAAATTTGAGGATGAGAATTTCATCCTGAAGCATACAGGTCCTGGCATCTTGTCCATGGCAAATGCTGGACCAAACACAAATGGTTCCCAGTTTTTCATCTGCACTGTCAAGACTGATTGGTTGGATGGCAAGCATGTGGTCTTTGGGAAGGTGAAAGAGGGCATGGAAGTCGTGGAAGCCATGCAGGGCTTTGGGTCCGGGAATGGCAAAACCAGCAAGAGGGTCACCATTACCGACTGCGGACAACTCTAATACATTTGACCTGGTTTACCATAACCACCAGACCATTCCTTCTGTAGCTCAGGAGAGCACCCTTCCACCCCATCTGCTTGCAATATCCTGTAATCTTTGTGCTCTCACTGCAGTTCTTTGGGTTCCATGTTTTCCTTACCTCCCCTCCAAATCTAGCTGGATTGCAGAGTTAAGTTTATGATTATGAATAAAAACTAAACAGTGTCTCTCCTTAAAAAAAAAAAAAAGAAATGTACTCATTACCTTGCTGATGCAACTGTAACCCCTCCTCTATACAGTATTCTCACAATTAAAAAAAACTTATTAAAAATGTAAAACATGATTACACCTGTAATCCCAGTTATTTGCGAGGCAGAGATTGGGAGCATCATGATGGAGGTCAACTGAGGCAAAGAAAAGTTAAGAGACACCATCTCCACAAACAAGCTGAGCATGATGGTGCAGACTTATAAACCCAGCTACATTGGAGATGGAAGATGTGCGGCCCAAGACAGAAGCATGAGACTCTATTTGAAATATATGAGTGCATTAAAAAGCTGAAAGTGTTGACAAATCACCTGCGTAGGCATTACAGGGCTCTGAGTTCAAACCCTTGTACCAACAATAAACACAGAATGGTTGAGTGACTCAGTAAGCACTGGATTTCAAAGAGCAAGAATGAGAAACAAGGATGGTAAGGGCAGGGTCTTGAATGTCAAGTTACCAGGTTGTCATTTCCTTGTAGGTTATAGAGAAGTAATAATGATGATAAGAAGAATAAAATAACTTAGTGAGGGCCCTGAAAAGACATGAGGATGTCACTCAGTGACAATCACTAAGAAAGCATTGTTGACCCAGAGTCTATGAACCTTCTGGTCCTTATGTAATAGACCGACTAACCAACTGCTTGTTTAGTCTCTTTATCGTTTCTTTTTTCCTCTTAATTTTACTCTTTCAAGCTGCTCAGCTTCCAGGGCAGGGTTTTATTTATTTACTTATTTTTTTCCCCAGTAATACGATAGCGTAATCCTTTGAGAGAAAAAGTTTGTAGTGCTTGAATAAATCCTACTTTATAGATAGCACACTCAGCCATTCAACTACGGATTGAATTGAAGTATGCATGTCATATATAATTTGATTCCACACGTCGCTATTTATATACTTACCTCTTTTGTTGCCAGCTCTTAAAGCTATCCATTATTCTGTTTGGATATATGGGTAGATGAGTTTGCCCCACTTTGCAATTCATAAATGAGTTTATTTATTCATTTATGTTTATTTCACTATTTTGTTTCAAAAAGGTGGGACATTTCTAAAAGGAGCAATAGACAACCAGCTTCAATTTCAAGTTAGCCCGGGTGAGTTTCATGTTGCTAAAGCTTAGGTCATAAAGAGAAGCTCATACACTGCTGAATTGTAATGTGGCACCCACTGAGTGTGTAGCAGCCCACACAGAGCTAGGGTAGGAACCAGTATGTCTGAGAAAGAATTATCTCCCCTTAGAAAGGAATGACCTATGCAAAATTTGTCATTGTAAAATTTGACCTTATGAATCTTGTCCTGGAATGGCCCCTGGGTGCATGAGATCTGGCGTATGCCTGCCTCTCTTCTCCCCTCATCTGTCTAGATACCTTTAAAAAATATTCTTTCTTGCTTTTTAACTGCTTCCCAATGAAATATGTTTCATTGTTGTCTGGCTCATTCATCACCATTTTTCTCTTCTTTGGTTCAGCTGTAAACGGAGTTCAGTTTGACTTTGGCCTGCACACATTTCTCCTTTTCTCTGTTTTCACAAGAACTCTCTGTTCATTTCTGGAAATCACCTCTAAGAAGCCACCCTAGAAACATGACATAAGGTGGTACGAGTCAGCTGTTTATTTCTTCAGACAGAGAGAGGAGCATCTATAGCTTTTGCTGAATCAACATGAGCTACAGAAGCCACTTGAAGTCATGAAGTCAGTACCTGTTGGATTCCATGCAGAGGATGCTTTACAGTTCTCCTTATGACTTATTTCTAGTTGAAGCCTCAGACCCTTGAAATGACTTGTGTAAGCTGTCCAGGGGTGGCCCAGGTGGTGAAGTGTGGTACAGAGTTGAAAGGAGAATCAGGTTATTAGTACAAACGAAGCACAGTCAGATGGAAATGAATGAAATCTGCAACAGCAGCTTCATGCACTAATAAATGCAAACACAGCCAAGAAGACTGAAGGTAGTAGCAAAACTGGAAATTTGCAACTTTAACATCACCTTAGCATCCTCTCTAGGTACATACCTAGTAAGCATCAAGCAATGAGATACATATGAAGAATAAAATAAATGAAATAAATATGAGGAATAAAACATCTGCTACTTTCTGCCTCACTGGAGTTGACATCCTAGGGAGAAATAAGCCCAAGAAACCTGTGTCAGGAGATTTTTAAATATGTCATGGCCTCTTGAAGACAGCTCCAAGGGAACAGGGTCAATGGCAGCAAGCCTACTGGCTAACACTCTGTGGGTGGGATGGGGGTGGCTCTCTCTCTTCCTGTCATTTGCCTCAGTCTATCATGGCTGTGACTAAAGCCTATCAGCTTTCTACTTTCATAGCAATTTTCCTCAGGTTGCACTCGTTACTCTCCTATCCCTAATGTGTACACACTGTGATGATTGACCGCTGCTCCCTTGAGACAAATTTCAAGCAGAATTTCGGTTGTGGACACTTGGTTTCACAGCCAAGGGGAAGTTGGGGTATGGACCACATTTAGCTGTTTTGAATCCATGTCGACCCCGTGTCTTTCTCAGAGAATCAACAGGAAACAAATATATACTGCCATGTGTATCTCAGTTCCAGATACTTCACAAATGACAGAGGATGTAGCTTTCTCCCACCCCAGTGCCTACCTCATCCGTTTTGTATGTTGCTTCTGTAATGAATGAATAAATAAGTAAGCAAAACTTAAAAGATATGAAGATATTTCTTTTAATCATCTAAGAAAAATCAGTGGTCTGGTGAACTTGGCCCCAAAGGGTAAAGGTGAGACAGCACCCCACTACAATTAAACTTCCTGGAAGAGAACTTCGGCTTTTCAGTCAGGACAGTCATTTAGCTTTGGGACATTCCCAAAATTATTTATACCAATGTGATTTCAATATGGTTTTTGTGCAATGCTTAGAAGTCTTGCTTTGATAGGTGAAATGAGAGACTTTAGTGGCCCTATGAACACATATTTCTGGTATCATCCCTGCTTCTTTAACTTTCATTTGTTGTTGCATTTTATCAATGTTGACTTTAGACAGAGAGAAATGTGTGTAGATGGATGAACAGGCCCTGAATCTGTGAAGCTGGATTCTGGTGATAACACACAGAATATTTTGCCCTAAGGCCCGGTTGCAGGTCTCTTTCGGAAGCAGAAGTGATGAGAATGTTGCAGCAATGAGATTCCATACAGGCAGGGAATTTAGAAAGTTTCCATTAGTTGTTTGGAAATATACCCCAAACTGTAACCAGAGGAGGCATTATGGTTCCAGAAAATTCTCAAGGATAAGTATTTTAAGTGACAGTCGTAGCAATGGGATTGGGCTAATGAAAGGATGGAGAAATGCAACCAGTCAGTATGAAAGTCAGAGAGATAGCTCTTCTCTCTGAAAATGGAGGCCCCAGAGTGGTTCTAGATGATAAAGGTGATTTCTTTACTGGCGATGGTGGCATCCTTGGAAAAATGCATAGATTCTAATAAATCACTGTTGAAATGGCATCCCAGGGAACTACCCATTCCATTGAAGTTCTGAAAGTATTTCTTCATGGAAAGAATTTCCAAGTCTTCTTTAATCACCTGACGATATCCTCTCAAAACATTCCTGAGGAGCTTTGGTTTTCAGGATAACCTAAGTTCGAAGCTCTCTACACTGTGCCTTTCCAGTTGTCTAGTCCTAAACAAGCAAGTTGGTGTCTCGAAATCACACATGACATAGAAGCAGGTAATCTGTACCCTGTGACCTTGTGTTTGTTAAATTGTTAGTTAGAAAAGGAGATTAAGTAACACCTTAATGTTTGCAGGATTAGGTTTGATGTCATATCATATCCCCCAACCCCAGCTTCAAACCAAGAACATTATCAGTTAGAACAGGCATGGAAATGTTGAGCAGGCAGATGATTTTCTAAGAACACCTTGTTCAGAAGCTATTAATTTCTAGTAAGTACTTCAGGTGAGATGCAAATAAACAACAACAGAGAAACAACAATAACAAAAAAAAATGTCAGAAAGGAGCACGTGGTGAGTAGTCAAGACATATAATTCTAAATTCCAGCTCTGCCAGTTAGCTTTGTGCCACTTGGACTAACCACAAGGGACTCTGCTTCACGAAAACAAAAATGAAGGCACTGGCAAAAATCAGGGAGTGGACAGGACACATACTAAGGTTTTATTCTCAGTAATTAAAATAATACAACCTTTATGCATATACTCAACAAGCTGATTCCAAGCAGATCTATGGATCTAGGTAAAAATATAAGCAAAATAAATTCAAAACTAAAATGGATGTAAAATATGCTGCTCTTTATACAGGACCAATTGATTTATTGGAAAATCGGCATTGGCAAGATGTTGTTGGCCTCTTTCTATCCAAGAATAGCCACAAGCATATAATGATATGGACTTTGTCAAACGTATATGTCCGGGTTTTCATTTAAACATAAATGCTGTCGAGTCACAGGAAATAGGCAAACCCACTCCATACCCTTTTAAGAGAAATCCCAGGAAGAGTGAGCTTTTCAAGCTGCAGTTCCTTCTTAAATTATTTTTCATGTCTCTCAAGATCATCTTGGTAATTAATTTCTTTTATATTTTAAACATCTTTTTCTTTGCCTGCAAAGAGGAAGAAATATGGCATTGGAGAAGGAGCTCTGATTGTCAAGACGACACAATGTGCTGCTAGCTGGGGAGACATTTTTGCAACTTACAGAGAAGTATAAATATATTAGTTTGGGGATTGCTACTTTCAGAGCAAATATTACATTGTCACAACTATCATACCCTCAAGCCAAGGTATGTATTAATGGCTTCATTATTAAAATTTGGTTACTGTTTCGGAACCATAAATCCATCAGTTATGATAATTTTATAAGATGAAACCACAAATACTAATAAAAGTTTTCAGTTCAATAGAGCATCAACAATGAGCATATATTATAATTCTTGAGAACTTACCAAACAATATTTTAAAAGTGTAAAAATATATTCCCTCAATTCAAAACTTAAACTAGAGCTTGCAAAGTTCTGCCTGAACAATAAATTTCTCCTCATCTCCTCCTCACCAAAATACATCATTTCTCACTGGCTACAGGATAACGTCTATGTTTTCCTAGCCTGGCTTAGAAGGGCCTTATTACATAGATCTATATTAATATTACTATTTTTTTCTTCTTGGTGGTACTGGGGTTTGAACTCAGGGCCTTCTGCTGCCAGGAAGGCACTCTACCAATTGAGGCATACCAGCCCCCCTCAACCTTAATCCTATATTACTATTCAAACGCCTTTTCTCTTGAAAACAACATCTTTGAAGAGTGCATCTTCAAATGCTACATCTCAGTGACGTAATGCTCTTCTGATTTCCACATGGTTGTTTTTATTTCTCTTCCACTCTACTCAAAATGTAACTTCTTTCATGTCTTCAAGCGAGAGCAGATGCTCAGTGAATGTCTGCTGAATAAATTCTCCTTGCTTTACTTAAAACAGTGTTCCATCAACATGAGTTGATTCTTCTCAAACTGTTAAACTGAATTTTGGTTGCCTTGGAACTTCTTTAGTTCCTTACGTGTAGTAGAATCTTAATAGCACGACTCTGATGAAGAGATGAAGGAAAGCATTTTGTTTCCAGTTACGAAGTGGGATAAAAGGATTGGAGGCATCACTCAAGTGGTAGAGCAATGTCTTGGCAGGGTAAAGGCATTGACTTCAAACTCGAGTACCAACACCACCACCATCAACAACCAAAAGATTTTTCCAAAAATAAAAGAACAAACAAATTCATTAGGTAAAATTGACCCAAAAGAAGGAAATCCAACAAACAGGTAGAATTGTCTTATACCAAGACATCGCTTCTGTTTTTCATCAAAGGTTTACCCATTTATGCAATCATTAAGTTGCCAGATTGGAAGGAGTTGATACTCTTTTGAGCTCAAGGCTCTAGGATATAATACATCAATCACAGACTTGGACAAGGGTGCACTTGATTTACAGGAGGGAAGAGAGACCTCTTCTTGTTTCTAAATTGCAGACAAGTCGCTGTTTCCACTTTTCATCGCCCTTCTGACTTCAGTCATCCCACTTAGTCTCATTTGCCAAGATTACACACTGAACCACAGAAGCACTGCACACCGCACACCCAATTCACCTTGGCATCATCATAAGTATTTCAAAGTACACTATTACAGCAAAAAAGAAAATCGAATCTTATTAACAGGATTAACTTCTGAACAACAAGTCTCAGAATCCATTCCAAATACAATTGACATTGTCGGCAATAAGGCCTGGAGAAATCATTCCATTAAAACTCCTTTGTTTTTAAAAGCTGATTACTGATGAGTTCTGGTGGCTTTTCTGCTTAAAACCTGATAGAGGTGGTATTCCACTGTGGGCCACAATTCCTGAGAGTTCATTCATGGGAGACTGTCTCTTAAAATCACATGAACGATCCCTGTCTATCTAATCTTCGCAAGTTGATTTATCTTCTGAAGAAACCCATATAAAGGCCATGCACAGAAGAAGAGGAAATTAATGCCGTAAACCTGTCACAAGACATTTCAAGTCAAAATAAGATCTGTGAACATCCGTCTCTTACGGATGATGGAAATGGTAACCTACAGTTACAAAGCCATGTTACAAAATGCCCAAGTGTTTCTGAGATTGGGGTGTCTTTTTGGTTGCTTTCTATTATTTTCACCCTTCCTTCCACATTTAAGTTAATTCATCTATTCATTCATATGTTTTTTTTTCCACTTTCTGACACATAAAAGTGGCTTGGGAATTCACCAGTGAGCAAAACAGAGTCCTCAGACCCAGAGGTGTTATTTAGAGGATTCAACTTAACCACTACTTGTCAGACAAAAGACCTCTGATCATCATCTGATATGGCTGTCTCATGACTGGTGAGGTGATATTTTACAATTATTTAAAAAGAAAAACAACAAGAACAACAACAAAACCCTGAGCTGGTGGCTCAATCCTATAATTCTAGCTACTCAGGAGGCTGAGATCTAAGGATGGCAGTTTAAAGCCAGCCTGAGCATGGAAGTACATGAAACTCTTATTTCCAGTTAACCACCAGAAAATCAAAGTGGCACTGTGGCTCAAAGTGGTAGACTGTGAGCCTTGAGCCTGAAAGCTCATGGACAGTGCCCATGAGTTCAAGCCCCACAAAAAAATTTTCAATAGAGATATGAAGACTCAACATTTCTGTCTTCTTATACATAAGATCCCCTAAATACCACCTCTTAAGGAGTCCATGCAATAGAAAATGCTGAGCTCTTGGTTTAAATGCACATGTTCAGAGAGGAACTGGTGAAGTATTTGCAAGCTCATTTTTTTGAGCTTGTGTTTAATTTGAATTAGAGATAGTATTAATGTGTCAGAGGGGCCGGGAATCCAATCCCCGCCCCACCTTCAAAGCAAGGGCTGGGGCTTTGTTCTTATTGGCAAGCTCGAGATCACTTCAACACAGACTTTCCCTTTTTCCCAAACAAACTGGCCTTTTGGGTGGAAGGTCTTTTGTCATGAGTTTATTTGCTCTATCTTGAATTTTAGAACTTAAAGAATAGAAACTGTTCTAAGTAGGCAAAGAACCAGCATAATTTGTAAGCATTTTGGATTATTATGCTCAATACCCCACTCATGAATTCCATTGGAAGAAATTCTAAGAGAAAAAAAATTTCAATTCTAAGAGAAAAGAAATTTCTCCAAGGAGATATATATATGTGTATATTTCTCAATAAAATACTGATATTTGACCTTTAGCTTTGAACTCTTTGCAGGTATGTGTGATGACACTCTATTTTCTGCCCCTATATAGGTTTGCTAGCATTCATGTATATAAGGTCTCATTTATATTAGCATTCCACACAATCTTTGATAGTGTTTTAAAAAAATATAATAAAAAATCAGGTTAAAAACAATAGAAAAAATCTATTTAACTATGAAATTTGTTATGGATATGTTTCAATGAATTATTAAAGTTTTTGTTGTGATCATGTATTTCTAATTTGGCTTAAAAATAATTTATAAGAGAATAATGTATCTATATAACTTTCTTTCCAGTTATACATACTTATTAAGTGTTAGCTATATTTCAAGTAGATTATTTGTATAAAGATAACTATTGAATCCTAACATCTATCATCTCTCTCTATATATATTTCAATTAACTAAATAGACCACATTTGTTGGAGAATACAACCACTTGTATTATGAATATGGCATGCTTTCTCTCTGTCTCTCTGTTTGTCTCTCTATTTCTCTGTCTGTCTGTCTCTCTCTCTCTCTCTCTCTCTCTGAATCTCTCTCCTTCAATCGTTCCTCTCTGCTCTCTTTTACTCCCCCTTAAACTCATGAGATTAGCATAGAAGTTGACTCAGTATTTTTCTCTCTCTTCTGTGCTTTTTTCTCATATGGCTGAATGAATGATAGTAAGACTCAAAAGATAGGCTCAGACTTGATGGAAAAGGCAGCTCTTTAGTTAATATTGATCTTCAATTCCAAACTAGCTCAGTAGAATGTTTGCATTGAGATTTAAACCTGAATCCCAGCTACAAAGGCATTACCACTTTTGTGTTGCTCTTTCTCATATATTCATCTTTCTTGGAGAAGGTGGGGAATAGGAAGGAGGGACTATAGAAATCCTATGTTCAAATACCATCACAACATCATCAGAAAGACTGCATCATTTTGTGCGTATTGCTGATGCTGGAGAGGACTTGGACACCCCCTATTAGCTTTTTCCTCTCCAAACTGGCATGCTATCATTTAAGCCACAGCTCCACTTCCAGCTTTTTCATGGTTAATCAAAGGTAAGAGTATTACAGACTGTTCTGCCCTGGTTACCTTCAAACCATGATCCTCAGATCTCAGCCTCCTGAAGAGCTGATAGGAATGAGCCACTGACATCCAGTTCATGACTCTGCATCTTAACCTGATTTGTCACATCTGATTTCCTTTGTCAATCAATGCCTGGAGTTTCTCCTAGATAGGAAATAGCCCTTGAATGTAGCAGCTGGCTGGTAGCAGGGCATATCTACTGCTAATACCGGTTTTAACTTTTTCACTGGATGTTGATCACAGGAGCCTCTGTGTTCCCAACAGGCCCAGTTCACTTGGTGTTTGAAAGGAAGAGATCAGAGCACAAGGGGTGGAATGGCTGTGGGCCATGAGTGGGAATTAACTTCATATGGAAAAGTGATTCTGACCTTACAAAATGGTTTGGGTGCCAGCCATTGCTGCCTTTTGAGCATTTCCCTTGAATTTGATCTTGCTTATTGGGTTTTGTGATGAAAGGCTTTTATTGATTAGTACTGAGCACTTGAAGTTAAGTGGCTCTGTAGAAAATAGGGAATTAGATGATCATTATTTTTTATCTTTTCTGAAAAGTGCAATTTCTAGTTAGAGATCCAACAAGCTAAAACGCAGGGTGTCTTTATATCAGAAAGTGAGTGAAGGAGTGCAAGGCAGAATCTCAAATACTGCATCGGACTTAATTAAATGCTTCGAGTGTGTGTGGAGCAGAGAGGGGAGCCAGTTCTCACAGGGAGTGAGGTCGACATTTCCTTCTAAGGACTGGTCTAGGGTGGAAAAGATAGGCCCTGTTGATTTACAAGGTTTCCCTTCCCCCACATTCCATCAGTCCCTCTTAGAGGCTGAGACTAATACGCTGTGCCCTTCTTTTCCTGTTTCAGGCAGTCTTGGCAGGTGTTAAGAGCTTTACCTAGAGCAGGCTTTGCCCCCACCCAAGTCAGGAAGGTGAACTGATGTACCCCAAATGGGAGTAGTGATCTTGACATGCCTGGTTAGCATCCATCATCTTTTACTTCCAGTCATTTGATCATGTTTTGCTTAGGCTTTCTCACTCCATGCTAACAGTGGCATTGATCTTGTTATTTGCAGAGTTGTGAAGATTGGCTTCAGGAAAGGGATTCTGTATCTGAGAACAGCTGAACAGGGTGAAGTGCTGGTTAAAATTAAAAAGAAAAGAATTCAGGCCCAAGACAGGAGAGGTCTCTGGCTTACCTGGAATGTGCATTTTAGATGGAAGACAAATCATGAACTAAAGAGATCATCATTCCAGGTAAGTTCAGACAGTGGTACATTCTTTAACAAAGTCTGCTGGGTCTTTTGACAGAACTTCTCATGAATTTCAGAATTTGGGTAAGCGACATCAAGATCTCTCAAAGTGCTCCATCACAACTGCAGAGCAAATGAAAAAATCTAGAGACCCAGGGACAGCACAAATAAGATCACCGAAATGACCAACACTCCATGAGTTAAAATAACATTTCATGCCAGTCTTCTTACCATTCCTTTTTTTTAATTCATACTCGCTTCACTATAGGATTTATTTTACTAGTAATCAAGAAGAGTTCGGCACCAAACACAGCTGACATCATTTCTCTGTGGTTTGCATATCTAGGCATATAATTTGCTTCTACTTGAAAAGCAACTTGGGGCTGATACTGTATCACTCACTCCCACACGGAGAAATTCTGGATACTGACACTAATAAAATCACACTTCAGGTTGCTCCATCCCCTTGGACACTGAGACTTTGGTTGCTAGAAGATCAATGTAAGATCCCAAATGTCTTACACCAGAACTCAAAGAGGCTATCATTACTTTTTTACTGCTTACACAAATTGATAAAGGCATAATAGGTCAACAGTGGTGCTCAATTTTTCTTTAATTATAATTTGATTGTCTTTGCCTGAATCATAGAACACTTGGACTAACAGATAATTATTACATTATTTAAACAATCTGATGCTTTGAAAAGACCTGGAAACCTTGCCAGTTTTTTTATGGAACTAGAATAGTTTTAGCTATAAAACTGATTATGATTGTTCAACTATTTAAAAGATATAGATTGATATAAATAAGATAATGTATATAAGTATGATATAAATAGTCTTGTCAAAATCAAGTACAACAGGAAATTAAATGAGAATTAGTATATCACTTTCTCAAATTTTGAAAAGATATTGACAATGGAATTCAATGGAATAGAAATAATAGTCATATGTGATAAAGAATGTGTACTAAAAACTAACAAATATACCCTAAAGAGAAAAATTTTCACATAATTTCAAAATTAAGTCAAGAAACCACACAGCAACATCTGTCATCATTCTTATTACCCCCTTCTACTGAATGTTTTAGCATATGTAATATGACAAGAAAATTAAATGACTATTATAATTATTCAAAAATAGGAGCAGAGAAAACCGTCATTGAAAAGTAATTTAAAATACAATAGAATAAAAATCTCAACAGAATTGTTAAATTTTATCATGTGAAAAAAAAACTGAGAAAGAACACTTATTTTTGCTATTCTGAAACTGACATGGGAAAAATAAATCATTCTATTGTTTAAAAAGGAATGAGTTATATTGAAGAACACAAATGATATCTAGAAAATTCGTTTTTACTTTTATTCAAAAGTCTGTCTTTCAATTATTTTTTACCTGAAAGAGAAAATGTTACTGAAATTCATAGTAGTGGGTATCTTTAATGGGTAAATCTTATGTCATAAAACTATTTTTCCTGAGATCAGTAAAAATAAGTTAAAGATCAAGAAAATTAATACCAAAAATTCAGAGACAGTACAAGATGATCAATCAACTCCATAATTCTTTATATTAAAAAAACGAATAGGTAAAATAATTTAATACCTTAAACCTATCCAATAATGTTGGAAAAATATAAAATTCAGTGATTATATTTAGGTTACAGTTCTGATTTCTGATTCTTAATTTTTTTGGGAGGGGGTCCGGTCGTGGAGCCTGAACTCTGGGCCTGGGCACTGTCCCTCAACTCTTCAGCTCAAGGCTAGCACTCTACCACTTGAGCCACAACGCCACTTCTGGCTTTTTCCTTTTTGCTTATGTGGCGCTGAGGAATCAAACCCAGGGCCTCATGAATGCAAGGCAAGTCTACCACTGAACCACTTTCCCAGCCCTGATTCTTAATTTTTATAAGGAATAATGTTTTTTTTAAATGTGAAATACATGACAAAGAAAAACAGTGTGAGATTTAAGGACCAAGTTTTTCAAATGATTAAAATGATGTTTTAAAATGATAATATTTTTAAATATTTTTAAATGATAGTTAAAAATTGCTAACATGAGTAGAAAACCACACGTTCAACCTAGAAAGAGACATTTTTTTCATTTTATATTTTTAATTTTGAGATAGGGTCATGGTATGCAGCCCAGGCTGAACTAGAACCTATAATCCTTTGGTTTAGTACCCAAGTACTATGATTTTATTTTTTTTTCAAGTTTTTAATTTTTTAATTGAGATTAAGTGATTACATACATTTCATAAAATTCACAGTATTGTGGGATAGAGATACTTAAAGTCACAAACACTTTTTAAAAAGTGCTATGATTTTAGATGTGGGCCACTGTGCCCTAAGCAAGAGGCTTCTTTTTGGTTCTTTTTTGAGACTCTTTTTATTGAATTACATTTTTATTTTCTCTAGTTTGCTATCGTTACTATTATTATTTCGGGTAGCTGTACAAAGGAGTTTTCATCCAACAAAAGCAGTTTATGAGTACAAGGAGACTTATTCATCAAGAATGGAAACAAAGAAAACACAGGTGAAATTGGTGTTTTTGCAGAATAATCCAATGACTTAGAAACAAAGCCAGTATACGGCGAAGTGTTGAAAAAATATACCAATCACATCATAAGTTCTACATGATATTTGTGTTAAACTAGCAATCTATACATACTATCAAGTGAAAGACAGACTAACAGTTTGATGAAGGACACAAAAATACAAATTACACACATGTGAAATCAAGATAGCTAACAAGTATATTTAAAATGCTCAAATTCACTAATAGTGAGTGAAATGCAGTTGGATTAATTACATGGACAAGATAATGAGTACATTTCTTATAAGCATTGTTGCCTCCTCCTTTGTTTCTCCTACCCATCCCTTCCCTTCTGTCCTCTCCCCCTCCCCCCCACCCCCCCTCGCCAAAGTTGTAAGTTTGTTTTTCGACATAATTACTCATACTTCTCATTGTTGCAATGAGTCCACCTGTATCCCTATTTAAACGATTTGTTTGTTACCTTCCCCTCCACAAATTATACAAATATCAAATACAGTGAAAGCAAGGGTTATACCATGGGGGAGGGACATACAAAGCAACAAAGAAATCATCTTATAAATATGTTAGAAACAATCGCATGAAAGAAACAAAACCTTTTGAATACTTATCTTGGGTTTCATTTCACTAACATCAACTTATCTAACCTTTTCTGCTTGTCTCAGACATATACTAGTTCTCACAAATAAGGGAATTGTAACCCTTCTATATGGTATTTTCACAAAAAAATGCAAAAAAAGACTGGAATATTAATTGACATCCATAAAACTAAAAGATCCATTTAAACTATACTGAAAGTTTACCTTAGGTATCACTGTTGGAAACAGAGAATACTACTGACTTTTTGGAAAGACATTTGGAAGCAGCATCTAAACCCTATAAAAAAGATTTGCACTCTGATTTAGCAAGTTAACCTGTGAGAATTTAGAACCAAGAAATCAAAGCAGCAGGGTACAATGCTCAAGACAGGGATGGGGGTGGGAAGGAAAATTTCCATTGATTAGAAAATCTATGCTATAAATTCTGTCATAATCACAACACAGACTACAATAGTTAGTCAAATGAATGGGTACACTACAGTTTAACAAAGTGTCTGTAACATCCAGCACTGTAAAACAAATTACAATGAGGAAAAAACAGTATTGTTACTTTAGTCTTGAACACACTTGAAAGGTGAGGAAGGAGATTTGGGAAGATACAGGTTGATAGGTATATTACCTTGGTGTTGGTGGTGATCCATTTATACAGATGTGCGTAAAATTAAAAGTGTGGATTTAGATGTCAATAACTGAGGAAGAGAACAGCATCAAATTAGCTGAGGCATTCAGGTTTTCCAAGAAGAGGGCCTACAGAATTCTAATGTTAATCATAAGGGATGTACTATTCCTACTAACTTAAATGAGACTCAGGAAAAAACTTAAAAATCATTGTTCTGGCTGAAGATGCATAATTATCTCTTCAGTCCTAAGAACCTTGAGTAACCAAGATTTCTCAAATCACTTTTCCATTATTCCCTTTCATTCCTAGGTAATCATTGTACCTCTCTCCAAAGACAGCAAATAGCTTTCTCAAGAACATTAGGGAACCTAAGGTCCAGAAAATGTGAGTTAGTCAATAGTTGAGCTTCATAAACAAAACGAAATACAGTGTGCCACATAGGGTATTTGTGAATCCAGCTAGGGCTGGCCAGTTGCGGTTGGGTGTGATTGCTGTCAGAGGCAGAGACACAAGACCTAAGCAGGGTGACTGTCAGAATCCCTTGGCTTTCTGCTGACACAGAGCTTGATGTGGGTGAAGAAGTGGATGCTGTAGAAGATGATATGGGATAATTGGGAATTAACTTTTAAAGCTTCCCACTTGCATTCCCTACATAAGTGCTCAACAGAACCACCCTCTGAGTATGAGAATAGCCAAACTGTCAACTCAGAATCTTTATTTCAGTGAAAATGAAGAAACAGAATTATGTACTTGCACACTCATGTTCATTGTTCACCACAGCCAAGTTTAAACAGCTCAGATGCCCTTCCATGTGCAAATGGGTCAAAATTATATGCATATATATATATGGATAAAAATGTGGTTTTATGTATAATATAGATAATGGAATTCTACTCATCCATGAGGAAGAATATTATGTCATTTGTGTCATTTGCAAGGAAACATATGAGCCTCAAAAAATGTTAAGTGAATTAAATCAGCTAAGAGAGACAAAGGACACATGTTTTTTTTCATATGTAGAAGTTAGATCTAAATTATAAATGTACATATAAACATATATAGGGTACTATACATATACATATGCTACACACACACACACACACATATGCGTGTGTGTGTATGTGTGTATGTGCCTATGGTGTATGCAGGGGAAGATTCCAGTGGTATAACTTCTCTGAACAACTAACTTTCAGCCTAACAACATGAATAATGTGGATCTGGAACATAGGTTGTCAGAGTATGGTGAGGTCTAGGGGAAGGGGCTAGGTATATGGAGAGAGGAAGGCTGGGCAAATGCAGTCGTAATATTCAAAGCCCTTATATGTGAAAATGGAAACAGAAAAATTGAGGAGATGGGCAGGATTGGAAGAGATGAGGATGAATGATGGCGAAGATGACATTGATTAAGATGTATTGCACTTTCAAACTGACATGCTGAAATGCAACCTCTTTGTACATCTGCTTAAAGATAATATTTTTTCAGTTGTGGGGCTTGAATTCAGTGCTTGAGCACTGTCCATGAACTCTTATGCTCAAGGCTAGAGCTCTACCACTTTGAGCCACAGCACAATCTCTGGGTTTTGAGTGGTTAATTGGAGATCAGAGTTCCACTAGGACTTTTCTGCCTGGGTTGGCTTCAAACCATGATCCTCAGATCTCAGCCTCCTGAATAGCTAGGATTGTAGATGTGAGACACTGGAACCCAGTGAAGATAATTTTTTAAAAAATGAAAAAAAATTAATTATGGCATTGAGAGTCAAAATCTTAGTTTCAACTCTAAACACTTCCACAAACTTGTGCAAATATTTTGTTCTCTTTGATTTTCCTTGTCCTTATATATAAATGGACACAGAAACTTATCCTGTGAAAAGGTCTTGTGGAGAGTAAACAGGAAACTTTGCAAAGCATTTGGCACTTGGAGATCAATATTCAGTTTTATTCTCTTGCACACAGGCAACATCTTTTTGAGAAAACACTCTAGCCTCATATTCCAAGATGAATGGGAAGGTTCTGTATACACTGAAGTCTTCCAGGTGTAGGACTGAAAAGGTTCCAATGGCAATGAACACTAAATGGCAAACGAAAGTCCTTGCCAGTCTTACCCAAGATGCTGGTAAGGAAGTTATTAATTAATCACCAACCAGCCATAAGGTGTTACAGAGCCTGCTAAGTTTAAAATATGCTTTATTCCCTGACATCTAACATATGGTACATGGTTATGGGGTGGATGACACTAGTTTTAAAGGTCATCATTACCCAAATGAGCAGATCTGAAAGGGAGAAATTAGTTAATGCTCTCATCTAATTTAGTGTGAACACATTCGAGAGAAAGCCGAGGTACTCCAGATGGCAAGCAACAAAAATAGCTAAGAAAGATGATGTGTGTTAACTATTCCTTAATGACACCAGAGGTTCATTGGGTGGGAGGGAGGGGAGGAGAGAATTATGCGAGAGAGGTTTGAGAGAGAGAATCCTTCCTCTAGCACAGATTGAACTCATGGCAAAATAAAAATCCCTTTATCAAAGTCTTAGTTAATCCCAGCAACAACAAATGGAAACCCAGGCTTCCCTCCCTGTAATTAGTATTGTATGTATAGTTTTCTTGCTCCTTCTTTTAATTAATATTTAATAAGCACTTCCATATGCCAGGTATTGTTTTGTGTTCAGTGGTCATGGACTTAGTTATCTCTTCGAGCAACTCATTCAGGCAGTTATGGTTAAGGATGCTGGCTAGGGAGTCAGATGTTCATGGATTCCAGTTCTATTTCTGTGACTTTAGAGAAGTTACTTCTCTCTGGCACTCTGTCTGTAATGCAGAGGTGATGGTACTGCCTGCCTTGTAGCTATCTGGAAGAAATTCTTGCAATAACATGATGAAAGCTCTTAGGACAATGTCTGGGAGAAAGTAAGCGTTCAGGAAAGGTTAGCCTCCCATGCTAGATAATTTTCTTTCTCCTTTGCATCTAAGGAAGAAGTTTTCAGATGTTGAGGTTTGTGTTCAAAGGTTACAGGACTAAACTATCAAGATGTCAGATCCAGATGTCACTTCTGTAGTTCTGTTACATGGATCCCTGGCCACAGATCCTTCTCCACAAAACACAACTCATACTCTCAGGCTGGTGCGCAGAAATAAAATAATAATAATCATTGCCTGTAAACTGGACTTTAGAGTGTAGATGGGAGACCCACTATAAATAGTAATAGCAGGTAATAGATGTAAGTTCCTGTCTATTTAGAAGAAAGACAGGTATGAATATTAGAAAGGCATGCTTATTAATTATTTTCTTTTGATGTGACACCATGCCTTTTTTCTCTAGTCCATGATCCCTTGTCTCCAGGACTAGATTTGTCCCGGGGGTTCTAGGTGCTACTGGCTTGTCCGGTTGTCATCTCTTTTGTCAGTCACAGGGCTTGAACTCAGGGCCTGGGCTCTGTCCCTAGAAGAGTCTTCTCTGTTAAAAAGGAAGGGAATTGTCACTCATCAAAACACTGCAGTGTCACAACAGGAATAGGCAGGAATCTGAAGCAGAATCTAGCCCAAATTACATATTCTTCTATTTAAAACAAAGATTTGGGTACCGGCGGCTCCCACTTGTAATCTCCACTCTTTGAGATTCTCAGGCCAGGAGAATCAAGGATAGGGATAAACCAAGTATACATGGAAGGCTCCTTCACAACCAATGGCTGGATGCTGATGTGTGTACGAGGCTGAGATCTCAACAACTGTGGCTCCACCCAAGCTTGAGCAGAAAAGAATCTGGGCTTTGCCAGGTGTACATCTATGATCCCAGCTATAACTACAAGTCTAAAATAAGTAGTTTATGCACTTGGACAAGGGGAGCCTGTCTCAAATATGACCAATTGGAAAATAGGCTGGAGGCACAGCTCAGTGATACAGCACCTGACTAGCAAATATGAATTCATACTTTAGTACTGCAAAGACAAAGAGGGAGAAATAAATGAGATTTGGGGTGCAATCATGAGGTGAGGACAAGCGTTTGAAGAAATAATAACATGCATTGTATTATATAATAATGTAGTCTGTACCTCCTTAATTAAAAACAAATCTAAAACTTTCTGAGCTCCAAATCTAAAACATTTTGGGCCTGGACACAGTGTCAGTGGAAAAGTTCACACCTGATCACTTGTGATAGCTCTCAGTAAAAAGCACAGGTGCACTAAAAACATTATAGAATATTACCTTTAAGCTCTGTGTGCAACAGGTCCATAAATCATGCATGATTTTTATGTTTAAATTTAGATCTCCTTTTTATGCTACCTCGCATGTCTATCAACATTTCCAAAAAAAAAAAAAAAAACACCCCACAAACATCGCAATCTAAGATACTTCTGGACCCAAGCACATCAGATAAAGGTTATCCAACTTGTTCTGGCAAATCGCATTTAAGTGGTCCAATTGTATTTGCCAGGTGTTGGGTTAAATGTCTTTACACGTATCCACAGTTTTCATTCTCACAGCAATTCAAAGTTTGTTTTGACATCATCCTGGTTTTACACATAAGGGAATTATGGCACAGGAAAGATAAGGAACATTCCCAGAGTTGTATAGTGAGAATGTCGAAGGGCCCTTCAGTGCTCTGTTCCAGTCTAGCTTTGTGACTTGGGGGACTGGTTCTCTGGCTCTAACTGGTGGGAGCAAGTCATTCACAGGGGTTGTTAGATTACAGATTGTTGGGATCTTTGGTCTGAACCTTTCTGATTCAGGAGATTTCCAGCGAGACCCACGAATATATATTCCTAATAGCGTCCCATTTTGTGCTGATGCTACAGATCTGCAGACCACACTTGAAGAATCATTGATTTATTAGACTTGAGAAGCTAAATTAGAGAAACAGAAAACTGGCTTGGGACCCAGGGCCCCCACTTGGTAGTCATATAACACTGAACAAGTTGTATAAATCCTATGGGTTTTGATTTCCTATTTGGTCAGTAGAGGCATATGTTATTATAACTCATTGATTATATAAATAGTCATTGAAGAATGCAATGAATAAGACCTAGAGCCCTGCTATGATCTGATCCTTGGGAAATTTCATCCCCAAGGAGCAACAATGTTGACAGGAGGGATGTTTAATAGGTAGTGAGAAGGATACTCATGAATGGATTAATGATGTATCATGGGAGTGAGTTCATCGTTGAGTGGGTTTGTTATAAAAGCAAGTTCAACTTTCTTTTATGCTCTCTCTCTCTCTCTCTCTCTCTCCTCCCTTCATCATGGGATGATGCACCAAGCACAGCCTCACTAGCTGGTAGCACCTTGACCTCAGATTTCCCAGCCAATAGAACTTTGGGAAATATATTTCATTATAAATTGTCCATTGGCATGTGGGTGTTGGTGCCCATCTGTAATCCTAGCAGAAGTAGGCGGATCTGAATTGGAGACCAGCCCCTAGCAAAGATGTGAGTCCCCATTTGAAAAGCAATATTGAAGCAAAAGGGCTGCAGGATGTGGCTAAACTGATAGTGTGCCTGCCCAAGAAATGCAAGACCCCTAGTTCAATCCCCATATCTTGCACAAAGTAAAAATTAAAATGGAAAAAAAGAGAAATGATCACAGTCAGTGGTGTTTTGTTATAGCAACACAAAAAATGGAACAAGGCAAGTTGTTATGGAAACTAAATAAGGCATCAGGTAAATAGTACCTCATAAGTATCCAAGGACTCAATAATAGTGGTAAATAAAGTTGTTATATAATTATTGAATCCTGCTTGTATAAAGGTGTATGTGTGTGCATGTGTGTGTGTGTGTGTGTGTGTGTGTGTGTGTGTAGAAGAGAAAGAGAGAAAAATAAGAAAGAGAGAGTGTGGGGGGGAGATATGAAGCCACAGCTCTCTAGGACAAGCACATTGAAGACCAAAAACATGTGAGAAGGAACACAGATGCACAAAGACCCCAGCACACACATGTGCACATGCTTTAGCACAGAGTAAAATTTCAATCACATAAGTCTAAGACTCTGTAGAGCACTAAGGAAGACTGGAAGAGGAAACACAAATCTCCATCCATAGGAGTTAAGAGATATTTATGGAGAGAATGGTCTTAACTGGCTTGTAAAGTATCTAGATAAACAGTTAATTTTATGTTATAGAGAGGAAGGATGGCATCTATTAAGTCACAGATTGTACATTTAATTTTCATAAATCCCTGGCTGTCCAGGTGTTGCTATTCTCATGTGACAGATGTAGAGAGATTGAGCATGTTACCTGAGGCCTCCCCACATGTATGAGTATGCAAGTCGTAAGGATGGAGGAGAGCTTCTTTTCTTGTAGAGTGATCCAAAATCAACACCTGCAATTAGATGTGAGTGTGACTTAAGACAGGCAGGGTGCTTTTCCAAGAGCCTTTGAAACATATGCATGTGTGAGTGCACAAATACACACTTTAAACATGCTTCAGAACACAGAGGATCTCACTATACAAATAGCTTTAATAAACCTTCTCTGGTTGCCAGCTAATAGGAGACAAATAGTAAATGTCATTTACCACTAGGTATATTGACAACAGTGTTGTAATAAAGCAAGTTTCCCACCAGTGTTAAAGAAGGATCGAAGCAGAGAGTAATAGTGTGTTCCTGTAATGCTAGTACTTGGGAAGCTGAGAATGAAGAATCGTAAGTTGAGGCCAGGTTGGACTCTGTAGTGAGTTCCAGGCTAGCCTTGGCTGCATAATGAGACTATCTCAGAAAGAAGGAAAGAAAAAATGGAAGGAAGGAACGAACGAATGAACGAAAGAAAGCAGGAGAAAGAACAAAGGCTCTCTGTTTTGTTGAAAATGAATTTTACAACTTCAAGGGGGAGGGAGGAGTTGTGGAGGTGGGGAGGGAAGGGATGGTAGGGGAAAAACAAAGGAGGAGGTCACAATGCTCGATAGAAAATGTACTCATTACCTTACTCATGTGACTGTACAGTATTTTTACAATAAAAAATATATATACAAAAAAATCTCTGTTTTCCAAAACACTCATGCAAATGAACAACTCTATAGTTTTGTGAAAGTATCAGTGTATTGCAGGGTAATTTTGTAGGAGAGAGTTGTCTGATTGAATGAAGGATAAAAACCTATGCAAGTCTGTGGTTGGCATGAAATGATCACAAGAGATGAATCCTCTAGGAACGTAAGTACAGCTTGCCCTCCAGATACGATAAAACTGAATACCTGAGACAAGGAAGGAAAACCACTTCATACTTACCTGGACAGAAGAAGACAAATGAATCTATGCTTCCATGTCCATGACCATTAGAGAATATTCTTTACCTTTGGGCTGATCTAAAATGTTAAGTTATGCTCCAAAGCAATAGTAGCCTGAGTGGATTATGGCTTCCTGAGGTTACTCAGGTCTCTGGATTCCTGGGGTCTCTTTTGTCAGATTGAGAACTCCTCCAAGTGACCCCTTCTGTGCAAATTCCTGTGTCCAGGATGTGGATCTTGCTTCCCTGCTGGAGGTAAAGGACCCAGAGGCATTTTGTTTGTTTATTTTTGCTGTTGTTTGCAACCGAGATAGGTCTGATTTCTGCAGAGGCAAACTGCCAGAACCCAAGAGGATCAAGCACAGGGCAGAGCAGGAAGGAAACTGGACAGCATGCCAGAGCTCAGCACAGAGAATGTAGTTCTAACCAGATTCCATACTCGGCATCTAAGGATGCTATTAAAACTTAATAGGAACATTCTATGACTCTACCATGTGTGAGAGAGATCTCTGGTATCCATTCAAGGAAGTGCTGGGCATCTCTTGAGGGAACTCCATCTTCTTTTCTACTCTCTTACCATCCCCTTCTTCCTGTTTTGTTACAGAAATCAAAGATCATGTAAACAATCCTGTTTCTTGTTTTGGCCACTGGGAAGCTTGTATGAAAATCTGGGCCATCTGTAGCATTTCAGGAGACCATGTGGAATGCTCATGGAGGCCACATCTTTGAAGATTATCTTTTCTTTTATCTTTATCAGATAATAGACTCATTTCCCCAACTAAAGAGGTGGGAATGGGAGGAGACGGGTGGAAGCTCATTAAACATACTTCTAGCTGAGTGATTTGTGATCCTAGATGGGCTAGTGTAGATCCAATTGCAGGACCTGAGAGAGAATTTCAAGTTTCCCTGTAAGTCAATCTACCTCATCCCCTTTAACAGCCAAAGAAGGAGGGAGGATCCAGTACTCAGAGAACACTACAGAGAGGGCCCTGATTACAAGGAGCTCATTTTGTTCAGCATCTAAGCCAATTCTGCCACGCTTCACTGAAATATTCTACATGGAACAATTACTTCCTCCTCGATCCTTAGGCAACGTGAAGCTGAATTTCTTCGGTTCTTACACCAGACAGGATCCTGGCTCTCTGGTATTGTCTCTGGCTTTCATGTTTCCCTTCTCCTTAATTCCTTGAATCAGTTGTCCTATTCTTTTGTATCCCATGTAATTTCCTAAACTGCTTCAAATTCTTTGTACAGGGAAGTGAAAAGAGAACAAATACATAGTACCAAGATGCTTCAAGTACAGTTTTCCATCCAGATCTGTTGATGATGGTAGCCTGTGACATGAAAACTGTTAACGTGACTCCTGTATTTTCTATTTCAAATAAAAAAGTTATATAGTACTATATTAAATAATGATTTTTTTTTCTCATAAGGAGTTACTGTAATCAATTTCCAGTGGGATCAATGTTTCTGTTACATGGAAATTTTAATGTGGAAAAGTATGCTCTAGAATTTGGGAAGTCACATATAATATTAGTATATTAAAATATATTAATATATAATGCATATAGATGATGTATGTGTCCATAGAATGGATAATATCACTCTATTAAATTATATATATATATATATATATGTGTGTATTGCATATAATATATATGTGTCTCTAAAATCAAGCTCATTCATAAGACAACAAAAGGTGACTTAATACCTGTGATTTTCGTGGTGGAATCTTTTATAGAAACAATTTTCCAAGCTACAAAGACTTCCTGGAGAATAATAATATTTCATTCCAGACTCTAATTCCCTAAAGAGTATTGCACATGATGATTTTTGGGAGTGAATTTGTGTACTTTGCCTAGTCAAATAAATATACTTCTATGCCTTGATAGATAGAGCCAAGGAAATGATAACAGGACTGGTTTATTTGATCAACAGCTTTATGTTAAGAAAATCTAGATACGTATTTTAATTACATTCTCTTACAAAGAACTCACCAGATGGGTTTCTTATTCTGAACATAAATGCTGTGAGCCAGCCCACTAATGGACATGCAGTGATTATATTGTCACACTCCAAGGTACTACTGAGCATGATGGCAGGGGATGGTTAATAGGACTAAAGGAAGAGAGAAGACAATGAGATGACTATATTTGTCCAATGGCTAATCTGGCTTTGCCAGACACCTCAAATTAGAATTAACTCTTCTCTCAGAAATGGATCTAAAATGCACACCCTTAAGCCTCAGTGATCAGAATGGCTCCTTAACTACAACTTATACACCACCAACACTATCATCACTGGAAACAGGATATTGGATAGTAATGAATGATTCGGGTTGGCAAAACAGAGAAGCCACTGAACACTCAAAAATGGATGGTTCTGAGCATACAAAGTGTCCTGGAAAGAAGCAGAAACTGATGGACGTCCAACCTTATTCATGCATAAAGACTTTAGACTGTGAGTTAGAGAGAGAGAGTAGAATGGTTTAGAATTCACACACACACACACACACACACACACACACACACACAGTTGCTGTGTCGAGTTGGAACAGACACAGTGGTCAAGCCCTTTTACAGGTTCTCCTGGAAAGTAGAATAAAATTCATATTAGAACATCATATCAAATAGTCCTTTTACAAATTTGCACCTAATTTAGACAGGCATTTATGATACTTTGTCTCTATATGTGTACATTTTATAAAGTTTTTACTAAAGAATGCCAGGCTTACTAACACTGCCACAGCCAGCAATTAAAGTATGGAGAACAATCACTTTATTTGGGCCACTCAGTTTCTTCCTGTGGCTATCTATGCAATCTTGACAAGTGACTTTGCCTTTACAGATTTCAAGTCCTTTGCATTTAAAATAGAGACATTAACACTATCAATTAGAATTGGATGGATTTATGAGATTATATGTATATATAAGGGACTTGATTCAATGCCAGGTGAATTAAAACATTCAATAAATGATAGTGATGATTATTTTATTATCATCATAATCATTATGAATATAATTATTAGGATTCATGTGTCTATATATCTTGTTTTTCCTTCCATATATTGAGGTGGGAAGGGTGGAGAAAGGAAATATGAGCAAAAAGTACATAAAAGAGAGAAGAATGGATAAAAGGGAGGGAGGAAATAAGCATAGAGGACTAAAGGACAAAAGAAAGGGGAGGAGGGAGGGAGGGAGGGAAAGAGAGAGGAAGAGAAGCATCTAAGTGTCCAGAACAAGTCACAGCCATGAATCTGTGCCTTGTCTGTCACAGCTGTTTATATCTGGGGACACTGGAATAGCTCTCTCAGGTTCAGCCCTTAGACTGAGACAGGATTTGAGTGGTGGAGCTAGCAAGAGTACGAAAATGAATCTAGACTTACGGAC
Source organism: Dipodomys spectabilis (assembly GCF_019054845.1). Lineage (NCBI taxonomy): Eukaryota > Metazoa > Chordata > Mammalia > Rodentia > Heteromyidae > Dipodomys > Dipodomys spectabilis. Next base: position 11,093,412 of record NW_024870950.1, read on the forward strand.
TGATGTTCATAGACAAAAGTTTAGTGTCCAATGTCAGCAGGATTATTTGGGCTAATCATCTAAGATTGCTGGACTTTTGGAGAACATTGGAGAAGGACCACATAGCTGGACATAACCGGGGGTCATCAGGAAGAAGACACAGTAGAGACTTAGAGAAAGCAAAATTTTTGTGTTGAGGACAGAGTCGTGGCTATAGCAAGGAAGTAGAGAAGCAAGTCCTTCGTGGGGAACTCTTCTGTAAAACAGGGGTTGGAGGAAGTCCGACTCCTGAGTGAGGAGTAAGACTCTACGTGAACTGCACCATGGGTTTCTTCTGCTTGCAGCCCTCCCATTCCTCTCCCACTGCTTGCAATAAAACCTTATTTCTTATTCAGTTGCAGGTTCCTATGTGGTCTGACCTTGTCCACTTGGCCAGCCTCACCTCCCACCTGCTTTATTTCCTCACCCACACCAAGCTCCTCATCTTAGGCCATTTAGGCTTCCATTTCTTCTCATTGGAAGCTATTTCTGCCCATGCCCATGTAACTAGCTTCATCAGTCCGGTCTCAATTGCAGTTTTAACCCCTTAAAGAATCCCTCCACTGTGGAGTTAATCCCTGCTCTAACAATGTTTGTTCCCTTTAGAGGATGCATTATCTTGATCTTTTATTTCTTTATTCTCTCCCCACTTCTCTCTCTCTCTCTCTCTCTCTCTCTCTCTCTCTCTCTCTCTCTCTCTCTCTCTCTCTTATGGTATCTAAAGGTCATGCTTGCCTTTTTGTGTTCCACACAGCAATCAGGTAATAGATAAGTTGGAAGTTCTTGTTCATAAAGTAGATGGAGACTTGGAGCTGAACATAGGGCTACAGACATGACATTGAATGCCAGAGAAAACATGATGAACCCAGATAGGTCTATTCTGCCACCTGGTCAGGAGTTCCTGCTTCATGAGAGTTAACCACAGATTCACTGATCATGGGAGCTAGATGGGCCTGAGTGAGTTCTCAGCTTGGGTGAGCATTGCAATTTAAGGACAGATCCTGGTAGGAAAAGGAGCAGAGGGTTTGCCGAAAGACAAACCAATGGAGTGGAGGAGGATGTGAAATGATAGGCACAGGAATAGGAATTTAGATAACCTTACACCTCTAGCAAGAAAGAGAGCTTATTTTTCCCACGTCACTGTTGAAAGCCATGTTGTAGACCTTCAGTAGAGGAAGAGAGTTGTGGACCTGTCACTCGCAGGGGATGCTGGAAGAGAATTAGAGATCTATCTTCCCTGGAGATTCCATTAAATTAAAAAAATATTATCAAAGGAATTTCATATCAACATACCAAATTATGAGTACGAGGCATCTTGATCATATGTTGCCTCTTCCATTGTCCCACCCCCCACTCATCTCTCTGGCATTATAGATTAGAATGGGAATACACACACACACACACACACACACACACACACACACACACACACACATATGTATATATAAGATTTCTAGAAATATATTGATGGTCTCCATTTTGGGTAATCACTGGATTCTCCTTGATTATACTTAAGAATCCCCGAAGAACCTTTAGTCCCCATTTTAATGGTTTCCTGTTGGTTTGCAAAGCAGATTCAATGCTCGTCTGCCTCTATAAGAAAAAGAAAGAAGAAAAACCCTTTTATGAGAAGTCACTATAAGAAAAATATGGCTTCTCATCCCATTGCCAAGTTATAGAGATGGAAAATATGTGGACTGAATAATATATGCTGTGGACAAGGAAAAAAATACGTGAAAAACTTCTATCTGTACTTTTGTTTTTGCTATGCAGTTTACACAAATCACTGCCTAAGCATTAATATTTATACTCCTAAGCACTTTTTTTTCCTACTACGCCCATCAAACTGTCACATCATCGGGGTAGCCAGTATATTACATAGCACAGGGGAGAGAAACTTGCTGGTGCTGGCCTCAGTTCTTGTAAATATTTTTCTTTTGTGCTGGATTGAGATTATCTTCATGGTAGGGGTCCTGGTGGAAGTGAACTTAGCCAACATAGTTTATGATGTAGAAAAATATGAACCTTTCAAGATTCCACAGGGTTGGTGTTTAATGTTCTGCATGAGGAGACCTTTCTGACCTGGCCCCTGAAGTTTTTGAGGTTTATTCATTGTGAATTTATTTTCATGCAAAAGAGAGATGTGTTACTTGGCAGAAAACACAAATATCAAATGTCTGCCTGGGTTATGGCTGGTTTAAATGTTCCCCTACTACCCCTTAAGCTTCTTTAAGTAAAGTACAGACTTTGATCCTAACCTTGCTCAAATCATGAAGGAAAAGCTATCCAAAACCTTGTATCTTTGACTCCCACCATGCCTTTGCATGATATTTATTTACTTTTGTACTGCTTTCTTTTTGTTTTGGAGGGGATAGTGCAGCAGGAAAAGCAAGGGCTTGGGTCAGGAAGACTTGGCTTTGCATGTGGCTTTGGCTGCTTAGAGACTAACTTGGCCTAATTCAAATTCAACTGCAAGATTTGGATCTTAATGGATGGGCAATGTATCAAGGGGTCTAAGAGTTCTAGCTCTAGTATATTGGCTTTATGTGATCTAGCTCAAGGGACTTGATGTTCCTAGTGCTTCAGCCACCCTCCTCTGTAAAATAAGGATGAGTAGGAGGAGCTACTTTATAATTTGCTGGGAGGAGTCCATATATACCAGCTAGGTGGTGCTAGCAAAACCCAATGGCTGAAAACAATGGTTATTTATTATTGCTCATTTGTTTGTGGATTTTCTGGGAAGTTCTATTTTGACTGGATTTGCTTATTCATGAATGGTCAGCTGGGCAGTGAATAGGCAACTTTCCTGATCTTCTTTCAGTATTGGAGAGTTGGCAGGTTCAAGATGTGTGTGTGTGTGTGTGTGTGTGTGTGTGTGTGTGTGTGTGTGTGTGTGTTACTGGGGTTTAAACTCAAAATCTCCTGCTGCCTTTCTCCAGTTAGCAAGGATTACAGACATGAACCACTGGTGCTGAGTAATATGTGAATAATACTCAAGATTAGTCTTGATGATCGTGGTTAGAACCACTGGTTCCTCCTTTACACGTTGTCTCATTCTTCATTCTTTGATAGGCTAACTGCACTTGTTCTCCTGTTGGATAGGAGAAAAAGAGAGAGAGAGAGGAAAGAGAAAGAGAAGAGAGAAAGAGGGAGGAAGAAATGGAAAGAGGTTATGAGAGAACAAAAGAAAAATCTGAGGGAGAAAACTAAATTATATTTGCCTTCCTAGTTGAAGGCTGATTAGTCAGTCTGTTAATAATAGACTGAAATGTCCTTGCCTCAAGAACTAGATGGCTTACTGAAGATATATTGATAATTGGCTACAATTCTTTCTTTCACCGCTATTTGGTCACTGTTATGCTTGAACATTTATCATTAGCATTACTTACTATGCTTCAAACCTTGTTACTTAGACTGCCTCCTCTGCAAATTACATTCATGATCATGGATGATCATGAATGATCATATGAATTTAAACCTAATAACTCACATCAGGATGCTAGATTGTTATATTGACCCTTGCTCCTTAGTGATGCAGGAAATCTTTATGTCCTCTAGAAATAATTTCCTTTTGTATATGTGTGTGTGTGCTCATGTGTGTATGTGTGTGTGTGCGTGTGCATGTGTCATATGTGTATATCATTACTTTGCCTTGGACTCAGGAATTGGGAGTTGTCCCTTAGCCTTTGCTCAAGGCTGGTACTCTACCACTTGAGCTATAGCACCACTTTGGCCATTTGCAGGCTGATTAGAGAAAATAGTCTCATAGACTTTCCTGCTGGTTTGTCTATAAACTGTGATCATCAGATCTCAGCCTCCTGCGTAGTTAGGATGACAGGTGCGAAACACTCTTCCTGGCTAGAAATACTTTCTCTCTATACAAAGGCTTAGAGGAGAATGTCTGTTTTACTTAGTTTTCCTTACAAGTGAAGAGTACGACACTGGTATACCTCATGGTGCAGTTTTCCAGATTCAGTCCATTTAGCCACTGTATTTCTCTCAGCATCTTTCTTGTATCCATTAGCCTTCCAGAACCCCCTGTGTGTTTTATACTTCTCCCAGCTCTGCTTTTCTTCAGAGTTAAAATTAAATGAACACCCACCCCAAGGGGAGGCATTCTGATGCCTCACAAGTGACATATGACTTTCTGGTCATCCTACAGGCCAAATGTTCATGCTTGGCAAAGACACTATTATTTTCCTTGCTGTCAGAGAGCCCTGTATTATGCTTTCTGGTTTGGGGGGGAGATGTCACACTGGTGTTAATTCAGGGGTTTCAATATATTTTAAACATATCAATGTTAGATTTACTTCACTTTGTCAATGTCTGTAGAACAAAGGCAGTGGATAAATACAAAGCATCATTATTAACTATTATTACATTGATGTGTAAAACATAACTATTATTACTGACAGTTTGGCCTGTTGGAATTATATGGCATTCAAATATTTCAGGCCAGTTTTTCAATACCTGTGAATTTTTACCTTAATTTTTTTTTTTACAGCATTGAGAACCACAATGGAGCAGAGAAACCAATCTACAAAAATCACAATGGGAAGTGCCTGGGTTTGGGGAAATCAAGTTCTCAACTCTCCCCAAGCACTGGATGTAGCTGTCCTATCTAAATGGCAGAGACTATAAGAATAGTGGGCTCTTTTGATTGACCTCATCCTCACATAGTCCAATAAAGCCAATAAAGCAATTATGAATTTAGTCTGATGAATAAAATTCAATAAAAAGAGGAGATGAGGTGAGCCATCTTCTTTCCCAGAGACCAAAGGTATGATTTTCTGCTGTATAGGGATATTGATACTAAAAAGCACAACCCCTTCCCTGCTTCCTGGAAGGTCCAGGCTTCCAGAAAAAAGAGAGCGGAAGAGACCCAGCAGAGTGAAAATGATAGATTAAGATGATAATGACAACCTTCAATTATGGGAAGGCTGGGTCCATGAGAACCATAGTGACTTTGTTCTTTTTCTTCTGAAAGGCAGTGCAGAACTAAAGTGGAGGCTGTTCTAGAGATCTTAATTTTGGCTCCACAAAACTAAACTCCTAGAGGTGAGAATCATTCAACAGGAAGCAAAGCTACCTACACATGTTAAGATCATTTTGTTCTTGAACATTGAGTAAGGACAATATTATTCCTAATCTCAGAAGCAGATGATAAAATTACTCCACTTGGGTGACAGTGACCATAGGTGGTCTAGCCTTCTTCCGGTTACTGCTAAGGCTTTGCAGCTATCTATGAGATGAGCTGTGGAGCCGGAGCCTGAGTGAGTGTAGGAGGAAGTTCCTAGGTGGAGGGCATGTGTGGTAGGTGAAACAGAAAATTCAAAGGTTTGGAGTAAGAAAGACTTTTCCTATAAACAGGAAGACAATGATGAAATGGGCTTGTGCAGAGAGCAAGGTTTATGGATGGGACCATGGAAGAGAAAATTTAATTGTCTCATATTGGCCTGGAATAACTTGGGGCATGCTTAAGGTTTATTCTTGATTCTATGAGGGAATAGAGAAGCCTTGTTAAATTTTCAGATTGGATTGAGAAGTTGGAGAACAAATATTTGATTAGATATTGAAGGGGGAATCACCTAAGTCTCTGAGTGATACGATATGCCAAGTATGGCCAAGAAGATGGGAAAATTCAATGAAGTGAAATGAAGCAGGTCTAGATTCATGCCTAGCTCCTTCCTACAAGGAAGGAGCAGTATGTCATATTTACAGTATATCGTATTTGTAGTATATCATATTTACCCCCTTTCTATCACTTAACTTTTGATTTGTGAATTAACATTCCCATTCGGTGTGAAATCAGGAGGGTCTGTGCACTTAGCAAAGGCTGGAGCAAGTAAGAACATGGAGAAGCAGCCTCCACATTAATAGATATGAAGAAATTAATATACAGAACTCTGTGATTGTGGTTCTGACCCAGAGGTAGGACCTATCCTTCATCTGTGTATGTGTGCATGTGTGTGTTTAAGCAGGATCTCACTGTGTAGCCCAGGCTTAGCATAAAGTTGTGATCATTCTGCCTCAGCTTCCCAAAGGACTGAGATTACAAGCATGCAGCCCCATATCTGTCTCCCACCTTTTCATTTTTTCTAACCAAGGCTTATCTATTCCTGAACAGTTTAAGACCTCTTCCTTCCAGTCAGGATGTCAGGTTTGAGGTTTGTTTTAATGATGTACACATATTTGTGTAAAATGGAATTTAAATTGAAATCGCTGAGGATATAAAAAATAGTCTCCCACCATCCTCAGTGCTTCAAAGGCAGATCCTGTCCAGCTGTGTAGCACAAGAAGCTATGGCCATAGTTGTTATCTTAGGTGAAATTAAATATTCTTCCCTTTCAGGAAATCATAGCCAGAAAAGTGGAACTGTAGCCAAATGCACTGGCAAATTTGGGTGGCAGGTGGATGACTAACAAGGCCAGTGATGTCCTTGTGGATGAAGTATTTGGTTCTACACCTGAACATGGAAATAGAATCTGTATATGTATCTGCTAACTGCCTGCTCTCCTCTCTGTGGGAATCACCAATTTGGGGGAACTTCCATTGGCTTGAGCTCTTGTCTGTTTTGCGGGCCATGTATGGGAGATAACTAACTGTGATCTGGAGAATGCTTCTGTAATTCAGTTTTTCTGCTCAGAAACCTTGTGAGAACATTGGATCAGCATTGAAGTTCCTTTAGCGTAAACTTCATGATCAAAGCTGCAACTCTGTGAATCATGGTAAATCTCAGCCCCCATGAAAGAGCTTTCATTAGGAAATCCCACCCAGTCACTTCTTTTTCATATATTTTGAAAGGAAAGTACCAATCACAAACTGAGGCAGCTCAATAATCTGTGGCCTTTCTGTTGTCAAGACCCAGCCAGGGCTGTGATTGATGATGTGGGCAAAAAGTCTCCCATTGGATTCATCACTTTTCAAACCAGGGCCACAGGGGACAAACAAATATAGTAATTAATCAGCATACAGGAAATCTAAGAATTCCCTGGAATCCAGAAGCAGCACTGGAGGCTGAGGCTCTGGAGAATGAGCATCAACCTGGTAAGCTCAAATTCCAGATGACTTAGAAAGGCAGCCTTATTTCTCTGCAGCACTGAAATCACACCAGGGTTTGACAAATCCCTTTATATCCCACACCAAAAGAGGATTCCTAAACACCACCCCTTTGAAGGAAATTTAAAGATAGTTCTTTTTTGAGTGTGATCACACATCAAAGCAGAGATGACATTTCTCTTGTTCTTAAGTGAACTGTTATTAGCCTACAAACTAAATCTGGAGAGGGTCTTACAGGAGAAATTAACATTTCATTTTCAGAAGGCAAGAAAAGATATGACAGCTTTGGTGGCCAGGTAGCTTGACTGTCCACAGGTAGGTGCAGCATAGATCTCTTTTATTACTAAGACCTGCCAGGACTGCATAAAACAAATTTTAAGTTAATGCTAGGGGAATCTGGAAGACTTCATCCTTACTCTAATGGAGTTGAACCCTAATGTTATAGCAGCCAATTGTGTGAGATACTGTCTCCTCAGAAAAGTGTGTAACATCAGGATATGATTGGACTATTTTCAAAGACAGGTATTAGCATGACATCATGCCACATGACCTGAGGCAAACAGTCTTAATTTACCATCTCATTTTTCCTGTTGATAGCATCTTAATAATGTTCTGTATTCAAATGTAGCAAGCTAGTAATTTCCAGTTTGGCCTACTAGTGAGAAAGTACCATAGGCAGAATTGTCTCTCTCCCCAAATCTGTATCTTGAGCATGACATTATTTGGAGATCAACTCTATTCAGAGGCAAATAGGTAATAATGAAGTCATTAGTATAGGCCTTCATCCAATGTGACTGGTATCCTTATAGGAAGAGAAGAGAGGAGGAATTCTGATGTAGCCACTTACTGAAGAAAGATGATGTGAAGGTAGAGGGAGAATCCAGGCATGGGGGTACAAGGCTGTAATCTCAGGAAGAGAAGGAAGGAGACTTGCAAGTACAAGGCCAACCCAGCAAAGTTAGCCTGACCAGATCTCAAAAACAAAATTCAAAACATGAGGGCCAGGGTGTGGTTCCAGTGGTAGAGTGCTAGTCAGCACTGAGGTCTGAGTTCAAGCCTTCCCTTCACCGACACACACACACACACACACACACACACACACACACACACACACACACACACTCTGGATCATGCCATGAGAACTTCCCCTCATAGTCCTGAGAAGAAATTAACCCTGCTGGCATGTTGATGTTGGATTTGAAGCCTCTCACAGTATGACAATCCATTTCTATGACTGCAGCCAGCCACTTGTGGCACAGTAACTAATACAAAAGAAGGAACAATGGATTTGGAATTGGCTTCTAAGGGAGGTGACTGTGTCTGTAAGACTAGGAATTGGACATGCCTCTCCCTTCCCCTCCAGAACCCTCTGCAGAAACAAAGGGTCCACTTAACCACTCAAGTTAGTATCTAATTGTCTCAATAACACTGTTGTCATGACAACGTCATATAACAGTTGAGTTCTCAAATTTTGGATCTAAACAAGCTAAAATCTCCATAGGGTATTTTCTTTAACTTAAGAATGAACGAAGCAAAGTGCATGCATGCAAACACAGGCACTGTCTCTAGAAAACATCAGAAAAGACTCGCATTGTCAGACTCAAACCCGCATGTCGTAAAGGAAAAGACATTTGTTACAGTCATCCATCAATTCACTCAACGACATTTACTCATTCTGTTGGCATTTACTGAGTGACTACAATGTGCCAAACACAGAAAGAACTTTTAGGGAAGATATGAGAGGAAGCTTGAGATAGCCTTAATGTTCGCGTTGGAAAATGGCCTGTTCAGCTGGGAGAGGTAAGGGAGGGGCTGAATGTTATAGGGACAGCTTATGATTTCTATTCCTCAGGATAGGATATGGTTCTCAGTATCTGGGAGAGGCTCAGTGGATATTCATTTGAATAAGTATATGAAGAAATGAACAAAACAAAATTCAAAAGAGAGTATCCTAGAATTATGAACTATTAAAATACTACAGTTGTAAAAGTAACATCCGGTTTCACTAATATTTATGCTGCATACAATCTATTCTTGGCACTGAAGTCTTCATATAGAATATTCTCAAAGGCCTTTGCTATAGTAGCATGTAGTCCCACTTAGCAGATAAGTACAATTATAACTTTAGAGGTGAGGTAAACTTCCTATGCTTATACAGAAGCAAATCAAATATGTGTTTGGGACCAACTCTGTCCACATGTGAAGTTATCTGCCTAACTTTGCTGTCTGCTCTCTTAACCTTCATTGTTTTAAATGTGTTGATGGTACTGGGATTTGACTTTATGGCCTTATACTTGTTGAGTAGACACTACTACTTGAGCCACACCTCCAGCTCTTCTTGTTCTGTATATTTTTAAAATAGAGATTTGCTTTTTACTCTCCCTCTCTTTGTAATTCCTGCAGTAGCTAAGATGACAGACTGATGCCAACATGTCTAGCTACTGGTTGAGATGAGGGCCTCACAAACTTTTTGTCTAGGTTTGTCCTCTAATTTTGATCCTTCTGATCTCAGTCTCCCAAGTAGTTAGGAAAATAGATATGATTCACCATGCCCAGGTGCCTATGCTTTTGATGCTGGGTCTACCAATGGAAGAAAGGAAGAGCCAGCGTAAGAACAAAAGTCCAAATCAATAATTAGCTGCTTGTTTATATTTTCTTAAATGGTTTTCATTAATTTCCATAAATAAAAAGACCTGTTTTTTTCTTTATTCTCTTGGAAAATCAACTTGCAAGTTTTATTCAACCTTAACAAAATAAAGTAAAAAGTCAAAAAATCATACGATCAACAACCTGTGACATTTTCTTCTAGGATCGCAGTCTGGCTCTCAACAGTGCTATACTTGGCAGGATCTTAATACCAATTCCAGAAAATGTCAAGGAACGTCATTGGTTTGAATTTACATAATTGATAAAGTAGAAGATCGATTCACGTTAGTCAACCAGAGGTCTTGAACTTCAGATGTGAGTTAATTGGGGTTAAATGGTGTCATCTCTTGACAGGGAGTAATGCTTCAGCCTGGCTTGGTTGAACAATGCAAATTGTGGCTGTATTCCTGAAGGAAGAAGGGATATATCTTAGACTAAAGAGAAAAGGGTAGTAGGATAACAGGCTCTTAAAATAACAAAAACTCCAGCAAAGCCATTTGATCTTCTTTCCTGATGGTGGGTTTGTAAGAATAAAGGAGAAAGCCAAGTACCAGTGTCTCATGCCTGTAATCCTAGCTACTCAGGAGGCTGAGATCGGAAGATGATGGGAATTTCCAAGCCAGCTTGGGCAGGAAAGTCTGTGATACTCTTACTTCCAGTTAACCACCAAAAAGCCAGAGGTGGAGCTGCAGTTCAAGTGATAAAACACTAGCCAGAGACAGTGCCAGAGCCCTGAGCTCAAGCCCTAGGATTGGCACAACAAAAAGGGAAAAGAGAAATTGTAGATTAAGTTGCCGAGAATTTCAGGTGTATGAGCTAAGGAACGAGAGGAAAGGTACTGAGTGTCTGATAGGAGCAGATTCATGTTTCAAGACATAAAACAAAACTTTCCTGCAGCGGCTTTCCATGTATCCTGAACTTGACCTGCAGTCATCACGTGGTTCAAGAAGCTTTTTCTTGGTCTGTTTATGCATTGAGTCAGCACTGAGCCTGCTCTGGTGCTGAGTGGCGGACAAGATGGAATAGGATGTTTCTTTTCAATAAAGGATGGAAGCCAGGAGCTGGTGGTTCGTGCCTGTAATTCTAGCTAATCAGGAGTCTGAGATTTAAGGATTAAGGTTCAAAACTTGCCAGGGAAGAAAACTCTGTGAGAGTCTTATCTCCAATGAATCAGTAAAAAGCCAGAAGTGGTAGAGTACCAGCCTTGAGCAATAAAACCCAAGAAAGAGCATGAAGCCCTGAATTCAAGCTCTAGTATCCAAATAAATAAATAAATAATAACTGATGAAGATCCAAAGAGTGTGATCATAGTAAGGTAGCAAGCTAGCAGAATCCAGCAGCAGGCTATGCTCTGGCTTAGCTTAAACAGGTGAGTTAGAGGCCACTTTACAGAGAAGGAGTTCAAGGAATGAGGATGGTTACCATCACCCAGAATTTGAGGAGTAGGTTATTCTATCCAAGAGGTTAGCCTGGCGAGTACAGTGAGTGTTGGAACTTTCACCTTGTTCAGTGTGCCCGGAGAGAATGGTCTATCTCACAGAGCCTTGGACTTTCTCCTTTTCTAGCTTAGTCCGTGTCACAGGTGTGAGTCTGTCATGTGATTGTTTTGTAATAGTAGCCTCTGCAGGTTGAATGGTGGAGGAGAACAGGAATTCTAACTGCCTGGTCTTCTCCTGATTCTCAGGAGTTACCACCGTGACTGGCTTCTAGATTGTTCGTGTCTGGGAGTTGAGGAAATGCATGAATGTGTTTGCAAGGTTGATGTAATATGTGCTGTGATGCTGGTCATTGTCAGAACACACAGAGCCTGGAGGGCAAACTTGTATGCACTCAAGGGATGTTTGTTGAAGGAATGGGTGAAGGAAGGACTGAATAAATTATTTTTAAAAGAATTGAAATTCAGCTCCAAATCGTGCCACCCACAGTGAGGAGACTTGGAAGGATGTTAAAGAGGGTACAGGCAGGCATAGCTTCATTTCTCCAGTGAATTCTTTATCAACAGCCGATGATAGGAGATTCCTGGTGAGCTGCCTCTCAGTGATCTGAAGACCAAGACGTTGTAGGCTTCTTTTGGAGATTAGAATGGTTACTTTATGTTTTGAAATATCTTGGAGCTATTTCTCCAAGGAAATTGCTAGAGATTAATCCACAGAATACTGCAGAAATTAAAACACACACACACACACACACACACACACACACACACACACACACACACACATGAGCCAGTTGTAGGTAGTGCATCCCTGTAAACTTAGCTACTCAGGGGGCTGAGATCTGAGGATTGTAGTTCAAAGCCAGCCCAGGCAGGAAAGTTGGTTTGACTTTTATCTACAATTAACCACCCCCCAAAAAAGTAAATGGAGCTGTGGCTGTATGGTGGTAGCCTTGAATGATAAAGCTCAGGGACAGAGTACAGGCCCTGAGTTCAAGCCCCACATGACCCATCGCTCCGCCAAAACAAACAACCCAAAACAAAGCCCAAACCACAATATTCATGCTAGAAAGAACTTTTCTTGTCACTGAATATGTATTTGCTAGTAAAACAGTACACCTGCCAGTGTGAAGCAACAAGAAGTTTATAAACTAGATAGAGGATCAACGACAACACTTGTAGAACAGATACAGGCCACTGTTTATCTGTAGAGAGCCATGAGCTGAGAAGCTTTGTCATAAGATAAAGCATTGAAAATATATTTTTTTAATTTCATGCCTGGTGAAGAGTATGTAAGCTTGGAATTTCAGTCTCTTTCAATAAAGTTTTATTGGGACACAAGCATACAGGTTTTTTCTGTGTTATCTACTGTCTTGCTACTAGGGCAGAATTGAATAGTTGCTACCATGTAGTTTGAAACAGAATGGAAAATAGTTACTTTCTGGCTCTTTTTGGACAGTGGTGCTGAGTGCTGCTCAGAATTGCAAGTCAACTGGGCTACTTAATACTGGCATGAATTTTGGTGGCTGTCCCTTTAAGAACAGCTCCCTGCTCCCAATCAACAATTTCCAGCAAATTAATATGTGATTGCACTGGGGGGAATTTCATTTCCTACTTCTCAAAACCAGTGCCTTGCCAATGGTGATTGATTGGGCCTTTGATGAGGAAGTGAAGGGGAAGGAAATGCAAAGGGAATTGAGGTCCAAGCAACACAATATGAGTTTAGGGAAGGAAGCCCATCTCTTGTCCTGAAAGTGTGGACAGGTCATGTCCACCATCAGCCCCCCTCCTGCCATCTCCCCTCCGCCAGGCCTCCTAGTTAGTGAGTCAGGGGGCCTGGAAGTGATCTTACGGATTCCTTCCAGGAATTCTGTAAGTTCCAAGTCACTGTTTGTGCTAGGAGCTCTGAGTTCTCCTAGTAGATATGCATTTTACAAAGAAAGCACTGATTGCTCCCAGATATGTTTGATTATTTACACATGTGTGTGTTAACAAGCAGTGCACGGTGATAAAATGTAGGCTGGAATTTCCTCTCTGCAGGAAGTATGGGAATGGTGAATGTTTTTTTTGTTTGGGGGGATGCCTTTTTGTCCCTTAACTAGAGACAACTGGGTAAAGAAAAAGCAAAACGTACAACTTTTGGGATAGGGGTGGATTTTCAGAGGACAATTGCAAGACAGAGTTAGAAAGACTCACTCCTAGCCAGGAGCTGATGGTTCGTGCCTGTAATCCTAACTACTCAGATTTGAGGATCCTGGTTGAAAGCCAGCCCTGTCAGGAATGTTTGTGAAACTTATCTCCAATGAACCACCAGAAAACCAGAAGTGGTGCTGTGGCTTAAGTGGTAGAGCACTCGCCTTGAGCTGAAGAGCTGAGGGACAGCATCCAGGCCCAGAGTTCAAGCCCCATGACCAAGAACAACAAAAAAGCCTCACTCCACATCACTTTTCCTATGATTTAAAGATGCCAATACCAGCCGGGTACTGATGGTTCACGTCTGTAATCCTAACTACTCAGGTGGCTGAGAACCCAAGCATCATGTTTTAAGGCCAGCTTGGGCAGAAAAGTCCATGAGACTCTTACCTCCCAATGAAATACCCACCCATCTATCCCCCCAAAAAAGATAGAAACCAAAAGTGGAGATGTGGCTCAAGTGGGTGGTAGCCTTGAGCAAAAAAAGAAAAAAAAAACTCAAGGACAATGCCTGGGCACTCAGTTCAAGCCCCAAAACCAACAAAAAAATAAAAAGTAAAAATAAATTAAAAAAAGAATTCCAGTACCCTTTTGTCTTAGTTCTGTGATTCTTCCACTTCCTACTGTGTTTTCAAAAAGAATATTAGCCAGGATTCCAGCACCACTGCCGCAAGTCCCCCACCTGATCACCCAAGCACTTCCTGCTGGTTTCATGGAGTCTGTAAGTGATCTGAGGGTTCATTGTTCTTTCTAGCACAGACTGTTGGTGGAACATAGGCCAGGTGCTTGCAAAATGCCGGTGCAGAAGTGACGGTTCCAGTTGTTAAATCAGAATACAATGTGATTTTTGCTGAAATGAAGTAATTACAGGGAGAGAGAAGAAAAGTCAAATGATATAAAAACAGGTCCTTTCAGACTGTCGAAGAGCTAATGCGTTCTCCGATGCGTGTGAATTACTGGGTTCTGCTTATGCCATAGCACACATTTCCGCTAATTTAAGGGGTGGAGGTTTGTGTTCTTTTGGCTCACGTTCTTAGCCCTAAATTTGGGTGAAGAGGCTCCTCTCATAGGTCCTCAAACATTTCTCGGACTCATTATTCCAAATCAACATATCTTCTGTATTAATATTTTAGTTTGAAATCTGCAAGTGCATTAACTTCCCTCGTTTACATGAAGCTAATGGGCTCTGTTCAGGTCTGTGTGTTCTTGAACAAATTGCTCCAAGTTTCAGAGGCTGTCTCTATGTGTTTAGGACAAGGGTAAGAACAGAATAGGACTTTTGGCTTTTGTCATCTGACTCGGAGATGCAAACCACCTCCATCTTGTCTTTTTCCTCTGTGTCCTTTGAGTTTGGGGAATCTATTCTTGCCTACTGAGTGGGTAAAGAGGCCCCTCTCTATACCTCCAATTTCATTGTTAGTCTCACTGTTAACTGTTTTATCACATCTCTTTTCCTCCTTTTTTCTTTTTCTTTTGGAAGTACTGATATTAAAGTTTGAACTCAAGCTTGGCATCTGGAACTTTCTACTTCAGACTTTTAGAGATGCTGAATTCTGGATGAATGCCAGTTTTCTATTGTCCCTTGGTACATAATTTCTCAGTCCTTGAGAATCAGATTAAAAATCATGAGAACATTGATAGGATTGATATTGATCAAGATATATTGTCTTCATAAATGACGTTGTTAAATGGCAACTTCTTTGTACAACTATTTAAAGATAATAATTTTAAAAATAGCTGGGAGCTGGAGATTTACACCTGTAGTCCTAGCTACTCAGGAGATTGAGATCTGAGGATAGTGGTTTGAAGCCAGCCCCAGCAGGAAAGTCCAGAGAAACTCTTATCTCCAATTAACAACTCCAAAACCAAAAGTGGTGCTGTGGCTCAAGTAGTAGAGCTCTAGGCTTGAGCACAAAGAGGTTCAGGGACAGTGCTCAGGCCCTTAGTTCAAGCCTCATAACTCTCTCTCTCTCTCTCTCTCTGTCTTTGTCTCTGTCTTTGTTTCTCACACACACAATAATAATTTAAAAAGTCAAAATCAAAATCATATTCTCCCTGAAGCCATTTCTGACTTTCTGTAGAGAATTGTCACCACACCTTTTTTTTTTTTTTTTGTCGGTCATGGGGCTTGAACGCTGGGCCTGGGCACTGTCCCTCAGCTCTTCAGATCAAGACTAGCACCCTACCGCTTGAGCCACAGCACCACTTCCTTTTCTTTGTTTTTTGTTTTTTTTTTTTTGCTTATGTGGAGCTGAGGTATCAAACCCAGGGCCTCATGCATGTGAGGCAAGCACTCTACCACTGAGCCAACCTCTCAGCCCCTGGCCACACCTTTTTTTTTTTTTTTTTTTTATCAAATTGTAACTCTGCTTCTCTTCAAGGCACAAAAAATATTTTATTTTATTTTATTTATTTTTTTTTTAGGTCCAGTTGTGGGCCTGAACTCTGGGCCTGGGGGGTTGTCCCTCAGCTCTTCAGCTCAAGGCTAGCGCTTTACCACTTGAGCCACAGCACCACTTCCCTCTTTTTTCCTTTTTGCTTATGTGGTGCTGGGGAATCGAACCCAGGGTCTCATGCATGCAAGGCAAGCGCTCTACCACTGAGCCACCTTCCCAGCCCACAAAAAAATATTTTAATATTTATCTCCTCACATATCTCTCTCCTTTGCTGAATGTTAGCTTTGTGAGTGTGAGACCTATACTTCACCATCTAACTCTTCCTTTTGTACTGGGCTCAAAACCCGGCCCAGAGAATGATACAATATAATCAGTGAGTGACTAAAAAGTCTAGCTTTTCAATGCCTTTTTTTTTTGCTTGATTGCAAGCATTCATTCCACAAAAGAAGTATGGTCTCCCTGTGACATTGAAATGGTATTTTATTGAAGTTGCAGCCAGTTGAAAAATATACAAAGTGAGTAACATCTGCATTTTGATGTGTCTACATCTGTAATAAATTGTCATTTATGATGATCAAAAAGAAGAGGGGGCCAGTTAAGGAGTTTATGTTTTAAGATAGACTATAAAAATAACCAGTATTGTGAAGCTGCCATTTTAATTTTATCTCAGCTCTGACAAAGAGTTCTCAAGACTCGCCCTTCTAAAGAGAGCTGATATGCTCTCCAAACAGATCTTCAACTCCTTGCATTTCTAAGCCTTTGATTTGAGTTCTCAGTAAATACCAAATGATAAGAATATTAGTTGATGATATTTGTGAGGTATGAGAAATGCTCTTTTCATCTATTTTTTTTTCATTTTCAGGGATTTAATATGTATCAGTATTCCAATGCTTCATGTCAAGTATGTTTTTTTAAATAATTTTAAGAATTTAAGTCATCTCTAGTCTATAAACATTTACTGTGTGCCTGCTCTATCTCTGGCTTTCTATTGGGTGTTGTTTACTCTGAACTTCTAAGGTGAAGACTGAAAGAAATAAGATTTTAATAATAATCGTAGTAAAAGTAGCATGTTTAATGTTCAGGGCAGGATTGACTTCAAAACCAGGTTTGGAGGAAAAAAAATCCCTGGTAGATTTTGAGCTGGGCTTTGAAGGCTGAATAGGAGTTGACCATTATCTAGGGAGAAGAAACGCATTGAAGGGTTTTTGTTTTATATTTTTGTAAAATAATATTGTGACTGTTTCCAGTCCAGACTAGAGTAAGGATATCACAGAGTAGAGAGGAAGGAGAGATCGAGGAAATGATGTGATTTAAAACAACAAAACACAGATTTCACTTCTGGCTTTTTTTTTTTTTTTCTTGGCTGCAGATTCATTTGTCTTTGAGGCTGCAGGAAAAAAAACTTGGTGAGGGCCGCTTTGATGTGCATGAATTATTCATCATTAAGAAGTCAGACGGCTGACACGAGACTTTGTTCATGCTCTGGAGGCTGGAATGCCCCCTGGAGCAGCAGCGTGCTTTGCTTCAGTATCATGCCCTGAGTGCTGGGCATCTTCGTGTGGGCAAGACCACGGTCAGATTTTCTCCAACAGATGTGAGACGCGGGCATGCCAAGCCTTCCTGTCCCGTCGTTTTGCTCTAATGTTCTCTTTCTTTCTTTCTTCTTTTTGCATGAAACTCCTTGTTATTGGACACGCACACACACACACACACACACACGCACGCACGCACATACACACACACACACGCACACACGCGCACACACACACACACACGCACGCACACACACACACACACACACTGTGCCAGTCCCGATTGCTGGCTGCTGGCTTCATTAAAAGCCCCACATCCAGAGTGATGCAGACGCGTACCACCTCGCCCATTAGCGCGCTTGCTCTGACACAGGCGGCCTGACCTGGGAGCAGTCCCGGCTGACGGGATGTCTCATTAAAACAGCTTTCTCCAGATCATTTTCCGCGCCGTTTAAGAGTCCCCAGCGCGGGTGTGGGACCCAGGAGTCAGCTGTCTCCACAACACCCCACTCCTCTGGGGGGCGAGGCCAGCCAGGAGCCCCTGATAGGTGTTTTGTCATGACGTCATAAATCCATTGATCCAATGACAGATCCGTAGTAGGTTTGGAGGCGGGGCTCTGCCCCTCTCTGCTTGCCTGCCTCTCTACCTGGCAGCCGCAAAGAGAGCTGCTTTCCTTCACCTTAGTGCTCAGCTCTCCGCACAGGCCCAACGGGATGGGATCGCCCTGAATCGACAGGAATCCTTCATCCTCGTAAGGTTATTTTCTTACATATTTGGTCACAGTTGTGGAAGATGGTCTAGTGCATGCATACTCCATTCCAGTCATCTGGTAACGTTTTTATCCAAGCTGCAAGGAGGAAATTTGATGATAAGAAGATTGGTGGTGGCTATCACTGTTATTAAAACTGGCATTTCCTGAAGACTTAGCTCAATGCCATGCCCTGGACTAATTACTGTATTTGCATATCTCATTTGATTCTATTCACAGCTCTATGAAGAAGGCATTCTATCTGTTCTCATTTCACAAACGTGCAAAGAGAAGTTTCAGCTAGTTCAGTAGGGAATGTCAACTAGACTTTGATTCCCAGATCAGAAGGGAGAAATGATGGCAATTTGGGCTAGGAGAATGCACAGAGAGGTAGGAATGATTTTGCAAGATGTTTATGGTTTATAACAAAGAAAACAGGGTCATTTTGTGTTGAAATGGAATTTAATCTAGTAGCTGATAATTAAGTACCAAGGTCTCAGTGCTATGAGGCACTGTGCAAACATTTAAGTATATTCATGACCATCATACCATTTCTGCTATGAGGTAATAAGTGAGAAAATCTGTAAGCAAATGAACACAGGACAGTTGAGCAAAATGATGTTACACTGACACTTATTTATTTTTAGTGAGACATATAAATATTAATAGCCAACATAGATTCTCTCACCATACACTTAGTGTAGGCCTACAATTGTGATACTTCTGTGTCTAGCTCTTTAGTCTTGGAGACTTGATGTAATAAATGCCATTCTAATTCCTAAATTGCTGATGATGGACAGATGGGAAACAGAGGGAGAATAAGTAGCTCTTGCAAGATCACAGAGCTAGACATATACTCCGAGAACAAACATGCGCCAGCAATTACTTCTATTTGTCCGGGAGAATTGTGGGGTCCATTTTGGAATGATTCCTGTGAAGAAACAGAATTTGAAATTCGAGGAAAATAGAAACTATCACCAAGTGAAGCAAAACTCAAAGTTGAGGTGATTTCTCTCTCTCTCTCTCTCTCTCTCTCTCTCTCTCTCTCTCTCTCCCTCTCCCTCTCCTTGCTAAGAATCCATGGATTCACTAGCTCTAAAGCTAGTGACTTAGATTACTCTGGAAAAATTAATGTTTAATTAATTGTTAAAATTTACATAAAGTTTTCATTTTCCATTGTGTAAAACTCAAATCAAGGTAAACATATGTGTTGCCTGAAACATGTATCATTTATTCATAATAACATGATCAAAATCCTTTCTTCTAGCTTTTTCTTTTTGGAACTTTATAGTATATCATCATTGTCTGAAATCATTCTACTGTGAAAAAGTAAACTGGTGCTGGTTCCCGCTCTCTAGTGCTTGTTGGCCAACCTTTTGTCAACCTCTTTCCCTCCTACTCTTCTTGGTTTCTGGTGACTATCATTCATCATTCTTCTTTCAGCTTCCACGAGAGCAACTCTTGTAGACTCTACATCTGAGGAAGATCATGTGATATTTGCCTTCTTGTATCTAGCTTATTCCACTTAGTGCCCTCTCTTTGAGTTCCATGCCTGTTACCATAAGAGATGGGATTTCATCCTTTTGTGGCTGAACAGTATTCCATTGTATCCCCATCTTGCCACTTTTATTGATTCATCCATTCATTTTATTTCTTGACTATTGATTTGGATACTGATTGTATAACTTAGGTTCATCTGTAAAGAAGTGCATAGAAATCTTCACCTGACCATGCTGTACTGAGTGAGAAATGTGGGAAAGCAGGTATCAGCCTTGGTAGAGTCTGGCTGAGATGTAGTAAATATTTAATAAATGTCGGTCCAGATGTTGTAATGAACTACCTTCTGCCCCCTATATCACTTGAAAATGACCATCTGCTCTCAACTCCATCATGGATTTATTGGGGGGGGAAACAGAAAGCCACTTCATTCAAGGTGATGACATGTTGAGAGACAACCAACATATGCTTTATTGCCACAGAGTTAGACTTGATCCACTGATCCTGACTGAGAATAACTCTGAATCTAGTTCTCGGGGGGAGTTCCCTTTGCAATAAGCCAAATCCATCATTGCACCTGCCTTGAACTAAAATGTGTTTCTTTTATAGTTGTTTTTGCTTTGCCAAATCCTCCTTTATTTCTTCCCATCCTTCCCTTCTTCCCTTCCTTCCCTCCCACAAGTGCTGCTTTTAAGATATCCCTAGATGAACATAGGACAACCTACTTACCAATCTTCCTTGCTGTTCATATTGTGAATGCCATAAGGAGTAAGGCCTGGACCAGATAAGGATGTGGAACATCCCTTGCATCTTCAGATTCAGGACAAGGGTCCATTTGTTAGATGACAATTTTAATGTGATGTTCCCTGTTTGCATTTGTCCTATGGCAGCCAACAGGACCTTTATTGATGAGGTCATTGCACATCCATTTTACGGATGAAGGAAGAAGGGTTTACTCAGTGGAAAGACTGTGCTGAAGTCGCATGGCTTAACACAGGGGAACTGTATGACTTTGCCTATTCACCTAGTGGCCAGAGGTCCTCTCTGGTGAGACCATCCCACCATTACAGTTCAAGTGTTCTTTTTTTTTTTCATTTTCTTATCTGAAGTTCTCTGGGATTAACTAGATCAGATTTGTAACATCTCCACATAAAAATCATGTTGTCTACCTTCCAGGACCTTGGAAGACCAGAGGAAGGTCTTTTCGACCATCAGTATTCTGTCCTGTCTCTAAGGGCTGTCAGCCAGAGATGGCCAGGTAAGCGATGGAGCTTTAAAAGGTTAATTACCATTAATCACGATGAGAAGGTGGCTTATTATCAATTCATAAATTCAGAATAAATTTATTTTGCTGACAAGCAAAATGTCCCAGTTGCCCTGTGGACCTGGTTCCTATTCTGAAAAAATTCTATTAACATCTTGATAATTTTCCTTTTTTTTTTTTTTTTTTGTAGATCATGGGCTTTGTATAAACTGCTGTCTCTTCCAACACACCATGTGGAGAAAGGCTTAATTAAATTCATAATGTTGGATAAATTATTCCACATTTATCAAAAGTCTTTAGGATTATGTATGTTTGAATATCTCGGCAGATACAGATGCACAGTCATATGACTATAAATAAAGATGCGTAGAAGTTGCTAGCTGACACCTTTCAACTGTGTTCTACAGGTGATTTGTAGATGAATCGTATTGCAATACTTCTCCAAAACTCCTCATGGATGATGATTTAACAAACATTATCCTTAAGCTTTTAAGGCTACAACCTGCAAAATTCAATCTAGCTAGAATTCACATTACAAAGGTATTATTAAAAATATAGGCATGGAGGTACATACTTATAACCTTAGCTACTCCTAGGAGACAGAGAATGTTAAGATTGCATTTCCAAGACAGATATGACAAAAAGTTAGCAAGATCTCATCTCAAAAGCAAGTTGGATGTGGTGACACATTCCTATAATTCAAGGTATGGAAGGCGTAGTTATGAGAGCTGAAATCTAAGACCGGCCCTGGGAAGAAAAACAGATTTCATCCAAAAAATAGAAGAAAATATGGCTGAAGGTGCCTAGAAAGTAAACTTAGAACTCCAGTATTACCAAAGCAAACAAAAATTTATCTTTTAGTATCTCCATGGATTTATGAATGCCTTGCATGTTTATGAAAAGAACTATGAGCCAAAAATAATGCCATCCAAAATATTTAAAACCATATTAACAACCAATAGGCATCATTTTAATTCCCAGTTTCATGTCAGGTATTATACTTCTACTCAGTCTACAAGTATTAGAACCTGCCTACCTCCACAGATGTACCATTCAATTTTCTGTAATTAATCTATTTTTATACATATAACCATCCTAATGATTCCTTTTCTCTAAATAACCCTGATACATGTCATTCATAATAATAAATGGTATAATTACGTGGTGGAAGGAGATTTAAAATTATGTCCTACCATCTGTCACTACCATGCCTCCAAGAAGCCCTTCAAGCAGCCATGGTCTTTTCCTTGGTACTGTGACCCAGCCTTCATTTCTGATGGGTCTGGGCTACTCTAGTCCTGCATTGATTGGATCGTAGTTTTCCACTGTCTCCAAGTAGAGAACATGGTAGCATGAGGAGATGCCCTAAAGGAACCTCTGTATCCCAGACATTTTCTTCCTGCCTTTATTGTGTGGTATTGTTCCACATCCCCCTGGGTGGTCTCTATCAATCTCTCTAATCAACACAGTAAGTCCTTTTTCTGCCAGTGGAGTCAGAGGCATGAAGAGCCCAAGGCAATCCTCCATTCTTGACTAATAAGATCATTGCTGTGTCGTTTTGTGGTTGGAATCATTTCTTCCTTTGGAAATAAGGCCTATAGGACAGTAGATCACAAGACCATGAGAACAAAGAGGAATACTCAAGTGGAAAGACAGAGGCCTATACCTGTTTACTTGAAAATACCAATGTAAAATCTACTCTGGCAATTAAGGAGCAGGTCATTTATGTCAGCAAAGGCTTCAGTATGGTGTCCTTTCTTGTGGTTTCTAGTTGTCATGATGGTTTAGACCCTACCCCATGATCTTTCATCTGGCTTTAGGAATACATAGTGTCCTCTTCTTTTTAGTACAAAAGGGGACAGAATAACATCTCTGTAAGAACGCTGAAATCTTTCCAAATCAGCTATCAGTCTTCCTCTTGTATATAAATGATGGCTTTGGTGGCAGGGTAAGCTCTTGCACTGGGGTTTTTTCACTACGCCCTGAGGGGAAATGACTAGCTATTGCAGCTCATATCTGTATGCTTATATAATTAGAATACATCTTAACATTATCAGCACAAAACACAAAATTATAGCTGTGATGTTTCTTCTATTTTACCCATCTAGGGATGGAAAAACCTATTATTCACCTGTCCCAGATTTCAGAATAAATTGGTCCTCCCCAGTTCTACCATCTATTTTACCTTCTCTGGTTCCATGCCAATAGGAATGAAATCTTTCCCTTCAACTTCTAACCTAAATTTGCACCCACTTATGCACCTGGTAGAAGTTATACACCTGTTAAGTATAAACTTGTTAAGTATGTGTTAACTATTAAGTACTATTAAGCATTGCTATGGTATGAATAGAATATATTTCCAAAGAGTCCATGAGCTGAAACTTTAGACCCCAAGGTAGCAGTGTTAAATGGCTGAGCCTTTAGGAGACCGGGCTTAGTGGGAAGAGATTAGTTGGAATAAACCTCAGAAAGTTTAATGGTAGTCTCATGGAGGAAGTCTGGTTCCATAAGTGTGAATTACTTTAGTTTTTCTACAAGTGATTAACCAATTTTGACAGCACCATTTACTTCAGAGGCTGTCTTTCTTCCATTCTAATTTTCAGCTCCCTTATTGAAGATTAGATGGCTATAGGTCTGTGGGTTCATTTCTGGGTTTTTAATTTTATTCCTTTGGTCCTGAGGTCTGTTCTTGTGCCAGTACCAAGCTGTTTTGATTACTATGGTTTTGTAGTAGAGTTTGAAATTTGGTATTGACATCCCTCCAACACTGTTCTTTCTGTTAAGGAGTGTTTTGTTATTCGGGGTCTTTTATTGTTGCATATGAATTTTCGGATTGCCTCTTCTATTTCCTTGAAGAATGATGTTGGAATATTGATAGGTATTGCATTGTTTGTAGATAGCCTTAGGAAGTATTGCCATTTTCACGATGTTGATATCACTCTGCACCAGAATCAACTCCAAATGGATGAAAGACCTCAGAGTCAAAGCAGGTACCCTGAAAACATTACAGGAAGGAATAGGAGAAACCCTAGGTCTCCTTGGCACAGGCCGAAATTTTCTTATAAAGACCTAGAAACACAACAAATTTAAAGAAAGGTTGGATAAATGGGAATGCATGAAGTTGCAGAGCTTCTGCATGGCAAAGGACATAGCTAGCAAGATCAATAGAAAGCCCACAGATTGGGAGAAGATCTTCACTAGCCATAAAACAGACGAGAGTCTCATCTCTAAAATATACCTGGAATTCAAAAAATTAAATCCCCCAACAATAAATCCTCAAAGAAACAACTGCCCAATAAATAAGTGGGGTAAAACTTCTCTGAAGAGGAAAGAAGGATGGCCAATAGACACATGAAGAAATGCTCAAGTTCTCTAGCAATAAAAGAAATGCAAATCAAAACAACATTGAGATACCTCCTCACCCCAGTTAGAATGGGGTGATTATCGAGATTATCTTGATGATCAAGTACTCTAATAACAACAGATGCTGGAGGGGATGTGGACAGAAGGGAACCTTACTGCATTGTTGGTGGGAGTGTAAACTTTTTCAACCACTTTGGAAAGTAGTATGGAGTTTACTCAAAAGACTCCATATAGAGCTCTCCTATGACCTAGCAATCCCTTTTTGGGCATTTACCCGAATGATCACAAACAAGACCATACTAAAGCTACCAACACAACAAAGTTCTCAGCCTCATGTACTTTGCTATAAACATCACAAATGGATTAATCTAAGCACCTCAAAAGCATTCCTTTGACACTGCAGTGAGGGCACTTAGATATGGAACAGGTGAGATGGTAAGAGGGAAAGTCCCAGAATATGATGTTGTTGGCACTCATTCTGATGCTGGCATCTGATGTTTTTTGAAGCCCATTTTTCCAGGTGTTTTCAGAGTATTGCCCTGATTTGATTTGGCAGAAGACCTTGTTTAAGTCTGCAATAACAACACGTGTCCTTTCCTAGTGTTGGCTCACCAGCTAGGACCATCTTTACTTCCTGTGGGGACACAGGTGCTGGTTCTAAGTAATCCTTCTCAAAAGAGTGGACCAGGCTGTCATCTTTTGGAAGGAAAATGCGTTCCCCAGGAATGATATGGAGTTGTGAAGATTCCTGGAGTCTCAGTTCCAACACACATTTCATTATTCCTTTACTTTGCAATGGCAGGAAAGTCTCCTTTCTCTTTCTTTGTGGTACTGCCCGAAGTCTTGAACATGGTAGGCAGGCCTTCTGCCATTGTGCTATGTTCCCATCCTGAGTCTGTTTTCTCTCTGATGAGATTTTGGTGTCTCTGATCGATACAACATAGTCGAATATTTGATCTCTTAAATGAAATTCTTTGAAATTCTATGGTATGTGCCTGCCTCCAAATTAAGTGAAAAGATATTTTGAATAGCTTTCCTTTCTTAGGGCAAGCATTTGCGGGCTAGGTATAGTACTTGTCTTATGAGTAAGGCCTTGGGATTTAATCCCCAGCACTGGGGTGGGGGGGGAAGAGAGAGAGAGAGAGAGAGAGAGAGAGAGAGAGGTATTCAAAGAACATCCTAAGAAGATAATGGACTAGTGTTTTCTACATGATATAGATTTATATAGCTACTGAAATGTTTTTGAAAATTTTTCAATATGGGAAAATGGATATCAGATATTTTTCAAAGAAAGATTATAGGATTATATATACATATATATGCATATATACATTATATATACATATATATATGTATATATATATACATATACATATATACATTATATATACATAATACTTACAGATGGGCAAAATTATAAATGAAATCAAGGCAGAGAAATAGAACTTGCCAAATATAAACAGCTACTTCTAAGAGGTGAGACTGTGTGTGCTTTTGTTTCCTTTTCTCAATTGTCTTCAGATTTCTTAAAGTGATTGTCTATTCTCACTGGGAACAAAAAAAGTGTACTCTTTTCAAAGAATTGATGTTACATGTGAATTGGGTATGATTTTGAATCATATTAGCAAAAGGCCTATCATTTAAACTGTTCTGTATCATTCCTTTGAGATCAAGCTCATGTCAGAATTGTATTCCACATGCTAAGAAAGACAGTGTGTGCCGATCATGTGTGTGTGCATCTGTATTTATTTTAGTCACCCATGACACTGATTTCCAGAAACCTGGAAAAAGCTGTGAAATCTCGTGCTTCCAAAAGGATCTGGTAAAAGACTATGATATTGATCAGGTTGTTTTCATTCTCTCTAATGTGAGAGAAATGTGTGTTAAAACATAGTGACCTCGATTTTAAAAATTCATTCTTGAAAACACATTTCTCAATATAATTGCATTAAAATCATAATTTTTTCTGCCCCAGTTCCTTTACTCTTAGAAAATTAGCAGCAATTAGTGAACTGTTACCTGAAATTGCTCACAGGCATTGGCCACTTGGTGGCTGTATACTGTGATAAGATTCACACACCGGCTTCCCCTCCTGTCTCTGGACACAACTCCAATCCCAGCATGTTTCTACAGGAAGTCAGTCACATCTGATAAGGGCATCCATGTGCAAGAGAGAATCTGAGGGAGATATTAGGGTCAAAGCAGAATCTTGCTTTGTAAGCCCGTTTCTTAATTTAATATATTCCTTTAAATTCATTCCTTGTGCTGAGGGGGGAAAAAAGAAGATTTATTCGGAAGAAGCTGCTAAGGTAATAAGAAAATATAAATCTTCTGGCTGATTGTGGAGCTTTCTAAATGATGCAGAGAGAGAAGCAGAGAGTCTAGGTGAGCTAGGAAATCAGGACATCCCAGCAGCTTCCCTGGTTCCTCTATAGAAGTACCATAGATCTCTAAACCTCGTTTTGCCCATCTGTACAGGAAGCAAGAGGCTTCTATTATTTCATGGTGTGGAGACGCCCAAAGAAATGGTGTCCTAAAGAGCATCTTATGGAAGACCCATGCAACTATAATATGGTATCTGTGCTAAGATCAACTATCCTGCCTAAAGCCTCAAAAGGAAAGCCTTTTAAGATAATGGTAAACAGAAAGATGTAGTGGGTCATATTCAACTTTTTATACCTGGACTGACTCATTTGGAAAGCAGTTTTCCATGGATATGGAATATCTAGCCCACTGAATTTCTAACAGAGGTGGTAAACGTCTGGCTGTGCATTGCATAAGACCTTCAAGATGGATGGACACATATGCTTCTTTTGTTCTTCTTATTGCCTGAACACATCTGTCTTGTTTGTATTGGTCATCCTTTGTATCGCCCATGAAGGATGTTGTAAATATCCAAATGGCCTTTGCAAAGAAAGAAAAAGTTTCCCACCTCTTATAGAACATTGACAGGTGATGGGCTTTTATCTCCTTGGTGCCTCTTGCTGTTTCTGAGGGTCTAAATTTCACCATTCCCATCCATAAATGCAAAACATCTCACTTTGAAACCGATGCATGGATGAGCTTAGTCCAACTTGCTTCTCAGTGGGCATCCAGTTACTGGAATGCACCTCTCACAGCTCTATTTCCAAACCTGGGAAATGATGCTTCCCCAACCTGCATCTCCTTCTTTGTATCCATAAGCTCATATTCTCTTCTGTTATTCATCAGAAATGGTGGGAGGAAAGGACAGAGTTTGCACTTTCAGTTCTCACTCTGCTGCAAACCTTCCTGAAGCTTATTCTCTTCTATCAAACAACCCAGCAGCATTGACTTATTGACTAAGCAATTCAAAGGTGCAGTTATTAAGTATTTGTAAGAGAAGTTTACTACAGATAGGATTTATACAGGCTGAAGAGGCCTAAAGTATCAGGAAAAGTCTTCCACTTCCTGTGTAAGCAGAGAAAGTCTTGCATTTGTTTGTTTATTTTACATAAGTGAGGCCTGAACTCAGTGCCTCACTCTTGTTAGGCAAGAGATCTATCCCTTGAGCCATGCTTCCGATACTTAAAGGAGTTTAATTGTTATTATAAAGGTGACGAACAGTTACAAAAGCCAGGGAATGAGTACATTTGTTTTTGGACAGTGTCACCCTCTCCTCACTTTCTCCCAGTTTTTCCTCCCATCTCCACCCATAGTGCATTTTCAACATAGTGTCTAGTGAGTACCACTGCTGCATTTGTTCAAGCTTTTGTTCCTCCATTTCTGTGTGCCCCTCATCCTCCCAAAGACAGATAAACAAACAAAACAAAGAAAACAACAAAACACAAAAGAAACACCATCTTGTTTCCATTTCCTAGTCTTCTTTTCAATAAATATCGTTTTATATGATCAGATGCATGTAGGTACATTGACTTAGTGTTACTTTTTCCTAGGAGTATCCTCCTTTAGTCTCCCTTTGTGTGAATGCCTAGAATCCTGTATAATTTATCATGTCCCAGTGTATTTTAGACCTAGCTTCTGCATATGAGAGAAAACATGTGCCTTTTGTGTATCTGACCCTGGCTTACCTCACTTAACATGATTTGCTCTAGGTCCATCCATTTCCCTACAAATGACATAATCTTATTCTTTCTAATGGTTATATAAAATTCCATTGTGTATAGGTACCATATTTTTTTGTTTTTTGATCCACTCATCTATTGTAGGGCATTTGGGTTGTTTCCATGACTTGGCTATTGTGAATAGTGAAGTAATGAACATGGATGTGTCCTCTAATACTTTTCAACCTTAATTTTGCTTTTCAGATAAGAACGTATGCTTTTGACCAGGGATAAACTTGGAACACATTCTTCCTATCTTCTGCTCTCGTATCGTTGGGATGACAGAGTGCTACCAGTGCTCCATTTCATTCATTCATATTCCTTTCCCTCAATAAAACTTTATTGTCTCTTTTCAGTGGTTCAAAGTTTCTGTTAAGCATGGGGTAGGGAATGCCTTAGCCTCAATCTCTACTTTTAGAATTATCATAGACTTGGGGCTGGGAAGGTGGCTCAGTGGTAGAGCGCTTGCCTTGCATGCCTGAGGCCCTGGGTTCAATTCCTCAGCACCACATAAGCAAAAAGAAAAAAAGCCGGAAGTGGTGCTGTGGCTCAAGTGGTAGAGCGCTAGCCTTGAGCTGAAGAGCTGAGGGACAGCGCCCAGGCCCAGAGTTCAGGCCCCACAACCAGACCCCCCCAAAAAATTATCATAGACTTATAAACTCAGCCATAGGCAATTACAGACATACATAATAAGTTTCTGGCTAGGGTGAGCACAGGCTTCAAACAGAAAAAAAAGTGTGTCTCTTTTGCACTGGTTTGAAAAACACTACCATTAGGAGGTGGTCCTTAAGTGAATACTCTTGGATGTATTGTAGAGAACAGTAGAACATAAACAGAGTCAGAAAATGATACTGAAGATTTGATAATGCATTGTGATGGCCTGGCAAGTAGTGAAGATTCTTTAAGTAAAGCCACCATATGTTGGAGATAGAGACTGAAAATTATTGTATCTGCAATTATTTGCTGAAGTAACAGATCCTCCAAAGTTCCCATTTCTGAGGGAAACATTGCCCTCCCCTGAACATTAGTGTATTTCTCTGAGGAAAATACTAGAAGACTCTAGAGACAATGAAGCCTCCAAAGGGAATGTGGATTCTTAGAAGCATGCTGGGTGCAGAATAACGTGGTATGAAACTCAGAGTCAGTGAAGCAGGAAGGTCACCTCACTGTGTAACCTCTATGCTTGGAAAGATTATTTAGAAGCATCCCTAGGGATTTGAGTGTAATTTTGTTCAACCTTTATTTAAAAATCCACCTCTATGATGACCAATTTTTACTAGCCCCTTAGGTGATAACTTAAGACAGATTTCTCTGTATCATTTCATAACAATTTATGTCTCCAGCTCATTCATCTCATTTTATTTCTCATATCCATAAAAGGAATCTGAAGTTCTTATCAGTGAAGAAATGGAAAATCAGACACATGGAAGGAAGGGGCAGACTCTTCTGCCTCTGGCTGCTTGTGGCTCTGCCTGGACTGCTACCTCTCAGACGCAACAGAGCCTCGGCTTTCCGGATAATTCTAACAGCAGCTCCTAATTCTTCTATTTAAAGGCTAATGACCACTATGGAAATCAATATGGAGAGTCCTCAAAACAATAACAACCACCACCACCACAAGAACAACAAACTAAACATAGAATTACCCTATGGTGCTGCGGTAACACTCCTGAACATTTATCTAAAGGACTGTAAGTCAAGATACAACAAAGACATCTGTATACCCATGCTCAGGGCTGTACAGTTCACAATAGCTAAGTCCAGTTGCCCCACACAACAGATGAGTGGATCAATAAAATCTCTCTCTCTCTCTCTCTCTCTCTCTCTCTCTCACACACACACACACACACACACACACACACACACAATTTTATGCAACCATCAGGAAGAATGAAATTATATCCTTTGGAGGGACATGAATGATCTGGAAAATATACTGAGCCAAGTAAGCTAAGTCTAGCAAGACAAAGAACACATTTTATCACTCACATGTAAATCTCAGATCACATATACAACCTCCTATATAATTATACATAGAGGCACATGTTTATTTAACTAAGTAATAGTTAACTAAACTCTATATGGGAGTTAACTAAGTTATAGTTAGTTAACTAAGTTTAGCTAACTAGGTTATAGTTAAAGTAAACTGTGTATTGAAGTGAATCTGCATGCTATAAACCTTTCAATTAATTAACAGAGTTTAAAAAATAAGTATCAGAAGCTAAAGTGGAGATTATAAGATGATGGATAGTGGGAAGGAATGGATGAATTAAAATGGGGAGCAAGGGACAAATACATCAAGAATACTCGATAAAGAAGTAGGGGAATGTCAAACAAATCTGGGAGGGGGAATAGATAGGATGGGGAGGAATGATGGAAGAAATCACTCTGAACAGGAAGCACTGTATCCTTTGATGGTCAGGTTAAATAGTAATACCTTGCACAATCTTCTGAGGTTCAGAAGGAAATTAAGTTTAAAAGGAATTTCTAAAGTCGGATGTCATGGCTCACGCCTATAATCCTAGCTACTCAGGAGGCTGAGATCTGAGTATAATGGTTCAAAGCCAGCCAGGTCACAAAAGTCCCTGAGACTCTTACCTCCAATTAACCACCAAAAAACTGGAAGTGGTGCTGTGGCTCAAAGTGATAGAGTGTTATCTTTGAGCCAGAAAAGCTCAGGGATAATATCCAGGCCCTGAGTTCAAACCACATGACCAACAACAACAACAAAAAGAATTTCAAAGAACCAGCTTGCTCATCTACAAAGTGGAGATACACAATGGATCATTGTTATCTACTTCAAATGGAAGTAAATAACTCTAAAACAAAAATCTCTCAGTGATTACCTGAATGGAAAGGTGTTCCTAACCCACATTTCCTGCTCTACTTTTCTCTATAGTTTGCCATTTCTGCTACATTGATCCAGTTCCAAAATTTTTCAGTTACTAATTCCAAGAAGACCAGCTCACACAACTCCAAGAATTTATGCAAATTTTCCAACCCAAGGTGACCTCAGAACACACCTACTTTAACCAGTATTTATTTGTAGAGATTAATCTGTGCTTTCTGCACATGCATGTCATTTAACTCTGAATTCATCACCATCACAAGATCTCTGAGAAAACATATATCCAGGTACAGGAATGTCAAAGAACCAAATGAAGAAAAAATTACATTTCCCATCATTTTGTGATTTCCCATTAATGGAAGAAATGCTCCTTTTTCATTGTCGATGAAGTCCCAGATATAAGTCAGTCACCATATGATGAAGTTCCAGATATAAGTCAGTCAGCATATGGATGTCCTTGTAACACCAACTTGAGGGCACATATTTAAGTAGAAAAAAGAAAAAAAAAAGACATTGGTGCCGAGTTCTAAGAAATTGAGAAGGTAGAAAATAAATGCAAGACACTAGGTTTTTTTTCCCCAGCCAGTAAAAGGTAGCTCAAGGCTGAATTTTCAAACTCTTTCAACTCTGGCTAAATATAACTCAGAGGTTTGTATTCCTATACACTCATATTACATTTATCCACAGGATGAGGGTCACATACTAAGTGCTTTTGCAAACACTAAACAAAAAGGTCCCAGGCCATGAATTTCTTCTCTTTTCAGCATGTTTGTGCAGTATTTCTTACATTGTAAATAGCAGTGATAGTTCTATTAAATTCATTTTCTGGCTTGGTGGTCTATCTAGCCCAAATATGATCCCATCATCTGCACAGAGGCAGATTTCTGCTGGACAGCCTCCAAATTAGGGCAAAATTAGGGCAACAGACTCCCTTGTTTATACTTTCTTTTAAACTCATTCATACATGAGCAACACACTTTCATCCATTGGAGGGCAGGAACCCAGCAATTCACTCTGCATAAGATAAAGAAAAATGAAGCTAATATTTCTCTTTGTTAAGGCCATATTTATGGCCACACCACAACTAGGCTCCTTCATAACCACAGTCGGATGGATGCAGCCAATGGATGCATTTTGTTCTGAGTGCCCACCAATAAATCTTTTGCTCTGCTCTGTATCAGGAAAAAAAAAATTACATCTAGCAAGTCTAGGTAAATTATACGCCACCACTCCAGTTTTGTCTACTAATTTTTTAATGTACATGAAATATTCAGGCTGATTTGTGAGGCATGAAATACCTTTCATGAATCCATCCTGACACCTCCCTCACTGAAAATACATTTCTAAAGGCTGCCCAATCCATCTGGGCTTGAAGTGTGCTAACTAGATTAAAGATCCACTGGCTGAAACTGATGGAAAGATGGAGTGAGCCAAAGAGGCCCTCTTACGGGCTTTCCACTAGGCTTTTACCTCTTTGCTGTGTTTTCTTCTTCTTCTTCTTCTTCTTCTTCTTCTTCTTCTTCTTCTTCTTCTTCTTCTTCTTCTTCTTCTTCTTCTTCTTCTTCTTCTTCTTCTCCTTCTTCTTCTTCTTCTTCTTCTCCTTCTTCTTCTCCTTCTCCTTCTCCTTCTCCTCCTCCTTCTCCTCCTCCTCCTCCTCCTCCTCCTCCTCCTCCTCCTCCTCCTCCTCCTCCTCCTCCTCCTCCTCCTCCTCCTCCTCCTCCTCCTCCTCCTCCTCCTCCACCTCCTCCTCCTCCTCCTCCTCCTCCTCCTCCTCCACCTGCTCTTCCTCCTTCTTCTTCTTCTCCTTCTTGTTCTTGTTCTTGTTCTTCTGTCTCTAACTCTGCTTGTCCCTCTTACTCCATATTGTATTTACTGGGATGGAAAGATGGAGAAACTAGATGAAGGCAATGTAAGGCAATGTTTCACTCATGGTCTGCTAAAATCCTTGGTACTCTAAAATATCTCAGATACTATATCCTGGCTGGTGCGATGTCATTCACAGGGCTTTTCCATTCATAAATTAGGTTTGAAGCCTGCTGCCAGTCACTCACACACCTGTAATCTTAGCTATTCAGGAGGCTGGGATCTGGAGGAGTGTTGTTTGAAGCCAGGCCAGGCAGAAAAGTCTGAGAGATTATACCTCCAGTTAGCCAGCAAAGCACTTCCCTAGAGGCATGATTCAGGTGGTAGAGAGCGAGCCCAGCAAACAAGGTTTGAGAATTCAAGGCCCTACCATCTTCTTCAATCCCCCACCAAAAAAAATGGGTGTTGGATTTCTTTAAAGTACAGTATATAAATGAATGAAATCCCACTGTAAAACCTCTGAAAAAAATAGCATATGCTAGCTGGGCGTCAGTGGCTCATACCTGTAATCTTAGCTACTTAGGAGGCTGAGATCTGATGATCATAGTTCAAAGCTAGCCTGAGCAAGAAGGCCGTGAGATTCTTATCTCCAATAAAACCACTCAGAAAAGCGGAAGTGGCGCTGTGGTTCAAGTGGAGAGTGCTAGTCTTGAGCCTTTAGCTGAGGGACAACACCCAGACCCAGAGTTCAAGCCCCATGACTGACCAAAAAATTATATATATATATATATATATATATATATATATATATATATATATATATATATGTGTGTGTGTGTGTGTGTGTGTGTGTGTGTGTATATTAGCATATGCTAAAACAAGATTGACAGGAGCTAGGTGCCAGTGGCTCTTGATTAGAATCTTAGCTACTCAGGAGACTGAGATTTGAGGCTCACATTTCCAAGCCAGCCAGGGGAGGAAAGTTTGTGAGACTCACATCTCCAATTAACCACCAGAAAACCAGAAGTGGCACTGTAGTTCAAGGGGGTAGAGCACTAGCCTTGAGTGAAAAAGCTCAGGGGCAGCCCCCAGGCCCTGAGTTTAAGCTCCAGGACCTGTACCAGAACACACACACACACACACACACACACACACACACACACACACACACACACACACACACACACACACACACACACACACCGAGGTCCTATCTGGGAAAGGGGTCTGGTAGGGGGGGAAAAGATGACTGGAGAGGGTGAAGAATGGTGAAAACTATATTATGTATCCAAGTGATAATGGAAGAATGGAGCTTATTGACATTGGTTTAGAAGGAAGAGAGGAGAAGGTCAGAGTTTGAACAAGGTACCTTTTATGTCTATACATGTCAAAATGAAACAGTTCTACATGAAGTATAATAGACTCTATGGAGAACTCAAATAGTATAATTCTCTAGAAAGACTAAATCAAAGCCCAACAAAATAAGTACCAGGAAATAGATATTTTCAAAGGGGAGGAGGGGAGATGAGGTCAAGAGAGACAATGCAGGTGGAAAAGGGGAGAAAGCAGTTAAGAGTTCATTGCATATACCATAGAATTGAGCAGAATCGGGGAAGGAGTAGAGGTGGAAGGGGCTGAAAATGTTGAAGAGATGATACTGATCAAGATGAGTTGTATCCATAAACTGTTTTGTCAAATGGCAAAAAAATCAATGCATATGCTAAAAATTAAGAAAAGTGAGGGAAGGGGTAGGTGGGTGGGTGAGAATGTTTAAATGGGTGACATTGATCAAAACACACTGTATTCATAAACTACTTTGTTGAATGACAATTCCTTTGTACAACTACTTAAAGCTAATGAAATTATTTTTTTTAAAGATCACTAGAAGAAAAAAAAAGAAACCCTTCTGACAACTAATTGATGCTAAAAAAAAAAAAAAGAAAGCAGAAAAACTTTTCAATTAATGAATGAATCCATTTGAATTTAAAAAAGAGATCAGGACTTCATTTCCGGATTTACCAAGCAGTTGTGGCATGGCCCAGAACTTAGTTTAAGGTCTCTGTATTGCTATTTGCTCCCTTGAAATTTGGAGACAGTCACCTTCAATGACTTACTTTGGGAATTAAAAGAATGAATGTGTGTTGTACCAGAACACTGCTGAGGTTCTATCAAGTTTCATTTCCTTCCTTTCCTCCTGGTTCATTCCATAATGACTTTCCACTATTCCAGCCTGTCTGGCCATTGGAATAACTTCTGGATAGGAGCCTTGGGTAGGTCATTTATAAATAATCATAGAGTAAAATCCCCTTATTCATGGATTTATTCCACAGGGCTTTGGCCAAACTTGGGTAAATAATCAAACAAATAAATAGAAATTTCAAAACCAAAAGTTGTAAATCCCTACACATGCAACTTAATTGAAGTGGTGCTCTCTGTCAGTCCCGCTTTACCTTCAGTTGTGTCTAAAATAGTTGTGTCATCTGCTGTTTTCCTGTCCTTAATTTTGTGGGGAAAACAAATCTGCCGCTCCATAAACAAGTGGTACCCCAGAGAACAAGGCAAAATTTACAGTGATGCTCCCAAAACCCAAAAGAGCCTAGAGATGTGCAATACTTCATTTAAGTAATGAAGTGAAATTTTTATATTAAAAGACACTATGGGGCTGAGAAGGTGGCTCAGTGGTAGAGCGCTTGCCTTGTATGCCTGAGGCCCTGGGTTCCACTCCTCAGCACCACATGAGCAAAAAGAAAAAAGCCGGAAGTGGCGCTGTGGCTCAAGTGGTAGAGCGCTAGCCTTGAGCTGAAGAGCTGAGGGACAGCACCCAGGCCCAGAGTTCAGACCCCACGACTGGACACCCCACCCTCCCCAAAAAAAGACACTATGTCCTTAATGGAAGCTGTGTCAAACATCCACTAGTGTACACGTGGTTTTTTTTTTTTAAAGCAGTGGTGTTCTGGGTCTATCTACCTAAAGTACTCAGGGTCTATTGTATTCCCACTGAACATAGGATACCAGGGTTACACTGGTTAAGAAGCTGTAAAGAATGAATATTCTCCACAGCATAAAGCTAGAATATACCTCCCCACCCATCTTCAAGTTATTTGGCCTTCTTCCTACACAAAGAAAACCACCTCTAGAATATACCATCTCCCATCTTCTTTGTCTATACCATATTACAGCAGTTGTTCAGGTTGCTCTGAGTCACTCTTGACTTTGTGGCTCCCCTGTTGCAGTGCTAATTCCTTACGGCTTTTAACAGCTACATGGTTTATGCCAATTTGAGATTTCTCACATTCTTTTTTATTCCCCCCCACCCCCACCCGAGGCCTGGCACTTGAAATCCTGAGTGCTGTCCTTGAGCTTTTTGGCTTAAGGATAATGCTCTACCACTTTCAACTACAGTTTCACTTCCGGTTTTCTGGCAGTTAATTGGAGATAAGTATCTCATGGACTTTCTTGCCCAGGCTGGCTTTGAACCAGGATACTCACATCTCAGCCTCCTGAGTAGCTAGGATTACAGGCGTGAGCCACCAATGCCCTGTAGTTCTCACATTCTTTCAAGATATTGTCTCTATTTTTGCTGTCCTTGCTTTATTTATTTATTTTTCAGTGTCCATTCACATGTTTTTGTTTTGTGTATGTGTCAGTCCTAGGGTTTGAAAGCAGAGCCTGGGTATTGTCCCTGAGCTTTTTTGCTCAAAGCTAACATTCTACCACTTGAGCCATAGCTTCACTTTTGACTTTTTTTTTTTTTTTTTTTTTTTGGTGCTTAATTGGAGATAAAAGTCTCAGCTGACTTAGAACCTTCCTTGATCCTCAGATTTCAGCCTCCTTTGTGGCTAGGATTATAGGTGTGAGTCACCAGTACCTGGCCATCTGGCCATTCATGTATTTTTAGATCTTTCATGATAGCTTAGGACTTTAATTTCTCACACTATTGACCCTTTGCTTTTTGTTTTATGTATTCATTTGCTTTCTTCTGCATTGACTTCTGTTTATTGCTGAGTCGCTCTCTGACATTTTCAGATAAGTTACATGATTAACTCTATCCATTTCTTTCACCTGCACTGATACTGCCTCACATATTCACTGCTCTTCAACTTTTTCTACTTGAAATCCAATATCTGTGGCTCATGTTTTCCCTAAGCTGTTGTATGCACTTATTTTTAGCCTAATTATGAGCATAATGAAGTTTTGATCATAATTTTCCAGGTTTCTCCTTCAATGACTTGAGTCATAACCTTTCTAGTTGCCAAGTCTATCCTTTTACCCCTTAGAAGTATGAATAAAATATTAAATTAGAAACCATGGTGCCCAATATCACAAATATCTTGCCACTGTCACTGCTACTTCCTTTCTTTTTATTCTCCACAATCCTAAGCTTCACTTGATAATTACAAATGACCCAGCCTGAAGACCTTTGTCTTTTTGTTCACTCATGTAAAGGGACTCTCACTGTGACCTGGCTTCTGTCTATGTTCCCTGTCAAGCCTCAGACGGTGAAACTAAAGGACATGGAAGGGTGTTTAAGTATCATTCAAAAATTAAAATAAAAAGGAGAACATCCGAAGGATTGTTTACCACTGCACCATTTTGAAATAGTTCCCCAAAGCCCTTTTCCTCCCCTACAGTATAGAAATTATAAAAATCATGTATCTACAGATTGTGGTGTGGCACAGATGAACTAGAATGTGTGAGCAAGCCCACCACAATTCCATACATATAATCTTCTCAAATAAATGCCAATTGAGCAAGGTATGGTTGCTTGTACATGCCTATAATCTCAGCATTGGAGAGGCTGAGGCAGAAGGATCTAAGTTTCAAAGTCAGCCAAGGCTATCTAGTGAGACTGGTTCAACCAAACAAAGCAGCCAGTTAAGTATGAAGTTAGTTCCATTGTCTGACCAGCAACCTCTGAAAATCAGTACTGTGGGGTCTATCTTTGACCAGTTTAAGCATCAAGAAATTCACAGCTTAGGATTTGCATGTTTTCCCATCAGATAATGTTGACTCTGGAATGATTCTTCTTATTTGGGACAAGTTCTGTCTCAAAGTTAAAAATGTCTAATCAAAATTTTTCTCCATATAGAAAGCCATCGTCAGTCTCCATCCAAAATTTACCTATGGACACTTGTCTCTCTTTTAAAGTGGCATGACCACTTTTATTACAAGCAGGAGAGTTCTTCAGATTTCTGAACAGAGTTCTCAAGTGCTTCCTCTTCTCCTTCAGCCATGCCTCATGGTTTCCATGGTTTTTAGCCCCTTAGCTCATCTTCTCTCCCTTTCGGACTATTCAGATATATAAGGCTGCCAGGGTCCTAGACTTGAGTAAAATATCTTAAGGAGAAACCTGCACATATCTTGTCTGGGTAGATTTCTTCATTCTATCAAGTCCAAGACCAAAGTTGCTTTTTTTGTTTTGTTTTGTTTTTAACTTTAACAAATTAATTTGTTGTAGTTAAGCTTGGAGTGAGCCAGAATCCTCGCTTTCTTTTCTTCCACCTAAACTCAGGGCATTGATTTGGGGAATCCTGTCTCTGAACGTCATATTTACTGTAGGTAAATAATCCACTATGATTCCAAAAGATTGAAGATCATCCACAGGTGGCTTCTTGAAAATCTATTTTAGACACTGCTTCGGGTTCTGAGAATACATATGTTAATGAGCGACATCTTTTCTTGTTTCTTACATATCTGTAAGTAGTTGTATAAAGAGGTTTCAAATTGACACATCAGTTTATTAGTACAATGCATCTTGATCAATGAAGTGGCATCTCTCCTTGCATTAACAGATCTTATAGATGTAGCAAAGTAGATAATTATGAAGAAACTAATTTGAACAAAAATTATAAATGTAGTTTATCCTCAAGGAGGCTTGATACAGTCTAAGAGGCCTTCTGGGAAATATCTCCCTTGTAGGGGAGATACTTCTAACTCAAAGATATATGTAATTTGAATGCTAAGTGATAATGGAAATTATTTTGAGCTTGAAGGTAAATAAAAGAGTTCCATGCAATGGAAACAAGTTGGGAGAAAATCATGAAGCTAGAAGTATGGCAAACCCAAGGATCTTCAAGAATAAATACTAATGCAACACAAGAACCTACAGGTGCACGTAAACCTGTAGTGATAATCAAGAGGGATATGTAGATCTATTAAGGATTTTGAGAGCAATTAGATACTTCTAAAGGTTTTAGAATTATGGAAAAAATAGAAGAAATAATGAGACTTTCATTTTAGCATTGAAAATGGAATCAAGAGAGAACAAGAAGGCCAGGAAAGGGGTTGTAGTAACTGATGATTATAGAATAGTCCAGGACAAAAATGGTGCCTTGGCCATAACTAGTGGCAATGTAAACAAGGAAAATGGGTAAATTTATAGAATCTGATTAGAAATGAAAAGGAGAGATTGTTGTCAAGGATGCTCTGTGTATTCGTCAGCTTTCTATCCCTATAACAAAAAATACCTGAGACAATTAACTTACAATGAGAACAAAAGAATCGCCTTAGCTCATGGTTGTGGAGTCTGAGATCAGGGAACTCTTTTTCCTTTGGTCTTGTGACAAGGGCAAGGCCAGAACAGCATGGAGGGAACCTGCTGCTTATTTCCTAATAAAAGACAAGGTAAGATTAAAAAGAAGTCAGGGTCCCATAGTCCTATTCAAGGGAATTCCTCCAGTGGTTAGGCTATATGTCCTACACACCAACAGCACCCCCACCCTCAGTGCCCCTGGGGAACTAACCTTTAATGCTTTTGGAGACATTCATGTAAACCATAGCAAACCATCTCTCACAGTTTGAATCTTCAAAATAGACACACACACACACACACACACACACACACACACACAATCTTTATGCAGTTGTGCAGAAGGTTTATGATTCAGCAAATCAGTGTATAAGTAGAGTGCATCTGGACCAATGTTACTCCTAAATGTACCTCTAAAGCCATGTACTACAATCTTGTTCACATCAGGGCATGCTGGGTAATACCAATTATCTAACTACTTAGAAAGTAACGATAGTTAGGATCAAGGTTTGAGGTCACCATCTCAACAAAATAGATGAGTATTTTGACATGTGCCTCTGATCTCAGCTATGTGAGAAGCATAAAAAAGAAGACCAGGGGTTAGGCTGGCCCTGGCCAAAAAGGAAACATGAGATCCAACTAAAGCCAAAGAACTGGAGGCATGACTGAAGAGATATTATAGCTTCCTAGCAGGCACAAAACCCTGAATTCCAACACCAGTACTACTAGAAAACAAAGACAAGTAGCTAAGCAAATAAGTAAAGGCTTGTTCTACAGCTTATCATGCCACCAGGAATGGTAGACCCTGTAAGAGATGGAGCCTAGGAGAAGGAAGTTAGGTTATTGGGGGTTGTATATTTGAAGGGATAAAGGACCCTTGTCTCTTCCTTTTTTCCCTCTGCTTCATGACCAACATGAAGAGAGCAACTTTTTCTACCATGCATTCTCCAGCATGAAGGCCTGCCTTGCCACAACTCTAATAGTAACAAGAGACAAGA
Organism: Dipodomys spectabilis; assembly: GCF_019054845.1. NCBI lineage: Eukaryota > Metazoa > Chordata > Mammalia > Rodentia > Heteromyidae > Dipodomys > Dipodomys spectabilis. The sequence goes on from NW_024870950.1 coordinate 11,133,824, forward strand.
GACTACAGACTCATGAAACCATGCGACAATGTAATTGTATCCTGCTTTTCAATTGATTTATCTCAGGCATTTTTGTCACAGCAATGGAAAACTAACATACTGTCCATGTACACATACAGGTGGTTGTTACTTCTATTTACATTTGAGAAGCAGGAGGTACAAAGAGGTACCATGGCTGCGCATGAATTAATGGGTGCTGAGATCAAAGTATTTACTAGCTACCCAAGTAGCTTATCCACTAAAAGCTCCCTGCAGGTAGAGGAGGAGTTTATCCAACTCAATAGCTCACACTTTAATGCACATTAAATTAAATAGCTACACACCAAATGCTGGATTGTGAAAGTTTTGATTTATTCAATTGGATGTTTATTCTAGTTTCCTTTGCTCTGCAAATATATTACTCCATTCGATCTCTTTATTAATTGTAAGATTTAATGAGTATTTATATTACTAAAACTAACATTGTTTTCTTGATAGTGTTTTAACATTTGTGTGTGTACACATGTATGTTAGATAGACAGGCAGACAGACAGGCAGACTGTAGGTTGGTTTGCATCCATCTTTGTTTTTGAGAAGTCCTGTCAGCCTCGTGCAAGAATATGCTTTTCCTGTGTTAGCTCTACCTTTAAGAACTGTTCTTTAATGAGTTTATGCTCAAAATCCGGCTCCCAGGCCCTCACCTGCTGAGTTGATTTAACGTCAGGTATCTTGATAAAGTAGCTGCCCAATTACAGGTTTTTATAATTGCTACATTGGGGCGGTAAGCCTGAAAAATATGCATGGGCAAGACCTCAGTGCCTCCTATATTTTTCATCCCTCCATGTTGAGTTTGAAAAATTGGCATGAAAATTGTTTTCTGACACTTCTTTTGAACCCTTAAATTATGTATCTATGACTAATAGCGATGTCTCAGGATGTTCTCCCAGAGAGGAAATCTAGTTTGAAAATCTGTCTTTTGTTTTTCATTCCACAATTTCCTAAAAAGATCAGCACAGGGGTGCTCTTTGCCCCTCTTTTGCACACAAAAATGGGCTCCTTCCTCTGCTAAAATGCACTTGGTTCATGTATTCAGACAGCTAATTTTTGTTAAGCATTTTCACATGTTCAAAATTAAAGCAGCAGCAAGGAGAGGCCTCCACGTGGAATGAATTCACAACGGAGCTTCAAGTCAAACCAAGGCTGTACATAATCACATGCCAGTCAGTCATGGGTGCTATTAATAGACAGATGTTTCCTTAAGGTACGGGCTGATGTTGTTCTGGTTTTGCTTGCACTTACTACATAACATTGCAATAAGTAGCTGTTGGAAGAAGGAATGGTCCCCAAACCTTCCTCCTACTGGTGACTTACACAGTCCTCCGTGTGGGTTCCTTTGTTTCTTTCAAATTCCGCATCTTATCTCTATGGATATTACCAATAAAAACAGCTCCACAGGTTGTCAAACTCTCTAGTCTCTTTCCTGTGGATTTTCCTTAACCAGTCCTGTGCTTGGAATCTCAACCTTGGCTCAGTCAATCTCTCACCACAGTCCTCAACTTCACCCTGCAGCTTGGGTAATTTGATTCCACCAGCCTTTTCGGTCACTTAGCCCTCCTGCCTCACTTTCCAGTGTTTGCATGGAATTCCAAAGAGGCAGATACTGACAGCTACCTAGAATGGGATGTCTGCTATGGAGACACACTTTTTCCTGGAAACCAGCCTTCCATAAGTGTCCCGGTGCCAAGTGGTCACTCTGCCACCGGAAACACCACTGCACTCGGCCATCCCATGTCCTGCTTTATCCAAGTTCGATTTTCACATTCCTCTGCCTCCAAGAGTTGAATTCTTCCTTGTCCATAATTCTGTCTAGTTCCCTCCTGCTCTCTAGTTGTCAATAGTTTGAAGTATTATTTGAACAAATAATGGGTGCCTTGATGCTATGTGTAAACAAACAGAAATGGGCAACAGCAACAAGAAATGTTTAGAAGTCATTCAAGTACCTACTAAAGAGCCCAGCTAAATTATCTTTGAAACCCCTTTCATCCCATATGATACTACAAGAAATACCCCATAAAATATATCCAAGGGCTGGGAATGTGGCTTAGTGGTAGAGAGCTTGCCTAGCATGCATGAAGCCCTGGGTTCAATTCCTCAGTACCACATATGCAGAAAAAGCCAGAAATGGTGTTGTGACTCAAGTGATAGAGTGCTAGCCTTGAACAAAAGAAGCTAAGGAATAGTGTCTAGGCCCTGAGTTCTAGCAACAAGACTGACAAAATAAGTCATTTGTGTGTGTGTGTGTGTGTGTGTGTGTGTGTGTGTGTATGTGTATGGCACTGGTGGTTCATAACTGTAATCCTAGCTACTAAGGAGGCTGAGATCTGAGGATGATGGGTTGAAGCCAGCCAGGGGAAGAAAAGTCTGTAAGGCTCACTTATCTCCAATAAACTACTCAGAAAAAGCCAAAAGTGGTGCTGTGGCTCAAGTGATAGAACACTAGCATTGAGCAAACGGACCTGAGTTCAAGCCCAGGCCCTGAGTTCAAACTCCAGGACTGACCAAAACAAAAAATTTTATACACACACACACACACACACACACACACACAAACACACATATATATATATATAGATGTATGTATATCAAAGTCATAGGATGCCTTCTTCATGCTATCTGAAATGTGATTCTAAACTCTACTGGAATATCTTAGACTTCATGGGAGGTTTGTGATAGAGACTTTTGTGCTTTATGGAGTGGAGAAAGGAATTGTTCTTTGCAGAGTGCAGGTGTTCTGTGAGCATGGCTGCATGTGCTGAAATATGCCCATGGGACCTTTTCTGACTACTTCACGGTACCTTTGGGTCTCAGAAGATGCTTTACCTCCTCAGAGTTCATGAGATGCTTGAAGAATCTTCCCTGTAATGTACATTGGTCTTCATTTTTACTGAAGTCCTTCGGTGGCTTTCTCTTTCCCATGGGATAGTTTCTAGAGTCCCAGCTATCATCTTTAAAGCCCTTGAGGACCAGGTTCCTTGTCACCCAACAGCTTCAGCTCATGCAGTGTTCTCTTCCAAAGCACAGGCTTCAGCTTTCCAAGATGACTGTGCTAACGGAGTTCCACAGGGTACCTCCCACCTTCTTGAATTTCTCCTTAAGAAGCCCATTGTTTTGGATGCTCTTTGCCCTCCATTTCCTTTTCAAAACCCTACTCTACTGCAACACTGAACATGAACAACACTTCTTTCCAGATATCCTCCTTTCAATTGAGTTGTTTTCTTTTAGACATGAATGATCTTTCCTTGGTGCCCTTCTACCCTGGTTAGTATATTTTTGTTGCATCTTTTCCTTGATCAAACCCCACACAGTAGATTTCCAGAGTTTCATCATTGTTTTTCTATTAACATTATTTTATCTGATTTTTTAAAGTAAGTTCTCTGAAATATCTGCCCAGTAGGGATCAGAGTTTCATATGGAAAAAGCTGAGATCCAGTAAACAAGAAGTATTTTATTCAGATTACATTTCTAACCTTTTAGAGACTTCAGTGAATAATTTAAACCTACTATGCTCCTTAATCGTGTTGCATGTATTTTCTCAACTGCACAATGGCCCTATGAGATATCCCATATCATATTCATTTTTTTCCCAAAAGGTAAAAGAAAGGCTTTGAGAACTGAAATAGCTTATGCTGTGAGATCACAATGCTAGCAAGTGCCAGACAGAAGCTCAAATGCATCTGTCTCCGAATTTTTGTTTTAAAGAAAATCTGATATTGGGTACAGACGAAGGCTGTCTCTCCTAAAGTATGTTCTAACGGATGCTAAAGGTTATGAGTCTGAGATAAGCTCCTATGACTAAGTTAAGAAAATGGTAGATTATACAAATAACAGGATTTCTCAGATTTGAGTGAGTGAATGTAGTTAGTGCTGGACTTTCCTGAGAGTAGGAAATTTTGAACTTTTTTGGTGGAATATTCTGGAAGATCCTGACCAGGGATATGACCTATACTAAAGATCCCTGTTTTTCAAAATATTATACATAATTTAGCTGAATCACCTAAAATCAAACCTGTGGATCCTTATATAATACCCATTACTAACTCCTGTAAGACATATGAGCATCCTCAGCAAATATTATTGTGATGTTTAATGGAAGGCAGATTGACACAGCATATGCATTTTCCAGTAGCATCCCCTCCCCCCGCCCCAGTTTATTGTACACTATATAGCTTGTGGGTACCAGAGCCTCAGACAGCCAACTGTTGTAAATCACCCAAGAAAGGTGATCATTAAATAGATTAAAATGCATGGAAATTACCTAAATGTGGACCATTAGATTAAATGAAGCAGCTACAGTATAATGCCCTGATAGCTCCAGGAACTTTATTTAGATTATAACTGTTGCCAGTGTTGAGCAAATCACATGATTAAAGAGAATATTACAAATTTTACACCCCATCCCCTCCCCCCATCCCTTCCACCAGGGCTTTTACAATTGAAATTCCTCCAAGGTTTAATAAACAGTTACCTCCAAGAAGGCACTTTGAAAACTGACTTTCGAAACCAATCTGCATTTCGATGTGGTTCAGAGCAAAACCTTATCTCTATGTGGCATGTTTGCGGGAATAACAATGTTTAAATAATGTCTGAAATGGAGCATAAAAATCCTTTGTAACTCAAATGGACATATTGAGAAATCTTAAGCTTCAGCTCACATTACCTTTCTGATATTTCTTTCAGAGACTGACAGTAAGACATCACCAATTCCAGAAAGTAACTCTCCAAGAGCTCCTTGCACATTTCTGATGGACTTCTCACCCGCAAACTCTCCTCATAATGCTAATAAATGTCAATTTGGGGAGCAGAAATGGTTAGAGGTCTAAATTTTTCATCAAATTCCATGTGAAATTGAAGTGTCTATCTATTGCTTTCTGTCTAAAGTGATCACTGTATAAAAGAGAAGGGGAAAAAATAAAAACCACAGTGTATGCATGTACCTTCAAAAATACCTCCTAATTGGCCTCTGGGATATTCTGGGTAAGATGTTTGGGGCAGAAACAATTACAAGCTAATGTTTTTTGTTTTTTTTTTTTTCTCCTTCCTATGTCAAGTATGCTTTTGTCCTAGCTTGCATTAGTTTGTAGAAGCAGAAAGAAAAGAAAGGAGTTGGGCACTGGTGGCTCATGCCTGAAATCCTAGCTACTCGGGAGACTGAGATTTGAGGAACGTGATTCAGGATGTCTGTGAGACTCTTATCTCCAATTAACCACCAGAAAACCAGAGTGGTGCTGTGGCTCAAATTGGAAGAACACTAGTCTTGAATGAAACCCAGAGATAGCCTCAGGCCTGAGTTCAGGCCCTACGACCAACACCTCTTCCCTCCACTCTGCTTCCTCCCCCGCTCCCAAGAAAGGAAGGAATGGGAGAGGAAGGAGCTCAGGTTGGGGAAGTATCTATTCATGCCAACTATTATGCCTGGTAGTTTCTATTTTTACTACAGTTGATATCATTTAATCCTTCTAACAGTCTGCCCAAGAAGGCACTATTGACTCATCTATTGATTTATAAAACTGAAAACTTGATTAACTAATAGGCCATTAGGGAAGAAGCATATTTTGATCCTGTTTCTATCTTGGGCCAGTCCCATGCTCTCTCTCCACATTGCATTGTGTTGTTGTATTGAATGTCACACATGTGCCCACACAAAGCAGCTATAAGCATAGTCATAAAACATCCTGACAGCTGTTCACGGGGAGGCTGGGCTGCAGATGTTAGGGAAGGCGGTCGTGACTAGGCCCTTTTACAGAATTAACGAATGCTGGGAAAAGCAATTATTAACTAACTACTTCAGTCCACCCAGGAACTCTGCTCATTATTTTATATATGATATTTAATCCTCACGGCAAATCTATGATAGCCACCCGAGTGGTAAACTTCTGGAAGTTACTGAAGTAATGAAGCCAGACCTATGAATCAGCACAACCTTAAGACCATACTGGGCTATTCAAATTCTAGTAAAGAGAACATGCATTCTTTTGCTTGTTGCTTGGTTGTTTGGTATGTTTACCTGTACTTTTCAAAGCAACATTGTTTAGCCAATTCACTTTCCTTATACCAATGATGTGAAATATGGGGTCTATTAGTAAACTCATAAAGTATGCATTATGCAACCAGAACCACAGTTTAATTTTAGAACTTTTGCATCACTCTGGAAGCCTGGGAGGGAGAATACCACATTTGTAGGCAACCACAATTTCTATTTCTATTGATTTGCCTATTCCATACATATAGACTAAATAAGGTTCATATGAAATACAGGCATCTGTGAGTAGTTCTTTATTTAGAATAATATTTTCAGGGGTTACTGGCAGTGTAGCATATATCCTTGAGTTTTATTACTCAGTCATAATGATAAGAATACATCATATTTTATTAATGTGGTCTTTAGTGGATGGATATTTGAGTTGTTTCCACTTTGGGTCACTATAGAATACTGACATCATGTGCAGTTATGGATATTTTTTTGTAGATATATATTTTTACTTTTCTTGGGAGATATACCTATGAGGAGAATTGCTGATTTATCTGATACCTTGATGCTTTATGTTTTGAGAAATTTTCAAACTTGTTCCCTCAGTGACTGCATGATTTCACATCCTCATCAGCATTTTAGGAGATCACGTCCTCTACATTCTGCCCGTGATCTATTCTCTTTTGATTTTAGCTCTCCTAGAGAATATTCTCTTTGCAATTTTCATTTTTATTTTCCCAATGAAAAAGCATGTTGAGCTTCTTTTCATATGGTTAGAACTCATCTGTATATCTTACAAGAAAAATGTCCAAGATTGTTGTTTTTTATTTCATTGGTTTGTCTTAATTTTCTTTACAACTGCATCTTTTAAATTATCTCATACTCAATAGATGATATCTGTGCAACACATTTTTTAATGTCGATGTCACTCAAGTTATCTATTTCTTTCCTTCTGTCACTTGTGTTTTTCATGTCATATTTAGGAAGTCGTTATTTAACCCCAGGTCATGAAGAGCTGCTTCTGTGTTTGTGTCTGAAATGTTCACACGTTTAGGTCCCAAGTCTGTGATACATTTGAGCTGATTTTTGTATTGGTGTGAAGTAGGGATCTGACTTCCTGCTTTTGCACATAGATCTCCAACCGGCTTTGAATGGCAATATATTTCCTATGTAACTGTCTTGCAATCTGTATGATAGTTATTTGACAGCCCATCTTACTTCTCTGTTAGCAGTACCAAGGAATTGGTAATTAATATTTAGTAGATTGGTTTAAACTGAAAGGAAAGAAGTGGGGAATGGTGATGGATATAAGAACAGAAAAGCAATGCACAGACATGGTTCCATACAAGTCTCTGTATTCATACAAGCCTTACATTCATGCTGCTTACTGTATTCTAGATCATTGCATTCTCACCAACATACCAACAACTATAAGCAGTGTTCACGGGATGAGGATTTCCCTTTAAGAACTCTTCTGGTAGAAACAACAGGTTGACAAGTTAGTGGGAATAAAGAAGAGAGAAGAATATGAACGGGGAAATATATGCTCAACAGGTGAGTCTTGGGATCTCATTTACTTGACAGAAGGAACTAGTTCTGTCTAGTTCTTTTAAAGTGAGCCAGGACTCCAAATCATCTTCCCATTTTCTAGCCTCAAGATGTGAATCTTGCACTATGCAGACCAGCTGGTTTTCTAGAGTCAACCTTTTCCTTGTCTTATGCCATTGGTCGGAGCCTCTTATTCCAGTAGCCACAGCAATGATGTTGAATGTGGTTTTCCTCATAGGATACAAAGCCTGGTTTTCCTTAATAAATATTGAGCATGCAAGCAAGGAAAACAGCCGTGCACATCTGCAAAACTCTTTGAAGCTGATCACTCCGTTTACAGTGAATTAACATCTAATCAGCAAGCAATCATGCCTAATAATTTTCAGATTTGCTCATTCTTTATAGTCTCATCTCTCAAAAGACTGTCAAAAGAACAATGATTGGTGGGGGGGGGGCTCTTCTCACTGAAAGTCGCCTAAAGGACCAACCTGTCTGCTGTGTTCTTGTAATTATCTCTCAAGGCAGGTCCCTCCAGCTTAGTCCTCTGCAATGATAATAACGGTACTAGGAACAATGGTGGCAATGAATGTGATGCAATTGCATTTGAGATCTGAACAAAACTGAAGAACCGTGACATTGCAGTTTAGTCTATAGAGAGAGAATGCACTTGGCTATCTGCCCCGAAGTTTGTTTTTTTTCCTCTTGCCCAATTCTTACCAGTTTTCTGTCACCTCTCCACCTGCCTTTCCTTCCAATTTATGTCCTGAAGCTCTAGAACAGCAGAGTTTTCAAAACAATCCTTGGACTTCTACTGTCTTTTGCCAGAAACCCTCTGGGGTCTTTCCCTTCAATGTCAGCCATCCATTTCATTTTTTAAACAATGTTTCTTATATTGAGTCCAGAGCCAAGGAAAAAGACAGAACAATGGGAAATGTCACATGTAGAATGATTCGGCCAGATCAATCTAGGCTTTTTGAAACACACACACACACACACACACACACACACACACACACACACACACACACGTACTACATACACAGAGAGAGAGTAGGGGCAGAGACAGAGACAGAGAGACAGAGATAGAAACAGTTATTGATCTCTCCAAAGTACTGATCTTGTTCAAAATGTTTGTAGAGCCTAATATTTGTACATCCTGCTTTAGTTATTCTTAATGAGACACAATTACATATATATCCTTTCTTTTCTAGAACACAGCAACATCAAGATGCCTAGCATGTGCATCTTCTACTAGGAAGCCAAACCCAGGAGGTTCAAGTCCTCTCTGTAGACTTGAAGAGAGCTTGAACCCTGGAACATTCTATCTGACTGAACTTAAAGGTATCAGATTTACACTCCTATCCATCCCATTCCTGTTCTTACTCTGGATAAGAGAGGCCACCTGACAAAGGAGGTGAAGTTGCTACAACCACCCAAAGCTTCGATACCCAACTTGCTACATTTATGACTGTTCCTACTACCCTTTATTGTGTCTGAATGTTTGCTTTCCTTGCGGTCATGAGAGATTAGACCCATTACCAAATGAGTTTTGTTTTTTATTTTTAAGATTTATCATTCACATGTCTAAGACATATGGCTGCTGGTTACAATTCAAGGTCACTGAGTTCCATATATATTATATATGTATTATATAATATACATTATACAATGTATATATATATATATTTCCTTCTATACAAAGTCAAAGGGTAAGACTGCAACCCTCTATGACATAGAGTAAAACTCTAGATTCTAGAATACTCTTCTAAAACAAAATCTCCCTTTTCCCTTTGTTTTATTGTCTGAAGCTCAAAATTTTAGGTTTTAGATGTTAGTTTTAAGGGTATTTTAACATTCCTCCAAGAAGATCTCCTATGTCCCATTGATATCAATACTTCTTTGGGGACATTCTTAGACGTCAGAATTCTGACGTCAGTATAAAGACTGAAGTCTACTTTGGATCCTTGTAAGCGTGTGTGTGTGTGTGTGGTTGTGTTTGTGTGTGTGTGCATGTACATGCGTGTGTGTGTGTGCACGTATTTGAGTGAGAGCGACATAAAGAAGGAGGGAGAATAGAAGAGTGAGAGGAAGATAAGAAGGAGAAGGGAGTATGAGGAAGAAGAGGAGGGAGGAAAAGGAGGAAGAAGAGAAACAAGCATGAATATGGAAATAAAGGAAAAGCCATATTCAGCCAAAACATTGGGGAGTCTAGCCAAGAACCTATTATCTTCCTTTTCTTTTTCTGGCTATGTGATATCAACAAACAATTCATCTAATTTTCCTTGGCACTGAAATGAGCCCGATCTCTTATGAGTGAATTTCCCAATGGTTTTGTCCTGTGTTAAAAAAGAAAAGACATTGCTCTTTACCTCTGCCCTTTTAATAAGACTTCAGCAAAATTCTCTCAGCAAGCAAAATATCTCCTTGGCTCTTTTCCATGCTTCTACCATACCTTTTTGATTTCTGTCACTGCTCAGTAAAAGCCTGGATGTCTCAAATTCCTGACTGAGAAGGTCCAAGGCTCTCTGCCTTCAAAATATTTTATCTCATTTTCTGTTATTCTAAGGAGAAATATATGGTGAACAACCAGCTAAGATCTCTGATAACCAGTTCCTCTCAATGAGATTATCCCTCCATCTCTTCTTCTCTCTCCCTTTCTTCCTCCCTGTGTCTCCACCTCCCTTCGTCCCTCCTTTCCTTCTTTTTAATTCTCAGACTTTCTTTCTTTCTCCCTCCCTTTCTCTTCCTTCTTTCCTCCCTCCTTGCTTTTCTTTTTTTCTTCCTTTCTTTCTTCCTTTCTTTCTTCCTTCCTTCCTTTCTTTCTTTCTTTCTTTTCTTTCTTTCTTCTTCCTTCCTTCCTTCCTTTCTTCCTTCCTTCCTTCCTTCCTTCCTTCTTTCCTTCCTTCCTTCCTTCCTTCTTTCTTTCCTTCTTTCCTTCTTTCTTCTTTCCATCTTCCTTCCTTTCTTCCTTCCTTCCTTCCTTCCTTCTTTTCCTTCCTGATATATTTAGTAGGTCTACCAGATGTGATTTGTACAAAAAGGGAAATGCTTCTGGATTGGAAGAGAGGTGAGGAGATGACTATCTCTCATGTTCTATCCAGCCACAAAGAAAAAAATTACTACTTTGCAGGACTGAGGTTTGCACTCAGGACCTTGCCTATCATAGACAAATACTCTACAATCAGGGCAATGTGCCAAATTCTTTTGCTTTTAGTATGTTTTTGAGATAAGGTCTTTGCCAGGGTTGCCTCTCATGTCCATGTTCCTTCCTCTGTCTCCCTAATAACTGAAATTACATGTATGCACCATCATACCTAACCCCAAGAATTATTTCTTTAAAATCTTCATTGCTTTTCTTCCTTTTATATTTTTTAGGAGTAGTTATGTTCCTTTGTAATTCACTGATGACAGTCGATATTGTTAATTATCATAAAATATAACACTATTGATTGACTTTTTGTCTTGCTTTGGGAAGAATATTTGCCTTGCACCCTAATAAATATTGTTGTATTCCCCTTTATGTCTTTTTATTTGTTTGTTTGTTTTTTGGTCGTGGGGCTTGAACTCTAGGCCTGGGCACTGTCCCTCAGCTCTTTAGCTCAAGGCTACCACTCTACCACTTGAACCAAAATGCCACTTCTGGTTTTCTGGTGGTTTATTGGAGATAAGAGTCTCACAGACTTTCCTGTCTGGACAGCTTTGAACTGCAATCCTCAGATCTCAGCCTCCTGAATAGCTAGGATTATAGATGTGAGCCACCAACTAGATACTTAATATTTTAGCAGGTACCATATGCCTGAATAGATGGATTAATTGTTTGGATCTGCCCCAATCTGGAAGCAAAGGGCTGGACCAGATGTTCTACAAGCATACTATAGCTGAAGACTTAAAATTGACCTCCAGTGTGGATGCCATTGGTAAGGGTCTCCAACCAAGGATTGACCAGAGACAAGGGAGCAGCACACAGGAGCTGCTGAATAACTTTTCTTTTTCACTTCTGATAACTACCTCTAGACACCCTGAATCCTTTGCTCATATACTGAGGTACTTTTTCTAAATAGAAGCAAAAAACTCTTAAAATGTCATAGGCTGATATAAGCTAAATTATTTACACCCAAATTTAAACTAATTTAAGAGATGGAGGAAACTCAGAGGTTTAACCATCTGGGACAGGGGCCTAAGTCATAGTTAAGAGAAGGTCAGTGCCAAAGCAAAGGGGCTCAGTTTTGGTTTGGGGGCAGGGAGGAGTTTCAGTCAGCCTATTGTGGCTGACTGTAGTTTTCATATTGGAATGACTACGAAATTGCTTACATAAAGTTTCTGTAAAGGTTTCACTCTTTTAAAAAAATTAATCTGTACAGATTTCTTAAGGAAACATTACATGAAGAATAAGTGCTCCAAAAAAAATGAACCATTATTTAGACCAAAGCACAGCTTTGGCCTTGTAGAGAATACAGCTAACTTTCCAGAACTTGAGAAAGTTTCCATGGAGCACAAATTAATCTCAGAGAAACAACACTTGATTCTTGCTTGCTTTTGTTTCCTTTTTTTTTTTTTCTTTAATGAGTGTTTTTATTCCTATGTTGCTGATAAAATGGTAATAAAAATAAAGGTTAGAAAGAAATATTGGATAAGCATTCTCCACAAAACACCCTGAGTGATTTTTTTAAACATATCAATAGGAAAATATCACTTTTCTCCTAAAAATTCCTTCAGATATTTAAAACTTCTACCAGGGATCCTATAGGGTCTGCACCCCTGCTGACCTCTTTAACTGTTGGAGAAACTCCAGCCAAGTTGGATAGAATTCCTAACCTTCCCATGAGCCATACTCTTTCCTACCGTGGGCTTTTGTTCCAGCTCTTCTCCACAGCGATCCTTTTCCTTGCCTCTTTAACTGCTTCATACCTATTCATTCTTCAGATTTCCATGAAATAACGGTATGTGAAAGAGGCACCCTAACCCTGCAGTCTAATTTACTTCTTTTTCTGTTATTCTCCTTAGAAAGCACTGTTATTTTTCCCCTTTACACTGAGCACGTATAACAAGTTTTAATTATACAATTATCTGTATATCGATGTGTTAAATGTCTCTCCCTACTACAGCTGTCATGGGAGGAGCAGGGTGTCTGTCTTGTTGATGGTCACGTCAGTATATAGGAAAGGACTCAACCCCTCCAGGATCTCCATAAATACTGATCCATGGGTGATAGGAGTACTAAATGAATGAATGAAACAAACAGCAATATTAGAATCATTGTAATTTTAATATTAAGGATAAGGTATAGATTTGGCATGACTGTTCTTCTGGAGATTCTTGTGTGTGTGTGTGTGTGTGTATTGTTTTAGGGGATGGTGGTAGTGCTGGGGGGGGGGGTAGAGTTTATGGCTTTATGTATGTGAAGCATATCCACCCTCTACCACTGAGCTTCATCCTCAGCCCTGCCCCTCCATTCTGTTGTGTTTCTCCCTTTCTGTGATTCTAAACATCATCTTCTCCTGTTATTCTTTTACTTTCTCCAAGTGGATCCCCTAATGAGCATTGCCTGGGATTTCTCTTCTTACTCCCAGAGACACCAATAATATACCATGTCCCTGTCCCTTTCCCCAGACCTTTCTTTCGGATTTCTCTACTGGAAATCTGGGTGGCTACGAAATAAGAAGCAGTCAGTTCTCCGGTTTGATTTCAGTTATTGATAAGGATCTATGACTAGTCCCTTAGACGTCTGATTGCTAATCCATGTGTGAACACACAAGCTGGCTCACTGACAAAATTTCTGTTATCAGGAAGAGATGGTCAAGGGGTAATACCAAGAAGCAGTCCTCGTCTGTCCCAAGTGACTTTCCAAAGATTCAAAGAACAATGTTAGTAGGGTGAAGCTCAAGGTCATCCAAAACAACCAGACCTAGTGTCTGAGGACCAGCCTCAAGTTTCCAGGAGACAAAAGAAGGGGAGAGATCCAGAACTGCACTCTGTGCAACTTGTAGGAGTTCTTACTGATGGAAATGTAGATTGAGCAGCAACAGTAAGAATTAAGTCACTCAAGTTTGGGTAAACAAGGGGGATATTTATGGGTTATAACAGAAATGATTTCGTCATGTCTGAATTTACCTGGATTATCTTAATATAATACAAAGAGTTAGACACATCCCTAGAGCCAGTTGACAATGCCCATGACTCTAATGGTTGTTTCTATGTATAGTTCACTGTGATACTATGCAGGAAAATCCAGCTAGGGGTCCTGGGAGGGATATCATAGCAGTTATGACTCAAAGATGGATGTGGTCATACCAAGCTGAATCTATACGCATGGTCAAGTAAGCCTAAACAAGCAAATAAAACTTTGTGATAATTATGAGCAGTATGGTTTTATTAAAGTTATAAGGGAAACTTACATAGACATAAATGTGCAAGCATATACTCCTAGGATTATCTATTTGTGGTGAAAATAGGTTTTTGTAAGGTACTACAAAAAGGTACTACAGCCTGCCATTGTACTTTTGAAAAGGGAGAAATATAAAAGGAAATTATTTGGAAGCAAATTAAAAAAAAAAAAAGGGAAAATACACCACAGTTGGTAGATTGAGATTTTTATTTCATTTTGTGTCTCCTAACAAAGGAATCTTCAAAGCACCAGCACTTCTGTCTTGGCAGTCTGGTGTACTCATTCTGTTGTTTTGGCGTCTTTCATTAGATAATCACCCCACTTGGGACCACTCTTAGATAGAGAGATTAGGAAGAATGAGGGAACACCAGCTCAAGAAACTTGACCCTGGCTTTACTGCTTATCACTGTTGAGGTGGGAATCCTTCTTGAATTAGTCTCCAATTCTGGACCTTCTTGTCTATAAACAGACATTCATTACTTGATGAGGCTGTTTCACAAGAGCTCTTAAAAATCTTTAACCTTGTGGGTGTCTATTGCCAATTCGATGGATTAGCAAATTATGCACTCCCATAACAATTCATTGTCCTCCTAGAATGAAATGTTCAGCTCTTGTCCTACGCTGGTGTCCCTTGAATAGTTTAAACTTTGTTTATTTATATGCCCTAAAAGGCACCCTGTGAATCATGGGTAAGATATACACACAGTCGATCATCCAAATGAGCATGTTGACCATTAACAACTGTGTTCAATCTTTGACTGTCCTAAACACCCCAGGGCTCTGAGAAGAGGCAAGCCTCTTAGTCAGGCTGTTCATATCTTAGTAGTGTAATCCCAGTCAGGAGGAGAGAAGCCTTATTTGAGGAGACAAAGGGATTGTTCTATTTGTAATGATACCTTCCCTTAGAAAGAGCTACCAAAGTATGATGCAAAAGATTGAACAAAGGAGCTATGAGTTTTGTCAAGTAAGGATTATTTTTACATTGATGACATATTGCCTTAAACTTTGTGTGGAATCTGGCACAGGGTCACAGATGTACTCCATCTGAATTGTGTCTTGTCTTTGAATAGTTTATCCAGTTTGATAGAAGAAAACTTTACAACTTAGTGACATATCTAAAAATGGATGTGAGATCCATGAAGGTAGCAATTTTATCCATTTGTCCTGAAGTTTTTCTAATTTATAATCATATTTAATTTTTATATAATTGATTACTATATACATATATAGGTGTAAATATTCAGTTGGATATGTATGTATAATACAAACACACATGCACATGTACATATATGTATTTGTTGGCATATGTATAGTCATACACATATAATATGCATATATGTGCACATATAAATGCATATATTCATATATACATGCATATACACACATACATGCATATACAAGTACATGTGCTCATTTAAATAAAGAATTTGTGCCAACAGTTGTAAGTTTAATTTGGAGTACTGCTGTCCAGGTGGATGTTTTTCACAGTTATTCTTCATTTCGTATTTCTTTCCTATCCCAAATACCCTTTTGGCACTCTTCAGCTCTGGAAGTCAGACTATCTGTCATTATTTCTCTCAGGAGATGTTAGTCTAATAATTCCCTGTTTATCATGTCCACACACACGGAATATGCAGTGCATGTGCAAATAATACTTTTGTCTCTAAAATAAGGTCTATTGTCTCCCCATGAAAGAAAAACATTTTAATAATGTTTCCTGAAAAATGAATTCAAATGTTTCATTGAATGACATTTCCCTTGCCTTGAGACCTATGCGGCTTTCATGGAAACATTTATTTCCGAAAAATGTAGAGAGGAAAAGAGAAGGTAACCACATTTCTTTCTGGCTGGAAAAGCTCTCCAGTCACTGAAGATGGTTTTGCCAAAAATAAAAAAGTTTGGCAAGACTCAATGATATTTTCAAATTGTTTAGTGGAACTGTTCTTATTCTATTTCATTCGGGTGTCCAATAGGTTCCTTGTTCAGGGATATGTTTCTTAGACAATGACAAGTTTTATAACAAATTATGAACTACAGTTGAAAAAATACAGTAACAGAATGTCACTCCTGATTTGTTTTCGGAGCTGGAGCTACATGGTTAGAAATATCGAAGGGGTGATCTGCGGGAGTGTAAATGCTCATTCTGCAGTGAGGAAAGACTGGAAATGCCTGTGGAACTGGGCACCAAAGCAGCCAAGCATGGCCAGACATCACATGGCTTGCTCCAGAAATGGGAAGAGAGATGGTCTCCTGAGCCAGCTGGCATCTGACCAGTGAACTCCCCACCACGCTCCGGCAGTGCCATTGCCTATGTACATGGATCCAGCTTTGCAATTAAATTCTGCACCAAGTTCCAAGAGGAGATTCCTCCCAGAGGGCTGCATGTACTCTTCGGGGTTTATACTCTGCTTCCAAGGGGACAGCCGTTATGTTCTGGCATGACATCAAAATGTTCCTGAATAGTAAAAGGAAAATAGTGA
Source organism: Dipodomys spectabilis (assembly GCF_019054845.1). Classification (NCBI taxonomy): domain Eukaryota; kingdom Metazoa; phylum Chordata; class Mammalia; order Rodentia; family Heteromyidae; genus Dipodomys; species Dipodomys spectabilis. The sequence goes on from NW_024870950.1 coordinate 11,150,244, forward strand.
CAGGAGAGAGAATAATGTTAGGAAGAGAAGAAGCCTGGTCTAGGAGTCAGAAGAGCGAGCCCAGAATCTCAGATTGTACTTGGAACTTGGGGGAAGTATTGTTCCCTTGAATCCTTACTTACCTCCTCTGGGAAGCCTGCTTGCTTTGATCCATTGATCTATGGCAAATATATGGAACCAATAAACACCAGAACTCTCCTTCTTCTGGTTTGAGCATAAAAATAATGATGTATCTTACTTTGTGTAAAGACTTCCCAGTCAGAGGGATCAGGAAGCTACCTGGAGCCACACAAACTTGAAGGTTAAAAGGAAACTGCTGTTTAATCAGAATCTCCAAAACAGAAAATGTGAGCCAGTAGACAGTTCAGAAAAGTGGAAGAAAATAGAAACAGGGCTCAAATCATTGATTGACTTGGGTGTACTCACTGACTCACCTTCTATCTAAAATGGCTCAGGACCTGCAGGTCTTTACCATATAAAGAAACCTTCAACCTAATAGAGAACTTTCATCTGATCAAGCATCTCCATTGTATTTGCTGGAAAATGGATTTGAGTTTTAGGTATAGGCTCTGTGTAACTCCTTTAGATTGAATGGAAAGTGTGGTGGATAACGAGATGACACTGACTCGTGATAACTTTTCCTTCAGGATAGCACCTTTTAGACATATTCTCCTCAGGGTGCTGAGGAAAGTTGGTTCTGTTCAACTTATGCCAATGGATGCTGGCATCAGATCAACTGAGCTTTTAAGTAAGGTGGTCTTGAACAAGTTATTCAGCCTCATGAAACCTCAATCTGCCTCTTCATAAAATGGACGCACTATTTTCCTACATACACATTTTTTAGTCATTTTGTTTTAAAAATGTGGAGGGTGGAATACATTTTGATTTAGATCAGACATAGATAAAACAACTTCTTAAAATTCTACATGTTTCAAGAGCTTCCTTGAATCACAGAGTTATTTTTACAGGAAAAGAAACGGGAGGTGCAAAGAAAAGTATCCTGCCCTTGTCATACAGAAAACTGGTGACTATTTTCAGAAACTCTCAGTTTGTTGCTCTTTTAACACAATGAGGCAACTTCCCAAGAGCTATCCTATTGCTCTCTGTCTAATGTAGCTATGTTCCTATTGATGCTTGTTGAAACTGGCCCATAGGTACTTTCCAGACTGCTCACACAGTATTGAATGGACTTGTGTGTGTTGATTTTGTTCTCACTGTTTTTTTTTTTTTGCAGGATGATTGATCCAAATATGTTCCATTCACTAGGTCCTTGAGACAAAATCTGTTTTTAAGTCATTTCTGTGTGAGGAGATACTGTCTGAATTGTACTTAGAAGGTCATTAAAGGTACTCTATCTTTGGGATCCTGTGACATCTTCCTCTTCCATCTAGAAATATGGAGTCATAAGATGGGAAAATGTCCTGGCTATCCTATTGATATGACATCCTTATAAATATAATCTTACACTACATAAGCCTGGAAACTTTTGTTCTTATGACAGCTCCACCTCAAGAACATTACTTAACCTTACTCAGACTTTATTATCCCCATTGGGAAAACCTAAGGTGATAATCTTGATGGAGTTACCATGATAGTCAAAGAAGCGTGTACTCATAAAAACTTTAACAGGGTTCCTGGCACTTGAGGCAGCTTGATAAATGACAAACTATGGTTATTACCATTATGAATTCTTCAAGAAATGTTTGGTGCCTTCATGATTCTTAAATGCTGTCAGGAATAACTGATGGAATAAAGGGAAATCATTGGGAGAATTCTACATTCAGGAAATCATTTAATGCCTGGCAATTTGGCTTGCTGCTGATGACTGTTTGGAACGGGATTTATTTTCAAAACTGAACTATTTTCAGAAGTTAACTATATCAATTCATATTAAAATAATTTTAGCCACTTTGGTTTTTTTTCTTTTTCCCAAAGAATGACATAATTTGACCTTCCTTTGATAGAAGGTGAGAACACAAAGCTAATCACAAGAAAAATGGAAGCGTTTTATACTGAAGGGACCAAATTTTAAAGTTCAATTTTATAACTCTTTTTAGATGTCTGTAAGCTTCACAATTCTCAGCTTCTATTATTTTTTGGTAGTCTACTCCGTTTCCCAGTGCATGTCAGCAATGAGTCTAAGAGGCTGGACTTACCTACTTGCTACATATATTAAGCAAGTCATTTAATGTTTTGATACTTCAGGTTTTATTTCTCCTATTATTTGGGGATGAAATGACATGTAATTGTAAAAGTATTTAATAAAATGGTTTACCAAAAGAGTTAGTGCTTTTATATGTGCTAAAGTCATATTTGAAAACAATGTAGACAGTAGTATGGAGGTTCCTCCAAAAACTAACCATAGAACTATCCTATTATCCAGATATTCCACTAGTGGATATTCATCCAATAGATCCCAAACAAGATTACAATAAAGCCATCTGCACAACCATGTTCATTGCAGCAATAGTCACCAAAGCCAAGATATGGAATCAGCCCAGATGCCCCTCTGTGGATGAATGGATCAACAAAATGTGGTATATATTATATATACAATGGAATTTTGCTCATCCATCAGAAAGATATTGTATAATTCACAAGGAAATGGAGATACTTGGGGGAAAATTACATTAAATGAATAAGTCAGATCCAGAGAAACAAAGGTCACCTATTTTCCCTCATTTGTGGTAGCTGGAATGTGCCTATAAAGCTACAAGTAAACATGTTGAGTGGTGTGCAAGTGATTACCAACAAATTAACTGAAGTATAGTAGGCTCTATGGGAAACTCAAATAGTGTAATTTTAAAAATAAGAAAATGAAGACAGATTGATAGGAGTTAAATCCTTTCTTCCCTCAGACTTCCAGTTTTAAAACTAAACAAAGAAGGGACCGATTTAGTTGAGGAGTATGGGTGAGTAAGAGGCAGGAGATTTAGACATGGAAAACTAAGAATGTGTAAAGTGGTGGCTCCAAATTGAAAGAGACTGAGGGATGATTCCTGGGGTGAACACAGAGGACAGAGATAGGCTGAGAGCATCTTGAGACCGTGCAGAATCTGAAGCTTATACATGAGAAGATGTCATAAGCTCTAATGGTTGACTTGCCATCAAACGCAAGGTCCTCTCGTGTAGATGTTAGAACACTGTCTCTTCGGATGGACCAGCATCATTGAACCCACCCAAAATATTTTAACAATCTCTGTATGAATTTCACTGTTTAATTTTCAGGAAAAAACCCTCTTCCTCAGAGGACATTCACCATACTGCCTTTGTCCATTTTGTACTGCTGTCACAGAAAAGTCTACCTGAGAACAGTAGAGCAGAATTTTATTGGATCTTGGTGCTGGAGACTGGGCTATTCAATGTCAAGGTGCATGCATGTGATGAAAGCCTTAGAAGGTAAAGAACTGAGATAGTACCCGTAAGAGTGGAGTCCCTGTGGACTCCTTACCTCTAAATACTGTCGAAATGACTATTGAATTCAACGTGAATTTTGGTGGAGGCAAGCATCTAACCACAGCTAAAGTCATGGGATATATTACTCAGCCAGAGAGTACAATGCTCTGATCGGCAGATGAAGGTGACGGGGAGTGTTTGTAGAAGCAAGGTCCTGAGGGAAGTATGAATCTAGGGCTGTACCACCAACACCTATACATCTACTCATGTGCATGTGCTGGAAGTACTTTATGGAAGAAATCTCAAAAGGGCATGGGTCACTAAATTTCACCCATCAAGTTAAGAGCTTTTATAGGAAAGAAATGTCTCCAACCTTCACAACCTAGCCACAGTGAAGTCATTTCTAAGCTCCTCGGTCAGATGCTTCTATCACAGAGAATGACACTCCTGCTATTATGACATTGAATATGTCATGTCTTAGATAAAACCAAAGCTCTCCATATACCTGCTTCCCCAGCCATCCCTAAGGTCAATCCAATATTCCGCCCTATAGACCATCAGCTTTCTAAGTAAAGGGACCATTTCATCTCTAGAGCTCTTACAATGTTGAGATAAAGGGCATGTGCTAAATGTTTGAACTTAGAAGGGGAGGACGGATGGAAGAAGGAGAAAAAACAATTAGTTGAGGGAGTAGTCTCAATTTCCTCATGCTAGTGGTTACAAAAACACAGCTGGGTGGCTCTTCATAAACTCACTTCTATGAATACCTACTCCCAAAGCTAAGCATGGGCACATAGATAGCATTAAACTTCAAGGAACAGAGTCTTAAAAGTCTTAAAAGATGCTAATCTCTTCTTTAACATACTGACAGAATCTCAGTTTATCATAAGATAAAAAGAAAGAAAGGAAGGAAGGAAGGAAGGAAGGAAGGAAGCAGAATCCTAAACCCTGATTAGACCATATATAGCATGAGAGTGGAGGGTTTGTGTTTTATTCCTTTCTCTATATATTGCAGCTCCTATCTATCACTAAGCACTTAGCAGGTTTCCTATAAATAGTGGTCAAATGAGTCATTGAGAGATGATTAACTCTCAGGTTGGGAAAACTATTCTTATGAGATGTGTGTGTGTGTGTGTGTGTGTGTGTGTGTGTGTGTGTGTGTGTGTGTATGTGTCTGTGTGTGTGTGTGAGTGAGTGTTTTTTATTACCTGTGAAGAAGTCAAAACTAATGAAGGTTAAGATGTATCTCTGATTCTAATAAAATACAAATGGAAGTCACTGCATCTCACTGTCCAGATGTGAGCGAATGAAAGATGTCATACCTGTCGTTGGTGTTGGTGACCTCTGGGGATGACTGAAGAAGAATGAATGTGAGTTGAGAGAGGATGGTGCCCTTGCATACACTGCCCAGGGCACACACCCCATAGTCATCAAATCAGGTCTTGATCTATCCCTAATAAATATGTGTGTCTAGTGTGAACCTAAAGCTCTTTTCTGTTCAAGAGCCTTAAATTTCTGATGTGAACTTGAGCATGATCTTTCACCTTTCTGCATTCATAAAATAGGAAGTATGGGGATTGACAAACACTCTAATCACTTGCTTTACTTTCATTCCTTAGTTTACTCTGAAAGCTGTTCTCTGCCCCCACTCCCTCAGTCCTGGGGCTTGAACCCTGGACCTGGGTGCTGTCCCTGAGCCTCTTTGTGCTCAAAGTTAGCACTCTACCACTTGAGTCACAGCACATTTCAAGCTTCATCTGAGTCGTTTATTAGAGATAAGAGTCTCACTGAATTTTCAGCCAGAGCTGGCTTCAGACCTCAATCCTTAGATCTCAGTCTCCTGAGTAGCAGTCACTGGTACCTGCCTTGAAATGGTTTAGTTCTGCAACACCACTTCATATTTATTTATTTATTTATTTACTTAAGTCTTTGGGGATCACCATTGCCTAAGCTTTTCATAGAGACAACCATTCTTACTCAGGACAAGGATTTTTATCACATTACACAGTATAGATGGAGAATAGTGATACATGATGAGTCTCTAAACCATCATAAAGCAATCCCAAAAAAGGAGGTATTCTGTAGATCTCATCGGTGCTATATCTCTGCCAGCAGGAACTTCTAAGCAGAAGTGTTAGGAATCCATGAAAAGAGATTCATTAGGCTGGTGAGGTAGGAAAGTGGTTGGGAAAGAGCCTGCTAGTAATCCAAAATAAAACAACAGGGACTATGACTGGCATCTAACGATTTTTGTTCTTCATTCCCTCAGAGCTCTCTGTTCTGGCTTGATGCTATTGTTTTTCCTAGGAGAAAATGCAGCTGTTTCTGTGTGTCTGGGGGGGTAGAGATCCATCACCCAGAACGTATCACAAACTATTAATAATGCATCACTGCAAATCTACCTTGTCTCGATAAATACCCTGTCTCTGAGTACAGATAAAAGGTCCAGCAAGCAGATGTTGGAATTTATTATTCCCACATTTCCCATTTCCAGTTTCTCTAAGAATGATACTCAGTGCCTGACGTCTCCTGTGAGTGGTAGAAAAAGAAAACTAGCATTTATCGGACAACTTCTCTGTTTTGCTTGCTTGTGTGAAATCATAGCAATAACCTCAAGACAAAGGTTGTCTCCATTTTATTTGGCAGATGAGGAAACCAAGGTTTGGAGAGGCAAAATGGCTTTTCTAAACAAAATACTTGCAAAGGATAAGATAAACATTCCATTTCAAGAGTTCTACACATGAGCTTTCCCTCTATCTCACTGGAAAGGACCTGGTGTCTTTTTTGTTCCCACTATACTTACCATAGTCCTGTATATAGTAGGTGCTTTGGCAAGCTTAGCTGGATCGAATAGTTGAGAGGTCAACGTGGTGTGAAAGCAATGGGGCTGATGGGTGCCAATTGATTCCTAAGGCTACTAGTCTTTTATCTTTTTGATTCTTCATATCATGTAGGATGTCTGTGATTAAGTGGATAAAATGAGAGTCCTCTGTAACCCCTGATTACAGAGTGGAGCAGGTTGTATTCATACTTGTCTTCATTGATCTGCATGCCTCTTCTACTTCATCTGGGGCAGAGTGTTATACGTGGGACTTTCACCTTGCATTTCAGCCTTGCATATAAATGTTGGGGAAAAATCAACAAACAGGGCAACACCTTTCACCCTGGGTGCTCCTGCTTCTTCCTGCCAATCACAGTATTAGCTCCCTTTCTAAGAGCAAACAAAGGAGTTGCTAGACATCCAAGGGACAAAGATTCCCCAGTGGACAAGGTCATACTCTGCTGAAAAGAAATGAACATCTATCCATTAGTCTTCCACTCTGTAGAAGGAGGAGGACAGACCAATTACCAACTCCACACGTCTGACCTGGGAAAGGTACCCAACATCACAATGCTGGCCCAACTGTTATAGATCCAAGAGAAGTGACTAGAAAGATAGATATAATTCCAGCACTACTTCCTAATTTCTATTCCAGGAGTTGTGGAATAGGCATTTGCCTGAGCTAAGAATATAATTTATAGGAGGTTTTCCCTGGAATTATTACTTCAGTGTGTGTATGTAGCTTTTTAGGTTCAAACATTCAGAATAAAGAAGCGATGTGAGTACCAAAACCCTACCCAAATTGTTAGCAACTCTTATTAGATTGTATTTACCCTCAAATGCAGAGCAAATGCTAGCCTTTGTACCAGAGACTCACTAGCTGTCCAAATGCAGTTTTCTCATGCAGACCTACATGTGGCCTACAATGGTTCTACCCTTCAATGATTCTACCCACAAACATATGTATACCTTCACCATGGACCTCAGATTTTTTTTTCACTCTGAAATCATCACAATTAGGTCACATTTTAATCCTTGTTAAGAGGAGATGAGAAAACACAAGAATATTCACGTACCTTCCCCAAGTTCTGTATCCATTCAAGGGCAGAGTTGGTATATGAGAATGGCTCAGAGAAAATTGCATTTCTTAGCAATGCGTTTCCCACTGTAGCTATTTAGAAGGAAGTGGCATATATCCTTAGCCCTCAATGAAATAAAACCTGAAGCTCAAATTCCCTAGGTACCGAGGTGCCCTTGAAGGAAATCACTCATCCATTACCCTTTGAAGTGGCTCCCAGAGATAGCCCAAGTTTTGTACTAGGGAGTTCTAGTAAAAATAGGTATTGCTCACCGGGCTGCATTTCAGCAGCCACAGGAGAATGATCCAAGTGGTCATAAGAAAACTGAACTATTTTACTGACAAATTAAAGGTTTGGGAGGCAGCAGGAGAAACTGGTCAGCTGCGAACTTGAGAGAGAACTAACTGCATGGAGCATTTCAAAGCCTCCACTTCAATTATGAAGGGAGAAGCTGAGGTGCAGGAAGTGGTCCCCCATGGGTGTGTACCTGGCATTAGATAGGCCCTCTTGTCCTCAGCAGGGCTACAAGCCTTTTAAGGAGGGGTTGGATAGGGAGATAGAGAGGGAAGGAGGACAGAGTGGGAAGGAGAGCAATCTGACCTGCCAGAAGGAAGGTGGGCCCAGTTTATCAAATTGTAGAATGCAAGAATTGGCTCTTGGAGACCACTGATTGTAAGAAGACCAAGACTGATAATAAGAAACTGACCCAAGCCTCTCGTCAGAGCCTGAAATACTTAATGAATAATAAACTTGGTTGAAACATTCTTTCTATTTCTTAAGTATAGTTAACCTTTGGCATCTAGGGACATTGGTTTCAATATCAACTTTGGATATTAAAACTCAGGGATTGGGCTGGGATATAGCTACGTGGCAAAGTGCTTTTCCTAACAAGTGAAATTTCCTGGGTTCGACCACCAGTTCCACAAAAGAAAAGACAATCCACAGACACTCAAATCCCTTACATAAAATAACTTAGAATTTAACTTCATATGTAACAGACCCACATCTTCTTGTATCTTTTTTACATCATCTCTAGATTATTTAAATACTGACTCAAGTAATCGATATTGCATATCATGAGTGCAGAATTTTAGGGTCCCAGCCCCAAATTCTGAGCTTCTATATGCCATAAATGGCCAGTCATCTCTTATACCCCAAATAAAGGGACATGGTCTGTAGCATAGAAAGGACATGTATCACATGGCATTGGTGGATATGGAAAGGCAGCATGTTTGCCTATATTCCAAGTACAGACATGAGCTATAGGTTTACATAGACAAAGCCTTAGGGGCAGGAGGTGAAAATACACATAGTTAAAGCAATCTCAAGTCTCAGATGTGTTCGGAGGTGGCACTGGAGACCTGCCAGTCTGTTGTCTTAGGATTGGTCAATGCATCTTCGTTATGGTAAGAGTCCTTCATGCCTGGCGGGTTGTTGGATCTCCCGTTTGCTCCCCTCTTGGGTTCCAAGATGGTGGCAAAGTGACTGCAGGAGAGAATGGCTCAGAGTAAAGGGTCTAGATAAAAATGGAGGCTAGGTGCCAAGCTTTACTCCTGCTTTTAATTAATTCATGGATCTGTTCATCAAGGACCCCCAAATCAGCTCTTCAATATCAGTTCCATCCGCATATTTTACATTCCGTAATTCCATGTTACAGAAAAAGAAAAAAAGACCAAAGCTTGGGATGTTTGAGTAAGATGACTTCCTACTCATTGAAATTACCATCTTTTCTGACGTGCTATGAACTCGTCAGGAGTGCATACTGTCACCATCTCTAAGCTTCTACCGCATGCTGGTACCTACCTCATATTTAGATTGCAATGCCCATTTACATCTCTCTCTTCCTGATTAGATCTTAACCTGCTAAGACAAACTATGTGCTAAACTTTGTTTATAGTTTTATCCCAAACCCCAGCAGAGTTCAATGATTGCATAAAGAGATGTCCTGAGTCCACTTGGGTATCATTTCCCAGTTTTCAAGACAATAGATACTATTCAGATTTTCCTTCTTGAATACCACATTGTAACTCTGAGAATTTATTTTCTCTTCCTCCTCTGCCTCCTCCTCCTCTTCCTCCTCCTTTTTCTTCCTTCCTCTTGCTCTTCCATTTCCTCTTCTTCACCTTTCCCCTCTGTTTTTCAATAAAACTCGTTAGTCAGTTCCCAGCCAAGGGGAGAGTTACTCAGGACACAACCTCACTGCAAAGCAGAAGTGACATCAAAGAGTGTCATTCATTTTTTCCATCCCAGAAATGTCTGCAGCTTCAATAACAGAAATAATTGTCATCTATTGAGATGCAAATGGTAATAACAGCCATGTTGACAATAGTTGCTGATGTTCACTGGGAATTTACTATGCCCTCCTCCGTTCTCAGGGATTTCCTTATTTAATTTCCACAACAAGCATAAAATGTGTTGAGAATTCTCATCTTTGTATTGTAATAGAACGAATGAAGGTTCACAGAGACTCAGTCTGCATCCAAGAACACAGAAGCATAGTTTTTATGTTTTGTCTAATTTCTGAATCAATAAAGTTTCCCTTGTGTCTTCAATGCATATCCTATGAAACCAGGAAAGTTGAAGGGATGGGTGGGCTTAGGAAGGATGGGTAGAAAATGGGTAGAATGATGAAAAGGAGGATATTGATCAAGATGCATGGTGTTCATAAACTGACATGTTGAATGCTAACTCCTTTGTACAACTACTTAAAGATAATGAATATATATATAATGAATATATATGTATAATGGCAAGTATGAAGGATAAGTGGAAATGGCTATCTATTGAGCAGCTATTGAGGGCACATCTTGTATGCAAAGTTTACTAACGAGTTAACATAGAACTAATGTCTGTACCTTTTTAATGGATTGATATAAAAAGGGACTGATGGAACTAAATTGATTTAGAGAGGTTAAGGCAAACAGCTGGACCAATTGACCTTTGAATTCCACTCTATGATTCACAGACACTATTCTAAAGATAAATGAGGCCACATAGCAAACCAAGAAGGAAAATATACAGGTCTTTAAGAGCTACTTTATCACATAGTGAAGGCAGGGGCTCTTCCATCTTTGCCTAAGGGCTGTCTTCAGAGAGGCCATGGCTGGCGGCTCCTCCTGTGGGAAAGCCTTGCTCCCTGTGGCTGAGGGGCCAGGATTCAACACAATTCCTTTGAAATCAGGGTAGAATGACGATTACTTAATATTGGTTCAGGTCTGCATACTTCACTGGCTTCTCTTTTTTTAGTACCACTTTAAGTCTTCCCCCTTGGGATGGTTTAAACAACTCTATCTGTTTTAATGACAAACTATCCATCCATTGGACTGGAAATGAAAACCAAGCTTTTATTTAGCAACCAGTCTGTTTATTTATTTTCCAAGTTCATGAGTTTATATGCGTGCTGCTCTTAATGGGCAGTGCATGAAAATACCTCTTTTCATTTACATTGTTGCCAATAATGGCTATTATCGAGACGTTAGAGGCAAAAAAATACCTTTTTGCCTGTGAAGATGATCTGCATTTGTTTATGTATGCTCAATGCAGATTAGTCAATATGCTAAACTTTCTTCCTCTCTTATAGATGGCCTTATGCCAGTCACATAATTTTCCCCACTACTGCATATAATTATACATATAGGTGTTCTTGTGCGTGTGTGCATGTGTATGTGCACATATACATGCACACATATGAATACAGATATCATGGGCATACACAGGCATGTGCATGTGTGTGTGTGTGCATACACACAACTCTGAGTGAAAATGGAAGTCTGCTTCAGGAATATGAAACCTACTACACATCAAATGCAGAGACATTGGGGCTGGGAAGGTGGCTCAGTGGTAGAGCGCTTGCCTTGCATGCCTGAGGCCCTGGGTTTGATTCCTCAGCACCACATAAGAAAAAAGCCAGAAGTGGCGCTGTGGCTTAAGTGGTAGAGTGCTAGCCTTGAGCTGAGGGACAGTGCCCAGGCCCAGAGTTCAGGGCCCACGACCAGACCCAAAAAACAAAACAAAACAAATGCAGAGACATTGATATGTTCATCTATGCCACCGCATCTTGTCTTAAACAGAAGAATTGATGGACTCAGTCCATATATAACCAATGCAAGCTTTCATAATCACCTAAAATCATTTCAGGCTGCAGTGGAGAGGCCTACGCCATATGAGTCAAAACAAAGAAAACTCATTTCTGATCCAGAGGTTGCTAAATGTGATGTGTACAGGCAACATTGTCTCTTTTTTCCTCCCCAGGTGTTTTTGATTTTTGAGAATGACATTTGTGGAGATTTGTGGGTGATTAGCTTTCCTCATGAACGGGTAAGAAGGAGCTTGTTTTGGTTGACTTTCACATTTCAGGTAAGATGGAGAAAGTGAGAGTAACTGGCATTTGTTGAGTAGCATCCTGTTTAGGATCTTTAGTTGATACTATCAGCATTGTCTATAAAGACTTGTCTGAAAATTCACATTATACCGATAAAGGATCATTTTTGTTTTGTTGTCGATCAGGTAGGCACTGGGGGTGATTGTTGGCAGCTAAGAAAGGTCAGACTGACAAGAACATGATGACAAGAGGCTAGGTGTTTGGTAGGGGAGGAAAGGTTAAGCTTGGTCCTGAGATTGATGCTGAGGCCTAGAGTGACAGAGAGTGAGCAAAGAGCATTCTCACTTGGGTGGTTTTATGTTGCCAGGGGACATGTCCAAAATGATTCTGACTGTCACACTATAGAAGTTGAGGTACTTAATATACAGGTATATAATATAATAGGTAAAGGCAACCATGTCACCAAATAACCCAGGGTAAAATATTCCAGAAAGAAGGACCTGACCTCCCACCTCAGTACCGCCATCAAGAAACAGAAGCCATCTTCTCCCTGGGACTCTTAGAGCTCTCCCATAATGTAGCCAAGGTCTGGCAAATAAATAGTATCACTCTAACATTGTTTGTGGATGAAGCCTATGTCATAGCAGCTAGCCACGCGCCTTGACTGTACTGGGCATAATTTGGGTATCTTGGCAGAGTGACTTATTACCCTGGGGGCAATTCAGTCTCTTCATCTGCAAATTGAAGAAAACACCAGCCAAATCTTGCTAGGTTGTTGTAAAGATTAGGTTCTGGGGACACGGGGTACAGCGTAATCATCTAACCCCTAAGGATGTTTTGTGTTTTTTGAAAAAAAATTAATTGTGATCATTATTCCTTCATCTGCAATTTGTTTTCTAGTGAACACACAACTTTAATACTACATCTTTCTGAATGAATAAACACTTTTTTTTTTTTACAAGCACTTTTAGGTTCATGGAAAAAATTGTGTAGTAAGTACATGGAGTTTTTATATAAATGTTTTCCTTTCAAATATACCTCTCACAATACAATCTTCACTATTGACTTAATGTCTCAAGGTAGTACATTTGCTACAGACTATGGACCTATATTAATATTATCACCCACATCCATCACTTATATTGTGGTTCACTCATGGTTGCATATCATATGGCTTTGGATAAATGTATAGCAGAATATGTTAACACATTCTGAATAGCACCACACACAATAGGATAATAAAGTTTCATTGCACTAAAAAATCCTCTATGTGCTACCTGGATATACCTCCCACCTTTGTACTCTTTGGAAACCACTGAGTTTTTTAAAACTGTTTTCCTGGAATTTTTACCCACAATGTCATGAAATGTAGAATCATAATGTAATAGGTAAACTTGTCAGACTGGTTTCTTTTGTTTAGTAATATGAATTTAACTTTGCTCCAGGTTATATAGCTTGGGAGCTCATTGATTTTTAGAGCTGAAAAAATATTCCATTGTTTAAATGTAACACAGAACATATTCACCATCTGAAGAGCTAATTGATTGCTCTCCTGAGTTTGGGAAATTAAGAATAAAGCAGCTAGTCAGCCACAGGTGGTTCATGCCTATTATCCTAGGCATTCAGGAGATAGAGATCTGAGGACTGAGATTTGAAAACAGGCCAGGAAGACAATTCCAAGAGACTCTTATTTCCAGTTAACAGCAAAACATCAAAATTAGATATTTGGCTCAAACAGTAGAGTGCCAGTCTCTAGTGAAAAAAGCCAAACAAGAGCACAAGTGCCTGAGTTCAAATATATACATACAACAAAAAGAATAAAGCAGCTTAAAATACCCTGTCAAGGGTTTTATATGAACAGTTCAAGTTCTTTCAAGAACTCATACTCATGAGTATGAATATAGGATCATATGGAAAACTGCTTAGTTTTGTAAGAGACTGCCAAACTCTCTTGTAAAGTGTCTGTACCATTTTGCATTTATGTGTGAGCATCTCTACATAGGAGTACTTAGGATCTGTATATTTTCTTTGATGGGGTGTCTGCTTGGTATGTTTAGCTATTTTTACCTCCCTTCTCCTCCTCCCTCCCTCCCTCTCTCCCTTTCTTTCTCCTTCCTTCTTTCTTTCCTTCCTTCCTCCCTTCCTTCCCTGCTTCCTTCCTTCCTTCCTTTCCCTTTCCTTCCTTCCTTTCTTCTTTTCTTCTTTCTTCCCTTTTTCCTTCCTTCTCTATCTTCTTTCTTTCTCTTCCTTTCCTTTCTTACCTTCTTTCTTTTTTCTTTCTTATTCTTCCCTCCCTCCCTTCTTCCTTCCTTCCTTCCTTTCTTCTTTCCTTCTTTCCCTTTCTTTCTCTTTCTTTCTTTCTTTCATTCTTTCTTTCTTTCTGCCATTTTAAAAAATGATTTTAGTTACTTTCATTGCTTAAATTTTGTGAGACAAGACAGCCTAGGCTGGCCACAAGTACAGAATCTGTCATCACAAACAGACTTGTGTATTTATTGTAAGTTATCAGATGTCTTTTCTAATTTATTTTTTTGGTCTATGGATTCTTTGTCCATTTTATTTCTTAAAGAAAATTTTAATTGTAATGAGATCTGTGTTTTTCATTGTGAATACCTTGGATGTCACATCTGAAAAATCATGATTGCCACATGCAAGATATCTAGGATTTCCTACATGTTGGATTCTAGAAATTTTGCATCGTATTCTACATTTCATAGTTAGGTCTATGAACACTCTGATTTAATTTTTGTGAGGGGTGCAAGGTCTGTAACTAGTTTCATTTTTTTGTATATGGCTGAATGTTCAATTACTACACCATTTACTGAAAAAACATTTTTTCCCATTGCATTACCTTTTCTGTTTTCTCAAAGTTTGGTTGAACGGGTTCTATATTTTGTTCTAATGACTTGTTGTATTCTCTCACCAATCTCACACTGTACAGATTATTAAGATGATCATATGATTTTTTTCTTCTACAGCTTTCTGATAGAATAGAATATATATGATTTTATGTATTATTTTATTAAATGTTTAATTACCCTTTGATATAAAAAATAAGCTTTGTTTGGTTGAAATTCCCATTTTCTTTTTTTAATACAATGTTAGGTTTGATTTGCTAATGTTTTTCAGACTTTTTATACCTGTGATCATGAGAGACATTGTCTGTAATGTTCTTTTGTTTCAATATCTTTGTATGACTTTGGTATTAAGAGAATTCTGGTCTCATTGAAGGAGTTCTAAAGTATTCCCTGGGAAAGCTGTAGATGGGGGTCTAAAATCGCAGCTATTCAGGAAACAGAGGTAAAAGGATCTTAGTAGGAGGTCAACCAGGCAAAAGCTTAAAACAGTCCATGAAAAACAAACTAAAAGCAAAATGGGTTGGGGGTATGACTCAAGTGAGAGAGCAGTTGCCTAGCAGGCAATAGAACTCTAAGATCAATTCCTAGTATAGCCACAAAAAAAGGAGAGAAAAAGGGAAAGAAACAGAATGTATTTCTTCTGTGTCAATATTCTGAAATAAATATGGTATCTTTCTTTAATCTTTGGTAAAATTCACCAGTGCACCTATCTGGGCTGGTGTTCTCTGTTTCAGAAAGTTATTAATTCTGTATTCAATTATTAAAGAGTTATAAGACTATTTTGTTTTCGTTAATTAGCTGAATTTTTGTGTGGGTTGTGGCATTCAAATAATTTTTTTATTCTATTAGCGCTATCAAATATGAGGGCAGAATATTATTTGTAATCCTGCAATTTATTCTTTTAACATACCTGGACTATTTAGTGATATTAGTAATTTTTATCTTTTCCCCTTTTTTTCTTAGCTTGGCAAAGACTTCAATTTTATTACTCTTTTCAGGTTTTAGTTCCATTGATTTTCTCTATTGATTTTTTAATCTTCAATTTCATTGGTTCCTCTTCTAATTTCTATTGCTTCTTTTCTTTGTTTGTCTTTAATTTGCTTTTATTTTTTTCTAGTGCTATAAGGTAGAAACTTAATTATGGCCTTTTAGATCTTCTTATTTTTCTGATCTAAGTATTCAATGATATACATTACATTCTAAGCACTATTTACATTGCATCCATAGTATTTTTTGAGACAGGGTCTCTTTATGTGGTCCAAGAAGGCCTCGAACTTAAGATCCTCCTGTACTCAGTCTCCTGAGTGCTGGGTGTAGGTATGAAGAAACCATACTGGCTGGACCCATATACATTGTGATATGCTCTCTATGTCTATTTTTATTTAATCTGGAATAACTTCAAATTTCTCTACTGCCCCATGTGTTGTACAGAACTGCATTGTTTAGTCTTGTGTTTAGGTAGTTTATGCTCTTTTTGTTATTGAATGCTAATTTAATTCCTTCATGATCTGAGTGCAGACATTTCGTGATTCTTATTCTTTTAAACTTGTTACGGAGTGTTTATGTGGCCTAATATAATTTATCTTGAAGGCTGTTCCACAGAGCTTAGGCAAAAAGTGTAATCTGCTGTGTTTAGCTGGAGCAGTCTGCACACGTCATTATCTGGTTGATCAATAATGCTGCGGTGTGGCCATGAAGTGAGGGGTGGAAGGCTCCTTGCTCTGTGATGTGGTCTCTGTCTTTCCATGACTCTGGACTATGAACATAATTAGGGTTTATACCATGAAGACTTTCTCCTGATGTTTTTTGCTTAAGAAAAAACTGCCTGTTCTGGCATACTTCAAATATGTTGGGGGTTTTCCCCACTTCTTCCTGCTAATAATGTGAAAACAATATTTTCTTCTGTCTTCACTATAAGAACTTGGTAGAGCTCCTGAAATGGAAACAAGAGAAAGTGTGGGGACTTCCTGAATGGACCATTTGGAGGTTTTTATTCTTAGACTTGTGCATGCTGAGTCTCCAGCAACTCCTCAACTGTGATGTAGGTTTTTCTCTTCTGGTACTGATTTCTGCTCAGAGATTTCTGATCTGTCCTATTGAGGTAACCATCTCTCCAATATGGGGGTGGGGGTGGGGACAGTGATTTGCTCTGTGGCCCGAATTCTTCAATGGATTTAAGAAAAGCCAGGTGTCAGTGGCTTGCATCTATAATCCTAGCTACTTAGGAGTCTAAAACTGAGGGTTGAGAATTTAAGCTAAGCCATGTAAGAAAGTCCGTGAGAGTTTAATCTTCAATTAACCACCAAAAATGCCATCAATGAAGCTGTGGATGGAGTAATAAAGCCTTGAATACAAAAGTTCAGGGACAGTGCCTAGGCCCTGAGCTCAAGTACCAGGATTGCCAAGAAGAAGCAGGAGAAGAAAGAGAAGAAGAAGAAGAAGAGGAAGAAGAAAAAGGAGGAGGAGGAGGAGGAGGAGGAGGAGGAGGAGGAGGAGGAGGAGGAGGAGGAGGAGGAGGAGGAGGAGGAGGAGGAGGAGGAGGAAGAGGAGGAGGAGGAGGAGGAGGAGGAGGAGGAGGAGGAGGAGGAGGAGGAGGAGGAGGAGGAGGAGGAGGAGGAGAAGGAAGAAGGAAGAAGAAGAAGAAGAAGAAGAAGAAGAAGAAGAAGAAGAAGAAGAAGAAGAAGAAGAAGAAGAAGAAGAAGAAGAAGAAGAAGAAGAAGAAGAAGAATTTGCTTTTTCCCTTCCCCTCCCCAAATTATACCAACATCAAATACAGTGAAAACAGGGGTTATACTATGGGGGAGAGACATACAAAGCAACAAAAACATCACCTTATAAATATGTTAGAAACAATAGTAAGAAAGAAAAACAGGTAGACCCATTGCAACAATAACATGTACAAGATGCTATGTCGAAAAATGAACTTTACAACTTTGGCGGAGGGGGTGGGTGGGAGAGCAGGGATGGTAAGGGGAAACAAAGGAGGAGGCACCAATGCTTGATAAGAAATGTACTCATTTTGGGAGGGGCACTGTAGCTTAAGTGGTAGAGTGCTAGCCTTGAGCTGAAGAGCTGAGGGATATCACTAAGGCCCAGAGTTAAAGCCCCATGACCGACAAAAAAATAAATAAATAAAAGAAATGTACTCATTACCTTGCTCATGTAATTGTAACACTTTTGTATGTTGTTTTCACACACAAAAAAACCTATTAACTAAAAAGAAGAAGGAGGAGAGAGGGAGCAGGAGGAGGAGGAGGGGAGAAGGAGAAGGAGGGGGAGGGGGAGGGGGAGGGGAGGGGGAAGAAGAAAGAATTGTTGCTTTTACAGCATATTCCATCTTTTATTTTTTATTAGGATAGAGCAGACATTTCTAAGCCCCTTCTATGCCATACCCGAAACTTATTTTTTTCTTCTGAAACAAATCTTTTATTTTAAGGTTATGTAGACTTGCTTTCAGTTATATTTGGTTATAGACTGAATCAGAAGCATAATGATGGGGATAGAGCCAATCTATAGAATGGAGCTGTGTGCCATTTTATAATAAAATACTCTTTTATGTACAATTCTACAACTTCTTTCAATATAGTATCCTAAGTGTTTTTACTGACCTACCTAGGACCCTTTGAAAATTCCTGATCTCTGTGCATGAAAGAGTCCATCTCTATAGCTAGAACTCATCTAGCAAGTGGGATCATCACTTTGCTTTCATCCCAGAGCTGTTTTCACTTATCTTGGGAAGTCAGGGAGCTCACTATAATGTCTTCTTTGACTTAAAATCACTGTCATCAAGCCTTAGAAAGACTGATAGGAGCAAGTGAGGATGGAGAGAAAGAGATTAAAAACAGCACAAGTTGGGTATTACTAAAGTCAATAGGGCTCCAGGAAATTGCCCAAAGCCACACTGCAAATCTGTGGGGAAGCCAACATTGAGGCTCCAGAAATCTCTTCTTCGCAAGCCTTCTATACTTAAAAAAAAAGATGAATCCCCTGTTGAGAGAAACTATAAACAAGATGCTGAACTCAGGTACTTACAAGAAAGGCAGAGAAAGGCAATCTTGTTATTGATAAGACATTGTAAAAAATAAAATAGAATGTGTTGTTTACTGTCAAGTACAGAAAACAGGAAAGTAAGAAATATCCATCAAACTTGCTCACATAGAAAAAATACAAAGAATGTTGAAAGAAAGGAAAGAATTCTCTCTCATAGCTCTGTCTTCTGGTCACAGGTGCTTGGGTGGCAAAACTTATGAACACTTAAACACCACAACCTTTTTGGTCCATTGGCTTCAATATTTTAAAACCTTGCATTGACTGGATGCTTCCTTGAGCCAATCATTATTCTAATCAGTATCCACCAGTCCCTGAGAGGAAAAACTGAATGACTACAGACCTTTAATATTGCTCAGAGCTATGGATGATGTGTTCTCACAAATTTCAAAGTTCTTCATCATGGCCATCATTGCCACCACTCCCACCAAAATTCTTAGTGCTATTCTCTTTTTAAAAAAAAAAATATATATATATAGTAAAAATGTTGTACAGAAGGGTTACAGTTACATGAGTAATGAGTACATTTCATAGCGAGCATTGTTACCTCCTCCTTTGTTTCCCTCCTACCATCACTTCCCTCCCTCCCTCCCTAACTCCTCCCCCCCACAACCTGGACATTGTAAAGTTTATTTTCAACGTAGTGTCCTGTACATCTCGTCGTCACAATAGGTCAGCCTGCATCCCCATTTAAGCATTTCACAATATCCCTTCCCCTCCCCAAATTACAAAAATATATATACAAGATGCAGAACACCGGCATCCTTCAACGAAATAGAAGCAATCCAAAATTTCATATGGAACAATAAAAGACCCTGAATAGAAAAAAACAATCCTTAGTAGAAAGAACAGGGCTGGAGGACTATCAATTTCAAATTTCAAACTCTTCTAAAAAGCCATAGTAATCAAAACATCTTGGTACTGGCACAAGAACAGACCTGAGGACCAGTGGAATAGGACTGAAGACCCAGAAATGAACCCACAGACCTATAACCACCTAATATTTGACAAGGGAGCTAAAGAAATAGAATGGAAGAAAAACAGCCTTTTCAGTAAATGGCACTGGCAAAATTGGTTAAACACTTGTAGAAAACTAAAGCTAGATCCATATATATCACCCTGCACCAGAATCAACTCCAAATGGATCAAAGACCTCGAAATAAAAGCAGACTCCATGAAACATTATAGGAAGGAATAGGAGAAACTCTAGGTCTTGTTGGTACAGGGCAAAATTTTCTCAATAGAGACTCAGAAGCACAACAAATCAAAGAACGTTTGGACAAATGGGATTGCATGAAACTGCAGAGCTTCCGCAAGGCAAAGGACATGGATAGCAAGATCAGTAGAAAGCCCACGGACTGGGAGAAGATCTTCACTACCCATACAATGGACAAAGGTCTCATACCTCTTTTTCACCATCACTACCACCACCACCATCCACAGCATCATCCCCATCATCATGATCACTATCAGCACCATTTTCATCAGCACACACACCAACGTTATCATCTCCATCGTTATCACCAGCAGCATAACTATACGATAGAGGCTGATCTTATTTCATTTCATCCTCACTTATTTAGAACAAGTAGCTGGCAAGACATTTCTCAGTACACAATCATGATGATATCCTCCTCTTTTTTTTGCAAGTCACATGCAAATGATTTTCCCTTCACCAAGACACCCTAAACCCTCATTTTTGGAGCATCTCTGTGACAACATACTTTAAGTTGAATTGTATTTGTGGGTAAAAGTTAATTGGCGATCACATCATATAAAAAATGAGAGGATAATAGAGATTTGTATTAAATAGTTGCAATAGGAGTAGCCTTGGGGTAAGTTTTATGAGACTGTGTATTTTTTTCTGGATCCAAATTAAAGCAGTAAAATATACATTTATCTATCTAATAAGGTTGTAATTGAAACACTGAATTTGGAAAACACAAGATAAGGAGAAAGAAATATGTTTAACTCTAATACTGACCACATTTGATGTTTTCTGGGGGAAAAAAAAGCCAAAAACTTTCTAGTAGAGTTTTCTGATTTAGCCTTGGTAGCAGTCTTGGGCTCAGTTCTACACTATACTGGCCTACCTTCTTATTAGCTATCAGTCTTACAGATGTTGAGAGTCTCACCAAGTATCATTTCATCCACTATTACCACCGAGACCTCAACCACAAAGGCATTTACCTCATGTGTGTGTCTGAATCCCTTTTTTTGGGTAAAAGCCTAGCATACAATGGATGCATAACACCAATATGTAGAAGAATGAATGAGTTTGTTTTCTTTGTTCATCAATTTCCCTAACTAAAATGGGAGGAAGTATTTGGATACTACGTGAGACTTCCGGGAACACTAGGGGAAATTTGCAGGAATCTACTGGAATTTGGTCTGCCTCTGAGAGTGGTCATTGAGGTCATTTTTGCTTTTTTTTGCAGCTTAAGAGAAGATTAAAAATAAAAAAGGCTTAATCAGTTTGACAGGGTCATTAATTTGGCATTATCTCTGAAAGTGGAATACATGACTACTGGCCAGTGAGAAAAAAAAAAAACAGAGAATGTTCCACTTTTCATTTCCTTGTACTCTGATTCTGAGGTTACAGTTCAAGGTTAAGTGCATAAACCAATGTCCATACCTTCACTTCATTTCTGCAGGAGAGGACGACGAGGAGGAGGTCAGTGAGGAGGGGGATGAAGAGGATGAGATAAAGGAGGAGAAGGAAAGGGAGATGGAAAAGAAGAGAAGAACAAATGGGTGAAAAGGCAGACAAAGGGGGAAGAGGCAGAGGAAGAAGGAGGAGGAAGAGATGTCAAGACAAAGATGAAGAGAAGAGGAGGAAGAAGAAGAAGAAAGAAGGGCTGAATGAAGAGGTGTGGAACGGAGGAGAAAGAAAAGCAAGAAGAGAAGGATGAGAAGTTGGTGGGACTTCACACACACACACACACACACACACACACACACACACACACACACACACACACCTCACTTTTGAATGTGAGAACTGGGAAAGTAAAATAGGGAGAGACTGGAGTGGAAGGCAGTTCTAAGGAACCCTCTACACAAGTCATAGATAAGAAAGATAATCCATTGCACTTCAAAGAGCTAATCTGACTGATTAGCTTCCTGAACAATTCTGGCTGTGCGAGAAGGAGAATACTTCAAGGGGCTGCCTAGAGGTGTTAGAGCTAGTTCTCCTGAGAAGACTGCTTTGAGAATAAAGTTAAAGCATGTACTCATCATCCATATAAAGAAGAGTAAATGGGCATTGCCCCTGGGTCCAGAAACTACTTATTGGAAATACTACTCCACCTCTTATTTACTAAGAGCTAGATTTCTACCAAGCTCCTCTGGGATCATTTTGCTCATCTACAAAATGGAAGTAACAATCTCTTGCCATTTTGGAGTGAAATGGAGAGTTAATATATGCAAAGTGCTTCTCAGCAGAAGACTTGGTTCATCATAGGCATTCAATCAATGATTGCTAGATGCATTGTTCTCACAGTGCTGTATTTCAGCTCCTGGCAGTCCAGGTCACGTGATTTCCATGGATTGTTAGATTACTGTAGTATGTGGTTTAAGTAGCCTGTGTGACATGGTAAAGACAACTAAATGATGATTTTGATGTTTTTCTTCAGGTTCTCCTCAAAGGCTCACTTGAGATGTGGTTCCTTGCAATATCAGAGAGTTAGGGAATTCCAAGGGAACATTACTGGGGGAAATCAAGCTCTGATAGTAGTCTTAGATCTGTGGAAGATTAGGCAGGGTAGAATTTCTGCTAAAATTTCACAACAGGATCAGGTCTGGAACCTCTGCAGGCCCTGAATAACACCTTCCATTGCTCTCATGGGCAGAAGAAGGAAGAACCAATGATACTGAGACTCTGTAAGGTTTTGAGCAGCAACAAGGGAAGTATTTGAACATAGATAACCAAAAATAAATATGAGGAGTTCAAGTGAATTTACAAATTTCTGGGCACAAATTTCTGAGTGGCCTTATGAGACAGAGAGGAGGGTAGACGCATAGATGCTTCAACTTCAACAATCTATCAACACTGACTCATCTTAGACATGAGATGAGGGCCAGTCTACGGTATTTTCTGACCCTTTCAGTGAAATTAGATCCTGTTTCTCCTCTTTCCACTCAGTAATGATTCGGCCCCATTTGCAACCATCTCACTGTAACCTTGAGCACATCTCCACCTAATCACCTCCCAGAGGACCCACCTTCAAATACCATCACATTGCTCTTTATAGCTTCAGTGCAGACATTTGGAGTGGACATAAGTATTCAGTCTAAAGCACTTATCGAAACTAAACTCAAGAAGTTCAAGTCTTGGACTTCTCACTCCCTATAATTGCCTGAGCCAATATTGTATCACAAATCTGTTTCTAGATATACAATAGGACATTTAACACACACACACACACACACACACACACACAAACGCACACACACACACACACACACACACACACACACACACACACACACACACACACTTTGTTTCTCTGGAAAACCCTAATGAATAAAAGTGTTAAATTTCTAGCAAAGTTAAGCTAAACGAGCTCAAGTCCAGAGGAATGAACGTTTTATATTAGTGCAGAGACAAGGCTTGTAAAATTGAGGTCTCACAAAAGGAACCAGCAGGCTTAGTTTTTGTTGGTTTGCTTGTTGTTTGCTTGTTTTGCAGTATCCAGGGCCTCTTGCATGCTAGGCAATTTTTCCACTACTGAACTAAACCTCCAGCCTGGAACTTCACCCTTTTAAAATAATTTTTCCCCCTCACTGGGAGTTGGTTGTAAGATGAAATTCAGGCCTTGAATTGAATCCAGGATTTCAGTATAGAAGACACGCCAAGGATTCTAGTAATTTGTTGGTGAGGACTAGAATCAGCATCCTGTCAGATTTACCTTGAGATTATTGGAGGAATGTCCCAAGAGTGCTCAGAATAAATGAAGATACCTCACCCCATCTATCCTTCAGCAAAGAGTAGTTGAACATCTTTGATCTGTCAACTCAGTTCTAAATTCAGGGGGCACAAAATGAATACAAGCAGACATGAGCCATGCACCATTGGTTCACACATGATAATCCTATGTACTCAGGAAACTGAGATCTGAAGATTATGATTTGAACCCAGCCCAGGTAGGGAAAACCCAAGAGACTCTTATCTCCAATTAACCCTAAAAAAGCTGAAAATGGAGTCATGGTTCAAGAGGTAGAGCATTAGCTTTGAGGACAGGAACTCAGAGAAAGCTCCCAGGACTTAGAATTCAAGTCCCAGGACCACCACCACCACCACACACACACACACACACACACACACACACACACACACACACACACACACAAAGCAGACCTAGTCTTTGCATTTGTGATTTTGGTCTACTACTAATAATACGTAGCTATAAAATCAAAATGTATTGCAACTGAAATAAATTCTGGAAGATAAAAGTGTTCAAGAGGATAATAGCATGTCTAGGAAAGTGGCTTTGAATTGGACAGGGGTGACAGAGGAAGAGGGCGATCAGCTTTTTTGACTCTCCCATTATCTGAACTACTTCTGAGACTTAGTTTAGCAAAGTAGTTACCCTCAATTGTATTGTCCCCATTTTTATTTTATTTTGTTTTTAGTCTTTTATATCCTACCTTCCCTGTTCCCCTGTCTGTCTTCTGGCTCTGAGTCAACTTGTCTTCTCATGACGTATTCTAGTGTTGCAATGGGCGCTCTCATTTCCTACTAATTCCATGGAGAATGAGAACAGAGAGTGGAATACAGACAGACTTTATTCAGAGTCCTATCTCTGCTTTTGACCTCCTGTGTGCCCTTGGAAAAAAACTGTTAACAGTATCTCATTAGATTCCCTAAGTTAGAATCGTTTTATTTTGGGTGATCCTGGGTTTGAACTCATTACCCCACATTAGCTAGGCAAGCAACCTACCAGCTCTCTTTTTACTTTAATTACCGGTGATCACCGCCTATGGCAGGCCTCAGACTGCGATCCTCCTATTTACACTTCTAACATACCTGGGAACATAGGAACCACCATAACCAGCTTCTCCTTTGAGATTCGCTATCATTTGCCTTGGCTGTCTTGGAACTGCGATCTTCCCATTTCTGTCTCCTATATGTATAGGGTTGTAGGCTTTCACTGCTACATCTTCCCACAGGAAAAGAATCTATAATCTCATTGGTTGAATGTGATTTTTCCCTTATCTCTTTGTTTTTTACCTTTATTGACATAGAATATGCATGAATATAGTTGGGGTAGAATCTCAGTACTTTGGCATTCTTAAACTCTATATCTAGCTTCCCCCCCCCACCTTAATGTGGATTGTAGTCTCTGTGACCCCTGAATCGATCTAACACTTGGTAGAGCAGAAATAACACCAAAGGCTGAAAAGCACATTCCCCAGGATGTTGAGACAGAGGATTGAAAGGTGGTCCTCGCCCCATGGGGGATGCTGGGAGAGGTTTAGTTGTCAGCTGGAAGGGCAAGGGATGGTGACCACTGATTAAACCTGTTATTTTATTTCCAAATTGACTAGTGGTATTTCCTGGCATATGTACAGGGGAATTCTCTGTTTATGTGAAAGAGAGACAGAGACAGAGATAAACATACACAGTGAAGATTCGTTGCAAAATTGATCTAGGATCAAAGACAAAACAGGCTGGAAGTTTGGAGCAGAGCAAGAGGGAGAGGGAAGGCTGGGTGCTGACCTAATTCCCTGGACTGAGACCTTACTTGGTTATTTCAGGTCTCTTCTCTATTGAGAATTGATTTATTCAGTGGAAAGCAATCCCATATTTAGCTTTGCAGGTGTCACAAGGATATATCTAGTGTATTTGTTTGTAGCATGTAAGGTAAACATTAGGAATTAGAGTTTAAATTAAACTTTGGGGAAAAAAATCACAATTACTCTTTATTTCAAAGATATTATGTTATTATTATGAACAACATAAAAGCATCAAAACAGCATTGACAGAAATATGAATTGCACGTATAACTCTCTGCATACATATGGAAATTGTAAATGCATACTATTCATCATGTTTTTTTGGGGTATGGACAATTTACTTCTATATTTGTACTTTCAATGTGATTATTATTAAATATAAATATGCTTTTATTTGAAAACTTGGAAAGTGCCATAAATTTACAGTTTATGTTTATTTGTATTGGGAGAATTTCCCCCGACATCAAATATTCTTTGCATGCACTATCTTTAATGGATGGATTTGGGTGCAAAATTCTTTGTTTATTCTTAGTATTTTTACTTGAGAATGTTAAAAACAGAGGTGTTACAGTTACACAAGTCAGGCAAAAAGTCCATTTCCTTCAGGACAATATCACCCTTTCCCTTGCTGTCTCTTGGCTTTTCCTTCCCATCCCACCCATCAGTTCATTCGTTCATTTCCAACATAAGTAAGTACCATTGCTGCATTTGTTTACCCTTTGTCCCTTCATTTCTGTGCCTCCTCTTACTCCCCAAAAGACATAAAGACAAACAAGCAAGACAAAAAGAAAAGAACACAAAAACAGCAGAAAAGATTAAACCTCTTGTTTCCACTGTTTGACATATTAATTGATTTTCCCTGGTTGTCAAGGTTTGGGGATATTAGCAACCATCAGCTGCCATAAATAATCCCATGTTAAGCTATGGGGTATAACTGACTCTGTGTGCATGTTACCCTGTAGGTAGATTCCAAACAGTTCATGTGCGTCTTCTCATTTGGTCTACATAAGGTTATTTGGGAAATGGTGAAGTTACAACTTTCATAGATAGATACATACATACATACATACATACATACATGTCCTTCAAGTGTGCACAAGGTCACCAAGCATGAATTCTCATGGAAGCAGGCTGGGTTTTTTAAATGAAGTCAGAGAGAGAGAGATAGAGAGAGAGAAAGAGGGAACATCATAATAGCTACAGTCAAATTCATGGTTACTAAACTCAGTGGTGTCTCTCAGCATTCATATGCACATACATATGTACCCATACATGCACACATTCTTTTTTTTGGGGGGGGGGGGTCCAGTCGTGGGGCCTGAACTCTGGGCCTGGGCGCTGTCCCTCAGCTCTTCAGCTCAAGGCTAGCGCTCTACCACTTGAGCCACAGCGCCACTTCTGGCTTTTTTCTTTTTGCTTATGTGGTGCTGAGGAATCAAACCCAGGGCCTCAGGCATGCAAGGCAAGCGCTCTACCACTGAGCCACCTTCCCAGCCCACGTGCACACATTCTTATGTACACAAGGATCATAAAGAGTCAGGCCCTGAGCATGTGCATATCTTAGCAAGATGGAAAGAGCAAGTGGGTGAAGAGCTGTGGGAATTCCTGGCCAGGCGAGGCCCATCTCTGTCCTATGGCCTTAGCTGCCCCCTCCCACAACCAGCCACTCCCTAGACTATATAGTTACTGACCCTAAATGTAGCTAGTGTTAATGAATTGATATGTTTGCTAATTTTATTCATTTCAATATCTACCTGTTCCGTGAAATGTCAATTGTTTTATTGAATATCAAATGAGTTATATAAAAATCCTGCCAGGTTGAGAAAACCCACACTAGAGGGGTCATTTTTTTAAGTCATATCAACCCTGCACTGGAAATAGGCATGGTGATTAGAGTTGATGGGAGTAGCTAAGGGCTGAAAAAGAATATGTGAGCTGGTAGCCAAATGTGTGTGTGTGTGTGTGTGAGTGTGTGTGAGTGTGTGTGTGTGTGTGTGTGAGAGAGAGAGAGAGAGAGACAGAGACAGAGACAGAGACAGAGAGAGACAGAGGGAGAGAGACGATTGTGTGTGTGAGAGAGAGAGAGGGAGAGAGAGAGAGAGACAGAGGGAGAGAGAGAGAGAGAGACAGAGGGAGAGAGACGATTGTGTGTGTGTGTGAGAGAGAGACAGAGGGAGAGAGACAGAGAGACAGAGACAGAGAGGAGGGAAAGAAGGAAGGAAGGAAGGGGGAAGGGGAATGGGAAAAGGAAGGAGAGAGGGAAAAAAGAGAGAAAGACACAGAGTTAGAGATGGAGAGGGAAAGAAGAAAAACAACCCCACAGGCTTCCAACTTGGTGGTTGTTGGGGTAAAACCAGAGTACAACTTGTATTTCCAATGCAAAACTCCTGGCCATAGGTAGCCCGACAGCTGCTTGCTTAACATAGAGGAGAACTAGGTTTCCCTATGTGTTTCAGCCCTCATTCTGGTCTCCTCCCCCAACCTGGCTTTCCAGTGCTTCCCAGTCTGTGCACAAGTCTGGAGAGTGAATTTCACCGTGTCAAAAACATGTGGTTGTTCCAGGCAGGTTTTTGTTTAGCCCCATCAGAGTCAAGGAATGGCTGACAATGGAACCTGGGTGGTGGTAAACAAGGGTGAAGGTGGGTGTTGAGTGAAGGCAGATGGTCCCTGCAGAGTTTCAGTCTGGGACTGTTTGT
Source organism: Dipodomys spectabilis (assembly GCF_019054845.1). Lineage (NCBI taxonomy): Eukaryota > Metazoa > Chordata > Mammalia > Rodentia > Heteromyidae > Dipodomys > Dipodomys spectabilis. The sequence continues at coordinate 11,178,200 of NW_024870950.1, forward strand.
TTGCTTGGAAACAGAGATAGGGGCAGGCTGATGGCTGCCAGGCTTCCTGTCAGTACCACACTGAGCTGGATCCAGCCTCTCTCACTCTTCATAAACTCAGCTCTCCTCTCTGGCTCCCACCGTTCTCACCATTCCATCAGTTAGATTTTCAATAGGAAGGCACAATAAACTGTACTGTTACGTTCCATGTTACACGTAATTTGTTTCAACCTTCCTAACATCCCTGTATTGGAGACATTATGCTGGACTTACTTTACACAGTGGGAAATCTGAGTTAGGAAAATGAATATCTTACCCAAAGTTTCAGACTTGTGAGCAAGAGAGCTGGAACGCAGTATCAATTCTAAGGCCATGTTCAGTGCTACTTGGAAATGTCAAAGTGTACCATGAAAAATGTTAAAAAAAAAAATATAATCTGGAGATTTAACCTGAAACATAATGATGTATGGCAATCCAGTCTTGTTTATAAATTTTTATGTTTTACTTAATTTTCTCTCTTGCATAGTTGATAATTAGTTGCTTATGGGCTGGGATAACTGGATATCTTGCTTTCTTATGTACCATTTTAATGTGTTAGCTTCACAAACTCTTAGTAACCATAATTACATATGACGAATATTTTACCTAATATTGACATACAATATAGATATGAATATAACAGCTTAATCATGCAATGCATGTGTTTGGGTTATTTCTCTTACTGTTTTAATTGTGTTGGGACAAATTAAACACTGATTTAATAAATATCTTTTTACCACAAAGTGCACTTAACAAGTTCCACCACTAAGGATGTCAAGTGGCTTTTAAGCAAGGCTGGATTTTCTTCTTAGTAAGAACCATAGCTTAGCAAAATTTTCACCTGAGGAAAGCAATAATATAGCTGGCTTATAGATTTCCTAGTGGCAGGAGTATCGAAGTGACTGACTACATGCATGTGGTATCTGTGACTATCTACATGCAGGTATCAATGTGTGTGTATGTGAATGCTATATGTATGTGTATTTGTGTGTATGTGTGTATTTGTGTGTATATGTACACACTGGTGATACAGGGTACAATACAACTGTGTAGAGATAGCTGCTGTGATACAACAGACATCTGAGTCTCCATTCCTCTCAGCAGTGCTTGACAGGGAAGATGGCCATTTACAATGAATGTGCACCTTTGGTGCACAAGTTCTGCATCATGTACTCGGCACATAAAAGCTTCTTGACTCCTCCCAGGACCTTGCAAGGAAACACTTTTAAAGAAATGGAAGCTCCAAATGAAGGGACTACACCAAGATTATAGCTTTGGGACACACAGTTCAGATGCCCACCTACCTAAGATCCCTCACCCCTGACAAAAATGTAATATCTGAGCTGCATGCAAGCCAATAGAATATATGCAATAGAAACACATCCCCTCCACCCCCATACACTCTCTCTCTCTCTCTCTCTCTCTCTCTCTCTCTCTCTCTCTCTCTCTGAGGCAATCCGGGCATCAGTTTTTCTACATGGCCTTTCTCAAATACCTTCACCATGTGCTAGGGATATTGCCACTTTGCACCAAGCATATTGGGCTCCTATAGACTTTGGAGGGTCCAAACCCCACTTCTCAGTCTCCTTGCAGAGGTAGGCACGGGAGCCTCCAGCCTACGGGGCCTGGCTGCGAGTTTATGAGGAGGAAGGTTAAGCCGAGAGGCGCCAGGCACTGCTTCAATTACACTTTGCTTGTTCCGAGAGCTTTAATCATGACGTCTCTCTCAATGGATCCTTTCAGAAAGGCCAGAGGGAGAATAGGCAATTGGAAACCTTGGTAGTAATCAGGGTCCCAGACCTCCAACTCCATGGAGAAATGAGTTTGGGACACACGATTCATTAAAGAGAAAAGCAAACTCAGAGAAACTAGCTATTTATTTGAGAAGGAATCTGTGGGCATGGGGACCCGGGGAAGTGGTGGTGGGGGGGGAAGTGTGCAAAGATCATAAACAATGAGTAGAAAGTATAGGTGACAATAATTAGTTTGTGGTTTTAATTAGGAGGCCTCTTGGGACAGATGTTCATTAAAAAATATAAAACAACTTAAGATCCCTCCTGGGATGTGTAATGAAATTTATCCACCTATGGCTAGGGAGGATGGTGGAGATGGGGTAGGAATGCATTCCAGGCTTCTGGGCCTGTAGCCTGAAGCTTCCGGTGATGGGGGGAAGAATGTGTGGTTTGGGTGGAGTACCACTCCCTATCCCCCAAACTCCTACATTTAGATTCTCTCTCTAGCAGCCTGTGCAACAGACCATGTCTGCTTCTGATTAGCATTAGAGAGACAGCCAGTGACTGAGTTTCTGCCTACTTTGGCTGTCTCAGAAATCCTGGCCTCTCCATGCTGTCTGGGACTCATTTGTCCTGAGGAGCCAAGGGGTGGAAACAACTCCTGAGTTTTTCTGGGGCTTTGAGCCTGAGCAGGCTCCCATCCCCACTCCTGACCTCCAAGAATAAATCACAAAGCCAGCTTTGAGGGTAGAAGCAGAGGGTGGGTTACTAGTATAATTTTTGCCAATGTTTTCATTTGTCATACTTGTTCCTGTTCTAGAATCCATTCAACATGACTAGATCCTGTCTTGTACCATGAAGTGGCAGACTTCCAAAGGATGAAACATGGAAATGGATGTTTGAATAAAAGAAGAGAGTAGAAGTCATTGTAACCACATCTAATGTCCACTGTGCCCTTTCTAGGCAGTTTCCTTGGAGTATCCAGTGGAAGTGGACCTTTCCATTTCTCGTGTTCCAAAGAAGGAAAACACAGTTTGGGTAAAACTTGCACAAGCTCCCACCATGAGGGTGCAGCAGAGCTGGGATTTGATTATAGGCAGAATATATTCAGAATATGATCCTAAATTCTCATCAAAGGAATAGAAGAGGGATAAAATTGAAAGAAGATGAGAATGGGTTGAAAGAATACAGATGCTTCCTCTGGGCCAAACTTGGCTGGCCTTTTCCAGGAGGTCCAGGTGGTAAAGAATGTGTGCCCTGCAGGTTACGTATCCACTATGGCTCCTATTCAACTCAGCCATTGTCTCACAAAAGCTATCATGGACCATGTCTATCTTCTATCAACCTTTATTTGTTCAAATAAGTGGATTTGAATAAACAAGTGGCTTACTAACCCATACTTCATCAGGGACATAGAGAGTGAATATAATTTCTTCATTTGTAGATTAATTGAAGTTCCTAGAATCCAGCGATTGAAATCCCAGAGCCAATACATTTTTCATCCATTAATAAACTTGCCCAATATCCCATCGCTGGCAAGAGGTCAATTCTGGACTAGAATATCCTTCAGTTCCACTATGAAGACCTTATCCTTGCCAGCTAGACTATCTCGACTCTGTTAATAAAACTAATTGGAATGAATGTCTGAGGGGACTATTCTCTAGTGTGTTCCAAGCCAGGGCAGAGTTTAGAACTGAGAGCAGCACTCCTATGCATTTACCACTGACCTTGTGCCCCTGAGCAGACGATTAGTTTGTCTGAGCATCAGAGCTATCCTGTCCTTATTAGTTTTTCAGTGTTGACTTTGTGATCTATGGCTACAGGATTTGGGATAACTAACCTACCTCCTAAAGGTACTATTCTCTCTACTCACATGTCTACAACCTAACTCGAGTGCTGTGCCAGCCAGCAGCCACCACTTGTACCCATTGCCAACAAAGGCTCCTGACTTGAAGCATTTTGCCCATCCCGCAGCAGAGCTCATTGACTCTCCCTTTCTCTCCGCCCCTTCGTGCCCTGGCAACACAAGATGTGCTCAGCCAATCAGATTCTGTTTCTGTGCATAGATAGGGATAGGAATCTAAAGCCCCAGCAACCATGGGGTTGAGATCTCTTAAGTTATTCTGTTTCCCATCCATGTTAAGGACTTCCATAGCTCAACTCTACAGTCTTTTACATTTGGTTATCATTCCTATTTTTCGTATTAAAAAAAATGTGTCCTAAGATATTCCATCTGTAATACAAAGTTATCGGATAATGACTTTTGTTGGTTGTGAGGGGCCCCCCAATTAAAATAAACAAACAAAAGTAGTACAGACATACAGAGGATATGGGTGCTATGTGAGCTCCTTCCTTTGTCATTTGCTTTCTGAGAACATGATTCAAAATCTGTTTCTGAGAAAGGAAGAAAGGCAGTCATACTGGAAGAACAGACCCATGTACAGTTTGAGCAGGAAGAGCATGTGGAAGCTCTCTTAATCAAACACCAACCGGATTTAAAGAGTGCCCTGCCATCCAGGAGCCTTTCAGACCAATCTTGAATAACCCCAGGGAAGCGGTCATCTCAGCATGGCATCTGACATTGTTACACAGCTTTGATTATACAGGACCCTTTCATTTGTAATGCGTTAAACATGTGAAGCGTCTGCTTTCTACTTTCTTCTAATAAGCTACATATGACCTGAATTTTAAAGCTATGAAGAAATAAGCCCTGGAATCGCTGGGAGGGATTATGTAAACTATATTCAACAAATGGTGGAAATCATGGGGAACTTTGTGGCCTATTTTCAAATGTTCTCAACCTCAGACTACTCTTCTCCACTACGGAGATGCTGAGGATGGAAGTGTTTAAAAACAGAGAAGTTCTGAATTTCCCAGTGACAACATTTCTAGACATGCCATTGCCTCTCTAGAGGTAGAATACCCTCCCCTCGATTTCATTCTGCTTATCAACATCTTCTGGAAGTGTGACATTCAGAATGAGCACAATCGTCTGCTTGTGAGGTCACCATGGTGATCACTGTTTTATTTTCCTACTGAACTTGCACTAACCGGAGGATATGAGAGAGTTCACCCAGGCCAACCCCTTCATCCTGTGATTCCAGTGGGTTGTATCAGTAGATAAACAACTTGTCAAAGCAGTCAGCCTTTATCTTAACAACCACCCCCAGCAAACCATTGCCTGTGGAAAACAATAACCAGATCTCCTGCTATTATATCTCCAATGTCTCATCACCCTGGTGTAATATCTTCTCTAAATTGTCTCCCCTAAGCCTCAGCCCATTCAATAATCCTGGGATTTTCATATTATCACAGGATTTGCCAGTGATGATTGCTAGGATACCAACTGGTATCCTAGAACTGCCTGAAATGTTTTTAACCCAAATTTCCAGTTTCCTAGTTGGATACTTTTCTTTTATTCTTGGTAACAGTCTGGAAGATATTTTAACTTTCTTTTTTTTTCTCAGTTGTGGAGCTTGAACTCTGGGCCTGGGTGCTGTCCCTCAGCTCTTCAGCTCAAGGCGAACACTATACCACTTGAGCCACAGCACCACTTCCAGTTTTCTGGTGGTTTATTGGAGATTAGAATCTTACAGTCTTTCTTTCCGAGGCTGGCTTTGAACTGCGATCCTCAGATCTCAGCCTCCTGCATAGTGAGGATTACAGGTGTGAGCCACTGGCACCTGGCTATTTTAACATTTTTAACATCAAATTTGCCAATTTGATATTGAAAATTGCCCACTTGCAAGTTCCAGACTTGGTATTTTAAAGAAGGGCTAAAACAGCTCTAAGAAAACAAGGTGTTAATCTGAGCAGGACTTTTGAGTCTCAGCAGAGCCCATCACAGTGATGCAAGTGGCTTACCCATGGATGGAGCAGCTTTTGTGCACTGATGGTAGTGCAGAAGGGAGAATGGACATTTGATGGTGAAAGATTAGTAGTGATTTCTTTTGAAGACAAGCTTACTTTGAATTAGCAAATAGTAATTGTCCATATTTATGGGATACACAGCATTGCTTTGACTTACATGTGCATTGTAGAAAGATTGCATCCAGCTTCTTGATATAGATATCATTTTGCCAACATATCATGTTTGTGTGCATGGTGAGAATGTTGAAAAAAAAAGAAACCTATTCTTTTTCTAGTTTGAAACATAAATATCAAAGCTTTAGGGCTATCACCAGAGTGACTGATGCAAATTCAGCTTGTGAATCCTCCTCAGTAGGTTAAGGAAACTCAGGAAGTTTAGGCAGGATTTTGGTCTCCTGAGACCATCTTTACATGTTCCACCCTTTTTGCATCTTAGCACCTGCAGCCACTGGACCAGAGAAAACCAGTCTGCGCCATGTGCAAAATGATTTTTACTGGTATCTGTTCCCAATGGAAACAGCAAAAATCTCCCAATGCTCTCTGTCCAGAAGATTTCTGAAGAGCTATTTTTCTGTTCCTGAAAACTGGAGCTTTTTGCTGAAAAGACCTAGGAGAGACTAGTAAACCTCTGGAGATTGACTGGTGGCAAGGGTTGCTTCAAAAGATAGTGGCGTAGTGCTCCCAAACTACAGTGTGCATACAAACAGAGCCTGAAAGACAGTGGATCTCTGAGTATTTATTAAGTCTTGGATGATGCCTCAGATTATGCTTTTGTAACAAATTCCTAAGCAGTGACTGACAGAAACAGTTGACCCTAGGGGTCAAACTTAAAATCACTGATAAGAAGAGAGGAAGAGAATCAAGATCTAGATTACTGAGGCTTAAATCTCTCCATAGCCTGTTATAAAGTGGTCAAACCATGTCACCCTTTGGTACTGCTGTTTTTGTGGGTACTGTTTATAAAATGGTGAAATTGGCCTTAAGGTCAAAATGTTGACCTTAGGAATGCACATAATAATTTGTACCAAAGAAGAACACACAGGAGAGAAAGCTGGCAGTAGAAGTAGATTCTTTCAGCTTTTGCTTTTGTTTTTGTTTTGATTCCTTACACCCTGTCTAGAAAAAGGATGGTTCCAGCGGAGGATACTATCATTTTGCTTTGTAAACATTTCTTCCGGATGTTTTTATAACTTAACAGAACTTGTTATAGGATCAGTTTCCTATGCAGAAAGTGCTCAGATTGTCCACCACAATGGACAACACTCCAAACAAACCACTAGCCTGGCCAGTGGAGCCGGGGTGTCCCTACTGTCTCGACATCTGGCCTCTCCAACACAAGCCTCTAATTTTCTGTGGCTCTTTCTTGGCCTTCCCTTGATGTGGGGAGGGTGGTGTGGGTAATGAGCCCCATCTGTGAGGCATTTGGGGTTCCGGAGGTTCACCCTCCCTTCTTCTTGCCTTTGAAGAGTCCATCCATGTTCCGCCTGGAGCTCTCCCATTGTGGCCAGCACCTCTGTTTCCTATTACCAGTGAGGAGAGCACTGAAATGTTAAAAGGAGGCAGCAAATTAGTGTCCTATTCTGGGATGTGCTGAAGCTCTGAGACATGTCAGAATGGAGGATGTCACTGCAGAAGGGAGTGACTTGGACTCAGATTCTACAGTTACATCCCAAGTGGTGCTCATCTTTCTCCTGTCTCTGCACTGTAGGTTTGGGTGGTGGATGGGCAAAATAAGTAATTTAGATTCAACATGTTGGGCTTTGAAATCTCTTCCACGTACAAGTCACGGTATTTTTGAGCCTTCGGGTCAGACAGAAGAGTGACAGGTCTATAGAGAAGTGTCAGGAAGCTCTCTACTCTAAATGACCTTAGCATTATAAAAAAATGGAAAAAAAACCACCAAGTTCTATGTAAGAGAATTTAATGATGGTATTTTATTTTAAGATCCTTCTAGACCTAGGATGTGAGCAAGATGAAACACTCAAGGTAATTTCTTTTTGGAAGTTTCTTAAAACTTGAAATGTATTTTTAACTGAGACATCAAAACATAAAAATTGTATGTATTCATGGAGTATTATCAAAGCTTCAATATATGTATGTTCAATGCATGTATATATATGAGTATGCATCATGCATATAGATGAGTATATGCATATTCACTGTATGTATATATTATGTAATATTTAAATCAGGTTAAACATACCTAGCTTTTGAAAGCATCTTTTTAAATAGCAAAAGCATTCACCATCCTTTGTTTGTATCTACCTATAAGGTAGATGTTTCCAGAATCCCAAGTGGGAATCATCTCAAATCCTCACTGCATCTGTGTCTATGATACCCTACCAAGCTGTGGCCACCTGAATGACTCATGGTGGATTTTGTGTGAATTCAGGTCCCCTGGATTCATTCGACGCTCTCCAGGTTTACTGAGCGGACAGAGGCATCAATGATGCTGAGCTCCCAGATTGTCACTGCCCAGTGAGCTTCTGCCAGTGACCTTTTCTGTGCATTTGGTCCACTTGATTAATTTTGCTAAGCCTCTGTTTCTTATCTGTAAAATGGGACAGAAACTTCTTTTTTTAAGGATAATGAAGATGGCTTAAGAAAATATATTACTTATCGATAAAAGATGCTCAAGAAAACATGCCATTTCTTTCCTCTGCCCACCCACACACCTTGAACCTGATTTTGTTTGTCTAAGCACTGGTATAGGTGGTTCGTCTGAAGCTAGGTAAATTGTTTAGTTTATTTCATCCATGGTTGTTTTAAACCATGGTAGATGTTTGACAGCTGGCTCTGCAGCATGGGGTGAGAGGAGGAGGCTATGTTACACTCATACTCTGACCAACTTCAAGCTACCAAGATGTTTGGCTGATCGCAGAGTTCAGAAGGGAGCATCACTGATTTTTCCAACCTCAGTAGACCAAGGAGTCAGTATTAGGGATGGACCATTTCAAAGGAATGAGGAAAGAAAGAAGAAAGACAGAGCTCGATAAAGACAAACCAGAAGAAAGCAAAGCAAAGAAGGAAAGAACAGAAAAGAGAAAAAAAGAGAGACCTTGTATACTACCCTGTTTGATCATTTCATTTTGCCGAGAAGAAACACTGAGGACAAATGGAGAAATAAACTTCTAAAGGTCACCTTTCAAAACCATTACAGACTCAGATACCAAGGGCTTGATGTGTGTGATCAAGGAACAAGGACTCCAGAGGGGAAACTAAAGTTGGTGAGTGGAACTGAGTACAAAAGACCATAGTTTGAACCAAATGAAACACTACCCTGTTGTTAAGTCTATAATACTACCATGACTTCTCTGGAGGAAGCTCTCATACAGTTGCTTTAAACTCAACTAGGCATGAAGGCTTGAAGATTGGCCTTGAGGAGTAGGCAGTCTATGTGGTTGGAGAAGGACTTGGACCTTCTGAGCCTCTCCTATCTCTAATTCTGTGATGGAAGGGCCTGCCGTTTGTTCCTTAGCTGTCACATGGGAACTAGAAGCACTAACCTGCAGCTACAAGCAATTAACATGCACAATCTTGTGAGAATTGCTGAGGAATCTGGCACAATTGCACTGTGATTTCTCCCTCTGGCATTTGTTTTGCAAAGGGAATAATTTCTGTTGTGTTTCAGGTTTTATTCCTTGTGATGTCAATATACATTTAGACCAGATGGTCCAACCGTCTCAGGAAATTCAGGACTGCAGATCCTTCTTTTCCAAATTGAAAAGCTCTGCATCCATGTTAATGATACCAGACTCTTGTTTGTCATGGTACTATACAATTATTTTGAGAGAGAGAAAAAAACAATAACAATAACAACTTAGTTTTGGGGAGCCCCCAATTCACTTTAAATGGTCTCTGCTTTCCCAGAGTTCATTGTGTCTCAGGTAGGTAGTCAAATAAACCTTTCCTAATATCTCTAAATTAGTTTTCCCTCATTTGTAAAGTGCTAACAATGAGCTACTTTCACCATCATGTAAAGAGAAAGAATTTGTGAGTTTGCATCCAAGCTTTGCTAGCTACAAGTCCAGAAACCTCAGGCTATGGACATAACACCTCAGAATTTCAGCTTCGCATTTGAAAAAGGAAAGGAGTCTTATCAATAATTTTTATAAGCAGAATTAAGAACTTCCAACCCCATTATGTACATAGGGACAGTAATACTCATAAAGAATTAGCTAGCCTAAAAGTACACCAGTGTGCTAAGATTCAAGTCAAGGTCGACCTAACTAGATACTTGATTCTCTGTGAGGACACATACTTAGCAATCGTATTTCATCAACAATATCAGAGCATGTGCTAATACTTGTACGAATTGTCCTTTCCTTGTATCTTTGTGACTGTGGGTCTCTGAGCTGATAGAAAGACAGGTAGCAGACCATAAAGCCTGGCACACTATGCTATGAGTGGTTGAAATATTTTTTTTAGTCCACAGAATTCCAGGAAGTTGGAATTATCTTTTTCTTAAAAGGAAAGGGTCATAAACATCAATTAAGGAGTCTTCTCAAAATGAAATGAATGTCCAGCCTTCAAATGATTGCTATTCACATTATGGATAGCTACCGAGAATGGTAAGAGGCCCATTGTGAAACCACACTGTGTTCTGTCTTCCAGGGCCTGTGATAATAGTTCTTGAACTGGTCTAAGCAATTTATTTATAGGGGAGAAAAAAGTATTCTGATGAGAATCATTCTCCAGTTTGACAATTTTATTTTAGTGTGACTTGATCTACTTTAAAGCCTCCTGGGAAATTTATGCTACATTTCACTTCTCCCCATGTCATCCTGTTAGCTATTAGATGGCTAATTCGTTTCACGAGATATGCCAATGTGAGAGGCACTTGGCTCATATTAGGAGTAGAATTTCACCACTCAGTGGTCAGATCTTTTATGATTGAGACAGGAGAGGAATCCAAACACAGCAGCCAATGAAAATGCGCTCTCATCACCTGCAATCACTGCTCTTGCATTTCTAATGGAAGTGGTCTCACTTAGTACTGATCAGGCAGCTGTAATTTATCCTAGAAATACTAATGGACTTTGGTTTGGGAGTTGAGACCATGAGAAACTTCTCTCTCTCTCTCTCTCTCTCTCTCTCTCTCTCTCTCTCTCTCTCTCTCTCTCTCTATATATATATATATATATATATATATTCTCTCTCTCATTTTTCCTTTCTTCCCCTTCTCCACGCCTCTTTCTGTCTCACACTTTCCTGCTTTTTACCCTGCAGATTTCCTTATAGAAAAGAATTAAAATTAAAGCATACCATGAAAATAGCAATGTGTGAAAAAAATTAAAAATCTCTGTTTATTAAGGAAATTCACACACCAGATTGTCAGATAATTCTGGATCCTAAATTTCTAATTTATCATTTACACATTAACCATACAGCTTCAAAACAGAGGATAAATCTACTCAAATCTTTTTGTCTTTAGGTATCAAATGAAATTTCACAGGGAGTATTTGCCAGAGATGATTGCAAATATGAATGAAGAGTCCTAAAAACATAAGGACAAGTGCTGGAGATCTTTTAAGGAAATACAATGCCTTCACTTTCTTTCAAGTAATAAAGCAAAATAACAGAAGGGCAAGATGAAGGTTAACTAAAACAAAGTTCATTTTTCAGATGAAAGATCTCTGAGAAATGAGCAACATTCATTTTCAAACGTCTCATTCCCTTCTTGATCAAGATTTTTGCAGGAGGAGATTTGTGCAGGGGAAGACAAGCTTTACTCTGGTCTTAAAACATTCTTTTAGAACCTGAAATTGAGAACCTCTCTCTGTACATTTGAGTCTATGAACTTATTTCCCTCTCTCTCTCTCTCACTCTGTGTGTGTGTGTATGTGCATGTGTGTGCGTGTGCGTGCGTGTGTGTGCACAAGTATACCCATTCGAACCTACAAAAGAGAAAGCCTTTGCACAAACGAGACTGAACTTCACACTTGCCCAAGGGCAGAGGTTGCCTATGAGAAGAAAAATAAACCACAAAACAAGAGAAAACTTAGTGTTCTAAACTTACAAGTTCTTTTGGGACCTTAGATAAATGATCTAACTCTATTTGACCTTTGCAACCCACCTCACAAAATAAGAATCTGATTGTGTCTTTCCCAACTGTCCAATTAGCCACTTTAGCTCCCCGGAAATAAAATGGGAATAATATACAGAGAACATTATGTATGTAATGGCCACTGCATTCCTGAAGTTGATGATGGCATAGACCAAGATGGATCCAGGCTTAGCCACCAGGCATGTGCGAAGCTAGAAGTGAGAAGTCTGAAGTCAGAACTGGGTTGATGGAAAGGAGACTCCTAAAAGATGATCAGCAAAACAAGATATTTGTCTTAAGGTAAGAAAAGCTCTGCCTTTGAGTTGCCTAGGAAATGGAACAATTCTGAAATCATCTATTCAATCATGTTTTCTATTTTACGACGAATGAAATTGCATGCTATGAACTACCCAGGATAGGAAATGGATTAAAGACATAGTCTCTAGACTCCCAGTAGTTAGGACTTGGTATCTTCTTGGTTGGCCAAACATACATGTTTGATGATGATGATGATGATGATGATGACAACCCCACCCCCAAAAATTGAAAGCTACTACATGTAAAAGTGTACCTATCAGTAATATTGAATGTGCCCTGGACTTCTACTGTAGGGTAGCAATACAGATCTCAGACTCTATGTGCAGGCTGTATCTGTCTCACTGGGCTCTTAGCCTTGATCACTATTGGTCCACAATGTGGGTGGGAAGGTTCCCAAGGTGATTGTCTTGCATTCTTGAAACTAGGTCAGGTTAGCCTAGGTCAAGAAGTCATTAACAAAATGATGTACATTGAAACACTAGTTCTATGGGTATGCCCTCATGCCCCAGACAACTATCATTTAAGAGAAAATCCAGTTTAACGGTGTGAATATGAATTCTCCTGACAGGCTAAATATTTGGACCTGAGTTGTTGGAGGTATTTTGGAAGTTATGGTCATTTAAGGAGTGAGGCTTGGGGCTGGGGGTTTAGCCCAGCGGAAGGGCGCCCGCCTGTCGCGCCCAAGGCCATGGGTTCGGCTCTCAGCCCTGGTTTAAAAAAAAAAAAAAAGACACATAAGGAGTGAGGCTATGAAATGGTTCTGACAACATATTCCCAGGAGACACCAGGGCCCTGACTCCTTTCTGCCTGGCTTTCTGCTTCCTTTCCACCATGATGTGAAGAAGCTCCTCCATGCCACATTATTCTATCAAAATGATGCTCTCCTCAAGGACAGGAGACAAAATAAGATAATACTTTCCTTCTAGTTGTTTGGTCAGGTATCATGTTTCAGAGATGGGGAAAAGTAGTTTATTTAACCAGAAACCAAGCAAAACACAGAGTAATGTATTTGCCAAGAAAAGCTATGCAGTTAGCCATCTCTGAACAAATTCTCTGCTCATGCGGGGAACTGGATGGTACAGGGGCGGCTAGATAGGGAAGCGCCTGTGACTCATGCCGCAATCGTTCCAAACAAGCAGCAAGACCAAGTATAATGATAGTGTCCACCTCAGATGGAGTAGTAGGGATTTGAGGAGGAAAGGAACATCTATTAGCACGTTTCTAGAGGTGTTTTCTCTCTCCCTTCAGCCGCATAATGTACTTATTTAGTAGTTCAGAATTTCTTTTAATTCTATTTGAAGAACTTAAGAGGTTAAGGGTTTGAAATGATAAATGCATTATTAATGTTGCCTCATAGAAATATCCAACTTTATAATTTCTGAAGCAAAAAAAATAAAAGACTAACAGGTTTTTACTTACTCCCCTACCTCTCCAGTAAATTAACCTACAGGACTTGTGAGAAGTGTATAAATTAGACATTATTAGAGAAAGTAATCGTAAACCAATAGCCATGAGCAGGATTGATGTATGTATCTTTAATTTAGGGGTTTGGTTTGGTCCTAAACCTTATACGTCTGGAAGGAAGTTACAAGCAACAAAGGAATGGGAAATTGTGGATGGACTCATAATAGGAAGGGCACAGACTTCTATGTGGTCTAACGTGGCTTCCCACACATACATGTGGCACTAACAGAAGGTAATGCACACAGTAACACAGTGCATGGCCTGGGTTAAAATTCACCTACGAATTTTCACATAAGCAAACTTGTGCTTCATCTTTGTTTATTTCTGGGAACTGATAGAATCACCTTTCAAAGATTTCTTTTTTAGTGAGAGTTAACAGACATTGTATAGGCAAAGTTAAGCATTGATCTGGAACCTTACAAACATTCAATAAATAAGAGCTATTAGTGTTATTGTTAAATTTAGAATTAAATTAATATTAGAATTAGCATATTAGGACTAGCATTAACAATCATTGCTACTGTTATTATAGTACTAGAGCTTTTGTAATTTAAAATATAATACAATATGTGCTGAGTGCTGGTGGCTCACACCTATAATCCAAGCTACTCAAGAAGGTGAGATCTGAAGATTGCAGTTCAAAGCCAGCTTAGGCAGGAAAGTCCATGACACTCTTACTTCCAATTAATCACCAAAAAAAAAAACAGAAGTGAAGGTGTGGCTCAAAGTGGTAGAGCATTAGCCTTGCCCCATTCATAAGGAAATAAAAAGACTTGGAAAAATTATATTAAGCAAAGCAAGCCAGATCCAAAGAAACATAGGCTGCATCATTTCCCTCATTTGTAATAGCTAGAATATGTCTATGATATGCTTAGCAGAAGATCACAATAGCTCAATAGCTAGGTGCATATGACCATATAAAATGAAGCTTATCAAAATGAACTCCAAGAAAGGGAAGCAAGAGGATTTTATAATGTACTATTTGCATTTATTTTTTCTTTCTTCTTTTCTTCTTTGGCTTATGCCCTGTTGTCACTGTTTTAGATTTCTGTACACTTTGTCTTATATATAGTTATACCTGATTTGCAGACGGGAAGGGGGAAAGGGAATCACAGAATATGCAGGACAAAGACAATGCAACAGTGACACTCACTAGACACTATGTTGGCAATGAACTTTACAACTTGGTGGGGAGGGAAGTCTGGGGTGGGGGAGGGGAAAGTGGGAGAATACGAGGAAGGGTTTAGCACTGTTTAAAAAGAAATGTACTCATTACCTAACTTATCTAACTGTAACCCCTCTGTACATCACCTTTACAGAAATAAAAAGCTCTAGGACAGAACCCAGGCCCTGAGTTCAAGCCCCACAACTGACTAAATAAAAAAATAGATAGATAATAAATATAGTACAATACTTTAATGCAGGATCCAATGGACAGCTGGAATTTAGATGAATAAAACAGTTTACTTGACATCATAAGATTTGTCTTTAGTGTAATGGTAAATAAATAAATCAATCAAATTTCTCCTCTACCTTTGTCAATATATGTCTATAGACTTAAATCATTTCAAGGGGAAAGCTCAAATTCTTTGTCTAGTTCTTACTCTAGCTTTCTTCTTGACCAGAGTTCACCACCAAATGTTCACTATGATTTTCTTAGGAGGATTTCATGTATTTCCTAGCTACTGACAAAATTCTTATTGTCTTCTTAATGAATGGAGTTCCTCTGGCCATAACAGTATAAAAGCTAGTGTGTTTATATAGCAGGTATTGGGTATTGAGATAGTCATTCCAGGGAAATCACTCTATATCTGGAAAAATAATAGAGCAAAGATATTTTCAGCATTAGCAAGTAGAGGAAGATGATGAAACTTGAGAGAAGCCAGACACATGATGTAAACCTTATACTAACCCTGGACGTTCACTTAGGTGTTCATTAAACTGTGGCTTTGGAGAATAGAAACCATGCAGAAATCTCATGGAATAGAGGAACAGAGAATTAGAATTTAGAGCTGTAGAAATAACTAGAATTTGTGCCACAGGTTATCAGAAGGACAGATCTGTGTTGTAAGATCCAAAAGACTCTACAGTAGTTGACCATGGTTCCTTGGTCAGGAGTTGGCTACAAACATGCTGAGAGAGGCTCCAAGTCATAAGAGAGAATGATTGCTTTAGAATCAGTTGATACAGGTATCAGACACCAACACTGACTTTGCTGAGCCAATGAGACCTTTGGCTGAGAGCCCATAAAGGTCATTCTTCCAGCCTGAAGTCTTCATGCTATGGTAAAGGCTGTACATTACAGCTAGAGATAAACCAGCATATATTTTCTCTAATAAATAAAAAATCCTACTTATGAAAAGGATTTGCCAAAATCTAACTCTCTACAATACTAAAATTTTAACTTCTAAATGAGGAAAACACAGGCCACACTATTTTTCTATAATGTCCAGTGTATAGTTGAAACCAATTAAAACTCAAATGGGGTACGCTCTTATCCCCCCCACTAGGAGGGCCATTGTTAAAAAGATAAAGAAGAATACAGGCTAGTGAGAATATGTAGAATCAGAACTTCCATATATTTTTGTTGGAAGAGCATAATAATGTATTTATTTTCAGAAACTTTTGCCAGTTCTTTAAATTTGTAAGCTGAGAATTACTATATGCACCAGAGATTCTTCTCCTAAAATTTATACTCTAAAATAAGTGAAAAATGTATACCTTATGAATTGTAATATCAGTAATATTTATGATAGGTAAAGCACAGAAAAAATTATAAGTATTTTCAACTGATAAAATATAATGGATAAACAAAATCCAGAATTTCTCTACAATAGGATATTATTTAGCAATTTAAAAATAAGGTGCTAGTGCTATAATATAAATGGAATTTGAAACCATTATTCTAAGTAAAAAAGGAAATTATACACACACACACACACACACACAGAGATAGTTTACACAGATCTCTAAAAAGAGATTATAAAAAGAGAAAGAGTAGTAGGGCTATGTTTGGTCTGGTTAAGGGAGAATGAGGTAGATAGGAGTCATTGTTAATGGACACAATTTATTTTAGGGTTGATGAAAATACTCTAAAATTAGATAATTGTTATATTTTTAGAAGTCCATGTATAGACTAAAAACTGATGAATTATACACTTCAGTGCAGTAAATTGCATAGCATCTAAATTATAACTCAATAAATATTTTATTTAAATAGAGTTCCAGTGAACTGTGGCACAAAATTAAGCGGTTTAACGTATATGGCACTGAAGTATCAAGAGCAGAGAGATAATGAGACATTATCACTTGTACATTATCATTTGAAAATAACAAATCACAAATGTCTCCACAAGTTGGTGAAAACTAGTGAATATGTCTAAAATCCTCAGAGAATCTAAACAAGATAGATAGATGTATAAGGAGAACTGTACCTTAAAACATCCTTTTCTAGCTGATGATAGCCAGAGTCGGAGACATCTTGAAACGGCCAGAGAAGAAAAGATTTAGCAAATAACAGAGATGCATATTATTAATGGCAGTGTCTCATTAGAAAGAACGGAAGCCAGGAAATAATGGAACAGGGTCTCTAAAAATGTTACAAAAGAAACTGTCAGCATAGATTTCTATATCTAACAAAAAATGCACCTCAAGAATGAGCATTTAATAAACAAAAGCTGAGGGCCTTTGGCATGAATAGACTTGCACCACAGAAACTTGATCAAGAAAGATCTTCAGTATAAATAGAAATGCCATCAGATGCAATGTCAGAACTTCCAATGAACGATGTTGCTCAATGGCAGTGAGGGGATGGAGAAAATAAAAGGGGCTCTGTCGGAGGGGAATGGTACCCGATGGAGGGAGTTGGGCTAACAAGTGAAGGATGAATTTGGTCAAAATAGTTTCTTCCCATAGATGTAAATAGAACAATGAAACCTGTTGAAATAGTTTTAAGAACAGAGAAGGGAGTAAGAGAAACTGACAGAAGGGAGGACATTAACCATATTACATTGTATACATGTGTGAAAGATGTCAAAATAACATCGCCTTATGCAACTAATATATGGGAATAAGTTTTTTAAAAAAGAATTTTAGAGCATTAAAAAATAACAATCACCAGAAATGTCAATGTGTAGGCAAATGTAAAAGATAGCATTTTGTTGCTTCCTGGAAACTTGAAACTACAAATGGTAGCCAAATCGCACTACTTGTTTTCAACTGGTGGATTATTTACTCCCAAACACAGGACCTTCATATAACATGATGTATATTTGGATGTAGTGAGCTTTGCCTCTTTTTGCTCCTCTTTTGGTCTTGGTGGCTCCTTTGTCAGGTCTGTTTCCAGGTAGGTGGCAGGATGGTGCCCAACATGCCCAGATTTAATTATTCTTGAAGGATCTAACATCTGTAGAGGACAGAGTGTCCCTTGTCTAACAGTTTTAGCAAGATATTGGGTTACAAATTAGGAAACTGGAATAAAACATTTGATCAAGATAGATATTTTACATTTTAGGCTGCTTATGGATTGCTTCTGCCTTGTAGAAATCACACAAATTGAGAAAAAAGGAAGAGATAATCCTTCAAGGACAAGAGGAATGATGTTTCCCAAAGAAGATCAGAGATGGACCATGCAGAAAAGATGGAAAGAAACGGATCACAAAAAACTATTGCAAAATTAAATGAAATAGTATGTTTGAGCTCTCAGTACAGATAGAGGATTAAGTTCTCAATCATCCATCACTTTTATAATTGTCAATCACAAAGAAGAGAGTGTCACCTTCTTATTTGTCATGCACATAAAGAAAGACACACCTCTAAAGATTTTAAATGATGTCTGAACAGCTCTATTGTTTGTTTTCTTTTTTCTAGCTCTTCTCAATTCTCCACAACCTGGATGCTCCACTCTCCACCAACATGCTATTTTACAAAGTGAGTCAATGTTTATCTGAACAACAAATGAATACGTACTATCTTGGCATATGGAGTCACACTTGTTTACCTCAAATGTACCTGCTCAAGTGCTGTCAATTACAGTAGCCTTCATTTTTAGAAAATGTAGCCCTCTCATTCTAATCTCCCCTTTCGAGCTTATTTCCAAGGAGATATACAGCACAGGAAAGTAATGCGGAGTCTAGATTCCAAAATCTCTATTTGGGGCTAGTTTCCTGTGAAGGGAAACATTTGTCATGGCCCCAGATGGAGGTGTAGGGAGAGGCTAGAGGCAGGAACCATGAGTGCAATGCACCGAGACTCTGTGCACTTAGTATTGATCAGAATGCCCTTGCCACATTAAACCCATATCCTCATTTACTGTACATCACTACCTGAGATCCAGATGCCTACTGGTGATAGAGAAAGAGGGACAGAGAGAGAGAGAGAGAGAAAGAGAGAGAGAGAGAAAGAAAGAGAGACAGACAGACAGACACAGACACAGACACAGACACAGACACAGAAACAGAGACAGAGAAAGAGAAAGAGAAAGAAAGAGAAAGAGAAAGAGGCAGGCACAGACACAGACATACACACACACAGCGGGAGAGCAGGGGGGAGGATTTTTCTTTAAAAAATAAGCTCCATCAGTAGGTATTTCATTTTCATTACTTGATCACAGTCATCTCAGGCAACTCAAGCAATCACCCACAGCAAACAAGGAAGCATATCATGAATTGTGGTTTCTGGAGATGCATTTCCTACCTTGTCGTCCTCGATAGAGATTAATTTCACTCTGGCATAGTAAGTTCCACTGATGACAGAATCATTTAGCCTCCTTGCTTAATGCCAAAAAGGGAAAGAGAGGAAACTACAGGGCGCACAGACAACTTTCTGAGACCCCCGTTAAGCCTGACTTTACTGTCTTATCAGTTTGTTTTTAACCCTAGGTGTTATAATTCACAAACTCCTCCAATCAGAGAAGCATAAACATTTGGAAGCGATTCTAGATCTAGGAGACAGATCAAAGAAGTACATTTTCCTATCATGGCAACTTAGTTAACATAATGAAACAGTAGTTACAGGATAAATTACATTCCCCAAATTTCATATAGTGAAGCCCTGGCCTGCATTCTTTAGAATGTGTTCATATTTGGGCACCAGATGATTTAAGAGGCAATTAAGTTAAATGT
Source organism: Dipodomys spectabilis (assembly GCF_019054845.1). NCBI lineage: Eukaryota > Metazoa > Chordata > Mammalia > Rodentia > Heteromyidae > Dipodomys > Dipodomys spectabilis. Next base: position 11,197,771 of record NW_024870950.1, read on the forward strand.
GCGCAATTTGTTAGGGTGAGCCTGAATCTGATTGGAGGAAATTGGCATACAAGACATCAGAACACCGTGTGAATACATAGGACAGGCTAGCAGAGGAAAGACTGTGAAAGAGCTCATCCACAACTCAAAGGCAGTAGCCCTGGAAGAGGGCAAAATTATTAATACTTGACCTTGAACTTTCAGGCTCCTGAACCATGAGAAAATTTTCTGTGGGTTAAGCCACCATATCTGCTGTAATCTGTTAGGGCAGCTTTAGTAAACTAACACACTAGCTATTGAATATGGAGTACTTACAGAGTTTTAGTCACTCTACTAAATGTTTCCCTAAATGCCTCACTGAAGTCTATTGGCAGTCTTCACCATGGTTATACACTGATTTGTTTTATAAAAAGAGAAGACTGGATTTGAGATTCATTGAGTAACCTGTTCAAGACTAGGATGAGAATGTATATTTCTAATAAGATTCTCTTACTGTTGACTTGAAATTTTCTTTGGAATATGTGAACATAATGGAAACAAAACTCAAGCTCCATATAGCAGTCCTGGTGTTCTCCAATATTTACTCCACCAACATCATGATTAGTATGGCAGATTCTTGCTTAAAACTTTTCTTATATTCTTTGTAACTGTACTCTTTCATTCTTCACATCTAATCCATCATGACTGTTTTTTGTTTTTACGTCATTGTCTCACAGAATAGCACAATGGCTAATAATACAAAAGTATTCATGTGATAGAAGTAGAATTGGTATGCTTACAGAAACAGATTATGTGGGTATCAGGGTACATTGCAAGGAGGGTCAAAGATTACAACAAGATTTTCATTCATGGCAATAGAAAGAATTCTAGGGGAATTCCAATGAGATCATCCCTAAAGTTGCCCGCTGGAGCATGTAATCCTTCTCCATCCATTTAGATCCATGCCTCTCTCTGCCTTCCATGCCCAAGGGAAGTGCTCTGGACCAGACCTTCGGCTATCATTGGTTAGTACAATGTCTCCCTAGCCTCTCTTCCCCTGCTCTAATTCACTTCCCATTGTGTAGCCTGAGTAATCTTAACAGCACTTTAAACCCCTCATGGACTCTCCCACAGGATAAATGTCTAGTGTATGACCTGCATGATCTCATGGACTTTCCCCTCTAACTTATAACTAGACAGAGACACAAGGGAAAGCGTGTAGCTAATTTGACCAAGGCTACAACTCGATCATGGCTCCATGAATTGTTGTTTTCCTGCCACATTAAGTCACGTTCCAGGAAGCCTTACTATAAGACAACAGTGGAATACACATCCCATCCTAGGTGTGGCAGAAATAGTACTAGGTAGAACTCCTAGAGGCCAGGTGTTACCTCTGACCATGTGTCTGTCTTAATTGTCTCATAAAATTTAGCCTTCATGATACAGACCTCTGTGTTTTCCTCATATATCATAAGGAAATTACAGAACTCCTTGTCATGTGCTGAGAAGCAATAAGAAGATCTCCAGATGAACCAGGGAATCAGAAGCAGAAGAAAACAACACAGATATGTCGTGGACAATGCAAGAAAAACACTGACACTAAAATGGAATGTGTGTATGCATTGCCACAGAAACCAGTGATCAAACAAACTTGGGATTTTTTTCCACCCTCTGGGTTTTCTCTGTATTCACCCAAGGGATGCCAAATATAAGAGCCAAACTTTCTCCAGAAACAAAGGAAAGGAGACAGAAACCAGACCTCAGACACACCTCTTCCCATCCAGACTGAGCCAAGATCCATCGAGGAGGCTTTGGCAATGAGAGTTGGGGCAGTTGGAGCCAAAATTTTGCTCTTCCCATCAGTATGGCTGCCCTATACAATCACATTAGGCAAGAATGGTTAAGTGAGAAAAGAACTTCCTACAAAAAGCTAGTCTGATGTTCTATATGTGGTAAATTACCTTGGAAAACCGATTACGAGCATTCTTCTTCCATAAGTGAAAACTGCAGCTCAGAGAGGCAAGATAACATGGCCAGTGTCACATCATCAGGAAGAGATGTTCAGATCCTGGCGTTTCTGACTCTAAACCTTACAGTTGTACTGGCATACCTCGATACTGAATGTTATAAGAAGATCTTCTGGACATTTCTGGCCTAAACAAGAGAAACTCTGGCCAAGGCAGATAATCTGGGTGGCTGTTGTCAGGTCACATGACCATTTGAACATTCAGAAAGACAGAGCTCAGATTTCAAGGGATCAGCTGACTTACCTGTGAAAATCAGGAAGGGTCTAAAAGGCAAAAGGAAGGATCCTGGAATGCCCAAGTGATCCCCCGTATCCAAACCCTGAAGTCTTGATTTATTAATGGCTACAATATCAATCAGTAGGAAGAGATCAGAGCACTTCTAGGTCGTTGTTCAAAACTGTCATGCCTGGCCACGCCTAACTCAAAAGGAGGTTGGGAAATAGCTGCACAGTAGATGAAGTTAATAATGAAGACTGGGACTAGATGGAGTTTTGAATGAAGCAACCTATATTCTCTGCCCCTCCTTTGACAGTTACCTCTGTCAGGTTCTCAAATAACGAATGATATCATCCATCTGTAAACATGCCCAACCTAAGGGAAAGTCAGGAAACTGGAGGCTGAGAGAAGGTGGGAAGATATGCATTTATCAGGATGACCAGGGTGTATCTGAGAATGACATAACCATGCTGACAGTTCTCAAATCTGGATGCAAGCTACAGGATGATCCATCACTGGAAACAGATACCCAACTCAGTCACTGACATTAAAAAAAGGTCAGGAAAAATTGATATGTTTTATTCCATGTTGCACTGAATAAACTAAGTTCTCGTAGACTGCAATAGAGAGGATTTGATTTGTACTAAAAGCAAAAACAAACAAACCAAAAAGTTCAAGACAGCTTTTGCAATGGATCTCTTTTGTGGTAATGAAACTTCCTGAAAAGCTTCACCCTCGTCCATCCTCTCCAAGGCATCCTCTGATTGCATGAATGGTTCTAACATTCGCTTCTCTCAAGAGCCTCAGTCTTACTAAATTATGTCTGGAAATTCAGGTTGAAGTCACTCATGTCTGGGGTGACTACTGGTCAGATAAATACACTGAAACGAACAGAAATGGTGATGAAATTGTAGTTATGTTTTAGTATCCAATAGATACAGTTGGCATGAATTAATTTCCTAAGTCTGGCCATATCTAGATGTCATCACAAAGCCAGAGACAGGTCCTGGAACCTTGGTGACTCCATCAAATGATAGTCCCCCCACCCACACACACACAGCACACATGTACCACTAACCCACTGGTTTTACCAATGTGGCTCCTAGATGACAGGGGGTTTTGCCTCCTAATTGCAGCAGGAGACAGATTCAAGCTCAACAGTAGGAGAGGAAAACCTCTGTTATAGTTACTGTTACTCCAAGACAGAATGCATTGCTGTGGGAAGTACAGGGTTCTCCAATTCTTACCATAGTTAGGCAATATTTGAAGATTGTGAGACAATTCCTAGCATTTTAAAGAGAAGTGATTTTAAAGAGCTTTTTGTTTCTACTTTTCCCTTATATTTTTCATACACGTGTATTTATTTATTGTGAAGATACTGTACAGAGGAGTTACAGTGACATGGGTAAGGTAATGAGTACGTTTCCTATCGAGCATTGATACCTCCTCCTTTGTTTTCCCCCTACCATCCGTTCTCTCCCCGCCTCCCTAATTCCTCCCCCCTCTCCAAGAAGTTGTAAGTGAAGAAAGCCAGGCCCAAAGAAACATAGGTCCCGTGGTTTCCCTTATTTGCAATAACTAGTATACGTCTAGGACAAGCAGAAAAGGTTCAAAGCTATGTACATATGACCATATAAGATGATGCTAAGCAAAATGAACCCCAAGATATGGACTCAAGAGGTTTTTGTCTTTGTCATTGTTGTTTTTAATGTACTATGTGATTTCTTTTGTTTCTTTTGTATGTTCTTCCCCCATGGTATAATCCCTGTTTTCACAATATTTGGTTCTGGTGCCCTTATATTTCTTTTTAATTGCATACCCTTTGAGCCCATTGTAAATCTTAGGAGCAATTAGAGGTGCATGTTCATTCTGTAGTTCTTTCATTTCTTCAACTAATATGTTTGTGCCTATGGGTCATGCTATGTGGCAGGTGCTGGAAAAGAAAGTATATGATTGCATGATTTCCATTCCATAAGAAGCTCATAGGGTACTTGATAGTACTATTTAATAGTTATTCTGGTATCCTGAAAGATAGAGAACAAAGTTGTTAGTGAAGACTTTTGAAAAATTTTAAGTTAAGAAAATGCATTTGTTTGAAGCAACAATGCTTGATAAAAGCGTACTCATTACCTTGCTCATGTAACTGTAACCCCTCTGTACAGTATTTTCACAATAAAAAATTTATTTTAAAAAGGCATATATTATCCAGTCTAGACCTCTTGGGTATTTACTAAAGATGGGATATATGTGAGAATCAGTCCTATTCAAGAATGTATAGGTTATGGTACAAGTTTTGCTATGAGAATGAATATTCCAATCCCAGTGTTTAGTGGAATATTCTATGATATTGTAGAACAATCACCTAACCTACTCTTAGCTAAAAGAGTGAAGAGTAGCCTGTCAGATTTGTGTGGTGTCAACCTGGTTTAATACATTTTAGTTCAGATTAAGGATATTGTTATTAACATGCATGAAATATTTGTCATGCTCAGACAACTCCCAAGGTACTTTAGGTGTTTGTCCCACTCAATCCCCAGCTTACAAAGCAAGTGTTAACAGCATTCGTTTCATGCATAAGGAAATTAAAAGACAAAACCAATCCATTCCTTGAAAAGACACAGAGCCACAAAGTAGCAGAGGCAGGATAGGAACGCAGGTTTGCTGGAGTCTGGAAAACATGGGACAGTATTCTTTATGACCTTCTAGTCTGCTCTGGATGATAGCACTCTGATTTGTTCTTGCCATTAGGATCCTGCAATACCAAAAACACCAAGTCTTAGATCTCAGCTTAATGTGGACTCATGTGTGTCTATGAAGTCTTTGTCAGGAGAGCAGGAGGTGAACTGATATTGGCCACCATTCCCATCCTCATCTCCCAAGCATGACTGCAACCTCCTGCCAACTGAAACAACACTAAGAATGGAACCGAGATAACTAATCTCAGGGCAAGACCCATCCCACCAGAGACTCCCACAGCATTGCCAAGTGCAGGAGCTGTGATAAGGAGCTGGAAAAATCTCTCACAATGAAGGTTACACCCAAATCACAGAGTAGTCAGCCCCGGAACTCAGAGAGTGGGAGACAGTGCCAACTGCGCTTTCCAAAGGGTCTGGTTGAGGCACTGTCTTTGTAAAGCCAGCGGCTGAGACAGGAGAAGCCAAGGTCCCTTCTAGATATTCTGGTTCTCTTAACATTCTGTTCCTCGAACACCTTCATCTCATTTGCCAGCTACAGAGAATTTGTTTCCAGAATACTCATTGCTACGTCTCAGCATTTTGCTATTGGTGGTTCTTGTTTTCTGCTACTTTCTTTCTGTTTTTTCTTTCTTTTTCTTCTCTTTTATTCCGTGATACTAGGGATTGCATTTTTCATTTTTCACTGGTACTAAGGATTGAACCCAGGGCCTTCTGCTTACTAAACAAATGTTCTTCCACTTAAGTCACACCCCAGTCCCTTTGCTTTTCAGAGAGAATCTGAGGTAGCCCCCAACCACACACTCTTCCTACCTCCACTTACTGAGTAGCTGGAATTACAGGCATGCACTACTATAACCTTTCTTACTACCTTCTTTCTTATTACTTTTTCTTTTCTAACTGGAGAAAATTCATTCTTCAAAATTGATTAAATATAGCACTTTACCCAGGAAGCTCTCCATAATTCATAATCCCTAACACTCTAGTCATTCAGATGAGAACATCTTTAGTTCCTCTCTCCAGGGCAGTCGCTCTACCTTGGGAATACGTCTATCAGTAACACTCTTCACATTACATTAAAGTTGTTTTTAGCTTCCTCAATGGACTGCTGTCTATTTGAGAACAGAGACTATTCCTCCTTGGATTCACAAAACATGGTAAAAATAAACATCACACTGCAGACACAGTAAATACTGAACAAACAGACATGGGAATATACCAATAAACAAACTGATGAGCTCAGATTAATTTCTTATACAAATCTTGGCTTAGTAGCTGAATTCATCCACTAATAATTCATCTTGTATACCTTGTCTCAAGGCTGATTAATGGGATCCGGTATAGAAAGAGTGGCTTCTGGTGCAGAGGCTGAGGGGAGACTCACAGAGATGATCCAACTCAACTCTTCTTTGCATACCTGGGAAACAAAGTCTCACTCTCCACCTCAAGCCTTTATACACCCTGTCTTTTGGCATGGATTATTATCATCTACCATGACCACCCATCCTTCTCCCCTTCAATTAACTCCTCACCCTGCTGTCTCTCAAGTTTCCAGTCTCTTCCCCTGTGTCAGTGGGCACCAAGTCAGGCTCCTTTGTCATCTGTCTTCACCTGGGTATGCCTCCTATGTAGCAGTTCCTGCCTCAGGAATACCTTTGTAGTTAGATCTGCATGGGCCAAGGTAAATTGAGGGGATGGGTGGCGTTGGGAAGGATTGGAAGGCATGACAGAGCAGTTGACAGAGATCAGGGTGCATTCATTGTACTCACGTCAGATATGTTGAATCCACTTTTGTTTTACTTTTTGCTCTATTAAAGAGTTGGTTTAAAATCTTTTGTTCGACTGCTTAAAGATTTTTTTAAAAAAAAAAATTATATTACTAGGTCTACCGTGAAACAAAAACCAAAGAATACATTTGTAGATAATGCTAACTTTGTGCATGAGATTAGACGCTTCCAGTAAGAGGAACCATAAAAATGCCCTCCATTTCTAATGAGGACTTAATTCAGTGATGGGCCTGGGGCGAGCCCTCAACAGATTCTTGTTGAAAAAACTGAGGCTAAGGACGCCACTCAGAGGCCAAGGCTTTCTCTGCTCATGCAAGGCCCTGGGTTCTATCTCCAGCACTATAAGGAAGAAAGCAAGGAAGAAAGCATTCATCTCTTGAACAATTCAATGAGTGGATGGATAAGGGCATCAATGAGCAGAAGCAAAGATTTGCCAGACCGGGGCTGGGAAGGTGGCTCAGTGGTAGAGCACTTGCCTTGCATGCTCGAGGCCCTGGGTTCAATTCCTCAGCACCACATAAGAAAAAAAGCCGGAAGTGGCGCTGTGGCTCAAGTGGTAGAGTGCTAGCCTTGAGCTGAAGAGCTGAGGGACAGCGCCCAGGCCCAGAGTTCAGGCCCCAAGATGGGACCCAAAAAAAAAAGATTTGCCAGACCACCCAAGCCACAAAACAAAGCCTAGTTAAAACAAATATTGGCATATTGTCCTTTTACTGGCTCTCAGGCTGCTTTGTTTTCTTGCTTTGCTCTGAATGGCCACTTAACTGCCTTTCTCCTAGGTTTTCCACAGTCTTCTCTTCCTCTAGAGCCTAGACTAAACATCTCACTTGCATCACCCACTTTTAATTCATCTTGGAGGAAGTGTACTCTCTCTTGAACTTACAACTTGGAATCTGATTGGGGAGTGTTACTCTGTACTGCCTTGGAGACACAATGTCACTTTGAAGAGGTTCAAAACAGGTGGTGTTCCTTTTTTGCCCTTTCTTCCTGGTGCTTGCAGTATAGAACCTACTATAGAATGGGATTTTTTGTTTTGTTTTGTGTGCTGGTCCTGGAGCTTGAACTTCTAGCATTATACCACATGAGCCACAAAGCCACTGCCAAAGTTTTTGGTAGTTTAGTAGAGACAAGAGTCTCAGACTTTCCTGCCAAGGCTGGTTTCAAACCATCATCCTAAGATCTCAGCCTCCTGAGAAGCTAGGATTACAGGTGTGAGCCACCACCACCTGGCTAGAGTAAGTTTACACTGTTCATGTTCATTCTTCTGCGTATTATGAGTAAGTGGGCAGCAAGACTTTGGGATTCACTTTTGAAGACAAAGAGATCTCTAGCTCATATGTATTCTAAGGATTTAGTGTATAAAAAATAATTACTAATCAGCCTTCTTTTTTTTCTTTTGAAGACCATATTTAAGTGTGTTTTGTTTCTTTCCCTCCCCCTTCACTGTAAGAGAGTTAGGATAAATCTGGGTAATTATATTTTACACATTGCTGAGCATTTAGAATTGACAACTACTGATTATCTAAGGCATGGTGTGTCTTTAAAAATAATTCACAACACAAAAGTAATAATTGGGTATAATTATAAAACCAGTTGATATGGTCACAGCTCAGCCTTAAGTTTATGCATGTCAATTTCCGCTTTCCCCTTTGTGTACCTACCCCCTACCGAAAATAAGGGGTGGATAGGGTAGCGTTTCTCTGGATTTCTGCCATCAAGACACATATCACACACACCACAGATCACTCAGGGTGGTTCAGTCATCCAAATGGTTAAGTATTTACTGAGCACCTATTAGAGCAGCGAAAGACTTTCTAGTGGAGAGGTAGGCATTTGTCAGTGGCTGTATGAATGTATGGAAGGTCAAGGTATTTTGCTAGACTGTAAAAGAGAGATTTGGTCAGGGAGGCCAGAAAAACTAGCAAAATGGACTAATCCTTTGTAGCATGAGCTTGTATTAATTAGGATTCTCTAAAGATACAGAACCAAAGGGATAAGTGGAGGCCACATTTGTTTTAAGGAATTGATTGGTTAGCCCAAACTCTTTGGGGTAGATTTGAGGAAGTCCAAAGGCACTCTAGAGTAAATTCCTTTTGTCTTCAAGTAAACGTTTTTTTTGTTTTTTGTTTTTTTTTTTTAAGTTCTCAACCTGTCAGATGAGGTTCACCACATTAAGGATGGCAGTCAATCTGCTTTAGTCAAACATCTGCAGTTTTCAATGTAAATTCCATCTAACAGATACACATGCAGCAACATCAAGACCCCTACTTGGCCAAATATCTGGGTGTCATGGTTCACCAACTTGATGTACAAAATTAATGACAATAGGGGCACCTATAAAGGAGAGAAGGAGGCAGGGTAAACTGTGAGGAGTGGAAAGAAAGGAAATGATGGGAGAAGAGATGGGCTGGGGGGTGATGTGGCCACATAAGGCCCCCTGGGCTGTGTCAGAGACAGGGATCTCTGCGCCACAAGCAGTGAAGTCTTTCAGGGTTATGAAGGAAAGGTCTGGCATCACTGCACTGCGAGTTCAGTATGCAAGTCCAGAAAGCTGCTCCATGAAGTGGATCAGAGTAGAAGTGACAGTTTCAGGTGGTGATGAGGACAGGAAGACAGGGAGAAGAAGAAGGCGGAGAGAGAAGCCTGTGTGGTTATAAAACAGAAGCACTGGATTGTACAGCTGACAAAATGATCACCTGACATCCTCAGTCTTACCTGTGGAAGTCTACCTCCTGATGAACTCAAGTCCAGCAAATGAATACTTGTTCATCCCGGAGGAAGTGTCTGGGATGAGAGGTAGGGTTCTGAATGCATGGAGATGGTGCTCAACCCTCTCATTTGCATTGCTTGGAGAAGAGCAGGTGTCAGGAGTTCCTAATGGATATAGGCAATGTGCTGGACGGAGAGTTAAATGTTTTAATGGATAGTCTTATCTTCTGGCTTCTCTTCTGCTAGGACAGTGGGAAAGTCATTCTGACTTCAGAGACCTCTATGGACACGGCTCCATCTGAAATACAAATCCTAATCCCTTTGATTTCATTAAATTGTACAATAATTACATCAACCCAATCATTAGTATCACTAGGCTCATTCTGAGCTTTTATTTTACATCTGATTCATATCTTGGGGCTTTATACCATCGAGGGCTTTATTCTATGAATAAATCAATGAAGGAATTTCTTCACCATATGTTGCCCCATTGGTGTGTTCTTCACAGTCTTTCTCTCAATTATAGCAATGACATTCAACATAAATGCAATACTTTTTTATTGTGAAAATATCGTACACAAGATTACAATTACATGGGCAAGTTAATGAATACATTTCTTATCAAGCATTGTTGCCTCCTCCTTTGTTTCCCCTTCCCATCCCTTCCCATCTCCCACCCCCACCCCCACCTTTCCCACCCTCTAAAGTTGTGTAGTTCGTTTTTTGACATAACGACTTGTACATCTCTTATTAAATTTGGAGTCCCTATTTAAATTCTACCAGTGTTTCCAATCATCTCTATTTGTACTACCACTTTTTTTTTTCTTTTTCTTTTTTCTTTTTTTTAAGTAGGTTTTTACTTGTAAAAATAGGGTACAGAGGGGTTACAGTTACATGAGTAAGGTAATGAGTACATTTCTTATTGAGCATTGTTACCTCCTCCTTTGTTTTTCCCCTACCATCCCTTCCCTCTCCACTTCCCCAACTCCTCCCTCCCTACCCCCCACAAGTTGTAAAGTTCATTTTCAACAGAGTGTCTTGTACATCTCATTGTTACAATGGGTCAACCTGTATCCCTATTTAAGCATTTTGGTTTTTTCCTTCCCCTCCCCAAATTAGAAAAGTGTATATACAAGATGTAGGGCACCGGAATCAAATACAGTGAAAACCGGGGTTATACCATGGGGGAAGAACATTCAAAATGTACAGAGTTGTTGCAGGTACCTAAGTAATAAGTAATAAGTACATTTCTTTTTGGATAATGACACTCTTCCCTTACCTTCCCTCAGTTTTTCTTTTCATCCTCACCCACAAGTTGCATAGTCCATTTTCAACAGTGTCTAGTGAGTAACACTGATGCATTTGTCAGCCTTTGTCCCTCCAATTCTGTGGCCCTACTAACCTTCCCAAAGACAGATAAATGAACAAACAAGACAATAAGAAAACAAAACAAAGGAAAATTCTCTTGTTTCCATTTCCTGGAATTTATTTCAATAAATATTCTTTTCTTTTCTTTTCTTTTTTTAAATCGGTAGTGGGGCTTGAACTCGGCCTGAGCACTGCCCCTGAACTCTTCAGCTCAAGGTGAGCACTCCACCACTTGAGCCACAGCACCACTTCCGGTTTTCTGGTGGTTAATTGGAGATAAGAGTCTCAAGGAATTTCCTGTCTGGGCTGGCTTTGTACCGTGATCCTCAGATCTCAGCCTCTTGAGAGTAGCTAGGATGACAGGCGCGAGCCACTGGCACTCTGCTATATTATTTTATATCAGAAACATATAGGCATTTTGACTTTCTGTTCCTTCCTAACAATATTCTTCTTTGGTCTGTGTGTGAATGCCTGAAGTCCTATATAATTTACCATGCCCCTGTGTATTTTAATCCAGCTTCCACATATGAAGGAAAACATCTGCTATTTGTCTCTAAGCTGGGCTTACCTCCCTGCAAATGCCATATTACTCTTTCTAATGGCTGCATAAAATTTCATGTGTATAGGTAACACCTATTTTTTGGATCCACTCTTCTATTATAGGGCATCTAGCCTCTTTCCACAACTTGGCTATTGTGAATAGTGGAGCAATGAACATGGATGTGCAAGTGTCTTTGTGGCATCCTGGCTGTGCTGTTCTAGGTAGATGACCTGGAGTGGTATGGCTGAGTTACATATACATGTATATAGTTACATATGTATGTATATACATACTATATACATATATGTATATAGTTATATATACATGCATGTATGTATGTGCATACATACATATACGTATGTACATATACGTATATACATATACATATGTGTACATGTGCACATACATACATATATCTATACATGCATATATGTGTGTATATATGTAGGTATATTTATGTGTATATATACATATTTTGTTTACATATGCATTCATGTGTCCTTATTTGTACTCTGAAAAGAATGAGAAAATAGAGATGGGAAAGAAACATATGCTCATCCCCTATTACTTTCTATGTCCTGTCAAGTTGTTAGAAAGAAACAGTGCTTTATCACAACATAACAGCTCAGAAAATGTGTTATACCATTTACCTATCCATTGGCCATTGCTGACTTTTCACACTTTTGTTTTTATTCAACAAATAAGACAATTCACAAGTTTATACAAAAGCTGGGTTTGTTTTCTTTTTGTTTTTTTGTTTTCTGGTGATTTCTTTGGCTATATTCCCAGAAGTAAATTTTTAGAGTCAAAGGTCATTGACAGCTTAACACTTCTGATACAGACTATAAAGTTGCCTTCCAACAGGGCTATAGTCATTTCTACAACTGTGTGAATGTGAGGAAATGCATTTGAAATAGATGAAGACCTTGGGTAGGTAATCCTTGGGTTAGATGAGATTTTATGAGAAATTCCTCACCCATTTTGGCCAAAACCTTGAACATCAGATTTGCCTTTTCTAGCCGGTGAATTCTCACCAGGTTAGCACCCTTTGAGAACAATTAATAGAAGAGATCTTTTATGAGTGTAACTGAGAACCTGGACAAGTTTCATGCACTCTTGGAATCCATTAGTCATAAGATGTCCAGAAGCTTCTTTGGAGAACAGTCACATTTTGCTCATTGGCTTGGATGAAGCTGAAATTCCCTTCGGGTGAGATGGTGATTGGCCCAAGACTGTTGATCTGTTCATTTTCTGAGATGCAGGGATTGGATCATACTAACTATATTACTCAAGTCAGGCCAATGAAGTCCATGCACAGAGTTTTTGTTCATCTACTGGTGAACAGAAGTCTTTAAAAAATACCTTAGCCAACATCAAATACAGTGAAAGCAGGGGTTATACCATGGGGGAGGAGCATACAAAGCAACATAGAAATCATCTTATAAATATGTTAGAAACAATTGCATGAAAGAACAAAAAAACATTTAAATACTTCACTGTATTTGATGTTGGTATAATTTGTGGAGGGGAAGGGCAAAAACAAATCATTTAACTAGGGATACAGGTGGACCCATTGCAACAACGAGATGTGCAAGTCGTTATGTCAAAAAACTGAACTTTACAACTTTGGTGGGGGGGGGAGGATCTGGTGGAGGGAAGTGGGAGGAGTATGGGAAGGGATGGGAAAGGTAAACAAAGAGGAGACAACAATGCTTGATAAGAAATGTACTCGTTATCTTGCCCATGTAATTGTAACTCCTCTGTATGGTATTCTCACAATAAAAAGTAAATAAAATAAAATAAAAAGAAATGTACTCATTATCTTGCCCATGTAATTGTAACCCCTCTGTATGGCATTTTCACAATAAAAACATAACATATAGAAAACTTTAAAAAAAATACCTTAGCCATAGCTCTGTATCTCAGTGGGCTCACTTGGCTACCCTAGGGGATTTTAAAACACAAAACGTGACAGTTTAAGGACAAGCAACAGATGGATGGAAGACACTAGGCTCTGATGACATCATCTTTGGAACTAGGACCAGCCATGCTTGAATCTACATTCCAGCTCACTGAGCCAATGAATTTGTGTTTCACTTAAGGCAGTTTGAATTGAGATTTCTGTCAATCACCAGCAAAAGAATGCTAAGTAATCTCAGATACACAAAGGCAATAAAGTTAAGCTGCACTGACTTTCCACTTGCTCATTACACATCTAGGGACTGTTTGGTCCAGAAAGGAAGACTGTACTGGTCAATGTCAACTGAGAAATAGAACCAGTATGCATAGTCTGCCTTCTAGCATAATACTCTTATCAAATGCCCCACTTCCTTTGCATTTTAAAGGAAGATGAATAGTTGTAGAGGGAGTATCTTCTAACTATTTCTATCTTTCAGGAGATTCTTGATACCCATAGGCATATAGTTTCAGAATATTACCACCGAGGAAAAAATGCATACTCAAGATTCAGAGTCAGTACTTTATTTATTTTTATTTATTTAAATCTTTTCTTATAAAAATGATGTACAGAGGAGTTACAGTTATGTAAGTCAGATAATGAGTACATTTCTTAATCTCCTCCTTCATTTTCTCCCAGTTTTCTCCCTCCCAACCCCTCTCCTCTCCAAGTTGTATCATTCATTTCCAACATAATGTCTAGTGAGTATCACTGCTGGATTGATTCACCCTTTGTCCCATTATGCTTCCTCTTCCCCTCCCCAAATCAGATAAGTCAGTATTTTAGTATAGTTTCTTGACTCATTTTTTCCCACAAGGCCACCAAACTTTTTCGCTACAGATCTAAACTATCCATATGATCATTTAAGTTAACCGCTTTCATTTTATCTAACTTTCAGGGCATCATTTGCTTGTTGAGGAGGCTTGTTTCACAAAACTAAAGGCAATAAAACACAGACTACAAGTGTTTTAAATCCAACTGAGAATAAGGTAGGACTGGGTGAGAACTTTTCAAATGAGCTGTGTAATGAGTGTGTGAGAATTAAAAAAAAAAAGTTTGCTTTTAGATTTTTTTTTTTACTTTTTATTATTTCCTTTCACCACATTTGGTCAAAACTAAATGCAATAAATTCACAAATAATGTGGACTTATTACATTGACAAATGTTCCGTTCAGCCAGGAAATATACTCTAGCTATTACAATATTGGAAGTGCCACATTTTGAATTTTTCATGTCTTTAATTTTGTAATCAAAAAGTTTTCTTAAAAAAAAAAAAAAAAAAGAGGAGAACTTCCAACTTTCCGGGTCCCAATGCCTGCTTTTGAAGTCTTGCGTATTGAGGTTTAAAAGAATGTTTAAGGAAAGCCCCATACTTTCCTTGATTTTTCTGGAAAGAACAACACATTCTTAGGCAAATTGGTTTGGTTGTAAATGGAGTCACCACATGGAGAGCCCAAGACTCTGCCAGGCTCCGTTGGAACAGATTCAGCTCTTGAAATTCAAGTCTCAAGGGTTCCTCAGGTTTGGGTGCCATGGCTCACTGCTGACTATGAAACCCTTCATGTATAGTGCAATTTGGAAAAAATCTCATTAGTTACATAAACTGAATGATTTAAAGGAAGGTCTTTCAATGACAGAAAACTTGACTGCATTTGAACTATAAGATATTAAGGACTCAACTAATATAATCTCATTTTTCAGAGATGATAATGAGTATTCTAAAATACCAAAGACACTTCTGTGATAGAGTCCATGAGAGAGGCAGAAAGATGCTACCTGCTGTCTCACAGCCTTTCTCAGCTCAGGAGATGGCTGCTAATTCTTGCAGCATTTGATGGAGGATTTATTCGGAAGACACAGCTACACCACTAACCGTCAGACCAAGGACGGTTACAGGTTTATGAATGATATTACCTCTTTTCACAAGATTTGGCTGTGTAAGATCATAACAATTGTTCAGTTTTGTCTTGCTAAGTCAGTGAGAGCACCACTTGGAATGGGGCAGCCATAGCAGCCTACCAAGATTCTCATGACCCAATGTCTAAGATGTAGACTTTGGCCACCTATACAACTAGCAGAGTTAAACCATAGGACTATCTTGCCAGTGCTCAGGTCCCCCAAGAGGCCCCTTGGGGGAGTTTTCTCTACTGCTTTTCCTGATGAACATTCTTCATTCTCTCTTACTCTTGCCTTATGCACTCCTGTTGCAAATTCTGGCCATATACCACAAATCTGAAGCTATGGGTCTTCCTTTATTTGCCTAGTTATGCTTGGTATGTGTTCAAAGCATATACACACAACCAGAAGACTTGCAGGTGATCATTTGAACGTGCAAATTCTATTGATTTAGCACTAACGTTGCTTTGCCTAGTGAGGGAGGCCCTTCTGGGGAACTGACCTCCAAATCTCTGGAGTTCTAGAAGCTCTGTACTTCAAAGGAAACGACAGACAATGCTTGGGCTTCTTTTCTCAAGGGAGCTGACATTGAATTTCTACTCCATCTACAGGTCATCATTGCTATGAGGGTGGCTTTTATAGGAATAACTTACATTCTTTCCAGTCAGGTTAACAGGAGACCAAAACAAGGATATAGGAGAGAAACACAAGTGGATGATATTGATCTATACATATATATATATATATATATTTGGTCTGTCATGGATCTTGAACTCTGGGCCTGGGCAATGTCCTTCAGCTCTTTTGTTCAAGGCTAATGCCCTATCACTTGAGCCACAGCACCACTTCCAGTTTTCTGGTGGTTAATTGGAGATAAGAATCTCACAGACTTTCCTGCCTGGGCTGGCTTGGAACCACAATCCTCAGATCTCAGCCTCCTGAAGAGCTAGGATTACAGGCATGAACCGCTGGCACCCGGCTATGATATTCTATTTTTTAGTAGTAGGATGATGAAATCTTAAGTTCACTTCCAGGCAGATGTTGACTGGCTACTTCAAAGGATAAAAACATCAGCCTGTCCAAAAACCAAGCCTATCCATATCTACAATGAAGACTTTTTTTTTGCTAGGTGTGTTTACTCAACTTGAAGTAATTGAGATTTAAAGCTTAAAAGAACACTAGGCTAAGGGTGGTGTCTCAAGTGTATAAGCATAACCACTTGGAAAGCAGAGCTGGGAGATAGACTTCTGAGACCAGCCTGGGCAAAAAGTTTGCAAGTTGCCATCTCACTGATTGGACATGGTGGTATATTCCTGTAATTCCATCTGTGTAGGAAGTACTAATAGGAGAAGCTCAGTCTAGTCCAGTCCAGGCTCTCCTGTATATAGAGCAAGATTTTAATCTAAAATCAACCAAAGCAAAGAGGGCTGTAGAGGGAGGAGATGAGTGGCTCAAAGGGTAAAGTGTTAGCTTAGCAAGCATTAGGCTATGAGATCAACTCCAGTGTCACCAAATGTAAACAAATAAAACAGAAAAGAGCACTAAACTGTACTTCTTCAAACTGAAATATTTCTGAAGGTTCTGCTCTCTTCTGTCTGTTTCCAGAGTGGTGAGACCAAGGGTATCCTGAGCATTGGGGAGTGAGGACTGTCAGAGCTGAGGATCAATACCTTCCAGATAAATGACACTGGGAACTGGAGACAGGACCAGGATCACACTCCTGTTGAGAAATGAGACTCATCGAAGTGGAGAGGGGAAGTCCATCTGCTCTTTCTACCAAGCTTGGGATAAAGCTGTAGGCCTTTGCCAAAACCAGCTCTTATTACCTAACTTCAGTCTTAAGGATTCATTTCCTATATTCCTGCAGCTAGAATCATTGCAAGAGACTCTGTGTACTGACCATCTATCAGAATTATACAGGCAGAGCAATTATATGACAGGAGGACCTGGGACTCAGGGCTGGTGATGAAGCCACCATCCTATGAGTCAAAGACACAACTTACCCATTAACTAACTGATATACCCAGAAGACGACTAACCACAGACATTCAATGTGGAGGCAATGGGTGCATCAATCCCTTACCAGTGGGGAGCACGTTTGTATACCTTGTGGATGTTGTTTCTGTTATTGTCACTGGGTAGCAGGTATGGGTCCTGAGCTCTTGGAGTCTAAGAGAGATGGAGAGCCCTAGGCATGTATTGTGGATGGACTAGGACTGTTGGGGAAAGCCAGGCACAGGAATCTGGATATCTCCTTGAAAGAAACAATCAAGCAGAACCACAGCAGAAAATCAATGGCAGCTGCCTTGAAGAGAGTTGGGGAGGTGCAAACATTAAGCTGGTGCTGGCAAGCTCCAGCTTTTGGAGGGTGAGTTGCCTCCATTTGCCAACATTGGCGATCTGCTCAATTTGGAAACTCGTGCATGGCTACTGTGTGATTCTCTCTCCCACTCCAGGGGAAACCTTGTCTTCCACCCTTTTCCTCAGCATGTCTGGTGCTTCCCCCTTCTCAGCCAGCACTTCTAGCTCTTCAGGGTTTGATTGCCCTGTGATTAAGGAGGTTTGTTGGGGCCTAACACATGGAGAGCAGAGTTGGGGGGGAGCCAATAAATATTTAATGAGAATTTTGCTTCTGGGCCTTCCTCTTAGAGGGGAAAATGGAAATCCAAAGTCTTCACTGGAACCCCCTGTTGTTGGAGGACAAAGGAATCTTCTCTCACTGCTGTGAAAATGAGCCTCTGGCACCTCAGCAAGAGGCAGCAGTGTGGGGGATGTTGAGGGAGCCTTTAATGAATCACAGAGCAAAGAGCTCTTTCCTGGAAGGAATTATTCCCAGTGCTTTCTCTAATAACACTCCTCAGCCTAGGCCTGATGGATGTGGAGTGATGGCTTTGGAGTGGAAGCAGCCAGGTTATAAGGTTGGAGACTTAGGGTGGATGGCCTATTGAGGCTCCTCTTCCCCCTTCCGAATGCCCAGCGGGATCTTTAGGCCTTAGTGGAAGAGGACTGATGGGAGAATTAAGTAACCCCGAGATGGGCTGCAGAGTAAAATTTTCTCAGAGGAAGCCTGAGAAACTGTGAGGAGTGGGATTTGTGGCTTTCCTTTCCAAACCTATAAATCAGTAATAATAATAATAATAATAATGGTGTATAGTTATCTCATAAGATCTCATTTGAGAATGTAAAGAACACTTAGCACTTAAATATCAAAAAAACATGTTGAATGATTGACATATGTCAGCCATAGATACTCAGCTATTCTCTTACTTTTGTCATGTGGTGGTAGTGACTTTTCTGGAGGAGGATGGAGCTTAAAATGGAAGGACAGGACAATGGCTGCCACGTGAAGGTTGGTCCAAGAAAGGCTCTAGGTCTTAGTACTAGCTGATATGGGTTGACGGTTTACCGTGTTTAAAGGATTCATCACTCATTATTAATAAAATTACCCTCAGAGTGTCCGATGCTGAAGGCATTGACACCATTCTTCTAATGAGAGATAGAAGCCAAATTCCAGTCTTAATAGTTTCAAAGCCTGCTTTTGTTTGTGTGTTTGCTTTCGCCCCATAGCCAGGTATTCTATGTATATGTCCCATCTATGGGACATCAGGAAGTTCAGATCTCAGCTTCCTGGGCTTTCCTACATCCCATGATATTATTGCTAGGGTCCCTCAGGTGCCCGCCCTGGTGATATTAACCTGCTACCTCAATTATGCTCTTGCCATGAGAAAGTCCCAACCAAGTTCACTGTTACAGCTGCACCAGCCGGTGCAGCTTTGAGGAAATTCTGTGTATCAAATTCTCTCTCCTCTTTCTCCTTCCTGCGCAAAGGTGCCAACCAACTCCGACCTTCTGCCTATTTCCCTCTTTAAGCAGTTCCTGTTCTCTTCCTATTTAGACTCACTGCCATTCTTTGCCTCGTACTGAAACCATAGGTAACCAGATCTTGTATGTTTATGTTAGCTTTCTTCCTGGAATCATATTTCCAACTGTTTGGAATTTTGACTCCATCCCTTATCTTGCTACTTGCTCTAGTGCCTGCTCTGCAGTCCCCTATATGTAAAATAACCTATACCCTAAGACCACCAGAAATAAAACTTGAATAGCAGTGGTTGCTTTCATTCATTTTGTTTGTTTTGAGACAGGGTATCCTTTTGTAGCTCAGGCTGGCCTTGAACTTGCGAATATCTTGCCTCAACCTCTCATGTTCCTGGATTACACTTATAAGGCACCATGCAGATCTGTTCTTCATCCTTTGGCCTCCAATTTCAAAGCCAATTCATCTGTGAACAAACGATGGTCCAGTGGACTTTCTTCCTCTCTGCTTCTCAGAGTCAGGTGCGATGAAAGTCATGTTTACTGACCTGGAATACAAATGTGTTGGAGTTGTGCTTTCCCTCCCATTCTTATCTGGCTTCCTTTTCCCTCTTCAAAGCCATTTGCCTCTGCATTATATGTCCATGCCCAAGATTCCATTCACCCTGCTCACTGCAAGACTTTTTACATACTCCCATCCAGGTTCTAGAGTGATTGTGAATCACACAGGGGCATGAATGTTGCGTTTGTTTTCGAGGAGCTTGTCTCTTCTTCCTCGCTATGTTCACACATCTCTGTGAACACAATTTTTCTACAGTGGCATGCCCTAGACTGAGATATTCCAGGTCATCAACCTTGAAGGATTTGCCGTTGTGTTCCATCCCCTAGGATAGCACCCCTGACTCTCAATGATCCCCATTCTTTCCTGAACTCACTAATCTCTTGGGAAAGAATGACCACCACATTGGCTGACCTGATGACCTAGAAGGCCTAAAATGACTGAAAAAGAATCCTGGTCTCTTTTATTGTTTGATAGACTTCACTATGAGTAGCTGTCATGGGAGGTTCTCTGCTCATAAAGTCCTTTCTTTCACAAGGACAAGTGACTGAAAGATTAGAATTTTTCTGTTTAAAAAAAAATTAACTGACAAATGAACAACCCGCCAGTGAATGTCCGCATACAGCTCTACTAACCTTTTCAGCCTTAGGAGTAGCCCTGAAGATCATCCTTCAGGGAGGTGTAACAGATTGAAGGTCTCACGAGGGAACAGATGGGAGATTTCGGGGAGCAGATGCAAGGCCAGGAAGGTCAGGATTAAAAGGGTGAGGGACTCTTGGCTGCTGATGGCATTCAGAGTGGCCACAATTATATTCCCTTGCCAGAGATGATGCAAAGAAACTGGGCACCTATCTGAGTCACCTTCTCGTGTTTCCCTCCACACTCATTTCCAGTTCTCTTAGAGGACAGCTGGAGTCGGTCCAGGTGAGTTGGGAGCATGTATTGTACTTACTTTTCTTTCCACGACAACAGCTGGCTGGTGGCTCTGTATTGCAGGGGTTGATAGTGACCCTGTTAATTGATGCATGAAACAAACTATCAAAAGGTAAACCGATCCCCTGGCTCTCGGAGGCGGGAGGAAACTTTAATCTTTGCAGCTTACCTTCTGTTCTCTGTTCTGTACCTGAAGTACAATACTTTCCTCCCAATACACACTGGCAGAGAAGCAGTTAAACATTGTGTGGTATATTTCACTCCAGGAGGGCAGTTCAGTGTGTGATTGAACATTCCATCATCATTTGCCGTCTTCAAATTGCCCATGAGAAACCCCAACATCGAGAGGCAGTGTTTAGAACAAAGAGAGTTGGTTACTTTGCATTGTAGGCTGTGGGCAGGAAAATTTGAGCAAAGACATTAGGATAAATGCCATGATTGGAGAGATGATAGAAAAAAGATATTTTTCATAGACTACTTTTTGATAATTTTTTTCTTTTTAATATAAAAAGGCCATATTTTGTGGAAGGCAGAGAGGGGGAAAGAGAAGAGTCAAAAAATGTAGTTCTGAATCTCAATTTCCTTTGATGATACAATTACCCCCAGCACCTTTCTGTATAAATGTGACATTGTGAAATACCCATATTCCAGAAAATGATCTGTTCCCTGTCTGGGAAGCTGATCGCTGATTTTACATGTTGGACAGAGGTAACGCATTGACAATTTGTTGCTGTTGTTGTTAGCTAAGCTACAGGCAGGCAGTGACCCGATACTCTGACTTGTATAGCCCTGAGCTCATTTAATCCTACCAAATAATCCTCAAAGTGAATCTTGTTAATGCCCATTTTATAAATGAGAAAAGCAGGACTCAGAAAGTGAACTGGCTTACCATGGCTCCTAAGTTCAGAAAACTTCAGAGCTGGGCTTCCAGATAGGGCAGTGTAAACACACAACTGCTTGAGGGGTCAGAATGAGTGTGGCCCAAGAGGCCAACGACGGCCGTGATAAATCTCACGGCTACCACATTCCAGCCCATGAACGCTGGGCAAGTTATATCATCTCTTCGTGCGGTTTTAGTCCTCTTGTCTTCAAAACAGATTCTGAAAGCACTTTTCTCCACACAGATTTTTGCTTTCAGTGCAGTCACACATGCAAGGCACTAGGGAAAGAGACTGGCACAAAGTTGTTCTTGTTCCCATCCAGGTATCTGGAGCTTCCGTTGTTGGAAGAATCCTTGTCTATGGATGCTGTGTTGAAAAGTCAGAGGTTGCTAGTTAGGAGGCTGTGAGTTATTTTCCCCCTGAGAGGAGAAGTAGTGATGAGAGGCTGAGGGGAGGGAGAAAGGACACTGTGTAGGAGAAGTGGAATGGTGGAAAATGGTGAGGACTCATCCCATATGTTGGATGGTATGTGAGAGAGAGAAAGGGAACCCAAGAACAGCTCCTGAGTTTTTGCCTGGGTCTTGCTGTTGGCTGATTTCCTGTTAACCAACGGGCTAAAATGATTGGGAGGGGGGGACCAATGGGACAATGCCTGTAGAGACTTGTGCAGAAGGGCACATATCCAAGAACCATCATATTGTCAACACATTAATCAATAACTCTATCCCTAAATGAACTTATATTTTATTATAAATAGAGAGCAATTAGAATCTGGCATCTCGCCACAGCAGAAATTGCTCTCAGAATTAGACACTGAGGAACGAACACTCGCCACTCCACGCGTCGACTTCATCGTGCTCTCTTTGTTTCTGGAACTTATGGACTCAACGTTCCTGCTTAATAAGAACCAAAATTCACCGTGAAGTTCTTAGGTGCCTGTTCGTGAAAGCTCTCATGTCATTAAATTAGGTTTGCCTTCGCCCTGTCAATTAAGGTCAGGACAAGTTTTGGGGTGTAACTAGGGCTTTTTCAGAGCAGCTTCATAATGAAAGCGACTGTATCATCCTTTCTTTCTTTTCATAGTTCCGACTTGAAACTTAAAAATGATGCTGGAGGCTGCGCAGGTCAGGGTAATGGCATTTGATTTGCATCTTCAGGGTAACTGTGGTTGATTTTGAAATTCTTTTCCCTTGAGCACTAAAAAGTAGTGCTGACAACCCCTGAGCTCTGAGGTCATTTAATTCCATTGAAGAAGAGCAGGCTACACGGATACTAGACTTTTAGGATTCATTGACTTACTGTTTATTTATTGAACCTCTCCAAACAGCCAGGCATTGTTACCCATACTGATTGCCCAGGTCTCCGCTCTAATGAAAGTTACATTTTTGTGGGGAAGGAAAACATGGTACTCACGGAAAACATAGCCCAGACCTTCATTGACCCAAAATTTGAGAGGAGTTTGTAAGAGAAACTGGAGACAGACACTCGGGGATTAAAGGCATAGGCTTTGGAATGATACAGATATCCTCTGAGATCTTGATTTGCCAGTTTTTCTGCTAAGTAGTCTTGGACAATTTATTTCAGTTGCCTAAATCCCAGTGCTATCATCTATAACATGTGTGTCCTGATGTTCATCACTAAAGGCTATTAAGAGAGGCATAGGAGATGTCCTAGCGAACAAGGAAATATGCATTATGTGCTTTATAATGTACTGCATACATTAGACATGCCATTATCTTTAGCACTGTGGCCTCGAGGAAGTTTTAAGCCAGAAGCTGGTTTGCCTCCTGTAATCTGTGTTATTTAGGAGGCTTAGATCCAGAAGATAGCATTTCAGGGCCAGCCAGGAGCAGAAAAGTCTACTAGACTCTATCTCCAAAAATACTAGCAAAAATCTGGGTTGAAGGAATGGCTCAGGTGGTATGAACAGATTGGTGGTAGGAAGAGTCATATGAACAGATTGTCCTGATTTCAAATCCTGGTACTGGGGTGGGTAGGAAGGGAATGAAATTTTATATTTCTTGAGCCTCAAGGCTTCTTCTCTGGGAATCAGGACCACAATGGCTCCTGAAGGAAAGATTCAATTTTATACTTTCTGTAGAGCACCTAGTGCATGATGACAGTTTAATACGTGATAAATATTTTTGTAAGTATTAAACTGCACCGTGTAGGTCACCAGCTAGATACTCTACTCGGCGTTATTCTCTCCTCCCTTTAGGAACAACATAATATTTAGGAAAGGATATGTTTTAACTCTACACACAAGGAAATTCTTTTGAAAACCATCTCCCAGGGTGTCCGTGCAGGCATATATGGATGAGAATATAAACAATTCACACACCAAAAAAAAAGGTATTTCCCTTGAGGCAAGTATTATCCCCAAATCAAATGGGAAAAGAATTGCTGTAGCTATTCAGAACACGTGCACTCAGACAGTAGTGAGTTGTATTAAAAAAAAAAAATAGAAGTAAAAGAAAAAAAAAACCCACCATCTGAGGTTTAGAAAAAAGGGTTGGAAATTTTCTTTTAAAGGACATAAAGGCCCATTTTCTGACATATATACTGGTTTCTCAGTAAAGCAATATCAAATAACTCTGGATTCCATTTCCAAGAAAGCAAAGAGGCTCTGTTAACAGATGTCATTTATGAGTTGGAGGTTTCTTGTTATGGAATTCTGTTACTGCAAACCCTCATGGGCCATTAGCTGGCCAGAACTAACTCCAGGCTTAGTATCCCTTGTCCTTAGCTCTGTGGCCAGCCCTGACCGGGGTCCCTGCCTGTGTGTGTCTTTAGACTTGTGTGTCTCTATCCCGGTCCCCATTTCCTCCCCCTGTGTCTCTACTTTCTGTTGTTCTCTTGCTTTAGCTGTTTGTCTGCCTCTCTCCCTCAGTCCAAGGCATCTCACCTTTGTTTCTGTCCTGGTCTCTGTATCTCTGACCTAATCTCATTCATTCATGGCTTCATTAATTAATTATTTATAGGGCGTTGTTATGTGGACCATGCTGTCCTGGAACTTGCAGCCCTCCTACCTCAGCCTTCCGAGTGCTGGGATTGCAGGTATGCGCTGCCATGTTTCACGGGACCGCTGTGTGTCCTCCCTGATTTTTCTCTACTATTGCTGCCTCTCTCCTCTGTCTGTGGGAGTGTTTTTCCTCTCCCCTGTTTGCTTTCCTCTCTTTTGGGATCTGCCTCCATCTTTGTCTCTGAGACTTTATTTTTTCTCTCTTGTAGAATTTTTTAGTTTATCTTCCCTTGTGTTCTCTGTCTTCTCTCTCTCTCTCTCTCTCTGTCTGTCTGTCTCTCTCTCTCTCAATGTTTCACAAAGTCTCACACATGCTTTTGTCCTTCTTCTCTTTGTCTTGCTATTTTTGTCTTTAGAGCAGACTTTCTGTCTCCTTTTAATCCCTTTTTCTCCCCCCTTTCCTTGTTCACTACCAAGCTGCGCCTATTTCTCAGTCTCATTCTCTTCTATTTCAGATCTCTCTTTCTCTCTCTCTCTCTCTCTCCCTCTCTCTCTCTCTCTGCTTGGTCTCTCTCCTTTCCCTTCTCCCCCTCTTTCGCTCTCTCTCCCCTTTCCCTTCATCCCTAACTGGCAGCCCTCTTCGCAGAGAGCAGGCTGTAAATTTAAAGAGACTCCATAACACCACTGGGTGTTGTTTGGTTTATGGTGCCTTCCTGAGCTCACACACACATAACTCATCCTGGCAGCCACTTCTTTCTCATGGAGTCAGCATTGCACCAGGCATCCAGATGCCTGCCACACAGCCGTCCCCTGCTGCCACTACCACACCCAGTTTCAAGACCCCCTTCCCCCCAGCTTAAGCATCCTGCGTGGAGAGGAACGATGGTACAGAGCTGTTTGTTCTCCTAGGTATGACTTCAAAGGACCTCAAATGAAATGCAGCTCCGAGGGGTTCAGGACAGTGTGGGCTCTGTCAAGTCAAATTAAATCCAGATTGAAGGAACCCAAGACATGAGAAGAAATCTTGCTTCCAGGAACGGAGGGGAAGGAAGAATGTCTTCTATTAAAGTACACTGCCTCATGGGTTGTCAATCCTTGGGGGAGCACTCGGAGCCAGGACCCCCTTGCCTAAGACTCAGGTTCTCCTGTCCCTTTTCTGGGCAGCTCTGCCTTGGTCAAACCTGTGATAGTTTCCCATAATCAGCACCAGTGACAAAAGGGGGTTGGGGTCAGACTTTACAACTCTTTGGCAGTTGAAGTGAATCTTCTCTTTTGAAATATTAAGCCTCTCTGAATCTTAGTTTGATCAGCTTTCAAGTGAGTTCCAGAATCACACATCCACTTATCAAGCTCTGACTATGGGTCAGGAGGTGTTGGTGATGTAGCGCCATCCTCCCCCGGGCCTGGCCTGCTAGCAGCTCACTTTATCCAGCACTTGCCCTGACAAGCTCTGCTTGCTCCTTGGGGCCTCAGTTTTAATATTGCCTTGCATGCTGAGAGATCCTAATGAAATAGATTTCTTTCCTCTTTAATCTCAGTCACGGCAATTTGTTTATTATCGCTTTAGCATTTTGCCAATTTATAATTACATGTTCATGCATTTGCTTACTTATTTGTATCTCCTCTGACCTTACTAGACTTCCAGCTGCATGCAGGAAGAAATCATTGTCCATCCATCCTCCATCCTACTCCCAGTGTCTAAGGCAAAGATGAGGAAACTGAGGCATGCAACCAGGACCCACTTTGGTCAATTTCCATGTCTGAGTTCTTACTTCCCCCTCTTATCTGATACTATTTGCTACTCAAGCTCTATAACAAGAACAAAAGAGACTTTATATATAATGCCAAGGAAGCTTTGAGAAAATGTCATTGTCTATAAATCAGCAAGGTAAATACAGACTATCTTTTAACATCTATTATTATGTGAAATAAATAGGGATTTCTTTGGATCTCAAAAGAAGTGGACCAGAGAGGGCAGATCCTGCTCTCTGAAGGAGAGGAAGAGGCAGGCGAATGCAGAGACTCTGCAAGACTCAGCAGATATTTACAAGTCCTTGACCCTCTGGGTGAGCTCTGCACTCCCGAACAATTTCCTGAGAGCCGGATGAGCTTGTTCCATGCCAGACACTGCAGCCAGGTCAAAGGGGATCTTGTAGCCCCTAAGAATGCACCTATGTACCTTCATTTATTTTATATGATACTAGATAGCATGGGAGAAACTCCTGCAGCCTCCATCCTTCCGAAGATTGTAACTATTTGATTCTGGAAGTTTAAGCCATCCTTATACCTACTGCCCTGCAGGCCTTAAGCCAATTCTCTCTGGCTTCAAATGGTCCACAGGTATTCACTTTTTCCTCTTTTTGAGATGCATTGATAGATTCCCACCCACCCCCACCCTTGCTTCTACCTTTCAGTGACCAGGGCTGAGTTTCTGATGAGGCTTAGAATGAGGGGCTTTTCAAAAGCCAGAAACAAAACTATTCACCACTATCTATATTCCTGATGCATTGCCTTTAATTAGAGCACATTAGGCATATTTATATTAGACATCTTAACTATAACTTGGTATTTAAGGTATTCGAATTTTAAATTGACCTTTACTGAGGGCTACATAATTTGTGGTATTTCCTAAAACACCCCATCATGCATGCATTATTATTGCTCTCACTTTAGCAGTGAGGAATCTGAGTCGAAAGGAGATTCTGTGACTTGTCTAAGATTTCAAGACTTGTAAAACTACAGAGCTGAAACTCAAGCCTTGGTGGAGTCTATTGTAGACCTGTCTTCAGAAAGCATGGAACCTGCCGAGAAGAGGCAAAAATACATGTGTTAGTTGGACTTGGTGCCGTTGTGATTGAACTCCTTTATGTAATTCGGGGAAGGAGGAATACTTTTTTAGGCTCGTGGTTTCAGAGGCTAATGAGGTGGGTTTTTTCTATTGTTGCTATGGGTCAATGGACGGCAGAACATCATTGCAGCAAAAGTGTGTGGTAGAGCAAAGCTGTTCACCTCATGGTATCCATGAAGCAAAGAGAGACAGACAAGAAGGGGTCAGTAACAAGAAACCTTTCAAAGGCATGTCTACAACCTCCTGATGATGTCATTAAATTATACAAAATCCTCATGCTCTAACCACCTCCCAGTGAGTGGATGGGCCAGCCGGGGACCAAGTGTTCAACCTATGAGCATTCTGAGGGACTCCTTCATCTCCAGACCATACTATGTTGATTGAGTTCGTGCTGGACTGCTATTGAAATCAGCTCAGTCCACCGTACATGGATTGTTTGCTTCCACTTTTGCAGTAGGAATGGAGATTATACTTGTCTGAACCTGAAATTCAGAATAGCCTGCACTCTGAGATCACATTTACTTAACAAGTCAGGACACCATGGGTGCGGCCTTGCAACAGTGCATCTAGGACAAATGACAGGGGTCGCTGTCAATGCTAGTGGAGAAAACTGATGAGACCTGGATTGGCTACACCAAACATCATGACTCTGGGTTTTCTGTTTCCTCTGCTCAAAGACAATCTACCTGTGCACATTGCAGTTTCCACTCACCTTTCCTATTATTTCTCCCAGCTCTTCAGTTTGGCACAACATTGTTCAATGCATGACCCAGAAACACAACAAATCAAAGAAAGGTTGGACAAATGGGATTGCATGAAGTTGCAGAGCTTCTGCGTGGCATAGGACATAGCTAGCAAGATCAATAGAAAACCCACAGATTGGGAGAAGCTCTTCACTAGCCATACAACGGACAAGAGTCTCATATCTAAAAATTTACCTGGAACTCAAAAAATTAAATCCCCCAACAACAAATCCTCAAAGAAACAGTTTTGGACTCTTAAGTAGATCTCTGAAGACCTAGATTCAAGACTAAGTGATCAATAGAAAACCCACAGATTGGGAGAAGCTCTTCACTAGCCATACAACGGACAAGAGTCTCATATCTAAAAATTTACCTGGAACTCAAAAAATTAAATCCCCCAACAACAAATCCTCAAAGAAACAGTTTTGGACTCTTAAGTAGATCTCTGAAGACCTAGATTCAAGACTAAGTCTTGCGGCTTTTGGAATGTGAGAGTTTGAACTCAGATTCCACTGGACTCTTAAAGTCATGATTACTATATAGAAGCGAAGTCCCCAATCAGTCTTTGCAAGGTTACTGGGGAAAAAATGTACTTCTTTTTTTTTTTATCTTATGGACATTTATGTTTTTCATCCTTCTTTTCTTTCCTTTCCTTTCTTTTTCTTTCTTTTTTTATTAGTTTTGACAGTCCTGAGACTTTAACTCAAGACTTAGGCTCTATCCCTGAGCTTTTTCACTTAAAGCTTTGCTCTACCACTTGAGCCACAGCTACACTTCTGGCTTTTTGGTGTTTAATTAGAGGGAAGTGTTTCACAGACTTTTCTGCTCAAATTGGCTTCAAATTGAGATCCTCAGATCTCAGCTCCTGAGTAGCTAGAATTACAGGCAGGAGCCACTGGCAAAGCAGTTTATGAATATAATACATTTTGATCAATGTCATACCTTTCAATATTTTCACCCATCTCTCCTAACCTACTCTTTCCCTCAGTTTTCTTAACTTTGTAGGATATATAGTGAATATTTGACTGCATTCTTCTCCACTTCTCTTCATTTGTCTGCTGCTCTCCCCTTACCCCCAGCCCATCCCTTTCAAACGCCCATTTCCTGGTATTTATTTTTGAACTTTTTCTTTATTTATTTTCTCTATTTATTATTGAACTTTTTCTTTGCCTTTCTAAGGAGCTATGCTATTTGAGTTCTCCCTTGAATCTACCATATTTCAGTTAGTATATTTGTATATAATTGCATACCACCCAATATAGTTACCTATATGCTTATAAACTAATTCTAGCTTCCCTGTAAGAGGGAAAATATGCAATCTTTTTCTCTCTGAGCCTAACTTACCTCGTTTAACATGATTTTTTTCAAGTCCTTCCATTTCTTTGCAGGTGACACAATCATTCTTTCTTATGAATGAATAACATTTCATTACATATGTATATATGCCACAGGTTCTTTATCCATTTGTCCATTGAGAGGTCTCTGGGCTGATTCCATACCTTAGCTATTTTGAATAGTACTGTAGTGAACATGGTTGTTCTGTTGGATTTATTAGATCCTGTTTGTAATCTTTTAGATAAATGTCCAGGAGTGGAGTTGCTGAATTATAGGATATATATAAATCAAATTAAATAAAATAACTGTATGAGTATACAGTTATTTTACTATACCTTGGTACTGCTGTTTCTGCTAATGAGATCATCTGTAGGATGTATTGTACAAATGGAGTGGACATTATATATATTGTTTTCATAAAGAACCCATAATTAAAACAGTGGATTTGTGACCTTGACTTGACCTTTTAGTATCTTAATTAGAATTTAAAACAAGGGTTCTTTGGGCATCACCATGCTGAGATAGAAGTTAGGCCAGTTGAATAAAGTCCAGGGCATGTGGGGAGATATGTGGACATGGGCTTTAGGAAAGCCATTCCAAGAGAAATCGCAAGGGCTTTAGAGTCACCTGGGCTGTGAGCCACCTGTGTTGTTCAGCAATGAAGTTAGACATTTGGACTCTGAGCAGACCCTCTCACCACCTACCTAGCTCCAGTCTGGGCACAGATCGAAGCTGCAGCTCCTGAAGCATTCCAGAAACCTTGATTCTCTCTTATGCACAAGAAACCATTGAGCCTTCCAAGAGTGTTTTTCTAGCAGATTTCCAGCCTGGCTATTGGTTTTCTGTCACTTCTTTCAGGCCTGATTAACACTGTATAAAATTGAGGGGTTTTCAGCTGCTCTTCAAAGAGGTGGAGTCAGTTTTCCTCACTCTTGTTCTGAAATAAGCAATTGCATTACCTCCATGTGAATGGAGGTTGGGGATGAAAGGAGAGAAATCAATACATAGTTAGAAGGGAGGCAGGATGTGAAGCAGCAATGGATGTAGCATGCTGCATCCTAGAATTATGGGGAGATCAGAGAGGTAATGTTTTGTTTCTGTACCTGCCAGGACACTATAGACTCAGGCCACAGTGGATAGAGGTTAGAACAATGGAGATAGGTAGCACTTACTGGGCATTTACCATGTGCTGTGTTATGTGTTGGACAGAATAGTCTCCTTAAATCGTCACACAAAACCCTTATTGGTAGGTACAGTCACTGTCCCCTTTCACAGATGGGAGAAACTAAGGAGCAGAGAGGTTACTTGCCGTAGTGCAATGATGGAACCATGTTCAATCTCAGACGAAGCCAAAATTTCTTCCCTAATCATCACACTCTAATGCATCCAGAGTCAGAGCCAGAAGAGCTACCTAATTGGGCCTATTAACCCAGGCAATCTTTCTGGGAGATAGATGGAGGAACTCTCTGAGACTCAATGTAAGTAGCTTCCTTTGGGGCCAAGAAGTAGTCTCTCTCACTGATGAAAGTCTAAATTCAGAAGTTCCCACAGGGGTTAGCATGGAGTATCAGAAACAGCCTAGGAAGATGGAGAACCCAATTTGAATCCCAACTCCATTTGCTGCCTTGGGACTATGAGCCAATCACTTGATCTCTCAGAGTCCAAATTTCCTGACCTATGAAATAAGGAAGGTGATATCTATCATTTAGCAAAGTGCCTACCCCATTATTGGTGATTAATATCTGCTGGCTCTCTTCTTTCTTGCTGGGGGCTGAGGTCTCCCTGGGATTCTGAATAGCTTCAGGAGTCTAACCTCTACTTTGCCCTTTTGGTAAAGCTTGTTGTAAGTCATACACATACGCAAATACCACTGGGACACACTTTCCAATTTGAGGTTCTTTGCTTTGGGTTAGAATGATATTAGTGGTTTTACCTTAGTGAAAAGGAGTCTTCACTTAACAGTTGGAAAGGCTAATGATTTTAGTATTTTTGTTGTACATTGAACTCACATTGAAAGAAAAGTTTTCCAGTATCAAACGTATAGGGCACATCATTGAGAAAAAAATCTTGATGGAGAAAAGATTTGTGAAGTGCTGTGGTGGTGGTTTCTTGACCTTTATAAAAATATTCATCATCAAACAATACATTCTGGTCTCTCAATGTATTTCTGGTCTCCATATTTCCCTCTCAGAGAGAGTCCAGGTTAGACACTGACTAGCTACATTACTTACTTTTTTCAATGTTCAGTCATCCTTTCCCTTCGAAGAGGGGAAGAAAATTCACCTCTGTGAAGAAAAGGACTAGCAACCTTAGATTTAAATATTGGCAAATATTTGTCAATTTATCAATTTGTCTAAAATAATCAAAATCATGGCATGAGGACACATTAAACAATATTTCTCTATTGGTTGATGGATGCATATTTTGTAAATATTGATAAGGCAGGGTTAACTCTCATACCTCACATGATTGATCTTGTCTGCATACCTAAGTAGCTCATCACCTATTAAAATGATACCCAAGCCTGGTGCTGGTGGCTCATACCTGTAATCCTTGCTACTCAAGAGGCTGAGATCTGAAGACTGCAGTTCAAAGCCAGCCCGGGCAGGAAAGTCCGTCACTCTTATCTCCAATTACCCAACAGAAAACCAGAAGTGGCACTATGGATCAAGTAGTGGAGTGCTCTCCTTGAGCTGAAGAACTCAGGGATAACACGGAGGCCCAGAGTTCAAGCCCCCACAACTGACAAATAATTAGCTAAACAGATACACAGGGTATTCTGGGCACTGGTAGAACATTGATTACATGGGTAGCTTTGAAAAGTCTCAACCTTTTCCCCAAAGCTATGGATTAAACTAATTAAAATTATGCCTCAGGCATCAATTTATTCCTATTTTTTTAACTCTCTAGGTGACAGAACAACCAAGAGTAAGAAATTCTTTTTTATGCAGGAAGAGCTAGAATAATTCCCATGGCTCTACAATTAAACTCCATGCCAATACCAGGTCTCCTGAGTATCTGATGGAATTTTCACGTCATTTCCTCATTGATGTCCTGGGCATTTCAAGCAGTGAGCTGGCTAACCAATGAGGGGCATGCTTTCTGACAACTCAACAGTTCCTCAAGGCATGTTTGTTCTAAAAAAAAAAAAAAAAAAAAGCTGAAAGATAAAGCCTTCACATTAAGCTACAGGGTTTTGTTCTCTCTTTTCCAATCTCCCTAGGCTGATAAATAATGGATAATGAAGAGCGGTGCTATTACATGCATAAAGCACTTGGCATCCATCTCCAAGACAGTGCTTTCCATCTACTCTGAGGTCTAGTTGAGCACAAAATCTGTTTGGTGGTAAAGCCAAGTCCTTTTGGAGGGCTTATCCATGTTGCCAAGTTATTGAATGGGAAAAAAGAAAGAAAGGAAGAAGGAAAGGAAGAAAGAAAGAAAGAAAGAAAGAAAGAAAGAAAGAAAGAAAGAAAGAAAGAAAGAAAGAAAGAAAGAAAGAAAGAAAAGAATTCAACTTTAGAAACAATCTCAGTGTTCATTTCTAAAAAGCCAAAGGGCTGGGTCAGCATGGATGGAGTTTATCTTTTCTTGCAGGATTAACACCTCTACATCTAACTATCTGTAACCAGCAGAGGAATAGATCTCCACAGGAAGATCCATCTAAAGAAGAACCCTTTAGAAATTTCCTCTTATATTTTATCTCTTTGCATTTATGCGAGGCATAGAAGGCTGTTTTGTATTTATTTCACATATTTAATTTTTCTTTCCTTTCTTCTTCTAGAGTTTAAATATCAACCTAGGTGCATGTGTGTTTCTCAGCCCTTGTGACTAACAGCAGCTGGTGCCTGACAGGCATTCAATAAATATTGGTTGAATGGATACAGAGGGAACAACCTGTATCCCATGTTTTTAGACAAAGTTTCAGGGGTTACGTTGGTTTATTGTGCAAGTATGCTTCATATGGGGGACAGGATCTGGACCTTGTCAAAGTGTAAATGTGGCATGGGGATGGGATATGGTATATGATTAAAAAGGAAGGGAGATGCTTCATCTTAAACTTAAGCCACACACCTGGGGTGGAGCTCAGCTTTTGCACCCTAGGACCATCTCAGATGGTGATTCTCCTACCTACAGACGTCTGTATTGCTGGGATCACAAGTACACACTACCATGCCTGACTTACTGAAGATGACAGGTCTCAATTTTTAACCAAGGTGGTCTTGAACTATGATCTTCCTAATCTCTGCTGCTCTAGTACCTGGGATTACCGGTGGAACCAGTAGACTAACCGAGGAATCACTTATTCTTTTTTCCTTTTGGTAGTACTGGTGTTTGAACTCAGAGCTTTGTTCTTATTAGGTAGACACTGTACAGCTTGAGCCATGCTCTTAGTCTAGAGAGTCTCTCTAGAAAGTCTAGAGAGACTAGTTGTACTTCTTGATGTAGCCAAGATTCAACAACAAATATACACTGGGACATTTATTGCAACAAAAATACATTAGAACATACCTTACCACAGAATAGTCATTATGTATCTTGTCTGTCCTTTTGGAGCTTACATGTATGTTGCAGGGGGCACAAACCATGTAAACATCATCTTACATATTGCAAAATGCATACCCTGAAGAATGATAATAAGTACTCTGAAGAAGACTATAATGAGGAAATGAGTTAAAGAAGATGGAGGAAAAGGAAAGAAGATGTTGCTTTTTCATCATTTTTTATAGAATCCTAGGGAAAGCTCTGATTGGCCTGCCTCGTTCATATCCTCAACTCTTGTATTAATTGCCATTGATGAAATTGTATGGACTTTGTGATTGGCCAGGCATTGTTATATGCTTTCTTTTGAGACCAGAGGATAGAATTAGCTTCTGAAAGAAGAATACAAACTTACAAAACAAAAACAAAACACCTCAATTTCTACCACTGGTCACTAACTGCCCAGATAAATAGACTATCCTGAGAAATCCTACAATGTATAACTTTCCCTAGTATTTCTACATTTACATTCGACGACCTACTTTTGTTTGGGTGATATTTGGGGTGATATCTTTTTTGTAGGGGGGAGGGTTGTCATGGGGCTTGAACTCAGGCCTGGGTGCTGTCCCTGAACTTTTGCTAAAGGTTAGTGCTCTAACTACTTTGAACCACAGTACTCCTTCCAGTTTTCTGGTGGTTAAGTGTAGATAAGAGTCTCATGGACTTTCTTGCCTAGCTTGGCCTTGAACCTTGAATATCAGATCTTAGCCTCCTGAGTAGCTAGGATTACAGGCATGAGCCACAAGCACCTGACTTGGGTGCTATCTTTTTTTAAACATTGAACACAACAGTTTGATAAACCCCTTGCTATGAACTCATATAATTTCATGAATGTCCCTTCTATAGATCATGTAGCTACAAATCTGAGGTTTGAGCAATTTCTTCAAATTGTACATTTCTAGACTAATCATTTCCCTCCCCCACTCTGCAACCACCAAAGAACACTGTGTTCTTACAAGTAAATACATTTCCTCTAATGATCCAAGAGATGACAATACAAGCTATCCAAGCCAATCAAAGCCTTCCCTGAGAGTCTATGAAAAGTTGAAAAGGATTGGCTGCCAAAGAGGGTCTTGTGGGTGTAAGTGAAGGATCTGCAGAGGATGAAATACATAAGCCAGAAGAAGCTGGAGGACTAGTTACCATGCAAGAAGCATTCTTTCCCAGTACCCATTGTCCCAATCAAATTAGTCTAGTCTAATGAGAAACTCTCAGGATGTTTTAGGGAAATGTTTTCAAAACCACAACCCTGTAAAATGCCATGTCGTATTCCTTGTGACTTTGGAAAATGTCATGAAATAAGCTACACCAGTAGGGATCTTAATGCTCCCAATAAAAGTCTCTCATGGAGAGGAAAGCAGATATTTACAATTGCTGCAGAACCGTAGGTCTCAAAACATAAAACAGCTGGTTGAACAACAGAAGCAGAAGATCCCAAACTACCCACAGCAGCTGTGTGTGTTCATGGGCAGAGTCAAAAACTGACCTCATGTCTAAGGTCAGTGACTTTGACAAGTAAAGGACTCCAGATTGTTCTATATCTGCAGACTAAGTTTCACTGATTTCAAAATTCAATGCATACCCATTTAAGAACATTTGAAAAGCCTGAAGAGAAATAATTTTCCTCATTCTCTGGTTTGGAAATCACCATTACTAAACTTTTTGGTGAAGTGTTGACTTTGATGTAATTCCTTTTTGGGGATTCTATTCATGTAAATATGCAAATCAGTACACATGGTGTATTGCATGTGAGTAAATATGTAGTTCTGTGAAGTGATTTATATTAGCATTATGTTGCAAACATTTCTCCATAGCACCAGAAAATCTTCATATTTCAATTTTAATGACTACATAATATTCTATCTATTAAATATACCATAATTTATTAGTCAAATGATGGTATTTGGAGATATATATTTTGTCTCTATTCCCAGGCTTTTGCACAATAAATAAAACTGGTGAAAACTCTGGACCTAGTGTCTTGAAGAAGCTAATTGGTACCATTCACCCATCAATAATCTCAGAGGCCTCAAAGAACAGATAATAGTCTAACAAAAGAGGAGACAAGAGACTTTCTTCACACCTTCCAATTAAAGCAATTGCTTAGAATGTACACTGAATAATAGTAGAAAATTTTTGACACATCAGAACATAATTATTCCTATGTCTTTGTGTGTTTACACTCACATAGTCACTTCTAAGTCTATTTCTCTTTAATAAACTTGTAATCAGACTTTAGTAAATACAAGACTACCATTCTGCACAAATCTATAAATTGGGCAAACTGATGACATGTGCTTGTTTCAAAGATCAAATCATGCTAAGAAGGTATTTCTAAAAGAGTGTACCAAGAAACCACACAGGGAAGGTATCCTGTGGGAAAAAAAATGTCTGACAAGTACATCATCAAGTTGGTTGCAAGCAGGTGAAACGTGTTCAAGTAGCTATATGTGTCTGTGAAATGTCCCATTCTTACCATGGAAGCAATAGCCTTCTCAATCTCTGCATTATGTTTTTTCCAGCAATACTACACATAGCACCTTAGGTTACTTGGCATAATTCACCTGGAATTTTTGAAGACTGCCGCTGTGGAAAAATGTGGGTCAGAACCTAAACAAAATTTCAAGATCCCTCACCCACCATCCAACTGCCAGTGTAGCCAGAGGAGAATCAGTTCATCTCATCATGGAGCAACAATTCCCAGAGTTTTCTGTTTGCACTAAGGTTACTTCTGCTGCTTCTCTAGTAGGGTTTATTTTGATGGTTTCCCAAGTGAACCAGTTTTATTCCTTGCTGGTGGGGTAACATAACTCTATTTCCTTGGACTGGGGGGTGGAAGGCGTCAGAGTGGCGAGCTGGCCAATTTCTCATTGATCCCATCCTTTTTACCCTGACCGAATGGGGAAAGTGGATTGACCTAGGGAAACCTCTGGCTCAGTGCCCTCAAAAGTCAGGGTGTCAATTTTCAGACTCTGCCAGACACCATGGCCAAGGCCAAGGGTGCTCCGTCAAATCTATCCATTTCAATTAAAGGCTAGAGAGTTGGGAAGTAAAATAATCAATTTTGCAGGCTAAACTCAATCATCCTGTCGACACTTTATCTTTGCTCCGGATATGCTGGTGCGGGATATGTGTAATGCGACTCACGGCATTATTCACGGGTGACACTTCTAGCTACAGAAGGATCAAAGCTTTTCTAAAAAGTTATCCAGCTAAAAGAAAGTGGCAAAAGTTTTATATATATATATATGTGTGTGTGTGTGTGTGTGTGTGTGTGTGTGAGAGAGAGAGAGGAGGCGTATATATATTGTTATACATATGCATATATTATCTATGTATTATGTATACATTCTATGTATTATACATATATATACATATTCTCTATGTACTATATATGGAGAAACATATACAAATTAAATGCAAATTCTACTATATAGAGACTACATGTGTATATATACATACATATATTTTATAAGTACATGTATATGTTATTTAATATATGTGCAAAACTTCTTTATGCTAAAATATTTTATGTCATTTAGAGATCTCCAAGATAAAAGGTCAGTCTCTATTGACAAAGCATCTTTATTATTTATACTTTATGTATAACTCATGATGAAATTATATGTGTTGATCATAATCCTTCTCAAATAACTTGCTTTTCATTACCACAAAGTAAAATTTCACTAATGTCCTTTTTTACTACAGTAATGCCTCTGACCATCTACTACATCTGAATGCAATGAATTGATCATATATTGAGTAATTATACTGGACCAGACACTGTAGATATGTTTATACACTGGTTTGAGCCTCTCTGTCTCCCCTCTCTCTGTGTCTCTCTGTGTCTCTGTGTCTCTCTGTCTCTCTCTGTCTCTCTTTCTCTGTATTTGGGGTCAAACTGAGGGACTTGTACATACTAGGCAGTCTTATTACCATTGAGCTACATCACAGACTTGTTATAATTCCTAATTCTTTGAAGTAAAGCAAATTCTAGTAGATAATTGTGCTCAAAATATAATCTAATATTATCTGAGAGGTGATAAATTCAGTGATGATACAGACTGAGACACCATCATTATTCTCTTTGGAGAACCTGGCAGCATGTGTGTGTGTGTGTGTGTGTGTGTGTGTGTGTGTGTGTGTGTGTGTAGCTGTGTCATCATTCAATATTAGTCAGTCATTCAGTTGGTGCATATATATTACCAAATTATGATTATCCCCTTATGGAAATCACATGATATTTCATAAGTTTAAATAATTAGACCAAATTTTTAAGAATAAGAGCTGGCATTTGAATATAGTTTTGTCTAAATTCAATTCTTCTGCTTAATTAAGCTAATCATTGACTAATATCCATGAGTGGTTTACCACACACAGGGTCTGTGATAGGTTTGAGGTGTTTCCTTCCCCTTGAAATTCATGGCATTACCAGATACCATAAAAATATTACAGGAAAGAGTAGAGGAAACACTAAGACTCCTAGATACAGGTCAAAACATTGAAGTAAAGATCTAGACTCACAACAAATCAAAGAAAGACTGGATAAATGGGATTGCAGCTAACTAACGAGTTTCTGCATGGCAAATATCACAGCTAGCAAGATTAACAGAAAGCCTACAGAAGGGGAGAACATTTTTACAAGCTATGCATAAGATAAGGGCCTCATATCTAAAATATACTTAGACCTCAAGAAAAGGTAAGCCCCCCCCCCAATAAATCCTCAAAGAAACAGCAACCCAATTAAAAAATGGGATGAAGATTTAAAGACTTTTCAGAAGAAGTAAGAATGGAAAATAGACACATGAAGAAATGTTCAACATCTCTGACCATAACGTAAGTGCAATTCAAAACAACATTGAGATTCTACCTCATCCCAGTTAGAATGGCCATTATCAAGAAAACTAGTAATAACCCATGCTAGTGGGGATGTGGCCAAAAGGGAACACTGCTACACTGTTGGTGGGAATGTAAACGTTTGACCATTATGGAAAGCAGTGTGGAGGGTCTTGAAAAAACTAAACACAGAGCTCCCTTATAACCCAGCAATCCCACTCCTAGGCATTTATCTAGTTGATCATAAACCAGGCCACACTAAGGCCCCTTTACCACCATGTTTACTGTAGCATTATTTACCATTGCCAAGATATGGAATCAACCCAGATGCCTCTTAGCAGATGAATGGATCAAGAAAATGTAGCAAATATACACAATGGAATTTTATGCTTCCATCAGAAAGAATGGCATTGTACCATTCATAAGGAAATGGAAAGACTTGGAAAATATTAT
This sequence comes from Dipodomys spectabilis, assembly GCF_019054845.1. Lineage (NCBI taxonomy): Eukaryota > Metazoa > Chordata > Mammalia > Rodentia > Heteromyidae > Dipodomys > Dipodomys spectabilis. Next base: position 11,236,822 of record NW_024870950.1, read on the forward strand.
GTTAAGCAAAGTAAGCCAGACCCAAAGAAATATAGGTTGCATAGATTCCCACATTTGTTGTAACTAAAATGTATCCATAAATCTACAAATAAATGAGTGGATGGTGAAAGACAAAAGAATACACTTGGACATGTTAAATAATACAGGTCTCTAGACATTCACACAGTGAGACCAAAGGAGGATATTCTTAGGAAGGGATCACAAAGTCTGAATAACTATTTGCATGTAATCATATAAAATGATGTTTATGAAAATTAACTCCAAGAAATGGAAACAAGAGGTTTTATTGCTATTTTGCTTTTTTTGTTTTCCTCCTTTCTTGTTGTTTCTGTTTTCTGTGTCTTGTATGTAAGTATATCTGTTTGGGGGAGGATAAAAGGTAGCACAGAAATGGTGGGATAAAAAGTGAACAAATGCAACAGCAGTACTCACTAGACACTGTGTTAGAAATGAACTACACAACTTGTGGGGAAGGGTAGGGAAGGAGGGAAAAACTGGGAGAAAACAAGGGAAGAGTTGAAAGACATGTATTCATTACCTGACTTATGAAACTGATACCCCTCTGTACATCACCTGGATAGCCTGAGAAGAAATCCTCTCCAAAGCACGTAACGTTCTTCTAGTGAGGAAAAATGTAGCTAGAATGGCAACTAGGAAAATAACCGATGGTGCCTGCCACCAACAATGAGAAGTAAATCGTTTATGGGAGCTGCAGAGTTAAGGGTATATATAGTTCAGTAGCCTGACATTGCTTCCATACTAACAATCATGAAAATTTAATTCTAATCAAATCCATCCTCCTTATTTCTCTGTTCTTGACTATTCCATGGACTGTCACTGGTCCCCAAGCTCTTCAGCTGAACAAGCCTCAAAATGAACTGATGATATTCATAAGTTTTCCCCTGTCCTGTTATCTCTTTTCTCATGGACCCGTGATGCTTCATCTATCAGTTCATCTAGGGCTTAAATCAGTGGTTTCTGATTAATCATTTTCCTCTTCCACAGCTATGCCCACACTGACATATGCATTATGGCGCTGAGAGTGTCAGTCCAGAGATCTAAACATCTCTTAGGCTTGCTTGTTCACCCCAATGATCTGAGGCTTATATTCTCACACTGTCCCATCTAGGGTGTTTTCGGAAACTTTTTTTTCCTCAGTTTCCTTTCTCTAGTTTTCCCATATTCCAGATACTCTTCACTACACATACCACTATTCCATTTTTTCTTAATTATCAGTCTGCTCAAAACTCCAAGTGTCAGAGCTATCCTGAATAAAAAGGTCTTTTATCTATGTTTCCTGTTCAGCTATTTAGAATTACCACCTCCTGTTCCTCGACCCTTTCAATTTAATTGTGAGAACTCCTCAACTGTATAAGTTTTAGTAACACACCTCTGGGAACTTGTGCTTTCAGTTCATCTTTTGCAATTAAACAACAAGACAGAATATGTGAAACATTAGACTTCAGGCACCGGACAAATGTCAGCCCAGGGAACAGATACATAAGGAAAAAAAAGGACAAATGAGAAAAGTCCTACATTTACCTGGAGCTTGCTGCTTGAGGGCTTCAAGTGTTCAAGGAAGAGCTCTGTTGTCAATCAAGGGCATACCTGTAAATGTAGCTTTCAAACAAGAAGGCAAAGTAATGACATTTTAGACAGACAAAATCTGTAACACCCCACCAACAAATCTGCACCACGTACTATGTTGAAGGCATCCTTTCAAACAAGGGAGAATGAAGCTATACAGAAGACACAAGATTTCAGAAAGTGGGCGCTTAATTGTTGAAGCAAAAAATGGGAAAATATTATATGGCTTATAAAATCATAGATGTAAAATATAAAAAAATAGCCCTTATTCTTCTTATAGAAGAATACTTTTGAAATGTAAGTGATAACCAAACAGGAAGGCAACCACTACAAACAAGGTTAAGACACAGCAACCCCACTTTTGGGCATTTACCTGAATGATCACAAACAAGACCATACTAAAGCTACCAGCACAACTATGTCCATTGCAGCATTATTTACCATAGCTAAGATAGGGAACCAACCCAAATGCCCCTCAGTAGATGAATAGATGAAGAAAATGTGGTTATAAATATACAATAGAATTCTATGCCTCCATCAGAAAGAATGACATTGCCCCATTTGTTAGGAAATGGAAAGACTTGGAAAAAATATATGAAGTGAAGTAAGCCAGGCCCAAAGAAACATAGGTCCCATGGTTTCCCTTATTTGCAATAACTAGTATATGTCTGAGACAAGCAGAAAAGGTCAGATAAGATGATGTTAAGCAAAATGAACCCCAAGATAGGGACACAAGTGGGTTTTTTTTTTCTTCCTTGCTATTGTCCCTAACATATTTATAAGGTACCATGTGATTTTTGTTGTTGTTGTTGCTTTGTGTGTCTCTTCCCCACAGAATAACCCCTGTATTTGATGTTGGTATAATTTGGGGAGGGGAAGGGAAAAAACAAATTGTTTAAGTAGGGATACAGGTGGATCCATTGCAACAATGAGATGTACAAGACGCTATGTCAAAAAACGAACTTTATAATTTAGGCGGGATAGGGGTGTATCTGAGGAGGTGGGAGGGAAAGGATGGTAGGGAAAAAAAACAAAGGAGGAGGCACCAATGCTGGAAAAGAAATGTACTCATTACCTTCTTCATGTAACTGCAACCCCTTTATACAATATTTTCACAATAAAAAACTTAATTAAAAAAGTATTTCTGATAAGCAAACAAAGGAGGTCTCCTCCATCTTAAAAATATAAAAGTGCTCAGTTCAATTAGCCTTATTTACTTTTCTTTTTCTCTCTCTATATGTAATGATATATATGATCACAGGTTGTCTCTGCTCTAAAATGTCTGGGAAATCCCTACTCATTTTTCAGCGATGAACTCAACAATACCTTCTCTAGGGAGCCTACTAGGATAATCATTGCCATGTATACTTTTAGAAAAATAATTATTCTCTGATCTCATTAGTGTTTGTTTCCATGAATGACTCTGCTAGACTTTAAGAAAAAAAAAAACGTGATAAATGGTCACCTCTGCATCTTCAGCAAATAGCATAATCCTGCTCCATCCCAGTCCCCTTAGTAAATATTTATTGGATGAATGTAAAGTCACGATCCAATTCTTTTAATTAACTACAATTTACCTTCAGAATTTGTCATTCTAAGTATATTTACTTTATTAGCACTTGGTGACCTCCTTGATTCTAAAATAATCTGTTGGGTGCCTGGAAACTCAGGTTAAATACTACTTAGCATTTTACTCCTGAGATTACTCAGTACAAATATTTCAATAGTAAAATGCTAAGTAAAATAATACCACTAGTTCCACTGAGAGCTAGTGGTATTATCTTGCTTCAAGAAAAAATACAGGATATCTTTGAAAAACTTTACTGTTAATATGATCTATGAAACTTTTCCCTGTCAAAATTCTGTGAATTTCCACCCAAATGGTTTCTTTTCTAGAGTTGCTTCACTTTTTTCTGAGTAGAAATCATCTTTTACCTCTTCTGAACTCCCCCTGGTTCTTGGCATATACATTTAGTATAGTAATTTTGGCTGTAACAATTGTTCTGCAACATATTTTTTCTTCTTATACTCTAAACTCCTTTAATTTTACTCATCTGTTCATCCCTCCCTGGGACCTGCTGTCAAATTTAACAAAAGTCCAATTACAATCTTACAGAAATGAAGAAAGAATTCAAAACACACTGCACATAATTTGGATAAAGATTTTCTTATAACTATTGAGTTATTGAAATAAGATTTTCAATGGGAGAAATGGATGTGTACACAAGTAAGAGCAGTAGAATACATTTGCAAAACTATTTGATAGTAAAAATATATGTGTATATATAAAATCCCATATCTTTATTATGAAATTATGCAAGGATTTTTTTTACTTCATACTATTTGAAAAGATGTCAAAGGTTTTGTTTTATTTTGGGGGGTTCATTTTCCTCCCTGAAACATATTTTCATATTCCTATGAGAAACTCATCACCTTGAGCAATCCACAAGTCACTCTGTTATTTATTCATTCACTCATTCCTTCTTTCACTATGTTTTCACTGTAGTCTGCATGTGCAAGGCATGCTGTTACAGCAGAGGGATGGAGATATCACAACTTCTGCTCTAAGGTAGCTCCCTGTAATAGATCAGATAGACACACACAAAACGTGAAGTGTTACCTCCTACCTAGAAGATAGAAGCAATGCACCACCAACAGTCACCTAACCCAAAATCTTAATAGAAGATAGAAGAGAGAGCATCCTGTATGGCGAACAGGCTGAAAATCAAGTCTACAGGAAAAGAAGACCACAACCAGAGCAGAGGTGGACATCAAACAGAGCAGACAGTATGCGGCAAATGAAGTGCATTAATCAGACATCAAGATAGCAACCAATAAAGGCAAGAAAAGGACAAATAATGGACATAGTAACCAACTCAACCTCACTGTGAGGACGGCTGTGTTCCTCTGAGTTGGCTTTCTATTACTATAATGAGTAACTGAGAGAGATCAGCTTATGAATGCAGAAGTTTTATTTGGTTCATCATTTCAGAGATTTCAGTCTGTGACCCTTTACTTCCATTGCTTTGAGTCTTTAGCAAGACAGCACATCATGGCAGAAAGAACTTGGTAAAGTAAAGATGCTCACCTCATTAGATGGAGATGAGAAATAGAGAGACAAAGACAGAGACAGAGGCGAAGAGAAGAAAGGACAATCCATTATCCCCTTCACAATCGTGTCCATTCATAATCTAATTTCTTCCCACTAAACCCTACCTCTAAAAGATCACAGCATGCTGTGTTGCAGACCAGTCCTTTAATTCATGGGTTGTGTGAAGACATTTGTCAAAATCATGGTAGTAGGAAAGAAACATTGAAATGTGTTAAGTGAATAAAGGATACATTTGCACTCAAGATAATCAGCAGGTTACCTGGAGAATGCTCTGGAGAGAGCAAGAACCCACTGCAAAAGCCAGTTAACCTGTATGGGATCATTTTCCTTATCTAGGGAATGCAAGCAAAGGAATGGGTGATCCATGATTTTCTAACCATAATATCTCCGTGTTCATGCAGGCTGAGAGCTCTCAAGTATGGCATTCTACTTCACATGCCAAATTTCATTGTCTCTAAAATGAGAAATTTGGGCCAGGCAATCTCTGAAGTCTCCTTTACATGAACTATCCATGGTCCTAACACCATTTTATTTCTCTCAGGTAATAAAGGAGGTGTTAGATTGTGTAAAACGATGTTCAATAATTTTACAATTAAAAAAAATACAGGAATATTGCACTCAGATGTCTACTCCTTTCTAGCAATTAGAAAGTAATTATTCTGCTAGTTTTTTTAAAAATCTTCCCAAACTTGATAGTTCAGCGAAATTGTTCATTGAAACTAAAAATAAACATGTAACCTTCTTTGTGCTCACTTTCCCTTTTGCCCTGCTATGAGATTCCCCAGAGAGCCCCTGCCCATTTTGGCCAGTGAGAAAATATACAATAGCCCCTGCATTATTGATTCTTTATTAGAATCATGAGTCTTGTGTGAACAGCAGGCCTCTGTGGGTGACTTAGCTCGCAACGCCCACTGGGTAATTAAGCTTGGGATTATGGAAGCTGGCATTGCTTACTCCCACCGAGGAACTCCTGGAGGACCACCACAGCTGACCCAGTGTTATGGTTACTATATTTTCCTAAATGGAAATGGCATCTACGTCATCTGCCAATAGGATAGAATATGTGATTAGGAAGTTTGGAAAGTATGAGACTGAAGTAATTTAGATTACCTGGATTTAAACCTGATCAGGGTTTTACAGCTTTACCTTTTGCTGGGGGTATGATGTTGGCATAACTTGAAAAGCCAGTCCATCATTCTGAAATAATAATGATAGTAATCATGATAGTGTGAATAGGAAATAAGATACTTCCTTATTTAATTTTTACAGCCCATCCAGTTCCAAAATCTGTTCCCTTTCACCTTGTTCAACTTTTTCATCTTACTCTGGCACTTACTACCTTCTTACGGACATATGGCATGCACTTGCAAGTTATATTTATGCTTTGTTTCCATTCCACCAAGATGATGACACCCAAAAAGAAATATTTTCTTTGTCTAACTTTTTTTTTTCTTAAATGCCCAGAAAACTTTGTGGCATGGAATGATTAAATCAACAATTGAACAGTTAATTTGAAATTCGTTATTAGCACCCAATGAATATTATCATTCATTAACATCAACACCATCATTGTAAAATTCTATGTAATTCCTACTATTTAGTTATCAAGAGTTGCCCTATCGGCTTACTTTTCCCACAGCATGAATGCTATCACAGCGTGCACAGATAGGTTACATTTGTAAGAGGAGACAAAGTCAGATGTTGGTTTGTATCTACGGGGCACAGCCTGAGGTATCAGGCATACTGCCACACACTGGGGGGACAAAGAAAAGGAAATCTAAGTCCCAGCCTGAGCAGCTCACCCACACTGTAGTGATTATTATCTTGCAATTATTGAACTGAATCTGAAGCCTCTAATGAACTTATTCCTTATCTAATTGTATCACCTGTGACCCTCACAAACACAGATAAATGGCCATTTCTGCTCTTTCTTTCCCCTACCTCTGGCTCGTTGAAGGAGACTTTGAACAATCCCATAACCTAGTCTATGCTTGGAAACCTGCAAAAAAAAAAAAGAAAAAAAGCCCTGAGGGAACTTCACCTAGGGGAACTTCTTAAATAGAGAAGTGGCTAGCAAAAAAGAAATCTCACTCAGTAGATGCTGTGGTCTGGATTTGGCATTTCTACCAAAGTCCATTTGTTAAGGGTTTATTCTCCGAGAGTAGCACTCTGGGAGCAATGGAAAGAAGGCAGGCCTAGTGAAAGGAAGTTCTGTCATGGGGAGCATATCTTTGAAGGTGTACCCTACTTATCTTTACCACTACCATCCAAGAGGTAGGTGACTTTGTTCCACCACATGCTCCCTGCTATGAAGTACTGCTCTACCCCAGACCGCAAAGCAATGGGTCGATTTGAACATAGATTGGAACCTATTAAATCATATCTTTTAAAGTTTAAGGTTTTTTTAAGAGAGGTGGACATCCTGGGACTTAAACTGAAGGCCTGGGCACTGTCTCTTAGGTTTTGTGCATAAGGCAGACACACTACCATTTAAGCCACAGCTCCACTTTTGGCTTTTTGGTAGTTTAAATGGAGAGAAGAGTCTCATGGATTTTCCTACCCTGGCTGGCTTCACATTCCTCAGATCTCAGTCTCCTTTTAGTTTAGGATGAGAGGTATAAGCCACAGGCACCCTGCAGAAATCTTTGCCTTCAGAAAGTTGATTATGTCAAGTGATTGCTAGAATAATGCTTAACACAGGTGGGTCTGAAATGGAGCCCAAACATCTGCCTCTTGGAAAGTATCCGCAGTTACTCTGTCCCTTGCAGATTCTGTTGATGACTCACCCCTAGCCTTCTATATATACTATGGTCTCTCTCTCTCTCTTCAGAAAGTACCACATAATTTATGAATAAAAAAGTCATTTATAAAGACTAGGATTATTAGATGAGCAATAAAGTACTGTCTTCTCTATGTATATGATATTAAATACAAATTTTAATTAATAGTGTTACATTCTATAATTTTGGAAAATAACCAAGGCTCACATCATGAAATAAGTAATAAAATATGGAACTATACTAAAAAAAATTCCATTTTTAATATGGTTTGCAATTTTCCCAAAATAAGGAGCTCTGAAGAGGAGACCCAGTAACCTCCTACAACCAGTCTATCCAGTATATTTAGCCAATATCAAAACAGAAAAGATCTCATTCCAGCTGGCAAAGGGCTACTTTTGCCATATTTATTCTTTTGTGGGTTTTTTAGGTATTATCTTAAAATAGTTGTACAAAAATAGTTGAACAAAGGAGTCACCATTCAGCTAAGCAGTTTAGGAATACAACGACTCTTGATCAATGCCACCTGTTTTGTTATTCTTAATTAAAATGAATAGTATCAGTCTGCTAATGCACATATTTAAATGTCAACTGTATCATAAAAAATATGTAGGAACTGTGTCACAATATTTAAATGTTCAGTAAGATCATCATGGAAATGCGTTCATATCCATCTAGTTGTTTGTTTAATACTTACTGAGTCCCCTGTGTGCCGGCACTATAACATACTCTAGGGACAGTCTCTTGACCAAGATAGATGGCCAGGCAGTAGATGGATTATAAAGACATGTGCAAGTGGATAGCAAAAGGCCAGCTAATAATGAAGACTTGGAAAAGACTACTAGAACATGACACTCATGTAGGGTAGAAGGAAGGAAGGCCTCTTGGAGAACATTGGTTGCAGTCTAGAGATGACTGCAGGGAAGTAAAAATGCACCACCGAGGACTGTAACAGTAGACGGTGCATGCAGTTACATGCATCTTGTCAGGTCATGGCAGCTTGGAATTAAGTGGCAGAAGGCCTAAACAAAAATTGAATACATTTTGGGAGGCAAAGCTCACAGAGGATGGCTGATCGCTGGAATGAGAAGACTCAAAAATGACTACTTTGTGAAATGTGCAAATCAAAGCCATTAGCATGTCCATCAGTTCCCATACTTAGCATGTGTATTATGAGGACATTTTGGAAAGCAATGTTCAAGTATGCCATATATTATATTAATTATAGTGATTATGCTTTACAATAAGTCTCAAGAATTTATTTCTTTTGGTCAACTAAAGCTTTGGACCTTTAACCAAATCTCCCTTTTCCCACAAGTAACTATCATTTTATTCTCTGCTTCTGTGTATTGTTAACTCCACATAGAAGTAAGATCATGTATTTGTCTTATCGAGCTGAAGAAGTGGGATTCAGGAATTACATTTTAAATATAGTAGCATGAATGTTCATACCTTGACTTAATTCTGATCAGGCAAAGTTACATATCCATGCTCATTCAGAGAGAACTTCTACATGGGAAGCGAGTACACAATTCCCCTCTGATCTAATTACTGTCTGCGTATCTGCCATTGTATGAGTCTGTATGCTGTTAACTACACATTTGAATATAAAGATCTTAGGGACTCTCCAATCTCCATATTCTTATCTAACAGTTTTTAAACAGTGAAGAGTGTATGAGAAAATGTTTGGGGGATCTTTAAATGGCATAAGACAAGCATCAAAGGGGGAACTCTATCTACCTAAAGGAGAAGGTAGGCAAGCTCATGGAAAAAGACCATTGCCCATCCTTAGGAAGAACCAAGCAGAAACCTGAACCACAGCACTGGTCTTGGAGTTTCAATTTCTTCTCTCCCAAACCAATTCTGCTGTTAGCATACTGTATGGACTTGGGGACAGCTAGCCATAATCCTTATAGTGTCACAATCTTCCTATGATCACAATGGGTGTCTTGGTATGGACCACAGAGCTGCTTGAAACATTTTGTACTATTAGCATTTAGTCAACTCACAGAAGAGACATTGTCTGAGATTTCCTTGGGACACATACAACAGAGACAATTCCAGGGGCTCACATGCAATTGAAATGTCTCATTTCTGTAAAGCTCTGTCCAAGTCTCCACAGCCTGTTCAAAGTAGAACTTGGCTTCTAATTGCAGATAGATTCATTTTACCATCTCTCACTTTCTGTCCCCTTTCCACAGCAAGACTTCATCAAAAATGTCTTACCATCACTTACCTTATATCTTAGTTTAAAAGCTAGTTGGACTATGTGGGATGATGTTGCTTTCCTTTAAGAGAGAAGGAGAGAGGAGTGGTAATTCCATCTGAGCCATTCGTGTCTTCAGCTGGATGTGAATGTGGGAATCACTCATGGGACTAGTAACTTTTGTGGCCTATTCCTGGGAACTTCTCACCTATCCCTCACAATGACTCTGTGATTCTGTTACTTTTGTGGAGACAGGCTTGTCAACAAGGACATTTAGTGAAATTAGCACCAATTACACTGGGCTGTCATTCTTTTTAGATGGCTTTTACTATGGAGACCTTGAACTTGTGATTGTCTCACCTCAGCCTCCTGAACGCTGGGATTAAAGAATTCTTGTATCCCAGGAATGGGCTCTTACCTCTGAGAGACAATGCCATAGGCAACTTGTCCAGAGAAGTATTTCTTCATCTTATTGACACTTGGTTTGGGATATGGTTTAAGTACGTCATTTCTCCCATCTCCTGATGATGTTTGAAGGGTCTCCAGGGAGTGTTGCCATTGTCTTTGATCTCAACAGAGATTTTGCTGCCCCTTTCCCCAGTTTGATGTGTAGAAACGATGCAGCTGAAATCAATGTGCATTCATGTAGGCTGGAATGGGCACTGGTGTAGGCTGGGAGGAAGACACAGAGCCACAGAGATTGAAGCACTGCTCTTGGGGGCCAAGAAATAAGCAATGCTTAGATCCATGTGAAAAGTTCCTCTGTGATCACAGGTCAGTGCCTGATTACACCACCAGAAGGAGATGCCATCACAGTGGAGTAAGAACTCTAAATAATGAATACAGTCTGAGTTGTAACTCTCTCAGGAATGGCCCAGTGACATCACGGCTACACGATGGAAGAGAGCCCAAATTACAGAAATGTTATGCAAATGTGGCATCTGGCAGAAGATTTTGAACTTCAGAAAAGTTCACTCCAAGCCAGGGTGAGAGCCCTGTGTGTACTTCTTTTTGATAATCAGTGAGAATCATGTCTGAGGTTCTATAAGCCCAAAGGATCCCATTCTAGATATATACATACATACATATATATATATATATATATATATATATATATATATATAATTTTGCTTAAAATCATTTCCACAGATACCATGAATGAAATTTTAAAAATATATCTGACATATATCTAACATACATATATATATATATCATACAGTATTCTTTTACTTAAAAAACAATCTAAATCTGAACACAAACAAGGATCAGTTTATCACCCAGTGGCACAGGAGCTTAGGTACTCTAAGGAAACAGAGCTACCCTGAAAGAGGTTTCTAGACTTGTCATCTGTCTCTGATCATCATTTCCAGATTAGAACATTTGAATTTGGTAATGCTATAATAAATGCTGAAAAAAATGCAATACTTTGTTGGAGCTGAAATAGCCAAGAATTCTAGGTCAATTCTTTCACTGTTGGGCACAGGAAAATCCAACAGAATCCAATTAACTTTATTTTTAATCGAGATTAGGAAAGCTCTAGGAAGGTAGGGCTCGAGCCTGTCAAAAGCAAAGTTTCTTGCAGTAGTGGCTGATTGAGGACTATGGGGAGGTTGCTGATAAGAAAATGCAGGGCTTTCATCTGTGAAAAAGCTTCCCCCCCTCCCACAGGACTCATGCTGCATCTGATTTGCACTTTTAAGCCAGAAAACAGATAGAAGCCTCTCTGTAAAAGAGAGCTCTGTGCATATATGAGGTAGCTCTGATGTGTTTATAGTGGTAGAAGTAATAGTAGCAGCAATGTAGGTGGTATCAATTGCATGAGCAATAGCAGCAGCAATGCCAGCAATGACAACATAGGAATACTAATAGTAATCAACAATAATCGTAAGTGGTGGTAGAAATAGAAAAAATGGCTTCCAGTGTTGAACCATGGACACAAAGATGGTGAAGGTTGATTAGTGATCTCTTTTTACCTCCCAACTATGATAAGGAGATGAATGTAAAAAGAAGTCCTACGATTGCATACAGGGTACCCAGAAACAGTACTGCTCTGTCTCATAAAATAGGACATCAAAGGGTTAGAGGCATGGCTCAGTTGGTAGAGCAGTAGGCAATGAGCGAAAGCATCAAGTATCAAGTTTTGAGTCCTGGTCTTAGCCTTAATTAAAGAAAAGAAAGAAAGAAAGAAAAGAAATAGGGCATCAATCTGTAAATCTCTGCTTGCTCAACTTGTTCATTTCTGTAATTGTCTAGCATCAGGATGTATTATTATAGTTATGTTCTCATGTAAACTAAGAATAGTCCCAGAAGAAAACACAACAACGTTCTTTGCCTGAAATGTGTCTTTAATATAAACCATATGCCTGTTAAAAGAACACAGAAGTTGCTCAAGAAAGCCCAGTCAACAATTTCTGAATATTCACATCAGTATTTGTTTCTTTAAATGTTCACTTTTGGGTTATTTTTTAGAGGCCCATAGATCAATATTGAAAGAATATCTTGAGAGCAAGAGGGTTATTTATTTTGTTATGAAAATGTCCATGCATGTGCCCAATGGGAGAGTCCTTGCTCTATACCACAGTTTTTACTCTGGTACTGTAATGGTCTAGAAACCAGAGATCTTGGAGTTTTTATATTCAAAACCAAATTCTCACCAGGCAATAACAGCTCACACCTGTAATCCTAACTACTCAGGAGTCTGAGATATGAGGATAATGGTTCGAAGTCAGCCCAGGCAGAAAAGTCCATGAGACTCTTATCTCCAGGAAATTACTCAGGAAAAGCTAGAAGTGTTGCCATGGCTCAAGTGGTAGAGTACTATCCTTTAGCAGAAGCAGCTCAGGGAAAGTATCAGGCCCTGAGTTCAAACCCTAGAACTAGTAAAAGGAAAAGAAATTCTCAAGATTCAAAGAAAGGAGGCCAGGTTTTTCCTAAATTATTGAAATGTGGCCATTATTTTGGTTGGTGACAAGAATCTTTAGCAGTGTTATTAAAAGGGATTGTGTAGATGGATGGTGTTAACCCAATGAGCTCCCTTCCCATGGTTTAGCACACTCCTTCCCCTTTCCATAGCTTAGCACGTTCCTTCTCTTTTCCATAGCTTAGCATGCTCCTTTCCTAGGCAATACTAAAGACAGTAAATAATCAGCCTCCAACCCCTTTTACCTTGAGATGGCACTCCTCTGGGATAGCTATCATCATTTATGGCAGCAAGATCCCCTTAGAGTGACCTTGCAGCCCCTTATCTACTACTTGGGCAGCAGCCATAAATCCTACCCTGCCATGATGAAGCCCCTGGTCCTCATGTTCACACTGGGGTCTCTGCCTCCTAGTGCTTTCTAGCCCCTCCTAGCCTCAGTAGGTTATTTAGGTCACCTCAGACAACAGCTGGAACTTCTTTCCACTTCTCTCTTGTGAGAAGGGGTCTTGCCAGTCCTTTTACTGGCAACAAACCTTTTCTTTGTTATTTGTACCTGCATGTCTGCATGGCTTTCTGGCAAAGTCTAATACATTCTAACAGATGGATAGATAGATGATCATAATCATGAAGATGATGATGATAGACAGGCAGATAAATAGATAGATGGATAGATAGATGGATAAATAACGGAATAGATAGAATCTCACTAAGTAGGCTGGTCAGTCTCACTTGTGTAGTCCAGGTGGCCTCAAACTCTAAACCTTTGAGTATTAGATTACACCACTACACCTGGCAAAGGAGAGATATTTTAAATGAGTCCTGAAACAAATAAAAAACCAAGGTTACTTAAAGAAGTCAACCATGTCAGCAGCACCTAACACAGGGCAGGATTTACCTGGAATATATAGAAGAGAATCCTCAGAAGACAAACATTCTAAGAGATCAACCTTCTGGTTTGTGTTTTAACCAGTTCCACAGTGAAGAAGGATTAGTGATTTGTATTAGAAACTTGCAAGACATTGTCTATAGTCTTGTTAATTAACTCTGCCACCATTAAGTGTATGAAGCCATATCTGGTTCAGTCATTCTCAGACAATCCTGTTGTCTTTGTGACATCTTGGACTCACAGATTCCTTTAGTGATCCTTGTAGACACAGAATTGGGAAAAATAGACTTGGTTGGCCTTAAACATCAAGACTTCTATGTATAGGCTGACCAGCCCCACCAATAACAGCATGCTCCATGGCTTCTTTCTCTGTGGGTAACATCATAGCACAGTACTAACCCATACACAACAGGACTTGTGAGTACTTAAAGGGTAAATGATCCATTATGTCTTCCTCTCATTTATTTCTAGGAAAAGAAAGTTACTACTACTCCATAATGGATCTCAATTGATCTGAAAGACAAGACCATTGAAAGACAGTCTTCTACGTTATCGAAGTATCTTTCCTCTCATCTTTGTTATTCTACTACCTACTTTCTCTTTGGCATGGCTTTTCATGCACTTTGTACTCTCCTTGTCTTTAGTCTGCTTCAATCACCTAAACAAACACCAATGTGCTTCCTTAGGGAACAGAGAACTGCACATGGACTTAAGTGCTCTGATGCTTTTTGAGAAAATTACCAAGGCATCTACTGCCTTGAAAGCTAAGTCCTATATTCAGACATTTGGGGAAAGATATCCTCAGCAACCATAGCAAGTGAGCAAGGTCCCTTTGTGCCTTGTTCTAACGAATAGGCTGGACTGAGAAAGCAAAGAGGCTTTGCTATGGTAAGGTGTGCTAGGGCTAACTACAATAATTCCACTGGTGACCTTTCAGAGCTGACAAACATTGATGTCTAGAGCCAATTTTGGCCCTGTAATCTTGCCCCTGGCTCTGCAGGAAGCTGCAGTAGAAGCTTTTGCTCTTAATGCCACTATTTGGCCTCAGGAAAAAGTTTCCTTGGCCAAGTTTAAACCCCTAGAGACTAGGGGTGTATAATTTAAGCACTAATATAAGCTAAGAGGGAAAGCAACAATACTAGTGCTCCCATAATGGAAAGATCATTATTTTTAGTTTGTATAGAAAGCAGAGCTGGCAGCTGTGAGGGAAAATGCACCGTTTGAAAAGAACCTACCATTGTTATATGTAAGCTGTTGGGATACAGCCTTTGACTCCCAGGCAATTGTCATATGCTCAGAATTACCCCCGTGAACAGTCACAGGCTTAATGATTTTGAAAGTAGCAATATACAAACAAAGAATGGTGAAGAGCCAGGGCTGAGAAGCGTTTCATGACCTATTATTTTTTTTGCCTACTAAAGAATTTGTTGCCATATTCAGAGCTAATGGAAGAGTGATAATGCCACTGTTTTTTTTAAAATACACTCTCTTTTACCTTTTTCTCTCCCACCCTCCATCCCTCCCTTTTTCTCTTCCTTCCTCCCAGCCTTCCTTCATTTCTCCTCCTCCCTGCTTTTCTTCCTCCCTCCCTCCTTTCTTCTTCATGCATATGTATCCACTTTTTCTTTAGCAGGCTAACAGAGAGGTTAAGTACTTGATCAAATAGACTTCATTTAAATTTCCAGTCTCTTACTTACTGTGACTGTGTAAGTGACTCACCTCTCTCAGTTCCGGTTTCTTATCTGATAGATGTAAAATGGGGATAATAGCAACTTGTGCCTCAGGAGGAGGAAGCTCAAGGTTTCATTAATTCTGCACCTATTTCTTCTCTCCTATTCATTGGCAGCTACGCTGTGTCCTGCAATGTGTTGACTCCTGGCATCCTGGAGCTACAACAGAGAATGAGACACACGAGAGCTGTCTTGTCAGCACACATGAGATAATGCATGTGTGCCCTTGAGCACAAGCAAAACATAGGCAATAAATAGGGTGGGAAGGTAGCTCCGTGGTAGAGTGCCTGCCTCGCATGCATGAGGCCCTGGGTTTGATTCCTCAGCACCACACAAGCAGAAAAAGCCAGAAGTGGCACTGGCTGTGGCTCAAGTTGTAGAGCACTAGCCTTGGCTGAGGAGTTGAGGGACAGCGCCCAGGCTCAGAGTTCAGGCCCCACAACTGACAAAAAAAAAATGTACCCAATAAACAAACATCAGGCTTTATTTAAGAGTAGCAGCCCACTACCCACATCATTGGGCTGGGTTTGAGGAACCAGCTGACCAGACTCCATTCTCTTTCCACCACTTAGGAATAACATGGTTGGGGTAAGCTTTGAGTTTGTTTCCTTGCTTATAAGTGGGTGGCAGTGATGACACCTACCCTCTAGATTTATAATATGCTGAAATAAAATCAGGCCTAGGTCTGGCATTCAGGAGACATTTGTATATCAGGAACTCCTCAAATTGAACCACTGACACATGGATAATGACAGATAAGGACTAAAAAGAGGATCATCGGAAAGCCAAGGAAAGCAGTTTTTCAGTCTGGCTTTGCTCCTATTTCCTTACCCTTTGTCCATATCTGGTATATTCCAAGTGTCTGGCTAGGGGCTGGAGAGGAGGCAGGAGGCAGAACTGAGAGGCATCATTCTGCCTTAGGGGAAAGCAGTGCTGTGTGTGTGAAGACTCAGAGCAGCTAACTGTAAGGGTAACTGAGACAGACACCATGCAACGATAGGAAATTCACTAAGGTCCAGGCACTGGATAAGGTGTATTAAGCACCATATATATATAATCTCATCCTTATGATAGCTCTCTATTTTTAAGATGAGAAAACTAAGGTGTACAGGATGTAATTCACTCCAGTAAGATCATGCAATCAGTAAAAGACAAGGTAATATTTGTATCACTTGGTCTTAAGGGGGCCAAAGATTCTCCTTACCCATATTTCATAATAGTGCTCACTGATCACAGACAAATTTCAGTTTTCCTTAAAAGAAAAAGAGTAAGTCGAGAGAGGGGTGAACAATTCAGTATGTTGACTCAAAGCACCATCCAAGTGCAATGCACTACTGTTGTCAACCATCCAGAAGATATCCTGGATTTACCCAGGTACAGGAATTCACCAAAGAAGGTGAAGTCCCTTTTAGATCTAGTGCTCATTTCATCTGCTGACAGTTGTCCAATCTCCTTAAACTATACTATGCATTGCTATAATATGTTATAGATTTCCAAAGACATGCATCTTCACCTTGATTTTGAGTAGGTTCCCTGGACATGACCTTGAAACCACTTTGGTTATAAAAGAGTAATGTCATCCAAAGCTATCCAGGAACTACAACATAATTGAGTTACTAGGTAGCTATTTAAAGAAACATAGATTTATTCCAATTCAAATTCAGGAATAGATATGTATAGTTATTCAGTCAAAGCTTGGCAGTAAAGAAAATTCTGCAGCGTGGCCAATAGTACTATTAAATCTAATGAAAAAAAAAAAACATTCAAAAGAGAAAAGGCATAGGACAAGTGATTCCCCATGTAAGAAGAATAAAGAGAGAACAACATTTCGTTGGTATTGATTTGGTGTTGCACAGAGAGAGTTACTAAACATAAACATAATATATAGCCATATTCTGGGCATTGAGAAGAGTTCAAGAGGTGTTGTCACTCTCTAAAGAATATCATTCTCAATACTATTTGTTGATCTTGGCTCCATTTGATGTGGGATGGTTCCAAAGTCTGAGACAGATGACTTGGAATTACAGTTGTACACACACACACACACACACACACACACACACACACACAGATTGTTTAAAAAAATATTTAATTGTAAATTAGTATATTAATCCCTGAATTATATTTTTATCTCTTGTGATTATATTTTTACCTCTTGGTCATTATGCTAGCCATTATATGTAAACCTCTGAAGCTGAGATAGGGTTCCCAGGATGAAGCTACAACTAAGAAAGTAGCCCAGATATGGCCTCTCTGCACATCTGGCCAGCACCTTTGTTGTTGATACCATTAAGTTCAGCATATCATGTATATTGGAACAACCTTCTTTATCTATATGTACATATATTATATATGGTATGATATATATGATTATAAATGTATTATATATGTACATACATAATTATTCCTTGTACTTTATTCCATAATCTCCCGAGAGTTTATTTTACCATTGTAATTTGGGTCACAATGAAATCGACGTATAGAAAAGTCTATGTTTTGGTCAACATGACACCTGTTCACTCCTGCTGAGTTAGAAGATGGTGAAAGGTAATTGAGTTGTGGATAGCTCTGATTGCAGAAGTAATTGTGGCCTCAGAGAAGATGCAGTGGCATCTGAGTGTACTGGAATGTGAACAGATACAAGGGAGAATGAAAGATCTTTGTATCATACAATTGGGGCAAGTGTGAAAAGCGTGGGAGCCTTGGAAAGCCAAACCTCCGTCATTACCAGGAAATTCTGAAAAAGTCCTGCATGGGACCAAGGATACTGACATGCTGAGAAAGATACTTCAAGAATACCTTAAACTTTTGCTTCTAGTTAACCTTGAGGATCGGCATCACAAAGACCTGACTGTGGAGGAAGAGTTATAGACTGAAGGAGGCCACAGCACAGAGACAATCTACAAAGACTAGAAATGCATTGTTGCTCCCTTTCTCTCTTTCTATTTAAGTGTTTAAGGAAAGTCCACCGAAATGCTAACAGGAAAAGTAACACAGACTTCATTGCCACAAGTCACAAGTACTGTAGACTTCACCAAAAAATTAGTGATAATTAGCAAGGATAAACAAATAACAGCCCCCCACAAGTAGTGATGACAAACAATGGAGATGGAGAGTATCTAATTTTTAGAGTTGGGGTGTTATAGTACTCAAAATGTCCAGGTTCAACAACAATGATGACAACAACAACACAAAACAACTATAAGACATGTAAAGAAATATGCAACTCTGGCTCATGAAATAAATAGCAACTCTTGCCTAAAAAGCTCAGGCATTACATTTAGTAAATGAAGACTTTTATTTTGTGATGCTGGGGTAGAATCCAGAGCCCCACATCTTCTAGGCAAGCACTCTGAGACTGTACCCAATGATAAAGTTTTACACCAGCTGTCTTAAACATGCTCAAAGAGTTATGCAAGCCATAAGCACAGAACTAAAGGAAATAAGGAGAAAAAAATTTCTTTCCCCAATAGAGAATCAACAACAACAAAAAAAGTACAAACTATCCCAAGGGAAGTAAAAAGAAATTCTACAGTTAAAAAATAACTGAAATGAAAAAAAAAAACAAATAGAGAAAGAAAACAGAAATTTTAAGCAGGGAAGAGAAAGTTTCAACATGCTAAATTGAGAGTAGGTAAATTAAGATGAACTAGTCTGAAGAACATTAAAAAGGAAAAGAAAAACCAGGTTTGGTGGCTCATGCCTGTAATCCTAGCTACTTAGGAGACTGAGATCTGAGGATCATGATTCAAAGCCAATCCTGGCAAGAAAGTCTATGAAACTTTCATCTCCAATTAACCAGCAAAAAACTTGGAAGTGGAGTTGTGGCTCAAGTCATAGAGCAAACAAATTTGGAGACTACAGATTAGTGAGGTTGGTATATGAATATTCAAAAAAAGAACCTAAGGCTGGGAGTGTGGCTTAGTGGTAGAATACTTTCCTGACATGCATGAAGCCCTGGGTTCGATTCCTCAGTACCACATAAACAGAAAAACCCGGAAGTGGCACTGTGGCTCAAGTGGTGGAGCTCTAAAGCCTTGGACACAAAAGCTCAGGGACAGCGTCCAGATACTGAGTTCAAGCCCCAGGATTAGAACACACAAAATAGAGATTCTTGAAAGGAACAAGCTAGAAGTGACTATTATCTATCAGTGCACAATAGCGGATTATGGGCTAGTTTGGAATCAGAATCTATGGAGACCAGAAAGGGTGAAATAACATTTTAAATTAATGAAAATTTTTACCAACCAAAGAATTCTACACTTGGTAAAAACACCCATCCACAATGAAGAGTCAATTAAGACCTTCCAGATTTAAAAAAAAAAACAAAACACAAAAAACTTTTGGGTGTCTATAAAGGGCTGTCAGTAGTAGATGTGCCTTATAAGAAAAAACAAAGAGTCACACTCACTCAGACAATAAGGAAAGGACATAGTGCCATATGAAAACAGGGAAGAAATGGCAGAGGCAGACTACTAAATAAAATCACACTCAGTCTTATAGTGTTGGTTTATATTTACTCTGATTTTCCCTATATAACTTAAAAGCTAAAGGCATGAAATAATCATTGTAAATCTATGCTGATGGTCCATGGAGCTGTAAAGCATCAGAGTTTTGTATACTATGAAAACAATTTGCCATTAATTCAAAGCTGATTGTTAGAAGTAAAAATGTCAGTTGTAATCTCCAGGGTAACCATTGAGAGAGATACTAAAACATATACACATAGAAAAAGAAATGAAAAGAAAAACAAAATGTACCATTAGAAAAATCAATTATGTGCCCATGTAATTGTAACCCCTCTGTACAGTATGTTCTCAAATAAAATAAAATTAAATTAAAAAAAAAGAAAAATCAATTATGTAAATGAAGGCAAAATTGGAGACACTGCAGAGTAAACATACGATGTACATAAAGAAAATGAATGGCACAAATAGGCATGCTTGATGAAAAATTACTTAAAATATAAATGAATGGAACTTGCAAATTAAAAGGAAAGATTAGCAGATTGGACAGCACCGCAAACATTGAAGAAAGGAAAAAGAAATGCATGATGAAACTATATTTTTTCTATGAGATACAGTTTAGATTCAAAACCACAAATACTGTAGATTAAACATAAAATGATGGAAATGATAGTCTGTCAAAACAGTAACTGAAACAAAATTGCAGTAGCAATATTAATATTAGGCAAAATAGACATTAAGTAAAAAAGCAAATAGGACATTATATATTGAGAAAAGTCGACCAATCAAAAGCTATAACTATTATATACTTACACACCTCAAAGAACAGAGCTTCTGGATTATGAAGAAAACCCTGTCAGTATTGACAGCTTTACAGAAATAGTTGCAATTATCAATTCCCTACCTGTAGTAATAGATAGACAATGGACAGAGAAATATGGAAGCAGCTGGCTCAGACTTCAGTGTAGACATGAGACATTTGTCAAGTTCACATGAAAATTTCTCCAGAATCCACTGTCTGTTATATTTCTTTTCCCCTTTGTTGCTCTTCTTGATTTCTGTACATTTTTGTCTTAATGTAGATTTATCTGTTTGGGGAAGGAGAGCACAGAAAGGATGGGACAAATGGTGAACAAATGCAGCAGTGATAGTAGACACTATGTAGAGATGAACTACACAACTTGGGGGGCAGAGGGGTCGGGAGGGAAAAAACTGGGAGAAAACAAGGGAAGAGGTGACACTGTTCAAAAAGAAATGTACTTATCGGGTTGGGAAGGTGGCTCAGTGGTAAAGTGCTTGCCTCTCATGCAAGAGGCTCTGTGTTCGATTCCTCAGTACCACATAAGCAGAAAAAGACAGAAGTAGCGCTGTGGCTCCAGTGATAGAGCGCTAGCCTTGAGCTGAAGGGCTGAGGGACAGCGCCCAGGCCCAGAGTTCAAGCCCCACAACTGACAAAAACAAACAAACAAACAAACAAAAGAAATATACTCATTACCTGATTTACATAATTGTAACCCACTATAGATCACCTTTACAATAAAAAGAAAAAAACAAAATATATTTAAAAGATGATCAAGCAAAATTATCTTCTTTGACTAAGAATGAAATTAGAAAATATGGAAACAGGGGCTGGGAAGGTGGCTCAGTGGTAGAGCGCTTGCCTTGCATGCATGAGGCCCTGGGTTCGATTCCTCAGCACCACATAAGCAAAAAGAAAAAAGCCGGAAGTGGCGCTGTGGCTCAAGTGTTAGTGGGCTAGCCTTGAGCTGAAGAGCTGAGGGACAGCGCCCAGGCCCAGAGTTCAGGCCCCACAACCAGACCCCAAAAAAAAAAAAAGAAAATATGGAAACAAAAAAGAAAATATGGAAGTTATCAGATAGGTAGAAAATAATATGAACGTTCTGAAATAGGCAATGATTCAAAATAGACAACTAAAAACACTATGTGACAATGAAAACCAAACACACCAGGCCAAAGTATATGAGATAGAGTGACATCAGTATGGACTGGAGTGGGTAACTGTAAACACCTTGAGAAAGAAGAAAGACCTTAAGTCAATGGCTTAACTTTACCACCAAAGCAAAGTTTAAAAGAAGAACAAGTTGCATAGAACATGCTAGGATAGGCACAAAATATAGAGAATGTTTTACCAGGAGCTAATAAAATAGGTAATTTTAAAAAATAGAGAAAATCAATGAAACTATAATTTGGGAAAAATTGAAAATATGAACTAGCCTATAAAAATCTCTCTCTAAAAATGTAATTTATTCAGAAACCTTACATCTTTCACAAAATTAACTCAAAAAAAATCATAGACCTAAGTGATAGAACAAAAACTATAAAACCTATAGAAGAAAATATAGGGGAGAAATTTAGGTAACCCTTTTGTTTTACTGTGACTTGTGATCCTATATAGAAAGTACCATCCATGAAAAAAATGTATATAATTTGGTCTTCATTAAAATTATAACCTTTTGCTCTGTGAAATACGTTGTTAGAGTCATTTAACAGCAGGTCATACACTGAGAGAAAAATTTGCTACAACATAAATACCTGATAAAGGTCTTGGAACCAAATATATGTGAAAAGAAATCCTAAAGCAACCCAAATTATTTTCCAATAAGAATTGACTCGTTATTTCACTTTTCATATTTCAATTGTACAGATCCATAGGGTACCATGTAATGAATTGATACACATACACAATGTGCAACATTCAAATCAGGACAGTTAACTCATAGTTTGGATCTGCAATACCCCCCACACAGAAGCCATATGTATTAAAAGCTAAACAGAATGATAATTCAGTACACTTATAAATTACTTTCAAGGTTAATCAGAATGCATAATAATAAATACTAGGGTGGATTGGAGAGGGGGAAGGGGATATTGGCAGATTAGATAACAAGTAGAGCAACATAGCTAGAAGTAACAAGTTCTAGTCTCATGAAGGGAATGTCTATGTGTAATAATTTACTGACAGAAGAAGAGAGGAGCTGATGGCCTGAAACTCAATGTAAGGTCAAGGAGACAGAAACGTTGATTACACTGATACAATGCATACATATTGTGGGAATGTCCTGAAATGTACATCTCACCAAAAACAAGCAGAAGACAAATAAGCCTATACAAAGAGGTCTGACATTATTTGTCTCTAGGGTGCTGCAAATCAAGGAATGGATGCCACTCGACATCTACTAAAAATTCCAAAACTCTAGTGAGAATTCAGATCCACATGCATTGCATTTCTGGAGGGATGCACAATGGTAGCTGGCACCTTGCTAGGCAGGTGGGATACTGCTGAACCATGTCCTGGTTTTTGCTGGTTATTTTTGAGACATAGTTTTGCTTCTTACCCAGGTGCATACCTAACTTGCGAACCATCTACTGTAGAATACCATAGTTTCTTGGACTCCAGGCATCCTCTACCATGCCTGGCTTTCTTCTGTAGACATGGATTCTCAAGGTCTTTTCTTCTTGGGCTGGCTTAGAGTTGCAAATCTCAGACTTCCATAGAGTTTGAGATGATAGGCATGCATCATTGTACCTAGCGGTGGGTTAAGAAGGGGTCTCATTAACTTTTCTGCTTTTGTTGGCCTTGAATTATGATTCTCTCAGCCTCCTAGGTAGCTAGGATTACATGGCAGCAGGCTTTGGCAATTGTTTATTTTAAGTAAGCTGTGTTCATATTTACTACACTGGTATAATCGCAGATGCCCACATACAAACCTGAGTATGATTATAGAATTTTTAGTCATACTTCCCCAAGCCTCGAAGAAACTAATCTGATTTTCAATAGACGAGTGCATAAATAACCTGTGGTACATGCACACAATATGTTATTTTTCAGAATAAAAGAAAATGTGCTGTCCAATCACACTACACACATACTCACACACACACATATGCACACACACACGCTCACACATATGACCATGCACATTCATGCACACACACACATATACACATATACCATAAATATACCTTAAGTACATATTAAATTTTTTAAAAAGCTCATCTGAAAAGACTAAAAACCAAATAAATCCAATTACATAGCATTCTGTACAGAGCAAACTTAACAAGACACCAAAAATATTGGTGATTTCCAAAGGTTCAGTAAAGAGAATAGGTTGAACAGGCAAGGGCAGGGCAGGGTTGTAGGGTTGGTGACACTCTGCTGTACAATACTATAAAGATGAATATGTGGCACTGGGCATCAAAGCATATAACTATTTTACAAATAGCTAAAACTACTCCCAAGAAGACGTAGAGGGGAAGAATGGGGACACAAGTAATTTTGGAAATAGTGACATTTGTGAATATCGAATTTTAAAAAGAGCCAGATCTAAGTACTGACCCCTAAGTCAATAAGCTCAATAAAGTTGCTTTCCAAAGGGGACAAATTAATCATTCTGGTGACAATCTTCAGAGGAACTATACAGTTAAGTCGATGGTCGTGTATATGGTAGCATAGCAGAGCACAGAGAATGATCCATGGAGATGGATTCTCATAAAATGCATTTGACCTCTGTAGAAATTGATGCTTTTATATATACACATAAACATAAACATATGATATTGTATGTTCACATACATACATACAAATCGATATGTGAACACATACGTATATATACACATAAGTATGTATCTAGACATACACTACATATACACCGAGGTTTGGTAGATACATATCTATTTCCTTGCTCTGCCAGCAAAGAAGGCCTTCAAATAATAAATCCCCAGTAGTGAGTACATTTAATACCTAGAACTGGGTTTCTACTACCATTCTCTGATCAAGGAAAATGGAGCTTCTTGGGAAAATGGGTTCTAGACCTATAACAAAAAATACACAAGATGGGCATGGTGCATTGTTGAAGGCAGAAAGTAAGCCATTAAATTAACATGAGTAGCAAGGCAAGAAAGTCAACGGGATGCAGGCGCCAAGAGAAAGGCACCCTCGTAGCCAAAGCAAGGATGAATTTTGTTGGTTTTTTTTTTTGGCGGGGGGGTCAGTCATGGGGCTTGAACTCTGGGCCTGGGCGCTGTCCCTCAGCTCTTCAGCTCAAGGCTAGCACTCTGCAACTTGAGCCACAGCAATAAGAGTTTCACGGACTTTCCTGCCCAGGCTGGCTTTGAACCATGATTCTCAGATCTCAGCCTCGTGAGTAGCTAGGATTACAGGCGTGAGCCACCAGCTCCAAGGCCGGACAATTTGAGCAACAAAATAAAGCACTTTGGTTTTTGTTTCTGTTTTTATTTTAACTTTCTAGGTCTTTCTTAAATTTCTTTTTTATTATCTTTGAGAGCTTGTGTAAAGCCGTTGCCTGCCATACGACAAATCAGTTTATAAGCACAATGCATCTTGATGGGTGTCATCCTTTTCCTCATTCTCCCTCCAACCAACCCCTCCCCTTAATCTTCCTAGTTTCATTGGATATGCATTGAATATTGTGACTGTATTCTCCCTTACCTTTCTGTTGGATTCAAACTCTGAGTGTAAACATTTATGCGTATTACTGACACAAAGTAGCCAAGGAACAAATAAATCATTTTGAGAGGACAGACAGGTCTCACATGCAGAGGAATTGCAAATAATTTGCACAGCCAGGCCAGCCTTCTGGGTCCGCCAGCCTGGGCTACACAAAGATTGCAGGGTGGCAGAGAAAGAATAAATGATAAGCTTGCTGTGGAGACAACTGGCAGACACAACCTTAGCCAGGTGAGCAAGATAAGCACCCATTAGTGAGAAAGATCAGTGAGGTGGGTTGTGTTTGTAATAAGAGCTAATTAGGAGGCAGAGATATGGAGGACCACATCTCAAGGCCAGTCTATCAAAAAGTTATCAAGACCCAGTCTCAATCAATAATCTGAGTATGGCACATTCCTGCTTTCTGGATTATGCAGGAAGCCAAGACAGGAAGACTGAGATAAGAGACTGTCTCTCAGCAAAACTGAGAAACTATTTGAATAACTGAAGCAAAACATGGCCTGGGAAGTGTGGCTCAAATAGTAGAGGACCTACCTACAAAGGATAATAAAATGTGTAAAGCCTTGAGTTTTAATCTGTGTGCCACAAAGAGAGAGAAAGACAGAGGAGGATGAAGAGGAAGAGAAGTGAGAAGGAAGAAAGGAAGGAAGGAAGAAGGGAAGGAAGGAAGAAGGAAAGGAAGGAAGAAAGGAAGGAAGGAAGGATGGAAGGAAGAAAGGAAGGAAGGAAGGAAGGAAGGAAGGAAGGAAGGAAGAAAGGAAGGAAGGAAGGAAGGAAGGAAGGAAGGAAGAAGATGAAAACTTGGTAAGATGTGAGGACAAGGATATATTCCACTTGTAGTTTTTCTTCCCACAACACTAACTCCAATTTAACCATGAGAAAAGCATTGACCATAATGTTATGACATTTGAGCAAACACCCAAGCATTGCTTCCAAAGAATTCTGAGTTTATCAAAGACAAGGAAATTGTGCCTGTCCCAGCCAAGAGAAATGATGACAAGATTTAATATGATATATCTAATGACGTCCTGGGAGGCATGAAAGATTTGGCAAAAACTGAGGAAATTTGAAGGAAGAATGAATTTTAGTCAATAATAATGTATCAATATTGCTTCATTAAGTGGAAAAAAATGTACCATGCTAACATAATATATTAGTAGGCGTGGAAACAGAGTGGAGTATGCAGCTATACTCTATTGTCTTTACCCAGAATGGGTAATATTAAAACTTGTTCAAATTGAAACATTTAGAATTTTTTTTAAAAAAGAGCAATGACTAAAACAGTTTCAGATTTCCCCTAGTGTGCTTTTCTATTTATTTTATATATACACATATTTCCTAAGCTCTTGTATATGTTTTCAATCCTTTCCATATGCATTTTTATTAATAAAGATGTCTCATTTAAATCATTGCAATAGTAGTAAATTTTCTCTTTACTCAATTTTGCATTTAAAGTTTTTTAAAAAAAGCTTCCAGCTTTCTTATAACAGAGAATTTCCCATTTGCTCTGAGGGAGGAGCACCAGAGATTTGGTTACTCAAAGGACAGAAAAAAAGGCAGGAAACAAGAATAGAAGCTAACTGCAATGCTTTTCACATTTTCACACTCCTAAAACTGGACTATAATTCTTGTTAAGACATAGATTCCGATTCAGTGGACCAAGGGTAGAACTTGAGATTTTGCATTTCCAGCAAGCTCCTTGGTGCTATACTGCTGGTTCTGAGTCAAGAAAGATATTTTGAATGCCTGGGGTGTTGAAACCACTGGGACTGGATTGAAGTGAACTGGATAAATGGCTTTGCCATTTCTCTCTCTTTCATGTGCCAATCAAAAATCACCTGGGAGCTGAGTGTAATAGTGCAGTCTTGTAATCTCATGCTTGTAATCACATTGAATGTATAGATAGGAGGATCATAGTCCAGGCTGACCTTGAACAAAATGAAAGAAACGATCCAAAAAAAATTGCTAAAGCAAAAGTAGATCTGGAAACATGGCTCAAATGGTAGAGCACCATCCTAGAAAGCATAAAGCCATGAATTCAAACTTCAGTACCACAGAAAACAGAAACAAAAAAAATGACATCTAAGAAGCCCATATTATTCTTCTCTTATCTCTTGCTTATTACTAATTAAACCATGAATGCAAATGTTCTCTGTGAGCTATAGAACAACCAGAGAGTGTCTGGTTATATCCTTTCCCTGTATCCTCTCTCTCATTCTCTCGTTCTCTCCTCTCTCTCTCTCTGTCTCTCTCTCTCTCTCTCTGGACAAGCAGGATAAGTCGTCCCTCATACTACATATCAACATATCACATCTTTTGCAAATGTGTCTCCATCACACACACACACACACACACACACACACACACACACAACACTTGCCATGGAGAGACATGCATGAAATGGCTTCAGGACCATTCCGGTTCTTTCAGTCCTCATTGCCAGGAGGTAGACCGTTTAATCCTCATTAGGGCCAATATCATTAACAGAAGGAGGTAGGAGACTGAAGTAGCAATAAAACCTGAGCCTTGTTTTCAAAGAAATTGACATTCTTAGCAGAGCTGGGCAGGGTATGGGTCATTAGGAATGGTAGAATCATCATTAAGTGAGAGCGAGTCAATTGCAGCGAGGAGGGTGTTGGGCAAACCTTGTGTCTTCTCAGAAAGCAATGGTCTCCGCAGCAGGCTCCCATCAGGAGCCAGAGACAATATTCTTCCAAAATAAACAGGCATGTTGGGGTTTACATTTCTGTCCCTCAAATGTGACATGATACTGGAATCACAGACACTGCACCAACAGACCCAGCGAAGCTTGCTGTAAGGAAATCACAGTTTTATTTTGTCTATTTAATTGACTTGAACTTAATCAAATAATTACAATATTATGAGATTTTGGTTGGCAATAACAAATATGTGGCTGGCTGGACGTATGGATGGATAGATAAATTGATAATTGAATGAATTAGGGTGTGATTGAATACAGATTTGATAAACCCAATCACTGGGGATTCCATGAATAATGTGAATACATTTTTCATCACCAGAAAATCCATTAAGCCTGAGCTCCTAACTAGTATGTGAAGAATGTTAAAGCTAAACAAATCAAGCAGATCAAATTTGTCTATATGCAAATTTTGAAATGAGGGAAAAGAGGGAGAAAATTGTCAAAAGACTTGCTAAAAAATCTGAGAGCAAAACTCACATTGACCTTATCTGTGACCACAAGTATCTAGTACCAACAGAGTTCCTGGCACTGGATGGAAATACATATTGATGAATTAATGAAGGAGCATGTATGTGTGAATGAATGAATGGGCATGTATGTGTTTGCCACAGTGATTCAAAGAGGTTAGAAGTATTTGAGAGTACATGAAGTGGTGCCATTTGCAAAAATTCAGATTCTGTGTAAGATATTGATTTCTTCAATAGATAATTCTAGGTGATTTTGATACAGGTAGACCTTCCTGAGAAACCCCAGCTCATTATCTATGCAACAGCGATATCCACTAGATACTATGTTGGAAATGAACTTTACAACTTGTGGGAAGAAAGGAAGGGGAAAAGGGGTAGTGGGAGAAAATGAGAGAAAAGTTAACACAATTCATTACCTTAATTATGTAACTCTAACCCCTCTGTACATGGCCTTTACAATAAAATTTAAAAAGACAAACAATAAATAAAGACAGAAGAAAACTACATACACACACACACAACAAAGTGTTACTTCAAAGCAGTCCCAAAGAAGTCATTTTCAAGACTTTCTGATGTGGCCAGTCTTAAAGCTCAGTTGTGAAATCAGATCTTTGCTTTTGTTTTTTATTCCTTTTAGATATGTTTATTCATTTTAAATAGTTGTACAAAAGAGTTGCCATTCAGGGCTGGAAAGGTGGCTCAGTGGTAGAGTGTTTGCTTTCCATGCATGAGGCCCTGGGTTCGATTCCTCAGCACCACATAAGCAGAAAAAGCCAGAAGTGGCGCTGTGGCTCAAGTGGTAGAGTGCTAGCCTTGAGCTGAAGAGCTGAGGGACAGCGCCCAGGCCTGGAGTTCAGGCCCCACGACCGGACCCCCCCCAAAAAAAGATGCCATTCAACAAAGCAATATAATTATAATGCATCTTGACCAAGCAGGGTTTATACTTAACTTTCTCACCCATACTTCCTAACCCATCCCTTCCCTCACTTTTCTTAATGTTTAGGTTATATATTGAATTTTGTTTTGCCATTTAGCAAAACGGTTTATGTAGACCATGCACCTTGACCTGTGTTAGCACTCCAATGTCTTCTTCCCCCTTCAACCTACCTCTTCCCTTCCATTTCTCAATTCTGTGGTGTATGCAATGAATTCTTGCCTGCACTCTCCTACCTCCCCCCCTTTGTTCTTCTACACTTCTCCTTTGGCACCACTTTCCCTTCTTGCAACTACCCATTTCCTGGTGCTTATTTTGTTGGGCTTTGACTTGGCCTTTTTAGTGAATCACACTATTTGAGCTCTCCATAGAATCTATCATACTTCAGTTCGTTCATTTGTAACCACTTGCTTACCACCTAGTGTGTGAGAAATATAGGTGACATGGTTTCCCTCATTTATGGTAGCTAGAATGCACCTATAAATCTGTAAGATCTTTGCTTTTGAGTTGAGGACTGTGCCTTGAGAATGCTATTGCTTCTACAGACAAGGCACAATGATCAGAGATACATAATACACTGATATTGCTTCTGATATATCAGTTAGAATGACTCTTCTCCAATCTGCTTCAACATTGATGAAGAGGTTAAACAGGAATATTGCCTGAGGCATAAGTGAACTAAATTACAATCAGAAATTAGGACTCAGGTTATCAGTGGACAGTACAGGTGTCCCTCTGTGAGCAGCATGAATGACCCGCCCCTTCCACACCTGTGCCAATTGCAATTTCATTTCACACATCCTCTCTTATCCCATTGCTGGTTGGTTTCTTGGCTCAGATCTGCTGGATTCAAAACAATTTATATCATGAATTCTGGTTGACAAAAAAAAATCCCCTCCATTAAAATGAGCCATAGCAGAAATTAACTGGGAAAGTATCCATTTTTGAAATGGTAGTTTCTCGTTATTTTATTTAGCAATTTAGTTTGGCTGTGTGTTCCATTGTCGTGCAGCTGGGATTTGGGAGGGGGAAACAGTTTTACAAATCTTTTTTTTTTCTTTTCTGTGCAAACAATTGTTTGTTTACTGAGCTGGCCTGAGTAGGGCAAGTATGGCCTGAGTTAATGTTCTCAGATGAGACGGGATCCCGAACAAATGAGTAAATGCTATTTCAGGAATCTAAAATATGGGCTTCCTTTTTATATCTCATACCTTCTTCCAAAACAGATTTGGGGAAAATTTAAATGTAACTTAGTATATAAAGCCAGCACATATTGGAAGTAGATGAAGAATTAAATAAGGCAAAGGGAAAGTAAGGACATAGCCATACAATGAAGCTACACATGAGTTGAAATGGCAGTAGACTCTCCCTTAAACAGGATTCCCCCTAACTCCCAAGGCCTTCCCACCTACCACCCACCTCTATCAGCCTTCGTGGTCTTGTGTTGATGCCCATTAGAGCACATGGACTTGAATGCGTGATGAAATCAACAGGCTGCACCCAGGGTTCTGCTTTTTGTCTGCCCCTGCTGTGTTCTCTCCATCTCAGTGTGCCCCAACATGACCACACACATGTGTTATAATCCAGGTCACTGGGCTTCTTGAGATGAGACTTGGAATATGGAGGGTCTCATGAATTGCCCTGTGAAGCTAATGCTCAGGTCTGTGGATGACCACATTTTGAGAGGTTCATTGCTCTTATGGTTCTCCATTTTAACACACTGTTTAGGTTGAGACATATACATTCCCTGATGTACAAGGAAGACAGTGCTCTGTTGTCTATCATCTACTTTAGGTTTCTTTGGTAGTTAGTTCCCAAGTTCCTAATATTGTGGCCTCCTAGTTTCTCAAATGAGCATTCTCTCTTTTCCATAAAGCCCTTTGCAATATACAGTTCCCTAACACCATCAAACTCATCACACAAAATCCTTAACTCACCACTGTGTCCAATGCTTAGTCCAGGTCACTCAACCACTGTGTTATTTCCTCCAGGAAAGCTCTTCATTTAAGTCTTTGTCTTATGCCCTCATAGAGCCTAGACCTTTCCTTCATATCACACATCTCAGTTGGTAATGGGACACAGTTCATGAATGTGACATGCAGGTTAATATCCTCTCCTCTTCTACAGTCCATATACCAGGAGACAGATGCCATGCTTGCTTTTGGGTATTGATTTCCTTAGGCTATGCCCATTACCTGAGAAAGGGGATAGCCATTTACATTTAATGCAACAAGGTTTATATTTGTTAGGGTTGGATGTCACATTTAACCAGGTTTCCAAAAACAATTGAGAGGGGGCAGGGAGAAAAAGAATAGGAGAGAGGAGGAGGAGGTAAAAGGGAGAGAGGGAAGAAAAAAATAAGGTAGGAGGGGAGAAAAGTAGTGGAAGAAGGAAGGAAGGAAGGAGGAAGGAAGAAAATGAATTGCAGAATTCATTGTATTCATGTTACCTTCAAGTTGAAAGAAAATGAATGTTCATCATGTTTCCTCCTTGTTTTATTTATTTATTTTTTTTGTTTTTGTTTGCTTTTTGAGACAAGGTCTCATTATGTAGCCCAGCCTGGCCTGGAAATTATAGTCCTCCTACCTGTACTTACCACTTCTGGGATTACAGACATTCACCATGACACCTAGCCCCAATTGTCCAGAATTATAACAACTGTCATATTCTGCAGCTGGAGATCATGCCACTCAAATGCCTCACCAAACATGCACCTGAGTCATCTGAACTTCACCCCTAGGAACCAGGCTCTTGGTGTGACTCCTGTGCTTCACCCATTTCCCAGTGTTGACACCAAGTCTTCCAGAACACAGAATAATGGTAACAAGTGGTTAAAATGTGACACTCTGGAAATGCAGTGCAGATGGATCCAGAGTTGATGTAGAGCCTTCAGAGGAATGGACAGACAAACTCAACACATTTCTGGGTCATATTCCAAGACCAGTGTCTCTAATAACCAAACCCATGAAAGATACGGGACATTATCCCTAGATTTAAGATAGATACCATAGGGCAGTTTAAGTGAGTTACATCAAAGAATTAAACTAAATGCTTTATTGGCCAACTAATCAAAAAAGCCAGACCTGAAGATAGGCTACCCTCGGTTAGCTTTCTAGGCAAGCAGTCTACCACTAAGCCACACTCCCAGCCTTACATTCTTTTTTCAATATTCATATACCAACCTCATTGAAATGTGGTCTCCAAATTTGTAAGACAAAAAAAAAAGGTGAACCCAGGGGGAAGAATGTGCATGGGTATAGAACACAATAATAGGGGTTCACATTCCCCCTCTTTATAATCTTGAGTAATTGTATGATCTTTCTAGCTGTACATCTTTTTATGACTATGGTAACCTCTCAAACCATCCATTCTCCCAACTGGAAATGTTTCAGTTGAGAAAATGTAAAACATACAAGACATGTGTTAGAAACTGGACATCAAAAGGTAGCTCATGTAAAGTGCTTGGTTTATGAAATATAATAAATGCTATTTTGTTTTCATTTATCTTACCTGATTTTCATTACCTATTATTATTATTTTTTAATGTTGACATTCTACCCTACATGGATGTCACAAGACTTTTCATTTGTGAAGCAAAGCAGCCCTGAGACCGGGCTAAGCTTGGATTCGTGGCTTTTGTTCTTGTTCTCTTATATACCTTGGGAGAGACCCAGTGGATGCTTTCATAAAAACTAAAACAGGAAAAAAGGCATTCCCTAGGGTCTTGTGGATGATAGGTCTTACAGAATGCTCTAAGTGAGGTGGTGGCAGGGCAGGCACCTGAGGCCCACCTTAAAGGCTTTTGTTCACTGCTCCCTTTCTGCAACTGAGGGTGCTCCGGAATGCTTTGTAATTCAGGTATTAACCTGGCATGCTGAGCTGCCAGATCCTCTCCCCAGTGGTTTCTACAAAGAGTTTTAAGTTTGTCAGCTCATTTTTCACTTGCAGCATCTAACTCTGGAGATGGCAAATGGTCCTGGGATGCCCCCAACGATGATGAGCACACAGAGGATTTCTCAACAGAATCTTCCCTTTTTAGTATTGCTCAGGGCATCCTAGTCGAAGAACAGTCACCGAGTGAGCATCTGGGTACAAGGTTGGACCTGCCTCTGCCTCTGAAGGACACAGGGAGAGGTAATCATGTGTGCAGAGGAGTCTAATTCTGCATCCACAGAACTGGGGTGTACAGAAAACGCTCAGAAATTCCTTGTAGTTGGGATCGTTAAGGTGCAGAAGGGAGTGATGGGTATAAGGTCAGTCATTGTGGTTGGAATGACACATGACACAGGCAGAACTTTGTTCTTCCAGGGTTCTTCTTCTTCTTCTCAGAAAGTACCTGAAGCACAGGCAGATTATGTTCAAAAAGTGTCACGCTCACTCTGGAGGACTTTCTAATGGATGAGGAGAAGAATAAGTGAATGGAAAAACACCAGGTAGGAAGTTGACAATCAAGATTTTAATATCATGTATATTTACAATCGTATACATCTGTGTGTGTGCATGTGCGTGCACAAGCGCATATACGTAGACACAGAACAGACAGGTGGGAGGAGTGAGAGAGTGGAAAGGGGAGGGAGAGAGGGAGAAGGAAAGGAAGAAGGGGAGGGAGAGAGGGAGAAGGGAGAAGGGATGGGAGAGAGGAAGAAGGGGGGAAGAGGGAGAGGGAGGGGGGTTAAATAGAGAAACTGGAGTGAAGATTGGAAATGATTGAATTCGGTAATCAGTCCAATGAAAAGATCAACTGGATCTCATATCAGAAATAGAAGTACATAGAGCTTGATTTTGTTCATGTCTATATCCATGATCCTTTCTCTCCACAGTCTTGTATTTACCATTGGTATGATTAGGAGACTGGAAGACAGAACACTTTGGTTATGCTATGACCATGATCTTGCTCAAGGTGGCCTCTCTAGTCATCAAGAAGAAGCAGCTGACTTGAATCTTCAGCATGAAGGTGTGTACTCAAGTATTTGAAAGACAGGGTTGTGTTACAGAGCATGTGGTGTATTTTAGGACAAGACTTAGAAAGTATGCCTGATGAAATATTCCCGTGGCCTGTGATGGGTAAATCTGCCTTTTCAATATGTTTGGGCATTTTAATAAAAAGAAATTTAGTCTGAAGACACTATTTTCCAAAATGTTAAGTTCTCTCTGGTAAGCATTCATCCATGAGTCAGTACAAAGTTTTTAGGCAATTTACCTAAGTTGTCTAAGCCTTTGTTTCTTAGTTCTAAAAAGAGGTTATACATTTTTATCTCTGAATGGGAGGAAGGGAGTAAAATAATAACCACAGAGCTTGACGCACTGAAGTCCTCGATTGAAATCATTCCTTCAATTCCTCTCAGCAGCTACAGGCAGAGGATTGGGAGTTTAAGAGGAGGGGGTGGGGGGGAAGGCCTAGAGACAGGAGGACCTAAGAAATTTATGGTCTCTGAACTTCCATTTTTCTCATCTGCACAATGAAAGGGAGAGGAACTACTTTATATGCTTGATGGACAAGAGGTGTTAATCTGTTTTCATTTGTCCTTGCCACAACAAATTACCCCAGTTGCTAGAGAGCAAGTTTCAGTGCAAAGCAAGGCTGGATTAAGAAAGGTTTACCTAGATAAGAGAAAGAACAAAAAAAGGTCACTTTTCAACTAAGTCACTTGAGGATAAACACAAAGAAAATACTATCCCAAACTCTAAAGAATTGGGAAAGGAGTCAAATCTACATATTTTCTTTTGTCTATTATATAAAGAGAGATTGTATATTATAAAGAGGTTATAAAGAGATTGTACCAATTAAACTGACAAGAAATACATAAGAAAACCTTGTTTGGTTTTGTTTTGTTTGACAATGATACCAACCACTTATGGAGAGACTAATATGGTACTTACTACATTATTCTTTTTTTAAATAATTTTTTATTGTGAAAATGCTGTACAGAGGGGTTACAATTACATGAGCAAGGTAATGAGTACATTTCTTATCAAGCATTGTTGCCTCCTCCTTGGTTTTTCCCCTACCATCCCTGCCCTCCCATCTCTACGACTACACTCCCCCCCCCCATCCTCCCCCTACCCCGCCAAAGTTGTAAAGCTCGTTTCTTGACATAGCGTCTTGTACATCTTATTGTTGCAATGGGTCAACCTGTATCCCTATTTAAACAATTTGTTTTTTCCCTTCCCCTCCCCAAATTATACCAACATCAAATACAGTGAAAACAGGGGTTATATTGTGGGGGAGGGACATACAAAGCAACAAAAAAATCACCTTATAAATATGTTAGAAACAATAACAAGCAAGAAAAAAACCATTTGTGTCCTTATCTTGGGGTTCATTTCACCTAACATCCTCTTATCTGACCTTTTCTGCTTGTCTCAGACATACACTAGTTATTGCAAAAAGGGAAACCATGGGACCTCTGTTTCTTTGGGTCTGGCTTACTTCACTTTATACAATTTTTTCCAAGTCTTTCCATTTCCTAACAAATGGGGCAATGTCATTCTTTCTGATGGAGGCATAGAATTCTATTGTGTATATATACCACATTTTCTTGATCCATTCATCTACTGAGGGGCATCTGGGTTGGTTCCATATCTTAGCTATGGTAAATAATGCTGCAATAAACATAGTCGTGCTGGTAGCTATAGTATGGTCTTGTTTGTGATCATTCAGGTAAATGCCCAAAAGTGGGATTGCTGGGTCATATGAGAGCTCTATGTGCAGTCTTTTGAGGAGCCTTCATACTGCTTTTCAAAGTGGTTGAACAAGTTTACACTCCCACCTACAATAGAGTAGGGTTCCCTTCTGTCTACATCCCCTCCAGCATCTGTTGTCATTAGAGTTCTCGATTATAGCCATTCTAACTGGGGTATCTCAGTGTTGTTTGACTTGCATTTCTTTTTTTTGGGGGGGGGGTCCAATCGTGGGGCTTGAACTCTGGGCCTGGGCACTGTCCTTCAGCTCTTCAGCTCAAGGCTGGCACTGTACCACTTAAGCCACAGCACCACTTCCGGCTTTTTTCTTTTTGCTTATGTGGTACTGAGGAATGGAACCCAGGGCTTCATGCATGCAAGGCAAGTGTTCTACCACTGAGCCACCTTCCCAGCCCCTGATTTGCATTTCTTTTATGGCTAGAGAAGAACGTTAGTACCAGGTAGTGTTTCACAGAAACAAAAGGAAGAAGAAAGTATTACCTCTCCCCTAGTGTTTTCCAAAGTAACAAACCCAAAGATAAATGATAGTAAGGAACTGAATTGGTCATTTGGATAATAGTAAATATATAGGGTGTTAATGATATGGGAATTTATTTTATTGTTATTTATTTATGTTTTCTTCCCCTTGGGTATCTTGTGCCTGCCTTTGCAATGAGTTACTTCAATAATTAGGAATGTAACCAGCAATTTCATTACTTAAACCAAAATCACAGTGGTAACAGAAGATGGTATTGTTGGAGAACATCTCAGACACAGACACTAAAAAGTCCTTGAACATATATAAAACATGTTGCCCCCATTAAGAGAGGCAGAATGCACGTACTATTTCTAAGCACACTCTTAATATTTTTCATCTGGAGTTATTTCTATGTTGTCAGCAGGAAAAATAATCTTTGCATGTGGTTGTGTATTTATGAGTGAGTTTTATCTTTAAACAGATTTGTAACTAAAAACAGAAATATCTTTTTATGGGAGACAGCTGGTTGTAAGATTAAAGATACACATGGAAAAAGGGGGGCTCAAATTAACAAACATTCCTAGACATAGAATGTCTGTGACTATTAGGAATCTTTTAACTTGTGACCTAAAAACATGAAATGCTCACTCATTTCCCAGGATAGGTTTCGGCCTACTGGGCATTAAGAAAAAAACGAAAAAAAAATCTTGGAAAGCCTAGTACAAAGAAATAACTCTTCAATATCTCAAGGAATCATAGCTAACTAAAAATACCATGTGAACAAAAAACTAGAACTACTATGTGTTTCCATTTATGGAATTATGAAAAGAAAATATTAACCAGTTAAAACAGGCTACTTCTGGACTAATTTTCTATCTGTCTCTCAGTAGTAAAAGATTGTATGCCTGATATTTGGGGGTTAAAGGCTAAATTTCAAGCGTCTGCCACGTTATGCTAAGACTGTGTTATAGTTACAATCAAACTAATTTTTGGGTTTGTTTTTGAAAGGGACTAGTAAATATAAATTTCTTTCTTTGAGAATGGGTTGTTACTCTTTGATTCAATCAACCCTCAAATTGCACTGAGAAGATCAATAATTAAAACAAGCACTTATGGCTCATGCCTGTAATCCTAAACTCAGAAAGCTAAGATCTGAGGATAATGGTTCAAAGCCAACCTGGTAGGGCAGGAAAGTTCATAAGACTCTTATCTCCAATTAACCAGCAAAAATCTAGAAGTGGAACTCTGGTTCAAATGGTAAAGGATTTGCATACAGACAGCTCAGGAACAGTGCCTATGTTCTGAGTTCAAGCGCCAGGACAACCTCTCTCTCTCTCTCTCTCTCTCTCTCTCTCTGTGTCTGTCTCTGTCTGTCTGTCTCTGTCTCTGTCTCTGTCTCTGTCTCTGTCTCTGTCTCTCTCTCTCTCTCTCTCTCACACACACACACACACACACACACACACACACACCACTTTTTGCTATCTCCTTCTTAATCCAAGAATAATATATTTTAAAAAATGGCTTCAAGTGTGGTTACAGTCACGGCCACAGGAACTCTCCCAAGCCTCGTAAGGTCACACTGCCATATGGTGAACTCATGCCCCAAGTAAAAGGTTACACATGCTTCAAGTTGTTTTAATTTCTGGAATCTTCTGACAAAGGCCAAGGCAGAAAGTTAGCTATATTCAATGGTTTTGTGGCAAAACCAAAGTTACAATCAATAAGTTTTGTCCAGCCCTGCAGACAGATAGATCTAGCTGGACATTTCTCAAAACTCTTTTGTTAAAAAAACATTTTAAAATGTGTTTGTAAAGGAAATTTATGTATATTTTATAAATAGACAACTTTGTATAAACCTAAGTATAATTTTTTAAATGCAAGAAAAAAGTATTATTTCCTGAAGCCTCTCAGGCTAATCTCTACTCCTTGGGGAGAAATTGTTAGAAAGTGGTTAGAAAGGTGTACATAGCTAGAAAAGATAAATTACCAATAGATTCATCATTTGTACTAATTACTGAAGAAGTTCTACTTTTTTCTTTTCCTTTTTTTTTTTTGGCCAATCCTGAGACTGGGTATTCTCCCTGTGCTTTTGTACTCTAGGCTAGTGTTCTACCACTTTAGCCACAGCTCCATTGTCAGCATAGGTGGTTAAAAGTTTCATGGATTTTCTCGCCCTGGCTGGCTCCGAATGGTGATCCCCAGACCTCAGCCTCTTGAGTAGTTAGAATTACAGGGGTGAGCTACCAACACGTGATTCAAGAAGTTCTACTTTTGTACCAAGTAATCTATAATGTTATTTGCTCATCTAATCATATAATCACTTATGATTATATGATAAATATTGCAAGGGTCAGTGTTCCACGAACTAAGAAGATCTTTAGTAAATTGGGGCTACTGTTGAAGTGAACCCATTCCATTGGCTGAGGCTGAACCCTTGGAGATTTTGTCAACCATTGAGAATGAATGTTTAGCTTCTTTCTTTACCTCTTTCTTGACAATTAAAGTCCTGCCCTCCTGGGTTTGTTTTTCTTTTCTTTTTCATTCTAGAGTTCAGACTGCAAGGGGAGACCTCCACTCCTTTCCATTTCCACAGTTCTTCTTGCATTGCGTCTATCATCTAGAAAATTCTGTTGCTCAAGAGAGTCATACTTCCTACAAGAATGTCTTGGAACCCTGGTCTAATTGCCAGGATATTAGAGGACTATGTGATGGAAGATATCAAATCTGCTATGCTTTGAAGAAGTTAATCCTTGGGTACATTTTTTTCAAGATATGGAGCTGAGTAGTACATGCTTGATTATCTTAACATTGCTCGTAAGAGTAAAAGTGCAAGTGGTTGTCATATGTGCCAATAGATTGTTAACTGGATATCTGTGTTTCATTTATAAAATATGATATTCAGATCATGGCATCTTCTGAGCTCCCATGAAACAAATAGCCATGTTATCTAGATAATCTACTGAGTGATTTCTTTTCTTTTTCCCCCCTCTTTTCCTGAGTGATTTCTTATTCTTTCCTTGGATTGATTAATGCATCCATTGAATCTCCACAGGGTCACTGAGGACTAGTGCTTTTGCCCCAGATGACAGTTGCATTAAAACATGGACAGTGGGGTTATTTGATCAAAATTAATAATAGAGTCAATACTTAACCTAGGCATTTGGATTCCTTAGGGAGTTTTCTTTTAGGTTTTAAACTGAATTGTAGATCCTGAAGAATATACAGCGCATCTTTAACCACATTGATCTTGAAAGTAAATAGCAAGTTCCATAAGGCTAAGCTCTGAATCCTTATCAGGTCATATGGTGCTTGGGTCCCCAATGAGTTATCCTCTGCTTGCCTGACACCAGTCAGCCACACACAATGGAAACACCAAAGGGGACCTGATGATGTTCTGTGAGGCTTGATGTCTGGGTGTGAAGACTTTTCTAGAGCACTCACGATTGACTTTTGATAGCCACATCCCTACTGATGTCATTTTGAGTCACTAGTTCCATGGTGACTCTTCTGCAATTCCAGCTTTCTTGACCATGTGTGTCTTGACAGTTCTTCAGTCCTGTGATATTTACCTGCTCTAGAATTTAAGATTCCCGGATATCGGATCTCAGGTTATCTCCTCCTTTGATAGAGAGATTGTCGTTGTTGTTGTTGTTGATGATGATGATGTTTTTAAACTTTCAGAATAATGTTGAGTCTGTGCTTTGGTTCCCTGGAGAGGATGGTTAGGACTAAAGATGATTTTATCTTATGGCTTTACTCTTGGACCAAATGCAGGGTCAGAACTAGACAATGGAGACTTGTTGTTGAAATCACCGAGGCTGGGGCTGTTTGCTTTCTAAGTACGTTATGATAATGATTGACAGATCCATCTCTATAACATCTGACAATGAAACCTTTGTCGGTATGACAAGTATCTCGAAGTATTGCCTTCTTACAGCCACCAACTAATGTGATGACTATTATCATTGTTATTATTCCACAGAGGTTTATTTGCAAACTGGAAGTAGGAAGTATTTTTAATCTGGTTTGCTGCCAGACACCAGGTGTCCCTCCCTCTGTCTCTGTTAACAATGCCTATAAACATCAGCTGGAAATATGTCTGCCTGGCTGTGACCGTTTCTGTGATACAAAGTGGCAAAAGATGACTGAACAGCTGGGGACTGAACTATGTAAACATGACTGGCATTGCTGCTGTGGCGGCGGCTGCTATGGCTGCTTCTGCTCACAGGAATGGAGGAGGGTCTTCTGGAACCATTTTCCAGACAGGCTGGCTTCCATGAATGAACCAAACACTAGCTTTGAGGGTGGGCTCTGACCTTCGAAAGTCAAGTCAGGAGGCTGGGTCTATGCTTCTCCTAGATAATTGGCCCTTGATTTCCCCTGATCAGTTCCCTAGATGATTTGTTTTTCTATTAGGCTTAAGGGTCTGGTTTGCTTTGCTTATGTATAACACTGTTGTTGAATTTAATTCCACACACCTTATGTGGACTTGGCCTACATAAGCTGTGTGCCAGTTGCAGGGGGCTGCTGGTCTTTTGGGACTGGCGTCCACGAGCACTCCTCTGGCTCTCCAATACTCATAATTTTCCCTTCTAACGGTGGCTTCTCTTGTTTCTCACGACTGTGTTTCCATGCAACAAAAGGAGCTCTTTCACATTTGAAATTGCTGGGGAAAGGGTTTTTTATTTATTTATTTATTTTGATAATGTTGGAATTGGGGTCCCCATGGAAATGGGGGCTCTATGCATAGGATTTTCTTTTCTTGTTCCTAACCAGAGCCATGCATGTTGGAGACTCCAAAACTTCCCCGCTGTGCTGTATCAGCACACAGCTGTGGAATGTC
The DNA here is from genome assembly GCF_019054845.1 of Dipodomys spectabilis. Classification (NCBI taxonomy): domain Eukaryota; kingdom Metazoa; phylum Chordata; class Mammalia; order Rodentia; family Heteromyidae; genus Dipodomys; species Dipodomys spectabilis. Next base: position 11,278,119 of record NW_024870950.1, read on the forward strand.
TTCCAGAGATGTTTATTTTCACTGACCCTTTCCCTCCATGCTTTAGCCTTATTATTATTATTTTTTTCTTTATGGACCCGAGTGTGAACAGTCATCATCGATGTGAAATCTTCCAGCTGCTTCCGAAGCTCTTTTGAGACCGTGGCCTGAAAGCCATCATCTTCCCTGTCCTGCTGAAGGAAGAGTTCCTGGAGAGGAAATGGAGGTGAGGGAAAATACAAGCCAAAGAACTGGCTGAGGGGAGACACTCCATAAGAAGGACAAACAAACATAGAACTGTCTTCTGGTCCTATCTCTGTTTCTTTCCCAGTCAGTCTTCTTTGTGGATTCTAGAACTTGCATCCAAGTGGTTTTTACTTTGTCCAGGCTTTCTGGCAGAAACTAAGATCCTTCACCTGATGAGGAGGAAATGAGATCTACTGAACACATTCCAGATGTGTCATGTTGTGTTCAACACCTTTTGAAAACATTCACACAATATGGAATTTTATCATTAAAAAGATAACTCAGGCCAGGTACCTGTGGCTCACACCTGTAATCCTAGCTACTCAGAAGGTTGAGATCTGAGGATCCAGATTGAAAACCAGGCAGGGCAGGAAAGTCAGTGAGATTCTTAGACCAATAAACTACTCCGAAAAAGTCAGAAGTGTCCCTGTGGCTCAAAACGGTAGAGTGCTTATCCTTGAGCACAAAGAGGTTCAGTGACAGCGCCCAGGCCCTGAGAGTTCAAGCCCCAAAACCAGCAAAAAGAAAAAATAATAATAAAAGTAATAGTAAATGTTGTACATTTAATATCTTTCTCAAGATGTTTATTTTCCATTTCTATGTATTTCCTAGTAGTATAATACATTGACCATTACTACCAAAGGTAGGCTATGTAGTGAAAGAGTAAGGAGTATAATACTTTTTTTTGATGAAATGAGTCAAACTTGAGAAACATTGGATGGATGGGTCAAGTTAGAATGTAGGAGACCTGATAGAGGGTAGTGTGGCCTGAAATCAGATCCTGAACCAAGAGTAGTGGCTAGGAACTGAGAGCCAACAGCAGTCAGAAGAGCAACGTCTACTTAGGGACACACACATGCTGAGCTTTTTCTGGATTTGCCAGGAAAGCATGCTGGGACACTGCATGAATGGAGACAAAGGTGGTCACAATGTCACATCCACAGCAATCAATCTCAAAATTTATACCGAGTTTCTTTTCTTGTTCTATTTTAAGGCTTTATCTTTATTCCTGACATTTCTCCGTTTTCTCCAGTTTGTGGCAAATGCATTTATAGTTTGATTTAAATAATGAGGCATTTTGCATAGTGATCTTTTCACATTTTTGAATAATCACTCCGTTGTTTTCCCCCAAACATATTTATATTAAGACGTTTAGGAGCAAATTTGATGTCAGTTTTCAAACATTTCGAACAGTCAGAAAGCAAACACATATTAAAGCTGAATTTTAGCATTTTATCATGAAATAAAACAGGCTGAAGTCTGAGTTGTCAGTTTGTCATTTTTTAGTTCAAGAATGAAAAGCAGAGGGAGTGTAGCTGTTCTTCAGCTCAGGGATAGCATATTAAACAGCTTACTTATTGCCAATTCACTTAATATATGTAGTTGTGAATATGTACTTTAAAGTTCGAATTCTTACCCACCCTTTGCTAGACATAGTTACTCTTATCAGGCTTAAACCCTAAAAGACAGTCAAGTTTTTCCAAGACACAAAACACATTCTTTTTTCCTTTCTACTCTGGATCACATGACGTTTTTAGTGGTAAAAGGATTCTGTAACATGCTTCCTCTTCCCATCGCTTAATTCCTAGAATTCTGACATGAGATTTAGCTATTATCATCTCGGGCTAGCATAAATCATATTAATATGTGTCATTAATGTTTGGCATAAAGGATATGCTCAATAAAGTTCAATTGAATTTAAATAAATGCACAAATTACAAGGGAAAATAAAAGACCATGAAAAGAAATGCTAATGTAAAAGAAATAAAAACTAAAAAAGAAAACCTCAATGAATATATATTTGGGATTTTTGCATTCCACCATATCTAAATTTTGTTTGCGAAGAAAATACTGTACAAAACAGATGGATGGAATGTATAGAAGGACAGACAGGTGGATAGATAAATGGTTTCAAAAATGTGTATAGTAAAGTAATATTACCAGTAGAAAATAGGTGGGAGGTATCCCAATGCTGACTGTACAATGCTTTCAATTTGGCAATATATTTGAGAAGTTACATAGTGAAATGTTTGGAAGACGAAGTTAAAGTAAAAAGTGACCTTTCCTGATTTGGCTATTGGACATGAACTCAACAATTTTCACTGGGTTACATCAACTCTGATTGAAATAGCAACGTTGTTGACTGATGTTGTGGAGCCCATTGCATATAGGGAAAAACACAATTCCATCTTAATCATAAGGCAAAAGGGGAGGTGGTAGCATCTTCATCTGAATCTACTTCTGTCTGATTCAACATTCTGAGCTTAGAGGCTGTGAACTGAGAAGAAAGCTCTTTCTGGGATGGAAAGACACACGAGAAGAAGAAAAGAACCTTTGAAGAATATTTACAGTGGCAAGGAAACCACTTACAGTTCCCCACTAAGTTGATCTCTCTTTGTAGGCTTGCCCAAATACATGTGTGTGTGCGTGTGTGTGTGTGACAGAGAGAGAGAGAGAGAGAGAGAGAGAGAGAGAGAGAATAACCCAGCTCTTCAGTCGGTGGTTAGTGAGGACTGATGTGCACTTTCGAGTATAGGCATGGCCATCATATGGAGACAGCAACCCAAGATTTGTATCAGCCTCTTAAGGAGTTCTGGCCTGAAGCCATTGTATCATTCCCATACAGTATTTTATTTATTTAAATTCCCAGGGAATAAATTAAGTATACATTTGAGAAGGTGAGCATGAAGTTTTGGAAATCACATATATCCTCCTTCAGATTTTAGAGTTTGTAGAAGATTCATAAGGACTGCGGCAGCTGAGTTGGTGAGATCCAAAGGGGGTTGGAAAACACATTGCAGGGAAGGAGACCCAAGTTCAAAACCAGGAAGGTACAACTGTTCCCTTGGGTAAAGCACAAGACTGTCAAGCTCATTTGCTTGGTGTAATAAACATGCTTCCCACACTCATTGCTTTGTCTGTGATAGGGGGAAGTAGTCCTTACTACCTGGAATTGCTGCTTTGCACGTGCAGGTAAGAAGGGATCACTGAACACATGTGTTTGTCCTTGATCCCTGTTAATAGTTCACTAAACATGACAGAAAAAGGGCTGGGAAGGTGGCTCAGTGGTAGAGCGCTTGCCTTGCATGCCTGAGGCCCTGGGTTCGATTCCTCAGCACCACATAAGCAAAAAGAAAAAGGCCGGAAGTGGCGCTGTGGCTCAGGTGGTAGAGCACTAGCCTTGAGCTGAAGAGCTGAGGGACAGCGCCCAGGCCCAGAGTTCAGGCCCCACGACAGAACCTCCCCCCAAAAAAATGACAGAAAAGAAAAAAAATAAAGGAAGAGAACTGCTTCAGATATCAAGGTAAACAAAGAGCAAGAGCAAAGCAGGAAAGAAAAGCAAACGCAGATCAGAGGTATAAAAAGCAGATGGACCAGTGAAAATTGATAATAAAAGAGGGAGGGAGAAAGAGAAGGAGGAAGAGGAGGTGGGGGAGGAGAAGAAGAGAAATAAATAAAAAGAGAAAGAAAGGAAGGAAAGAAAGAAAGAAAGAAAAAGAGAGGGAGAAAGAAAGAAGGAAGGAAGAAGAAAGAAAATGGAGGAAAATAAAAGTAAATAGCTAGATTTGGTTTAGTGAATGGACCATTTATGTGGATTTTCAGAGTAGAATAGAAACATTTGGCAATTCCTCATCAGGACAGCTGCATTCCTATTTTATTATCCTTACATTGAATTTCATACACCAGACTCTGCGCTTAGCCTGGAACTTTTAATCAGTCTTCTGGGTCTTAGTTGTAAATAATAACAGTCAATGATCATGAGCATTTGGGAACATCACTAGGTGGAATGATAGAGAACAGATGAGTAAACCTGGAAAACTGGAGGCACACAGGAAAAGCAACGAGTAAAGAATAAGGGAAGAACAAGAACTAGAAGCTAATAAGAAGAATATGCAGAGATGAGAAAACTAGCTGTGTTCAAAAAAAGACCTTATCCATACTAAATAAGAGTTACTGCAAGAGTTAAAGAAATCTCAGAGAAAAAGGAAAGGAAAGATACAATCAGAGGATCTCATCTAATGTTGTTTCATAGGTGTTTTAAGAAAAAAAAAAGTTGCTGGGCGCTGGTGACTCTCGCCTGTGAGGATCACGGTTCAAAGCCAGCCTGGGCAGAAAAGTCCCTGAGACTCTTATCTCCAATAAACCACCAGAAAACCGGAAGTGGCGCTGTAGCTCAAGTGGTAGAGCACTCGCCTTGAGCTGAAGAGCTGAGGGAGAGCGCCTAGGCCCAGAGTTCAAGCCCCATGACCGACCAAAAAAAAAAAAAAAAAGAAAAGAAAAGAAAAAAAGGTTGTAATAAATTGTAGTAGAAAATTATCAAAGGAATGATTAAGAAAATGTCCCATTACCTACTTGAGCCACCAAAAAGTACATTCAGTGCCTGGCATAATCACCACATCATTTCAGAAGATAAAGAAACAAACCTAAAACCTTGAAATATGGGGAAATTTTCACATACAGAGTTTAGAATAATAACTCAGCCCTAGTTACAGTCTGAGGACAAGAAGAAATGCTTTCAAAATTATAAGGTGAAATTATTTTTAACCTAATGTTCTACATCTTCAACAAAATAGAAGCCAAGCATGTCAGAGTTAGAAGGAGATGATCTCAGACACCTAGTCTTAAAATATCCCCTGCCAGGCATTCTGTCTGAGAAAGTTTCTGGAAGGTATATACCACTACCAAGAAAGAGTAAGTCAAGGAGAAAGAGTCAAGGAACTCAGTCTCAGTTTCTTGTAGGAAATCAGCAGGTGGCATCTAATATAAAATAAAAAATAGATTGTAATCATAAGCTTACTCTATAGATATGGAAAGACAATAGTTGAAAGACAAAATGAGGTCAATCAAAGGATTTAGAGGAAGTTGTTTTTCATCAAGAAATACCAGGTTAGGGAGGGTTTTTAATGAATTTTCTTACCCATATTATGGAGGAGGGGGGCAGTAGCAGGTTTTTAAACTCAAGGTCTCATACTTGTTCAGCTTGCTTGCTCAACTTGCTCCATGACTCAACATGTCTCCATTTGAACCATGCCTCCAGTCTGGCATTTTGTTGGTTAACTGGAAATAGACTCTTTCAGACTTTTCTGTTCCAGTTTTACTATGAACCATGATTTTCCAGATCTTCATCTCCTGGATAACTAAGATTACAGGTATAAACAAACAGAATTTGGACAACATTACAGGGGTTTTTGAAAAGGACAAATAGTTTACATTTATGAAAAAAGGTACTCAAATTTATTAATAACACAGGCTAAAGAGACATTAATTCCTTGTAGTTAAGATGTAAGCTCTAAGTGGGTTTGTCTGGATTTTCAGTCTTTCTCGTGTAAGCCATGAGAAAGTAGGAAGTTGTTTACCTCTATTGACATAATTTTCTTATCTGTAGGCAATGTCATCATTTTGTTGTAAACTCTAAAATATTAGCAAATTTCATTCTGTAAAATAGTTTCCAGCATATAAGTTCTAAATATGTAGAGCCACTTAAAATTCATATGCATTAAAAGGTTTATTGACTCTATTCCAATTAGTTAAATATTACTCTACAATAAAAATATATTTTAAAACAATAAGTTATACATAGGAAAAGCATATTACTTTTCAATTCAAGAAAACAAATAATGCAAGCATTTAAAAGCCAAGTAAAAGATGAGTGAAATGATGCAAAATTCTATATGAAAGAGCCTATTATGTTTTTAAAACTGATCAGGAAATGCCTGGACCTATAGTAACATCTAAACAATAGTTTTGTTTTACTTGTGATGTTTTCTATTACTTTCAAATTGTTTCCACAGTGAACATAGCTTACTTTCATAATTGGGAATAAAACTTTAAAAAGGCAAATGAGCTTTGGAAGATAAATCTTGCTGTCATGAGGAGAAATGATGTGAAGATTAAATGAGAAATAGCAACATCTGGCATTCCCAGACAACATATTAAAACTTGGTCAAAAGGTAGCTTTTGAAAGCAAGGTGACTCAACTAGTTTTGTCCAGCCTGGGCTCCTGTACTCAGCTATACATTTGATTACACATTTGTGGATGGCAACAATATTCTCTGAAGAGACTGCTTTCTTTGGGCACACGCAACAACAGTAAAACATGTACTTAAAAATAAACAGAAGCCATTAGTCTTAAGCACTGCTATGTACAACTGTTGAATGGGTAATAAACACTTAAAAAAACATTTGGCAATAGGATAAGCAAAGACTACTGGGAAAAGAAGTACCTACACCTTCCTGTATCAGCATCTCCCCAGCTCCCTGGACAGGTGCCACCCTGGGGCCAAAGTGTCCAAGGAAATTTCCCCTGGACTTACCTTGCACTTTGCTATTCAAGTTCTGATGGCATCTCTTCCTTCCTTCCTCTTCCTTTCCATGTTGATCTGATTTCAGCCGGCCAAACTTTTACCTGAAATATTATTACTTTACATAGAAAAGCCCTCCCTTTTGCTGAATGTCTCATTACTATTCCTATATATTTATAGGAATATATATATATATATTCTGTATATATATAGGATATGTATTATATAACATATAATATATATAATATGTTATATAATATCTAATATAACAGAAGAGTTAGCCTCTTTGGATTTTCCTTCAATGTGTCTTCAACTGTTTTACAGAAAAGTCACCCAATTATATCAAGTAAGGATTTTAGATTCATGGGCATATTGAACAAAGATAGCACAGAATAGACATCAGTTCTGGGTTCAAACAGACCTGAATTCTTTAATCTGTTGCTGCTGGCTGCTAAATGTGAAGCCCACGAACGAATCTGTAATTCTCTGAGACTCGAGTTCTATCATCTTTGAAAAAGAAATAACAATATATGTGAGACATACAGAAGACCCAGGACACAGCTCTCCCATGATTTGAACTCAACAAAACACTAAATGGAATAAGCCATCTATTTCACCTGACACCAGCATCCGGGTGTTCACTTCCTATCACCACACATTTTACCACTCAATACAAGGATGATTCCTCTGAGTTTGCGAGAAACTATACCTCTTGTCAAATTTCTACAAGAATAAAACTGCATGACTTGTTCTTCTTTCGCACAGAATTCAAATAGAAAAGAACAACTGAAACGAGACAAGCAATTTATTAATCCATTTCACAATGGGTCCCTATTACATTATCTTTAAGGTCCTTCAACAAACAAAAATTAATTTCTAAACCCACAAGTTGTTGGCACATTGATAGACTCCTTAATTACAGGGTCTTTGGTTTAGAAAATAATGATTGATTATTTTAGGCTGCATTTCACTTAGTTATGGATGAGACTCGAAATATTTGCACAGAGAAATTATTTCAAAGTTATTATGATTAATAAGGGTTATAGACAAGGTGTCTGAGTTATTGTAAAAATCCAAGACCATAAAAATAATGTTCTGGAGTATCTGAAAGGGTTTTGTTTTTAAGGTAAGCACTAAGAAATTGAGAAAATAAGTTGTGCTTCTGTTTATCTATTCCACAAATATTTACATTTGATACTTTGTGAACATCAAATCTAGTGTTGGACACTGGAAATACAAAGCTAAATGGGACATGTTTCCAAGATGACCACACTATACAATGGAGGAAAGGAAATCGTACACAAATAAATGCAGTGTGGTGATGAAGTAGGCCTCCTAGGGCTCAGGGAAGGGTTACAAGGTTGTAACACTTCAGACGTAACTTGGATAATGATATTTAATTACTTATGACCCCTCTATTTTTTGTAGAATGTTCAACTCTGACCTAGGAGGGTTGAAGTAGGTAGCTTCCCTCACCAGCAGGGCTCATCATTCATTCAATCCTCCTTGTCCCCTACCTACAGAAAAGAGCGGGAGTAGCTGCAGAAAGAAGTTTTGCTATAATTTAAGCAAGAGTAAGCACATAATGCAGCCATTCAAGATGCATGCCTTATACACACACACACACACACACACACACACACACACACACAATCAAGAAATTCTTTCATAATAAAGAGAAGTAATGATTATCAGGCCAAGAACCATGAAACAGCAGATTGCAAATAAAATATGCTTTTATTAAATCTCCGTTTCCATGTGGCAGAAAAGGAAATAAATGGTAATATGCTGAGCCAGGGACTGCAAAAATATTGCCAAGAGTGGAGTCTAATGATTTGACTGTGAAACAAAAAGACCAAGCTTTAGAGAGAGTTAAATTTATTGGTGAAATTGGAATAAATTTCCACATTCTCCACTGACCTGACATGAAATCCTTCTTCATTTCCTGACTTTTAAGCTCAAGATGGCCCCTTTATATTTTGTCTTTTGTCGTAATCTCTCTTGATTTCATTTTAAGAAGTACTTAGCTATTGTTAGGCTTAAATAAATCCTCTGATTCATTAGGATTCATTGAGATTCTCTAATATGGTGTTTTAAATAATACCACAATTAATATTCTTTGTGCTCTGCATTTTTATTCTCTGCTAATCTCTCTTTTGTCTTCCCTCCATGTGCTACTTTGAAGCCATCAGAGTCAATTTCATAAGATATATATACAACTGGTAGGTCCTCTAGGCTCCATTGGACTGCTTTTATTTGAAGGTCACTGCAATGTCATATTCCTAGAGAAGTCTTTAGTAAACTCCGCTTTGTGCTAGAAAAGCAGAAACATGTTAATTTTCCTGCTCTCCTGTCTTCATAAAAAAATTCATTTCTAGCATCTTGATGAATGTATAAATCAGGCTTTAAGGTTTTATTAAGTTTCAGGTAATAGCAAATTAAAATCTCATTCACAGATGCTCCATTAATTTCATTTGTTATCAATAAAGGCTGCTACACTTCTTGATACATTTGAATGTGTCCTATAAATACACGCTAATAATGGATTCTCAGCAAGGAATATAACACATTGTTGTGTAAAACATGTTATAATGACGAGTATTTTTTAAAGCATGTGTTTAATACATAATTCAAATTATCAAAATGTGGGTGTATAAATCATAGCAAAATTTAGAATTGAACTTTTTAAATGTGTGTATGCAAATTTCTTCCAAGAATCTATTTTTTTTGGTGATTGTGTGGGTTTGCATAATTACTTGATAAGCGGCCACATGTATTAAAGATTTCTAAGCATGTCATAATTAATCTGTCCTCCTAAATGTAGTGCAAAGGTGTTGTGTTTTTTCCCCGTTAGATCACTGTAACTACCATGGTTAAAGTGTCATAGCTAGAATTTCTTTTTAATTCAAAGAGTTTCTCTTTTTGCCTTTTTCTTTTTGTGGACCATGGGGCTTGAATTCAGGGCCTGGACACTGTCCCTGAGCTCCTCTGCTCAAGGCTAGTGCTCTACCACTTTGAGCTACAGATCCATTGCCGTTTTTTCTGGTGGTTAATTAGGGATAAGAGTCTATGGACTTTCCTGCCAAGGGTGGCATGGAACCACAATTCTCAGATCTCAGCCTCCTGTAAGCTACCAGTGTCCACCTCAAAGAATATTTCCAATACTGTCTAGTGTGGACTGCTGATTTTGCTTTTGCATGATTCTAACTCAGGAGTAGAGAACCTGAAATTTCCACTGAAGATTAAGAGAGCCTGAAATATCCAAGCAGGTTTCAAATAGTTCACCCAAAGGATGTGGGAAGGGGATTGGCATGGAGATTGGAATGGGCTCTAAGGAGATAATCTTAGCTCAGTCTCTTCACTGAAAGTAAAACTCAAACCTATGAGTGAGAACTTTTGTACTGGCGTCAGATTATCTGACCATCCCAAGGATCCTCACTGCGGATGGGGGGGGGGGGGGCAGGGCGGAATGAGCTCCTGTACACTAGCAGACAGTATGCAAAAACAAAGAAACTACTGGTAAGACCCAGCTGTTTGCTGTAGCTGTGTGACTGTCTCCTTCAGTTTGGTCTTCCCCTGGGGTCCCAAGGTACATGGTCCCTTTGGCAGAGAAATGACAATGTTCTCAATAGAACAGCTCTCCCTACTTCTGTTCTAGCATGAAAGAAAGAAGGAAGGAAGGAAGGAAGGAAGGAAGGGAGGAAGGGAAAGAGGGAAGGAAGGAGGGAGAGAGGGAGGGAGGGAGGGAGGGAGAAAAGAAAAAAGAAAAGAAAAACAAGGCCAGCACTTGTGACTCATGCCTGGAATCCTAGCTACTCAGGAGGCTGACCTCTGAGGATTGTAGTTCGAACATGGCCTGGTCAGGAAAGTCCCTGCGAGACTTTTATATCCAATTAACTACCAGAAAACCAGAAATGGAGCTGTGGCTCAAAGCATTAACGTGCTAACCTTGAGCAAAAGAGCTTGGGGATGGCACCCAGGCCCTGAGTTAAAACCCATGACAAGAACATTACCATAATAATCCCAACTACATCCCACAGGTGATAGTCAATAGACTAACCCTGGGCTGTCATAACCATGGAGGTTTGAAGACACTTTTGTAATATAAGGTATCCTATTTATACTGATTTCAAAGAGGCTGATCTCTCCATGCAGCCTGTGGAGAAGAGAAAAAAAAAGATTATTACTAAAAATCAGTATGGCCAATTGCCAATGACTCATGCTTATAATCTAAGCTTCTCAGGAGGCTGAGATATGAGGATCTAGGTTTGAAACCGGCCCAGGAGGGAAGTTTGTGAAACTCTTATCTCCAATTAATCACCAAAAAGCCATTCGTGGATCTGTGGCTCAAGTGATACAGCATAGACCTCCAGTGAAAATGTTAATAGAGAATGTCCTGACCCTGAGTTCAAGCCCCAGTTCTGACACTCAACACACACACACACACACACACACACACACACACACACACACACACACACACACACGCACTCTCGCTCTCAATGTGATAAAAATGGATTTATGATATGTTCTAGTACATTAATACAAATAGAATTAAGTCCCATGTATGTGTGACAAGAACAGAAATTTACTGAAGATCTATTATGTTTTTAAGCATATTATACCTCATTATCTCTAGCTCATACATCAACCTCAAGATGTGATATGTTGAATTAGAAGAGCTTTGAAAAATTTCTTCCCCATCTTGTACTATGTCTCTGAAATATAATGGAAGAGTTAGGACACTTTTGTAATGCATCCTTCTTTTGGAATATAAAATTACATCTCAATGAATGGAAGACACTTACTTAAGAGTACTTAAATTTGGGGAGAAAGCAGTAAGAGGACCCACACTGTCTCCGTATCAGTTAGCCTAATTGATGTCAGAAGAAAGGGTTTTCTCAAGAAGTTTGAGGGCATTCTGTTATTTTACGCGCGTCTACAACAACATTACCTGTTTGTCTGTGCCTATGACTATGGGTACACTCCCATTTTTTTTACACAATAATATTAATTTCAAACCATTTTTATGACTGGTGTCATCAGGACTTAAACTGCAGACTCAAGCAGGCTCAGTATATTCAGGACAATGTGGAATAAAAAGGTTAGGCAGATTACTCAAGTGAATTCTCTGCCAGAAATGTTTTGTTCAGGATTTTTAAAGAATCTTTATTTTTTTTTAAGAGTTGATGTGCGTGCTATCAGAAACTGAAAGGCAAAAGAAGAAAGGAACCCCCAAGACAAATGTCTACCACTTTAGCTATGTGGATAAATAATAGATTGTGGAGCTTTAGGATGCAAACTGTACAAGATTAGAGAAGAAGGGGAAAAGATAATGCAAAGTGTAATCTCCTGATGAGCAAGAAGTCCAGCAGAGTGTATTTTCATCCTGTAGGTATGGAGCTGTTACAGGTGCTGACCAGCTGCCCCATCATGAGATAGGAATTGTGCCCTCTACCTCTTCGGGGATCAAGGGATTGCTGTAGGCTGTGAATTTGCGATGCACCAATTATAAGGTCACAATACATAGAGCCTCATGCCATGGAAATTCCTCACATGAGAAATTAACCCAGAAGGGAATGTAAGACACATCAATGGTTATCATCCTGGATTTGAAAGCGAAGGAACGGCAGGAAGAGAATAAGAGATGTCTGTCTCCATGTTTCCCACAAGGGAAATACTGCTTATGAACAGCACAAGGGAATTGTACAGAATGTCTGAGACTTAGTTCCCTAAACTGTTCCATCAAAATCGTTCTCTAGTAGAATTAGGAAAGCAAGATAAATGTGAAGGCTTAAGAACAACATAGAGGGGCCTCTGTGTGTGTGTGTGTGTGTGTGTGTGTGTGTGTGTGTGTGTGTGTGAGAGAGAGAGAGAGAGAGAGAGAGAGAGAGAGAGAGAGAGAGAGAGAGCGAGAGCAATGCTAGCATACAGGTGAATGAGAATGCTTGTCAAGGTGATTTTGCCAGAGAAATACCTGCATAGGTTTGACTGTGCTTCCTTAATTATAACCACTTGCCTTTGCATCCCTTCTTGTTAAAATCACAGTTCTTTCTAGATAAACCACTAGGGAAGATCCGTATGATATGATACAATGAAGAAAGAGAAATTTGCAAGAATTCTTTTTGGCCCCCTGTGGTTCTCCATTCTAATGAGGCTCACCCGCATTCCCTAAGTGGAGTCCTGAAACTGAGGGCTTTTGACTTTTCTGTTTGAACATTTTAAATCTTTACTGAAGTGTTTGAAAATTCATTATACTTTATTTGACTTCTTTTTTTCTTTTTTCATTGTACAGAAATAAAGAGTCCCTGATGGAATACTAGAAGCAATGTGTTTCAGGAATTGTACCCAGTAAAATGAACGAAACAACAACAACAACAAAAAACAAAACAAAAAACAAACATGATGCTCCCTGGGAGACAATTAAGTCTTTACTTAGACATAGACATATGTACAAGGGCATGCATCCACACAACATTGTATGTATCATTTATGACATACTTACTTATATGTTTGCCGTTGCAAAATGAGCTCTTCCTATTTTGAAAATAAAGTGTGCATGTGTAAAACAAAAAATGAAATAAACAAAAAAATAAAAAAATAAACTAAAGGAAAAGCAATTCAGAAGGGCAACAGAACAGAAAGTTGTAGCTAATTATGATTTATAAACTTATTAACTTGCTAAGCATTGTAACAAACCAAAGAACAAATTTAATTTTGAACAACATTAAAGTAGCAAAGTTGCCTAGACAAAAACATGAGCCGAGGAAACGTATTTAAAAACTGAGAAGTCACCTTTTCTTTTGGACTAAATGTCACCTTTTAATTCAGCTTTCACTCATTTAACATGAATACAGTAGAACTCACACAAAATAATAATGATTCAACATTGACTAGATAGTAGTTATTAAGTGAAATAAGTGTGAATATTTTTTTCTTTTTGACATACTTAGTGTAGTAATTTCAAAAATATTATCATGGTGGTTATCCAAACTCTGATGTCCTTTGTCCATCTATTCTGGGCACTGGCCTATAGGACTATCTCTACAGTATATATTTACCACCCAGAAAAAAAAGAAAGCATTTCATTCTGCACTTTGAAATAAGAGAAATCGTAAAGTTATATAGATATTTTGATGGTTTAGAAGTCACCCATATAGCAAAGCTAAGTTCCTTATATTGGATTATGTAATATGTTTAAGTTAAATTACATCTCTGAACTTCCCTGGCTTTGCTCAGTAGCATGTGACACAAGAGAGAAGTTATAGTAGGATATAAATCAAAATGTACTTTCTCAGCCACATCCTGCTTGCCACTGCTTTTAGCATCCAGATAAAGTTCTCCTGCCTTGTACCAATCACTCCAATTTTATAATGGATCGAGGATCAGAGGCAATGAGAACAATGGTGTGTCATGCTACACATAAAAGTTTTAAGGGACTAAAAACTTTACTTCTCCTCCACTTTATTATTTTTTTTTTTTGCAGTGATGACTCAAGTTCCCCAGAGCACCTCGGTTGTAGATTTATTTCTTCACACACACTTACAAATATAATAAAATTACACATGTATGGAGAGCTGTAAATACCTCACAGAGAAAAAGCATCAGGAAAGGGGCCGGGTAAGATATAACTGCTGAGGAAGAGGCACTTACTTCCTCCAGCGAAGCCTTACCTCTGCCCTCTCGTCAACTCCCAATAATGCTATCTTTCTATAAACCCATCCAGGAATTGATCCATTGTTGAGATCAGAGTCCTCACGATACAATTTTATCTAGAAACACCCTCACAGACATACCTAGTGCTGGTTACTAATAACAGTTTTTTGTTTTTTGGTTTTTTTTTAATTTGTCAACTTGACATTCACACACATTTTTTTTTTTTTTGGTTGGTTGTGGGGCCTGAACTCTGGGCCTGGGCGCTGTCCCTCAGCTCCAGCTCAAGGCTAGCTAGCGCTTTATCACTTGAGCCACAGCGCCACTTCCGGCTTTTTCTGCGTATGTGGTGCTGAGGAATCAAACCCAGAGCCTCATGTATGCAAGGCAAGCACTCTACCACTGAGCCCCCTTCCCAGCCCTCACACACACACACACACACACACACACACACACACACACACACACACACATGCCCATACAGTCACAATCTACCCCTGGCCTCCCAAAAGTCTCATGGCTACCTCACAGTGCAAAATGCCTTCAGTACGTGTCCAGAAATCTCAATAGTCATAATAGCTCCAATATTGTCCAAAAGCACAAATTCAGAGATGGAGATCTAGATCAAGCAGGGCTAACAGAACACGTACCTCACGTGGATTCGATCCCTAATTCTTGAAAATAATCATAATTTTTGAAAGAACGGTCCAAATTCAAAATCTCCTCTCACTCAAGGCATGCTCTTAAGTGTAAGTCCTTGTAAAAATCGAAAAGAAAACTACATATTTCCAATATACAGCAGCACAGAGTAAGCATTGCAGTTCTAAAAGGAAGTAATAGGAGAATAGCAAAGAGAAAAAATGGACTGCAATCACCCAAACCCAACAAACATAAAACCATATTGCTCCACATCCAGTATCCAGAGCTTAACTGTTGTGATGGAAGCCTTAATGGGCTTGGGAAGTCCTGTTCAAATGGCTTGGCCATTTGCAGCCAACCTGGCCTCTCTCTTAGGTTGGCTCTGCTCATTGTCTATAGCTTTCCTTGGCAAATATTCTCCACTCGGGCCATCTCCAACCCCATGGGGGTTCTACTGCAGCATATTGTCCTCTTGGGGGCTCCTTTCAGGGAATATGATAGTACACATTGCCTGACCTCCTGGGCCTTCCTTTGACATCTTAATGGAAGACTCCATAATTCCATAACTTGCATTGTACATGACAATAAAACCATCATCTCATGGATAATGGTAAAGCCTGCAGCACCACTTCTGGCTTTCTAATGGTTAATTGTAGATAAGAGTCTCATGAACTTTTCTGCCAAGCTGGCTTCAAACCATGATTCTCAGATTTCAGCCTCCTGAGAAGCTAGGATTACAGGTTTGAGCCCCAGGAGCCCTGGATAGGATTCCCTTCTTTTTTAAGTGCATCTTTCAAGTGGGCTTACAAGTTTACATCCCAGAGCTGGTGAGGAGTGTGATTTAGCTAACTCCTGAGCTGCCTTCAAGCATCCTTCCTATCACCCAGGGCCAAGGGCTTGACTTCTTTTTATGGGTACTACTCTCTTCTAACAACCAACCACCCATTTCTTGTCCATTACTTTCAACTGGTTCCTTTTCTGGGCAGATTGCACATTTTTCAACTCTTTTCTTTTCTTTTTTTTTTTTTTTTTGGATTCTGATTTTCATTGTAATTCTGGCTTAAAAACAGCAGCTAGCAGTAATCAGGCCCCAGCATGAATGCTATGCTGTTTTGAAATTTGCTCCTTTAACTCAATTAGTTCACATTACCTTTAAGTTCAGCCTTTCACAAAAGGTAGACAAATGAGTGTGTATGACCTTTAGTCCAATTCCCGGCAGAGTCTTTGGTTCCACTGAAAACCTTATGAACATAGACTTTACTGTTCGTATTCTGTCTCCTATTCTGTCTGTCTCGTATTCTGTCTGGCCTATTAAGCTCTGCTGATCTCATTTGGGATCATCTAGTCAGCTTCATCAAACTCTTTCAGATTTCTCCAACAAACCAGTTTCATAAGCATGAGACCCACATGGTCACATTTAGTCATAGCACTGACCTCAAATTTCTGGTACCAGTTTTCTATATTTTACTTACTACTTTCTCCCCCAGGCTCAGAGTTCAAGTCCCGTAACTGACTCCTCCAAAAATCTTATTTTCTATTGCTGTGGTTAATACCTGAGAAGATCCATGTCAAGTATGACTTCTTTATTTTTAATTCATTGGTAGGGCATAAAGGACAGAATAGTTTGAATCATGTGGCAAGGAGCAGAGAAAGAGTTGATGTTCTGTTTTGTAGTTTTGTTTTTGTGCCAGTCCTAGGGCTGGAATGCTGGGCCTGTGCCCTGCTTCTAAGCTTTTGTGTTAAAGGTTCTACCACTTGAGTCACAGCTCAAATTCCAGCTTTTGTGGTTAATTGGACATAAGAGTCTCATGGACTTTTCTTCCCAGGCTCGCTTTGAATCAGGACCCTCAAATCTCAGCCTCCTGAGTAGCAAGGATTACAGGCATGAGCCACCCCTTCTGGGCTCCTTTCTTTTTGCTCCACTTGATTTTGTCTTCATTATTCTCTAGTGATTATATCCTCAGGGAGATGACACCCACCTCTGCTTTGCAATCTGAATCTCTCTCAGGTTAAATGCAAGTCTGATTTATATTGTCAATTGAAAAGTTCAAGAGTATGTCTAGCTGAATCTCTAGTCAGATGCTTGAGGAGGGTAGAGGGGGATTCTGCCAAGATTTCTCTTAACTTAAAGAGACACAGCCTACAGAGTTCCCTTTGTGGAGCCTCTGGAGAGAGCTGGCTGAATATGCCAGGCTGCCAAGCAAGGATGACAAGCTACAGGTTAAAGGTAGCAAAATATGAAGCTGATGAAATGTAGCCCACCCACCATGGATAGAAGTCTTACAGTTTAAATCATTTGGCTCAAGTTTCTCAACTGAAAGCCAACTAGGAAGTACAAGTCATAAACTAAGAGATAGTATTTCACCCACCTAATGGCTCTGTCAACAGTGCTAGGAGTGAGATGTACAATGGCAATCAAATTTCTTAATCCAGTTGAGTTTGAATTAACTTCTTTGCAAAGTGGCCCTGCTAACACTGATCTCCAAATCTCAAAATTGAGATTAAGTGTTGTCATTGATGGCTGGGAACTTTGGGAAATTGGCCAACAGATTATCATTATATGTGAATTGGCAGTGCTGAATAGATGTGTTTGGCCCATCAAAATGATTACAATACGAGCTAAAATGTAGATGTGTTTTATTTATTTTTGTTTTTAGGCAAGAACATTGCAGAGCTAGAGGAACGGGCACACTTTCCAATCAGAAACCCGAAGGCTCTGTAATATATTCTTGCACAACTCAGGAAGGGAACATTTCTCTTAATTCACTGAGAAAATAGAATCTATATCAGAAGAGAAGTCCCACCTGCGTCCAACACCAAATATAGCAAAGCCCCTACATCTATACCCACCTGCTGTGTCTTTCCTCCTGTTCTGATGAATGAACTCACTTTGCTTCAAAGAATAACTTTTCTATGGTTGCCTGGACCCTCTGGTCTCCTGGTCAAGGACATTTCTTCTGCTGTCCTCTCTTTCTCTTTCTCTCTCTTTCTTTCTCTCTTTCTCTCTGTCTCTGTCTCTCTCTCACTTATTTCCCCTATTTACTGTATCATTCCTACTATCATACAAAAACATTGCAGCATTTTTCTGTCATACTTTCCGGGGTCTCTATTTCTCTTGACAGTAATGCTTCTTAAAAGAGCTTTTGCCATCCTGACTTTTCCCTGCCTGTTCTCCCCTTGTACCAGTTCCAATTAGGCTTTCAAAGTCACTTCTTTCACACTGAAGCTACTCTGTCAATTACCACTGTCCCCAAAGACAGTAGTCATTTATTAGTCCTTATCACACATCCTGCCTCTGACGCAATTGACATAAACTCCCTACATCTTTGAATATTGAGCGTGGCCTTGAGTAGAACACTCACTATTTTTCTTCCTCACACATGGGTTATCCCTTTTTACTTTTCTTTTGAGCTTCCCTCCCCGCCCCTGCCTTTTCTCCCCAGCTTTAAACAATGATGTGCTCAGAAGGGACTCTTGAACTTTTATATTTTTTAAAAAATCGAGTTATACTCAATCCAAACGTTCTCTCATTTTCCCTTCGGGGAGTTGATTTTATGTATTTGTCTTCTTATTTGGCTAAACAGTTCAAAAATGAACACATCCCAAACTGAATTCTTGACATTTTCTCCCTTTCTACACCAAATTGGCTGCTTGTGCTGTCCTCTCTCAGTGAATGGCAATGGTATGTTTCTAGTTTCTCAGGGTCCAGATCTAAGAATTGACATAGTGTCTTCTGAGGTTCTCAGAGGCCATTTCCAATTCATGCACAAATCCTGACAGAATCACCTCTGAAATAAAGTCCAAACATCCCTCATCACTTCCCTGACACAGTCTCTTAGTCCTGGCTAATGCTATGTCTGTTTCTGCTTTGCTTATTCTGCTCCCAAATCTCTTCCCCTCCCCACGCAAAATGGGCCTTTGAAGATATACTATCCACTCCACAGCTCAGAATCCCCCCCACAGCTGTCTATCTCCTCAATAAAACAGCCCAGTATCCAGAAGTTGCTTATGAGACTCTGAGACTTCTCTCCTAGCCACCATCTTTTTCTAATCACTTTTGAGACTACACCCCCCACCTCTTCCTTTTCCCTTCACGATCTGTTTGCTTTCTTTGTTCTTTAAAACTTTCAAGCATCTGTGTCTGGCATTTTCTGCCTGAAAGACTGGCCTCACTTACCTGCCTAAACAGTCCTCTACCTCCTTCTGACTTCAAATATCATCTTTTTAGACTGCCAAGCTTTCCTTGGTTAACCTATACCAGATAACTCCTTTTCAAGGGTATTCATGTGTCCTATTTCGTTTTCTCCAAAAGAGTTTTAGCCAACTGATGTACATTTATTTGCATTTCATATGCCCTTCTGTGCAAAATGAGCAATAGTTTTATGGATAGTGGTTTAGACGGTTTGATTCATTGCTGTACCCATAATGTTGTGGCCTCTTCATAAATTTCTCCTGGATAAAAAGGAAAATGAAGCCACATGCAAGTGGCTCATGCCTATGATCCTAGCTACTCAGGATGCTGAGATTGGAAGGGCCCAGTTTGAAGGAAACTCTGGCAGGAAACGTTCCTGAGACTCTTATCTCTATTTAATCACACAAACGTCAGAAGTTAAACTGTAGCTCAGGTGCTCAAACACTAGCCTTGATCACAAAAGCTCAAGGATAACACCCAGGCCCTGAGTTCAAGCTCCAGGACTGGCACAAAAAAGAAAAGAAAGAAAATAAATTTGACATTCACCTACGGTATTACAGATTCTATACACAAATATGAGCATCACATACTAGAAGTTTTACATATTTCCTTATCTTTTCCTACATGTATATTCCCTTTACTTATTTATTGGTTCATTTTTCTTACAGATAATCATTTCACTAAGCATGAAAGCAAAACAATCTTTGCAAATTAGGGGGAACTTTTCATGAGTCTTTTCATAGTGGAGAAAAAGGCTGGGAATGTGAGTTTAGAGGTAGAATGCTTGTCTAGCATGCATGAAGGCCCTGGGTTCAATCCCCAGTATTCTAAAAAATGATCATATTTTTTTAAACACATGATCCAGACTTAACCTGTGGTGTAGCTGGACATTTATATGTTTCTCACCTTTCTCTTTTAATTCACTTATTCTCATGAAAAGTGTGATTGTGTACAACATGATGAACAGTGTTTTTCTTCTTAAACCGTTTCTAATTATGTCTTAGAGTAGGGTAAAAACTGAGTTGTGAGGCAGGTGAGATTGTGGAGATTTTAAAAAATTGTTTATGTAGCCTTGAGGAAGGGTGGGTTTCCATGTGAACACATTGCCTTGGTAAGTTCTTCTTGTATTATTAATGACTTTACTCTGATCAGTTCTCCAGCTGCACATATTTAGTGCTATATTTTTCTGGAGAACTCATACCTTGATATTCAGGAAGGCTCATAGTTTCTTTCATGTGGGAAATGTGTTGTGGGGGTGAGTCACCTTGCTTTGCTTACCCATCCACGTCTATCCATCTTCCCATGCTATGCTGCATATCTTTCAAGTTAATTTACATGGCTGCCCAGAGTGGGTTGCATCATTGAGAGAAGTTTGTATGTTAGGCATTCTAGCCCTCATTGTGTGCATCTGTGAGTGTAAAAGTCAGTTTGTTGTCCTGAGAAAAGCATAAACTTAAATTAGGAGATAATGGATTCAAAAACCAGAGCTCTGGCTGGGTGCTAGTAGCTCACGCCTGTAATCCTAGCTACACAAGAGGCTGAGATTTGAGGATCCAGGTTCAAAGCCAGCCTGGGCAGGAAAGTCGTTGAGACTTTCATCTGCAATAAATCACCAGAAAACCAGAAGTGACACTGTGGCTCAAGTGGTAAAGCATTTGCCTTGAGCTGAAGAGCTGAGGGACAGCACTCAGGCCCAGAGTTTAAGCCCCATGACCAACAAAAAACAAAAACAAAACAACAACAACAACAAAAGCAGAGCTCTTCATACATACTAACTCTACCACCCCATGTGAAGTTTCTGAGTCAGCCTGGATTGATTGAGCTTCTTCATGCATGAGAAAAATAGGAATAACAACATGTGCCTCTTTGGTTCAGGGTACAAGCCAAATCACAGATGAATGGGAACAGTATAGTAGGTTCTTGGCAAATTACAGTGTTTGTAGCTCTTCTTTCATTTTTTCGCCCATCTACAGATGCTGGTCCACCTTACTAGTGATTCCAGCTTGTTGTAATTACTACTGAAGAGGTCTTCTTCAAAGGCAACCATACAAACTTACCCTGCTGCCTATGAGGGGGTCAGGTGGATGGCTTTGGCCAAGGAACTCTAGACAAAGTGAGGAAGAAGCTGGCTTCGGCACATCCTTCCATACTCATTTTGTCTTGACAACCACAGAAAGGTTGCTGTACTAGCTACTAGCACGAGACCAAAACTAAAATGGGTAAATAGCCAAGCTACACTTGACATGCAATCATGCAATGAACATATAGCCTTAGAACCATGCCCTTCCATTTTTTAAGTCAATCAGTGTGTGGGGGGGGGATGTTTATTTTCACTGCTTAATCTTGCTCACTCTGACTGATAGTCTTTACTTTTACCTCCTTACCACCATCACCACCAACAACAACACCAACAACAAGTGTGACACATTGAAATAAACATTAAAAACATGCTTATCTGGCACGGTGTTGCATGCCTGTAATCCCAGTATTTGAGAGGTTGAGACAGGAGGATGATAAGGCTGAAGACAGAATAAACTATATAGTGAAATCATATATATATATATACATATATATACATAATTGTGCTTGCCTAGAATCTATTATTGCCAGGCTTTTATGAGTTATTACAATTATTTATAGATGCTATCTGCCCTCAAAGATATCTTAGTCCATTATCTCAGCATATGTTGTTATAAATTATCTCTGTCTCCAGCACACAAGGGAAGATGTTCTCTGACCTGGAAACAGGAAGGAGATGTCACAAAAATGTCCTTCTGCCAAAAAGGAGATGTGGAGTCAAGGGAGAATTTTCTCATGGCATCATTACCATATTCTACATACGTCCCAGAGTGACTAGCTCACAGCAGTGTCCGTTATTGTGGAAAGAAAAAAAAAAGCCATTCCACAAGCTATTTTAGTTTTCCTAATGGAAAAGCTAGATGTGCAGATGAAAGAGTTATTAGAAAAATAAGTCTTAGTTTTTCCCATAAAAGCATCCAAAATGTGCTACTCGTCTTGTCCAGTCCATCAGCACTAGGAAGGTACGCATTAACAGGCAGGATCTCTAATCGAAATATATCTCACATTCAAAGTTGTTTTTCCTAGAAAGTAGTCAGAGGAGAAGGAGAGGCAAAAAATGTCTTGAAGCTAACAGAGTTGCCTAGCCCTGTTTTCAAGGTAGCCTGTTCCAGTAGCAGGCAGAAGCCAGAAGGCTAGAAGTCAAGCCGGGCGCCGGTGGCTCAAGCCTGTAATCCTAGCTACTCAGGAGGCTGAGATCTGAGGATCACGGTTCAAAGCCAGCCAGGACAGGGAAGTCTGTGAGACTCTTATTTCCAATAAACCACTAGAAAACCGGAAGTGGCACTGTGGCTCAAGCGGTAGAGCGCTCGCCTTGAGCTGAAGAGCGCAGGGACAGTGCCCAAGCCCAGAGTTCAAGCCCCACGAGCAGCAAAAAAAAAAAAAAAGAAGGCTGGAAGTCAGCCAGGTGAGTTGCCCAATTTTTGTTTTCCCTCCTTCCTTTCCTGTTCATGCACATTTTTTTAATGTGCATCACTGTCCCAAGTTTATTTTTTAATGTACTTAACTGTCCATATTATTTGCTTTTTTGCTTCTTTTGTTGTTGTTGTTTCTGTTCCTGGGATTTTAACTCAGTACATGGGTGCTGTTTTACTCAAACGTAGCACTCTACTATTTGGGGTACAGCTCCTCTCTCAGCTCATGGTAGTCTAACTGGAGAGAGAGTTTCATGAACTTTCCTGCCTGGGCGAGTTCCAAACCTTGATCCTCAGATCTCTACCTCCTGAATAGTTAGGATTACAACAGTGAGCGACTGGCACCCTGCATACGACTTAATCTTTTTTATTGTAAAATTTCAAGTCTTCCAATTGTGTTACATGTGATATGTAATACACATATATGTGCATATGTATGAATAAATCATGTAGATTATTGTCTTCACCAATCTGTAGTTGTAAATCTACTTATACTATGAAGAAAATTTCTGCTGAAACTTTTTCATCTTGCAAAAAGCAACCGCAAGGCCCTTTAAACTGTTCTCTATTTCCCTACTACAGATTCTGGGAAGAATATTTTTAATGTTTTGGCTTCCATGAATTCAACCATGTTTGATACCTCGTCGAAGTGCAATAACTCAGTTTTGCTCCTTCTGTGACTGGCTTATGTGATGTCATCAGGGTTGATGCATGTTGGAGTATGTGTTACATTTGTCCATCCCTCTCAGACAGAGTAGTGTTCCATTGGATGTGTGCACCACACTGCGTTATCATGCAGGGATGTCTGGATTGCTTCTACACTCTAGCTCTTTTGAGTCGTGTTGCGATGAACCAGGCATGCCGTTTCATCTTCATCTTGACTTTGGACACAACCTCAGCTCAAGCTAAAATAAACTTCCTGTTCCAGTTCCACCCTACTAGCATGTGGGCAGGGATGAAGAACCAGAGCCAGGGCTGAAGTGAGGACATATTCACTCACCAATAAAATTTAAAGGGCTCTCCCCTCAAAAACCCTCAAATCAAGGGTAAGGACTATTGTAATGCACTGTTTTCAAATATTATAAAATAATACTAAAAATGTATGATGAATAAAACACCAAGATTTGAAATCAAGGAATGGACTGTATGGGCTTATAATTGAGATGGGCAACACAAAAGGAGCAAAGTTAATAATGCTGATCCTGCTTTTGTTTAAAATTTACCATCTTTCTCATCATGCAATTTTACACGTTATTATACTTTTAAGGTATGGCATGAAAATATTGTTTGTCTTGGTTACTGAGCTTTTTGGAACCTCCTTAAATGACTCACAACCTGAATTAAACGCCTCTCTCCTCCTCCCTAGCACCATTACTGTCAAACAAATTCATGTTTTGTGCTCATAGGTCTTCCTTGGTTTTATAAAAAAAAGTCGGAGCAGATCCAGCTGGGGCTCCTTTATTATCTTTCCTAGATTTACCTAGAAAGCAGACAACCTTCTCAGCTCAAGTCCTCATCTGTCTAGCTCATGATTCAGCCAAGTATATCATCTTTTGGCTTAACCTCCTCCCCCCACACACTTTGTAAAAATAAATTCTTAGGGTCAAATTAGTTTTGCAGGTGATCAACAGAACAGATCTAAAGACAGATCATTCGAGAATACCTGTGCTGAATCGTATTGTGAATGGCTAAGGTCGGTAGAGCTGCAGTATCTTCCTATTTAAATAAAGCAGCTGTGCAAGGACAATATACCCCCATATAAGTGTGCCAGCCTAGCATTTCACATACAGCATTCAGGGAAATGCAGACAGGGTTGGAGACGAGGACCCCAATACAGGCTCTTGGTGAAACTGCACACAGCTTGCACAGAGGTAAATTGATAATAGGCATGCTGACACAACCTTAAAAAAATGGTGTCACAACAGACATTTGAAAATAGCTCACTTGCCACTCTGGGGGAAGAAAGTTTACGTTGCACGATTTCACATCCTCATGTTGTTAGATAATACACGGCTTCATGTAGGAAAGAGTAAGAGGGAGATAAGTTATTGTTCACCATCTTATAATAGCTGCTTGACTCTTATTGACTGAAAAAAAAATACCATTTTGCTAATTTCGTGTTAACGTTCATGAAACCATCCTTTAGGGTCAAAGCAGGCTTAACAAGAAGGTGGAGAAATGGATTGAAATTGATTAAGTTGAAGGCATAGAAACAAGGCTTCTCTCTTAGCATATAATGGCCAAATCTATTTCTCTGGAAGAGGCCATGCAGAGGAATTTCTTTTTATTAGATATTGGCAGATCAGCAGTCTTAAAGACATCCTATTATTAAAAAAAATGTAGACAATGTTTATTGGTGGTTCTCTGTATGCCAGACCCTAGGCTAAGCATTTATGTGGATTATCATTTTTAATACTTATGACAGGGCCAGCCATGAGACAGAAACTATAATTCCGCCACCCCCTCACCTCCTATTTTACACAAGAGAAAATTAGGTTCAGAGAGAGGAAGTCGCATTACCAATACACACGTGGTGAATGACAAAGATTGGCTCAGAAGCCAGGTGATCTGACACCAGAGTCAGCTCATAACTACCAGAGGCCAGGACCTAAAAATCTTTGCTTTCTAATCTCCCCAGCAGGCGTTAATTTGGCACTGGGCTGGCAGCAAGGTCAGGTGGAAGGGCAAAGCCACCTGACTAGGATCGGCTTACAAGTCCACAGGAGTATCAACTTTCTACAAAGAGAGAACATTAAACCTACCTGTACCTCAGCAGATCCAAAAACACCAGAGAAGGAAAGAAACAGACAGGTGTACAATTCTCCAAACACCCACGATTTCTTACTCAGTTCCTTCCAAGAGGTAGAGCTGTGTGATGGATTCTAACCAATTGATTCTGCAAAGACTTTAAGACTCGGTGCACAATCCTTCATCTCTTCTCTACACCTGATGGGAGAATATGAGTATTTCAGTGCCTAAGACCAAGACAGAGTATCTTGGATTGGTACTGCAAAGGTAATTAGTGCTTGAGGGTTACCCAAACGGGAGATCTTTGAATAAGAATTTGTTTTGTAGTATTTAATCTCTCACATTTCATGGTTAGTTTGAGACCATGCATTCATTGCCTAAACCAGCCTGACAAATATAAGATCACTATGGTGCATACAAAAGTATTCAGATTATGGGTCCATATTCCAGTGTGCAAACTTAAATTTCCAAGAATGGGAAGAATGGAATATACATTTGTACATTTACAAGGCAAGAATTTTCTAATGTAAGTCTTTTTGAAGCCTATTTTGTACCCAATATTCCAATCTGTTTGATCTCAAAGTCTATCATATATATATATATGTATATATATATATTCATATACATGTTTACACATATATGTATAAAATATATGTATATAATAAACACACATAAGTAATGGAAGTCCACAAATGATGAGCTTAAGTCTTAGGCATTCTAGCACAGTTTGGTAAGGAACAAAGATTTGATTATATGCCTTTGGGAAAAATATTTAGCTCTTCTAATATCATTTTTATGAAACTAGAAATTAGTGCTGGAAATAGTATCAACTTCTGAATAATGGAAATAATTTTTTGTCTTGTTGGTGCCATCAGATACAGAAGTGTTTGTGTCTGCCAAAACTTATAAAATGACACATCTAAGATATGTATGGCTCTTGAATATTCTTTTGCAAGTGCTCTACTACTTAAGCCACATACCCAGCACTTTTGTTTGTACATTTTGTTCAGGACATAAGGCCTAACTTATAAGGGCTGTTCTCAAACTTGGAAACTTCCTGTCTTTGCCTCATGAGTTGTTGGTAATAAGGGAATGCAACATTGTGGCCAGCTTGAATATCTTACCTTAATAATGATAATAATTAAACAAACTAAGTCATAGTAAATGAAACAGTACCTACTTTACTGTGAGCATACAATAAGATAACCATAGAGAATAAGTATCATGATGTTGAATAAAATAGAAATTCCTGAAAAACAGCAACATAATTATATTGCATGTTAAGTTTGGCTTATTATGCAAATTATCAGACTATCTTCCAAGATTACACAAACTTAAATTCACAGCAGATTGGGGAAGGTAGGAGAAGGAGTCAAATTATTTTAGAATGTAAGCTCCATTTTCAAAGTGTATTTCATAGAGCTTGAACTCTGGGCTTGGGTGCTGTCCCTGAGCTCTTCTACTTAAGGCAAGCTCTCTACAACTTGAGCCATAGAGCCACTTCCTGTTTTCTGGTGGTTCAATGAAAATAAGAGTCTTGCAGATTTTCCTGCCCAGACTGGCTTTGAGCTGCAATCCTAAAATCTCAGCCTCCTGAGTAGCTAGGATTATAAGCATGAGCTACCAGCAACTGGCCCAAAGTATATTTCTTAAGTGAATAAATTCTCTTTCTAACTAAAGTATTTTAACAAACAAATTTCATACTTACTCTAAGAGAGTCTTACAGAATATTGTGCATTCAAACTTCAACTTATCCATAACGCATAATTTTACAAATAGTGTATGCTCTAACACACAATATATATTTTGTTATGCCTTTGCAGTAATTAATCAAGCAAAAAATGAGTATTATACTTCCTAATGATGACTTTGTGCCTGCAAAGAAAATTCTCGACAAAATGCGAACATAACTATATAGTTGCCTGCATTAAATTGTACAATCCTCAACTCTAATTTCAAGCTTTAATTGCTATACACCATAACAACGCAAATTAGTTTTTAAAATATACACTTTCAGTAGCTTTTCTCTCCAAGAAATGCAACAGAGAAAAATGATATATGACACAGAGCACAAGATAAAGAATGCTAAGAATTACAGATGTGTTAGGAGAAAGATAGATTAGGTTGTTACCAATTTTAATTTACCATAACCTGAGAAAACTCATAGAACAACAACAGACTTTAAAAATAAGGCAAAATGTTTTATTTGAAGAAATATATGAAATCTAAGAACTGGTTGTGGTGTTGTGCTTGCAATGCCAGCTACTCAAGAGGCAGAATCAGATCCTGAATCCAAGGCCAGCCCAGGACAATAGAATAAAAAGACCCTGTCTAAAAATAAGACTTGAAACACTAAATGGCTGACATTTAGCTTACATTGGTAGAGTGTTTGCCTAGCATGCACAGGGCCTGGGTTCAATCTGCAGTATCATAAAAATCAGAAACGTATTAAATATAGTATGGCTTCTTCTATCCAAAGCTTCACAGAAAGTATTTATTGAGCCTCTATTCTGTGCTCGCATTTTGGTTTTGTTTTGCTTTAATGATGAAGACATGTAGAAAAGCAAGACTTTTTCCCTAGGAAACTTAACATTTTCTGTTGGCTATCCTGGGTGTAATTGGAGTTTTAACAAGTTTCTCTTGTCTCCTGACCTCAAAATGAACAAGAAGCTCTGAGATTAAAATGCATAAAACATGTAAGTGATAAATACAAGAGACAAAGGGAAATTGGCAATAAGACTGGACTGCATCAGAATTGTTGATTATTTTTTTAACATCACTGTGCCTATCAATCAGAGGGGTCAGAAGTGACGGACACACATTCCCAATGCATCCCAGTGGACCTCTCTCCCCTTTGACAGGGCAAGTCTCAGTGTAGGAGTGAAACATAGCCCAAGTCTCTCCTTTTCCTTTAGTTTGCAATCTGCAGGGCTGGGATACTGTTTTGCCTATGAAAACTCAGATTCATAACACAAGTCTGTTTTACAAAAGCTCCTCCCTGTAACACAATTCCATGTCCCCAAAGCACTATCCAACACGATGACACTTTGCTAAAGTGTGTGGCAGGAAAATACAGTAGTCTTCTGTTGCAATTTGATGCAAATCCATCTGCATTAGACATTTCCTCTTCTAGTCACTTTCTGGATATTACACTAGTCTTTCTCCACTATGAAGAATAGCAGTGGAACATCACAAGTCTAACACTTTAGATCTACCTTGGCTTTGACTTCCAATTGTTTACATCCTTTACTGATCCAGGAACTCATTCCCAGCAGGTGGACACAGATGGGTTTTAATGTCGCTATCTGACAAAGCACGAACAGCAGATCTCAGTTCCATACAACTGCAAAATGAGATTGATAATATAAACCATGCAGGGTGGCTGTGCAGGGTTAAATAACATTGTAGACACAGAATGTCTAGGACCTACCTAGACATAGTAGCGACTCTGCAAATGTTGTCTATTACATGACTATGAATCACAAATATAGTTGTAGCAGCAGTGCTAGGCATAGTAGTTTTAACTTTAGTAGTAGTAGGAAAAACAAAATGTCTTCAAGCTGTTGATACTCTTACTAGACCTGTTAGGTGCTTGCCTAGCATATACAAGCCCTGGTTTCAATTCCTCAGTACCACATAAACAGAAAAAGCTGAAAGTAGTGCTGTAGTTCAAGTGGTAGAGCAAAAGAAGCTCAGGGACAGTCCCCAGGCCCTGAGTTCAAGCCCCAAGACTGGAAAAAAAATAATCTTTACAAGATCATGGTGGTTCTGTAATATCCTCTCCTACTCAAATCAGATACCCCTTGTGAAATAGGACATCAATTAAATGGGCATGTAGTCTGAATTTGTGTATTGTCAGGAGCACAAACTTCAACAGCAGAGACTTTTTTTTTACCAGACATCTTTCTTCCCTTAGCCAGAGCAGTGCTCTCTCCCCAAAGCTTCCATCCATTAGTCCCAGGTTTGCACTCCCCAAGGCCAAACAAAATGAATCTAATCACTCTTCTTCATGACAGCCTGTTAGATATTTGAACAAAGTGATCATATCCCCCCAGAGCCATTCTGATCTACAAACTGCACATCCTCACATGGCTTCTCCATGTGACTCACATTCTGGAATCTTCCAGATCTTGAATGTCTATATGAGATCAAGACTGAAAACCCATCACAGACTATTACAGAGCGCAGAGGACATAAAATCACCTTTGATGGGCATTGTGTATGTATCAGTGCATCAGACTAAGTTGCTAGTCTGTTTGTAGGAAACTTACCAGTTGTAGAATTCTATAAAATATTCAGAACAGTGATGGATGTATGTATATATTTGGACACATAAGATATATATACACATATATATTTCTGTCTCGGTCTCTGTCTGACTCTCTGTCTCTCTGTCTCTCTCTCTTTTCCAGCAAGACAAGATCTTGTCAGTAGTTTTACCTCCTATCTATATGATGGGAATTGGGTGATTCTATATGTAATCTGCTTAGAATTTAAATGCTCCAGCGAAAATACTAAATGAATACAACCTTTTGTTCTTATTTGATGCTCACAAACACAGATACGGTCCATTTTCCTGGTGCTTTGATAGGTCTTGAGGATATAGCAATATATATAAAAATGAAACCCCTATCCTTAAAATGTGATAACTGCAGGAGATGGGGAAAAAAAAGAAAAAGAAAAGAACAGGTCAAGTTTTGCAGTAAGTACAGGGTACACAAAACACAAAGAAAGGATTTTACACCCTTACTAGTTGTAAAGGGGGGGAAAGGCAAGGGATAGCAGGAAAATCGATTTGGAGGATATGACACATGAGTACAGAGTCTTTGAAGAACAGACTGGAATTTGCCAGGAGATAAGGGGGAAGGTTGCTTTAAGCAGGCGTGGGCTGGGGTGGCGGGGAGTAGGGCAGAGACACAGTGTGAACCAACGTGTCTATGTGGCAATGTCACACCTGAGGGACATTTTGGAGACAGGCAGAGTTTGATGGACTTTCCAGCATTCGGCTTCAGGAGTGTGAGCGCCCTATTTTTTCAGGAGTGAGACACTTCTCAGTTTACATTTGAGAAATACAAGGGAATACTAGAATAAGAAAGGCGTGGCTAGACATGCAAGCTCTGCCCTGCTTGAACCTCACGCTTAGCACTCCTTTCTTCTAATATCACTGGGGGTGTTATGATACCCAGCCCAGAGGTGCGGGAAAGTTACCACCCTTATCCGAGGGTGCTGCTTCTCAGCTTCCGTGATGTTGGCTATTTACAACATGGTATTTAAGAGGGAGAGACTGACCAAATAAAACCCAAGTGGTCTGGAATTCATGTTGTTAACAAAGGGGAAAGTCAAAGATGTCATGAAAAGGCAAAGACTGGGTGTTTGGAATGAGGGTTGGGGACCAGGATTAGCAGAAGATCGTCTGCTATTTCTGGCTACCCTCTACATCACACCTCCTTTGAAGGGATGGACTGGCAAAATCTTTTTATTTTTTCTTTCTATTTCTTCTACCAGAATCTATTGCACATATGCAAACATTTAGCATGTAAAAAGTAGTCTCACTTCATTTTCTACATCTGCTGCATCCCAAACGGTTTTTATCTGATGATTGATTATTTTGTAGCATATCTTCCAATGTTTGCTTCTGTGACTCATCTGACTTGAAGAAATCAGACAGTCTGGATGCAGTACCCCTTTCCTTGGTTGATGTAAGCAAAGCTAAAGGAGCAGAGCATTTCAGACTGTAAATACACATGGCAAACCGCTTCTTTTGGTAAACAGTTTGTAGTCAATCAAGGATTGCTTGTTCTAAAGACTAAATGATGACGATGTCATACAGTGGAGCTAGAGTAATCCAATTTTGGTCAGTTAATGCTTTCTTCTTTTATTCTACTTTCCCTTTCTATGCTATACCAAAATCCCTTTTGAGGAGCTAGTATGACATATGTGACTTTCGTACTGCTTTATTCCTCATCCAGCCTTCCTTCTTCCAATATATTTTTGACAGTAAAAGTTAGCAAGCAATTATTGAATATCTACCATATGCCTGTGCATGTGAAATACAACAGGGAAATATCAATAATTATTGGCCTCTAGACATCTTTTGCAGAGAGATGGGTCCAGACCTATGCCGTAGGGGCCAGTGCTCTGTAGAAAGATCAAATTATAAACAAGACTTTCTTTGGGAAGGTAAAAGAGAGAGAGGTTAGAAAAACACTCATTGACTATTTAATCTACCCTAGACCCTGTGAATTATCATCTTTCTAACTCATAGAAGTCCTCAGATGATATTACTATTTTATAGACATGGAAATGAGAGGCCCAGAGAGGGAACGATTTGTTCAAGGTAAGTAAGGAGCATAATAAGTAGGGCTCAAACTTGGGCAGCTCAATTTGCAAGCCTATGCCCTTTGACCTCAAATTCTGATACTTCTGCTGAGAAGAATACACTAAGGAGCCATCAGTGATGATTGTAGAGATTTTAGGTAAGAAAGCAAGCCTGTGGTCATCTTTGGATGTCTTGAAAAGCAACAAGTCAGTGACAAATGGCCTGCATGGCGACTTTAAGAACCTCTGCTGACCTCCTCACTGAGCTCTGGGGTGACCTGCATACTTCTGTGAAAGTTCTGATCATTATTCCTGCTCTAGATCCTTCTTCACCCATATCAGGATGTGGCCCCAGTGAACATACAATCAATAGAAGCTTATCCTTCAGATATAGTTCTAAAAAACAATCATCCCTGGGATACTTGCAATCAGTAATCATAGACTTTTAGAGGAAAACTGGTATATACCAAGCCTTTTGAGCAAACATCCTCATTTTAGATGAGAAGAAATGTTCTAAAAAAGAGAAATAAAGGTCCTAATTCCTGAACCCATTATCTCTTATATCAGACATGACAGCTTTGTATGTTTAAGTTACTAAATACCAGGAAACTCTGCCTTCCTGACCCACAAGGAGAGGAGAGGATCTGAGGGTCCCAAAGGTGACAATGCAGCAGTTCTGGGAACCTGGCCTCTCCAACCCTGCTCCCAAATTCACATGCCTGGCTATGCTCCAGATTTCTCAACTTCCATGATACATACCTATATCTACCAACTGCTTGAATGAAAATAATGAAAAGAATCCTTGACACCCTTCTCTCCTTCCTGCTGCAACCAGTCCTAATTCCATTTCCAAAATGCACTCCGGACTTGTTCTCCATTGTCATTGCTCTTTAGCCCAAGCAGCAGCTCCTTTCTTAGATAAGAGAACCAGCCCTCATGCCTCTATTCCAGCTCTCATCCACCCATACCCTAGAGCTCTCTGTCAACAGATGCAACCAGAACACACCTGCTTAAAACATCAGAAGCAACTAACGAATGACAGCAAATGATTCAATAACTGCTCATTCCATTGGGTACCACTGGGGATTCTTTTCTTGCAGAACTCCCAATTGTCTGTCTCTCTCCATATATTTCCCCTAAGGGTATTAAGCATTAACTCTATAGATTCTCAAAGTTGAACTTGACAGAGGTCTACACACAACTCCTTACGTAAAAACTGTTCATTTATGTGACTTTGGGGAATATGTTTAATTTTCTGAGCTTTTCCATTCCATTCACTATTAAAATGGGCTTGTTGTAGTAAAGAATGTACTGAGACATTCAATGAACCACTATTAAAAATGTTACTCATGGGCTAGGGTGTAGCTCAATGGAACAGTGCTTGCCTAGCTTTTCTGAGGTGGTGGGTTCAATTCCCAGCACCACAAAATATACAAATAAAAATAAAGTTATTATTCTTTAATGTTACTCATTGCTCAGAAATTTGCACCCTATAGACAGTGTCTGAACTAATATGCCAGACTTGTCTGAAATATCCTTTCCGAGGTGAAAATTCTTGAGCCACTTATGTACAAACATACACTGGTTTTGATCCACTTTGTGTCATAAGGAGACTCTACTCTTAGCCCGTAAGCCACCAGAGAGACAGGCAAATAAGGAGAGAGAAATATATGCAACTAGATTAAGCGTAGAAATGCATCCTATCCTATCCAAGTTCAACTCTCATAAGCTGGGTACTTTAGAGAAGGACAATTTCTTTAAAAGCACTTTTTTTTTGCATTGGATAAGGATGATTTCTGCCTTACCCTTCCCAGTAGTGACTGTTAAAGGTCATGAAAATTGGAACACACAGCTCTCTGAAATCCTGTTGTCTAAACTGTGGATGATTTGCAAAGCAAGCTGGTTCCCAATCTTGAATACATTTCCAATGGGTCTCCTGGAGAGCAAACACATTTAAATGCTTCTTCTATTCACTTTTTAAAAAGGATGTAAATGTATGCACATAGGAACATTGAAATAGCCTTCTGTGAGGTATTTCAATAAGCCAATCTCTCAGTCCATACAGCAAACAAATGAGAATCAAAAAGCAGCAGCAGAATTGTTATTATGCATACCTGTATACTTCATTTTAGGAAATTCATATGCTCTAGGAAAGTTGTCTGTATACCATCATTTTGTAAATTGGATTATATTTTTAAAAGCATGAAAGGAGGTAGCTATTTTAACCAGCTTCTGAAGGAAACCTTTGGTGAATCGAAGAATCATTTCTGTAATGTGAATAATTGGCATCATTAAATTCACTTTGTAAACAAGGGACACTTGCACCATGTTTAGATTCAAGCAGATGATCCATCTGCTTTTAGATTTGGGGACTCATTCATTCAGCTAGCATTATTCATGCGTTTACTATTCATGTATTCATTCTACAAATATTTACTGAGTGCCTACCATATGCCCAGCACTGTTAAGATGGGCAAGTTATAGGAGTGAACAAGAGAGAATATATTTTGCCCTCCTGAAGCTTGTATCTTTGTAGGGGTAAGATGACCAATAAGTAAATAGGAAAGCACGAAATATAATTTTCTAGATACAATGCATCCTGAAGAATGAAGCAGCTCAGAGGGATGGAAAATGATGCTCAGAGGGAGATTGGAGTGTTGAGTGTTTGCTTCTGGGGATGAGAAAGCCAAGGAAATTCTCATTCAATACATGAAGTGAAGTCATGAGAATATAGTGTTCTAGGCCGAGGGAACAGCCAATGGTAGAGTGGAGTAAATTTGTGTTTGAGCAATAGCCAATAGTATATGGGTCTTAAAAGATCAAGGAGAAGGTAGAAACAGAGGCAAGGGGCAGCTCGTGTTATACTCTCTGGGTTCTTTAAAGTGGTGAAGGTGAAGTGTCTCTGGGCACCTGGAAGGTCAAGGAGTGCATGAGCCAGGAAATTGGTGTGTTTCTGTCAACATGCTTATCCCCTCCTCCCTTTCTCTTCCCTCTTGTAGGTCGTGGGGCTTGAACTCTGGGCCTGGGCGCTGTCCCTCTGCACTTCAGCTCAAGGCTAGGACTCGACCACTTGGGCCACAGCACCACTTCTGGTTTTCTAGTGCTTTATTGGAGATAAGAGTCGCCTAGACTTTCCTGCCCTGGCTGGCTTTGAACTGCCATCCTCAGATCTCAGCCTCCGCAGTAGCTAGGATTACAGCCACTGGCTTCCAGCTCTTCCTCCCTTCTTGACACCTTTTCTACTCATTGCAATTTACTATGAACCTACTGGGCACTAAGGCACCATGTCTAAGGATCTGACAGATGTTGTGTGCCTGGGGTGTAGAAGAAAGAAAGCTCTTTTTGCTTTCCTCTCTCCACAGAACCAGAATCAATTGCATAAACTTCTTCCCTACAAGGCAGGCGAGGGCAACACCTTATGAATGAAAAAACAAAAACGAAAACCCTCAGGTTAGAATCCCAGATTCTTGGCTTCCCAAATGTATTAAAATGAACGGTGCATGTCGTTCTTCTCTGCTCAGTTCTCTGGTTGTGGGTAAAATAAGAAGAATGGTATATGCTTTGAAGGAATGCTTTGAGGACTGTCGGTTTTATACATAAATATCTCTGGAATGTAAAACAGGGTGAATAAAAGCTACTGGTTATTATTGCCATGTTATTATTTCTGTATGTGTTCTTCCTTTCCGTTCTGAACTTTGATGAAAAGGAAGAACAGCGTTACAGTGATGAGGTATGAGATTGAATTGCCTTCTGCCCCACCCCTCCCCAACTCTTATGTTCTAGAGAACGGCATTCATGATTATGGGATGGGAAAACCCAGGGTGCTGCAGAATGGGGGTCGGCAGGGGGATGATGAGTATTTCTTTTTGTGAGATGATACCACTTTGTTGTAAACTTTGTTCTCCCAAGCACTGGCAGCCTTTTCTATTCAAATCTGAAGTTTTCCCTTCCCCCACAGTATGCAATCAGATTGCACTCTCCCCTCTTTAGCTTTCCATCATGGCTTTGTGACATGGTTCGGACAATAGAATAAGTCAAAAGACTGTGCTTGCAGTTCTGTGCCTCTGTCTGGCTTCTTGTTCAATCTTCATAACGGTGATCCAATGTCCAGAAGGAAGCTGAGAAATAAAGGAAGACAAACTGAGTTGTTCCAACCTCGTCTAGACCAGGCAACCCCAGTCAATTCACAGGCATACCAGACTACACACAGGTTGTTTATGGTGATTGAGGGCTGAGATCATTCAAAACATGGTATGAGGGTGGTGGTATTGGACCAAAATACTTTTGACTCAAAAATATATATTCTTTCATACAAAAAAAAATAACCAATTTTCTTTGTTTGGTGCATCAAGCACTGAGTTAGATGCTGGAGATGTAGCAGACACCAGAAAGGTAGAGGCCTTCACCTTGGCGGAACAGAATAGGTGAGGGAAAAGAGGAAATTAGTATTAATAGATTTGGAAAGGGTCTAATCTCAGAGATGAGCTGCCTGGGGTCAGGGTTGAGTTTGAGATGATGGGCCGATGGCTTCTAAGAGGAGGAAAGAAGAATTATATCACAGCTATACACCACACAATATTGATTAGCATTCATTAGTAGCAAAAGGGGGGAGTATCGTTTTCCATGCCCATATGTGCATACAGCACATACCCATGGTCCTAGAACAATCTCAAGGAGCTTCCAAATTCTATTTTTACATAAAAGATTTTGACCACATCCACCCTCTGTCACCCTCTGCTTTGATTTCAAGAAGAGTCAGACTTCATTCTAATGTTTCAGTTCTAGAAGGATCTTCCTCAGGGCTCATCTTGAATAAGTTCTCATTTAAAGCTCCTGGAATCTGAGGATTGGAGCAAAGGAATGATTTACTCAAAGCCCTTCAATAAATTTACATCACAGACAGGCCATGATCCCTAGGCCTCTACCTCTTAGACTGGCACTTCTAATTCTAATATGACCTCAAATAGCCTTAAAGTATCCCAATATTTTGAATGGTCATATTTTTGTCCAAAAGCTGTATTATTAATCACACATAATTTAATTATAATAATAATTAAATTATATGACTATATTATTATATCATATTCTTATCATTGTTATCATTCCTAAGTAGAACACAACTCCTCTCTTGTTCAGACCATTTAAGGTACGATAATCATCTAATAGTAACTAATAGCTTATATTTATTGAGTCTAGACTCCAAGCCCAGCCATTATTGCATCAGGCATGTGCATGTGAATATATTGAATTACTGTAACAATCTCAGCACAGGTTTGGAAATTGCACATGGAGAAAAGATGTTGCCCTAAATCCTGCAGCCGGTCAGCGGTCCAGCAGGGAATCAGACACAGATCAAAGGCTTGTGGTCATCTCTCTGCCTTCTGCATTACTCAACTGTGGGAAATCTCCACCTGGAGTGTGATTCAGGGCCTCAAGTCTTTCCCCTATTTCTCCACGCTGCTCCAGTGTGTTGAGAACATCAGGCTGGGTTCCGCTGCAGTTGGAGGAAACTTATTCCCTGCTTGGATCTTGCCTTACTTTCTACACTATTTACTAAAAGAATTCAATCCCCCCCTACCCCCACCCCTTTGTCTCTCTCTCCTGAACAGGAAGTTGGAGAAGGCCTGGGAGCCTGCAGTTTCTAAGTAGGAACCAGAAACCACCTCAGCAGGGCCTGGCTGTCTTCAGAGTCTGAGGCGAGATGCATCAAAGAGACAAGAGCCCGATGCCTTTGATGAGGGAACAGACAGACAGGAAATTATCAGGCTCACGCGTGCCTGTGGATAGACAGGACAAAGACAAGAAAAGGCTTACTTGGGTCTCCTATCTGTCTGGATTAGAACTGGCAGGAAGTAGAGGGGGCTGTTTCATCCTGGCTGAGGAATAGCCATGAACCCTGGCTTTTCCTCTTGAAGAACAAGGCAAAGGAAAGATCAGGGGATCTATGATAAACACCTAAACTTCCAGCTGCCTGGCTGAACTGAATCTTTTCCCTTTAAGTTGTCAGTGGGTGCTCTCCCTCCTCCCCCTGTCTCTCCCTCTCCCCCCCTCCCCTCTTCTCTCTCTTCTCTTTTCCTTTTTAAATCTAAACTGTAATCATACAATACTCCACCTAAGAGCACAATATGGATTTCTAAGACAGATCCTAACATAGTCATAAAAAACATCTTCTCCGAAATGTGCACTTTGTACTGTGTCTATGTGTAGGTGTGTTTAAAATGTCACGAACTGGAATGCCTAACTCTAGTTCCTAGGAATTAATCACTTAGAAGAGTGAAAGGGGGGAATTAACTTGCTTTAACACTTATAAAACTCTCCAATACAGTTGCCAAAATAGAACTTGCTGAATAGAAGAATGGTTATCTCTTCATAAGAACTACACTTTTTCCTTCCATACATATATATGTATATATATATATATACATATATATATATATACATATATATATATATATGTTATTCTTTAAAACCACCTTGTACAAAATGGTTTCCCTTAGGGGCTTAGCTACAGGTTACAGAAATTCTGAGGATAAAAGTGTGAACCCTCTCTTTTAAAAAATGAGAATGGATTTTTAAAGCAAAATTTTACACACTTGCACAACCATCAGTGCTCACCGGTCTCAGAACATTTCCATTATCCAAGAGAAAGTTCCATCCTATCCCATCTAAATCCTATTTATACCTTTAGGTCCAAGATGGCACTGGTTTGCTGACTGTCTTTATAGTTGGCTTTTTGTAGACATTTCCAGTTAATAGATTTCTGCAGTATGTAGTGTTGCATCTGTCTTTCTGCAAACGTTTTGTAAGGCCATTCGTGGTGCAACTGCAGCACCAGTATTGCTTCCTTTTCTATCGCTAAATAATATTCCACCAGGTGACCCACCATCTCCTGTTCATGCAATCATCAGTAGGTGGGTATTTGGATTGTGTTCCGTGAGTGGCTGAGGTGAATGGGGTTATTACGAACATTCCAGGTCTGTCTTTGTGTAATATGCACGTTTTCTGTTCTCTTGAGAATTCTAGTCACAGAATTGTTGGGT
This sequence comes from Dipodomys spectabilis, assembly GCF_019054845.1. Taxonomy (NCBI): domain Eukaryota; kingdom Metazoa; phylum Chordata; class Mammalia; order Rodentia; family Heteromyidae; genus Dipodomys; species Dipodomys spectabilis. The sequence goes on from NW_024870950.1 coordinate 11,316,727, forward strand.
TGTACAAAGCAATAGCCATCACTGCCACACAAGGAGCTTGCTCTGAAAATGTCGTGGAAACCTACTAAGCAATTTTGAACTTGCTAAAAAGCAATTGGCGGGTGCTACCGTTCCTGAAATGGATGGTCTGCAAAACAACTGTTGCCATTTGATGAATTCTGACCAGAAAGCAGAAGGCTAACATCATATAACATGGGAACAAATGCATCCTTGGTTGGGCTTCCGCACTGGAGTTAAAGAGACTATCCCTGTGGATCAAGAGATATCCTAAGTATCTTAGAACCTAAGTATCTTTGTAACTTACTACGAGATTGGGGAGAACTCCAAATCCCCTTGTATGCCCACGCAAGGCCAGGATGGAATAATCCGGGCAATAATTTGTAGCCAACACAAGAGCAAACAAAATTGAAATGATCTCCAAGAGAAAGTGAGCAACCCGTTTCCTCCTCTCAGGGTTGTAACTTCACTGAAGGGAGAAAACAAAAGGAGATCTGAGCACCCCCATTGGATTGCTAGGCTCCTGGGGAGTGGAGATTTTTTGGCAAAGACTTTGGAGATCGAAAGTGTTAGGCTATAGGGTAGATCTCTGTGATCCAAGAAAAGATAACTGTTAGTAGGACTCGGAGTAGTGTGGGGTGGGGAGCGAAGCAAGCTTAGGTCCAGAACCCAAAGAAAAGTGAGTGGCAGTACAAACACACTCTGCAGAGAAACACTCGGTCCCCCCGACCGCCCGAACAACAGCCTGAGTCCCGGCGATCAGAGGGTATTGGCAATCCGGAGGTTTAGCGTCTTGGCCGCCGGTGGGTGTGGAGAGACCCGGAGGGAAGGATGAAGGAAGTGGATAGCTGGAAACTTAGCGCCCTCCTCTCCCAGAAGAGGGACGGACAATCTAAAGGCCAAAATCTACAGCCAGAGTGACAGTCGCATCCTTTCCGCGCAAGGCTTGGAGTGGGAAAGGGGCTCAGACATACACCCCCAGTTCACAGGGATCTCGGAGTTTCCTCCCCCCGAAAAACACCAGTAAGAGGCAGATACTCTGGTGGCCCAGCCAGCACCCTCATCTGTCTCTCTTCTTGTTTCCCAAGGAGCTTTGTGCGATCAGAAATCCCCCTCCCCGCAAGGCTGGCGGCCAAGGACTGGAGTCACTAGGAACTGGAAGCCCTCCTCTGGGCGCGCTAGCTCTAGGTTTCCTCTTCCTTTGGGGGTCTGGTTTTCCTTGTAACTTGCGGGCTCCCCATCCCCACTCCTCTTTTTCGGAGTGCGTGCACGCAGCTCCCCCTTTCCCTTCCCAAACCTCTCACCCTCCTCCACTCTCCGGGCTCTGCCACCGCTCCTATTCGGTTCCCTCCCGGTGGTTCCTTGACACGCGTTAACCATTTGCGCTGGGTCTCCAGCTCGTTTCCACCCACCCCGCCCCACCCCACCCTGGAAACTCGTCCCAGACCGGGGGGTTCTCTACGTGGGCATCGTGGCTCTCGATCGTACGGTCCCACCAGCACCCTACCCAGTCGTTCGCATGAGTCCCAAGAAGCGATCCGCCTGCCCCTTTCTCCCCATGACTTCGCAAAGCAGGGCCCCAGCCGGCTGGGGACTCCCTCCCTCCAATAGTGGGTCCTCCCGCGAGTGGGGTACGCGGGAAACCCCGTGGAGGTTGCCTGCATTTCACTCCTTAGGCCCTCCGGGGGAAGGGTGCACTCTCCGAGGGGGGCTCTCCGGCTAATGACAGGGGAGGCAACAAGTGACATTTCCTGGGGCGGGCGGCGCGGGGGGCGGGGGGGGGGACCCCGGTATCAAGCTGAAGCTAGAGCCCCGGGGGTCTCCCTTTGGAAAAGGAGGCCGACACGGGGCCGACCCCGGCGAGGCGCCCCCTGAGCCCCCTCGGGGGCGTGTATGCGCGCGCGCGTGTGCGTGTGTGTGTGTGTGTGTGTGTGTGTGAGAGAGAGAGAGAGAGAGAGAGAGAGAGAGAGAGAGAGAGAGAGTGAGTGAGTGAGAGAGAGAGAGTGGGGAGATGGGAAGCCGGTGGAGAGAGCAAGACAGATCTCCCCAAGTCCGAAGTCTTCCCGGTGGCTCCTCCACCAGCGCCGCTAGCTGAGTTGGCCAGGAATGGAGGTTTGGGGGTGAAAGGAGGGGGCTGGGCCGGAGTCGGCAACGTGGAGGGCTGCGCGGAGGGAGGGTCGTAGAAAGAGTCGGCTGCGCTCCCCGATTCCCGCTTAGGTCCCCACCCCCACCCGGTCCCCCGACTTCACGACGCCTTCCTCCACCCCGCGGTCGTCCAGGCGCAGACCCAGTCGGACCAGCTGGAGAGGATTTGGGGGTGGGGGTGGGGGAGAGGAGGAATTGTGTGTGCGTGTGTGTGTGTGTGTGTGTGTGTGTGTCGGGGCGGGGGGGGGGGGGTCCTGGATCTCTTCCCTCCGTCGCCCTCCCTGATTGGCTGTGCGTCCCTGGAGCCAACTTCAGTCGCTCTAGTGTCTGTGGGAGCCCCGCGGGAGTGGGAGCGCCCAGACCCGGGGAGTGTGTGTGTGCGTGGGGCGAGGGAGGGAGGAGGACCCGCCACGGATCCAGAGGTTGGCACCCCTGGGGAGGGGGCAGGGAGGGGAGCGGGCCGCCCCCCCACCTCACCCCCGTAGTCTCCGCCAGGCCCTGCGCCCGCCGCCTCGGCTCCTCTCCGTCCCCCGCCCTTTCCTCCCCTCCCAGCCGCGGCCTCCCTCCTCCCTCTCTTCCCCCTCCTCCTCCCCCCCCCCTCCTTCTCCTCCTCCACCCCCCCCCCCCCCGCCCCAGCCCGGTTTCTCATTCCTGCCACTAGCGCGCTCGGCGGCTCATTCCGCGGCCGCCGCCAGCCGAGGGGGAGCGTCGCCGGCCGGGGAACGCGCGCCGCGGGGGCCGCTCGGAGCCGCCGCCGACTTGTGAATGGGACCCGCGGACTGGGGCTGGGGCTGGCACCGCTGCGCTCGCCCCGCGCCGGGGACCGCGGGCCCGGAGGTCGCGTCCGCCCGCCAGGGCCCCAGGTGAGCGCGCCGCCCGTCCGTCCCTTCCTTCCTCGGAGTGGCGGCGGCGGAGCGGTGGTGATGGAGATGGGGGGGGGGAAGGATTTGACTGGGGGGGGTGTGTGTGTGGATGTGCTGGAGCCTGCCCGGAATTATTAGGCTTCATGAATGCGAAGCGCCAAGCGGGGTGATGGTCAAAGATGTGTGGTTTTTCTTTTGGAAAAAAGAAAAAAAAAACAAAAATTGAGAGAGAGAGAGAGAGAGAGAGAGAGAGAGAGAGAGAGAGAGAGAGAGAGAGAGAGAGGGAGGGAGGGAGAGGAGCCGCGGTGGGCGCGGGCAGCGCAGTGGACAGAGGCGCCAGATGTGCGCTCCAGGACTCTTCCCCAGCTCGGGCCTTTTTATTTCTTTATTTTTCCTGGGGTGCGTGGAGGACCCTGGTACCGGGCTGGAGGGGGGAGAGTTGCACTGGGCTGGGGTAAGAAGACCGCAGAGCCGAGCCGAGCTGCGGGGGATCCTCCCAGGTGCCCCCCCACTCCCTTCCCCTTCCTAGATCACTGCAGAAGGCTCTCTAGTGCCACAGCCCCCCCTAATCCCCCCCCCCACGGTGGAGATTGTCCCCCGGGTATAAGGAGGGGGGTGGGTAACCCCGTGGAAAAGGAAGGAGGCTGAGAGCGGCGATTCCCCGCAGCGCTCCGCTAGCGTGGGTTGGAGTCCGCTCACTGCGGCTCTCGCGGGCTGCGGAGCGCTCCAGCACCCCCAAACCCAAGTGTCGGGGTTGCGATCTGCCGCCTTTCCCAGCCAGCAGCTCAGCGGTCAAATCCGAGAGCGACTCAAGACTCGGGGCTGGTCCTTTGGCTTGGGTTGGGGGAAGCCTGCCAAGGTCCACGTTAACTTTACGAACCGATCCTTCTTCTCCCCCCTCCCCACGCCCCGCGCCCCTCAACCTCTCCGCCTCCCTCCCCACCCGAAGCCCGCCGCCGCCGCCTCTCCGAGCGCGCGCCCAACCTCTCCGAAGCTCCGGGGCCCTTCGCACCCCGAATGCGAGCCGCGAGGTAGAAAGCCTGGATTCCCTCTCACCCATCCCGGAGGAGCTTTGGGAGGGTCGGCCTGGGCGTTGGGAAACCAAGAGAACCCCCCCCCACACACACACACACTAGAGAAAGTGGGGTTCCGGGGCTCGCGGGTCCATCCAGCTTCTTTGCCTGCCAGGGCTCCGATTTCGCCAAGGTTTGGCGCGCCTGGCTCGCGCGGATGAGAGATTTTTCTAGATGTTGGAGGAAAAACCCTGTTGCTTTTGCTCGTCATGCAGCAGGGATTTTCGCGGGCCGTCGTCCTGCGGTGCAGACGTTGCATCTTTTAATTATTCATTAGTGTGGTTCCTTGCACGACGGAGGGTCGCCCCAAAGGGATCGGAGTGGAGGGGTGTGTGCGGGGGGGGGGGGGGGCTGCGGGAGAGGGGGCTGTTCTTGAACCCCTGGTCATGAAGGTCTAGCTTCGCCTAAAATCTTTTCCCTTCAGTTTTCCTCCTAAAGTGTTCCGGTGGCTCTCACACACGTCTTCTGCCGTTTCTTCTGATCTTTCCTATCGGTTCAATATCAGCCAGGGCGTAAGTTTTCGGTTTAATCACAGAGATGCAACGATAATTAATCTGGCGCGAGAGGAAGGATCAATTCCTTTACTACTCCCTGCTTGCAGCTAGCAGGCATTGACGGTTTTGCGGAGTGCCAAGGCTCTCTCTCTCTCTCTCTCTCTCTCTCTCTCTCTCTCTCTCTCTCTCTCTCTCTCTCTCTCTCACTCTCTCTTGCTCTGTGCAGATGCATTCTCAGGAGCGAGGATTCTTTAGCTTCACATCAGCCAGCCTGGGCTATGATCGCTAGAGCCTTGTTAAAAAAAAAAAAAGAGAGAGAAACAGAGGAAAAGAGAAGGGACTGCCTTTCGTTTAATTAATCTAGGAATGATTGTTGCTACACAAACCAAACCGAACAAACAAATCAACAACAACAACACAAAGAACCACCGAGGTACAGAGAGAGGTTCAAGAAAGTAGCTGCTGAATCTCAGCTCTAGGGTGTCTGGTAGTCCTCTAGAAAAACAAAGGAATAAAAGTTACAGAGCCCCAGGGTCACGGTGGTGACTAAGAGGGGGTATTGGGGAGCTCCAGTCTTGTTAAGTGCCTTAAACAGATGCACTGATTCCAAGTTTTAGACTTGGCCAGTAGGCCCCGGAATTCTATCCTCCCTGCAAGACTGAAATCCTACCCTTAGTACAAAGGAATGCGAATGGTGTTCAGGAGAGACGGGAAGAAGGCGTTCGATGGCCAGAAAACTTTTGCTAGAGCGAGACTAAAGCTTCCTTTCATGCTTTTTTAGGAGAACTTGGCACATGAATGCATCAAATACATTTTGCATCCAACCTTTATTGGGATAGATAATAATTACTGCCATCAGTTGAGTTGTTAGTTCCGAGTGTGCACATTTCTAATCAGTTTATTTGTAAATGGTTGGAAAAGAAGACAAGAAATCGCCGGCCCCACCCCTGTGGGAGGGGTTGGAAGCAAGTGAACAAATGCACCCAAAGGTTCAAGAATGCAGATTTATTCCAGCTGGGTTTATTGCATACAGAGGGGGGAAAAATTGGCCTTTAGAGTAGTTTAAATAGAAGCAGTGGGCCATCTTGATAGCTCTTCAGAACTTTCATTACATTCCACATTCTTATCAGAACAGTAGACAGTAAAATTACTAGAAACCTAAATTCTCTTTTCAATTAAGATGCAATCTTTTGTTAATTTGACTTTCTTTTTTTGTTAAAGTTGATACTCTATTATTTTTCTTTTCCTTTTTTCCCCTTTGGTTATAACGCAGAACTTATATTTCTCTTCTGCTGTGATGGTTTCACATGTGTGTGCTTGATTGCTTGTTTGTGTTTTGAGGAGGTGGGTAGAGTTGGACCTCCAAGTCATGATTGGGGGGGGAGGGGTAGGAGACTACATTTCAATTTCATGCTCTTTTAATGCCCATGTCTTCATAACTCATGGTTTTTCTTTCACTTTGAATAGAATTACATGGCAGCTTTGTCAAGAGTCTAGTTTGAGGACCCTCATATGGGAAACGCCATGACTTTGACCTCATAGCCTGATTTATAATGCCAACTCGGCGCGCATAGGAGCTTCATGTGCCTTGAAACCTTGCCTATAAATACGAGTAGCTTAGGAGGCTGGCAGTTCACATAAACTATGATCGGCTATATTCAAACCTCCTTTTAACCCAGAACCACTTAAAAGCAGATCTGCCATACCTGATTTTAGTTTTCAGATACAGGAAGAAGTTCCAGGAGCATAATAATTTTTGAGTTTATTTTCAACCTTGAAAAATGTTCTCTTGGGTCCTTGGCCTTCCCCAATTATAAAATAATACTAGATAATACAATAGTGTTGTGTGGAATTGAAAAGTAGGTAGGAATCATTTCTTTGGAATCATCAGATTTGGAGAATGACTACAGATTCCCGAGTTTTTCCCCTAAAGATTTTGAGCACTGTGTATGATTTAGCCTATAATTTGCAGGAGTGAAATATAGTTGGGCTGAATTTCTCCCTTACAAAATGGGCCTTTTTTGTTTTTGTTTTTTTTGAGAAGAGTTAGCTAAACGAGAACTTCTGCTCTGTATTTCCAACTCAAAGTTAATGCCTCTGAAATGCATAGAGATATTTGGCCTATATAAACTGGCTTAACTCATTAGGGAGGAAAACCCTCAACAGGTTTGCTCAAAAGAAAAACAAGAAACAAAATGAAAATTCAATGACAATAAAGCTAGATAAGGGACACATCCTAACACCCCAGTGGGATACATGAGCCATTGTTCCATCAGGGTGACTGTGACAGTCACTCAAAGACTCCTCTATGACCAGGAAAGGCTAAAGAAAACACTTGAGGAGGACAGTTAAACATCTTTCTGCTATAATTTTTGCCCTGACATTGAATGCCTTGTGCATCTCTGGAAATGGACTCCTTTGCGGAAGATTGCACTTGTGGCCACTAGAGGGCAATGATGTCCTTCTCCAACTTTGCGTGGGGCCCATCTGCTTTTGAGGGCATCATGAAAAGCTGTTTTGTTACCACCAGCCTGGTCTGTACCTTGGGGAGGGGCCGAATTCGATCTAGTTGTGGTTCAGGCTCCGGCTCCAGCAGTGTGTTTGGATGAGCATCTTTCGAGTGGGCGGGTTTTCCTTGACCGGCAGCCTCTTCTTCTCCGCCTTGGACTTTGTTAGAAAGGTGGGAAACTCTATCACTTGAGATTGAAGCCCAGGGAAGGGGTTGGGGTGTGGGATAAACCGGGGTCGTTCGCTGTGGTCTGGGAGGATATTCGGATTTTTATTTTCTGGTAGGAAGAGCACCATTTCTGACTCCAAGGGGGAACCAGATGAATAAAGAAGCAAATTATTAGACGGCTTTTTTATGTCGTTGTCTGTTCTTTCGAGAGCATTGGAAGACACTTACAAGATATTTCTAACTTAAAAACAAACAAACAAATGGATAGTACTAGGACTTATATTTACATCTGGATATAGAATTTTATTATAACTAAATGTTTTATGGTTGCCTTCAAACCATTCTTGAGATGCTTGTCCCAAACTCAACCTCAGTTGATAGTAACATTTAATTCTGTATCGGTCCTCATGCATTGGCATTTAATCATTTGATTTTTCCTCTCAGTGATATGGAAATTACAGCTTATGATTAAACTGCATATTACAGGCTGCACAGATTTATATTTGTTACTGTGTGATAGTGTCATTATGGAGAAGTTCAGAAGAATGAAAGGAAAAAACGAATGCTATATTATAATTAAGAGGAAGCTCTATTAAAATAAGTACTGTCATAAGTGGATACTTTTTTTTTTTCCCTTTTAAACTGAGCTCAGTTGCTTCCCTAGTGGTTTAGCAGTGGAGTTCTTTGTAGCTCAGAGCTGTGCTGGAATGTGTAGACAGTTGATGTGGAAAGGATCAATGTAAATGGATTATGGGAAGGAGTATTAAGTCACTCAGTGGAAAGTAAGACAAAGTGTTTTGTAAACCAATGCTCACTTACCACTGAATAGTTTACTTAACTTTAAAAAAAAAAGCCATTTTAAATTCCAAATGCTATGAAAAATCCACACTGGAGGCAAACTACTGTTGATATTTGGTTTAATCGGACACTTGGCAGTTTTCTGGGATATGTTATTGAGATGAAGCATAGCAGTCTCTTATCCTAGGTCTAGTCTCTGCTCAAGCACAGCATTGGAACAGCAAGATATTAAATGAGATAGGAGTGGGACACCGGAGAGAAGGAAGAGGGGGAAGAAAAGCCAGAGTATGAGAGAGACTTCATGATACTATTTCTCAAGGCTCGCTGATTCCAGGTCCCTCTCACATGTTATCTCTGTCTCTCAAAATCCTCATGTAGGGTGTTTGGGATACTGAGTTCAGACAATTGCTATGGACAACTTTCTCCCTCCTCTTCCTCCTCCACTTCCTCTTCCTCCTCCTCCTCACTATTATTATTATTGTGAAAATATAGTCTAATTCCAAAAGTGTCCTGATTGTTACATGCAGTGAATAGCCTTTACTTTTCCCAACCTTCCATTTGTCAGAAATTCCCCTGACATGGCCCTCTGCATTAGAATAATTTTCACAAGCAAACAGTACCTCTCTGCCTTCAATTTGCTAGGAGACAATGGCTTCAGGCCCGGGGGAGGGGGCTCACCCCATGTGAGGATTACCAAGGAGAGCAGCTCCACACAGGGGTTGGAGATGCTCCTCCCTGGTCCTCGCTGAAAATGCAGATCTGGGCTCAGTCCATGTGAATAGAGTTAGGGTCCCTGCTTACCCGTATGACCTTCTTTGAAAGCCTGAGCTTGGAGGAAAGCAGGGAATTGGCTCAGGGGATCAAACTACAGGGTACTCAGCCCCCACTGTAGCACCTTGGGAACGTTTTACCCGTGAATGCATCTTGAGATGTTCAGCACGGTTTCCATCATCCCTGATGCTTCAGCCAGTTATTTAAGTATGGTGGATGACTCCAAAGAAGAGGCCCAGAAATGAGGCCTAGGAGTGGAATCCGCAGAGTTAGAGCCTGTCCTGGTTAAAAACTTTGATTTTTTTGTTGTTGTTGTTCATCATTGATTTATTTTTTTCTCCCTCTCGATCTTTTCAAAAAAATGTAGCGTTACATATCATTTATTTTGATGACTGAGAGAGTTTGTGCGGCTCCATTTACTTCAGCCTAGTCCCTACTCTGACCTGCTGTTAAAGGCTTCTGAATTCCAACTCCTTTGCTTTCAAATATGGGACACAGCTTCTCAGAGACTCAAGAGACCTTCTCTGTAAAACTTGACCTCATAGGATATCTGTGTTCTAGGATTATTATCAAAATAAAAATTGAGTCCGACGCTAGCTCATGCACACCACACATGCTGTGGTCCTTTCTCTGTCTCTGAACTAAACCTGGGGTTCAGTTTCATTCACTAATGATAATGATGAGATGCCAAAGCCTACGGTGAATGTTTCCTTCGGTGACACACCATTCACTGGTGCCTGCCTGTTCTTTTTATGTTATGAATGGTTTGCTGAGTTTAAGTGATCCGTGCCTCTGCCGTTTCCAGTAGTCAGGAGGCAGTTGAGGTTTTTAGATTCTGGACAATGCGTGCCTCCTTCCGACTTCTGCATGTTTACCCTCTGTTCCCTTCACATACGGGGTGCTGTGGGAAGTTACCCTGAAGTAATAGCTGACTAGAATAACTGGCTGCCCAGGCGTGGTGGAAATATCCCCCACAGGTTTGCCATCCGCTAAGAGGAGCCTCATTACTATTCTAGACTGGCTTAAAAGATAATTAGTCTCTTGATAAATTGCCTCCATTTTTGAAAGACCGTTCCTGTTTATTTTTCCAGGTAAAGGTAGTTTGGGATCTTCAGGGGTTTGAGCAGTGACAATATTAACTCAGGAAGAGACAGCAGCTAAAGATGATGCCTTTGGCCTCATGGTTCCTGTCCTCCACCTGCCCTGGCAGATGCATAGTGCTTTGGCCTCCTGTTACCAAAAATAACTGGAGCCTCATTCTCTCCCCACCCTGGATGGTTTTCCAACTGTTTTCACACCCACTAGCACAGCCAGGCTGGGCCTTTCCAAGGTTCCCGGGTCTTCCTGGGTTCTGTTGTTTCCCATCTGTGGCCTGCTTGTGGCCCCTGATCCTTCCTGTCAGTGTCTGGAAGTGGACAGGAATATCTGCCTGGGTCTGCTTGGAAAAGGGAGGAGGTCCTACTACATGTAGGTGTTGTATTCAGACCTTATTGATTCTGCCACAATGCAGGAATGCAGGACTGTTCTCTCTGAGTTTCAGAAGAGGGGGAGTGCTTGGCCAGGGATGGAGGACCTTTGTCTAATCTTGGAAGGGTGAGATGAAGCTGTGACCCGAGGTTCACACGTTCCTACTCTGGATGGATGGGGGTCACCTGCTGGGGCCTCTCTAGTTCTTGTGGGCAACATGGCAGGACAGAAGAGCTGGGTTGCTGCCTCCACTGTGAGCTCCGTCATCATCACTATTATTATTATTATTGTTATTATTATTATTGGAAAGTATACTCTTATTCTAAAAATGTCCTGATGATTATAGGCAATAAATAGCCTTTATTTTTCCCACTAATCCCTAATCTTCCACTTGTCAGAAATTGTACACAGTCTTAAAGGAGAGCTTCTAAGATCTCTCCATCTTTTTTTTTTTTATTTTGCTAGTCCTAGGGCTTGAACTCAGGGCCTTTTGCTCAAGGCTAGCTCTCTGCCACTTGAGCCACAGTGCCATTTCTAGCTTTTTTTCCCTGTGTATATGTTACTGAGGAATTGAACCCAGGGCTTCATGCATGCTAGGCAAGCATGAAGTACTCTACCACTGAGCCACTTTCCCAACCCCTCTACATCTCTTTTCTCAGCAAGCTTTCTTTTTTGCCAGTAAACTTACAGTATCTTAAAAATCCCGAGGCCAGCCTGCTAACTGCCTCTCAGAGTACCTGTGAGGCGGACGGGTGGTCCATTAACTCTGTTCATTGAAATGCTCCTTTGGGTGAAGGAGGAGCTAACAGTGCTCTGCTCTGGTGACTTACTTCTGTGGTAACTTTGGTAAACAAATTATAACTGAGTAACATTTAGTCTCCCAACACCTTTTCCCCACCTCCTGAGTGGTCCTACAGTTGTTTTTAAACCTGGGAATGGGTAGTAGTTAAAATGTAGCATTTGTTTGAACACATAGGTAGTTTCTGGATACTGCTGAGAGGATTATATACAATATAGGATTTACATTGAGTATAATTAAAGGTTGAACTAGGAAGATTATGACCAGTATCCTCTCTCCCCCTGTGTGTACCTATACTTGAACTTTCACTGGGTATTCACTTGGCTCCTGGCTAGAGCTGTCCCACTTGAACCACACCTACATTCTTGGCCAGCATCTTATGAGCGGTAATAAAATAGACTTTTCCAGCTCCCTACAGTTGGTAACTGAACGAGATGGGATCCTCCCCCTAACCCCAAAGCTTGGATGCGGTGTCAGAATACTCCCGCCGTTCGTAGCGTCAGCAAGCCTGATGACATACGGCATCCAGGCCTTGTGCCATCTTTGCCTCTCTCACTTGCTGACCTGTCATTACTCCCTTTAACAAACGCATGTTAAGGGAGATGCCCTCTCACAGTGGCTCTGTGGTTATGTCTGATTGGATGTGACACTTTCTGCAACGAGTGCAGAGGACCCAGTTTAAATGAAGTTGAACTCTCAGGACTCAGGTGCATGAAGTCCTTAATCTTGAGTCCCCAGCCTTTCCGATCAACGATGATGAGGAGATAAAGGTCCAGACATCCAGAGAAGAACTCATACTTGGCCAAGGCTACATAGTCATTTAGAGACAGATGACACAGAAGTGATGTGTTTTCTTGGCTTTTAACCCAGTCACATTTCACAGTCCCTGAGCAAAATGTGTGTGTGTGTGTGTGTGTGTGTGTGTGTATGCATGCGCACACACATGTACAGGTTTGAATTGCATGTGTGAGTGCTTTTATTTAAAACAGTTACATTTTGTAGATGAATTCATGGTCGGATTTCTAAAAAAATACTTCATATATATGTAGATAGATATATATACATGTGTGTATATATATATGTAGATACATACAGAACCATACATGTATCTATGCATCTATTATTATATTTATATATATTATAGGTATATATATTTATATATATTATAGGTATAAGTCTGTCAGTCAGTCTGTCTAGATATCTAGAATTCTATCTAGATATACTTACATATATTCTAGTATAAGCTTGCCTAGCTAACTTGTGAGAACTCTTTATGAGACCTTTCACAAACACCTTGCTTGGAAGTCCACGGTCAGCCCAATGTTATTTGCTATGCCATTTGATAGCATTCTGCAACATGTACCATTTGATCCCACAGTTCAGAGCTGACCTACTTTATAGTCATCTTCTCAGCATCTACCTTTCTATATCTCTTCAGAGGACAGACTGAGAAGACGTTTATGAAAGCAGGCTTTCCACAATGACATAAAAAAAACCTCTGAAATAATGTATTTGTAAAGCAGAAAATGTTTCTGCAGGCTTCCCGTTTGGAAGGTTTCGATCTAGATTGGTCAGCCCTTTGGCTTTGGACCTATGGCGAGGTTGCACATGATGGTAGGAGTGTGTGATGGAGCAGAATTGCTCACTTTATCACCAGGGAGTAGAGAAAGGGAAGAGGAGGAGACCCAGGTCCTACAGCCCCCCATCCTGTAGCACCCCACTGTAGACCTAACTTTCTGGCAGATGTTCAAGATTGAGACTATAGCAGCGTTCTTTTCCTTGCCTGTCCGATACCTTCACAGAGTTCACTGGCAGGATTTGGCTTGAAATTCACTTTGAACCAGACTCCTCATCCTTCATTAACCAAGGGCTCTGTGTTGGATATAGAGAGGGAGTGAAATTGCCAGAGCCTTTCTTCAGTGAACTGACAGCATCAGGAGCACAGATAATCTTCCGTCTTGTCGACAAGACTAGAATGTTGTCTGGAGTGATGTTACAAATGAAATGCTCATATATTAAGCTGCAGGAAAGACAGGCCGTGTCCAGTGCAGTGATCAAAGCCAGTCTGGGACAGAAATCATAAGAATTTTACTCCTATGTGTTAGGTCGGAGACCTTAGAGGCCACATCGACTGAAGCACTAAACCAACAGCAGTGCCTACTTCATAGAAAAGGGCTGAAGACCGGAATCTAGGCTGCTGGCCTCTAGGTGATCAACTTCCTCCTATACACTTCTTTTATTGCAGCCTGGGGCTACATTACATTAGCTTTTATTGCCAGCCACATCACCCAGAGGACTTATGCAGACTTGTGCACCACCATTTATTTGTTTATTTGTTTTTCCTTATGTGCTGCTGTGAAGCCACATTTTCTCCCACCTGTCTCCATGCACAGAAGACATGATAAGGTACCTCACAGGTAGGGTAGGTTCTGAAGTCAGGCTATACTACTGCACATCCTGGCCATAGCACTTACCAGCTGAGTGAGTTTCTGTCTCTTTGCCAGTGCCCTCACTATGCTGGAGATGATATCCCTATTTACTTATCGTGTAACTGATAGTAAATTATATAAATTATATCAGTATATAAGACTTCTTGAGACAGAGAATACAATAGGGTTGCTGTCATTAGTCTCTTTTCTGTTATGTTCATATTTTTAGGTTCAGTCCGCTGATCTAGTGCACCACAATATTTTAAATTTTAAATATTTATTTTGCTATCTAACATAGCTGTTATTCTTTGCAACCTCCTTCTTAGCATTGGTTTATGCAGGCATCTTCCATGCTTAGCAAAAGCATAAATAGTCAACATAAACAAAATATCTAGGTACAGCTAGGAATAACAACTTGTTTTACCATATAAGACTTTGATTTAGTGATTCAATACCTTGGAAGATTCCCTTCTGCATGTTATCAATTCCACATAGTGCATTTTTCTTTTTCATTGTATAACATGAGAATCACTATCCTGTGTTTATAGACTCCATCTTCTATAGAGGAAAAAAAAAGTGCTTTCTTTGTAATCAGAGACTTAAAGGAGTCGAGAGTCCTGAAGTGGTAGGGCATGCCTTGAATCCCAGCCACACAAGAGATTACTGATAGGGAGAATGCAAATTCAAAACCCACACTGGGCAAAAGCATGGGATTCTGTCTGAAAAGTAACTAAAACAAAATGAGCGTTGGGGCATGGCTCACAAGTATACTTACCTAACAAACAAAAGGGCCTAGAGTTGAACCCCCAGTATTTCCAACTAATAAGTAGATAATAAACACATACACAAATAAGCAAATAAACAAGCAAACAAATAAAAATAGACAGTTGTTCTACTAGTTCCCCTGGAAGACAGAATATCAACTCAGTCCCAACTTGTCAGTGTGGTCAGTTTGTATTCAGTATCTTGCTTGCACACACGTGCATAGTCACTCACAGGTCTTTCTGGAGAACTCATTCTGGGCATTGTAGCAATGATGATAGAAGCACTTGATCTGCAGGATCCGCTGGTGTGGAGTAGGCAGTAGCCATCTGTGTTTGGCAGGGACAGCCATGGCGTCATGGTGGGATTTGACCTGTGGTTATCACTGCTTGGCCTCTTCATATTCCTGATGGTTTTCCTTTATTTATTTAATTTTATTGGTCGTGGGGCTTGAACTCTGGGCCTGGGTGCTGACCCTCACTCTTTAGCTCAAAACAAGCACTCTACTACTTGAACCACAGTGTAACTTCTGGTTTTCTGGTGGTTTATTGGAGATAAGAGTCTCACGGACTTTCCTGCCCAGGCTGGCTTTGAACCATGATCCTCAGAGCTCAGCCTCTTGAGTAGCTAGGAGTACAAGCTTGAGCCACCAATGCCTGGATCCTGATGGTTTCCTAAGACTGCTTTTCCAGGCGTTCTGTAACAGTTGTGCTACTCAAGTTCTGTTTTTATTGCTTTCAACTAGAGAAGCACAGATCCCCACATATCCTTGTAAGACTTGTGAGCAGGAAGGGGACCCACCACAAAATACTGAGGTTTTTGGCTCTTGAGCCTCCTCAAAGCTGAATAGAATGAATGACCATCGATAGGACTGAGGATGAAGCAGGTGTTCCCGCTGAACATCAATGAATTCAGTGGGTTGAGCAACGATTGGGCAGGCCCATCAAGACCTGGATAGAAGCTTCTTGATTCAGCTCAGTGGATGAGGGGTTACTTTCAGGGCTGGACACAGAAGACAGCGTTACAGAAAGGTAGATGGCAAATAGTTTCTTGGAAGGGATGGTGGTAGCTGTTGGAAATGCTCCATGGAATCTCTCCAATGCGAGAAGCGCCAAAGATGCAATACACAAACTCTCCAGGCATTGAAAAATGCAAGTGGCCTCTTCATACAAATGGACAAGTAGTTCTAAGTCATGTCTCAGCTTCAGTAGCCCTGAGGCATATTCCTCCATATTGGCTCAATATATGGGTCAGGCAGGTGAAAGGTCTCAGTGCATGTAAATGGATGAGTGTGAGCAGCAGGAATACACAAGCAAAACAAATCCTTCTGGAGTTAGATCCACAGCATCCTGGGACAACCTTTTTGACCCACTTTGGAAAGGAATTATCTGTCTAAGAAGTCTAGGCCTGGCTGTGGAGCGAGCCCAGGGTTTCAGAACTTTCAAGTCTTTGTAACCTAATGGGTCTAGTAGTTGAGCCATATGAGGGCTTTGACTGGTGGGGCGGGGTTGGGGGTTAGGGGCTGGTTGGGTTACTCACCCAAATTTGACCTACTTGTCACCAAACTCTTGGAGCCATGGAGTTCAACATGGAGTTCGGTTCTGGTCTGCCTGGACACAAATCCAAACAACTGATGAAGACTGACTAGACATATTTAGGTGAAGATGGTAGTAGGGTTGCCAAAATAATATCAGCAGCTAATTTCCCATGGTACATTTATTGCAACATATATTTAAAGGTTTTAAGCAATATATTTCATTGACAATATTAACAGAACTACATTTGAACTCCAAAGCCACGTTGAACACTGAGGTTCCATTTCTACAAACAATTCTCATTCATTCATGCTTTGCCTCCCAAATATCCCAATAGGAATGAGAGATTCTTCTTAAACTGTCTGACTCTACTCTTTGGTGTGAGCTCAGTTGTGGTAGAAGATATAATCCTCATTTTCATGATTACTTTTGGGAACTTATAAAGGCGCTATATGAATGAAGTGTCACTATTAGTAGTATTATCTTAGAATAAAAAATTGCTCTTTAGCACTTAGAGCCGGACAAGTAATGCACTGGTGATTCTTGTGTTTAATTCATTATGGCTCCTACTGCACCCCTTGCAGATTATCTTCAGCTTTAGCAAATCTCAGCATTGGGGAGGACTAGTCAGATCCTAATGCTGCCTGAGATGCTACATCTTTGGGGTGAGGGATGGACCAAATTATAAGGAATCATTTCAGCTGCCCTTTCCTCCTCACCCCGACTCCCATTGTGCCCCGCATCGGGAGCCACAAGGGCAACTGATTTTCACTTACAGAGAGACATGCCCTTTGTCCCTTTCTTCATGGGTGCGGAGCTTCTAGCTTGTTCCTCACGAATGGAGAAAGATCACCTGTCAGCGAGTTTGCGGCCAATTGCTGACCAATTTTTCCTAATAGTCTGCTCTGTGGGTTCCCTCCCTCCCTTGGGCAGACCAGTGGCACATGGAAAGGCTTTGGTGATAAATAGCTGTGTGGTCTTGGGCAAGCCAATTACCCTCAGTTTCCTCATCTGTAAAGTGGCCTTTTGGGTCGTGTCCAGCTCAGAAAGAAGTTGGCTCTCAAGCCTTTGTCTACAAATCACTTGGCATGGTGCATGGTGCTTTCTGACCCGTGCGATTCAGCATGGAGGGGAGGGAGTTAGGCGGGATGTGAATGCACAGATTTGTCTACGCAAGTAGCACAGATGTCCACAGAACCATAGCGGGGTGCAATCTTAGCAACCTTTGTGGAGCCTTTTCCTTGAATATCCAATTCAGGGCTAGTTCCTTGCAAGCCTTTTCAGGGTGTGGAACAGGAGCCTTGCTGGACTCAGTGCTTTTAGTGCATTTTGGCCCAGCACTAAGAGAAACTGGTAGGAAGAGGCAAAACCTTTAAGAAAACAAACAGGAAAAAGATCATGATAATGATGATAAAGCCAGGATCAGGGTATTGGTCTCTGAAAGCTGAGGTATCCTGAACAGACACTAAATACGCACTCTGCACTCAGCACTTTGCATGAATCATCTCAATCCATCTTCCAGACAAGCTCAATGAGGTAGAAGTTGTAATAATCTCCATTTATAAAAGATAGAAACCAAGCTTGAGGATAGACAACTTTTCCCAGTGTTGTGCTGTTAGTCCGTGGACAGGCAAAGATCCTTGCATTTTTCATGTCTCTGTGTTGGGATTTAAGATGTTTGCGAGTGTTCACGAGACTTAGTACAGATTGACCCTGCATTCTGTGAAGTGCCTTACTGAGTGCCCAAGATGGAGCCTGGGATTTCTATAGGTTTTCTCAATTCATCCTCCCAATCCCATAAATAAGAACCCGAGATCACACAGTTGGCAATGTCAAAAGATTTGAATTTCAGGATGCGCTTTGAAGACCCAGCAAACTTTTCCTATGACTTGGAAAGTACATTGAGATGGATAGATTCTTGGCTCTCTTCTCACTTACCCAGGATGATTTAAAGATGACACAGAGTGTTATGTTTTCTGTGATATATTCATGCAACTTAAATATTGAAGAAAACGTGTTAGGCCAAAAAGAAGTTGTATTTCCCAGATTCGTTTTTTCCCCCCTCCTCATGAAGTTTTGGCTCCTGTCCAGCCCTAACATAAATGAAGAGCAAGAGTGTTGCATGGTATCATGGATTCTTCACCCAGGATTCACTGCATGCTTATAGAAGCTGAGCGTAGAGCTATGCCTTCAGGGTTTGCCCCTCATAGGAGCTAGCTACTTTCTGAGATGCTGTACCCTGGGTCTGTTAGGTGAGTTGAAAAGATGGGAGCAAGGATCTTATGTCAGGGGTTGTGATGAATAACTTTAGGGCCCAAGGTTTATAGAATAATAATCTAGTGAAGAACCCGTGCTGAAAGAAAAAAAAACACACAAGCAGCTAAAGAATTGAAGCTGGATTTTATTTTGGAGGAAATGAAGAGGCACTTCAAGCTAGGACAAATGCAATCGTAAACATCAACAAAGAAGTGTTTTTGAAGAGACAAAAGTCACCAAAGTGTTTCTGCTTTGCCTTTCTTTTCTTTTTCTTTCCCTGTTATAATATTCTATTCTTGGGGGATTTTTTTGGTCTGTCTTCTATTGGTTCCCATCTGTTTATAGATCACTTCATTTTTAACCATCTCATAAGGAAGCCTCTTTGTCCACACTTGACTTTCTTATTAGGTAGAGTAAAAGGATTAGGAGGTAAAATTTCCTCTGCAGAGAACTGTGGAAGGGAGCATCTAAGGAGAAGGTTTCCTTGCTCTGCAGCCTACATGTATTATTCTCCTTCTTGGCCAACTCTTTGGGACAATTGAAGCCAAAATAGGTGGTAAGCTCTTGGAAACTCAGGTTTTCAGTTTTGTCAAGGACGCTTCTAAACATTGTCCTATAACTCATTAAAGTGAGTAAAAATGTGAACTGATTAAATTCATGGAAATGGCATCACTCTTCAAGAATTGCCTCTTTGCTTAATGTTGAAAATGTTGATAGCATCTCTAGTATTGTTTCCCCTGCTTTTCCATTTTTCCATTTGCATGGGAAATGATTTGATTAACATGTGGACTTTTTTTTCTTTAACTGAAGACGATGTTCCTTCTGGGTAAATGGCATTGATTGCAGCCGGTGGCACTGCCAGGCATGCTTTCTGATGCAGGGCAGATGGATTCGGGTGCAAAGCTGAGCCATGTTGGAACTGATGACGTCACCTGTGTTTTTGTACCTCCTGTCAAGGCTCAGCTGGGTTTCCTGCAAAGGTGCATTTGTGGATACCATCCACCCCTTCTCACCTGTGAGAGATTGTGCTAATCCAACTTTAATTTTCCAAATTGAACAAGAAATGAGTTGGTTGGACATAATCACGTCTGCTGCAGAAGTGCCAGACTGCGGGGTTAGGGAGCGGTGACTGTTGTGCTGTGGCATGTCTTTGTGTTGTCCAGTGAACACTTGGAGGTCTGCTAGCTTGCAGGACTCCACAAGTCCCCCTGGGATATTCCTAGGGACCAGTGCCCTAATAGGCTCCTTATACACACACACACACACACACACACACACACACACACACACACACACACACACACACACTTCCAACCTGTATAACACCTTTCAGCCTTATAAAATCTGTGCTGTAACCTCAATGAAGATATCATGGGCTGGGAAAGTGGCTCAGTGGTAGAGCGCTTGCCTTGCATGCATGAGGCCTTGGGTTCGATTCCTCAGCACCACACAAGCAGAAAAAAAAGCAGGAAGTGGTGCTATGGCTCAAGTGGTAGCATGCTAGCCTTGAGCTGAAGAGCTGAGGGACAGCACCCAGGCCCAGAGTTCAGGCCCCATGACTGGACCCCTCTCCCCCAAAATAAAAAGATATCATGACTAGATGCTGTGACTGTCAAGGTAGGCCTAGAAATCCAAAGTTGTTTTGGGGCAACAGAACTAGGAACCTTTCAGACACAAGTATCAAGAAACGGCTTTCAAGCTATTAGCTATCTCTAATGCCAGAATTCTTCAGGCCTCACATTTCTGTAAGTTAACTTTTGATGGCATTTTCCCCAGAAACTTACTCTTAAACCTTACAAGACCCAGAGCACTTACTAATATATTGTTTACAAAGCGATGTTGGATTACTTCATATCTCTGTGGGTCATTTTTTTTCATTCTTTCTTTTGGACTCGTGGATGTGATTTAAAGTGATTTAAAATCAGTTCCCTATGAGTACAACAACAATAACAAAAGGATTCACCGTTCCTTGACAATCTTGGCTTTAGGTTCATGACTTCTACAAGCATAGTGGGAGAGCAGTGGTCAAAAGCCCATGTACTTGGTGGGCTTAGATGAAGTACTGCGTAAAAAGCGTGGAGATGCCAGCAGTGGCCTTTGGTGTGCGGCCATCTGTACAGGACATGCGTTGGTTCCACTTGAGTGACAGCAGCACCTACCAAAGGCTAGATGCGTAGTGAGGACACATGCTAGGCGGTGTCATTGCGGCTGGATATCTGAGAAAGTTCACTTCAAGGAGAGATGGTTTCTTTTGGCTGATGGTTTCAATGGTCCCTTGTTTCTATAGTTTCTGGGCTATGCTGTGGCAGGAAATGATGACAAGGGAGCAGAATTGATCACTTGGGAAGCACTCAGAGCAAATGAGAATGAGAAGGGCAGTAGACAATAGCCCCTCTATACGGTATTTTCACAATTAAAACAACAACAACAACAACAACAAAGAAACACACACAGAGAAGATAAGAATCCCCGAGGATTCACTCCCTCCAACTCATGCCTCTTACATCTTCATCACTTTCCAGTATCACTGGCTTTATAGAGGTTCACTCACTCACTTTCCAAAGCCTCACTACTAAACCTTGCTCTATTAGATATCAAGCTATCAACACAAAACCTTTCAGGGCCATTGCAGATTCAGTACTTAACAAATGGTAGCAGAGGCATTTTTTAAAAAAAATATTTCTTTTCTGTAGAGAGGAATGCTAGATATAATGTTTCTCTCCCTCTCCCCCTCCCTCTCTCTCTCTCCCTATCTCTTTCTCCCTCTCTAGATAATTCAACTACTGAGTGACCCTTTGGGATTTGCACCCAAGTTCAGTGACATCAATATATTTGTTTCTTCCCATGCCATTTGCTGAGTTTTGCAGAGCAATTTCCTTCTTCTGCACCACACTCTTACCTGGATTTTAGATTGAGAGATTTTTTTTTTCATTGCTTGCAAACATTCTGGGCTTTACTTTAGAATGAAATTGATGTAAATAATGTGTTGTTTCTCAGCATAAATTATGGGTTCATAACTCTGAGGATATTAAGAACTCAATTTGCTCTTCCATATCCTTTGTCCCTGAGCTTTTATGTTTCTAATTGAAATTTCAGGATAAATCTGTGGAATCAGTGCTGTTCAGTATATTATGATGCAAAGCATAAATCAAAATCACCTATGTAATTCCCACTTTCCTGGTAAATGTAAAGTGTAACAAATAAAGTACTTAGTACTATATTTCATTTAAGCTCATATATCACATCACACAACGTATTATAACAAAAACTATTAATTTATGACCAATATAAAATTAACATGATATTACATGCTTCTTCTATTCTTCATTTTTCAAATATGGAGTGTGTCTTACACTTACGTCATTTGGGATCAGATGCATTTTGATTGTACAAGAAGTATGTGTAGATGGAGCTGGTGACTCATACCTGTAATCCCAGCTACTCAGGGGGCTGAGATCTGAGGATCAGAGTTTGAAGCCAGCCCAGGTAGAAAACTCCATGAGACTCAATTAAGCACAAAAAGTCTGAGCTAGAACTGTGGCTCGAGGGGTAGAACACTAGCCTTTATCACAAAAGTTCAAGAACAGAGCCCAGGCCTGGAGTTCAAACCCCAGGACCAGAAGAAAAAAAAAAAGAACTATGTATAGATTGTGACTGGACACTATAAACGGTGCCAGTTTCAGCTTTTTAAGGGAAAGTTTATCCAAGGAATTTCTTAAAAACCACTATTGATGTGGGAGATACTCAGCTCAGAACATTGTCATGATATCTGATCTCGTTGTCAGAATCAGAATGACCTTGTATTTCCACCTCTGTCTTTCACACAAGGAGATACAAAACTCAGAAACATCTCAGATGATGTAGCATACTGAGCACTGCAGCATTTACTTAGATGCAGAGTTAACACATTTTGTCTTCCTGTCCAGGCATACTTATAAACTACTGTAATCTCCTAACAGCAAAAAGGAGGTTGGTGACAAGGACAATGATGAAGCAGCAGTAATAACATTAACATAACAATCCTGTTAACACCTGACAGGAGTAGGTTTAGGACATTTTCTCCTACTTGTCTGATACACTCCTGTTCTGTCACATTTCATACAAAGTCCTTTGAAATGAGGAAGGCTTAGTAACTCAATCAGGTTTTGCTGCTTCTCCTGTCTAGTTCATCCAGGAAATCAGGTTTCTGTGAAGGTCAGAGAGTTCCAGTGGGACACATGAATTATGAATACTGAGGTAGAATGCAGTGGTGTTTGGGTGCATGAGCAATTGCTATTTATTTGTTTAGGATCATGCAATAGAGGCACAGTCCGATGGAGATTCTTCACTTCTGCTCCTCGTTGAGCTGAAGGCAGGTTGAATGGGGTTGGAGAAGCCACTTTCAAATTGTTTTTTTGGTGGAAGGTAATTTCTGGCTGAGAGCAGGGAGCTTCACTGGAACTTACCTGGCAACTCAGGTTCTCATCCACCTGGCCTCTAGTTGGCCTCTAGTTGATCTGTAGCAGGATAGTTGGGTACTGAGAAAACATTTTTTTTTGTCATTCATGAGGCTTGAATGCAGGTTCTGGGTGTTGTCTCTGAGTTCAAGGCTAGCCCTCTACCACTTCAAGCCACAGCTCTATTTCTGGTTTTCTAGTGCTTAATTGGAGATAGAGCCTCACAGACTTTCCTATCCAGGCTGACTTTGAATGGTGATCCTCAGGTCTCAGCCTCCTGAGTAGCTAGGATTACAGGCTTGAGCTACCAGTGCCTGGCTTAAAAGCATATATTTGAAAAGGATAGTGCTAAATGAGCAAGCACTCTGTGATTTTGTTGCATTATACTTGTCTCTGGGTAAAGTTAGTCATGTGACCAAGTCCAAAGTCAGTGTATAAAGATCTCTAGGGCATGATTGATTGGAGGTCCTTTTATATAATAATCTCCCTCACAGCCTTTATAAAAAGAAGGTAAAGAAACACGTCGGGGAGTGTGAGTTTCAAGAAGTTAAATAGTTAAAGAGTATAAAGAAGTGGCAAGAAATCTACTCTCATCTCCATTCCTCTATTGACACTATGGGATTTATTGAATAGGATATTTTTTAAAGTCAATAGCTACATAGATACCTGAATAACACAGGGGTGAATTTTCAAGATGGATAAAAAGTTTGATGCTTTAGAGTTTCCTTAATTTAGAATGAATGTTCTTGGATTTCAGGATCAGAAGTTTTCCTTTGGGAAAGCTGCAGCATTCAGACATATTTTGAAAATGAGAGCCTGTAATGACTGATTATATCAAAGGGTCCTCACTTTCAAGTTTATCATTCAAGCTGTGAATGATACTGCTGTTAGGAAGACACGAGTACGTTACACAGCTATGAGTGAAATGTGTCCTTGAAAGAAAGCAAAGCAATCAGAGTAAAAATGTATCATCAGTTCATTCCATCCAGCCATTCATCTACCCACCCACCCACTCATCCATCCATCTATCCATCATCCACCTACTCCCTCACCCGTTCATTCATCCATCCTTTCCCTTAGCAAAACTCATATGCACTGATAATAATCTAGGCTGTGGCTGTAAGTAGGAACAATACAGATATGTGCTATTTCTATAGGTCTTTTGTTTAGACAATACAACTTATGTTTGGTTGCAGATAATACAAAAACAAACAAGAGAAGAAGACAATTTTTAGTCTTAGGGTGACCAGTGAACTGAGGCAATCAATTGTTTCCAGAAATGATGTTGACTTGGGAGGTGATAACTTACCATCTCTGTTCAGAAGAACACTGTCCCCTACAATGAGGAAGACTTCAGTGATGACACTAAACCATTGTTAACCCTTAACGACAAAGTGATGAGCTAGAAATGGAGAAGACAGAAGGAAACATAGAAAAAAGAAGAAAAATGAGAAGTAAGGGATAAATAGAGGGAGGGAAGGAGGATACAATGAGTATCAGGGCTAACATTATTTTATGAATGATGATGGATGGGGGGAAGTTTTCACTTGGGTGAAAATCTCAAAACTCCACAGGAGAAGAGAAGAATAGCTGATGTCCCAGACCATATCAGTGATCTGCCTAGAGAAGAACCTGGGCCTCTTGGATCAGTCACCTGCTTGGGTATGTTTCTCTCTCCTAATAGTTACTAGGTACTGTTATGTCCAGGAAGGTCCATCTTTGGAATGATGAATTAGAGCATCCCCATATCTCCTGAGGTCCTGAGAGGCTGGTAGAGGTGGAAAACAAATTTGCGTAAATAAATGGTTAGAATGGAAAAGAAATTATGTGAACATAGCTCCTCTGAGTAATGAATAACAGCTTTGCGGTGATGCCTGGAAGAATATAACCACACATATTTGAGGGATTGCTTCGAGGAAGAAAGTTATCAGATTTTCACCTCTGACAATATATAAAAAAAAGCAACTAAATGTGAGTCTCAGGATGAGAAATTTAGATTAAATCTGAACTGCTCCCTTGATAAGAGGTGTTAGCTATAAGGGGAAGGGATGAAATTGTTTTCTCAAAGGGCATTAAACATAGGAATCATTCATCCATCATAGATATCGTCGATAAACGCTGCTCCGGTGGGAGATGCCCCTGGCTACCTTTGTACTCCTTCAACTTCACCATTTCTTAGTGCTTCTTCTCTCTCTCTCTCTCAGGAAGAGAAGCTTTTTTTCTCAGTCTATCAGTCAGCTTTGCATTACTATAATGAAAGCTGCTTGTGAATAAAGAGAGGTGTTTTTTCTTTGTATTTTTTTGTTTGTTTTGCTCATGATTTTGGATGTTCAAGATCATGGTGGCCCCAGGCTTTAGGCCTCTGGCAAGGAGAGCACATCGTGTTGGAAGTACCATTATGAAGGTTTACATCTGCCATAATGAAGCCCAGGAAGGGAGCTCAGGCCAGGCCTCACAAGCCATCCTGAAGACCCCCCCCCCCCCCCCACCGCCAATATCCTATGAACTTCCCACCAAGACTGTTTTTATTTTTCACATATATATCACCTTCCAATACTGCCACCCTGGGTGGGTATGCAGCTTTTACCTAATAAATGTTTGGGCAGCACCCCTCCAAACCAGAGGATTGATGCTTTCTTCATCTGGAGTTGTTCCTGTAATCACTAGAGATTCTTGGCACTGTCATCCTTAGTATTTTCCTCCATATTACCCACGTGGCCAGGAGTGATTCATAAAGTTCATGGCATCATAAACTACCCTTAAATAGGAAAATAGGATCATTTACTGTAGTCTAGATTCCAATGATAATGACATCATCCACCCAGGTATTTACACAGAGGCAAATGAGCTCGGAAACTTCTCTTTCAGAACTCACTTCCTGTTCACGATCAGTTATTCTTATCTCTGATATTTTCTTCATAGGACCTTTCTAATTCTAGTTATTTTTGTCCAAGACCCATTTTTTAATATCCTAGGTTCATCCTTAATCTCTTAACTCTTCTTCTTGCCTTTGACCTTCAACTGTGACATTTACTGTCCTGCACTTGAGTGGGTAAAGACTTGGCAGGAGAAATCATTCCTGTTACTTCCATGTTTAGGTTGTACTGGGTACAGGGACATAATTGCAGCCAAGGAGCTTAAGGAAAAGAAGGAAGTTTTGGCCTTATGTCAAACAGCTCCAAAGTGTTTTCAGCTTTTGGAAAGATGAGCTATAGGACTGAAACCTTTTTTACTTTTTCTTTTTTTTTAAATTATAAAGATGCTGTATGGGGGGGGTGGGGGGGCTGGGAAGGTGGCTCAGTGGTAGAGCGCTTGCCTTGCATGCCTGAGGCCCTGGGTTCGATTCCTCAGCATCACATAAGCAAAAAGCAAAAAGCCAGAAGTGACGCTGTGGCTCAAGTGGTAGAGTTCTAGCCTTGAGCTGAAGAGCTGAGGGACAGTGTCCATGCCCAGAGTTCAGGCCCCACGACCGAACTCTCCCTCCCCCCCTCAAAAAAAAGATGCTGTACAGAGGGCTTACAGTTACATGAGTAAGTTAATGAGTACATTTCCTGTTGAGCATTGTTACCTTCTCCTTTGTTTCCCCCTACTATCCTTTCCCCCTTACCTCCCCACTCCCCCCCTCCAATCTCCCGCCCCCACTACCAAAATTGGAAAGTTCATTTTCAACATAGTGTGTTGTAAGACTCATTGTTACAACGGGTCAATCTGTATCCTTGTTTCAGCATTTTGTTATTTCCCTACCCCTTTCTAAATTAGAAAAATGTATATACGAGATACAGGGCACCGGAATCAAATAGCATGACAACAGGGGTTATACCACGGAGGAAGAACACATAAAAGACACAAAAGAAATCACATAGTACATTAAAAACAATAGTGACTAAAAAACCTTTTGTGTCTCTATCTTGGGGTTCATTTTGCTTAGCATATGTTCATATGATCATGTAAGATTATGCTAAAAGGACTGAAACTTAAGAGTGCTGTGAACTCTCATTTTATTTCTCTATATCACATGCGGATCTATCTACATCTATTTCTTGTCAGGTGTTACTGCTGAAAGATCTTCTCCAGTTCACCAATCAATGATGTAATGAACACTGAAAGTTTCTGAACATACCTCTTGTGCTTTAAAATTACCAAAGCAAGACAACCTTCTTCCTTCCTTCCTTCCTTCCTTCCTTCCTTCCTTCCTTCCTTCCTTCCTTCCTTCTTTCCTTCCTTCTTTTTGAAAAAGAGTCTCCATGTATAAGGTATTTGTTATGTCCTATGAATACACGAATGTCTCAATTTTAGCCATGTGTTTATATTCATGGTTGATTTTGGGGTTAGGATAAAACAAATAAAATGTAGCACATTAATCCTCAGACAGGTGAGGACCTCTTCAGGTGGTTGGCTAAAGGGACAAATTAATTTATATTCTACTTTCCTAGGCTTCCCCTGATTTTTAGTCTACCTTCATTTAATATTGTTTACTCTCCATGACAAAAGTAATCTGGCATCTTACAACAGAATTTATCTCCAGTGTGGATTCTGTGACACCTTATTGGCATTCTAGTTCACAGTTTGCTGTGCCTCTTTTTTTTTTTTTTTTTGCTGGTTGTGGGGCTTGAGCTCTGGGCCTGGTTGCTGTCCCTCAGCTCTTCAGATCAAGGCTAGCACTCTACCACTTGAGCCACAGCACCACTTCTGGCTTTTTCTGCTTCTGTGGTGCTGAACCCAGTCCTCATGCATGCAAAGCAAGCACTCTACCACTGAGCCACCTTCCCAGCCTGCGATGCCTCTTTTAAGAGATGGATGAAAGTATGAATGAGCGAGTGCATGATGGAATGAATGGAGTGAATGAGAAGACTTTTTGTAATTTCCTGTTCTCTGGAACATGAATATCTACCTCTACCCAGCTCATGAATTGGAGAATATTAGAGGCTATTTTTTCCCCTCAGGGGGAAACATTAGTTGTTTACACAACCAGGGAGGGAAGGCTACTGGCATTTGGTGGATGGAAACCAGGGATGCAGCTAAATGTGTAATACATCTGGACTGATGTCAATGGCACTGAACTTGATAAGCCTTGCCCCAAGGATTGACCATGTGTCAAAAGAAGTCATTATTGGCAGGAAGGGGTGGGGGCAGGCGGAGGGGGCATGACAAATATTATCCAGACATTTTTACTGTAACTCATATCATCACTATATGTTTGAAGAAACTGAGATTGATATGCTGATTAAGATAGTCCGACTTGCCCAATACCACACAGGGAAAAACACAGGTTTCAGGAAGTCCAAACCCTTATTCTTTACAACAAATCTATTATCCTGCCTCTGCTCATCCCTTCAGCATATAATAATACTTTGAACACTTACAAATACATTTTTCTAATAGCTGAAAATTGTCTTTGTATGTGAGTGTGTGTGAATGTGTGTGTGTGTGTGTGTGTGTGTGTGTGTGAACAAGCAGATAAAGGTAATAACTAGAGGAGGCTTTACAAAGATATCATCCACCTGATCTTCTGCAATAATGCCTTTATTGAAACACAATAATAGTCCATTGTGAATTACGTTTGCCAAGAACTTGTCAGAAAATTGCAATGTGGAAGCATGGCATTCTAGTTATTGAACCAGTTGAAATTTGACCTTTGGATACAGGTAAGGAAACAGCTGTCATTCATTGGAGTTAAAATGTTTTCCTGGATTTTCTCAGGAGAAATGGAAAGGCTCTTATATTTTCTCTAGTTAGAAACTTCTGTTCACAAATATGGATATGCAACTACCATGCCAGTCAGATTTCTATGAGGCAAATGAGTACCGTTAGACTATATGTATATTAAAAAACACTCATTAAAAATAGCTTAAGCAATTATGGTATGCTTTAGTACATTTGGGCTGCTATAACAAAACACTTTAGGCTGCATAGTTTGTGAATAAGAGATAATTAGTGCTCACAGTTCTTTTCTTGTTGTTGTTGGTGGTGGTGGTCTTGGGACTTAGACTCAGGGCCTGGATGCTGTCCCTGAGATCTTTTGTTCAAGGCTAGTGTTCTAATGCTTTGAGCCACAGCTCCACTTCCAGTTTTCTGGTAGTTAATGGAAGATAAGAGTCTCACAGACTTTCCTGTATAGACTGGCTTTGAACTTCAGTCCTCAGATCTCAGCCACCTAAATAGCTAGGATTACAGGTGTGAGCATCCAGCATGCTCATAGTTCTTGAGGTTGGAAAGTAAAAGATCAAAGTACTAGAAGACTTGGTGTCCAGTGAGAGGCTCTTCTTCAAAGACAGCACCTTCTCCTTGTATCCTTGCGTGGGGGAAGGGAGAATGAGTTTCCCCAGGTCTACAAAGGCACTACACTCAGTCCAGAGACCATAGCTTTCATGACCTCCTCACTTCTCCACAGTCCACATTGCAGGATACAAGTGCATACGTAAATTAGAGATGTCTGATGTCCATGTGGACTGGTAGGCAGGAAGGGCAGAGGAGAGCTCAGAGGTGTGAGCTGAAGATACATCCACAGGTGAGATTTCATCAGACCTACCCAGAACACCTGGAATAATCTTCCTTCCTTAGGCGGATGTAGATGTTACTTCATTTACAAAAATACCTAGACTCGTGCATAGATAGATAAAAAGAAAGAAATTGGAACAATCATGTATAAAGTTATCACATGAAACTGGCCAGGCCACTCTTGATGATGTTTCCAGTTATCCAAGAAGTTGTTACAGATGTTAGAAGCAGGTTAGCAGCCATGAAGAGCTTCACATAATATGAAGCATGCTCTTTCTCTCCTACTTACTGTGGCTCCCATCCTCAGCTACGGAGCTTCAACCTATTCTTCCTATTTGAGGATATCTGTGTTCTTTATGAATCTGTCTGTAAGCTCATCATAAGGCCACGGCAACTGGAAGAGAGCTAGGTCAAGCTGTGGCTCTGCTCTGTACAAGCCATGTGAAGATACTGAGTACTTCCCTGAGTTAAAGATTTTAGTCCATTGCTTCATAGTTTCCCGTCAGGCTTTCCCAAGATGCTAGAGCAATATGGCAACACTGATACATATGTGTTTAATCTGTGTGTAGGGGTGTGAAAACACATACACATGCAGCAATTTCTATAGTATGTATCTGTTCACCCAACATATCTATGGTGTATAGCCAAAGTGCTGAGTGCAAGGCAGGCAGCAAGAAAATGATCATATCTCTGCCTTTCAAGTGCTGGTAGTCTGAAAGATGGTACAATTCTAGTGGGAAATGCAAGTTGTTCTGATGGGACCTGTAATGCCCAATTTGGAATCATAAAAAGGCCTTATTGAATGCTGAATAACTGAAAGCACAATTGATTGGCTCTAAGTCTACCTTTATTTTAAATGTGTACCCCTTGGATGGGCTTTAGGACTACTTCTGCCTTAATAAAGAGTTGCTGTTTGTTAGGGTTTAACTCAAACTCTGCAGGCCTCCTGGAGAAAGGTTATTGGATTCCCAGCAGTTGGGCCGGGTGAAGAGCTCAAGCATCAAAGTCTACCTTCTTGTCTATTTATGGCCTTTCCTGTTCTTAAGAGAGTTGAAGCAGCTTTTATAAATACCAGCAATGATTATTTGAGAGCTCAACAAATGGAAGTTTTAAAGAAGTTAGGATGAGGGCAAGGAAGGTAAAAGTGAGGTGGATAAGCTGGAGTAAAAAGAAGCGCTTGAAGCACAATTTTTGTGGCACAGAGCTTTCTTTCCTAATAACCAACATTGATGGCAGAAATGCCAGTAGGTATGAAACTACCACAGAGGAAAAGTGTGTTTTTGCCCCAGAAATATTCCATTTCTTAGCATTTGTGCACAATTTCTTTCAGTGAGACCTCCAAAGAGATGACTACCTTTCATCATAATACAAGAATAGATGAAAAGTATAATACACACAACATGTATACATAATTAGATATTAAAAAATATAGCTGCATACATAAATTCATCTCTAAGGTTGATTAATTCATACAGAATCCCCAGATCAATAACTGTAGTCTTAATTGACTCTTTCTTGAGATTTCAGAGATCTTTTGCAGCCTTGGCTCCTTCCATCTTCCTCACCATGTTCCCATAAGACACTGCTTCATGTCCTCCTCCCAGGAGACTGGATACCATTAAATACAACAGCAGAGGAGTATAATGTGGTGTGTCAGAGTTGCTCGAATGTCCGAGAGGCACACACCGTTCAAGTTGTATTGGGCTCAGAGCCATTGACAGCCTTGAGTTCTAGGCCCCTCTGTCCCCCATCTCCTCTGTCAACACCAGACGTGGCATTTTTCTCCCTTGGTAGCCACATTATGTGTGTGTGCCAGAATGGGTCATCATATTCTTAAGAGTCTTTGTGTTCCACAAATAAGAGATGAGCACACGCAGCATCCAGAGGTGTTACTGCTCTTTGCTCTCCTCCCCTCCACTCCCAAGTAACTGAAGTTTGGTGCATTTGTAAGTATTGCAAGTAATTTAAGGTACATTACACTGTATTAATGTATTAAACTGCAAGTCCTTTATTTTATTTTTTCCTCTGAGGAAGAGTTAGGAGATTTCTCCCCTGAGAACCAAGTCTCCAGAGGAAAAACTTCCATGTCCCAGTAATAGTGTCATAGCTAATAAATCTGTGTATGAATTGGTTAAGAAACCTGTGATTTAAGAAGTAATTTTTAAGGCTCAACTAGAAGAGCCTTCATTGGGCACCTATTATGTAGTGGAGCTTAAACAGGGAAGTGAAGCTAGTGTGCTCAGGGATCTAGAATCTTCCCTTTAAAAGATCTGGTGGGGATGGAGCAGAAACACATTGTATTTTGCAAGGGCCGGAGGTTCCTGAGCACCATTGGTCTGCTGTGATACGATCCAAAGAATTCGTAGAAGACATCAAGTGTTGAGGTGAGAAAAAAGCCTTCAATGCCATTCTGAAGTAATATTGTTGTGATTGAGATTTTGTAACAAACATCTCTCAACTTTTTGGAATTTATTCTGAATAGTTGGGAATGCCTTACAAACAAGGCACACCAAATGTCCATTTGGCAAAAAGGAGAGGGGGTGGGAAGAAAAAGAAAATATAGATATCAAAAGAAAAGGGATCAACTGATCACTGGATTATGCTGATAATCATGACTACCTGGAAGGCTGAGATTGGGAGGGTTTGAGGCTAACCTGGCCAGAAGAGTTCATACCGCCCCTTCTCCATTGAAAGCTGGGTGTGGTGATGGATTCTGTAATCCCAGTCAGGGTGGGAAGCTTAAAATAAGTAGCTCACTACTCAGGCACTTGTATTCGCAGGAAACCAGACCCTGCTCCTCAAATAACCACTGTATAAAGGATTGGAGACATGGCTCAGTGTTAGAGCACCCGCCTAGAAGTACAAGGTCCTGAGTTCAAACTCTAATACTGTCATAAAAGGAAAAATGATTAGTTATATAAATTATGGTACCTTGTTATGATGGGCCACCATCTACTTATTATAATAAGGGACACAGAGGAAGAGATGCTTAGATTAACATTGTAAGGGGTACAAACTAAGTTTTTGAATTATCCAATTTCAACTTCCCACATTTTTATACACACAATAGAGAATAGCAAACAAAAACAAACAAACAAACAAAAAATGACATCCTAGCGTTATAGAGAGCATAGGATTAATTTTTACATTTAATTTTAATACTTTTTAAAAAATTAAGTTACTCATTACCACACACTAGAAAATCCATTTAAAATGACTCCAAATGTGTCACATTTGGAATAAAATGGAAAAGTGCATCCTTCCAGTTTGCTGGGTATTTCTGATGAATTAGTCATCAGACCAGTAGAACGGAAGCTGAACCTTGAATTTAAAAACAAACTTTACATTTTGTTTTTAATATAAAACAGCTTTTGGGAAGCTTTTGTAACATTGCTAGTCATTTTTACTGTCCGCATTCTTCACTACAAATTTAAACACGAAGCCAGATTAGAAAGCATATGTGAATTTAGAAAACCTGCTTTCATTGTTGGTACCCAGAAATGACTGGAGGCACAGATGGTGGACAAATAGAAATGACAAGCACCTTAGCTTAGTCAGCTGAGGCTTATAGGTGAGAAGTGATTGGCTGTGTTCACCTAGCTTTACAGGTCAGTACGCATTATGAAGACACAACTGAATGTAAATAATGCTTAAAAATGGTTGGTCCAAGATGCTTTGTTTTGTGGATTGTTATATTGGTAATGGCCATTCAAAATAGAATAAGAAACCTGGTTCATTCTCAGCTGGAAACTACGATGTGGTCATTGCAGGGGTGTAATGCTTTCAGGATATGTTCTTTCAAAAGCACAAATATGTGCTTGTCATAAAGGGAACTAGAATCCCAGTGTCTAGCAGGTAGAACTTGAGGGCCGGGTTTCAGCTTTGCTGTTCAGTGAGCACTTAGAACATGTCCGTTTTTCAGAATAGCAGTGTTTATCTCCATATCTGAATTTTAACATTCATTGTGCATATGTTCTGTGATTTAAAAGTAACAGTCTTTCCCGTTTTTTCTCATTCTGTTGCAAATTGCAATCGCACCATGTCATCAAAAAGTTATTTAGTGACAACTTACAGAGAGCCAAAAAGTTTCTTGTAATTTGCATATATTTTCCACATCTAGAATGTTAGTGATTATGGGGATTTTTTGTATGTTCCATTTAAAATAATATATTATTATTGAAAATAAATATAATAATAAATGCAAAATGTTGGCTGTAATGCCATATGCTAAACATTTCCACAGCATATGCTTAGCTCTTCATTAAGAGATTTTAAAATAACTCGTATTTAGCAGGAATACATAATCTTTTATTCAGAATTAATTATATGCTGTTTTGTGTACCATAATTTAAAGTGCTACCCACTTCTAATATGTAATACCCAGAAGAAACTATGGTTACAATTCATTAGAATTGGCTTCTTTCCTTTGCAATTTAGCAGCATAATGAACACATAGAGCTGAAATGCTATTTGTTACTTGAATCAAAAGTTACATGAAGTGCAGATAACTAACAGTTACAAAGCCTTTATTATTTTTTTAAGCACAGCATGCTTTAGGAGAATAGGATAAGTCATGAGAGTAATTCATGTATAATTAGTTATTTTACTATTCTTTGATTTTTTCTGAGAACGTTTGTTACCAGGGCTATTGCAATCAGAAGGGGTGAAACATTGAAAACTCATTTTGTATTATTCAGATGCAGGATGGTATGTAATGATATGCAGAGACAGATACTTTTGGAAAAGCAAATTATGATTTTTTGTAAGACTTTGAATCTAGATGTTTATTCAGTGAACCTTCTTTGAAGTGGAGCCACCTGTCTAAACAAAGACCTAGAGAGAATTGATATGTCAGGTAAAGTGCTTGGACATTTCATGCCCTCCTGATTTGGATTATTATTTGTTTTAACAATTTGTCAAGCAATATCTAGAGAACATATGGGCTTGGCTTGAGGAATGCAGCTCATGAGTAAGAACCTACAGTTGGATTCCAGCTTTGGTGGCTTCCCTAGAAGGGAAAGAAACTCATTTCTAGTTCCCTGATGATGACAGTATAGATCTATACCAATGGCAAAGTTTGTCTTGAGTCAAAATATATATAGGGCCATTTATCTTATTTAGTCCTCCTCCTCCTCCTCCTCCTCCTCCTCCTCCTCCTCCTCCTCCTCCTCCTCCTCCTCCTCTTCCTCCTCCTCCTCTTCCTCCTCCTCCTCTTCCTCCTCCTCTTCCTCCCTCCCTCCTCTTCCTCCTCTACCTCCTCCTCCTCCTCCTCCCTCCTCCTCCTCCTCCTCCTCCTCCTCCTCCTCCTCTACGTCCTTCTCCTCTCCTCCTCCTCCTCCTCTACCTCCTTCTCCTCCTCTTCCCCCACCTCCTGCTCATTCTTTTCCAGGCCAAGGGCTTGAACTGAGGGTCTGGGCACTGTCCCTGAGATTCTTTTGCTCAAGGCTAGCGCTCTACCACTTGAGCCACAGCGCCACTTCCAGCTTTTTCTGATTATGTGGTACTTAGGAATTGAACCCAGGGCTTTATGCCTGCTAGGCAAGCCCTCCACCACTAAACCATCTTCCCAGCCCATTAGTTTATTTCTTGTATCTAGCTTTAGGAAACAATATGGAGCACACAGAGCTGGAGACTCAGAAATGATGTTCATCCAGGTGATGTTCATGTTTTATAAACTGTACTTTAATAAAGCTGGTAAAAATTGCCTGCCACATTTTTATTTACTGAAAGTAAATGGAAAGGCTTGTTAGTGACGGTCTCATGGAGGAAATCTTTACATAGTAACAGTTCATTCCTAAAAGCTCAGTTTGAAAAGCTATGGGTCATGTTTGTGAAAACATTTGTGAATGATTTGTGGCATTGTATTTATCACACGACACATGATGCAACTTGAAGGTCACCTACCATCTCTGATAAAAAGAAAAATGCTTGCTTAGAATGGTTCAAAGGGTTGAGTGTGGTGACACATAACTATAATCCCAGCAACTGAGAGGTGGAGGCAGGGCGGTTGCCGGTTTAGGGCTAGCCTAGATTACAGTGCCAGACCTTGTCTTCCCAAACAAACAGCAAAAATGGTTAGAAGCAAAGCCATCAGCTCCTGTCATCTCTCCAATGTATGCTTCCTTCCAGTCTTCTACTCAAACACGTCTCAGACTGGGTAATTTATAAGCTGTAAAAACTTGGTTCCTGTGGCTCCTGGTTCTGGAGGCGAGGAAGCCCCAAGGTCAAAGAATTACTTACAGACTTGGTGACTGAGTCAAACCTGTCCCTCATAGATGGTGGCTTCTCTGTCCTTCTCCATCTCAATGTCAGGGCACCCATCAATTCCCAGAGGCCTCACCTCTTCATACGGTTATATTGGGTGCTACATTCAAAAATATGACTTTTAAGGGGACACACGTATTCAGACCATACACTGTTCTTTGCCTATCGAGTCAATATCATTCCATTCATTTAACGTTATTCTTCAATGATGATGAATTATTATTAAAAATAAGGTGCAAAGGAGATATAGAAAAGGTCATAGTAAGGAGTCTACATACACAGGCATCTCATCTGTGTTTAAAATAACCACACGTAGCCCCCACTTTTAGCAGACTGATAAGCCTTTTTCTGGTCAGGAGGATCCAAACATTGACAACATTTATGGACTTTTCATTGTCCCAATGTAATTGCAAATCAGCCCTGATAACATCATGTGGAGAAAGTTGGATTACAAATGATTCACCTACTACAACTCACTTATTTTTGTACATTTCCCTCTTCACATTTATCCAGCCTTTACTGCTGCTAACTTTCTCCTGGGCACCATCTCGGTTCTAGTAGAAAGGCTGAATGTGGATATTTCTTACAACTTGTGAACTCAATTTCATATTGCACTGAATAGCAGCAAACATTTTCCTTCTTTCCTTCCTTCCTTCCTTCCTTCCTTCCTTCCTTCCTTCCTTCCTTCCTTCCTTCTTTCCTCCCTTCCTTCCTCCCTCCCTCCCTCCCTCCCTCCCTCCCTCCCCTCCCCTCCCTCCCCCCCTTTCTTTCTTTCTTTCTTTCTTTCTTTCTTTCTTTTCTTTCTTTCTTTCTTTCTTTCTTTCTTTCTTTCTTTCTTTCTTTCTTTCTTTCTGTCTTTCTGTCTTTCTTTCTTTCTTTTTCTTTCCTTCTTGCTTGCTTGCTTGCTTGCTTGCTTTCTCTATCTACCTTTTGTCAGTTTTAGAACTTGAACTCAGGGCCAGAGTGCAGTCCTTGAGCTAATTTTGCTCAAGACTAGAGCTCTACCATTTTGAGCCACAGCTCCACTTCTGGTTTTCTGGTGGTTAATTGGAAATAAGAGTGTTGTGGACTTTCCTGGACTTTGGTGGACTGGCTTTGAACTGTGATCCCCAGATCTCAACATCGTGAGTAGCTAGGATTACAGGCATGAGTCCCCAGCTCCTGGCTTCAGCAAACATTTCTTACACAGAGCCACTTGCATATCCTCTCTGGTGGCTCACACTTTCCTCCGGAAAGGCATGAAGAATTATACTAAATTCCCTGGATTTGGAAAGAAAAGGAAATTGATAAAGATGTTGAAATTACACAGACTCTGTGGCTGTTTTTGCAGTAGGAAGAAAATCCTCTGTCAGAAGCAAAATGTAATAACTCTGATTATCCAGTACCTACCTACTGGGACATCTCCCATTCACACCTAACTCTAAATGGAAAGATTCTAGTGTGTCCTGGTCTAAGTTTTCTTTCATGTCAAATGTTATCATTTTTTCTCATGTACAGTTCACTTGGAAGGGCCCAAAGTTGAATAGTTGACTTAGATGTTTTCATGAAAGAAAATTAATGCGTTGTGGCTCCTTTATTCTTTGTGTGAAATCACTAGAGATATTGATCTAAGGTTTTAATAGGTTCCTCACTTTTAACCAAACCTTAACCTGAGGAGCAAGGGAAGTGGAACCAGTTGTCTTCCAGGTTCTGGAATATGTATTTTGCAAAGGTTTTATAAGAGATGTTAGTCTGTGGTTGATCAACTTCAGCATTGCTTGGTGACCTGGTTTTAATAGAAGCTCCTGGTACCCTGGTCTAGGCCTTTAGTAATGAGGAAGAGGGCCAGAGATGAGACCCCTTTGTTACAAATGTCCAGGTGATTGTGAAGGTCCCTAGAACTTGAGAAGTGCTGATTTGTATTCAAAGTTTCCCTCAGAGCTCTTAGTCCTGTTATCCCATTCTTGATCTGATAACATTTCTTCAGAGGAGAATGGCTCCACACTCACTCATATCTAATACCACAGAGCCAACAGGAGGATCTAGAAGTGATCCTGAAAGTCACTGCTGCATGATTCACCACAGCCATTTGTGAAAACAGCCCCATACCCTCCAATGGAAAATAAGTGAATTTTTTTTATGATGCCCTTCAATGTGATCTATTTATCTAATTTATCTATCTATCTATCTATCTATCTATCTATCTATCTATCTATCTATCTATCTATCTATCTATCTATCTATCTATCTATCTATCTATCTATCTATGAATTTTACTCATCCATCAGGAAGAAAGATATATCATTTGCAGGAAATGGGTAGACCTGAAGAGAAACTACATTCAGTGATGTGAGTTAGGCTCAGAAAGACAAAGTATGAATGCATGCTTCCTCTCAATTATAGCAATTAAAATTATATTATAAACACATATGAACATATATACAGTGTCATATATGTATATACACAAACATATACACTGACTAAAGTATAGTGTATACAGGGGAGGATTCCAATGGTATACTTCCTTTGAATAACTAAGATACAGAATGAATACTAAGAAGCTGGAACAAGCGCTGTTGTGGGGTGGAGGTAAGGTCCAGGGAACAAGGGACAAGGGACAAGGGCCATGCAAGTAGAGCAAGTAGAGGTATGGCTCAGGTTGGGAGAGATGGAGGAGAATGAGAGAGGGGCTGACATTGTCTTAGACTGACACATTAAATTGAAGTCCCCTGGTACAACTACTTAAAAGACAATAAAAACAAAGAAATAAATACAAAACCAAACCGAAATGAGTTTCCTGGACCATCAGTATCCATACCAACTGGGGATAGATCAAAAGTGTTCCTTTTTTTCAGGCTTTCTAAATGAGTAACACTTAGAGTGGTCTTATAAAGGCCTCTAAGGGGTTTGGGGTATAGCTCAGTGGTAGAGCACTTGTGTAGACTGTGTAAGGCTCGATCTCCAGCATCACAGAGAAAAATATCCATGGAGTTACCTGGTTATTTCTAATGTTCAAGAAACAGTGGTTTTATCTAAAGTATGCTTTTACAGCCCCACTGCTAGCTGCATGCCTCCATATATTTAAGTTGTCCACCTTACCAGTTTCTCCAAAGGATAAAACAGCTCTTTCCTTTAGACTATACTTCCTGCTAAAAATTCTCTCTGACCTAACAGCACTAGAGGAGAATTTTAGAATCAATGTCATAAGCAAATAATGCCTTTAAAACAAGTAATGGTCTTAGTAGGAAGGTAATGGTTTGGTCTCTTAAAAGCAGCATCAAAATAGCATGACAAGACCCACAGAGTTTTAAATTAGATGACAGGTTTCTAAGTTAAAGCTAATTGAGTTGAATCTCAATTTTGACATTTCTCAGTTGTATAGCTTTTAGGGAAGTTAAAAGAATATCCTGGAGCCTTACTTTTTTGTATACCTGGAAAAAGTATAATGATTGCCTTCCTTTCCTACGGTGATTTTGATCATTCAGTGAGACAATGAATGAAGTATGTTTTCTGAGAACCTGGTAATCAGCAAATGCTTAAAGAATGTTTTAAGACATGTAATCAAGGATGTACATTGCAGTTTTCTCTGACCCTTATTTCATTTTAAATGGGAAGTAATTGTAATATCTGAAAGTGGTTTCTGTAGTAAACCAGAACTGAGTTAATCTGAGTAACATAGAAATCTATGTGTTTCATGAAACACAAAAGGACTCTCTGTTTCCCAGGCTTTAGGAAATAATTTCTTACAGGTTTCCTACTTGGTGAGTAAATATGTGAACAAGTAATCGATAGTTGCATCTTATGAAAATGATTTTCCTAGTCCAGATTTTGCTGTCTCACTGTATCTGTATCTTTTTTGTCCTGCTAGTCAGTGAGTGAGTAAGCAAGGCTTGCTTTCTCTCTCTCTCTTTCTCTTTCTCTTTCTCTTTTTCTTTCTCTCTCTCTCCCTCCCCCCTCTCTTTTTCTCTCATTCTTCCTCACATCCTCACTGCTTAAATTAATTCCAGGCAGATTGGTATCTTGGAAAGAACACACAGGCTTGCCAATAAGAAAAACCTCTCACACTTCAGATCCGAAGTGTAGTTGTTGAGTAACTTGTTTGAGATGTTCCAACTTGTGTGTCTCCCTTGTCAAAAGAGAAGCATCTCTGAGTTATTCGGAAGGTTTGAAAATGCTGTTGATGGATTGTATATTCTGCATGCATTCTGCTTTTCTTTGGTATTACTCTTCAAATAAAAGAATAAATGACTAAATGAATGGTAGTTTCTTATAACTTTCCACCCAGAGAACCTCTTTTTCCTGAAAGTCAGTCAAATCTGGATTTTCCATTTCATCTTGGGTTTGGGCAAGAGAGTCATTTGGGGCAAGCTGTAATTTTGGTGTGGACTCTCAGTGAGAGGAGGAAGTCCGGTCTGGCTTCTGGGATTGGCTAGTGGTGGCAGCTAATCCTATTCCTCATCTGAGCCCACACACCATGCCACACCCTTCCAGCCAGTTGTTTGTCATCTTGTAATGAAAAGTTCATCTGACTATTCAATCATGTAAGCAATGTAGTATCCTGGAGAGTCTTGGATGCCAGCCTCTTTTTCTATGCCTAGAAGTTACCAGTTAAAGTGTGTGTGGGGAGGGAGGACTTTTCTCTTCATTATCCAGGAAAGAATAAGTTCAGTTGAGCCCCTAGACGTCACAGTGATACTAGGAGGAATTTAACCTTTCATAATCTGGAACACCAACATCCCTGAAGAGGATATGGTCCAACAAGTAGCTCCAGGCTCTGAGGGATGGGAATCTATCTGCAGCCTGTATGAGAGACCTCATCAAGGCAGAAGGAGAGAGCGTGCTGGGCAAACTCTCAAACAGGGCGTGGCAGCCCTGGTTAAACCCCTCAGAGCCCATCCACATCCATTTCAGAGCCTTCATGGATCTCTGGATCCCTGCTGTTCCTCCAAGCCTATGACATAAACTTGGCATAATATTTTCTTGAGTGTATTTTGTGTTCACATCACACATCACACCTGTGTTCACAACAAAGACAGATTTTTTTTTTTCTGGAAGTATCAGCGTATGGCACTACATGGCTCTTTGAAGTAGGTAAGATTTCTTTTTTAAATATGCTATATAACAACACTCTTCTGGGGGCTGAAGTTTGTGATACAGCTAACGTTATGTTTTAGCAGACAGCCAAAGAATGTCACCATTTTGATAGTCCCTAGGACCTAGCTGTCATCCTTGCATGTCACTACACTGACTGTCTATGGATTGCTAGGAACGAAATATGACCATTAATCATATCAATTCTCAACATGTGGTTTGATGGAGCCATTTAAATATGTAATAGGAAGATTGAAATTTCTCATACACATACCCGTATGAAGAATTTTTCTATTACTTATTGAAGGAAGAGAAATTTGAGTAATACATTGTTTTCTTTGAAAAAAACTATTATTGTTCCTGTGACGAGACAGGGATGATAATGGCCATTTCATTATAATGCTGGTAGGTATGTAATTAAGACACGATTCCTGGGTAATCATCTTCTATCTGTATATAGAAGTTTAAAATTCTACTTCTTTTGACCCAGCAATTTCACTTCTGAACATCCATGCCATAAAAAAGGAGTGTGGAGATGAAGATTAATGCACAATTAAGTTTGCTGCTTTGTTACTTATAATAGGAATTTTAAAACTACCCAGGAGCCCAGTGGTAGGGATTTGAATGGTTATATAGTTTGTTTTACATTCTGACAGGCAATTATGCAACTGTTACAAGTAAGGTTCCCACAGACTGTTTAGAATTGGAGCACACACACACACACACACACATTTTTTCAGGTAAAACAGAGGGGAAAACCCTCAATTGTGTTTAAATATAAGAAAAGCGGTGGAAAGAAATGTTTGTTTTCTTATTTGCACATTATATTTTCTCAATTTTTGATGCTCAGTATGTATTACTGGGTAATTAGAATCTAAGTATGGATTAATAATTTTTGTTGCTACTCATACGCTAGAGGTGAGAAGGCTACAAAGGAAAGGGAGGTTTCCAAGAGCGTGATCAATTAATTCTACCTGATGAAAAAGGCAGAGAAAGCTGGGTTTTAAGGAGCAGCGCATAATTTTCCTAGTGGACAAGGAAAGAAGGCCATTTCCAGACAGTCAGGTGTGTCTGAGCTGTGCAGATGACAGAAGCATAAACATCCCTGGGATGTGCACAGATGAAAGTCACTTGATATGTCTGGGACATGGGCTCAGCAGGGAGGTGTTCAGATGTATCAAAGAAGGTAGAGAGGCACCAAGCTGTGAAAGAGATTTCCTTTTCAGGATATGCTTAGGAGTTTAAGCAAGAAAACCTAAGCAGGGTATCAGGGAGACTCTCAGAAGAATGCTGACTAGGAAACACACACACACACACACACACACACACACACGAATGCATGCACATACCTCATGCACACACAGTTGCATGTGCACATATAGGTTACAGGGTAAATCTCACTGCCAACATCGAGTAAGAGCACTCATGCAAATATTTGCACAAATACTGGTTTATTCAGTTACGTTTTTAATACAAAATATTATTTTTTTTCTTCCTGGTGAATCTTAAGCAAACCATGCTAAGAAAAATGTATCTTAAATTAGTGAACATCCTTCTGCCCTTCCAGGTTTTCTACCCCCAAGTACTGTTACAGGAGAGAGGCTTTGTGGCCAGTTATGTTGTTGAAGGTCTTCTTTCTTATCTTTCACCTTTTAGCAATTGCTGGTTAGATGATAAACTTCTTGCAGACAGAGGAATCAACTACACTACCTGGTCTATAGTATGTGTTCATTAATAGTTTCTTCCCAAATGAATTTCTCAGTGTCTCTGTGCTTGGAAACGATCTGTCAGAATTCATGAAGTTGACTGCTTTGCTCATTTTCTATGACTCAGAGTGCTTACCTAGTCTAGAGTCAGCACAGGCATACGATGCTAGGTTAATGTCACTTTGCACAGCCAAGTTGAAGTTCATTTTGACACTGTTGCTAAGCTTGGAGTCAAAACTAGCTGGATTAGGTGCTGCTTATGATCAAGCTGTCACAAGTCCTGGGTTCTACAAATAGTAGTTGTCTTCTTTTGTTCCCTCAGTGTACTCCCCTGTGAGAGAAGATTCTGGACTTAGTCTGAGTTGCTATTTCCAGAAGCCCATTTTAAGTACAGTTCCTGCATGATGATTGTTCACAGAGCTCAGTGGCAAGCAGCACTCTGGCCAAAGCTGACGACTTATTAATCAAAATTGCCATCAGATGAGAGCTCTTGGCAGTTTGCAATGAAGTGTATGTTATCAAGTTTCTGAATAGTTCTGGCGGCGGGAGGTGGGTGGGGGGATCAGGGCATGACTTCTCTCCATGTGGTTAAAAAGGGGCTTGTCTATATTTTATTTAAGGAGATCATGGGTACCTTTGAAATCTCTCTATCTCCATTAGGGGACTCGTGTTTTATCAAGTCCTGACATTGCTCCAAGTGATTTCCTGTCATCACTGGTGTACCAAATATTCCTGTTACCACTAGAAAAAAAATCATGTATCATTCACTGACAGGGCCCTATGAGTTGTTTTCCTGTGTATGGAAACAGCCGAGCAAGGGCAAGACACTGAAAAGTCTTGTGGCCAACAAATCCTAGTATTCGGTCTCTAACGTGGTACGCTCAGAGTCAGGAAGATGTCTTGCAATGTTCTATGCTATCAGAACACAACACACCAAATTCCAGCAGAATGAAGGGAGGGTGACATCGTTTGACTGCCTGGCAGGGCAGGCCCTGGGAGGTGAGGTGTGGAGGTTGCTAGAGAAAGTGAGGATTGTCCAAGCAGCGAAATGTCAGCCTACTTGCCAACTTCTTCTAAACCACTTACATCAAAGATATTTGTGTTTCCACATCAGTGAATGAAAGTCAGCATGGGAGTGGAGCATGCAGAGGATGGATGCTTTGCTGGCTAACATACATTGAAGGGAAAATATTTCAGACTGGGGTGTTTTACATCTGAAATGAAGAAGTAAAATACTAAGCCTCAAGAAGGATAGTAAATGCTAGGATGTCAAATCTGGGTTATAGATCCCATCAAATATTTGTGGAACTTGGTACTGCTGCATTCTTTAGATGTGTAATGACTTAATATTTAATTTAAAAGGATTTCCTCCTCTAAGCATAGTGAGTTGACTGTAAAACCCATACAGTTCCTTTTAAGGTTCCTCACAGTTCAATTTTTCATGGTCTCGAAGACAAGGACTGTGTGAGGATATTGTGTGGGTGAGAGGGAGTGTTTGCTAATTTTATTTTTCCTCTTCCTCATTTGCCATTGTGTTTTTTTTGCATTAGAAGACCAGTTTTATCATTAGAGTAGGCGATACATTCATTTCCATTGTTAAGTTGTACTCTTTGCATTATATTTGTTTTTGCTTCTCTGCCACATACACTTTACAATAAAATATTTATGTGCCTTGAAATAAATTATAATTCCTTTCTGGAGTTAAGAAAGGAAGCTACCCACGCTCTGCACCATCACATCGGGCGATGGATGACCCTCTCCTCCATGATCTCATTTTAGCCATGTGTATTCATCAATAAAGATGCTTCTACCAGTTGTTCTTTCCCTCAGATAAGAAAACTGACATTTAGAGAGATCAAGTGATTTAAGGTGTTCCTATGTTGGAATGAGAGAGCCAGAAGTTAGACTACCAGTATCTTTACTGACCTTTGCATGAAGTATTTTCTAGGGAATAAAAGCTTACAAGATTTATTTTTCTCCTTCCCTTGAAGTATCTTGATGCAATGGAAAGTGTGTATTGGATATGCACGATCTGGCTTCTATAATTATGCCTGCTACTCCCCAGATGACTTTAGATTGTTAGACTCTCTTGACTCTTCATTGTCTCTCAGAAAAATAGGCCAGACCAGAGCTCCCGCTCCTGGGGGACTATAGGAATAAAAATGTCCTTTCAGAGTGAGCTGGGTCAGGAGCAGGCATTTGTCTTGTCTCCATACTGTCCTAGTCTCCATTTTCCCAGAATTGGAGTCATCTCTAGTGGTTACCAATGGTTTCTGCAGGTGGAGGAGCTTCTCAATGAATGGGAGAGAGGGAGAGTTTCTTTCTAATTTGTCATAATTGTTTTGAAAGAGGAAAGAAAAAGACAGCCAGGCCTTTAAAGCTGAGATACAAGACTTCCAAGAGGGGTTTTTTGGAGACAAATGCAAGCAAATTGTGTAGCATTACTACAGAGCGGATCTTAGGTGAACAAGTGCTGGAATAGAGGGACAAAGGTAGGACTTTGCCAGGCCTTGTGCTAAAATGCAATGATGGTGTCTCTGGGTGGTGGGGAAAGTGGGAAAGGGCAAACAACAGCTCCTTGGCCAATGCTCAGAGGCATGGATGAATTCATTTTGTTCTACCTGGGACCAACTCGTTCCAGCTTCTCCCAAAAACAAAGCATTTAGTCATCACTTGATGT
Source organism: Dipodomys spectabilis (assembly GCF_019054845.1). Taxonomy (NCBI): domain Eukaryota; kingdom Metazoa; phylum Chordata; class Mammalia; order Rodentia; family Heteromyidae; genus Dipodomys; species Dipodomys spectabilis. The sequence goes on from NW_024870950.1 coordinate 11,361,447, forward strand.
TGCTTCTTTCTTGTTTCATGAGCTTTACAAGAAAGCAAATGCCCAGAATCACAAGCCACACCCATAAAGCATATGGGGGTTCAGCTGGCCAGGTACTTGACTCCTTTCATCAATTCAAGCTTGAGAATAGCCCCACAAAGACAACTATTATTTGTATCTTATAGATTAGAGGATTTACTCAGAAAGCTTTGTTGACAGCTGTTGGGGGGGAGGGGAAGGATAGCTGGTGTTGCTGAGTTATGTCCATATCTGGCTAGGTCTTGGTACCAGGTCAGACAAGCAACATCCTGGAAGTATCAGGCAGTGCCAGCGTCCTCAGAGGAGATGAATCTTCAAGGCTGTACTGCTTGTCAGAGGTGGATTTCTTGAAATACTCTCTTGGCTATCCTGTGAAAGCCAGTGATTCAGAGATCCTTGCCTGGGGTCATTATAAATCCTGTTCAGACAGAGAAATCCCCAAAGAGAGAACGAGACTTCACAGTGACCCACAGCCCTGAGGCCACAGTACTGGGAAAAGAACAGTTTGTCAGGGAGACTTGAGTGAGAAACCCTGAGCTTCATTATCGGGGCAGGGCTACTGATATCTCTCTAAGTAGGGTTGAATAAAGAATGCCCATTGCTCCCACAGTGGGAGGAAAGGATCTGTGGGATAGGAGCATCTGAGAAGCCATTGTCACCAGTGGATAATTCTAATCTTCCCCATGAGTATCCATGTCTCTTTTAGAAATGAGCAGAAGCTGTCTAACATTCTGTCTCATACCATGGTGGCAATAAATGTAGGGCTGACAGCCATTTCTTCTTGTCCTAATTTCTCCATCGCTTTCTTCCTGTCTTTCTGACAGTTTAGGCAGGCAATGCTCATTCCCAGGTACTTGAGTGGTAGTAAGCATGTTATCAGTCTCAGGTATTTGGTTTTCTAGGAAATCATCTTGCACTTTGTTGTGCAGTGCAGGCTTTGAGGCAGATGAGAGCAAAGTGTGTGTGTATTTAGCAATGTTTCTTTTAAATAAAATTACTTTTATTATATTTAGTTGTAGAAAGGCATTGCCATTTCATCAAAACAGTTGAATGTTTGTTTCTAGGTGAAATAACATTCTCAAGTGCGTGCATAGCACTTACTAATTTATTGAGTTTGGCCATACTGGGAGGTTGAACTCAAGACCTCATGCATGCACTTGGGCCATACCCTCAGACTTTTGGCTTGAGTTTGGACACAAGGTCTCCAAGAATTGGCCCCAGCTGGACTAGAACTTGTGATCATCCTGCTGCCTCTTTCCTGAAACATCAAGATGACAGACATACATCAATCTATACAACATCAGGACCACGGCTCTTGACTCAAAGGTACAACATCAGGACCACGGCTCTTGACTCAAAGATGAATTATTCCTTCCACGCGTAACTGGGGAATGATTCAATACAACTTTGACACTCTTTGAATTATTTGGTACAATAATTTGAATTACAGAGAAAACAGGTAATTTGAGTGAGTGTTACTAGTATTTTGAATGAGTTTTACTATTCAACCCTTTTCTTGCCCCTGCAACCTGTGTCCCTTTGGAGCCTCTAGGATTTTATACTGCAAATGGATGCCCAGGTGGGCCCTTCCGCTGCAGCAGTCTTGTTCATGCATCTGCAGCCAGGCAGGGAAACAGGAAGTTAAACAACCTCCCCATGGGATAGCACCAGGCATCAATAGGCATTTGCTTTATTTTTATGTGTTTGATTTAGAGCAAAACAGAGCAACAAATGTTCTGCACCGCTAGGTTTAAGGACTGAGCTTACAGATGTATCGAAGGTGATAGAGGTTCTGATAAATAATGAAGGCGTTTCTCCAACTTGTCTAGAAACAACCCTGAATCAAAACGAAAGGTGGATAGGCCCCTGCCCTCATTGTCTCAAACAACAGCTTCTCCAAAGCCTGGTTCCTAGAGGCTGACCGTAGCTCAGAGATGTCCTGATCATGCCCCAACACTTCCAGATAGGAGAGTCCGCAGCTTGATCCCCTCAGACCAGCTAGAGCGTATTTGATTAGGCCTGCAGTTGACTTGAATATTACAGTGGCAGAATCCTCTCTGGACAAGGAGGAGGACTCACCTCCACTCACGGCCAGGATTAGAAAGGATAAAGGAGCGAGTCACTGGCTGGACCCAATAATTTAAGAGAGGCTACAAAGTAATAACTAATGCTCAGTGTTCTTGCTCTCTCTCTCTCTCTCTCTCTCTCTCTCTCTCTCTCTCTCTCTATATATATATATATAAGTATATATATATATATATTTGTTCTCTCTCTTGTTATCTCTATCTAGATCTATAATGTTTCCAGATTTTTCCAATCAGAATCTTTGAAGGAAAAGCCAGAAAAGCTGGTGGGACATCTGGGAATGGGAGATTTCTTTTTTTCTCTAAATCTGAATTTTTAACCAGTGAAATTGCATATGAGTTGTTTCTGTCTTCATCTGCATGCCCACAAATCACTGGATATTTCAATAAAGGTGCTTGTACACAAAGAATATAGCATGGTAACCCCGATTTAACACTCTGGGGTTGGCTCTACTGGCTAGCCTAGATCATATTAATGATGAGACTGTAATCAAGGCAGGAAAGCATACAAAGCCATGTGCTGAGTCTGTTATATGAATAACCTTATTTAGTTTCCACAAGAAACCCCATGGAAGAGGTACCATGTTAATTTCCATTTCACAGCTGATAGTAGCAACTTATCTAAGGTTATCTAGCTGGTAATTAGAGGAGGAAGGTTTCAAATCTGAACAATTTGCCCAGAGACAACTCTTTATTCTTCATGATCTACAAGAGAACTATGTATAATGAATTCACCTCACATTCAAAGCTCTAAACCACATGGATGCACCTGTTTTGATCTAGTGTTACATTGTTAAGTGTCCTTCTGTTCTGAAAATACATTCCTTGATCATTTTAGGGTAAACTGTTGCTTAAATCCAAGAAGTGAGAGTCACTGGTAATGAGAGTTGCCTTTTAATAATGTGGCTGCCATTCTCCTTTTAATTGTGGCAGGAGGAGAGGAGAGTTGAGAGAGGAGTAGTCAGTTGTAGGAACAGACCATCGTAGGCCCTCACTGCTGAGCTGGGGTAACAGGCCGTCGGTGGACCCTGCCTGGCGCTGCCCCTGTGTTTGCTTGGACTCTGCCTCTTCGGCAGGGCCACTGCTCTGTCCTCTGGCTTGTGTCTGTGTGGGACTCATTAGCAGTGGGTGTGTGTCTCACCACAATGGCTTATTCACTGGGTTGTTAGCAGTGCCAGGGATCCGGCTGCCTCTGGAGCTATCCTGAGATGCTGCCTCAGCCTGGCCAGAACAAAGCTGGGTAGAGCCTCTGGCCCTCTGGGTCTGCACATGAGGAGAAGGGATCTCTCGGAGATGGCATCCTCATCATGGCTGGATCCTGCTTGGCTAGGAGGACTGTAGGTTGCCAAATGCTGCCTGTGACCCTTGCAGCAATCGTGCCGTGAGTAGGTGCTAGATTCATCAGGCCTGGCATCTTCCCCTGCCAGGTGCCCTGAGTAGGTGCTAGATTCATCAGGCCTGGCATCTTCCTCTGCCAGCTTGAGAGCAGGTGCCAGTTACACTGCTGCCCGGGATGGGCAGGCAAGGGATGGGATGGAGACAGAATGGTGGCACAGAGATCCTTGGCAGCAGGGAGTGGCTGTTGTGCACACAAGCTTTAGGTTGGCAGTGCAGTTTTATTTATGTCCCGCCCGTGCTGTTACAGCTGCCGGCCCTGCCACCCTTCCCTATTTCTGTGCTTTTGATTCAGGGTGCGTTTTCCATTGCAATCCGTGGTTGCTGCCAGAACCACGGCTCAGATAGATGATTTGTCCTGGGCTGTGATTCTTCTGTCTTAGGAGTTTCAGGAAGTTTGTTCTGAGCCTTCTAGGCGAAAAATGTCATGGACTGAATCCCACTGCCAGATTGCAAAGTCTGGGGACACGCGCTCGGGGTACTATTTCCATCTTATGTCTTTGTCTGGTCGCCTACTCATTAAATCTTCCTGGGACTGTGGGTTTGACTACCAAGTGGTGTCTGACCTAGTTTCGGGGAGTCATCATGTGTAACCCCTTGCGTGTCCTCACAGATGAGTCATAATGGGTTGCTCCTGGTGATTCAAAGTGGATGCCAGTTTGTCTTACAGGCCTTTCTACCTCCGGGGAGCGAGTGAGTATTTATACGCGTGTGTATACTTACAGTGTACCTGTGTGCATACATGCGTGTTGTTAGCAAACAGCTGCCTACCTATAGTGGTTTTTGTGTTCTTTTCTTTCTGTTGCTGCATTAGAACTGCTTGTGGCTTTAGAAGGAAGAGTTAATCATCTTGCTGGCTTGCTCCCGTCCCTTCCTTTCATTTTCCACACGGAGCACTTTCTCCTGAGCTTGGGTTCTCACATTTTTTTTTTTTTTTCTGTTCTTAGCATCGGCTCTGTTTGTTTTCTCTTCTGCCAAAGGACACCCGGGAGTTACTCAAAGGGTCTTTTAGATTGTCTGTTTAATGAATGAAGAGTCCATTTGGGACAGTTACAGGGGGCCAACACAGGGCCTTGCCTCAGGCCTGCTGGGCCGTGACTCAAGAAATTGGCTTTAGCCTCTGCTGATCTCACAAGCCACGTGGGAAGTTCGTTTGTTCAGCAGATCCCAGCGTCTGTGTGTGACCTTTACATCACTGCTTTACCCAATCGTGTTCAAAACTATTCCCCAACCAGACTGGATTTCTGAAGCAATAACCAATTCAAGTTTACATCTTCAGTCAACTGCATGTAGTTAATTGTCATCAAAGCTTCTAAGCAGTATGAGTTTATCAGAGTTTACAGGTTATTTATTCACTGCTCAGCAAATGTGTGGCAGGGGTTGGGAATAGAAAAGTGAATGATATTCAGTGGTAGCAGGAGTTTCTGATGCCCAATGGGCTTTTCGTTATCTTGTTTTAATTTAGGCAAAATGTATTGAGCACCCTAAGTGTGTTTGTCTGGTGAGAGCATGGTGCCTTCTGCACAGCAATTCCTTTAATCTTTGGAGCAACCCTTTGAGGGTGTTGGAGACAACAGATTGCTGGTCAAGTTGACTTGAGTCACTAACTTAAAAACCACACATTTAAGGACAACATACTTGAATCTAGGATTGGAGGACTCTGACAGTTCCCCTACAGAGATGAGATTCACTGATTTCATGACTTCCTTCCTTCTCTTTTCCTGCTGGACACCCATGCAATTCTGTGTGGAGGGGGAGAGAGAGTTCCATATTCTGTTCTTGTTCATGGCTTCTGATTTAGTCTCCAAATCTGGGGTGCAAATTAGTGTGTGACCCAAAGAATAGCAGAGCGTATAGCTTTCTAAGACATTGAGTATACACTCCTCCTCCACCCCAGATTGTTTAGATAGAGAAATGAAGGCACAGAGTCTAACCTTGAGCTCAAGGTTAGATGGCAGGACATGGACTTAAACTCAGCCACGCTTATCTGCAGGGTGACTCATGCCATACTAAGTGATTATCAGCTAGTTTATTCTGAGCTTAGTCAAATCTTAAAGGCTCTTCTGAATAATTCTTTCCAGACTAGAGGGAACAACAGCCGTAATTAGATACAGTGCAAGCTCATTAGAGGCAAGGGTCTAATTTGTTCCTTGGTGTCTATAATCTCTCGCACAGTCCCACCTGCTAGAGTGGATCAGGAGCCACATGTTAGATCAATACTCTGAAAGAAATGAGGTGGGCACCAACAATAATATCTCTCTTGTGATCATGGCTCAGATTCCTAGTTGCTGACCTTCCTTCCTGGATTCTCCCAACACACGAGAGTATTTTTGACACAAATTGATGGTATCAATATTTAATTTGACACTTGGATGATTCAGTCATTTAGCATTGCAAGCCATTTTCTTGTTTCTATTTTGGAATAAATTGCCCTGTTCTTTTGGCAGCTCTAGGTGGAGTTAGTTCTTCCTCACTGTTCAAGAAGGCAGTAGGGGGCCTTCAGTCATGAACATCCTGGTTCTCTGTGGGCATGGCCAGCCCAGGAATCCACAATGAAAAAGAAATACTCTCTGATATATTATGAGATCTTTTAATATGGCACACAGACTTCTCAGACAGATAGTACTTTATAAACATCAAAAGAAAGGAAAAAAGAAAGAGCTGGGCACTGGTGGCTCATACCTGTAATCCTAGCTACTCAGGAGGCTGAGCTCTGAGGATTGTGGTTGGAAGCCAGCCGGGCAGGAAAGTCCTGGAGATTCTTATTTCCAATTAATCACAGAAAAAGCCAGAAGTGGAGTGCTAGCCTTGAGCAAAATGAACCCAGGCCCAGAGTTCAAGCCCCAGGACTGGCAAAAAAAAAAAAAAAAGGAAAGAAAGCTCTCTATCCTCAGTTTATTCACTTTTACTCTTAAGATATCTATCTTTTTCTCTTTTCTTCTGATCTTAGGGATACTTTTTACTTTAGTGTCATTGGAATGGAGATTTTATCTCATAATAAGCCATGACAAAATACTTCAGTGCATTACACATTGCTTTCCAATTCACATAAGTGTAGCCTTAGAGGGAGCTACTATTCTGCATGAGGGGTATTCTGTACTTAAATGTTCTACTATTACAGCAACACACTTCTGATTTTATGATGACATAAGGTTATAATTCTTGAATCAGCCCAAGAATTATATGAGAGGAATAGAATGGGATTATTAAATAAATCTCAAAGTCCACAAGGCCCTTGACATCAGTTACTTCATACTGAGTCAGACTGTCAAAACGTTAACAATCTTATTTCTCTGATGACAAAAGCGTCCTTGAAATATGAATAGGGGAAAACTCAGAATTAGTCAATAGCCCCTTTTTTGATTTGTTTAAAAGAATAATTTAAATAATCAAAAACTTTGAAGATGAACATCTTTTCTAATTGCTAGGAACATCAGGGTTTTTTTTTTTCATTTCTGATAATTAGTAACATTTTAACTGGAAGGCCAAACAACACAAGTAACAAAAAATTAAAACTACTATTCTTTAAGATTTCTTGTAGTAGAAATAAGTAGATGTGTGTGTGTGTGTATATATATGCATATATATATATATATATATATATATATATATATATATCCTGTTTATATAAATCTCTGTGTTCACTCTTAGGTCAAACCTGTTAGGATTCCTTCTTTAATGAGGTTACATGTTTTTAGGCAATGAGTCTTCCCACAAGGATCTAGAAATGACTGGACTTCCTGCAGTAGGCTGAGTTTCATTAACTGCTTGCATCATAATTTGGCAAGGTCATTTGAGAAAGCCATCTTACACCACAAAAGTAGCCTCCTACATGCAATTACACTCCCTCATCTGGCCTGTCCTTTTCTTTGGTTCTCTCTTATTTTGAGACCTCTCTTTATTCCTATCCTCCACCTACTTCCTTGGTGCTCTACATTTGCTTTGGATTAAGCCCTGCCCCCTGGTGTGTTGGGAAAGGGAGGGAAGACAGGGACTCTTAGACTCACCCACTCACTGAACTATGCTTCTTCCTTCTATTCCTTTCCCCCTCCCTCCTTTGCCCCCCTCCACCTTTCTCTCCCTTTCTTATTTTCTTTCCTCCTTTCCCTCTCTCTATCCTTTCTTTATTCTCTCCTTCTCACCTTATCTTGGCTCTTGCTTTCTTTGTGCTTATCCTGGCAAAGTGACCGACATAGAATTGCTCTATGGGTAATGATTGAAAAAGTGCAAAAATGAAGGGATGAATCTATGAGAATTCATAGTACAGTAAGGCATTACCTTCTCTACTGTGAGTGAATAGCAGATCTAGGAAGACTTTGCCTCGGCTGAACACATGCCCTTTACCTGTAATACCCCCGCTTTTCCTTTCCCATGTCCTCACACTTAGACCTATACAAGGCCTTGCAGCAGCCACATTGTCTGCCAGTGCCCAGTCACCTGTCCATCATGTTCATCTGCCCATTCCAAATGGAATTTGTGGATTCATTGTTCTTAATTCTTTGCCATTGATTCCATGAACTTTGTGTATTATTTTTTTTTTTTTTTGTTTTTAGTGCTAGAAATTGAACCTAGACAAATACGTTACCTCTTGAGTGATGCCCTCCATCTTTTTGTATTTATTTATTTATTTTCTGCTTTTGGGGTTTGAATTCAGGCGTTGGGCATTGTGCCTGAGTTTCTTTTGCTCAAGGCTAGCCCTCTACCACTTGAGCCATAGCTTCACTTCTGGCTTTTCTTTTTTCTTTTTGATAATTTATTGGAGGTAAGAGTCTCATAGACTTTCTTGTCCCACCTGGCTTCACACCCTGATCTTCAGATCTCAGCCTCCTGAGTATCTAGGATTACAGGCATGATCCACTGGGTGCCAGGCTTTATTTTGTTTTCAAGGTAGAATCTCACTTCCTCTTGCTTGGGCTGGCTTCAGACTTAAATCCTGTCTATATCCTGTCATGCAAAATTTTGTACGGAAGATTTTACTTAAAAAGCTAATATTTCTAAACTAAATAAAGTGGACCTGTGTATTTAACAGAAGGAACAAGAGAAAGGTGAAACCCCAGAATCTCCCCCAACCCAGGTCTCCCCAGTCCGCCATTTCCAGTGGCCTTCTGATAGGCTTTAAGGAATACTCAAGTTCTGCTATGCCTAGTGAAGGAAATCACCAAATTATATCATCACCAAATTACCATTTGGCTCTTATATCCTGTGATCTATGGGTCTCTGTGTTTGTGTTTACAGTTCGCAGTAAATGCAGATGATTACAAGAGTAAGCATTATGATTTAGGAGTCTTAGCTTGGGCATGGGACAGAGGATCTGCTCACTGTAACTTTCCAAAGATTGGAGTGGCAGGCAAAAGGATGGGAATATAAGTCTTTATCATGAAATGTTCAGGGACTACAGGTCCAAGTGGTTGAGGAAGATGGTGCAGGTGGAAGGTGTGGCCTCTTCACTATACAGGCACCGGACATCAGCTGTGTGAACATGTCTGTGTTGACATAACATTTCTGCCTTATGAGCCTTTTAAGAATAGTCTTTGTGTCACTCATTGCTGTCTCTCTTTTCACTGGGCACTTGCTGGAGGGGAGCTCGGTTAGGAAGGACAGCCTTATCTGCTTCCCTAGTGACCTGGCCACTGTCTAGCATAGGAGACGGTCAGGAAATATTTCATAATGATGAGTAACTGATGAAAATGCCTCGTGTGTGTACTCGTGCACACGCAAGTGTGGGCAAGTGTGTGTATGCATGTGTTTGCAACAAAAGGTTGGGAAGCTAGATTACAGGAGGTAATATTGGATCAAGAATCTTAGAGGACAAGATTTTTGTTTCCTTTAAACATTTTTTTAAACTTTATTTTATTGTATTGCCAAAGTGATATACAGAGGGGTTACAGTTCTATAAGTAAGGTAATGAGTACATTTCTGTCAAATGTTGTTACCCCCCTCCTTCGTTTCCTTCTACCCCCTCCCTCCAGTCCCTTCTCCCCAGTTGTAAAGTTCATTTCCAACATAGGGTCTTTTGAGTATTGCTGTTGCATTGGTTCATTCTTCGTCCTTTCTTTCACCATTTTGTTATTTCTTTTCCCTTCCCCAAATCAGATAAATGTATATACAAGACAGAGGGTACCAAAACAAAAAAAACCAATGACAATAGGGGGTAAAACAAGGGGAAAAATGAAAGAAAAGGAAATAACTTCACACAGTCCATTCAAAAAAGAAACAAGGGTTTCATATGTTGTTTCCGTATGTTGGAGTTCATTTTGGTTAGCATAATTTTATATGGTCATATGTCCATTGCAATTGAGCTGTTGTGATTCTTTGCTAGACTATCCTAGACATATACTAATTGTGAGGGAAACCATGGAGCCTATGTTTTTTTGGGCCTGGCTTACCTCACTTAATATGATTTTTTCCAAGACTTTCCATTTCCTTATGAATGGGGCAATGTCATTCTTTCTGATGAAGGCATAGAATTCCATCGTGTGGCTCTACCACATTTTCTTGATCCATTGGTTCCATATCTTAGCTATGGTAAATAATGCAGCAATGAACATAGGTGTGCTAGTATCTTTACGATGGCCTAGTTTGTGATCATTTGGGTAAATGCCCAGGAAAGGATCACAGATACTGGTGGGAATGTGGCCAAAACAGAACACTACTACACCATTCATGGGAATGTAAATGGGTTCATCCACTCTGGAAAGCAGTATGGAGGTTCTGCAAAAAGACAAGATTATTCTTATGAGGAAAAGAATCAGAAAGGGTCTTCCATCCAGAGGTAGAAGTAGGAATAAAGGAAGTAGAATGAAACACCAAAGTACACTGAGGAAAAACAGTGGATTCCTAGAAGCGTCCACCCCAGCCCAAGTAGAAGGTCAGCTGAGGTTAGCTCACAGATGGCCTTCCTTAAAAACAGAGTGAGGGGGCTGAATGAATAGGAATGGGAGCTCTGATGTCAGAGTATCTTTGTAGAAATCCCTACAAGTTGAATGAGTAGGCTGAGCTGTTGACCTTTTCTGTCTTAGATGTCTTTACTTTACAATAGGGGCAATCAATGTGGCAGTGCATTTAAGCATAGCACCTGGAGCAACATAGGGCTTAGGTAGTATTCCAAAAAGGAAAATACTGATTCAGTTGATTGTGGTGAATGATCTTGCTGTCCCTGTTTGACTGGGGGCAGAGGTAGGAGGATTGAAGTCAGTAGCCAGCTCAATCAACACGGTGAGACTGTATCTGAAAAGCAAATAATAATAATGATAATAATCATAATAGGGTTATGGGTAGTAAAAGGGTTCTAGTGGTAAAGCATCTTGCCCAGCAAGCTCAAGGTTCAAAGCCATCTTTGGATCCAGAACTGAAACCAGGAGTGGCATGAGCAGATCTGTGGTTTAAAGTGAGCATGTAGTAGCTGTGTGGAAATTCCCTGGTCTCACGGCCTCCTGATAAAAGGAGGCTGTTGAGCATCCTCTCCTCCTCTTATCTGGGGGAGATGCTGAGCTGCTTGTATGCAGGAGTACTGCTGTTCTATCATGTTCAGTTGTTTTATTCCCATTACAGGTACTCTAAGAACATTACTCAGTACCTAACTGAGAAGTGATGAGATCATGTGCTGGGCCTTAGTATCCAGAAAGGCTGTGATCTAACTGGGAGCCAGTTTTAATACTGCAAGCATTGTGGTCCTGTGCCTCATCTTTTTGTATGGTACAGACCTTGTGTCTATGACATGCAGCTAAGGCCAGGCTTTGCAGACAAGCCTTGATTTAAATTATTTCATATTGCAATCTCTCCTTTTCTTATCACATAAAACAGTACCATATTTTTGTATTGTATGTATCCTTTTAAGTGGTCTTAAATGTCATTTGGAATACAATGACACATAATTCTATAAAATTATATATATATATAAAATATGAGATTTTAGGGAAGATATGAGGTAGATTTGGGGCCTGTAGACTTTTCAACCTAGTTTCTTCTTCAGTAAGATCTAGTTCCCTGAAACTATTAGGCTCTGCTCTCTCTTCTGTTGCCAGGTCACGATGGATATTTGTGTCTCTCTGCAAATCTTTTCTATCTTTGGAAGAGAATGACCATCACTCTTTGTGGTTCCTTTACATACCTGATCCAATGCATGATATTAATGAGGCCATAGCTAAGAGATACTGAGATGTGAGAGGCAGGGGCTATCGTTGATGATACTGCTATTGAATCATTTTCCACTAAGAGCCTCAGTTTCCCCTTCCTGGAGAAAAGTGAAGATGGATTGATTTTAATCAATTCCCTTCCCCGTCCTTCCATTCATTCAAGCTTGCTTTCATAGAATCTGGGTACCACTGGCATAGTTAATTCTTCATATTTTCTTTGATTCCTTGTACTTTCCTTAAATATTTTTTGAATTAAATTATGTTGCTATCATTGAGGGGAAAACAGTTCCCCTTGTCATAAATATGTTAGCACAAAAATTGATATCATTAAAGGGAAATGGTATAACTGAAGCTATTCTGAGCAGAGGCTTCTTTCTCTCTTTGCTAAAGGAAAGTTCACAAGGATGTAGAAGCTTACTTGTTACTGAGATCACAGTTGAAAGTATAGTAGTATTGTAGTATTTCTATGCCCTGATTCATTGCTATTTAATACCAAATAATAACCAGCCTGATTTGTGGACACCCATTTTGTCTGAGATATCACACTAAATTTTAGTTATGATGCTATTGTAAGAGATCAACAATAATTTTTGGCTATGACGCCAATTAGTATTGAGTGAGCAGTCACTCTGTGCCAGAAACAGGATGGTAATTTGCTTGCACTATCTCCTTGGCTCCACAAAGCTCTGTACGGTGTTTATGATCCTAGCTACTTGGGAGACTGAGATCTGAGGATCTTAGTTTAAAGCTAGCCTGGGCAAGAAGAGTTTTTTGATGCTCACTTAAGCATCAAAAAAGCTATAACATATCAGGTAAAATATCTAAAAAGCAAGCACATTATTTAATTTGCTTTTAAAATCAAATCAGAGAAGATTCAAACCAAGACAATGAGGCAATGAGGAGAATGAATGAGTCCTGATTGGAAGAACTCATAGGTCTTAGACCCTCAAATGGAAACCCATATGTTAGAATGCAAGTTCCTCATCCTGGCAGGCGCTGGAGTGTCCTGCCAAGGTCTGTTCAACCTCACGGCATGGCCCCTCCCCTTGCTTTCTGTATGTTGGGTGACCACATCCACTTGGTTGGCTGGTGTGTGTTCTATAGGTGTTCTTGGAGGCCTCCCTGTCCTTGTGCATGCTAAATGTTGGCTGTGCCTACACATCACCTCGAAAGATAAAGCATAACTGACTCATCCAGGTCTCCTGTGCCCTTGATGACCCTTTAGAGATACCCTTTCCCCTAACAATGAGTTTGGCACAGGGATTCTTCATTTATGTTAGATGGAAGAGAGGTATGAGCTCTTACCTCAGAGTTTTTAACTCTGATCAGAACATAGTACCAAGGAAACTGGTTGTCATGATTATAAATATTGATGGAATAGAAAAGAATCGCATTTGCCCATCAAATCTACCAGTGGGTACTCAATATCAAATCAACTTCATAACTTGCATATAAAGAATATAGTTTAACTATTTCCAGAGATTAACAACCAACTTATGAATAACATTTGTATATGTGTATATAGATAAAATGTACATATTGCTATCTTATGTATCCATCTGAAGTTCTCAGCCTAGCCTGGGTGAGGAAGGTCATGAGACTTTTATCTCCAATGAAGCACCAAAAAAGTCAGCAGTACAGCTATGGCTCAAGTGGTAGAATGCTAGCTTTGAAAACAGAAGATCAGGACAAAAGCCTAAGCCCTGAGTTCAAGCTCCAGGCCAGGTGTGTGTGCATGCATGCACAATACATACATACACACACACACACACACACACACACACACACACACACAAGTTCATGAGTAAATATGATAGCAAATTCACCCCATCCCCAAGTCTCTGACAGGATTGCTTCTTTGTCATTCCCAAAAGTTGGTCCCAACTCAGTCTGAAAAGATGATACAACTCTATTCAGATGCTGCAATGCTTTTTCCCCTCCTGAATCTTCATTCTTAACAGTGAAATTGTTAAAAGTAAGCATCACTTTTAACCATTCAAGAGATTTTTTTAAGGATGAAAAGAAAGAAAAGCCCGTGGACCTTGGAGATGTCTGTTTTCCTGTGGGAAAATTAGATTCTCGATACTGGCAAGTGACTTTTCCCAGCACCTTCAAGAGCATCCAACTTTGCTCAAACCATTGAAGAAGGCAATCCCACCAATAAAACGCAGCAAAGGAAACTGAAGCCTTTTAATGCTCTGCTTCTCCCTTGAATATTGAATGAATGCACCGTACTTGATGAGGTATGATGAGGGGGCAGGGAGGCTTTTGGCCTCTCTTCCTGGCCCAACGCAGCCCCTCTCTGGTCAAACTGGTGTTTGTTCTTGGAGAAAATTACATCTCCACTAACCACAGTCCTTCAGAAGCATGTGTGCCTGGCTGAGATGATAATGCTAAGGATCCTTTCTTTCAAGCAATTCTGGAGCAGGTAGTTTGTGTCTTTGTCAACTGAATCTCTGGTGGGCAAGAAAGCATGCAAACATTTTGCATTTCTGTTGATCACAGGCACTTGAAGACTTCCTAGTGTGTATCATTAGACTGTCTCAGAGGAGGTAAATAACAACATTTTTTTCCTCTTAATTTTACCACTCAAAAGGACAACCCTACTTAATTTTGAGAAACCTTATATTATTTCTTTCTGAGAGTTAATGACCCTGGAGGGAATTCTTTTCCTATTACAGTATATCATGAATCAATCACATTGCTATGCACAGGCCAGGTTTTTATTGGTGTATGTTAAGTTGTACCTAGTAAAGAGTTTTATCATGACAGTTTATTTTTCTTTATGATGAGAAGAAAGCAGGCTAGGACTATTTGAACACACAGAAAATACTCTTCAGTATAAGTGCTTATGTAGTTGTGACACTTCTCTGACTTTGGGGGACTTAGAGATTTTTATTCTCCTAAATTTGCCAATAATCTGATTCTTTGGTTATACAGAAGTTGTCTAGATTTGATCAAAGGTTACAAATATTGACTCAGATTTCTGGTGTGGTCAAAAACATTATGCTCTTCATCCTTCTTGGAGTTCTCTTGTTTTAAGGGCTTCTTCCTCTGGGAAGTCCTGCAGTCTAGCAAAGTGCTACAGTTTCATTTTCTTGTGCTTTTATTTTATTTTTAAATCACTGGACTAATTCTCTAAACTGATGTCTTAATTTACATTTGAAGGATGCAACTGAATATAGTAGTTGAAAGAACTGCTGTGGGATCAAATGACCTGCCTCCTGTCTTTACTGGTTACTGGTCACCTTTTTTTTTTTTTCCAGTCCTGAGGTTTGAACTCAGGGACTGGGCACTGTCCCTGAGCTTCTTTTTCTCAAAGCTAGCACTCTACCACTTCAGCCATAGTGCCACTTCCAGCTTTTTCTGTTTATGTGGTAATGAGTAATTGAACCCAGGGCTTCATGCATGCTCAGCAAGCACTCTACCACTAAGCTACATTCCCAACCCTATATTCATTCTTTTTATACTTTAATTTCCACTTGTAAAATAAAATAATAAAAAAACATAGTGTACAACTTAAGCATAGTACTCTGATTGTTACAATATTAAATTAAAATAGTAAAGATTAAATTAATATAGGAAAGTACTTAGCCCAAAAGTCAACATATCACAGACTCTCAGTATACATTAACCACCATCTCTGCCTAGTTAGATAAAGTGGTATGCATGCAACACCCAGCTCCTCAAGGATACAGAATTGCTGAGAGAATTAGCATCATGTGTACATGACTAGGATCATGCCTTAAATCCCAAAAGATGGCTTGATGTCTCACTTGCAATGGGAATGATTTGGAAAATAATCCTTATAATCTCTCAAACTCAACAAGAACATGTGCATTTAAATGCCTGTCAGAAAATACCTGTTGTTTTTCATGTCTTTTCTGATTGTTTGCAGACAGACAACTTAACTGTAACATCACTGACTTTATTTTAGGAAACAAATAAAATGGTGCCACACTGCATTTATCTCGTTTGAGTAACTTGGGCCAGGTAAGGATTTCATTACAGTCCTTGAAAGCAAATGACTAACTGCACTTGTCATTTGACATTACGTGAATTGAAAGGGTGAATGTTATTTTCAGATTTTTAGAAAATGAAAAGCAATATAGTTTTGTGATTGTTCTCTGGTTAATTACCATTCACGGCCAGTGTAACATTCCGATTCCTGTTGAGGGTTAGCAGTATACGGATCCAGGCTAATAAAAATGAGATTAAGATGTGGTTTCAGTCCTTGGATGCAAAGTTGGAAGGAGCTGCTAGCCATGTGTACCAGGAGCTCTGACTACAACAGAGAGAAAAGGCAATGAAGTGCTGTAAAGGAATTCTATTTGGTGCCCTCAGGGTCTCCTGAAGTCTTCTGAGTTCAAACTGTAAGAAGTTCTAATGGAAGAGTTTACACGCCAGATGGGTGAATAGCAGAACTTACTGGAGTAGGAGTTGAAGTATGCATTTGAGGCCTGGGAAAGACCTATGTGGTTAAATATGGATGTCTCCTGACCTAATAGAAAACCTCCTGAGAGTTTTAATATTAACAGATTCTTTATGTATATATATGTATGTATATACATATATATACATATATATATATATATAAAATATATAAATTGCCATCTATCTAATCGGTGACTTCCGTTTTGCCATATGCATTATATTCCAGTATAATGTATATTAATTCATGACAAAAAGACAAATAAGTAAACTAAACTGACCTAAAAAAGGACATAATTGTTGCCCATATATGGTCATACATAACTGATCACATGGGTGTTGACTGCTTTGAGCCCAGTAATTATTTATCATACCTTACTGAACTGTCTGGATATTTTTAAAGCGTCTTAAAGTGTGATTATATTTCTTTTATTCACCTTGTCACTTCCACAGAAAAATGCAAAAGTGAAATGGCTAACAGAGCAAACTACAATATAGTCTTAGGGAAAAGCTTTGGGTTTTTATTCTGTTCTGGGTATTCCCAGAGTGTGTCAACCAAACACAGGCGGAATGAAGAGGTACAACTTTTATAATGGGTATACTTCGCCTTTCCTTCTAAGTCTTACCTTTTCTTCCCTTGTTACTCACTCAGTAGAGCAGTTATCATGGGGGTGTGAAAAGAAGGCCAGGACCTCTGGATGCAAGGATATAATTTAGATTGGAATTCCCATTGTATTAATTAGCTTGGTTATCCTGGACAAGTTGTTTAACTTCTCCAAAGTTCACTTCCATCCGCTTTGGAGATAGAATCAACAGAATAGAATAAACCATCTCTCTTCCAGTGTTGTTGGCAACATTAACTTAAAAATCACATGCTGAACACCAAAGTCACAATATCAAGGATGTACAGCTGATAGCAATAAAACTGGAGCTTTTCAGTATTGTGATTGCTAGTATGCTAAAGAAGAAGTGAAACTGTTGTCATTGGGGGGAGAATGGGGTTCGAATGTAGAGGAGCCGGAGGTGTGCTCATATGCTAGATGACTGTTTGTTTATTCATTTCCCAAAGATATTACAAAGGCTGTGAATATTTATTTAGTTCTGCTCCCAATAGCCCTTCTAATAGGGAATTATTTGGGTACAACGAAAGACATTTGTAAATGCGGCTGATAAGACTGGCGCTGGACAAGGAGCGTTTTGTTGGACACAAGAATTCTATTATCCCTGGCTTCAGTTGTCAAGTGCCCAGAAAACCCAGAATTTATGGTGGTAGCACAATGGCCCTTTCACGGCCTAGCGAAAGAGCTGTGAGATCCTGCTCCCCGGCTTTTCAGGGCTTCTAATCTTTTTATCGGGTCAGGACAATGCCGGATTCAGCTGCTGCCTGGGCCTCCTGACTGTCCATTGGCCATCAGGTATTGTGCAGTAATTACCATGGTGACAATGGCCTCTGTCTACGCCCGTCCATCGCTCCTTTGGAAAATGGTGAAGGTTGTCACTTCGTATTAGGTGCCACTAAAGGCACAGCTTACTTAGGGAAACTACTAAAGAGAAATAAAGATCCTCGTGTTAAGAGTTTCATTTAAAGGACTGCTGTGTCAAATCCATTTGGAACCCAGACACTCTTCATGGCTGTTTTCTTGTAATTACAATTCGGCATTGGGCATCATATATAGATATAAAGGCATGGAGTAAGCAACCTGGGGCATGAGCTGTGGGCTAATGGCTGACCTTAACCACACAGTTAAGATCTAAGATCTTAACTTCTTTAAAACTCTTTCTTCAGATGGAACATAGAATGGTATAGAGATGAATGCTAATTTGGAGTTAACATGTACAACTCTGCAATTATCTGTTTTGGTTAAGTATTTGTACACCTACCCTAAGTAGGATTTGATGAGTAGTAAACAAACAGTACAATGTAAGACTTCAAATCAAATCGGGTGCTGATGGCTCATGCTGGTAATCCCCCGCTAACTGAGAGGCAGAAATCAGGAGGATTGCTGTTTTAGGCTAGCCCTGGCCAAAATGTTCACAAGAGCCCACTAAACAGAAAAAGCTGGATGTGGTGGCATACAGCTGTCACACACCAACTACAACAGGAAGTGTAAATAGGAGGATTGAGGTCTAGGCTGGCCCAGGCAAACAGATATAACCCTATCTCAAAAATAATCATAGCAAAGAGGGCTGGAAATATGGCTTACGCAGGAGAGCTTAGTTCATTGCTGTAACTTCCAAAATTTTGTTTTAACATCACCTTTAAGATATAAAGATTCACTGATACCAGTGCAAATGAAATTCAAGGTGTGATTCATCCTGAAAACAATTATTTCACCTATAGCTTATGACACTGAATAAATTACATGCCTATACAGTTATCATAGTGGACAGGCAGGAATAGATAGGCATTTTTGTGCTGTTAGGGAGAAATTGGAAAGAAGGATGGAAGGAGTGATAGATCCAAGCAAGTCTCAATCTAGTAAGGCAAATTCCTTTAGATCTTCAGGATTACAACTAAGTCTCTTCAGTTTGAAATTTTGCTCTTTGGATATACTGCGGCAAATGTACTTCCTTTGAGGCTCATATAATGTCTTTTGTGCTGTATTTCACTGAATACCCAAGCCCAGCTCAAATTCACATGGAAAAAGCCTGCACTAGGGCTGTGACATGTAAGTAGGTGATTTATTGGTAGGGTCATTTTTGCTGACCATCCACAACATATAAGGTAGTTGCTAGGTAGAATCTTTCCTTATAAGCTATGTATTGTGTGGGCTGTTCCATGGACTTTTTCTATGGCTCCTTGTGCATCCGGGAACAAAATCACAGTGCTACTCTGTTCTTGATATCCTGGTACCACCACAGGAGAAGGCCATGCTATTGTTCTAGTTGCAACAGTGCTACAATGTGCTATACACAAGCATATATCATAAAAGATTTAACTTTTACCTACAGCCCTTGAATAAGAAGGATTTGGGTTTGTGGTCAGTGGTGTTTTTGAGGTGTTGTGTTGAGGAGCTATTAGATGGAGGTAAGATGAGGCATGGAAAGGAATGAAATCTCAGAGTCAAAAAGAAAGATGATAGAGTCTTTCAACCAGGCCGAGCTGGTTCTAGAATGTGGAAGCCCATAGGATGAAGGACAGTCAAGAACTCTTTTGTACTGGTTGTAGTAGAGAAGCTCTGCCAGTCAGCACTTTTGCTGGTTCACTGCCTTAGTTTTTAAAGATGACATCTGTTTAGACACTCCATATTCTTCTCTTCATTCATTCAACAAATACACCAACAGCTATTCTAGACTAGGGAATGTGTTAGACACTTCATTAGATGTGACGATGAATCAGATCAGAATTCAGAAAGAACATAGCCCCCACACAGAAAACCAAGAGTGTGGTACAGGGAGAGGGAGAATGCATGAGGGAGTTGAGGAAGATGTGCAGCTTTTAGGTTGAAGCTCTGGCCTTCTGGAATGGGAAGGACAACTCCTACCACCATTATTACTCTTCCTCTTTATCCTTGATCCTTTGGTCCATGGAGCTCTGGTACTTTCTCTTTTTAGGAAGGAAGGAAGGAGTGATTTTGGACTCGGAGTATATGTTTTACAGAAATGGTCTCCAAGACTTCATATCTTCCCTCAAATGTTTATTGTTATGTTAGTCCTTAAGCAAATGGATGTGAAGTTGCATGGTTGTTGGATATCATCAAAGTACCAAGTGCATTCACAACTGGTTAATGTCACTATTCTTGCATCTCTAGTGTCCACAGTGAAATTTTTTTCTACTTTGCATACAGTTGTAATAATTTCTCTCTCTCTCTCTCCCTCTCTCTCTCTCTCTATACATATATATTAACCTATTTAGACTGATACTTTCTTTTCCGTATTTTGTTTTTGGTATTACTGGGAATTGAGCTCAGGGCCTCATTGATTGAACTCAGGGCACTCAACTCCTTGAGATAAGACTCTAGTTCTTTCATTCAGTATGGTTTTCACATTAGTGTCTCATACTTTTGCCAGGGTGGCTTCAGACAATGATCCTCCTACCTCTGCCTACCCAGTAGCTGTGATTATGGACATGTTCCACCACACCTGGCTTAGACTGATTCGTTTCTAAGAGTCTTATATAAATGTTTATCCTCATTGATTCATGTCAATTCTAAGATATTCATGGTGCTTTCATTTTTTTTTTTTTTTAGCAGAAATCACTGTGCACATTTGGCTTGGTGGCCCTGTGTTCGTCATTAGTTGAGTAACCAATCAGATGGGGGAAGTGTGTTACAGAAATTGGCAGCAAGTGTCCAATGGGTGAATAAGGTAAGCCGGACCAACGTTACTGAACAATTCACATGTTAATATAGATACGTGGAGATGGCAATCATATTTTCAGGTTCACTCTGGGACCTGACTTCATTTTAGACCTTCGTCAAACCCAAAATAGAATCTGAGCAAGGGAAAAGCAGACCTTGGACTCTGAATTATTCAATGTTGTTATTGGGTTCTCTTTACTGTCCAGCTATGATGTACCAATACAGTGATTATCATCTTTCTGCATATAACAGATGTTAAGTAGAAATAACAAACTAAAGATTATAATTCTTTAGTCAGGCCTTGACAGAGCTGCTGAGCTGTCTCCCATGTTGCTTTCCCCCACCCCTTTTCTTTCTCTTAAAAAGTCTTCTTAAAATAGGAACAAGGTGACTTACATCCTGTAAGGAAAAGAGATTTCTAGAAGGCTGAACCTTTAAGACCCCAAAACACAGAAGACTTGCTCAGAAGCCAGGAGGCTTGATTTCAGTTCTCAGGCTGAGCGCTGACACTCTCTGACTGCGTGCCCTTAGGTTAATGGGCTCTTTTCTGGGACACAAGGGTGACTGGTCCCAGCCTTTCTAACAGTTCTTAAGTTTTAGAATTTTACAAATCCATTTGCCTTCATTCTTCCTGTCCAGTGGTGTCTCTATTTTCATAAGCAATCCAGACATCCAGCCAGGTATTGTAGCATAACTTCTCATTTCAGACTTTCTACACTGTGCCCAAGAGATTCTCACAGAAACACACGTCTATGTCTAACAGCTGTCTTAAGTACACAAGTCCAACGAACTTGATGAATTTCTCTTCTAGCCTTGATTGGTTCTGTGTCTCCAGGTCTCACGTTCCAGTGAGTTACAGCATAGTTCACCCAGACAAAAATATGGGAGAAATTCTTCATATTCTCAGTTTAACCACGTCCCATAACAATTGATTTCAATACATTCCTATTGATTCTGCTTTCAATTGCTTCTGGAATGACTTTGATTGCTCTATTTCTATGGCCAACATCCAGATGCAAGCCAAATCTGTTTCTAGTGTGACTGACATTGCCATTGAACAGGTCTTCTGTCCTCCAGGAATATTTTCCCCTCCATGGCTCCAAAAGTTTCCATCTTCCACACACATTCTGAACCATATCCCTAAATCCCTATATTATGTTAAATCTATCAGTTTATCCTTTGGAATGGGAGAGTCAGAAACTCCTTTCCAAGCTTCTAGAACCCTTTAAATAAAGGAGCCACTCTTTGGCTGACCAGACTTGCCTCTTAGCTACTCCCTGTCCGCACTCAGACATCACAGTACATAACTCTTGTAGGAAAATCTTATTCCCCCAGACTATGCCCTCTGCCTTCACAAGCACTCATACTCATTTTGTATTTTAGCCTGGGTTTCTATATCTCTAAAATGTTTGAGCTGTGGCACAAACATTGCCAAGTCAGGCTAGTGCTATCTTGGTTTTGACAGTACTGGACATTATACATAGGGCTTCCCTCCTGCTATCAAACACTCTACCACTTGAGTCATGCCCGTGTCCTTTGCCCACTTTTTTTTTCTTTCCAAAGAAAAAGTATCACAGTTATGCTCAGGCTGGCCTCAGACTATGATTCTTGTACCTCTGTCTCCCATGTGGCTAGAACCACAAATGTCTACGACCATATTTGGCTTGTTTTTTTGAGATAGACTTTTGCTAATTGTTTTGCTCAGCCTGGCCTGAAACCACAATCCCTCTGTCTCTGTTTCCTGTTATCTATGTGCTGATGCACACCTACCTCATTCTGTCTTAAAGTTATTGCTTTTCTTAATCCTTTCAAAAGCCTTACTTGGTGGGTACTAGTAATATCCCAAATTATATAAATTATAAAACAATATCATAGAAAATAAGAAAGTTGCCTGTGGAAACATGCCATAACTTTTTTCCTGGGAGTTGTATCAATGGAAAGTCTGAATTAATTTAGAACGTGTGTCTTTTACCAATCTCCTCTCCCATGTTTCCTTTGAATGATTGTGTGAATTTATGGACAGAATAATTTCTTCCACATAAGTCTTTCCCTGTAGCTCACTGAAGCTAAAATTAAATAGAAATCCAACCCCTTCATCTGTTTCTCACAATAATCTTCCAATGTCTGGAGATTTCTCAGCTATTAGATTCTCATGTATGTTTGGGAGAAAAAAAAATTCCATTTAAGGAGTCCACAACTTTTTCTTTCATGTTCTCTGATCAATATTTGCTTGCAACCCCTCCCCCCAAAAAATCAATGGATGAAAATATTTTCAGCAGAAGCAATGCTGTATCTCCCTGACTGTGCACCAACCTGCTTTGGAAATTGTCTGCCTGGGACCAGTTCCTGTTATGTGCGCATATTTGGTCCTCATTTGCTCTGAAGCCAGGCGCAAGCAGACAAAGCACATCTCTTTTGTGGCTGTGTCTGTGAATGATGATCATCTCATTTCTGCAGAGCCAAATGGGCCTCTTCATTTCAGTAGCTCTTTGAATTCCTCAATAGGATGTGAGAGTGACATTTTCTATTTTTCTAGATAATAAGGACAATTAGAATGAGGTAGCAATGAAACTGAGTCAAAAGTTAAATAGAAAGTACTTGAATTTAATTTCACTTCTAGGAAATCTGTTAGATTTTTCTTTTTCACTTACAAATTAAGAGCAGCCTATGTTGAAGAGCTTTGCATAGTTTTTAATTCATGGAGAGGAAGGAAAATATTTCAATGCCTGTGGAATAAGCGTCAGTATTAGGGGCTGCTGGGACCCTTAAAAATAAAATAAAAAGCAGCTGGGTGCTGGTAGCTCATGCCTGTCATCTTAGCTACTCAGGAGGCTGAGATCTGAGGATTGTGGTTCAAAGTCAACCTGGGCAGGAAAGTCCATGAGACTTTTATCTCCAATTAACCACCAGAAAACTGGAAGTGGCACTGTGGCTCAAAGTGGTAGAGTGCTAGCTTGGAGCACAAGAGTTAAGGGACAATGCCCAGGCCTTGAGTTCAAGCCCCATAACTCTCTGTCTGTCTGTCTGCCTCTTTATCTGTCTGTCTGTCTCTCTCTGTCTCACACACACACACACACACACACACACACACACACACACACACACACACACACACACACATGGCCGAGCTGGATAGGTAACAGTAGCCCATTCCTGTAATAGTAGCTATTTAGGAGGCTGAGAACAGGAGGATTGCAATTCAGGACAAGCTTGGGCATCAACGTTCACATGAATCCTTTTCTCCTTATTACCTGGGTTCACTAGGATGCATCAATCATTCTAAGGAATGTCAAGGCACATGACCTGAGGCAGATATTGGAAGGATAACAGACCCAGGCCAGCCAGGGTAGAAAAGTTCATGATAATCCATCTCCATGGAGAAGCTGGATGTAGTGGTCTCCGACAAGAGCAAGAAGACTCAGGAATACAGATCCTGTCTCAGGATCTTGACTAGGCAAGAAGCAAGATTGTCTTTTGAAGATAACCAGTAATGCTGAGGCTAGAGGTATAACACAAGTAGAGGCATGAGCACCTGGAAAAACCCTTTCAACGTTTAGGATGGGATTTTTTTAATGTATCATCATGATTATGATTACATCATAAAGGTGATATACAGAAGGGTTATAGTTACATGTAATGAGTATGTTTCTTTTTGTGCAGTGTCACTGTTTCTGTTGTGCTCTCTCAGTTTTCTCTAGGATTCTTGTTTTAAGGAGAGAAATTTTGCACTTAGGGGAGGAAATGGCTTATTCATGATCATGTCCTGGGTAAAACAAAGAAACCTACAACTTTATCCCTAGACTCAGATTTCTGTAACCCAGTCAGCCCAGAATGTAATTAATTCTTGATCAGGTACACATGGCATGTCACAAATGCAGGTGGAGATGAAAGACACTTTCCTTGTCTTAAAAGAGCTAACAATCTAGTCGTTGTGTATACAGCAGTCAAAAAAAAAAATCTGAGTTGGAAGGAAAGAGAGGATACTGGTTTACCTCTTGATAACATCTCGGAAACTCCGCTTGAACTTGAGCTTCCTTTCCTGGCATACCTGTCTAAGTAACCCAGGTACTTTCCCACAGCGGGGGATGGAATTAGCTGGGTATCTCCAGGATAGAGAGATCTCAGTCAGCCCTGTGGCCTTGCTGAGTTTTTGTAGGGCACGGGAACCTGGGAATAAATGTCTTAAAGAAGTGAAAGGGATGAACCTTTTGCAAAAGAAAAATGCACCTGCTGAGCAATAACCAGCAGGGGCTTCTGGTCACAGGTCACCCAATTATCTCTCATTTGCATAGAAGTCAATCCCAGAAAGTGGCGTGGGGGAAAGCTCACCTGTTCTGGCAAATTCACCACGCTCTGTATTGTCCCCGACAGCTTGAAAGGTTGGCAGTGGGCTGCCTACCCCTCTGTGCCTGCTGGGATTGTCTATGAATGCACACCGTTCCTATTTTGGGATGTAGGCCACCATGCAGAAGGAGGCCAAGTGTCTGCGTCTGTAGCTGATGTCACTAGAATCATAAACTGCCACTCAGCTTACTTGTTGACTATCTGCTGCAGCTCTTCCATGTGGCTCTCGCCTGGGCATGCAACCAGCATTTTCCTGAGGTTCTTAGGTATGAGGCTAAGTGAACATCCCCCCCTCTGCACAACAGCAAACTAAAGGAAAAACCCAGTCAAGGCTGTGGTCTTTCAGCATGCTTTATTTAACTGGTAGTGGACAAAGAACATAGGTTGTTATCTACAATAACAATGATAGCTGCTATTTGTTAAGCATGATCATGTACCATGCACTGTGCTACATGCTTTACAGTTCCTTGTTTGATATTACCAAAACTTTGGTTGACATAGGCACTGTTCATGATTATTTTTTGCCTCTCAAGGCTAGTATTCTACTACTTTAACCACAGCTCCACTTCAAGTTTTGTTTATCCCCACCCCCACCCCCTGGGCCTGGACACTGTCCCTGATCTTTTGCTCAAGGTAATGCTCTACCACTTGAGCCACAGCACTGTTCATGATTAATTTTTGCCTCTGAAGCTAGTATTCTACTACTTTAGCCACAGCTCCACTTCAAGCTTTGTTTATTCCCCCCCTCCCCCACCCCCTCCCCCAATGGGGCCTGGGCACTGTCCCTGAGCTTCTTTTGCTCAAGGTAATGCTCTACCACTTGAGCCACAGCACTACTTCTGGCTTTGAGTAGTTTATTGGGGATAAGAGTCTCATAGACTTTCTTGCCCAGGCTGGCTTTGACCTACGATCCTTAGGTCTCAGCCTCCTGAGTAGCTAGGATTACAGGTGTGAGACATTGGCACCTGGCTCCCTTCAAGCATTTTTGCTGGCTAATTAGAAATAAGAGTCTCATGGACTTTCCTGTTCTGATTACCTTCAAACCACAGTTGTCAGATGCCAGCCTCTTGAGTAGCTAGTATTATAAGCGTGAGCCACCAGCACAGGGCTTCATGATTCCTTTAAAGATGAGAACATCAGGGCTCAGAGAGGTTGTAGAACTTGATGAGAGCCAGGATGGGTGGATATATTCCTTGGCAGGTTAGTGCAGTGTCTACTGGTCAAATTTTGTTCTAATTCTCCTGGTCTTTGACATGCAGTGCTCACGAAGTTGGACAAGAGGAAGGTGGAGGACAGTTCTATTATAGTTTTTATCTCCAGAATTCTTTTATTCACTCCTAATTTATTTTTATGATTTTTAGTTTTACAAAAGGTTTCCATTCAATATACTGGTTCCTGAGTACGACGTATCTTGATCAATGTCACCCCTTTCCTTGTTCTTTCTCCCCCTAACATCTCCCATCCTCTCAAATTTCCTGGTTCCATTTTTACATATGAACATTGAATATTATGACTGTCCATTAAAGTTATTTTTTTGTTCCTTTTGGCATGTCCACGTCGAAATCTCCATTTGAGTTTTAAAGATTGCCAGTTAGTTTGAGCTAGGGCAACTGAGCTCCACTAGCTGTGTACATGGTGCCAAAGTTGTAATGATGGACAAAAGCATGGAGAACACAGGTTCCTCCATCAACCATCTCTCTGCACCATTCTTGTTTTGGATCCTGAATTAGATACTAGGGATGTAGCAAACCAAATGCACATGTTTCAGTTAGACAATGAAGCTAAGCTTGTACCTTTAAAGAACTCCCTTTTGGTGACAGAGCCAGGCTAGAAAGGCTTAACTGTAGAAGTGACCTATGAGTTTTAACTTGAACATGGGTAGGGGCTTACCAGGAGGAGTGATCAGGAAAGGTTGGTCAGTCCAAAGGACCAGGATAGAAGTTGTTGAGTTCTTATTTCTCGTGACTGCATGGAGCATTCCATGAGACACTTGTATATCTGTAAACAGACAGGAAGTTGATATAGAGGACAATAGTTTAGAAATAAAATATGTGAAAAAAGAGTCATGTAGAGAAGTCTCTATTTCTTGTCTTTCAACGTTCTGTAGCCAACCATTGTTTGTTTGTTTGTTTGATTTTTGGTGATTTTCCAGCAGGTGTCCAGACAGTTAGAAATATACACACTTGAATCAATGAATACTCTCTCATTTTCCTAAATGCACATAGATGGCATGCAGTTTTGAGCACCTTCTTGCTGTTCTACACACTGACTTCGAGAGACAGGAAAGCAATAAGGTTTTCCCTACTTGTGGTACAGCTTAGATATTGGTTATCTAAAGACCAAGCAAGTTTCCTCTCTCTGCCCCTTATTAATGAGATCATCCATATGTGGTTGCAATTGGAAGCAATTTCCTCCCAGCCTCACTTTCCCTGAGATCTTCACAGAAACATCAGATCTACCCTGAGGATAGAGACGGAAGAGGGAGCCTTGTTTGGGGCCATTTGATCTTTGGGAAAGGTTTTAACCCCGTCTCATCAGTTGTTTAGCCACAGCAAGTGTTTCAGGCAGGATAGCTTTCTGCTTACACTTGTCTTGTGGGCCTATTGGTCCAGAGTAGTAACTGACAGTCCAGTTGAAATCTAATCACTTGTTTCCGACAACCAGCCATTTAGACAGCATTATGTCTTCTGTTCTGCTTGTCACAGTCAACAAGGCATCTCAAAGGCTGGTGTAGGTTTCCCTGCCTTTGAAGATCAAAGCACCTGAGTCTTGCTCAAATGATCTGTACACTTCCTCTGTTTCCTACATGGCAAGGGATAGTTTGTACTTAGAGCAAGAGGGCCTTTGAATACTGCCACAGGCAGGAAGTAACTTAGTAAGACCCTGTGACTGGATTGGCAGCCATGTGTATTGGGCCTAAAAGGATTGTTTTCAAATATTTATTCATTCATTCTCTCAGGAGACAATTCCTGAAAGTCTTCACAGCATTCTTTCATCTTTCATGTTCCTTGCTGAGACACCCTCTCCCCCCTTCCTCCCTCCACCACATAGACATGTGTGCTCTGTGTGTGCATGACAGACAGATGGATACTACTCAGCTGAAGGAAACAATGGCATCTGAGAAGGATGTGATGGAGTTTCTGAGGAATGCCATTCCTTCCTTCCTTTCTTCATGCATGCATGCATTCATTTAGACTGCTTTCGTTGTACCTAAGCCATGGACCCTTGTCAGTATGACCGTTGCCTTCCCTATGCTTGTGAAACTCACAAGTTGATAAGAATATTCTCTGGTCCCTTCTAAATCTAGCCATTTTATCTGTCCCCAGAGTGTTTTAGGGATATTTAGGCCATTTCCCCGTTGCACTTCCTGGTTCTTTTAAGCCACAGAATCACCATTTCTTCTGAATGCTACAAACCCAATTTCTCCTACAGCCTTCAGAGAGCTCAGAGCTGGAAGCAATGCAAGATGAGAGAGCAGAGGAAGAAAGGTATCTATAATACTAAAATCTGCCACCAATTTATTGTGATGACCAAGGATACAGAAGGTTCCAATCAGACACCTGGCAGAGTCCTCCATTTGGAACCTTTAGAGAAATCGTGGAGGGGCCAGCAAGTTCATCTTTTTGAGAAGCTTTGAATTTTAGTATCTGAGCACCATTCCAAATGCTGCTCGGTTGCCTTAGCAACAGTTCTTATACTTTTTATTTAAAATAAAAAGATGGTTTTGGAAAAAAAATATGTGGTCACATAACTTACAAGTGCTAGTGAGTAGGTACTTCTCTAAATAAATGTCTACTGGGTTTCTTGAAGTAGCCGATTTCTGTCTATTACAGACTATTTCAGACTTCCTGATATTCTTAGCAATATTTCAGAATTTGCAATTAAATAATGAACCAATGGTTGGATGTGGCAGTTTATGCCTTAAATACTAACTTCTTAGGAGGGAAAGATGGGGGAAGATTTTATTTCAAGACCAGCTAGCACCAAAAGTTAGAGAAACTCAGTCTCAATCAACGAACCATTTATGGTGCTCACCTATGACTTGCTAGAAAGTTCATAGCCCAAAGCAGGCCCCAGGCAAGTGAGACATTACCTAAAATATAAGCCTAGAAGCAAAACAGGCTGGAGGCAAGGCTCTCATCGTAGAGTTTAACAAGTACAAAGCCCTTAGTTCAAATCCCAGTACCACCAACCAACTAATCAAGAAAGCAAATCAAAAGAACCCAGGAAGTTTGTCATGCATTGCCTACTCCCTATTGTGTACATCATTAGGATGCCGTGGAAGAGAAAAGGCCCTGTGGTTTGTCTCATCTTGCTTTCATCAGGGCTTTGAGCTACAGTACATCCACCTTCTGTGCAAGCTCTCGTACAGTGGGTAGAAGATGCCTGTACCATCAAGGGCCTGGCAGTCTTGCTGGAGCACTCCATCACATGGGAGTGTGCCCAGATCTCTGTTCTCTTCCCCAGTACTTCTCCCCTGACCCAAAGCATGATTTTACTCATCAAAATTGCTTCAGGTTATCCATACATAGTGTTTGTAGTACATATATAGTACTTCTTGCCTGCAATTCTAGCTACTCACGAGGCTGAGAGCTAAGGATTACATACTATTTGAAGCCAGCTCAAGCAAGAAAGTCCAAGAGACTCTTATCTCCAATTAAGAACCATAAAAGCCAGAAGTGGAGTTGTGGTTCAAATGACAGAGCTCTATCTAGACCTTGAGCAAAATTGCTCAGGCACAGCACCCAGGCCCTGTGTTCAAGTCCTAGGGGGAGCGTGCGCTGGGCATGTGTGCAAGCACGTGCATGCACGCACACGCACACACATGCACACACACACACACACACACACACACACACACACACACACACGCAATTGCACCAGGTTGCTTTAGTGTATAACCCAAGCTTCAGAAGGTCCTCTGTCCACCTATTTAATGTCCTTCCACATCTTCTCATTCAGCCTAGTCCTTCGCAGCACTCATGACAATGTGTGAGTATTTTGTCTGTTTTATTTCATGGTTGACTTTTGCATGGCCCATTTCTCTCATGAGAGCATATTCCATGAGGTTCAGAGACATGGACTGTCCTACGTTCCTCTAGGACCTGAGAGTCAAGAGCCCTGCCATTCATGCTGGTAGTAAATACATTGTGACCAAATAACAATGCAAATGCATAGTTAATGTCTCCTTTATGAATCCACGGAGATAGAATGGTTGGGGTAGCAGCCTTAGACACAACTTCAAGTAGAGGGATGGAGTCTGGGCTTCTGTAGAGAAGATTTATCCTGAGATAAATCTTTACCTTTGTCTGTCTGTCTGTCTGTCTGTCTGTCTGTCTGTTTCTCTCTGAGTGATTCCTGGGCCATCATCACTCAAATTTTAGTAGCAACAGTTCTGGGAACTTTCCACTGTCTGGAAACCAGCAGCGCCATCATGGTTTTCCTGTGTGGCTATCTGTGTATTAACATGGCTTTTGGGCCATGCTTTGACTTGCCTGACCCATCTCCCAGCAGAAAAGACTGTGCATCTGTAATACTCCAGAAAATTAGGGCTGACGTGTAGCTTGGTCCTCAAAGTGGTTTCACTCAAGCAAACACAGAGAATAATAGTTGTGCACTTAAATGCTTGAGTAGGTATCACGTGGAAGAATATTCTTATAATCCTTGTTTATAAAGCCTGTTAGTATGAATTTTTGAAATAGCACTTATTCCACTTTATTCTTGACAAATGGCATTTGTAGCCATTGAGATGTTTTATTTCAATTATGTGCTGGCGTCGTAAGGAGAAGCTTTCTGACAATAGGGAGGCACAAGCCATTTCAATTCTGCTTCTATCACCATTCCCCCTGCTAAACTCAACTGGACAGTTCATTAAGATGAAAAATTAACAGCGCGTGCTTTGGGGAGAACGATCATGGAACATGACAGCTTGTGCAGGCCTCTGCATTCAGAGAAGCAGACAGATGACAAACATATTTGTCTTCAGAAGAAGTGGCGCTGAGCCATTCGCTCTGTACCCATGGGTACATGTGTTCATCAACTAGTGTGTTCAGCCCTGTGCTGAGGTGCTGGGGCAGGGTGCAGGGGAAAATACAGAAAAACATGACTGCCACCCTCTAAGAACATACCATCTACCTATGTGAGAAGGTTGGAGAGAAATCAGTTGTCAGTTGAGAGTACCTGAGTGACTCATACCAAAGCCTGATATTTTGGGCCTCACTGTATGTTTAGCCGTAATTCAGTGTGGAAATTAAGAGAAGATTTTTTTGGGGGGCCTTGAAAAGTAGTAAGATGTTGATTAGTAAAATATGTTCTAAAAATAATAACTGGTAAATGGCTTCTGATATCGTTGGGGAAGATGGTAATGAAAATATTGGAGAATTAGTAGGGATTCATGCATCATTTTTGTAGTTCAAATTGTTTTTATTTCCACATGTTAAGTGGTCTCTATTTAAATGGAATGAAGTTTCACTGTGATATCCCCACCAGTCCATCTAATGTACTCTGGTCCTATTCACAACCTGTTACTTTTGCTTATTCTACTTACATCCCAACATGACATTTTGAACATAAGCTGGTGTCATTATATCCCTTTCACATGGTATGCACTATTTTTTTAAACACCAGACTTTTTATAGGAATAGCCTTTTGATATGTGAATTGTAACTTAATTAATCTGCAGTCATATTAAAGTACTCTCCAAATTGTCCACAGCAACATGATATGTCCAGAGAATCAGGCTTAGTTGAAATAGAAGGGACAAAGCAAGACTAGTTTAATCCAAGACTTCTCCCACTGTGGTTAAGGAGGGAGTGGATTATCTATTTTACAGAGATGGAACTGAGGTTCCAATCAATTTGTGCCTAGTTCCAGAGACCACAGAATGGGTAAATATTGGGTTTGGGACATCGGCCCCTATCCATTCTGTTTCTTAACTCTGCTTCCCACTTGATCTAGCTGGGTTCTGGAAAAGACAGAGACTGAGTGGCAACAGCAGTAACAGAGTGCTTTCAAATTTACCAAGGGCCCCTACCTTGCTCATCCCTGTGAGACAAGCTGCCCAGGTAGAGTGTATCTTGGAATACACAAGGTTGTAGAGAAAGGAGACCCTATCTCATTTTTCAATCTGCATAAAGAAAAGTGTATTTTGTTTTCGAGGCATTCAGAGTTTCCCGTGTGCCATCTCCTTCCATTTCTATCTTTCTTTAAACTTTTCCATGCATTCTAGTTCTCCACTGCCAGAGAAATGTTTAAATGAAACCCTAGAGACGTGGGACCCACCGATATTTAGAAACAAAGCTTAGAAATGGATGCCCTGTCTGTTAACTAATAGGGAAACGTTTCTTATTTTCTCCTTTGTAGGGGAAGCTACACATTTCTATTATAAAGCCTATGTCTTGATTAAAGCCATTTAAAAAATCCTTATCTCCCCTGAGATTTGTGAGAAGGCTTTTGATGTCATTCTCAGCTTACCAGTGTAAATCATGGTTTACCTTCTCATCCTGCTGGACAGGATGGGAAATCTGACTCAGGATTTGTAAATACTGCTGTATTTCATTTACTTTCATGGGGACATTTTTTTTCCCCCCAGCAGACAGTGGAATAGAAGAGTCCCTGGAAACAGCAAAGGAGTCAGGATGCATTAACCTAAGCAGTGAGATCCAAACAAAAGCTCTGTTTGCAATCGCACCAGAGCTCAGGAGCACCGCAGGCTCCGCCGTCAGGCTATGTTCAGTAAGCACAAATAAAATTAGATCTTCTGGAGTAAAAAAGGAATTGGGACTCAGCGAATGAAAGTCTCAAGAAAAGGGACTCCTTTTTTCTCCATTTGTTTGCAGGTCTATTAGCTTTAAAGGAATTGAACGTCAATAAACATGATTATCGTTATTACTATGAAACAATCGATGCTTCCTGAAATATATCCTGATGATGATGTTGGACTTTTGGCTTTCTTTTCCTCAGAAAAGTTGTTAGACATGTGGCCTGATTCAGGACTGGCAATGCCTGGGTTCTAGACTTTATCTATCATTCGCCATGCAAATGACTATTGTGTTGTGTTGTTTGTTTGTTTTTACTGTTCATTTGTCTAATGTGACTCACAGAGGGGTGAATTTTATAATCAGCCAGTAATCAATGTTTATGCCAAAAGAAGCTTCACCTCTGATGTACCCAGAACAACCTTGTTCACATGGAAAAGATCCAGGAGCAGAAGCTAGAGTGATGATCATCATGGCAATCTATACATTTTTTTTTTTTTTTTTTTTTTGCCAGTGGGGGCTTGAACTGTGGGCCTGGGCACTGTTCGTCCGCTCTTCAGCATGAGGCTAGTGCTCTACCACTTGAACCACAGCACCATTTCCAGTTTTCCGAGTGGTTCATTGGAGATAAAAGTCTCACAGACTTTCATGCCCGGACTGTCTTTGAACCGTGATCCTCAGATCTCAGCCTCCTGAGTAGCTAGGATTACAGGGGTGATACACAATTTCATATACCCAGGTGTTTCTAAGTTTCAGACTGTGTAGGTGGGAGTCACAGTGAATGATAGGTTGCAGGTCACAGCTGAGTGACATATCTTAGCTCTGGAAGAGGACAATGGACCAGCTCATGCATGGAACTGTGGCTGTCCCATGCAATGTTTGCCATATACTCATCTGCTCCACTCTGCAGAAGGGCGATGGGTATGGAATGTCCTAGAGAACTCAGAAGCAGTGCAGTATGCCAGAGGGCAGCAGTGGGTTGTAGAAAGAGCAAGTTGACTCGTATCAGAATGTCATGTTGGCTTCTGACTGTGTGACTTTGAACAGAATGCTTGCTCTCTGGGGTGCCTGCATTTCTCTCTTGTGTAAAAAGCAAGAGGAACATAAAGACAGCTTTCTCTACTTGCAAGGCTGACAGAAGACTTACATTAGTTTACATGGAGACATTGGATTTATTTTCTTCCTTCCCCAAAGCAACACAGCACAGATCCACCTGAGACAGAGCAGTACTTCCACTCTGCGTTCGTTATGTCAGTTTCTTTGTAGGTCAGCTTCGTGACTTCAGCCAAGAGAGTTCACCCTATAAAGCTTCAGTGTTCTCATCTTTCAAATGGATATAGAGGTATTGAGTCGGAGCTATCATAAAAGACCACAGGCTTAGTTCTTAGTGCACTCTAAGAACTTTATTATCTTAGAGTTGGATATCAGAAGTGCACAGTGGGTCCTCAGGAAGAAAGTAATATTGTTGGCAGGGTTGTGACCTTCTAGAGAGACCAGGAGAGAATTCATTTGCTTACCTTTTTTGTCTCATGGCCTTTTCTATCATCATCCCAATCTCACTTTTTTCTTTGTCTCCCTCTTTTAAGGACACTGGTCTTCTGAGGTCATCAGGATAATCTCATCCCCTCCAGACCCTTAATTTAACTCCATGGGGAAATTTCTTTTTGCCATTATAAGGTAACACGTTCAGAGATTCTGAGACCTCACTTGTAGACAGCTCTTGAAGAGTTATTATTTCCACAGTAAGAAGACAAATAGTAACCAGCTCCTGGGATTGTTGCAGAGATCAAATGAATTATTGCACGTAAAACAGCTGGAGGAGTTCACCAGCACATAGTAATAACTTGGTAAACGTCCATTCTTACCTTGAGGAGAAAGTCAGATGGCTAGAGCTGTGGACTTTAGTTGTGTCTGTTCCAAAGGGGCTGGAGGCTTCTACTCACTTTGCTTCTGGATGGAAGCTCGTTTACAGAGAGAAAGAATCTTGTCTGAACAAAGTTTCCTTAGAATGGTTGGCTTAGTAAGTGTCACTATTTTTTTGAAACTCAGCATTCTTATTTGTAAACTGAAAGAAGTGTGTTGAGGCACTTGCTTCTGGGGGTTTTACTTCCATAGAGAAAATATCTATGATCTCTGATAATTGATGGATGTGTGAGTTGGTGTTTATGGTATATTGACCAGCTTCTCATTCCAAAATAATGGCAGAAACAATCATCACCGACTCTGCAGCTATACCCTTGCTTGTCAGTAATAGGGGTTCTGAATTGTGAGTGTTTCTATTCCCAGGCCAGGCTAGAGAAAGCCATCCATTTAAAGGGTGTTGGGCATTTTCTGTGTTGAGCAGGTCAGTAGACAGTTGAGGATAAGAAGACAGATTTCCAAACTAAAGGCCAAAGCAGAATTCTCCTATTAGAAGTTAGGTTGTTCACAGATCAAGATATGAATAAGAAAATATGGGAAGGGAATAAGTTTGCTCATATATCAAAACCTCATGGGATTCCCTCTGCATAGTATTTCCCTCGCTTTGTGAGAGGAGGACATAAAAGAAGGTTGATTAATCTGCCCATGAGCAAGTAACACAGCTGGTAAGTAACCCCAGCAGGTGGAAATTGAATGCAAACTTCAACTCCAAGATGCAGCTTTTATTTCACCATGCAATATGCTTTGATTCAATCTCTCTGGCTTTGTCCTGTGACCTTAGCGTATAGCATGCTCTCTCTCCCTCTCTCTCTCTCTCGCTCTCTCTCTCTCTCCTCCCAATCACCTGGTCATAACGAGTTTTATGTCAGCATTTTCTTTTTCAGCCAAAGGTTTTCCATAAGTATCTCCCTCTGGTTTGCCATCTTCTTTCTGCCCTTTATCTTCCCATCTCAGTTTTCATAGTTTCCAAGCTGTTTCAGGCAGAGTCAGGTAATGGATGGTACCAAACAGATCGAGACTTAAGCTACTGAATGAGACTGAACTCAGCTTGTTAAGTTCAAAGTTAATTTCCCATTGACGGTGGACACCAAGGATCTGGGACACTGCCTTGGCTGCAGTATTTCTGGAGCTTCTCCAGGAGCGGTGGTGGTAGGGGTGTCTGTGTTTTGAATTGTGTAAGGAATGGCATGAGGTATCAGTGTGGAGACTATATCAAGTTCCTAGAGATGCAGAATGAAAGAAGGTGCTGTGTTGAGCAGTGATTTAAGACCCTATGGAGGTGGTCTGCATTTCTTCTGGGACTCAGAGGTTGCCTCCATCAGAACATTGGAATACATGAGTTCTGGAGTTTTTGCACAATCAATCTCTCTGAGAACTACAATTCTTAAGGATTGTATATGGCCAGTGCCATATCAAATGCAGTATCTACAAGATGCTGAGCAGTTCTAAAGTCATGCCTTTGGATCAAGCCACTAGTCATTTTTTTTTCTTATGGTCACAATGCAAGAATCTATGGGGAAAGTCAAGTGATTCTGGAGCAGAGGAAAAAAGACAAAGTGGTTATTAAGTAGGTTGCATGAAGCCAGGTTCCAGTAGCCCATGCCTATGATCCTAGCTATTCAGGAGGCTGAGATCTGAGGATTGCTGTTTGAAGTCAGCCCAGGCAGAAGAGTCTTCATGAGACTCTTATCTCCAAATAACCACTCAAAAACCAAAAGTGGCATTGTGGCTCAAATGATAAAGCACTAACCCTGAGCACAAAGAGGCTCAGGGACAGAGCCCCCAGACCCTGAATTCGAGCCCTGCAACTCACGAAAAGCAAAAACAACAACAACAAAAAAGAATTGCATGGGTCTGAGTTGTTAAACATGAAACTTCAAAGTGGGATTGGAGTGTCCTGGTCGTAGAGATTGTGTGATCTTGACTAAATTCTTTCACATTTTAGAACTGCAGTCTCTTCATCTGTGATATGAGAGTAATATCAGTC
Source organism: Dipodomys spectabilis (assembly GCF_019054845.1). NCBI lineage: Eukaryota > Metazoa > Chordata > Mammalia > Rodentia > Heteromyidae > Dipodomys > Dipodomys spectabilis. The sequence goes on from NW_024870950.1 coordinate 11,397,819, forward strand.
AACCTCACAGGCTTTGTGCACATGAATGAAAGCAGCATATTGAGTGCTCAGCCTAATATTAAGCATGGACAAGTACCTGATAATTATAAACATTCAGCATTCACTGTATCCTCCTGGACAAGAAGTGTGGAGCAAATAGAGAAGCAGACCTGGAACTGGTTTGAGAGCCATTGACTTTAATGTAGAAATCCTCTTTTCAGGGAAAGTGTTTGCATCTCTGGGGACAGGAATTCCAGCTGCAGCTGGACTTTCAAGTTATGGCCTTTGCTTTCACTAGACTCTCTGAAAAGTAAAGAAAATGTCACACCTCCATCAGCCCAATGAGGGTAATGCTAGCCCTCATTCTTGTTGGCTGACTGCTTTATATAAACTAGCTAATGTGCATAAAAGCACTTTGTAAATCACGAAGTGCTATGCATGATGAATTAGTATTTCGATTGCTCTTCTGTAGGCATTCCATAAACAATACAGAGAATTAAGAGCAGACACCACTGATCGTCCAGAAGCATGTATACCTTTTAGGTGTATAGCTTTAAAATATTAGTGGTCAAGGTGGGTAACACTGTCCTCTGATGTTAATCTAGTAGCTGCCACGAAGAGACTGTTTCTAGAAAGGGAGGGGCTATGGATGATGTGGTTCATCATGGCTAATTACAGCATTAAGAGGTTCTGAAGAATGGAGAAGATGATGGTCACAAAGTCCAGGGTGTGTGACATGGGACAGGGGACTAGGAAGCCCCCTATTGCAGCTGCATGACTGCCCTGCTACACTGGTCTTCTCTCTTTCTCCTTAGGCCTCCCAGACAAGCGTCAATCAGGCTTAGGGCCTTCCATATCAGAAGGGTTTACTGGGGATCTAAAGGACACTGCCACCCAAATGCTGCAGCTTCACACCTAGCACCAACTCTGCTGGCCTTTACATTTCCAGGGTCATTTTCAACTGATTCTAGTGCTTCCTCCTGATGAACTCAGGCAGGTGATCGGAGTAGGAAGCAGGATACGACCTATTAAAGCTATGATGATTCGCCTGAATTTACGGCTATGTCTTTCATGTGAAGATGGGCATACCCAAACTCCAAAGACCCTCCACGCGCAGCCAGCTTTCTCTGGTCACTTCAGAAATGGCCATATGCATGACGCTGAGATGAAACCAGAGACATGCAACCTTGACCCTACTTGTCATGAAATTGTAGGGGCCAAGACTTGAGTACACAGGATAATAACAGGTAGTATTGACTGAGCATTTACTACATGGTACACTCAATGATTACCATGTTCTAAGATTTACCTCCTTCCATCCTCACATTAACCATAGGAGAAATGCTCTAATCCTATCACTCGAATTTCTCAAATGAGGCTGTGTGATGAGGAAGAGGGAGTCTATGAGCCCATGTCTCCCGGCTGAAGTACTTGTGGGCCTGTGGGGAGCCAGTGCCTGGGGGTGTAAAATAACAGAGAGGTAACTAGCATCATAGCAATGGGTTACTCTCTCCAGACTAGCACAGCCTGTAGTTCCCTTTTCCCTATCTATATTCGTGTCCTAGGGTTGCCATAGTAATGTAATACCATGCACACACATGGCTGACATGTCAGGAATTTGTTGTCTGTCGGTCTGGAGACTCAAAATTCCAAATTAAGGTGTTGTACGCAGTTGGTGTCTTCTGATTCTGGTGAAGAAAGATCTGTTTTGTGCCTTTCTCCTTCCTTCTGTCATCCAGGTACTTTTCCTTGAGTTTGTAATGGATCTTTATCTTGTGTCAAAATTTCTTCTTTTCTAAGGCCATCAGTCATATGACCTTAAAGCCTAGCCTAATGACTTGTTCTTGACTAGCTGCAAAGGCCTACATCCAATACAGAATCAGATAGTAGGAGTTAGGAGTTCTATAGCTTTAGGGGAAGTACAATTCATCTGTAGTGCTGTCCATGCTCATTTAGTGGATGATCCCTCTGTCCCTGAATGTATACACAGTAGATATTCCTTCTACACACTCCTTCAACAACTATTTATTGAATGATTTAAGTGATTGGTACCCAACTGTCCACAGGAGACAAAGCATCTTTCATTACCATCTTCAGAGAGCTGAAGAGACACTCCTAGAGAATTTCAGGCTGTGCACAGAATTAGAGCTAGACTTTCATCAGTCATTCCAGATGGTCCATCTAAGGGGAAACATGAATGTCGCCTCATTGTTCTGAGTAAATCTAAAGAGAGAACAGCCAGAAGACAAATATTAATATTTGATTGGCTTTATTTTCATGCTCAGAGTTGCAACTCATCCAGGGCTTGGCAAGAGTGGTTAGATTTCTCAATGACCGTATGTGTTTTGTTTTGCTTTTCTTCCTTTTTGTTTTTTCCCCTCTAGATGACTTGTTGGGTTGTGTCACAGACCTCTCGGACCAGGCCCTTGAAGTAGGTTTTTTTTTTTTTTTTTTTATCCAAGGGCTAATACTTATTAGATGGAAGAACTATTAGCTCATGCTCTGCTTAATTAAGCTTCACTTAATGGGCAAACGTTTCCTTTAGCAGCCTTTCTGTCATTTTATCAGTTATTTAAGGCAGTTCATTTCACAGCAGGGGCAAAAAGAGAGAGAAAAGTAGAACAAAAAAAAACCTTCTCATTTGCTCAAACTCAATTGGTCTGAAGAAAAGCGTGGCTGTCTAGAAGTTGCCTAATTGCTGCCATGAGCCTGAGCGCAGTTGCTTATTTAGTCCCAACCTTCTTATTGAAACGCTAATCAGGACTAGGCCTCACCTCTTGATGAATGATTTTGTAAAAACTTGATATTTCTCATTTTAGCTAGGAATGCCTTCGTACAAGTATAATGTCGCCGAGACTGAATGGGAAGATAACTAATGCCCTTAATTTTGTAAAGAAGTGTGTGATTTGGCACATACAGTACAGATCAGGGGGAATCAGAAAGGAATTAATTTCCCCCTTTGCATAAACCCCTCCTCTTGTCATATCACGAGCTGCTTTTCTTCCTTCAGCTGTTTTTTTCTTTTTTTCTGGAGTTTCAGAGAGCACTTGGCGCATGAATGTGGGTTTATTTCCTGTACTCAGGGTCAAATTTAGGTGATGCATTTTATCTAATGTCAGAACTTTGGGGGAACTTAAAAGTTCTCTGACTCCTGTCAAGCTACGAATAATTTTCCCTACCTCACAGGATGACAGGGATTAAACGCCATTCATGCTTCTTGCTCAAGGTCTAACATTGTTGGTGGACAATGCAATGTTATGGCCCTTCCTCTCTGCTCCTTGTCCCATCCTCCATCAACCCTTGTGGGTGGGACCTAGGTGTTTGAAGCATCTGTACTCTGATGCTTCGAAGGGTGTAGCACACTCCAGTGGAAGCTGGCTAACCAAACAGACATCTATTTATTTTGACTGGCTGATTCCAAAATGAAGGGCATTTGATGTTTTTGCAAGGTTCCCTCACTTGTGTCTGGATTTCCATCATTGCAGGTCACAGCATAGGTATGAAACTAAGCGTTTTCTTTACTTATATATTGGCCAAAAAATAAAAGTGTCATTGTTATATTTTTTAATCCTTTATCCCTTCTTTGAGTAGCCAGCCCCCTGTGTTCTTATAGCCCCGGATTCCTGAGTTCACTGGACACATTATATAATCTCATTTCCTAGGTACCTGCTTATGCTGTCTTGTCTGTATGAGTTGCTAGCGTCTACCTTGGACATCTGGTTCATTTGTATAATTGAAGATTAATTTTGATTTGCTGCTTTATCCATTAAGTCTTCCTTGATAAACTACTTCTTTTTTCTTGTAATTTTGTTTCTTTAAGTAATTATACAAAGGAGTTACAATTCAACATGTCGGATTATGAGTACAATGCATCTTCATCAACCAACCCGGTTCTATTTTTCACATATTATACACTGATTATTATGACTGCATCCTCTTGCTTTTTTTCCCCTTTATTTGTCTATCCCCTCATAGTATACCTAGTTTGGATGAGTTTCTTCTGAGACATCTTCTGTGAGCCATAATTGTACTGTGCACATTGTGTTTAGACTATTGCTTTGGGTCTCTTCTCAGGCTGCAAAGATTCTCATGTCCTAATGACATTGTCTTGTGACATTGTCCTGTTATGGTTTCTGTTTAACATAAAACCAGGATCCCAGTCTTGACTGAGGTCCTGTTTGGCTAAACGTATTTCTGTTACTTTTGGTATGTGTGAGCAAACATGTAAGGAAAAATCTTGAAAGTTGCCCATTAATCCTGCATTGTACATGCTTCTCATACCAATGATCTTGACTCTGGGATTTGAGGGTAATTATTTTCTGAAAACCAGTACCAACTCAGAGGATGAAAGAGAACATTAGCTATAATTCCTCAATCAATTAGCACTATAGGTAATCCTTTCATCCTTAGGCCTTTTACACAGTAGGTCACCTGTCAGTGTGGAAGGGCCTGTTCTATCTTCTCTAGGGAAATTGGAGATCTTAACCTGGATTTCTCTGACCTCGGTTACATGATTTGAAAAGTTCCCGAACTGTCAACATTTCTTTGAATCTGATCTCCTCTGCTCAGGGAATGTACTACTGTGGGGACCTACCAAGAGTATTCACAGTTCATAGAGATTAGAGCTGGAAAGAAAGTGATTCTGAAATTTACAATAAGAACAACTTAATGCTTGAAGTTTGACTTACCTAAACCAGGTGTGTTGAAATATCCAAGAATCTAAGCACTGAAAAAGCTGTGGCCAGGAAGATTATGGTGAGCTCAAAGCCAGCTTGAGGTTACATTTATTATTTGACAAATCGGCTTGCAGAGAAAATTTAGAGCTCCAGTTAGCTTTGCATTTATTATAGGCAACAAATAATTATTTGTGTATAAGGCCTCAAAGTTGTATGGGACATACTTGAGGAAAAGACAAGTAACTATATCTACTTATGTGAAATTCAAATGAAATCAGAGATCAGATCAGAGTTCTATATAAATACGTGTTAGAAGCTTTCCCTTCATTAGAGACAAAACCCCTCATTATGCCATGGGAATGCCAGAGATTGAGCCATTATCCAGGGTTTTCAATTCCCCAACCACTATTTAATTTTCTTTCTTTTTTTTTTTTTGCTAAATACTTATAATTAAATAGTTTTTCTGTCTTGACAGGACATATATTTTTGCAAATGTGTGATTATTGCCAGAAATCTCATTCATCTTAGCAGAGCAAAAGTTGGCTTAATATGGACTTCAACTCCAGATAAAGTAGCCATGTGAAGACAGTTATAGAATGAGTACGTGATAGAGGTTTTTGAATTAGAGACACCATACATCTGGTTGGAGAGGTCAGGATCCAAATGATGCCAGATCTCTAAAAGTACTGGAGGGTTTTGTTGTGCAGGATACTGGAAAAGTAACACACCAATGGAGGATAACCAAAGCTACATGAAGGATAAAGACAAGCTATTTATTCTAAGGCTATTCATTTAGCTGGTGTAAAACAACATCCAAGATGTCTCTATATCAACCTTCCATTCTCCATGCTTACGAAGGAGCTGATTCAAAACTTTTTAGCCAGTTATAAATGATACTCTTCTATCATCTGTTCTGTAATCTGCATTTCTCCTCATCCTGCTTTCCTTGTTTCTTTTGAAAACAATTTACATTTTTTAAATCAATGTGGTTGGTTATTATTATTCTCAGGAAAAACAATACCATCTTTCTTCCTCTGTCTACTCAGAGTTCAATATTATCGCCAAGTTTTGGATTTGCAATTATTTGAAGGAGCTGCCACTTTTAAATATGTTCAACAAAATATCTATGACTTGTGTGTGTGTGTGTGTGTGTGTGTCTACAACATCTATAAAGCTTTATAAACACGTAAAATCCCAATGTTCTAGATCTGGGTTGTTCCAAAGAGTATACATCTTGAACCATGCATAGCCACAATGGAGAAACAGTGAAAAGCAAGAAGCAGCATCGCTTACTGTGTCTTTCCTGCACCCACATAGAAGTAGGACTCTGAGCAGTAGGCAAAGATGCAAGAGTCAGGGGCCAACCGCAGGAAGAATGAAACTGCTGCATCTTGAACAGAGTCTCCGAGCTCTAAGCACTCAAACTGAGCGTCTCAGCAGAATGGCAGTCACAACGAGGACCAGGCAGTGGGTTTCCCAGGAAACAAGGCGTGAACTTGTGTTATGGAAAACAGGGCCACATGAGAGGGAGGTAGCAGTCCTCCTCCCATTTCTATCTTACACAATTATACTGCAGATCCATTTCCTGTTTCCTTTCTTTGTGACATCGCCATGCTGCCTTGACAGTTTCTTGACTTGTCTTGATGCTTATATTAGTACCTCAGTTTTGTTTCCTGGTCCTTGGGCTAAACTCAGGGAGTGGGTGCTGTCCTTGAGCCTCTATATACTCAAGGCTTGTACTCTGCCACTGGAACCACAGCACCCATTTCTGTCTTTCTCTGAGTAGTTTACTAGAGATAAGAGTCTCATGGGGCGGGGAAGGTGGCTCAGTGGTAGAGTGCTTGCCTTGCATGCATGAGGCCCTGGATTCAATTCCTCAGCTCCACATAAGCAGAAAAAGCTGCAAGTGGCACTGTGGCTCAAGTAGTAGAGTGCTAGCCTTGAGCTGAAGAGCTGAGGGACAGTGCTCAGACCCAGAGTTCAGGCCCCATGAATGACAAAAAAAAAAAAAAAAGAGTCTCATGGACTTTCCTGCCCAAGCTGGCTTTAAACCATGATCCTCAAGACTCACATTCCTGAGTAGATAGGATTACAGGCATGGGCCACTAGTGCCTGACCTGTTCTGTAACTGTTATTTTTCTCTCTGTGAGTGTATTTGTTTAAAACAACAATCTTACAAGTTCTGACTTTTCCTTTATTGGTGTGGTGTGAGTTAGAATAGGATGGTGACAGCGAAATCCTTAAAATATCTTAAATTCTACAGAAATGGAAGAGATGAAGGATGCCAGTTTGGATGTGGAATTTGCAGAAAATCCAAGCCAGGGATTTAGAAGCAGGTATAGTCTGGGAACCAGACCAAGTCATGTTTCTGTGGTTTCCTGGGCAGCCATCCTAGAGATCCAGTCATATACATTTCTATCATGGACACCTATAGAGGAAGATAGCAAGTCCTTGCTGGTTCATAGTAACTCTGTTTTGTTTTTTAAAACTTTCTTCTTCCTGGTAGATTGAGGAGAGCTCTGGTTCAAGGGTGCTTTCCCTTAGAGAAGAATGGCAAAGAGCATTTTCTGCACAAGAAGTGGTGCCAGGGGGTTGCAAATTCAGCCTTCTAGCAAAGCAAATCTCTTAGGGAAAAATGCAATTTTTTTATATAGGTTGTAAGATTTTTTTTGAGAGTATTGGCAAAACATATTCCTGTCTTTTCAATAGATCTGCATAAGGAGATTTGATGCTTCTTAGCACTGTGTAAACTCCTTCTTCAGGAGTACTGGATCTCTTTAACCATGATTATTAGCTCATGATATCTTACAGAGCTGTCTCTCCTGTTGGACTGGCTCTATTTGTTAGAAGACATCTATCAATTGGCTGCCTTCCTACAGTTCTTCACACTGCTTGCATTTTATTACTTATTAGCACCTTCCTTAGACATGGAAGGATGAAGTCTAAAATTTTGTTTTAACGTGAAAAATGTGTTGAGAGAATGGTTTGAAAATTTTGATTCATTTATTCAGAAGCTTTTTGGAGAAGTTGACTAGCCTGTAAGGTTCTTGAGTATGAAGAATTCTTAGCACTGAACTATTTCAGGAATCCAAGCATTCACAAATTTTTCCTAAGTGGTTGCTATAAAGGTAGAGGGTTACTGAGTTCTCATTATCTCCAGAGAGCACAAGCTTGGAGAATTACAGAGAAATAGACTGTAGTACCATGTTAACGAGCAGAAGCTTCCAAATATTTCACATGGAGTTTCAAATCACATTTTAGGCACTAGCTAGTCATATGAACTGAATTGAGCTTGTTAGGCTATAATACAATCACACTCTTGTTTCCTTATTTGGGCAGTAGAGGCAATAATATAACATCGATAGTGTTGGGGTAACTGTGGTTCAATGAGGCTGTGTCTTAGGGACTAAAGATGATTTACGAAAACACTGGAGAGAAATAGATTGCCCAGAGTGTGTCTTACAATGTTTGTTACATAGTAGATATGCAATAAGAATCTGACTAATAGATGAAAACTCAGTGACGGTTTGCCCACCAATGGATGGAGCTGTTTTAAGTGGAGATTTAATGGATGATGAGTGACTTATCAAGATGGTCTAGCGAAACTCATCCGGACAGGAGAGGTCACACCTCCCATCCAGCAGAGTTTTCCATCCTCTCTGTAACTCTTTTGTTCTCATCCTATAGCATGGATAACTGAGTGGCCCAGAGTTCCTACAGATGGATTTCTGACCCGTATTTCTCTTGAGTCTGTGACTCATGAATAGCAGATTTTCTTGCTGCAATCAGACATCTACCCTCTCCCTACCGTATATAGCATCTCCTAGGACAAGGAGCTGAGGTCAGAATGCCCACTGGCCAACACTAAAGAAATACTGTGGTCGGAGTAAACAAAAAGACTGTGTGCAGACACAAAAGAGAGCCATTTAAAATACCCAGCAAATTCAAGATCCCTGGGATACCAAAGGAAAGAATCACATCTCCTTCTTGTTAATAATAAAAGATGATTTACATTTATCTACGATCTACAATACTAAAGGGTAAAAAGTCAAAGCTTTTAAAATTAGCTAAAGAATTCTTAAGTTGTAACTACTGTCAGTATTTTATCATCTTTATAAAGAGTTTTCCAGTGCATTATGTCATTCGACCCTCCAATTAATGTGAGACTGAGAGAGGTCAGGCATTTTTCATCCTTTTCTTCCTAAGAGAAAGTAGACTCAAGCGAGGTAAAGTGAGTTGTCAGCTGTCAGTCTTGCCACAGTCTCCTGAGCTGAAGCCTCCTTCCGGTGCGAGGAGATTATGGGCACTGGAGCAGGAATTTCCATACCTGCTGCTGGGCTGAACAGGCATCTGTTAGGTATCAAGATGTCACACATGGTTTTGTTTGTCTTTTCTTTTACTTCCTTTATTTTCTTTTTGATTAATACAGCAGAGTTGCTTTTCAAAGAAATTGCACTGAACCTATCTTTCTGTACTATTTGCTGTAGAATGCAAGGCCAGTGTGCTCAATCCTCTCTCTACCTACTTTACCTCTTTATCTGTTGATATTTTTTCAGGGTTTCTGCTGATCATATATGATCTAAAATGCAGAAAGGGCTGAGGTCTTTGTACATAGCACGAGGAGTTAAGGGCAGGCTTCCAAATGCTAGATCCAATATTCTTTGGGCACTTTTATTTATGGAACAGATGTTTTATGATTCAGATGATGATTTTGAGTCCCTGAGATCAACACTTGAGTCGTGGAATTTTTGACCATGATTAAAAATCACCACTTGAAATGGATGAATATGTTGAATACTTCAAATACTATTAGTGTGTGCAGAAATTTTGTACTAGGATTTAAGTTAAAAGCCACAAGCATCTAGCTACTGTCCAAAAGAACGGTGCAACTCTTATCCAACATAGCTCAACTTTGAATGTCCATTAGAAGAACCACCTGGAACTTTTAAAACATTATATTCTGGGTTTCATTAGGTTTAATTCATTTAAGGTAAGGGCAATGGGAGCTTTAAGACTCTCTAATGTTCATTCAAGGTTGAGAGACACTAGTGTGGATATTCAGTTCCATGAGGCAGGGATAATGTTAATTTTATGTTCCATTATACCAGGGTCAAAGAATTCATTTAGGAATTAGTAATCATCTAAAATCTTAGACTATTTAATATATTTGGGGAAGAGGAAGATGGGTTCAGAGGCAAATTATTGTTGCAAGTGCCCTTATGATCTTTTATTTAAAAAAAGACAGTAATTCAAAGAAAGGAAATGGGAATGGGGAGAATGAGGGAAAGAGAGACACACAGAGAGAAATAGATAGAGAGATATCTTAGCAGTAATAGTTCTGGTAAGAAATACAAAATAAGTCTTCTTTTTCCTCTCAGATATGCATTTGGAACAATAGATGTTTCTGCCAGGCAAGTAAAAATTCATGTCTGTGATTCTCAATAGGATTAACCTGGGATTATGGAGAATCTAATTAAATGAACCATATCATGTGAGAGCCACAAAAGACACTTGACATTGCCTATGAAAGTCTTGCCTGTCTGAGAGTGCTAGGCATATTTCTACAAACAAGCTCCAAGCACATGCCAGGCACTTGACTAGTTTGCTGTATTTCTTTACTTTTATTCCATTCTTCGTTTTTTAAAAACAGCCCATTCCTGATAAGTGACATTAATACACTGAAGAGAAAATTTGAGCTTCAAAGGTTGTTACTTCTTTAAAGTAACAATGAGATAATTATGAAGCCTCCTAACAATAAATTGTGAAGGAGGGGGATGATATATTCTCTATACAGGAGCAGATGTACATAAAAACCATTTAAAAGCATGGTGGTGGTTTGTCTGTAATTAATGGAAGGAGGTGGTCCATGGAGTCACATTTGGGAAGATAACTCTATAATCCCCACCACCACCCATACATTCTGTCAAAAATCCAGCTTTCTGGAATTACCAGCAGCTTGACTCTACTTCCAGCTTCCACGGCACCCACTCACTGTAATTAAGCTATCTAGATGCGTGTCAATCTCGGTAGACGGAGGGTCAACAAGATGAACTCTTTAGGATCCTTAAAGCCTTTTCAGGCTCTCTTTCCTCTGGTTTACTCTGAGAGAATAGTTCCTTGAGCTTTAGTCCAGTCCCTTCTGATTGCTAAGCCCACACTCTCAACTGCTCTGCACACTGCCAATGCCTACCTCCATGTCACTGGCCTATCTATGAGACTTCAGACCCAGTCAATCACCCAAACTAAAACCCTTCGTAAGTTCCCATTGCTCATTCACAGATTCAGATTCCTCAAGCTGGAACTCAAGATTTACTGCAGAAGTATTTTTGCTTTGCACAAACCAAGAGGATACTGCCGCCATTATATTCCTTGTTAGTGAGGATTTGTGAGGGGGTTGACCCTACCAGATGGGTCTCATCCTCCTGATAGATAGAAAGAGAAACTTAGCTCCCAAGAAAGAGGTGCTTTAGTTAAAGTTGCATAGCTGTTCACTAGCTGAACCTATGCTACAGTACATGTAGCTTGCTTTGTTTGGGCCTAGGGATTTTGCTATGGCCCAATCTTCTTTGGAAATTCAGATAAGGAGACATTTTCTAGAGCTGAACCAATAGTCGCCACAAGCACACTATGTTAGCCTGGACCAGAAGAAGAACTTCCCCTAACTTTTTCTCCTTGATTATTATTATTTTCTCAATTAGGTTCATTGGATTATAAAGCCCTCATGTTAGCACAGCCAAAAGGTAGTGTATTGTTATCCAATGGAAAAGGTATTATAGTTTGACTTCATAGAACTTCAAAAACAGAAGATCAGTATGTCTGGATTCCAGAGAAATGGCAGCTGGCAAGCAATCCCTGGGTGCCAATGTCTTCAGAGACCAGGACCACATAATCTGCTACTTACAGGACTCAAAGACAGAGGCCATATTTTATTTTATTTTAATATTTTTTATTGTAAAAGTACAGAGGGGTTACAGTCACATAAGCAAGGTAATGAATGCATCTCATATCAAGCTTTGTTGCCTCCTCCTTTGTTTTTCCCCTACCATCTCTTCCCTCCCACCTCCACAACTACACTCCTCCCCCACCTAAATTGTAAAGTTCGTTTTTCAACATAGTGTCTTGTACATCTCATCGTTACAATGGGTCCACCTGTGTCCTTATTTAAGCATTTTGCTTTTTCCTTTCCCCTCCTCAAATTAAAGAAATGTATATACAAGATGCAGGGCATTGACATCAAATACAGTGAAAACAGGTGTTATACCATGGGGGAGGAACATACAAAGGAACAACAAAAAAAAAAAAACACTTAGTACATTATAAATACATTAGAACAATAGCAAGAAAGAAAAAAACCACTTGTTCCCTATCTTGGGATTCATTTCACTTAACATCATCTTATCTGGTCATATGTACATAGCTTTTGACCTTTTCTGCTTGTCTCAGACATATACTAGTTATTGCAAATAAGGGAAATCTTGGGACCTATGTGTCTTTGGGCCTGGCTTACTTACCAGCACAACTATGTTTATTGCAGCATTATTTACCATAACTAAGATAAGGAACCAACCCAGATGCCCCTCAGTAGATGAATGGATCAAGAAAATGTGGTATACACACACACACACACACACACACACACACACACACACACACACACACACACACACACACACACACACACAATGGAATTCTGTGCCTCCATCAGAAAGAATGACATTGCTCCATTTGTTAGGAAATGGAAAGACATATGTTATTTTTTAATCAAAACCTAGGTTATATTCATTGTTACTTGGTAGCATCCCTTGCTGACTCTAAAGCATTCTGGTTTTCTCTCATTCAAGTTTCCTAGAGAATGTGATTCTTCCAACTTATCATTTGGGGCCAAGTCTATGTACACAAGCTGAAATAATTAATGGCGGGTCTGGCTGTCACTCTAGTGGAGTAGTTTAGTCAGCTCTGGCTACAGTAGGAGTGGAGGAGGCTATAGGTATTAGAGACTGGGTATAGGTGTTTGTATGTAAAAGACTGGAAGAGGTGCATATCAGAAGGAAGGGCTATTAAAAATTTGCCTATAGAGGTGTGGTCACTGATTTCTTTGTCCTGTTTGTACCCTTCACATCATGCAGTTATTCATCTGCTTAGAACAAGGTCTCTTCATTGTTGGAGTACAGTGTACAGATCAGAGGTACATTGGTACCTATGTTTATAGATTTGGCCCCAACCTGGCACTGTGCAAAATTATTACTGAACAAAGGAATGAGCAGATAAAGAAAGATTTGTACATTGTAGCTACTCATAGACAAAGGGAGTTTTACCTATAAGGCCTTTCATATAAAAAATAATGTTACATTATGTTAAATGTCTGTTTGTCATGGTCACTTTGCCCTAATCTTCCCTCAGGTAGTATTGCTCAGGCAATAGAAAAATTGCAAGTAAAATTTAGCTTTTGTTCCACATATAAAGCATTTTTCATAGTGAAGAAAGACACTACTGACAGTGTTATTTCCTGTATGTGTTGATGTATTTTACTCATCTTAATGATAAGCATTTAAAAATATTACAGTGAGTAAAAGATGTTCTTAGGGATTGAATAAATTTTTCATCGCACATATAAGACACGATTGTCATTTAAAGATGATTTAATCACTGAAGAGATAAAATAGGCACTGAATGAATCTGCCAGCATTGGGGTCTGAGGCCTCAAGTTGGATTTCCTGAATCCTTGCAGCTATAAAGCCCTGAGAATAGAAGAGCTGATTGTATAGGCAGTGTATAAATGAAATTCAGTATTACCTAGAATTCTGAGGTTCAAATAATTCTTGGGAATGGATCATACAGTCTTCTTTTATTGAAGGTTAGGGGTACGGACTTCTAAGAGTTTCAAAACATACCAAGATATCCCACAGTTAGATGCAGGTTTTGCATTCATCTAAACTTGAATTTGAGTTGTAATATTGCCTCCGATGCACTGTGGTGGACTTGGGTAAGTTACTTTCCAACTCTGAACTTCAGTTTTCTTATATTTAGAATCTGAGAATATCATGCACACAGTTGTGCTGAAAATGGAATAAAACCAAGGAAGGAGTAACAATGCTCAATAGGAATTGTACACAGTACCTTACTCATGTAACTGTAACCTTTCTGCTCAGTATCTTTACAATTAAAAAAAATAAAAAAGAAAATGGAATAAAATTGTTGTACCAAAGCATGCTGGCCAGTATAGCACTACTATTATTATTCAGTTCTATATAAGTCATAGTGACACAGCTCGAATTTTGACCAAGATTTGTATGACATTTAGGTAGTAAATCATCTTTTTATGATCAAAGCTCAACTCCTACGATTCTGTTTCCCCGCAAGCAAAGAATCAGATTTACCTTGGAGAAGAGCTACTGTCAGTTTTTGCCACAAACTATAATATTCAAACTTGGTATTTGAGAGTGAAGCAACATATATCATAGCACTTTCGTAGTCTTCATGATCTATTTTACATCTGAGAGGAAGTGATTACTCCAAGATTATGCCTTTCTCCAAGTATAGAAATCAGGGAAGAAGAATTTTGATTCAATAATTCTTGTAATGCTTGCTGTCCCCTTTCTCTATGATTTTCACGGACAAGGCATAATTCCTGTGATTTGATTTGAAAGGGGAGACCAGCTCAGTGCTGAGTGATGAGATCTGAACGGGGAATAAAATATGCTTGAATTAATTTGCATAATAGAATCCAATTGGTTACAAAGCTCTATTTGTTGAAGGGCAGGCTAAAGCCCCTGCACTCACCAACAAGGGGATATTGCAGATACAGAAATGGGATTTTGAGTTTTGGTGCCGACCTTCGATATATTCTTAATGTAATAATAACCTGTCTTTAGCTGTAAATTAGCTACCTGGAAATAAAAAGGAAAAAATGGGTCAGTCAGCCTGATCCTTCTGGCTCTGTGGGGAGGAAAAAGCTGAAAACCTAAATCCGCTTGCTTTTTGCTAAGCGTTTTTGTCTTTCTCTCTCTCCCTGATAACAATTTCCAGCAGGAGTCCAAATATACTTAAACACCCATATATGTCATTTTCTTTTACAGAGACAAAAGCAGGCCCAGCAAGAGAACGTTATGCTCAAGGCATAGTAGTTTATGACGGGCTTCTCTGCTCTGAAGATGGAGGGCTGAGCCTTCCACTTTGAGCTGGTGATTTTGCAAATCCATTTTCCTGTCATGTTATTACCCCCGTGCCTTTCACCAACATTTGTTTTTCGCTCTGAGCAAAGTGTTCCCATCATAAAATAAAGTCCCCCTATATGTGTTAGTGGAACCCCAATGTTTAGGCGTCCTGGTATGTAGCAGCTGGAGAATGCTTAATGGAAGGATTGTTCAAGATCTGCCTTGGGGGTCTTTATTAAAACTAATTAGAAAGTTGATATATTCTCCTAATTATTACTGATGTCAAGGTCTCCTTAGGAGGGCAGTCTTCTATTAATTTTCATGTGAGATTCTTGCACAGTCTCTACCACTAAATGAATCCATCAGTTTTCTATTGTAGAAACAGTTCTTTCAGAGAAACAAAACTAAACATAGAAGAGATCTCTGAGTATATCAATTAGCCTATATACTTGGACATTCTGAAATAGAGATTTAACAATAAAAAACCAAAGCTATCATTCATGAAATATAGAGCAAGAAGGGTATGACCAGGAGTGGCTGGTATAATTGTATTTTGTTCACTTTCTATTTGACCATTGTTATGAAGTGCTTTCTCTTTTTTATCTGGTTAGTATGTTTTGTTCATAGTCTAGTTACTGCTCATGTGCCAAAAATTATTATCATGATAAAGCTATTATATGCATATAGGAATGTTTTTCCAAACTAGATGTCCAACCTTCCCTTCGAGAGTCACGATCAGGTAGAAAGTTAGGGGACAGGTCCTGAATCTAAACATTCTCAGCTCCTTCACTGGCTGTTTTTCTAATCTTGGGCAAGTTACATGACTATGGCATATCTCAGAGTTATTTACCTCTAAAATGGGAATGATGACAATATTTTGTAGAGGCAGTGTGATGATTTCATGAATTAACTCAAGGGAATTCCTTACAATAATACTTGATTTAACAGCTCACCTATAATGCTATCTACTCAAGAGGCTGAGATAGGGAGGATTACAGTTTAAGGCCACCTGGCAAAAAGTTTACAAGAGCCTCCGCCCCTCCTCCCCATCCCAACAGACAAGGTTTGTCCTCTGAACTATGCTGGATGCATACATTGGAGGCTCTACAAGCTGGCCTGAGCCAAAAACAAAACCCTATTTGAAAAAAACATGAGAGCCTAAATGAGGCCTAGCAGGTACAAGGACCCAGTACTGTCAAAAATGATAGGTACTTAATACCTAATCAGCTATTACTAATATTTTCATAATAATCGTATTATAGGTATACATAGAATTCTAGTTTTGTCTTTCTTATCACATTCAGATGTCTTTATTCACAGTGTGCACTCCATTTCCATATGAACGTTGAAAGCAAATAGCCAGAAGTATTGGTCAATGTTTAATAGACTTAAGAGCCTAGTTCAAATCCCATCTCTGCTATTATTAGAAGCCCACCCTAGAACAAGTCACTTAGTTCATCTTGGTCCCCATTTCCTTATCCTTAAAAAAAGGATAGTACCTACTCATAAACTTTTTACAGAGATCATATTCGTAAAATTTCAGAACGATGGCTTAAAATAATTCACTAAACACAACTTTATTCCACAAGCGAATCAGTAACAAGTCTTAAAATTGATCTTGCACAAATCTGAGATAGTCACTAAAATAACTGTTATGTATTATGTATCATCTGCACAAAACAATGAGTCAGATTCTTTCTAATAGAAGACAGTAGGTGGTGTGATCTTTTTGACCAAGGGTGAAGTTCACATTGTTTACGCGTTACATGGACATTCAAATTCCTGAGTACTAAGTTAGACTTCTTTTGTTTTGTTGGTAAGAGGGGGAAAAGTTGTCATCTGGTTGCAACACTTTAGTGTCAGAAATAATCATGCTTTGCAGCAAAATGGCAGCCAGAAGAAAGAGGTGCAGAAACATCGACTTTAATTAAACGATTTCTTTCAAATACATTTCACAGTGTATATGCAGGAATAATTTATCACCATGTGAGTGAACACTTAATACTTGGCATGATACAAAATAGGCAGGGATTTTGTTACTCCATGTTCTTTGCTCTCTCTTGCTTGATGAATTTCTGTAGAGGCAATACTAAGTTTGACATGAGCTGTGTGGCTTAAATCATACATTTTGTGGATGGCCTAGTTTAAGAGCAGGTCTTAGCTATCTCCATATAGGTACCAGCTATTGGTTAGGCTAACCATTGATTATCTATTTGTCTGTCTATGTCATCTACGTATCTATCATCTATCTATCCATTGTCTATAATATATTGTCGACTGTTAAGAATACAGTATTTGAATCGGCTACCTCCACCATCAATCATCATCTCTCTGATAGCTGGGAAGAGATTGGTAGAAAATTTCAGTCAACAGTTTCTTCTTATAGAGAAACAGGAAGAGCCTGACAAGAAGGAATGGACAAGGTTCTAAGACAAATTATTGGCACCTTCTGGACCAAATCTCAAGCTCCCTCACGGAATCCCAGAGCTCTTCTTGTCACTGACAATAGCCTTATTTTAGGATCTCCCCTTCCCCCTGGCCGTCTCTCTGCTCTTTATACCTAGTCCATTTTGCTTATGGAAAGCATCATTTGATGTATTATTAAAATGCTGCATCTGAGGATGCAGCTATTAAATAATTATACTTCTTATCCTTTATGTATTTGTTCGTTTTGAGACAATATCTTACTGTTTAGCCTAGGCATTCCTTTACCTCACTATATTCTCAGGGCTGGCTTCAGACGCACAATTCTCCTATCTCACCCTCCCTGGGATTACAGAAGTACCTGATCCTGCTGATACATACAGACTCTTTCTCTTGCACAGGCTTTTTACTAACTCCAGAGTTTTTATATCTAACAATTATTGAAGGTTTCAATTCCCTATTTTTTTTGGAAAGGATTAACAATTCTATCACAGAGCCTTACTGAAATTAAATACCTCAAATTTAACTGTACATCTGTAGCCTTTCAAATACAGTTTGCCAAATACAAAGGAAATGGAAAGGTTTGGATTGGCAATCAAAGAACCTCAGAAGGGAAGGCGTCTGCACCCCTGAGTTAGAATTCTGGTAATTTTCTCGGTCCTGGACTACCGAAGCTTGATGACTGTGACGTCCTGAATAAACCTCCTGCTCTTCAATTCATCTCCTAGAGAAAGCAATTTATTGCCAAATAATAAGCCCCCATGTTTCTCCAGTGTAAGAACTTAGCCAAGCACAGTAATGATCAATTAGAATAACACAGCAATATAGTGTTCACCATATATCAACCATTGTGCTAATAGACATACTTACATTGTTCATTTAATCTCTGTGACAAGCAAACAATGAATACCATGCTTTCCCCCCTTTTTAGACACAAGCAAGCTGAGCTCAAAGACATCAGTTAGCTTTCCCAAAGCTGGCAAGTGGTAAAACAGACATACAACTTTCCGTATTTGCTAAGTGGAAATGAAATCTTGTGAAGAAGGATGAAGAGGGAAGCTAATCCATATTCTCTCTCCTCCCTCTCCCCCGCCCCACCCCCCGACCCCGTCTCTCTTTGCAGAAGCTGACTGGAAAGTGGGTAGCCCTGACGTGATGCGCTCCACGCACAAAGGCATTCCATTCCAGGAGAGGTCTGTTTGACGCATCGGGGAAGCCACCATAGGGGAAGACTGCTAACTCAGTTGGCTGAAGGGGTGATAGCTACGTTCTCCTGTGCCTACCACGCAACCAAAAATGAAGGAGAACTACTGTTTACAAGCTGCTCTGGTGTGCCTGAGCATGCTGTGGCACAGCCAGGCATTTGCCCTGGAGCGACGAAGCCACCTGAGGCCATCATTCCACGGACACCATGAAAAGGGGAAAGAAGGCCAGGTGCTACAGCGCTCCAAGCGAGGATGGGTCTGGAACCAGTTCTTTGTGATAGAGGAGTACACCGGGCCTGACCCTGTGCTTGTGGGCAGGGTAAGGCTACTTACATTTAACATCCGTCTGTCTCCAGCCAGAGTGGTACAGTAGCATGTAGAGAAATGGGAAAATAAAAACAACAAAACAAAATAACTAAGATGGAAAAGGCGAAAGCCCTCACATCAATAAAAACTGAATTTCATTGTACATATATCTCTCCAGTCTTCTTCTCCTCTTCTCCCCAGACCATGGACTTATCCATGTTGCAAATGCTTTAGTTTTTCACTTGTTATATTATACCATTAAAACACCATTTGTAATGGTTGCCCAATAGTCTACTGAAAGGGGAAAGAGTTTAATCTGTTTAACCATGCAGATTGATTTCTCTGATTACCTCCTAATCCTAACTTGGAGGCTCTTCCTTTGTTTACTCATGACACTGTTTAATTATTATTATTATTATTATTAGTAGTAGTAGTAGTAGTAGTAGTAGTAGTAATTGTCAGTGGTAGGGCTTGAACTCAGGGCTGGGTCCCTGTCCCTGAGCTTTTTTTGGTCAAGACTAGCATTCTACCACTTGAGCCCACTGCTCCACTGCTGATTTTCTGGCGATTAATTGGAGATAAGTATCTCAGGCACTTTTCTGCCCAGGCAGGCTTTGAATCATGATCCTCGGATCTCAGCCTCCTGAGTAGCTAGGGTTATAGGTGTGAGCCACCAGGCCCTAGCTGTTATTATTATTTTTAATCATGATATTCTTTCTTGTACTTACTTATATCTTTCAAACTAGACCCAAAGTTACAGTGCATGAGGGACAATGCCATCCTGCCTCCCCAGGCCCTACCACTAAGCCCAGATGAAATGAAGGTACACCATAAGGATGGGTGTGATTTTATCTTCGTGATGGTAGAGATGCTGAAACCCAAATGAGATTGTTCCAGAGTCCTAGCACTACTAACATTCTATCTTCTTCGTGTTGCCCCGTCAAAAAAAAATGTAAAGAGAATCCAAAACACATTTAGAAGACTTGACCTGATACTATTGTTGGTGGTAAAGCATGACCTGTCTTTCAGCTGATAATAGCATTTACAACCAGGAGATAAATATTTAGATACTAGGCAATAAAATTCTACTATGTGCAAAGGGAGTGCTAGGCAGATAGTAAACTAGATCTAAATAATCCCTGAACAGAGAGAGTTCATAGTTTAGGGGAAGGAGACAATTATCCAGACAATTAAAAATGATAAAAACAAAGATGAGAAAGAATTCAATGTAAGTAATATAAGCTTACACAGTGACACTTAGAAGGAATGAAGGCAGGATTCACAGAGAGTAAAAATTGCAATCTAAAAGAGAAATAGGAGCTACTCAATGAATGGGAAGAGAGGCAAGAATGGATGAGAAGGTTTGTTACTTCAGTGTTCCATGTAGTCCAGCAAAGTTATCTTATTCCTCAAGGTAAGAGCAGGACACCAAGTTTACATCCTGGAGGAGGTTCTTGAGAGTTCCAATAAGAGTTCTTAGCATTGGGAGTATGTTTCTCTCCAGATCAAACAAGTTTCATTTATTTATACCCTAAATGGAAAGCTATGCAAATAGTCTTAGAAAATGGAATCACAGGGGAGAAAATTGTCATATAGAATTATCTAAGTAGAAAAGCTGGGCTTGATGCCTAGACAGCAGGAAGAGATTTCCGCCCAGGCAGGGACTATGAAGTCTGAGACATACGAGAGCTGTGTATGAGTCACTGTGAGAAGGGGAACGCAGGAATGGAGGGAAAGAAAAGGGAAAAGTATGCATTATTCCAACTATGAGGTCTTGAAAAGCAATGCTAATGTGAGTCAGCCTTGGGTCAGGTTGGATGGGGGAAAAGAAAAAGTGGTCTTCCTTTAGAAATACTGCTGACATAGTGCTTTACAAGTAGCCCAAATAGTTGGCTTTTTCTTGAACAGCCTTGAATTTGATGATATACAAGGTTGAGTGCTTCCCCAATGAAGGATAATTTAGAAAAAAAAACCCAGATATTCACATTTCTTATAAGAAAAGCCCTGGTGTCATGTTAGGCCAGGCTGAGGAAGAAGCTATCAGTGTTCAGTGTTAAGAATTGGCTGTGTGGGATGCAGCAACTCTATCTCTTGAGCATTGAATAGGTTCTCCCCAATTTGCTTTCAGTATGGAACCTGATAAGTATCATTGTCAGTACCATACATCATCTTTGTGGGAATATAAACCTCATTTTCAAATCTGAAGACAATGTAGAAAGAATAATGGGGTATGATTTTTGTAAAATTTTCTATTATTTGGCTGATCAGGAAAGCTTTTAATTCTGAAACAACTTTTCAAATTTGTAGTCGTTTATGAAGGTGCCCAGAAATGTTTAGTATCTTCCCACTTATTTCTTTTATTTTCATTCACAGGAATGAATGTCTAAGTTTCCAGCTCAGAATTAGGGAAATTTTTTATTGAATTCACAAACAATATAGCAATCTTGAGGAGGATTCTGGTAGGGGCAGGGAGCAGGCCTCTACTGTGTAAGTTTGTATGGAAATTGGGGTAATTCTAGTTCCCCATCGAAGGCTACCAAATAAATTCATATTTTAAACACAATGAGCCTTAGTCTTAAGAAATATGTCAGCCATAGTTTCGCATAAATACATGGCTTGGTATGAATTAATTCTAAAGGAAAATATACTCCCTCCTCAAGAAACCATGTGAGACAAAAACAAAACAGCCTTTGTAAATACTCTGTTTCTCTTTGAGCTGAAATAGTTGGTATTTCACTGAAACACTGCAAACCAAGTAGATATCTTTGGAGAAATAATACTGGGTGTATAGGGCTGTGTGTTCAATCTTGTTTTATGGCTCTGGGAAAGTTCTTTGGGTCTTGTTTTCACAACCATAATTAAAATTTTGGTAACAAATGACACTTGTAAAAATTTTTTTAATATTATTAATATTAAATGGAAATTAGCAATGATGATTATTGTTATTATTTTACTGCTAATCGAATATGTCATTTACTGTACAATGCCTCTTATGTAGTAGGTAGAACCAATAAGCATATATGTATGTATATATATGTATTCATTTACACATATTTTTTGTACTTGGTTACTTTTGAAGCTGATAAAATATAGTGAAAATAACCTTCATCTGTCCTCACACAGCGAATAATGGGTACTGAGGAACTCAGATTAAAATGATAGCTGCAGAAATCAAGACTTGAGAAAGGAGGGTGAGGAGGTCATTGATGTAGGAAAGTCAGGGGGAGTCTTTGGCTTTAGTTCCATTTCTGAAACACAGACCAGATTTGGGAGAAAAACACAGAAATGTTAACTAAGAGGCATGAAGTAGGTCTGGGGAAGTGACTCAGAGGAATAGCATTTGCCTAGAAAGTGCAAGTTTCTGAGTTTAGCCCCCTCAATATTGTGTATGTGTGTGTGTGTGTGTGAGAGAGAGAGAGAGAGAGAGAGGGAGAGAGAGAGAGAGAGAGAGAAACAGAGAGAGAGAGAGAGACAGACAGACAGTCACAGAGACAGACAATAAGAGAGCTGCATAATTTCATAGCCCGGCAAATGTGGATTTAATCAAGAACAACTGTGTGTCTAGGTTTTCTTGACAGTGGGAGAAATTCAAGGATATTTATAGTGCTCTCAAGGGTCCAATAAATTGCATGCCTATCTTCCCATCCCACCCACCCCATCATTTATTGCAGGAATAAGATGCCTCCAAGAAGAATACATTCCCAAATCCTAGACCTTGGGTTCCGTACAGCAGGGTTTTTGGCAAAGTCTGATCAATTGCATTGCCTATAGTAATAAAGCCTGAAAACAAGCCAAGTGTCCTTTGAAGAAGACTGCTAGAAGCAATGACAATAGTAATCTTAGGGTGGACGAAGGGGATCTATCTATCTATCTATCTATCTATCTATCTATCTATCTATCTATCTGTGTGGAAGGGACATTTCAAGTTAGTATTAGGATATTTAGTGTTAGAGGGAGCTGGTGAGGGTAAGAATGAGGTGTACTTCTGGAAGTTGTAGTGTTAACACTAAGTAAGAACCCATATAACTATAGAAATAGATTATTGTGTGCATAGAACATCTGTTAGATGATTAACTAGAAACTGATAAACATGGTTGACTTGGGAGCAGAGAAAATGGGAGTCAGCATAAATGTAGATTTCAGTTTTTTTAAATTGTGAAAATACTATACAGAGGGGTTACAATTACATGGGCAAGATAATGAGTACATTTCTTATCAAGCATTGTAGCCTCCTCCTTTGTTTCCCCTTCCCATCCCTTCCCATCCTCCCCCCGCCCCCCCCCCCCCCCGACCCATACCTCCTCCTGATTTCAGGTTTTTGAAAGCATATGTATTCATTTTATTCATAGTAACTTAGAGTATGTACTAGGATATACCTTAATCCTAGCTACTCATGAAACTTAGATCTGGGGGGGGACACAGTTCCAAGTCAGCCCAGGTAGAGAAGTCCAAGAAACTGCAGCTCTAACTAACCAGCAAAAAAGCAGGGCTGGAAGCATGGCTCAAGTGGTAGAGCTCCAGTCAAGCCAGCAAGCTGAGCAAATGCTGGGTAGAGATCGAGTATTGGCAAGGAAAGACATGTGTAAGTACATATGTTTTTGCTATATGCTCATGTTCATGGAGGAGGGAGAAAGAGCAAAATTTTGGAATATAAAAGGAAATGTTTGAAACCTGGCCTTATTACTTCTTAGCTGTTTAGCCTTGGCCAAGGTGATGCTTTTTCTCTGTGATTCCATTTCTTAATTTGGAAAATGAGGGTAAAACTATCTTTCTCATGATACCTCTGTGTGTGTGTTGTGTGTGTGTGCATCTGTGCATGCATTTATAGCAATCAGCTTGAGACTTCATCTCATGAAATTATAAATCTTGATTTCTCTTTTTTTAGCTTCATTCTGATATTGACTCTGGTGATGGGAACATTAAATACATTCTCTCAGGGGAAGGAGCTGGAACCATTTTTGTGATTGATGACAAATCAGGGAATATTCATGCCACCAAGACATTGGACCGTGAAGAGAGAGCACAGTATACTCTGATGGCTCAGGCGGTGGACAGGGACACCAATCGGCCACTGGAACCCCCATCAGAATTCATCGTCAAAGTCCAGGACATTAATGACAACCCTCCGGAGTTTCTGCACGAGACCTACCACGCCAACGTGCCGGAGAGGTCCAATGTGGGTGCGTACGTGGGGAAGCCCAGCTCTGTTTCCAGCCTGGCGTCACTGTAGGTGGTCAGACCAGTGCCTGGCCTCCCAACTCAGGAAGTAGATCTTATGCTGTATTGTTGGAGTGGCAATAATCACACCCCACGCCACCCCCTGCATTTCTTTTGTTTATCTAGATTTTTCTCAACATTTAAAATGAGCGGGAGGCTTTATAGTCAAAGAAATATGGGGAAGATTGGTTTTATAGTCAAAGGTCAGTAAATATGAGGAAGAACGGAGAAGGGGAAAGAAGTGATGGAATTGGGGTGAACCTGTACTTGGTGTTATTAGCAAGTGTGTCTTGGAACCAATTGCATTGGCTTTTAAGAATAACACTCTCTTAGCCTTAGTTTCTTTCTCTGCAAAATAGGAATAGAAATAAAATGTATCTAGTTACTGGATGTTCAGTAAGCAATAGGAAATAATGTTTCTTGCATACAAGCATTGTGTTTACTGGGGATTGACACATTATTTTACTTAATGTTTGCTGTATTTAATCCTTTAGTGTTGTAGGTAGGTCCAATAGACTCTATTACAGTGAGAACTCACGCCAGAAGCAGGTTAACTCATTTATCCAGAACCATCTGTGGTATTAAGTGAATCCAGAATATACATGACCACAGCACTATGTCATCATGTATTGATTTAGAAGTAGGTATGTCTTTACAATATGCTTGAAGATGTATTGCATTTCTAAAAGGAAGGTTTTCTGAACCAAGTGGTCAATTTCCCCTGGCAGTCACTTTCCTTTGACTTTCTAGATTGTCCATAATTGTGGCCTTTTGAGAGAAATGCCTGTCATGTAAAATGTTTGTCTCTCACGTGGTGAACAGAACTGATCGGATCAGATGTTAGTCTGATCGGATGAACTCACATGACTTTATTAAGAACAAACAGCCCAAGCCATGCTCTGGTCCCTCACACTGCTTAAGCCTAGCTACTTAGGAGTCTGAGATCTGAGGACTGTGGTTTGAAACAAGCCTGGGCAGTAAAGACAAATGAAACATATCATTAGCCACTTAAAGCCAAACTGGAGGTACACCATACTAGCCTTGGGTGAAAATGCTGACAGTGTCCAGGCCCTGTGTTCAAGCCACAGTACTGGCACCAAACAAACACACAATAACAGCTTATTTCATAAATGAGGAAACTAAACACTAAGCATCTGTGTGATCTTGAAATCTAAGATCCTTTTATTCTGGAGCCTCTTAGACCGGAAATAGTGTCTTTCTCTTGCAAGTAAGGTCATAGTCTTCTTATGTGTTGTGAAAGCCAAGCTGAGCCATTTCCTTTTCCCTTTTCCCTACTTAGACCTTTGCCAACTCCATATTCACCTGTGGATTCTCATAAGAACTAGCAGACATCATAGATATAAATATAGACATAGATGATACAGAGATAGATAGGTAGATAGATAGACAGACAGACAGACAGACAGATAGATAGATCGATCAATCGATAGATAGATATAGAAAATCCAGGAGTATTTTTACTATTTCTGGGGCTTTTGGATGCTTAGGGACAGCAGCTAGACTTCCTATCACAGATTATGAACGTGTAGTCTTTGTTCCCAGACAGCACTGGGACTGAATCATTGCTGTACCACTGACCAACCACATGTATCCAGTCTGTTCTTCCACCTTTCTAAGATGTTGTATCGTCATCTATGGAATCAGGGTCATGGACTATGGTGAAGGTTAAACCAAACAGATGGAAACTATGGGAGTGGTTAAGTGCTTGATGTAAATTAAACACAAAAAAATGAACAATTTCCTTAGTCATGTCACATTTTTTTTTACTTGATTGTACATCTCCATCTCCTCCTGTGGGAAGCACTCAGAAAGGATAGTTTACACCAGATGATGAATTGCAGAGGAGTAGTTAGAAAAGAGTGAGATTAGCTTGTGTATCAAATGAAATCCTCTGACAACTCTGGAAAGTAAGGGCTACTTTACAAACTTACTGCCGTGCTGAAAATGTCACTGAAGGAATTTGGGTTCCATCACTTCCCTGGATCAGGATTAGAGTCCTGACCTTGGTAATAAACAACTTTGCGAAAGCAATTGCAAAATGCCATATATCTCTCACATCAGATTTCCCACAAGTAAAATAGCTGTAGAAAAAAAAATGCCCCGTAGACAAATCCTGGTGTGTACATAGAATGTGACCCAAAGCAAGGCTAGATAATGCTAGAAAGCTAGATAAGGCTAGAAAGCCAGATAATGCTAGAAAGCTAGATAATTGCCCATTTTCTTTTCAGTTCGTTTCTCCTCACTGTGAGACCCTACATGCTCTGCCCAGATTCTTGTTACTTGTGACCAGTAAGGAACAAAAGTGTTTGTTTTTGTTTTTGTTTTTGAGTAAATGGAATCCCATTCTCTTTCAATTCCCTGGTGTTCTTTCCTTTGGACCCACAATTGCTTGCCTTAGTTCTCACTGGGTGTTTGCTGATGGTTCCTGCTACATGGCTTCCAGAGCCATTAGAGGTGGGAAGAGGTAATTGTCTTGCCAGTAGGGAACAACATTCTACACAATATTTATAGCCATAAATTAATTAAAATATACTATTATCAGCAATTTTATTGCATGCAAAGCAACAATAAAAAGATATATTTATTGCTTTACTGCAGATGGAAGATTGCACTCTGTCCTTTTCATGAAAACCAATTCATCATTAATTATCATTTATTATACTCTCTGGGAAGATTTTATTTAATTATTTGACATACTGAACATTTCTATTGCATAGGTCGTAGAATGTTTTGGCAATAATGTTCCTATTATTATTGAAACCCAGCATAGTGGGATAGGTTAAGAAGATAGAAAGCTTAGTTTTAAACTGCAAGTAATCAGAAAGAGACAGAAAACAAAAGAGAAGATGGATGGGTGTTTTGTACCTCAAGTATAGGAAAACAGGAGTGGGTCTGAGATGGAGGAGATGAAGGACAAAAGAAGGAACTTGATCAAGATGTATTATACTCATAAACTGACATGTTGAGTTGGAATCCTTTACACAACTTTTTAAAGATAATAAAAAATAAAAATGATAAAAGAAAATCTCAGACAGTGGTGAATAATTGAGATGCTGCCCTTCTTTTAAAATGAGACATTGCAAACTTTGAAAAGCCGGTAGAGTGTCACTCATGAGTCAATCCTCTTTTTCAGGGACATCTGTAATCCAGGTGACAGCTTCTGATGCAGATGATCCCACCTATGGAAATAGTGCCAAGTTAGTGTACAGCATCCTGGAAGGTCAACCCTACTTCTCAGTGGAGGCACAGACAGGTACTAGAGAATGTTATTGTCACAGTGATTTCTGAATTAGCAACCTCCGCCTGCTCATTAAACCTCTTGACCCTCAGTTTCCTCAAATAGGAAAAGGGTATGAAGAGGGTCACCTTAGAGTGTCAGGGTAATGATTAGACAATTTGTGTCTCTGTTGGGCACAGAGTTGACATGGTGTGAAAATGGTTTATTAACACTTCTGTCCATAAGTCACGATGTAACAATGACACATACTTGCAACATGCAGAAAAGTCTTGTACTGTGGGTTTCCAAAATGAACAGAATTAGAGCTCGCAGCCTGAGATAATCAGTTAGCTTTCAAATAATGCTTAGGAAGCTATTGGACATGGTATAAATGGGAGGTGTTAGTATTTGGGAGGTTTTGAAAAACAGCCCACTCCTAATCTCTCCTGCTGAGCTGGCAGATTCTCAGTGGACATTGGCATCCAAAAGAAGTTTAGAAAATGAAGAGAGATGCCCAACCCCCATTCCCGCCCCCCCCCCCCCCAATTGAATAAAATAACAACACAAACCAAAATATTTCGCTTCATTTTAAGCCAACTTTGATTCTCAAGTGGAGTAAACACTAACATTCTGTAAATGTGCTCATTTAAATTATCTCAAGGGCCTTATCTTTTCTGGCAAGAAATGCCATCTTTTTAAAAAGATAATTACAAGGAATCTAGACTTAGGTTAACACTGAAATTTGTATATTCTTGTATATATGTAGTATTTTGTTGATTTACCTTTAAGTTTTTCATGCAGGAATACATTTGATTATAGTCACACTGTTCCAGACCACAATTTATGGAGTTACTCAGTCATCTACTATGGTTTCATCACAGGCAATGATAAAGGAATATAAAGATCATCTAGGTTCTTGAGATATTAACAGTTGGATTATTATTATTGTTTTTTGTCTCAAAGATTCATGGTTAATCACTATCATTTGAACCTATAAATTATTTAACAGATAAGGAAAATAAAGTCCATTGAGTTTCAGTATCTTCCTCAAAATCAACAATGGGAGGAAAACAATAAGGGTTAATGTATCTAGTGCAAATTCTAGATACATTCTAGATACAGTGAGAGACAGAGAAAATACTTCCATACATACCCCAGAGATTTGAATGAGAAGTTTTCAAGAATCATATTCCAGGAACAAGATGCATTGTATTCATAAATTGCTTTGTTATATGACAACTCCTTTGTACAACTACTTAAAGATAATAATAGTCAATCATGAATTTATTATTGTTACTAGTATTAACTGATGGTATTTATGTAAGCATTGTACATATTTCTAACCCATATTGGTTCACTCTTTCAAATATTAATAGTAGCTTTTAAATTTACTGCACGAAATATGTCTCTCTAATTTATAATTCATATGAACTATAGATATATTTCTAATAATTGCATATAGGATAGATTTCTAAAAGAAATAAAAAAAATAGTAAATCATAGCTATTCATACATTGGGCACTCAAATATCTCAATCTCCAGGATTTTTTGTTGTTGTTATTGCATTTTTTGAGGTTTTTTTACTTGAATGTTCAGAGAAACAAATAAAAGAAAATTGTTGCCTGTGAAACTTGTATGATTTTGCTTGAAAATGCTGTGGTTATTCAAGAATAGCTGCTTTAGGTTGCAATTGTTGAAATGATGTTTTTGAAGGCAAAAGACTTTTCATTTTTTTTTTCTTCTGTAGTACTTAAGACATTTTCCTTATGGTAGTGTGCTGTGTGCTGTGTGCTGTGTGCTCTGTGTGTGTGTGTGTGTGTGTGTGTGTGTGTGTGTGTGTGTGTGTGTGTGTGTGTGTGTATGATTTGTGCCAGTACTAGAGCTTGAACTCATGGCCTGGGTGCTTTCCCTGAGCTCTGTTGCTCAAGGCTCGTGCTCTATTACTTGAGCGACAGCTCCACTTCTGTCTTTTTGCTGGTCTTTCAGGGTCTCACAGACTTTCCTACTGGGGCTGACTTTGAACTGTGATCCTCAGATCTCAGCCTCCTGAAGAGCTAGGATATGGGTGTGAGCCATGGTGCCCAGCATGGTAGTGTTCTTATAAGTGAATATCGGTGATATTTTCTGCTCCCTTATGCAGGTATCATCAGAACAGCCCTTCCCAATATGGACAGGGAAGCCAAGGAGGAGTACCACGTGGTGATTCAGGCCAAGGACATGGGTGGGCATATGGGAGGACTCTCAGGGACAACCAAAGTGACAATCACACTCACGGATGTCAATGACAACCCACCAAAGTTTCCACAGAGTAAGTAGTTTGGCTTGGCTTTCACTGTTCAACCCTGCCACATGTAAGGACTCATCTTCTCTTAACCCATGCCTATTTCATCCAGCCTTCAAGCAAAATGTCTACAACTCAAGGACCTCTTTATCTTATCCTTGTGAAGGACAAAACCAAGATAGAAATAACAGTCCCAACAAAAGTAATCTTTCTATATGTTGGTAATTGTCTACAGAGAGATTGTCCCACCGTGCCTTCCAGCTGAAAGTCTAAGATTACCTCGAATTCAAGTCCAAAGAGGAAATACCCAAAGCCAAATAATATGAACACCGAAGGAATGCTATAACTGACAAAAGTCATATCATATAAGAGGAAACTAATGCTGAAGAGGTCACTCAGCTTAGTAGGAGGGGCAAGGTTTCCACGTGCTGCATCTGCGTGGTGTGTTTCACACCGAGGATCCTGAAAATGCCAAGATAATGACAGGAAGAATGTCAGATTTGGGCTTTCACTCCCACACCAACTCTTTTCAATGTCTTTTGCTTCTGCCACAGCTCCCCAACTTTCGACCTACTCTTTTCTGTTACCAGACCGCACACTTGCCACAGTTTTGTTCTTGCCATTCTAAATATAATCGCAATGCCACACCTCAGCAATCTTTACGCTTGTTGTTTCCTGGCCTGTGATGTTTTATTCCCTAGATATTCACCCTTGTCCCATTCTTTCTTTCTCTTCAGTAGAATGTGATGTCTTCTCTCATCAGGCTCTATTAAATGAATCTTTCTTCTTCTCCTTCTATGTATATTTAGCAGAAGATATGTTTACACTCATATTCATGCACATCCACAAACACACACACATATATCTTATATGGTCATAGATAAACTCTTTACATCATATTCATACACATTCACATATACACAACTTAGACACCGAGTCAAACATCTACCAGCAGACCCACACAATCATATACTTACACATAACCAACACATACTCTCTCATTATCTAACATCTCTTAATGAAATTTATTTTTTGGTTTCCTAGTGATGACATCAGAGTGAATACACACACACACACACACACACACACACACACACACACACACACACACACATGTGGTTTTCTTTCCTTCTTCTGTGCCTCTTTAAAAGAGAAATCTTGACTGTTTTGCTTACTCTAAAGTCTCTTGGGGGCTAGGACAGTTCCTGACACATACTAAATTCCTAAGACACAGTAAGCAAATATGAATGTGGAAAGGTTATCCATTAGGAAAGCTTACAGAGAATGTTGTACTTGAGCTGGTGTTGAAGGAGATTAAGAAGAGAGCCTGAGAGTTGAGACAGATATAACTTTGAGAGGTAAAATAAAATATTGGATTTTAAAATAAGTATGGATCCCTCAACTGTTTTTAAACAGAGAGTGTTTTGTTTTTGTTTTTCCCTTGGCCTTCACAATGCCATTGCTGTCCCCTGAAATTAACTTACTGACCCTCTTTAAAGCGTGGTAACCCAGCCCTTTGAATATATTTAAGTGGTGCTGGTTTTTAATCATTGTCTAAGATAAGAACTGTAACAAGCATTGTTCCTTCTATGTGAGCAAGGACCCCCTCAGTTCATATTTCACCAATTATTTCATCATCCTATATAGAACAGAACCTCTTAGTAATCAGGCCACCTGCAGATTCTTATTTTTAATCTATCTTCCACTTCTTTCATGTTTTTAATCAATAGAAAAGTCCATTTCAAATCCTTGGAGAAATTTATTGGGATTCAGTGAAAAAAAAAAACAACAAACTTGGAAGTTTACAGCTACAAAATAAAAAAACAAAAAGGATGTCATCTTTTTCTCCTCTTTCTTCCAACTCTTCCTCTTCTTCCAGGTGTGTACCAGATGTCTGTGTCAGAGGCAGCAGTCCCTGGAGAGGAAGTTGGGAGAGTAAAAGCTAAAGACCCAGACATCGGAGAAAATGGTTTAGTCACGTACAATATTGTGGATGGAGATGGCATGGAGTTGTTTGAAATCACGACAGACTATGAAACCCAGGAGGGTGTGGTGAAGCTCAAAAAGGTGAATTTGGAGGTGGAATTGAACATGTTTCTGCCATTTTCTGTGACTTGCTTTTCCCAGACAACAGGCAGGGGACAGGGTGAAAGTTAAGAAAAGAAACTATGGGCAATTGGGCACTGATTTCATTTTGCAGCGCAGTTCTGAGCACTTGGAGATAACAGAAGTGTATTTTCTTTCTGTTTCTGCTGATTAAAGTAGTGATGATGCCTGTCTGAGATTGTTGGCTAGTTCTATGTTTGGACACAGTTCTCTGGTAGAACTAGATTAGAGTAGACTTGGGAGAAGTAGCCCTGAGCCTCTTTAGTTCTGCCAAATGGAATCTGTTAATTCAGGCTGTTCAAAACTTCACTTACTTCAAACATCCAAGGTTCCTTGCAGTGATGGAACTCTGGTGGAATTTGAAACAGGCCTCTTGTTTTTTCTTTCAAAATTGAATCTAGGTTAACAGTGACATTGGACCTTCCACAGTAGTCAGCTGTCATTAGAAACATGTCCCTTATATTAATTCATTGCAAAGAGGTGTTAACCGCTTCTGTTTGGGTTTGTAAAGCTGTTACTCAACATTATAATGCAATTTAGCCTGAACCTCTTACAGATATCTCATTTATTTTTAGTATGAAAAACAATCACAGAAGTGTTTAATATTGTCCCAAGGAACAAATTAGTTAGACGATGGAGTCATAAACAGACTCAGTAGTTTGACCTGCTCAGAGTCACACGCAGGTGTGAACTTCAGAGCTATTAAATTTTGGAACAAATTTCTTCTTAAGACACTTGGAAAATGATTCAGCCACAAAGGTCTCATAAAAGAAAGTCAGGTAAGATTCTCTTTCAAGTGAAGGAACAGTGGTAGTAGATTCTAAAATGCTTTTCCCCAATTGAGAATTCAACTCTGTCCATACTCACAGTGAATGGAGTGTTAAAAGTGAATTCGATGATGGGATTACCTGGGTTTTAATCAAGCCTTCAATTTCTACTTGGACTTATCACATGAATATTAAGTTTCTTGGGGTGATGGGAAGATTGGATTCCAACACGGATAAAGATTTAATTTGCAGAATCAATAAAGAGGCCAGTAGCTGGAGAGGGGTTAAGGGTGGGATGGGAGAAAGCAGATCCTGGGAGGATGGTGATTGGGGGCATAGGAAGCTGAACTTTTACAACAGTGGGAATTTTGTTGGATCGACGGAAAATATGTGGGAGACACAGAGCAAATAGAAAGTAAGAGGTGACTGCCATAATCAAGGCAAGGAAAGAGAGAGAGCAGGATGATTGGAGATAACCTTTTAGCTATTTGGAAAAGTCTCCATGAGTCACTATGAATGGAATAACTTAAGGAAGCTCTATAATCAGCCTCCACAAAGGGATCAAGCATTTTTTTTTCCTTCTGACTTCTCTTCTGAAAAGTAGCTGTGTGAACTGTGTGGCAGCCTGGAGCTGTCAGCTTACTTTGTTAATTAATATTACTCTCCCTCCTGGTTGACACTGACACATGAACGTTGACATCAGCATTTCCTGCCTCCCATTCTCCCTGTGCTGCAGTAATTGGATAGTTGGCAACGTGAAGGTTGTCACCTGTGTTCAGTATATTCAGGGCATAAACATGCACCGTGTCGCTAAACCCTTGAAATGCCTAAATCACCCCCATGGAACTCACATATGGCAAATGAGCTCTCTGCATATGATTAATTTTTGCACTTTCCCCCAGTTCTCCATTTTTTTTTATAGGCAAGGAACCAGTCTTCTACAAAGCTCTGGCATGTATGTTTAATACATTGTAGGGGGATACTTCATTTGCAAGAGAATATTTGCTTTAATTTATAGCATAGAGTTCCAAAAGTCCACCAAGACAAAAAAAAAATCAAAAGTAAGTTTAGCAGAGTAAAACTATGAGTCCTGTGGAAATCGCTACATATGGTTGAATCACATCAAACAGGATGGGGAAATCATATTTTTTGTATTTTAAAGATTTTGCTGTTGTGTGTGAGGGTGGCTGGGCTTGAACTCACCATCCTCTTTCCTAAGTCTCCCAAATGCTTGAATTACACACCTGTATTCCCACACTCGAGATACCCTTTTTAAAAAAGATATTCTGTTAATATAGTATTTTCTTTTATTTCTTACTTTGTTCGCCAACAAAGAATTACAGCGTTCTCGTGTTTTATGTTTTATTTGTCAGACAAGATCTTGGTGAAAGCTGTAAAGCTCAAGTTCATGAGAGGAAGTACAGGCTATAGGAAGATCAAAGTTTAACAGGACATGGTGGTGAAAAGAGAATTAAAATACCAGGACTTTTCCTCGCTTTGTCAGTGTTGAAGTTTCAAGCTGGGTCCTTCTTTGCTCTAAGGGTTGTTCTGGGTGTCATCGGAGTTTTTCACAGTAGGGGTCAGTAAGCACATGCACCCTCTTACCCCAGTAGTTATTTTAATTTAAAAAAAGAGCTTTAGTCATTCATGAACATCTTTGGAGTGATTGGAGGCAAACATCACATCCCCGTTGAAATCCAGTGTTCATAAATATTAAGTCCTAGGAGTATGGCTATTAATGACTGCACATCTTGAGTTGAATCTTGATCATTCAGTTGGGCTTGAAAAGATAGAGGGAAGAGAAAAGGTAGAAAAGCGAACTCTGGAAGGACTGGTATCCATGAAAACAGGCTACATCTATGAGATTGCATCTAGTCTTTAGAACTTGAGATCTTTATAGCACAACTGTGGTGTGCAATGCAAAGGAGACCTTCCAAAGAACTGAGCAAGGCAGAAGATGTAGTATGATCGTAGCAAAGGAGAAAGAGTCAAAAGAAAAATAATTAGAAACGGATTCATTCTTTAACTAATTTGAAAACTAATGTTTTCTGAGTTCTGACTTGGGCCAGAATTTCACGGGAGAACAAGAGAAAAGAAATCTTGCCCCAGAGTATTTACCCAATCTCTATTGGTTAGCTGAAGAATAATATAAATTAGAGACGAACATTTTAGGTAGATTGCTAGCTGTGAGGATACAAGTCCAATCTGTCTACTGCAATACCCTTAACCAACTGGGAATCCTATCTATTGCAGAGAAATCCCAGCACAGTTTCCAAGCTGTTTATTTTCAGCCAAATAAACATGTGAAGCAGCATGAAACGGGCATTATAAGACATTTTAAGTACTCCTTATTTTCATACAACCGTTTTTATATCTGATGTTTCTTTCTATTCTGAGTCCACATGTGTAGAGATGTGGGTGCTTAATATTTGGCATGCTTGTAATCATAGGGTGATCAGATTTGTTAACTTAATGTCACATCATAAACATTTTACATGCTGTTATATAATATACATAATCATTTTTAATGACTACATAACATCTCAAACTATCGATGGACCATTATTTCCTTAATAAAATCTCACAGTTGGACTTGGTGTTTTGTGTATACATTTCCCCAGATTAGATATAACCCTCTATTACAGTGAACAAATATTGTGCATTTTTTGAATATTGTTTGTTTGGGTTTTCCGTTGAATTAATCCCTCAGGGGAAATTTTCAGAGGTGGGGATTAGTTAACTAGGGGGTATTAAGATTTTTATGGCTTATTCAGTGTGTTGCCTCATTTAGCTTTATTCCAACTACTCATAACATGGATATAAATGTTCACATGGGGAACTACCTTCAATCTTTTTTGGAAAGAGGAAAGGGAGTAAATGGTAAAGCACATTTGTAAATGTTATCCAGCCATCCATCAGACCCGTTCCTCATTCAGCCAAAAGGATTGATGTAGAAGATCACTTGGGAGAGTTGTTTCCAGGCATTTGGGAAGACAAAGGCCAACAAAGATGCGCAAGAATCAGGGGATTCCTCTGTGATGTTCCTCCCCTAGCAAAAGGAAAGGAATGAACTTCTCCCCTTTTTCTGGTTACAGATGACCTCTTCTCTGCATGATCCTATCTCAGGGTTCTGTCTAATAATGACAGATTCGGAGAAATTGCAAATGGTTCAGAGATCTATAAACATCATTCTTTCTCACTGTTCATGAACACACAATAAGGATAAGGAAACTGCTGGGTCCCCCTCGGGATGATGCAGCGGCAGGGATGAGGCTTACTTTGAGGAAAAGCTTGTGTTCCCTGATTTCAGAGTTAGAGATGGGAAGATATAAAGTGTAGAGGATGCTGACTATGTTTCACCTTTCTTAAAGAGACCACCCCTGGTTTGGAACTGTACAGATTTAGGTTAGATCTAAGCCTCACAATAGGGTGCCTATTCAAAAATCAGTGTTTGCTATGCAAATGACAACCACAGGGCAGGCAGATGCTTGCCTTCAAGTATCAAGCTTTCCCCAAACACTTGATAGTTTGGCATCATCTAGAATGTTAGTTAGAAAACTTCCTAGGCATTGGAGTTTGCCCAATGTCTCACCCTTTCTTAACTCTCTGAATTTCCTCTTGTTGAGAAGGAAGGATTACTTATAATCAGTTTTATTTCTCAGTGTTTCTTTCCTAGCTAGATAGAATGTATACTGCTTATACTTTTTTTTAAACAGGCCATTTTTTTTCATATCTCTGCATTCTTCTCTGAAGGAAGAATGAGCTTTACTGACATCACTTACCACTAATAGAAGGCAACCTAAAAAATAAATGCCAGCCAACAAAACCTTGCCCTTTCATTTTAGCTAGAGAGTAGAATCATAGACAACGACAGCTCTATTGGGAAGTAAAACAGATATGTTAAAATCAGCACTATTTTCAGATGTTCAGGATTCAGAGAAAGGAATAATGATGCCAATGAGTAAGATATTTAATAGCTCCACCTCCCTGGAGGACCCATAAGTCCCCTTGAGTAATCTCACGTATACTGCTGGTAAGAGTTATAGATGATGGGAAACATGGTGGTCAGAAAGTTACAAAACATTGAAGCTGCAAATATGATTATAATAGGCCGAGTTCTGTGTATGTTCCACAATATCAAATGAGACTGTGCTTGGTTCTTGGAGTGACATTTGTGGATATGTTACATAATGTCTTCATTTTCTACAGCATGGGCTAGAAAATTATTTTTGTAGCATTTTAATGCCTTTTAGTAGATGGCTTGAAGTGACCGAATTGAGCCACCTGGGAATTACTGGAGAATATGAAATTTATTTTAGGTGAATGTGGCCATTCCTTGTCAGGATCCTAAAAATGACCCCTTAAATACATTCCATGTCTCAGCGATTGAATTGGCTGGTTTTGTTTTTGTTTTTCTGACTAAATGGCTCAGGTAATTGGATGTTACTTGATACTGATTTCTTTCTTTCTTTCTTTCTTTCTTTCTTTCTTTCTTTCTTTCTTTCTTTCTTTCTTTCTTTCTTTCTTTCTTTCTTTCTTTCTTTCTTTCTTTCTTTCTTTCTTTCTCTTTCTTTCCTTCTTTCTTTCTGTCTGTCTGTCTGTCTGTCTGTCTGTCTCTTTTTTGGTCGGTCGTGAGGGCTGAACTCTGGGCCTGGGCACTGTCCCTCAGCTCTTCAGCTCAAGGCTAGCACTCTACCACTTGAGCCACAGCACCACTTCTGGCTTTTTCTGCTTCTGTGGTGCTGAGGAATCGAACCCAGGGCCTCATGCATGCGAGGCAAGCACCCTACCACTGAGCCACCTTCCCAGCCCCTGATTTTTCGCTCTTTGAGGAAATATTTACTTGGCCTCATAAAACTTTTCTTTCTCTTGCATTAGCTTCTCGAGGCATTGTGTGTCAATCTTTTCTTCATTCTTGCCAGCCCGTAGATTTTGAAACCAAAAGAGCATATAGCTTGAAGGTAGAGGCTGCCAACGTGCACATCGACCCGAAGTTCATCAGCAACGGGCCTTTCAAAGACACCGTGACAGTCAAGATTGCAGTAGAAGATGCTGATGAGCCCCCCATGTTCTTGGCCCCGAGTTATATCCACGAAGTCCAAGAAAATGCAGCTGCTGGCACTGTGGTTGGGAGAGTTCATGCCAAAGATGCTGATGCTGCCAACAGCCCAATAAGGTACATGGGGATATATAATTTCAAACAACAACAACAACAAAATAAACAAACTTGAATGAGTGGGTTTGGACGCAAAACCATGTAGAAAACACATTTTCCTCATGTCAAAATCATTGGACCTGATAAAATGAGGTCCAATGAAATGGAAGCTGGATTAAGATTGAGAATATAGGAGCTGCACTTCATCTCTGTTACTAAAATTTTTGGTTAGGATTGTTCAAGCTGTAGTTTCTCTAAGGAGCAGATTTCTCAATTTATATTGGACGAAAGAACCATTAGCTGGCCTAGGAACTAGGGCAAAGCATGAATAATGAAAATGGCCTTTGATGCATTTCACAATGGTTTTTACATGTAGTGAGAGAACTCCACTTCCTTCTTGTGCATGCAAATATTCAACCATCTCAGTACTATTTATTGAAATCTGTTCTTCTCATCTGAATGGTCTTGAATGTTGACCCACTGCTATGTGGTTTTATTTTGGACTCTCAATTTTACTTCACTCATCTGCCTGCCTGTCCATATTAAACTATCACATAGTTTTGATTACTATGGCTTTATATTAAGTTTGAAGTCAAGAACTGTGATTCCTCCAACTTTATTCTCAACACCTTTTTTTTAAAAATAAAATTTTATAGAAAAAAATTGGATGCTGGTAGCTCATGCCTATAATCCTAGCTATTCAGGAAACTGAGATCTGAGAATTGTGGTTTGAAGCCAACCCAGGCAGGAAATTCGGTGAGACTCTTATCTCCTACTAACCTACCAAAAGACAGGAGAGCACTAGCTTTGAGCAAAAGGAGCTCAAAGACAGATGTTGGGCCCTGAGTTCAAGGCCCAGGATTGGCATAAAAAAAAAAAAAAAGAAAAGATAAAGAAGATGGTCACATGATTCATTTACCTATAGCTGCCAGGTCTAATGCTACCAGGGTAGAGCTAGGTAGTATAGACAGAGGCTTTATGTACTGCAAAGCCTCAAATATTTACCAGCCCTTAATAGAAAAGGTGGGTTGACTTCTGTTCTAGTTCATCACTGCATTTTTCCACTGAACATAATTTATTCTAGAATATTTCTAATGCTCATTTATTGAAACACCTGTCTTAGAAAATCAAGCTCACAAATATGAGAGATTGTAGAAGAAAGTGGTGGCATCTTATTCAGATATCTATTCAGGAAACCTTCACTAATCATATATTAGGGGTTTCTAGTATATTTTGGGAAGGAAATACCTATAAAATTCCAAAACAAACATTTTTCCAGAGATAGAATTAAGACCAGTAGCAAGGAGGAAAATATGGTTGATTCCAATCAATAAGGTATTTTATATTCCAGACAGCTATAACATAAGGCAGTTGAACATTTTTCTTACAAAGAAATGATGACTGTTTAAGATGACAGATATGCTAATAGCCTAGATTTGATCATTGCACCAAGAAACACTTATGGAAACATCCTTGTACCAATACAATTGATAGGTAACAATAGAAAGTTTTAAATTCACTACAGAGCCACTATGATCAGGAAAACATTAAAAAGAAAGTTGAATATGAAAATAATATTATAAACAACTGAGTTTGCCCATTCATATTAAAGTAAATGATGGTAGGATAGAAGGAATCTCTGTGTTAGATTTTTGGACAATATTTATTTCTGGAGAAAGATAATTACAATGTTTTGGGGACCTTCATCATATCCTGTTTAGAGTTTAATATAGTTATTTATGTTACTTATCAGAGATGGTGTTTTAGGCTGTGACTGCTTTAGGAGTAAGTAGAGGAAAGACTGAGTTCAAATGGATGAAATTACTTCCATAAACTCACATGACCAGTTTTGGAAACTGGATTTTAGCCCAAATCTACTCTAGGTCTAATCCGGTCTTTTAATTCCTTAACTTATTGGCAACTAATGGAAATATTTCTCCAGAAAGATTGGACTATTATATTATTTCCATGTAGGAAGAAACCTTATATAATAAACCAGCGACCCTCATTGCACCTTTGAACTATGTACAGATGTTTCCGGTATGGGTTTTAAATGGATTAACTGTAATTTAGAGAGCTGATGTGCCTCAGGACCTTTATAGAGGGACAATGACGTAAAAACTCATGGAAAAGCTATTCATTTCCTCTGCAATTCATTATCTAGTAGGATCCATGACTGCAATTGGTTATTTGGGTCATGTTTTCAGTGGTAGCTATTCTGTGCCTGTAGGAGATTTGCAATTCTATAATTATCTACGGATGCTCAGTATTGAACTGGAACCAACTACCCACTCCACCCCCTTTGGTTCATGTTCTTAGAATTGCCAGATAGATTATGAAAGGGCATTTGAGTTTTTACTTCACAGACCTCTTATTCTCAGAGGCTGCTCTGCCTCTTGAAGGTATTTGGTAAAGTTGGACAAGTAGGTAAGGCCTTACAGTATCACCGCAACTCTCAGCTGCTTGGATATGTCGTATGTATCCTGGATTCTATAGCATCAATGCATCTTTGTTTAGCACTTTATTTACTTCTTGAAATAATTCTCATTGTTTCCTTGACAGTCAATTGTATATGCCCCGGAAAACCCCATTTCTGGTACTCTCTTTAGTCTTTGATCACTGTTCAGGTGCTGGGGCTTCCCTAAGACTCAGCTTTTCACTTTGACCTCTCCATGTATGTCCACTGCATTGTAGGAATGTACTTTGTGTACTGAGGTGACTGAGATGAAGTGCCACATTCTCTGCCTGTAGTCTGATCTCCTGGTTCTAATTCTGTGTTCCTGATCTTGAGTGCTGTGCATGTTTCACCCAGTTGCTTCTCTCTTCATGTGCTCATTATTGTAACTCTGCCTACCATGGGGTCAAGTCTTTACTGTCTTAGGAATTTCAGCATGTCCCTCTCTGCTAAATTAACGTTCTTTTCATGTCTTCAACTCAGACACTCAAGCCAGAAGATGTCTAAGACTCTCCCAACCTTTCTTAGGCATCCAAATATCTGCTGAGACCTCCTGACACTTTTCTTTTTTAAATCATGATTTTCCAGTCCTCTTATCACCCTGGTATCAAACTATCCTATCCTCTTTATGCTTTAAGGACTATATAAGATCCTTAAATTTTCTCTGGTCTTTCCTCCAAGTTCACTTGCTCAGAACATCTTGTCTATGCTTACTTAGTAATGACTCAGATAATAAATTATTTCCCTCCTTGGCAGCCTTCCATGACTTCTCATTGGCTTTAGGATGGAGGATACTCTCCAACATCTGAGAGCTTCTAGCAACGCGCGCACACACACACACACACACACACACACACACACATACACACGCAGATATTATGGGTTGGGTCCCTTCATGTGTGTGAGGCATGAAGGTAATATCTTAAACATTATTATTTTATTTCATTCTCACAAATAATGCAGAAGTTAAGGACTATTGCCATTCTAATTTATAAACTAAGCATGCTGAGGTTCAAAGGCCTTAAATCGCCTTTCCAATAATAATAATAATAATAATGAGTTAGTAGAACATAAAGTTGTACCTAGCACTTTCCAAATTTGAAAGCCACAAGCTTAGACTACAGAACAACGTCTTGATTTATTAGCACTTTTGGTTCATATTACTGTCATCCCAACTAAATACTAAACTCCATCCTGGCCATTTTTAGGTTGAACAGTAGGCACGGGATACACTCTTCCATTCCCACAGGGGACATCACAGACACCCCATGGTTTGTGTGTGTACTGTGAAGTACTGCTCACTGGACCACTGAGCTCTCTTGGCTCTACTAATGGAGTCTCTCTACACTAGACATAGGCTGTTGGTAAATTCCAGCATTTGTAAATTTGGGAGAATATACCCTGTGATATTTATGGTCCTTGATATCTATAATATTCTTTAATATTTCTGATGATCCATGAACACCTTCAAATACATACATTCTGAAAAAAATAGGGAAATACACGCGAAGATTTCTAAGAATTAGGAAATTGCCCTGTTATGAAACAAAGCAGGCTATCTGAATGAATGATCTACCTTTGCTTTTTTTCCTCTTTGAAGTTGGCATGGTTGAGTGGTTATAACCTATTTAATGGGCTTCACTTAGCCCGTTAAAGCCTTTTATGGTTAAAAAAAAGGAAGAGAATGCTACAAAAGTTACTGGCCAACACAGTTTTGAATTTTGCACTATAGGCTTCAAAACCAAGCAACCTAAGAATATCTATGACTAAAGAAACTGAAGCAATTCATTCAAAATATAGATAACATGTTTTAATTAAATAAGGAGAAAATGGATATTTTTTTAAAGAGTTATAAATAATCTTTGATGATGAGTTTGGATAAACTTGAAAGTGTTTAATATTTAATGTGCCACAAAACGGTAAAGGTTTTCTGCATTTGTGAGTTTCTGAGTAGTTTGGGAACAAAGCGAGCTTACTTCCCAAATGCAATTTCATAAATATTCAGATGGTGGGTGATTGTAGTAAATATGGAGAAATATGCAACATGCGGTTATGCTTCTCAATCAAATATGCTAAAGAGTTGCTTCATTCATTGTACTGAATACTGAATTCCAATGTGGCAATAGGATTTCTATAAAAGATTCATGTTCAAAGTTCAAGAAGTAAATTTGATTAAAAAAGGAAGACCTAATTCAAGTGATTCATTGAAAAAAGGTGCTTTAAATATTACATGGAGAAAATATTCAGGTATTAAGCTGCTCTGAATATCTTGGTCTAATTGCTTCATTTGCATTCTGCTTAGGTATTCCATTGATCGTCATACTGACCTCGACAGGTTTTTCACTATTAATCCAGAGGATGGTTTTATTAAAACTACAAAGCCTCTAGATAGAGAAGAAACGCCCTGGCTAAACATCTCAGTCTTTGCAGCAGAAATCCGTAAGTATTCTCATAAGATTTTTGGTTTCTATTTTACCAAATAGTAATCCCTTTAGACTCTCTTTATCGTCTAGAAAATGAAAGAGCTGAGATAGACATTTTAGTCTTATAGATACTTTTCATTCTTTGAAATTTATATTCAGTGACCTATCTAAGAAGAGAGAGAGGCAAGTGCAAATGTTTGTATTTTCTTTCGCAGAATGAAACACATACTTGGCAAGATCCCAGTTAGTCCTCAGCAGTTTTTAAATTCATGATCCTCTGGTTAAACTCCAAACAGCATCCTTAGAAGCAAGACTTGTGGGATCTGTTTATCTACAGACCAGTATTCTTGAACTTGTCCATGAGTCACGAACTCCAGATATCTCATGGTTGGCTTGGCATTGCAAACATTTCTAGGTCCCATTTTGAGGGCTCAAGAATAAGTCCAAGAATTCCTCAGATGGCTTTGATGCTGATCTTGGGGACCCTACTTTTTTTTTTTACAGTGAGAACAGGGGTTATACTGTGGGGGAGGGACATACAAAGCAACAAAGAAATAATCTTATAAATGCGTTAGAAACAATCGCATGAAAGAAAAAAAAACATTTGAATACATATCTTAGGGTTCATTAAGTGAAGTAAGCCAAGCCCAAAGAAACATAGGTCCCATGGTTTCCCTTATTTGCAATATCTAATATATGTCTGAGACAAGCAGAAAAGGTCAGATAAGGTGATGTTAGGAGACCCTACTTTGAGAACCACTGCAGTAGAATCTCTCTGGGGATTAGGCTCTGCTTGAACCCTTTAAAATCAAAGCTGTGCATCAAGGGCAGCAGAATTGACAAAGCAGTTTAGTATTTTCTGGTCTAATACTGACATTATTCTTGAAATCCTTCTTTTAGACTGAACAGTCTTCAGCTTTTCCATAGGTTTTATGCCAATAGTGCCTGTATCCATCACTTTTTTTTTTCTTTTCATTGCTGTAACAAGTATTTGAAAGAACTACTTAACAGGAGAGAAGACTTATTTTACCTCGGGTTTCAGCCTATGGTAGCTTGCTTGCATCCTTGCTATGTGCCGGTGGTATGGCAGAGCATCATGGCATCCAAAGCAAGCAACGAAAACAAAGCTGCAGACTTCCTGGCAGATAGCAAGCAGAAAGAGAAGGTGGAGCAGAGAACAAGATACACCTTTCAGAACCTGCTCCTGATGATCTCCTTCCTTCAAGGAGACTCCACTTCTTAGTTTTCACAATTCCCAAGAAAGCTATCTTATTATGTGTCTTTCAAGGTAATAGCCCATCCAATTGGTCAGAATCCTCAATACTCAGTCACTTCCCAAAGCACATCAAAAATACAAGCCTAGTGGGTAGCATTTGGTACATGCCTTTCCAACTGAATGACTCAAGTATTTCTTTACATTCCCAAGAGCAAGCTTAGGTCAACATGTATGCTCCTATGTGGTGGCATGGGTTCACTATCTGCATTTTCTCCTTCCAGACAACAGACACCAGGAAGCCAAGGTTCCAGTGGCCATCAGAGTCCTTGATGTCAACGATAATGCTCCCAAGTTTGCTGCCCCTTATGAAGGCTTCATCTGTGAGAGTGACCAGACCAAGCCACTTTCCAACCAGGTAATGGTGCTTTCTCCTTTCCTGGCTCTACAAGCAGTCCATTTAGAAACAGATTTTGCTTGGGAAAGTATCAATTCCCACTATGCAAGGAGAACCCTTACTCTTGTTTCGTTCAGAAGCTAGATTCCATAATTAAAACCAGGCATTTTTTGGTAACCAGCCAGGAATTTTTGAATAAATGATCATGGCAATGATGTTATCATGATTTATTTATGGGCCACCTTTCTCTTTCAGCCAATTGTTACAATTAGTGCCGATGATAAGGATGACACAGCCAATGGACCAAGATTTATCTTCAGTCTGCCCCCTGAAATCATTCACAATCCAAATTTCACAGTCAGAGATAACCGAGGTGAGTACTAAGGTTCCTATTCATTCGGAGAAGTAGATACGGAAGACAGATGACTTGCATATTGCACAGAACAGATATTTCTCCACTAATCTTTATAATGCCCTCCCATTGAGTAATAAACAGGAAATAAGAATGCCACCTCTCTGGGCTCATTTGATACATAGGAATAAGCGAGTCTAATTTTATTTCCCTGTAATTTATTTATTTATTTTTGTATGGCTTTGATATTCATGAAGCAATGGGGGAAAAAAAGTGGAACAGCTTACAGGGTCAATATGCAAAAAACTCTATTTATCTCTCTCTCCTTTTTTAAGAGCTTGATAAATCCTTGAGGGGGAAGCATGGCTTTATGAATATTGATATCAAGTAAAGCAGTAAGAGAGATTAGC
Organism: Dipodomys spectabilis; assembly: GCF_019054845.1. Classification (NCBI taxonomy): domain Eukaryota; kingdom Metazoa; phylum Chordata; class Mammalia; order Rodentia; family Heteromyidae; genus Dipodomys; species Dipodomys spectabilis. The sequence goes on from NW_024870950.1 coordinate 11,442,577, forward strand.
TGAACTTTGTATGGGAATATAATCTTTTGAGCACAGGCCTTTCTTTCCCAGTATAGTTGTAATGCAGTATGATTGGATGCAGAGATTCAGACCTAAAGGTGGTTGCAGATTTAATGGCTGAAGGACATGAAAAGACTCGTGTGACATCCATTGTAAATGTGGAAAAATTTAATGTGATTTCCACTTCTTACTTTATTATGAAGAAGGCTCTAGACTTGCAGATTATTGGAAGTGGATTGCGTGTGTGTGTGTGTGTGTGTGTGTGTGTGTGCTTGTGCGTGTGCATGTGTGTATGCATGTGCCTGTGTATGTGTAAGCCTGGAATGATGTAGTTCCCCGGCAATGTTGGTGGCAGAGCCAGAGCCAGGGACAAAGAATTAGCCTTTTGACTGTCAGCCACAGTTTGGCTCTAAGTACTTTTCCTTGGTGAAAACTGGTCATCTATACTAATGATGATAGAAGACTGTGAAAATACAGACCAATGAGAAATGCTGAGCTTGAAAACGGAAAGTTCAGAGTACAGATGGTTTTCATTAGTCCCATGCTAGCCCTGTCCAGGATTGCAGGTTTACTGTACTGTCTTTCCAGTGACTAAGAATAGGCTCATAGGATCAAAAGCAGTATAAAGATTACTACTTTCTCCATCATAGCTAGGACTGTCATCAATACCATATCTCCAGTAGCATCCAAGCATCCACACCATCATCCTTCCCCATTATGTTCACTTACTTTCCTTAACAACATAGGTAAACATCATTAGTATTGTTGCTGTTTCCATTTTATGGAGGAGGAAGAGGAGGCACAGAACCATTGATTAACCTACCCCAAATCCCTCTGCGGGAGACCCAGACATTGAGAGGCTCAGTGTTACAGTCTTAACTTCATTGTGGCTGCCCATGAAATCGGAGCAGGCCTCCCTATGATGTTTGCTTTTGATGAGAATGTGTTTTTGACACACTTCATTATTTCCTGAACTGGCTAGAACGTGTAATGCATTGTCTTACAAATCAAGCATCCATCCAATGAGACTTCCAGCTAAAATGCCGTACGTATTTGACAAAGATTTTTGTCTCCTAGAGCCTTGCTTTCTACGAGGAACTTGTTCATAAGAGCCAGGATATGAAGAAAGTTATGAGTAGGAATATGCATGTTAAAGGAGCTCTATAAATTATTTTGTAAATGATCCCTATCCTTTATAATGGAAATGTTATTCAGCCTTCTTTAATTTTGTATTTTAGCTAGGATTTTTCTTTTACCCCTTGGCATGGGTGAATGTGAATAGGTCATCCCCTTCAAGAGGAAATTCTGTAAATGACGAAGGTGATTGGTAGCTCTTACCCCACAGTATGCATACCTCTGCTGTCACACCTATGTAATACAAGAATTTCTTGTGATCTTAGATCTCCCAATACTCTGGCACCTGGGTGAGCATGAGTCATGCTGAGTTGAACAAGGCAGCACACACAGAGACTTCATAAGGTTTTCTAAGATACATGAGCATCTGTATTTCAGTTCACCAGGACCCCTGCCTCCCCTCTGAGTACCTTCCATCTTCTCACCTTAATTTCTGTTTCACACTATGCTTTCTCTCTGCCATGTGGCTCAAGCCTAGGCTCATATCTGTTGTCTGATGATAAACAATCTAGAGGAATATATGTCACTATGTGCCTGGCTTTTTCAATAATGAGAGGATTTGCTCTGTTGTCTGAAATCTCTGGGCATCTCAAATGCCACTACTCTTTTCATCATCTCTTTTTGCAAATATTTGTACGCAAACTTTTATCTATCTCTTGATGTAATTTCTGAATTATATTTGAAGTCCCTTTTCTGTCTTTGTTCCTAGCAAGATCACTGATTATCCTGAGATAACCTCCCACACCAGACACCTGTGGCTTTATTAACTGATCCACCTTCCTTTCTGTGTATAGTCTTGTGTAGTCATCATTAACCTCCAGAAACATGATGCTAAGACATGTTGTTCTGTAGGTGTTATAAGTATTTTGTCTTGTCACAACAGTTTGCGGATGCTACCTCTATTTTCATGATTATACTTCCATAGATGAACCAATCCACCACATAATTTATCTCCTTTACTCTCTCCTATAGGAGACTGTTCAGTTACATTTTTTTTCTTTGCAGAGAATTGTTAGCGCTTGGCAAGAAATCACTTCACTAACTACAAACAGTTGCAAAAAAACCCAACTCTCATGTTTAGAACTATCACAGAACTTTAAAGCAAATACAGTTCCATAATTATCATTTAATAGAGTTTTTTAATACTAGCTTCTAAAAGTAATTACATATTGAAGTAATCCAAAAGGAGTAATCACATTCTGCATCCTATTAATAGCCTACTGGGTTACCAAATTTCTCGGCTGAGACAGTTTTCCATAGAAAGCATGAGTTAATGGTTTCTATCATGCTGAGTAAAAGCATCAAGTGACTTTCTTCACGAGTGTTTACTCCCATAATTCCATGTAAATAATCACTATTGTGCTTGCCTAAACTCGGTCCAAGCATTCGGCGTCTTTAGAACTATAAGAGGGATAGCCATCTTCATACACATTAGCCTTTTATTTACTTGTATTTTTTCCCATTCTACAGCTACAACTTCAAAGGTAACTCAGCAGGCAGTATAAGAGTAGGCCAGCGGATAGCTCTTCAACATTGAAGCCTATCTCGGGCTATTTGTTAATACCAAGAATGGTGCTTTTTGGTCCACTCAGGTTTTGAGATGCATTTGCTTTGAAATATTAGAATGTGACAAATCTGCAGGTGCAATAAACGTATAAAGGATGCAAAAAGCACTCTCATCTACTCGCTGTTTACTGGTTTATAAAATCTTTCAGAGCTCTTGTTTAACCTGGTTCTTTAAGCCACTGTTAAGGTAGGCATGCTGTATATTTGTATTCCAATTTTACATGAGGTAGGAACATGAGACATTAGAAAAGAAGCAGTGACTTTTCCAAGGTCACATTACCTCTAAGTAAGTGTTTGGAGGGTCATATAACATGTTATAAACAAAAGATAAATTACATGTCCCTCCTAGTGAATACTTTTCAGTCTTTATTGATAGGAAAATTCTACAATCCAACTCATCAGTCTGGTAATCATGGGAAAAGTCTTGTCTTTCCAAACAGAATAGGATAAACGACTTCAATTTCGAGCTTAATCACAGCCATAATAATCACAGTAAAATATATTTGCAACTAACTTTATAATTTTCTTCTATTGCATTATTAATACATATTCTTAGTGGGAAAATTACAAAACACAAATAAGCAGAAATAAGATTTTTAAATGATTAAAATAACGATAATGTATTACCAAGAAATAATCACTGCAATTTGTATACCCTTCTAAACATTTTTTTCCATATACTATCTTTCAAGAGATGTGAATGTAAAATGCATGCCCTTTTGTTCTGACTTAATATATGATATACTTTTTCCTGCACGCATTTATTGGTGTAGTTCTTTCCAACTTACACTCGTCCTAACTTACACTCTATGCCATTGGCTGACCTTGTTTGGAAGTGCTTCAGTTTCATCCACTTTTGCCAGATATCCAATTAGTCCTTTAGGACAGATTCCTAAAGTGGAAACATTAGATAAAAAGCCTATGATACATAATGGACACACTGTCTATTGGAAATTGTACACCAATTTATAATATCATTATCAAAGTAGGTTTTATCTGTTTTCTAATATACAAACCAATGTCAAATGATATCTGATAAGTGTGAAATATAGTAGTATATTAGAATTCCAGTTCCTTTAGTCATTAGTAAAAGCTAATTGTCAGTGAGGATTGCTCATTTCTCATTTTACTTTCTTGAAATGGCTATTTGTATTATTTATTTATGTATTTAGTTGACTATGGGGCTTGAATTTAGGGACTGGGCAGTGTCCTCAAGCTTTTTCACTTTGAGCCACAGGTTCACTTCCAGTTTCCTGGTGGTTAATTGGAGATAAGAGTCTTCTGGTCGTTTTCCTGCCTGACTTGTTTTCAAACTGGGATCCTCAGATCTCAGTGTCCCAAGAAGCTAGGATTACAGCCACAAGCTACCAGTACCCAGTTGCTATTGATATTTTTGTACTTTTCTTAAACCATATGCTTATCAGTTAATAATTGATTTTATAAATTCCTTTATACATTAATGATGCTGTCATATCATAACATACCTTGCATACATTTTCCCAATGCTTCAGAGATTGTTCAATCCAGATTATGTTGCACTCTTAAGTAAACTCAGGGCACTTTTCATGCCAGTTTTTCTCTGATCTCATACTGTATAAAAGGCACCAACTTGCCTCACCCAAATTGCTCTCAGAATTATCTAATCTTTCCTTCTTTAAATATTTGTATACTGTTACCAATTTGTTTTCTTTGTAACTCATGCAAACTCCCATTTGTCAGCCATTTCCTAAATATTACTTATGAAATATTCATAGAACACCATATTTATTGTCTTTTTACATTATGCATGACCAGCATTTTCCTAGACTTTCTCGTCTTTCTTTTCTTCTCATTTACTCTGTTGCTAGTACTGCATTTTTCCTTAATGGTATCATAAATATATAGGACGAAACTTGTTAGGTGTTTGTTCCATGTTATTTTTATGTTATTACTATGTTATCAATTTTGGCTTCTCTGTATCTCCATGTATTTAGAACTTTTTTTTGGTATTTAGAATTCTTTTCCAAGTGCTTGATGAATATATTGGGAAATTTTATTGCATTCATCCTGAATTGGTAGATCAAATTAAGAACTAAAACATTGAAAATCAGAAAGTGGTGCTGTGGCTCAAGTGATAGAGTTCTAGCCTTGAGCTGAAGAGCTGAGGGACAGTGCCCAGGCCCAGAGTTCAAGCCCCATGACCAACCAAAAAAATATTGAAAATCCTATTTCTATGCAGAATCTTGATCCTATTTCTTATTGAATCAATTCCTCTTTTAGAAATTTTTATTTATTAGTTTGAGTATCTTATAATAGCAAAATAATCATACAGTTTTTATTCCTGTCTCTGGTATTATTGTTAGATATGATTACACTGAAACATAGGCCTATATATGATATTGAATATAGCCATTATAATGAAATGTCCTAATATTAAGATTCATGCTTATAATTTCAACTTTCATCTCTTGGTTTTAACAAAGATCACTTGATAAAAATGTAAAAGAATGAGATTAAAAGATTAACTGCTTGGCCTCGATCTTCCTCTCTAAAAGGAGAACAGTATTTATAGTAATAGTTAAATATTTTACATGTAATTAATCCTAATACAGTTGTGTTGAACAGTATTAGTAGTTACTTCACAACAAGTCTATGAATTGAACTGCTCTTCTGATGCATAGAGGTGCCAAAATACTAGATGTTGAAGGCACAACTATAATAATCTCAGGATCCTAGAATTCTGTGGCTGCAGGTTTGCAAGGAGACAATGCAACTGACATTGGGGGCTTATGAGATCACAGGGAGACTAGCCACAGTGGTGTGTATCTGGAATCTCTGCTACATGAGCATCTGAGGCACGAGGATGGCTTGAACCCAGGGGCTTGGACCCAGTCTGAATAACACCGTGGGACTCTGTCTTAAAAAGATGACAAGACAAGAGAGGTGCCAGTGGCTTAAGCCTGTAATCCTAGCCACTGGAGGACTGAGATCTGGAGGATAATGGTTTGAGATGAGCCCAGCAGATAAGTTGGCTAGATTTCATCTCCAAAAACACCAGCAAAAAGCAGGGCCGGAGGTGAAGCTCAAATGATAGAGTGCCAACCTACCACATGCAAGCCGTCAGTTCAGATTCCAATACTGAAAAAGAAAGAAGGCAAGAAGGATTGTTGTTTTGTCATTTGAACAGGGAAGCAAAAACTTAGGGTCTTTTAATAAATTCCTTTATGATAATTTTTTTAAAAGTTTATCCTAAATATTGTGAAAGAGAAGCTTTATAAAACCTCAGAGATCATCTTGCCTACTTTATTTGACCTTGACTATTGATGGTTCTTACACATTTAGAGCCAGGGTTATCAGAAACAAAGCATTCTTTAGTTTTCCTATCTATTTTTTTGGGGGGGTTCAGTTGTGGGCCCTGAACTCTGGGTCTGGGCGCTGTCCCTCAGCTCTTCATCTCAAGGCTAGTGCTCTACCACTTGAGCCACAGCGCCACTTCCGGCTTTTTTCTTTTTGCTTATATAGTGCTGAGGAATCGAACCCAGGGCTTGAGGCATGCAAGGCAAGCACTCTACCACTGAGCCACCTTCCCAGCCCTCCTATCTATTTTTTTTTCTCAAAAATATCTGAAGAGTGGGTCTTTAACACAGAATAAAAGGCATAGAGTATGGACTCCCAGGGGTTCCAAAAATACATCCAACAAAATTATATACATTGGGAAAGCACAGGCAATTTTGGTAGTGTTGTGCCAATCGTTTTTCTGTTAGTGTAACAAAACACAAGATAACTAGCCATATATAAAAGAAAAGTTTGGCAGTGTGAGCACATGGTTGGTTGACTTGTTGCTTTGGAGTCTGTGACGATGGTACATCACTGTAGATAGTACGTACTAGAACAGCTCCCTCAGCACAGGAGGGAGGCCAAGCATGTATCCAGACATCGCCGTGCAGCAGAATATTCTAGTTGCTTGCTCTAGTTCCTTGCTATAGTGCCTCCTTTTATCCAGCATTTTAACATGCAGGAACTATGATTATGTATTGCTCATTTTTTCCTGTAACAGTTTGTCCTTTTAGGCAAATACCATGTTGGTCCTAGGGGAGGGGTACTATTAGCATAGCTGGGGCTATTTCTCCTCCCCCTTTTTCCCTTTTAGCACCCGATTTTGCGCATCCCTTTCATTGCTCTCCATCATCACCATCAACATTCTATTTGCATTCCCAAACTGGTGCCCCGAAAACCATTATTGTGAAGAACCTTCACGTTTTATCAGTGTAATGACACTGTGCACAGATAAAAGCAGCAGGTGATTTGGAGTGCAGGTTAGAGACGAAATATTTGAAACCTGAATTTACTGTTCCATTCACAGAAGCACTACAATTTATACATCCCATTTACCTGCCATCAACGGCATCATTTGTACATTTTTGCCTAATAGGGGAAAGAACGAAAATGGTGGTAGGTCTGTGTGCCAGGTTGAAAAGATCAGGAATGAAGATTAAAACAAGAAGTGACTAAGGGGCTTTGAAACAGTTTCTGACTGTGAGAAGTATGTTGCTCGGGAGGGCAGAGTGTGAAGAACTTTCTTACCTTGGATGCTGAGAACTTCTGGGGAGTCAGGAATCACATTCAAAACAGTGGTGACATTTCCAAGAATTTGCTTTAGTTTCCTTGCCAATACCTTTCTCTTCCTCATTAGTTTCTTGCTCAAGGAGGAGAGCTTCCAGCAAAGAATATTTGCTGAACAGTAACAACTGTCTGGCAGTGTGCTGAGCAATTTTTTTTTAAAAGAAATCCATTTAACCCTAAAAATATACATATACAAGCTGCATAAATGAGAATGTGGAAAGTCAAGATATGGACTTAATATATCAGAAGTCAGACAACTCATTGGTAGGATATCCACAGTACAAACCTATATCATTTGACTCTCCAGACTGAGTGGCCTGTTTCTCACAGGCTTTGTATAGACAAGGGAAAGGTCTGAGAAATCTCATAAGGGAAATACTTAAGTTGATTTAATATTTGTCTTTCTCTGGTTGTTTTATAACACCGTGGGGCTAACTAACGCAGAGCTCAATGTAACATTTTGAATCAACAGAATGTGTCTTCAATAAGCTTCTTTTTAAAATTCTCTTCTTTTGGGGGAGGGCAGGTGGAGATGGGTCTTATATTTAGGGCTTGGGTGCTGTCCCTGAGCTCTTTTCCTCCAGGCAAGAACTTTACCACTCTGATCCACAGATCCACTTCCAGTTTCTTATGGTTAATTGGAGATAAAAGTCTCACAGACTTTCCTGCCCAGGCTGGCTTCTAACCATGATCCTCAGATCTCAGCCTCCTGAGTAGCTAAGATTATAGTCATGAGCCACCAGTGTTCAGTGCCTCTTTTATGCTTTTGCTCACAAAATTTCAGTTATGCAAAATCCAGACTAAGAGGATTCTCTCAAAGACAGACCAGGTGGCCAACTATTTGATAATTTAGATGAAAGAGAACTCATGGTCAGACTTTAGATATACAACTAGTTCCAAGGAAAGCACTTTGTTCTCTTGTTAGTCTGTTCTATATGTGTGCTTATATTCCCCCCCCCCCCATGTTTCTGATCATATGAACCAGTTTTGATCTGGGTTCAGGGTGTATCACAGGAAAGACCCTTGATGCCAATGCCCAGAATTGTCCTTCTTGGTCAAAGCTTACTGGTGCCGAGAAAGCTTTGATTTAAAGGAAAAAATATTCTATCGATGCAGACAATGTACTTCACCCAAGTGTCAAGTTCAAAGTGGTAGAGAAGGCTTCTAGCTATCATATTCACCCTTCACTGAGTTTCAACGCTAGATGTTAAGTTCCTGATGAAGGATTCCTCCCAGACCTCAGGAAGCAGAGCCTAGAGGACAATTACTGCCTCATGCCACGTTATTTAGTCCCAGAGACAACTCATTAGGTATGCTGCATATAAACAGAACTCCTGGTTTCAAAGATTAGTCAGCTAGACTCCAGATGGGAAAAGAAAGGACTCATTTTAACTTATACAATTGTTTTCTCTGGAAGAGCCCCTTAATCCATTTCTTCCCCATCTCTTAAATTGATCTTCAAATCTGTATGCAAAGCCTGTTGTATTTGAAGAGAGGTTTAAAGAAGGTTTTTGAGAATCTACTGACATGTCACTCAGAGACTGTAAATGGTTCAGTCAGCTGAGTACTTTGGCGAGTGTTTGTGTAAGTGTTTTAGTGTATCTTAGAAGGCTCGATTGTCAAGAAGATGAAACATCTTCAATTTAAATGCTGGTGTGCTCAGATCCAAGTTTTCCTTCATCTTGGAGTTTCAGTTACTTCCATGTGTCTATCTGCCTGTTGTGTTTGGGAGGTGCAACCTCTCTTGGTCTCCTTGAGATTCCTTTTTAATTTATGGTATCTACAAGTTTATAAAAACAAAAATACTCTGTTCATATTTCCTCAAACAAGGCCAGATCCAATATGTAAGCTGAATGAATGATCTTCTGCAAGTTTCATCTCTATCGGAGTTATATTTGACCAAGCAATTTAATTAATTTGCTTATCTTCTTAAATTTTTAATATTCATTTTTAGTCATGATGGCATTAATGACATTTCAGGTAATTAAAACGGGATAAATATTGTAACATTTAATTTATGGAACTTATATTTGAACACCAAAATATGAAAAGCAGATGAATATCTCTGAATAATTTATTAGAGGCCAGCAAATGTAATTGTGTGAGACAGTAGAATCACCTAAAACAGAAAAGGACAGTCAGGTGACTAAAATTTTAATTGACTAATTTGCTCCTTCTCTCTGTTTGCCATAGTATATATAATTTTTCTCTTGTGATAAAAGCAAAATATGCCAATCATGAAAAATGGAGAAAATATTGACAAGAGAGCTGTTCTGCCTTGTTTTGATTGAGCTGTTGGCAGGGAAAGTCTTGAGAAACTATCATTAGAAGTATACACCAAAACCAGTGAATGAATACTTCTTCCTTTTACATCTGCTTATCCCTAAATGAAAATGAATCTGTCATACAAGGGCCTTACAGAGTATAAAAACACACTTCTTTAAGCTAAATAAAAGTAATTTTGGGTGGCAAAATATTTTTCCCTATTACAGAGTAAATTAATGGTATTAGCAACCTAGTTAAAGCGTGCCAATTATTGGGCTTTTATATAGGTTGCCATATTTATTTTGCTATAAATGACCATTTCTTAACCCACAAAATGCAGACCATACCAGAGGTTCAGTATGCGCATGTGTGTGTATGTGTGTGTAAACTTAATGAGACATATTTTAATTTTCTTCTGTCTTATAATACCAATGTTCTTCTTCTTGAAAAGTGCATAATGGAAAACAATCTGTTTTCCCAGTAGAGAAAATATAATGAAGAAACATTTTGGAGGTATCGTTTACAAGTGATTGAGAAGTACAGGAAGGCCAACATCTGGACTTAGGTTTCAACTTTTCACAGAAAACAGTTACTACCATATGTTACACAAATATTTATTAAATGTCTGCTGTGTGGCTAGTGTTGGACAGCCTGAGATGAATCAGATAAATTCCCTCTTCTCCAGAAGTTCACGGTCTTATTGAGGTCAGAGTGGTTATGTCAACAAATCATGACAGACTATTATGCCACTTATTTCTATAGGAGTTGTAGAGGAGATGGATGATGGAGGGGGTCCAGGGAGGCCTTCCTGAGGACATGTCTTCAGAATTCAATTTTGAGCCTTGAGAAGTTCAGCAGTCAGGATAAAAGGAATGGCTTTGGGGAATAAGAGAGTTGTAGAAAGGAGAATGGAAGTCAAGGGTGGAAAAGCATTGTGTGCTCGGGGAACAGAAGTGCATTATCTATGTCAGGCTGAGCCAGGTCATGTAAAAAGAGGAAGGATGTAAACCTGGAAGGCAAGTGCAAATTTAGCCAACGAGAACACTTCACGGCCCACTGTGTAGGGCTGGGCTGTGTTATGTGAGAAGCAAAGAAAATAGGATTGTTTTAAGCAAGGGTTGGACAGGCTTAATAGTGTGGCTGATGATATTTAAGTTAAAAAAATGATTCTGCTGCAAGGTTTTTCGTGTGTGTGTGTGTGTGTGTGTGTGTGTGTGTGTGTGTGTGTGTTGGTCTTGGGACTTGAACTTAGGGCCTGGCCACTGTCCCGGAGCCTCTTTATGCTCAAGGCTAGTGCTCTACCACTTGAGCCATAGTACCACTTCCAGTTTTTGAGTGGTTAATTGGAGATAAGAGACTCATAAGGACTTTTCTGCCCTGGCTGACTTTGAACCTTGATTCTCAGATCAAAGCCACCTGAATAGCTAGGATTACAAGCCCGAGCCACTGGCTCCTGGCCTCAAGTACTTCTTCATTGAAGATAATTTCCTCTGGGATTTATGAATGAGTTCATGATATAATTAAAATTTGAGGGTTGACTTGCAATTTCTTCAAAAAGAAAAATGTTGAAAAATTGGCAAAAGTCATGCCAAGGTAGAGTAATTGTCAGTAGGGGGAAAAAAGCTTATTAATAAAAAGTTTGTTCTCATGCTGACTTAAATATCCACTTATATGCTCTATTAACATATAAAGTACAGCAAACCCCTCCTGAGTGGGGTTTGGTGAAAGGAGCAACATCTAAAGAGAATATGGTGTGGTTTGCTTGCCAGTGAAGGGATTTGGTACCAACTAACTGAGAAAGAGCCAGTTGCTGGTTTATTCCCCAAATGTAGAGATTGTTCTGTGATACTGGCATGCTAAATGGCAGTGGCCTCTGTGGATACTTAGATTACAGAAGAAGTAGGAAAGATTCTGGTTGTTGTTATTGTTTAATTTAGATAGCTTTATTTTTGTGCTTTAAAATTTTTATTGTAAAGGTGAGGTACAGAGGGGTTATAGTTACATAAGTCAGGTATTGATTATATTTCTTGCTAAGGGTGTCACCCTCTCCCTCATTTTCTCCCAGTTCCCCTCCCCACCCAAAGTTGTAAAGCTCATTTGCAACATAGTGTCTTATGAATATCACTGCTGAATTCATTCACCCTTTGCCCCACCATCTCTGTGCTTCCCTTCCCCTTCCCAAGTCAGTTAAACTTACATACAAAAGTTAGCTGGGCGTCGGTGGCTCGTGCCTGTGATCCTAGCTACTCAGGAGGCTGAAATCAGAGGATCTTGGTTCAAATGCAACCCAGGCAGGAAAGTCTGTGAGACTCATCTCCAATTAACCACCAGAAAAACAGAAGTGGTGCTGTGGCTCAAGTGGTAGAGTACTAGCCTGGAGCGAAAGAGCTGTGAGGGACAGTGCCCAGCCGGATTTCAAGCCCCACGACCCACGACCAACCAAAAAAAAAAAAAAAAAAAGACCAAAATTACAGAAATTGAAAACAGCAACAAAAGGGGAAAAACTCAAGTGGGGAGGGAGGAAATAATCTCAAAAAGTAAAATAGAAAACCTTTTGTTTCCATTCCTTGGAGTTCATTTTGATACGCATCATTTTATATGATCATATGCACATAGCTACTGAGCCCTTGGTTTTTTGCTTTATTTATTTATCTTCGTTTTGTTAAGATTTGCTTTTATATTGTAAAGGTGATGAACAGGAGGATTACATAAGTAAGTTAATGAGTATATTTCTTTTTAAACCCTGTTGCCCCTCCCTCATTTTCTCTTGCTTACCACCCCCACACCTTGACCCCAGGTTGTAAAATTCATTTCCAACATAGTGTTTAGTGAGCATCATTGTTGCATTAGATCATCCTTTGTTCTGCTGTTTCTGTAATTCCCTTTCCCTTCCATGGATCAGATAACATGTATAAACAAGGCAAAGTGTACAGAAAACTAAAAGAGAAAGAAAATATTACTTACCATAGCTAAGATATGGAACCAACCCAGATGCCCCTCAGTAGATGAATGGATCAAGATGTGGTGCACACACACACACACACACACACACACACACACACAAACACACACACAATGGAGTTCTATGCTTCCATCAGAAAGAGTGAAATTGGAAAGGAAATGGAAAGACCTGGAAAAAAATTATATTAAGCAAAGCAAGCCAAACCCAAAGAAATATAGATTTCATGGTTTCCCTTATTTGTAATAACTAGACTGTATCTCTCATACTCATAGCAGGGGATCACAATAGCCCAATGACTAATTGCATAGGATCGTATAGAATGAAGCTTACCACAATGAACTCTAAGAATTAGAAAAGAGTGGAATTCTATGTCTCCATCAGAAAAAATGACATTGCCCATTTGTTAGGAAATGAAAGACTTGGAAAAATTATATTAAGTGAAGTAAGCCAGGCCCAAAGAAACATAGGTGCCATGGTTTCCCCTATTTGCAATAACTAGTATGTGTCTGAGATAAGCAGAAAAGGTCAGATAAGATGATTTTAGGTGAAATGAACCCCAAGATAAGGACACAAGTGGTTTTTTCTTTCTTGCTATTGTTTCTAACATATTTATAAGATGATTTCTTTGTTGCTTTGTATGTCCCTCCCCCATGGTATAACCCGTTTTCAATGTATTTGATGTTGGTATAATTTGTAGAGGGGAAGGGAAAAAACAAATTGTTTAAATAGGGATACAGGTGGACACATTGCAACAATGAGATGTACAAGTCGTTATGTCGAAAAACGAACTTCACAACTTTGGCCAGGTGGGGGTGGGGTGGGGGTGGGGGATATGGGAGGGGCGGGATATGTGAAGAGATAGGAAGGGGAAACAAAGGAGGAAGCAACAATGCTTGATAAGAAATGTACTCATTATCTTGCCCATGTAATTGTAACCCCTCTGTATGGTATTTTCACAATTAAAAAAAAAAAAAGAAAAAAGAGAAAAAAGAGGTTCTTAATACTGAGCCCTTGTGAGGTGATACATGTCCTCAAACCTCGCCAGCTTGATGTAACTGTGCTTCCAATGGTCTTGATCCATGCGATTACACCTTTTGTCCTTCTGTTTTAACAGATAACACAGCAGGGGTATATGCCCGGCGGGGAGGGTTCAGTAGGCAGAAGCAAGATTTGTACCTCCTGCCCATCGTGATCAGTGATGGTGGCATCCCCCCCATGAGCAGCACCAACACCCTTACAATCAAGGTCTGTGGATGCGATGTGAATGGGGCTCTGCTCTCCTGCAATGCTGAGGCCTACATTCTGAACGCCGGCCTGAGCACAGGGGCGCTCATTGCCATCCTCGCCTGCATCGTCATTCTCCTGGGTAAGGAGTTTCCTGGAAATACCACTTCTTCACCACAGGCTACTTCTTGGGGCCACACGGTGTGCAGTACATTTCAGTTTACTAGGAAAACTATAGGGCCTGCCCAAGTCCCTTGGCTTTTATGGTGTAATTTCCCAAGCAACATTGGCATTCCTGAGAAATTCTCAGACACCGTGGGTGTGTCTATCAGAAGTCATAGAGGACATCAGAGAAGGTTTTGCAGGTGAAGGAATACTGGAGGCTGAGAACTGGTGCATGGGTGAGGGTTTGCCTCACAAGAGGAAGGAAAAGCTAACAGAAGGAGAGGAAGGAGCAGAGAAAAATATCAATTGACTCAATCTGGACCTTGACTTTTCTCTCATAATCATATACAATGTGTGGGTGCATGCCTTGGCTGAGGGGATACTTGTGAATATGTTTTGCACTTGCCAGTGGAGGTAGGAGTCCCTCTTCTCTACTTCTACCAAAGTGTACGGACGTACACTTTGCAATAATAGTATTGCATGGACGCTATTTGCCTCTGCCATTACTGGACCTCTAAAATCACAACTAGATTGGAGGCTTTTGTCCAAGTTATTTTGTTCTTCATTGGATGAATTAATAGGGACAACTCCATAGGCAAGCACCAGTGAGTTCAGTTAAGAAAAATAGTTATCGAGTGTTACCTGGGGATCAAGTCCTACCCTATGTTCATATTTGAAAGATAAAGAAAACTCAACAAGACTTGAACTAATCCTTGGGGGATGAGTCCATAGCCTGTTAAGAAAAGAACAAACGTAAGAGAGACACATGTGGGCTGCTGTGATAAGAATATGAAGAGGGATAGGGGTAAAAGTCCTTGACACACACTGAAGTTTGAGACATTTGGGAATTATTGCACAAAAGAAGAGTTTTCCAGCTGGTAAACGTAGATGGGTTAGATGGACATTGAAGATAATAGGAAAAATATGAATAACTGATGGGAGAGAGGTACGTAAAGTACAAATAAAAGGTTATGGTAAAGACCGAGCAAGGTAGGTGGGCCAACAGCCTGGTGGCAGATGTGGTGGGAATCCCAGGAAATACTGAAAATGGAAAGCATTGTCTAAGGGAAGAAGGTTAAAAAGTTCTGGGAGGTGAAGGTGAGGATGAGGCATCTATCCCTGGGAACCACAGGACGTCTACTGCAAGAATGTTCTCTGACGCGTGGCTCTCAGAGTGATGCGTTTAGAGACGCTCTTTCTTAGTCTATTGGCCAATTTCCTCCAGAAGCATTTCTTCAGTCTTGTGGAGTGCGTGGGGGAGAGCCTGCTAATAAGACATTGTAGAAGCCTCCTAGAAGGGTTAAGTGAGGGCCAGTGGTATCAATAAAGAATTAGGCAGAGTCTGAGCTTTTCTTTGAGTGTTGAAATTTAATGGGATATTTCTCAACGCCTCCTCTGTAGGACTTCCTTTTTCCAGATTTTTAAAACAATGTTCAAATAAATGGGAGATTTTTTTTTTCTCCTGGAGGTCTTTATATGTCCGATCCATTCACCTTTTTATTTTATAGTAGGGTCAGTGGTATTTTCAAGACCTCTGGGACAAACGCTAGATATTACCTCCTGTGGGAAAAATAGGTCCTAAATTCATCGAATGTCCTCATTCTTAAATTTTCATAGGGGTTTGCAAATGGAAGAAATCTAGGATTAGCTTTCTCTTAAGAAACCATGGACTGACATATTTGGAACCTTAATTCCAATTCTTAGGAAGATGATTCCCAAAGAGCATTGAGATTCCTTGGTCAAAGTGTTTCTAAGGCAGCACGTAGTCAACTTCCCAAGTCATAGGCCGATTTCACAGAGTTACAGTGGATGGTCAACTGTCTTTGTCTTTGGAGATTTCTAGGCAATGTCTTATGTATTTTTTTGTCACTTCCGATTCTTAAGCATTGATACACTTATCCTTTCCATAGAAGAAGAATTCCTTGGGGAAGTGAATCTCCCTGGGGACACTTTGGGGTTGGGGGTCGGGGAGGAAGAGAGGGAGGATGTCATCCTCCACTGATTTTCTTTTACTTCCTTTGTAGTCATTGTTGTGTTGTTTGTGACCTTGAGGAGACAAAAGAAAGAGCCACTCATTGTTTTTGAGGAGGAGGATGTCCGCGAAAATATTATCACCTACGATGATGAAGGAGGCGGGGAGGAAGACACCGAGGCCTTTGACATCGCCACCCTCCAGAATCCAGATGGTATCAATGGATTTATCCCTCGAAAAGACATCAAGCCTGAGTATCAGTATATGCCTAGACCAGGGCTGCGGCCAGCGCCCAACAGTGTGGATGTGGATGATTTCATCAACACAAGGATACAGGAGGCTGATAATGACCCCACGGCTCCCCCCTACGACTCCATCCAAATCTATGGCTACGAGGGCCGGGGGTCGGTGGCCGGGTCCCTCAGCTCCTTAGAGTCTGCCACCACAGACTCAGACTTGGATTATGACTATCTACAGAACTGGGGACCTCGTTTTAAGAAACTAGCAGACTTATACGGTTCCAAAGACACTTTTGACGATGATTCTTAACAATAACGATACAAATTTGGCCTTAAGAACTGTGTCTGGCATTCTCAAGAATCTAGAAGATGTGTAAACAGGTATTTTTTTAAATCAAGGAAAGGCTCATTTAAAACAAGCGAAGTTTTACAGAGAGGATAACGTTTAATAAAACTGCAAAAGGACATCAAAGTGGTAAATACTGTGAAATACCTTTTCCCACAACAAAAAGAAAAAGGCAAATATTGAAGTTGTTTGTCAACTTCCCTAGAGAAAAACCACTTGGCATACAAAATATTTAAGTGAAGAAGTCTAATGGTGAACTTACAAGGAAGGGAAATTGTTTATGTGTTCTGAACATCTAAGTCTTTCTTCTTTTATTTTTTAATTTGTCAAAGATGCTTCCACAAAATTAGAAAGGACAACAGTTCTGAGCTGTAATTTCGCCTTAAACAATGGACACTCTTTATGTAGTGCATTTTTAAACTTGAAATATATAATATTCAGCCAGCTTAAACCCATACAATGTATGTACAAAACAATGTACAATTATGTCTCTTGAGCATCAAACTTGTTACTGCTGATTCTTGTAAATCTTTTTGCTTCTCCTTTCATTTTAAACTAATACGTGCCAGATATAACTGTCTTGTTTCAGTGAGGAACGCCCTATTTCTATGTCATTTTTAATGTATCTATTTGTACAATTTTAAAGTTCTTATTTTAGTATACATGCAAATATCAGTATTCTGACATGTAAGAAAATGTTACAGCATCACACTTATATTTTATGAACATTGTACTGTTGCTTTAATATGAGCTTCAATATAAGAAGCAACCTTTGAAATAAAAAAAAAGATTCTTTTTTAATTCTGGGTTTGATTCTTAACATGGAAAAAAATTTGGATTTCCAATGATCCATTTCCATTTCTGATTGAATTGTGATCTTTTAATAACCCTATTTATGATCTGTGTAGTCTGCCGATTTTATTGTTTATTTAAAGTTAAATATATTTCAAGTGTTTTTTTTAAATTTTTACAGACAAGATTATGTAACATCATGTGAAGCATTTCTGTGTACATTTTTTAGTGTTAGCCTTCTGGCTTCTCTTTACACACATCCCCTAAAGAAAGATGTTTAGAGGTCTAGGTAAATCCTAATTTGCAATACATTATATAATATGCATTTATTTACCTCATATATCTGCACTGTCATGAGTAGGAGAGTCCAATTCATGAGGGAATGAAAGCTAGCAGATTTCTGAAGGTGTAGATCCCTTAAGTAGTTTTACATCCTGTAGATTTTATGCCCTATCCTAGCATTTGAGAACTGAAGAGTCTCGACTTAAATGTTACCCCATTTTTCTTTATATTGATGGTCTGACTTTGGACAGTCTAAATTTATCTTTTTTTCCCTCCTGTGATTTTAAGACCTATCTTGAAACAATGTGACTATCTTAGCAAAAGCTAAGAGAAGGGTCAGTTAAGCTCAAAATATTTTGTTTTAGAAAATGGTTTGAGCTATAAGCTCAAAATGAGAGCAGGAGACCATGTTGGCTCTGAGCGTGAATACCATTTGATCCATTAGATACCTACCATCATCCACCCCCTCATCCAGCTCTAGGGATTGGGACTTACATGAAGGGCATTTTCAGGTCTACAGTCTGGCCAAAATGTCGCAAGATTTGTGGAAGGACCATACAAAGTTATGCTGCAAGCAGTTTCCCATTTTTTTCCCCCTTAAAGACAAGGCATGTGATTTTTTTTGGTGGGGTGGTCAAACAATGTTTAGACTATCATTTTTTTTCTTACTTCATGGTGAAAGTTTGTTTCAAGCATTTCTTGATATCCTGTTTCATACTATTTTTATCACTTTGATAAATGCAGACAAAGAGAAATGTGTTTAGGAGGTGCTCACTCCCATTTTCCTCTGCATTTCAATCAAATTGGCTGAACACTTCAACGGAATAAAGTCTGTGGGCAATGCCACTTCAAAATCATTCATACCAGTGAAGGATTACAATACTTCCATAATTGCAGGTCATGTTCATTTTTTATATAGTTTTTTATAATCCAAAGAATATTTTGCTAGGTTTGCACAGATCTCCAATTGAATTTGAAATGAAAAAATAACTTAAAAGGAATAGGAATAGCACTTAAACAAGTATGCATCTGTAAGTAACGCTGTCACTATGAATGATCCTTTTTCCCCCTAAGAATGTATTTGGAAGAGAATTGACTACATTTTCAATTTTTATGTCGAAGATTTTTTTTTAAAGGCTGTCTACTTTTCAATAGTTTTATCTTTTCTTTTTAATTTTTTTACTTTAAAGCTCTATTGTTTGTAGGACCCTCTTAGAAGCTGGAAAATAAAATACTTTTCTGACTAGTGAAGTCTTTTTTCTTTTTCAACTTATTTCCTGAAAAGCAATCATAGCTTAAGTGATCTTTCCTTATTTTGATATAAAGCAATCACTGCTTTATGACATCAATGCATGTAAAAAGTGGAACATTTCTCTGTTCCTCTAGATAGAAGATAGAGGTGTTAGTCATCCTTTATTAATCCATTTATTGGTGCATTCGCCAACATCTTGATGCTGGCTACTTGAGGCTGCTGAATGAATCTTGGAATTGTTCAGTTTTTCCAACATTATACCACATACCTTGTGGTCTTCTATTTACCTAGTTACCTCTCCGATCACCCACTACCCCAGATAATGCAAGACTGAGAGAAAAAGTGAATCAAATAAAAGATAAACTATGGTCAGATGTTGGGCCGGAATAGAATATAGGCCTAGCACAGTCATTTGGAACACTGTTTATTTCTGTATTTAACTAAGCTGTATCCTGAGGTTTACCTGGGAGGTTGAGGGAGATAAGAAAGCAGATTATCTCTCCCACATAAAGAGCTTAGTCAAAGTCATCATTTCTCCTGGTGTTCTGCCTGTTGCATGGAATTTGATGAGCACTACTTGAAATTACTCCTGTGTAATTTTACTCCATCTTTCAACCTTCTATTTGTGAGATTACAGGACTATGGGCATGTAAGAAGTTAGGCTCTGAGCAGAAGCATAGAAAAATCTATGTGGCAGGCAATGAGGAAGGCAAGTTAACACCATATAAGCCTAGAGATTCCCCAGGGAGATTTTTATGAAAGAAATAATGAGATACAATGAGGGGTTAAGATAATTCAGTAGATGGAGATGGAGGAAAAGAAAGACTTCAGAGGTTGGTGTGGCAGCCAGGTAACTGACAGAAAGGGAAGCCTGTATACAGACTAGCTTCTAGCTTCCTAGAGAAATGGATCATGCATGGAGAATGGGAGTAACATATTCATGTTGAAATCAATATAATTCACGTTCTCCTTAGGTTTATTGTCAATGTGAGCACATACATCACAAAAATAACTTATGGGAGGAAAGACTTGTTTCTGGGTTTAGAAGTTTCAGTCCATCATGTCAAGGGGGTTTTAGTGGATATGCTCACATCAAGATAGACAGAAAATCCAGAAAGAGGAGCAAGCATAAAAGATCAGGGCAAGATAAAAACCCCAAGGACACAGCCCAGTCACTTCCAACTGGACTGCCCTTCCTCCAATCCTATCACCTGCCAATAGTTTATCAAAATTTTAATCCATCAATGGACTGAATTATCATTTGGATAATTCATTATCTAATTGTCTCTAGAAATGACTTTACTGACAAACTTAAGGCTTTCTTAATCTCCTTGATCTTTCTCAGGACAATCAACTTGACAATCAATATTCATCATCTCAATTGGATACAAGCTACATAACAAGTATCATTTGAAATTTGTATGAACTTGTCAAGAATGGCAGTAACTTTGAAATCAAAAGGAGGAACTTTGTAATCAAAATGATTTTGTTCATTTGTTCAAACAATAACACTCCTTTTTTAAACAAACTGAAATCTTCTATGAAAACATTTACATCTGAAGACACACAATCAGAATATAATTTGTATAACAACTCAAAAGAGTTTAACTATACTTTTCCACCATTTAGCATGGAGGAAATTGGAAAGTATTATATGCTGTTTTAACATTGTTTCTTTTTCCCTAACCCACCAGAAACATTGTCAAATTTCTTTCTCCTGTGAGTTTGGAAAACACTGCTTAGTATAGTAATAAAACCTAACAAAATAAGTCTCAAGAATTACCAATGAACTCCTCTGGAGGATCCATCTCTTCTTTTTTTTTTTTTAAATTTAGATTCTTGGCATAGATACTAAGGCTCTGATTATAAATGGTTTGGACAGGAATTCAGAGACAGATGGCTAAATAGAAATGGGAAATTCTTCTATGTATCATATTCTAGGAATCATAGTATCCTAATCTAGAAATGTACAAGTGGTCATTTGTTTGCTTGTTTTCCCTCCTTCTGCCACTCATATTTTAATATTACCATTGAGATGCTTTGAATTTAGACTGATACAATTAGATATCCTGCTTGGATATTCATTCCACGCATACTCAGAGAGTACTGGGCCCAGAAGTGGTGTGGTATCAGATTGTCTTTGTGGCTTGCAAGCACTTTCTGCCCTTCTGTTCTGAAAGTCTCTTATTTTTTGTACATACACCAGAGAGACACACTAGGTATATATTTATATATATACATATGTGTATGTATATATGCACTTATATATACACATAGACTTTATACCTAGTATACACACATATATACATACACATCTCTATATATGTATATATATACCATGTGTGTGTATATATATATGTATATATATACACACACACACCTATTTAGATAGATAGATATATATATATACCATCTATAAACACATGTGTGTATGTGTATATACATATACATATATATATATATATATATATATATATATAATTTCCATCTGACATGATTTCAATAGTTTCAGAAAGACTGACCTAGAGTAAGAAAATAAACAAAAATGTATAACATGCTGCACAAAAATGCATTATTTTCAGGGCTCAATATTTCAATAAAGGTTCAAATTCCTTGTGTTGTTCCAGAGAGCTATAATGAACTTAACCATTCAATGACTTTGTAGGTCACAATGTGAAGTTTACCTGTGATAGATTTTCACCCTAAAGTTGGTGGAAAGGGAAATTGTGTTATGTTTTCTGCTATACACGAAATATTATTGATAATGGTTTGCAATGTGCAGATTATTCCCATACTAAAAGATCAAGGGGATAATCTACTCACAGAATACTCTGTTTTAGAAATTAGACCAATTTAATATTCATTGTAAATTTTCTTTAAATTATTCCAGATTAATATTACAGATAAAACTCCAAATAAGGTATATATTATAGCATGAAGTATACAAGATGGAAAAATTATTGACATCTTATAGATTTAAATATACCATAATACTGTCTTTATGGCTTTGTTTTACTGTGGTTTTGTTTACTAGGAACAAATAAAAGCAGGCATTTTCTATGGGTATTGTGACTATCCAGGATGATTGCATGTCTTCATGTTTCTCTCTGAGGTAGTCTGAGTTTGTGTCTGGGTTTAGGTCAATTTTTGTTTCAAATTTTATTAGTGATACTCTCATTTGTCAGTGTGACTCATTAGCATATCAATTCTTATGGTCATTCTACCAAGACTTTTGCACCTCAGGATTTACAAGGTGCTATATTGTCAGTGGTTCATAGAGATTTTCACTCTGAGTTTAGAAAGGTGATTCACTTGTGCTAGGAAGGAAGGTAGAGAAAGAGAAACCTTCATCACATTAAACTTAGAGAAATATTTCAGCACACCAAACATCTCCTCTCTTTCTTTGCTGCTTTAAATGTTAATATTGATTTAAAGCAAATAACCTTAAATTTATTCCATAGCATATTTAAATATTAAAAATAAGAAATGAATGATGGATTCACTTTGTCAGTTTAATGTTGTATACATTATACTCAACATAGGAGAACGTTTAAAGTATGAAAAAATTATTAACCCTTGTATTTCTGCCCAATGTTGTATTGAATGAGAGAATGAAAAGATTTCTAAATACTTTTGAAATTCATTTAATTTTTCTTTTAATAGGCTACATTCTTGTAAGGTTTTAGGGACAAAAACCACAACAGCTCAATGGAACAAGTCCCTGCTTAAAGTTAATTGAAATTCTGTAAAAATAGAAAACTAAGCCCAGACACAGGTATACAACTAAATCTGTATTTACAAATGACACAGAAACAAGCAGTAATGATTATACATTGTGTTCACATAATGGTCAAATTAATGAAACTCTTCAGAAAGTAGAATGTAGGGTTCTGATTATTTCCTCTGGATGAATTCCAAAAAGTGAGATTCTTCAGTGATAACTGGGATTCAAAGCACATGAATACCATTTTTCCTTTGGAATTAAAACACATCTTTTCAATTTATTTCTAGAAAAGAAACATTTTCTCACTCATACTTTCTCCAGCAATGCATTTTATTATATATGTCAAGACACTGTGATATTTTTGGTGTTCCAATTTTTTAAAGTATCACACTCTTCATGTATTGAGTTTCTAGTGAATCTTAGTATTTCTAATGTTTATTAGCATTCTACATTTGACTTCTGTGAAGTATTATGTTGTAATGTTCTCTGATCATTTTTGATATCTGCTATATTTTTATTTTAGCTTAATGATAGTCCTTCATTGTTCACATTATAAACATGATGTTTAACATTTGATGAGAATGTTATCTAGAAAAATAATAAAATTATTTGAGATCAAATCTGTGTGCTTTCCATAACAATATACCAAAAAAGACTTGTGATACTTGTCTTTGACTTTTTTGCCATTGATTTTACAGTTAAAGTTTTTGCCAATTAATTTTTGTGTGTAGTCTAACACAAAGGTAAGAATCTTTTCATACAAAAACACAACTGGTCCTCCTTTGTCTACTGATAATACTCCCCATTAGTATTTATCCTTATCAGCCTTTCCCCAGGAATTACTACAACAGCATTGCCAAAAATGAATCAGCCATGTACGTTTATGTCTATTTGGGGGATCCCCTGTTTTGTGCTACTAGTGTCAAATATTGCCTTGATTTCTATAGTCTAGTAGACAGTTTTGGATCCGTGGACATTTCATTGTTTGATTTGACAATTTCAACTGAACACACACTCCTGAGATAAGTGCTCAAATATCTATGAGTCCTTTTAATGCAGGATGCAATCTAGATACTAAATTTTCATCATTGCTTTCTGGATTTATATTGAAGAAAGTGTGTTGTATTCCACTCCTCCTGCTCTTCTTTTTTGGTAATGTCTATTATGATTGTGGTAATTTAAAATTGGTCTTAAAATTACTTGAGCTCTTCTGTTTTTCTGGGCAGTCTCATGTAGAATTTGTAATCTCTACATTTTAACAGCCTGTTAGTATTCACCAATAAAAATCCCTGGGCTTGCAGCTTCCTTTATAAGAAGGCTTTTACACAAATTGCACTTATGTGGTAGACATGAAGGCATTCAGGTTACTTATTTCTGTTTATAAGACTTTGATCATGTATGTTTTCTCAGGAATTTGTATATATCAAACTACATTCTTAAACTAATGACCTGAATCTGTTCAAAGTGTCTCCTTTTAGGCCAATGACTTGCAATTATTATAATTTTTAATAATTGGTATTTTATGGCTTTTATGTTTTATTTCAACAGGCTATTTAGAGCTTTGCCTTGTTTCATTACCTTTTTAAATTGGAAACACATGATTTCATTGAATTTGTTTCTCTTTTTTTCTTTTTTCAAACTTGGGAATTGAACTCTTAGCCTTATTCATGCTAGACCAGCCCTCTATTTCTTGAGTTACACCTTCAAACTGTGTTCTCTTTATTTCCTTTCTATGTTTTTTTGTATTTTCAACATTTCCATTTATAATTTGAGTTACACCTTCAAACTGTGTTCTCTTTATTTCCTTTCTATGTTTTTTTGTATTTTCAACATTTCCATTTATAATAGATTGAATTTGGTGTTTCTTTTCTGTTTGGGTAAAGCAGAAGATTAGGTTATTTATTTCAGACCTTTCTTTTATATTAAGAGGAATATTTAATACTCAAAATTTCCTTCCAAGGTCTACTTTACTTCTATCCACAATGTTGCTATAATACTTTGCCATTTCTATTCAGCTCAAGGTGTTTTATTCTTGTGTGATATCTTCTTTGATCCATGGCACTTATTAAAAATTTTTCATCTTTCCTTTTTTCTTTCTTTCTTTTGTTCCTTATAATATTGATGATCAAAAACCAGGGCCTTGTGAATGATAGTCAAGCACCTTACCATTGACCTACCCCTTTCTCCTTTCTGGTTTTGAGTTTTATGTTTAATTGAATTGTGACCACAGATAAATATTCCTGGGCTTTCATTTTAGGTGAGTTTTTAAAAATTTTTTTTTGGGTAATTTGGTATGTATTCCACGAATGATTGGGAATATATTCAGTTTTCTGTTGTTGGGTTAATGTTCCACCGTATTGATTCACTCAAATTGATGGATTGGGCTCAATTATTCTCTGTTCTTACCATTTTTTAAATGGTTATGTTGTTACTGAGAAAAATTTTGTTGGGAATCTCTAATTATAATCTGGATTGTTCTCATTTCCTCTTTCAGTTGTAGTCATTTTTTGCTTCATGGGTTTTGAAATTCTGTTAACAGATGTATATACTGGGCTGGTCCCCAGCCAAGCATGCATATTTGGATGAAGAAGTGCTTCCTGTGATCAGCTGTCAGAAGACGGAGCATCCTATTGTGAGCTCAAACCAACTTTCTCCTTCTTCTGGGACCTAGACCCCCTTCCTACAGGTGCTGACAAAGACTAACTGTGGACATCACATCTCTTTATTTCAGAAAGGGGTGAAATTGCACATTAAAAGTCTTCCTACTTCTCGTTTCAGTCTCTTCATTGGATTTCATCTTTCATTTAAAAAAAAAAAAAGACTTAGAAAAGCTTTTTGACTCCAGGCTATGTCTCCTTTCTGCAGGACAAATATCCTTGAGGCTAGAAAGCAGAAACAACTTGGGAACTTAGTTCACATAGAAGAGAGGAAGGCAGAAAATAGAGAAATCTGCTCCACTAGTATATAACAATATTAATTTATTGGGTCACCTAGTGAGGGAAAGACAATCAACTTTTGTTATATGACAAATCACTGTGGATCTACTCACATTTTTATGCACACAGATGTACTTGTGGTTATAGTTACAATGATATACAGTTATATATATATATGTATATACACACCATAAGTAGTAAGTGTAAGTACTGAGTTGGAGATAATCAAAGGAAGGCAAATGGGAAGAAATTGTCAGATTGGGAGAGAGTACTCATATTTTATGTAATTTGGCCAAGGAAAGTCTTGCTTCAACCAGGCACTAGAGACCAAATGAATAAAACTGAGGACCAAATCATTTAAAGCATTCATGCAACAGGGTAGCAATAAGCAGAAGAATTCACATATCTGTCCTCACCAAATATTAATGAAAAATATACACTCAGCTAAGGTAGCATTTAAACTGATATATTTCAATGACACCAAGACAAAAATAAAACAACAGCAGTGATATGATACTCCTGGCAAGAATGCAGAGAACATTGTGATGTTTTCATGGCAGAAGTGTAAATTGGGGTATTTGTTTAGAAAATCAAGTTTATAATGTGTATGAAGTGCCAAATTATTACAAGCACAGCCATTCTACCTCTGGGACTCTCTCTGTCTATAGAGATAATCCATGTTTGGAAAAATGTCCGCAGGAGTGGACTTACAAGAGTGGATAATAATGTGAGAAATGAATGAAGGACCTTGTGAGGTAGTACAAACTAATTTATGCTGTTAAGTGACATAAAGTTAAATCAGAACAGAGTCTGATCACATAGATACATATCTGGATTACAAATTAAACTCATAAACTGACCTCGTGTGTACACAGATACAATATTGGATTTATTTCTCTTGTATGTGGAAAAAAAGATGACTGTCATTTATCTCTTTATCATCTATGTATGTATGTATGTATGTATGTATGTATCATCTGTCATTTATCTCTTAGCATTTATCATCTTTTATCTCTTACTCATCTATCATCTGTCATTTATCTCTTATTCATACACCTATCTATCATCTGTCATTTATCTCTATCTATCTATCGATCTATCTCTACCTATCTATAAGAGAAATTGAGTAGTGCATTAGATTGTGGTACCTTAGAAAGTCGAGAACCTGCCAGGTAGTCTGGCAGGCTGGAAACAAGGTGAGAATTGCAGTTAAAGTACAAAGGCTGACTACTGACAGAATGGCCTTTTCTTCTAGTGAGGTTGGTAGTCATTTCTCTACCACTGATTGGATGACACCCACATATTTCTTAGAATATAATCGGTTTTACTTCAAGTCCCATGGATTTAATTTTTTTTGGAGGGGGGGATCCGGTTGTGGCACTTGAACTCTGGGCCTGGGCGCTGTCCCTCAGCTCTTCAGCTCAAGGCTAGCGCTCTACCACTTGAGCCACAGCACCACTTCCGGCTTTTTTCTTTTTGCTTATGTGGTGCTGAGGAATCAAACCCAGGGCCTCATGCATGCAAGGCAAGCGCTCTACCACTGAGCCAACTTCCCAGCCCTGGATTTAATTTTTGAAGTTTAATTTGATTTAAATTTTTATTCTATATGTTTAAGCTACATTTTGCTTGTTACATGTAGACATAGTTAAATATTTATGTGGTGTGCATATGTGTGTGTATCTGCATTGTGTGTACCCACGCTACTAGCATGTAAAACTTGTTCTCTTCACTAATTTTTACTCTATCATACAATCTTCTAATGGACCATTCCATTCTATTCTTGATGATACCGTAAATAGGATTGGTTTCCTCAAACATTTTTAGACATCTACTAATACAAAGAGATGATGCTGATGCTGATGCTGATGGTGATGATAGTGGAGGTGGTGGTGGTTATTTTAGTACTGAGTTTTGAACTCAGGGCTTCATGCTTGCTAGGTAAATGCTAAACTGCTAGCCTCCTGTCTTCATTTCCTAAGGAGCTGGAAACACAGGTGTGCCCCACCACTCAGGTATATATTTTACTGAGAGTGTCTCCGGATTCTTTGCCTGAGCTGGCCTGGAGCTGAGGGAGGTCTTCCTGGCTCTTCCTATTCAGCATCTGGAATTATAGGCCTGTGCTCTATAATCCAAAATAAATGAAATGTTCATCACATCTAAAAGTACTGTCACAAAAACATCTAGAATAATTTTTGACCATAGGCATGGGTACCATGGCCTAAGCAATCACATAGTTTCCAACAGGTTCAGGTTTACATATTTCCCCAGATCCAAACTGCCAGAGAACAGCAAGAATAACTGTTTCCTGATGGTCCAAGAAAGATTTAAGAGAAAATTAGGCTAGCTTCGAGTCCAGGGCCAACCCCAAGTTAACTCCTGTAAGCATGGACCAGCCCAAATTACACAAAGGATGGGAGAGAGAGAGAGCTAGTCCCAGTTGCACCATGTAGAACTCGATGTACCTGTTTTCACTGTATTAGATATCAGTGCCTTGCATCTTGTATATACATTTCTAATTTGGGGAGGGGAAGTGAAATAACAAAATGCTGAAACAAGGACACAGGTTGACCTATTGTAACAATGAGATGTACAAGACACTATGTTGAAAATGAACTTTACAACTTGGAGGGAGGGGGGAGGAGTTAGGTAAGGAAGGGACGGTAGGGGTAAAACAAAGGAGGTAGCAATGCTCGATAGGAAGTGTACTCATTACCTTACTCACATAACTGTAACCTCTCTGTATACTATTTTTACAATAAAAACATAAAAAGGGCATAATGACAGCATGTTGCATAGCTGGCGATTCTACCTTCATTTTACTACAGATATTATTCTAGCTAGCCCTCTCTGAGCTTTCAGGATACCGTCAAAATCTTCTCTTCATAATTTATTCTTAAGCTCCATCTTTTATTTATAGTAGAATAAATCCGACGATAATAGGTTATTGTCAACCTTTATCTTTATACGTTTTCTAAATGTGAATACACACACATACAAGGCACTGAAAAATTGATTTCTATTTGTAGTACAGGATATGAACTCTCAGTTATGAGACCACATGAGCTATACTTCCAGTCCTACATTTTTAGGGGTCATTTTGTAGATGGAATTTGGACAACTTTTTCCACCTAGGCTGATGTCAAAACAATGGTCTTCAATGGACTCATTACCTTTCTCATGTAACTGTAACCCCTCTGTACAGTAACTTGGTCTCAGTCTCCAGGGAAGCTAGGATTACTTGTTTGAGCCATCTGTGCCTTGTTAAATAGTAACAACTTAAAAAACCATTTCACAAGGTTGAGAACCAAAGGTCAAAGTCTTGTTAGGTTGGAAACACCAGGATACAATGAGGACAATACTAATAAAATTTCCAGGCACAGGTGACTTACACCTGTAACCCTAGCTAATCAGGAGGCTCAGATCTGAGGATCATGGTTAGAGGCCAGCCCAGAGAAGGAAAATTTGTGAAACTCACTTTTTAAAATTTAATTTTATGGTAAAGATGATGTACAGAAGAGTTACAGTTAAATAAGTAAGGTGATGAGCACATTTCTTGTTGAACAATGTTACCCCCTCCCTTGTTTTCTTCCACTTTCCCCTCTCCCTCCCAACTCCTCCCCTCCCCAAAGTTGCAGAGTTCATTTCCAACATAGTGTCTTGCGAGTATTACTGTTGCATTGGTTCACCCTTTGTCTTTTGACTCACCATTTTGTTATTCCCCTACCCTTCTGCAAATCAGATAAATGTATTCATAAGACAGAGTACCAAAATAAAAAATTGTGACAACTGTGGATAAAACAAAGGGAAAAAACCAAATAACTTCACATAATACATTTAAAAAACACAAAAATAATAACAAAACAACAAAAAAACCTCTTATTTCTATATCTTGGAGTTCATTTAGATTAGCATCATCTCATGTAGTCATATATACATAACTATTGAGCTATATAATATTGTGTGAAAGTCTCTCCAATTAACCACAAGAAAAGTGGAAGTGGAGCTGTGGCTTAAGTGGTAGAGTGGGAGCCTGGAGCCCAACAGCTCAGGGGCAGGGCCCAGGCCCCAAGTTCAAATCTCAAGATCTGAAAAAAAAAAAGTAAATAAAATTCCATTGATCATCTTGTGAGGTAGGATTAGTCCACTGTCAAGTAATCCTAGAAGACTTGTGTAAAGGAGTGAGAGACTGGGGGAAGGAAAATGGGAGAAAAACAAGGGAGAGGGGTAACAATGTTTGACAAGAAATGTACTCACTGCCTTACGTATGTAACTGTAATCCCTCTGTATATCACCTTGATAATAAAATTATTTTTTTGAAAAGGACTAAGAAGAAACAAAAACATTCTCTGTGCAAAAATGACTATGGAACTTAGGGGTTTAAAAAGTAATAAACTTTCCACAAACTTGTGACATTCATAAATACAGGTATCCTATTTATATATAGCATACAGTTTTAGGCTACAATCTAAGGGGTCATCCACCTTTTAATTTCTAGTCCTAAATGCTCTTATTAAATCCAGGACTTGCTAGCATTGTATAATGCTGATTTTTCTCAAAGTTATAATGTCTGCATTAGTGTCAACCAATGTTTATTTTCTGGTAAAAATACTTGTGGGACTATAATATCAAAATGCTCCATCCTTGGAATTTTTCTTTTCTTGTAGAACAGGCCATGTAGTCATGCAATCTTTCATTTGTTTTTTCAGGAGGTATTTGTCATTTTTACAAGTTGTTCAGAAAGAGAAATTTGAAAGCTAATTTCAAATTGTTTTTGCCTGTAAGGTCTAGAGCGGCAGTAGCTTAATAATTTCATCTTCTAATGATTTTAGAGCAGAAGTGACACAGTTATGTTGTTGACCTAAATCTCAAAGATTTAATTCTCATATATTATTTCAAAATGTATGCCTCCAAGTCTTAACACTAAAGTACTAAAATCATATCCATGTTTTAAAATGAGAACTCTGAGGCACACAAGTAATTGAAGTTTAAAGGAAAGAAAAAATAGTTTACATCATAAACAAAGAATTGATTAAAATCAGTTTCATAAAAAGGGATCACATATAGCTTAAAAATTCTATTCTTGTATGTTAAGGTGGCCAAGGCTTAGTGATGTCAATATGATAATATAAATCAATAATGATGATACTGTTAGTAAGGAAGAAATGATAAAGATGAAGGAAAACATAATAGTTACATTATGTATTAAATAGTTTTATATTAGTAAATAAGAATATGAAAAAATAGTTCAAAACATGGTTAAAAATGGACAGAAAAACAGGCACTGGTAACTCATGTCTATAATCCTGGCTACTCTGGAGGCTGAGATCTAAGAATCATGGTTCAAAATCGGCTCATGCAATAAAAGTCCAAGAAACGCTATTCTCCAGTTCATCACTCAAAAAATGGAAATGAAGCACTTGCTCAAGTGGTGTAGTTGCTAACCTTGAACACAAAAGCTCAGGAACAACACCCAGGCTCTGAGTTCAAGCCCAGGATCAGCACCAAAAAATCAAAAACAAACACACAAACAAACCAAAAACGCACTTTGACGAAGCTCAGTGGCAAAACACAGTTTGATCTCCAGTATAAGTAAGAATAACAACAACGAAATGGAAAAAGAAAAACAGCAAAGAAAACAACTTCACTTTTATTGAAAATATGATTATGCAAAAAGCTATACTTTATGTCATATTAACTCACAATTGAACCCAAATTTAAGATTTAAAATTACAAAATATCAAGAAGAAAGTAACGAAAAATACTTATTAGCTTGCCCCATAAATCAAAAATATGATCAATTATTCTCCATAAGACCTAGAATTTGCCTTCAGCCGAAGTGTTTCAGCCAAGGAGGGGGCAAAAATATCCTGGTCACATACTTGATAGACGACTTGTACACAGAAAAGTAATTTGTATCCAGTAAACTAATTTGTTACTGCAACATATGCTCAGAGCCAGAGTATTAGTTTACCATGAATAAGACACCTCCAAGAAAACAAAAACAAACAATAGCAGCAAAATAAAGCTCCCTGTTACACTATGAAAAGAATATTGGAACAGCTATACCATTAAAAATATATAGATAAGCAGCACACAGTGGAATATATTGATACCCCAAACTGTCTGTCGTTTGGGAAATGAAAATTATCACCACAGGGAAATGTACTACAATCTCCTTTTTAAGAAAAAAATTACACCTTGAAAAATGAAACTTGTTTTATTGAGAAACCCATATTAAATACACATTAATATTGAAGCATATTCATACAAAGGAAACTGCACAGTGTTCATTTGGGTGACATTGTTTAACCAATAATTTCTTAGATAAAAAATTAAATATAGGCTGGGAATGTGGCTTAGTGGAAGAGTGCTCATCTAGCACGCGTGAAGCACTGGGTTCGATTTCTCAGTACCATATAAACAGAAAAGCCAGATGTGGCACTGTGGCTCAAATGGTAGAGTGCTAACCTTGAGCAAAAGAAGGTCAGGAACAGTGCCCAGGTCTGAATTCAAGCCCCAGGACTGCCAAAAAAAATTTAAAAATATGAAGAATTGATAAGAACATGATACAGTTATCAAACAGTGTTGTTCATGTGCAAAGTATTAACAAATTTGTAAAATCTTTAGGCAGTGTTTTACAAAGTTACTCATATCAACTCTGAGGAATTTAGCTAAGTGAAATAAAAACCTTTATTCAAAAAATTTGTATATGTGAATATTTATTGTGGTTTTATTCATAATTGTGAAAAAATAGTATCAATGAAAAATATCCAATGACAGATTATTGTGTACCCAAAAAACCCCCAAAACAATAGCATTGATATTCTTATCTAAATAGGTGAATTTCAAATTTGTTCATGTTTAGTGAAAGAAGCTAGCCTCCAAAAGCTGCGACCCTTTTACATGTTGCTGAGATTTTCTTCACTAAACACCTGCAATACATCACTTTCTCAAGAGAAAAACATTTATCTTGACTTACTTTCCATTCCATTCCTTTCCGTTCTCCATTGGCCCTGTTACTCTGAAACAAAGTGATGTAACAAGCCAGAGTGAAAGCATTGACAGAGTGAAATCGAATACCAAAGGTAGAAGATGTAGAAGACAAAGAAGAAACCAGGACTCCACACTCATCTTCAAGGACACAGTCCCATGCAGGTGACGATCATCTCCCATTAGTTCTCATCTCTTCAATGTTTTATCACCTTTCAATAATATATCAAGAATTTAATAGGTGGATCTTTGAATGCAACTCCAGAAACAAACTAGAGCAGCAGGCTTCTGTGTGTGTGTGTGTGTGTGTGTGTGTGTGTGTGTGTGTGTGTGCATGTCTGCACACATGCTGGTCTTCAAGCTTCAATTCAGGTCCTGAGTGCTGTCACTGAACTTTTTTGCTCAAGGCTAGCACTCTACCACTTGAGCCATACCTCCACTTTGGGTTTTTGGTGATTAACTGGAGAAAAGAGTTTCACGGACTTTCCTGGACTTGCTGGTTTTGAACAGTGATCCTCCCATCTCAGCCTCCTGAGTCACGAGGATTAATTACAGGCCTGAACCACTGGCGATCGGCTAACGTGCTTCTGTTTACATGACATTTTGCAAAGAAAATAACTAAAGAGATAAACCAGACTAGTTCGCCTGGTGTTGAAGTGGAGGAAAGAAATTGACTGCATTAGAGTATAGGGAAAATTCTTTCTTATATGTTTATTGTAGTGGCTAATGTGATTATTTGTATTTGTGAAACAGCAGAACTGTATAATTAAAAATGCAAATATTATTGTATCCAATGTATATATTTATAAAAATAATGGTATAAATTGTAAGGGGAGACAGTGAGAGTGAAGAGATGAAGGAGGGACAAATACAATAAGAATACTTGATGCACATGCATGATGAAGGAAGTGGAAATATGAAATGAAGCTGGGGGAAGTAAACTTGGGATGGAGGAGAATAATGGAATGCATGACCCAGATCAAGAAACACTGGTTATTTAGACAAGTGACATTGTATCTGCTTTGTACAACTTACTGATATTCAGAAAGGGAAAAAAAAACTTAATTAAAAAAACATCAGATCACAAATTTTGGGCATTAGTAAACCATCCTCTGCCATCTTCTCAGTAGTCTTCCCGGTGTGGATATGAAATTCCAGAAGTTGACATTCCTTGACATTCCTACGTGTACTTAACCTAGGACCAGCCTTCTGCCAATATCAGGAGGCTTTGCAAGCTGCCATTAATCCCAGTAATTAATCCCTGCCAATGACTTTTCATTGGGATTCCTGATTGAACTATAAACCGAACTCCATCTGCTAGTAGTCTAAGCAACAGATAGGCTGATGCTTCCCAGAGAAGCATTTGTTTAAAGGTTCAAAAGGAGGAAATGAGCAGTTGGCAATATCAGTGCCAAATCCCTAGTGGTTCGGAGGTCACCTTCAGTTCAAGTGTAAGCGGGAGGATTTTCTGAATAAATTTGTGTATTCTTCCTTGGTCCATGGGGTCTTTGTTGAGGGTATAGCAAAGCAGGCTAGTATGGTGAGTGAGAAGTATACAGAATGCTTTAGCTAGGTGCAGTAGTTCTTGACTGTCATCCTAGCTACTTAGGAGGCAGAGCTTAGAGAGATCATGATCTGAGACAAGCCTAGGCAAAAAATGTTCACAAGTTCCCCCTCTCCCTTCACCCCCGCTGCCATTTTAGCTAATATAAAGCTAGGTAGGGTTGTGTACACCTCTGTCAGCTCAGCTATGCAGAAAGTGCAAAGAGGAAGACTGGATTCAGGATGTTCTAGGCAAAAAGTAGGGCTCTAGATTAAAAGGGGAAAGCATAAGCTGGGGGCATGGCTCAAGTGGCAGTGTACTTGGCATGGCAAACATGAAGAAGGGCCCAGAGCCCAAATCTCAGTACCTCCAAGAAACAAAAGCAAAATCTCCAATCTGATGTTTGACATAACCTCCTACCAATACATTGTTTCTTTCAGGTCTTACAAAGTTTTAGCTGGGCATTGGTTAGAGTACATATTGCAGTAACTTTAGATAAGAATTTCCCCCAGGAGGTGATTGTTATTGGCTTTGTCACTTATTTGCTCTGTGAATGAACTCTGTGAGTCTACTACATCCCTGGTGATATGTGGCCACTGATGTCCAGCTCTGACATTCCTCTGTGGTGTCCAGCTTGACTGTGGCTGCTTGGACTGAACCTTGAGCAAGAATAAGTCACATATGGATCAGAGCTTGTGCTTATGTTCTGGAGGGGGCAGTTCTATTTTATCTTTGCCATGGATGTGTATGGCTTGCTGGCTGTTGTCACAAGATCAAAGTATTATGCCCCCCACATTGAATCAGAGATTATTATGTGTCTCTCTCCCTCTCTCTCTCTCCTCTCTCTCTCTCCCTCTCCCTTTCCTTCTACCCCTTCCCCTTTCCCCCCTCTCCCCTCTTCCCCCCCTCTCCCCCCCCCTCTCCCTATACAGCCTTGGACAGACATTCAGCCACACGGACCAGCTTGGCTGAGTATGATTCTGTTTCTAAGCTTCCACTCTCTCAGAATAGTTGATGTCTGGCAGTCAGAGAGCACTGAGACCTCTGCTCAAGGTTAATAGGTCTGTGAGTCTCTTGGGAAAATGTTTATGCTTATGTTCTCTTATGCTTGCTCCTCATTTATCTTTCATAGTGTTTTGTCAAAATAAAGACGTTGGAAATCATTTATCAAAGTCTTTTGATTTTCCTTGTGATCAACATTTTTTTTTGGGTTAGCATACAGTTAAAGCTTAATTCATTTTCGTTCCCTCCCTCCCTCCCTCCCTGCCTTCCTCTCCTGTTTCTTTGGTGTATATGGTGACAATCACTGCTACATTGCTTAGTCTCTGAAGGTAGAGACACCTCCTGTCTTTTACCTGAGCTCCTCATAGAAGTAGCACTATAC
The DNA here is from genome assembly GCF_019054845.1 of Dipodomys spectabilis. Lineage (NCBI taxonomy): Eukaryota > Metazoa > Chordata > Mammalia > Rodentia > Heteromyidae > Dipodomys > Dipodomys spectabilis. Next base: position 11,477,955 of record NW_024870950.1, read on the forward strand.
TTTTTATGTAGCAGATGCTCAGTACATGTTGGGTAATTGATTCGTTTTAGAAAATGAAATTGCCCATGCTGGAGTTCTTCCAGAGGGAGGTGGAGAGAAGGGGCAAGAAAGAGAGCCAAATCTTAACAGGTTTGTTCCCAGCAGCCTGAACTACGCAGAAGATGTCTGGCCAGGGTCTGAAAATTTCCTGCACTAAATCTCATTCAGGATGTTCAAGGGTGCATGGGATATGTGGGCATTGGCAGACTTGGGGTATCAGTCATCATCATAAAATATGAGAAAGAGAGCATCTGCTCTGGGAAAAAATGACAAGGGCCTTGTGGATTGTGGGACTTCAGGGAAATCTTGCAGCGAAGCTTTACTCTGAAAGAATACAATTGTCAGGGTATAGGGACCTCCCCCAAAGAGTTCATATAGACTTGTGGACCACCAAATCATGGCCATGCCTAAAAAGAGAGGCAGGTATGCTAAAGGTAGCAGCTGGATTAAGAACATAGTTTTTATTCAACAGAGGATTTATTTGCAGTGCAACATAAGTCACAAGCACCAGACAGGTTACAGAAACATGGGAGTTTGTTGCACGTTAAAATAGACAGTGCTGTATGCTCTGTGGGTGGGCTGGGTGGAAATGGCCCTGAGGAGAGAAGGAAGGAGTCAACCTCCATATCTGATGTGGCATGTGTGGGCTGAAAAGCTTCAAACAAGAGGAATTTATGAGGACGCAAGTCTGATAATAAAGGGAAGTCCATGGAGATATCCGTGCTGCAACGGTTCTGCACAAAACATCAGCTGTGAGGGGAGAGAAATTCGTGGGCATTGTAGCATCGAGGAACATATATGCTTTGTACAGTGAAGATTAGCTAATCAAATGGACAACAATCAAAGGCACCTTTCAATTTTTATTGCAAGCATTAAACATTAAAGAAAAAAGGTACCAATCAAAGGTACCTAAAACAGTCTATAAAGCTGAAAGAAGAATGGGAACAGCCCAACAATCTTGCCTTCTGCATTCCCTCTTTCCTTCCTCCCAGGCTGCTCTCCTTCCAACGGAGCCTGTTTTATATGCAACTTCTCCACAGCCACAATCATATTCTCTGCACAATTCTGCACCTTGCATCTTTCTCCTAAAAATATTTATCATATGTAGTTTTTATGTTACCAATTTTGCATAAGCACCTTTTTAATGGCTGCCTAACAGTTCATCATATGGATATTATCATTTAATAATTTCCTTTATTATCCATCTAGGTTTTTTTTATCCTATCAACAAAATGGGAAATGATGATGTGATAAACATATTTCTGCAAATATTTATACATATTTATTTTCCCCTATGTCTTAGGTTATTTCATTTGGATAGATTTCGGGAAGTTGAATGGCTGAGCCATAATAACCCTGTATGAACATTTTTAAGACTCTTGATCCATTAATGCTAAATTGCTTTGCAAGAATTTTGCATCCATTTATATTCCCATGAAGCATATGCAAGTCCTTAAAATGATAAATTCTATGACACAGAGGAGGAGAGGATGACAGAGACTCTAGGTGAGAATTAATGAAATATGCTGCAGGGTATCACCCATAAAATCTTATCAGTGGTATACAATTAGAGTTTATTTCTGGTAGACACCTGAATAGTAAGTGGTTGCTTGTTGTCAAGTTAGCACTTGTATTCAAGATCTACTTCTGTGACACCATGACTCCAGTGCTTTCCCATGTCCTCCTAGTTGAAATGGGGAATCAGAAGAAATCCCTCATAGATAGTCCTTTAGAATCCTTCTCATGACCCCTCTTGCTCATGTTGGCTCTACCCAGAAGAATTTTTTATACAACAAGTACTCAGACAAGTATCTATTAGTAAGATGTACTTGTGAAAGGGCCATAAAGATTTGAAAAGGAAGATTGCTGAAGGACAGATCAGCTCAAGGATATTATTGAACCTGGAGAGCAGGAGTTAGGACTTGAGTTTAACTGTGCAAACTTTGCTTTCTCATAGTTGGTGATGTAGAAAACAGTTATCTTGAAAGTGTTCTGAAGCCATTCCCCTGGAGAGAGTGAAGAGACCCAGAATAAACCAATGTGGGTGAGACAGAGGTCATCTGTTTGACCTGTGGATATACACAGTTGAATCACTGATAATTTGATCTATGAACTGCTGTGTATATTCTGTGATTGGGCTGGGGTAAGGTGGTGTTAGGACACCACCCAGATCACCTGCAGGTGGTGATGAAAACAGAAAGAAAGTATTCCTTAAAGGGAATAGCTATTCTAGCTGTCAATCATCCTGAGAAGAAGTCACATTGGATAGGAGCAGGGTAAGGAACCTGTGTCATTCCTATACAGCCAAGACACTATGGCCCAAGTCCCAAGAAGGTTGTATTGCCTTCTGCCATGATGGGATCTTTGGGAAAATAGTCACAAAGATCATGGAGCATGTCTTTGTGGCTGTCTGTAGATCTCAGGGAGAAAGCCCTACCTCAGGACTGGATACACCAAAGAGGTGTCACGCCAAGAATCATCATTCTATCAAACACAACTTTGGCCAGGAAAATGGGGATTTCTTTGTGGGTATTCACTATTGAAGAATGAACAGAGCTCAATCAAACATGGAGGTGCAGAAGTAGTTATGAACCTGCTCCTGATGCAGTATCTTGGTGGGTACCTAGCAGGAGTCGTGCTCCGTGACTCATGTCACATGGCCCCACGGCAGGAACTCTGCTCATGTTTGTCTTATTTCCCTGCTACCAGACTTTCATATATGTAGACTTAGCAAGCTCCACAACAACTTTAGGGATTTACTATATATTCATATGTTCATCATATATATCATCATTTAAAATAGGGTTTAAATATAATTTAGATCAACATATAGGTAGGAGATCTTGGCTCAGAAAAGGTAGAATCTGATCATCCGTAAACAACAGCCAATGGAGCACCAATGGTTTACACCTGTAAAATTAGATATTCAGGACGCTGAGAGCTGAGAGTCTTATTTCAAAGTCAGCCCAGGCAGAAATGTCAGTGAAACTATTGTTTCTAGTTTACTACCAAAAAGCCAGTAGTGGAACTGTGGCTCAAGTAGTATAAAATCAGCTTTGAATGAAAACATGAAAAGGCTGTTCCCACACACTGAATTTAAGCTCTAGTACTTTGTCTCTGTCTCTCTCTGTCTCTGTCTCTCTCTCCCTCTCTCTCTCTCTCACACACACAAACACACACAGAGAATTGGCTTGAAGGCTGAGAGCTTGTCCTCTCATCTCCAGTAAAAAGTAAAGGGAAAACATAAAATCATGAAATAAATGAGCCCAGGTGTTGGAGATTAGAAAATGTGAGACCTGAGCCCATTGACAAAAGAAAGTAAAATTATTTTGTTAAAGGTTTTTTTAAAGTCTTTGGTTGTAGGGAATATGAGTATAAGCGACTGAATTATTTTATTTAATATTGATTTGCTATACTCACCGCTAATGTAATATGTTTCAAATTAAATCCAATTATCTTGGAATGGAAACTCAAAGGCAAACTTGGAGAACAAAGCCTTTTTTTAAACCTCAGAAAGATGGAAATCTTTTCATCATGTGTGCAGGGAAATGGTATGATCCATTTACAGAGGAGAAATGCATGTTGTGGAGATGGGAGGGAGCAACCCAAAGGAAAAGCAAAGCAGCAATAATTCAGGGTTAATAAAAAATAAGCAATCAATAGTACACGATAGCTTATGTTGTTGAGAGGAGTGTGAATGTATAAAGCAAAAGTAGATTTCTTAAATAAAAATAAAGCTACAACAAAAGTCTGAAATTTATTTGTGAAGTTGCTATCATTATTAATACAATTTGGGCAAACATATATGCATGCACTTTTACTAATACAAAGAGAATATCCTCCATCTCCCCATGTGTCAAATCCACCAATTTCCTTATCACGAGACCTTTGCATTTCTATGCCATTTGGTACTTAATTACAATGGATTCTTTTGGACAAAATCCCTGTCTCCTCTAGGGGCCCCTACTTAAGTGGTTTTATGTATGAACATTTAGTAAATAGACCAAATGGAGACAGGAATCTTTTTTTTGTCATTTCATAGTATTCTTTATGAACTTCACCTTCAATAACAGATCAGTTATGCATGCTTCGTTTGCAAATTTCTATTAAGGTAGAATTACCTTTGTCCCCTTCAACTTCAATATTTGATAGCTCTGTGTGTGGATCAAACAGAAAATAAATAGCCCCACTGGTGAGCTTTGATTGACATAGCCCATCTATTCTGGGCAAAGTTCTGTGCTCAGCATGGGGATGGCTGAATCAATAGAACACTAAAGCCTCAAACCCATCTTGGAGATGTTTGAATGCCCAAATGGAAATGTTGACCTTTTCTTGTTGGAAACTCAGTCCTCCATTTAATGAAGTTGCAGCTGCAAAGAAAAGTGCTTGATCAGCTGGAGTCAGAAAGTAATTTCCTACTTATTAGATGTTGATAGGTCTTGACATCAAATCCCCTACTCTGATCCTGTTACTCTAAGTACTCATTAGAGGGCAGAACTTTCAGTGTCCTGGTCTCTTCTCTCCAGTAGAGCCAAGAGAAATGAGATTTAGGGAAGACCTGCAAAGGAACAAGTCACCCTTTCTAGGCTTCAGCAGACCCAAAAGTATATCAAACAAGACATTGAATAGATACAACCTGAGAGGTGGTAGAGAAGATAAAAGAACAATGATTTAAAATCTAGACGTCTCCCCACTTCCTAAGAAACAGGAAAATGACCTGTTCCTGGATTACACCGAGATTAAAATGCGAAAGGCACAGCTTCTTGTGGGCTGATGATCTCAGAATTTTCATTGAAAGCCATGGGAGCAGAGGGGAAAACAAGATTTACTTAATACTCCCAAATGGGGAGAATGTATTCTTGAAAAAGAGTCACCCATTTTCTTCTTTCTTTTTTTTTAAAAAAATAAGTTTTTTTTTATTGTGAAAATACCATACCCAGTTTCTTTCTTAATGTCACCTGTGCAATCTCAGCAGAGAGATAAGATCTTTTCACTTTGATTTTTGGAGGGCTCAAGTAGGAGCCAAATGTCATAAATGGTAAGGAAACTGGATCTAGTTTGATCTAAAAAGTGCGACTTTGTTTTTTCACTGGACAGATCACAGGCATTTGTTAACTGGCCAAAATCATCTTTGAAGGGACAAATTTGAGCTCCTCATCTTTAGAAGGGCCCACACATTATCAAGATGCTAAAGATGTCATTGGACAAGGAGGTAACTTGAGGGTTCTATAAAGCCCATTTCCATCTCTGGAGTCTGAAATTTAATTCCATCACCTTTAAAATGGTGATTCAGAAGCATTTCTCCTTCACAAAATGTGCATGGGATTCAAATATGATATCCCAACATGCAATGTTTGGCATGACACTTCAGCAGTAGTAGAAGCTCAGTTAAAATTAGCTCTGGTCTTATCCACAATTTACCTCTAACAGAAACATTGCTGCACCCAGACTTCTGATTAAAAGTTAAATTTATATCACACTTTCAGGTGTCCATTTGAAATGGCTTAGGGAAGAAAAGTTTTAATAAGGATGTGAGTTCATAGCAGTAATAGGCTGATATTTCAAAGTAATAATATTGGAACTGAGCATGAAGAGGGGTTGGCACCCCAATGTGATTAAGGACTCTTCTCTTGTTCCCAAGGCAAGATCATGCACTCCATGCTTGCTTTGTTTGCAGGTGGTAAAGCAAATCCACGGCCAATTATTGATTTGCTATTGCTCCATTTGCTTAATGTTGGTGTCAGAAAGTAGAAATAAAAACTCTTGGAATTTCCTCCATAATTCACAGACCTCTGATTGTCAAAGGATTTCATCCAAAGGAGTGATTATCATTTACGATCTGAGCAGAAAGCAGCAAACTTATTCCTTTATCCTTTGATTTCTAAAGGATGGCTTTATTAGGAAATTTCAATATGTTCAGAAAACAAAAAGGCATATATGCATACTGTATTTCTTGTCCACAAATTAATTTTGACATCATTTTTAATCCTAAATAAAATTGCCATAGATTTTCTAAAACTTTAAGAATCTATTGGCACACATAAGCACCATGTAATAAAGAACCATGGAATGCCTACTCTTTTGGTTTAATATAAAAAGATACTATATAACAGCAGAAATTAACCCAGTACAGTACTTATGCAAAATTAGACAGGTGGATCAATGAGACAGCAGGGAAAACCTCTTCATACACAGACCCACATGACTTCCAACTATTGTGGGTAATTGGAAAAGAGGGGCCATTGCATAATGGTGTTTGTAAAATTAGCTAATTTTGGAGGGAATGAAAATGAAAATATATCAACATGCACATATGATACAAATCCCTCATGGGTAAAGAGCTTGTATGTAATCATCAGCATAGGAAATTAAAATAGAAATGACACTTCATAAGATTTTTACAGAAAGAAATACTTGTAAGTTTTGAAGCAATAATTTTTCCCTAAAACATCCATCCATTTTATCTCCCATAAAATGATGGGAAAAAATGTCTCTCTACAGTAAAATACATTAAAGACAAAATAAAAAATGTTCAAAATAATTATGAAGGTGATCATGCCTAAACTACGTATGTAATGTATATGTATTTACAATAAAATTATCCTGGATTATAACAGAAAAGAATTGCAGCAGTAAAGAATTGTAAAGAAAAAATATCAAGTAAAGAAGAGTAAATAGCAATGAGAAAGGAGGAAATAGATGTTATGTTTCCTATGCTATTGTTCTAAGAAATTGTTAGATACTGGGAGTAAAGTAGAGGCTCTAAGAACTTTTTAGAAACTAATACACTGAACATTAAGGCTCATAAAAAGTGTCAAGGCCTTGAAGTACTCACCAAAATGTTAACATCAGGAGAGATAGTCCATAAATTAAAATTCTAAGAACTCCAAATGTTCTAGGAGTCAGAATCTGCAGTGTGAAAAGGAAACAAAATGGGAAAGGGAAAACAAAGTGAACAGCCGTTGTACAGATTACAGGTAAGTTCAGCTCAAACTTCCTGGGAGTTAGGTGGGCTTCAAGTGCAAAACATTATTAGTCCACCTTGGGATGTCTGCTCTGAGTTTTGGAAGTTGCTTTGTATTTCAAACAGTAGAACCTAAGGATGTTAATTCCTGACTACTTTGGCATATCAACAAGGAAGTCTTAAGAAAATACCAGTGCTTGAGCTGACGCACACCTCAGTCAGATAAATCAGAATCTCTTGAGGTTCTGAGAAATTTTAAAAGTACTACCAAGAGATTCTAATGTGCACCCAAGATGGAGATCAAAAAATAATTTTCATCTAAGGATAGTTTTCTTTCTAAAGTCCCTAAAGTGCAGAATCTCTCCTACTCCTTCACCGTCCCTTATCACTGAGGTAAAAGAGCCTCTCTACTCCCTTCCATTTTCTTCCCTCTCTTTCTCCTAAAACCAGGCTAGTTTAGGCTTCAGTAAACTTGGATAAAGTAAATATTTGCATTTATCTTAATTCATTTGTATACGTCTGTGTTTATACTATTAATATCATATCTGATTATCATTGTATGATTACAAAATTCTCTTCCTATAAAATTAATTCATGCTTGCACTGAAGCTTTAATAGGTCAAGAACGTAAAACTAAAAACCACCTGAAATTTTGCTGTAGAAAGAGACAAATGTAAATATTTAGATGGATTTTCTTTCTCCTATTTTTGAACTTAAACTTATATCATTTATGATAATGCATTCACAATCCATTCTCTTTGGAAATGTACAGTCACCATTACCTGAAGTTACTATACCACCCAGTAGAATACAAAAACTTCTCACAGCTATTTAATGTAGTTTGTATCCTTTGTTCAACTTTTCTACATCTTTCCCTCTCTCTCAAACTCTCTCCAGCCTCTGATAAGCATCATTCTACTCCCAATTTCTGCAAAATCCACTAGGACAATCTTACCTCTTGTCTTTTTTAGTCATGTTTTTATTTCTCTTACATGAATGATGTGTTAATTAAATTAAATTCTAAGACACTGAAGAGTCTTAAAAATCACCTGTGATTCTAGATCACTCAGAACGAAGTCTGACAGCCATGATTGCATATGCTTTCATAATTTCCCTATTCTGGGAGACAAATATGAATACTGTACATGAACGAAACTGATTATACACGCCTATAATATGATTTTCTCCTGAAAAGACACCAATATCAGAATTGTTCTATGTTAATAAATATAGAAGGATCTTCACTGACATTCACCACAACTATTCTATTTGAAGAAAAAACCTATTTTTTGGACATTTTTATCATCTAAAAGAATGCTGAGATGATTAAAAAGCCTATCTTCATATATTTATCCATTGATCTATTTGGCATAAATCCCAGTGATAACTACAGTTATACATCTTTAAATTTTTCAAAAGTGTCATGAACACATTGATATCATTTTGACTGAGAGTCAAGTCACATCTTACATTAATTTTTATGCCTTTGATTTTCAGGGAAACCGGAATAGTGTCAGCAGCGTAGAGCAACCGATTTTTCACATTCAACCTGTCTGTGCTTCTCTCAAGCCTGTTATGTTTCTTCTCAAAGATCTTACTTTCTGACTTCTATCTCTGTGTTACTACTAGAATCTCAGACTTCATCTTCATAGCGACAACAGTAACCCAAGGCTTTCAATTCCACTAGGACAGAGGGAGGCAATTGTCTCATGCAGCAACATGACAGAGACGCTTGGAACAACTCAGTGTGAGACACCAGCTCCACGTGAGTCTGCAGGGTGGGTGAGTCCAATTCCCTAGAGAAGAGGAAGCATGTTTGACATGCTTCTGTCTCATAGCATCCCCAGCGCTCCCCAGCGATACAGGCACCTGCTTTCTTAGCTGTTTCTATGTCTAGGGGAGAGAAGATGGCTAGGGGAAAAAAAGACTAGTTATTTCCTGCTTCAAATGAACAAGAAATTATGACCAGGAGGCGGGGTCAGTTGGAGCAAATGGGAGCAAGACCGTTGAAGGAGATTAAATCAGACATCTGGATAGGGGAGGGAAGATAAGCTGCTGTGTACAGAACGACTCTGCAGTCTGTGATGTGAGCTTTACAGCACCTCCCACCACCACCAGTCCACCTTGGCAAGAGAGAGACTGGCAAGTGTGATATATTATATATAATATATATAATATATAATATAATACATAATATATATATATATTGCTGATCATGAGAAGTAGCCTTGAGTTCAGCTGTTTCTTCTGAGCTTGGTCCTGATTCTTTCTGGATTTTAACTATCCTATCATCCTATACACCAGCAGGTTAGGGCCCCCATCTTGGATTGCTGCTGTCTTCCTCTGTGTGGGAAGGGATGTCTATGCCCTCATGCTTTCACTGACTGTGTCAGGGATCAAAGATTCTTCTCAAACCAGGAGGAGCAAGAACACAGGGTAGCTTGAAAGTTACAACCACGTTGTTCTTGCAGACTCTCCAGGAATTCCCAGCAGAAGTGGGTCTTCTCTGATCCAATCAAGAGGGACTTCATGGCTGACTGAAATACTATTGTAAACTTGCTTTATTCTAGCTTGTAGTGTATTTTTAGGTATGCTTCTACCTGCCCTGTTCCTGTGGTCTAGTACAAAGAGCAGCTGAATTAGCCACAATCACTAGTTTGACCCGGATGCATTTCCCTCTCTGTCCCCAGTCACAAAAGAGGGTCAGCTGAAATGATGACCACTCGGCCAAAATTTTAAAAAGAATTGTATCCAAGAACAGGATCAAAGCACATTAATGGCTTCCTTTAAGCCACTACAGTTTATGGATTTCAAAACACCATCTAAAAAACAGCTCTACAGATGCCCTACAATAAATGAATGGATAAAAATGCAACATATGTATCCACATAATGGAATTTTACTCATCCATTAGAAAGAATAATATTGTGTCATTTACAGGACAATGTATGGACCTAGAACAAATCATTTTAAGTGAGGTGGGCCAGCCTCAGAGAGAAAAGAGGTACGTGTTTTTTTCTCACATGTGGAAGATAGATCTAAACTACAACTGGACATGATAACTTATACAGGACTCTAGGCACTTCCTGACTACAGGAAGATAATTTTAGGGGAGGAGTCAAAGTTGTACCTCTTCTGAACATTTAAAATACAATCTATCCAAATGACTTTCAAGAAAGGGAAACACATAGGGGTTGCTGTTTGTTTTTGCTTTTTCTTCTCCCCCTCCTAATTTTTAGGGGAGGCCAAAAGTAGGCACAAAAATGGAGGGAGGGAGTAAGAACAAATTCAGTCATGATATTTGGTAGACACTATGTAGAAAGTGAACCATGCAATTTGTGGGCAGGGCTAGGAAGGGAAACTGGAGGAAAGCAATAGAAGAGGTGAAATTACCCCCAAAGAGACGTACTCATTATCTGATTTATGAAATAATAACCTCTCTGTCCAACATCTTAATAACAAGAATAAAATTATATTAGAAATATTTCCTAAAGTTGGGCCCTGGTGGCTCATGCTTATAATCCTAGATACTCAGGAGGCTGAGATCTGAGGATCACACTTCATAGCCAGTCTAGGCAGGAAAGCGTGTGAGAATCATCTACAATAAACCATGAGAAAACTGAAAATTGTGGTTCAAAGTGGTAGAATGCTAGCTGTGAGCAGAAAAGCTCAGAAACAGTGCCCAGACCCCTATTCCAAGCCTATGACCACCACCAACAAAAAAAAGAAAGATAAAAAATACTTCCGAAAATCATTTTTTGCATTTATATCTCATTTGTGTGTATGAGAGTATGTTTGACATTTATCTGGGGAGAAGTGAACTGAGAATAAGTGCACAAAGCATCCCTCTTGATGAAAAATGTTACCTTTATTATATCTAAGTTTGTTCATCTACTGGCCAGCATCTTCCCCAACCTGAAAACTCCTCAGGTCAGATACTGCATTGTTTTGATTATTAGAACACCAACATATCACACAGTGCCTAACCTCTAAATAAGTAATGATTGGATGGCGAATAAATGAATGACTGCTCATCATTCCAGTCCTCTGACAATGAGGACAGCATTTTCTCTCTGGGATGAGCAAGTAAATGAAGGTCAGAGACATGGACACCTAGGAAGGATCTTTGCAAAGTCCTCTGATCAGAAAGTTTATATAATTGTCTACAAAGGATGGGGAAAAAATCACATAGTCCCCTGGAGTAATAGGATAAAATAGACAGCAATATATATACTTATGTATATATATAAGAATATATATACATATATGTAGCAATATGTAGCATATGTGTGTGTTTTCAAGTACTGATTCATATAAATGGTCAAGAAAACCTGACTGGATACTAATCTTCCTCCTGTCATCCCCATCATGTACTTTGAAGCAAACCTGATCTGTCAGACTGGCTATGAATATAACAGGCTGATGTCAAGGAGGCCAATCAGAGCCCTATTTGATCATGTAAGCTGAGTGTGATAAAATCCCACGGGGTCTGTCAGGAGAGACATTTAGAAGATCAAATTCAGCATAAATGCCTGCCCCTTCCCTTCTGGAAGTTTCTCCTTGCGTCTGTCAGTGATCACCGGGAACCTTGCTTGAGGTCCTGGGCTCATATTCCTTTCCTCAGTGACACCACTCCAGAGAATGTTTCCAGCTATGGAAAGTTTAGGACACACTAACGAATCCGAAAGCCTTGCCGTTTAAAGCGTTCCTGGGTTGAGCAGATGATTCTTCCACCCTCACAAGTAAATATTCCCAAAGCCTGCTAACACCAAACAGTCGATCCTGTGATCAGTGAAGTCATAACCTTCTGGAGCCTGGCCCAGGCACCTTGCGCCTGGGTTATCTGTGAGTTCTTGCATTCTCCTTCGTCAAGAAGTCTGTCTTATCTCTCATTTGTCATCCCTTATTCCACAATGTTCTCTCACTCCCCTCTTGGCCTTTGTAGGCCAACAAATTGTCCCCTAGGAAACTGTGCCTTGCATGTTTCTGGAAGTGTTTCTTGATGTTTCTGACCTTGACCCCCTTCCTCTCAAGCAGGGCTTTCTGGCATCCTTGACTGAGGCTCTTATCTCTCCCATACACACAAGGGTGTCAGAATGTCCCAGGGAGTCATTAATCAAGGCCTCCCCGTCCTGACATCAGCTCTTTAGAAGCTCTTGGGTACCTTGAGTGCTTCTGCAGGTCTAGGCAGACCACACTGGGCAGCTTTTATCCACACATCCATCCCACAGTGGAGAGCTGATGGATGGCGAAATGGGAAATTAAACATTTATGCATGGAAGACCAAAAGGCACAGGAAGAAAAGAGTCTTAAGTGCACGGGCTTGCAGGAGGAGCATAATCCTTCATTCTCCACTTGTCTCAACGCTATGCACCTACAAGGAAAACCACCTCCACGGGACATCTGTCTTGGGGTTGACAAACCTTTCTAAGTCATTGAGCTGCTTCTCCATCCAAACACCCGTGAAAGGCCTGGGCTCAGTTTCTCCTCCTTTGAGGTTTGTTGAAAAGATTACATTTGCAAGGCTGTCCCCAAGACCTTCTTCCACCCCAAATACCAATGATTCTCTTCTTTGAAAAAAACAGTTGAGAACTATTACCTGACTTCAGAGACTATTCCAGAGGGTCAGGGGCAGGGCAGAAGATGCTCATCTCATCTTATTGAATGGGTCCAACCAGAATGACAACTTTTTTTCAGATATCAAAGCCTGTGTGAACTGCTATCTCTGCTCCAGTAACATTGTTGTTCTTAGGTGGATTCTCCTCCCAATATTCTCAGTTAGATAAATTTTCTCATGACTCCCGTTCTTGTGTCATCTATCTAAGTAAGTAATCAAGTTTAACAGCTAGAGAAAGAAAGGAACAAAGAGAAAGAGGATCACAGATGGGGCAGATTATCAAATTTTCACGAAGGGGATACTCTCCATATTGGAGAATATTTGCTATTAAAGATTTAACTTTTAATACTATCACCCTGGTGATATCACATTAGAATATGAATTGGGAGGAGGGATGTAAATACTTAGATCATGGTACTCTCTTCAAAATCATACATGAACCATTCAACTCTATTTCACTCCATAAATCTGATAAAATGGTGAGCCCTCTCAAAGGAACTATACTCATGGTTCTGACCTATGGAGAAGTGTGTGCTCACCTCTGCATGAAGAATAGTTTCTGCAGCTCAGCAGCTCTCAGAGTTGACCATAACAGGCTGTTACCTAGCAGGCTTAGAAATCAAAGTAGACAAAAATTTTCTTTTGGATGAGATTTAATTTCTGTGCAGTTTGGATGTCACAGAGTTCAGAGATCACCGAATGACTTAATTCCTTTTAGAGAAAAGCTCACCCTTGTGGCCAAGGTCCTTTGATAGGCTTGGGAATCTTCAATAAGTAGATAAAATAAATGATGTTGGCCATAAAATACACATGAGACAATCTGCCTAGGTCTTACACGTGTTTTCCAGAGTCTTCACAACTCCAACCTTTTAGAGACATGAATGTTCTCAAAATTACCATCTTTTAGATCACTTTCTTTTATCTGTCATAAAATATTTCCTTTGAGCACCCTTGTGTTGATGTACTAAAGTTTGGTTTATTCTAACTTATACATCAGGGATTATGTACTCTCTGATCTTATCTTCTTTTATCATTTACCTTATAGGAGAAATTTTACCATTCCTATCACATATGAGTATGTACCAACACACACCACACATATACTCACATGCACAAATTACACTGCAACAGAACTGTCAATGTATTGGTCTTTCTACTCCTTGAGACCATAAGATAAGATGATGTTAGGCAAAATGAACCCCAAGATAAGGACACAGTGGTTTTTTCTTTCTTGCTATTGTTTCTAACATTGTTAGAATTGTTTTGTAACTCCCCCATGGTATAACCCCTGTTTTCACTGTATTTGATGATGGTATAATTTGAGGAGAGGAAGGGAAAAAACAAATTGTTTAAATAGGGATACAGGTGGACCCATTACAACAACGAGATGTACAAAATGTTATTTTGAAAAACGAACTTTACAACTTTGGCAGGTTGGGGCAGGGGAGAGTAGTCATGGAGACAGGCGGACAGGGATGGTAGGGGAAAAACAAAGGAGGAAGCAACAATGCTTGATAAGAAATGTACTTATTACCTTGCTCATGTAATTGTAACCCCTCTGCATGGTATTTTCACAATAAAAACAAACTTATTATAAAAAGAATAGTGTTGACCATTTTTGTATGCAAAATATTTCTCCTAGTTGTTTCATAAGGACATATTTAAATTAATGTGCAAATACATAAGCATGTAAATGAATTCTCACTTCTGCCTTTGGACCCTGTTAAGAGTCATAATCTGTGAAGTCAGGCATAGATTAATATTTGGTAAGGAATATCAGAATTAACTCGTCTGCTATTTTATACTAAAAGATGATGCTATTCTTGACCTTTTTTTAGAAGCTTCCTTTACAGAAGTAATTCAAGATTAATGGAATGCTTTTCTGCCAGCTTACATCATAAAGGAAACAAGAATGATTTATAAAATTTTTATCCCCGTACTAACAAGGCATCTTAAAATGAGATCAAACATGAAGGCATTTCTTGATGATGATGAGTGTAGGTGAAGTGGGTGATCCAGGTTTCTGTAATTCAGCCTCTCCCCAGCATAAAATGGTCTCATCCTTCTCGGAAACTACATCCCCAGTCTCACCGGGGGTTCCCCTGGAGACGTACCCCTATGCACACACATGCATTATGAAGGCTCTACTCCATTCTGTTGTCAGATGGGTTTGTGGTTAGCTATTTTGGTCTTAGTGGAAGGAAAAAAAAACTCGTTTGGTGTGTGATCTCATACACAAATAGCTAGTTACTTATGGCAGACTTTCCTCTACCTCAGCTTATAAAACCACACTCCTCAGAGATTTCATTTTGGCTTTCAATATATTGTCAAAAGCACAAGGAATCACATGGTAAAGAAACTTTCTCTCTGTCATAATATATGGAAGTTCTCTTACTACTTATCAAGCCATGCAAGGTACACATGACTAGGTTACATTAGCACTTGTCTTTGAAGAATTCTGAAACAATGCTACATTTGTGTGTGTTTCTTCAAGTCTGTGAACAGGAATTGAGAGAAAGGCTGTTTTCTTCTCTTTTGTTGCTGTCATTTCCAATCAATGGGACCCATCATGGACTTCTCTGTTGCAGAATCATGAGTGTGGTTCAGGTAGGACTAATTAAGACACAGGGTGAGATCTATCCTATATAATGCTGCTATTCGATCTTAGTCTTATCTCTAAGTCTAAGATGGTCTTGTATGTGTGCTCAATCGATAATAAGCATTGCTATCACATCTCAGCCTCATGCGTCTCACTTGACTTACATGCTCACCCCCCCTTGATAAAACCTACCTGGTTTTATGTGTTGTACTGGAGTTGAGCTCTTTGAACTCGCATTTTATATTGCCACGTAAACATGCCTTTGTGATATTTGCCCCTTTCTTGCTCACCTCTGCAGACTCAACTGTGATTTTCCTCCCTTTCATTTGTGTACCATCGTAGAGAACTATCTGTTTGCAAGATGATACTAGATCATGTGTGTTTATATGATGTTAGTCCTGGTGCCTGAACTTACACACACATACACACACACATACACACACACACAATCTTAACTAGTATCTTAAAGCCTAATTATGGTCCAAGAGAGATCAGTTGCACATAGGAGAATACTAAGAGGAAGAAACTAGAAAATATAGTATCTCTAATCAAGCAACAGCAACAAGGAGTATATCTACCATATATTGGTAGTCGCTGCATTTCAGGTATAGGGCTGAGCTTTTACTTGAATTCATACTTTCATCTTTGGCAGAACTTTGAGTTATACTCAATCCTATCTTAACCATGTGGAAACTCCATTTCAGAGAAAGAAAAACAAAGCAAAAATTCCCTTTGATTGGTAGAGTTGGGATTTGATCAAGGTTTATATGCAGCAAAAACACCAGTGTGTTTTTTGTTACAGGAAAACAATAACTTACCTTGTGTTCGTAACTTATAAAATGTGTTGCTTAATTTTCTTCCAACTCACATGGTGAAATCAAAAAGAACTGCATCTGACATCTATTACATATGGGAATATTGTGATTTAAAAAGACAGAGAACTTACAGCCAGGTAAAATGGTCCATTCACTCACTAAAGTGCCATGCAGATGCTTAAGAATGATGACATAAAGCCTATTCTGACATTGAGAAATGTACTCCTTGTATGGTTGGTTGAAATAGAACATTATATATGGTACATTCCCATATAAATAAGCACACATTGTTTCTATAACCAGGAACATGTAGTTATGCTGAGTTTTGAAAATCAAAATAAACTCCTTTCCATACATCAGCCAAACCAAAGCAAAATATCCTACTATATTAGATGTTTAATGACCTTGTACTAACACTAAAGCTCCATGAGTCCTTTGATCCCATCTTTCATGTTTCCCTCAGCACCTAGCAGAATGCATTTGCATGAAAAAATATTTTATTCGATTGCATTAAAACAGAAAGTATGGATGGGTATATACACAATATAATATGATTTAGTAGCTGAAAGGAAAAATGTAACCCAGGCAGAAAGTAACCCAAAACAAAGTAACCCAAAAGACCACATGGACAGAAGTCAAGCAGAAGGAAAGATTTCTTGCCAGCAGAGCTGACAAGGACAAGTGCTCATGAGGAAAGAGAGAAAATAGTGCCATCTGGCTCCTTGGAGGCCCCTTTTATATGAGGGGAGGGGGGCAGAAGTGGTCGGTGCCCTAACTACTGCGCAGGTCTGCGCAGGCGCTGCCATCCGAGGGCGGAGATTAGGTCTGCGAGGGGGCCTTTCCTTCCATCTCCCCACTTTTTGGCTTACTATGTACAGTACTGGGCAGGGAATATGGGTGAAGATCTTGTCTTCTAGAGCTACTTCCTGCTGAGAGGGGGTGCCAGGTACGGTACATGAAGTGATGGTGTGGTGGTTATGAATATGTTTTTTGTCATATAAACCCATCATATAAACCCATGTGTCTTCAAGTTCACTTACGTTCAGTAAGAATTTGCTCATCTAATAACTGTTTCATTTTTGAAGATGGTTCTTTTTGTTTTTTGTTTTGCTGGTCTTGGGGCTTGAACTCAGACTGGAGGCTTTCCCTTAGTCAATTTGTGCTCAAGGCTAGCAAGGGCTCTACCACTTGAGCCACAGTGCCACTTCTGGCTTTTTCTGAGTAGTTTGTTGGAGATTAGAATCTCAGGGAAAAACCTCTTGTATCCATATCTTGGGGTTTATTTCACTTACATCATCTTATATGGTCATATGTACATAGCGTTTGAGCTTTTCTGCTCATCTGATAAGATTATCCTAGATGTATACAAATTATTGCAAATAAGGGAAACCATGGGACCTATATTCTTTGGGTCTGGCTCACTTCAATTAACATGATTTTCTTTGTCGTTGTTGTTTTTAATGTGCTATGTGAGTTTTTCTTTTTTTTTGGTTTCTTTTGAATGTTCTTCCCCCTATGGTATACCTACTGTTGTCACTATATTTGATTTTGGCACCCTGCATCTTGTATATACGTTTATCTAATTTGGGGAGGCGAAGGGGAATAACAAAATGTTGAAACAAGGACACAGAATGACCTGTTGTAACAATGGTACTCACAAGACACTGTGTGGGAAATGAACTTTACAACTTTAGGGGCCGGGGAGGAGTAGGGGAGGTGGGGGAAAGAAGGGATAATAGGAGAAAAACAAAGGAGTGGGTAACAATGCTTGAAAAGAAATGTACTCTTTTCCTTACTCATGTAAACTGTAGCCCCTCTGTACAGCATCTTTACAATAAAATAATAATAATAATAATAAAAGAATCTCAGGGACTTTCCTGCCCGGACTGGCTTCAAACTAAAATCCTCAAATCTCAGTCTCCTGGGTAGCTAGGATTACAGGTATGAACCACTGGTACCCAGTTAATGGTTCTTGATGTAAATAAGTGACAGAAATTACTCAAAGTCCCGAGTTCCCACCTACCTCCACTGAAGAGAACAAATCCTCCTACCAATATGCCAGTGTAGATGCCAGATGCGAATGCTCCATTTCTCTGATATTCTAGTGGTGCAGTTTTTTCCCTGTGCCTCTGGCTGGTGGTCAGAGGATCCCAGAAGCTTACAGCATACACAGCTCTTTTGCTCCACCGAACTCTGTCCTGGCCCCCTGCTTTCTGAGTCCTTCCTCCTGCACTTTCAAAGTGGGTGAGAATAAACTTTGTTTTAGCTGTCCTTGGGCAATGTAATACTCTGATTAATAAACCAGGAAAAAAGACCTTTCTTGGAGATAAATGAAGAGCAAAACTCTCACAGGGTTTTTTTTTCCGAGCATCTAAAGGCAGTGGAATAAAGGGAGAAGAGAAATCTAAGGCAATAATTTAAGTAAGAAATCATATCTTATTAACAACTTGTTAGTGAGACCTCCCACACCCAGAGAGAAATTACCAACTAATAGGAACAGGAGAAATATTGGGAAATAGCAGATGGCTTAAGCCAAAAGAGAAAAAAATAGAAGAAACAGAAGTGAGCATTAGATGAGATGTACTTATCAGTTATAGACAAAATAACTTGAACGATTCTGAACCAACAAGAAGTACTAAGAGTAGTCAAAGCTTTTTTATTAGCAAATATCTTGTGGCAAATATATACTACTCCCCAAATCCCTTTTGGCTATGTTAAACTCCCTAAGGCAGGGACTTAAATAGTGCTCTCTGGCTTTTAAATCTTACCTCATCCTCTTCTGGATTGTAAAAGAAAAGAAATACAGTGCATGGTATGATTTCTGGCCTAGAAATGCTTCTAAGACACCTTGTACTCACTTTGATCTTTTCTATTCATCATTTTTATTTTCTAAGAGTCTAGTCCATATTATCTGTCTGTCTGTCTGTCTGCCTGTCTATCTATCTATCTATCTACCTACCTACCTACCTACCTACCTACCTACCTACCTACCTACCTACCTACCTACCTTTAGTTGTACAAAGGTGTTTCAACTGAACATGACAATTTATAAGTACAATGTGTCTTGAGTAGTGACCAATGTTACCTTTCCATCATTCTCTCCCATCTTTCCCAGCCCCACCCATCCTTCCAAGTTACCTGGTTCCTTTGTCACATGTGTACTGTG
Source organism: Dipodomys spectabilis (assembly GCF_019054845.1). NCBI lineage: Eukaryota > Metazoa > Chordata > Mammalia > Rodentia > Heteromyidae > Dipodomys > Dipodomys spectabilis. Next base: position 11,497,155 of record NW_024870950.1, read on the forward strand.
TCTATTCCTCATCTTTAAATACCTGGTCACTTTTGCTCTTAATGTTTGTTATACCAGAATGGTGCACATACCAGCATTCTGGCTTTGCCTTGAATTCCTTTGTATTTGACTTTGCTAAGCTTGCAAATGCCAGTTTAGGCACATTCAGTAGGAATGCAAACAGACATTAGGATTTTTATTGATCAAAAGGAACATGTTTAAACAATTCTCAATAGATTTGCAAATGAGAGAACCCCACATTAGCTGCTCATTCCTGGAGTATTTCCTTGTCTTTAATTGCTGACTGCTCCCTCCTCACATTCCCTTTCTCCTTCAGCGACGTTGCAGCTGCTTCCCTCCTGTGTTTGTCTCTTCCAGAGCAAGGCATTAACTTGGCATTCTCATCTTCTTAAAAAGTGCTTATGATTGACAAAAACTTATGAAATAGTACCAAATTAGAAGAAAATTAGGACCAAGAATAAGGAAGAGCTAAGCAGTATTTGAGAGAGAGATTTGTCTTTGTGGGCTAACAGTGTAATTGGCTGGTTAACTGTATTATAAACAGTTTTGACTTTCTGCCCCGCCCTTCTCTTCTTCTCCCCCTCCCCCACCTCTCTGCTTCTGATGTTTTTCCTTTCCCATTTTCCTTAATTCCTACAAAACTTGAACAGGTACAACTCATGCCATTGACTTTGTAAAACTTTATGTTTGAGACATTTTCTGCTGGTTAATTTTTAAATGGGTATCATGAATATTGAAGGCACTGATCTTTTCAAGATAAGGAAACCTTTAATTGGAGAAAAACTTTCCTTGTTCTATTTCACTGAGAGTGATTTTTTGGCTCCTCTAATCACTATTCCATTCTCTTTACCTAATAAGAAGACATTCCATCAAAATAGCTAAGAAATTGAACACTTTGATCTTCCCTTGTAGTAATTCATTTTAAATGATCATAATTTGCACATATATATACATATTTTAGTATACCATTGAATGGCTTCATATATACACTGCTTGTAGTCATTGTCTGAATTTAGAGCTAATAGTTTCTTTCAAAGTGGATTTTGACACACTGGTATAATCCCAGGTTTTTCCAGATGTGGATATAGGAGGATTGTGGTTTGAGGCCAGACTCTGCTAAAGCATGAGCTGCTATCTGAAGAATAAGCTACAGTGAAAGGAAGATGGATGAGAATATACACCTCAAGTGGTAGAGTGGTGCCAAGCAAGAGTGGGGGAGATCCTCAGTTCAATCCTCGGTACTGCAAAAAAAAAGAATCAATAAAAAGAAGAAGAAAAGTGAATCCTTCCATCTGCAGATTTTGAGATTTCAGCTCTGCAGAATGATGTTAGAAAATCTTCCCTGTGAAGAAAGCATGCTCCTTTAATTCTTTGTGAAGAACCTAGAATTCTAAAGCTAAAGGAAGCCTTATACAGGCCTTATTTTTTGAAATAGCACCTGGGTAAATAAAGGAAATTCATTTGGGATATAATGATTAGTCAGCTACATTTTCCTGGACTGAACTTAAGTTACATTACCAGGGCCTTTTAAAATTCTTTATCTACCCCCTGAGTCCCAGTCCAAAATAGAACTCACCAGCAGACAGAGCCAATGCATCACTTACAGAACTTACCCATTCATTTATTTATTCTCATTGCATGAGCAGCAGCTTGGTTGACAAATGCCTGCATAACGGTTAATTAAAACAGCTTTTAGACATTATATTTTTTCAATTAAGATGCAATTCACTAAGCCAATCAATTACAGGTTATTATAAAATTTCAAAGGTGACTTAAAACATGCAATAACCTGGAATTAAGAAATTGTAATTTGCTTGAGAGGGCCACCTTTACTTGAAAGTGTCAACCAGCAGCAAACTCTATATGATCTCCAGAAAGTATTTTAACTGCACTTGCTCCCTCCCTGCATCTGAGTAATCCATTAAAATATATTGAGGGCAATTTAGAAATACCTTCTCAGGTTGCCCCTGCACAATTCAACTCTTCAGTGATTTATTCTGCTCTGAGATAAACACAGATTGAGAACAGCTAAGGCCCCTTTGTGTATGTGTCATTGGGGAGTCTTGCCATTTTTTGGCTCTGCAAATGTACCCCAGATGTACCCAGATGTGGCCCTGGGCATTACTCTTGGGCATTCTTCTGGACAGAAGCTTAAAGTGGAAAACAAAAACAAAAACACAAAACAAAAAATCTTTCATTAGGAACGAGCTGTGGGTGTTACTCTAAAGGAGCAAGATTAATTATGACTGTGAGTTGACCCAAAGGTCAGCCAGGGGCCTGTCTTTCCCATTACCTCTCTTTTTCCTACAGGTCTAATCACTTCAGTTTCCAAAGAGCCCTTGGTGTGAGGAGTTCCTGCTTTAAATGTTGTAATACATCAAGCCAAAGGTGCGTCTCAAGAAATGTGCTTTGAAGGCTGTTCCAATTTAGCTGCTGGAAATTTATTATTTAAAGGAAATGCTGGGACACACAATATTTTAGTATCTTAAAAAATGCAGGAGGGCTAACTTAGAGGGCAAAGACAGGGGAGGGAAGAGATACAATCCTCTTCATCAGTTGATATTGGAAGTGGCCTCCCTGGTATAGCCGAAGAAGATGGAAGTACAGAGAAAACAAAAACAAAAACAGGAGCGCAGAGGTAAAGCTGCTGCTTTCCTGGTGTCACCCACTCTCAGGGGACATTTGCAGCAGAAGTCTGGATAGCACTCGTGACTTTATGAACCTTGATAAAGGCATCTGCTCATCTGCTTCACAGACAACTCAACGGAGGTATCTTCCTGCTTAGAGCATTAGCAAAGGCAGTAGGCTTGATCCCCTGTTCATTTTCCATCCTATGGACAAATACAGCATGGCTGATTATTATCTCTGTCCTCTCCCCAGAGATCCCCTAAAGGATGAAACAATGAGTGTACTCAGCTTGCAAAACAAGGAACTCTACAGAAGTCATGCCTTAGGAAGAAATCTGCAGTTCTAAACAGCACATTTGGAGATGGAAGACAGCCTTCACTTCCTCATTCTCCTGGGCACGCACTCAGGGGGAATCTTACATTGTCTGTGCTTTAGTGACCTGACTAGTTAAGGACAGATACTCTGCCTCAGGTGATCTGGACAAATCAATGACGCCATGATGTAACTGGCTTGGGAGAGCACTGGCGCAAATGGTAGGCTCAATGTGGGTCAATTTCCCTCTCCTTGCCGATGCTTCCCCAGACGGTTTCATTTTCTTCCATCTCCCTTTTTGTTCTACAGCCCCTGACAATTGGCTGATGCTTTCAAGAATGGAGTAGTGTATTTCATTTGGATTTTGAGAAAGAATGCATACATGTAATAGAAAGAATGCATCCCCAGGCCCTTTTGTAGGACTTCCAGTCTGATGATGTTGACTTTCTTCTTGCTTTCCTCTTGTGAAGGGAGATTCCTCCCCTTGTTCCCTGAAGCCCCCAACAAGGGAACAGTGGTGTTGCCAACAGCACCATAACACTCTAAAAGGCATTCATATATATATATATATATATATATATATATATGTACATCTATATATGTATATATATTATAAAGATTCTGTACAGAGGGGTTACAGTTACATGAGTAAGGTAATTACATTTCCTATCTAGCATTGTTACTTCCTCCTTTGTTTTTCCCCTACCATCCCTACCCACCCCAACTCCCCAGCTCCTCCCTCCCCCTGCAAAGTTGTAAAGTTCGTTTTCAACATAGTGTCTTGTACATCTCATTGTTACAATGAGTCAACCTGTATCCATATTTCAACATTTTGTTATTTCTCATCCCCTCCCCATATTAGAAAAATGTCTATACAAGATGTAGGGCACCGGAATCAAATACAGTGAAAACAGGGTTATACCATGGGGGAAGAAAATACAAAAGAAATTTTTAAAAATCACATAATATATTATAGGCACATTAAAACAACAGCAACAAAGATAAAACCTCTTGTGTCCCTATCTTGGGGTTCATTTCACTTAGCATTATCTTATATGGTCATGTACATAGCTTTTGACATTTTCTGCTTGTCCTAGACATATACTAGTTATTGCAGATAAGGGAAACCATGGGATTATGTTTTTTGGGCCTGGCTTACTTCACTTAATATAAGTTTTTCCAAGTCTTTGCATTTCCTAACAAATGGGGCCCTGTCATTCTTTCTGATGGAGGCATAGAATTCCATTATATATATATATATATATATATATATATATATATATATATATATAACTGATCCATATATATTTATATAATTTTCTTGATCCATTCATCTACTGAGGGGCGTATCTTAGCTATGGTGAATAATGCTGAAATAAACATAGTTATGCTGGTAGCTTTAGTATGGCATTGTTTGTGATCCTTTGGGTAAATGCCCAAAAGTGGGATTGCTGGGTCATAGGAGAGCTCTATGTGGAGTCTTTTGAGGAACCTCCATACTACTTTCCAAAGTGGATGAACAAGTTTACACTCCCACCAGTAATGCAGTAGATTCCCATAAAAGACTTTCTTTAACTGCTACCATTTCTTTGGCTGTTTCTTTAACAAGTGCCCACAGAGGACTTGCTCTACATCTTCAGTTGAGCCCTTGCTCTTCAAGTCAGCATCACTTTCATCTACCCTATTCCCGAAGCACAGGTCTTTTCTCCCATGTCTCCTTGTTCCTTTTTAACTCCAACAAACTTTCTCCTGCCCCAGGCAGGAGATGATTTAGGCAAATCATCTTTTACAGCACTGCTGACCCCCTATCCACACTAATTAGAGCAAGGCTGATATTTTCTGAGGATGTTAAGTATCGATTATCTTTTCCCCAAGCATGGAGGCATATCCGGTGAGCCCCTTCAACCCTGCCAAGACCTGTGAATCTTCACTGAAGATCCTTAGTCTTTCTAAACATCATCTTTCCCCCTTTAAATTTAAATTCGCACTAATGGCAGGTCTTCTCTAGGACTCTGTTAAGGAGGGAAGCATTTTAGCACATGGAAATTAGAGTGAGACTGTGATCACTGCTAGTGTTTTGTCTTTTAAAAAGTGCTCACCTTTAATTCATAGTCCAGCAGTGTGTCCAATATCACAGGTAAAAGGCAGAGCTGAATTTGGTCCCAGCTTGTCGAGTGACAAGTAAATATGAGCAACTCAACATCGTTCCTGGGACTCTGTTTTCTTTATTTTCCATAGACGAGGGGAGTAAAACCATAGCCCTTTCTAAAGAGTTAAATGTGAGCACTGACTTGTGTGGTTTTCTCGAGTTATTGCTACATCATCAGTTGCATCTCTGCTAGTCTTACCGGCAGGGGCTGGGGGTGGGGGGATGAAGCAAGTTATCTCATGGCCTAGCTTGGTGACTGCTAATGGAAGGGACGAGGTTCCTTATTCATGATAGAAAGGAGACTGCATGATTGTCTAGGTAAAGAAGAGCATTCCCAAGACGTCTGGAATGGTTATGTGTACTCTTGCCTCCATGAACATTTCTCCCCCTTCTTTCTTTCTTAAATCTCTTAGCATCATCTTATATGGTCACATGTACATAGTTATTGAGCTATTCTGCTCATCTGCTAGGACTCTCCTGGACACATACTAATTATTACAAATAAGGGGAAACATGGGATATATGTTTCTTGGGGTCTGGCTTACTTAGTATAATTTTTCCAAGTCTTTCCATTTCCTTATGAATGGGATAATGCCATTTTTTTCCCGATGGAAGCATAGTATTCCATTGTGTATTTATTCCACATTTTCTTGATCCATTCATTTACTGAGGGGCATCTGGGTTGGTTCCATATCTTAGCTATGGTAAATAGTGCTAAGATGATGCCAGGCAAAATGAACCCCAAGACATGGAAACAAGTGGTTTTTCTTTGTTGTTGTTATTCTCAATGTACTGCATGATTTCTTTTTTCTCCCCTCCCCCACCCCCATGGCTTATTCCCTGTTGTCACTGCATTTGATTTTGGTACTCTGGGTATCATATAAAAATTTATCTGAATTAGGGAAGAGAAGTGAACAACAAAATGATGAGACCAAGGACAAAGGGTAAGCCATGCAACAGCAATATATTCACAAAACACTATGTTGGAAATGAGCTGTACAACTTGGGGGCAGGGGATTGGGAGGGAAAGTAGGAGAAAAATGAGGGAGGGGGTAACAAGTTCAACAAGAAATGTACTCACTACTTTGTGTATGTAACTGTAACCCCTTTGTACATCACCTTGACAATAAAATTAAATTAAAAATGATGAAAGAAAATTTCCCAGTACCTGGGGAAGCATTTAGCAGAAATTTCTCTCTACTACCAATGACACATACCAGTGATGTAATTTTTTTCTCCTGGTTTGTTGTGTGGTTAGTGCTTAATGTAGACAGGCTCAGTGTTGGTGAAATACACATACTGCCTGAAGGTGTAGCATCAAGGGGTCTTCCCAATGTATTCTCAGACATTCAGACATCTATAAAGCAATATGAACTATTTAGACCAAAGTTTCACCTTAGACAAAGTTCCTAGCTCATATAGAGACCGAGTGTCTCATGCATATGAATTAATTGGTGATTTCAGTTCATACAGCTTTTACAGTAGGATCTGGGTTTTTTAAGCTTCAGTTTTGAGTCCAATCTTTCCCACTGTTTCCATGAGATGAACAAAAGGTCCCAGAACTAGTGTTATAGTTAATGGACTGGATCATGAATGAATTTGATAGAATAATTAAAATAAAGTATCAAAAAATCCCTCCCTCTACTATGTGTCATTTTTCTTCCACTTTCTAGTAAAAAATATTCTGATTGAAAGTATAAGTAAAGCACTCTGGCACTGGAAAGATTGATATGCAGAAACTTTAAGAATCTTTCTGATTTTAGGTACCTTTCTGACTCCTTGCTCTCATTTTGTGTATGAGGGGACTAGGGCTGAGGGAATGAGATACCTGCTTGCCCGTTGGAAGGACAAGTGGTAGATCTAGTTCAGATTCAAGATAATCCTCTGGCTCAGCTTATGAGGTGTTCACTTTTTGAAGGTGTCTTCCCTCTATACAGGTTCGTAGGTGGTATGATGATAGGCTTCAGGATCCTTTGGATGCTGGCTCTAGTCTGAATTTCTCTGACATCTGTAGTATCTCTCTAAGCCTGCCATCTCTCCACACTGCTGACCCCCTCCCCATCTTGACAGCCAAAGTGACATCGTTTGTCTCATGAAGCTACTGTAGCTGTGAGAAGTGAGAGCATTTGTGGAAGTGTGCTCTCTAGTTTGGGCACACATTGCTTCCCACCCACATTGTATGCACTTCTTTCCCTTTGGAAAATCCTTTGGATACGTAAAGCAAAACTTTCCCTCTTTCTCAGCCTAGGATGCCCAGACCTAAGCAGCTGACAACTTGTATGACTTTGATGTTCAATAAAGTTGCACATAGAAAATTTATCACCCACATGTGACAAATGAGCCTTCTCCCTTTTCATTAAGCGGTGGCAGGCTATATATTGAAATTACAACCTCTCATCTCTCTTGATGACCTTTGAGCTATCGATCCTTGTAATTTTCTGAAATGAATATTCTAGCGATAGGACATGGACCTGCCAATTCCAGAGATCAATACCATCCTTTTTGGTGGTCATTACAGGAACTTGTTATAGTAGCTCTCAAATAGATGACCGAGTCAGAGGGAAGCCATTCATTCTGTCCAGTATAAACAGACCTCAGCATTTTTGTTGAAAAATGTGACTGTCTCACAGAATCACTTTCTTTACTGAGTAGTTCATATTGGGAAAGATATGATGTTCCAGACACAAGTTTTCTTTTAATTTCTCTATATACTAACATGCCAAACACATTACCAAGGAAATATGTACACAAACTACATGTGTTACATACATTATATCAACATATACCTATATATGTACTTATTTGTATGTGTGTGCACATATACATAAATGGAATCACTAATTGGCAGAGATAACACAACAACATGCTAATTGGCAGAGATAACACAACATGAATAATTAGCAAATAACCAAATGTGATCTATAGCAATATGATCTATAGAGTTAACATGCTATGAGAACTAGAAAAGAATTGGAGATGGTGGTGTACATACTCAGGATACTGAGACAGAAAGTGCTTCAGTTTGAGAGCAGCTTGGGCCATAAATCCCTCTCTTTAGGAGAAAGAAAGAGACAGACAGACAGACACACACACACACACACACACACACACACACACACACACAGAGGCAGACACAGAGACACATAAACAGACTGACAAACAGATACACAAAAGGAGAGCCAGGAAGAGAGAAGTAGGAAAAAACGCCAATATTCCCTTGTGGAAAGAAAATGCCAATACTGCTTTGTATAAGCTGATATAACTTCGTAGAGTTTGAGGTTTCTAAAGGTCTTTGAAAAAGACAGATGATATTGATGAGAGAGGCAAAAAGTATAAGCAAATTGCATGTCTATAAGTAGTAGACAGGTTTTATATTCAGACATGCACACTGTGATTTAGGACTAGGTCTTATATTTTTATTTTCCTGTTACCTTGTGGTAGGATGTAGAGGTAATGTTTGAAAGTTGGTCAAATGACATTAACAGTGGGTAGATTAAATAGATTATGAGGACAACTAGTCTCCCAAAATAACTTAATAATCCAATTCTCAGTAAGTTTAGAACAAGTAGTGGGAGATAAGGGTATAGATGTAGAGATAGATAGATAGATAGGTAGATAGATACATAGGTCGAAAGATAGATAGATAGAAAGATAGATATCATTTCTCCTGCACTGCTACATTGACTATTTGTCAAATTTCTTAAATATTGTGTTAATGATTGACCTTAGGAATACAGGCTAGTTAAAAAGAACTATACTTCATTCTATTTAAAACATGGTTTAAAATTCATTCTTGGTCTGTGGCGAGGAAGTTTATGAGATGGATTATCTGCTTCTGAGGGTACAAGTCTGATTCTGAGCTGTAAAATCTGATGTGTGGGGTCCACTAATTTAGAAGAGCCTTCCTCTCGTTCTGACTGTATGATGTTAATAGTCTTTGTGACTGTTGCCAACAGTGCTCTCCCCCAAGCTTGAAACTATTCTACCAGGTAGAGTAAGGTGGCATGATGGTAGAGGAAGGCTGAAGGACAGCTCCACGCATAGGCATTAACGTTAGAGCTGTGTTCTCACAAAACTGCTCGGCTGGAGCCCAGCCCCTGAACTGGGAAAAATGTGAAAGATCTGAATGATAACGGAGAGTAGAAAGAATAGATGAATGGAGAACAAGAATTTCTATGCTAGCAGAAATCTGATTTGTCTAACTTAAGGGGAATGTATACATCCTCTTTCACATTATGAAAGATTCTAAGATTACAACCAAATGTCTTCTGCAACTTCAAGAACATGGTTTACTCCCTTTCTTTTCCTTCACGTTATCTTCCCCCTTTCTTCCTCTACACTCATGTCATAATGTTCCTTCTCTTAGTAAATTGCTCTTGGTCTTTCCTCTAGTAGCCAGACATCCTTCAGGTAGCTACAAATGAGAGACATGGGAATATTTAGCTACAGGCTTCCATCAGCTTAGTTTTCTGAGACTGAAGGAAGTAGAGATCTTCTGTAGTCAAGGTACAATTGGCAGAGGAGGTGTCTAGGCCACTTTGGGGACAGGCATTTTGCATAGTCACTTGGCCACAAGGGTAAGAGAGACTGAGTGTGCAGACCTGCTGACTCAGTAGGACAGATAGAGTGGCTGCCACTCTGAAAAGATCCACAATGAAGAGAGTAGAGGCAGGTTCTAAGGGGGAATGTCCCAACTAGAGGAGCCTCCTAAGACCTGAGTCACTAAGGAAACAACCAATTTAGAAGTGGGGAAAGGAGGTATCTCGACATTGAAGAGAATAACGTTCCCAGAGGCTTCATGCAGTGCATAGAAGTAGAATATATCAATAAATAAAATAAAATAAAGCTCTAGTTATAACCATAGCAATCTAGCATGTAATAGTATGATCCAGCGCTATAGTGAAGCAAAAGTAGGCACTTTTGGAAAGCTATGTAACCCATCCTTACTACCAACTTTTCTTTAAAATTTTTTAAAGGCCCAAGTTAACAGAACTGAAAAAGGGGAGCAAGAAAATGTTTCTGGTCTTGGAGGCTCTATAACATTACCTCAAATGAGCAGCGGAAATGGAAAGTCATACGTTGAGAATGACATTCAAAATTGTGGAGATGAGATTTTATGGATTGAATGTTGTCAGGAGGAGCACTTGACTCAAAACTCAGTTCTCCGGAAATGCTTATTAAAGGACTAAATTAATGATAAATGAATCAATGGATGCATATTCATTCATTCAGCACTTTTTACTTATAAACCTTCATTATTAATTCACATGATATATTATGTCTGCTTGAGTCCTTGAGGAATTAGACAAATCAATATGTTCCTCATCTCATTTCTAGAAAGCTTTCCACCAGAATGAGTATGGGAGGGGAATCTTTTCCCTGAGCTCTCTCCACCCATCCCCAACCACAGATATCACTTCTTAAAGGAATTTTCAATCTCTGCTTTTCCTTACCCCCAATTCTATTGCCTGACAAAGAAAAAGAAAACTTTCTGTGAATTATAATACATTTTCTTTTAATATAAGACAGTGAAAATGAAGCTTTGTAGTGGTCGCTTCATTTGGAGGGCATTATTTTTAGCCTTGCAGTGGACCAGTGGCACGAAAACAATTAGGATCTTTTGTCAAGTTAATTAAATTTTACTAAGTGTAGTAATCTCAGTGGGCTTCGTACACCAGAGGTAAAACTAATTAAAACGCAAATTCTTCCTAGTCTAATAAGGAGTTCTAACTTGGGTAGCAGAGGAATGCTGTGCATACTGAGAGATATTCAAAACTAATTTATAACGAGATGAGGGCAAACCCTTAAATGGCTCCGTTCTGCTGAAGGCTCACTTGAGAACACCAATAAGTATGTTAAATTGGAAGCGACCACTTAAAGAAAAGAAAGCAGGCTGGCAAAATTTGCTGGCATGGAAAAAAAATGGACTCGATTTAGATGGTGAGGATGGGGCAGCCGGTTGAAATGAGGTAGCTAGTTTTCACCTTAACAAAAAAATAAATGCTATTTTCTCCCCAGGTTTTCTCTGTTCATTACATTCTCTAAGAACAAGTCTGAACTAATAGAGATTGCTTCTCCTGTAGTAGTATTCATCTTTAGAATGCTACCTAGTGCAAGAATGTTAAGCTGACAAAGATTCAGGTTAGAAATTCATCTACACCAAGTCTCTGATGACACCAACAGCTCCCTTTTGTTTTTGAAGATGAGACCATGGAAAGACTAAACAAAAAATCCTTCTACAGATTCACTGGGTTATAAAGACAGAAATCCAAAATGGCACCGTCTTAATCCTTTCATTAGAACCTATGGATACCATTTTCTACTTTCTGTCAGATGTGTATGCATTTCAGATTTGCGGCTGAGAAATTTGAAATGATTGTTGAATCACCATGGGCAGTCTTCATGCCAACTTGGGCACACGTCAACTGACAGGCTATTACTCTCCCATTGATTGAAAGTGGCATCTACCTGCTGACACATTCCTCCTTTCTCTGTCTCATTTCACAGCCTGTGGGCTGGCTTTGGAATCTGATATCCTACTGATTTTGGCATGGGCTGCCCATACCCTTCTAATCATCAAGTCAAATGGCTTCTCTTTGTTTTTGCCTCTTTCCATTAGGTTGAATCATTTGTCACATTGAGTACCCATGCCTCCTAAGCCATTTCCTTTCATAATACTGCTGTGAACACAGAATCACTGAAGACAAGCAATGTGAAATTCCTCATGAGATGCTGATTTCCTGTCTACTTTAAAAAAAAAATTTAATACACAAGGATGCTTCCTGAAAACATAAAGGTAGATGCCATACTACTTGAGCATCTATAGCAACACTAAAATATTTACTTTTTCCTATAATATTTCATTGTTTATATTATACAACAATTCATGCTCATTTTCAAACATTGAGGGAAAATAAAAAGATAAAAGGAAAAGACAAAGCTGAGCGTAATTACAGTGATTATTTTCTTCTTATATTCTCTTTGATTTTCCTCTTACTGCCTCAATACATTCTCATTTTTGCCATGGGACACTCTAGCCTGTCACTAAGAGTATTTCCATTAGCAATTCAATATAGTGGGAAGAACATGGACCTTTAATTTGGCACCTCAGAGTTTAAGTACAAGTTTTATCTTGCATTGACTATGTAATGTTAGGTAAGTCTTTACATGTATCTTTTTAGTTTAGGTTCCTTGACTGTAAAATCCTCATTAACTGTATCATGAACCTGATAGTAGGATGAAACTGGCTAATGCTTAAAACTTGCCTAGAGTCGTTTTGGATTTTATATTGTCATATTAAATATTGTGTCTACTGGTTATACAATGTTTCATCATGTAGATATTCTATAAATTACTTAAATTTATCATTATTACACTTTCATTTTTTCTTTCATTTCCCAGTATCAAGAATTCTAAAATGTGTATCTTTTTTTAAATTATACTATTTGCTGTTCTTTTCTTTTCTTTCCTTTTTCTTTTTCTTTTTTTTTTTGCAACAATGAGATGTACAAATCATTATGTTGAAAAACTAACTTTACAACTTTGGCGGGGGAGGAGGGAGAGGAAGGAGAGGGTGAGTAGGGGGGGGGTGGGAGATGGGAAGGGATAGAAAGGGGAAACAAAGGAGGAGGCAACAATGCTTGATAAGAAATGTACTCATTATCTTGCCCATGTAATTGTAACCCCTCTGTACGGTATTTTCACGATAAAATTTTTTTTAAAAAAAGAGTACAATTCTTTTTGAACCGTGTCTCCCCTTCCCTCACTCTCTCCCAGTTTTCCCCTCCCATCTCCACCCACAGATGTATAATTCATTTTCCATGTGGTGTCTAGAGAGGACCACTTCTGTATTTGTTTACCTTTTGGTCCACCTTTTCTGTGTTCCCCTTTTTCCTTCTAAATACAATCATACGAGACAAAAGGATAAGAAAACAGCAATAACAACTAAAAACACTCTCTTGTTTACTTTTTCTTGTAGTTCTTTTCGTAAAATATTATTTTATATGATCATATGTGAATAGCTATTGAGCCTTTGTTATCTACTGCTATATATATCCTCCTTTGGTCTCAGTGTGTGAATGTCTAGAGGCCTATATAGTTTATCATGTCCCCCTGTGTGTGTGTGTGTGTGTGTGTGTGTGTGTGTGTAATTCAGTGTGTTTACTTGTAGATTTATAGGCACATTCTAGCTACCACAAATGAGGGGAAAACCTATGTTTTTAGCTTACTTCGCTTAAATATAATTTCTCCCAAGTCTTTCTATTATATATCACTTCTTCAGCCACTTTTGGTAATTTCAGGAAGAAGAAAGGCTGCTCAGCACCATAGCCACAGGTAAAGCTGGTCACAGGCTTATAAGAAAACAAGTTACATGTTTCTGCCTCACACTCTAAAATCTTTACCTTTTTCAGGGTTGAATTTTTCTACTCACTCTAAGTGCTGAATTCATGAGTGAGGGAGTGAGCCAACATATGAGAGAGAGAGAGAGAGAGAGGAAAGAGAATTCATGAGAGGGAGACAGAGAGACAGAAACAGAGACAGAGAATAAATGAGAGACAGATACACAGAGAGATTTGTAGGTATGGAACCATGTTGGGAACTCCATGCAGTTAGGGAAATTTCAGCTCATTTGTGGTATACTTAAGCATTAATTCTCTTGCCTTCAATGGGTGAGATGCCCTAACCTGAAAAACAGCAACTGAAGATACTTCAAACATCTCTGAAAATGCAAACAAACCTTGAACTACTCTGTTCTCTGTACGCACCAGCTATCCTGCTCACTCAACACTACTGAGCTGCAGAACTCCAAGTGCTACCCACTCTTGGTTCTAGGGCTACAGATGAGTACTTAACGTTGGTTTCCTCTAAAGAGCTCTCGATCCAATTGGATGGATGAGACCACCAGTAACAGTACTACAAAGTTGCAGTCTGAAGGGGAAAGTGATTTGGTGGGGAAAACCCTGGAAGGAGATAGGGAGTAAATGTAAGAGGTGCTGGATATACAATGTTTCTCACTTTAACTATACCTTTTCTATGCAGTGCAAGTTGTGAATAAGGGAGTAGTCTGATGGATAACAGGTCATGCTTGTAACAGGAGAGCTTGTATTTTGTGTGGTTGGATTCGACAAAATTTGAGGGAAGTAAAGACACTAAAGACATGGGGAAATGATGTCATAGGGCAAAACTCCAATGTGGTTCTAGAGAAACTGTGTTTCATCATCTCTTATCGGAAAAGGATTAAATTAGATTTTGATGGAATTTGTGTTGCCATTCAGTGGTGTTAATTTACTGCAACATTCCTCTGAGCCATAATGGTAGTGGTGAAGCAAAAAAATTCAGTCTCTGTACCTAAAACTAGAGAAAGGGTGCTGTCCCTGGCATGAAATCACGCCAGGAGGGGATGGCATGCGACTTGTGACAATGTTCCCTTGCGAAGGCTAAGTATAAAGCAACATTTTCTTCCAGGACTGTTTCACAAAGGGGAGAGACTCCTATGGGGCCTGCCATTATAGCCTTTTAATAATTGCAGGGCAACAAGCTAATTACTGTGTTTTATCTTCTTTCTTCATAGAGCTCTAAACAGAATGAGTAAGCTTGAAACAGTAATTTAGAGCAGTGAGCAAACAAAACCTCCAGCTTCCAGAAGGAAAACAACAAAAGAGCATAACCAGGGTCCTCAAACTCTGCAAGTAACTTGGCTTTTCTTCTTTATACTCCAAGCTTTTTCTGTGTTTTTGTTGTTGTGACTGTTCATAGTTTGTATTGTATTTCTGTGAAAGTCTGTGTGGGATAGCCCTTCCCGGGGCCCAGTTGCTAAGTCTCTTCTACATTGCCACAATGTAGTCTGACAGCACATTTCTGAATCTTAACCAGTGCAAGGTTGTTTGTACTTAGAACTCCCTTGTTGCTCTGACTTTGGGTGGTTTGGCTCTATCTGCAACCCACTAAACCTACATCTTCTTTTTAATTCTTGGGACACTGTTGAGAGTTCTTGCTTTGAATTCTTCTCATCTGCCGTCTTTCTTTCTTTTCAAATCTCTCTTCTTTGCCTCTCCTTTCCTCCCCTTCCCTCCTACTCCTCTCACTTCTTTTTGTTAATGGTACTGAGGATTGAACTCAGAATTTCTCATTTTGCTAGGTTAGTGCTACTTCATTGGAGCCAAAACACTATTTTTGACATTCTTTTCTTTTCTTTCGGTTTTGGGAATTTTTAAAGATATGATTCCATGATTTGGGCTCAGTTGGAGACAGACCATGACCTGCCTACCATAATCTACTGAGCAACTGGAATCATAGCTATGGGCCACTACCTCATCTTATATTCTTTTTCTTTTTTTTTTTCACTGTCATTTAGGCCAATTTTATTTTCCCATCTGAAAATGTGTATCAACAGTTCTTTATAAAAATATTTTTATACTTTTTTATTGTAAAAATGCTGTACCGAGGGTTTGCAGTTAGATGATCAAGGTAATGAGTACATTTCCTATTGAGCATTGTTGCCTCCTCCTTGTTTCCCCCTACCATCCCTTCCTTCCCACCTCAACAACTACCTCCCCACCTCCCCCCCACCGCCGAAGTTGTAAAGTTCATTTTCAACATAGTGTTTTGTATATCTCATTGTTACAATGGGTCAACTTGCATCCTTATTTAAGCATTTTGTTTTTTCCTTTCCCCTCCCGAATTGTACCAACATCAAATACAGTGAAAACAGGGGTTATACTGTGGGGGAGAAACATACAAAGCAACAAAAAATCACATGGTACATTATAAATATGTTAGAAACAATAGCAAGAAAGAAAAAAGATATTTGTGTCCCTATCTTTGGGTTCATTTCACTTAACATCATCTTAAATGGTCATATGTACATAGCTTTTGGCCTTTACTGCTTGTCCTACACATGTACTAGTTATTGCAAATAAGGGAAACCATGAGACCTATGTTTCTTTGGGCCTGGCTTACTTCATTTAATATAATTTTTTCTAAGTCTTTCCATTTCCTAACAAATGGGGCAATGTCATTCTTTCTGATGGAGGCACAGAATTCCATTGTGTATATATACCACATTTTCTTGATCCATTCATCTACTGAGGGGCACCTGGGTGGTTCCACATCTTAGAAGAGGAAATAAGAATGGCCAACAGACACATGAAGAAATTCTCAACCTCTCTAGCCATAAACGAAATGCAAATCAAAACAACATTGAGATTCCATCTCACCCCAGTTAGAATGGCTAAAATCAAGAACTCTAATAACAACAGAAAGGAATCCTACTGCATTGTTAGAAGGAGTGTAAACTTGTTCATTCACTTTGGAAAGTAGTATGAAGGTTCCTCAAAAGACTCTACATAGAGCTCCCCTATTACCCAGCAATCCCACTTTTGGGCATTTATCCAAACGATCACAAACAAGGCCATACTAAGGCTACCAACACAACTATGTTTATTGCAGCATTATTTACCATAGCTAAGATATGGAACCTCATCTTATTTTTGAGGTAAAGGTCACACTAGTTTTCAGTCAGACTGGCCTTGAGCCTTATATTCTCCCATGTCAGCCTCCCAAAAAGTTCATTGCATCTTTTTACTTTTTACAATTTTGGCCAGGGGTGGTATGGGGAGTGTAGCTGGGGAGGTGGGAGGGAAGGGATGGGGAGGGAAAAGCAAAGGAGGAAGCAACAATGCTTGATAAGAAATGTACTCATTACCTTGCTCATGTAACTGTAACCCCTCTGTACAGTATTTTCACAATAAAAACATTTAAAAAAAGAATATCCATAAACTATTTAAAAGAAAATAAAGAAATAATAAACATTTCTGTTATCACCCCGAAGTGAAATTCATAGGTTATACAAATTACCTACATGATTTTAAAAAACATTAATTCAGTGTCCTAATTGTGATTGTGAAAATATTAAAGTAGATTTTGATAAAATAGTAACTATCTCCCATATGTTAAGAATTATGACAGGTCATCATAAGAATATGTAATCCAATAACTAGGCTCTCTCTGGTCCATGTATGAAAATCACCGTAAAAGAGATGTCTAAAAATGCAGACTGGAACAGATGTGCTCTATCAGAAGTAAAAATGCCAAAAGGTGTATCTCTGGAGCTGATTTGAGTTTCCCAAGATGTAAACACATTTTGGCACAAATTTTAAGGTTACCCTCTTTCTCAATTACACAGCTGTTATATATTCCTGAAAAATTCAATGAATTCTCAAGCAGTGAAATAACTTCTACCTGTTCATATGTAAAATGAATTTGAATCTAGACAAAGACAGTTGTAAAGAGCTTACATTTCACCATATTCTTCCCAAAGTCATGTGATATATGACATTTTTGTACAGAATTATTCTTTATTGGCATCTGTCAATTAAAATTCTGTTACCATTCTATCCCTCCTGTCCTTAAAACCCACACAATGCAAGATCTTCCAAACCCAGGACATTTTAATGGGCACACTTGAGGTATTTTACTCTCTAGTCATGACTGATGAGGTAGAATGTCCATAACACTAAGCGTTCTGGAGAATTCTTCACCCATGAGAAATTGGTATGTGAAAAGCTTCCTATTGTGGGTTGAAATGTAACTCACCTATGCTCCTATGTTTCAGTTCTAATTTCTGTGTTTGAAAGCAGGGTCTTCAATGACACAATTAAATTAAAATGAGGTTGTTAGGATGGTCTCTAATCCAATACAAAAGGTGTCCATATAAAAGGAGAGTGGGTACTTTTGGCTCACACATGTAATCCTAGCTAAGCAGACACTAAAAAGGGGGAAGTGGAGCTGTGGCTCAACGAATAGAGCAATGGCCTTGAGCAAAGAAAGCTCGGGGATAGCACCCAGGTTCTGAGTTAAAAGCCCAGGACCTGCACCAAAAAAAAAGGAAAAAAGGAGATTAGGATCTAGAAAACAATGAGGAAATAGCATGTAAAGAACCAGACACCAGAGCAGATAGTTGTCTCTTTGGCTGGAAATCAACCATACCAACAGCTTGATCTCAGATTTCTAGCTCCCAGGATTTTGAGAAAATAAATTCTGTTTTTTTGTTTTTTTGTTTGTTTTTGGCACTGGGGATCAAACCCAGGACGTAGGCAGCTGCTTTTTTTGGGGGGGGGGGTCTGGTTGTAGGGCCTGAACTCTAGGCCTGGGTGCTGTCCCTCAGCTCTTCAGCTCAAGGCTAGTGCTCTACCACTTGAGCCACAGCCCCACTTCTGGCTTTTTTCTTTTTGCTTATGTGGTGCTGAGGAATTGAGCCCAGGGCCTCAGGCATGCAAGGCAAGTGCTCTACCACTGAGCCACCTTCCCAGCCTCTAAATTCTGTTTTTTAAGTCATCAAGTCGGTGGTATTTTAAAGTTACAGCCCTAGTAAACAAACCTATCTACTTTTCTACTACTACTTGGGTTTCTTTCTAACTTTAGCTCTTATTAAGTCTGCCATTACCATCACTACGGTGAGTTACCCACAACACAATTAGTAATAGCTCTTGAATGTGAATTGTGATATTTTTGTGGTTCAGTGTTAATTACTCCCCATAACAAGTGCATGATCAATTTATGTCTCTGAATAGGCCACACCTAGTTATTAGTTGCCAAAATGACCTTCATCTCCAATTACAGTTGTCCCCAAAGGCCACATCCTCCAGTTCCACTTCCATCATGTTCTGGTACCTCAAGTGTCTGGACTTTGACCTCCACTAGGTATGTCATGGATGTCTATTTCGCTCATGAATTCATCTACTGATTCCAACCAGAAATAGACCCTCACAGAACACCCTTTGATAAAATAGATAAATTTGAAAAAAGCCATTTGTAGATGTAAATGTATAGATGTAAAAGGAAGTGTGTGACTGATCATCTAAGCTTTTTTTTCTTTTGTTCTTTGACACCAAATGCCTGGAAATATTATCACTTGCGTATGCTCAACAAGGTGAACCTCTTTGAAAAATGTACTATCACTTTTAACTATCCATTTTCATACTCTAGTTAACTATTATCCTTCAAGAACTTCAGCCTTTTATCTTAACCTGAAGGTCACACTGATGACCAACTTGGCCTTGCTCACAGCAGAGCTGGGAGTTTTCACTTCACTTTTTTCCTATCAAGGAAACATATCCACCCATTCCCCTCCTACCAACACCGAGAAGCACAGAAAAGTGTTCACCACGGAATTAAAACTGGCATCACCGTGGCTCTCTGCTCTACTGCACTCTCAGTTCTGTGAATATTAATGGAAATTTCTTCGTGGGATGGCTGGCTGCTTAAATTCATCTGCCGTTCTTCGGTTGAAATCATTTGGGTAATTAATGTGGAGTAGGCACTCACAGCAGCAGGGTCCAGTTGTAGGTCATGGGCATGCATTCAGGCAGTATGTGTGTCCAGTGTGTGTGTCCAAAGATCATACTTGTGAAATCCAGTACACGAGAAACTGGGAGTACAGAAGTAATTGGTCATTTTTGAATGCATTGTCACTACAAGGCTGAATCTGGTTTATTCATTTATGTTTGATTAGGCTCCCAAATCATGGGAAATACCACCTACCTGCCATTTGTGGTTTATTTTACTTCACCTATGCTATTAGTTAGTCCAGAGTCCAGGTGTTCATTTTGAAGCCCACTGTTGTATCTGCAGTGGGAGGTGACTGCTACTGGGAGCCTCACTGTAGCAGGGACAGTTATCGACACCGGGGTGAGAGTTTCAGGTGTCCCTTCAATCACTGTGCCACAGATCAACCTCTTAACCTCTCTGGGTCACTGCTTCCTAATTTGTAAGATGCAGGTAACCTGGTAAGGTTGTTTGAAGTTTAAACGACTTCACCGAGGCTCATGGAAATGTGCCTGGAACAGCATACTATGGAATTGTTCATTATTCCTAGAGTTTGTTGTATTATAGGGGAAAAACTATTAAAGATATAAACAAAGAGACTTCAGAATCCTTAAATATAGAAAGATTAAAAATATGGTTGGTATGTCCAATATCAAAATCAATTTACCTGGATTCCAAGGTGCCATATGGGAGGAGAAAATCTTTCAAAACAAAAACAAAAACAAAACAAAAAACAAAATGAAAAACAAAAAATACAACACAGGGGTTGGAACAGATCTGGACTTCAAACCCAGCTCATTCATTTAGACATTTAGGCTGTTCTTGAGGGAATTGATGAATTTTTTTCTGAATCTATCTTCTCATACATAAGATCAATAACATTTGGCCGTGTTATTAAAGCTCACAAAAATGACTGAAATAAAATACATATTGCTGTATACATAATAACTTCAGTAAAGGATCAACCATGTTTGGATTTATCAGAGGCCTCTGCTCTTGCTTTGTGTCGCTTTCCAAGAGTTTTGCCTTTCACAAAGAAGGACAAGCAAAAATGCATAATAACTTTCCACTGGGGCGACATAAAGGGCCATGTTAAACCCTGAGCAGAGAATACGATATAAAGACATAAAACAGGAAAGCAGACTGGTAGAGATGAGTCATTACAGGTGTGAGGTAGATCTTTGGATATGGAGGTCCAGTCAGCTCTTGAATAGAGCAAATACCCTATGAAACACACTTACACACACATAATATTTCATTGCATAGTAGGTAATGTAGATGGATTCACATTTCCTAGAAATACACGAGGAAATGTGCCTCAAACACCTGAAAAAATGTTCATGACAATTGATGTGTTATATAAATTATAACTATTATTAACCTTCATACTGACAAATAGAAGTCAAAGGTCATCAACATATTACAAATTACAAGGCCATATTCAAAACCCACCAGTATACAATTATTTTGGTCACAATACATCTGGGAACTAGACTGTTTTGCAGTCATTAAGATGTTCCGCTTAAGCACATTTTATGATCTGAAGAAACAATTGTGGCATGGTATTAAGAAATTTTTTAAAAATCCTAATTATGTGACTGTTACCAGGTTGTGCAACACCAGCTAGATGTTGCTTGTAATTCATCTGTTTCTGTGAACAGTAGAAGGACTTCTGTTATTACTTGGGAATTCCTTTCGCATGGCCTCCTGTGGAGTGTGTGGGGTCTGTTATACACAGATTGACGCACCCCCTCTCCCCCTGGAAAACCCAGGTGTTCTGTTTCATATGAATAGCAGCATCCCTGCCTGGCCATCAGTGGGAGCTTTCTGATGGACTACTGGGTGGTCACAGACATCACCCTGTGCTGGCAGGAAGTCAGGCATCACATCTGGCTGCGATCTGGCTGCACTGGGCACTGTCATTGCAAAAGCCTCTGGTTAAAGGCCATTATTTGGTAAGTGTGTGTGTGTGTGTGTGTGTGTGTGTGTGTGTGTGTGTGTGTGTGTGTGTGTGTGTACTGAATAGAATACTGTGTGCTTTAAATGCCTTAGTTTATAAAATTCTGAGGCTCAGAGACCCAGCAGGCCTGACAATGAGGCCAAAAAGGTGCTCAGATAAAGAATATAAGGACACTGGCAGGAGCATGCCTCTGTCATTAAACTTGTGACCGTAGATGCCTTCTTATGGTCTCCCTGCTTCTGCCTTGGCTCAGCGAGATGGGAGAGCCTCTCAAACCTGTGATGCTGGAAGGGGATTGAGTTTGCGGTCAATCCCAAATCCAATGGGTTCTGAGGCCTTTACATTTTCTCCTGTATCCATCTGTGGACTTCCACAAAAGCTCAGAATATTATGAATGACAAAGGCACTTATTTTGCATGGATGTGTGTCTGCACATGACACAGCAGAATCTGTTATGTGTAAAAACACAGAATGGTTGTATAATTCATCAAAGAGCAAGTGTCGTGATCAAATGTGGGTGTCCTCCTCCCATTTTAAAGGTGGACCCTGAGAAGAGTGTGGCAGGAAACAAGCAGAAAATGATACGCAGGGCAGCTAGCCATGTCAGGCAGTGAACTATGAGAGGCAAATGGCTCCCAGCAGCTCCTGGACTGGGCTAGCGTGTCATTGGCAGTCAAGTCTGATGTAATTAGACATAGCATCTTCTCCAGCTGAGATGAATTTTGGGTTCACAGACAGTCCCAGTGGGTAGCTAGTTAGCAGTTCACCATTGGGCCAAACTACCATGTGGCAAGAAGAGAGGGTGAGTGAGAGAGACAGAGACAGAGACAGAGAGACAGAGAGAGACACAGACACAGACACAGAGAGAGACAGAGCAAGAAAGACACAGACAGACGGACAGACACAGACAGAGAGAGACAGACACAGAGACACAGAAAGACACAGAGAAAGAGAAAAGAGAGAGGAAAACAAGGTTTCTAAGTCTGTTTCATCTTCTGGTGAAAATATACTTACTGAAGTAGAATCACTTAGTGCCCAAAAGGAGAGTGGACTTTCGTCTCTTGTCTGCTTAGGGTGATAGTCTACCACCTGGCAAAACAGCTTAGCCTTGGAACTTGAATTCATAGTCCCTGCAGATATTATACAGTGATTAGATCATTTGCTCTACACAAGGGATAGAGGGGTTTTCTGTTCTCCGGGTCCCCAAGTAGAGAAATACCCAAAGTACATGCTCAGAAACGTGTGTTTTTCCAGTCACCCATGTACATAGCAAACATTTATCATGCTCTGTGTGCCAGGCACTGGGTATAGCATGATGTCATTTGTAATTTCCATACTCCATGAGGTCATTATGATTTATTATCCACCTTTTTATGATAAAGAAACCAAAGTTAAGTTTTTCACCTAAGATTACACTCAGTAAGCACTGGAACGGATGTTCAGAATTGCATTTGGTGGTCTTTTCTCTTTCTGCCTTCCAAATGCTTGTAAAAGCGAATTAATTAATTGAATTATGAGAAGTGCTCACTGAATGAATGAACCGTTAGTGAAAATATTTATGACTTGTATCTATAAATGTAATGTAGGTTGGTGTTGAGGGAAGGTGAGAGTTAACAAGGTCATTTTCTGATAGGGAATATGTGTGTATGCCTCCTGCATTTCATTTTCCCACTGTTTCTGAAATATTTGCCAGTTGTCTAGGAATTGTTGCTTTTTGTTATCTGCAGGTGTCATATCATCTTGGCTGTGTTCAGTGGAGAATGAACAGGGGAGATAAGGCCCCTGGAAATGTGTTCACCTTTCCCTAGTAATGAAAATACTATGGTAGCAGAGAGATCACTCTTCCGTCTTATTCAGATAATTCTTCTCGCTTACTTCCTCAACTTTGGTTTCCTTGCCTGAAAGGTGAAGGGCATGTACTTATGTTCAATCTTGAATTTAGATGCAGTCTTTCATATCCTTTATATTTAGAGGTCAGGGGTTAATGACAAGCATTTTGGATTTCATCTGGCCATTGTATTCTATGATTTCATCACCTTGCTGAAGCACATTTGTGTGTGCACAGGTTTGTGTGTGTGTGTGTGTGTGTGTGTGTGTGTGTGCATGTGTATCTATGTGCAAGCTTAATTTTATAGGGCAAAATCTAATTGAGAAATAATGACAACAATGTTAGCTAACTTCAAAGTATCTCAGTTTGGCATAATCTCCCCTAAGATCGTCAGTGTATCATGGCATCCCATCAGCCTTCATCTATCTTAGCTATTACAAATCTCACTTTTCTCCCTGTGGTCTAGGAAGAATGATAAATGTTAACAGCCTGAAGGACCAGTTGGGTCTACCTGCCTGCTCCTTCCTCATTCACTTCACTCAAGGATTAGGATCTTCATACTCTTTGCCCTGCGGCACTTTCTGACCTGTACACATTCCACGTACATATCCTAGCAAATGCCTACTTGTTTTTTCAAATGTCTACCATGATGCTCTTTGTTCCTTAAAAATGGGAGCCTTAGATCAGCTTCTTATCCAATCATCTTCCATGATCAGATTATATTTGGGGTTGTCTTGCTTAACATACGACTGTCCCTTAAATGGTGAAAACTTGCACTTAATATGTTTCCTCGGCATGCAGCACTATTCTTGGAAGAGTGGACCCTTACTCCCTACTGATGGTTATGGGACAAAAAGGACCAAGTGATGTGACTGTGGTGTCCTCGTGGACACATACTGGAGATGTTACACTGGAGTACATAGCGTTAGACTTGGTGTCAGAAGATGAGAACATTCTAAGTCAAATTCTTCCACTGATGATCTAAGTTCAACTAGCCAATGAGTAGTTATAGGTCCTTGGGCCTCTGTTTTATTCTCTAGAGAAAGACAATTATTACCCTTCCTAAGCATTCTGAGAGGACTCATGTAGCTATAGGAATCTAGGATGATGTAGTTTAGGAATTCTGGCCTTGTTACCATTTTTTTCATTTCCGAAGGATAACTGTGATCCTGATTGGTTTATAAAAGCAATTGCCAAGGCGCACGCTGTTAGTATATGGGCAACGATGATCCTATTAAGTATTTGCTAGGTTTGAGTGCCTCAAAACTACTACAATCACATGAGAATTATGCAGCCCCTTTTTCAAAGTTCTGTAAGTATATATTAATTTCTTCTGAAATTTCAATTTAGATGTTTCAATAGTGCCCTGCAATTCTTCCCCAAGAAAGAATAATGACCCTTATCAATGGGTGATTAGTGAGCACATATTTAGAAAGTTAAATATAGCAACCACAGTAATGTGAACATTCCCTGCATTTGGGAAGAACAATAGACTTAATTATTTTCTGTCTCAAAACAGGGATCTAGTAGTGTTAGCTTATTGACTCCACCACTGGCATTAAATAACAAGTGAGTACACATGCCCATATCTATTACTGCACTATTTTTTCTCCCCTTAACTCATTTGATTGAACATTTAAAGAGATGAATAGCGGCTCTTTTGTTTCAGAAGCAGACATTTTGCATTCATATATGTGCTCATCTTCACAAGTAAGAAAGGTAGTGACAAAAGAGTGCATACTGAATATAATACAGTATATTATGGTTCACCATCCAAAAGAAAGGCAAAGATAATTGTGTTTGGGAAAGAAAACGGTTTCTGGGAATGAATCTCTGTCATTTTAGGTATATTTACTCATGTTTATGTCTGAGTTTTCTCAAGTTTCCTTCATTTTTCTAGTGATAAATAATTAAATAGGTGAGTCAGGGTCTAGTTTCTCATCCTTGTAATATAGCTATTCAGACATAGTTTGATGCCAGACTGAGCAAAAAAGTCCATGACTCTATTTCCAAAATGACCAGTAAAAAGTAGGGATTGATGGGGGCTGGGAAGGTGGCTTAGTGGTAGAGTGCTTGCCTTGCATACATGAGGCCCAGGGTTTGATTCCGGAAGTGGCTCTGTGGCTCAAGTGGTAGAGCGCTAGCCTTGAGCTGAAGAGCTGAGGGACAGCAGCCAGGCCCAGAGTTCAGGCCCCACGGCTGAAGGACCGGGGAAGGTAGGGATTGAGTTACAGTTCTATGTCTGGTGTTTCCACAAAAGAATCAAACAGAATGAGCCCCAGGCTCTGAGTTTAAACCATAATAACATGCACACCGACACAGACACAGACACAGACACACATAGATACATACGCACAGAGATATTTAAACACCTGGCATTTGTATCTGGGACATAGAAGGCAGATGATGGATACTGATATCATTCAACAATCATTTCCTCACTCTCAAGAAATGCTTCATAGAACAGGAGACAAAGTTAAGCATTTCCTGTGCTTCTTCCCCTACTTCCACTTTAAAGCTCACTATTTTTTTTGTAGATGACCTTTCCCTAAATTGTATTATTGCTGACAAGAAAAGATTTAATTAAAAATTTAAGTCAGGAACGTTTCCTCTGGGATGCAATGTGCTCCTGCCCTCTATAAAATGCTGGCTTTTAGATAAGAGTAGTGATGAGAAGAAAATTTTCTCATTCCTAGAACTACCCAGATAGCACCATTCTTCAAGAACGGTGCTGTACCTTTTTATTTGTGATTAGATAATTTGGCTTTAAAGTTCTTACTTCAAAATATACAGCCCTGGACTTCAGTGTGTACGGGGGAAAGCCGAGAGAAGAGGACATCATGTGTTGATTTAGGAACATTTCCATTTCCTTGACTGTATTATTTAAATGCATTCGATGGGAGGCCATTGGATTCTAGAATTGCTTCTCACCCTCCAAATCTTAAGTGAGCACTGACCAATTAAGGTTCCTTTGCTTCTCGGTATTTTCCACAGCCACTGCCAACAGGATCTCTGGGCTCAATTTCTCTAGGTGTCCATAGCAGCTCATTTTCTCCTACCTTTCTGGAGACATAGCAGGTGATTTGGGGTAAGAAAGTCTTCTCAACAGGATAATAATCAAGTTGTGTTGTTCAGAGGGTGAGAGGTCTAAGTTCCCATTAGTCATTCGGAGAGACATGGTAAATTTATGAACTCTAACTCAGTTGCTTTATTCACTAACTGACAAATACCTCTCTAAAATCCCAGAGAGCTAGCGATAAGGGGGTACATCCATTTCATAGATCATTATTTACTTGGCTTCTATCTCTAGTAACTTTTTACAACCTATACCACACACTTCTTCTGAGACTATAGACCCAATACAGGTGCAATTCTTCTTTCCCTGGCATTCTAGCATGTGTCAGGGCCCATGTGAGAAACAGTAGGTACAATGCGCCAGGTGGTGAGTCCTGAAGTCTTTGGACCCATTATCACGCTCAAATACTGACTTCCTTTTCAAACCTGACACCTCCTGCCTAGAGAGTATCATTATTAATTCCCTTCATACCAAAAATAGTTCTTCAGCTTCTGAATGATTTTTTTTTCCTCAACCAAGAGTTTTCTCAGGTCTTTATCTTTGAACAGTGGTAGACAATGGTTAAGGTAGTTACATCTAGGGTGACTATTGCAGAGATTCCTTTTTTGAGCACTGTTTTATGACTCGTCATTGTTGCTGTACTTAGAAGTATGCAAAGTCAACTACTGCTTCCAGATTTATGTGAATGGTACACTTTTATGGTCTGGTGTTTTGTTTCCATTTCTGTAGGATGTGTATTGAACCAATTGGATGAAAAGCTAAGCTTCATCTTTGGTGGCCACCATATTCTGTTGATGGGGACTTAGACCTCTCACCCTCTGAACAACAACTGTGGCCTTGTGTTGGAAAGGAACTCAAAGCTTAAATATGGTTCGGCATGAAAGAGTATCATTCAGAATCAGGAAAGCATGAAATAGAAGAATAGACATGAATTTCACAGATGGTCAGCCTGTCCAAACAAACCATAGTTCTATGAACCCCTAGAACCTTAGAAATTCAAACATGTTTGAAAGAATATTTTGCATATAATATAAAATATGTATATTATATATTATACAAACATATAATATATATCCATACATTTGTAGCTAGGCTCTTGTGACTTAGGCTGTTAATTTTAGTTACTCAGGAGGCTGAGATCTGAGAATTGCAGCTCAAAGCCAGCCCAGAAAGAAAAAGTCCACAAGATTTTTATGTTCAGTTAACTACAAAAAGCTGGAAGTAGAGGTAAGGCTTAAATGGTAGAGTGCTAGCCTTGAGCAAAGAGCTTGGTGACAGCATCTAGGATTCACTACTGGCACAAAGAAGTGTATTATATAGAAATTTTTGTACCAGCAACCCAAGGTTCCAAATATACAATTATGACTCTCATTTAAGATTTGAAGAAAAAGTAAAATTAGCATCTGCCTTCCCTATGTTTCTTTTTTTTTTTTAATTTAATTTTATTTTATTTGAGAACATACTATACAGAGGGGTTACAATTACATGGGCAGGATAATGCGTACATTTCTTACCAAGCATTACAGCCTCCTCCTTTGTTAAAATTTGGGATGATAATTAAATTGGTTATTCCAGATAACACATTTACATTTTAGCAGAAGCTTTTAATAACAAAAAGTTTTATATAATGCAGAAATTCTAGCCAGAGAGAAACATTTTTTAGTGCAGAATGCTTGTTCCTCACCTCTTTTTTTCTTTTGTTTCTGTGTCAAATATTGGATGCGGTTACTTGGCTTCCTTATATATGCGGAGTCAGCCTTGAAAACGACCAGGTATGAAAGTGATAGTTTTGAAAGATATAAAAGAGTTTTTCCCTGCTTTTCTTCTTTCTATTTCCTTCTTTCATAAGATTAGAAGAGTTATTTTAGAGACTATGTTTGACTGAACAATGGTACATGGTTCTTCGACAAGCAATCTTTGGTGCAAAATTTCACATGAAATTAGTTGGTTTTAATGCTACGATGACTCGAATAGCACTCTTATAGATTGTATATAGTTTGAGTGTTGCCCATAGTTTCATGAGTTGGAAACTTGGTTAGTCTTCAGTACCTGGTCTTTAGGGAAATGAAATGAAATCCATTTGAGGACATTGCCCTTGAGTGAGTTTAATGCTGGTCTTTTAGAGTCAGTTCTTATCAGAATGAGTTGTTTAAAACAAAGCAAAAAGGAAAAAGAGTAGCTCCCTTCCAAGTCGCTCTGGCTTCCTGTCTTGTCATGTGATAGCTTTGCCATCACCTCTCTCTATGATGTCATTACCCTGAGCTCCTCATCAGACACCAGATCAATTGATTTACCCAGTCATGGACTTCTAGCTTCTAAAACTGTGAGCTAAAGGAAATGTTTCTTTATAAAATGTTCAGCTTCATGATTGTTATAACACTAGAAAATGGATGAATACAAATATCTGCTGCAAAATCACTGCAAGGAGTTCATAGATTAATTGAGTTTTACAACACAAATATTTTGGATACTATTTTTTTTATTACTGCTGACATCATGTTCTGATACTTTGAATACAAGTATAAATTCTGTGTAACTTCCACACTCCTTAACCTTAATTGGCAGCTCCAGTGAGGGTCAATAATGAAAATTATCATGAAAAATAAATAGAAGACTTATTATTTTGTTAATTTTTTAAAATTTATCACTAAGAATGAACGCAGCCAAGGTCCCCATAATAATGTGGACTGTGGGCTTGTCTTTTCTCACAGACATATTGTTTCACACTTCAGAATCCAGTGACACCGCTCTTGAGTATTATCTGAAAGAATATTAGCATAAATAAAGACAGTTGCATATCATGTACATTATTGCACTATTCACCATAGCAAGTTATAGAAACAGCCCAGATGTCCTACAATGGACAAGGAATCAAGATATGCATACATTCATAAATGCATACACACACATATAGCTGTATGTATGCACATATATGTGATGGAATTTTATTCATCTTTCAGGAAGAGTCATATTATGTCATTTGCAGAGAAATGGATGGACCTGGAAAGATTATATTAGGTGACATTAATAAGACAGACAAAGGGCATATTTTCTCATATTCAGCACTACATTATATATATATAGACACACACACAATCAAATTTACTGAAGTATGGTATATATGGTATATGGCATTTGGGAAAGATTTTACAGTGTAACTCCTTTGAACAATTTATTGGCAGTTTAACAAAATAAATACTAGGAAGCTGAAACATATTTTGTTTGAGTGGGGTGAGGCTTAAGGAGAGAGGGACCCTCACTCAGAATTGAGAGAGGAATACCCTCATAATAATCAAGGCAGAGACCTGCCAGTCCTAGCTGTTATCTATCGGTTTTGCCTAAAATCTTATATACATGTTCTGTGAGCAGATATAGAAAGATATCAGAGGTCTTCAGGCTGGAGTCATGGCTCACTCAAATGGTAAAGTACCAACTGAGCAAGCAAGCAGATGTCCTGCGTTCAGACTTTGGGACTGGAAAAAAGCAAATACATATTTAGAGTCCTTAAAAACACTCCTCACTGAGTTGTAGCGATTGAAAGGCAACTCTGGTTTCATGTCTTTTTCATACTAGCATCTGAGACAGATTAATCAGCAGTAAAATGGAAGAATGACATGGACCACACTGCAGGGGTTGCAATCACATAAATAAAACAAACATCAATCATTAGTTTGTCCAAGTGGGGAACTAGTGGTAACTAATGCTTCATAAGATGTGCAAGACCTCCCTGCTCTTTTTGATTCTATATTTCCAATTTCTAGTAGTTTTTGGTGCTAGTTTCATAACTGTTAGAAAATAAGGGTAAGGGAAACAGAAGCCAAGTACTTGTCTGTTTAGGTTCACCTAGAAATACAATGTACAACACATTAAATACTTAATGAATTATCTAGCCCATTACATCAGTTTGTTCATATCAAGTGATTAAGTTAGAATGTAGCATTAATCGGATTGGTATTTGTCAATGTGTCTGGAAAATATGTTACATTAGCAGTACTTTAGGCAACCAACATGCAAAGGCAAAAGCAGTCTTATATACATTTTTGTAATGCGCACTACATTTCAGTTTGTAGAAACCAGTCCTTTCCAACCAATCTGGAAGTTCCAATGTTTTTGTCTCGTTAGGACCCACATCACCAGACACCTTTAGTTGTTCGCCGGATCTCTGAAAATGCATGAATTGCTTTGTTCATTGACGATTCAACAACCCTCCTAAGAGCAACAGAATGCAGTGATGGCAAATGTTACAGAAGTTCCAAGCCTAGAGTACTATGTGTGGAATGGAACCATCAATTTAGAAGAGCAGATTAATGAGGTATTTCCTTCTGGTAGAAAAATATCATTTGCACTCATCTTTATGACTTTTCTTTAAACAATATCTTATATCTCTGCATAGACCCACAACAAGGCATAACATCATTTTCATCCATAATGTTCAAGTATGTTTTATTGGTTGAAACAATTAGCAAGGAGTACAGTAATATAGTCATTATTAAACATTTATTAAGGTCCAACTGTGTGGAAGCCACTGGTGCATTTTAAAAATAACTTCTTACCATAACATTTGCACTATAACCTAACTTACTTTGCATTTAAGTTTTATAATGTATATAAGAAAGTGTGATTGTTAAGCTTCTTCAGCAATTCCCATGGTGGCTAGAGCAGAGAGAAATGAAAAGATTAAAGTGATATTTTATTAATCCTAAGGACTCACACTCTGCAAGGGTCATGGTGATGACCTAAATAGCAATATGTTAGCCTTCTCCTTACAGGATATTGACACAACATAATCTAAATCTCCTCTAAACTTGAGGGATCTGGAGGTTTGGAATGGGAAACTCACTGTTATTATTTAGTATATGGGAGGTGAATTGTAACTGCTCCAAAGTTATTGATAAGGATAGAAGTTCTTATTGGTTATTGTCTATATATCACTATCCATAAATATATAATGTTTAAGGTAAATACATGTATTTTCAGAGATATATTTAATTTCTGTCTGTCCTGTTCCATTTACAGCTATGCCTGACCATTGCATTTAGCTGCCCTGACACTACCTTGTGGGCTTTTTATACAAACATGGTCTTGCATTATTTGCTTATCTCCAAACGTGGCTAGAGATGCTGAATGTCTGAAGCAAGCAGGTTCTGCCATGAAATTACATTGAGGATTATAAGGGTTATATAAATTATATTGAGGATATAAGGGTTTCCCTTTCTTCTGTGCTGTAATGAAGATATGGGGTTATTTCTGGCAATAAACATTCTTCTAGCTATAGAGCAAAAGCTGTGATTGAAGCAGGATATAATCAGGGGAAGATATAAAGAAGGAGTATAAAGTCCTAGAATAAGTGATGGAGGAAGGGTATTGAGAGAGAAAAGGGAGAGGAAGGGAAGAGAGGAAGCGAGAAAAGAGAGTATAGAGAGAATAAACTGAAGAACAAGGATGAGAATGATAGTATCTTGCTTAGGCTTGATTTTAGTTTTACTGTTTTTAACTCAAGAATCCCAATGGGTACATTCTTCAATTACTTTTAATTAAAATATAATTTAATATTGTAATTAGTAAAAATAATGCTAAACTATGTGTCTAGGATTGTTTACTGTATTTAATCATTGCCTTAATCTCATGCACCAACACTGTTATGATTGTTAATATGTTATAGATAAAGAAACAAGACCGTGGGAAGGGGAATGAAGTCCTCCTCTCCTATTCCTTTCACACTTAGCATCTTTTTCCCTAAATTTTTCCCACAAATTTCTCTCTTATTTTATTGCAGATAAAACCTTTCATTCCAGACTTCTTGAAGACTTTTTGAGGGACAAAGGTAAGTTAATGAAGAAAAAACTAAGAAGAGAATATTTTCATATATATATATATATGTCTAGTAAATAAAATTCCTAGTAACCCTAGAGCTATCTTTAAGGGAGTTAGTTAGGTTTTTTTGTTGTTTAATCTGTTTTATTGTTGTTTCAAAGTATCCCTTAGAACTCCACTGTAGTAGGTGGTAGTGGTTGTATTTCCATACATATCTTTCCTAGGAATCCTTCCTGCACACTTCTACCTAATTGAAGTTGGTTTTGGTAATAAAGTTTGCTTTGGCTAGCAGATTCTGAGCTGAAGTGACATATGCTATATTTGAGTTGAAGTGCCAAGAATCATCAGGGGGAATCTATCTCTTTTTCTCTTCCTGACTAGAAAACAATATCTCAGATAAAGAGTGACCCTGTATTCTGTTGTAAAGAAGACATGCCGTGTGCACACTGTAATTGAGAATACTGGAGCTGAAAACCTTAGAGACTTGAGGTTTTTTTGTCACTCAAGCAAAACTGTAGCTCAAAAACACAAAAATAAGGGCATTTTGTTACTTTGTGTGTGTGTGTGCATGTGTGTGCTTGTGTGTGTGTGTGTATGTGTGTGTGTATGATGGGTTATAACATTGGAGTCTCTTATCTTTCTAATGAAAAAGCAGATTTAATAATAGTTCATTTTAGAGGTAGAATTGTATATGCTTATGTAGTATAATAATGATAGTCACACACGAAAAACAAAGAGTTCTAATAAAGTTCTCCCAATTCATCTTTTCAGCTCTTCATCCTTAATCATATTCTGCTACATAAATGAATGGAGTCCAGGAAGTTCTTGGACTCTGTAGAAGCTACATTAAGCTTTTCAGGATACTAAGTGCACTTACGGTGAAGGGGACATGAATTATTAAATGTTGTCCTAGAGACTTGGGAAGTTCACATAAGGGGCCTTCCTTACATCATGCTGTGGTTTAATCACTTCAGAGGACTTGTTAGGCCATGTCTCCTACTGTAGAAGTGGCTGGCGACCCTGCTGCCTGTCAGCCCAGTGACAAATGGAACCACTGGTGTCAAGTGCCCCGGTTGAGGAGTGCAGGCCAGCAATCCTTACTTCCAGAGACATGGCAGAGTCAGGGAGAGGATAAGAATGGGTCCTAGGTTGAGCCAGGCGAGGGTCAAGTCCACATTTGGGCAGAAATGAACTTTATGATAATCAGTCAAAGAACTGAGCTAAATGGGGCCACAGAGTTGTCAGACCAAGAAACTAGAATGGAATCAGTTACAAATTTAGAGGAAACGGTCAAATTGTGTCCCATGTTAATCTCTTAGACAACATTGTGATGATAATGTAAGCTTCAAATTTGTGAGCAAGAGAAATTGGACTGTGTATTTATATTTTGAATTAAGCTGTGATTCTGTGCTTTGGCTTTTCTAAAAATTTAATTCTTTGCATTCTTGTAATGCTACCTCAAAAAAACCACCTCTCTCTCTCTCTCTCTCTCTCTCTCTCTCTCTCTCTCTCTCTCTCTCTCTCTTTCTCTCAAAGGAGATGCTATGAATACTTGCCAGAAATATCAAGTTAATGCCCAAGCCATCTCTATGTTCTGATTTATCTTCCATGTTGACTCTGAGTAACAGAGCCATACATTAAGGAACAAAGCCCGCTGCTGGGGTATTTATAACCTTGTCTTTTAAAACATTTGGCAGACGTTCAGACCCTCCATATGTTCACAGTATTAAACTTTACCATAAAAGGAACTAAAAGAGTTGCATTTGAAGAAAGCTGGTATTGTAAGGTCTGAAAGTCTGGCGGTTACAAAAAATATATAATCAAGTCCAAGTTGAAATAACAGACGTTCTATGATCCTGCTGCAAGTTTAAATCTCACAAAACAAAGTCCTGCTCTCTCTTACCAGGGCAGATGTCGTATTTCAGGAGCATGTTTGGTGACTCAGAGCTGACACACTGAGCTTCTGAGACTGGTTTAATAAGGATGCATTCCTGAGTGGTGATAGGGAGAAAGGAAGGCTAGGAGGAAAGGGTACTGGGGCCTAGCCCTGTGTCCATGACTGCTTCCTTCTAGCATTATTCAAGCTTCACAGAGGTGAGGGGAAGGGGATGATTATTTCCATGAGTGTTAGAGCAAACATCCAGGAATATAGAAGGGAAATGCTGGAATCTATATTTATCCTTATGTTCATAAATAGATTTTTTAAAATGTATTTTTCTCAGGAAATATTTGTCATGTTATTGAAATTGGCACCATTGGACTCCATCTCTTAGAATCCTGGGTTTTAAACCCTCTTTGAGGTGGTGTATGAAAATACAAAAGTTCCAACACTTCATGAGCTCACAGCGATTCTGCTCTCGTTGTGTTGTGAAGTCAGGGAGGTGGCAGCTGCTCAGTGAAGTGGAACTGTGCATTATTTCATGTGGATTTAGTTAAACAACTTAATTTTATAAGACATGTTTTTTTATATACCTGAAAAGGGAAAATGGATCAAAGATAGTAGGAACCACGCAAGCAAAGGAGACTCACAAGAGAAGAAACTGCCATCCGAAGAATTAACCTTCGTCAGTATCATTCAGAACAGCGAAAGGACCAAGTCCAAATTGATGAGGAATTAGAGAATAAAAAGAATTCACCCAAATTGAAAGCAGTCTGTTGAACTGGATTCTAAAACAGGAAGAGGACATGAATAGAAAAAAATGAATAAAACCTAAATAAGTCCATAGGTTAGCAGTCTTACAACCTAAATAAAATTACTATGTTAACTAGTAGTAGTACAGGGATGTTAATTTCTTACTTTTGATAAATGTCTAAGCAGTTAACATTGGGGGAAAGTTAGTGATGGGAATGCAAGAACAATCAACTATCTTTGAAACTTCTCTATAAATTTAATTTTTTTTTGATATAGAACGCTTATGAAAAGAATCCAAAGTGATCTGAGGAGGAATTTATAAAATAAACTCTTACATGCTGGCAATGAAAAAAAAAATACGAATACAGTAGAAAATGTTGAAAGTCTAACCAAAGAAAAGTATTTTAAATACGGATTTCCATTCTCTATGATAAAACTCATCCTAAGTATATGATTTTTTATATTCATGAAAAATAGTAATAACTTCTTTCAGAAAGAAGCTCACGCTGTGGAGAGAACATTTTGAAAATATTTCCTGCACCATGGGATTTACTGATGAAAACGATTCACCTTACAAAATTATCAAACATTCACAGTGAAAACATGTTATCATTAACTATAATAAAGTCAATGGAAATTTACATTTTAAAAAAAGAGAAATTAGGATTCCTGTGTTAGAGACTCAGACCTTTCTTGAAATGGATTCTAACTTGTCTAGTGCAGCTCTGTGATAAAGGCAGAGAAAAATCCAACTAATCCATAAGAAATTTAATCAATTGTCTTAGCTGTGCTTCATCAGCGAAGAGATCCTTCTTCCAGCTCACGCTTTAAATTATCCACAATATCACTGTGTTGCACACAATTTTAAGAAACCCTTTTCAAAAACTAAGAAGATGCTATTGTGACTAGCACATGGCTCATGCTAGGAAATCTATTTCTAGGGAGTCATTGAAAAGCAGAGCCAGAGACCCATTCTCTAATGCACATGAATGTTTATGATAACATCGTGTACAGTATATAAACAACGTAAGAGACTTAAATGCTGCCCCCAAAAGTACATGTGGATATATCCATTGGAATGGCAACTAACCTTATACTACTATTTCAAATATTCTATGTAAATGTGGAGGCGTACTGATGCACACACACACACACACATATGTAACATGTATATGTATAGACACCATTAAAAATCAACTAACTGCATATGAACTTAAGCTAAGCTTGATTTGCCTTTTGTATGAACGATAAATCATACATATCTTTCACCTCACAACCTAGGTCAGTCATAGGAAGTTCATGAGATCATAGGAGGAGTGTCTAGTCCAGCCTTTGGCCTGTAATAAGCCCATTTGAGGTGAAGGAAACAGCAAAGGTATTTTGGAAAATTCACAGGCGGATGAATGGATAGATGGACTCTGTTGCTATGTCAGTTTTTGGAGGGGAAATATTTGCTTTAAGGTAGAGATAGGTGATTCTTCTCCTTGGTTATTTAAAAACAATACCTAGCACAGACATATCTCTACTGTGTGGTTGGATCGTGGCCCCATCTAGGTCAAGTTCACATGGAATTTCCCATTATCTGGACGATTAACTTCCTTTGTGGAGAGAGCTAATAAGTGCAATTATTTCCCCCCTCTTCTCAGCCAGAATCTTGTCATTTTGTCTTCTACCCCCATTTCCTTTTTCTTCCTTCTGCTTTTCCCAACTACAACTGCCTTTAGTCTACTCGGTCATCTCTCCCTGTCAATTAGAACCCCACTCAGATTTATACCCACTATCTCGGCAATTTATGTCTCCACTCAATATCACATCTCTTCTTTTGCCACTGGATTCATCTTGTATACTTTAAGTCTGAGAAATTCAGTTGTCGTATTTTGATTGAATAGAGGATTTCCCACATGCCAGGAAAATGCTTTACCATTGAACTGCCTCCCTAGTGCAGTTCTTATTTTTCAAATCGGTCTTTCTTTCTTTGCCTTCCTATTTCACACAAGATAAAACTGATTGGCTCTACATTGACATGATAACATACTGGCTTTGATTATGCCTCAATTTGAAGCCAACCTTTACTGGTCTACATTTTATATGCCTATAGAAGACCCTCCTCTTCCATGGTCTGGGTTAGCGAGGACTTTCCTGAAGGGCACATAGATTTCTTTTATCCTATAGCCACATAATAAAGCCCTGTTTTTTCTTCTCTATCAGAGATGTGTCATCCTTCAAAAAGTTTATCTTCTCCTCATGCAGAAAGACCATCTATTTTTTTTCTACCATCAGTATATGTCATATTATCATATAGTGCTATAATCGCTAAGTCAATGAATAAATATACCCACATATATCTATATATCAGGTCAAGGGTAGCTTTTCATGCACAGTAGAACCAATAGGAAATGGTTGTTAAGTTAATTAATACATATGTTCTGAATGCTTACTGTGTAGAAAAGACCCCCCACAGATAAGCAAAAAGTACCTCTGGAAAGTCTCAGATAAAATGAAAATGCATTATTTAAATATCATACTGGTGTAAATACCCTTCAAGTTAGAATTTTAGAGGATAATTTATCTATGAATATAGAGGTATGACTAGAGCATATAGACACATTTACAGTGAAAAAAATCACCAGAATTCTTTCTTTGTCTTTTATGTCTTAATGACTTCATTTTGTATCAAGCCCTTTCCACATCCTCTTAGAAATAGGAAGCCCGAAGAAACAGTTATTATTTCCAGACATATAATGAAAGCAAAAGTTGTGATTTTTAGTCAGTCAAATTTGAGTCATGTTCCAGTTTCTCAAGAAATCAATGTCTTACTCTGACTTATTTGCAGAGGTCAAAGACAAAAATTATAGATTTAGAGAATCAGATAAGGACTTTCTAAAGGAAAAAAAACCTGTGAAATATGAGATAGATAAAAATAGCACATTGACTATATTAAACAAACAAAAATGTAATTGTCTACCACATAGAGCTTAAACAAAGAAACTCCTTCAAAATAAAGATCCTTAGAAAATGATATGTCTTCCATTGGTCAGTTTCAAAAATAACTTGTTTTATATAATCTCTCCACCCCTCCACCTCCTCCAAAAAAGAAACTTTAGAATAACAAGTCATTTTTACATCTCTAAATTCAGCTCTGAAATTGCTTTTGATTTTGCACCTACTATGTTTTGCTGCGATTACTTCTTTATGGAAAGGCCAACTTGATCTAGCTTTCTTTGGTCTCCTCATTTTCCACCTTCATCTCTTCTTCCTGTCTTTCTCCTCCTCCTCCATTTCCTGCCCCCCCTCCTTCCACTCCCACTTCTATTTATCCTCCTCCACTCTTTACCAGCTCCATACTGAACACACAGTAGACTCGAGAAATATTTGCAAGTTGCACATATAGACACTGAAGTCAACAAACAAGAGAAAGGCTAGGAAACTGTTCAAGAGACCATTTGTCCTTTCCTGAGCGTGGAGCTACATGGAAGGGAAACCTGTTTGCAGCTCCACCTACTTTTTCCTACTAACCCACAGCAGTACATTAAGAACGAATTGGATATATAATTTCCAAAGTTGATAGAACACAAGAATCTGGCCACCTTTTAGCTGGGGAGGATATTTAGTTTTTCAGAGACTTCATCACATGAAAATAAGGCAACATACTCACATAATGAGTGATTTCACAATAAAATTAGAAAATTTTATTTGGAAATGAGCAGCACAAAGCTCCTAGTTAGCTTTAGTTCTCTATGTAGAGTTCTTCCCTTACTGTCCCTTATTTACTTGCATCTCATTCTTCAAGGCCCTCTTGGATTAACTTGGTAACTACAAAGCAAAAATTTTCTTTCTAAGCCATCATATTGCTTCTTGACAATTTGTTGCTTCCCATCTTTGCCTTTCTGATCATCTTGGCAAACCACGCTTCTTATGTGGTCGCAGTATTCTTCTGTTTGTTCAACCAGCAAATGTTAGTTTCTTTGGAACATGTTTGCCCAGTAGGTATAATGCACTGATTTCCTCCACTTTGCTGAGAGCAGAGGTTGGTGTGCTGGAATGAATCAGGGACCAACCTGTGCAGGAATCCCAGACCCAGGAGAACTTGGACAACCAGGTAATCCCTGCCCAGTCTATTGGAAAGATTGCTGCGAATGACAGAAATTCACAGCTTGAACCTAACAGGCAATAAAATGAATTATATTTGCTAATGCAATTTTAAAAACATAAAATTTCCATTTCTTCTCTCCTCTTCCCCTCATCTTTATTCTCCTGTTCTCCATTTGTCTCAATTCTCAGTGATTTGAATTATTCTCAGACTGTCAATATAAGCAGAAAAATAGACCTGGTAGCTAGCTGAGTGTTTTCCTTGTTCTTATAGCTTTTTGTCTCACAAACTGAGCTCCTTCTATTTTTTCTTTCTTCCTTTTTCTCTTCACTCTAATCCTCTCCCCTAATTTTACTCAGTTTCTCCTTATGTTTGTCTTCTCTTTCTATATAAAAAATTATGAAACAACTCTGATTGGTCAAGCTTAAACCAATGTTATACCTCTGCACCAATCTGAGTACAAAGAAGGAATGTAGTACTGTAATTGGCCAGGACTAGGTGTAGCCTGGCAGTATTACAAAATCATCACATTTTCAATAAGAGACAGACAGCTCTACCAGGATGATATTACTGGAGTTGGAACTCAGGGCCTTGAATTTGTTATGTTGGCACTCTACCTTAGAGCCATGATTGCAGCTTGCTTTTTATTGGTAACTGTTAGAATAGAGAGCCATTTCCTACCCAGCATGCACCTGAGACTTGCTCTACCAACACTAGGCTTTCCATAATTGCAGAGCTAACAAACGTGTACCACCACATCCAGATTCTCTCTGTGGAAATGGAGTCTTTTGGATATTTTGCCCAGCTGAGCCTCAGACTGCTTAGTCTCCCCAGTAGCTCAGTCTCCCAGTGTGAGACACTGATACTTGACTCTGTGATACATTGCTCAGATTAACCAATGAGAAAGCTCAATAAATGCAGTATCCATGGCCAAGTAACCTAGTTTGTGTTTCTGTTTTGTTTTGTTTTACATAATTGCAGTAACTAAGGGACTCTGAGCTTTAACACTTTGAGAGTCTTAGACAAACTTTGAGTCAAACCCAGACTATCACTATATATGGTCTGTACTGCATCCAAAAGAAAGAGTGATTAACCTCTAAAAGTGCTTACAGGAAGTCTAAAATTTTTAATAATCTTAATTAAATTTTAAGTTATTAGATTGTCCTTCTGAGAGTAGTTATAGGTTAACAAAAAATTCAAGTGGAAAATACAGAGTGTTCCCATTACCACCACAGTCTTCTTACTTCCAATGCATTCTTCCTTATTAGTGTCTTGGATCTGCCTAGTATGTGAGAACCTATATGAAAAAATAATGAAGGCTAAAAGGGTTGGTGCTTGACTCAAATGGTAGAGTGCCTACCAAGCTCACTTGAGCTCAAAATCCTGTAAACCACATACATACAAGGAGAGAGAGAGAGAGAGAGAGAGAGAGAGAGAGACAGAGACAGAGAGAGAGAGACAGAGAGAGAGAGACAGAGAGAGACAGAGAGACAGAGAGAGAGACAGAGACAGAGAGACAGAGAGAGAGACAAAGAGACAGAGAGAGAAAGAGAGAGAGGAGAGAAGAGAGAAATGGAACACTCATGACTAAAAACCTAGTGTGTTGAATAATTTTTAATTCATTAATTTAATTGGTCACCATGTTTTGTTATTAGAATTACCTTTCAGTCATAGCTTCTCATCTGAGTGAAAGGTCTAATACAGTTGAAATGATGTGGTTAAAAAATTCCCAGTACTGCTGACCATGATCACCTCACATCTATAGATCTTAGCTATTTGAGAGATGGGGATCAGGTGAATCAGAATTTGACCCCATCTTAAACAGTATCTGGGTACAGTAGTACATGCCTCTTGTTTCGGTTACACAGGAGATCAAAACCAGGATTATGGTTTCAGGCTACATAAGGCAAAATTTGAGACTCCCTCCCAAAAATAACCAGAGTAGAAAAAAGATGGAGGCGTCATTGAAGTGGTAGAGTGCCTGAAAACATCTGAAAAATTTCAATAATATTCTTAAAATACCATTCTGTTTAGACTTTTTGAGGAACCTCCATACTGCTTTCTAGAGTAGTTAAACAGGTTTATCTTATCAACAACAATGTAAAAGTGTTCCCTTTGGATGACATCATTGCTGGCATCAGTTATTATTAATTTTCTTGATAATGACCAGTCTAAGGTGGAATTTCACTCTAGTTTTAATTTGCATTTCTCTGATGGCCAGAAATAGTGAACATTTCTTCATGTGTCTATTGGCCATTTTACTTCTTCATTTGAGAAGTCTCTTTTTAAGTCTTTAGCTCATTTATTAATTGGATGATTGTTTCTTTGACTTTTGATGGGGGGTTAATTTTTTGACATTTCTATTTCCCTATTAGCCAGAAATTCCACTCCTGGGCATTTATCCAATAAACCACAAACAAGGCCACACTAAAGCTACTAGCACAACCATGATTATTGCAACATTGTTTACCATAACTAAGATATAGAATCAACCCAGGTACTCCTCAGTGGGTGGATGGATCAAGAAAATGTGATATGTATGTGTGTGTGTGTGTGTGTGTGTGTGTGTGTGTGTGTGTGTGTGTATGCACAATGAAGTGTTATGCATCCATCAGAAAGAAAGATATGACACAATTAGTAAGGAAATAGAAACATTTATATTGAGGGAAGTAAGCCAGACCCAAAGAAATATAGGCTGCATCGTTTCCCTTGTTCGTTGTAACCAGAATGTGCCTATGAATATAAAAGTAAACTGGATGGTAAAAGAAAAAAAACTTGGACATGATAAATTATATAGGACTCTCGAAATTCACAATGTGAGATCAAAGAAGGATATTCTTAAGAGAGGATCACAAAGGCTCAAAAGCTCTGTGCACACAATCATATCAAATGATTTTGAAATTAACTCCAAGAAAGGGAAGCAATTGATTTTTTTTGTTAGTTTGCTTTTTTTATGTTTGTGTTTTCTCTTTGTTACTGTCTTTGTTTTCTGTACCTTTTGTCTTGGTTGAAGGTTATATGTTTTGGGAGGGTAAGGGGAACACAGAAAATGTAAGACAAAAGGTGAACAAATGCAGCAGTGATACTCACTAGACACTATGTTGAAAATGAACTAAACAACTTATGGGGGATGGGGCTGAAGAGGGAAAAACTTGAAGAAAACAAGTAAGAAGTGAAGCTGTTCAAAAAGAAATTGTCCTCATTACCTCACTTATGTTACCCCCTCTGTATATCACCTTTGTAATAACAATAAAAAATATGTAAGAATTAAAAAAAACTCAGTAACTAAAAGAAATATAGACATCATTCTAATGTAGAAATAGAAGATCTACTTTTGGTCCTTACTGCTCCCTCAATCCTAATTGACTGCATTCACAGATGAGGACTGTGGGTGGGCCAGGCCTAGAGGCCTAGAGTGAAGCAAAATTACTTTCTTTAAATGCCTTGTGGTTATTCCAGGGACTGCTCCCCTCACCCCATGGGGACGCTTGGAAGTTGTTGAGTAGTATGTGGCATGGTTCTTAAAGACAGAGGATATTATTCCTGGCGTAATATGAAAGAACTTCTTCTTTAGAGTCATTTTGATGGCTAAGTTTAGTATTGATCTCTACATCCTCAAATATCAAAACCAACTTGTCAGTGATAAAGAAAACCAAGTGTCCAGAGACCTCCCAGGAATTTCCTGCTAGAAAAAGAAAAAAAAATTCTTGCTTTGCTGTCCAAATGCTCAGCATGCTAAACCTCACTTTGAATTGGCCTTTCAAACAGATAATGAGGTGGTAACACAATACAGGACTCGAATAGAAATGGATGGCGTGCTGAAGAATTCCTCAGGATATGAGCTAAGATATGTATACAAACCAAGTCAGCGACCATTAATAAAATCCATTCTTTGGCCTCCCTCCCTCTGTCTTTCCTGCACAGTTGGAGGCTGAGATTCTTAAAGAAGAGAACCACACTTCAAACAACACATCTGCTTAGTTAATGAAGGTGTCAGACTGGAGCTGGGTTTTAAAATGGAAATCCTTTGGCATATTGCAATAAGGAGATAAGATACTTTTCATGGATTGTAAGAATTTAAACACTTTGAGTTGCTTTCTAAATTTTAATAATATCCAGCCCTTCTTAGTTGCAATGAATGAATAAGGCAAAAATGTGTCAGACATT
This sequence comes from Dipodomys spectabilis, assembly GCF_019054845.1. NCBI lineage: Eukaryota > Metazoa > Chordata > Mammalia > Rodentia > Heteromyidae > Dipodomys > Dipodomys spectabilis. The sequence goes on from NW_024870950.1 coordinate 11,540,136, forward strand.
GCTGTAATTACAGAGAGGTTATTTTGAATATAAAGTAGCAGAGAGATAGCTTTGTGTGTGTGTGTGTGTGTGTGTGTGTGTGTGTATGTGTGTGTGTGTGTGTGTGTGTGTGTATTCCCATTAAAGGAAAATTTCAGGTAATCTCATTCACACAGGTGAATTTCCTTATTTTCCATTAGAGAAATAATGACACAGATGAGAATGGAACCAGGATGTATTTAAATATTATTTACAATTCTGTCAGGTAAATAGTAGCACATGTAACAGATATATGTGGGTTAGGAGACTGAGAGTCTTGAAATCTCTGTGTTCTACATGCAAAGATAGCAGTTGTTAGAAATGGGCTACATCAGAATGTGTGCAGTAAGTAGCATCTTCCATGAAATCATACCTGAGGGTATTTGTTTTCTGGAGAAATCAGTGCTGAGAACTAATCATGTTAATGTCATAGGGAAGATAATTTGTTAAGTTCTAATATCTAACTAATCTCCTCAATACCAAGTGAGCAAGATTGCCTAAATTTGACATTCTCTTTAGATTTTTTCCCTTGAGTTCACTTCCAATCACCATAAAAAAAAAAGAAAGGAAAATAGAGGCAAAGTCTACTGCTCACCATACAAAAGAAAAGTCTTTGAAAATAAATCCCAGCTTTATGCGACTTTTTAACCTGAAGCCTCTTGAAACGGTAAACTTTTCAGAAAAATAAACTTTTCATGAATTTAGGACTGAAAAATATTTCATGAGATTACAAAAAGTGATTAATGATAAAGCTTATCATCCCAACTAAGAATTTCTAGTGAAAATTGTACCTATATAATCAATGACTATTTTTACAATACACATATCTAGCAATGAGATTTAATCCAGGATTTAAAAATGAATGTGACAATAAGGAAAAAAAAGCCAAAACAACAGATAACAACTTTTAAAATGTGAACACAAACCTTAAACAGGCACTGTATTCAAGATGACGTTAAAATATGTAATAAAACTAGAAAATAGTGCTTACTTAGCCTGCCAGTAAGGAACTGGAAGATAAAGATATGTCCCCTAGTACCTTCAACCACATCAGGTAAAATAAGAAATAGAGGCAAGTGAACTGAGGAAGGTATAGACTAATTGGAATGTCATATCCAAAAGGACTTTAACTTGGTACAATTTTTTTTTTCAGTTGTGGGGCTTGAACTTTGGGTCTGGGGGCTGTCTTTGTGCTTTTCAAGGCGAGTGCTCTACCACTTGAGCCACAGAGCCGCTTTCGGTACAATTTTTTTTTGAATGATAAAGCTCTAAATCAGGCATAGTGGTTCATGCTTGCATAATCCAACTACTTGGGAGTCAGATATTAGAAGGAATGTGACTTGATGCCAACAGAGGCAAAAAAACAAAACAAAACAAAACAAAAAAACAAGAGAGGTTCAGTTCTATAAGCTAGGTGTAATGATTTATGTCTGTAACCCCAGCAGAGTCCAGTTCTTGGTATAACTATGAGAATCTATCTAGAATTAACACAAGGATATTTCTCAGGTGGTAGAGCACTTGCTAAGTCCTGAGGTCAAGTCTTCAGAATTGAAAAATAATGATAATAACAACACAGTACTAAACAACAACATACATACTTCCTATCCAATAATTTTACCAATAAACATATTTTCCAACAGAGATGTTTGTTTGTATATATAAAGTGATTCATAACAACCTTGTTGATGGGACAGGCCCAGGGGAAGAACAGGGAAAGGGGGGCTTTATCCACCAGACAACAGTGGGAATGTTTCTATTTATGTCAGAATTATATCAAACCATTTAGATAACATAGGTTTCATATAGTAACTCAACTCTTTAGCTTGATGTGTCAAATTAATCAGGAAAGGAAAATGGCTAATGATGTTTAAAGGAATTCAACAAATTTTTGTCCATCTCTAGACCTCTCACTGTCTTATCTCAAAATAAAACAAAAAACCAAAACCAAAAACAAACTTCCTCATTCCATGATGTATCTGGCTATGTTATCTTACACTTTTGCTGTCTTGGCCTGTCATTATTTTTGCTTCACTATTATATCTCCTTTTTTTCCCTGTCATCAACATTTCTCTCTTTATTGTTTTCTCCCCTCAGCAGTATGTAAACATACACAAGTTTTTTCAACTAAAAAAATAACATAAGCTTAACCTTTTTTAAAAAAAGATTTATATCGTTTTGTTCATCTGCTCTTTGCCCTTCACCGGTGAATTTTTGGAAAGAACTGTCCAAGTGCATGGAAATCGCTTTAAGTCATTGGTGTCTGGATGAATGTGTCTATATCTCTGAATTTCCTCATCTAAACATTATCAAGGGTATCTGTTTGGTAAATCCAATAACTAATTTTCAATTGCTGTCTGAACTGGGGTTTCAGGAAGATTTCATCTTATTGATTGCGCCCTCTTATTGAAGTTTATTTTTTTCTTTGGACTCAGTCACTTCAGGTTTTCCTGACACTCTAATCACCTACAGGAAAGGATTAATTTTCCAGACTACAACTTTTAATAGAAGAAGCTGCTGGGTACTCTGCTCCTTTCAAGATGGCAGAGAGAGAGAGAGAGAGAGAGCGAACAGTCAAGTGCTCCTTTAAACCTGGCACCTAGACCTTCATATGGAAAGCAGAAGGGAGAAAGCTACTTGCCTTGGGGTGACTTCTCTGAGTGAAGACAGTAGCAACCCTTTGTTTGTGAACAGACCGTTTTTCAGATCTGAGAGGTCATGATTCTTTCTTATGCTGCCTACAGCTGTGACTGGCTTAATGGAATCCTAACCTTCAAGTAAACAATGCACCTGTTTACTTTGTCACTTTGTCCTGGTTTCTGGCTGTTGCTCTCCATTCTACTTGATGGAAATGACAGATTAAGGCTATGTAAAATGGCAAAATCAAGCCCAATTGTTTTCCTGGAGTTGGTATCTGAAACAGAGAACTAGAAGGGGCTTTTCATTTTTTTAGATTATATATATATATATATATATACATATATATGTATATGTATATATATATATATGTGTGTGTTTATATATATATATATATATATATATGAAATTAGTTTATGTGGTATCCACTCAATAAAAGAGGTAATGCAAATTTAATTTGAGGAGCTAGGGCTGTGATTTGAGGCTTTCCTAGCATTTTCAAAGCTCTGAATTTAATTTCCAGCACTACAAAAAAGAAACAATTAAATTAAATACATAAGCAAATTAATAATTAGGAATCACAGCCAGGATGGTATTATAGGTCTGTAATCCCAGAATTTGGGACTGGAATAAATAGTAAAATCAGAAGATCAGAAGTTTGAAGCAAGTTCAGGTCAGCCTGGGCTACAATAGCAACACCCCCCTCCATACAAACACACACATATGTATCTAGATACATGTGTACATATGTATACATGTTATATATATATATGTATATATATATGAGCAGTAGAAGATCTAAAACTAGAATGGAGTATGGTGACAAGTGAAAATACAGTCAATATATTTCCCAATTACTCAGGAGATGGAGGCAGGAAAACCCAGTGTTTACAGCTAGCTAAGGCAGAGGCAGGGCAAAACATTATCTCAAAGACAGAATTTTAAAAAATAAAAATAAAAAGGGCTCAAGTGAATTGTAGAACAGTTGCCTCACATACGCAAAATATTCCATCCCTAGCACTACAAAACAGGAAGGAAGGAAGGAAGGAAGGAAGGAAGGAAGGAAGGAAGGAAGGAAGGAAGGAAGGAAGGAAGGAAGGAAGGAAGGAAAGGAGGGAGGTGGGAGGGAGAGAGGAAGAAAGGGGGAGGGAGGGAAGGAAGGAAATTGAGGGGAGGGAATTAGTCTCAAAAGTGGAAAGAATCCTGTCAACTTAAGCCAGGACAGTAAGAGGACATGGAAGAACATAATAACATTTTCTAAAATGACAGTAAAAAAGCATTGAACTTAGGTAGCATATCTAGTTTTAACTTCTACAAAACAGCTGTTGACATTTGAAGTTTGAGCAGGTCAAAATGACCTGGAACTCTACTCATTTGGCTTCCTATTCTTTCCTAGGGCTTTCCCTGAGTCATTTTCAGTAGAACCCTATGCATCCAGAACTTACCTCTTAAAACTGCTAGCATAGAAGTGCTAGCAGCACTTTATCCAATCCAGCGATCCTCCTTATGATTTTACTAGGAAGTGATTCATCAGAGAGACTTGAAACAAAAACAAAAATAAAAAAAAAAATTACTAGGGTATATAAGTGATTCTCCATGCCTTAGCGTTATCTTAATTAGTAATTCATATATGCAGCAAATCAACATCACATATTTAAATATGCAATCATTTCTCAACTTGATTGTAATAACTTGTCTGTAATAAAAAGAGGTCTCCCCTTCTCGCTGTGTTGAGTAAATGTTAAATTAATCACAGATGCTTGCCAAATCTTCTTTAAAAACATTTTAAAGCAAATAACTTGTTTTCTTAAGCCTGAAATGCACTGCCTGTCTTCTAACACATTTTTTTGGTAATTACTTCTTTGATTGCCCCAGTGATAGTATCAAGATGGATTCTTAACCTTTGTACTAGGCCTTTGTGTGCAAATATATTGGAGAACATGGCCAATGATTTAATACTCTGTGCAAGAGGGAGCCTTAAACCCTGTCTCTGATCTACAAGAGACTGAGTGGAGCCTGTGATGGAAAGATGAGATAATAAAGGGAAAATCTTGGCAAGAAAATTACTTTGCTTTGAATCCTAATGGCAAGATATTTTGAAAAAGCTAGGTTTTCAGATAGTTTTTTTTTTAATGTGGAGAGATTCAAAATAATACAAAAGTCTTTGCAATATGTAGCAATGAGGGGATGAAAAGTATACATGGATGAGGTGTAAAACACCCATTAAAATCACTGTTTTGCAGGCTTCAAGAATTTCTCCAAGAAGATCTATAAATATACAAGTAGGCCCAATGGATAGTAAAAGACAAAAATTACATTTGGACATGATGAATTAAATAAGACTAGCACCCTAAACAGTCACACAATGAGAAGAAAGGGGGTATTCTTAGGAGAGGATCACAAGGAAGCAATGGTTATGTGCATATGATCATATAAAATAGTACTTACTGAAATGAACTCCAAGAAATGGAAACAAGAGTTTGTTTTCTTTTCTCCTGTTTGTCCCTGCTGTTACTGTTTGATCTCTGTACCTTTTGTCTTGTGTGTAAGTTTATCGGATTTGGAGAGAGGAAGGGGAACACAGGAATGGTGGGACAAAGGGTGAATTAAGTCAGCAGCGATCCTCACTAGACACTATGTTGAAAATGAACTATAGGGTCTGGGAAGGTGGCTCAGTGGTAGAGCGCTTGCCTTGCATGCCTGAGACCCTGGGTTCAATTCCTCAGCACCACATAAGCAAAAAGAAAAAAAGCTGGAAGTGGTGCTGTGGCTCAAGTGGTAGAGCACTAGCCTTGAGCTGAAGAGCTGAGGGACAGCGCCCAGGCCCAGAGTTCAGGGCCCAGGACTGGATCCTCCCCCCCCCCCCCAAAAAAAAAAAAAGAAAAAGAAAATGAACTATACAATTTGAGGGGAAGGTGATCGGAGGAAAAATGGAGAGAAAGAGTGAAGAGGCTACACTGTTAAAAAATAAATGTACTCAATACCTGACTCATGTATCTGTGACCCCTCTGTACATCATCTTTACTATAAAATTAAATTTAAAAAAGAGCTTCTTTTCTTATCCAGCATTGTTGCTTCCTCAGCTTCACTCCCGCTCTCCACTCCCATTTCCTCCCCCCCACCCCAGCCTCCCTCCTCCCCTACCTAAATAGTAAAATTCATTTTTCGACATAGCGTCTCATTGTTGCAATGGGTCAATCTGTATCCCTATTTAAACAATTTGTTTTTTCCCTTCCACTCCCCAAATTATACCAACATCAAATACAGTGAAAACAGAGATTATACTGTGGGGGTGGGACATACAAAGCAACAAAAAAATCACATGGTACCTTATAAATATGTTAGAAACAATATTACCTTGCTCATGTAACTGTAACCCCATTGTACAGTATTTTCACAATAAAAATTTTAATTTAAAAACAAAAGAGCTTCTTCAGGAGATTATTGTTCTGGGTTTGAGGCCAACCTGGGTAAAATGTGAGCAAGACCTCCATCTCAACCAATGAGATGTGCTTAGAGGCACATGCCTTTGATTCCAACTGTAGATCCTATCTGTATAATAGGTAGGATGATAGGGTCAGACCCAGGCAGAAATGAAAGTCCCTATTTGAAAAATAACAAGAACCACAACCAAGAGTGGCTCAAATATTAGAGAACTGACCTAGCTAGTGTGAAATTATTGTTTTTTTAGGTTCAAATCCCTAGTATAGCCACATAAAAAGAGTAGCAGGATCACAAATTGTCATTTGATGAAATCACATTAGCCTATGAATATTATTGCTATTTTAGGTGAATATGTTTATTATGGAATTAAATACTTTTTAAAATTTGTCCTACTTTAAAACTCTTGTTAGTTCTATTTTCTCTGGAGGCTTCAGATTTCCTACAAGTAGATTAATTTAAAAGGGTTGCCATGAAGTGAAAAGAATAGGCTAATCTCTATGGAGAGAAAAACCTTCCCTTGGAGGGTGAGAAGACAGAAATTAGTAATTTGATAAGGTGTTTTGAGGTTTGAGGTTGGTGGTCTGAGCTTAGAGAGACAAGGAGGAAAATGTGGCCACAATGTGTGCCACAATGTGTGCCTACTAGCTCACTCCCATGAATGGAAATATACCGTACAATGAAAATGTACCAACAGATGTCAACCTGCTTTGTTTGGATGTTTTGTGTGTGTGTGTGTGTGTGTGTGTGTGTGTGTGTGTGTGTGTGTGTGTGTGTGTGTGTGTACAGGATTACTGGGGATTGAGCTCACAGCTTCATGTTTGCTAGACAAGAGCTCTACCTCTTGAGCCATGTTCTCAAGTCAGTGGTCACTCCAAGGTGGGCATGATGGACAGATGAATGGAATGTTTGTGACAGTAAGATTAAGGCCTGGGACCAGCTGCTTAGACTCCAACTTACCAAGGTTGATCAATTGCTGCCTGAGAATATCTTGTATGACAGCAACTGAGTGTGATTCTGAGTAGTTAGCACAGTGTTATTTCTCAAGTCTGACTTCCTACTTGAATGGAAAGTTAGCCACACTTCCATTCTGGAAGGTTCATTCATTTTTTTTTTTCAAAATAGACACATATTGAAGATTGGACTCTTTTTTTTTCTACCCATAGAACCTCAAATCAGCACCTTGACCTCAGTTTTTATAAAGTATCTGTGGACAAGAGATCTTGTAGTGAAGAGTGTTTGATAGAAGGTGTGTGTTTTACAGTAGAAGAGGCACAATATTTGGCCTGCGATCATAACATTTACCATCCTGTTACAAAGAGAGCTTTCCAGAAAGCCGCTGGCCTGAAGGTATATTGAAATTAAAGATTTAGCTGAAAGGAATGATCTGCATATTATGCTAACCATAAGCTTTACCATCATGATTAATTTAGAATCATTTTGAATAATATGGATTTCCATCTTCCTGAAAGTTGTAGGTTAACAAATCAAAGGATATTCCATATTATTATTCTGTGATAAATGCTTGTTGTAAGATGAGATCGATTTGGGAACAAGGGGTAGAATATAAAGCCTATCCACTTACTGTCATTTCCAATGACCCACTGGGGAATTTTGTCCTTCCCATACCTACAACTCAGGGCTGCATTAAGTCAGAGATTGTGGTCTCCAAAGGGAATCTGGTGACCAAGAAGTAGCTCTAAGTGCCACATTTCACTATGTAATTGTTGTCACAGGACAGTTTGGACTAATTATGTCCAGCTGTAAGGAAAGCATTTATCTTGTCTGTGATAATTCATCCTGGTCAGCAGTAGGAAGAGTTACAGGATGGTTTGTTGATGACATACATGGTTCTCATGTTCTCTACTCTTTGTGACAGGATAGACAGGACCAGTGGCCCTGACCGTGAAGGTCACTAAAGATGCTTAGCCTTTTCAGGAGTGAGGCCTAGGTTATTACTTAGTTGTAGAGAAGGATGGATGTTATTGTTCTGAGTCTGGCTCTAGCAAAATGAACTACAGTCCATTCTCCTAATTTCTGTCCTCTAAATTTCTCCTCAGAAATGAAGCCTCTAGATCTTTGGGTATGTATGTAGAGTCAATCTTGTAGTACTGGAGAGATAGTAGATAGGCTCTGCTATCCTGTAGAGAAAGGACTTTTTACATCTATAAAGATGTGGGTGCATGGATGTGTGTGTATGTGTCTACACCTGCATGTTGTGTGTATCTTGCCTTGTTTAAAGCTTCCGTGGTACTTGATTTCAGATTAGACTGAGACAGCAGAAAGAGGACTAGAATAGACATAGGACAGTAATTGCGAAACCAAATGGCTGAACATGGCAAAAGCAGAGTGTAAAGAGGAAGCTATGAGGCTGGGTCAGACAATGAGGTAGGGAAGGAAGCGTCAGATTTTATGGGGCCCTGTCTACCTTGATACAAGAAGGAAAGGCATAGGAAGAAGATTTAGATTGCTGTTATGCTAAACCAGGTCACAAACTGTGGGAGCCTGATAAAAGAGAGTAGCAGTGAGAATAATTAGAAATGTTTTAATATGTGAAAATAAATAAAAAAATTAAAGAGGTAAACTGGCAGGATGAATGGTCCACTTAAGGACACTTAAGTCCACTTAATGGTCCACTTAAGGACATATCCAAGAATTTGGCGTGGGAAGTAGTATATATGCTGTTTGCTGCAATGAGACTGACAGGAAGAAGGTTAGACCAAGAAGATTATGAGTTAGGTGTTCATTATGTTAATGCCAAGTAACCAGGCTCATATTGTGATAGAGATAGCCAATACATACAGGGATATACTGTAAGGAAAATGCAGGCTTCATACGCCCCAGAAAAATATATATTTGCTATCCATATATATATATGTTGCACCAATTAGATCAGCATTAATACTCTTTGTGTATGTATGTATTCCTCATAATCCAGAATATATTTTACATCCTTCATTGTGAACTCCATGATATCTGAAGGATGAAACAGTATAGTGAGGAGAAAATCAGAATTGCTGTCTTTCATTCATAAGGAGACCCCAATGATTAAGACAAATTTTCTTATGATTAAGACAAATTTTCTGTGCATTTTAATTTAATGAACCATGCCAAATGTTGGCACTGGGACAGCTGTCCTGTCAATTAAGCATCTTCTACATGGTTTTTGAACTGAATTAGATTTTATAGACTCCTTAAAAGGAGAATGGGATTCTTAGCTCATGGATGGAATCAGATCCATTTAAAGGTTTACTAATTTATGAGTCTCCCAAACCTTGTTGGTGATGGTTGTTTATCTACTTTCTAATCAGTACTTCAATTGAGATAGACATTGTATAGAACAAATCATTTCATTGGATAACTATAGTGGCTAGAAAAGGATCCTTATATGAAGCAAGATCCCCATTCTTGTATTTCTTCCCACTGTCTCCTTCTTCCTTATAACTTTGTGTCTGGTATTTAAACTCAGTGAACTTCTTTTCTTGACTCATTGGTTTTCAAGATCAAGTATCTTGAATTTTGCCATTACTGTCTTTATGAGTTCACTTCTAATTCTCAATACCTGTGCCGTCAAAGGACTGGATGTTCTGTGAATGTTTAAATTTTCCCAGGCTTCATCTTAAAGCCTCTTCTTTAACTGTTTGATCAACTTCACTGAAATATTTTACATGAAATATAATGTACCCATTTTAATTTTTGGATAATGTGGTGAGTTCTGACAAGTGCCAAACAAGCCATTCATCCAAGCAATCATGGAGGCTTTTTTGCCCCCTAAGTTTGATTTGTTAGTTCTTGACCTTAATTCCAGAGGAATCCTTCATTATACACTCTTAAATACTTTGCTTCTTTTGTTCCATGCACTGCTTATTTTATTTGGCTAGGGCTTCCTGCATTTTGATAGCACTTTCCTTTTACCTGTGGGAAGTATACTCATTTGTACTGTCATAAAATGCATTCAACAATTCACCTGTTGGGTATTTGGATGGTTTCTACCTGCTATAAATATTTCTGTACAAGTTTTTGTGTGAACCAGCCTTTGCTTCTCTGGTTGAGTCATCTAAGAGTAAAATAATGGGCTCATTTTAAAATACAGGAGAAGAAGGCCATTAGATTACATGTTCCCTAGGCATAAAACAAACTTTCTCTCCCCAAGAGATGTCTAAGAGTAGTTTTTCTACATATATAGGACAAAATCGACTTTATACTCTACATTCAACTAAAAGCATAACATTTTGTCATCAGACTAGTATTAGAGTCTCAGCAATGCCAATGATTAGGTGGGTGATATTGAAAAGTTACTCAATTTCTCTGAACATCAGTTTTTCCTCACCTGTAAAATGAAGGAAAAATACAAATAAAAAGCTGTGTCATAGATTTCTGCGAATACTGAGAGGAAAAAAAAAATAAACGAAAAGCTTTTAGGCCAATTCCTGACATAGTGTAAACACTAAGCAGACAAATACACGTATTGCAATGAGTTACAGAACGGCTTACACATGGGATGTCTGTAGAGCAGTCTTGCAGAACATGGGTTCTGGCCCTTCACACAAGAACATGAGGAAAGGTTATTTTAATTTTTAAAGTGTCTAAGAGGAGTCCTAGTGACACTTATGCAATGAATCCCATAGGATTACATATGAAATGCCGTCTTCTCCTTCCACCCCTAGGCACTTCACCCTCATACCCTAGGAGGGACAATGCCTGCATATTTGAGTCCTAATAAAACATTGACCATCATAGAGCACTTTCTCAATTACTGTAACTGGAATAAAGAAGTTCACCTTAGTTTGAAAAGACCTCAATTGAGATTCCTTAAAGAGGTCACTGGCAGTATCATTTAAACCATTATTTTTTTTGACAAGGGACTTTAATACACATTAGTAATTATTTCTGGGGCCTTGACCTCACAGATGCTAGGTTTTAGATGCTGTTGTAAACAGGCTTTTTTAAAAAAAAAAAGATTACTTTTGAAAGGAAGTTGAATTAAGTAGTTATATTATAGAAATCGTAGGCCTGTGCCTGCAAGGTGAATGGATAAATAGAGAAAACAGAGGGATGTGGAATAGGCATGGTTACTCAGATCAAGGGAGACTAGCATACAGGAATTGAAAAACTCTGTCCCTTGGATAAGTTTGACAGAAATGAAAATGATGTGATCTAGAGACTAGCATTCTATGAAAGAAAAGCATTGACATTGAAGGAAAAATGAGTTTGATTTTCATCCAAATGATAACCTGCTACAACTAAATTGATGAATGAAACAGGTTGATCCCTGACTTTTCATTTTTAACTTCCACACTAAGGAATCTTTTATTTGAGCATATAGATCATTTGCTGGATCTACTCCTGGAAAAGGTAAGATTATTCAAAACCTCAGTAGATAGAAGGTTGCAAATCAGAGACCATTGGATCTTTTTTATTTACTTGTTTATTTTTTTAAGTGCTTGAAGCTGTCTGTCTACAGGCTGTGACTTTTCTGATAGAAGCTCTGTTGCCAATTGAAATGAGCAGGGATGGGTATTGGGTGTTCTAATTTAAGGGAAGTATCTGTTCTGTGAGCAGCAGGAAGAAGAGGGAAATTATCCAACAAGGCTGCTGTTTGCAGCCTGGGGCAGATGAGTGGAAAGAGTGAGTAAATTACCAATAGTACCACTATTTTAAAGCCACAGAAATTACTTAAGTATTTTGTATTACTTCAGTACTTCTTTTTAAACTACTGCAAATTTCAAAGTTGTCTCCCACCCTGCCTGTATTTGTGCTACATAGGCTACACTCACAATTCAAATATTTGTGTAGTTACTTGTGTTTATGGAGAGAGAATGAGACATATTTGTATACGTGTATACAAATTTATATGCATACATTTTTACTATTGTCTTCCAAGTTACCAAGAGCACAGTATTAGCATGATATAGAGGACTGTATATCACAATTTGGCTATAAGTAGACATTGGTTTTTCCTGCTGTTGGAGCCTCTAAAATATTGTGTTATACAAAAGTTATCCATATCTCACAGTCAAAGGGGAATGGTAGTCTTAATGAAGTCATTAAATTTGTTACCAAATATATACCTTGGTGCACAGAACCCTTACATTATAACATAAATTTAGGAACCTGAGTTAGTCTTAATTATGAAAATGGGGTCACATCCTGTACTCAGTGACTGAGGCATGCTTTCTCAGTTCCTAGAAAAGCCCTAGATATTATTCTTAAACTCTTTACATCTGAATCCTTTGGCATCTCAGATAAAAACACTTCACGCTGAGAAAGGTAACTCGTATAAGATCACATTGCTGGAATGAAAAGACAAACTCTTTTTTTTTATTGTGAGAATACTGTACAGAGGATTACAATTACATGGGCAAGATAATGAATACATTTCTTATCAAGCATTGTTGCCTCCTCGTTGTTTCCCCTTCCCATCCCTTCCCATATTCCTCCCCTCCCCTCCCCCCCCCCCCCCGGGCCAGATCCTCTTTCCACTCCCCACCAAAGTTGTTAAGTTCGTTTTTCGACATAATGACTTGTACATCTCATTGTTGCAATGGGTCCACCTGTATCCCTAGTTAAACGATTTGTTTTTTTTCCCCTTACCCTCCACAAATTATACATATATCAAAAACAGTGAAAGTATGGGTTATACTGTGGGGAGGGACATACAAAGCAACATAGAAATCATCTTATAAATATGATAGAAACAATTGCATGAAAGGAAACCCCCCCAAAAAAACATTTGAATACTTATCTTGAGGTTCATTCCCCTAACATTAACTTATCTGACCTTTTCTGCTTGATTCAGATATATACTAGTTACTGCAAATAAGGGAAACCATGGGACCTATGTTTCTTTGGGCCTGGCTTACTTAATAAAATTTTTTCCAAGTCTTTCCATTTCCTAACAAATGGTGCAATGTCATTCTTTCTGATGGAGGCATAGAATTCCATTGTGTAAATATTCCACATTTTCTTGATCCATTCATCTACTGAGGGGCATCTGGGTTGGTTCCATATCTTAGCTATGGTAAATAATGCTGCAATAAAAAGAGTCGTGCTGGTAGCTTTAGTGTTGTCTTGTTTGTGATCGTTTGGGTAGATGCCCAAAAGTGGATTGCCGGGGAGCTCTATGTGGAGTCTTTTGAGGAACCTCCATACTGTAATCTTCGATAAATGAGCTAAAAAAATAGAATGGAAGAAAGACAGCCTCTTCAGTAAATGGTGCTGGCAAAATTGGTTAACTACTCGTAGGAAACTAAATTTAGGTCCTTATATATCACCTTACATCAGAATCAACTCCAAATGGATCAAAAACCTCAGAGTCAAAGCAGACAACCTGAAAACATTACAGGATGGAATAAGGAGAAACCCTAGGTCTCCTTGGCACAGGTCGAAATTTTCTTAATAGAGACCCAGAAACACAACAAATCAAAGAAAGGTTGGACAAATGGGATTGCATGAAGTTGCAGAGCTTCATCATGGCAAAGGATATAGCTAGCAAGATCAATAGAAAGTCCACAGATTGGGAGAAGATCTTCACTAGCCATACAGCAGACAAGGATCTCATATCTAAAATATACCTGGAACTTAAAAAATTAAATCCCCCCAAAACAAATCTTCAAAGAAACAACTGCCCAATATATAAGTGGGCTAAAGACTTAAAGAGAAACTTCTCTGAAGAAGAAAGAAGGATGGCCAATAGACACATGAAAAAATGCTCAACCTCTTTAGCCATAAAAGAAATGCAAATCAAAACAACATTGAGATACCACCTCACCCCAGTTAGAATGGCTAAAATCAAGAACTCTAATAACAACAGATGCTGGAGGGGATGTGGACAGAAGGGAACCCTACTGCATTGTTGGTGGGAGTGTAAACTTGAAAAGACTAACTCTTGTGAATTGAAAATGCTGCATTTTTTCTTTCAAATTAAGAGCATGGAGAAGCATTGGGAGAGAGAGATGGAGAACTCTACTTGGTTTCATTCCCTGCATTGCAATATATTCCAAAGTTTAGGACAGTGCTGAATTCATAACAAATATATAATTAGCATTCCCAATAAATACTAATTCTCCTGCACTGTATCTTTCTTCCAGGACATTTCTAATTTCTAAAGTAGAACACACACACACACACACACACACACACACTCACACATACACACACACTCACACACACATACCCCCAGTTTGACTTATTAAAAATTGTTTATTGGGAAACCTCTTTGGGAATTGTAATTGAAGAGAGATAGTTGAGAGTAGCCCAATTCCAAAGAAAATTTATCTCTGGAACATTAATATCACAATTTAAGGAAATTTCAGTGTTTTAGTTGAAAGACATGCATACCAAATGTGGCTATGATTTCCTCAGGGTAAAAATAAAATCAGCTAATATAAAAGCAGGAAAAACAAGACAAAACCGCCCAAACCCTTGGAGATTGGCTACAACCTGCTTTTTATTGTACTACAGTAAGAGTACCCTCATTAGACTCTCCAAACCCACTTGGCTTATTCCAGTACTTTAAGGGATTTAAATACACACACACACACACACACACACACACACACACACACACACACACACACAAGTTCATGTCAACTTCCTCCCTGGGATGTTTGTTTTTTTTTTTTAATTTAATTTTATTTTATTTGAGAACATACTGTACAGAGGGGTTACAATTACATGGGCAGGAAAATGCATACATTTCTTACCAAGCATTGCAGCCTCCTCCTTTGTTTACCCTTCACCTTCCTTCCCAGCCTTCCCCCTCCCCACCACCCAGTCATACCCCCCCCTCCTCCCCCCACACCGACATTGTAAAGCTGGTTTTGACATGACATTTTGTATACTTCTCATTGTTGCAACAGGTCCACCTGAATCCTTAAACGACTTGTTTGTCCCTGTCTCCTCCACATGTTATACTGACATTAAATATAGTGAAAGCAGGGGTTACACTGTGGGGGAGGGACATACAAAGCAACAAAGAAATAATATTATAAATGCGTTAGAAACACATGCATGAAAGAAACAAAAACATTAAAATACATATTTGAGGGTTCGTTTTCCTAACATCACATTCTCTGACTTTTTCCGCTTGACTCATACCTATACTAGATATTGCAAATAAGGGAAACCATGGGACCTATGTTTCTTTGGGCCTGGCTTACTTCACTTAATATAATTTTTTCCAAGCCTTTCCATTTCCTAACAAATGGGGCAATGTCATTCTTTCTGATGGAGGCATAGAATTCCATTGTGTATATATACCAGATCTTCTTGATCCATTCATCTACTGAGGGGCATCTGGGTTGGTTCCATATCTTAGCTATGGTAAATAATGCTGCAATAAACATAGTTGTGCTGGTAGCTTTAGTGTGGCCTTGTTTGTGATCATTTGGGTAAATGCCCAAAAGTGGGATTGCTGGGTCATTGGGGAGCTCTATGTAGAGTCTTTTGAGGAACCTCCATACTGCTTTCCAAAGTGGTTGAACAAGTTTACATTCCCACCAACAATGAAGTAAGGTTCCTTTCTGTCCACATCCCCTCCAGCATCTGTTGTTGTTAGAGTTCTTGATTTTTGCTGTTCTAACTGGAGTGAGGTGATATCTCAATGTTGTTTTGATTTGCATTTCTTTTATGGCTAGGGATGTTGAACATTTCTTCATGTGTCTATTGGCCATCCTTCTTTCTTCTTCAGAGAAGCTTCTCTTTAAGTCTTTCGCCCACTTACTTATTGGGCAGTTGTTTCTTTGAGGATTTGTTGTTGGGTGGTTTAATTTTTTGAGTTCCAAGTATATTTTAGATATGAGACCCTTGTCCGTTGTATGGCTAGTAAAGATCTTCTCCCAATCCGTGGGCTTTCTATTGATCTTGCTAGCTATGTCATTTGCCCTGCAGAAGCTCTGCAACCTTATACAATCCCATTTGTCCAACCTTTCTTTCATTTGTTGTGTTTCCGGGTCTCTATTCAGAAAATTTCGGCCTGAGCCAAGGAGACCCAGGGTTTCTCCTATTCCATCCTGTAATGTTTTCAGAGTGTCTGCTTTGAGTTCAAGGTCTTTGATCCATTTGGAGTTGATTCTGGTGCAGGGTGATATATAAGGATCTAGCTTTAGTTTTCTACATGTAGTTAACCAGTTTTGCCAGCACCATTTACTGAAGAGGCTGTCTGTCTTCCATTCTATTGTTTTAGCTCCCTTATCGAAGATTAGATGGCTATAGGTCTGTAGGTTCATTTCTGGGTTTTCAATTCTATTCCATTGGTCCTGAGGTCTGTTCTTATGCCAATACCAAGCTGTTTTGATTACTATGGCTTTATAGTAGAGTTTGAAATTTGGTACTGATATTCCTCCAGCAGTGTTCTTTCCGTTGAGGAGCGTTTTTGCTATTCGGGTCTTTTATTGTTCCATATGAATTTTTGGATTGCCTCTTCTATTTCCTTGAAGAATGAGGGTGGAATTTTGATAGGTATTGTGTTGAATTTGTAGATAGCCTTGGGAAGTATTGCCATTTTCACAATGCTAATCTTTCCAATGGGATGTTTTTTTTTTTTTTGGTTGTGGGGCTTGAACTCTTGGCCTAGGTGCTATCCCTCAGCTCTTCAGCTCAAGGCAAGCACTCTACCACTTGAGCCACAGAGCCACTTCCCATTTTCTAGTGGTTTATTGGAGATAAGAGTCTCACAGACTGTCCTGCCCATGTTGGGTGTGAACCTCCATCCTCAGATCTCAGCCTCCTAAGTAGCTAGGATTACAGGTGTGAGCTACCAGCACTTGGCTTCACTGGGACTTTTCAATGGCCACCTGCTACCTTAGGATTTAGTCCTGAGAACTCCATGGAAAGGAAGGTTAAAATTAGACCACATTTTCTATGTCCCAGGTTCACCCACTTATTTCTTTGGGGCCTTGCAGTCCTGCTGCTCTTGTGTTGGTTAACATATTGCACTCTCCTACTTCATTGAGTCCTTCCAGTCTCAGCTATACAAGTACTTTGTCACATCTCTCATCCCCTAAATTCTCGCTCCCTTGGTTTAAAAGCTCTAGAACACTTGTTGGTCTTCTTTAGACAATTCACCTTGCTTTAAAAATTCCTCTTCTATTTGGATCATGCCCAGAAGTGGTATTGTTGGATCATAGGGGAGCTCTATGTGGAGTCTTTTGAGGAACCTCCATACTGTTTTCCAAAGTGGTTGAACAAATTTACTCTCCCACCAACAATGCAGTAGGGTTCCCTTTGGGCCACATCTCCTTCAGCATCTGTTGTTATTAGACTTTTTTTTTATTGTGAAAATACTGAAGAGGAGGGTTACAATTACCTGGGCAAGGTAATGAGTGCATTTGTTATCAAGTATTGTTGCCTCCTCCTTTGTTTCCCCTTCCCATTCCTTCCCATCTCCCCGCCCCCCCCCCCATCGCTTCACTACTTGTAAAGTTCATTTTTGACATAACATCTTGTACATCTCATTGTTGCAATGGGTCCACCTGTATCCCTATTTAAACAATTTGTTTTTTCCCTTCCCCTCCACAAATTATATCAACATCAAATACAGTGAAAACAGGGGATATACCGTGGGGGAGGGACATACAAAGTAACAAAGAAATATCTTATAAATATGTTAAACACAATAGCCAGAAAGAAAAAAAAATGTGTCTTTAACTTGGGGTTCATTTCACTTAACATCAACTTATCTGAACTTTTCTGCTTATCTCAGACATATACTAGTTTTTGCAAATAAGGGAAACCATGGGACCTATGTTTTTTGGGCCTGGCTTACTTCACTTAATGTAATTTTTTCCAAGTCTTTCCATTTCCTAACAAATGGGGCAATGTCATAGCCATTCTAACTGGGGAGAGGTGGAATTTCGGTGTTGTTTTGATTTGCATTTCTTTTATGGCCAGAGAAGTTGAGCTTTTCTTATGTGTCTATTGGCCATTCTTATTTCCTCTTCAGATAAGTCTTTCTTTAAGTCTTTAGCCTAATTATTAATGAGGTGGTTGTTTCTTTGAGGATTTATTATTGGACAATTTAATTTTTTTTGAGTTCTAAGCATATTTTAGATATGAGACTTGTCTGTTGTATGGCTAGTGAAGATCTTCTCCCAATCTGTGGGCTTTCTATTGATCTAGCTATGTCCTTTGCCATGCAGAAGCTCTGTAGTTTTCATGCAATCCCATTTGTCAAACCTTTCTATGATTTGTTGTGTTTCTGGGTCTTTATTAAGAAAATTTCGGCCTGTGCCAAGGAGCCTTAGAGATTCTTCTATTTCTTCCTATAATGTTTTCAGGGTATCTGCTTTGACTCCAAGGTCTTTGATCCATATGGAGTTGATTCTGGTGCAGGGTGATATGTAAGGATCTAACTTAATTTTCGTCAGGTGCTTAACCGATTTTGCCAGTACCATTTATTGAAGAGGCTGTCTTTCTTCCATTCTATTTTTCAGCTCCCTTATCAAAGATTAGGTGACTATACATCTGTGGGTTCATTTCTTGATCTTAAGTTCTATTCTATTGGTCCTCAGGTCTGTTCTTGTGCCAGTACCAAGCTATTTTGATTACTATGGCTTTGTAATGGAGTTTGAAGTTTGGTATTGATATTACTCCACCACTGTTCTTTATGCTAAGGATTATTTTCACTATTCTGGGTGTTTCATTGTATGTTAGTTGCAGCATTATTCACCATAGCTAAGATTTGGAACCAACCCAACCACCCTTCCACAGATGAATGGATCAAGGAAAGGTAATATGTGTGTATGTATATGTGTGTATATATATATATATATATATATACGTATATGGGTGGAGCAAGATTGGTAGGAGTAGATTAGTTTCCAGCCGTGGGCTGAACTTGAAAACAAGCCTCTCTGTTGTTTGGCTTCTTGCTTCCGTGTTCCCACACTTGCCCTTTCCCTATCTATATATTTCCTTTCCACTTTTCCACCATGTTATAACAGACCTGCCTGGTGGTCCTTGCTAAGATGCCAGTGGTGTCCTATTTGATTCAGCATTGCCCTAAACAAATGAACCTCACAATATATGTATGTATAATATATACTATATAGTATATGTTGTACAGTATATGCTATATATACTATGTATATATACTATGTATAATATAGAATATATAATTTATAATATAATATAGTATATAGTATAAATAGAATATATACTATATAGTGTATATATACTATAGTATAGTATATAGTATATACTATAATATATGTATAATATACATTATATACTATATAGTATATATACACTATATATGTTATATATAGTGTATATATGCTATATATAAATATATATACTATATTATATAGTATATATACCTTATACTATATTTACTATATATAATATAGTATATATTGGATATATAGTATATATTATACTATATATTATATGTTATAAATACTATAATATATATTATAGTAACACATAAAGGACTAAGACATACATAAATGTATTTCCCACACAGGGCTTATCAATATGAATGATCAACCAATATCTATTGAGTTAATCACGTAGCTCTAATTCTTGATCTTGTTTCCATGGCAATGTGAATTGAAGCAATTGGCACTGGGCCTTGGAGGGCTTTGCACATAAATGGCACTTGTATGCTACATTGCACCCAAACAATGGCCTGTCCATTGAGACTCAGCACAGAGGAAATGGCCTGTGGCTGAGATGGTCCAGATAGAATATGATACCAGAGATTGCAAAGCATTGCCACACAAACATGAGCTTGAATTGTAGATGGAGAAGGAAACCAGAATCAAAGACAGAAAAGAACTACAGTTAAGGCCTAGAGACTATAAAGCAACACTATCTGTAATAATAATAGTAATGTATGAAATAATAAAATGAACAACCACCATTTATTTATGCAAATCTGGATGCACCATTTTTCTATGGGCTTTAAAATTGTCCTTGCAACAAGTTTGAAAATGTCATATAGATCCAGGAAAGTAAATTAATAAGATAGGCTTTGAAACTATAAATGCAAGCAGTATAATATTAAAAAATAATTACATGTAAAAATAAACATTAAAGCTTTGGTATGCATGGATGCCTTAGTATAGCTTATTACCAAAAATGTTATATTCTGATAACCACTATATATATAAGTAATATAATATAAGAAATAATAATAAAACGTATCTACTTTTTATTAACATATATATACTTACATTAACTTGCAAATAAGATCAACATTTATCTAAGGAAAGAAAAAAGAAAGAAAGAAAGAAAGAAAGGAAAGAAAGAAAAAGAAAGAAAGAAAAAAGAAAGGAGGGAAGGAAGAAAGAAAGAAAGAACGAAAGAAAGAAAGAAAGAAAGAAAGAAAGAAAGAAAGAAAGAAAGAAAGAAAGAAAGAAAGAAAGAAAGAAAGAAAAAGAGTAGCAACAATATCCAGATCAGATGTATGAGGTCTGGGAAGTTTTAGTGATGGATTAAGAATGGGCGTACCTAATGAATGGAAATACAAGGCCCATTGCTAATAAGATGAGTCATCTGTGGGAAGTGAGTCCGTTACTATTTTAATGGCAGTTGTGAGACAAGAAGAAAAAGTTTTCTGTGTATGAGCATAAGTTGTCAGACTTTTCTGGATCTGGTTTCAAATCCTGCCTCCTGTCAGTCCTTTTAGACCTTAGACAAGTTTCTCTACATTCCTGATCGTCTGTTTCATCATTTGGAAAAAAAAAAAAAAAAGCAATGGTAATACTTCTGATTGTTTCGGGTCACAAGGAGAAATTGGCAACCTCCTAACCCATAATAAGTACTGCATAACAGAAACATGGCAATCGTGATATTGAAAAGCAAGATTTTGACAGAGCCATCTCACATTAGATTTTACAAGAGAAATATGTAAAGGATAACAATATGGTTCAAAATAAATAAAGAGGGAAGCATGTTAAATTGAGTAAATTCTTTTTTGTTGCTATTGTTTCTTCTTTTCCTTTGGGATGGAGAATTCTGCTCTCTATTCATGCAGAATTTGTGCCTTCTACAGAAACACATATTAAAAATGATTCTCCAATCACTACATTTTTCCAAACTTACTCTGTGAACTTCAAGCCCAATAAGGTGATCTTGGAGAAGAAAATTAATGGACAACAGAAAACAGTGTCCAAAGGAAACACTATAGACTCTGTGAAATCTAGCAACAAAACTCTTGCTGCACTCAGTTTAAATGATTGGATTTCAGGATCTTTTGTATTTTTCCATAATCAGAATGTTAATGAGCACACTTTGCTAATCGCTTGTCTGTCCTGGTCTTTCCACTCCACACAAGCAGAAAGTAGGCCAAGTAGAGGTCATTTATATATTTTCCCCTAAAGATTACATTTGAATGACAAAGAAAACATACCCATAAGTATCTAAATCCATGGAAGAACTACCCACAAAATTGTGCAACCTGAAAGAAAATATTGCTAGTTTTTGAAGGTTTCCTATGCTTGGCTAACAAAAATCTATGCCTTTTAGACTCATTTTTTTAAGTAGAGCATGTTTATGATGTTGATATTAGAAATCATAAAGACATTCCTAATCCAATCTCTCATTAGTAGTTTAGGACAGGATTTAGACATGCTAGAATATAGATATGAGATTAATGCTATTTTGTTATTTTGCTTCATTTGTTTTATTTTCACATGTTTATTAGCATCAGCTGAGTATACAAAGGGATGTTGTGTTAGCATACAATGTATCTTGATGAGACTTGGACTCTCCATCACCCAACCTCATCCCCTTCTCTTGCTTCTCAAACTAATGTCAATAAGTTTCACCCTTCCATTTTCACACAAGTACATGAAATATTTTGGCTATATTCTCCCTCCTTCTTCATTCAACCTCCCCGGCTACCACTATTGCCCTTCTCCGCAGAAATTGTTTTATATTTCTGTCATTCCTTATTTCTTTTAGTCTATGCTACTGTGAAGCCCAAAACTAAGAAACTACTGCAGGAAAACATCAGTGTATGGGAAGATCCAAAAACATATTGGCATAGTCATTAATGTTCTGAATAGAATCCTAATAAGAAATAACCCCTCAGTAGGTAAGGACAAGGATTGGCAGATGGGATTGCACCAAATGGAAAGTTTCTACAAAGAAGAGAGTCAATTCACTGAAGAGACACCCTGCTGGATGAGAAGAAATCATTGCCAGCTATATAACTAAACTATCCTGGGAGTTCAGAAGCATCCTCAAACTCCCAAAGAATCAACACCCCAGCTAACAAATGGCAAATGAAATTAACAGCTAATTCTTGAAAGAGTACAAATGACCACACATATATCTAAAAACACTCCACATTCCAGCCAATAAATGAAATGCAAATTAAAATAATAGAGAGACTTCATCTAACCCAGTCAGAAGGACCATCATCAAAACCACAAACAATAACACATGCTGGGTAGGATGTGGGGGACAAAGAGCCCAGCACACAGTTGGTGGGACTGTCATCTAGTGAGAACACTATAAAAATCAGTATTCAGGTTGCTCAAAAAGCTGAAAGTAGAAACTACCATTATTATCCAATGATAGTATTATTGGGGTACTTATCCAAATAAATATAAATAGGGTTACAATAGAAACACTTGCATCTTCATTTCAGCACTGTTTACAACAGTTATGGTATGGAGATGAGCCAGTGGTCCAACAGCTGCAAGAACATGTGTAACATATAAACTGTGAAGTACTATTGAGCCATGCAAATGAATGGAAGCCAGGAGCTGGTGGCTCATCCCTGCAATCCTAGCTACTCAGGAGGCTGAGATCTGAGGATTGCAGTTTAAAGCCAGCCTGGACAGAAAAGTATGAGAGACTCAAATCCAATTAACCACCAGAAAACCTAACTGGCACTGTGATTCAAAGGGGTAGAATGATAGCCCTGAGCAAAAGAGCTCAGGGAAGCTGCCCAGGCTTCGAGTTCAAGGCCCACAACCACCACCATCAACAACAACAACAATAAAGGGAATGGAAATAGGAAATTCATTTCAGGGAAATGAATGGTCATAGAGATCATCATGAATTAAGTCAGATTCAGAGCAAAGGTTATATTTTTCTCTCATATATGCATGCTTAACCTAAAGATAAATAGCTATGTAAATGCATATATGATCTTATGTCAGTCAATCTCTATCTCTATCTATCTATCTATCTATCTATCTATCTATCTATCTATCTATCTATCTATCTAATATATGGAATGTTTGTAATTGTGGGACTATTTGAAGGAAAGAGAATGTCAGAAGATAAACAATATTAAAATACATTGCATTTGTGAATGAACATGGCAAAATGCAACCCACGGATAACTGTCAAATAACAGGTGTAGGGTGATAGGGAAAGCAAGAGTAACACTGGGAGTCAGTCTGATACTGATATTCAGTTTCTACAGTGTGCAAAACTATGGAGATGAATGGTTTTAAACTGTTTTATAGCTATTTTATGTAATGAAACAGATGAATGATACCCACAGAGGGCAGAATATATGCTTTATCAGAGTCTTGTAATGACATTCCCTATCAGGGAGTGGAGATACTTCCTTCCTCTCTGAATGTGAGTGGGAAGTGGGTGCTCTGACCAACAGGTACACCCAGGTGACTCTGAAGTAAGGCTACAATTCAGATTCAATTTGTCTTGCAAGACGCTTGCCTAGAGAACATAGTCAACTGGAACATGAAGATAGATAGCTGGAATAGGTTCTGCTATTTAAATCTTTCACTTTTGAGTTCTCCAGGTATAAGCCAGGGATACTAATGTTATTCATAAGGGTAATGTGAGGATTAAATGATATTACCTGTAATTAAGCATCACTCAATAAATGTTCAAGATAAAGATATCAGTTCTGAACTACAACTTCCTATCACAATTCCTAAAGTGACTCTGGAATTACCCATTTCCCTACCCCGACTTTTTTTCTCCCTCTTCTCCACCCCTCCACTGGGTTTCAATTCTCCAAGCTTCTCTTGGATACACATATCCTTTTTGATGGCAGCTTCAATTTTTCCATTCATCACCTTTGCATGGCATTTTATGAGAGAGACAAACATTCTGCTCCACTTACCTGCAAATAAAGGTGGTTCATTACGATGGCATCTTCTTGGGTCTGTCTGAGAGCTAGTACCAAGTCAGATTCCATGTCTTGAAGCCTGGGGAAGAGGGCTAAAAAGTACCTGATGTTTGTTTTAGGTCATTTAGTATTTAGAGTTACAGAGACTGATAAAAAAAATTCTGTCTCTGTTCAAAAATCCAGCTCTCTGTTGTTATTATTCCTTGAACTATCCCTGAACGACTTCAATTTTTCAAAGCCTTGGTCTCTCCATATTCAAAAGAAAAGGCATAAAAATCACTAGATACCTCCAAGAGAATATTTGGAGGGTTGAGTTAATTTCTGCAAAAGTATTTAACGCAGTGCCTTTGAAACACCCTGAGAATTTGTATTGTTCCTCTGCACTTGATGGCCTGCCATACCACCTCGGGTCCTTAACCAGCCCCACTGTGGTGCATTTGGTGCCAAGAGCAGACATCTATTCAGCTGTGGATTCAGCTGTGGCCATCTGGCAGTCAGTAGCTGGGAGTGCTAGAGAGGAGGTTGCTTTAAGTAGGAGACTCTGTAGCATCTGCTTCTGGGAGAGAAGCTCTCTGTGCCCCCTGGCATGTGCTCTACTCATAAATTCTCCAGAAATGGGGATGCAGCTGAGACCCACCATTTGTGGCAGCAGAGACTCTCCTCCACTCTGTCTTATCCATGTGGAGTTGAAGCACAGCATCACTTGGCATAGTGTGCAGCTGCTGGCTTGTAATGGCCTTCCCAGCAGAGGCCCTGCAGGCATCTCTATCATGGGTCCTGGAAGGGAAAGAAGCCGAGTGCTGAAAGGTAGCCACAGACAAAGAAATCATTATTTAAAGAGATTCGGGGATTGTGTGCTTTGCCTCTTCTAACACAGCCAGTGGCTCCTGTGGTAGGCAGAATGGCTTCTCAAGGAGTCAGTTCCTCCATCCTCTGTGACTATACATGGCTTGAAGGCTTTGCTGATGAAATGAAGGTTATGCACTTAAAACAATGAAAGGAACCAGAAGCAACAATCCAGGAGGCCTCAGCCAAGTCACTCAAGGCCCTAGAAAGAGAGGACTTGTTCCAGCTGGAGTTAACAGTGGTGGCAGAAGAAGTTAGAGAAACTCAAAGACCCAGTGGGACTTGATGGCTTCCTCCTATGGGCTTTATGGAGAAACCCTGGGGAAATCACTAAAGGAAACATGGACGTTAGCTTTATAACCACACACAAAGAAGTGAATTCAGTCACTGACCTATTTAAGTGTGGGCATGAATTCTTCCCCAGATGCTATGGATAAGACCTTGATTTAGTCAATATATTTTGGCTTTGTGAAACTCTATTTAGAAACCCAAAATGGGATCATTCAGGTTTTTCACCACTAAGTCAGTGTATCTGTATCCCCATCTGCTTCTTCCACAACATTGTGTAGCAAAGGCAGAATCTATAATCTCATCCGTAAATGTTCTTGTTTAAAGTATTCTAAATGCATCTATGTTTCTTTGTGTGTGTGTGTGTGTGTGTGCATGTGTACACGCACATGTATGCACGTTGGTTCTGGGGCTTTAACTCAGGACCAGCGTGTTGTCAATGACATTTTGCTTAAGGCTAGAACTCTACCACAGCTACCTTGTGGTTTTTTGGTGGCTAATTAGAGATAGTTTCAGACTTTCCTTCCTAGGCTAGATTTTAACTGCAGTCCTCAGATCCTAGCTTCCTGAGTATTTAGGATTATAGACATGAGCTACAGAGGCCCTGCTACAACCATGTTTAAGTACAATATCAAGGTCACTATTACCCTTCAAGCGAACCAAAATTCAACAGGTTTACTAGAGAAATTGGAGGAACTGAAATTATCTTGCATGCCTTCTAGAAACTTCACATGGGGCAGAGTGTGAGTCTAGGTGGCAAAGGTGAAGGAGGGCATACTAGTTAGGAGGCTGGAAGACCTAGTGATCAAAAACTGATCTCGGATTGGCCCAAGTATTTGTGATGGATGGTGATGGATACAAAGGAAAGAGAATTAAGGACTCCAAGGGTTTGGGTCTGAGTGACTGGGTGGGTGTTTGTGACATGAAGAGGCCTGAAAAGTGACTTTGGGAATGGACATCAATACTGTAAAAAGCTCCAGCAACTGGGTTTTCTTTTTTTGGGGGGGAGGGGGGGTCCGGTCGTGGAGCCTGAACTCTGGGCTTGGGAGCTGTCCCTCAGCTCTTCAGCTCAAGGCAAGCGCTCTACCACTTGAGCCACAGTGCCACTTCCGGCTTTTTTCTTTTTGCTTATGTGGTGCTGAGGAATCGAACCCAGGGCCTCAGGCATGCAAGGCAAACACTCTACCACTGAGCCACCTTCCCAGCCCAAACTTGGGTTTTCAACACATGTCAATCACCATCCCTTCCTCCAATGCACATCCTATCACTTCCTGAAATTCTCCTTGTCTGACAAGGACAACTTTATGTACTTTTCCTATTCTATTCAGTGACATATACTGCTTCTATCTGTATGTAATTCAAACATTTTCCTGCTTTTAGTTTATGCCCTTTATTAATCCATACACAATCACTTGTCTTCTGGCTTGTTGAAAAGTGAGTTAGACAACACTTGCCACAGTAATGTCTGGCTAGCCATAAAAACTCCGGTACCACATTCATCTGAAAGGAACTCTTGATGGAGACGGCTACTTTTGCCTTTTTCATCCATTTTATAGTATTTCAGGACAGCCATTTTAACCTTCTTTCTCTTCTTCTTGTTCTTCTTGGGAGTGGTGTAAAACTTCTTCCTTTATTTAGCACCACCTTGAAGTCTCATTAGTTGATGAAGAGTGGAGTCTTTTTGAATGTTATAGACAGATAAAGTACATTCATCTCCCAGCTGCTTACCAGCAAAGATCAGTCTTTGCTGATCAGGAGGAATTCCTTCCTCATCCTTTACATTTTGTATAGCATCCGAGGCTTCAACTTCAAGTGTGATGGTTTTCCCTGTAAGGGTTTTGACGAAAATCTGCATCCTGTAGGTGGTCCCATCCTGATGGCGGATCGGAAAGGCCAGACAAACATTTTTAAAATTATTTTTTTTTTTGGTACTTGGGCTTAAACTCAGGGCCCCAAACTTGGCAGGGAAGCATTCTGCCACTTCAATAAGGCTTCTAGTCTTTTTTGCTTTTTAGATTATTGTTTGATTTCGTTTCTTTTGTTTAGGTTTGTTTATTTGGTATTGAGTTTTCAGGTTTCACCCGGACTAGCCCTGAATTTCAATCTCCATTTCTTTCATTCCTGAGTAGCTAGCTACATAGGAATGTGACATCATTCCCCTCTCCTCCCCCAACCCACCCTCCCCACATCACAGCTTCTTTTTGAGAAAAAGATCTCACCAACTTTTTGCCCTGGTTGATCTTGGAAGTTGATTTTCCTGTTGGTAGTGTCACAGGCATATATGTCACTGTACCCAACTCTAAACAAAAACATCTGCACTTCAAATTCTTAAGTCACAGTGAAGGAATTTGCACAGAAAACACAGGTACACATTAGCTCTCTGGCCTTGCAGAATGATTCTGAGTGTTAGTTTCCCATTTCTGGGACAAAATACCTGAGGGTGGGAAATCAATTTAAAATTAGAAGATTTTGCTTTAGCTTAGGGTTTTGGGGGCAACTATTGATGGTCCATTGGTTTTATCACTTTGGACCTGTGGCAGTGAGGCACATTAAAAGTATACAGTGGAGAAGGATGCTCACTTCCTGGTATTTGGGAAATGAAAAGAGATCCTCAAACCCAATGACACGCCCCTAATGACAGATCTTCCTCCCCCTGGGCCCTGCCTCCTAAAGATTCTACTACCACCTAATACTACCACAAGACTGAATAACAAACTGAACACACACCCAGACTTCAGTGTGTGGGGCTTTGTGACATGTTTAACACCCAAAATGATGGCACTTGACTGTACTTATTTCTGCTAAAGAGTAAGATCATTTAATTTTTCTTGTTATATGGTTGGATAGTTTAAGATTTCAGTAATTGAAAGGCTTTTCCATAGCTTTTGAGTGCTAGTCAGAGATGACAACTCATTATTATTGCTGTTGTTGTAGTTGTTATCTTTTTTGTCTCCCCAATCAAAGTGGAGACAATTGGGCATGTGGCACTTATAATGGGCTCAGAGGATGGTACGCAGGGAGGAAGGCTATCAAGCTCCAGATATGGTGAAAGGCTCTTCAATGATACTTAATCTGCTTCGGGTTGAATTAGTAGAGAGCAGATATTAGGTAATTTGTAGAGTTAATTCGTATAAATAAACTTCTTTGTTTATACATCTGCATGCACACACACACACACACATCACATATGCTTGCAATGTGGAGACACGTTTGATTTACTCATCAGTCTTTGAAGCTTTATGTGTCTATTATTTAAGAGTTCAATAGTGATCTCAGGATTTTATTATGCAGAAATTTTTATCATGGCTACTCATAAATCCCAATTAGGCAGCTTGTAACAGAGCCTAGGGAGGAAGTACAATTTCTGTTTGTTCCCAGCGTCTCATTAATGACATGCTTTCACAATGGATTACAGATGGAAGCCAGGCTCCAAACAGGATAGTTAGCAGATGGATGGAGAGTGAGGTAACTGAGTACTCTTTGCTCAGCTACAATGTTATTTTATGCAAAGGCAAGAGAATTAGGACCAGCACGAGACTGGTTAAGTGACATAGATGGTACCTCACGTTACCTTGCTCAGTGTAGATTTTTGAACAGAAACAGATCTGAACTTGAATCTAACTTCTAATTTTGACGAATGCCTCTCAACTCTGCAAGCTTCCAGCGTTTTCCTTCATACAAAAAGTGAACAAGGAGAAATGCATGAAGTAACTCTAAAATGTGGTTCCAATGCTCCCTGATATTTTCCTTCCGTTCCTCCTTTACAAAAAATGGAAGGGCTCACACTCCAGAAGGACATTATTGGATAGCAAAACAGAGATCGTGAAATAAGACATCCATCCCTTCCCTGAGCTGCAAATAAATGTGGAGCTATCTTTCTACCAGAACACTTAAAATGCTCATTTGTCCCCATTACTTTGTATTATCTCACCATCATTACAAAATCACTATACATAACAGGAAATTGATACTTCAAAGGGATCAGCAACCTCACTGAGCTCATGGAGATGGAGAGGCAGGGGCGGGCTTGTGATCCAACCGAAGCTTTCTCCTTTTGAATGATGTGCTATTCCGTGGTAATCAAGAGAGGTCCCTTGGCTTTTTAGTCTTTTGTATGTTCATATATTAACTATGTGCCTAACAACTAACCTAATCCTGTAAACTCTGAGTCGAAACTCTGAAGTATTGAATGTCTCTGTGTGTTTTAGATCCCAGTAGAGTAGAAGAAGCAATCAACACATTGTAAGTGATGCAGGACTGGAGTGATGAAGGAAGGAGAGCATGCAGGTGAAGCTCAGAAGTGAGATGACCTATCTCTCTAGCCCCACCAACATTCTGGTGGGGGCTTTAGGGAGAGGTTCTTCTTTGACTACACTCAGAAGGATGAGATGTCAATCCAGGCATAGGGGAAGAAACCGATGTTGCTATTTCCCACAGAGAAACTCAGAAACGTAAGGCCTGGGGAAAGGTTAGTTCTGTGGAGAATCTAGACAAGTACCTTGTGACACAATAACCTGTTAGATCCAAAGCAGCAATTGTCTGAATAAAGTACACCATATGTTTCAGTGTGTAAAAGTTAGGAGAAAAGAGAAACCAATTTCTATTTCCAGTTCCTACTAATAGCCATATTAACATTTCGGTAATTTCTAGGCACAGATTTTCTTCCTTTATATGTTTATCTATTGACATACACTGTGTATGAATCACCTTATGCAAAATTAGATGCACTTCAATATCTTTCTTTCTTACACAGTTTAAATTGACATTATTTTAATAGTCTCCTTAGTAATATGCTTGTTTGTCCTCAGTACAAGGTTAAAGCCATACAAATCAACATTCCACATTGTGAATAATATCTACCTAATCGGCCCCTTTGGGCACTTTGTCCCAACTGGACAAATGCCATATTTTCACCATAATGATACACATGCCTGGCTTAGAGTCTCAGACACAGAAAACAATCACTACACGTCTGTCGAATGCCTATAATTGGATATTTGCATCATCACCCTCATTTCGTATTTTTTACACTGTTCTACCTTGAAAATTTCTCAACCCACCAAATGTTTCCTTTTTAAAAAAATTACTAAAAATGGATTTTCTTTGGATCAAAAGCCAAAGTAAACATGCAATTCCTTGGCTACATATTGCCAAATTTGCATTGAGCCAAGGCTGTAAATATTTTTCCTCCCACTGCTAATGTATGACAAAGTCCTTCCTCTGTACTCCTGCCAAAAGTGAGTATTATTCAATGCTAATCCTTGCTAATTAGAGAGGTAGGCAATAGTGTCTTATTTCATTAATGAGTAGTAAGGCTGATGCTTTGCTTATGGGTTTATTGATATGTGTGACTCAGCACTAGATTCCATTCTTTATTTTACTGTCTTTGAGTTTTGGATTTTGAAAATTAATAGGAACAGAAAGATTCCTATTATAAAGTTAGTTGTATATTAATTATATAGTAGATATATGTTAACTATTGAAAGAACTGTTTTTTTTTAATTTATATAACATAAATTAAATGGTACAAAGCAAGGGGGAATGATGATAACATGAAGAAAGTTCCCATGCAGAGGTAGCTAGGAAGGAAGATGAACACAAGGCAAGAGCAGAGAGAGAGAAAGAAATGTTCAGAGTGTCAATCAGCAGAGACTCACACATGCAATTCTACCTCTTCAAAAGGCTGAGATCTGAAGATGACAGTTTGAAGCCAGCCTGAGCAAGAAAGTCCATGAGATTCTTATAGCTGATTCACCACCACAAAGCCAGAAGTAGTAGTAGGGCTCAAATGGTAGAGTGCCAGCCTTGAGTTTATAAAACAAAAAGCTAAAGGGATAGTCCCTTACCCTGAGTTAGAGTCTCCATAGAAGCACATAAAGAAAATGCTCAGAGGAAATAGCATAGGTCTTGTGATAGAAGGAAATGAAAGGGTTTTCTAGCAAGAGAAAAGGATGAATTATTTTGTAACGTCAAGACCCATGACTATCTTTCGAAGTTTAATGGAGCACCAATACTGTGCATAGAGAAATGGAAGCCAATGGAAGCCTTTAGAAGCAAACATCTTGGAAGTCCATAGATACCTTATCTTTCACAAAAGTGATTGCATTTTGTTCTGTCATTGTTCCCCCTTCTAAGGTTACATGCCTGTCTCTGTTCCTCTGGAACTCTGGGATTGCAAGTTTTTTTTTTTCCACACAACTTTGTTCCACTTAGTCCTCTCTCTCACATTGTAGCATTAAGATGTTATTTATTGTATGTCGGTTGTTTTAGATCTTTCAAATTCAAAGGAGTGGCAAGAATGTTGGGTTATCATCCAGGCTAATCATAACAGTACAAAGAAGACATGGAAAAACAACAATATTGCCCAGTCACAGAGGTCTCTGTGAAGAAGTTCAGCCAAACCAGCTTCTTCCACTAAACTCATCTTTCATTAAGACATAGGGGAGAAAAGAGCTTCTCATTCTTCCTTTAATCCAATTTATTGTGTTGACCAGCAAGTAGATAATATATTAAAAATACTTTCATCTTTATTCTGGTATGAATCAGTATATTTCCACTTCAGTTCTGGAATAGCTGTGGAATAAAGGTTGTGTAATAAAGGTGTATTATCGAGTCTAAAACTTGCTACTCGAATATAGAATATAGCCTCAAAGTTATTATAAATGCTTGTGTCATTCTTTTTTTCAGTGTTATTTTTATTTATCTATTTTTTATTGTGAAAATACTGTACAGAAGTGTTACAATTACATGGACAAGGTAATGAGTACATTTCTTATCAAGCAAAATTGTTGCCTCTTCCTTTGTTTCCTCTTCCCATCCCTTTCCTCCCCTCCCCCCAAAGTTGTAAAGTTCGTTTTTCAACATATCGTCTAACCATCCTTTATGTCTTATTTTTTTTTATGTTGGTCATGGGACTTGAACTGTTTGCCTGGGCTCTGTCCCTCAGCTCTTCAGCTCAAGGCTAGCTCTCTACCACATGAACTACAATACCACTTCCAGTTTTCTGGTGGTTTATTGGAGATAAGAGTCTCACAGACTTTCCTGCCTGGGCTGGCTTTGAACTGTGATTCTCAGATCTCAGCCTCCTGAGTAGCTAGGATTACAGGCGTGAGCCACTGGCATCTAGCTCCCTTTATGTCTTTACCTCTGTTAGGCCACGGATTCATGGCGAATAGGTTCCAATAGCTCAGGCTCCTTTCTGTGGTTCTCACAAAGTGTGTTTCTCTGCGTGGAGCAAGTTGGCCCTTCAGGTTGCTTTCTCTTTGGCTTTCTTCTTGTCCTGGTCTTTTCCCTTACTGGTTTCAGGAAGCTATCTCCATTCTTATGCTTAATCTGCACATTAATCCTTTTGGCAAGGATCTTGCCCTTAACTTCCTCGTTCCCAACGATGCCAACAGCATGCTGTGTCACACTGTAGACCCTTTCAGTTTTGCCATGGTAACATTTGTGGGGCATTTCCTTTTGAATAGCACTCATTTTACTTGATGTCTACAACATCACCCTTCTTGTATATTCTCATGTATGTAGCCAAAGGAACGGCTCCATGTTTCCTGAAGGGCCTAGAGAAAATGTGTGTACCTCTCCTCTTTCCCTTTGTGCCTGCATTTTGGCAAATTACTGGAAGATGACAGTTCCAGCCAAAAGGGCTGTGTCATTCTTAAAAACCATGACTGAGTGATGAACAAGTTGGGGTAGAGAGACTGAAGTAGGAAGATTTCAAAAGTGGAGGCTAGATTAAGCTATCATGTGAGACCTGGTCTCCAAAACCCACAAACAAACAACCCTAAGAGCTGACCTCATAAAAGTGTACAATACTTTCTTCATGGGCTATCAACCTGGTAACATGTCAATTGTTGACTTCAACCTACAGTCCTTCATAAAAGTTTTGATGATTGGGATCCGTCACTACCTGACCATGGAGAAAGCTCAGATTCTTCATCCACATGTCCAAGAGTTTGAGCACTAGTTTTTCTGCTCCTTAGGTGCATAAAGAGTTTGGTAAATGTTTCATTATCTCTGAGTCTTTTTCTCCTCTGGTCTCATACAATGCAATGCAAAATTAAAACATGATCTGCATCTCCTTTTAGTATTGCTCTAAAAATTAAATATTATCTAATATGTATTGACAGAGAATTGCTTATCATTCAAACTTCATAAATATCCCAGGGTGCTCTTTTTATAAGAACCGTTTTTATGTTAGGAAGTGGATAGTAGGTTATTATCCTGAATGAATTAAGGTCAAACGTTGGTCTGACTAGCTATCCATTTCAGGAGCCTTGCAAATCAGAAAAGTTGTTTTGTGGCCATCTTCCCAAGGTGCCGTTCATCCCTCCCAAATTGGAAATATGTCCCAACTAAACCATCATGGCTACTTATCAAGAAGGTAGAGATGCTATGCGCTTGAAAGAACTATGCTTCCTGGATTTATTTTATTTTTATTTTGTGGGCCCTGAACTCTGGGTGGGCCTGGGCGCTGTTCCTCAGCTCTTCAGCTCAAGGCTAGCACTCTACCACTTGAGTCACAGCACCACTTCCGGCTTTTTCTTTTTTTCTTATGTGGTGCTGAGGAATTGAACCCAGGGCCTCATGCATGCAAGGCAAGCACTCTACCACTGAGCCACCTTCCCAGCCCTGCTTCCTGAGTTTATTGCTAGTGAAATAGAACCTAATTCTTGGACTTGTCACCAAGTCAACTCTTACCAAGGAATGCTAGACAACCATCTCTGTGTCTGAGATCCTAACTGTAAGCGTTTCCTCTTCAGAAACTGCTTTAGTGCTAGATGCTGAAGTGATCTAGCATAGTTGGAAATTCTCCTTGATTTGAATTTATACTTTCCCGAGTCCACCACTGTCATCAATTGTCAAGTTTCTGGTATGGCTCTGACTTAATCTACTTCAAGTCCAATCTTAAATGTGGAAGCCTGACATGGGTCATCTGGTTTCTCATTGTAGAGTTTGTCCTTCCTCACACATGCCCTCTGTATGCATTACATATTCTGATCGCTGATCACCTCTACAGGTGTTACCCATGTTCAGTCTATGTAGATCTATCTTCCCATCACACCACATCCTACCCGAGCTGAAAGATTTGCTTTGAATAAGATATAGTCTGGCTTCCACAATTTCTCCTGATTGCAAAATAAATTCACGTTTACTTACTATAATTGATACACCAAAGCATGCATCTAGAGGGAATATTCTGTCTCCCAGTATTTAGGAAATAAATTCAGGCATGTATAGATATAGTGTTTAATGGTCAAATTAGGGTAATTAGCATTTTTGCATCCTTAATCATTTATAATTCATTTGTGTGGGAAACCAGTTGTCTCTCTTCTAATATTTTATAAAATATATAATAACTTGTAGTAAACTGTAGTCACCCTACTGTGCTGTGGGAGACTAGAACTTCTTCCTCTTATCCAACCATATTTGCTACCTGTCACCAAACCTCCTTCTATCTCTTTTTCCCTCTGAGCATTCCTAGCTAATGATGAGTCTTCTACTGTCCCCTTCATCATTGTTCTTGTAAACTTAACTTATGAAGGATCCATGTGCTTTGTTTACTTTTGGTTTTCTGGTATAAACTGAAAGTTCCAGTATGAAGGAAATGTTTCTCCAAACATTTCTCATGATGTTTACAACAAACTGGAAACAACCAATGTAACATACACACACACACACACACACACACACACACACACACACACATACAACACACACACATAGAGCACACCTACAACACACACACACACACACACACACACAAGAAACCTGAATTCTTGAGACCATAGTTGTATGAGTTTTAAGTTCTTAACACAGGGCCTGAACTTGTGCTGCTAAAATGCGCTTAGCCTTTTAGTAATTGCTTCTTGTGAGAAGAAGGTGAGAAGCCATCTTCAGTTCAATCTAATGGCTCTGCCAGCCAGCTTACCACACTGCATAGCAATAGTTATCTTGAGATTGGTTCACTGGAAGGCAGGTGGCTCACTTGAAGACAGCAGCACCCAGTGAGTACCAAAGATGCTCAGGCGTGTTAGGAAGGGCTGCTGTGGTGGTCGCCTTGTAATAATCAACAGTGATCGTCTCCTGGCATAGATTCACTGCAGGGAAAGCCAAGAATACACATGGCAGGAGAGAAACTCACTTGTCTCTGATCAGATAACCTGTGTCCAGTCTGACCGAAACTTGAACCTCACCTAGTTTTCCTCCTTCATTTACTAGAAAGAAATAGAGTTCTCCTCTCTAATTAAATCAGTTTGAATCTAGTTTTCTGTCACATGCCACCCACTAAGTCTTCTATATAAAGTAGGTATCCGGTAATTTTTTGGAGAGATCCTCAAGGAACTAAACAAAGCTGCCATTGAAGGCCTTGGAAGGGTTCTTAACAAGGCGTCTTTGATATTGGAGAGAGGATCTGAATATTAATGTCACTTCTCCAGGGAGAGCTGTGGATCTTCGTTCTGACCTTCAGTATATAAACTAAACAAACAAGACTCTATCAACTTCTCGCAGGTTCCCGTCAGACAGCATTAGCTGCTGCTAATGTAGCATAGCAATTGCTGTGGAGATATTTCCCCGTGTGGACTGCTTGTCAGACATGCTTAGGACACCATTCGGTAAAGATCATGGTGAAGAATACAAGAGGTGAGGGACAGGTTACTTAAACAGTATAGAGAGATGGTGAATAAAAATAAAAGTGGACCTTCAAAAAGGATATAATACAACATATATAATTATTTTTTCACTTGTCTACTGCATTTAGCCATTTGGGCTCTGTTGAATAACCCTACCATTCTATATCAGCCTCAGTCTCGTCAGTTGTAAAATGGGACCCATAAATATATATGTGTGAGTTTTCAGTAAATCTTAATACTAGGGCACTCTGTGAGCCATGGGTGAACGAGTCTAAATCTTTTCTTTCTTTTTTTTTTTTAAAACTAAAACTCACAGCAGGAAATATATTGACAATCTCCAACTACAGCTCATATATACCCCAAATAGAACTTCCATGCAGGTTTTTGGTTTTTGCTTTTTTGTGTGTGCCAGTCCCGGCGCTTGAACTCAGCATCTGGGCATTGTCCCTGGGTTTTATTGCTTAAGGCTAGCATTCTACCACTTGAGCCTCAGCTCCACTTCTGGCTCTTTGATTGTTAATTGGTAATAAGAGTCATGGGCTTCCCTTGCCTGGGGCTGGCTTCTATCTCAGCCTCTTGAGTAGTTGGGATTACAGGTGTAAGCCGTCAGTGCCCAGCCAGACAGATATTTTTATACCTTGAATGCAAAATGCTTTCAGATATATTTTTTCATTCAATTATAGTACAATGTATTGTTTTAAATTTAAAATGGACATAATCCATTGAATTTATTTTATACAACACACACACACACACACACACACATACATATATATATATATACATATTGAATATAGATTGGAAAGCATTGCCCAATGTCATCACATGGCTTAAGATGCAGTCTGGATAAATGCATATTACATCTAAGGAGAGATTTGGCCCTAAATCCCTGGGCAATCTCCTATTCTCACGAACATTGTAATATCTCAACTGACAGATAGCTACACTTTTGATCCCAGGCTTGAATTCTGAGTGCATGGAAGTGTGTGGTCCTTACCAGTGTCTTCCTAGGACACATCTTATTCTGAATTGGATGCTCAGAAGTTCTTTTGCTACATGCTTTTCTACAGGAGAAATTTCAGAAGAATGAGAGCCTAAGGCTTTCATACTTCAGTTTGCTAAAGAAAGCTCCCAGGGCATTCTAAAAATATTTTAGGATGCTGAAAATTGTATTTCAGTAGTTTTGGCACAGGCTTCTGAAGTCTGAATGTTTAACAAGCACCCAGGGAATATTGATGAAAGGCGAGTAGTGTAATATACTTAACTACACACTCCCATTAACAGACAACACGAGATTTTCCTAAACTCTGTTTAAAGCTAGAGCTGTCAAGTCAGGCTACCAAAAGGTCAACAAACAGAAACATGAACAGCAAACATAAAATCAAGGTTGAAGATGGGGATGGAGAAGAGGCAGATTCTGTCTGTCTTTAGCATAATGTGAGAATGGAATGGGAGGAAACTATACCGAGAGCATTTCCCGTCCATACACCATGCGTTCATTCTCCACCCCCCACCTCTACCGCTTCAATTTCAGAACAGCTGACTCCCACTCTTGGTAAGCCAAACAGGTATGTGCTTTAGTAAAAAGATACGGGATTTAAGAGATGAAGAAGTGACTGGAACCGGAGCAATATGGCAGTCTTCGGTCTTGTTATTTTTAGCTATGGGCATTCCCTATGTCAAACACTAATGGTTGCTGGCTCTCGTTGGACCTGGAAAACCATGTTCCTGTGTTTGCACTAGGAATAGAGGCTGAGTGTTCTTTTCTTACTGCTCTGAACTTCTGAAACTATTCGTGGGAGAATTTGTTGGGCGTTTGTTAGCATCAAGTTCAGAGAAATCCCTGGAAGAGTCAGAGCAGTTACTTGGGCATTGGAGAACTAGAGAATAGAAAACATTCTCCCTTCCTTCTCAGATGGGCAACAACGACTTTGGTTTTGGTGATTTCTCAGGTTCCTGGCAACTCAGAAGTGTCTACAAGCCGGTGAGTTACGGAGATACAAAAGTAATTTAGTTCAAAGTCTTACGTGAAAAGTTGAGGCACGAAAGAAAAATGTTGGAAATAAAACTTGGCTCAAGGAATCGTGTGAGTTCAGGTTTCTGTGAATCAGTCTAGGAAACAGCCACATTTGAAGATGAGAAAACTGTAGGAGGATGGCAAGGAAACGAGCTGTTTGAGATTAAAAAAGAAAAAAAATTGAAGCTCTGAGACGCATAGCTTCAGGTAAGACACTAAACATCTCCAAGTCAGATGGGAATTCAACACTTTTAAGGTGAACAGTGTATATTTATTCAGCTGTCTACACCTTCCATGTATTCATTCATTGAGAAAAAAAAGATTACTATCTACTCTTGCCTGGTGACTGAAGCAAGCATTGCTTAATCCATTGAGGCAAATGGATGACCAATTCTTGACTGTGCTTTGCTTGCAATACCTGCTTTCCTCAGTTGCTTTTCAGGTGATGTAATAACCCTCTCCAGCCCAGGTACTGGATCACCATCTGCCTTATGGTGTGCTTTGTAAGACAAATCTACAACTTTAAGAATCCCAGCCCTGTATTCTCCTTCTATCCCTCCTTGTCTTCCTCTTCCTTCTCAAGATCTCTCTTTTCTTCAGGAAACAATTCAACTATCATTCCAGGTGTCCCCAGTGAGGCTGTCAATCATAGCACAGCACCCTAGAGTGAGTCACATGACCCAGGCCAGCCTATCAGAAACTTTCTTTTATGGCAGTCTAATGAAGATACATAGCCCCCTAGAGAACCAATCATATTCTTCTCTCTGATTTACAATATGTATTTTAGGAAGTCATGTTTCCCACCTCCACCCCCCTCTTGGATATTAAGACACAAAATTCGAACACAAAATTCTAGCTTGAATATACTATAGTGTGTGTGACACAAAAGCCTTTACAGCTCAAAAGCAAAGATAGGAGAGCTCTTAAAACTTCGTTTAAATACCTGAGTTCTGAATAGTACCTGAATTCAGACCTTAGTTTTTCAGTTCTGTAACCTAAGCTTTCCTTTAATTGAACTGACTTGGCACTGAGTTTACCTCATAGAGCCCTGAAGAATCCATCTTTTCAAAATCTGCCTCAATTTACATTTCCTCATTGGATCATCTTTATTCTCTTCCTCTGGAGGTCAGTAGCAGAGTATACTTTCTTCCTCTAGCACCAAGATCTTCCTCTATTCCTGCTTGGTTTTATGGTTAATTATGTGCATGTCTGTCATTCTCCTCTTAATCAACCTTAGATAATCTGTTTTTCCAAGGAAGATACCTTAAATACTTATCATTAGTGCTCTTATAATTGCCAATAAAACATTGTTAAATAATAACTATATCATGTTAGCACTTATGTCAGTTGATGTATACCTATTAGTTTATTTAATTGTTGGGACATTTTAATTAGGTATATTTTATATTTCCTTTCATAAATTAATCAAAAGACAGATCTGAGGAAAGCTAATGGTTTACTCAAGTTTCTATACTAAGTGAATCAAAAGCAGGAATGTACTCCAAGTATGTTTTATTAAAAAGTTTTACATACAGTCATATATGTGAGTAAATATTCAGGTATATACATATATGTGTGTTCACATGTGTATAGTACAGCTATCTTTGTTCTATGATATAGTCCAGTTATTTTCTTGCACCTTATCTCCTCTTCTAGTTTGAAGGGCTGGTGGATATATCAAATGTAATTAAATCAGTGGCTGAAAGGATATAAAAATTCACCCAAAACCATGCACAATTTCATATAAAGAGCATCATGTATAATTGGTAGCAAAACATAGGCCTCGGTGTTGGTGGTATGGCTTTCCCTTTCTTAAAAGTTAGTGCTTGGCAAAGACTCTACAAAGCTACCAGTTCCTGGAAGACAAGCCCATTTAGAGGGAAACAAGTCATGATGGATGTGTATTTCTAGCAAATGCACGATAAAGGATAGAAGCATTGCTATGCATGATTTTTTAATAACTACAAAAATCCCAAGTACAGGATTTCTGCATGTGAAAATTGATAGCATTGTGATGCTGCTCATCTCTTTAAACAAGCAAACTCATCTTCCCTGGTGCTGTTACATCAGTAATAAATTGGCTCCTCAGACATATCTGCTTGCAGCTTAGAACTGAGATAGAATAGATAATAACTTGGAGGGTAGCAAAGCCTGCCATGGCAAATAATAAAGAAATTCATGACCTGCAAAGTACAAGGTGATCTTGTTCCAGAAATATATGTTACCAGGTCCTGATGCAGGCTTCTACGTATTCAAGAAGCTGAAAAAAAAAACCCTTTTATTTATATATAAAGACGTAACTCAAAAGGACCAATCTCAATAGGGATGAGCTTGTAGTCATGAAAATGTGTAGGCCAAAGAAGAGTTGTCTACTCAGTGCCTTTTAGAATAAAAATTAAGGGCTAGTTGTTTGGCGGCGTTATGCCTAAGACCATACTGGGTTCAAGCGGTGTTTCTCTGATGTCCTTCTATCAAGTGGCAGGTTTTACAAATACTTTATTGGATACAAACGCCTTGATTGAGCCTCAGTAGGTGGATTCTTCCTTTTACTGATGTGTCATCCATGGGTTCAATCTGTCAACAGTATGCAGCTATAACCTAAACTAAACAAGGGAGGAGGTAGAGTGTAGGGGGCCCATAGAATGATGGGAATGGCAATTCTACCTTGCAAATGCAGAAGTGAATTCAAATCCTTGATCTGCTCTTACTGGTTGTACGTGCTACATCATGTCAGTCCACTGCTCTTACAGTTCAGTCATTCATACTTTAATATTAAGAATTTTCCCCTGGAATTATTTTTAAGCTAGAAAGGATACCAGAGAGCATGCCTGCTTGTTTGATCCAGCATGTTTAAACCAGGCAGATATACCTGAGCAATTTCTGTTTCCTATGTGTGTGTTGTTCAATTTTGCTGATTATTTTTTCCCACGGAGGTAGGCTAGAGTGCTTAACACTGAACCTAGACCAGAATTGTGGATCCAAAAATATTGACTACTTTATTGGCCAAATAAGACAGCCCTCAGCCAATTCACAGAGCCCACCATGGTCTAGTAGCAGTTTCTGTCTCTGTCTTTGTGTTTCTAGAACCTGGACCTTCCACCCACTTCCGACCAGCAATCCAGTCCTAGCCTTTATCCTGTTCTCAACAGCCCAATCAGAATTCTACTTTTCTCAGCTGACTTTGAGAGTGGTCTAAGACAGCTGTAATCTCCTTATTAATAATTTCCCCACCCCCATGCCTATTCTGATTTTACATATTGAACATGACAATAGGAAATTTCAGCAGTGAAGTGTTTTATTCTGGGGAAGAAAGGAGATGAGTTCGACATCTTATGAACCTGATTGGCCTTCTTGCCAAGTTCATGAGCAGGGGCAACTCGAATTCCTTTACTGTTCCCAGGAATATCATCTAAAAACAATTACATTGGTGTGATTATTTTAATAAAGGAGTTAAGAACTTTATTGAAAAGTTTAAACAAACAAGGCTCTTGCCATAATTATTTGAATCTTTGGACTCATACACACATAAGTTTTTAAAGCACAATTTTAGTGCATGTAGGGTCTAATGTGAACATAAACATCTAAATTACTAAATTTAACATCTAATTAAATTGGTACATTTTATCTCTGAGGAGTTGTCCTTTGCTAATTCAGATGTGTTAAAATTCTTATCCATATGAACATTGCTACATATATACTCACACACATATAAAAACCACAGTACACAACAGAAGAAACTTAATAACATCATTGTTTTTTCTTAATATAGTAATTAAAAACATTCTTTAAAGTGCTTTAATATTTAAAAGACTAAGTAAGTACTTTTTGGGCCATTGTGCCGGAGAAGAGCCTTGCATGTGACATTATTTTGATAAAAAACTCCAAAATCTCAGCTTCATGCTTTTATGTTTTATTTTTATCCAAGACCATATTGTTAAAAATTAAAAACAAAGACTTTCAGCAGATACAGACCTCAAAGTACTTTAACCTTCTTCTTTTATACTCTTATTTTAGCAAAATGAAGCAAGTACTCACCACAAAGTAACCTTGTTCACTACAGATCCTATGGTGTGTGGGGGCCAGGGTAACATTGATCAGGGTAAACTGTATTTCTATAATAATTTACTGAATCAACTCCTTTCTACAACTACTTAACGGTAAAAAATAAATTAAAAAACAAACCAAACAGAATATAAAGCAGTAAATTTGTGGTTTGTCTAGTTGTTTCTATTTCAAAACACTTTTGATTTTTTTTTTTTTTTTTTTTGGTCCAGTCGTGGGCCTGAACTCTGGGCCTGGGCGCTGTCCCTCAGCTCTTCAGCTCAAGGCTAGAGCTCTACCACTTGAGCCACAGCGCCACTTCCGGCTTTTTTCTTTTTGCTTATGTGGTACTGAGGAATCGAACTCAGGGCCTCAGGCATGCGAGGCAAGCGCTCTACCACTGAGCCACCTTCCCAGCCCACACTTTTGATTTTTAATGCTAGTGGTACATACATATTTATTATGATTGAGAAAGAAATGAGAAAATATATCTGGGTTAGCAATTATTCTCCCAGGAGGAAATTACTATCAGTCTTGCCTGTGTCTTTCTATATAAACACTTATAAGCATTACGTCAGTCTGTCTGTCTGTCTATCTATCTATCTATCTATCTATCTATCTACATATCTTTGCATCTATCTGTCTATGCATCTATCTATCTAGTTTTATGTATGCACTAGCATGAAGTGTTGTTGTTCTCCTTAAAAACACATCTGAGTATAGACTCAAACATATATCTAAATAAATGTGATCTATGTCATACTCCATAAAAATACAAATACTGTATTTCTTTAGGATTTCATGTGTATTAACTTTTATGCACTTATGTATACAGTTAAATATAACATACCTATAGGAAAACACATAGGGCAGATTTATAGTGTAATAAACATAATACGTGGTCACTGTGATATAGGA
Source organism: Dipodomys spectabilis (assembly GCF_019054845.1). Taxonomy (NCBI): domain Eukaryota; kingdom Metazoa; phylum Chordata; class Mammalia; order Rodentia; family Heteromyidae; genus Dipodomys; species Dipodomys spectabilis. The sequence goes on from NW_024870950.1 coordinate 11,583,034, forward strand.
TGCACTACATATGTAAAGGAAAACATGCTGTATAGTGCACAAAAACATTATGTCTCCCCTTGCTGCTATACCATATTCAATAAGTGAATCTTGACATCTATACTACTAGTATACCAGTGATGGTCATTTAACCATTCTCAATGTTATAAGAAGTACTACCATCATCACAGGTAAATAATGTAGTTTCCTTTGCTACTAAGTAGCAAGAAATTGAGCAGATTATTTCATCCAAGGGGTCTAGGAATTAAGTTAAATACACACAAGCAGAGACTGAGTAAAGGGACTTAACAGCCAGGTCAGACAAAGAATGTGAATCCTCTGTAGAATAATTAATCCTGGATTGAAATTTGCCTATGGGACATAGGCAGTTATGACATATTTAAGTTCCTCTGGGCCACTTCCTCCTGTGGCCTTGGCTCTTTCCTCCTCCCATCCCAAATGGCTTCCTTGTGTTCACATGTCTTTTTCCTTACGGTCACTGTTGATAGCTGAGGTGTTTCTGTTCATGGCCTAAAGTTCACTGACAGCTTCTCAATTCTTGAATATTAGGACTTAGGTCAATAAGGCAGAATGCATGTGGTAGGGAGACTCATCTTTAGCTCATGACTTTTAATGAGATAGTCACCAAAAATAAGTGAAGACAGTTCTGTTGTAATTTAGGGAGAAGGGAGAATTCCCGTGTGAAGGGGAAATGACACTTTGGTCATGTATCCAGCACTGGGGGCTTCCTGTGGTTCCCTGAAAACCATCATTTTACATCATTTCCTAAGGATGATGGTACTATGTCTCCCATATAGATGGTATGAGCAATTACCAGTCACGCAATGTGAGTTTTGCTTCATTCTTATACTACTTATTTATGCAAGTTGGAAATATTCTATAACATTAACACCTACATGTCTAACCACTGACAACATTTTAATGTGTGCATGTAGTTTTATACATGTGAATTACATTTTGTGAAGTCTTTAGGGAAGTTTTATGTTATATCTCATTATTATCACCTATATTTTTTCTGAGGAAATGAATATATGTCTACCACCGCTTAATTATTTACACAATATGCCATTGTGTGAATATAAAATGATTTGTGGAATCAGTACTCTATTGATAAGCATTTAAATGGTTTCCAGATTTGGACTTTTAGTCATGGACTTTGTAATTTTGTCTACAAATAAAGTTCAGCTAGATTCCTGAATGCCATTTAAATAGTTTTCTCTTGGTCCCCTCTAATGGAAGTTTATAAATGGCTCTACTTAGTGAAGAAAAAAAAAAAGGTTACTAAAAGCTTAGGTACTGCCTAGCAGCTGATGCTTGCTGGATTTCTACTCACCTAATATAGGGCTCATTAATCAAGGCCCAGATCTGAACCTATGAAGAGGCAAGGGAGGGAAGAGACGCCTGGCTGTGAATACAGTTACTAGGTATTGTTAGCTCTGTGGTCTTGAGTATGTTAGTTCTTTCCAGGGCTTCATCTGCACATCTGCCAGCTAGAAATATTAATCCTTCCTTCTTACAAAGTCTTTGAGGAAATAATGAAACAAAAAGCTCCTGCTCCTCCTCCTCCTCCTCCTCCTCCTCCACTTCCTCCTCCTCCTCCTCCTCCTGCTAATTTCTAAATTATCTTTAAGTACAATGTGATTTCAATGCAACATAATAATATATGGTTACAATGCATCTTGATCACATGTTACCCCTTCAGTCATTCTTCCCTGTCTCATCCAAACTCACCCATCCCCCAAGTTACCTGATTCCACTTCCACATATGTACATATTATTACTGTCTTTTCCCACCCTTCCTCTCTCTCTCCCCTTTTCCTTTGACCTCTCCTACTCTAGCCAATAGTTTGTTAAACTAGGAGTTAATTGTTTGAAGGAGTTATGCCCTTGCAATCCTCCCTTGCAAAAACCTATTTCAGACAATATGTTTTTGTACCTAGGCATATGACTTTAATGAGAAAAGGCCATTCAAACCAGGCCAGGGTCTGAGAAAAAGTTTGGGTTGTAATGTACTATACGCATCTTAAATGACATCCTTACTTTTTCCTGCTTGACATTCCTAATCATGGTGATAAAAAAAATTACTTGCACTTAATCAGTTATCATATTACTTCCTGAGCTAGAATGTGTTTTGGACAAAGATAGTCTTTCGCCACTAAGGACACTTATTAGGACCAACTCCTATTCCTGAGTAAGAAAACAGGCTAATATTATGGAATGTAAAGATGTAATTGGAGGCTACAGATCAGGGACATTCAACCTGCAAGTCTTCTTTCCAGGAGAATATCTCCCCTGATCCACTGCTAAATTGCCCATTGGGTCAGGGAACACCTCCAAACATCGTGATTGAAAACAGTAGGCCTTTGCTTTGCGAGCCCAGAGACAAATCTTGTCATTCACGTGCCTCTTTGGTGGAAAGTCATATTTCCTTTCTCATACATGGCATGTACTTAGACAAAACTTCCATTTAATATCATTACCTAGTTATTGGTTAATCACCAGAAAAGACTTAAGACTTCGAGAAAGGCACAGCTTGTTTGCTCACAAACTGTCTTCCCAAAGAAGTTACATTTGCAAACCTGGATTCAACATGTAATGCATTGCTCATGCATTTGAAAATATTATTCCTCTCTAAATGCAGAACTTCCATTTAAACCTCTTTTAAATTCAACCAAAACTGACTCCACTATTCCAGCCAATCTCAAATTCTGTCTTATTATTTTTGTGTGTGTGGCATTTGTACCAGCTGGGACACTGTCTTCTGTGATATTTTTCGAATTTCAGTTGCATTTTCTTCCATTTTATATGGCTTGTTGTTTATTCTATTTAACTCTTTCTTCCATCTGGATCATTAGCACATTAGAATTTTACTATTCTGGTATGCAATTCATTATGCATTAACAGGATAGTTATGGCTTATGAGAAATTATTTGTGATTTGTACTTAGAGAGCTTTTAATCAACTTTACCACTCTCAAAAAGTCTGTCTTGCATATAAATAAGGACCCCTAAAAATCGATCTGTTTTGCTCAATTATAAAATGCTTCATTTAGAAGCCTGAGGGTAATTTATTACACTGAATCTGAGGAAGGGAAAATGTCTTGGATTTCATCTTATCAAAGGGGTGCTATGTCTAATGACAATGTCTGCTTATCAGAATTATTACAAGTTGTCTAGGTTAATAAAATTGAAAGACCTATGGGTGGTTTTTAAATATTAAGCTTATTATTTGCATACTTTTTCCAGTGTCAGCCATCCTTCATCGGTGGGCTGTCATCCCTTGTGTGTTTGATTTCTGCTCAGGTGGCTGGAGTACTTGGTGTCTGCCAGACAAGGTAGACTGTAAGAGCAACTCCTTAAAGCCTTCTCTAACTAAATTGGTAGGAAATAGTGTGGAAGGACATAGGGTAGAGTGGTTCTCTTGGATTTGATAAATGTTTAAGAAACTTCTTTCCTTTGTAATTAAAATGCTATTTCTATGGCTTTATCTGGAAACCACTACATTAAGCAAGTCAAGCAGGCAAAGAAGGATACAGATCATATGTTTATCTGAATATGTAATATGTATATGTTTCTCTTGTGCACACATTATATATGCAATATGCAATAAATGTATATACTATACATATATATATATATATATCGGCCTGACTAAAGCATGTGTAAGATGCCATGGGAAAGACCTTTGAATAATTACCTTTTACTTGAAGAAAAATGAATCTTAGGAAGTTGAAACACACCTTGTCTGAGGTATGGGTGGCATAGTGGTGGATAAACAGATAAGGGGAAGGAGGGCAAATAGAGTGAAAATAGTTTCTGTATATGCATCAGAATTAGAATAAGAAAGCTCGATGAGACTACACAGAAATGGATGTGTAAAAATGAAACTCAAATAATTCATGCTAATGAAATAAAATGCCAGGTCTGGAAAGACCAGAACTGAAGAATACTACTCCACTTGGCTTCTCTAGTAAGGGATAAGAGTATGGATAAGGAAATGGGATGAAATACATCTCACTGTCTTCCAAAATGTCCTGTGCATAGATATATAGATATATATCTTTATCTCAATGTGAAAATGAGAAAATGGAGGCTTACATAAGTGCTAGAAGTCATGTTGATTGGTAGAGTGTTGTTTTGGAACTCACCTCTCTGACTTAAAGCTAAACCTTTCTCACAATAGGACCACTGAAAACTAATGCAGCAGGTTTAAAGTTTGAATATATTCTCTCAAATTCATGGGTTGGTTCCTTATTCCCTAGTGTAACTTGATGGGAAGGAAGGATTACAAGAGGGCTCTACCTTTATGAATGGATTCATGTGCTCATGATGTTAGTCAATGGACTATGGCTCCAGTGGGCTGTTGTAAAAGTGAGTTTGGCTCCTCTCCTGAGTTCTGCCACGCTCCCTTGCCCTGTTACCACACAGCAAGCAAGCTGTGAACAGATGCGGCTCCTTTATCTTTCTGTCTCAGCCTCCAGGAACAGGAGCCAAATAAACTTCCATTGTTTATTAATTACTCAGCCTGTGGTACTCTGTTTTAGCAGCAAAAGATGGATCAAGACAGCAGGTGAAGGAAAGATTTTAGGACTGAGAATCGGAAACCTGTGGTTTGGTTCTTGGCTTCCTACCTTCGAGATGCTGGATAAGTCAAAGTTCTTTTATAATTTAAAAATGATAGTAGTTGTTCTGAGTCAGCCTCCTGTGCTAGAGAAAGTTGACCAGGCTAGTATAATATCAGAATTATACCTATGTGTTTATACAAATTTATTGTTTCTGCTGAAAAACAAAATGTTAAAGGCATCTTCTATGAAAAGAGGAAACAAAGCACCTTTTGATATTATTGATTTCACCATCACAAGTTCAAGGCCATGCAAACTCATCATGGTTCTTTTTGTTTGTTTGTTTTCTCTATGTATTTACCTTGGAAGACATCAATCTATAAAGGAAAATGTTGTTTATTCTTGGATACTACTTAGAACTCCTGCCAAAGATACTGTCCTCTAGGCTGGAATGTTCTCTATCCCCTTAGAAGCAGTGTTGGTCTGTGCTGGGTGGTGGGCAGCTGACATGTTGGTAAATGGAGGTGTTAAATCATGCATTAACCATGCATTAAATTTCAGGAAGGAATTTTCCTGTCATTTTCCCCAGAGGTAGATATATTTTAAAATAAAATGTACTTTAAAATAAAATGTAGATGTACTTTAACAGAAAAAGAAAAAAGAAAGAGAAATCCATCATATTAACCTCACTTATAAGTAACCAGACTCAAGCTTTATGCCATAATGTTTATGTGTATGAGTGCATGTCTGTCTGTCTTTTTACACACACACACATATATATAGATATATACACATCTATGTGTGTCTATGTGTTTATCTATATATTTATATATGTATATGTGTATCTCTGGTAAATATCTCTATCTGTCTGTCTATCTGTCTTTCTGCCTATCTAGCCATCTATCTATCTGAAGAAAAACTACTGCACATTGCTTAAAATCTTTATATTAAGATAATTGCTTTTGGCATGCAATCAGTTTGCAAATATAGGGAAGCAATGTCTTTGTTTAAGTTTTATCTGATCCACAGAACTTACTCAGGAAACCACTATGGAATCCTAAAGAAGGGAGAGGAAATGAAGCTTAACCAAGACAGACACTTGAGTATTTTGTCAGTCTATGGAATAATTCTTTTCCCAACATGTTCCATCGGCAAACATGTTCTTCAAGCCCTACATCCCTTAGCTACATAGAATAATCACATAATAAGTTTAAAAAATGTAAAAAATGAGCAAATAAACAGATCCAGGCTTACTCGTTGTAAGCAAATCAGTATCAGTGGAATAGAGACCATAGTGCTGATACTTTTCTTCAGAGATCCCAAAGTGGCGTTAATATCAGCAAAGAGAGTCAAAGTAGGAAAATAAATCATATAAATAATATTAGGTCATTTGGGAGCTATAGTGGTGGGTACAATTCATAAAATATATTTGGCCCAAGGTCATGACTCTGTTGACCTCAAGGGAAGCTCAGCCAATGTGGATTTGCTCCTGTGTAAATGTGAACCTTGAACCTGGAGTTGATCACAACTGTCACGGTATAAGCTGAGTCTCCTCCTCTCATGGCCAATTTCTAGAGAGAAAACCTGATAAAGGCTATCCTGGAAACTGCATTGATTATTTTGTTTTGTTTTTCTTTTCCAACTTGAGATTTGGATTGTGCTTGTTCGAGCCATTCTAGTACTTTCCTTGGATTTCTTACTTCTTCTCTAATAAGTTTAACTTTGGTTCCTGAGCCTTGCAGTCCAAGGGACCTTCATAAACATATTCTGTCAATAAATGACTACATCAACTTACCCTTTTTGGTCTCAGTTTCCTGCAGTGTTAAAACAAAGCTCATGATTCAGATCAATAACTTTCTGTCCCATATAAGCAAGACTTTGAAACAATGGAGCTGTAGGTAAGTAGAATAAAAAAATGATGAAAAGTCAGATCAGTTTTCTGATATCAAATCTTTACTGTTTGGCAGGAAAGGTTCTGAGAAGAGTTTTCTAAGAGCACAGATGATATTAAAATGCTGTCTTTCTGTGGTTGTGTGAGTCTTGACTAAGAGCCTTCATCCAGAAACAACTGGAGTTTTCTGTTTTACAGCCAGAAACTGCTAGGTACAAAAGGCCAAGGATAGTTAATGGAACACACAAAATGGTAAATGCCAAACAGATTGAAGTGTAAAAACTGCTTCTCTAGAAAGATGTTTAAAGAGAACTGATTGAATCAATCTAATTTTTTTAGTTATAGAAAAAATACTGTCTAAAAATAGGAATCCTATTATTTTGGAATATTTGGTGACATGGCAAGTGTTTTCTGTGAGGTCTTTTAGGACACAGAGTTAAACCCTATGCAAAGGTCATGACAGATCTCTATTTCCAAATTAAATTGCTTAGAAACACACTTCAGTAGGAAGTTGAGTTTGGGAAAAGCCTGCTGTGAAAGTTAGCAAATGAAATTTAAAATGTGTGAAGCTTTCAGTTTGAGAAAAAAAGTACCAATTTGAAAAGATTGTGGCATTTTTGCTTTACCAAATGAGGCTCTTTTGGTAGGCTTAAATATAACTCTTGTCTATATGGGATTAAATGAGAGGAAAAAAGTTTTCAAAATATCATCCCATTAAAATCTTTCCACACTGCTAAAAAAAAAAGAAAACGAAAAAAAAAAAATCAGAGGTCAGAGTCCAGGTTATTTTTAGCAGAAAACCTGCATGAAATTTCTGTATGATTCTTCAATCACAAAAGAGAACACATGTCCAAATATGAATGCTCACCTCGATCTCAATCCCCTGTGCAAGAGCATCTCCAGACCTTCCAAGGTCGGCTTGCTCACTTTCCACAGTGCTTCCCTGATATCCTCGTCGCCTGCACTGTCCTGTGATTCTTTTCCAGTCCCTTTCAAGCACTGACTTTGGCTAAGGTTAGAAATGATGTCTTACCCATTGGACACAGTGTCCTCTATCTTATGATGGACTGCTCTTCTGTACCTTGAGCTGTCAGTTGATTTTCCCTCTTTTGAAACTACCTTGACAGAGGTTGTTGGGCATGCTCTGAGTTGTCTTGTCCTCCCGTGAATGCTTCCTCCATTTTCCTGGAGTCTCTCTTCTCAGCCCTTCTCATAAATACTCGCATTTCCTGGCATCTGGTGTGGAGGTTCACTGTCTCCACGTGTACTTGTTTTCCTTCTGTGGAACTCTACCAAGTATGAAAATCTGTCCTTCCTAGAGGTTCACACTAGAGTACGGACGCATTCAGAGGCTGTCTGATAATCATGGGCAGCCCAAACTCAGCATGCCAGCATGCCCCAGGTCCAGTGGCAGTATGATCTCTCCTGCCAGGTAAGCTGTCCATGAGGCCCCAGTTAGTAGACATTGCCCTCATGTGTGTATTATGTCTCTGGATCCCAGTTTTCTGATGACTAAAATGTATTGAGGCTTAAATGGGGCAGCAGTTCAGTGTAGGACACATCTTTTTTTTTTTTTTTTGGTCCGGTCGTGGGGCCTGAACTCTGGGCCTGGGTGCTGTCCCTCAGCTCTTCAGCTCAAGGCTAGTGCCCTACCACTTGAGCCACAGCGCCACTTCCGGCTTTTTTCTTTTTGCTTATGTGGTGCTGAGGAATCGAACCCAGGGCCTCAGGCATGCAAGGCAAGCGCTCTACCACTGAGCCAACTTCCCAGCCCTGTAGGACACATTTTTGAGCCTTAAAGTATGTGGAGTTCTCTTGATTGGTTTTTCCTTCGAGCCTGTTAGTTCTTCCTAGACTATGAATTGTAAGATACCTGCTATCCAAACCAAAAATTAGAGGATTATTTTTGACTGTTCACCCTCTCCATCAATTGATTATAAAATGACTAATTTTAAATCTTAACCTGTTTTTAATTTGTTCTTGTTTCTGTCATCATTACCATAGAACAGCGTTGTTCCTGGTCATGTATTTGTATGTCCACTACATCATCTTTGGAGGTGTGTGTGTGTGTGTGTGTGTGTGTGTGTGTGTGTGTGTGTGTGAAAAAAAAGGAAGAAAGAGGAAGAAGAGAGAGAGGTTTTACTTACCTTAGAAAACAACCCCAAGACATATTCTTACCAGAATTTTATGATACTGAGAAAAAAATGCATAAAAGGAGAAATCTATTAATAAACACAGTTGGACTCCATGCTCGTACTTCAGGAAGTTGGCAAGCTGATGCTAATTGAATAGAACCATAGAGCCACACTGTTGATGTGACTGTTAAAATAACCTTTTCTTCCTTTAGGGCTGTTTAATAAAAAAAAAATGCAGTGTTTTTATGTAATCTTAAGTGTTGCTTTATTGAAGAACTTAAAAGCAAGTTAATAACAGCATGCTTAGAGTTTAGGAGGGAGACTGCAACAAGGGCAGATTTGAAAAGAGAAAAAAAAATCACATAGTAAAACCCAGGCAGACACTGGAGGTGAGCTTCTTGATTAAATCTGGAACTCTCAGCACTCAAATGCAGGTGACGCTCAAGGTGACCTGAGCTATTACAGTTTAATGAACGCAAGGAAATATTCAAAGCAAATGATACTTTCCATATTTTAACTACTCGGAGCTACTTTCTTAGGTTTTCCTACCATAGCCACAAATCAGAAGAGTAAAACAGATCATAGAGAAGGAAAACAGAGAGGGTGAATGTCAAAATGATGTCTGGGGAAGCAAATGGAACAGTGAACCAGTTGAGGTTGGTTTGAGAAGGAGGGAGAGGGTTGAGGGAGAGTAATGGGGTAGGGGGGAGGAGGTGGTGCAAATCTACCAAGACACCGGGGATGTGTATATGGACATGTCAAAAATAAAACCCACTTAGAGGAACAATGGATGCTAATAAACACATGGAAAAACAGAAATGAATTCCATACCTTTAAAGGTTTTAGAAGTTTCAAACTACATATGCAAAATATAATGACAGACGAAATGAAATATTTTAATGATATTAGATATTTTAATGGTCTCTTTTTTGAGACAAGTTCTTGATATGTTCTCAGGCTGGCCTAAAACTCATGATCCTCCTGATACTGCCTCTAAGGTCCTGCATTCCAGCAGGAATGGACCACCACACCCAGCCTAAGGATTTTTTTTAAAAATTGTGGTTTGTTTTTGTTTTGTTTTGTTTTGTTTTATTTTATTTTTTTAGAAGAGGAAGAGAAAACAGGCAGAGATTAAAGGCCTTGGGAATACACAGCAATGAGGCAGCTGACTACAAGCTAAGGAGAATTACCTCAAGAGAAACCAAGCCTTCTTCTTTTGGTCGGTCATGGGGCTTGAACTTTGGGCCTGGGTGCTGTCCCTCAGCTCTTTTGCTCAAGGCTAGAGCTCTACCACTTGAGCCACAGCACCACTTCCAGTTTTCTGGTGGTTCATTGGAGATAAGAGTCTCATGGACTTTCCTGCCCTGGCTGACTTTGAACCATGATCCTCAGATCTCAGCCTCCTGAGTAGCTAGGATTACAGGCGTGAGCCACAGGTGCCTAGCTTCTGTTGTCTTTATTTTGCATTTCAGGCTCCAGTGTAGAAAAGAAAAATCTCAGCCTGTGGTATTCTGTTTCAGAAGCCATGGTTAACACAGGTTTCTAAAGATTGTGTTTAGATACCCTTTTTTTTTTCCCAATGTGGAAGTTTTTTTTTGGGAGCAGGAGTTGTTGATAAAAACTGACTTTTCTCCATGACGAGGCTGTTGCTCCTTTGTCAAAATTCAGTTGACTACACTGACTTGGGATCATTTCTCGGCTCTCTCTCCTGCTTCATTCTTCTGTTTATTTTTCCTTAAATAAAAATCAATGACGATGCTCACACTTTACAGTTTACGTACATTTTCTCTTCTCATGAATCTTTCTTCTCTCATGCAAACTAACCAAGTTAGAGTCAGCAAAGCTATTGCTTGTTTTCTAATTTAAGATCTTTAATTGTGCACTAGTAGTAGTAGTATAAAATATTTTCGTAATTTTAAATAATGTAACCATGCTGTTATCAAAGAATAGCATTAATTATATTTAAAACATGAACATATTGCAACATTTGTGATAAAGTGTTTGCTACAACAGAGAAAATGCATGACTAATTCCTTTATGGAGAAAAAAGATATGTAAAGTCATGAAGAAGTGGAAAAATGCATAGAAATGTAGCTTTTAAAACTGTAATTGATGCAGGGAAAAAAATAAGCCTAAATGCCAAGCAGAAGAAACAGCAAAGTCCAAGAGATGGTAATTAAGACAAGAAAACACATTTTAAGAGTTAATTCAGTCCATATACTTTTGAATTACAAATGACAACCACCATAATAAGTAATAATTCAATGAGTTCAGTGCCCTGCGGATGGCAGACATTATTTGTATTAAATTTAGTTCTCACACCAAATCTATCATGATTAGTATCAGATTTTTCCCAGAGAAGATGCTCAGGGAAGAGGATTCTTTACCACACCTGCATTACTTTCATGTCACTTAGAAGAGATTTCCCCTAACAACTCACAAGGAGTGTCTATGCACTTTATTAGAGCACAACCAGTCCTGGATGACCGTCTTTAATGCTGGCTTTGGATTTTTTTCTTCCATCTTTTGTAAGCACAAGATTTCATTGTTTTCTGTCATCCTACTGCACAATCCAACCGGGAGTACTACTAGATCTCAACAAAATAACTGTGCACTAAATGTGAGAAAGTAATGATGATGTGGATGAACCATTCATCATAACTGTCTGAAATTGTTGAGAAGTTAAGTGTACTTACCAGGATGCAGTTACCTATCCGGCACAGATGTGAACATACACATAAACATTAGCAGGTTGCTGCAGCATGTCAGCCAGTGTCGCCAGAAACAGCTGCAGAGAGGATTGAGTTGTACAACTCAGTACTTTGCACATCGTTTTCCCTTGAAGTGAAGTGATACACTTGGCAATTTGGTGTGATTTCGTGTGGCAAAGCTTTGTGTAAAGCATCCATCCATTTTCAACTTACATATGCAAACATCAGTTCCACAGTTCACACAAAGTCAGACCACACTCACCAGGTTCAAACCCGAAGCGCTAGCTGAACTCCTAAAGATAATTTTCCTGGGGTGACTGATTTAGCACTGTCAAAGGTAGTATGGATTTTATGGCCACAAAAAGGCTGTAATCTAATTTTGTAAGGATTCATATCTCCGTGGAACTGTGTTATCGCTTTTAATCTCCGCGTTTTCATTTGAATTAGCTTAGAAAATTTCAAAAGGCTGCTCTACTGACAGCTCAACTCACAAAGTGGTCTTCTCCACTAAATTGTCTAGCGTCAATGTTAACATTTTTAAATCATGTTATCATTACTCTCAACAGTCAATTAAGGAGTTATTTTTTGCAGATGATTATAGGCTGGAATTGCTGGGTGTAATTTCTTCTCCACAGTAAGACTATTCCTCTTAACAATAGACATTGTAAGCTTTATTAGAATGACTTGGCTCTTTCTTCCAGCAAGAGCTAGTTTGAAAGAATCTAGATTTTTATGAAAAGAAGGTAGAACTTTTGCTTGCTCCCTTGTGTATGTCAGCTGGCTAACCAGGTTACAGGCCATAACCTAGTTTCTGCCTAGGCATCAGCTTCTTTGTCTCTTCAATTCTGAGGTCTGACATATGCTTGGAACTATAGAAATCAGTTATTAAAGTTCTCATTTGACTCTTCTGGAACAACGGGTAAAGCGTCATCTAGACACTAGGCCTCTGGCCCCCTGTTTCTTACAAGCTATTACAAACATTTCCATTTGTAGCAGAATACAGCCCTGGACAGTGAACCTTGCCTGTCATTCATAATACTACTCCAATCACATTTCACCACAAACTCTGTGGGAAGGAGAGGAATTAGTTGCCACTTTCTGAATAATCCATTGCATTTTAACCACTCACCTTACCTGGGAGGACTTACTCATGTATGAGCTTTCTTTCTTGACCTTTCCGTTTACATGCTACACACAAGCACAGAGTTCTCAAATCTACTTGTGAGCCCCTGCTCTTTAGTTTCTGTGAGATTGATCTTGGGAACCCTTTGTAATTCTCTTGATCATTGCATAGTTAACGTCTCTTTGTCGACTTTCACTGTGTTTAGCATCATATATGGTTGGTTGTGCATGTTTAGGAAAACTGTAGAAAGAGTATGCCGTCTCTAACTGTGGTAAAATCATTCCTGATGGCTGTGTTTAGTTTTCTGTAGAGCTTTCTTGAAAGGACAAACTGCACTGACAGAACAGCATGGTGTAACTCTTCCATCCAGGCAAACAGATATAAATCATAAATATAACAAAGGAAAGAAAAACTAGAAAGTTTAGTTTGTAAATGAAGATAAACACAGATAAATTAAAATATATTTATTTCAAGGTATGATAGGATTTTTTAGTTCACTCAGATAATGCAGCAGTTGTTTATAAAAAGTCCCTGAACGGGGCTGGGAAGGTGGCTCAGTGGTAGAGTGCTTACCCTGCATGCATGAGGCCCTGGGTTCGATTCCTCAGCACCACATAAGCAAAAAGAAAAAGAAAGCCAGAAGTGGCTCTGTGGCTCAAGTGGTAGAGCGCTAGCCTTGAGCTGAAGAGCCGAGGGACAGTGCCCAGGCCCAGAGTTCAGGCCCCGTGACCAGACACCCCCCCCCCAAAAAAAAGTCCCTGAAATTAGACACGTTAAAAATGACATAGAAGCCGGGTACCGGTGGCTCACACCTGTAATTCTAGCAACTTCAGGAGGCTGAGATCTGAGGATCACTGTTCAAAGCCAGCCCAGGCAGGAAATTCTGTGAGAAACTTATCTCCAATAAGCCACTAGAAAACAGGAAGTGGTGCTATGGCTCAAGTGTTAGAGCGCTCGCCTTGAGCTGAAGAGCTGAGGGACAGTGCCCAAGCACAGAGTTCAAGCCCCATGACTGACAAAAAAAAAAAAAAGACATAGATAAACCTTTAAAAATAGAAAATAATGATATGAAGACATAGCCCTAATGAATGAAGATCTGGAAATATTCTTACTCTTCCAGATAAAGGCATAGATGGAAACACTTTTGTCACTTTGGAAATGTAATTATGAGTTTAATGGAATTTTGTAACAAGTAAAGTAAGTCAAGACTTGACACTCATTAAGACATACACCATTACACCATTGACATTGCTATCCATTTGTACAGCTTGATAATTTTTGCACATGTATGACTGTACATTTAACACATTGTAACTACTTTTTAAGTCTCAGAAGGGCATGAGTAATATCAGTGTTTCCCAATAGTTCAAGAAAAGCCTGCTGTTTATTACTAGACAGGATTTTTATGAATTTACTAAGTCACACATTTACAATTATGGTCCAGTTACAATTTCCATTTTAAGTTACTAAATTGTAATATTATTTGTCAGTGTTTTAGGAGCTTAGAGATAGCTGCAGCAGACTACATTTAGGCACATCACTCAGACAAGTGTTTTGTGACTTTAAGTTGAAAAGTTAACACTGGATATACATCGACTTGACCAATATCCCTATGTGGGGACCATCATATTGACCAATATGGCACTGCTGGCTTTATATTGTCCTTCCTTCTCAAATAGGTGGCATATATACTTTCTAGCGCTCAGGCTGGCAGTTAACAATATTCAGCCACATGCAGACATCTAAAACATTCTCCTTGGATTTCCCATGGTGAATGTAAAATTAAGTGTACAATGCTTTCAATAGTTTCCCTACAAGTGAATCAATACTGAATTCTATTCAGTTTCTTCATATTATCTAATAAGAAGACATCTTTCCATATATATAAAATATATATTTTAGTGCTTCTATATCTTTCTGTCTCTGTGTATTAAGTACCTGCTAGGAAAATAAAGATATTGAAGCATAATATAAAATGTCTTAAGAAACTCACATGAGAACTATATATTCCGATTTAGTTAAATATGAAAGCCACAGAGTGAAGCATTTAATATATCCTTTTTTTTTGTTTCTGGCAAGATTCAATTTTGGATTGCTATTAACTAACGTTTGCTTGGTACCTTCTCTGCATCTGGCTTTAAGTGAGACAAATTTCTGTTTATTTTATTGCTACTATTGTTGTTATTATTTTGTATGTTCTGGTCCTGGGTCTTGAACTCAGTGCCTAGGCACTGCCTCTGAGCCTTTTTACTCAAGGCTAGTGCTCTACCACTGACCCACAGGTCTGTTTCCAGCTCTTTGGAAGGTCTATGGACCTTGCTGCTCTGGCTGGTTTGGAATAATAGTTCTCCTATCCCAGCATCCTGAGTAGCTAGGATTACAGATGTGAGTCACTGACATCTGACTTCTGTGTATTGCTTTGTTAAAAACCTACATACATCACAAAGGCAGAAAGAGAAGTCCATGAACTTGTTAGATAAAAAAAAAAAAATAAAAGCAAAGCAAAACAACAACAACCATAAGGAAATAAGAAGGCTCAAATTCAAGAATGTCTCAACCAAGACAGGCTATAAAATTTCTTGCTTTCCACAGTTTAAGAGAGTTTTGTTATTAATAAAATAGTTTTCTTAAATTGTCATCTACCCCACTATAGTATTAAGAAGCAATAACATTATCCTCAGTAGTGAAAAACTGAAATACTTAACTCTGATATCAGAAACAGGGTAAGTATGCCCAGTTTCATCACTTTTATAAAGCACCACAATCCTAGCCGTAGCAATGAGTTGATAAATGGGCATAAACATCAAAGAAAGCTAGGCCTGGGTGCTTCAGGACTGTAATCCTATATGCCTGCAGTATATACACCCAATTTCACAGAACTCAGTCTCTAAAATGAAGATAATTATTTGACTTATACCAACATAAATGAAATTAGGATATTGTATTTAGTGACATGTATCACTCATAGAAAGACAAACACTGAGTGATATCACTGTGGATGAGGCAGCTACAATAACCAAATGTATAAAAGATTTGAGTGGCAATTCCAGGGCCGTGTATGAGGGCAACATGAGTTGCTCATCACAGGTCATAAATTCAACTGGATAAATTCAACTGTATGCCTGCTGTTCATACCTGTAATCCTGGCTGCTTAAGAAGCTGAAACCTGGAGTATGGAAGTTCTAAGCCAGCTGGGCAGAAAAGTGTGTGAACTTCCATCTCCAATTAACCGGAAAAAGAAGCTAAACTAGATGAATGGCTCAAGAGGTAGAGCACCAGGCATGAGTGACAAGCTGAGTGAGAGCTAGAGTGAGTTCAAGCTTAGCTTCCTCACACATACACACAAGAAAAACAAGACACCACTCCCAAAGACAAAAACCCTAGAAAAATGTTTACCTAGTACCTACCATTCATCATAATTAAAAGGCCAAGAAATGATCATATTGTGGCTACTGTTAATAACACTCTAGTGTAAAAAAGAAATTAAGACACAAATCCCACCTGAAATGTTTTAGCACAAAAATAAAACTGAAAAATACATTCATCGATTGAAATTAAAATAATACCTAGTTATTATTTATTTCTACTTTTTCTTTTCCTCTTTATTCTCATTTATTCTTACTCTGTGTCTAAATAAGTATGAAACTAACATGCTGAGAACTGAGCTTTCTTTTGCTGGTACCAGGACTTGAACTCAGGGACCTCTTTCAGCTTGCTTATTCACAGTTGGCTCAATCCCTTGAGCCATATCTCCAGTATCTTTTTTTCTGATTAATTGGAAATGGATTCTCAGAGGTTTCTGCCCTTACTTGCTTCAAACCATGATCCTCATGTTCTCAGCCTCCTGAATAAGCTAAGATTACATGTACGGACCACAGATACACCACCACATTTACTTTTATTTTAAATACACAATGGGTGAATATTATTTGTTAGTATCTAATTCAATGTGCTCATAAGAACTCTGAATAGTAAGAATGCCTTGTAAGCTTTGAATTTCCTGAGGAAGGCTCACTCAGTAATTCTCTAAAAAGCTCGGCTAGCTTGCAATTCTTTACATGTTCTAAGGCCCTTTGTGTTCACACTTAGAAGCTGATTTGGAGAATTTCACAACTTGAGTGAAAAGCTTTATCACTGATATCACACCAGTTTTGCCTTGAATTAGTGATAGAATTTGTGCTCCTCTTTTTTTTGCTTTACAGTGCAAATTACTATGATTTTAATTTCCTCATTAGCAATCTTCACTGTGGGTGTGCCATTGTCCTTGGAGGAATGTGCTAAAACATTCTTACAACTTAACTTTCAAATTTGTCAGAATTATAATTTATGCCGTGATTGATAATCACTTCTAAAGCAGATGGCTGTAATGATCATAAATGTACTTGTATAATGATATGTGCTTTGTGGTCAGAAAGGGGGGGTACATCTGAAATTGTACTGATTCATTTCCTATGACTAATAAAGTTAATTTAGTTATTTAAAAGTTTAAACAATTTGTTTTGAAGTAAAAAAATATATGTATATATGCATTTTGTGTAATATAGATCATATACTAATATCAATTATTTGTTATATAAACTATATTATATGTATGCAAATGAAATAGATAATAAGAAAAGTCTGGTTAGCCAGACTGCTGGTGGCTCACACCTGTAATCCTAATTACTCAGGAAGCTGAAATATGAGGATGGTGGTTCAAAGCCAGCCCGGGCAGGAAAGTCTGTGAAACTCTTATCTCCAATAAAAACTACCAGAAAACTGTGCTACCAGAAAACTGTGCTGTAGCTCAAGTGGTAGAGAGCTAGCCTTGAGCTGAAGAGCTGAGGGACAGTGCCTAGGCCCAGAGTTCAACTGACAATAAAGCAAACAAACAAAAAACAAAAGCAAAAAAAAAGCCAGAAAAGTGTGGTTAGATCTCTACAATTCTTTGTTATATCTATCCATGTACCTTAATACAAGGGTGAGTTTCTATGCACTTGGAGGGTCTTTTTGTGGCCAAAAGGTTTACAAGGAAGTCCTGGGCTTCGTTATTTATTTTTCATGTGCTGCACTCAGAATTTACAAAATTCAGAAGAGTGACTGCCTCCAATTTATGGTAAGCCTACTCATCCTCATTTAATTTTATAGAGTATTTCAATCTCCTTTTTGAATCAAAATCCGACTTGGACTAGATTTGACATTATGTTTTCATTTGAGCTTTGGATCCTTAATCTTATTACTTCCTGTTTTCCTAAAAGTACTGAATAAGCTACTTATAAACGCATAAGCTGAATTTTCCCAATGCCCTTTAACTGTATTTACTCTGCTCTTGGGTTGAGCCTGCTCCCCTACTTTCTCAGACTTAAAAGAATAGGGAAATTACAAATTCTGAAAGTATAGTCTTAATTAGGTTGTGACATTGCATTGCTGGGACATTTGTATTGCCACACATCTTAGCCTTTCTGGCTAAATCAGACAAAAACACACATGTGTACATGTACAGACATGCACACACACACACACACACACTGTCTGGTCCTTTGTTTTTTAAATTAGTACTTGCAAGTGACTTGAAAAAAAGTTAGAGATGATTGCTCATGCTTTATAAATGAAAATACTACAGCTGACGAATTAAGCCATTTGTCCCAAGGTACACTAGCTAGGAAGTAGAAGAGGCTGCATTCAAATGGACATTTTTTTAATTTAAAAGCTTGCTATTATAATTCTTTAGCATACTTCTTCTGGTTTCAACAAGCTAACATATCACCCGAGTGACCCAGACATTCAACAGCATTAACCATGTGGCCTCTAGTACCAAATAAAGTCATCGAGCAATAGAGTTAACCCTGGGCTAAGAAACAGGGTTCAGGGTAAAGTGCTGGTATTCATGTAATCTTGGAGGGCAGGAATGTGGTGTGCCCAGAATGTGCTTTAGCATCAGGGTCAGTCTTTAGAAATGCATGTACATTCCCTTTGTGTTTTCTACAGCCCTTCAACCACATGAACCAGTGTTCCATATTGCAGTGGTATTAGAACAAATGGATTGCTCTCTGTTCCTGACGAATGTAATTTCTTTAGTTGGCAATTGTTCATTCAGTAAGCTATTGTTCATTAGACTCCAGGGAGTTTGCAAGCGTGGAACAATTGTTGCTTTGCTGATCAGGTCCCATTTGTCATTTTGCAGACAGAGACTTTTATTTGCTTATAATACAACCAAAATAATTAGCTGCTTACCTGGCAGGTTGCTGATGATTATATACAACAAATGGCTGCAAATGAATAAATTCAGGCACTGCTGAATGAAAAGGAGTGAGTCGTTAGGCAAGACTTTGATCATTGGTTTTCATCAGAGAATGACAATCTTAAACTGAAAATATACATCTATGATTATAACAGACATACTTAGTTTCCTGCATCGTGTCTTGGCACTCAGAGAAACCAGGAAAATGTTGGTGACAATGCTTTTAGGACATGCAACTTGGAATAAGTTTCTCATACTGTATGAAGCTCAATTTCCTGCCATGTGAAGAGATGTGATGGCATTTAACCCATGGTTTATTGTGATGATTAGCTAAAGGGATGCCTGGGCAATGGGATTCAGCACATATTAGCTTCTTAATCTATATTCTGTTCTCTCCACACAAGGCGCAAGGACTTGGCAAGGTGCACGCCGTTCAGAGCCATCTTATTGGCTTATGTCACTAGTTTTCATCCTTAGGGGTTCCCATGAAAATTAAAGACACCACCATATTAGCAGTGGCCCAACATACAGTAATCATTCGTCCATTATTAAAGTTCTATAAATTTAGAGAAAAGCTAATAAAGACATATACTGATATCAGCAATGATGTTGATAGTGATGGTATTGATGATATGACTGATCTTGCTGATAAAAATATACCCTGAGATTACCCATGAACTTTCCCCAAATCTGTTTCAGCAAACAGTCTTCTTCCTCTAGCCCATTCTACAGAAATAATCATTTTCATAGTTTCTCCAGTCTTCTCAGAACTTATCAGAGACTCTGCTGGACTCTTTTTTGACTTCACTCCCTTTCTTTATCTGTTATAATTCTTTATCTGTGACTGATGATTACAGTCAATTCTTGTAATTGACTTGCTTTCTGCTCTACTGCAAATGCAGAAACATTTTCCACTCATTTCCTAACAAGATTTCCAAAAAATTAACTATAGTGCTTAACAGCATAGTCTAGTTAGTACCTATTCGCTACTATTGTCTATTGAAAACGTCAGCTTACTTTCACAAGGAAGAGCATTTTTATCAATGTTATCCATTTTTATCATTTTATCAGGAGCATCTACTAAAGTGTATGAATTTTTATCAACTTTGATCATTTTAAAGAGCACCTACTCTCTGCCAGGTGCTTCACTAAGGAGCAAACACTACTTTGCATTATTCCACAGCAACCCTGAGGGAGGTGTATTTTCATTCCTTTATTTTTATTTCATATTTTTGGCTGGGGCTTGGGACTTGAACTCAGGACCTGGGTGCTGTCTCTGATCAAGGTGAGCACTCTGCCATTTAGCCCCAGAGCCTCTTTCTGTTTTCTGTTGTTTAATTGGAGATAAGAGGCTCATGCACTTTCCTTCCCCTATTAGCTTCTAGCCATGATCTTCAAATCTCACCCTTGTGAATAGTTAGGATTACAGGTGTGAATTGTTTCTATTTAAAGTCTTTAGAATCTCAGGTCCCCTACCCTGCTACCTCTCTCACTATGATCTGACAGACAGAAGCAGTTCATTCACACTTAAGACACTTGGCAACAACAGTATCATATTTTTGCATGCCAGAACCTGAGTACCCAAGGGAACCTGTGGGCCTTGTCACTCTTCCCACTGGATTTCCAAAGGAATACTTATCAGTTCTTAGGTGGGACTCATTTTAAGGCAATCTGAGGAGTTAGTCACACAATAATAATTTAAAATGAGGCCTGCGGCATCTAGCAGCTGAATTAGAATTCTGCTTCTGCCTCTAATTTTCTTAGTGACTGTGGACACATTCTTTTCCTCAATGTGTGCCTCAGTTTCCATGTTTAAAAATAGGTAAAAAGATAGCTGTCTTAGCTCCAGTGAATACACACACACACACACACACACACACACACACACACACACACACACACGGTAATTGACACAGTGCTGATGCACTGTGAATGCACATCACTACTTGAGCTTTCTTAACAGCAATAGATTAGGCCCATTCCATCTTTTGAAGGTACCCTTTCGTCTCCTCTTGTAACAGATTACAACTTGTCAAACCCTACATTTTTTTCTCTTGTTAAAACAGAAGTAATGCAAAAGGCAGGTCCATAACTGGAAATTGTATTATTTCTAAATGTCAGTCAGTGATATTTTCTCAGGAATATCTACCCTTCCAAATTTCCCTCCACGAACTTCATCTGAGAGGAAAAGCAACTGGAGGATGGGCTCTGAGTCTAGAGCTCTGTTTCTGATGATTAAACTTGTCTCTTTTTTCCTTTTATGTAATTCTGTGTGAGATTTCTTTTTAAATTTTTTTCCGAGACAAGTGAGGCATTTGTTGACTTATGAGCCGAAGAATTCTCTCCCTGATTTATATATGATGAATTTTGTTTAAAACCTTTTTTTCTCCCCAACTTCGGCTTCTCCATTTATGAGGCAGTTTTGAGCTTTTATGAAGTCATTACAGAATTTATTTTTTTTAGATGCATTTTTACATTGTTGCTGGGGACTATTTGAGACTATACTGTTATTTGTTTATTCTATGGATTGATTGCTACTGATGGATACTGAGAACTTAACAGCAGTACTACACTGAGGATCGTGACTCCTTTGAAGGCAGCATGGGCCTCTAAATCCTAGATGAAGATGAATCAGTAATCTGGAAGCCTGCCAACCGAGGAGTCCTGGATCCTGAAGCTTTCTCCAAGGCTGAGAGAGCTGAGTCTTTCTGCCTTTGCGTTGACTCTGCTCCTTTCCCTCCATTGAGAACCTGGAGCAACTCTGCTGATTTCCCACACATGCTTGGGCTGTTACTGTGTGCCAGACACTAAATGATTCGAATTCTGCCTCTCCCTCTCTTGTGAATTTAAATCCCACAAAAATTCAGTCCCAGCTGGGTGCCAGTGGCTGATACCTAAAATCTTAGCAACATAAATAAAATGATGTGTTTATACTCAATGGAGTGATATTTCTTTCAATTAAACAAACAACCGTCATTGCCATAATGTGGATGAACCTGAGCAATCAATCCTAGACAATACATTGACTGGAATTGCCTAATTATCCCAATTTGGATTGACAACTCTTTCCTTCACTGTTTTCAAAGCATGATAAAGACTTATACTTTCTATGTTCAGAGCACACCCATGGACATGAAGAAACTTTCACTAAATCTTTATATAATAAATTCATTTCTTAGAAAATATTAAGAATCTATTTCATACCAGGTCTCTTGGTAGGTAACAGGAAATCCCAATCAATGCTTGATGTAAGTTATTTTTCCAAGAAGATTTATTAAGCACATGGACAAAGAATTCGAGTGTCAATTTCATGTATAAGTCTGGAAAATGGATGCAACTAACTATGGAGAGAAAAAAATCAGAGAAAGAGTAAGGAGTGAAAGTAAAGAAAACAAGGAAATGTGACCATAGAAGGGTAGAACTAAGGGTAGAACTTACAAAAGTGCAACATAGTTGTCAGAACTTTAAAAGAAGATGAAGAATTACAGGAGAAGCCTGGTGTTAGTGTCTCATAGCTCTAATCCCTGGTACTCAGGAGGTTGAGATCTGAGGAACACAGTTCAAAGCTAACACATGCAGAGAAACATCTGTGAGACTTTTACCACTGATTTATTAGCAAAAACCTGGAATTGGAGGTGTGGCTCAAGTTGTAGAGCTTCAGAGTTGAGCAAGAAAGCCAAGTGAGAACAGAAAGTTCTGATTTCAAGCCCCATTACCCACCTCTTAACACAATAATAATAATAGTAGTAGTAGTAATAGTAATAGTAATAATAAAGCACAGGAGTAAGAATAGACAGCATAGAAAACGTGACAAGGCATCAGAAGCTATGTTTTGTTTTGTCCCTCACAAAGTGAGTTCCCCAGAATTTCACCAGCTTCAGGTCAGGATTAGGTCATGCATTGTTTACTTATAGGCACTTTCATTTCCCTAGATTTGGATACCACTTCTTTCATATGGTAAAAATTCAAATGTTTCTTTCTGGGTATTTCTTCCTTTGCAAACAGCTCAGGGTCTGACACATAACAGATGCATTTCAACTCTTGTGCATGAAGTGGAAAAGTAGTCAATTATTGTAGGAATTGGAAATTTCCTACTGACTAACAAGTATGCATTTGTGAGCTGCTTGCCAAAGTTCATTTCAGATATGGGTAGGCTTGCTTCCTGTTTACTTCCCTGAGATAACTAACACTAACTACCTTCAAATGAGAGGACCCTGGGAAACACCCAAATGATGGTAATCCTGAAGACAATTTGTTCTGCATCACTACATTCTAGAAATATAAGCTTCAGAACAAGGGCCATGAAAGATACTGATGACAATATATCTAAATCTATCTATAGAAAGATGACAGATAGGTACATAGATAGATTGATAGACAGTCTGTTAAGAGAGAGAGAAAAGAATATGGGCATTTATGTTTAGAAAACTTTTAGTTACTGGGGTATGATGCTGAGTAAGGTTACACATGATCATTATCTGCTTGGTGCTTTAGCTCTATCAGAGAAGACAAAATTAGGCTATTATATCTGCAAATGTAATATTCAAGTCTAGCTGTGTGGCTACCTATGGTCTAATGCATTATACACAGTTCAGGAATTTATATTTTATTCTTGTTCCCTGAAAAGTCTGAGAACCTTGGGCATTCAAGTAATTCTTTCATATTTCTATAGCTCTCCCTGCCTGGTACATCCACAGGTGGAACTCACCTGGGGAATTCACACCTGGGGAGTTTTAAGAACATACTTGTGCATGATCCCATCTCCAAGCAAATCAGCTTGAATGATTAAGAAGAGCCAAGGTAATGTTCATGGGTGTTCAGGGTTAAAAAACAAACAAACAAACAAACAAAATACCTTTCGGAATCCTTCAAATGTATTGAATTTGGGTCAGTCATTTTATTTTTGTGGTACTGAGAATTAGACTCAGGGCCTCGTGCATGTAAGTGCTGTACTATCTGAGTCACCACCAGCCCACTACCCCTGCTGTAGGTGACTGTGTGGACAGCTTTGGGTTTCAGTGCTCAGTTTTAATGTCTTTCCCTGTACTCAGTTTCAAACTCTCTTCAGTGTGTTTTGTTGCCTATGTCTCCATTGTAAACACTCAGAAGTACTTATTGAATAAAAGTTACATATTTATAAACACTGCAATTTTGAAATTAAGAATAATAATGTATGACATAAGATAAACATAAAAATTAAAAAATACATGCATAATGAAATTAGGTTTTGCAAATATATTGTTTGTTTTACTGATTATTTGGGCAAAATCCAAATAATGAAATTAAAATAACTGAATCAAATGATACTAGACCTCATTCAAGAACAAAGTCTGAAGTTGATTTGGATTTTCCTATACTACTATTTTACTATACTGTTTACTATTCTGTTAAGTTCCATTTTTCATGACAACAATGAAATATTCTGACAGTAAAAAAAATACTACAAAGAATGCATGTGATATATTTGCAAATAAGATAGTTGAAAGGAGTCTTAAATGAAAGGGGAAAATCTGCCTGTGCATGAGAAGATTATAATATCAGGTTAATATTGAGGTGTTGAAAGTTTAGTTGATTAAAATATATTCATCCTGAAAACACAGACACACACACACACACACACACACACATACACACACTCATCTTGGAAGTACATTTGAGCTTTTCTTAGCTGCTAGAGTCTTTTCTAAATGCTGGGGATTCAATGGCAAAACAAAACAAAACAAAACAAAGAACAAGCAACAAAATAAAACAAGTGTAGCCCTACCAGGATTAACATCTTCAATCTTCAGTATAAGATTCATGAAATAAGCATATATCTATTGTTCTTAATACTAACACTAGGAAACAGCCAAGAACAAGATGCTTATTGAGTCCCTCTGTCTCATTTCCTGTCACTCTTTTTTTTCTCATAATGTCTTCTGTTTTTCTCTATTGTCCTTCCAGCTTCAAAATCTCATTTGAGAGCAAGAGTTCTCTACGTGGAATACTATTGTATTCCCTCCACAGGCTTGGACTCTTCTCAATGAGAAGCTTGTCATATTTGTCCTCACCATAAAGATAATTTCTTTCTAAGACCCATTTCTTTTCTTTCTGCCATTCATACCACTTGGGGATTACTCTTTTGCTCTCTCTTTCTTGGCAACCACATTTCTAAATCCTCAGTTGCACAAGAAGAATCCACTACTTCTCATTCTTAGCAATTTGCATGATGCCATGTTCATAATTATTTGGCACATGATAGAGAATGAATCAGTAGCTGAATGGATGGATGGATGAGTGGATGAATGGGTGGATGAATGAATCAAGAGATGAATAAATAGATGTATGGGTGAGTCATTAGATAAATGATTGAATAAAAAATAGATGAATGAATGAATGAATGGATGGGTGTATGAATAAACAGAAGCATGAAATCTTTCTGCCTTCAGAACTCCAATATTCTTTCTTCTACTCTGGCTTTTCATCTAACTTCATCTTTAAAGAATACTACCATGCTATATGTGACTTTACATACTGTATGCCAGTAATTGCTTATTGCCCTCTACATTAAGTACTATATAAACCCTTAAACAGGTGTATAAGTTTCCTCTGGCTGCAGAACAAATGACATGGTAAAAGTGAAAATGCCGTAGAATGTATTACAGGCAAAAAGGATGAAAATTATACCCCTGTGACAAATACAACTGTGGGATTGTATGCAGATACAGAGCAGGCTTGATAATACATGAAGAGCCCAGAAGTGATCATCTGCGAAAGTGACAGGACAGTTAAGGGTACTATTGTAGGTTTTTTTCTCTGCACTTTATTTTACATTTGTCCAAGTACTGTTTGAAAATAGGAGCAATTGGGCGACAAACAATCCCTCACGCAATGAAGAATACACCGATTTGAATTCTACAACAATATAAGCAGAATCTCTTACATATTGCCTGGCTATTACAATGCCTGCCTTTGATGTTGCCTTGGGATGATTGTTATGATTATCTCTTGCGAAAGAAAAACCATCCAAATAATGCAATGTGGGTGATCTTATTTAGCAGGACTCTGTCCAAATTCATTTGCTAACTGTGCCCTTGTTTTCATTATCTGTAAAATACAGAAATTTGGGGGGAAAAGTGTTTCTTCCTCCTTCTGCTAACCACATAAACCTATTGGTTATTTCCACAAATAGATCTTTATTTGTTGCCCATTCACTTTTGTAAGGGCTCTTCTGTTAGTGAGATCCTGCTGTTGTGACTCTCCACCTTCCTGGCATATTGCATTCATTTGGCAAACATAAAATAGTTACCCATTTCCTTCCCATTCCTGATGGATGTTACAGGTGAATTTGGTCTAAAACCAAGTGTGAATACTTCCATGGGGCATGTCTCCTTCCTTTCCAAAGGCTCACATCAATTGCTGAGCATTCCTGTGTATTTGCACTTTGCAATTTTTATTGCTTTTACTCAATAAACTCTGTTTCTATAATTTCTTGATTCTGCAGAATTTAAAATGTGTTTCTCTCTCTTAGCCGAAATCAGGTCAATTTTATTGGCTCTTAAAAATAGGTAGTTAGTTGGTTAGAAACACTATGAAAAGGTATCAGATGACTCTAGGTTTATGGAAATAGCTTTAAATAGATTCTAAGTTTATGGAAAAGACCGAACTTCAACCATGCTGACTGAGGCAGAAAGTAGAAATTAAGTCTTCCCTGAGGATGGTCGACGGCTTAATATAATTTTTAATGATGAAACATCCTCAAAATTAGGAGTGCAGCCATTTTGGCCACAGAGGGAAATATATAATGTAAACCTCTAAAAGAAATGAAAGTGAATCGAATAAAGGAAGATGAGAAGCAAAAGGGCCTCTCAGCTTCTAAGATGATAAAAGTCTGTCCTCTGGGCATTCGTTTTCAAAAGTGTCCTCTGCAGTAGCCCGCTTCTCCCACCAACAGTGGTGTTTGCAAATAGGTCCCAATTACATGAGTTGATTACAGATTCAACCGAGGGTCTAATGCACCAAGGAGACTCTGTGCCCTTTCTTCTACCTCTCTGCCCTTGCAATGTGGGATAAAGGGCAGCTTCACAGAATTGCAAATACTTCTGTCTGGAGCAGGAAAATAGAAGGAACACATCAGCAAAGGGTGGATGTTCCAGAAACAACTGTCCCAGGGTGAGGTTGCATCTTTCTCTTTCTCTCCCTTGTCTTGGGTGACAGCTCCCAGCAACCAGGACTCTGTTGTGTGAGTGTGTGTGTGTGTGTGTGTGTGTGAGAGAGAGAGAGAGAGAGAGAGAGACAGAGACAGAGACAGAGAGAGAGAGTCAGAGAGAGAGAGAGACAGAGAGACAGAGAAAGAAGAGTGTATGTGTGTGTGTATTTATCGTCTCTGTTTGGTTTAGTTTCTGTAGTTACATCTAAATGCATTTATATCCAAAATGCATTATGCACATATTATTTTTAATACCCAGTGAAGGCCAAGGTTTGTTTTTGTTCTTCTGAATCATAGCTGACCTTTCCAGAAATAGCAAATGAAAACAGTCCTGTTTCAATGCAGAGCCTTAGATTCAAACTCTAGAATTTAGAGTGGTTGTTCATTTGTATAAAAAGCAAATTAGAAGGCCAATCTCCTGACTCTCAAGTTACTGTTCTTTCCATTAAACAGTGTTGAATACGCCATTGATCAGGATGAAGGGTGTAAGGAGGCAGGTCTAGAGGCACACGTGAGGGTCTATATCTAATAAGCTGTGATGCAGTTTGCTCACATACCATATTTGTAGAAGCTAAAAATATTCAATCATGATAGCCGAAGCAATCAATCATATATTGTGTGCTACCTAAGAAGCAGACCCCTTAAGAGGGTCCTAGTTAAGATAAAAAAGAATAATGGATTCAAGACAACAGGAGAAATTTAAGGTTGCTGACATGAATGCCATCTTCATATTTTAACAGATTCGAATATCTCCATGTCATGATGTCCAGTGATTCTAGCAGCTACTTTACAGGGACTTTCTCAGGTTGGAGCTAGTGTAGACTTTGATGATTAGTATGTGATTTTGGGATGGATACTAAAATAACGTTTACTTTTATCCCTTCGGTGGGAAAGACGAAAATCTTTTTGAAGCCAGAGCCCAAAAGAAATGTAAATACAGCTTATTCCATCCTGACATTTCCAAAGAGGTCACCCCCACCGCCAGCAGTACTGGTCCATGTCTAGTATCAAGTTTCCTGTCACTCATGTTGATTAAAGTTGATAAAGAGAGCAAAGCACTTGGGGTAGGTCAGAGGGTGCTAAGTGAATTGTAGCTGGTTTGAAAAAGACTGCCTTCCCTGAGAATAGAAAAAAAAATCCATCTTCTTTCAATGCCATTGCTTGCCACAGAGGAAACACTGCTCTATAACAGTCATCTCCCAAAGACAAACCAGGGAGCAGGTACCAGAGCTATAGAGTCTATTGGTGGCCAACAGTGGCTGTTGAAATCACTTTGCTAGTGAGGCAGTCACTGTTCAGTTTTCTCACACTGCTCTGAGATTGGCTTTGAAGTAAGTTACAAAAGGCAACTGGCTCATTTCAATGAAAAAGACCACTTCCCTATTTTGCAAGCCGTAGTACTTCTTTGTAAAGACTGAATAGTATTCCCTTAGGTACAATGCCATCTTTTTGTTTACTCATTCTACAATGTGCATCTGTTTTTAAGGCATATGGTGTATAGCATATAAACAATATAATATTTTCTTGTCAACAATTTCTTGTCAATTGGATGCTAGGAGATGTTCCCTTGGGTGATGGTATCTATGTTTTGATTCCCCTTTTTTGCCCTGGAAAACCGGTATTATTTTCTTTTACATCTGGCATGTTGCTGCTCCATTATTAACAGTGGGAAAAGTTAACACCTACAAACCTAGACTGCGGATGTGATAAGGCCAGTCTTGTCTCCTTTTAATTATGTTAATCTCATTTCATCCCTTCCTTCTATCGTTTAAAGCATAGCATTGGAGAAGTAGCTCAACGCAAAATACAGGGTTTGATTTCTGACACCAAAATCAATGAGTTAATAAAACAAGGACTATTTTTTTCTTTTTCTGTAAATTATATTCTTAGTGTCTATAAGTAGTTGTACACACAAGTTGATTTACCAAATCAATTCATGGATACAATTCATCTTGATCAATGTCATTCCTTTCATTATTCTCCCCCATCCCTCCCAATCTAATCCCTTCCCGTAATGTTCTTAATTTCATAGGATATGTATTTTTTTTTTGAAATTTCATTGCTTTATTGGTTTTGGCCAAGGTAACAGTACTTTAAACTACTATGAATATTTTACAAGCAATAATCATTTCATGATAGATTCTTTCTTTCTTTTTTTGGAAGAAATAATTTTATTGTTAAAGTTCGTAGAGTTCATTAGCTTTGTAGATTAGGATAATGATAATTATCATTGTGAAGGTTAAAAGGTATTTCTGACTTTAGCTTAGTATAACGATGCCATGTAAAATTTATGTAAGTACTTAATCTCAATAAAGAAATATTTGGAGGAAAAAATACTGAGATAATCACTTGGAAACCTGATTTCCAGTCCTAGCTCCTTGTTGAATATATAGGTGACGATGTCATTGAGTATCATCATAGATTCTTTCTTTAATTTTATTTTATTGTAAATCGCTGTACAGAGGGGTTACCATTACAAGAGTAAGGCAATGAGTGCATTTTTGTCGAACATTGTTACCCCCTCTTTTGTTTTTCTCCTACTATCCCTCCCATCCCCCACTTCCCGCACTTCTTCCCCACCCCACTGAAATTGTAAAGTTCATTTCCAACATAGTGTCTTGTGAATATCATTGTTGTAATGGATCATCCTGTGTCCGTGTTTCAGCATTTTGTTATTCCCCTTCCCCTACCCAAATTAGATAAATGTATATACAAGATGCAGGATACCAAAATCAAATACAGTAACCCCACGATATGGACACAAGAAGTTTTTCTTTTGTTGTTTTTAATGTGCTTTGTGATTATTTTGGTATGTTCTTCCCCTTATGGTATATCCCCTGTATTAAGTATTTAAAAAACTAATTTGGTTTTATTGTAAAGCTGATGTAAAGAGGGGTTCCAGTTATATAAGTAAGGTAATGAGTATATTCCCTGATGAACATTGTTACCCTTCCCACTTTCTGCCCCCCTTCCCATTCCCCAACTCCCTTCCTGCCCAAGCTGTAAGGTTCACTTTCAACATAGTGTCTTGTGAGTATCACTCTTGCATCGGTTCACCCTTTGACTGCATTTTCCCCAACTTCCTCTCTTCACTTATAGATCCCCTTCCTTTTGACCATGTACCATACCGTCAAGTACCATTTTCCTGGTACTCCTTTTGTGGACTGTGAATTTGTTTTTGTAAGAAATTACACATTTGAATTCCCCCCCTGCCAATACCATACTTCAGTTAATACATTTGTGTATACTTGCACACAACTTGGTGTCACACTATTTTCTTTGCAACACTTGTGACTGGATTTGAATCCAACAGCTGTCCCTAATTTATTAAATCTCCCTGAAAAAGGACGTAAAATATGAAGGAAATGCAGGAAGGACATAATAAAATTTTGTATCTCAATAAATTATGAACAATTAATTCTATTTGAGCATGCTTATTTTCCTCAAGAATAAAAGCTTCAAATCTCATTAAAGAGTATGATTCTCAAAGCCCATGAGTCGAACAGGAAATTGTTGAGCAAATGAGTTACTTATTGCAAAATAAGTCTCATAATATCCAGTCATGGCCCAAAGACTATGTTAAATTCTAAACACCATACCATCTCACAATGAGCCAAGAAAGTGGACCTGTATTGCCTATGATATGTTTAATCACACCAGAAAACATATAAATTCCAAAGAATAAACTCTACTTATGCTTGCGACATTTAGAGAGGTTGACTAAGCTTACATCAAGTTCAAATTATACTTTTATCCTTATTAGATTAACCCTCAAGTTTCTACTTGTCTACAAAAAAATGAACAAGTCAAGAAGAAAGTTAAAGAACATTTCTAATATAGCATTTGTGAATATATTTTTTTTGGGGGGGGATGAGGGTTGTTTCAAAACATAAAATGGTCAGCTTCAATTTACAAAATCTAAACAGAACTGCCCAGTCATTTTCCTATGGTAAACAGAGAACATAACATTTGCACAATCTACTTGAACAGTAGATAAACCTGCTCATGATGGAAACAACAGACTTGCATCCCTGGTGACCCCATTCAACTGAGTGGTCCATTTCAGGCAGTCCCTGGGGATGGCATAATTAACCTTGTGCCCCACCCACAACAACATGTGGAGGAATTCCATAGATGAGACTTTGGGAAGCCATGGGAGGTAGCACAGGAAATGTTTTCACACATGTAAATTCAATATGAGGCATACAGCTGTATTTGGGAGTGGAATAAATAAATTAAACTGGAGTAAACAGCACACCAATTAATCTTCCAATTGATATATTCATTTAGAATCATTAAGTGCTTTTTAAACCACTCACTGGTCATACAGAACAGAGTAAATCTGGGTTCCAGAATTTTAGAGCTTACAATGCATGACTGTGCTGTTCAATAGAAATCCAGCGCACCCTTCAGCCGAGAGTTGCATATGTAATGCACAGAGGATTTTAATTCTAACAGAATATTTTAATTAACATACTATGTCCAAAATAGGTTCATTTCAGCATCTGATACTAAGAGTCATTGAAATATCCTGCATTCTTTTCTTTTTTTTTTAACTAAGTCTTCAAAATCTAGTATTCATTTCTCAATGTGAACTCATTATAGTTGTAATGTTCTATAGCCACATGTGGTTAATAGCTGCACCATTAGACAGTTCAAATCTAGAAAGGTAAGACAAGCATGCAAACAAATAAGAGGAATACAAAGGTAGATGGAGCCAGAGTAAGAAAATGAAGAATGAAAGCATTAAATCTATGTTTCAAGAGCACACTGAAGCAGAATATGTAAATTTATCTCCCATTAGGAGTAGCGTGTTTCATTTTTCACTTATGTAAGAAGATATTGTGTCACAGCATTATTTTAATCGTTTTTACATTGTGAGAAAGTGATCAATATGATGCTTATTTGCTTCCTTTCCCATTTGTAGAGTCCAAATACATCCTTTAAAATCTCACCTGAAATGAAAATAGTTTTGTAGTGGCAGGGGGTACCAGTAGGTGGGAATGGGGCTAACAAGGGCTTGGCTGGATGAGGATAGATAGGGTTAAAACAGTTTGCTTGCATCAAAATAAAAGCATGGTGAACTTGTTTTAAGAAGGGTGGAAAATAGGTTAGGAAGAGTGATAAAATGGGGTGAGATTGAAGGGGACACATTGCACACTTGTGTGGAAATGTCAACATGAAATCCCTCCCCTTGTATCTTACAGAAACAACCCTCCCTCCAAAAACCTCTCCTATAAATGGAGTGTAGCATTTTCAAGGAGACTTCTGTTCCCTTCATTTTCATTCCTCTGCATCTGAATGGATGGGGAGGGGGCTGTGATTGCTTTCCCATGAGCATCCCTCATCCAGCTGTGTACAAGGAGGAAGTATGAATACAAGTCCTGTGAAGAGGAAGAAGAGAAGATGTGAGGGGGAAATATGAGAACACAGGGAAAACAAGAGAGGGAGAGGAAGAGAGGAAGACAGATAGACAGAGACAGAGAAGGAGAAATAGAGAGAAAGGGGAAGACAGAAAGAGAGGAAAGGAGGGAAGGAGAGAGAGGATGATGAAGAAGCTGGGGAGACGGAGTGGGGAGAAGATGGAGGGGAGGAGGAAGGTGAGAAGGAGTAGGAGGAAGAGAGGAGAAGAGGAGAAGAAGGGGGTAGGGCAAGGGGGGAGAGGAGATCTAATTTGACATCATCTTCCATTTTAATAAATATAATCATGATGGCTTAAAAAAACCCATTAAGCCCTCAATTTCAGTCATTTTCCTTTCAAATGATTCAGAGCTGTTGTCGAGTCTGAGAGTGACTTACTTAGAGTCTGTATAAAGAGACAGCCTCTAGAACAAGACTAGGCAGTAAAATGAAGCATAATTGACTAAGTGGCTCAAAGGAAGGACAGAAATGTAATTCAATAAGTGCAACTAGGGAAGCGATATGCAAAATTCACGGGTTTCTTCTGCCTGGCATTTTAGGATAAGACTGTTCCTTATTTTAAAATTGGACTCTTTTTCAGGATTACTCAATATCAGCAACAGAGAAATTGGCACGTGGACTATCATTTAAGGTGTAAATTAAGGTGACCTGAGCTAGGATGAAATACTTTTAAAGAAGCCAAGAGATAAAATATGAGGCATTTTCTGGAAATGGTAGACGATTGGGAGTTGTTGAAAATCGACCAACAAAAGTGAAAGGGAGAAATAAAGAAACAGATTGCAGGACAAAATCTTGAGCACCTAATTTAAAACAAAAATGGTTTCCTATGGTTTATGATGAGTGATAAACAGAGTCCACTGTGTGGCCATAAAAATATATCTTTAGCTCAGAAAATATGAGAGTCACTGTCAGCTTAATGTAGTGATTTAAGTTCCAAGTCTTTTCTCCTTGAAAGAGTTACAAGGCTGAAGTGGCCAATCATTCGAAATGATGGGTGTTTGGAAATTATGAACTATGGCCAAGTGGCCTTAGTTTTATTTTTTTTTTTTAGGTGCAACTTAATCATGAATGTGCCTACTTTAAGTTATTGTTTAGTTACATATTTCATAAAACATTTAGAGTAGAGGAGTATTAATAGCTATAAAATGTCACTAAACTGGCATTAAACTGCTGAGAAATACACACACACACACACACACACACACACACACACACACACACACACACACATACACACCACCATACCACACCACACCATAAAACTCTAAAGAAAATCCAACAGTGGAGTTCAGCCTCCTCTGGCTGCAAGTCAACTTTGTTATAATAAAGTCATTCAAAACCCTCCATAAAGAGCCAAGAGAGTCTATTGAGCAACCACATGGGGTTATAGCAGGAAAACTCGGATTCACCTAGAGGACTAATGAACATAAAAACCATAGGAAATTCCGACATAAAGCTTTTTAAGAAACATTAAAATAGCAAAGAGGATGTAGACTCTATTAGCATATGAAGAAGGAGGGAAAGAAGAAAAGAAGAAAAAAAAAACTTAGCCATTCACAACTTGTCCATAAAAAGAATTCTTTCTGTCTAGGCAGCAGAGTCTCCAACTTCAAGGTCATTGTCGTTTTATAAACATGTTCAGGAAAGAGCAGAATCACAAATCACTGACTTTCAAGGAAAGATAAACAAAGCACAGGCCACACTATTATAAATAGAGAGTACAAGGTAGTGATCATTCCAAGTGTGAGGCTCTGAGTTCAAGCTCCTGTACTGGCAAAAGGAAAGAAGGAAAGGAAGGAAAGAAAGAAAGAAAAGAAAGAAAGAAAGAAAGAAAGAAAGAAAGAAAGAAAGAAAGAAAGAAAGAAAGAAAGAAAGAAAGAAAGAAGGGAGGAAGGAAAAAAAGAAAGAAAGAAGGAAGGAAAGGAAGGAAGGGAGGAAGGAAGGAAGAAAGGGAGGGAGGAAAGGAGGGAGGGAGGGAGGGAGAAAGGGAGGAAGGTGAAAAAAAATCAAACTTCTTTCCTCAATTCCATCATATGTATCCTTCTTCTTCCAGGGTATATATGGGGGGTTTTGGAGCAAGTACAGATCCATTCCTATCTCCTGGGAATTTTGTGAGGGGTTGATGGAAGCTAATGTGAACAGGCATCACATTTGTTAATATACATGTGATTTTGCCCCTCATCTGTGGTCCCTGATACACCAGCATTCACTTTACCAGGGAACTTAGAGTAAATGAAGACTTGTAAATCTTTCTCCTTTGGACTGAAATCTCTTTGTACAAAATTCCAAATGCAATGTGTGTGTGTGTGAGCGTTGGTATGTGTGTTCTCTGGACCTGGGGGTTGAACTCAGGGAATAGGCACTGTCCCTGAGCTCTTCTCTATTTTTTAAATTAAAAAAAATATTGCTAGCACTCTTACCAGTTGAGCTATAGCTCCATTTTTGGCTTTTTGGTAGATAATTAGAGATGAGTCTCATGGGCTTTCCTGTTCTTGTTTGTTTCAAACCACAATCCTTAGATCTTGGTCTTTGGAGTAGCTAAGATGACAAACATGAACCACGTGTGCCTGACTCACCAAATGCCTTCAAAACTCAAACAAACCTGTGGAGCGAATCATTACATCCTTTTTGTCACTAAGATGTATAGCAATTCTACTCATGGTTCTACTCAATTTATTTTTTTAAATAAGTTTATTATAGTGAAAATACTGTACAGAGGGGTTACAATGACAAGGCAATGAGTGCATTTCTTATCAAGAATTGTTGCCTCCTCCTTTGTTTTCCCCCTACCATCCCTTCCCTCCCACCTCTACAACTACACTCCCCCCTACCCCCACCTAAATTATAAAGTTCATTTTTCGACATAGCTTCTTGTACATCTCATTGTTGCGATGGATCGACCTGTATCCCTATTTAAAAAATTTGTTTTTTCCCTTCTCCTCCACAAATTAAACCAACATCAAATACAGTGAAAACAGGGGTTATACTGTGGGGGAAGGACATACAAAGCATCAAAAAAAATTACATGGGACCTTATAAATATGTTAGAAACAATAGCAAGAAAGAAAAAACCACTTGTGTCCTTATCTTGGGATTCATTTTGCTTTTCATCATCTTATCTGAACTTTTCTGCTTGTCTCAGACATATACTAGTTATTGCAAAAAAGGGAAACCATGGGTCCTATGTTTCTTTGGGCTTGGCTTACTTCACTTAATATACTTTTTTCCAAGTCTTTCCATTTCCTAACAAATGGGGCAATGTCATTCTTTCTGATGGAGGCATAGAATTCCATCGTGTGTGTGTGTGTGTGTGTGTGTGTGTGTGTGTACATATAAATATCACATTTTCTTGATCCATTCATCTACTGAGGGGCATCTGGGTTGGTTACATATCTTAGCTATAGTAAATAATGCTGCAATAAACATAGTTGTGTTGGTAGCTTTAGAATGGTCTTGTTTGTGATCATTTGGGTAAATGCCCAAAAGTGGGATTGCTGGGTCATAGGGGAGCTCTATGTGGAGTCTTTTGAGGAACCTCCATACTACTTTCTAAAGTGGTTGGGTTGAACAAGTTTACACTCCTACTAACAATGCAGTAGGATTCCCTTCTGTCCACATCCCCTCCAACATCTGTTGTTATTAGAGTTCTTGATTATAGCCATTCTAACTGGGATGAGGTAGAATCTCAATGTTGTTTTGATTTGCATTTCTTTTATGGCTAGAGAGGTTGAGCATTTCTTCATGTGTCTACTGGCCATTCTTATTTCCTCTTCAGAGAAGTTTCTCTTTAAGTCTTTAGCCCACTTATTTATTGGGCAGTTGTTTCTTTGAGGATTTGTTGTCGGGGGATTTAATGTTTTGAGTTCCATTTTAGATATGAGACCCTTGTCCATGCTGAAACTAAACCAAAATGAGTTAAACCAACTTAACAAGGCCATA
This sequence comes from Dipodomys spectabilis, assembly GCF_019054845.1. Lineage (NCBI taxonomy): Eukaryota > Metazoa > Chordata > Mammalia > Rodentia > Heteromyidae > Dipodomys > Dipodomys spectabilis. Next base: position 11,619,223 of record NW_024870950.1, read on the forward strand.
TCAAGCATTGAAACAGAAACAACAATAAGAGACCTCCCATCTAAGAAAAGCCCAGGACTGGATGGATTTACAGAGACCTCCCATCTAAGAAAAGCCCAGGACCAGACGGATTTACAGGGGAATTCTACAAGGCCTTCAAAGCAGAACTCACACCAATACTCCTTCAACTCTTCAATGAAATTGAAAGAGAAAGCTCATTACTGAACTCTTTCTGTGAAGCCATCATAACCGACATCCCAAAACCAGGCAAAGACTCATCAAAGAAAGAGAACTATAGACACACTTCTTTGATGAACATCCATGCAACACTTCTCAACAAAATTTTGGCCAATCGACTTCAACAATTCATCCAAAAAATCAAACACCAAGATCAAACAGGATTCATTTCAGGGATGCAAAGCTGGTACAATTTGGGGGCGGGGAGAGAAAGTAGGAGAAAATTGAAGGAAGGGGTAAAAAGTTTGACAAGAAATGTACTCATTACCTTACTTATGTAGCTGTAACCCCTCTGGAAATCACCTTGGAAAAAATACATAATGCAGAAAAATATTGCAAATAAATAAAAAAGAAAAGAAAAGAAAATGAAAAGAAGGAATAAGAAAAAGGAAAGAAAAAAGAATAAAATACATCATACAGGCTAAAACAAGGCATTGTTCCCAAAAGAAGAAATGAAACCTTTATTACTGGTTTCTAATAAATGTGAAAAAGACATTCTCTAGAAGATTTTATAATTCTCCATGCTCAAACTAAGCATTGTGTGTTATTTAGTCTCATTATAGTTCATGTTTCTTTACCCATTAAGTTAAACACACTAAATAAATAGAAAGATGATAGATAGATAGATAGATCATAAATTGATAAATGGATAGGTAGTATATATATGATAGATAGATAGACAGACTATTGAGACTCCACACCAAGGTCATAATCCATATTAATAAACATTGTTCTATTTGTATAATTGAATAAATAAGTACTGCCAATGAATGTGTTTACTACATAACATCTTTATGAATGTGGAATGGAAGGCAGTAAAGACAAGAAAGTACCCTAATACCCAAATATCTCCCAAGAAAGTTTCATTGGAATGTAAAGGACTTTTCTTTTTTTGGGTGTCTAGTCGTGGGGCCTGAACTCTGGGCCTGGGCCCTGTCCCTCAGCTCTTCAGTTCAAGGCTAGCGCTCTACCACTTGAGCCACAGCACCACTTCCGGCTTTTTTTCTTTTTGCTTATGTGGTGCTGAGGAATCGAACCCAGGGCCTCTGGCATGCAAGGCAAGCGCTCTACCACTGATCCATCTTCCCAGCCCCGTAAAGGACTTTTCTTTATCCATATTATACTCATACAAAAAAATTTCCACACTCATGGATAAAGCAGATATGTAAACAAAACAGCCAAAGTGAAGGAAGTTGCCAATTCCTAAAGCAAATTCTCCAGGTCTGATAATGGCGAACTTTCGTCATTTTCCTCCAATTGCTAGTTAGAATTAAAAATCATCATTCCAACTGCAAGTCTTGAGCACCATACTATATACTGCCTAGGATGATGAACACACAGACAACTTGAAATCTGAAATCAATATGAAACTAACATTTTGAAAGAAAGAACAGCCCATCGTTTTACCATTGACTTCAGATTATCGATACAAATCATCAGCAAAATTTTCTACTTCCAGAACCATGGTAGGGGAATATTCATTTTCCAAAATAATCTCTCAGTCTGTAAGTGGAGGAGGTGAATGTCAAAGGGGCAGAATAAACTTAGGATAAGATTCTTCCAAAAACCCTCTTTTCTGGAGAGAAATTACTTGTTGATGTTTCTAAAGCATAATTTCAGAGCACTGACCAAAGGAGAGTTACAATTGTGAATCAGGAGGATATCTGTCAATCCAGTCACCTTTCTGCGGTTACCTATCCCTTCTTGTTGAAATTTTGTAGAAAACAGATGTCTTCAGTAGATGAATGGATCAAGAAAATGTGGTATATATACACAGTGGGATTCTACGCTTCCATCAGAAAGAATGATATCGCCCCATTTGTAAGAAAATGGAAAGACTTGGAAAAAAAATCATATTAAGTGAAGTAAGTCAGACCCAAAGAAACATAGACTCCATGTTTTCCCTCATTTTTAATAATTAGCATATGTCTAGGATAGTCCTAGCAGAGGATCAGAACAGCTCAATAGCCATGTACATAGGACTATATAAAATGATGCTAATCAAAATGAACTCCAAGATATGAAAACAAGAGATTTTCTTTCTTTTTGTGTGTGTGTACTGTTTGCAGTTATTTCTTTTTTATTGCATTTTTTTCTTTAGTTTATTCCCTGTTGTCACTGCTTTTGGCTTAGGTAGCCCCTGTCTTGTATATAAGTTTATCTGATTGGTGGAAGGGAAGGGAAATCACAGAAATGGTGGGACATAGAGCAAACCAATGCAACAGCGATACTCACTGGACACTATGTTGGAAATGAACTTTACAGTTTGGGGCAGGGAGGCGAGTCAATGAGGAGGGAAAATGGGAGAAAACAAGGGAGAGGGTAACACTGTTCTACAAAAAAAAAATGTAATCAGTAACTGTAACCCTCTATACGTTATAATAAAATGAAAAAACATAAAAATAATGTAAAAAAAAAAAAAAGAAAAGAAACTTGAGCCCGGTGCCAGTGACTCACAGCTTGTGAGCCTAGCTACTTAGGAAGCAGAGATCTGAGGATCATGGTTCAAAGCCAGCTCAGGCAGCAAAGTCCATGAAACTCTTATCTCCAATAAACTACCAGAAAACAGGAAGTGGCACTGTGGCACAAGTGGTAGAGTTCTTACCTTGAGCGAAAGAGCTCAGGGACAGCATCCAAGAAAAAAATTCAAGATCCACAACCAACCATAAAAAAGAGAGATGATGGCAGTAAATGATTTATTAATGAACAAAAAGTTATCATAAACAAAAAAGTGTGCTGGTATGTTAAAAATGGTTGTGTATACTCTCTGTCATCTCTTTTATGAAATGGAGACTCCTTCACCTTGAGTCTCAAATGACCTGAGTGGATTGCTTAACCTACAAGTAACTGAAATCTGACAACCACTGCAGCTTGAAATGCAGCCTTTAGGAATTCTCTGGAAGGCCTGAGCTGCCAATAAAAGACATATAACCCTTATACTGTCTGTTAGAAGAACAGCATGAAGCTCCTTTCCTTGGTATTGCCAACTATACCAAAAAGAAGATCTCCTACTCATTATGAAAGTAGAGAGCATCTTACACGAGTGAAGGTATCTTTGAGCCTACTTACAGTTCATTGCTATGTAAATACCATCATGTAACTATACCATATACCACTGGATGGTATATATGATGGTTACATGATGGTATTTACCTAGCAATCCACAAAAAGATAAAATATAATCCCATGGATATTATTTTAAGTCAATTAATTTGAAGGAAATTCTTTATAGAGCAGTAAATACTGGAACAGCTGTTTTCTCCAAATCAATTCACTGAATGATTTTTATTACAAATCTAGTTTCACCATTACATTCATAGCAAATGTCAAAGGAATTCACTAAGGAATGATAAACTAAAAAATTTTTTAAAGTGTTAATTGGTTGTAAAGTGTACAACTAGTCAAGAATTCCAGACTTTGTCCATTGCTAAGTATAGATTGAAAATAAATTTTGTGCTCTAGCCTAAACTAGAATCCAGTAAAGTTTTTCAGGAAGCAGCTATTAGTCCAGGAAGAGCAAGATTTCCAACACTGCCGAATGCAAGGAGTACTTTTTAGTGTTCCAAAGCAATTACTGCAAAGATAACTGCCGATGAAATAAATCAGGATGTTGGATTTATCTTCATGTACAGTTTTTACATAGTAAAATGTTTCCCATTTATCTCTGCTCCTTTGACATCAGATTGATCAGTTAAGTAGCTTTGGAAGCAAAAGATCAGCCAACTGACAAATTGTTCCCTTGGACTTCAAAGTACTCCGAGGCCTAAATTTTAGGACTAATGATTTTAAATCACCCTTCTTCTTAACAACCAAATGCATGACATGACTTAATCAAATCTCTAAGCAGTTTGTAGAGAAAGGTTTATTTGTGTATGTTGAAAGCAGGGGGTACTAAGTGGATGTCAAGTGGACTGAAGTTCTAGTGTCTTCCTTATGTGTCAATTGTAGAATTCTACAAATACATACCCATTAATGAAATAACTGCATAAATGGATGGAGCCATAAAACTAGCAGATCTCATTAACCTGCTTTTCTGAGGGAAATGAGTTCTTCCCTGTGCATACAACTGAAATAAGATCACAAGGGCTTATGTAATAAGAAGAAATTGGTACATTCTACCTGGTAGAAGCAAAGCATCCAATGATTTAAATGTGATTCATCCACTAATTTTGGCTCATGTTCAAGGAATTTTGTATTAATAACCATATTAATGCTATTTGTTTGCAATAAAATATTGGTAATATTATTGAGGTTATAATTATTATTATTAATACTAGCAATTACAGGCTCCATTTAAGTTAGGTTTCCCAAAATAGTAGGGAACACAGACACTTTGAGAATCAAATAACAGTTCAGGACTTTTTCTTAAAGAAAAAATACATGCAGAAAAACACTCACATTATAAAGGGCTTATTCATGTTCCCTTTCCATCTATGAACCCCTGAAGCCCCACCCAAGCAATGATTTTTAGGTTAAAATTATAGGATAAGTGGCTGAACTGAGACAGGCCTTTTATACAGTGATAGCTTGAATCAATTCCACAATGTCATAAACTGCATTTGACTGCTAGGAAAACTGGGCCTCCATCATAAATAAGTGAGAGATATGGGTTTTAATTTCATATTTGTTTGCTTACCATCCCTTGAATGTGCTGAATAACAGCAATTAATTTCAGGCAGTCACCTTCCTTTAAATAGCTGCTCTGTAAGAATTCTGACCCTTTCTAAACTTGGGAAGGGTATACACAAGATGAACATACAACCTTTTCCTGTGTGTGTGTGTGTGTGTGTGTGTGTGTGTGTGTGTGTGTGTGTGTGTGTGTGTGTTCCTATCTTTACACACATATATCATCATTTAGGATCATGGTAGAAGATGATAGTCTATCGATTCCCTTTTTGAACTAGTAAAGTTGTTCCCTTTCTCTATAAATCTTATTTTTCTCACATATAAAAACAAGCAAGCTGAATATGAGTGTCTAGTCCTTGTAATCATAGCTACTCAAGAGGCTGTGGTCTACAAGTTGTGTTTTAAAGGTAGCCCAGACAGGAAGTTTGTGAGAGGGTTATCTATAATTAACCACCCAAAAGCCAGAAGTGGAACTGTGGCTCAAGTGATATAGCATGAGCCTTAAAAGCAAAAATTCTCAGGGAGAGCACCCAGTCTCTGAATTCAAGCCCCAGGAATTGCTTGCAGTGTGCACACACACACACACACACACACAAGTGATAAATATTTGTAGTATGGTGCAGCTTTTAAAGTGAAAGATTTTTCTTTCTTTCTTTTTTTTTTGGTTGGTCATGAGGCTTGAACTCTGGGCCTGGGCACTATACCTCAGCTCTTCAACTCAAGGTGAGTGCTCTACCACTTAAGCCACAGCGCCACTTCCGGTTTTCTGAGTGGTTTATTGGAGAGAAGAGTCTCAGGGAGTTTCCTGCCCAGGCTGGCTATGAACCACAATCCTCAGATCTCAGCCTCCTGAGTAGCTAGGATTACAAGCATGAGCTACAAAGGCCAGGCTAAAGTGAAAGATTTTGAAATATAATTTGGGGCATAGTTTCAGGAGAAAGGAGGAAAGCAGAAAGAGGTGGAGGAAGAGGAAATGAGGGAATCAGAGAGAGGCAGAGAGACTAAGAGACAGAGAGACAGAGAGATTTGATGTATTTGTGGTCTATACATTAAAAAATTCAATAGATTTTTACAGTGAGTGCTTCAATAAATATCTTTTTACACTTGGGTATGTGAATATATTGCATAGATTTCTTAATGTGGCTAGGTCAACATATATATTTGTTTGAAACCTTGACAGGTATTGCCAAATTGCCTTGCAAAACGGTATTACTGTTTTTTTAAAATTTCATCTAACCATGCAGCACAGTGTCTTTGTTTCCCAACTTGTTCAGAATGCAGCCATTACAAAGTGAATTTTAATGCACTTTGTGATATTAGTAAATTATACTACCTTAACCATTTATAGTGTTTCTTCTTGTACATTATTAATATACTCCCCTTCTCTTCACCTCTTAATAATTGTCAAAAATATCTGTTTCTATTTTCAAATCATTTTTTAGGACAATGCATTTCCTCAGGGACATTGGTTATGTTTACTGATTGTAATTTACACAGGAAGAATTACCTTTCCCATCTTACAATTTCCATATTGCTTTCTCTCTCATTTCCTATTTATTTATGCTGTGGCTTGCTAATATATTCATTTATATTCCATCCATTCCCAAGGCTGATTTGAAGTGGCATATGATAAAATAGCAAGCATAAAGAAAAATAGCATTGAAACGGAAGGAAAACATATCCTTAAAAAATTAATATAGTGACTTCAGTAGTAAATCTACTTCTGAGGTTCCTAGATATCAAGGCTACAAGACTAGTCAAGGTTTTGATTAATACATAGCCTATAGAAGGAGAAAATATATTAGTTCACGTGGAGATAAACTTTTTTTCCTGATGCTCAATAATTTAATGAATGTTTTGGGCAGACACAGACAATAGATCATGCAGCATCCTCAAAAATTACTGGTCACGAAATCAGAGATTATTTTATAGGACAATTTTTTAAAAAAGAGAGAAATAAAACCTGAAAATGCCATCCACAAAATGTAGGCACATATTTTTAAAAATATAGTACAGAAGAAAGTTCAGTTGTGATTATTAGGTATTAATTTGAATGTAAATCATTCTTATTATATTCAGTGAATTTTCTTAATGCATTAATTCACTATTGTTGCACTAATCTTTAGGTCTAAAGAGGTAAAAGCTGGAATGTGTTTAGTTGTCTGGGCATAGGAATGCAGGTAATAATTATGATAAAGATAATTATGATTTAATCTCACATATTAATATCATAGCTATCCTGTCCGACATGTGCATCTGCAATATATATATATATATATATATATATATATATACATATATATCCCCCCCCCCCCCCCCCACGCAATGAATCAAGTACTTCAGGAAATCCAACTTAGAGAAATTTGGAAACATTTCCCTTTTCCCAAAACTATTCCAATCCAGTCTAACCTATCTATCCAAGAGATAGTGCCTGACACCAATTCACCAAGCCTTTTAGTATGATTATAAGATGTCTGGTGTTCATCACCAGGCTTTTCGATGGATGCAATGCATTGATCTTTTTATTTTTTAAGTTTTAGCAAGGTTTTATTTTAGCAAAACAGGTTAAAGTTGGGGGAAAGAGAGAGAAATTTTTCCTGTTTCACAGGGAAGAAATAGGAGTTAAAGACTTCAAATGTGTCAGCTGTTATTTGTTGCCTTTGTGCATTCTTAGCAGGGCAATGATCAATGTATTCATCTTCGGATACTTTTACCGTGTGCTTGATGAAGAAAACGTTGCATGAGTGCTTGAGTGCAGCCCTTGCTCTGTATTCAAGAGGTTTCTTTTGGGTTTACCTAAAGTCTGTGGATGCTCACATTCCTTGTATAAAATGGTGTACTACATGCATGCTCATATCCTCCACTTCACTTCACATCGTCTTGATTTTGCCTAATGCAATGTAAATGCCTCTAGGCGATCACATTTAATGAACAATGACAAGGAAGTCTGTAGATGTTTAGTACAAACAAGTTCTAAACAATGTTTGCAATTTGTGATTATTTGACATAGAGGATGTGGAGCCCATAAATATTGCAGGGTAGTCTTGTTCCTGTGCTTAGAACAGTATCTTGCCCATGGTAAAGACTCATTTTGTCCTCGTTGTGGATAGGAACACATGCCTTTCAGAGACCTTCCATTGTAATACACAGCATCAAAGAAACCCTAACAGTCCGAGAAAAAGATGCAGTATTTTACATTTATCAACTATTTAGACATAGAACTCTTGTATGGATAACCTGACATTTCTCCATCTCTTCATAAACAGTTCCTTGTCATCATGCTACCAATCCATGCTATCAGCATATTTTGGGAACTAAGTTTTGTAGCAGATACCAAGGAGAAGGAAGGAAACCTATTTGGAGGCCTGTAACAAGTCAGATCTAACAGGAGTAAGGTCTACGTGAGTGTGTGTGTGTGTGTGTGCGTGTGTGTGTGTGTGTTTGTGTGTGTGAAGTGGAGTCTGAGCTTTGTGGGCAAGAGAGAGAACAAAAATTTTGTCTGAAGTTATTCCAAAAACTCCCCAGAATTCTTCAGAGAGATAATGAAATAGTTATAAGAAACAAGGTCTCAGTCGTTTAAATGGAAGTTGTGATAGTTAACTTTATGTGTCCACTTGACTAAGGCATAGGCTGGGCAGACATTTGGTTAAACATTTCCAGGTGTGTCTAAGTGTGTTTGTACATCAGATTAAGATTGAGTTAAAGCTGATTATCACTCAGTGTATGGATGGGCCTCATAAAATATGGTGAATAATTGCTATCATAAAACCACCAGCAAGAAAGTATTCTTCCTATTTGCCTAATTATCTTTGAGTTGGGATGTTTGTCTTCTTTTCTCTTTGGAGTTGGACTTGGACTGAAACTTCTGGATTTGTTGGATTCCTAATTTGTTCCTTTATGTCTTGGAAATTTTTCAACCTATATGCCTATAAAGTGAGAAAAAGTGAGATAGAGGGGGGTTAGAGAGACAGACAGACAGACAGAGACAGACAGACAGACAGACAAACAGAGGAGGGAGGGAGAGGAAAGAAAATCAGAAGAAAGGTTCTTTTATTGATTTTGTTTGTCTACAGAACTCAAATCAGGAAGGTAGAGAAAGGAGAAAATAAAGCACAAGAAATCTTCATATGTAATTTAATTTAATTTATTATCTTTTATGTAGCTGTACAAAGGAGTTGTCCTCCAACAAAACAGCTTATGAATATAATACATCATTGTCGACATCACCTCTTTGAACAGTCTTACTCCTTCCTCTGAAATTCAATTCACCCTTCCCTCCCTTTTCCTAATTTTGTAGGATATGCATAATTTTTTTTTACTAGATTTCCTCCATGTCTTATCCTTACATTTCATTGAATCCACCATTCTAAGGATTATTTTTACATCTGTACCCAGGTAGAAGTTGAAGTTTCTCCTAAATGCTCTATAGTCCACCATATCTCAGGTCAGACAATAGAGATTCTTAGAGCTATAATTTTAATAATCAAATCTGGGTCTGCTTAAAGGGAAATCTTAATGAAAGAAGAGAGGAGACAAGAATGAAAGAAGAGACAGAAGAGGAAGACAATGGGGAGGGGACAAGGAAAAGAGGAGGAGTGAATAACCCAACGTGTGCCGAGCGGATTTTCAATTCCCCCTTTTCGCTTGTGAATTTCTGGTACTGTTTCCTCAAGAAATGGCTGTTCTCAAAACTTTGTTTTGTTAACATGTTTTTTTTCTCCTCAGGAGACTCTAATAAAACTGCAGGGTGGGGAAGAGCGGGATGGGGAGGTTGCTAAATGACTGCGATTCCACAGTGGCCTGTCCATCCCATCTTAATCAGCATGTTGTTAATAAGCGAATTCTATGCTGGATAATAAATATGACCAATTAGTGGAAAGCAAAGCATGGGGGGGGGGTGTTTCATGGAGAAACACTCAGATTCAGAGGAGAGCAGAGGCCAGATGGCCCTGGATGAATCCAGTTCCAGGCACGTTCTATCTCTGTCCTGCTGCTTTGGGAAGTGTGATGCCCAGGGCAGTCGCTCTGAGTAGCAAAAGCCCAGATCTTAGGTCCTGATTCTGGCAACTAGCTCGGTCACCTTGGACATTCCTTACATTCTCTGGGCCTCATATTTTATTTAAGCTTCGAGGTAAAAATAATAATGCCTACCATTTACAAAGTGCCATGACTATTAATGGCCTAAGTACGGGAGCTACCCAGCATGTGAATGGAATGTATTTGGTATTCGATAAATGTTCATTCATCCTTTATTTCCCGAGAGAATACTCTCATTCACTTGTTCAATTATTAATTTATTCAACAAATATTCACTGACCAACTCTAGGCTGCCAGGCATCGTACAAAGCACTGAGGATAAAATGATGACAAAGGGGAAAAAAGGCAATTTTCAGCTGTGATGGGGAACTGAATTATTATTGTCATCATTACTGCTAAGATGACTTCTAATTATTATAGTTACAGCTTCCACGTCTGGACTTATTGAGGTCCCTGAGGCTCTGAGATTAGGAGACAATCATTTCACTTTAATGTAAAGAAAATGGCTCTACATCTTCATCACCACTCTTGCTACCACCATAATCACCATCACCATCACCATCACCAGAACCACCATCACCACAAGAGCACTGGGTCCAGGTCACCGGGCTGCAAGAAGGTGGGTAGCATTGTGGCTTTCTGTCTAAGGTGCATGTGCATTACCAGGGAAGTTTGAAAGTCACTGATTTCATTATAAGGATTTTATAAATTCAGCAGAAGCTACTAATGTGAAACCCATGTGAGAAAGGCTATGTTAAAAAGAATCAGTGTGAAATCATCCCACAGTTTTCTGGGCTCCTTCAAGATTCTGATGGCAGACCTGGATGATTGCTAGCTGAACCCTAACCTTCTAGAAAGAGCGTGATTAGGTTAGAATAGCTACGAATATTAGTCAATATTGGCAGCTTTAACATAATGTATGCATTACTATATACATATAATTATTCAATAATGTACCTGTGGCTACAGCTTAATGGATGTCATAAAACATATCCACAACACCCAAGTCTACTGGCAAAAAAACAAAAACAAAAACAAAAACAAAAACAAACAAAACTACCAAAACCAACCAATCAGAATCTGGTTTGGACTCATTTTCCAGTTTCTGGCTCCTACTAGGGCAAAGGCTGTGCTGACTTCAAGATTAGCTGCGCCTAATTTCCTATTTATACAACAGAAATAGCTATTTTCTATCTGCCTGTTTTCACTCAGTGTGATGTTTGGTTCACCTATACCATCTTATTTAAATGTCATTCATTCTTGCTGCTGCATAATATTTTGTTGTTGTGAGCATATTATAGTTTATTGACTCATTGCACCATTGGATAATTTTCCATCTTGGACTATAATTTATAATAATATGAGAGGAATTTAGCACATAAATCTTGGTAAAAATAAGTATATGTTGTGTGGTATTCATCTCTGAGTAGAAGCATTGGTTATACACACATGTATATGTATATGTATATTATGTGTATGTTTTATATGTTAGGCTTTAGTATATGCAATAGTTTGGACATTGACCATACCTAAAGCTCCCATAGATTAAAAGCTCAGTCTTCCAGTGGGATAATATTCAGGGTAGTTGGTACTTCATTAGGTAAAGGCTGGTGACATATCTTTGCATCATTGCCTGAGTATTTTTGAAACAGATTATAAGATCCTGGTCCTGCTCTCTCTGTTCCTTAGTTCTTTATTAAATTGTTTCTGTTCCACCACATTTTCCTGCAATGATATGCTGCCTGAATCATGAGCCTCAAACATTAGGATTAACCAATCACAGATTGAAACCTCTGAAGTATGAGCCAAACAATCCTTTTCTCTTTGTGTAAGTTCATCCACACAGGTAATTCATCAGAGTCCTGGAAAACTGACTAACGCAGTACATAACTCATTTGAAACGATACAGTGGACTCTGATACAGTAAATACAGAAAACTACTTTCTATCCTAGCGCTTCTTCAAATCTAAATAGTATCAAAATCCTCTGGAACTTATTTAAATAAAGATTCTGATCCATTCTGGGAGCCAAGATAAAGAAAGGTCTGCCTGTCCAGAAGGCTTTCGGGTGATGGTGGTACTTCAGGCTCAGGACCACCATAGGGTCCCTACTATGGTACTACTGATATTTAATCTTGTCGTTGCAAGAAGGATGCTCTATTCATACCATCACTTCTGGCATGACTCATTAGATACCAGTAGCCTCCCTCAGGATGTGAGAATTAGAAATCTCCTCAGGCATTCCCAAAAGTCACTTGGGTGGAAAATCAATCTCAATGGAGAACCACTTGTTAAACATTTTAGACATAGCTCCAAATCACCTCCATGAATCCCAGGTCACCTGAATAAATAGTTAATTGGATTAAATAGCACACGAATATCGCTTGAGATTTCACTGTAGTGAATGTTTAACAATCTTGATTCAAAAAGCCATATTTATTTTGCCATGCATGGATTGACTGAGCTACTCAGATATTTGTTATTTGTTCTGTGATGGGTGAGGTAATATAGCGTGTGATCTTGGGGTGCATTTCTGCTGGTGTCCCCAATGTAGCAGTAGCAGGTACCCTTGACAAGAAGGGTAGAGGAAGAATGGCAGAGTTCAGGAAAGTAATGGACCCCTGGCCATCAGCTGTGTACCTTGAATCTCTGAATGCTGTTCCAAATTACCTGCAAATGCCTCTCCAATGTGCCAATTTGGACACAAAATCACTTTTAAACTATTAGAACATAAGACCCAGGAAAGAAACTTTAGCATAAAATAACAGGAGCAGAACGCATGCACCTATGCAGGCATCCATGCTGACATACTTCCATGCACTCACATGCATGCAAAAACACTCATGCCTGCAAACACACAGACATGTATGCATGCATGCATGCTCACACAGTAAGATGCATGCACACACATACTTGCATACAGGCACACACACACACTCATATCTTCTCTGTTTGGAAGACAGAGGAAGAATTACATTTCATGCACTTTTCCTATTATTGAAATTGTGCATCTATGGCACCTATCATGGCATTTCCATAGCCATTCTTCCTTTTTGTACCTCCCTGTGAACTCATACAGGGTCATCCCACCAACACTTGGGAAGTGAGATTCTCTGCTAGTTCAGAGAGGAGAAATAACCGACCTTCATTGCCTCCTTGTGCTTTAATTTTCTCTAGATAAAAATTCAAGGAAGTTTCAAATCATGTAGTACAATGGATATCTTAATGACCACAGTTGTTATTAGTAGATACCGCTATCTTTTTTCCCTCTCTCTCTCTTATAGAAGTGGTTCTTGCTACATTTATTTTACTCTTTCTTTAAAAGAGTGTGCCAGATAGAATAGAAATAATCAGAATTCTGAATGCCAAATGGGATTCAAAATACCTATGAATAATCTCAGCTTAATATGCTCTTAGCTCTGGCTTAGATAAGAGATTCCAGCCATAAAATAGTACAAGAAAATTGATGTAAAGAAATTGTTCAAAATGTAAAGTCTATATCTTTTGCATTTGCAAGCCTTCAATTACCCTTACCCTGGTAGTTTCCAAAGATACAATCTATTTTTGAAAGGTACAGAAAAGGTCTAAAGGAAAGTCTTCACAATGAAAACAGCTCTAAGGTTTCCAACACCAGATATATTAAAAGTATATGAGGTTGCTTTGTTTGCTTCTCAATGAATTACTAAGCCCAATTCATCCATACTGCAGAACACATACCACATGCTATTCAACACATGGGAGAGGAAGAAAACATGAAAAACATATCCAGTTCCTTCCTTAAGAACTCTGTATCTTAATGTGCAAGTACGAGATAGATCTACACTTTGATTATTTTTATCTCCACAATTGCACCACTGTATTATCACTTCTCTGAGGATTCTGTGCACATTAAAATGTGTTAAGTTGCTGAATGCTGGCTGTTGATGCCTGTAATCCTAGGTAATTGGGAGGGTGAGATATGAGAAAGGAGGTTCAAAGTCAGCATTGACAGAAAATCCATGGGATCCTTATCTACAATTAACCACACCCAAACCCGAGGCCAGAGTTCAAGGTTCATGTTGACCACAAAAATGTGTTATGTCATAAGAAGTGGTCAGACACAGAGCTGCAGACTTTATCAATTTTTTTTAGCTATTTTTCAAAATCCAGGGGAAGTCTTTTGAAGTAGACACTTAGAATGATGTTCATGCATAAGAGCAAAAATGAAGGGAGGAAAGAATGGTTTAAAAACAGGTTTATTTGTGATGATAGGAATACATGGGGTAAGTAGGCAGGAAAATACGCTCAACAGAGGTCTGAGGATATGGGTAGAGGATGGCAAAGAGGTGTGAGGATGTATTTGGACATAAATGACTTTGGGCCTTAAGGTTTATCAGGATCCAGAAGATATATCCATTTGTCCCCTTGGGCTCTATATAATCTGAAGTCTATAGACAGTGAGGAACATGTAGAAAAGCTCTCACTTGAAACTCCATCTGTCCATTACTGGATTTCTCAGAACTGGTCTGAGCTCTGGTCTCACCAGAATTCCCCCTAAAGAGCCAGTGTCAGCTTGCTTCTTTGCCCCTTTGTCGGAAGGCAAGCAAACGGAGCTCTCACAGGTGACAGGCAAAGACTGAGCAGTGTAGAGGACCTTGAAAGCCTGGAGGGGATCCACCCGCCATGGTCAAGTCTCCCCAGGGAGCCTGGGTTGTAGATCATCAGGTATGAGGAATGGAAGGAACGGAAGGAAGTTGTTTTGCTGGAAGAACATCTTTGGATAGTTGAATGGGAGGGAGAGCTGTCATCATTTCTGTTCTTTTTCTTGATTCTGTTTTTTTTTTTTCTTTTCCTTTTCAAACAAGCAATTGAAGCCAGAGGCTATTTTTAGTTCCCTAGCTGGGAGTGAGTGATAGAGAGCATTAGTATGTTGGTGAGACTGCAGGTGAATTTATGTGGGAGCCTTGATATTAGCCCCACACAGCTGGCTGGGGGCAGGAGATTGGCAGCCACATTACAGGGACAAACACAATCCAACCCAAATCCTCAGGGGTTATCATTTCAAGCACAGCAGCTAGTAGACTCTAAATAAATAGGGAAAGGAAGCAGGCAGAGGAAGCCAAGCCTTAGCCTTTCTGATTTGGTTGCAAGAGTTCAAGGCACAGCCTGGACTTGCAGTCCATTTCGTGGGCACCAAAATACTCAGCTGACGATCCCAGGTGACTTGCAATTAGTAGGCATCTTAGGAGTTGGGTTTGCATTGATTTGTTTGATTTTCTTAAAAGTGAGTTCCATCTTTCTATTGAATAGTTTGTATTTTTAGATTAATTTTCAGATTAAATTATTTCCATTGGCCTATATTAATTGAACCCAGAGCTTTCATTGTGATGTGTCTGCATGTGCATAATTTGGTCAAAGTCACCCCTTTGATTACTCTTTCTTTTCCTAATACCTTTCTTCCACTTGTTTACTGCTTTAATGGTTTCTGTTATTCTAGGTTACTTGTGCTCATATGTTTGTACATTGATCATGCTCTCCCTCATTTTATCCTTACCCTTTACCCTTTCCCATGTTGCTGATTCCTGCCAAAGTTTTTTTTTTTTACATCACTGCCATTGTTGTTTGCTTGTTTACTTTTTAAAAGTTATTATTATTATTTTTTATTATTGTGCCAGTACTGAGTTTTGAGCTCAGCAGTCTGCCACTTGAACCACAATGTCACTACCAGCTTTTTGCTGGTTAATTGGAGATGAGAGTCTTAGGAGTTTTATGGACTTTCTGGCCCAGGCTGGCTGCAGACAGGGATCCTCAGATCTCTGCCTTATTAGTAGCTATGACTAATGGCACGAATCACCAGAACTTTGCTGTTGGTATGTTTTTAATGTGTATTTTTGTTGTTGTTGTTTTGTTTCTTAACATCAGCCTTAAACTCAAGGTCATACTGCTTCTTCTACAGTACTTATTCTATAGTAAAGAAAAAATGGCAATGACTGTTCTGTTCAATGGTATTTTCTAGGAAAAGAGTAGCCCCTATTCCCCCCTGCCACACCACTCAATAATATAATTTAACAATGGAGCTGTATTTGATATAATGTAGTATTTCTATTCCAGTAAACAATATGCTTAAACTGTGGATCAATAACCCACAGGTTAGGAAGTTTGCCTTGATTCATATAACTTGCAGGAAGCAGAGGCTGAATTCAAATTCTGACCCAATCACCTGTCTGTTCTGTGGTACCTCTGCCTTTGGTACTACACTGCCTTTTCATTTTGAGTCAATGGAGCTAAATCAGTGTCTGGGTTTGCTTATATACTGGCATTTAGACTGAGGATGGACAGGCATCCTATCAGGAAGATATGCTTTGGTGTGGAAAACAGAAAACTATTCTCAGTAAATGGTTTGCACAACAGTTGTTCAATGATAATCACTCCACATTTTTAAAAAAAACATGTTGCAACCCTGAGTAAAAAGGGAGTCATAGAAAATGAAAATTGGCAGAATTTGAACAATTAACTGCTGAGACATTATCTAAACTTCGGTAATTGCCTGAGTGGGAGCATTGGAAGAGGCAGTTGCATATGAAGGTTAGCAGTTTTGGAATAATATGTAGGAATCTTTTAATTAGAAACTCAAAATCTTTTAGAGACATCTTTAGAATGGAAGAGAGCTAAACAAAAAGAAACTCATTGAAAGATTTTTTTCAGATGCCCAGATCTAGAAACCAGTGAACTGCAAGGTGGTCCTTGATTTATAATTAATCCTGTGATGAAAAATTATTCCTGGAGAGAAGTAGGCTAGGTGTGCTTTTTGGCATCTTAAAGGTAGTCTTTGAAGTTAAACTCACCAAAGATGGTGGATCTGAATCTAAGGCAAAAGTTCTGTCAATCAACACAGGAGGATCAAAGCCAAGTACTGTCCACCTTCAAGCTGCACAGGGTTGATGCCTGGTCAAAGCTGGACCAAGCCGATGGCTAAAAGCAGTAGTAGTGGACTGGCAGACAGGGGCTGGCCACAATTACAGTGATGTTTGTGGAAGGTGGTTTGTTTGCAGACAACTCCTGCCTCAAGCCTGAAGGTCTACCCTCAGGGTACACTTTCAAATGCTCTTCCATCATTCATAGAACTTTAAAGTATAATAGTTCGCCCTGAAAAAAATAAACAATCTTGGGAGTTATATTGCCTTACTGTAGTAACTTCTTACAGAAATGCCCAGCATGTATGTGCCACACAACTCTCTTCCTAATGCATAAATGTCAAGTTAATCTTGAACTATGCAATATGTATTTGGTCAATTAATGAGTACCAGATTGGAAATAGATACAACCATGAACCTGCACACGTGTATGCCTGCATACCTTGCTGAAGAAGCAATTGATGTTGTAAGGGCTGTAGAAACCAAAAGAGTTTGTGAAGCTTCCTTTATTTGTAGAAATACTAGAAGACTGGAACAAACACGTTTTGGTTTGTTGAATGAAAAGAAGGAAAAATGCAAATAGTCAAGGATACCCCCCCCCCACTTTTAAACAAATTCATAATTAGGGTGAACCAGACCCCATTCCCTAAACTGAGAAGATAGTGATAGCAATAGAAGTAATAACAACACAGTAAGCATTGTTAACAGTGGCTTTGAGTTCTTACTTTGTATTTAATACTGTGCCATGTCCTTCATTGGCAATTTCTCAGTTCATACCAGGCAGTGACTATCGTAATCTGTGCTTATCGATGAACATTAAGATAAAATGGCCTGAATAATGTCTCTTAAACTAATACCATATTTACGCCAGCAGGATTCTTACCCCATTCAATCGAACACTAGAGCTCACATAAATTGAAGATAGAAGACAACAATCTGGAATATTCTTCTTGGTTCTCTACTCTGAAACAACAGGAGAAACCAAGAATTCTCTACAAATGCTGATTTTTCATGTTCCTTTCTGTTTTATTATTTGATCTGTGGAATGCATCTATTCTTGTTCATTAACTTCACGAGCTCACACATGGAATATCAGGATGTGAATAACCTGCCAAGTAAATACCTGTTTATTCAAGATACTACTATGTTGGGTGTGGTCATTCTCTTCTTTGTTCCAACTAGTTTCTTGTAGGCGAATTTATTTGCAGCAAACCAAAGAGGAGTTTCCACAGGACTCCACATCCCCAGGAATGGAATTCACTTTTGCTGAGTCAAACACATTTTAGTATTTCTGTGGGCATAGAACAAATGAATGCTGGAGTCTCCATTTATAGGCATGGCATACTTTTCCATTCAAAAAATATGCCAGACCTCTGAGATTAAACAAGAACCTGCAATGTATGAATGTGGTGAGAATCCTTTTAGGAAGGATAGACACTTTTATTCTTTTGCTTTCTGTTCTGGCATCTTCCATCATTTCCAACAATCATGGAAATAAGTAACTACAAGAAACCAATAGGAATACATTCTCAATGTAAGCTTAAGTGGTTGCACTTGGTTTCTCTGCAGAATGAGAAGGTTAATATCCTAGAAATTTTTGAGCATGCATTCTATTTAAAATATGTCCCCTGGATGGATCTTAGTTATAGAAATTTGGATGGCTTCCTCTTCTCATTGACGATGAATGCTTCCCAGAAGCAGCCCCCTCCCACAAAGATCGCCCTATGTTGACCTTGAAAATCACAATGAATTGTTTTGCATTTTATCTTAATAAGAAAGAAAAATACCCTAAAGTTTATATTTCTTCCATATCCACCCACAGCAAGGACTCATAAATGCCTGCTAATGAAATTAAGGAGAACTATGTGCTCAGGCACTATTAGCTCTAAGCACTGAAAAATAATTAAATTAAATACTTAATGAGAGGCTCTTTTTTGAAAAAAATGTTACTTAGTTCTGAAATGTTTAGTTCATTGGGACCATGTTTGACCTTACCGCGTCTGCTTCACTTAAGCTGAAACTTTGGCAATACATTTGCGCACTAAATATCTGCTGATGATGAGAGGCAGAGAATTTTGAGTATTTTAATAACAGCAGCCACAGTAAAGCATGAGCGCACTTTTCATTTGTGTGTGTATGTGCGTGTGTGTGTGTGTGTGTGTGTGTGTGTGTGTGTGTGTGTATCCATGCCTTTGAATGTTATCCTAAAAACCAGCAGTGTGTCTTGGAAAGCAAATTTCTTTCTGTCTTAGAGACAGGGAATAATGACTTATTGTTGAGTCTGCTGGGAATAAATCTTGGAAGGTGTGTGTGTGTGTGTGTGTGTGTGTGTGTGTGTGATGGATATGTACATATATGTTATATAAGGTGTATTATTTTGTGTGTTTTTTTCTTCCATTTGCACTAAACTGTTTCTACACCCCTAGAAGCCATCATTCATCCATCCTCAATCATTCAGGACATCAGGCTAGCCACTCTGGCCAGCCCTGGGGCTTCAATAATAAGAGAAGTAGGTGCAATGTCACCACCTAAATCCAGCTAGGATATATCCTCAGCATCATTTGATGACATCATTGATAGGCTTATACATGTGAGAGAAAAATGGAAGGACCTGACAATGTGATTCTCTGATTACTGACGTGTTCTTCCAAAATGAGGACAGGCTTAGAGCTGTCAGGAAGCTTTCACAAAGTGACTGCTATACTTGGTTTCTCACCAAAATAAGGAAAGGTTTAATTCTCTAGATCTTACTAATATCTTTTCTATTTATTCTGTTTGTGTTTTTTTGTTGTTGTTGTTTTTGAATTCCTCCCTTTTTTCTTGTTCTGTTTTTTTTTTTTTGGGGGGGGGGGTCCAGTCGTGGGGTCTGAACTCTGGGCCTGGGCGCTGTCCCTCAGCTCTTCAGCTCAAGGCTAGTGCTCTACCACTTGAGCCACACCGCTACTTCCGGCATTTTTCTTTTTGCTTATGTGGTGCTGAGGAATCGAACCCAGGGCCTCATGCATGCAAGGCAAGTGCTCTATCACTGAGCCACCTTCCCAGCCCTCTTGTTCTGTTATGTGTGCTCTGGTGCTGCATTTTAATTTGTTTTTCTCAGATGACCAGTGAATTTTGTGGTGCTCCCAGACCTTGTCCATTTTAAATATTCTTTGGAGCTGGGTAATGGTGGCTCATGCTTGTAATCCTAGCCACACAAGCTGTTGAGATCTGAGGATGGCAATTCAAAGCCAGCCTGGTCAGGAAAGTCCATGAAACTCTTATCTCCAATTAACCACCAGGAAACTGGAAGTGGAGTTGTGGCCCAAAGTGGTGGAGGCCTAAACCTAGCATGAAAGAGTTCAGGGATAGTGCCCCAGGCCCTTAGTTCAAGCCTCATGACCAATAACAACAATAAAACATTCTTTTTTTTTCCCTTTTGAATTGTAAGGGATCTTTATATATTGTAAATAAGAGCCCCTCATTACATACATTTGCATGTATCTATATACATATTTTGTATACATATATATAAATATTCAAGAAAAGAATCATATTATTCTTTGCTCAGAATCCCTAAATATTCGTGTCCATATGCCTATTTCTCCTTCCATTTCATCAACAAAGATAAGTGCGTACATATATTTTCCTGCACATTTGAGTTTTCTGTTGTCCTTTTTAAAAAAATATGACTATACTCTTAGGCAGTCTATTTAAGAAGACCCCAGAGCCTTAGTTATATTTTTCTATGCATTCTTCTACTTTGGTTTGAGGGGAGAAATCTTCTGATTTCTATAATCATCTCTATTTACTAGGTGACAGTGTCAATGTTACCGAAACTAATCCCTAAAATTAACTTAAATAGAAGAAAGCTTGGAAGTTCCAGTCCAGGGGTGGTTGGGTCTACTCCTTTGATCCCTGATAACACAGCTTGCCATGAACACACATTTTGTGAGCGTGCACTGCATACATGGTAGAGAAAGAAAACAGGAAGAGACTAGGGTTCCATTCCCCGCTGAGGTCCTGTTGTCAATTCCTTACCTTCTTACAATTAGAAGCCTCTTCTTAAAGGTTCCATTGTCTCTCATTAAGGCCAAGATAGAGACCAAGCCTTTAACCCACAGATCCAAACTATAACACTGTATATAGAATGTGGGCATATTCACTGTCTGTTTACAGTAAGCATTTTATTTTATTATTCTTTGGCTCTGCGTTTTTGTGTTTGGTCTGGAGACACAGACACAGACATAAAAGACACATACCCAACACATTATCAATCTATTATCTGTCGACTATCATCAATCTACACACTATGTGCATGTCATGCATTCATTTCCTTTTAAAGTTAATACAATTGACTTATTAAAGGCAAATTGCCATATACATGTTCGTATTTAGATGGGTTATTGCTTAAAATTTCAAATCTTGGTCAAATAATTCTCACTGTAAGGCAGCTCAATTTATTATTTAAGTCCAAGATGTGAAACTTTTTTTTTGTATTTTAACCGTCTTTTTCATAAAAATACTAATGATATAGAAATATTTGCTAAGTAGTGTTCCATTTAAATTGAAAACAATTACAATGTTTTTTGCCAATACATAGTTATATTTCCAATGCATCAGTAAAGCTATAGAAGTCCATTGTTAGTACATAATCACTCACATATTAGAAATATAAATGTCATATTATACTTAATGGGGAAAAGCTACAACCAATTTTCCTAAAATCAGGAACAAGGCAAGGATGCCCACTGTCTCCACTCCTCTTCAATATAGTCCTGGAACCCTTAGCCACGGCAATAAGGCAAGAAAAAGACATTAAAGGGATCTGCATAGGGAAAGAAGAAGTTAAACTATCCCTTTTTGCAGACGACATGATACTATACCTTCACGATCCCAAAAACTCCATCCCCAAACTCTTAGAAATCATAAATCACTTCGGCAAAATAGCAGGATACAAAATAAACCCACAAAAATCAGTTGCCTTCCTGTACACTGACAATGTACAAGAAGAGAGGGAAATAAAGGGAGCAACCCCATTCACAATAACCTCCCCAAAAATAAAATATTTAGGAATTAACCTAACCAAAGATGTAAAAGAACTATTTAATGAGAACTATAAAAAGTTAAAGAAAGAAATTGCAGAAGACACTAGGAAATGGAAAGACCTCCCATGCTCCTGGATAGGCCGACTTAATATAGTAAAGATGATAATACTTCCAAAACTAATATACAAATTCAATGCAATTCCTATTAAAATCCCAATGACGTACATCACTGAAATACAGAAAACAGTCCAAAAATTCATATGGAACAACAAAAGACCTAGAATAGCCAAAACAACTCTAGGGGATAAAGACAATATGGGAGGGCTATCCATGCCGAACTTCAAACTCTACTACAGAGCTATAATAACAAAGACAGCATGGTCCTGGCACAAAAACAGACCAGAAGACCAATGGAACAGAATAGAAAATCCAGAAATAAATCCACAGGCCTACAGCCAGCTGATATTCCACAAAGGAGCCAAAGACATACAATGGAAGAAACACAGCCTCTTCAACCGCTGGTGCTGGGAAAACTGGGCAGCCACATGCAGAAAACTAAAAGTGGACCCCAGCCTATCACCATGCACCAACATCAACTCAAAATGGATTAAAGACCTTAACATTAAACCTGAATCTCTGAAACTACTGCAAGACAGAGTAGGAGAGACACTTGAACTAATAGGCACAGGAAGGAACTTCCTGAACAGAGTCCCAGGGTCACAACAAGTTGGAGAGAGACTCGACAAATGGGACTACCTTAAAATAAAAAGCTTCTGCACAACTAAATCTATTGCAACTAAGCTAGAAAGACAACCAACTAATTGGGAAAAAAATATTTACCAGCAATATATCAGACAAGGGGTTAACATCCTGTATATACAGGGAACTCAAGAAACTAATCCCTCCCAAACCTAACAAACCAATTACTAAATGGGCAAGGGAACTAAAGAGGGACTTCTCAAATGAAGAAATAAAAATGGCAAAGAAACACATGAGGAAATGTTCATCATCCCTGGTGGTGAAGGAAATGCAAATAAAGACAACCCTGAGATACCACCTTACCCCAGTCAGAATGTCCCACATCCACAAATCAGCCAACGACAAATGCTGGAGGGGATGTGGAGAAAGAGGAACCCTGTTACACTGCTGGTGGGAATGTACACTTATACAACCACTTTGGAAAGCAGTCTGGAGGGTCCTTAGAAAGCTAAAGATTAACCTCCCTTACGACCCAGTCATACCACTTCTAGGCATCTACCCTGAACAACAGGAACCAATATACAAGGACACGTGCACCTCCATGTTTATTGCAGCACTGTTCACAATAGCTAGGATATGGAAACAACTCAGATGCCCCACCACAGATGAATGGATCCAAAAATTGTGGTATCTATACACAATGGAATATTATGCAGCCATTAGAAATGACAAAATAATGGCATTTACAGGGAAATGGATGGAGCTAGAAGGAATCATGTTGAGCGAGGTAAGCCAAGAACGAAGAGACAAACGGTACATGGTCTCCCTGATAAGTCGATGCTAAATCCAAAATGTTAGGTGATACGACAAAACTAATAGGACTTAAGAAACAAAGAACTCCCACTCATCTGGTTGAACCACTACTAAATATCCCCATGCTGCTGATCACATATATGGTATATAACATGTGAACACCGTTATATGTTACAGACTGTGATAGACAATTTGCTCCAGGAAAGTTAGAATGAACTTGTGACTTTAAATGAGCATCATTATTCCACAATACTGTGAAATTCTGGAAATTATGTAATCGCTTAATCACAATCAAAAAAAAAAAGAACCTCGGGGAAGGGAGGGAGGGAGGGGATGGTAGGGGGAAAACAATGGAGGGGGTAACAATGTTCAAGAGGAAGTGTACTCATTACCTCACTCATGTAACTGTAACCCTTTGTATAGTATCTTTACAATAAAAAAAAAAGAAATATAAATGTCAGAGGAAATGTACAGTGAGCAAGATTGGACAGTAGGAAGGCCTACCATTAGGTGACCATTTTTTAAAATAGTCAAATCTAGTATAGAACCCCATAATTCAGTCTGTTAATAATGTATAATGCATTTTTATATAATTAAAATATTAGACATGTAATATTCAAGATGTGAAACTTTTAAGTCCGCATTTTGACTTTTTTTTTCCTCGTGCCAATTATTTCTCTACACAATGAGAGGAATTACTGTCAGATTAATGCAGTGTGTAGGTTTTCCTAGACATTGTCACCCAATTGTCCTTATTAGCCTCTCATCTTCAAGTCCAGTGGATTTTCTGATGAATGAATAAAAAAATCAGTGAGGAAAAAGAAAACAATAATTTTCTTAGTTTACATGATCATGGAACTTTGTGAGGGAACGGATGGAATGATGTAGAAGGAAAGGGAGAAAATTGCCTTTTGGGTATATTTGACTATAAATTAAAACAAAATGTAATTAAAGGAGCTAGACTAAACAATCTTTTCTTTCTAACCTGTCCATGAAGAATTATATATCTTCCACCTGCCTAAGCCCAAATATTTACTTTCACGTTACGAATGTTTGAACTCTTGCCATTTTCTGCAATCCTCAGAGTGTCCATTTAACACTCCCCCATTCACTTCTGCCTTTTTAATTTCTGCACGCTGTAATTTAACACTAGAGTTACTTTGCTGATATATTCAGTATGAATAAATTACATTCTACAACTCTTTCAAACGTTCAATAGGCTCTAACCAGTCATCATTTATCTATGAGTACCCTTTAGAAAAGAACAAAATGATCTTCATATTTTTGATTTGTACAATTTAAACCTTAAAAAATGTGCAGTTATGCAAGTGCAAGATTAAGAACTTCTCTCATTGCAAGTTTTTATCCTCCTGCTGTGGGGGATTATAAACTCTCATGCTATTATAAAGTTTCTTGCTACACCAGGGTCTTATAACATACTGAAAGATTGAAGGATCTTTTTTTTTTTTTAAATTCTCCCCTCTCTTTATGTATGTTTGAATCATAGGAGTCCATTGAAAAAATGTCACTTCACTGGAATTAGGAGAAAATATACCCTTTGTTCAACATTTAATATTACATTTCCAATTCACATATAATTGCTTATACAATTTTCCATCTCCCACAACCCAAATAAAGAAAGGCTTTTATATTGTATAGCTGTATATTTCAAAAGACAACGTCAAAACATTGAGTAGAACAGAACTTCCTTATCACTCCCAGCAGACTCTCTGTACCAGTACAGCAGAGTGGGGGAAAAGGGCTTAATTATAACAGCTTCCTGCTACAGTAACGTATATGGCGACCACATGTTGAAAAGTTAATAGACATGAAAAATGTGGATCTTATTTCTTTCTGTTTGTTTTTCCAAGATGATTGAGAAAGAGCTGCACCAGGAGGCCAGTTCCTGGCCTATGGGACACTCTTTAGTGTTTGCTAACTTTACATTAAATTGAACTGTATCAGACTGAAACAGTCTACATCCTGCGTGTGCCTGGGTTGAGTAAGGTACTTGGTAGACATCTGGTCTCACACTAAAGCAAGACAGATGTGGGTGTCTCAGTGAGGAGGAAGGTTGTGTCCCGAGCCTGAGTTTGAATGTGGCGATAAAAGTAAAATGGAGGAAACAAAAAGTCTTATCTTTTGGTTGAGGTAAAGGTAAATCCCCTGTATTTTGTAATGAGTTTCTGGTCATGACAAAATCACTTCCCAGAACTTATATGACAGTAAAGAAAACAGAAAAGAAAGAAGAAATGTATAGTCTCACAATGTAATTTAGGTCTTGATTTAGCTTTGTTTTGGTGTGGCATAATACAAGGTTATTTCCCCTCTTTGCAGTGATCTACATTTTCTAACATGATCCCCTGGACTAATATAAATAAATAACTAGAACACGCTGGACCTTTGCTTGGTAATCAGAAGTGACGGCTGAATCAGACTAGCAGACTGACTCCTGTTAATAATGTGGCATAGAGGGAATGCTAGTGTAAAAGGATCTCACATGAGGTGGAGAACATTTTGTTTTTTTAAATATTCTACAGAGATATGTGTGGTTCAGAAAAAAAAATGATAGAAGTCTGACATAAATTCCGGGAAGGATCAAGTTAACCAATGATGGAAGTGGATTCAGGAGCAAAGTGTCTGCTAAAAGCATCCACTTCTGCTCTAGACTGGGTATTATAGATCTGAAGTCGACCAACCTCTGGGGGACAGGCAGTAACTGGTGGCAAATGAATCACCTTCAGGGCCCATCTATGCCTTATTGTGAGCTCAACTGAAAGTGAGCTGGTAGCTGGGCGTGCCTGTATCTGATGCCTATGACACTGTCTTCTCAGGAGGCTGAGACTTGAAGGATTGTGGTTCAAAGCCAGGAAAATCTCACTCACTTGGAAACTTAATTTGGTGTGTATTTCTTTAACTAGTTTTCATTTGTGTTTGATGTCCAAGAAAGGGAAACTGTCCTGCCTTATAAGATAGAATTTTTTGTGAGAACTGGGTCTTTATGTTTCCTGCAAAAATGTGTATACCCTAGATATTAATTCTGAGTATGTGTTTGTCTGTATCACATGTGAGTAAATAGATACAAGGATAATACACAAGTGCTGCATTTAGATATATTTATATTTATTATTTGGAGGGATCTGAAGACCTACTTAATGACGTATTTTATACATAGAGTTTTGTGTCTCATGATATTTTGGTCAGTGTGTTACAGCATAGATGATAATCTCCCCATGCAAGCGTAGATGAGACCCATCAAATTATGAGCAAAGCTGATTGCAGCTGAGTGGATTGAAGGTGACCCCTTTTGAATCTCTTCTTTCTCTTATGCTCAGTGTTAATTTATCTATTGTGCTCTTCCAAAATGTATTAGGACTCAGGCCCACATTTGGATAATAAAGGTCCCTTTAGGACAGAGTCAGGTGTATCATGCTGTGCCCCCTCTTCCATCAACATCAGGGTGACTTTATCATGGACAGACTGAATGTAGAATTATTTCTCTTTTCCTATTCTCTTTTCCTTCTCGACTTTGGGCATGGATCCACCATCCTGAATGTCTTACTACATTCCAACTACCTTTTTTTACATTATACATTCAGGTTTCTAGTAGTCATTCAGGTGATCATGATTTGAGATTCAGGATAACCTTACCTCTGGCTTAGAGTTTTTTCTCAAATGTATACACATGGCCATTGGATTAGTCAGTTCTCCATTGCTGTACAAATACTGGAAGCTGGGTACTTGGCAAAGAAAAGAAGTTTATGTAGCTCCCAGGTTTTGAGGCTAAGAATCCAAGACATGTTGGCCTCATCTCTTCACTCTCTGGTGACTTGTGAGGGTCTCTTTGGCTACATCACCATATGCAAAGAAGGTAGAATGATAAGGGATATGTTCAGGAGGGACCAGAAACACAAGGTAAAATTCATTTTCTAGCTACCTGCTCTCCTGAGATCTCACGAGACTCTAATCCAAATCAGCATTAATTCCACAAGAAAGTGGTGGTTCTGAGACCTAATTGTCTTTGACTAGGGCTTACCTTCTAAATAGGTCACCACCTGCCACGGAGCCCTGCTGGGAGACCCAGTGTCCAAAACACAAACCTGTGGGGAGCAAGCTCAAGCTATATTCAAAGTACAGCAACCAATTAGATGCTGCCCCAAACTGGATTACATGTTTTCTGTTCAAAACAAAACAGCTCAGTGTTCAGTGATGTCTAAGACCTTCTGCTATATTAGGGTAGCCACTTTTTCTTACTAAAAGACAAGTAAGCTTTAAGATTAGCTGTCAAGTGGAGGTTGGCTGGTGAATATGTAATACCTGAGGGTTCTATTGAGACTCCCCACGAAGATGCAGGACAGCTTATGACTGGTCCTCTTGCCTGGAACTTCCCTGATACTCACGGTCCCAATCCTCTTCTCCTAGATAGAACAAAGCATCTGATAAGTGCTGTACTATGCTAAATTGCTCTTCTTCTCTTTCCTTTCCAAAATGGGAATATAGCCTCAGATGTGTTCTAAAGAGTGAGGTGCACAGTTCACTTTCTCTAGAAAACAAAAGTGTAGGAAAAGAGCAAAGTTTTGTTGTTGTTGTTGCTCAGTCTGTCATTTTTTGGCAACCCTATCACATAAGCTGATACAACAGAAGTTTAGCTAGGAAGAAAACAAAAACAAAAAGAACTGTCATCACCGGGGATACTTGACCTAGTTGGTTCTAGATGAGTAACTGGCCCAATCTGATATTGTGTATTAAATACTTTAACATTCCTTGACTCAGCTGTGTTCCTATAAAATGGGGGAAATGACTCTTGACTTTGTTCTCAAGGATAGTTCACTAAAGGGATATCAGGTTTCAAGAACCTGCTTGCTGATCCCCTCAACTGGCTAATTGCATTTCCAGAACACATCCCTCAACTCTTCTTTAAACCTTTAATATGATGTTATCTAGTTCACAGAATTGTTGTGAGAATGGAAGAATTCTAGTTTGCATCGCTGGGGAGACTCTCAAAAGCATCATTGTAAATAGTAGTAATAGTAGTAGCAAGATGACTTCCTATTGATACAGGAAGTATAAGGAAGGACATGGTCCAGTTGGGTCTTACCTGTTGATTTTATCAAGAAATAGGCAGGAAATCCAGGTATGGAGACAAATGTCTATAATCTCAAAATTTTGAAGTTTGTTTTGGAGGATTAGGATTTAGAGAAGATTTTGAGCTACACAGCATGTTCCAGGTGACCTTGAGTTCATAGTAGGACACTGTCTAACAAATGAACAGTAAACAAACAAATAAACCAAGTAGCACATTTGATTGGATTTTACCTGCTTTTGCTACTCTGTCGAAAATCATTTTCCCATTCTTTTAGTTCTTTTTTTTTCCCCCTCTTGTCTGTCTTTTAGATCTCAATTAGGTGATTGCCAATGTTTCTTCAAGCTCTACAATGTTAGGAGTGAGAAATAGAGCTTTACTCTTTTTTTCCCAGAGGCAATCAGTAGAGATTTTACAGTTTCAAGATTCAAGTAAAATTGTAGCTGTGCCCTGGAGGTATACTGGGAAAAATTCAGGTATGTTATTTCAGTAGCTCATGTATTTTCTGGACATGGTATTCACCAAGCTTCAGAAATATTTATACCATTTTTTTTTGTTCTACTCCAAAACAAAAAGTCTTGGAAGCTCAAAACAACATATGCATTCTTTCTTTCTTTCATTTTTTTTTTGCACTGGGGCTTGATAAACAACCTGGTATGCTAATAATAATCATTATGAGGATTTTTATGATAAAAGTAGATCTATGCCAAATTCTCTAGGCACCTAAGAATGCCAGATTGAATATATTGCCTAATAAAAGGGCAGTCTAGCTCTATAAATCTCATGTCGAGTAAAGAAAAATTCTCCATAACCACCACCAACTGCATAATAAATAAAGTAACTATTCACCCATGTAAAACAAAGGAAAGATGGAGCTTTCAAAAGTACCAGCTCTTTGTATTTGAGCACTTTAAAGCAGAGCATGAAAACCCAAAATGGTTTTAGGCACAGAAATGGCCCACTAGGTACTTAGTACATAAAACAAACCTCTCCTTAGGCACTGGGTAAGCCAGTCACCCATCGACAACTTTTTCTGGCTGCTGAATTATGTAGCCTAGGATGTACTTTCTCTGGTAACTTACTTGCACATTTTCAGTAGCTTTCCAGGTCAGATTTAACTTTACAACCATATTAACTTTTGTGTAGATTTGTGGCCCTTGGTGTTGCATCCCATGAAAGACTGTGAGGTTTGCAATTTTCATCCAAGTATTATCCAGGAAATCTCATTTGGGTTCATAGCTGTATCCTTCTCATAGCTGTCAATGTGGGAATTTTTTTTTCACTCCAGCCTTGTAAATAGCAGACAAATGGTAAAATATCTTGAAGGAATCACAATCTACCCTACAACCTTGAATGGAGAATAATTGGTGCTAACTCTTTTCATAGCCTTTGGCCAGAACTGGCCAGTCATCCCTACCTTTACTATGAGAGAGACTGAAATCAGGAAGCTTGCGCAGTGGACTCTATTGTTTTAGCAGGTCTCTTTTATTCTGGAAGGTAGGTGTCTAAGTCAGTTTAGGTTGCAGTAAACAAAAATACCATGGCATGAAAGGCTAATACATGAAATCTGTTTTTATAGGTACAGGATTGTCTCTCTTTCTCCTTCCCTTCTGTCTGTCTCTCTCCCTTTCTCTTATCTGAAGACATTTTCTCCCGGTCTCTCCTTTTTCCTCTCTCCTCTCTGCCTTTCTTTCTCTCTCCATCCCTCCCTCTCCCTCTCCTCTTCCCTCACCCCTCCCTCATCAGGCAGGGTCTCATATATATAAGATTACTCTGGAAGTCTCTGTGTCATCTATTTTCCCTTAAATGGTTTTCTTCCTTCAACCTTTCCATTGCTGGGATTAGAGGAGTGTTTTATCACTCCCAACCTGCAGTTGTTTCTTATATGATCAATAATCTCATTCATACTGGCTCAATTCTTGTGACCTAATCTAATTCTAATGACCATGTAAAGTTATCAATAATGATAAGATAAAGTTTCAACAGCTAATTTAGGAGATGAAGGGACAAACATTCAGTGTTGCTTGTTTAGGTTTCTTCATTCTTATGTGATCTTAAAAAATCAACTAGTAAAAGTGTACAACTACTTAAAATAAATGAAAAACATTCCAAAAAATAGTTTAAAAATCAAATACAGTCAGCACATTCAAAGTACATAAGTGGTAAAAGAAGTAGGTAATGTTAAATGAATCTGGGGATAAGGTGGATAATGGTAGAGGTGACCTTGAACAAGAAGCAATAGGCACATAAATGCTGCTGACAAATTGTAACTTTTTTGTACAACCGTTTGAGGTCTAGAAAGGAATAAAAAGTTGTCAAACCTTCTTTGACTGCTTAGAAAATAATAAAATGCATTTTTGCTATTAATGTTGGCTAATAAAGACAGTGAGATAAACGATAATCTGAAGATCATGTCAAAGATCAAGAGAAAGGATGAGCATGACCTCAATGAATCAGCCACACAGCAGTGTCTAAATGAGAGATTATCTAAGGCCCCTAGCATGTAGGTGCTGGTATCAATGTTTATTTGAGCCCCTTTTGACATGTTACTTAGTTTTTCTCTGAGTTACAGATGCCCAATTATTTGAAGGGAATCATAAAATTTACCCTGAATCCATCAGAGATCAGTTATGGGTTTCTTTCTGATTCACAAGTGTTTATGTGTGGTCAAATCATTATTCACTTAAGAAGCCATGCATTTGATACATTCATGTTGAAATTGAGGATCATAGGTCTCTAAGATCCCCTTGTAGTCAAAAAGAACACTCCCAGCAGCATGTAACAAATGACCTGAATCCAAACAGGCCTGGAATATGAGGAAATTCATTATCTTTTACAAGACCAGAGGAAGGTCAATGTGGCAAATCTTTAATGAATCAGGTTTGTATTATAGTTCCATGCTGATATCCTTAGTTCAGAATATCCATGCTGATATCCTTAGTTCAGAAAGCACAAAGGACAGGACTAGCTGCTCCACCTGAACAAAAATTGTATAAGAAGATAGACTCTTTCCGGTACTTTCTTCATTATGAAAACTGATATTGCTATAATTGGCTTGGACTCAATATGTTACATATAATGTAGGGCATTAAGGAATTAGCTGAAGTGATCTCTAGGCTTAAAATTGTTTTCAAGTTCTGCAGAAGTAGTTCATTCTTAAAAAGAAAGCTTTAGTTTAATAGCATCTATAATGTATTTCCTTGAAAATTAAAAGGATTTTCAAGTTTGTGATACCCTACAAAGGACTTTTTTTTGTCAGTCTTGGGGTTTGAACTCTGGGCCTTGGTGCTGTCCCTGAGCCTCTTTGTGCTCAAGTCTAGCATTCTTGAGCCACAGCACCACTTCTGGCATTTTCTGAGTAGTTTATTTGAAATCATAATCTCAGCGACTTTCCTGCCTGGGCTGGCTTTGAACCATAATCCTCAGATCACAGCCTCCTGAGTAGCTAGGCTTGCAAGTGTAAGCCACTGGCACCAGGAAGAAAGGACTTTTAAAGGAACTCAAGTTTAGATGAAAATGCTGTCTTTATCACTAGAGACATGGATGTTTGTACCCTACAAGTCATCTGAGATGCATGGATTAACTCACATGGAGTGCCAGACACGTAGCTGGTTCTCAACAAGTCATGCTAGTGTTCATTCATAGAATTAATTTTAGTGTCATTCTAATGAAGGATTTGAAGGAAAAATGTTCTTGGTATCTTATCTGCTATTCCTTTTCTCATGGTTATATTAGATATCTAACCCCTCTATTACCTTTTCAATAAAATTTCTGTCAAGAAGGAAAATTCTCCTGTTTTTTCTGAAAATGTGGTATGAAGAATGTATTTGTCTCCAGCTTTTCTGTACTTGGGAATGTAAGGTCAGTTGAGGCAGTACTGCATGATGAATAGCTATTTAGACATTTAACATGATATTCTGTGAATCAATTTAATAACATGGGGAAATACTTGTATTTGAATACACTGTATGATCCCAAGTATGAAAAAGAAAACTATTCACAGAGAAAAAAGTCTGGAGAGGAAAACAATTTTTTAAAGTAGTTCTATGAAGCAGCTTTAAGTCTACAAGTCAGAATAAGAGTACAGGAAAAATCAACAAGCATTAGGACTCATGAGTCATTATGAGTGATTTTTGTTGATTTGCTGTTGTTATTTCCATATGCTATCCTTTTTTTCCTTTTTCAACATATCTTAGTGATATATTTAAAGCACATTGAATTTATGCATATATAAATATTCCGTGTGTGTGTGTGTGTGTGTGTGTGTGTGTGTGTGTGTGTGTGTGTATAGATATCCATTTGCTTTTTTGTCAAATGCATTACATAAACTTTGCCTCATAAATTTCCTGTTAGAATCCCAGGGGACTCATTACCATTATCTCTGTATGATGAAAATGAGTTTAGAGGAGGAAAGTAAGTTATTAAGATCACATATTCATCTGAAGGGTCTGGGATTAGAAAATGGATATGTTAGGTTGAAGATCATATGATTTGGACCAGACAAAACACTTCTCCCTTTTTAAAGTAGAGAATTATAGCTGGATTGCATTGGGGGAATATTACAGAGATGATCTAGAACTCAGGGACCATAGAGCTCCGTTCAGTGAAGAGATTCTTTGATTCCATGAGAGAGCTCATTGGAATCATGTTCTGCACTTTAAGGGTATAGTGGAAATGCATGTACAATATAGGAGTACACTACAGAGAAAATAGAAGAGAGAAAGAAGAAAGTCATGGAAATAACAGGTTATGTGTAGCCTTTTTGATTCCGTGGCTGCATTGGCACAGTAAATACTGGCTAACTCAGAGGGTGATTATTGTATGCAAAACCTCCCAGCATATCACATCTAGTTGACACAACCCTGGACCATAAATACTCTAGAAGTTTTAGCCTATCGAACAATGCTTGGTAATTAAGAGTAGAAACTGATTTCCCTGGTGATGAGAGACACATGTGATTTGTAAAAGCAAAATCATTAAAGATATAAATTAAGCTCATACCCAAACATAAAGCATAAACTTACCAGTTTTTGCTTATGTCAAGGTAAAATTTATGCTGACATTTTTTAGGAATCTGGTAAGTGTAGCAAGGGGGATGGAGAGCTAGGCTGAGAGAAGTTTCTTGAGCTAATCAAAGAGTTAAGTCTGATCTT
Organism: Dipodomys spectabilis; assembly: GCF_019054845.1. NCBI lineage: Eukaryota > Metazoa > Chordata > Mammalia > Rodentia > Heteromyidae > Dipodomys > Dipodomys spectabilis. The sequence continues at coordinate 11,652,766 of NW_024870950.1, forward strand.
CTATATATCTGCCTATCCCTCCTTGATGTGCACCAAAACAATGATTTGGCTGTGAAAACATTTCCTTTGAATTTACGTAAACCTTAACTATCTATGTTAAAATAAGAACTTCTTCCCGCCACGACCACACACAGATTTTTGCCTTAGGCAAAACTGAAATAAACGAAAGCAAACCATAGAAACACATACTATTTTGCCAGTGGGTTTTTACCTGTGGCCTGCGGAAGAAGATAAATGCCAATCTAATATATGTAATCGATATACTCAGATGTCACATAATGGACAGAACTCGGTGATGGTAATATATACCACGTAACATGTTTTTTCTTTTTTAATATATATTTTAAATTGTAAAGATACTGTACAGAGGGGTTACAGTTACATGAGCAAGATAATGAGTCCATTTCCTATCGGCATTGTCACCCCCTCTTTTGTTTTTCCACTACCAACCCTTTCCTCCTCATCTCCCCAACTTCTCCCTCCCCCTCCCCTCAGAGTTGTAAAGTTAGTAACATGTTATTTTTGAACATCAATCTCACAGCAAAAATTCTACTTGAACTTCAAGGTAAAGTGGAAATGGATTGGATGTTATCTGGACACACTGAATTCACCATGTAATAATATTGTGACATGAGAACACTGGACATTTGGGAACTGTACAGAAGAGGAGTGTATTGGATAGATGGCTAATATCGTATAGGATATTTTATGCTTCTTTATTCTCAGCATAGAACTCACTTTTTCCTGGGAGGAATAGTTAGCTGTTGTAGGCAACTGTTTTTAGTATTTTCTAGTATGGTGGGTCTGACTTCACTTTCAGTATGTGATGAGCTTTGATGAATTTAGCTTGAGATATCCATCCAGGAAAGTAGAATGGTCCAAACTGAACCAATCTCAGTCAAAAGAGTTTAGATTTTTTTTCTGTTTTGAAAGAGATATATTTTTCCATTTATGGTAAAATATTTTGAATAGTTGTCTTAAGTTGCTGAGGGAAAGAGCTTAAACAATATGAAAACCTTTCCTAAGATGAAAACAACCAAGAGAGAAACCAAGTATAAACGTGCTGAACAAAAAAAGCCATATCTCACATATATATTTTAAGAGATCCATGTCTGAAATCATTCACCTGGACTTTCAACTATATAAGGTAATTAAAGTTTTTTTTTCCCAATTCATATTGTGTTCTTTTTTTGTGAAAATATAACAATATGCATTTGGGGTAGATACAGTGATTCATGCTACACTCTCAGCTACTTAGAAGCTGCAGATAGAAGAATCTGAATTCCTGGTCAGCCCAGACAAAAGATTTGGACACACCTTAATGCAAAAAGTAAATCAGGCATAATGTGTCAAACATAGGTTTGACAACTAGGAATCTGTAGGGTACCATGTTTTCAGAATACCCCATGCGCTAGCTGAAAAATAACTCAACCAAAAAAAAAAAAAAAAAAAAAGGGCTGGAATTATCTCTCAACTGATACTTCACTTGAGTAGGAAGCCCTGAGTTCAGAATACCCAGTACTTCCTAAAACCTAATCAATCAACTAACCAATGAACTAACCCACCAAACAGAATTAGTATTTACTGCACATTTTATGCACGTGTGCTTATGTGTATATGCTTATACATATATACATATATGTATATAAATACATGCACATATATAAATACTATCTGTCTGTCTATCTATCTATCTATCTATCTATCTATCTATCTATCTATCTATCTATCTGCTTGAATAGTAGTGTGGGAGAAACATTAAACTTGGTAGAGGCAAAAAAAGACTGCAAATTCTGCAGTATAAAATACATAGCTCTTTTGCCAAGTGGATGATTTATTTAGAATGAATAAAAGGAGCTAGAATCTCTCACAGCAGGTTGTAGAAGATCTGAAGATCTGTCCCTTGAAAGGGTTTATTCAACCCTCTGTGTCAACAAAGCTGATAACTGCATTCAACTGTCATTCAGAAAAGTGAAAGCGATCACAGACAAAAGCGGGTGTTATAAAACCACTGCACTGCAAAGAAAAGACAATGTTAAAGCTTATCAGAGACTTCTGCAGGAAGAATAAAAGCACCTTGCCACGTGTGGCTAGAGCAGCACCAACCATGCTCCCGTTAAGCTTAGGTGGATTCTAGAACCCTCTCCTAAGAAAGGAGTGCTTTGCTGCTCCATTATAGATGGAGCACAATCTGGAAAAGGCTACAAAACAGTTCACCATAACCTAAAGATGCTTTGCTTACTGCAGTGAGCGCAGCCCATTGCAAGAGATGAGGGACTCACACAATCTTTGATTCTACTGGTTTGTTAATAAATTGACAGACAACATCTTTATTCCTTTCCTGTAAAGTAGTGGAGGCGAACTTTCCCTAGCTGTGTAATAGCTTAGACTTTATTTTCAAATGTGCAAAATGAAAATCTGTTTACAACAGAAACAAGAGCTTTGCCTTGCAAATAAGCACATATAGAAGATACACTCAAATACTTTACTTAACTGTATATTAGCTTAAACTGGGCCCAACACAACAATGGCTAGGGTGAAATTACAATGTTTATAGGAGATCGCTTAATGTATTCTAGGGCATGGGTAATATGATTATTTCATTATTGCCCTTCTTTTTCTCCTTGAAGACAGAGTTGTTATAGGGAGTAATGACTCAAATTAATATAAAGATGCATTCATTTCATCCGAACTTAAAGTAGCTGTTGATATGTAAAGACTTATTACAGCCATTTTCTTTAATGTTTGGTAGTTGTTTGTCATAATTTTTTGTGCCTATCTTCCTCTGCATGAGTGATTTCCTATAGCAATACATTTTGATTTCATGCTTTTAAAAATCTTTTATATATCTAATATAGGTGTTTGCTTTGTAGCTGATCATGGAACTTATGTAAATTATAGTTACAATAAGCTATTTTAAGTTAATGACACTTAACATTGACAGTACAGATGACTTTTTTCTATACTTCTCACACTTCATGTATTTTTTTTTGTGTTATGATAGGAAACAAATCCTGGATCTTATACATTCCAAATTTGCACCCTAGTACTGAGCCACCATTACTAATTGCTCACAATTTATATTAATAATATCACAACTGACAACTTTTCACACTGTGTATCCATTGAAAATCTATTGTAGGAGTTATTATTTTAGTAGTCTTGTCTTTTGATGATTGTACAAAGTCTGTTAATCATTTGTATATTGACCTTACAGTTCTTGAGTATTGTGTTTCTGTGTGTTTTTACCAGTTAGTTTTAATACTTTCATATGTATTCATGGTACTAATTAATGCGTTTTTCTTTCATTTTAAAGAAGCATTTTAACATCACTTGTACAACAGATCTAGTGATAGAGCATTTCTTCAGCTTTGTTTTGTCTGGGAGAGTCCTGAAAGACAGCTTTGCCTAGTAAGGTATTCCTAGGGGACGGGATTTTGTTTTTGTTTGGGTTTATTGTATTTCTTTTTCCTACCACATTGTGAGTATATCGTCCCAATATCCATGGTCTGTAAAAATCCTACTGAGAAGTTTACTACTAGTTTTATTGAATTTCCCTTGTATGCCATCTTCTCTTTGTCTTTGACTTTTGATGGTTTCGTTATAAACATATCTTAGAGTAGTTTTGCTGAAATTGAATCCAATTGCAAACCTCTCCCATACTTGGAGCATTTAATACTATTATTTATTCCCCATATTTGGAAAAAATAATGCTATTTAAAATTTAATGTTAGTATAAGTTTTTCATATACCTTTAAAGTTCTCTTCTACATCTTCTTAGTGGTACTGATCCTCTTCTTACCACCATTTTGGTGTTGATTGGAAATAAGAGTCTTGTAGACTTATTGGACTGGCTTCAAACCACAATCCTCTAATCTTAGTCTCTTGAATGGCTAGTATTACAGGTATGAGCCATCAGTTCCTGGCTCATCCTAGAGATCCTGATGATAGAAAAACATAATTGAGAGCTAGGCCTTTTTCTAATATAAATACAAAGACAGAAGCTTTATTTTTCAGTTGCCTTGCAGGTATTTGCAGCTATAGCAATGCCTGGTACATAGTAGGAGCTCTAAAAATTATTCTGTAGTAGAAAGAAAAGAGTGGAAGGATCAGTCGTTGAAAATGCAAAGTATAATTATAAAATTTGAGAATATTTAATGTGCTCCTGTTTCATCTTTCCCCACAATTGTTAAGATAGAGCTGTAGAGCTGGGTGCCAGACAGAATTATCATCATTCTATACACATTGAAACAGAGAGCTGGACCCACTCAGACTTGACTGTCTCCACAGAGTTTTTTTTTTTCTTCACAAAGACTTCGACAAAATTTCTGACAGAGAATTAAGTGATGTAGCAAAAAAAAAGTACACAAAAAGAAGAAAAAAATAGGAAATAGAACATATTTCCTACATTCTTAGGATTGCTTTTTCCCCCCTAAATGAAAACAACTACATCTTTCATTTCATACTCAGACCATGTCTAAACATTAAATCACTACCCCTTCAATTGGATTTTTAATCAGATGTGTGAGGACATGTTTCGAGAACAGATGGAAGGGGCGTGGAGAAGGCGCTAGTAAAGGTTAGGGGCTGCTGATCTCGTGTAAGAGAATGCAGTGGTCTGAAATGCACAGATGTTGTCAGCAAGCAGAGACAGACCACTTTCCAGGGATGCTGTACAATCTTCTGGTTTCAACTTCTGACCTTACACAGTCAATTTGAAGGAGGTGAGAGACTCGACACTTAGCCTCTGCCCTGTGTACTTGCTCTTTCCTTCTTGCTTTGCCAAGACCCCAGTTAACCCCTAAACCCTCCTTCTCAGGACTCCTATAGGGAAGTCACGGGCTTCTGAAACTACTTGGTACTAAGGAATTCAGACATTGGCTATGGACTGTTGTGTATATTTTGACAGTGAAGCTCTCAGAGCAGGAGAGACCAAGCCAGGATGTAGGACACAAATACTTGGAGCAAAAAAGGGAAAACACACAAAGATTCTGTTAACTCTGACCTTGTAGTCTATTCTGAGACCTATTAGACAAAAGGAGGTAATCCTAGTTCACAAAAATAAAGATGATGACTCCTAAAGTGGCCTTGGTATAATCTTAAACCAAGAATTTCAAGAGAAGAGATCTTATGAGTCTGGGTGTTATTTCTTTGTCCATCTCATAAGGAGGACCAAGGCTGTAGCTTTAATGTATAAGATATAGCCTAATTTTATCCATGAAAATTCCATGCCTTTATATAGACAAAGAGACAGAATTCCCTTTGAATTTCAACTCTTTCCACCAAAAATTAGCCAAAGAGCCAATTTTTGGATCCCATACTTGTTGGTTTCATTTAATTTCTTTTCTAATACTGCATTATAAAAAACAAAGCATAGATAACCTGGTAACCTGATTGTTATTCTGAGTACCACACAAGATGAACTTGCACAAACCAGCTACTTTCAGAGCAAATTCACAAGACAAAACTCAAAATGTATTGTTTTTATTTATATAATTCAGGAAGCAAGGTCCCCAAAAGAAAATACACATGAAAACATAGGGCAGTATTGAGATTTTATTGATTGATTGATTGATGCCAGAGCTGGGGTTTAAATTCTAGGCCTGTGTGCTATCCTGAGCTTTTGTGCTCAAGGCTAGCACTCTACTACTTGAGCCTCAGCTCCACTTGCAGATTTCTGGTGGTTAATTGGAGATAAGAATTTCAGGGACTTTTCTTCCTGGGCTGGGTTAGGAACTGTGATCCTCATCTCTCAACCTCCTGAGTAGGTGGGATTACATATGTGAACTACTGACACTCAGATAGAATCAAGGAATTTAAAGACATTCTATGCCAGGCATAGTGGCACATACTTTTAAAAATCTAAGCATTCAGGAGGTTGAAGATTACATGTTCTAGTTCGGCCTAAGTTAAATAGCAAGACTGCAAAATCAGCAGCAACAACAACAAAAAGCAAAACAACAACAGAAATAAAATAAAGCACAACCAAAAGAAATTTGTCTTCAAGTGGTTTTTCTTTCTTGTTATTGTTTCTAACCTATTTATAAGGTACCATGTGATTTTTTTTTGTTGCTTTGTATGTTCTTCTCCCACTGTATGACCCCTGTTTTCACTGTATTTGATGTCAGTATAATTTGGGGAGGGAAAGGGAAAAAACAAAATGTTTAAATAAGGATACAGGTTGACCCATTGTAACAATAAGATGTACAAGGCATTATGTTGAAAAATGAATTTAGGCGGGGGTTGGGGGGTGGGGGTTGGAGGGTGGGGGGATTGGGGAGTATAGTTGTGGAGGTGGGAGGGAAGGGATGGTAGGGGAAAAACAAAGGAGGAGGCAACAATGCTTGATAAGAAATGTACTCACTACCTTGCCCATGTAATTGTAACCCCTCTGTATGGTATTTTCACAATAAAAAACAAACAAAAACAGACAAAATAAAAAAAAAGAAATGTACTCATTTCCTTGCTCATGTAACTGTAACCCCTCTGTATAGTATTTCCACAATAAAAAACATATTAAAAAAAGAATTTCATCAGGCAATGCAAAAAACAAAAGATACTTGTACACGTCACTTTTTTTCCAGGACTTCCAAAGTTTTGATGACATATTTTCCCAATATTTAAAACTACACAGTAAAAAAATGAATACGTCAACAGCTAAAGAAAGGAAAAAAAGATTATAGGCTAGAGATATCTTATCTCCAGTTAGCCTAAAGACTTTGGAACACATTTGACTCAGATATAATGCTGCGACACAGGTTGACAAATTCAACCTGCTGGGTTTTTTTTTTTTTTTAATCTTTTTACTTACATATTGTCTGTGATAAGTGTAGTTCTGAAAGACAGAGGTGACTAATTTCAACAGAAACACAGTGGCACAACCAAGCAGATTAAAATACAATGTAACCCTTAAAAGAATTTCTTGTTTGTTTATCTGCTGATATCTTTGGGAGAAGAAACTCAAGTGAACAAGATGAAATCTAGGAAGCTTAAATTTTCTGATTTTTATCTTGCTGACTTTTCAAAAAAAAAGTCTCCATTTGGAAGCAATGGAGAAGAAAATGATTTAATTTCCAAAAGTATTTTGTAGAAACATACACTTATAAATACATAAATAAGTAAATACTATAAAGGGAATTATAGTTTGAAGGAAAATTTATGGGTTATCTCATTAAAATAGTCATGAGTGAGAGGCATTAATATCTAGAGCTTAATAGTTTTCAGTAGCTGCTGCAAAATCATTTTAATGATCATCAAGAAAATATTACTATTTCTTTTTGAAATACATGGAAGTATTTCAGATTTCATCTCTGTACTGTGAGTATACAGAGCACATTGACACAGGAAGCAAGTCGCAAAAGAATACAACTTTCCAGAAATAAATGATAAATCTCTATATAATAAAGTGTGTCCCCAACTTTTATAGAACCTTATTCATAATCTTAGAGTACGTTTGAAAGGTTCAGGCATGTTTTTTTACTGTACCTGAAACCTAGTAAGTCTTTTAATTGCAAACATTATGTTCATTTCCATATGCTCATAACTTCGAATATGGTGGAGAGCAGACATTTTACAAGATTTACTGGGGTGTTATTTCCTGTAGGCATTCATTTGGTGAGATTTTATGTGATGAATGCATTTCTAATTGGGATTATTTACATAGGCATCTGGGCTCTAGCTAGGAGAGTAAGAGAGGGACAGGGACACTCAGGTTTTGTTGATGTTGAATTTACTCTAACCTTTGCTAGAGTACAGAAAGCTGTTCATGTTGTGCCATTTGTATCTGAGGTTTACTACAGTATGGACAGCTACTGTTGTTACTTCCGACCTTTGCTGTCCATAATTCTAAATCCAATAAAATAAGCTTTCAAAATAGATATCAAAGGGGCAAAAGAGGAATCGATATAGAGACTATGAAACCCTAACTTAGATCGAAGATTTGTTGGTATTACTAGTTGGGTTAGAAGGGAATGAATATTAATCGACTCTAAAGAAAATTTCTAAATGTTAACCATGTACCTACTATGTGGTGTGCTGGAATAAAATGAGAATTTTAAAAAAGGAAGGTGTTCATAAACAGAAATTTCTGGGACATATTTATGCTTATTGCTAATGTGGGACATGCTCCACCTAAAACATCAAGTTATTTTTTTAAGCCACTATTATACTGGATAGCTGGCATAAACTCATTTTGCAATTCAAATTTAAATAAAACAAAATGAAGACAAATAATAAATATGGCTTTCTATGTGCCAAAGACTGCAATTCACTTGCTAGCTGTCACTAGGTTTTATAGTATTCACAGTAAAGAGAAATAAACCTGTAATTGGTGGAATATGGGACTGGCTGAGGCCAAACTGAGCCTATAGCAGCTCGGGTCTCTTCATTCTTGTTCATGAGCATTTTGGGAGTGAAAAATAGGATCAGAAGGTGTTGATACATGACAGAAAACATTGTCACACTCAAAATGTATGCAACAACTTTGAGAAGTGAAGATTCTTGTCTCATGATTGTGCCTTTTGTTTGTTTATGGTGTGAGGCTTTGGATATTCTAGGCAGATCCTCTGCTATTTGAGTGATCCTTAACAGCCCTTTTTGTTCTGGTAATTTTTGACATAGGGTCTCAATTTTACCCAGGTCAGCCTGAACTTCAGTCTTCCGATCCTTCTTCTCCTTGTCCTTCTCCTTTTCTCCTTCTCCTTCTCCTTTTCTCCTTTTCCTTGTCCTTGTTCTCTCTCCTTCTCCTTCCCTTTCTCCTTCTCCTTTTCTCCTTCTCCTTTTCTCCCTCCTCCTCCTCCTCCTCCTCCTCCTCCTCCTCCTCCTCCTCTCTTGCCACTATGTCTGATATGACATGTATGTGTCTCCTTATTTTGCTTAGACAAGATACAAGAATGATCCATTGTTACTGATGATGCTAAGAGTTTCCAGAGAGGTTCTTCTTCATGAAGTATTGTCTGAGGTTATTAGGTCATTCATTGAGTGGAGAATTTGTTGGCCTGGCACATGTAAGTTTGCCTTGCTTGTAGGTGTGGGTCCTTAGTTCTGACTGTGTGCTAGAATGTCTTCATAATTCTGTATGTGACATCTCACTGTCTCTTTATTTATGAAAGCCAAAGATGCTGCTAATCAGATCTCTAAAGGCTAATCCCAAATCTTAGAACAGTAGGTTTTCTGCCATGTGTTATTCCTTATTGAAGGGCAAACTTAATAGATTGTTGTTTCATAGTAGGAGGTGCAAGCTCCTATACCCTTTTCTATTAACCACAGTTAGCTTTCAGGATAATCTACCAAATCCTGAATAATGAAAGAACTCAGGAATACTAAATTAAAATCGTGGGAAACAATCCATTTCTTATTCAGCAAATAGACCAAAGACTGGATGTCTATGTCAAATAGCAAAGTAGAAAATTGATTCTGTAGGTTATAGATTGTGGTCCAGGGGAAAAATTTAATCTGCAGCCTTAGAAGTATAGAAATGCATGTATGACTTTATTCACATTATTTTTCATTCCTAACTTTTCATTACATTTGAACTCAGGAATTGTTTCAATGTATAAAGTTATTTCCAAGGTTGTATTGAGCAAAGTACTATTTATAATATTTTTATATTAACCCCATTATCTGTCTTCGCTTACCAAATTAATCAATGAAAAATACACTTGATGCAGTGTAAATATTTATGCATAAACTGCTTCCATTGATTGTTATTCATAACTATTAAGGTAGATCTTGTCTTTATTCCCTTTGAAACCAGTGTTATCAGGGAACTCCACTACTTGGATACATAGCAGGGTAATTAGATCTCCTGATGACTTTTTCCATTATCTTTTAGTTTTGAAATCTCCTGTTCTTTTCATCTTCATTCTTTCCACATCTTTCTACAAGAAAGCAGGAGGGGAAAAGATATACAATATTCAACTCAGAAAATGAGCTTAATATATGCTTTAGAAAAGGTGAGCAAAAAGTAAAATCTTTTAAGAACTATGAATTAGCTCATACCATACTCATTAGAACATGACAATGTTATCACACTTGTCAGAATGATTTATTTCTGCCTTTCAAGTTCCTACTAGGAGATTTCCTTCCTTCCTTCCTTCCTTCCTTCCTTCCTTCCTTCCTTCCTTCCTTCCTTCCTTCTCTCCCTCCTTCCTTCCTTCCTTCCCTCCCTCCCTCCTTCCTTCCTTCCTCACTCCCTTCCTTCCTTCCTCCTTCCCTTCCTTCCTTTCTTCCACCTCTTCCTTCTTTGTGCTCTCTGTTCCTGAAACATACCCTGTTAATCTTAACAATTATATTCACATACTCATTCTCAATCCTCCGAATCAAGCTGTAAGACTTTTGATACTTGGTTAACACCTGATGTAATAGCACCTAACAGTTTAAGGTTATTGAGCTTTCCTTTAGTTTGGAGATGCTGAATATACCTTGCTTTAAATCTGGGCCCAGGTCTTGAGATGGAGCACATTTAGCTTTCACATATATTGGGTAATTAAGTTTTTGAGGGTTTGTTGTTATGACTACTGCTTTATAGGAAGTCTGCAATGTGATGAAATATATTACCTTAAAGGTAATATATCTTGGAAAACTTACATTCTCCCTAAATAATTAAAAGGTGTTTTGTACTTAGTTTCTGACAAGTCCTAGTGCAAGAGATGTTTATCCTTCTTGAACTCAGAGGACTGCAGTTAAGGTAGGACTGTTTAAATTAACATTTAACAATATCAGAGAGTGATGCAGAAATAGCACTGGGAAACTGACTCTTAAATCTTGTTTCAGAATTCTTTAATTAGTTCTATAGTTACACATTTTTTTATGAATTCATAACAACAGAACTTAAACATACATAAAGCAAATTCATTTGATTTTACTTATATTTGATATTTTCTGCAAAGTTTATAACCAAGAAAAATCTCTGGCTTTCTTGAAACTAGTAAACTGAGATATAAATTATCATTCTGTGAGAGGTAGTTACAATGTCTTTCATGACCAAAGTACTGTTTTTTTTTTCCTATCAATCTCATATCTGAGTTTGCTTATGATAATATCCTCAATCACAGCTTATTTGTTTCTTATGATTATTAAACTGAGTCATATCCTTTGATCATAACGCCAGTATGATCTCACCATGGTGACTGCATTCTTTCAATGAAAGAAAATGAAGGAAAGGTGTTATTTCATTGAAGCTGTGTAGTCAAATGAGGCATGGATCTAAAGAAACAAAATACAGACACTATCTCAGAGACCTCCGTTTCTGCCACGGAAATACCCAAGCATCTAAAGAGGTGCTTTTCAACCTTGCACCCTATCATCTCCCCCTGTAAATATGCAACAAAGACACTGTCAGTGTGTGGACCCCACCCCAACATAGGTACATGTGGATTTCTGAGAGAGGTATATTGCTTAAGCCTTCTGCATTATTATCACTTATAAACATATGTTCAGACCTACAACCTGTGGCATCACTAATGTGTTTCATAGAGGTAGAATTAAGTATGTGTGACACTAAGTGGGCACATTACCTAATAACAAGAAAATTTGTTTGGCTTAGCATCATCTTATATGGTCATATGTACATAGCTATTGAGCTCCAACATATGAAAAACAAGAGAGTTTTCTTTGTTGTTGTTTTTAATGTACTATATGATTTCTTTGTTCTTTTCTGTTTCCCCCCCTTAGGGTTGATCCCTTGTCACTGTATTTGATTTTGGTACCCTGGGTATTGTATATATTTTTTATCTGAATTAGGGAGACAAAGGACAGAGGACAAACCAATGTAACAGCAATACTCACAAGACAATATGTTGAAAATGAACTATACAGTTTTTTGGGGGGGGGTGTTGGGAGAAAAATGAGGGAGGGGGTAACAAGTTCAGTGAGAAATGCACTCTCTACCTTATATAACTGTAACTGTAACGGAACCCCTCTGTACATCACCTTGACAATAAAATTAATTTTGAAAAAAAGAAAATTTGTGAAGGGCATTGTTGTTTCTGAGACAAAGGCCGCTGCTTTGTGCTAAAAGTAGGGTGTTGTGTGACCCTGGCCATAAAGCTCCCTAAAGCACTCCTGTGCAATGTAAATCAACATTCGAACTTAGCATCTGGGTAAGAATCCAAAGAGAATTCTTCTCAAGAACATTTTTAAGGCAACTTTTTTTTTATTGTAAAGATGTTGTACAGAGGGGTTACAGTTACATGAGTAGGGTAATGAGTACATTTCATAGGGAGCATGCTTACCTCCTCCTTAATTTCCCCCTACCATCCCTTCCCTCTTCACCTCCCCAACTCCTCCCGCCCCTCCCCCCACCCTGACATTGTAAAGTTTGTTTTTGATATAGTGTCCTGTACATCTCATCATCACAATGGATCAGCCTGCATCCTCATTTAAGTGTTCTGCAGCATCCCTTCCTCTCCCCAAATTGCAATAATATATATACAATGTGCAGAGCACCAGCATCAAATCCAGTGAAAACATACAATAGAACATACAATAGAACATACAATAGAAACAAAGAATCACATAGTGTATTGTAAGTACATTAAAAACACTAACGAGAAAAAGAAAAAAAAAAAAACCTCTTGTGTCCCTGTCTTGGGGTACATTTTGCTTAACATCATCTCATATGGTTGTATGTAGATAGTAAGGCAACTTTTTCACCCTTCAGCTCTTCATATTTTTTAAAATGTTCATTCCAATGAAGAATGCCTGTGTTGTTGACAATTTGTAAAGGAAACAATGCTTTGGAAGTTAAAACAGCAAACACAGTTCTTGAGACACAGTCAAGGTTCAACAAATAGTAGTGGATTCTAGATCATTAATTTCAACATATCTTTCTATAAATAGAATGGGTGTCAAAAACAAGATTAAAAGTCACTTAAGGAATAAATAGAAAAGTTGTTTTTAATTAGAACCCCACAGTTGTGACATTGTATTTTAATAAGCATCTAACTGCTCTGTCGGCTCTTCCTAATATTATTAGAGAAATGCCCTGACAAATATTATTAGGGCAATGCCTTAGAGAAACGTCTTTCTGTCCTTTATGAGCATCCAGTCTAACTGACTAACATTTCTCCAACATCTCTCCACAATCTTCATTAGTAAGATGCCATTAATAATCTTCCTTTTGCATATAATATAATATATATAATATAATATAATATATAATATAATCTTCCTTTTACATATTTGAAGAAAGGTATAATCCTGGCTGAGAGCAACTGTCAAAAAGCTATCAATTGATACATATCTGTAATTTCAACATTCAGTTTGTCTTCAAGTTAAATCTTAATTTTCAGCATAAGGGAAAAATCCAAACATTTTCTAGAGTAAACCACTCTGTTATTACCTATTAATTCTATTGGTTAAAATACTCCATGATTCATTAGTTACCTGTATTGTTTATTAGTTTAAGAATATCTTTAATCTGGATTCCAGTAGTGCATGCCTATAATCCTAGTTACTCAAGAGGCTGAGATCTGAGGATCAAAGTTCAAAGACAGCCTGGGCAGAAAAGTCTGTGAGAGTCTTTTCTCCAATGAACCACCAGAAAACCAGAAGTGAGGCTCAAAGTGGTAGAGCAGTAGCCTTCCGTAAGTAGGCTCAAGGATAGCACACAAACCCTGAGTTGGAGCTCTATTACTGACAAAAAGATGTTTTTCCCCATCACCCCAAAAAAGTATTTTTATAAATTTAAGATAGCTAAAATAGGATGTGGCGTATATTCTAGTTCAAGGAATCATAATGACTTTCATATTACAAACTCTTAGCATATCAAAGAAATTTGTCATTGCATAGCTATGTTTAAGGTAGACTGAATGTAATAAAAATAAATAAGCTAGGTGCCAATGGCTCATGCCTGTAAACCTAGATACTCAGGAGGCTGAGATCTAAGGATTGCAGTTGGAGGCCAGCCTGCACAGAAAAGTCCCTGACACACTTATCTATTATTAACCACCAGAAAATTGGAAGTGGAGGTGTGGCTCAAAGTGGTAGAGCACTAGTCTTGAGCAAAAGAGCGTAGGGACAGTGTCCAGGTCCTGAATTCAAGCCCCTACACTGAAATAAATAAATAAATAGGCCCCACAGAGTTTTCAGATGCCAGGACTACCACTTATACTTAGACCTCTTCCATTGACTTTTGGCTCCTAGTAGACCATTCATTCTAGGGAATATTAGACAGTTCTTGATACTGTCACATGATTCCACACTGAATGGACTTATTAATGCCTTTTCTTCTACTGGTAAATTAATAAAGAAGAAATATATCCACATATATTTGTACACAAAACACTCATGTCTGTTCACTTACACTTTTGATCTTTGGGGCTCTCTTAAGAATAATGTAGCTTTCAGTCCTTTGAGCAGGCAGCCCAGCATCAACACAGAATTGATATTCAAATAATGTCTGTTGGGTCAATGGATGAAGGAATGTAACTCAATCTTGCCTGTTCTTTTACTTTGCCTCTATTTTAGTGAGATAGCATCTATCAGAATAAAATTTATTACCATGTATGTGATAGTCATGGGGTTTGGAAGGGACTATTTTAATTAAAGATATATAATTTTAGTAGTTTGAATGATGCCATGCCTGTTCAGGAGACAGTTGTGTTCTTTTTAAATATATACTGAAGACTATGCATAGGAATTGTTCCCAATCCATAAAATTATGCACTGCCGCAGTAAAGAGAAAACAAAATCAATTTCCCTCCAAAAATTTACGAGTGAAGGATACGCGTTAGCTAATACATCTCACAGACAACTTTTGATAGACCCTTACCGCTGCTTTTTTTGAACTACATTCCACTTTTTCTAATCCATTATATGCAGATATTAAAGGAGAATTTATTATAATAGAAAAGTCTGAAGTTCTTTCATTCCATTCGTTTGTCTAAATCTCTGGGTGACACAATTGTTCAATAGTTGATTTTCCCCATAATGGTGTTTTTCTTCAATACTTTTGTGAGTCAAATAAACAGAAATGATTTGCCTTCCCACATTTTATACTTTCAAATCTAAGACAAGGATACTTTCTTGCATAAACCACCGTAGAAACAATACAAAATTACTGTCTGTATCCTTCATTGTCAGCAAAGGGATTTTTACTATTTTCATTTTAAAATTAGGAAAGAGAGACTAAATTTATGCTATCAGCAAGATTTTAGTATCAGAAATTTCATTTACCATACATCTTTGATACTCTTAATTAATAACCCCCATCATTTTCTATGAATATGACTAGCATACTGAAAAGAAACACCCTAAGATTTGACTCAGTACCAGTAAAGATAGAAATAGAAGTATTTAAACTGTGGCCAAGTGACCCAACAATTTTTGTTTTAATAAAAAAAAGAAGAACAGAAGGAAAATATTTGAATAATCCCCATCTTTGGTGCCTAGAATCCTGTCTCACCACATCTTTCCTAAATCCTACTGTAGACACCATTTATGTGGATTCAAGTTCACAGGATTGAAGTCATCTTGAGATTTAACCACCCTGCTTCCCCCTGACTAGCTCTATTTGCTTTTTACAGCATAATTTCCCAGTGTGCTATGTGCAAACATAGACTTTGGCACCATGAATGTACCTGACTAATATTCCCTGTGATGAAGATGTATCCTGACTTTTCTGCTGACCAATTCAAATATATATATATATATATATATATATATATATATGTTTATATATACACTATAAGTATATATATATATATATACACACAGTATATACAATATATATTAAATTGTATCTCCACTCATTTTATATATATATATATAATATATATATATATTATATATATATATATAAAATTCTGACCAATGTTTATATATCACTATATATTATTCGGACTGATGGGTATATATCACTATGCATTATTTGGACTGTTGTATGTATACACACACACACACACACACACACACACACACACACACACACGCATATATCACTTCATGATTCCCATATTTCAAGGATCCACTAGGTCATGCTGTTTCCAGGTCTAAGCATCTACAACTAACTCCTCCAATAAATTGTTCTCTTTGTCTATCAGTCCTTTTTCTTTGGCATCATGGCACCTTAAAAACAGATTTTATGCAATGAGAACTGAATTTTGGGTATCACACTTTAACTATCAAACTACAGTGAAGATGTCCCAATGAAATTCATCAGAACCCAGACAGTGAGCTCAAAGGAGGCTATTCATAGGAAAGGATCACAACGGTTCAATAGCTATGTGCATATGACCAAATAAAATGATGGTTATCAAAATGAAGTCCGAGAAATGGAAACAAGAGGTTTTTTTTTTTTTTAATTGTATAGTTTGCAGTTATTCTTTGGTTTATTTTTTTTCCTTCAGGTTATTTCCTTTTGCCACTGTTTTTGATTTCTGTACCTTTTGTCTTTTATATGAGTTTGTCTGGGGAGGGGAAGGGGAATCATAGAAATGGTGGGACACAGAGTAAACTAATTCAGCATTGAGACTCACGAGGCACTATGTTGGAAATGAACTATACAACCTGGGGAGGGAAGGAGAAGGAGGGAAAAAGTGGGAGAAAATGAAGGAGGGGTATCATTGTTCAAAAAGAAATGTCATCATTATCTGACTTATCTAACTGTAACCCCTCTTCAAGTCTGAGAGAAGAAAATGGACCAGACACAAGTATAAGTCCTAAAGTCAAAACCAAGCCAAATCCCTCTTGTTTTCAATGTAACAAAGGGATGAATGCATTTCCCTATTGCAAATCAACTCAAACATTTTAGGTAGGAGAGTCCACATTTATTCAGCTCTTCTAATTCTTGGTAACAGAAAACTTTACTCAGTCCTAAGACTGAAGATAGCTTCTGTTTCCATTCTTGACCACCAAATACAGAATAATTCAATATAATCTAAATCATTGGTTAAACAAAAGGTAAAAGTAGATAAGAAATATTCTATTCTAAAACCACACAGTTGAGATAGTCTACCTCAGTTGTTATCCATGAAGCAATTGCTGGTCTCACTGTAAATTACATGCCTAATATGTATTGTCTGTTGGCCTCAGGAAATTATTTCATGAAAAAAGGTTGTTTTTAGTCTCTTTGGCCACTCAGGATAATATTTTTTTCTTCAATACTTTTATATATGCATTTTCCCCAGAGTGATGTTTTTAAACCATGTTTTTTATCTTTATAGGAGTTGTTCAAAGGAATTTCAGTTCAACATGTCCATTTATGTGCATAACGCATCTTTGCTCTATGTTACCCTTTCCATTATTCTCACCTCATCCTACCCCAAAGTGGCTTTTATTTGCTTATTTTGCCTATTATTTTTAGCATTTGACAATACACAGATTACATGTACTTTACCTGAGTGTTCTTTCTTTCAAAGTCCATGGAACTATCCATGTCGCAGGCCTCATCTTGATGAAAGCTAATATTCTGTTTGGTAAAGAGAGTAAAAATTATAGCTGGATCAAGTGCTAGAAGTTAAGATTTTTTTCAGCCTAGTTCTTTTTTTTTTTTTTTGGGTCCAGTCGTGGGGCCTGAACTCTGGGCCTGGGTGCTGTCCCTCAGCCCTTCAGCTCAAGGCTAGCGCTCTACCACTTGAGCCACAGTGCCACTTCCGGCTTTTTTCTTTTTGCTTATGTGGTGCTGAGGAATCAAACCCAGGACCTCAGGCATGCAAGGCAAGTGCTCTACCACTGAGCCAACTTCCAGCCCCTCAGCCTAGTTCTATGCTTCTGACACGAGTTTCATTTATAATGACTTTCTTCCATCTCCATGAGTGTTATTGCCCATCATCACCTTGTATCTCCTACCTAGCTGCTTTCTAGAAGTTTTGTTTTTACTAGTCTTTGATGTTAAAATAAAAGATTTCTCATGGAGAAAAGGATTAAATATATACATGGAGGCATACATCATCACTCTCTCTTTTTTTCTTCTCTCTCTCTCCTTTTCTCTCTCTCTTTCTCTCTCTCTCTCTCTCACACACACACACACACACACACACACGACAGTGTGGAGCTGGGTGCTGGTGGCTCATGCTTGTAATCCTAGCCACCTAGCTACTCAGGAGGCTGAGATCTGCGTATTACAGTTCAAAACTAGCTCAAGCAGGGAAGTCCATGAGACTCATCTCCAATTAAGTACCAGAAAACCAGAAGTGGCACTATAACTCAAGTGCTTGCCTTGAGCTGAAGATCTGAAGGACAGTGTGCAGGCCCATATTTCAAGCCCAACAACCAACAACAACAACAACAAAAAAGACTGTTGAATGTCAAGTATGATATCTTGTCCATCATCTGGCAGATAAGAAAATATAAATTTATATAATATAGGCCAATGGCTCAGGGAAGTAATGATGGATTTTCTCTTATATTCTTTGGGGGTAGATGAACATTCTCTGGTTCTAACAATGTTTCTATTATTCTCAGTTGTGAGGATAGTAGAAACTCCCCTCAAATTCTAGTAGAAAACAGTCAAGTGTAGTTTTTAGTTTTTAAGCTATGTGATTTTTTCATCTCTGTTAGTGTCTTCATTGTTATTTTGACAGGAAGATGGGAAAGACCACTTCAGAGCTACTTTCTAAAGGCTATTTTAAACCAGCTTTACAACTTTCTTTTGATAAAGGACAAGGAGAAGAAGAATGGTCTATACTTAGCTCCAGAGGGTTTTATTTCCCCCTTATGTAAACCATTCCATGTCAGAATGAGAGTTTATATAAAATTAATGTGTTCTATATACCAAGCCTAAATGACTTAATTTTGGATATATAGACATTTTCAATGATTAAATATTAGTGTGTGGAAATTGAAGGGCCTCTCAGGAATGACAAAACTCTAGACCTTCCTTTATGTTTTGTCTAAAGCAGGATTTAAAGGTTTTTAATAGACTTTGGAAGGGCTAGAAATCTCCATATATACTGCCTAGCTCTCCCTGATTTATTGGTGGATTTCCTGTGGAATTTTTATGCAATATTTGATTTTCCCTGCGGGGCTTGTTAACTCTTGATTGGGTAAAGCAAATTTCTAACCAAGATTAAGCGCAAACGAAGCCAAAATTCATTTATTTTAATAAGGAAAATTGAAACTTCTGAAGTCTGCTGTTTCCTTTTGCAAATAAATGAGTCTGTCAGGAAAACCCTTTAAACTATTTGATGGGAATTAAGAAAAAATAAATGTGATGCTCTCATTTTGGGGTGACTCATTAAAGTTTGACATAAGACATGTTACAAGTACTTTGCTTGACCTTCCCTCTCTGTTTAGGTTCATAGGAAATACTGCAGGGAGAAGCATTCTACTTTTCCTTGAGTTTTAATCTTCCCTGTCTTAAATGTCTTGCTCTATTCATACTTATCATGAAGATGGTATTTCTGTCGACCCTTAGATAAATATGGATTTTTTTCAGCCAGAAGAATTAATAGTATACTAGTATTGGCAATTGTAGAAGCCCAGTGACAGGTTTTTCTATTATTCATTTCTTATAAAAATGTATTTTTTTCAAGTTAGGAAGACTTTTGTAAGTGAAATGGTGATGTAATCAAGAAGATGGTGCTGCCCAGAAAGAATAGACATGCACTAGTTGGACTTAATAGTGTGAGAAAGTTGACTAGAACTGTGGAGTGGGAAAAGAGGGAAGAAATCAACATTCCAGATTTCCTGGCTTGAATGAGTTGATGACAGATTTACAGATGGGAAAAAGACGTTAAAGGGAGTAGATGGTTGGTTGAAAGGTGAGAAAGTTAATAAACTAGCATTTTGAATATGTTCTTTGTAAGATACCTTTGGGACATTTGGAAAGTCAAGCTGACATTTTGAAATATAGTTCTGGAGCATAGTAGGCAGTGTGAGGATTTAGTTACACATATGGGAAACTATGTAGAAACATTCTTCATTAGAGGGATTGGATTTCAACATCAAAATGTATCACAGTTTTGTCTTTTTTTGCCATAACTCTATGCATATATTCCTAAATCTACATTTTTAATAAATGACTGAATAAAAAAGTGGGTCAGTAAATCAGTTTAAATGATTATTAAGTGATTATAGCTCACAGCTATATATCCTAGTTACTCAGAAAGCTGAGATCTGAGGATTGTGGTTCAAAGCCAGCCTGGGCACCAAAGTCCATAAACCTCTTATCTCCAATAAACTAATTCTTCGACAAACAAACAAACAACAAACAACAAACCACAAAAAGCAAAGGAAAAAACAAAACGCTTGAAGTTGAGCTCTGCTCCAGTGGTAGAGTGTTAGCTTTGAGCAAAATAAGATCTATAACAGCACCCAGTCCCTGAGTTGAAGCTCCAAGACCTGTATTTAAAAAGAGATTTCTCCGGGCGCCGGTGGCTGGTGCCTGTAATCCTTGGTAATGAGCCGGAGATCTGAGGATCGCAAGGTTCAAAACAAGCTGGGGCAGAAAAGTCCGGGAGACTCTTATCTCCAATAAACCTCTAGAAAGCCGGAAGTGGTGCTGTGGCTCAAGCGGTAGAGCACTCACCTTGAGCTGAAGAGCGCAGGGACAGTGTCCAAGCCCAGAGTTCAAGCCCCACAACCACCACCACCAACAAATATAAAAAGAAATCTATTTCAGAGAAGAAATTATATTAGAATGAATAGAGACATGATTTACTTTAAATGGAAAATTTTCATTAATTGTGTTGTATGTAATTTTTCTATACTTATTTAACAAGTCCAATTTTGGTACCTTTTGCTATTTTTCTAACAACACTGAATCAGTCAGACATGCTGATTAACAAATATTTCTCTTTTTTTTTTGTCGGTCGTGGGGCCTGAATTCTGGGCCTGGGCACTGTCCCTCAGCTCTTCAGCTCAAGGCTAGCACTCTACCACTTGAGCCACAGCAGCACTTCTGGCCTTTTCTGCTTATATTGTGTTGAGGAATCGAACCCAGGGCCTCATGCATGCAAGGCATGCACTCTACCACCTGAGCCACCTTTCCAGCCCCTATATTTCAGTGTTTTAAAACAATGATTCCTTCTTACACATGAACTCCTGTTGGCTGGGGTTATTTGGCCTACATTGAGTTTAGCTAGGGTTGGCGTCAGGTGAAGCACAGATCTGGTTTTCTTCATAAGCCTCTTATCCTCTCAGGAACAGTAGCAGAAATATGTGAAGCCTAGCCTTACCATGCCAGCACATTAACCTCCACACACATTTCCTATCCACACACACACTATCACCACAGAAGGTCACTATCAAGCTAGGTCTAATATAAGGAAGCCGAGACCACCCCCCAACCCACCCCCCACCCCACCGGCCAGCGGCCTGCCAGCCACCTGCCCCACTCCTGTGTAGAACTGGGGAATGGGGAAAATATTTTTAGATAGTAGAATTTTCTGCTGCTATCTGCTACCTAAAGTCTGTATGTCCTTTCAGAATGTTAGGTTTATAAATTAATTTACCTTTTGTTGAATACACCATGTCCATTCACACTGTGGACAAATGAACTCTGCATTTCATAGTTCCTATTTTTACATGACTTCTCCAGTGAGAAAGAGAAAGCTTTACACACACACACACACACACACACACACACACAAACACACATGTGAATGTTCATCCAAGCATCCATACATACTTGAAACATTGCATAGTAATCAGCTAATGAATATTTTTGAGGTTGCCTATGATTTTTTAAGTTATTTTTTTCTTTTATTTCTTCTAATTATTATTGTGAAAATACCATACAGAGGGGTACAATTACATGGGTAAGGTAATGAGTACATTTCTTGTGGAGCATTGTTGCCTCCTCCTTTGTTTCCCCTTCCCATCCCTTCCCATCTCCCCTCCCTCCCCCTCCAGCCAAAGTTGTAAAGTTTGTTTCTCGACCTAACGTCTTGTACATCTCATTGTTGCAATGGATCCACCTGTATCCCTATTTAAATAATTTGTTTTTTTCCCTTCCCCTCCACAAATTATACCAACATCAAATATAGTGAAAAGTAGAAATGGTCAGATAAGTTGATGTTAGGCTAAATGAACCCCAAGATAAGGACTCAAATGTTTTTGTTTTTTCTTGTGATTGTTTCTAACACATTTATAAGATGATTTCTTTGTTGCTTTGTATGTCCCTCCCCCATGGTACAACCCCTGTTTTTACTGTATTTTTCTATTTTCTTTTCCTTTCTGTTCTGTTCATTCTATGCTCTGGTTTCAGAACCCATCATCTTATCTTCCCAGTATGACTATCAAGGTTTTATCCAGATTCTAGTTATGCCTTGATCAAATAGGCCTGGGTTTGTTTGTTTGTTTGTTTGTTTGTTTTATTTATAGGTATGGTGCTTGAACTCGACCTGGACACTGTCCCACAGCTCTCCAGCTCAAGGCTAGCACTCTACCACTTGAGCCACAGCACCACTTCCAGTTTTCTGGTGGTTTATTGGAGATAAGAGTTTCCTGGACTTTCCTGCCTGGGCTGGCTTTGAGCTGAGATCCTCAGATCTCAGCTTCCTGAGTAGCTAGGATTACAGGTGTGAGCCACGGGCATCTGGCAAGCGAGGGTATTGTTTATACTTTCCTACCCCACAGTTCCTTCTTCATGCCAAACATTCTGTTCAAACATTGACTATTTTACTTATTGAGCCATCTCTGGTACCACATAGCATGCAACAATGATATACACAAAGTTTCTTAGCTCTCATAGAGCTATATTCTCATAGGTTTAGAGAGACGCAAACATAAAAGTGATCTAAGATATATGTAATAAAAAAAACTCTGGGAACAATAGTCATAATACAGTACATATAACCAAACAATGAGATAAATGAAATTAGGTGGGTGTCATGTTTGAGATGGGCACATGGAAGCATGCTCAGGAGACGACGCTGAGATAGTATTTGAAGAAAAAAGAAATGACAGGAATGCACAAGTAGATGGGAAGAAAATACTGGAAAGTATGAAGGACTCATCTCTCAGAGAACCATAGCACTTTAAAGTAGCAAGAGTGACCTTTTTAAGGGCAAAAAAGCCCCAAACCAAACCAAACCAAAACCAAAGAGAAACAGAAAGAAAGCCAATATGACTTAAGTAAGGAGCAAAAACAATCAATAGAATCAACTAATAATTCCTACTACCATTTTATCTTGAAATTTCAATTTCTGACTTCAATATCTTGTAAGGCAACTTGTAAGGATATTAAGCATACCAGTAGCTACAACCTTCCTGTATTTCCTCAAGCTTATATTGGTATTGCAGTTACATATTGTTACCATTGAATTCAATTCTCTATAATATTTCTATTTAATTATCTTCTTTTTTTCAGTTGTGGGGCTTAAATTCAGGGTCTGGGTGCTGTCTAGGGCTTTGAGCAGCTCCATGTCTGGTTTTCAAGTGGTCAATTGCAGATAAACATCTCATAGATTTTCTTGCCCAGGCTGGCTTGGAACTGTGATCCTGATATCTTAGCCTCCTGAGTAG
Source organism: Dipodomys spectabilis (assembly GCF_019054845.1). NCBI lineage: Eukaryota > Metazoa > Chordata > Mammalia > Rodentia > Heteromyidae > Dipodomys > Dipodomys spectabilis. Next base: position 11,676,175 of record NW_024870950.1, read on the forward strand.
CTAGGTTGACAGGTGTAAGCCACAAGCACCTGGCATCCTTTTTTCTTAAATGTCCTTGAAATCTCAAGCCAGATTGTATTTTCTTTATAGGTTTTCAGATCATTTTAAGGGAAACAAAATTCACAAGAAAAATGTGCGCTCTGGAATTCAAGATCGAAGCTCAGTTTCCGTTTGACTCTTCTTAATCATTTTGGGATCTGGATTATATTTGGTGTTTCTGAGAATCAGTTCCTTCTCAGGGAAAACAGTTTACATTGTTTCCATCTCATAAAGATGCTGTAAGAATGTTAAACATAACACACACACACTTCTGTTACCAAGCTGTGGATGGCCATTTCTCCATAAATACTGGATTTTCCGTTTCCTTCTTTGCATCCACTCTGTGTTAGGATTGCATTTAAGAGCTGCCACACGCTGTGTGGACAAAGGCAGGGAAACTGTATAATTGCTTATGAATTTCTATACCAGAGATTTTTGTTTGTTTGTTTTTTCCATTTGCAATACCCTACTGTGACTCACTTGATTTTCTGCAGTGTCCTTCTTAATCAAAGTGCTTCGTGGGCTACAATTTTGCAAATTGAAGTGGATTAAAATTAGTTTTGTCAGAGAATTCATGACATCCTCAACCCCCACCTGGAAATAATTGGCGACCCCCTGGGGGAATCTCAGACCCAGCCTCAGGAATCACCCCTCTCCAAGCTGCCTCACTCCTGTGTTTATGAAAACTAAATTGACAGCAGCAGTTCATTAAGAGAGCATGATTGAATGTGCATGGTTTGTTGATAAACTTGCAAGGATTTAGGGAACCATGACGCATGCTTTCCTTCTTCCCCCAAAGTCGAGCATTAAAGGGCCAAGTGTAACGCATGCAGGCATTTGTGTTTAATAAAAATGAATTAGCAATCACTTCCAGCTATCACTTCCAATGAGAAATCTGTTAATATTAAGACAGGTATTTATTCAGCTAGTTTTGGATGTCTGACATCTTCTGAGGTGCTCCTTCATGTAAGAAGAGTCACACTTCCTCTACATGGCTGGTGTCAGGGATGGCAGATAACCCAAAAGCAGGAAACAACCAAAAGGAATGAAGGTGGAGAGACAGAACAGGATGAGCTCTTAGTGTTAGAAAAATACTCCATCATATTAGCTTGCTGGAAGTGGGGCAGACAGAAAGGCAAATGACCCGGGTCAGAAAATTGTGCATCGTGGTCGCCAGGAAGAGCTACCTGTCCATACTGACCGGCACACATGGAGGATAAAGTCTCATCATATTTACTAAGGATTTACATCTTAGATTTGTTTACTCAATTCATACTTATCACTGTTCTTTTCATTTTTATTTAGTTTTTGGCTTGCATTTTGAAAAATCTCATTTCGTAGCAGATCAAGTCAGGAAAGGCACTGTGTAGAATGATTGCCGATTCTTTTGAGCTCTTAAAGGTTATTCTATGGCTGTGGACATGCTCATTAGCATGTAATTTCTCAGCCCAGAGGGCTGACAACAAGGAGAGATCTCATTAGGAAGTCCACTGACATTCCCTTCTCCTCTCCTTTTCATCTGTTCACTCCTTCCTGAGAAAAGCCAAGGGCCCCTCCTGGTCTGTCTCCTTTGGCCAGCAGCCTACATTTAGGAAAGTCAGCCACGCAGGAAATGTGGATTCAGGATCAACAGTCTTCTTTGAAACCCTCCAGGGCATCTTTCAGTCCTAATTACAGCAAATGTCTCAGGCAGGCATAAGGTCCTGAAGCCAAGCACAGTGGATTTAGGAGCGTCTCCTCTTCTGTTTTCTGAACTGTTTCTCTCCTATCTTCCCTGTGAGGGTTTGCATGAAATTCAGATGTTGAAGATAAATTTTGGCTTGAAGCATTTATTCATATGGACATATTCATATAATAAAACAGTTTATAGGATGCTATGCTATTATTAACAGATTTAAAATTCATGGGGAAAGCACTTTATAGGTAGTCTCTGATTTGATAGTCATTATAATCCAAAAGTATTATCAGACCATTTTTAAATTCAAGATATTGTGCCTCAGCATTATACAGAGCCTGTGCTCTTCTTACCATACAAGTTTGGCAATGAATGACTGAATTAATAAGTGGACACATGGATCTTTATAAACAGAAGAGCTATCCATCAAGGTTAGCTTTTAAAGATCTCTGTTATCCAGGGGGATTCTGATATGTGCTGACAGCTTTCCTAGAAGTCATAATGTGAATGTGGCAGGAGGGGGATTTCTGAAGAACTTCCCTCCTTGCTATGATGATTAATCTTATTGATTATATGTACATTAGCAGTAATCGCTGAAATGGGTTTTTATCTTAGGTATGTCCTAGGATACTAATTATTCTTTATTCTGTGTTCATTGGCCTTGGTCTTTGTTTTTTGTTTCTTTCTCTAACAGGTAAGTATAATTAAACTTAAATTTCATTGCATTTGCTTCAAACTTCCTTTTCCAAATCAATCTTTTTATTTATTTTTTATTATTAATAAGTTTTTTTTATTGTGAATACACCGTACAGAGGGGTTACATTACATGAGCAAAGTAATGAATACATTTCTTATCAAGCATTGTTGCCTCCTCCTTTACCATCCCTGACCTCCCAATCCCCCCCTCCAAGTTGTAAAGTTCATTTTTTAACATAGCATCTTGTATATTTCATTGTTGTAGTGGGTCCACCTGTATCCCTATTTAAACAATTTGTTTTTTCTTTTCCCCTCCTCAAATTATACCAACATCAAATACAGTGAAAACAGGGATTATACCATGGGGGAGGGACATACAAAGCAACAAAAAAAATCACCTTATAAATATGTTAGAAACAATAGCAAGAAAGAAAATCCATTTCAGTCTTCAAAGTTAAAATAGACCTGGAGGTTTAAGATAGAAAGAAAAAAATATGTATAAGAGGGTTAGACTCCAAGGTCTAGGTGATTTGCTATAACAGATGAGGATATTAAAACTGCATTCATAACACTTTAAACAAAATGTACCCTTATTTCTCTACTTGTCAGGAGAATTGGGTAAAGTTTGGCAGCTTTCTGCCATGTGCTTGATAACTCTTTGATAACTCATGGGCTGATTGGCAGGAGTGATGCTAAATATACATAAGATGTATAAAATTTCATAGGGATATGCTAGTCACATTGGAGACATTCAATAGCTGTCTAGTAATTTTAATGTTGATTTATTTATCTGTTTGTTTGCATTATCTGATCTTAGCTAATATTGAGTTCCTTATTAGTACTATAAACACAGAAGGCCACTGGGAGCTGGTGGCTCATGCCTGCAATCCTAGCTACTCAAGAGGCTGAGATTTGAGGATCATGGTTCAAAGTTAGCCTGAATAGAAAAGTTCTTGTGAGACTCTTATTGCCAATTAATTACTCAAAATCTGGAAGTCGCTGTGGCTCAACTGGTATAGCACCAACTTTGAGCACAAAGAGGCTCAGGAACAGCACCCAGGCCCTGAGTTCAAGTCTCACTACTACCACTACCAACAAAAAAAGATAGTATGTTCATCCTTCTTCAACCATGCCCTCTAACAGGTGAATTCTAATGGCATGGATTCTAAACTCATATAGATTGGGTTTTGAAATGAGACAAAACTAGCTGTATAGCCAGTATCTCTGTCAACAATCATGTATAAGAACTTAAACCACCAGCTTCAACCTGACGAGACTCAATTTCCTCAAACATATGAAGACAGCATTGCCTGCCTTCTAGGAACTTTGTAAACATTCAAGCTGATGGAAGCATCAGACATGCTCTAGTCTACTTACTGGCTTTTACCATACCATCAATAATGAACATAGTTATTAGTCTAACATGGGAGACTGGAGTGTTAAGACAAAAACAAGATGTAAGCAATTAGTAGTAAGTAATTAGTAAGCTGGAACAAATAGTCCCATAGTGGCCCTGAATGTCTCCTTCATTAAAAGACCAGAGAATATTGTGATTGAGCATGAATAAAGAGAGGGCTGCCTCCAAGCAATAGCAGATTTGAGAGAGGTTCCCTTTTCCTCTAATATTAGTCTTTTTCTGACTCTCTTAAGTTATAGATGGCAAGGCAGAATTGTTTATTGCTGCCATTGTGCTAAGGGTGAATTGACACGTTGGTTAGAGATATTCATTCCGTAACCACTTAAGATCTCTGCAAGGACCTTAGACTCTGAGCATTCACCTGTGCCCTGGGCTAAATGACATTACCCAGAGTCCTAAAGGAACATAAAGAACAAATGGGTTATGTTACATAAATAAATTTTATTCATCCATTCTGAAGAGACCACCTAAAGCAACTTCCAATGCCTTGTATCTATCTGTCTCTAACCTGGGCCACATCACCTTGCTTAGTCTGTCCACACAAACATTAATCTTATTCTATCACTCCAGTTCCCCTCAATTTTCTGAAATGCTAAACCAGTGGTTTTCTAAAAAGACACTTCAAATTCCAACTTCAGCCTTACATGGAAACTTGTTAAAAATGCAGATTCCAATGGAAACAAGCACATATTTTAGTATACTTCTTGCAGTTAGTTCTTCCTTCTTTCTTTTTTCTCCTTTGTATTATTCCATGTTGTCAGTGTTTTTGATTTCTATATCCTTTATCTTGTATATAAGTTTATCTCATATATACATACATATATATATATATATATATATATATATATATATATGTGAAGGGGAATCATAGAAACAATAGGGCAAATTGTGAATCAATGCAACCATGAAACTCACTAGACACTATGTTGGAAATGAACTTTACAACTTGCTTGGGGAGGGGAGTTGGGGGGAGTGGGAGAAAATGAAGGAGGGGCTAACACAGTTCAAAAAGAAATGTACTCATTACCTAGTCATATAACTGTAATGCCTCTGTACATCACCTTTAGAAGAAATTTTTTTAAAGAAAATGTAAGATTCTAAGGCCTCATTTGGCTCTACAGAATCTGAAGATACCAGGCAGGCTAGGTTGTCTCCATGTTAACATGTTGACATGTCTCCGAGGTGATCTGGTGCTGGCTGACATATGAGGGCTTCCATAAAGCACTGCATCTAGGTGACCATACCATCTGTCACCAATGAGTCCTCACCACCACTTTCCCCGCTCTTCAAACAGTTGTTTCTGTTTTAATTTTTATTAAGTTTTTATTATGAAAATACAGTACAGAGGGGTTACAGTTACATGAGCAAGGTAATGAGTACATTTCTTAAAAAGCATTGTTGCCTCCTCCTTTGTTTTCCCCCTACCATCCCTTCCCTCCCTTCTCCATAACTACACTCCCCCCTCCTCGCTTAAATTGTAAAGTTCGTTTTTCAACGTAGAGTCTTCTACATCTCATTGTGGCAATGGGTCCACCTGTATCCCTATTTTAACAATTTGTTTTTTCCCTTCCCCTCCTCAAATTATACCAACATTAAATACAGTGAAAACAGGGGTTATACTGTAGGGGAGGGACATAAAAAGCAATAAAAAAAATCACATGGTACCTTACAAATATGTTAGAAACAATAGCAAGAAAGAAAAAAAAAACACTGTGTCCCTATCTTGCTTAACTTCATCTTATCTGGTCATATGTACATAGTTTTTGACTTTCTCTACTTGTCCCCGACATATATTAGTTATTGCAAATAAGGGAAACCATGGGACCTATGTTTCTCTGGGACTGGCTTACTTCACTTAATATAATTTTTCCCAAGTCTTTCCATTTCCCAACAAATGGGGCAATGTCATTCTTTCTGATGTAGGCATAGAATTCCATTGTGTATATATACCACATTTTCTTGATCCATTCATCAACTGAGGGGCATCTGGGTTGGTTGTATATCTTAACTATGGTAAATAATGCTGCAATAAACATTGTTGTGCTGGTAGCTTTAGTGTGGTCTTGTTTGTGATCATTTGGGTAAATGCCCAAAAGTGGGATTGCTGGGTCCTAGGGGAGCTCTATGTGGAGTCTTTTGAGGAACCTCCATACTACTTTCCAAAGTGGTTGAACAAGTTTACATTCCCACCAACAACACAATAGGGTTCCCTTCTGTCCACATCCCCTCCAACATTTGTTGTTAATAGAGTTCTTGATTATAGCCATTCTAACAGGGATGAGGTAGAATCTCAATGTTGTTTGATTTGCATTTCTTTTATGGCTAGAGAGCTTGAGCATTTCTTCATGTGTCTATTGGCCATTCTTATTTCCTCCCATGCTCCTGGATTGGAAGGATCAACATTGTGAAAATGGCAATACTTCCCAAGGCTATGTACAAATTCAATGTGATACCTATCAATATTCCAATTTCATTATTCAAGGAAATAGAAGACACAATCCAAAAATTCTTATGAAACAATAAAAGACCCCGAATAGCAAAAACGATCCTTAACAGAAAGAACAGTGCTGGAAGAATATCAATACCAAATTTCCAACTCTACTACAACACCATAGTAATCAAAACAGCTTGGTACTGGCACAAGAACAGACCTCAGGACCAATGGAATATGATTGAAAACCCACAAATGAACCCACAGACCTATTATAACCATCTAATCTTCGATAAGAGAGCTAAAAAATAGAATGGAAGAAAGACAGCTTCTTCAGTAAATGGTGGTGTCAAAATTGGTTAATCACCTGTAGAAAACTAAAGCTAGATCCTTATACATCACCCTGCACCAGAATCAACTCCAAATGGATCAAAGATCTCAGAGTCATAGCGGACACCCTGAAAACATTGCAGGAAGGAATTGGAGAAACCCTGGGTCTCCTTGGCACAGATTGAAGTTTACTAAATAGAGAATCCAGAAACACAACAAATCAAAGAAAGGTTGGACAAATGAGATTGTATGAAGCTGCAGAGCTAGCAGTTAAGGACATAGCTAGCAAGATCAATAGAAAGCCCACAAATTGGGAGAAGATCTTCACTAGCCATACAACAGACAAGGGTCTCATATCTAAAATATACCTGGAACTCAAAAAATTAAATCCCCCAACAACAAATCCTCAAAGAAAAATGGCCTGATAAATAAGTGGGCTAAAGACTTAAAGAGAAACTTCTCTGAAGAGGAAACATTTTTTTTTTTTTTACTTTCTTGCTCAGATTGGATCTTTACTAGACTTCATGTACAACATTTCCTAATATGAAAAATATATTTTAATGTGCTATAAAGCAAAATGCACAAATCCAACACTGCTCAGGTCCCAAAGTCATTTTCCAAGTCTTTCCATTTCCTAACAAATGGGGCAATGTCATTCTTTCTGATGGAGACATAGAATTCCATTGTGTATATATACCACATTTTCTTGATCCATTCATCTACTGAGGGGCCTCCCACACACCCTGCCCAATCACAGACCTTCTCTCTCACCACAAGTAATCACCATCCTGATTTTTGAAGCAGTAAGTATTTGGGGCTTAAAAATATAGTCTACATATACAACTCTAGAGTATGAAATTTATGATTAGGGATTTATTGGTTAATTGGATATGATTTTTACATCTCTAATATACAGATTGCTTGTCTGTGACTGTTCTTTGTACAGTGTCTATGATGAGAAATCTGGTCATTTGATACTTCATCACATCTGGGCTGGGCTGACCAGAGTTAAATTTAAATATTCCTTTGTCTATTGTGATTATGATTACCATCATTGAAATCTGAGAGATCTCATCTTTGGCTAGTGGAGCCTCTTTAAATTGGTCTTGAAGTCTTTTATTATTATTTTTTTCTTGACATGATTTTCATGGCTTTCCTTGGTGTCTCGTGATGCTGTAATGTGACATGAAACCCTCAGAGGATACTATTCACGTCTATCCCAGAGCAAGAGTCATTCATTTCTCTCAGTAGGAAACCCTAGTTTCTGTTTCTTGAGAATAATTTCCCTAAACAAAATTGTTGCTAAGAATAATCATTGCTACTGTGACAAAAGCAAAATGATAGCATAAAGAGAAAGGATATTGGGTCATACTCACAGTATTTAACGTAATGCTTTTTGTGATAATGTGTAACAGTGTATGTATGTATAACACATACATATCTGTAGAAACATTTCAGCCTCAAAGATTTTATATCCAAGAAAATTCTTTAATATATAAACTAGGCACTGGTGGCTCACACCTAGAATCCTAGCTACTCAAGTGGCTGAGATCTGAGCATTATGTTTCAAAGCTATCCCAGGTAGCAATAAACTTTGAGAAGCGTATATAAACAGCAAAGCCTGTTTTATTCCTTGTCAATTTAAAAAAAATTTTTTTTGGTATATTAATGTACAAAGGAGTGTATCTGAGGGAGGTTGTATGAAATACATTTTATTTCCATTTTAATTACCATTTTAATATATGTTTTAATATATATTTTAACATATATTAATTGTATGAAATCATAGGATTCATTATGACATTTTCATGCATGTATATATTGTACTTTGATTCTATTCTCCAAGCCACTACTATCTCCTTAGCTTAGGGAAGAATAGCTCAAATTTTCATGTGACATTTTTCTAATATAAATGTTTGTGTGTCTGAACCTCTCTTTTTGTGTCTGCCAGTCCTAGGGCTTGAATTTATGGCTAGGGTATTGTCCCTGAGCTTTTTTGTGAAAGGCTAGTGCCACAGCTCCACTTCTGGCTTCTTGTTGATTAACTGGAGATAAGAGTCTCATGGAGTTGGGCTGGGAAGGTGGCTCAGTGGTAGAGTACTTGCCTTGCATGCATGAGGCCCTGGGTTTGATTACTCAGAACCACATAAGCAAAAAAACCAGAAGTGGTGCTGTGGCGCAGGTAGTAGAGCACTAGCCTTGAGCTGAAGAGCTGAGGGACAGTGCCCAGGCCCAGAGTCAGGCCCCACAACTGATTAAAAAAGTCTCATGGAATTTCCTGCCTGAGTTGGCTTTGAACCATGATCCTCAGATCTCAGCCTCATGAGTAGCTTAGAGTATAGTCATGAGACACCAGCACCAGGCTCAAATGTACATATTGGATTTGGGTTGTTTTTATTCTCATATGAGCTCATCTAAACTCAAGCAATTAAATTTACAATAATCATATTACCTCATAATCTTTTCTGAGCTACTAGGAATTAGACTTTAGTATAAGAATATTAAGAGACATAGTTCAATCTGTGTGTGTGTGAGAGAGAGAGAGAGACAGAGAGAGAGAGAGAGAGAGAGAGAGAGAGAGAGAGAGAGAGAATGTGCTTGTTTTAGGGTGTGTGCATGAAAATATTTCTAATAACATTTGTGAATTCAAATGCCATCTCATCAAACTCCAAGGAGAACTCTATTTCCCTTTTTTGTATCATTAGGAAATATATCTTCATGGCAATGGGAAAGATAGACCCAAACCTGGATCTTTTGTAGATTTCCTTTTAAATTACAAAGCTGATGATTGAGTCAAAGATTATGATGGAAAGTACAGCAAGAACTCATGACTCTGGGAGAAAGTTCACAGGACCACAGAGAAAGAACCTTAAACAAGACAGAGCTGGAGGCTGCACGCCTTCATACATGTAGGTAATGCTCACAACAAACAAATAAATAAATAAGAAGCCTATGTTTTCAAGTCTGGTAGCACTCACCAAAGTTAGGCCAAGAGAAGTCAAAGTAATTTAGATTCAATCTTCTCTCAGAAATGAAATGAACAGAAGTTTTATTAAAAGGAAATGAAGAGGAAATTGAACTTTCATATTTCATTGTGCAATTGAGATGACAAAACAATATTCGTGAACAGAAGTTTGAAAGATTGTTATTTGTATGTCTTTTCTCCCTCCGCCCCCCTTGAATTCACCTGTACTGTATTGCTCTCATCAAAATAGGGGTCAAGGCCTTTTTTTCTTTTAGAGAGTGAGAGATAGTAATATTATGACTACCATAAGCTAATGTGATCCTTAGTGTTATTTCAAAGAAAATTTATATTACATTTTCCAAATTTACTTAGAGTACTTAATAGCAGAAGATGGAATAGAAGTCATGATATGTTTTTATATCATTATTAGCTGTCACATAAATAAAAATATTTCCAGATTTCTTAATCTTTTTTTTTTGAGAAGAGGCCATTAGACATAATTATAATAAACAACACCATAAAGGTATGCTTTTAGCACACCTTCTTATAAGGAATTAGAACATGTATTTTTAAGACTCCACCTCTGGTTAGTTGTACCATTCTCTACAGAACTACTGTGATTGAATTACCTGCTATGATTGAATGGTTTAAGTGAAAAAAAAAAGTTTTTGCTTACTTTATTTGACTTGTTTTAGGCAATAGAATTCTGGCTTTGATGAACATGTGAGATTCTGTTGGATGCTTAATCTTGATCGTCAACTTGTTGAGATTGAATCCTGCCTAGAGATGAGTAAAGCTCTCCTCTGCCTGTGTCTGTGAGGGCATTTGCAAATTAGGTCTTAGGGGCTCTAAACTAATGAGTGGGATTAACCCACTTAATTAGGTTAGTCCAAATATAATTGTTTTATTGAAAGGTGGGAATAGTGGAATATGAGGCCTACTGGAAGAAGTGGGTCATTATGATTTTGTCCTTGGTAGCTCTATCTTTCCCTGTCCTGTCCTTATGTACCTTCTTTCTCTGCTTCCTGCCCATCAGGAATTGCTGAATTGCTCCACTCAGCCATGACCTCCTCACCATGATGAAATGTGCCAGCTGACACTGGAGTTAAGATGAATCGTTTAAGTCGTTTCATCAGGGATTTTATTACACTGACAAGGAAGGGAATGAATACACACAAGTTGAGGATGTAGGATCTTTGGCACCATCTTGAGGGATTCCTAAATGGAGGAGTTCATGAAGATGTAACAGGGTTGTAGAGAACATACAAAGGCATATTTTACAACTGGCCAATGGAAAATGTTTTCTCTCTAACTCTAAAAGCTCTGTTTCTGTAGCCTTCATTATGGTCACACACCGCTTTCCTGTCCTTTCATACCATGGAGCTGCGGAACATTCTTAACCAATGAGGATCCAGCGTGGTATCAGCAGGCTATGGTACAATAAAATCTCCATCCGTGGCTCTTTACAAATGTTTATTTCTCACATATATTTGAGTAGAGAACTGTTCTTTGGGCTGTCTTTTAGGGATCTAGGCATGCCAAGCTCTACCATCTTCTGGCTGCACCTTATTTAGACATCAAAGCCAAGGAAAAGGGAAGATGGGAATCTTGTATGGCTATTAGCACTTATAGCCCTCAAGTGACTTAGATTCTTTTTACCACATTGACAGATCAGAAATGATTAGTGACTAGTAAAGTCAGTCTAGTTTTTCTCATTATATGCCACAATTCATCTTACATGGACCTCCATTATCTATACCTGAGCTTTTTTGGGGGGCAGCGGGGATGGTCTGGTCGTGGGGGCTGAACTCTGGGCCTGGGTGCTGTCCCTCAGCTCTTCAGCTCAAGGCTAGCGCTCTACCACTTGAGCCACAGTGCCACTTCCGGCTTTTTGCTTTTTGCTTATGTGGTGCTAAGGAATTGAACCCAGGGCCTCATGCATGCAAGGAAAACACTCTACCACCTTCCCAGCCCCTATACCTGAGCTTTTTGAGCTATACTATAGCTGAATGTTTCTCTAATGGAGCAGCAATGTGGACAGGCAATTAATGCAAGGTGTATCCTACTCAGAGGTGAGGTCAGAGGAGAAAATGAATAAAAGCTATTATCTATAACATTTAGGACTGTGAATGGTATTTCGAGCCAGATCGTTTTGTTGACTTTTTAAATTACAAGTCAGCACTGACAACCCCCTGTCCTTTTGTTTTATTGTAGTAATCCATCCATAGACTCTATATCTATAATAAGAAAGTAGGAAACCTAGTAGATGAATAGATTCTTGGGCCTGGGGAAGATCAGAGGACTAATACTTATTTTAGAGAACTCTGACAGGTGACATTCTTGGCTTTCTAAGTACTTAAAAGTAGTGATTTCCACAGCTGCCTCCAAGCTCAAGGAAGAACTAGAAGAAAAGATTGGATTTGCATTACAACTGAAGGGACTGAGCTCTGAGTCCATTATACCTTTGAATATGGTAAACTTGGAAACTGATTAGCAATAGATGTGTGAAGGGATGGGGAGGCATCTACATATATTCACAAACAGCAAAGTTTCTGGAGCTGAGTGTGTCCTTAACTGTCATCTAACTCATGTCCTTCATCTTTCTACTGGGACTTAAACATCAGAAGAATAAATGTAATAGAATGTTAATAGTTATTCCTGGAAAATAGTGTTCTGTGGGTAATTAAGTTTAGGAAATGCTGCTTAAACAAAGTTAAGAAGATATGTTTGCTTCAGGGCTTCTTGCAGTCTTTAATATGATAATGTGCACAGTTACTCTCCAAGAGAAGAGATGAATTAGTAAGTATTTCCTCCATATTTGATCATAGTACCTGATTAAAAAAAATAAGCATCACTGTATCACAATACATGTGTCGAAATTGGGAAATGAATAAGCATTTCTTTGGGGGAGTTTAAGCGCTAATACGTTTTTAGAAAAAAGAGGTACCTCCCACAGACATTTTCTCCCTCTCATATTTATCAATGTCAGAAGTTCAAATACCCAGTCAGGAAAGAGTAGACTTAGAGATAATCTTGTTGCTGTCACATTTCAGCTCTTTACTTTCTTAGTCCTTGGGTTTTCAAGAAGGAGATGGAAATCTCACTGACAATACAACATTTGTCTAAAATCCTTTCTGAAATGTATACAGTTGGAACACACGCTTGTTGGCATGAGAGCACCCTCTTTTCTGTTTTTCATCGACTACATTCTTACTAAGATGCCTTGGTATTTAGGCCAACATAAGGTGACCCTGATGACACAAACTTCCACCCCAGGCTTCCCAGGATATTCCTCTTAGGGAAAGCTTGTTTTTCTATTTGTAGTTTTGGTAGAGATGAATGTGAGGGGAAAAACAATTCTGTATTTGCTCTGAATGGACTCTATCATTTCTGTAATTCATCTGATACTTGGAAACCACCATAATTACAAAAGCTAATAGGAAGACAAATATGTAGGAGATTGTATACATAAGCTACTATAAGCCTTGGTAAAAATGCACTATTTTGAGACATCATAATTCATTGTTTTCACAAACGTATCATCTGTGGCCTACACAGAAGATCCTGAATGGAATATCACAATCTCTAAAAACACTTAGATATAAGATTCAGAATGAAAAGCACACTGCTCATATACTTCAGTTTATTTCCTGTGATTGGTTTGAAAAGTTGCAAACTGTCACAGGAAATGCCTGTCTGATTTGTTTACTTATTGATAATTCTGAGAGCCAGGTAAAACATTAAATTTTAGTTAAAATTAAAATTAACATAAAGGTTCATACTCTAGGCCAAAAAAGAGAAATAGGTGAACAGTTCACTGGTTCTCATCAAACTGACCTACAGCAGTTAGTAACTGGTTTCCAAAGCAGCGCAAGAGGAAATGAATGACTTCAGTGATCCAAATGGTAAAATTGCTACAGCAAAGGGGGTAGGGAGAGACAGGATAATGAATATACTTTGTTAACATAATTAAATATTTTTCTTGTTAGGCTCATTGCTAGAGCAATTGTCCATATACTTCCATCTTTATGAAAGGGAAGCTTTTATTCATGGTAAGTTAAATTATATTAATGGCATTAGGAAGTTTCAAATATATTTTAAATAACACATTTTCCAGGAAGAGATTTTTAAATCCACTTTCAGAATTGAAAGAGACCACAGAACTTGCCATATTTATTGCAAACTTTGATAATTTGGCTGGAATATGAATGTCAACATATCTTATTAAAATCTCTTTGGACCTGGTTACAAGAAAAAGTTTAATTGAAAAATTTCACATATCGTTGATGTAACAGACTTGAGAAGTTGAACATTTTGCTATTGGTTTTGATATGTAAAGTGGGGGTGCGAGGTCAAAGGTGGGTATGTTTGAGCACAGGGGTGACACAAAATCAATTTAAACCATGTGCATGATTTCCTGTATATGTTTTGATTGACTAAATTGCATACAAATATTAAACTATGGTGGTGATTACATCTTGTTGTTTTTGTCAGAATTTGCATATTCTGACCAACATTCAAAATGATGATTCTAATCATAAGCCTACTTTTATAATTTGATTTCATTTCATATTTCTATTAAGTGAGCTGTTATTTAGTTTACTTTCCAAGATTAGAAAAATGAGGTACTACTTAAACTGCCTTGATGATTCATCAGATCCAAATAACCCATTTTCATGATGGGTAAGATTTTTTTTATCACATTAATGAGTAAAAAGAATAAATTTCATACACAATGAATTAGACAACAGCTTTGTGTTTAGCTGGAAATGGGTGTGCTGCTCACAGTGGCATTTTGGGGGTGATAGAGGTTATTATTTTCATCTAGTAGAGCTGTGATTTTTGAAATATTTTCATATGCAATATGTACACATATTGCAGAACACAGATCTACCATGACTTCATCTGTCACATTGCTTCTGCATTCCATATATTGCCTACTCCTCCATTACCTACAGAAACTTTCTACTCTTCCCAAACCTGAATTTAAAAATCATAATACACCCACCATACTATATAATTTCAACTTTTCTGTGTCTTGCAAACTATAATTTCTTCTTTTACTAATTTGAACCTGCAAGAAAAATCCAAACTAGTATGGTTTTCTAAAGTCGTTGTTGAAATATTAATTTGAAATAGTGTCCGAAACTTAAAAAAAGATACTCATTCACTTTTCCATGTTTACCTATTCTCCTCCTGATATTGAAATATTTGCACCATAGAAAACATAGGTAGTATAGAAAGCAGATAATCCACATGCTACATAATTTTATGTCCCAGGACATTTTTCTATAAACATGCTGTATATCCTTTCACAGTGTGTCAAGCAGGCAGACACACACACACACACACACACACACACACACACACACACACACACTTTTATTCCTCCTTGTGTAAGGAAGTATATTCTTCTTCCGACAATATTTTATGAGATACATTTCACTGTGGAGTACCACATAATGTTACACTAAGAACAAGTGATAGAAACTTCACTGTTCACAAAGGAAGCTTGTGTTGTGTCCAGCAGGTAGGAGAGGGAGAAATGTAATTGAGACAAGCGAAAGCTCAAGATTAAATCCATGGGAGATCAAGTATAGTGATTCAAAGCCCCTGTTAGGGACAGAAGGTGCAATCTTCGGTTTCTTTATGCTAGGGTCATGGGGTACATTCCTATGTAGAGGGAATCCACATGAAGACAACAAAGCTACTGTGAACAGATGACTTTAAATGCTGTCCACTGGCCCAGATAAGAGACAACAAGCTGGATTGTTTCTCTGAAAATCTAGATTGTAAAAGATAAAATCCCCATGAAGACTTGAAAGCTGCAAATATGTTCTGTTATACAAGTATATGTGTTACCAGACATAGTGTTTTGTCAATACTCCTAGATCATATGCTTACTTAAGCAATTCTACAGGCCATGTTGGTTAAGGGGTTTTTCTGAGACACAAAAGACCAGAGGTAGCACAGAAGACCATATGCTAATTACAATGCAACCCATTTCCTCATTACTCTGGTATACATAAGAAGAGAAAAATTCCCTGAAAGTTAGCAGACAAACCAGCCACACTAGCTCTAATACTGTATCTAGCTCATCTGATACATAGAGTGCATCTATTTGACTAGCAGCTCTCCTCTCTACCACAGAGTTATTTCTTGGTAATAGTCAAGAAACATGATAACAATATTGGCTTGTAAAGAACGGCAGACAATGAAAATTTCTTTCATTAAACTTTGTATCTGTAATCAGCACCATAAAATACGAATAAATTTAATAGAGCATAAAATGAAAAAAGGTAATAGACTGATGGTTTTAATTACATTGATGTGTTTTTTGACCAAGAGGAGAGAAATGCTTACCAGATAGTAGTCTTCATGGCTTAAAGAAGGATTTGCACATATACTAGAAGTGAAGTAATATAAGTTGTGTTTTGATGTCTGGAAATATAAGCCTTACTTTTGTTCTTACTGCTTTTACTCAGAAAATGAAGTACCATTGGGAACGAGAACCAATTACATTCAAAGAAAGTAAAAATGCTTTTCAGTCTATGAATTCACTTTAAACTAAAGCACACAGCTGAGTTCATGAAAGTGGAGGTTTACTGTTCAACTGAGGTTCTCAAAATCCACTTCCATTTACAATGCGATGTTCATCAAAAGACAAGTAATGAAAATGCCTTAAGTATATACTCACATTCCTGGTAACTAAAACTCAGCAGTAACTGCAAAGGTCATTTAGATTTCTATCCAAGAAAAAAATAATTTTATAACTGATATTGGTTACAATTGATTAGAAGTGCAACTAGTTGGTGATAATTACACTATACTGATGTGGTTATGTTTATATCACTTCAAATTCTCTATAGACAACATACTATTGAAGCACTATCACTAGTTTTAGTGACTACGATTCCCAAATCTTTCATTAACAAAATTGAAGAGAAAACAATATTAGCGGAAATAACGGTATAATCTTTACTGGCAATTTTATTATTGTTGTTGGCTTTTTAAACTTAATTTTAAATGAGTAGCTAAAATTCTGATAAAAATTAGCTGATATAAATAAAGGAATAGTTAGGATTAAAATATTCTAAATACCTTTGCATTAAAAAATAAACAGGGTTTTTGTTTTCCTGTTTGTTTTTTGTACTGGAGATTGAACCCAGGACATTACACTTGCAAAGTAAGCCCTTTACCACCAGCCCAAGAGATACTTATAAATCAAAACTTAAGTATTGATGTCCAATGCCAAGTATATTCATTTGATGAGAGGCTGAGTGAAAATGCTTATGGACGAAGTATTCTATGTGTGTGTATAAAAATAGAACAATGAAACCTGTAGAAAAAGCTTTTAAGAAAGGGGGAAAAAGACTAAAGAGAGAGATGAAGTGGTTGAATTTTATTGGGTACATTGCATGGATGTATGGAAATATCACAATGAACCTCTTCGTATGTACAACCAATATGTGCTAATAAAATTCATTAAACAAAAACATGTAATTTTAAATTAATTAATTAAAATAAAGAAATTAAATAAAAGATTAAAATAAAAGATTAAAAAAGTGATAGAAAAGCAGTAAGTAAATAAGAACAACACAATAATGAAGGACTATAAATGTTGACAAAAATAAAGTATAAATATTTCACTGAATTATTGAATGGAGATTTAATGTAGAAAATAGACTATGGCAGCAATTATTTTTAAGGCCATGGATTGTGATAAGGCAAGAATAATTGTAAGAAAAGTATTACTTGCAGTGAATTTATATGCTTCCATGCCATTGGAGCATGCTAAACACTTCCAGAATTACAAACATAATGGACAGATGCATTTTTATAAACTATCAAGATCATGTTTGGCCAACATGCTCTGAAATGTCAAGTAAGAAATGCAACTTAATAGGAACCCAAAGTAAGCAATGAGTGAGCACGTATATCCAAAGGATGTATGGAAAACTTAAAATTTAGCTACATAGCAGGCTATAGAAAATGCCTCAAACGCACAATTAAAATGTAATGCAAAAAGTATATATGTCGAAAATGAATACACAAATGGAAAATTTGAAAATTTCATGGAAGTACCACATGTCAAAATTTGCATATTAGGACTAAAGCAGTACTTAGAGTGAGATATATAGTCTTACATATGAAATAGGTAGGCACAAAAGACTAACCTTTAGTGATAAACATTCCAAATATCTAGGGAAGAACACTAGCCTGCACTACACACACATCCCACAGGAAGCCTGGGTTATACAGCTCTTTTCTGACTCAAGCAAGCAACAACAACAGAACTTCACAATACTGAAATCGCTCAAGCATTCACTTGGAGTTTCTTTTCATTTCTTTTTCTTTTGTGCCATTTCTGGGGCTTGAACTCAGGGTCTGGGCACTATCCCTAAGCTTTTGTGCTCAAGGCTATTACTCTACCACTTGAGCCACAGCTCTCATTCTGGCTTTCTCTTGAAGGTTAATTGTAGATAAGCATCTCATAGACTTTCTTGCCTGGGCTAGCTTTGAACCTTGATCCTCTGATATCAGACTCCTGTGATTACTAGCTACATAGCACCTGTTTGCTTATATACAGGTAACTACATCAATAACATATGTATTTAGGTACAATGAGTCAAGTTATAGGAATAGATTGAATTTCAACCATGATTTTATTGCATTCAGGGTAATAAGGTGTTTTATTATAATAAGGTGTTTTATTTATTAGCTATCAAATCATTATGAATTATACTGCTTCTTAAAAACTACTTTTTTTTCCTCTTCAAGAAGTTATGAATGCAACGGTGATGTCACAAGACAATACGTTGGGAATGAACTTTACAATTTGGGGGGGGGGTTGGGGGAAGGGAAAATGGGAGAAAAATAGAGGGAGGGGTAACAATGTTCGACAAGAAATGTACTCATTACCTTACATATGTAGCTGTAACCCCTCTGTACATCACCTTGATAATAAAATGAAATTTAAAAAAGAAGCCAATAAATGTTTAAATTTCTTTTAAGAACACACACACCCAACACTTTTAAACTTAGCATAGTATTGGCCATTTTAATTTTAGTTGGTGGTCACAAATCTGAAGCATAACTTTATGTGGTGAAGAAACAAATTATGAATTCCTAAGTTGTTTCTTTGATTGGAAAGGTAAATTCATGGCTATTGTGAATCGGTGAGCACAGATGGAAAATTCTTGCTTACTTTCTAAAACATTTTAGGGTCATTCTGCATGATTTTATGCTAAATAATAATTCCCTTTCAGTCCATTTCACACTGATAAAGGTTTACTGATAAACAATCATTTCCTCCTTCAAGTTATCTGAGAACAACTTCCAATACTTTTAGTGCTTCGATTTATTGGGGTAAACTTCTAAGTATAGGGCTATAATCAGTGGTAAGAATGATGGAATTAAAGACAATCTTCCTTGTTGGAAAATTCACTGGTAAAGAAAAGTCATTAGTAATTTAAACCTCCAAATAAAAAGAGCATCTGTGATAGGACTAGAGACACGATAATGTAGGACTCATTTTTCCTTCAAATGTGTTTCTTTTTTGGAATCCAGAAATAAGGCTACCTAAATTGGTGTAAGTAGAGGGACTGGGAGAGCTTCAAGATGCTCAGATCAAGTTTCTATCACCAAAGAGCAATGTGAGTTTGTGCAAAATACTCGTGTAGCTTCTGTGTCTTGGGTTCGTCATCTATTTGGGTAAAAAAAATTAGTTCATGATAATCACTATATGTCATTCATGCAGTTGTTAAGATAATGTAATGAAAGAATTTATGAAAGGGGTTAGACCAGTGTCTGCCTGCAAGGACACACAAAAAGCATTGGGTAGTAATAATAATAGTAAGAGTGCCTGCCTGCCATGTGAGTATTCTCCCATCTATCTCACAGGCATTGGCTTGGCTGTAACTTCCATCCTCTGACACAAATGCAGTCCACTGATAATCTGGAAAATTCTATGCTTTCCCTGCTGTATTTTGGCCTGTATTTCTTACCTTGCCCTTTTCTCAATTTGTGTCCATGAATGAATGTGCTATGTCTGCATTTATAGAGAGAGTACTGAGTTCATTAGTTAATCACTCAATTCATGTGTCTCTATGTATGCATGTGTGTAGGTAGGTAATACATTTTGAGACAATATTGTTTTATGCAGTTCAGGTTGGCCTGGATTTCAGTTTCCAGACTGGTTCTTCTCTTGCTTAGCTCCCATGAACCATAATTACAGGCATGTACTACCATGCCTAGCTTCATTTTATGTATATGTATTTGATACTCCATTTTCTCAACCCAAATGTTCTAAGAATCTACTTTGCTCCTGGTGCTGGTGGTCTTGTAAGTAACATCAAAAGAAATAGTTGCTTTCTTAACACCTGAGGTAATTACATGGTTATATAATGTGGGTAAGAAGTAGACTCTGGGAAAACTTTGAAGAAAACATATAAGGTATTTATTGCACCATTAACAATCATGGGTTACTTCCTGGAAAAATTACCTAAAAAAGGGACATAAATTGAGTAAGAGTTAGACAAGATAATGAGTGTGTGTTGGGATGGGGTGTGGCAGTGAGTTTCACAGGAAGATGAAAAAACAGCCTTACAAAGGCTTCCCATTCAGTATTTCAATAGAAATAGAACCAGTATCAGAATATATATATATATATATATATATATATATATACAGTATTGATATATATATACAGTATGTGTATATACATAAGCATGTTAGTTCTCTTTTTTGTGTACCTAGGTAAACATTGAAGTTAGATCAACAGATAATCAATAGATGATAGATAAAAATAGATGGTAGACAATAGATATAAATAGGTAGGTGGAAGATAGATAGACAGATCAATTGATGATAAAGATGCCTGAAATTGCAGACAGTAGCAGACAATGCACAACACTTCATTACCATCACACTCCATCTGATACCAACCAGAAGTAGTAAGTGACTGATGGACAGATAGCTGATACAGCATGAACATATCAGACAGCAATGATTCATGCTCAAGGGGGTGGGGTAAAAGGGTGGCGTGGGTTTCCATGTGCTATTCAGAATAGTGTGTAAATACAATTTAGCATTTGTTTATTTCTGTACTTTTTTCCTGCAAAGATTTCTCAAAATGTTCAACACCAGTACTGAACTGTAGCCCAATGTTGTAGCCCAGTGATGTTGTTATCTACAGATGACATTTTTTTTTTAATTCTAAGTTTTTTGAGACAGGGTTTCAAAGGCTAGTCCAGGCTAGGTTTTAATTTGTGATCCTCCTATTCCACCCTCTGAAAATGCAAGTGTATGCCACCATGCTCATCATGTCTGTCTGTCTGTCTGTTTCTCTCTCTCTCTCTCTATATATATATATATTATATAATCTATTCTATCTATCTATCTATTATGTATGTATGTATGTATGTATGTATGTATATATGTATGTATGTATGTATGTATGTATGTATCTATCTATCTATCTATCTATCTATCTATCTATCTATCTATCTATCTATCTATCTATGCCTAAAAACCCATAGACCATCATATTGGGAAAATACCTGATTGTTTCTACTTTGAATATTTGCTGATATTTGACTTAAAGCATCAGGCTGCTTGATGTAGGTAAAGCAGGGAACATTAATGGCTCCCAGAAAACAAGGGAGGGCTTGGCCTATACAATCATAGGGGCTTGTATAGACTACTAAGACCGAATTGTGACTCAAGTTAGGTTATGAGGTGCCTATGAGTTGGTTCTCTCAGGACATATTTAAAGGCATTTCTACATCCAAAAAGATACTTAACCTAATCTAAGCTTTCTTCTTGCCTTTCCTTGAGCATTGATTTGTGACTTTGCTTTAGAAACGTGAATCCCAATTTTAGCATTTGGGGGTTGTTAGGTTTAATGTGGGTTCCTTAACCGCAATACATAACATCCTGTTAACATTTAGGACTTTTTTTTGCTGTTGTTGTTAATTGAGTTGCATCTATGTGCCATTACTTCTCTCCATGATATGCTTGAGCTATTCCCAGCTTAATGGGATTCTGCTAATTATATTTTCCAAAGCAAGTGGATGTGACTATGCAGGCAAAAGGTTTGGAAGGTGGTTGCAATCTTCTGAGAAAGCCAAGCTGAAAATATTTCCTTCTTCTGTTACACTACAGTTACCTGGCAGAGTCCTTCACTGCCCCAACATACATTTCATGAATTGATTCCTCTAATGACCATATCATAGAGTCATCTCAGAAAACTTAGAGAAGAGTCACCATACCAATAGCCAAAGGAAGAGAGGAGTGAGCAATTCCTCAGAAATATGTAGGTTGGAAATTTGTTATCAGACTGTAAAGTTCTGAGGAAGCCTCCGGTAATAATGCTGGACATTGTGTGCAAATACTTGAAAATCTAAAAAAATAATAGTGACTTTTGGAATCATTTTGCATTCTTCATGGTTCATAGAAAAGTAGGGATGAGAAGCCTAATGACTATAAAATTCATCAAGCACTTCCCAGTTTCCCATTCCAAGTTATTAAATAGTTGAGTAACGTTCTTTCATTAAAGCAATTTAGCATGAGACTTTCACAGATAAGTTTTTATGGGGGTGACTAAACTTTATTTAAGACTTTTTTACAACCAATTTTTTTTTTTTTTTGGCTCCGGTCGTGGGCCTGAACTCTGGGCCTGGGCGCTGTCCCTCAGCTCTTCAGCTCAAGGCTAGCGCTCTACCACTTGAACCACAGCGCCACTTCTGGATTTTTTTTCTGCTTATGTGGTGCTGAGGAATCAAACCCAGGGCCTCATGCATGCAATGCAAGTGCTCTACCACTGAGCCACCTTCCCAGTCCTTACAACCAATTTTTAAACCTTGGTGCTAATATGGCTTTCAGACCACATGCTCAATGAAAATCTCACCACAATAATTCCAGGTTTCATAATCCAATTTTTAAACCTTGGTGCTAATATGGTTTTCAGACCACATGCCCAATGAAAATCTCACCACAATAATTCCAGGTTTCATAATCCATTATTTCTAGGAAAAATTTAAACATCCTTTGCATCCTATGAGATAGACAAAACTTAATTGATGTGGATGCTGTATTAAAAATAGTTATTATTGGAAGTGATCCACCTTACAAAATCAAAAATGCCTTGATGAGATGAACAAAATTCTGGGAGAAAAGACAAAAATAATTTTAGATGCATATTAAATTTTAATTTGCATGACTAATTATAATGATGAACAATTTAAATATCTAGAATGTCCAAAAGACATTGGTCAACTTATCTAGGGAGGGCATATAAGGGAACTACCTTTCATACGGCATTCTTTAACTACTTTGGCAATTAGGGAGCCAGTAAAACCACCCACAATTGTTTTGGTAATGTGGGAAACCAAAGAAGCTACACATAAAATCTTCACAGTGGCAACCATGTTTAATGTTGAGCAATATTGGGAGTGATATTTACAAAGGCCAACACTGACTTCAGGATCAGAGCATTGGAGGTGAATACCATTTCCCCTCGGTTGCTGTCTCTTCAGTTTCCTCACAATGGTATCAATAAACACAATCCAACCTTATGACTTCTTATTTTAGAGTTCTAGCCAACTTCTCAAAGTCCTTTCTTGGGGATGGGGAAAACATATATAAAACTACCCAAGTCCTTTGTAGACCAGGCCCTACCATTTCATGCATTCTCTTCTTTCAACATGATTTTGGTTACTGTGTCTTAAAAATGAACCTGAAAATCATCATGGAAATTGCTGGTGCTGTCTGAAACTTTCTAGAAGACAAGATGGCGTATCTCACACCTTAACTCCTTTAGGCCACAAAGCTGCAGGACTCCTATACGGTGCTCCATCTTTAGGGGTAGGTGTACTCTACCCTCTAGCTTATAGACAAACACAGACAGACCCTTAGCAATTTCCTGAGAGAATTGAGAAACTGAGGACTCTTCAGGCCTTCATTACTGTGGTCACTGAACTTTTAAGGATGGAATGTGTTCCTTGTCAGTCTCCTTCTTCATACTACTCTCCTGTATTTCACTACAAGTTGCATGATGGTCAGTGACAGAAACTCATTATCTCTAGAGTGCATGGCAGAGTTTAGGACTTGATAGGTATAAAAACTAGTTGTTCAATTAATGAATTGTTGAATGAAGAAAATAGACTACCAGAAGATACCAGATCAGCTAATGTTAGGTGTAAGTAATGAGCTCAAGATCTGTGAGACTCAGGAGTGTGCATTTCAGCCTTATATGTGTGGCATTGGATCTGAAATGCACATTGACTTTGATCATTTAGCTGATTTTCTACTCACACATGGAAATCTAGTCCATAAAGCTCTGAAGTACTCCCATCCTCTTTCCTGTCTCTTTGAGTTTTAAAGAGGTCTGTGGTTCACAGACCTGTCCTTGATAAATGAAGCTTATATTCTGCTCCCCTTCCATAGGAGAATTCTGCCCAAGGTCCTTATCCCATGATTCTGTACTTTATTATGTGCTGTTCACTTTTCTAAGACAAGAGTCTCTTCTAGGAGCAAGAACAGAGTGATTCTTCTACACATTTTTAATCAGTGTACTGTGCATCTGTCAACTTCTTTGCTTCAAAAGTGTAATTCCATGACCTCTTTCCTATTTTTAGGGTAGTCTCATGAAAATACAGTATCTTCTTCTATGTCAGTGATCCACTTCCTAATTTACAAGAAAAATACCTGTCAGTTTGAGAAGATGCAAATTAATTGTCTAGAAAAAGCAACAGCATTTAACTGTCTTCTGTACCACAGAGCATGTTTGATACTGTAATTCATGTTCATAAGGATTGAATGGTATTCCAAATTTTCTTTTGCCTTAAAGAAATACTGAATATTCATTTATTTATTAATTTAGACAAGAATTTTTTTCACCCTTAATAAATGCTGGGCCATCTCTTAGTCAGTGGAGATGTAAAATAAGTGAGATGCAAGTTAGGCATTGGCATAAAGGCAAGAGCAAGGAGAGTGGAAGAGAGTAGATAAGCAAGACTAGAAAACAAATCAGACCATTACAGCTTTGTAAGTGTCTCCAAAAAAAAAAGAAGCAAAATTAAAGTGCAATGACGGTAGGCAACACTAAGGATGGTGTTTGTACATCAAGAACACTGTCAGCTGAAGCGTAAATGAGGGGAAAGAGAGGATGCTTCTCCAGTGTGGTCAGAGCCCTCTAAGGCTGAAAGAACACCTCATGGAATACTCTAGAAAGTAGAAAGCAGCTTGGCAAGTTTGAGAGGCAGAGGGGAGATAATCAGCACAATGAATATGGTGAGAAACAGGAGAAAAATGAGAAAGGTTGCTAGAGAAAAAAGTGGGCTGCAGAATACAGAGGCAAAAGTTATGGATTCAAGGATTATTTGCATAACAATGAAGTGGACCCACATGCATGGAAGACTATTCAACAAGCATACAAGGATCTCTGTATTCAATATGTATACATACATACATTCAATAGCAACATACTCATTCATCTCTAGCACTTGTGAGGTCTCCAGACTTGACATGCTGACTCCCCAAACTCCACAATATTAACGAAGTTTTAGAAGACTGAAATCATAGTATCTTTCCCAAGAGTAATACTGTGAAACTAGAAGCCACTGACCAAAAATAAATAGATGGCTAATTCACAAATGTGTGAAAATGAAATGATATACTCACAAATCATTGTTGGTTATCAAAGACTATATCAAGCAGCAAATTTGAGAATATTTTGATTCATGGGAAAAGAGAAATACAACATACAAAATCTTAGGGGATGCCACAAAACCAGTACTTAAAAGTGAAGTTCAACCAGGTACCACTGGTTTACATCTATAACTTACAACTTAGCTATTCAGGAGGCTGAGAGCTGAGGATCAGGTTTCAAAGCCAGCTGGGCAGGAAGATCTGTGGAACTCTTCCTTATCTCCATTAAAAAGCCAGAAAACAAGCTAGGCTCAAGTGTTAGAGCAGTAGCCTTGGATGAAAAAGCTAAAGGACAGGATTCAGGCCCTGAGTTCAAGCCTCAGTGCCAGCACAAAGAAAACAAACAAAAAACAACAACAATAAACTTGAAGTTCTTAGGTACCAAATCCTACATTACAATAGATGACACTACATTACTAAGGTGCCTGGAAAATGTTGAATAAAGTATGTAGTAATTTATCAATATTATTTTCCTACTTTTGGATGGACATTTCAGGAAATGTAAGTGAAACACATGTGGTAAAATGTTCACATTTGGGAAATATGAAGTTTTCCTTTGGGATGCTTTTTGTTTATTGACAATAGGAGTTCAAACTGAGGCCTCAGAAATGTTAGGCAAGTATTTTTCTCATTGAGCTATTAACATGTATTGCTCTTAGAATACAAACACTCTAAGTTCTACCTGTTTGAAGTTACTTGAAAGGAAAAAGTTAATAAATCTCTGAAATAAATAAGTGAATCAGAAAGATTCCAAGTTAGCTATTCAACTTTATATATTGAAACATTTAAAAAAAAAAAAAAACTAGCTTTATCTGTGTAAAAAACTAACCAGGACCCAAATTCACAATAAGAGCAAAACAGTAATCATTGGAACTGAGAGAAGCCAAAAGAATATAAGAATATGAATGTTCTTCTCCCATGGTATAACCCTTTTTTCCACTGTATTTGATTCCGGTGCCCTGCATCTTCTATATACATTTTTCTAATTGGGGGAGGGAAAGGGAAATAACAAAATGCTTAAATAAGGATACAGATTGGCCCACTGTAACAATTAGATGTACAAGACACTATGCTAAGAATGAACTTTGCAACTTTGGGAGAAGGGTGGGAAGGGAGGAGTTGAGGAGGTGGGTAGGGAAGGGATGGTAGGGGGGAAAAAAGGAGGGGGGTAACAATGCTGGATAGGAAATGTACTCATTACCTAACTCATGTAACTGTAACCCTTTTGTATACAATCTTTACAATAAAAAATATATATTTAAAAAGAACATAAGAAGATGAGAGAAAAATAGAAGAAAATGATAGGAAAATTGAGGAGAGAATGTGAGTGAAATAAGCTAGCTTATTCCAGTGCATGTCTCTTCCTATATATGACTTCTAAAATAGTCAAGTTTATACACTCAAAAATGTAGACTTGTAGTTCCTGGAGATATGAGGTGAGGAGAAATGCAGAATGAATCATCAAACTTTGAATCAACTTTGGAGATCTTCCATGTACATTAGACCTGAAATCTATAATACACTCAAATCTGTTGAGTGCTAATATCACTTTAGGAGCTTGTGCCTCCATAAAATTTTAAAATCTGGCTTCATTGGAGAATTATTAAAGCTTAGAGTATATTTTAAGGTTGGAATTAGCAAAAGAGTAGACCAATGTAAGTATTTGATATTTGAGCTTGACACCACCAGATGAAAAGATCAGATATTTCTTTTCTTTTTCCTAATGTGGAAAGTTTTGTTAAGTGAGGCATAGATAATGGATCTTGGGAATAATAACCGTTGGAATTATAAAAATTATTTTAACTTTAAGGCTTGTCAAAACACTTCTATCATTTCAGAAGGGGATTTGAGGACATTCGTCGGTGTCAGCGAGATGGACTGGGTTTGAGTGTAAGGGGATTAAAATGGTTCCCACTGTCCCCTCCCTCTCTTTTCCTTAACAGTGATTGTTCAAGAAGATCAACATATGGTGTGCTTGGCAGTAAAATATCATTAGTGAAAAACACCCACAAGTGCGGAAAGTTGGACAGCCTTTGAAAATGATAAAGAAACTTTGTTTCTGATGGTCTCTGTGGTTTGAGATGTTATTTTCTGACTCCTATTGGAACGTAGTGCTAATTACGTCAGCAAAACCTATTCTTCTATAGATAGATGTATGGTTCCCAGCTCTATTTGCTTAGAATGTTATCCTAAACAATCATGTCCTAGTGCTGTACTTGGGTGATTATTTCAGGAGAGAGCCCTTACTCCTAATAAAGACTTTTTCTTCAATGAATTTCCAGTTCCTGACAGTGTAAAGTTGGAGCTCCTCCCATTATATTTTTTCACAATAATAACAGAATATACTCAAATGGGAAAATTGTGGTTGGGAAATGAGAATAATTGGATCTGGTGAGGTTGTAAGATCAGTAGGCAATGATGCACACCCTTTAGTAGGGATTTTGCTGCTTCTTGAGCCACATTTTTCTTTTCCTTTTAGTCAAGTTTACTTACATCAGTTGGTTGTGATTCCTATTGATATAGCTATCTTTTTCTCACTGCTGACTAAAAGAATTATAAGTGTTGAAGTAGTCTCCAGATAGTTTAGCTCTAAGAACATTTTAACTTCAACTACACAAAAATCCAAATTATGAATGCAGATATATTTAAATCACTTTTCCAATAAAATCTGGGCATGCTTTCCTTATGAGAGTTGAGGGAATGGAGAAAGCTGTAACAGAGTAGGTTCTCCAACAAACCTTCTTTTATAGACGAAATCAACTATATGACTGAGTCACACCAGAACAGATGCCACAGGAGCTGGAAGAATATCAATGAAGGAAGAGTGGACGTTACTCATGTGCCAAAATGAGCATTGCCACTGATCTAGTGGCTTAATGTCTTAGATCTGTTTCTAAGTGCAGAAATGAACTCCTGGTTCTGCCACTAACTCACTTCATTACTTCTTGACTCTTCCTCACAGGACATTTTCTCCCAGGATGGTTCCATCCCTTCACCAAATGTTCAACGCACCTCATTGAGAGAGCAGAACTGTGTGTTCAGAGATTGTGTTCCACATGATCACACACAGTGCTTTCACCCTGCATGTCATTCTGCCCCAGATGTTTCCCTTCTCATCTCGGAGTTTCCATCCACACTGCTCTGCCTCTGTTCCAGGTCACTTGACAGATCTCTCTTCCCCGCAGTGGAAAGCTTTCTCAAGTATGTAAAGTTGCCAAGGCGAGCACTGGCCACACCCTTGGGGCCTCCTTGGGAAATTGAAAGGTATCTTCAATACAGCTGTCATTTTAAACAGTAAGTTTATAATCCAATGTGTTTGGAAAGCATTTCTGGCAGAAAAGAGATTTAAAGTGAATATGTTCTCATACTCAATATCTTTGTGTAAATTGAATTTATTTTCTGCAAGTGTGTACACATGACAAATAAATTTGGTGGAAAGGGACATAAATACTATACTAAAGGAAATAGTTACTAATAAATGTTAATACATCCATTGGAATAGATACCAATCATTGGTTGATATCATGAAATTTTGTCATTAAAAAATCAATAGTCATTCAACCTTCATATGGAGGTCATATAGTGGTATGAATTTAGGCATCTTATGCAAACACACACACACACACACACACACACACACACATCTAAGCCTTGGAGTATAGGAATACAATGGAAACTGTTTAGAATATTATTTTTTCCTAATCATGAAGAACCTGTAAAGAGAACAAGCAAATTCCCTGCCATGGGGACTTGAGAATAACCATCATCAACACGGAGAATGAATCAATGACTAATCCTACCCACCCAGTGTATCTGTTTATTTAATATTTTTAGCTCTGTTGTTTACATGACATAATTTTGATTAGCTTCCACTTTTGCCATTCTCATCTCTAGTCAGCCTTAAGCCCATTAATTGATATTTTAAAATTTTAATTTGGCATTTCTTTACCCTAAACTATTAACATATTTACTTCTTTTTAAAATCATCTTTATTTCTCTGCAAAGGTTTCTAATCTTTTACTGTATTTGGACATATTTTCCTTGCCATTCTAAAGATTAGCTCTAAGAGCAGACTTAAAATTCTTGTGAGCGACATCTCATTTCTGAATCATCTCAAGTTTGGTCATGTTTTAAACTTGAGAAGTGATCTTATTTTCCTATTGCTTTATATGTTGATGGCTTAAGGATTTCATCATGGATATTGTAAATGACATTTTCTACAGGCCTCTAAACAATAGTATTTTGTGTCCTTTCCATGGTTAATTAACTTGGATTAATTTATCCCTCTTTAATGAGAAGAATAGATAAATTTTCAGTTCAGTTCTTTTAATTTCAACTATCAGCCAATATATTTCTACTTTTTTTTCCTGATCATGTTTTAGCTGCCCAGCAAATTAGAGATTGAGGCATGTTTATAAGAAGACAAAAAATGCAGTACTCATTAAACTCACTAATCTGCATTTTTTTCTGAGTGCCTTAGTTCTTTAGTGTGTTCATGGATTTGCCATTGTTTTTAGTTCATCTATAATTGACTGTGGTGGGAAAACTCTCATTACTTGAACCATTATGGCTGTTCAAGTAATATTATTACCAAATAACCAATTGATTTTGTTGACAGAATCTTACTTCATTATCACATAAAACTGTACCCTAGAAAACATCATGGCCCAGGATAAAAAGACACAAGAGAGCCATAATCGTAGCTTCTCAGGAAACTGAGATCTGAGGATTGCTGTTTGAAGTCAATCTGGGAAGGAAAGGCTGTGAGACTCTTACCTCCAATTAACCACCTAAAAACCTGAAGTGGATCTGTGGTTCAAAGTGGTAGAGTGCTGGCTTTTAGCAAAAAGCTCAAGGGCAACACCTACGCCTTGAGTTCAAACCTCATGACCGACAAAATAAAAACAAAAAATAACAGAGAGCAGTGTAAGTTGATGTCATCAAAACTCTTCTTTCTATCATTTTGTGTCCTTGAAATATGAAGGGATTTTTACTAATTGCTATAAGGATTATGTACCACAGTATACAGAAATACTTAAACAGTACTCCACATCTTCCACCCGGCTATTACTCTAAATGTAGATTATTCTTTTTTATCATGGAATAGCAAAAAAAAAAAACACTCTGAAAATGTACTTCCTATCTCTGTTTTAATTTAGAAACACACACACTTTCAAGAGGTGTTCATAGCATGAACTATCATAGTTACTTCAGTCAGTGTGTTATGAAGCTAGAAGTAGGAAGGAAATGGCCAAAATATAAAAGGAGAGAAATGAGAAAATAACAAGGGTATTAGGATAGTTTTCTAATGGGATATTATAACTGAGATCAGATGATAATTCCAATAGTAGGTTAATGACTATTCCCACAGCTGGAGAAGGCAGTCATTAAAGCACAATGGAACTCAATAACACATTACCATTTGTTTAATTCTTAATCACATCTATGGGTTCTTGCTATGTGCTAAAGATTTGCTAGGTTTCTCAAGAGACTAGGGCTATTACTCTGAACCTCAATGCAAAGTTCTAATACATAATATTTATTGTTTAATTTGTGTGTGTGTGTGTGTGTGTGTGTGTGTGTGTGCTGGTCCTGAGTAACTTAGGGCCTGGGAGCTGAACCTGAACTTTTTCTGCTCAAGTTGCTCTACCACATGAGCAACAGCTCCACTTCTAGCTTTGTTTATTTATTTGTTTTGGCATTTATTTGGAGATAAGTGTCTCACAGACTTTCCTGTCCAGGGTTGGCTTTGAACTGTTATCCTCAGATCTCAGACTCCTGAGTGGCTAGGATTATAGGTGTGAGCTCCCTGAACCTGGCTGTTGAAGCTTTTATGTTAGCAGTGTTGAAAAAGAATTCAAAGTGGGTTGCATACCCTTGGCTCAGGGAAAAGACAAGATTGGGCCTCTGTGAAGGACGAGAGTCAAAGAAGCTTTTTATTTCCTATCAAGTTATCTGAATCTCTCCTGCCAAAATAAACTTTAACATACGGACAATACATCACTGCTGCAAATTTCCCTCAAGCACAGACGTACGAGGGGGCGGCTGAACATTCATCTGGACTAAATTCAACATTATGGTTCCTACAAAATTGTCCATAAGTAAGAAACATAGAAAGTACTTGAGACTGTAAAACTGAGGAAGAATTTGCTGAGCCATGGCTGTAGATACTGTTTATGCAACTGGCATCTGCTTGAAAAATTGGATAAAGATAAAAGCTACAGAAAATTGCAGAGTCTGAAGTTTATGATGGTGAGGAATTGAATTCATTGCCAACAGCAGAGTTCCACTCCTAAGAAATTATAAAGAACCGCGAAAAACTTCACCCCTTTGAAAATCACAAGTGATGGAGACAATGGTTAAAAAAAAAAGAAAGACAGTCAAACTAAGTTGTGTTTCTTTGGTTTACAAGGTGCAATGTGAAGGTTTTTAATATAGAAATAAATGTGAGATTTTTGTGCCACAAGGAGCTGTGTTCTGGGAAATGGTTTGGAGCATTTATCTATAGGTTGTAAGTTCAAGAACAAATGATTTCAAATATCTCAGATCCTCAATATTTGAAGATCAGCCTACATAACTGTCCTTCCTATGAGAGTTGGATAAGATCATTCCTGAAAAACAAGTGGTAGATAGCTGGGCACCGGTGGCTCACACCTATAATCCTAGCTACTCAGGAGGTTGAGATTGGAGGATTGGGATTCAAAGCCAGCCTGGGCAGGAAAGTCCATGAGACCCTTATCTCCAATAAATCACCAGAAAATGGGAAGTGTGACTGTAGTTCAAGTGGTAGAGTGTTCACCTTGAGCTGAAGAACTGAGGAACACCACCTAGGTCCAGAGTTCAAGCTCCACGACCAACAAAAAACAAAACAAAACGAAATAACAACGAAAAAGTGGTAGGAATTTTTATTGATTCAATGTTTTTTCCTCTCTCAACCCACTCATGCTAGATCCATAGACACATGTGTGTTTATGTGTGTGTATGCTATGCTAATTGATCAATTAGTCTACCAACTCTACAGATTTGTACTTTCTAACTTTCCGTAGCAAGCAATACAATTTAAAATAATTTGAAGTTCTTAGATAACTTCTGCATATTGTAAAACATATCTTGTAGAATTTGTTTAAGCACCTCTTCTATATTGGCAGATAGACTGGGTATCTTAATCATTTTTGGCCATACTTATCTTTTATAGAAAATTGAAGTGATAAAAATTAGAAGCTGCCCACAAATTCAATGCTTTAGAACAACTTGGAGGATTTTATATTTTTTTAAACAAAGACTGTAAAGGAAAACATAGGATCTTGACTGAATAATTTCCTAGAACATGTGTTTATTTATTCATTTTACTTTGTTTTCCTTTTTCCCGGTGTGGGGTCTGAACTCTGGGCCTAGGCACTGTCCCTCAGCTCTTCAGCTCAAGGCTCAAGTTCTACCACCTGAGGCACAGCTCCACTTTGTTTTCTGGTGGTTAATTGGAGATAAGAGTCTCACGGAGTTTCTTGCCCAGGCTGGCTTTGAACCACGATCCTCAGATCTCAGCCTCCTGAGTAGCTAGGATTATAGGCGTGAGCGACCTGTGCCTGGCTATGAAACTAGTTTTGTCTTAAACTTTTTCTCTAACTCTTATGTGATATGTATAGATGAGAAAACAGAGTCCAGAGAGTTGAACATGGATATACAATGAACTATATGATAGCTAAGGATGTCAGAGACCATCTGGTCCATTGTTAAAAGATAAATATCATTGAAGGATGCTGCCATTTCCTTTGGCTCCTTGCTGTGCATCAGTGTTTACTGTCATTTTAATCATCATTATTGTTGTTGCATCACACAGAAGATTTTCGGGCAAAGGACAAGTGAACAGCCAATTTCACACTCACAAATGTTAAAGGTGTTTTCATTTTATTTTTTATCTGATTTTTAAAAAAAATATTAATATTCCAGGTCTGGGGTTTGAACTCATGGCCTTGTACTTGCTTGCTAAATCAGAAGTCTTAAAACTTGAGCCACATCTTTAGCTCAGGGTTTTTGTTTGTTTGTTTAGTTGGTTTGTGTGTGTGTGTGTGTGTGTGTGTGTGTGTGTGTGTGTGTGTGTGTGTGTGTGTGTGTATGTGTCTGTGTGTGTGTGTGTATGTGTCTGTGTGGTTATAATTGGAGATAGAGCTTCACAGAACTTTCTACTCAGTCTGTCTTTGGGCCACGATCCTCTGGATCTTAGCCTCTTGAGAAGTAAGAATGACAGGTGTGAACTACCAGTGACTGGCTTATTAAAAGTATTTTAAGAATACTCAAATGTTAGCCTGTGTATCACATCATTCAACTCCATTCCTTTCAAGTTGTTGTATTTTAAAGCTGGCCAAGTGGTTTCAGGAGTGGAGTTTGGCAGTTGCTGTTTTTATTTACTATCTCAGTGAAATGGTAGTTGGTAATATTTGGATCTGTGTACCTTTAGTTTGAAGGACTTTGATAGAAAACAGGTTATACCGAAACAAATTAGCAACTGTTACAAAGACAAAATACTACTAAAAAATGGTTTATACAGAAGAGAATTTAATTAACCTATGCATTTGATTTTTGTTTCACAAAGAAAACTCTTTTTTTCCCATTTTTCTTTTATTTTTAATTATTGTGAAAATACCATACAGAGAGGTTACAATTACATAGTCAAGATAGTGAGTGTATTTCTTATCAAGCATTGTTGCCTCTTCCTTTGTTTCCCCTTCCCATCCCTTCCCTTCTCCACCCCTCCACCCCCACACCCCCAAAAATCTCAAAACATCTTTCTCAAGGGTAAATCAGGATATATACTTCCAGGATATCTCCATGAAAGAGAAAATAGGAATTGAAATAACCTAATTCATTCACTAAAAAATGCAAATCTGTGAGGCATGATGGGTCATGTCTGTAATTCCAGTTGTAAGGAGTCAGAAGGAGGAGAATCAGGTGTTCGAAGCCAGCCTTCTCTACACAGTGACTCTACCTAAAATGAAACAAAACTAGTAAACCACTAACAACAGTAACAAAAATAAGACATATAATAAATTATTTTATGAGTATCGTGTGTGTGTGTGTGTGTGAGAGAGTGCACATGCATGCGTGCGTGTGTGTGTGTGTGTGTGTGTGTGTGTGTGTGTGTGTGTGTGTGTATTGGGGAGGGAATCTCAGCGACAAACCCAATGATTGTTCTTGTTACCTTATTATTACCTTGTCACTGGGGAACAATGTAGAAATCAGAAAGTCTTTGTCATAACATAAACAGTGACTCTCGAAATTGTTATGTGCATCAACCCCCTCTTCAATATACAATTCAAAAAGAAAAAATAATTAAGTTTTACAAAAATAAAGGGGAGGGGAGAAAACAAGTGATTCCATGGAAAGCTTTTTTGTGTCAAAACTGAGTAAATGGTACAATGGTGGGAGTTTGGACATTAGTAACGCTCAGACTATGTAGACATTTCCAACAAAAAAAGCAGAATTAAATCAAAACAGAATTAGGGTTGCCTTTCAACAGGAACTTGTGAGAACAGGGAAGACTTGACAAGCTGTTTGCATGAGAACAAAATCCACAAGTTGCTTAGAGAGAAGAAAACCAGACTAGCTAAAATGGTGGGCTTTTTTTTTTTTTTTTAACAGAGCAGACAAGAGCTAAAAGTAACTGTGAGGAATGACAAATTCTTTGTAGTTTGACACAGGAAATTGGGAACCAAAGTGTCATTTTGACCAGAAAAAGAAAAACCCACAGATTAGTCATCCATTGAGGAGCCTAGCCTCACTACTCCCCCTCCGCCCAGACCACCCGCCACCCCCAAAAAAGTGTGGGATACACTGGACAGGAGTGAACTGTGAATCAGACAAATCTAATTTACATCCTAGAATAATCAGCTGCCAAAGTGGGTGGATGTGAACAAATAAAGAAGTTGCCATGTCTAGTGGAAATTGTCAGCCTCACCAAAGTAGAGAAGAAGATTCCATAGGACCAAATCTCTGATGTGATTCCCACCACATTGTCAGTCTTGAAAGCCAGGAACAATGACTGTAATTCTTACTTTTCCACCAATATCACAACCACCACCACGATCATCTTTCTCCTTTTCTCTCTCATCTTTCTTACTGTCTTTTCTTCTTCACCTTCTACCTCCTTCTCTTCCTCCTTCTTTTCTTCTGCCTCCTCTTCTATCTCCTCTTCCTCCTGCCTCCTTCTCTGCTCCTCCTCTTCTTTTGCTTCCTCTTCCTCTTCCTTTACCGTCTTTTATTCCTTCTCCTCTTCTATCTTTTCCAACTTCTCTTATCCAGCATAGGTGAACTAAACAAACTAATAATTTATACTTACCCTTCATGATGGGGAAAATCATTCATTCCACAGAAAATGCATTTATATAACTTTTTCTCTCTCTTCATCAATAAGTTAGAATGGATACTTCCTCATCAATTGTGTTTGATAAAGCTTATTACAAAAAGGATCTTACCACACTGACAAGATATATTAAAAAAAGAAATATTGGTTTTCTCTAAATGAAAAGATTTATCATCAGCCACCTGAATTACTCAAAAAGTTTGTCCTACTGATATACTTGATTTATATTAATTTTTACAGAAATGGGATTGAACTCAGAGCCTCTTAATTGCCTGGGACTGTACTACTTAAGCCATAGCTCCCACTTGAATTTTTGTTGGTTATTTTAGAAATGGAGACTTACAGACTCTTTCCCCCACCTCCAGGCTTGGCTTTAAGCTACCATCCATTGGATCTCAGTGTCCTTAGAAGCTGGGATTATAAGAGTGAGCGAGTGGTGTAGGCTTATGTTAAATATATTAGTGTAATGTTGTATTAAGTTTTCCAAAGAAACTTCATTCAAACTGTACTATATTCCTCCCACTTTTCTCTGAGGAACCTATTCTCTTCCTTTAGAAATCCCTACAGCCCTTCGGTGAGAAATGACAATCAAGACTCTTTCCTTACTTCTCAGTGCCCAAGAGTGACTGAGGCCAGATTGCTGTCTCCAGGAAATTGTCAGGAGAGAAACAGCTTTATAAAAATAAATCAAATTAAAGACAGAAAAATCCCATCTCTGAATAATGTTGTATCGCTGCCCCTGGCTGTCTTGCCTCCGGGTGGTTTATAAAAGCTAAAAAAATAACCAGGAGTTGACCTTATTTGTCAAGGAACAAGCAGAGTCTTATTCCAGTGGTTGACTACCTTTTATGTTCTTTTTTTGTCCTCCTTTTTCCCTTTTTTTTTCCCGGTTAAAGTAATATATATTTCTAGTAATTTATCTCTAATAATTATCAATGTTACAGGTGCAAAGAATTAGAGAATGAAGTGGATTTTATTTTATGTATTTATGTATTTTGGGTCCTGTCATGGGGCCTGAACTCTGGGCCTGGGCGCTGTCCCTCAGCTCTTCAGCTTAAGGCTAGCGCTCTACCACTTGAGCCACAGCACCACTTCCAGCGGTTTTTTATCCTCTGCTTATGTGGTGCTGAGGAATCGAACCCAGGGTCTCAGGCATGCAAGGCAAGTGCTCTACCACTGAGCCACCTTCTCAGCCCAAGAGAATGAAGTGGATTTTAAAAAAATCTGTAAGCATCAAACAAACTCCAAATCCTCATAACTTCTTTTCTTACCTCAGCCTTCCTCTTCCCTCCTTTCAATCATTTTTCTGGATTGTTTTTTTTTGCTTCCTCTTTCCTTCCCCTTTCTTTTTTAGAATAACTTCTCTCCTGTTTTCCCTTTCTTCTATTTCTGCCTTTTCCTCTTATTTTTTCCCCTATAAAATATATCCAATACTTCTTTTATGCTCTCAGAATGCATGGGAGAAGAAACTTGGTCATCCAGCCCAGCAAATTCTTTTTTAAAAAAATTTGTTGTTCCCCTTCCCTTCCCTAATTAAGATAAACATATATACAAGACGTAGGGTACCAAAATCAAATGCAGTGACAACAGGGGATAAACCATAGGGGGAAAAACACAAATGAAAAAAGAAATCATGATGTACATCAACAACAACAACAACAACAACAACAACATCAACAACAAAAACTCTTGTGTTTCAGTTTGAAAACTAATGAGTTTCTTCAGTTCAAGAAAACTTTCTTGTATAGAAGTAGTCTTTAAAAAAAATTTAAAAAAATCAAAAAAGGAGTAGTCTTTAATTGTTGTTCCCCATATTATTGTCATTATTACTATTAACTGATATTATTTTCACTATTACTACTTTTTGTTGTAAAGGTGATGTACACAGGGGTTTTAGTTACATTTCTTTTTCAATACTGTTAACCCATCCTCATTTTCTCCCATCCCCCTCCACTTCCTCTCCCCTCCAAGATGTAAAGTTCATTTCCAACATAGTTTCTAGTAAATATCACTGTAACATGGATTGCATTGGTATTATTTTCACTATTACTATTTTGCATTTACTCACCTTTAGATTAATTTCAGAGTCTTGTCTTTTCTTCCTTCTGTTTGTCTAGTCATTATTTCACTTAATCCTTCATTTATTTAATTCTTCACAGGGAAGCCTCTGCCTATTTATAAGAAAGCTGAAAATTAAAAAAAAATAGTATTTGTTTATAGCCTGGTTGTTTCTTACTTCCGCTTTTCTGCTTCTGCTCAAACGCACAGCCTTGCATGTGTTACAGAGCTGCATTCCCCAACTTGATGGCTTTTTGGGGGGTGGTATGTGTATTCTTCATGAATGTACACTAGTCTATTAACTTAATCTTAGTTTACTAATAGTTTTGAAGTCATACAAATTACTATTGATAAGATATTATAAGTTAAATTTTTTAAATGTATATTAATATCTGCATTCAGGCAAAAGCCTGACTGCTCAGATGTACCAGTGTGCAGGTACTTACCTGAACAGGCTTTTATTTAGGCTTAATGATGACTGTTTAACAACATCCCTCCCACTATTATACACACATAGCCATAATTACCATTGTGGGCACTGTTTACCTGAGGGAAATTTGTTTTTGCTAGTGTAGACTCACATCACACCTTATGCTCTTTCGGGCTGGGGGGGAGGGGAACGGGGAGTCTCTTCTCAAAATAGCAGCCATCCTTTAGCATGCATGTGATCCCTTCCTCTGAGGAAGGGACTCTTACATTCAGATCCACTGGGTGTTTTGCTAGAGTGTTCTCTATCTAGGCAAAAGTCTCATAGAAAGAGTTCTCTTTTTTTAAAAAAAGGACTTAATCTCCCTGGGAAATGAGAAATAATTTTATATTACACATAAATCCTAATCACAGAAATAAAAGAGCAAATAAACTAATCAGGGATCACAAAATTGTATTGTTTTCTGCCTCCTAAAGACTTGAAATACTTGCAAAAGACCATTTTGCAGGTACTCTTTGTTGTTCTTCAGATGGTCCTGGAGGTTGAACTCAGGGATTTGCACCTGTTACTCACATGTTTTACCATCAGTTGCATGTGTTTTAGTTGGTTTTCTGATGGGACATTGAACCTTTGCCCCACCAGCTGAAGACTAGGATATTCCTACCACTGCCTCCCTTGTATCTGAATTGCTGGTATTATAGGACTTCACCACCATGCTCGGCCCTTTGGATGTCTTTAAAAACATAACAGGATGTTTTAATTTTTCCTTTGACTATTTTTTTCCCATTTTGATCAATGTCTCTCTGTGCAGCCCAAGGTGGCTCTGAGCTAGCTCTCCTCACACCCCCTTTTCCAGGTGCTGGGATTATACATATGTAACACCTTGCCCAGCTTAAGTTTACTTATATGAAAACAAAAAGTTGCATTCAACTTGTAAAGATACCAGACGAAGAGAGCAGAACAGAATAGAACAGAACAGGAGTACAGACTGACAATCTAACGTGAATATGGGTTGCAGGGCCTCAAACCATAGCATCCTAAGTGCTTTCCACAGTAGCTGTCCCCACAGCCCTACACAAAAACACCATGTCACTCCCCAAGTGAAAACCTACCTTCTGACATAGAAAAGGGCTAAATCCTAGGAGGTAGTGGGGAAAAAAATACAGGGCAGGATGTCAAGCAGGAGAGCAGCTCATACCTACCCTTCCTTACAAACTGGCAAAGAGTAGTTAACTTGTAATAGGAAATGACATAGAGAAGTGATCAGGAAGCTGTGGTAACAACTACCTGACACCACAAGTCAGAGCTTGCACAGGCTACCCTTGGGGGGCCTTAAACCCCCCACAACAAACCTGGCATGGGCTCTGTAATTCAAGAAGCACTGTAGTCCTCAGAGAAGAAAGTTGCCAGTTTCTGGAAACATTGACTAGTTTGGCTCTATAGAATATTTCCGAAGGGAGCCCCCAAAAAGGAACTGGAGAAGGTGATTTGACATTCTTGACCTCAGCATCCTGAGGTCAATTAGGATTGGAGGCTGGAGCCACTCCTGCCAATCTCAAAACCAACTTTCATAGAAGCTGGAATAGAAAGGCTGAATAGAAGGCCAACTTTGAGAGAGAACAGGCAGAAAATGAAGGCTCTTTGGTTATATCCAGTTACTTTAATATTTTCTAGTTTAGGAATAGAGGACTACCAATAAATAAATAAATAAGGTGTGGTGGTTTGTGCTGAGTTCTCAATTTCTTTTCTCAATATAATTTTGTAAAGGTTTCTATTCCCTCCTTCTCTCTCTCCTCTCCTTCCTTCCTAGGGATGAGAAGGAAGAGCCACAGAAAACCTTCATTTGCTAAGGGTCAGGTAATTGCCAGTGATTATGATACTCAGAAAGCAAAGAAAGCAAACATCTGTTTCAAGACTAAATAGAAATGGCACATTTTATAGTGCAAAATCCTGTGGTTACATATTGGAAAAGAGCACTATTAGGAGCACCATAATAATTAAAACACAATGTAGACAGTCAAGTATTCTCTCCCATAGTGTTTCATTTTATTTTAAAATGTAAAGAGGAAAAAGAAACAAAATGGCTCCTGAAATTCAAACAATGTTTAAAGGTAGGGAGGAGGAAGAGAAGAAAATCCTTGAGGTCTTTGGACATGTGATGTTTGTGATCTACCATAGAAGAGGATTGACTGGAAAGAATCATTTTTATCACCCTTGCAATGATGCTCTATTATGAAAATAGCTTCAGGTTAAAAAAAAGTCAAAAAGAAACAAAACTGTTTCTCCTGTATCACATAAAGTAAAATCTCAGATCTAACAGTGGAAGAGAAAAGTAGAATGTTTTACAATGTTTGCAATTTGGTCCCCAAGTCATCACAAAGTTAATCCTCATTAGTTCTCTGTGTTCAGGTAATTAGAGTCAGTTCAACCATTCTGGTTGTGGCCAGCCAGGCTATCCTCCTTCATTAGCTAATGAGATGACTCACTTCTAACACAGAAGCCAGGAACTTAAATATTTCTCTGACCATCTGACTGCAATTATTGACACCAAGTGATGAGTGCATTCACAGAATAAAAGAAGGGAAAATCTAGAATTTTTCCACTTACATTGACAGTATGATTTTTTGGTTGAAGTAATCATATAATTACCTCAATTCTTCACATCATGAGTATGAAATATTACCTTGTAATTCTTATATTAACTTGTCTTAATGCTGAACTAACATTCAAATACTTCTTCAAGTGTAAGCTAGGCAGTATGACATTAGCAGGTTAAATTAAAATGCAATTAAAAATGTAATAATCTTCATTCTGATGGGAGCAGTGTAATGGAGATGGTACCATATGAGAACATTAATTTTTTAAAACAGCTTTGGAGAAAGAAAAATTCCTTGTTTTTTCCCCCAGTAATCCTACTGCATTAGCCTTTACCACATTGCTAAACATTGCTTTAGCTTTCCACTTTAATAGTGGCAAACTCTGAGGTCTGACATGAAATAGGCTATTTTATCTGAGATGGTTTAAGCTGGCCTAAGGAGTGACAGCAGAATACAGCAGGCAGTCAGTGCTAATGACAGCATACCATTTTTATAGACTAAAGGTCGAGCAATGAATTTCAATTATAGAGTGTCAGGATGCCCAAATGCAGGTACCCGATAACAAGTCAGAAGCTCACAGTTCCTGTAAGGCTCCTGTAGAATTTCAATAAAGCTCTTAGCCCTTAGCACAGCCTGTTTTTAATGTCTCATTTTTTTTCTTTGCCAAAAGCCAAGAGATGTAATCTTTTCTGAGCAACCCCATCTACAGCGCCCTTCAGCCATCATGTTGAAATAGCTAAATGAAGCATGCCTTTCTAACATATGGGCTGCTCCTGTGGCTCATCTCCCAATACATCTGGGACTGACAGAGAATAGACGTAGATTTCTACCTGTACTGTTCAGATGGAGTTTTCCAAAAAGATATTATTTGTTCAGCAATTGCAAATACTCCATGATGACCGAAGAAGGCCATTTTCCTGCCAAATATTTGAACAGGTTTGAGAAAAAAGTATAGTAGTAGGAGACCACATGACTTACTCCAAATAGAACCTGTGAAGATTTACACTCACAAAAGTAGTAACTCTCATTGATTCTATTAAGTTCACTGCCTATAATGTTCAGGAGAATGATAGGAAAGGCAAAAAGAGAGCAGAGTACTGCATCTTTTTTTATGTTGGAATGAATGATAACTAGTTTGAGTTCTCTAATGAATATATATGCATATATCATTAATACATATTAATTAACAATATTTTTAATGCATATATCATTGTACATTTAAATAAATGAGAATTGGGTTGAGTTCTCTCTTAAATATATATGGTAACATCATATATAAAAGATATAATTATATATTAGAAATATTTTATATGTTTATATATTTGTATATGTAGTGTCACTTCATGCCCCAAACACAGCTTCTACACTTTCTCCCCAAACTTGTGTTACTGACAGTGCTCTCAGTGAAGTTGTAGATTTTATTTTTTTACAGATGCTAAGCTCCAATGCATTTGTATTACTTATGTGCTATCCTTGTTTTCCCCTCTCCTATGGGTAACATAGACATCCCAGCAGAAAATTCTGTTGACTCTGGCTTTAAAATGTAACCTAAATGGAACAATTTACGCCACCTTTCCTTTCACCAGTATAATACCAGCTCCTGGCTGAGATGCAGGGATTTCTGCTACCCTTTCAACATTATTTCTTTCCAAACTATCAAAATGGGTGATTGCTTTCAAAATCTAAAAAAAAAACCATATCTTTTCTTAGATTAAATACCGCTATTGAGTTATAAGTATATTTTAGATAGGAAGACTTTGTCTCTTGTATGGCTAATGATCTTCCAATTCATGGGATTTCTATTAATCTTGTTAGCTATATCCTTTGCCATACAGAAGTTCTGCAGTTTAATGCAATAACATTTGTCCAACCTTTCTTTGATTTGTTGTGTTTCTGGGTCTTTATTAACAAAATTCAGCCTGCTAAGGAGCTATAGAGTTTCTTTTATTCCTTCCTGTAATGTTTCCACGGTGTCTGCTTTTACTTTGAGGTCTTGAATCCATTTGGAGTTGATTCTGGTGCAGAGTGATTTGTAAGGATTTAAATTCAGTTTTCTGCAGGTGTTTAACCAATTTTGCCAGCACCATTTACTGAAGAGGCTATCTTTCTTCTATTCTATTTTTTTTACCTATTATTGAAGATTAGGTGGTTACAGGTCTGCAGTTTTGTTTCTGGGTCTTCAGTTCTATTCAATTGGTCCTCAGGTCTGTTCTTGTGCCAGTACCAAACAATTTTATTTCCTATGACTTTGTTTTAAATCCCCCAAAAACAAATCCTCAAAGAAACAATCACCCAATTAATAAGTGGGCTAAAGATTTAAAGAGAGACTTCTCTGTAGAGGAAATAAGAATGGCCAATAGACATATGAAAAAATGTTTAACTTTTCTGACCCTAAAAGAAATGCAAGGCAAAACAACCTGGAGATTCCACCTCACCCCAGTTAGAATGGCTATAATAAAAAAAAATCTAATAACAACAGATGCTGGAGTGGATGTGGCCAAAAGGGAACCCTATTGCACTCTTGGTGGGAGTGTTAACTTGTTCAACTACTTTGGAAAGCACTATGGAGTCTCCTCAGAAGACTATACATAGAGCTTCCCTATAACCCAGAAATCCCACTTCTGGGCATTTACCCAAACGATCACAAACAAGGCCATACTAAAGCTACCAGCACAAATATTTTTATCACAGCATTATTCACCATAACTACATTATAGAACCAACCCAGATACCCCTCAGTAGATCAATAGATCAAGGAAATATGATATATATATCACAAATATATATACCTATATATACAATGTTATTCTATGCTTCATTAGAAAGAATGACACTGCCCCATTTGTTAGGAAATAGAAAAACTTGGAAAAAATCATATTAAGTGAAGTAAGCCAGATCCAAAGAAATATAGGTCCCATGGTTTCCCTAATTTGCAATAAATAGTATACATCTAAGATAACCTTATCAGATTAGCAGAAAAGCTCAAAAGCTATGTACGTATATATATAAGATGATGCTAAGCAAAATGAACCCCAAGATATAGACATAGGAGGTCTTTCTTTTTTTTAATGTACTATGTGATCTTTTTTCTATTGTATGTTCTTTACCCTATGGTATATCCCCTTTTGTAACTGTATTTGATTCTGGCACCCTGCATCTTGTGTATACATTTACTTAATTTGGGGAGGGGAAGAGAAATAACGAAATGCTGAAACAAGAATACAGGATGACCCATTGCAACAATGACACTCATAAGACTCTACATTGGAAATGAACTGTACAACTTCCGGGGGAGGAGGAGGGAGAGGGTAATAATAGTAGGAGAAAACTGAAGGAGAGGATAACAATGCTCAATAAGAAATGAACTCATTACCTTTCTCATGTAAATGTAACCCCTCTGTACAACATCTTTACAATAAAATAAATTTAAAAATATTGTTATTTCTGGGTGCTGGTTG
Organism: Dipodomys spectabilis; assembly: GCF_019054845.1. NCBI lineage: Eukaryota > Metazoa > Chordata > Mammalia > Rodentia > Heteromyidae > Dipodomys > Dipodomys spectabilis. Next base: position 11,720,336 of record NW_024870950.1, read on the forward strand.
CTCATGCCTGTTATCCTAGCTACTCGGGAGGCTGAGATCTGAGGATTAGAGTTCAAAGCTAGCCTGGGCAGGAAAGTCCATGAGATTCTTTTCTCTAATTAACCACCAGAAAACCAGAAGTGGCACTGTGGGCAACAAAAAAAATATCTTTGTTTGTACTTATAACAAAAGTAAGTAAAAACAAAAACAAAACTTTTCTTAATAGTGATGCTGATCAAGATGCATTGTATATACAAACTGACATGTTGAGTTGAAATCTTTTTGTGCAAATATTTAAGGGTAATAATTTTTTTAAAAAAATATTAATCAGGAGAAAAAACAAGATGAAGAGTTACTATAATCTGTTTTTTGTTTTGTTTTGTTCTTGTGCTTTTTGGGGGCTTGAACTCAGAGTTTCTATGCTGTATCTAAGATATTTTCCTCAAGACTAAATGCTCTACCACTTGAGCGACAGCTCCAGCTTTTTGGTGGTTACTTTGAGATAAGAGTCCCATGGACTTTCATACTTGGACTTCTCACTGTGATCCTCAGATATCAGCCTCCTGAGAAGCTAGGATAATAGGTGTGAGTCACACTTAATTTTTCTCTAGCCTTAGCTTCCCACTAATCATATCCCAAATGCTAACATCTTGGCTGTCTCTCCCATCATCTGTAACAATTACTTCCATTTAACAGATGTTCACATCATTTTAAATTAATTCATTTCCTTTAAATACTCCCTCAAGTTCAAGGGTCACCACTTTCTTCACAAGGTCTACTGCCTACCCTAATAAAAATGGCAACATGTTCCTACTCTCAACCCTCCACTCAGGTCTTATACTTTGCATGTGAGATCCATGATAGTGAAAAAGCAATCCCACTGGGGAACTGTAATAACTTCCATGTCTCTTTTCCAACTATTGCCAAAAGAGAAAAAAATGTATGTATATATATATATATATATATATATATATATATTTATTTATTTATTTATTTATATAGAGATTTATATTCTGCAGAATATAATTGATTTGGTATTGATTGCTATATGTCCTCTTCATTTCACTTAACAGACTGGTTTCTGCCAATATGCTAACCATGTAGTAATTTGCGGAGTTGTTGTAGGGCTTCAACTCAGCCTCTGGGTGCTGTCCCTGAGCTCTTTGGCTTAAGGCTAACACTCTAGCACTTTGATCTACAGTGCCACTTCTGGTGTTTGAGTGTTTAATTGGAGATAAGAGTCTTACAAGGACTTTTCTGCCCCATTGACTTTGAATCATGATCCTCAGATCTCAGCCTCCTGAGTAGCAAGTGCAAGCCACTGGAACCAGCTGTACTTGTGTTTTTACACTAATATATATCATTGCCAATTATAACGGATTTTATTTTCTTGTGTTGGGAATAAACCCAAGACTTTGAGCATAACAGTGAGTTTTAATGAGAATTTAATTTAACATAGCTTTTGTGAACTAAAGTATATGCCACAAGAATTAAGTACAGAGCTGAACAATTTAAAAGCTGAAAATTCCAAAGCATTTAATATTTTTGGGATAGAACTTGTCACTTAATTTTGTGAATGGCCAAATACAAATGACATTCACCATCAGCAGCTGACATTGTGCAGAAATGAAATAATCATTTGAGAATATTTTACCCAAAGTAATTATTAAGAAGTAGCTCTTACTTTGCCCCCAGTTTCTGCCTGAGTTGGCTATTCATATTTTCCTTTGCAACTTGTCTTGCTTTATGTCTTATGGAAACTGGTATTTTGCTCTTTCATCTCTATAATTTCTGTCTAGATTGCATGTTCTACTAAATGCCTCTTGCAAATTATGTGTGCATGTCTATTTTGAGCCTTTCAATGCATTCACTATTAAATAATTTCAAAGGGACCATAAGTAACTCTATTTTTCCACAATGTTCATTTCTATATATTCTTAGGTAGAATATTTCCTAGGCTTAACATATTTTTAACAAATAATCTTAGGCATAAAATATATTTGAGTGTTTAATTTTAATGTGATATAATATCTTTATCTCCCTAAAGAAAAAAATAGGAAACTTGGATAAGAGTTTTATTATAAAGACTTACTATTTCTTCCAAAATTTAACATATAAACTGATAGATATGATTGCTGTGGCGACTACTAAATATCTCATGTTGGATTTTGAGATTTGATTTCTTGTCCAAAATTTAGTCAAAAATATTGTATACTAGCAGATATTCTAAACAATTTTCTGACTATATAAAACTAAAGACAAAAACTACACATTAATAAAAGGTAAAAATTAACTCAACTTTATATATGTTACAAAGATTTTAATCTGTAAATTTTATTTCCTTAATGTTTTCTCTACTCTATTCTAATAGCTCAACAGAAGTGTAGAATTTTTAATTCTACTTTGGTTTGGCTGTTTCTTTTATGAAATAAGAAAGTTCCTGGTTTTTTTTTTAACATATCACTAAAATAACTACTTTTAATTTGAAAGGTTAGTTTTTGAGTTAATCCAGTCTGACTTTGAATTCACTGTTCCCTTTTTCAGAGACTCCAGATTTCTGGGACTACAAGTATCCACCACCATTCCAGATGTATTATTTAAATTAATTAAAAATTAGTCAAAAAACTAAAAAAGGAATCTCACAATAGCTAATAAGAGATTGCTATGGCATTTCTGTCTGCTGGTTTTTCTGGAATATGTTTTGATTTCAATTCTTTGGTGGATGGTATTGTACATATATTTCTCCTTGTATTTCTTTTGAGAATTAAGATTAGTCAATTTATTACTTTTCTACAGAGGAATATAAAAGTTTGATATTCTCTAAATTATTCTATTGAAATACAATACTGATTTCTGGAATTAAACAACCAAGAAACTTAAGTGAGAGATACCAGCCACTAGAAATAAGCCTTGTTAACGAAACCAATTCAATAGCTTAACAATGATCTTTTATTATGAGTTGTATAGTAATTTCTGGATGGGATGATTAGATGGCATGGGATATTGTGAATAGAAATAAATATGCTGTTCTTTATGATGATGATGATGATGATATATATATATATATATATATATATATATATATATATATATATATACACACATCCCACATTTTCTTGATCCATTCATCTACTGAGGGGCATCTGGGTTGGTTCCATATCTTAACTGTGGTAAATAAACATAGTTGTGCTTTAGTATGGTAGCTTTAGTATGGTCTTGTTTGTAGTCATTTGAATACATGCCCAGAAGTGGGATTGCTGGGTCATAGGAGAGCTCTATGTATAGTCTTTTGAGGAACCTCCATACTACTTTTCAGAATGGTTGAACAAGTTTACACACCCACTAACAGTGTAGTAATGTTCCCTTTTGGCCACATCCCTTCCAGTATCTATTGTTATTAGATTTTTTTTTATTATAGCCATTCTAACTGGGGTGAGATGGAATCTCAATGTTGTTTTGATTTGCATTTCTTTTATGGCTAGAGAAGTTGAACATTTCTTCATGTGTCTATTGGCCATTCTTATTTCCTCTTCAGAGAAGTCTCTTTTTAAGTCTTTAGCCAATTATTGATGGGTTAGTTGTTTCTTTGAGGATTTGTTTTTGGGTAACTTAATTTTTTGAGTTCTAAGTATATTTTAGATATGAGACCCTTGTCCGTTGTATGGCTAATGAAGATCTTCTCACAATCTGTGGGCTTTCTATTGATCTTTATTGCTATGCAGAAGCTCTGCAGTTCAATGAAATCCCATTTGCCCAAACTTTCTTTGAATTGTTGTGTTTCTGGGTCTTTATTAAGAAAATTCTGGTCTGTGCCAAGGAGCCCTAGAGTTTCTTCTATTCCTTCTTGTAATGTTTCAGGGTGTATGCTTTTAATTCCAGGTCTTGAATCCATTTGGAGTTGATTCTGGTGCAGGGTGATGTGTAAGGATCTAACTTTAGTTTTCTACAGGTGTTTAACCAATTTTGCCAGCACAATTTACTGAAGAGGCTGTCTTCCTTCCATTCTATTTTTTTGGCTCTCATCAAAAATGAGGTGCTATAAGTCTGTGCTTTCACATTTGTTTTGAAATGGAAAGATTTGGAAAAAATCATATTAAGTGACGTAAGACAGATCCAAAGAAATATAGGTTCCATGGTTTCCCTTATTTGCAATAGCTAGCATGTGTCTAGGACACAGATGAACAGAAAATCTCAAAAGCTATGTACGTATGACCATATAAGATGAGGCTAAGTGAGATGAAACCCACGATATGGACACAAGAGGCTTTTCTTTGCTGTTATTGTTTTACTATACTATGTGATTTTTTGTTTCTTTTGTATGTTCTTCCTCTTATGGTATATCCCTGTTGTCACTGTATTTGATTTTGGCACCCTGCATCTTGTATATGCATTTACCTAATTTGGGGAGTGGAAAGGGAATAACAAAATGCTGAAACAGGACACAGGATGACCCATTGCAACAATGATACAAGACACGATATTGGAAATAACCTTTACAACTTCGGGGAAGGGGGGGAAGGAATGGGAGAGGTGGGGGAGGGAAGGGATAGTAGGAGAAAAACAAAGGAGGGGCTAACAATGCTCTACAAGAAATGTCCTCATTACCTTCCTCATGTAACTGTAGCTTCTCTGTACAGCATCTTCACAATAAAATAAAATTTTAAAAACTCATTACTGCTGGTGCTAGTGGCTCACGCCTGTAATCCTAGCTACACAGGAGGCTGAGATCTGAGGATCACTGTTCAAAGCCAGGCCATTTAGGGTAGTCTAATGAGACTCTTTTCTCCAATTAACCATCAGAAAAACAGAAGTGGTGCTATGGCTCAAGTGGTAGAGTGCTTACCTTGAGATGAAGAGCTTAGGCACAGTACCCAGGCCCAGTGTTCAAGCCCCAAGACTGACCAAAAAAAAAAAAAAAAGAAAGAATGAATGAATGAATGAAAGAAATTTAAACCATAAAATCACATACTAAAACTAAAAATTACCCTTACAAAATTCTACAATGATTTTCTACTCAATTGAGAAAAAAAGATGAAGTTTAAGTAAAAAGGATCTTATAAACCATAATGACCTTCTGCTTATATTATTTCAGGTAACAACTCTCCTCCAAAATTAGGCGGGAAATGAATCGATTTCATTGAAGATTCAGTGATTATTTATTATCCAAGAATAGGTAGCTCCAAATAAGACATTTTGGAATGAAGTGTATGGAAACTATTTGAAATTGATTTCTTTTCAAATTCTCTTGCAATATTTACTCTAATATTCAAAGTGTGAAGTACAATCAGAAAATAGGACTGAACTTTCCTCCCTAAATCCCAAGAGGTAATAGAGTAGTGTATAAATACAGGTATATACATACCTGTATTCTTTCTCATTCAATCAGAATAACAAAAATGACAAAATCAAACAAACAATCTGAGAAATAAAGGCAAAGGGAATTTGTTGCTCAGAGGATGACTAAACTTTTTTAACAAGAGTACTGAGAACCTAGGATTAATATAGAAATATGTCTTGTCATTTTTAGAAGAATACAAGAAAGGACCATCATGAAATTATTATACAATAATAAAGAAATAATGGTCCAGCAGCCATAAAGGCAACAGAACTTCTGGAATAGGACAAAGGAGAATTAATGATGCCTGACTCATCTCTTCTGACTTTTCCCTGTAATATTCATGGACTACAACTGAACAAACACATAGATGAACTAGCATTGGAAGTTAGAATATTTCCAGCCACTAAAATGGTTTTTTACACAGCACATTGTGAAGATACAATAGTAGATCCAGGGAGAAAAAATGATAAAGACATTAGTATTATGTGTGTGCTTGAATCTAGGTACTTAATTTAAGTTCTTTTTAGGGGAAGGTTCATTCATATTTTCATTTTTATAGTGTAAGAAGAGAAAAATAATTTTATAGAAAGATATAGAGAAATATATATATAATCTTTTTAAAGTAAGTTTTTTATTGTGAAAATACTAGAGGGGTTACAGTTACATGAGCAAGGTAATGAGTACAATTATTATCCAGCATTGTTGGCTCCTCCTTTGTTTTTCTCCTACCATCCCATCCCTCCCATCTCCTATCTCCTCAACTATACCCCTCAGCCTTCTCTCCCCGCTTACTCCCTCCTAAATTGCAAAGTTTTTTTTTTTTGACATAGAGTCTTATACATCTCATTGTTGCAATAGGTCAATCTGTATCCTTATTTAAACATTTTGTTTTTTCCCTTCCTCTCCCCAAATTATACCAACATCAAATACAGTGAAAACAGAGGCAGAATCAACTTCAAATGGATCAAAGGCCTTGGAGTCAAAGCAAACACCCTGAAAATATTGCAGGACAGAATAGGAGAAACCTTAAGTCTCCTTGGCACAGGCCAAAATTTTCTTAATAGAGACCCAGAAACACAACAAATCAAAGAAAGGTTAATTAAAGTTCTAATTTGAAACTATGACCCAGTTTGCAAAATTTACTCTCTGGGACAAACAAGCCAATTTTACATTCACATCCTGGTTGTTTTCTAAAAGGTGAAAGAAAAGGTTGAAGTCTCAAAAAGAATCACCAGAGAATGCTACACTCTGTGTGGTGTAAGTTTTGGGACACTAGACAAAATAAAAACATTGTCAGATGTTGGTAGCTAACACTTGTAATCCAACCTATTTAAGAAGTTGATGTTTGAGGATGATGGTTTGAAACAAGCCCAGGCAGAAAAAAATTTTTTTATGAGATTCCTCAATGAAGTAGAGAAAGCAATGCAAACACATATACCGAACAAGAAAAGACCCCAAATACCGAAAAACAATCCTTAGCAGGAAGAACTGTGCTGGAGGAATCTCAGTACCAAACTTCAAACTCTTAGAAAGCTGTAGTAATAATAACAGCTTGGCACTGAGGACCAATAGAATAGAATAGGAAACCCAGAAATGAACTCACAGACCTATAACTACCTAATATCTGATATGGGAGTGAAAATCATAGGTTGAAAGAAAGACAGCCTCTTCAACAAACACTGCTGGCAAAAATGGCTATGCACATGCAGAAAACTGAAGCTAGACCCTCATATATCACCCTACAGCAGAATCAGTTCGAAATGGATCAAAGACCTCAATGTAAGGCCAGATACCATGAAAATATTACAGGAAGAGGTAAAGGAAACACTAGGGCTCCAAGGCATGGGTCCAAACTTCCTAACTAAACATCCAGAATCATAACAAATCAAAGTAATACTGGACAATGGGATTGCATCAAACTTAAAAGTTTCTGCATGGCATAGGACATAGCTAACATATAGAAGATTTTTTAAATCAGCTATATATCAGACAAAGGCCTAATATCCAAAATATACTTAGCACTCAAAAAATTAACCTCCCTTAAAAAATAATCCCTCAAAGAAACAATTCAATTAACAAATAAGATAAAGACTTGGAAAGTGACTTGAGAGGAAGAATTAAGGATGACCAAGCCGGATGCTGATGGCTCACACCTGTAGTCCTGGCTACTCAGGAGGCTGAGATCTGAGGATCATGGTTCAAAACCAGCCACGCAGGAAAGTCTGTGAGACTCTTATCTCCAATAAACCATCAGAAAACCAGAAGTGGTGCTGTGGCTCCAGTGGTAGAGGACTGGCCTTGAGCTAAAGAGCTTAGGGACAGCACCCAGGCCCAAAGTTCAAGCCCCACAACCGACAAAAACAAAAAGAAAAAAAAGAAAAAAAAAAGAATGACCAACATTCAACATCCACTGGCCATAAAGGAAAGACAATTCAAAACCATTTTGAAATTCCATCTCACTCCAGTTAGAATGGCCATTATCAAGAAAACTAAGAATGAAAGATCCTTTCAAGGATGTGGCCAAAGGAAACACTGCTACACTGTTGGGAATGTAAACTTGTTCAACCACTCTGCAATGCACTATGGAAGTTCTGCAAAAGAGTAAACTGAGCTTCCCTATAACCCAGCAATCGCACTACTGTGCATTTACCCAGATGACTATAAACAAGGCTACACCAGCATGAACATGTTCATTGCAGCATTACTTATGATAGCTAAGATAAGGAATCAACCCAGGTGCCCCTCAGTAGATGAATGGATCAAGAAAATACACAGCAAAATTCTATGTTTCCATCAGAAAGGATGATATAATACCATTTATAAAGAAAGTCTTGGAAAAAATTTATTCAGTGAACTAGGCCAGACACAGAGAAATATAGGTTACATGATTTCCCTCATTTGTGGTAGCTAGAATGTGCCAATAAAACTGCACATAAACACATTGGATGGCTAAAAACACACTGGAATAAATTATAAAAAGTCTCTAGGCATTCTCTAGGTCTCCAAGATATTCTTAGGAAAGGAACAAAAAGTTGCAAAATAGGATTTAGCAAAATGAACTCTAGGAAATGGAAACAAGAGTTTTTTTCTTTGTTGCTGTGTGCTTTTCTTTCTTCCTTTTTTTTTTTTTTGGTGAAAACACCTTACAGAGGGGTTACAATTACATGGGCAAGGTAATGAGTGCATTTCTTATCAAGTTTTGTAGCCTCCTCCTTTGTTTCCCCTTCCCATCCCTTCCCATCTCCAACTGTCCTCTGACCCCATCCTTATCACCCTCCCTCCTCCCCTCACCCCCCATGCCAAAGTTGTAAAGTTCATTTTCGACATAACATCTTGTATATCTCATTAGTATAATGGGTCCACCTGTATCCCTATTTAAACAATTTGTTTTTTCCCTTCCCCTCCACAAATTATACCAACATCAAATTCAGTGAAAACAGAGGTTATACTTTGGAAAGACTTGGAAAAATTATATTAATTAAAGTAAGCCAGGCCAAAGAAACATAGGTCCCATGGTCTACCTTATTTGCAATAATTAGTATATGCGTGAGACAAGCAGAAATGGTCAGATAAGTGGATGTTAAGTGAAATGAACCCCAAGTTAAGGACTCAAATGTTTTTACTTCCTTGCTATTGTGGCTAACAATAGCAATTGCTTTGTATGTCCCTCCCCCATGGTATAACCCCTGTTTTCTTTTCTTTTTATCTTAGTTGTTGATCTGACCTTGGGAGGGTAAGTACGGGCACAGAAATGTTGGGACAAGTGCAAAAAATGCAGCAGTGATACTCACTAGCCAATAAGTTGAAAATGAAGTATACAACTTGTGGATGGAGACAGGAGGGGAAAACAGTGGGAGAGCAAGGGAAGGTATAATATTGTTTGAAAAGAAATGACATCATCTTTATGATAACAATGAAAATGCATAAGAAAAAAACCCATGAGATTCTTATCTTCAATTAGCTAGTGAAAAGCCAGAAGTGGAGCTGTAGCTCATGTGGTAAAGTGCCAATCTTGAGCAAAAAAGGAAAGCTAAGAGACAGCACCCGTGCCCTGAATTAAAGCCCCTGAACCAGCAAAAGTGAGGGAGGTGGGTAGGAGGAGAAAATCTAGGTAAATCCACACTGCTTATTGTATTAAAGCAAGAGTTGTTCTTGACCCAGTATCTATCTATCTGTCTATCTATCTATCTATCTATCTATCTATCTATCTATCTATCTATCTATCTATCAATCTATTATTCTGGTGTAACCCAAAAGAAAGACAAGGCACCAATGCTTTCTGCTGGTTGGTACCATACAGGTTCCATACAGAACATATCCACTCGATAAAGGACAAGTAAGAAAGGAAGACTGACATCAGGTTCATTAAAGCATCAAATTTAAAACAAGCTTCTGCTGTGTCAATGAAAGAGGGCTTTAAAAATCACAAAAGGAGTACCTTCGAAGAAAATCTATCATATAAACCACCATAAATTGTGGAAAGTAAATTATTACCATAAAGCATGCAAATAATATTTTAATGTTGAAATATTAGTATGTACTAGAGACTGCTGGAGCATAAATGCCTCGACTTTATCTGGAAAGGGCAATGAAACCAATGAAATATAAATTTCCTGTAAATAATTTACTTTCAGTAGAACCCCCTCTAATTCTTAGAACATCATTTCACTAAAATGCTGCCACCTGAAAGTAGACCTATGGTATGTAAAAATGTCATTCATTTAATGCATGCTGATTGACGGTGGTTGCCTGTTTAATCAGCAATGAATAGAATGCTGTACCTATGAGAAAGAGCTTGCATGGCCCTACATCTTAGGGCTAGAAATATGGGTCTCTATTCTCACCTTGCCACTATGGCGGTGAAAAAGGTATTTGACCTTTTTATAAAAGCTTTAGTGACTCATTCTTAAAAGAGAAATAAAAGATATTTTTTACAATTATTCTTTACTTTTGAATATGTACCTAAGTATGTCTGTATGTTGTCTGCATGCACAATGATACATGATTATATTTAATTATTTTATATTTATGTTAAAATTATGTTTATCATTATATTATTACCTGCAAAATAAACACATCAATCTTCTATGTTTGTATGTATGGATTTTCTGGTTATGTGTGTATAATAAATATTTGTGTATTGTATGCACACATATATACATATATTGAAAGAGTTAAGTTAGAATTGTATTCAGTATGAAGTCTATGTCATGGAAGAATATAAGAAAAAATCATTATCATAAAATACTTTAGGAGCTTATAGAAGCGTTTGGATTCTTAATTACCTATTTTAATATAAGAATTCAGATTTTATTTTTTAATTTTTAATTTTTATTATTTTTTTGCCAGTCGTGAGGCCTGAACTCTGGGCCTACACGCTGTCCCCAAGCTCTTCAGCTCAAGGCTAGCACTCTACCACTTAAGCCACAGCACCACTTCCGGCTTTTTCTGCTTATGTGGTGTTGAGGAATCAAACCCAGGGCCTCATGCATGCAAGACAAGCCTCTACCACTAAGCACCTTCCCAGCCCAAGAATTCAGATTTTAATGAGTTCACATATCACAGGGTATCATTTTGTGGGGAAATGTGAAATAACTTGACAAAAACCAACATTTTGTAACAGTTCTGTTTGCTTAGATGTTATAAAAAGGAGTTACAAAAACAGTATTACGATTGGGTGTGGGCAGTTGGGTGGAAGGACACATACCTGTAATTATCAGCACTTCCTGGGAAGGCATAAGAATGAAAATTGTAAACTGGAAGCTAGCCTACCTAGGCTACCCAGAAAGTTCCAGGACAGCCTGAATTCGTACCAAGACCTTGTTTCAAAGAACAAAGACAAAGACATAAACAGAAAGAGAGGATCTGATCAACTCATTAGGACTCCTAAGACCATTAGGAGAAAAGGGGCCAACTTAAGTCTAGTGTGGGACTTTTGTGGAAGTTCTTAATGATATTATGTTCCTTTGTAAGCTGCTTGAGATTGCTCATTTTGTTCAGAGGAGGAGGGTGGTTTAAGAACTTAATGAGTCAAGTATCAGTGCTACAGTTTATCATACACTAGTCAGATTGATCTTACCTGCATAGGAAAGCATGCCAAATTTAAAAGATAAGCTTAACATTTCTCCTAAATCTTGATACTTTTTTGAAAGTTTGCTGAGTAATATTCTCTCATTTACTAAGCGAAATCTCTCTTACAAGTTATTTAAAATCTCTGTAAAACATTATCAGATCATTTTTTTAAGCAGCAAGTACTTAATACTTTTAATTCATTCAATGTGACTAAAATATGTTCTCTGGCATCCATGAAGCTGCTAAGTTAAGCTGGTTGTATTTTATCCCTAAGAGCCTTATAGATCTGGATTTCTGAGTTTCTCTGCCATTTTAAGAATAATTAGGGGTTTTAATCAGTTGAGTACCAGTTTGTTAGTACTATATCAAGTTGTCAAATTGACATGACATCATTTATTCTGCCTGGGAGCAAATCCAGGCTGAAGTTTAAAAAGATATGCTTCATATTTTACCTTCTTCACAGAATTTAGAGTTGGCACTTTTTTTTAGTTGAACTCAAATTATGGATTTACTAGTCTTCCTCATAAAGCTTGTGTTTGAGCAGGTAATAAACAGGTACTTTAGGACCCTCAAAAAAAAAGTAGCTCAATCACAAATAATGAGAGCCTGGAAAGGTATGAAGAGGGGAAACACTGAGTTGATCATTTCTCCATGGGAAGCTTTTTTGAAAACTCCTCTGGTACATCTTCTTTTGTTGTGAACTTTACGTTTCTGTTTCCTGCATTGCAGTATGGTTTTAATCCAATGATTGCTCTTCAAATCTGATTGTTTCATTTTCTTCCTTACTTCCTGTTCCTAAAGAGAAATTGTAAAACAAGATTATGCGTCCATATCATTTAGGTCTAATAGCAGATATTTCAGACTCTGGAACCATTGTAGAAGCTTGGTATAGAACTTTGGGGAATCAGTGAGCAGTAAAAAAAAATGCCCTGATCTGTCTCCAACAGATCAGAGAAGACATCCTGATATAGGTTACTAAAGAATGCTGAAAGAGTGTGCTGAGATCACAAAAAGAAATGAATTAGGAGGAAACTCAGGATTTACTAGCCTCCATCCGTTCCCTAAGCTAACAAATCTGTGTTTCAGTCTATCATTTTTCTTTCCTCCATCTATTCTCCCTCATTTGATGTTCACTCCTGCTTGATTCATCAGACATTTGGACAAGGCTGATATCTAGTATCAGAACTATATTGGATATGGAGAGTGATGATAAGTATGTTGTTTTAAATAGGCTTGGTGGACACGGGTATGAGAATCGATTTCTCTGTAATTACATGATAAGTTCAATAGCAGAATGACTTTCACATTCTTGCCTTGCAATTTGTGTGCAGTTTTACTAACACCATCCATGCAAGACTTAATTTTTTGAGACACGACAACCACATACATCATCTACATCATAAGGGTATGTATTACAACCTCTTCAGTCTGCCTAATTACCGATCTATGATTCTCCATGTTTGTCCTAAAAAACAAAAGCTGTTTTTTGGCACTATCAGGTCAGGAAGCTGGATTTTTAAAAAGGACACTAACTCTGCTCCTCTTGAGTTTTAATGTTCCAGTTTACCTTTCTTATCATTCTTCAATGAGCAAAGTACTTACCACTTAGGCCTGGTGTGTTTCTTATTTCTAAGGACTTATGAGGTAATGTCAATAAATTATTAATATGTGACATGGAATTGATGACATAGGGCATTCAGAATCTGGAAAATTTAATTGTTCCCTGTATTTCCGTGCTTGGACAGACCAGAGCAGTCGCTTTATCTATGAATTGATGTAGGCCAATGCTTTCCCTGTCTCTCCCCTGGATGTTGATGGAGAAAGGCTTGCGAACCCAAGGTCCTACATCTGCTCATCAGCATCTCACAGGGAAATTGTTAACACACAAATTCATAAAGTATCTATATTAAATGAATAAGGGAAGAAAGGTTTCCCAAAGTATAAAACACGTAATGGATTATTATTAGTTCATTTAACTGGAACTTGTGCCTGTATGGGTATACTTGAAAGAGCTGAGGGAAAATGGCTTCTTCCACCTTCTTTTTCAGAATGTTTAAATGGTTGCTAAATCAGTTCAAGGGTAAGAATGACAATATATACTGAGGACTGACGCTCTGGGACCTGACGTTCCTGCACAGAGGTTCACACAGCAGCCAGGGGCATGGTACCTTCATGAATCAAAATAATGGAACAATGCTGACCATAATGAAGATGAATAGTGTGACTTCAGGCATTGATAGACTTGTATTTTCCACCAAGGAAGTGTAGGTGCTTCAAAGTGTAGGCTAGTGCAGACTGGAAAATTGTTAATTAACATATCCAAATAGACAGGAAAGAACTGCATATACTTATTCAGTTAAATAAAAGTTTTCAAGTATTTTCCAAAGGAGTGGTAAACAACACTATCGCTGTTGGTGCTATCAGTAACTAACAATGCAGTAAAAGTTGATGGTCTCATTGCATTTTCAATTTGAAATGAAATTTATCCTAAAATAGACAACTGTTTTTCAGTATTAAATAGTGGAAACTAAAAAAATATGGTTATCTTAAAGATGATAATCTAAAAACAATACTCTCAAAAATTTTCATTGTAAAAATAGCCTATATTCAAAAAGAAATCTGATGCAAGACTATGCTGTTGAATGGCATCTTTTAGAACAAAATGACTTGGGTTGAGAGAATCCATTTTTTTTCCTTTTTCAACGTAACTTAAGATTCTTCACATGCCACTATCAGCTTGTCTCTTCAGCTAAATTATTTGAGCTAAAGCTTTTGAGAGTGTAGGAACATTTTACACCTCCGTATGTTGCACTTGTATGTCCCCAGTGACTAGAACATATTTGGATCATCATATGATGACTAAATGAGTGACTCGTATAACAACTTCATCATTCTCTATACTTGGAATATTCAGTGTTTTTTATTTCTTGATCAGAGTACCCTAACATAAACTTAAGTGCCTCAACTCAAGCCTTTCTGTCTCTGTGGAAACCTCATAATAGTCCTTGAAGAAGGCCTTGGGCAGTAAGAACTAGAACTAATCGTGATGACTTAGCAGCTGGTCTAAGAAAGAGTCACGTCTAAAGGTCAGGAGATATGCTTTCCCTCTATTTAGAAGTCAGTAGCTATACTGGCTTCTAAATAATTTACAAAGGACTTATTGTAATACATATTTACTCTATTTTAAAGAGTAATATATTCTGAATTTCTAAAATATAAAAAAATGGAAAAAGGAACAATTAAAATGTGAAAGTACTTTATTTTTCACCACTCCTAACAAACCACTACCACTGTTTTGATATATCCTTTCCACTTCAATATACATGTGGAAGGGGAGATTGAATAGAAGTTGGGATGGGTCCATGCTTAAGTGTTTTCTGCTTTTCTACAAACTATTCATTTAAGAATATATCATACATTTTCCTGTCATTACAAAATTGTGGAAATATTTCAGTGTCTACATATCATAGAACGGTGTGCATATACCTGTATTTTTCCATTTTTTTGGACTCCTTGTACATTTTTACTTGCACACCTAATTGTGGAAAACATTTCTAATTTTTCTACAAACTGAGATTACTAAGGTATGGACAAGCAAACATTGATTCCCAATAATGGATGTAAATCAAGAAGATAGAAAGAGTAACTGAAGCCAGGTATCTGTAGCTCATGCCTGTAATACTAGCTACGTGGGAGGCTGTGATCTGATGATCACAGTTCAAAGCTAGCCCAACCAGAAAAGTCCATGGGACTCTTCTCTCTAATTAACTACAAAAAGCCTGAAGAGGAGCTATGGCTCATGTGGTAAAGTGCTAGCTTTGAGCACAAAAAGCTCAGGGACAGTGCACAGGCTCTGAGTTCAAGTCCCAAGATTGCCAAGATTGGTACCTCCCCCCCCCCAAAAAAAAGAAGAAAAAAGAAAAAGGAAAAACGAAAAGTAACCCAATCCTATTGCTGCTTTGATATGCCTTAATATATCTGATTTATCTTATAACTACAGTCACTTTGTTAGAAAAAGAAATAACCAAAGTTCTTCTAAGATACCCTCTTTAAGCACTTAGTTTCTCAAGCTACAACCTTCTGAATGCTTTCCAAATAACACTATAGCAACCACAACAAACTTTAAAAAAAAAACAACCACAAAACTTAAGAAAGTCAAGTCATGTCTGGGTTAAAAAATCTTTATCTGCTGCTCAATAAGACCCAAAGAAACACTGGCCCTATGGTTTCCCTTATCTGCTATAACGAGTATATGTCTAGGACTAGCAGAAGAGGTCAAAAGCTATGTATATATGACCATATATGCTGATGCTAAGTGAAATGAACCCCAAGGTAGGGACACAAGAGGTTTTATCTTTCTTGCTGTTGTTTTTAATGCACATATAACATTCTATGTGATTTTTTTTGTTCCTTTATATGTTTTTCCCCCATGGTATAACCCCTGTTGTTACTATATTTGATTCTGGTGTCCTATATCTTATATATACATTTTTCTAATTTGGGGAGGGGAAAGGAAATAACAAAATCTGAATTAAGGATACAGGATGACCCACTGTAACAATGAGATGTACAAGATACTATGTTGAAAATGAACTTTACAACTTTAAGGGGGAGGGGAGAGGGAGGAGTAGAAGAGGTGGGGAGGGAAGGGATGGTAGGGGAAATACAAATGACAGGGTAACAATGCTCAATAGGAAATGGACCCATTACCTTGCTCATATAACTGTAACCCCTCCGTACAATATCTTTACAATAAAATATATTTAGAAAACTTCTAAGTAAAAACTATACTCGTGTGCCTTTGAAAGCTCTGAACTCAGATCCTATTCAAGCTTTCTAGCATCATCACACAGCCATCTTCCTCTGCAACTCTGTGCAGTTGACTGACAATTTCTAAAAGGCCAGTTGGCTTTCTATGAGTGTGAATCAGCTTTCTGCTACTTTAACAGATGTTTGCTATAACCAACTTATAAGGGTTTGTTTTGGCCATGGTTTTTACAGGTTTTGGTCTATGACTGACTGGTTTTTTCTATGGACCCATGGAGGCATATCCCAGTAGTTGCATGGGATGAAGCAGAGTTCATGCCTCGTGACCAGGAGTCCAGAATAGAAGTGATCATATTGGCCTAAAACTATGTGTATTTGATCTCAAAGTAGATGCTCCTTTCAATGCAAACCATTGCATGCGCCCTAACAAACAGTAACATTTTCTCACTGAGTTGTTATGAGATGTGAATGTGATTATCTATATAACCACAATGGTGACTGTTTATTAAGAGATAATTGATTCATATTCAATAAGCAACAATAAACATACACACAACAGAACTGTGTGTGTGTGAAATCAAGATAAATTATCGTAGCATGCAGCCTGCACTCCTAGGTTTTGTTTATCATAGAGACTGTTTGTAAAGAGATCAACTCATTCTCCTGTAATGCTCATAAAGACTAATTTGCATCTTCGTAGAAGAACTCTGAGCTTGATGAATGAATCACAGAATACGTACAGAAGAATTGTTACCACAAAATCCTTTCATATCTCTGACATTGTTTTACACAACTAGTAATTAAGATCTACTAGCTGTTGAGAAGCAATAACCTTGAAATACATTTTTGGCTGTGTGTATCACAAAAAACATTTTATTATTGTTCATATAAACATGCATGAGCTTAGAAGTACCGGTTATTAAATGAATAAATAATGTGGCAAGTGCAGAGAAAATAGCAATTTGAATAAAAAACAAGAGTTGTTGGGAGTATTTCTATGACTTATTGATCATGATTAACTGTTTAAATTAGATACTGGAATATTCAAAACCATCGTACAAACTCTAGTTGACAATATTAGCTCTATGGACTTAATATACTATACATTTTCAATGTAAGCCAATTTGTCTAATAAGGTGATGAAAAAATTCTATTCAATGAGGCAGCTTTATAAAGACTGTAATTTAAGGACATTATAGCATTAAGCAGTCATTTCATGCTGTTTCTTGGTTGCATGTTGAGCAATGTACACACAAACTTCAACTCTGATACTTCAGAATAATTCTAAAAAAGTTAAAATCAAATGGGAGCTTCTTTCTTCTGAATAGAATTGTCCCCAGGTACAAAATTCAGAACAAAACAAATGTCTAATTTGCATCTCTCATAATCAGACATGCCTTCAAAAGTGCAATTAACCTGATGTTGAATTCAGTCTGAATGGTTATGAGATTGTTAATGTGGTGAAGCTGAGATTTTTTTTATTTCTTTTGTTAGTATGGAAAAAATCTAGTTATATTGCTTCAGATCTTTTTTTTTTTCAATTCCAATTTATACCTGAGACCAAGTAGTTTAAGACTTGGGTTCCTGAATTCAGGTTATTGTTCAGTGTTTGTCATCTGTCTAATAATATAACAAATGTCTGATGCTATCAACTCATATAAAGAGAAAGAGGTAAACTATGGGACAGTGTCCTTCTTTCTGATGGAAGCATAGAATTCATAGACAGACAGACAGACAGACAGACAGACAAAAAGACAGACAGACAGACAGACAGATAGATAGATAGATAGATAGATAGATAGATAGATAGATAGATAGATAGATAGATAGATAGATAAAGAAAATGTGGTAGGATCTGGGTTGGTTCCATATCTTAGCTATGGTGAATAATGCTGTGATATAGGTCCCATGGGTTTCCCTTATTTTCAATAATTAGTATAAATCTAGGATAATCTTATCATATGTACATATGACACTATATAATGATGCTAAGTGAAATGAACCCCAAGATATGGACACAAGAGGTCTTTCTTTGTTGTTTTTAATGTACAATGCGATTTTTCTTTTGTTTCTATATGTTCTTTCCCCTATGGTATATCCCCTGTTATCACTGTATTTGATTTTGATACCCTGCATCTTGTATATACATTTATCTAATTTGAGGAGAAGAAGGGGAATAAATAATGCTGAAACAAGGACACAGGTTGACCCGTTGCAATAGTGATACTCACAATACACTATGTTGGAAATGAACCTTACAACCCTGGGGAGAAGGGAATAGGGGAGTGGGGGAGGGAAGTAATAGTAGGAGAAAAACAAAGGAGAGGGTAACAATGCTCAACAAGAAATGTGCTCAAAAAGAAATGTGCCTTATTTGTGTAACTGTAACCCCTCTATACAGCATCTCAACAATAATATAAAATTTATAAAAGAGAAAAAGGTTGCCAGGTACCTGATGTTTGGATTGTTTAAAAGAAGGACATGAAAATACAACATGTACCCTTAGAAAACAAGAATGGGCTGAGCATCAGTGGCTCACACCCAGAATCCTTAGCTACGCAGGGGCCAGAGATCTGAGCATTGCAGTTCAGTTGGCCCAGGCAAGAAGTCCATGAGACTCTCACATCCATATAAACAATTCAAAATAAAGCCAGAAGTGGCACTGTGGCTCAATTGGTAGAGAGGTATCCTTGAGCAAAAGGAGCAACAGCCAGGCCCTGAGTTTAAGCCCCAAGACTGGTTAAGAAAAAAAGAAAATAAGAAGAGGGTCAGTGGGACTACAGAAAGGGGATAAATGTGCATAATAGTGTAAATACAATACAAATAGTGTAAAATACAATCAACATATTTTACGAAATTGAATGAAATATATATATATATATATATATATGTGTGCATATGTACATGAAAATATCACAATACAACATACTATTCTGTGTAATTAAAATGAACTAATTGAAAACAGAAAGTAAGAACTGTAATCTCACAATTTTCTTTGAGGGTCTGCCATTCATGACCTAGAGACTTCTCTCTAGGTCCTACCTCTAAAATCTCCACCACTTCCTATCAGTACCATGGTTAGGGACCAATACTATCACACATGGACCTTTGAAGAACAGATAAATCCATACTATAGCAGAACACATTCTTCTTCAAAGTATATAAATAATTTTATTTTGGAAAGATTTTTTTGCATAAGACTTTTCTTTGAGTGTGATTTTTCACACAAAAAGAACTTAGATAATCACATTAAAAATTATAAGGTAGTTGAGAGGAAATATTATCAGCAAATTGAAATCAGTCTTTATTCTCCATGCAAATGACTGGTACATGAACTGATTTCACTTTGGTCCTTTGGGTTTTTAATGATCCATTCTGTTTTCATGTTGCTTTGTTCTAAGTCATAAGATTGTGGAAATGCTGCTAAAGCAAAATTGGGAGGTATGCAAAATGAAGATACAGGCATAAACGGAATGCAATTGTGTTTATTCAGTTTCCCACCCATAATTGTAGGTTATGCATTTGTGTGGTTATGCAAATGAAAGACCACTTATAATTATTTCTAAGATCATTATAACTCAACGACTGAGTTCGGGAGATAAGAGTAAGAGTCCAATCAGGCAATGAGAAAAACATATCTCTGGTCATTGGGGGTTTCTAATCTTGTAGGTAGACAGACAACTCGCAGTGAGATTTATAACAGTTTAGTGTTTATAGACTTCAGTTCAAAAAACATTTTGAGTACTATCCTCATTCTGGAAATATAGAGTTTAGAGTATAATAATCTCCCTTCCCTCAGAATACCTGCAAACTAATGCACGAATCTCAGAGCATTGGAAGGCAATTGTTATACATCTCCTCAGTCCACTGTTGAACTCAGTATGATGACTTCATCTCACAGCAAATCTAAGCTAGTCTCAGTGTAAAGAGATTCAAGTCAGACACATTTCCTAAGTACCCTCTGAATGAATGAATCTTAAATTTTACCCCTCTATTACAGGGAGTGGTCATTTGAGAGAAATGGTATGCAAATGCTTGACAGTACAAACATGTAGGTAGGTTTAAAACATTCCAATTCCATGACTCACTTAAAAAAATAAATTGCGGGTAAATACAGCACATAAATAAGTGTGGTAGACTGGGAGAAATTCATTTCTTTGTAAGGTATATAATAGCGTATAGACAAATTTGGAGAATTGTGATTAACAATTGAAAATAAATTAATAAATGATTGATCTTACAGAAAACATAGAATTATGAATATAATGTACAGTGCCTGGTATGTATTCCTCTACTTGGTTAAGTAATGAAGTAAATTAATGAAGAGAGGAGTGAATGATGGATGCTGCCCAGTGATCATCAAATATTTTTGGAAAGATAAAATTTTTTAATAAGTTTTTTATTGTGAAAATACTGTACAGAGGGGTTACAGTTACATGAGCAAGGTAATGAGTGCATTTCTTATCCAGCATTGTTGCTGCCTTCTTTGTTTTTCCCCTTCCATCCCGTCCCTCCCACCTCCTCAGCTACACCCCCCCGTACTCCCTCCCCCCACGCCTAAATTATGAAGTTCGTTTTTCGACATAACATCTTGTACATCTCATTGTTGCAATGGGTCAATCTGTATCCCTATTTAAACAATTTGTTTTTTCCCTTCCCCTCTGCAAATTATACCAACATCAAATAAAGGGGTTATACCATGGGGGAGGGACATACAAAGCAACAAAAAAAAAAAAATCACATGGTACCTTATAAATATGTTAGAAACAAAAGCAAGAAAGAAAAAAAACACTTGAGTCCCTATCTTAGGGTTCATTTCACTTAACATCATCTTATCTGAACTTTTCTGCTTATTCCAGACATACACTAGCATTGCAAATAAGGGAAACCATGGGACCTATGTTTCTGTGGGCCTGGCTTATTTCATTTAATATAATTTTCTTCAAGTCTTTCCATTTCCTAACAAATGGGACAATGTCATTCTTTCTGATGGAGGCATAGAATTCCATTGTGTATATATACCTCATTTTCTTGATCCATTCATCTACTAAGGGGCATCTGGGTTGGTTCCATATCTTAGCTATGGTGAATATTGCTGCAATAAACATAGTTGTGCTGGTAGCTTTAGCGTGGCCTTGTTTGTGATCATTTGGGTAAATGCCCAAAAGTGGGATTGCTGGGTCATAGTTGGAAAGATAAATTTTAAGGCAGATGAACTCCTGTGTTAATTACCACCATCACTGACAGAAACGTCTTACCTGGAGGTAGATTTAGTATTTATGAAATCTCTGTGGACTAGGCAAAAGCCAATACCAAAGAAATATGAAGCTGAGATAGTAACTATCCCAAGAGGCTTATTCTTCATGACAGCTCTATGAGTAAACAGGAATATGAATGCATGACCCAGGAACCCTCAAATCAGCAAAAGTCATGTAGTAGTGAAGTTGTGACTTCTATGAAAACATGGCCCAGAAGATCATTCTTATCTCTGTCCCTATGGCTCCTTTACTTTCACTTAACCAAGAAGAAAAGCTATCAGAATCTCTCCTGCCAGAACATTTTTGGTGGATGATATAGACTGACTGGAGGCATATGCAAAACCATTTATCTCTGCAGACTCAGCATAAGCCATCCATTCCATAGCCATTCCTGCATTCCCGGTATTTCAAAAAGAGCTAGACTGCCTGGAGCAACAGAAAAACACTTGTAAATAGTAAACGCTCTCTTTAAACCGTCTTTCAACCTTTAAGCCCAGACTTAGATTAGTAATTGAGGAAAAAGTGACTCTGTAATTATGAATATATTAATATGCTCAACCCACTTACCTGGACATATTCAGTTGGTTTTCGATATTATAGTAATAACATTAGATACAGAAACAGAATGAAGTTGGAGTTTTTTTTTTAGGTGGCTACACCTAAAACTAGAAAAGAAACAAAGTATGAAAATATTTGGAGTTACAAGTTGGAGGGAGTTATCTGAAGGCAAGTATCCATCAATCTTAGAACAGGACCTAACTCCTAGAACAAGTGGTAAGTTTGGCATAGCTCAGTCTCTAGAGTATGATCATTTTCTAGAGAATCTTCCAGGTGTCATTAAACAAACTGAAAAGTAAAACATCCATTAACACATATTTATTGAATACCAGACATTATGCTTAGATGCCTGGTTCCTTTGAAATACTTAGAATCTAGAATTGTTTAGGGGAGGGATATCATTGTCTATTGCTAGATACTGTTAAAGCTCATTATTTTTGGTACCACCAAAAGCATCCATTTCATATAAGCTTTTATATTGTTTGTTGGTTTGAAACAACACCATTAACATTGTAAAGTTCTTAAATTAGTCATTCAAAGCCATGATGGGCCAATTAAGCTTGTTATCGGTCTACCTGACCATCCATATACAGCATGAATACAAAGTAGTGGCACAGAATTTCTTGTGTTTCATAACTCTTGGGAATAATATCCAGAGAGAGAACTATGAATGTATGGAATTAGACATTTTTGTTGAAGTATGTGTGTGCGCCCTGACCAAAAATCACTCTGAAGGCCTCTAATCTTTGAATTGTCCGATATTTGCATAAACACTAGAAGCATTCATTTACTGCACTCTATCCATGGAAAGAAAGCATTTCCTCTTCTTGATTTTATTAGATTGTGTTTGCAACCAAAATTAAATTAAAGTTTATTGTATGCACCCAAAGACTGCAAAGAGAGATAATTTTTATGTGTCCCTTGCCCATTTTATAGGCCTAGAAACAGCATTTGAGTAATCTGACTTTGTGCTGGGTCTATACTGGCTCAAACATCATCTTTGGTGGCCTCTTATGAGCACCCTTCCTATTTAACCTCCCATTCCCTTTCATTCGCTTTGCATGGAATATTTTTCTATGGTCAAATACACAACTTGAAACTAGTGATATTTGTTTACTTGGTTCCTGTGATTATGGTTCACCAAAATTTATAGGCTACATGAGCGTAAAAAGTGTGTCTGAAAAGATTATTTGTATGCCCAGGCCATCAGTGGCTGGGACATGCAGGAGTCAAAATATCTCTTTTCCTCCCCCCAAGGACTGGTACTTAAACTGAAAGCCTGACACTTTTTCTCACAGGTTGGCACCCTACCACCTGAACCACACCTCCAGCTCTAGTATCACTTTAATGATTAATTGAATAAATAAAACTTGCACAGCAATTACTTTCCCCCCTATGACCTATATATTCTGAGAATTACTTCATGGTAACTGTAAAATCGGATAGGAGAGTCTTAATTTTATATCTTTTTTAAAATTTACATTTATTTAATTTTTTATTGTGAGAATACCGAGGAGTTACAGAGGAGTTACAATTACATGGGCAAGATAACAAGTACATTTCTTATCAAACATTGTTGTCTCCTCTTTGTTTCCCCTTCCCATCCCTTCCCATACCCTTCCCCTCCCACCACCTGATCCTCCCCCCATCCCCCAACAAAGTTGTAAAGTTCCTTTTTCGACATAATGACTTGTACATCTCATTGTTGCAATGGGTCCACCTGTATCCTAGTTAAACGATTTGTTTTTTCCCTTTTTCTACACAAATTATACCAACATCAAATACAGTGAAAGCATGGGTTATACTGTGGGAGGAGGGACATACAAAGGAAGAAAGAAATCATCTTATAAATATGTTAGAAACAATTGCATGAAAGGAAAAAAAAACAAAAAACATTTGAATACTTACCTTGGGGTTCATTTCCCTAACATCAACTTATCTGAACTTTTCTGCTTGACTCAGACAGATACTAGTTATTGCAAATAAGTGAAACCATGGGACCTATGTTTCTTTGGGCCTGGCTTACTTCACTTAATATAATTCTTTTGTTGGTTAGCTACTTGTAGAAAACTACAGCTAGATCCTTATATATCACCCTGCACCAGAATCAACTCCAAATGGATCAAAGACCTCGGAGTCAAAGCAGACACTCTGAAAACATTACAGGATGGAATAGGAGAAACCCTAGGTCTCCTTGGTACAGGCCAAAATTTTCTTAATAGAGACCCAGAAACAAATCAAAGAAAGGTTGGACAAATGGGATTGCATGAAATGGCAGAGCTTCTATATGGCAAAGGATATAGCTAGCAAGATCAATAGAAAGCCCACGGATTGGGAGAAGATCTTCACTAGCCATACAACAGACAAGGGTCTCATATCTAAAATATACCTGGAACTTAAAAAATTAAATCCCCCCAAAACAAATTTTCAAAGAAACAACTGCCCAATAAATAAGTGGGCTAAATATTTAAAGCGAAACTTCTCTGAAGAGGAAAGAAGGATGGCCAATAGACACATGAAGAAATGTTCAAGCTCTCTAGCCATAAAAGAATGCAAATCAAAACAACATTGAGATAACACCTCACCCCAGTTAGAATGGCTATAATCAAGAACTCTAATAACAACAGATGCTGGAGGGGATGTGGACAGAAGGGAACCCTACTGCATTGACGGTGGGAATGTAAACTTGTTCAACCACTTTGTAAAGCAGTATGGAGGTTCCTCAAAAGACTCCACATAGAGCTCCCCTGTGACCCAGCAATCACAGTTTTGGGCAATCACCCAAATGATCACAAACAAGACCACACTAAAGCTACCGGCACAACTTTGGTTATTGCAGCATTATTTACCATCGCTAAGATATGGAACCAACCCAGATATCCCTCAATACATGAATGGATCAAGAAAATGTGGTATATATACACAATGGAATTCTATGCCTCCATCAGAAAGAATGACATTGCCCCATTTGTTAGGAAATCAATTTTATATCTTTTTATTTTGAATGAGATCAGATTCAAAACAGTCAAACCTACATAAGATAGTAGAAACAATATTTAGAAAAGTCGTAGTCTACAAACGCCAACACTTGGCAGACATAACACTGAAATAGAAAATCAGAAATCAATCTTACTTTGAACATTAAACAGAAATGTGTAACTTGACAGTACACTAAATCCAAAATTAGAATATTGTTTAGCTAATGGAAGTTCACTTCCTCACCACTGTGAGGAAGATGCAAGATTAGTGGATTTTTT
Source organism: Dipodomys spectabilis (assembly GCF_019054845.1). Lineage (NCBI taxonomy): Eukaryota > Metazoa > Chordata > Mammalia > Rodentia > Heteromyidae > Dipodomys > Dipodomys spectabilis. Next base: position 11,745,565 of record NW_024870950.1, read on the forward strand.
AATACAAGCCCATCAATAAGAAGTGTGAAGGGATTTCATAAAATTTAAAGGTCAAAGTGTGCCTCATGCTTGACTATGAAATGTTGAAAGGTTTCCAGTATTGTAAAAATGAAGATGCAATTATTCATGATAGCCATATTGTTTAGCACTAGTTTTGAAGTATGAGCAGTAAAATAAGAAAAGAGAGTCAAATAAATGTAATATATTTTAGGAAGAACTCATACATTCCTAATCATTTTGAATCTGTCTATGAATGTATTATTGAAAAATCTATATGTAATGTTTTAAATGTTTAAATAATTAGAAAGCTAAGGGCAAGGAAACACTTAGCTGGTCATACAACTTAAACATAATTGATAATAACACAGAATGACTAAGTAAGCATCTCCACATCGACTGAGCTGCCTAATGCATTCTTGAAAGTTAAAATTCTCATTTTAGAAATTCCATTTTATCTGTTTGTTATTCCCTTGACAGTACTTGGGTAAAAATTGTGCATAATAAGTCCACAAGTAAGGTGGGCTTACTGATTGCATATGGATAAAAATCAAAATAATTCTTAGAACATTCATCTCCCCAAATCATTTCATAGTTGATTTAATACTTTCATGGAAAATCAAATCATTTAAGCACCATTAAATGCAAATAGAGATACTATTCATAGGACCTAAATGGTTCAAAAATTTATTAGAACACATACACAGAGCTCATTCACTCAAACAGTAAACATAACATAGAAACAACATTCACATAAAAATTTCCTTTTTAATCAATGTCTCCCTGATTAAAGCGAGATGCAAATCACACACAAAAAATAGTGAATGATATTGAAAAAGAATTAGCAGAATAATGCCAAAGTAGTCTGCAGGATTTTAAAACAGAGTTAATTATAACAGATTAGTGGAATCTAATCATAGGGTTAAATATAGATAAATATTATTTTATAAGAAAATCCCAATATTTAAAATGATCGTTAATGGGTAAACAGAATGCTCCATCACAAACAGTTTTGAGGGCAGGACTTAGAAAACAAATAAACTATTATCTATTTTTCTTTTTAATGTGGGAATTAGTAGATCATAAACATTTTTTCTGAAGGAAAAGAACTTTCATGTTATAAAGATAGAACCTAGGTATGATGAAAATTAAATAATTCTATATAGTTAGAAGAAACTCGGGTTCTGTGGCAATCAGGGAAATATATCATTAAAACTGCAATGAGAAGCAATACCATGAATATCTGTAAGGAATATGCAGCAAATGACCAATTGCAAATTCTAAGTTGATTACACTTTGGTCTCTGAAACAGCTGTGGAAAATAAATTTCTGTGATGTGCTCTTATCCATCTATGTTCTAGAAATTCTATATGGTGTTATGAAAGGTATACATTTCCTAAAATAGTTTACCTTTGTTCAATATCTAATGAGGATATAGAAGTAACACTTTATCTAATGTTGATGGGAGAAAAATAATAGTAAGTCGAAGATGAAAGTTGCTTAAATAGGAATTATATAAATGACAAAATGTTATTTTTCCATGCAACTACACACTTGAGGGACTTGAGCAAGACAGAGAGGATAGAGAATGTGGGGGAGAGAATGAGACTGAGAGACAGAGAGAGAGACAGAGAGAGACAGAGACAAAAACAGACACAAGAGCACTCAGACACAGAAGCAGAGACAGATGCGGAGGGACAGGCAGCTAGGCAAAGATGAACTGACAGTCATAAACAGGAAAAGCAGGCTGTCATATGAAGACATAATGACAGGTGACAGGCCAACACACAGAGATAAATTATGTCTTCATGATGATATACCGATCTATATGGTGTTTCCCCTAGGCCATTCAGTAAGTTATTTTTATTCTTGCTTTCTATTGTTTTTTGTCAATAATTTTACACTGAGCATTGTTCTAGAACAAGAAAGACTTTTAAGAAAAACACGTGAATAAAAACACAAATAATCTTTCTAAAAATGACAGGATCGCCACTGCAGATAGATCTTGATATTCTTGCATGTGCCCCACATGGTGAAGAAATAATTTTTTACAAGACTTTATTTTCTTAATAAATGTAATAAACACGTACAATGAATGGATTTATTCCTACAAATATCTCCCTTTGGAAGATACCATGAAATTCCTGAACGCTTCTCCCCTACACAAATAAAATGAATTATCTCTTTTCACTTCATGTATTTAAAAGTTCCTGTGAACTTGTGTTTTAAAGAGAAATAAGGTGTATAAACCAATTAAGTGATTTCATTTTTGGAGCTCTGACTGTGATAAACTGTGGAACATCCTTAGTCTAATAAACAGTACTAATTAGTTATGTATGTCAACTCATTTATATTTGTGTTAAAAGCAGACATTTATTTATTCAGCCATTTACCAGCTCAAAGTAAACAGGAAGCCTAGTACGCCTAGCTAGCTGGAACAAACAAGCAAAATTAACCTTTTACTGCATTTCTCACCATACTTAAAATATATCGTATGAAAAAGAAATCCCCAGCATATTTACCAGAACTGGAGGCTTTAGTTTACAGTTAGTAGAAATAACCACATTCTATCCTTTGTTACAAATTACTAATAGAGTCCAAAACTTTGTAGCTATACTTATAATCATAAGGAAATTGTCTCACTGTCTCAACATTCTCTCTGTATATTGGTCCCTGTGAATATTTGGTCCAACTTTTGTCCGTATGTAGCCTTCATTTGTGCAGATCAGGGAGTCATATTCCCGGAGCTACAAATCTATATTGTTTTAGGATTAAGAACTCCCAACATATTCTTCACATCCTAAACTTTATCTTTAGGGAACAGACTTCCTATCTCCACATAAACCCGAAGCTAGTTTGTTCACAAGGTACCTGGATGCTGTCTTATTCTTCCACTCACAAGTCATAGCTTAGCTGATGTTAAATGAGTTTTGATAATCAAGAGAATCAGATTCTGCTTTGCAGTACATTTTTTATTCATTCTCAGCCCCAAGGTAGATCTTTATTAATAGCTTCACTCAGCTGTAATTCAAATATATTGAAGTATACATATTTAAATATACAATATGATGAATTTTCATGAATATAAATAGTCGTGAATCCACAATAAAGAGAATGAGTATGTTTGCCACCTCCAAAGTTTCCTTTCTCCTTTGTAATCTTCCCTCCTCTACCCAAGTCCTGATAACCACCTAGCAGCCATAATGAAACCAAATCATACAAATTTTCACTAATATATAGTGTATGGGAATTTCAGCTCCTTCACATTGTCACCAATATGTCATAGGATTACTTTGAAATTTAAACCACCAACAAAAGATGATGGATTTCATTGCTTTGCTCTATTGTATTCCTGCTTGCTGGGTACCAAACCCAGGGCCTTACTCATGTTAGGCATGCTCTTGGCCAGCCCTCACTACTTTGAGACAGTCTTACTACGTAGTCCAAATTGGCTTCAAAGTCAAGGTGCTTATGCCTTCACTTCCCCAATGCTAGATTACAGGTGTGTGCCACCATGCCCGGCTTTTGCTTCATTTTCTATTCGATGGATTTAAAAATTTTTTTTTGATCATTTCCTTTTTTTATTATTACTTTGGGTTTTTTGGGCACTTCTCTGATTCTGCTTAAGTTTTTTAAAATAGAAGCTTAAGTTACCATTTTGCACTAATATTTTTTTCTCCAGAGAAGCTTTCATTCTTTATAATTCACACAAAAGTACTACTTCATCTCTGTGGCACAGAGGCATATTGACTTTTTGTTTTCTTTCATTTCAAAGTAGTTTCTAGTTTCCTTTGATTTCTTCTTTTACCCATTCATTATCTAGATTGTATTATTTACTTTTCAAATAGTTGAAGATTTTCCTACTTCATTTTTTGTTATTGATTTGCAATTTAATTCCATCACAGTTAGAGAACAGACTGTAAAGATGACCCTTTTATATTTTTTGAGAATTGTCTTAGTCTCAAAATATAATTCATCTTGGTAAATGTTCCCTGTGTAAGTGGAAAGAATGTATTCTATTGTTATTAGGTGAAGTGCCCTTGGTAATTAGGTCAAGGTGGCTGATAGTGTTGCCTGGATTTTCCATTTAATAATTGATCTTCTGCCTACTCATTCAATTAATTGCCCATTTTATTGGAATCTCTAATTATAATTGTAAAAATATTTCATTTCTATCAATTTTTATATTATATCTAGGCTTTCTTAATAGGTGTATAAATGTGTAAGACTGCAATGCACAATGTTCATTTGTTTCCTGAGCTGTGATGAAAATCCCAAGTAAAGAAAGGAAGATGACTTGATGAAAAAAATGACCACTAGATACATGATATAACATTATCAAAATCATTAGCAGCTGTCTTGCTAAGAAATTGGGAATACGGGGAACAAATATTGGATGACTATGTTGGTTGCTTTATCTGCCTGGGGTATAATACTTCCTCTAAATTGAATTTTTTATTTAGGAATCCTATAACACTGCCAATGATGGTACGCTTAACATCCCAACACCAGACAGGCAAAGGTGAGAGGATCTGAGTTCAAGGTTCAGCCCAAGTTACATAGTGACATCTTGTCCCATGTCTTACAAAAGAGGAAGAAAGAAAATACAATTGAAAAAAGAAAGAAGAATGGGAGAGAAACAATGCACTATTAACAGTGTATATAATGAGGGCAGCTATTTCTCTATTTATTTAGAAGTTCTCCCATATAACAAGATTGATTGATTCAAAAAGACACTGAGATTTCTAAACTTATTAATATGGAAATCTTATAAGCTGGACAATAAAGGACTTACACAAAATGCCACTGAATTAGTAGCACTAGTGTGGTCTGCAGGTAAGATGTAGAAACATTTATATTTTAAAACAATCGCATCAAGCTGGGCGCTGGTAGTCATGTTTGTCATCTCAGCAGCCTCAGATCTAAGGACTGAAGTTTGAAGCCATCCAAAACAGAAATGTTCGCAAGACTTCGTCTTCAAAATGATCAGCAAAAAGCAGTACCTAAAGTATGGCTCAAGTAGTAGAGCGCCAGTCCCATAAGAAACCCATGGAAGACCGAGGAGCTCATTTAAACCCCAGTACTGGAAAAATAAACAAACACACAATATATCTTCTTTCTGTCTGTCACTGTATATATCTGTCTCTTTCTCTCAGTCTCTGTCTCTTTCTCTCACATACACACACACACACACACACACACACACACACAATCACACACACACATACACAGATGTAGCTTTGTTATAATCTTAGGGTGATTTTAAGACAGTTTTGGTCTGGGGAAAAATTGAAGAGAAATAAGGCACCACAGTAAAATTTTAAGTTAAACATCATTCTCTCTCCAAACATACTTTAAGGAAATTAGATAATGCAATTAAAGTGTATAGATATTCTATTTTAATGATGCTAATTTATTTTCTAAGAAGTTTACACATTTAACATTCCATGATTTGGATCCTATTAAAAAGCATATTAAACTAAAGTAAAATATTCTAGAAATCATTTTGGTGGCACAAGAATATTTTAGACACAGCTAATTGAGAGCACAAATCATCCCATTTAAAACTGTGCTCAGGATAACGAATTGCAAATTAAATTGAGAGTGGATTTGGGCTTTTCTGAGCATCATTCCCCAAGAGTGCAAGTTACAGTTGTATAAAAGCTCCATTTTTAGGAGTATGTTTGAGCTAATCATAACTTTTACAAATATCAGAACTCCACAGATGCTACTTTTCTCATGGTAAAAATCTCGTGGTGGAAACTCATTAGAAATTAGACAATGATGCTATTAGACTGCAAAGGTTGGATTTTGAATAACCTGATTATTTGGGGCTTTTATTTTTCTCTCAGGCACCGTAGAGATAATTATGGCACCTTTATAGGAAAAGTGGTAGTCAATTCTAGAGGGAGGAGCTGGAACTTGACCTTATACTCTACTGCTTATGAAGGGGATCCAAGTTTATCCAAGATTTCATAAATATCATCCTCAACCTTGTATGTCATGACAATAAGAGGATAAATAGAATATAGGCTTCTCCTGAATAAGCTTGGTGATGGTAACTTTCCTTGAGTTAAGTTATAGGGTCCCCTCAGACTCCAACATCAGTGTGTCATTCTCTGTCTCTACTCTCCTGGGAAATTTCATCTGATTGCCTCTCTTCAAATATCATCTATTTGCTGTGGGCTCTCAAATGTACATATTCATGTCTCATGTCTCTCATAATTTTCAGATTCATATATCTAACTGCCTTCCACACAGATCTACCCAGGAATCAAAATATAAACTATTCATCCCTCCCATATCACACCCCTCTGAGCCTCCTCTGTTTCTAAAAAACTATATATCATTACTCATTTCCTCAGAATCAAAATTTACCATTTATTCTAGTTCTTCCTATTTCTCCCCCCCCACACACACACATATCGAACCTAGTAAGACAGTGAATCTTGCCAGCTCCATTTTGAAATCATATGTCAAATTTGACCAGTGTTTGCCACAGACATGGTGATCTGTTTTTGCCTCTTGTGGGATCACTGGCTGGTACCATTCTAGCTACTTCTGCTGCTTTTTAACACAATCATAACAGATGATATTTTAAGAGCTCAAAATGTGACATCATTGGGCTGGGAAGGTGGCTCAGTGGTAGAGTGCTTGTCTTGCATGCATGAGACCCTGGGTTCGATTCCTCAGCACCACATAAGCAAAAAGAAAAAAGCCAGAAGTGGTGGGAGTTCCGGGAAGATGGCGGAGGAGAAGCTGGAATCTGAACAAGCTCTTGCGTAGAAAACAGTTTCAGAGTTCCAGTGAACAGTCCCAAGCCAGAGAATCACACCAAGTGTGCCATCACAGGACAGAGAGTTAGTCAAGAGAGGGGAAGCCAAGCAGACACATCTCAGCGCCTGCCAGCAGCTGCTGCTGCGGCTGCAGGGTCGCAGCAGCGACCGCAGCTGCGGCCATACCTGAGCGCTCACACAGAGAGTCTGGGACGAAGGAGCCAGACGCAGCGGGCGAGCAGATTCTACTCAACACCAGCAAGAACCGACAAGGAGCGGACAACTTCATCCTGCACTTTGCAGACCAGAGATGACCCAGGATCCAAGACTCGACGTGAGTAGAAGCCCGACTTCCTCACTCCTTCTCGGGGAGCAGAGGAGGGAAGGCCACCCCTCCCCCCACCCAGCACCGGTGATCTCCATCTTGGATACCCACAAAGCTCGGAGGAGCGGCTAGCTCCAGCTCAGGCCTTGGAATAAAACGAGTCATTTAGCAGGTCACAAGAACTTAACGGCGAAGTGACCTCACAGACTCAGTTCCAGCCAGGGAAAAGTCACCCAGCTCAGGCGCCAGCCATTGGAGTGGCTCTCCTCACCGGGTAACCAGAGCCAGAGGGTGCCCCTCCCTCTAGCAGCCACCACAATCAATTGAAAAACAGAAACCCTGAGAATGGCTCCAGGCTGGGTCCTGTGAGTTTTTTTCACAAAATAGCTCCAGGGAAAAGCTACTGTTTGTTGAAAGGCCTCAACTCTACCCAGAACCTAGCCTCATCACTGCATCCCCCTCTTTTGTGATTCTCAAAGCAGATCACCCTCCCAGTAAACTAACCTGGGAGGGGGAATCTCAAAATCTTGGGTAAAGCAGAGCATTTTTCTGCCTGTTCCAACATACTGACTTAAGAAACCAATCAAGCCACAGGACCTCAAGCTGACCAGAGACTCCAACCAGACTCTGGTTACAGACAAAAGGGAGATAAAGGACTCTTCCCACCCCTCCCCCCCCCCAAAAAAAAAATCAAAGACCTTTTTTTTTTCTTCTTCTTCTTCTTTTCTTTTTTTCTTTTTTTTCGTTTTGTTTTTTTTTTTTTCATTTTTTGTTACCTCATATATATAAAAAATTTTTTTTGCTTTTCTAAAACTTTTATTAATCTTTAATTTTTGCCTCTTCTGAAAAAATAATTGTTTTCCATTAACTTTTTTTTTTCTTTTCTCCTCTTATAATTTTTATTTTAGGAATACGTGAATGTGTGTTTTCCTTTCTTTTCTTGTCTTCTTTCTCTTTTTCTTTCATTCTTAATTATCTTTTTGTTTTTTGTCTAGCTCTACTGAACTTCTGATCTTTTCTTCTCACTTTCCTATCCTTTCCATCTTTTCCTCTTTGTTCTACTTTATGTGACTTAACTCTTGTCCTGCACATCCTCAGATAAACCCATAGTTAACCAGTAGACCCTATCCCCCATTGTGTACACACTTAATCCACAAACTTATTACTCAATTCAAAACCTCTGAGACTTAAATTCATTAATAGCAGTACTACCTCTTTATACCTATATAATATTTTAAGCATTTTTTTAAAAGTTTTTCACACCTCCTCTATGTCCCTCCCTTTCTCTCAACATATTCATATTCCTCTATAAATAGATGGTCTTTTAATCTCTAAAATAACATTAATTTTTACGTTTCTATTTTTTTTTCTGGTCTCTTTTCATTCCCCTTTCCCTTTCTTCTTTTTCTCTCTCTCTCTACTTGCATCCTACCCAACCTATTTCCTGCACTGTGATTAGGACATAGTTAACTCTCCCTGTGCCTCCCCACACCAATCTATTACTATTTTTTACCCACATCTCTCCCTAACCCTAATAATTTCTGGTTTTCCAAATTCTTCTCTGCGGTTCGAAGCCCTTTAACATATAGTTGTTTGATGTCAAATAGATGTATGTGTTGAACTAGATTGTATCTGTAGACTATTGACTGTACAAATGCAAACTTTGGTTGATGGTTGCCTTAAGATAGTGTTCTAGCACAAAACTGGTGCTATCTTCATCTCAAATGGGCAGAGTAAGCCGGAAAAACACAAGAAAAATGGCAAATTCGGGTATCTCAATTCCCAATCTTGATAATCAGGGGTTAGAACAGATAATGAATAATCCAGAGGAGAGTTCCCAAACAGCTCTACAAACACTGCTGGCAAACATAATAAATGAAAAGTTTGACAATGTACAAAGGACTCTGTATGACCGTGACAGGGAGAGAGAGGAGGCATCCCAGAAGTTTATACAGGAATATCATAAGCATGAGGAAGCTACTCAAAAACTGATACAGGATTTGCGTGAACAACTTGAGAATACTCAAAGAGAAAGGGAGGAATGGCGTGAGCAGGCTGAGAACACTCAAAGAGATCTGCAGGAATCCCACGAATGGGAGGAAGCTAATCAAAGAGTAATACAGGAATTGAGAGACCAGGTAGAGAACACACAAAGATCACTAAAGGCATTCATGGAATCCATTAACAAAGAGCTGAAGGAAGTCAGGGAGACCACAAAGGGAATGCTGAATGAAACCCAACAGAAGGAATGGGAGCCCAAAGAAACCGTAACCAATCAACTAAGTGATTTGAGGACAAACACTGAAAACCAAATTAAGGGAGTAAAGAAATACATACAAGACCTAAAACAGAGCTTCAACAAAGAACTTGAAGCCATCAAAGCTGACCAACTAGAAGGAAAAGAGATAAAAAACAAAGTAGAGAGTCTTGACAGCAGGTTAGACCATGCAGAAGATCGAATCTCAGGGACTGAAGACAGCCTAGATATTATAGAGAAAGAACATACAACCATCCAAGACAAGTCCAAGAAATATGATAGATCTATCCAACACCTGGAAGACACCATCAGAAGGCCTAATCTAAGGATAATGGGTGTAGAGGAGCACCTAGAAACAGAAGTTAATGGTCTAGGAAATTTGTTTAACAGGATCCTAGCAGAGAACTTCCCAAACATGCAAAAAGATAGGCCTGTCCAGATACAAGAAGCCTTTAGAACCCCAAATAGACCAGACCAGAATAGGACATCCCACCGCCACATTATAATCCACACAGGATCAACTCAGAACAAGGAAAAGATCCTTAAAGCTGTCAGAGAGAAAAGGGTAATCACTTATAAAGGGAAACCAATTAGAATCACCTCAGATTTCTCAGCAGAGACAATCAAAGCAAGAAGAGCCTGGAACGATGTATGCCATGCCCTAAAAACAAACAACTATCAACCAAGAATACTGTACGCAGCTAAACTCTCCTTCATAACCGAAGGCCAAATAAAAACCTTCCATAGCAAAGAAAAATTGAAACAATACATCTCCACCAAACCAGCCCTACAAAAGATTCTTAAAGATGTCCTACACATAGAAAACCAACAAGACCGCAATAAAGGCCAAGAAACTGCACCCAAACTGAGAATCCAAGAACCATAGGAAGAACCCAGTTTTCGCAGACCCCAAGAAGGTGGATAACATGGCAGGAACTCCCAAATACCTCTCAGTCCTATCTCTTAATATTAACGGACTGAACTCTCCAATTAAGCGACATAGACTGTCTAGTTGGATTAAAAAACAAGACCCTTCTATCTGCTGCCTGCAGGAGTCACATCTTGCCCGTAAAAACAAACACATTTTCAATGTTAAAGGCTGGAACAAAATCTACCAAGCAAATGGACTGCATAAACAGGCGGGAGTTGCAATCCTAATATCAGATAAAATAGACTTCAAATTAAAATTCGTGAAAAGAGATAAAGAAGGTCACTACATACTAATTAAAGGATCTCTCCTCCAGGAGGATATTACAATTCTAAATATCTATTCACCAAACAATGGAGCACCCAAATTTATCAAAGAAACACTACTTTCCCTCAAATCCCATATAGATCCAAAGACATTAATTGTTGGGGATTTTAACACACCACTCTCCCCACTAGATAGATCGACTCGGCAAAAACTCAACAGAGAAACCACAGATCTAAACAGCTGCATAGATCAACTAGACTTAACAGACATTTACCGAACATTTCACCCAGCAGCACCAGAATACACGTTTTTCTCAGCAGCACATGGAACGTTTTCTAAAATAGACCACATTTTAGGCCACAAAGCAAACTTGTCTAAATTCAGAAACATTGAAGTTATACCTTGCATTCTCTCTGACCACAAGGGAATAAAATTAGAACTCAACACCAAAAGCCACCAAAGAAAGTGCAGTATCACATGGAGGCTGAACAACACACTGCTGAATCATGAGTGGGTCATGGAAGAGATTAGAAAGGAAATTCAAATGTTCATGCTATTCAACAAAAATGAACACACAAAATACCAGCTCCTCTGGGACACAGCAAAGGCAGTACTCAGAGGCAAGTTTATAGCTCTGAGCTCCTACATCAACAAATTGGAGAGATCTGAAACTAACAATTTAATGACACATCTAAACCTCCTTGAAAAAGAGCAGCAAGATAAACCCCAATCCAGTAGACGGAAAGAAATAATCAAAATTAAATCAGAATTAAATGAATTAGAATCCAAAAAAACTATAGAAAGAATCAACAAAACAAAGAGTTGGTTCTTCGAAAAACTTAACAAAATTGACAGACCCTTAGCAAATCTTATCAGAAAAAGAAGAGAACACACCCAAATTAATAAACTCAGAGATGAGAATGGAAACATCACCACGGAAACAACCAAGATTCAGAACATTATAAGGGAATACTTCTCAAAACTTTATGCTAATAAGTTTGAGAACTTGACAGAAATGGACCTCTTCCTAGCAAATATTGACATGCCAAAACTAAACCAAGATGAGTTAAACTATCTTAACAGGCCCATATCAAGCATTGAAATAGAAACAGCAATAAGAGACCTCCCAGCTAAGAAAAGTCCAGGACCAGATGGTTTTACAGCGGAATTTTACAAGGCCTTCAAAGCAGAGCTCACACCAATTCTCCTCCAACTCTTCAATGAAATTGAAAGAGATAGCTCACTACCGAACACATTCTATGAAGCCATCATAACCCTCATCCCAAAACCAGGCAGGGACTCATCAAAGAAAGAGAACTATAGACCCATTTCTTTGATGAACATTGATGCAAAACTTCTCAACAAAATTTTGGCCAACCGACTTCAACAATTCATCCAAAAAATCATACACCACGATCAAACAGGATTCATTTCAGGGATGCAAAGCTGGTTCAATATACGCAAATCAATTAATATTATTCATCACATCAACAGGAGCAAGAATAAGAACCACATGGTTATCTCAATAGACGCAGAAAAAGCATTCGACAAGATCCAACACCCCTTCCTGATGAAGGTTTTGGAAAAATTAGGAATCCATGGAACATTCCTCAATACAATAAAGGCTGTATATGACAAACCTACAGCCAGCATTATACTCAATGGTGAAAAACTAAAGCCATTTCTTCTTAACTCAGGAACAAGACAAGGATGCCCACTCTCTCCACTTCTCTTCAATCTAGTATTAGAATGCCTAGCTACAGCAATAAGACAAGATGCAGACATAAAGGGGATCCAAATAGGGAAAGAAGAAATAAAACTCTCCCTCTTTGCAGATGACATGATCTTGTATTTAAAGAATCCTATAGACTCCACTCCCAAATTACTCAAGCTGATTCAAAACTTTGGCAAAGTAGCAGGTTATTAAATTAACCCCCCAAAATCCATGGCTTTTCTGTATGCCAACAATGAGAAAAGTGTGGCTGAAATTAGGAAAGCAACTCCATTTGTAATAGCCCCACAAAAAATAAAATACCTAGGAATTAACTTAACTAAAGAAGTGAAGGACCTCTATGATGAAAACTTTAAAATCTTGAAAAAGGAAATCAACACAGAACTTAAAAAATGGCAAAACCTCCCATGCTCCTGGATTGGAAAGATTAACATTGTGAAAATGGCAATACTTCCCATGGCTATCTACAAATTCAACGCAATACCTATCAAAATTCCACCCTCATTCTTCAAGGAAATAGAAGAGGCAATCCAAAAATTCATGTGGAACAATAAAAGACCCGAATAGCAAAAACGCTCCTCAACGGAAAGAACACTGCTGGAGGAATATCAGTACCAAATTTCAAACTCTACTATAAAGCCATAGTAATCAAAACAGCTTGGTATTGGCATAAGAACAGACCTCAGGACCAATGGAATAGAATTGAAAACCCAGAAATGAACCTACAGACCTATAGCCATCTAATCTTCGATAAGGGAGCTAAAACAATAGAATGGAAGACAGACAGCCTCTTCAGTAAATGGTGCTGGCAAAACTGGTTAACTACATGTAGAAAACTAAAGCTAGATCCTTATATATCACCCTGCACCAGAATCAACTCCAAATGGATCAAAGACCTTGAACTCAAAGCAGACACTCTGAAAACATTACAGGATGTAATGGGTCTCCTTGGCTCAGCCTGAAATTTTCTGAATAGAGACCCGGAAGCACAACAAATGAAAGAAAGGTTGGACAAATGGGATTTTATAAGGTTGCAGAGCTTCTGCAGGGCAAATGACATAGCTAGCAAGATCAATAGAAAGCCCACGGATTGGGAGAAGATCTTTACTAGCCATACAACCGACAAGGGTCTCATATCTAAAATATACTTGGAACTCAAAAAATTAAACCACCCAACAACAAATCCTCAAAGAAACAACTGCCCAATAAGTAAGTGGGCGAAAGACTTAAAGAGAAGCTTCTCTGAAGAAGAAAGAAGGATGGCCAATAGACACATGAAGAAATGTTCAACATCCCTAGCCATAAAAGAAATGCAAATCAAAACAACATTGAGATATCACCTCACTCCAGTTAGAACAGCAAAAATCAAGAACTCTAACAACAACAGATGCTGGAGGGGATGTGGACAGAAAGGAACCTTACTTCATTGTTGGTGGGAATGTAAACTTGATCAACCACTTTGGAAAGCAGTATGGAGGTTCCTCAAAAGACTCCACATAGAGCTCCCCAATGACCCAGCAATCCCACTTTTGGGCATTTACCCAAATGATCACAAACAAGGCCACACTAAAGCTACCAGCACAACTATGTTTATTGCAGCATTATTTACCATAGCTAAGATATGGAACCAACCCAGATGCCCCTCAGTAGATGAATGGATCAAGAAGATGTGGTATATATACACAATGGAATTCTATGCCTCCATCAGAAAGAATGACATTGCCCCATTTGTTAGGAAATGGAAAGGCTTGGAAAAAATTATATTAAGTGAAGTAAGCCAGGCCCAAAGAAACATAGGTCCCATGGTTTCCCTTATTTGCAATATCTAGTATAGGTATGAGTCAAGCGGAAAAAGTCAGAGAATGTGATGTTAGGAAAACGAACCCTCAAATATGTATTTTAATGTTTTGTTTCTTTCATGCATGTGTTTCTAACGCATTTATAATATTATTTCTTTGTTGCTTTGTATGTCCCTCCCCCACAGTGTAACCCCCGCTTTCACTATATTTGATGTCAGTATAACATGTGGAGGAGACGGGGACAAACAAGTCGTTTAAGGATTCAGGTGGACCTGTTGCAACAATGAGAAGTACAAAATGTCATGTCAAAACCAGCTTTACAATGTCCGTGGGGGGGGGAGGGGGGGTATGATTGGGTGGGGGGGAGGGGGGAGGCTGGGAAGGGAGGTGAAGGGTAAACAAAGGAGGAGGCTGCAATGCTTGGTAAGAAATGTATGCATTTTCCTGCCCATGTAATTGTAACCCCTCTGTACAGTATGTTCTCAAATAAAATAAAATTAAATTAAAAAAAAAACATTAATTTATTTCAGGAAAATCTTTTCAGAAAGAACAGACATTGGATGGGGAAGAAACACACATATAAATAAAATAAAATAAAGAAGTGGCTCTGTGGCTCAAGTGGTAGAGCGCTAGCCTTGAGCTGAAGAGCTGAGGGACAGTGTCCAGGCCCAGAGTTCAGGCCCCACGGACTGGACCAAAAACAACAACAACAACAACAACAAAACCAATGCAAACTCCTACAAGGTATAGCAAAGCCCTACTGACACTGGAACAATCCCCTGGCCTCTTTAGAAAAATCTTGATAAGATTATTACTTTCACTTTTTTTCCCCAGTCTCAGGGCTTAAAATCAGGACCTGGGTGCTGTACCTGAGCCTCTTTGCACTCAAGGTTAGTGCCATACCACTTGAGCCACAGCACCATTTTCAGCATTTTCTGAGTAGTTTATTGGAGATAAGAGTCTCATAGACCTTCTCGCCCAGGATGGCTTTGAACCAGGGTCCTCAGATCTCAGCCTCCTGAGTAGCTTGGATTACAGGTGTGAGCCAATGGCGCCCTACTATTTTTTTTTCTTCTGGAAATTTTCCTTTCTAATAATATTTTTTGTTTGTACTTTAGAATCAAGAAATATCATCTAACCATCGGTACTGTTTGAGTGGGATTCCCTCAAATTTGTGGGTTTAGTTCTGTATGGAAAATTTTATATTACCTTCTTGTCCATGAACAGCATATACTCACCTATGTGGGTCTTCTGAATCATCTCCTAACTAAATTTTAGAGTTTTACCCACAAGTGTTTTGTATCTTTTTGTTGTTTTTCCTCTCAAACACTAAGCAATCTCTAGTATTTAAATTCTGTATTTTATAGCTGCTGCTTTTTGATAACATTTCAACCACTTATGATGCAATAATACTTTGTGCAGCCCACATATGTAAATTTCATATAATAATATCTGTATGTATTTTTGAGGTCTGCAACCAAAAAGTCACATCTACAAATAATGACAGCTTTATTTCCTTTTCCATCTAATCATCTAAATTATTTCACTTTAATGTTGGATAAACGGTAAATACAAATAAATGTTTTACTAGACACTGTTGATTTACTTCAGGTTTAAAGTTACGCCCCTAACACATTCTTGTTTGAGATTGAGGTTATTCTATATATTTTCTCAATTTTCTTTACTATATTTTAAACTTGCTTAAAAGTCTTAGTTTGTACATAATCAAGCAACAGACCTTGAGTTGGATTTGGACAGTAGAGAATGTTAAGTTGACCTTTGCTTTCAGGAATGATTTTGGCGGAAGAGTCAACAGAGTTCAATATCTTAGAAAATCCAATGCATTTAATGCTTTTATCAGCATTCTATGAAGGTGTTCCATTGAAATTCAACTATTTTTTCCAGAATACACAGCACGATTATATTTTCAGCCTTTCTTATAGCGAGGCACCACATAATTGGGTTCCAATCAGTGGAATATTTGCCAGTAGCAGAATACTTTCAAACCTGATGTCAGACCTGTGTGATCTGCACCCTGAGTGATTCACTGCATTTTCTGTCATTTCCTTGCCTGCCTAGATGTGGTGATCTAATTAATGACTTCTAAGTGGACCTAACTGCTAAGAAGACTAACTGCTCAGAAGACAGTAGTGCCCTACCAAAATTCCTAAAGCCACATCAGAGATTTGTTTTGGAAGTAAACTAGAATTATTTTGGGTTAAGTCAATGCAATTAGATTTACCTTGAAGTTCTTTCTTGATGCTGTTTGGTAAACACAGAAAGTTTGTGAACTTTAGTGTATAGAAATCAGGCTCTGTGGTATGCTGTTTGGTGCACACAACTTTGAAATCTCATTGTACCCCTCTCTATTATATTCCAAGTGGAATACTTGAGACAAGCTGCTTTCTAAAGAAAACAATTTTATGTATCTTGTAGCTCTGGAAGTTCAAAGGCATGGTGCCAGCTTCAGCTGATGAGGGCTCCCTTAGCTGTGTCACAGTATGTCAGATTGAAATAATGGGAAGGATGCAATAGGAAAAGATCACATATTGAAAACATAACTCCAGAGAATGATCCTGGGGTCAAGCTCATTCTTCAAACAACTCATTCCCATGAGGCTTCAGGAGTTGCAAAGAATCTACTTTAATCCTTCTGGAGAATAATTCTATTAATGACCTATGATTTCCACTAGCTTCCACCTCTTTAGGTTCAATACCTCCCACATTGTCAAATTAAAGACCATAAAATACTAACATAGAAAACTTTGAAGATTTGACCCAGTTTTTCTAAAAGATTATACTGTTAGAGATCTCCAAAGAATCTAATATGCTTCATTTAATTCATTTTAAACAATTATATGACCCAGTGTGTTTACTTAAGATCTATAGATCCATTCTAGCTAGCATAAATGAATGAAACTGTGTAACCTTTATTTCTCTGGGTCTGACTTACTTCACTTAATATTTTGTTCTGAGTCCTTCCATTACTGTATGAATGCTACAGTATCATTCTTTCTCATAGATGAGTAAAATTCTATTATATAGAATATATGTGTATTATATGTATATATAATATAATATATATATACATATGACATTTTCTTGATCCATTTGTCCATTGAGGGGCCTCTGTGCTGATTCCATATCTTGGCTGTGGTAAATAATGTTGCAATGAACATGGTTGTGCTGATGACTTTACTATAACCTTGTTTGTATTCTATTGGATAATTTCCCAGGAGTAGGATTGCTGGGTCATAGGGTAGTTTTATGTTTAGTCTTTTGAGGAACCTCCATACTGCTTTCAAGAGTGGTTGGAAAAACTTACATTCCCACTAAAGGTGCAATAGAGTTCCCTTTTGGCCACATGCTCACCAGAAATTGTGTTGTTTGTTTTCTTGATGGTGGCTAACTTGGGTGAGGTGAAATCTCAATGTTGCTTTGATTTGCATTTCTTTGATGGTCAGAGATGTTATGCATGTTTCTATTGGCCATTTTCACTTCTTCTTTTGATCAATCTCTCTTTAAGTCATTAGCCCATTCACTGATTGGACTGTTTACTTGATGGTTTAATTTTTGTGGATTTAATTTTTTGAGCTTCAAATATCTTCTGATATCAAGCCCTTGTCTGATATATAGCTGGTAAAAATCTTCTCCAATTCTGTGTGCTTTCTATTTAGCATGTTAGCTATGTTCTTTTCTGTGCAGAAACTGTTAAGTTTTATGCAATCCCATTTATCATTTACCATTTTGATTTCTTGTGTTTCTCCATTTCTACATACTAAGTTTGGACCAACAAAATCACCATTAGGAAATGGGTACTGTATATCCAAGAGAAGGATTGGGGCCAAGGGGAGAGGAGTAGATGAATGAAAGGGGCAAAGGAAGAATAAGGCAGTCAAGAGTTCATTGTTTATCCCACACAATTAAGAAAAGTAAGGGAAGAGGTGGGTTTAAGGGAGTGAGAATGTTGAAGGAGTGATGTTGATCAATATGTATTGTATTCTATACTGCTTTGCTATATGGCATTCTATTTATACAACTACTTAAGGATAATTCTTAAAATAAATTTAAAAAACTATCAAATTAATATAAAAATAATCAAATGAATTATCAGTAAAAATAAATAAATAAAAGAAATTTGTGGACAAACTCAAACCTCTCTACATCATAGCAAATAGACCATTACCTTCCCCATGTAAATGACTGCCTCTCTCACTGACAATAAGGAAGAGTCTTTTCTGCTTTCTTGATTTCCTTTTAAATTCTGCTTCAGAATTCAGATTATGTATGGAGTGTGCATAGCTGTTAGCACTCCTTAATCAGACAGTGAAACACGTGGTCTTGCTACCCATGAGAACAAAGGGAAAGAAAATGGGAAATCAGAATAAAACCTAGAAACTCACAGCGTAAGATTGCCTTGGCCACACACAGCATCTACGTTTAGATTGGGAGCATCTTTACAAGCACTGAAGCTTGGCAGACTTCATTGATGTTAGCTAATTTTGTCATCATTGTAAGGCACTTGAGAGATGACTTTCTGACACTCTTTGCAGTGACTAGATGAAATGTCGATCATAATATCCAAATCAGAAGCACTCAAGACACCACCAGATAAATGTTATCTCTGAGGGTGAATAGAATTTTCTTAATCTTAAGAAGAAAAAGACTTCCAAGGTTAGCAAGGGAAATTCTGATTTGCAATTCAATTTGATACCTCTTTTCTCCCCGACCCTTAAAATATTGATTATAAATTTGTTTTTATTATTTAATTTCAATTTTCTTTTACATGCAACCTAAAGCCAATATGTCTACTGTACTATCCCAAGGCTCAACATAAATACAACATTTTCATTAAGGTCAGAAAGACTAATGTACAAAAATTACATGCAATAGTTTTCAGGCAAGATTAGTTTTCCTTTATGTGACACTATTGTAAGTAGAGAATGAGAGCTGCAAGTTAGTTATCTCTCAAATAAGCCTTCAAAATGAAGATACCTGATTGGAAGTTATAATTGAATTTGAACTGTAGTATTAGCTAATAGCAAAGTTTATGATGCAGATGTGTTGTGATCCACTAAAATATCAGCATTGCAAAAGATCAAAAACATAAAGGCTGACTTGACAAGCATTCATTCAGAAGCATATGTTTTCAACATTGTGAACTTTCCGCAGGGAAGTGTATGCTAATTGTATTTCTTTATAGAATTTATAATAGTTGAGGAGCATTTGGAAACAAATGTCTTACAAAAGAAGCCAGGTTTAAAATGATCTCATTTAAAGAAAAGTCAAAATCCACTCAGTATCCTTTCCTTCTTTTGAAATACAGCAACTAGAGACATCTTTTTCACTTTTATTTTAATGATCACATTGGAGAACATAGAACCTATTCCATGGATACACACACACACACACACACACACACACACACACACACGTGTGTGAGTGTATATATATATATGTCTACAAATCCTACAGTACAATAAGTGCTTAAGAAATGAGATGTTTTCATCATTGTTTTATTTTCTAAAGCTAATAGAAATTAATTAGTACTCAAGACAAAAAGATAACTTTTTAAATAAATCACATTTGTATTCCTTTAGTACATGATGGTTGTATATGTGTTTATAGGCACAGAGAAGCTTTAAGTGTAAATGGAAAACATTGATTAATTAAATTACAATCACGTCCATATTTGGTACAAACTAATAAATTGTATTTGCTTTAACCAATAACATTGATTAAGTTTAGCCATGTCTACTCAAAGTTCACAAAAACTAAGACAAATTTTGAAGTACAGCTCAAGAATGAACAAAACTTGTAGAGTAGGCCCATGTCAATGATTTAAAAAAAAGAGAGAGAGAAGAACTGAAAGGTATCAAATGTCCGGGAAAAAGGTCAGCAATGTAATTTAAAAATAACTTCAATTCTATCTGGGGTTGACTGTCCTATGAATCAGATGGTATAATGACATTTCAGTTGATGTCTTGTTGGTGGACATCTATGGGAGAATGTAAGTCGGACCAGGATGAGTACACTGACCTATGATATATTTACAACAAAGGCCACAGTCATTTCCACAGCTGGCAGGACCCTGCAGAGTTGGCTCCCACTAAGACAACTCCCTACTCCCCCATTCCCACTTCCTACCTCTCATCAGCAATTGACTAGAGATTTAGGTAAGATGGTTCTCTTTAGCCAGGGGAAGTTTGGGGAGAAGCACACATCTAGAATTTTTGAGTGTGAGAGTTTGAGGGTGGATGGGAGGTGAACATCTACATTTGGAAGAAAAGATGATTGTGTATATCACAACATCTACCCTGGTGTTAAGCCAATCCTCACACATAATTTTATGCACCCTGCAGCTCTGAACGTGAGAAAGAGAATTGTAGGAGAGTGCAGAGAGCTGGAAGACAGATGAAGTTATTCTCAAAATTTCATTTCCAGGTTACACTATGTAAGTAAACAATGAGCAGATAATCTAGAATGGACAGGGTTCAGAAAGCTCCCTTTTGATCATAGGAACATACAACAATATCACTATTGTTACTTGAAATTGTCAGTGGAGAGATATTAATTAAACAGCTTTGGATTATATTTCTTGTATGTACAGCTGTTTCTGATGACATCATTACAACCCAGAAAGCCAACAATTCAGTCATTATTTTTACCATCCATGGCAGAAAGCCACATTCTGCATCTACTACAAAAATATGCCCTCATTCTGCAAACCCATGAAGAACAGAAGGAGGGTTCCAGAGTCTAACCACCAAAGGAACTCATGCAGAAAGATGCTTATAGCCAGTGTTTATTCTGTGCTATATGAATGGCCTCAGAGCTCTTTTTACCAAGCAGACAGATCAACAATGCATCAGTTTTCAGACGCTGGTGCTAGTGGCTCACACCTGTAATCCTAGCTACTCAGGAGGCTAAGATCTGAGGATCATGGTTCAAAGCCAACCTGGCAGGAAAGTCCATGAGACTCTTATCTCCAATAACCACTCAGAAAACCAGAAACGGCACTGTGGCTCAAGCGATAGAGCTCTCACCTTGAGCTTAAGAGCTGAGGGACAGCACTCAGGCCCAGAGTTCAAGCCCCATGACTGGAAAAAAATAAAGACGAAGAAACACTCAGTTTAG
The DNA here is from genome assembly GCF_019054845.1 of Dipodomys spectabilis. Classification (NCBI taxonomy): domain Eukaryota; kingdom Metazoa; phylum Chordata; class Mammalia; order Rodentia; family Heteromyidae; genus Dipodomys; species Dipodomys spectabilis. The sequence goes on from NW_024870950.1 coordinate 11,766,782, forward strand.
GGACAGTAAATACACACTCTCAAATTCTGTTTTCCATGATTATGAATGATGCTCCATGAAGAAGTCAGTGAGGTAACCATGCCCAGACCACATGCCATTTTTCCTGCCCTAGAGCTAAAACAAATGTGTGACCCGTGCAGTGAAAAGAAGTTTAGAAGCTTATATTTTAGGCTATGGGATCAAGAAAAGAGAGAGAGATACTAAGAGAGGGTATGTTTCTGCTTTTCAACTCTTTGGACAATGCAGTTAAGAATAGAAAATACCATGATGGCAGGTTTGAGATAAATTACTCAGGAAAGATGATGTGTGAGCCTATTAAATGATCAATAAGCTGCAATTTATTAAACACTTCCTATGTGACAAAGCTGTTCTATTTCTAAGTATTAAGTAATGAGACACCCAAATCAGCTCCAGGCAGCCATTATTATTATGGTTATCATGGCAGATGGAAACTGTGACTTAGAAAGTTTGAGGTAAATTGCTCAAGTTGACGTCAGCAAATTGCACAGCCTAGATTATCCATGACTGGTACTTAAAAATAAAAAGGAGCACTTTGAGTCTGGTGGGTCACTCCTGTAATTCTAGCTACACAGGAGGTTGAAATTCAGAGTTTCTGGGTTCAAAAGCATTTTTGAGAAGAAAATGGTGCAAAGAGACATTTCCAAAATAACCAGGAAATGCTGGGCTGAAGGCATGGCTTCAGAAGAGCAAGAGCAAAGCAAGCAAGCTGAGAAAGCACAACGCTCTGAGCTCAAACACTAGTACTGGTAAAAGAGAAAGAGGAGTAGAGAGAGACAGAGACAGAGATAGAGAGACAGAGAGAGAAAGAGGGAAAGGAAGAGAGAGAGGGAAGGAGAGAGAAAACCAGTAGCAATAAATGTTACTTGCTTTTGCTTTGTGCCTAGTTTTATAAAAAATACTAACATTAATATTGCTGTTACAGTTATTAGTACCACACAGAGCTAATGTGCTTGAAGAGAGTAAGGGTGCTTCTAGAATTATTTTTATCTTGTTTAGTTGACTTTTATGATAACACTTGGCTGAAAGTTATGTCTGTTTATGAATCTTTTTCAGGTTGAATTTTTTAATATTTATTTTTCACTTTTCTAGATCCCCAACATATGACTTATAGCAAGTATTTCTGTATTCACTATAGGTGTGAAAGAATAGAAAAGCACAAGATCATGAAAGAAAATGGACTGGAAAGAGAAGAGGTAGAACTCTGTTTTATTTGTTGTGTAAGTTCATTCAAAGAGAAAGGCAGAGCTCCACCATCTTGATGTTTTTTTCCTGAATTGCATGAATAGATTTTCACTGTTGGTGGGCAATGTATTAGGGGTTGATTGAGTGCAAAGTATAGGCTAACATGTACCAAATATTTCACTTTGAAGACTCGGCATTAAGTTGTCGTGCATTTGAATAGCTAAACCTTGGGAATAAAAAAGCCTTTGCCTGACAGAGGCTACATAACAATCAAAGCAAACAGTGATCAAACAAGTGTGATCAATTAAAAAAAATAATGATGTGTTTATTCAACAGAATTTTCTTGATCAGATTATATTTTAGTTTTTTATTTTTGAGTTAACATATATTTGTAATATGAATTGCTTTCACTTTGATATTTCCATAAATGTTCCTTTGAACAAAGAGGAGAAAATTGAGGCCAAAATCGAACCACAAGATCAGCTATTTCAAAAAGCATGCCCTATCTTATCTTTTTGGCTGCTTTTTACACAAGCCTTTGGGTTTCGGGGGGGGGGGGGGTGGGTAGCAAGAGGAAACCAGTATTCAGCAATGGTTAAATTTTCTCTCTGTCTGAGAGGGAAATAAATAATCAAGTCACTTTTCCAGAATTAAGTTCAAAAACTGGATTGCTGATCCAATTAATTTGGAATTATGGGCATGTTAAGACTCAAGAAAGCAAATGGAAAAGGAGGAACACTTTTGGAAGGTAAGCCCCATGTAATAGGAAGAGTTCCAGCCTGAGAAATCAGGCATTTTACTTTGAAATTACAGAGCTCAGTTTCTTTCATTGTATTATTTAAATTGATCAAATCATTTAATCTATTTTTAGGAGTACTTGACAAACTTGAATTTATATTCAGTGCATGGGTGCTTCCAGAATTGATTTCAAATTTTGGTTTTATTTTATTTTGTTTTATCTGTGTGTTTTATAGAACTGGAACTGTGGCTTGAACTCAGGGCCTCATGTTCTAGCTTAGCTTTTATGCTCAAGACTGGTGCTCGACCACTAGATCCTCATCTTCAATTGCATTTTTTTCCTGTTAATTGGAGATAAGAGTTTCTTGAATTTGTCCATCCAGTATGGCTTCACACTGAGATCCTCAGATTTCAGCCTTCTGAATAGCTAGGAGTACAAGTGTGAACCATCAGCTCCAGGCTCAAAGGCATGTTTAAATCAGATTATTTTTTCTAGCCCTGATATCTTGTAAAGAAATGATCTAATAATTGAAGTAATTTCCTTAGCCTTCCTCATCTGTACTACCTTCATGCCTAATTGCACACATGTCTATACTATTTCTAATCATTCCTTTTATATTAGTTCATAATCACACTTAAAATCTTTAAAACTAAATCAACAAACTACAAAGTGAAAACCAGTTACCAGAGAAATAGACTTCCCTTCAAACAATTAAGTGGACACACACACACATACACACACACACACAAATGGATTTTACAGTTGATGTACCAACATAGTATTATTTTTATTAATATTACTGGGGGTATTTTCACTTGTGAAATGAATTGTTGACATCAGTCTTCCCGGGGTAGTATCAATGCCTAAACGTCTAAAATTACTGTCATGAAATCTTATCATACTAACTCTACCATTAATATTAAAACAGCATTGAGCATCCTTATCATTTAATCTTGGTTTCCTCTACAGTGCTACACATAGTAGGGCCTTAAGAAATTCCAGTGGAATTCATATTAGGAAAATTTAGGGCAGAGCTCATCAGATGCTCACTCAGGAAAAGAGAAGACTACTTCTGTTATCAGAGAAGAGCAGGCACTTATTTTAGCCAATGATACTTGAATTAATTTTTCTTACCTCTTATGAAGTCCATGGGCTAAGATTTATTTTTTTCATAGCTTGAGGTCATTAAATAAAAGTGACCTCTAAATGCAAGAATAGCAACACAGTTAAAGAGCTCAGAATTTGGACAGTCAGCGTTAGTGTGGATTGGAGAAGTGATTTGGCAATCTCTTCCCCTTCCCCTAGGTGGTTTGATGAATGACCATTTCCTTTATTCTGCTCTTATAAGTTTTATGGGCCATGGAGAGTGCAAGATCAGAGATATTTGTGCCTGAAATTCAGCTCCACTTAAATAATAATATAGCAGAATACCTGAACAAAGCAATTTCCATTACCCCCAATTTCCCTTTTCAGAGAAATTTTGTTAGTGTTTGCAAATAATAGAAAAAAAAACCCACCTACTTCTATGGCTTCAATGTGAGCTCAGTATTCTTAGTTTTAGATTAGAATTCATTCAGAACTCACTTGAATTAATCTAAAGGATATGTATGATTTGAAGGAATTTCTAAATATTTATAAGGATTAGCAAAATCTTGAGATTATCATGTATTTGGATAAGCCAAATAAAAATGGTACTCTAGTTTTCTTACAGAGATAGACAATGGAGGAGAAAGGAGCAGGCTACTATGTCCTATGTCTAATACTTCAATTAGCCATTTGTGCTTTTCTAGCTATTTAAGGACAATCATCTTGGTTTCATTAGCTCACACACTGGTGCTGAAAATAGATTGAGCCACAGTGTCACTTCCGGATTTCTAGTTGTTTATTGGAGATAAGAGTCTTACGGACTTGCCTGCTCGGGTTGGCTTTGAACCGTGATCCTCAGATTTCAGCCTCCTCAGTAGCTAGGATTAAAGGAGTGAGCCACTGGCTCCTGGCTGATTCGTGATTCTTAATAGTGTTCATATGTAAATGTAATAACCCTTCAATTAAGAAAGTTCTCCAGTAAAAGTTAATCACCTGATTCTTTTTATTTTCTTGAATTTGTCTTGGAAACACATACACATGCTTTGTTATTTGTGCTGTGTGTCATTCTTTTTCACTATTTCTGTACTCAACAAAACTTCAAATGTTTCATATGTTCTGTTTGTTAAGTATAATGTACTTCCCATGTCTAGTGTTTGGAACACAGACTTGACTCAATATACTTCATCAAGTGAATAAATAAATACGGTAAAATTTTAGGATATCCTGTTGGATGTTATCCACTCAGGACTAATGTTTATTCTTTTTTGTGCTAAGGCTCAGATATGATAAGGCCTACCCATTGTCCCAATGACTCAAAAGAAAGTAGATTATTACAGCTCATAAGTTCGAACCAAGCCTGAACCACTTTAACTGAAAAATAAATAAACAGCAATGATGACAACAACAAAACACACTTTTTTAGAGAAAAAAAGACTAATAATTATTTACACTACTACTCTTCCTCTTAGCCCTTTTTCTTTTGTCCTTTTCTTCCTATTGTACCTCCTTTTCTTTTTCCTCCTCCTCTTCTCCCTCTTCTTCCTCCTACTTTTTTTCCTCCCACTGTTTCTCTTCCTCCTCTTAGCAACACGAATAGATAAAAAGTGAAAGGATTTGATCATTAAAGTACTGAAAAACATCTTTAATTTTAATATTTCTTAGAATATTGTAAATTCTGAAACCATTGACTTCTTGATCTCTAAATAGAAATGATAATACCTCTTCTTTATATTTTAAAGTTATTGCATAGGTCACAATTTACTAGTTATTATGCATATTTCACTTGAAAGTAATTTGACCTCTGCTAACAATGTGTTGAAGCCTTCCAATCTCCATCTCTATAATCTTGCTCTTCTCAAATAACTTCCACTTATTTCTAGTTACTAGTGGCCTAAACACATGTTACTGTATTTATTTATCATTTATCCTGGGTGCAGGTTTTTACTTTACCAAATAGCCATTAGTGGTGAAATGCAAAAGCTACTCCTTCAATTTAAAGTAACCTTATTTGACTCACTCATCTAAACACAATCAAGGGCATTTTATTTGTCCTGTATTACAGTGTTAGAAAATTATGGTTTCCAACTACAATGGTGTGTCTAAATTATCAGTGGAGCTTAAAAACACAATGAAGCAGACATCTTTCTTTTATTGTAGACTGACTAGAAATCTGTGTGGAATACATTCCATGTGTATTCTTACGATTCATGCTGATTAGAAAACCTTGTGCCCTGACAATTGTATCTTTCCTACTGTCCTTCCCCTTGACAACAGTAGATTGGACCATGGAGGAACCTGTCACTCAAGAGGATCAACTTCTAGGCTTTCTAGTGATCCATCTCTTGAATGCTTTTGGGTAGTTCAATTAGCTAGTAACAAGGATGGAGTCAAAGTATTATACTTCTAGCAATAGAAGCTGTGTTAACCTAGTGAAGCTATTTAACCATATTAAACTTCAGTATAGAAATACTCAAGAATGGATATTCATTCTATTGTGACCTGAAGAACAATAAAACACAACTCACAGCTTTCCAAACTTGAAAAGATGCATAGGGTATATCTAGATTGAGTTCACATTCACCATATAGCTAATAGAATAGAATGAAAGATTGGTTTTGCTGATGTCAATAAAGGAGTTCCTGCATCTATGAATATTTGTGGGAGTTAGAGACTGCTTTTATTATTTCCCCCAACTATTGGTTATGTACTTTCTTCATTTCATATAGCATTCATTTAAAGTACACTGAATCCATATGTGCTGGCATTTCCTTTAGCATAAGTTCCTAGCCATGCTTCCTGGGTACAAGCACGTACTGAGTGTCTCTGTCTAATATACCTTTCTTTGTTCTGGACATTTCTACAATTTCTTTCAAATGCTTGCCTCCACCTCTAGACTTTTACTTACACATGAAATTATCACAAAATGCAGTCATCAAATATTTACTCCCCCCAGAGCTTCCACAGATAGTTCCAGAAGTTGTACCCTGCGTGGGATCCTATTACATTTTCACTTGCAGTCTTGCATATAGGACAGTGCTCCCTGCTATAAAACTGGATCTAATTATTTCAAGAAAGTGGCCCAGGATTTACGATTTGTCTGCATGCAGAAGTTGCATTTGATGATTAATGAGAACCAAGAGGAGCATCTTTCTTCAATCGGCACAATTGGTCATGCTAACCCAGAATGTGCCTTCATTAGTGAGTCATTTCTTAATGTCTGGAATCACATTCATCTTCAAATTCATTCAGTGTCTAGCCAGCCATTTGACCATTCAGTAACTATTTGTGGCCATTTGTTTTCCTAAATGTGTGATCCCTGTTTTTTATCTTTTGCCTGGTAGGGGTGGAATGAGGCAAGCAAATCATGGCTTCTCCATAAACCTGATCAGAGTTTTGTTTACAAGAATATATATCCAAGTGGATGCAAGTAACTAACATGCTAAGCACAATTATCCTCTTCTTGAACCTTTTGTTTCCCACCTATCAGTCAAACTTTGATTTCTACATTTTCATGTCTGACTCTAAATAGTAAAATCAATTGAATCTAACTCAAAGTAGTTACACAAATAAACAAGTATGTATGTTGTAATAGGTCTACCCACAAATACATACTTGGTATTTACATGCAACTGTTATATCTCTTGAGTATAGACAGGTGATTAATACTGGGAAATGACTCTTATTTTATTTTATTTTTATCTTCAAAGAGTTGTACAAAAGAGTTGGCATTCAATAAAATGGTATAGAAGCACAATGAGTCCAAGTAAATGATACAGTTCTTCAAGAAATGGACTGAAATGACTTACACTTAAATACGTGGATATACTTCTTTAAAATGTTTGTTCTATAATGTTCAACAAGAAATGTACTCATTACTCATCTATCTGTAACTCCTCTGCACAGCATCTTCACAATAAAATAAAATTAGAAAACCCCACAACAACAAAATAAAATAAAATAAAATGGCTTGTTCTAGTGCTCGACCTTAGATGCTTACACTCAAAGTAAGAGAAGAGTGCGATGAGTCAGCTGAGCATTCTTACAAAAGACAGGCCAAATGGACAAAAATCTTCACACTATCTTTTCTCCTTGTCTGAATATGGTTTGAGCAGCAAATTCTCAACATGATGGAATAACTTTTCTTTATTTTCCTTGTTGCATAGGTAATATATGCCTATCTTTCTGGGCATAATGATAGTTTGTGACATATTTGAGACTCTGAGTTGTTCTACTACTTGCTAATTTCTAGATTAGGGATTTAGCTACTGACTTAATAACTCCTTGACAATAGCTACACATGGCATTCTAGTTGCCACATGAACACTTTTGCTCAACGCTTTATTGTCCTGGCAGATAATACTTTTATTATGTAATCATTCCAGTGCAAATTTTTGACATACCCACTCCAGAAATCTACACTTGACACATGACACTCATTAAAATTAATGACTGTCATCCTTACTCACCCAAAGGGATGTCATCAGTCACTCTACAGCAGCAAAGGGTATTATAAGATAGTTTTCATTGTCTTTATTAAGACATAAGCTCTTACTTTCACATTTATAAAATGAACGACATTATCAAATTCCAATTTAAAATCATTTTACTGTCATTCTTGGAACATTCTACCTCTTCTTTTATGTGTACTTATTTCATCTAATATTTTTTTCCATTCTGGGGCTTGAACTTAGGGCCTAGGGATGTCCCTGATCTTCTTTGTGTGAAAGTCTAACACTCTACCACTGGAGCCACAGCAACATTTCTGGCTTTTTCTGAGTAGTTTATTGGAAATAAGAGTCTCATGGACTTTTCCACCAGGGCTGGCTTTGAACAATGATACTCAGATCTCAGCCTCCGGAGTACCTAGGATTACAGGTATGAGCAATCAGTGCCCAGCTTTTTTTTCAACTTTTCAATGTATTTTTTTAACGTTTGAGAACATAATTTAGAAATTTCAAGTATGTGAAATGTTTCTACTGAGTCCTAGATTGTTAGCATTATGATATTGTAAAAATGTGGGCCAAATATTCAATTTATATCATGTAAAAATGAAAAATTAATCCTTAATATTTTATCAAATGTAGCATCTATTGATGGCAAAGTTGCAAGATTACCTTACTCCAAAATCTCCAAAATACAGCATCTGTATTCATTCTGACTTAACTGACGTCATTGCTAATTATGTATTCGTGTTCTTACAGAAAAAAATTTATATGAAAGGAAACATTAGGAAGATTTTACCTTGTCATGGAACTTATGGACAAGCCAACAATCTAAATGAAATTTAGGGCATATCCTGTTTTTTGTTGTCTTGTAAAATCATTTTAAAATTTCATTAACGAAGTAAAATTAATTAATTAACTAATTAATTAATGATAGGGCATTTAATACTTGGGTTTTTTACATATCAAAGGGCTTACTTTTGTTTCAGACTTGTTGATTGCTTGCAAATATGACTTATTAAAAATTTGAGGAACAATGACAAAGCCAGAATTTGGACTCTTCACTCTTCCCTCACTCAGGGATTGTCATTGATTGCATGTGAGGCTTTGTTACTACTGGAATTACAGATGGGAATAGACATAGCAAAGCCCTGTAAGGAGCTTAGCGTCTAAGAATGGCTGACCAGACCATTCACTCCCTGAAAACTATGATCTACTTCTTCTTACTTGAAATGGGCTGGATAAAATTTTGTTTTCCCATCCTTTTTTTCATGTATAAATTCTTAGAACCACTCAGAAGGCACTTTAATTTTTATTGCCATTCATAGAATTTCAATGAAGTAGGAAGAAAACAAAATGACAGAGAAGGAAGTACACCATCAAGGTGAAATTCATCTGCTACAGAAAGGGTTTTGTGGGAGACGGGAGAAAAGGACCTTTCTGAAACTGATGTCTTGATCTAGCAGCATTGGTGCATGTCACTAGTAAATATTAAATAGGAAGGCATCAGGCAAGAGATTTGGGCTGTGTTGGTATAATCATTCACTGTGCTGCTTCCCTGTTACACCCTTGCAAGAGAAATTAGCCACAGTAACCTTAAATTGGCCTTTGTCTCTTACTTGTTTTGTGATGTGTATAGAGAATTGTGGCAAGGAAGATGTTACTGATTCTAGTCAGGTCTGTTTAAAGTATGACATGAAAGAACTCGGTAGGATCTGGAACTATGAACAAGTCTAATAGCACTAAGTGAACATGGAAGTTGATTGTTGCCAGCCACTTCTGCCTGTGTACACAGTAGGCACTCAATAAACATGATCGATCCATTTAACAAATGATTTAGATTGAGAATGCAAATCATTGCAAGGAATTTACTTCCTGCTAATGGGTTAAAATGATACCCTGTCAGAATATGACATGCAATCGAGCCCTGGCATTCTGATAATGGACTCTGTACAACTGTGCTTCCTTTTTTTTTTTCTCATGCCACTGTATAATCTCTGTCCAGTTGCTTTCAGGGAAGTTCATTTACAATCACCTCTTGGTCATTATTAGTTGTGCAACACTTACGTACCTCTTGCTTTTTCTTTATCATTGTGTCATTTTTTTTTCTTCAGATAAACAAACTAGAAAGCAATCCAAAAGCACAGGAAATAGCATCTAGAAGATGTTCTTTGTGGATGGATCACATTGCTGTGGTGTTTGCCGCAAGCTCTATTGTGCATTGCTGGAGTGACTTTGGCAAGCACATGCTCTTTGTCCACACAAGTGAGAGCTTTTATTTCCTAGTCTCCCTCAAGGAGAAAAGACACAATCACAGTTCAGCAAGGCAAAGTCAAGGGACAAAGAGAGGGAGAGAATAGTGTGAACAAAGTGCTTATCTGACAAGGCTCTTTTTTTCCATTGACTCTTTGTCTGCTTTCATAAATTTCACACCCCTGCCCAATGATGCAAACCATTCCAAATTGTATGTAGATCATAGATTGTCCAGTTCAGAGAATATGAATCAGCCCTGAAGGGCTGCCACAGACTTTGTGGCTTGTCCAAATATTAATTCATTAGTGTTTATGTATTCTGGGAATGAGGAACACTCGATTGTATTTGAGAGCTTCAGTATTACCAAATACCAACTCTAGATGAATAAGTGGCTCCTGTGTGCTTATTTGAAAGATAAATTAGGTAAACTGCATACTAGCTTCTGTTGTGTTTTTTTTCATTGTTATTTTTTTTTCTGACAACTGTTCCTTTGGGCACTATTAATTTGACTTTTTGTTTTTGCTGTTTAATTTTTTTTAGGTCTTTGTATAGACTAGATGTAAGTCTTTTGTCTGTTGAATAGCTGATGAATCCACCCTCTGGGTTATTTCTTGATTCCACTAACTGTTTTCTTTTGAGAAGTCTTTTCTGGAGGAAGTCAGTAGAAAGAAAGGTAAAATTAGGTTAAAGACAAAGAGGAAGGGGAGAAGAATAAAAGAAGTTGGAAATAAAGTAAGGAGAGCAAGAGGAGGAGGAAGCTACCTGTGTCTAAAGTGTTAACCTATTGGATTTCTCCATTAGGAAAGTAACACATTCCATTTTTCTTAAATTTATTTACTTATATAGATAGATCTAATATTGGAATACACACACATACACACATATGTGTATATATACATGTATATATATATATATATACATGTATATATACACATAGCTACATATGAAACCTCACATGAAAAATGGCTGTGGGAAGAGAAAAACGAGAACCTTGAGATGGAGTGGAAGGGAACATCGGCAGAGTCAAAGAAAGGAAGCTGAGTATCTGATGGATAAAGCAAGGTAGATGATTATAAGGAAGTCTGGTTACACATAATAGCAGCACAACCTGTCATGTCATAAGAAAGCACTTTGGGAACATTCCAGAGGAGAAGACCACTGATTTCGACTATTAAAGGACCAATTGTTCAGTGTTGGTGGACAAAGCTGATCTCTGTTGACCATTTTCCACATTCTTGGCTTCTCAAGATCACTATGCACCTCTGAACATCCACTCCCATTTACAGAGAACTGTATCTCCTTATTTTTTATTCTAAAGAAAATCACTTATCTAATAATATTCTGATAAACCAATTCCAGAAAATGACATCCAACATGGAGACACTGAATAAAAAGGAAAGAGAGTGAAACAGGTAGCCTATGCTTCTAGTTTCAATGATTTCCTGTTGGCATTATCGATTACTATAAGTTCAGAATAAATTTAGAATAAATAATTCACATGTATCGCATCATAGATTCTGTGGCTAAAAATCTGGGCATGGTATTCTTAGATCTACTGCTTCAAGGGTCTGTCAAGATACCGCTAACAACGTGTCATCCAGGGTTGACATTTCATCTGAAAACTCAGCTGAGGTAGAATCTGCTTACAAAGGAATATGATTATTGGCAGCATTGGCTCCTGGGGGCTCTCGGACTAAAAGTCTCCATGTTTTCTTCCCTGCCCAGCAGAACCCACATTCAATTGACAACTTGATTCTCCCAAACCCATCCACAGTCTAAAGGGAGGGTCTGCTAGCTAGATGAAAGTTATAATCTCCTGTAACAGAGTCAAGGAGCTGACATCTCATTAATTTTGTAATATTCTTTTGGTTAGGAGCAAGTGAAAATTCCCATGTACATTCAAGAGAAGATATCACATAAGGGCATGAAATAAGACAGCAAACACTCATGGCCACTTTTCAATTGTATCCTCTGCAGTCTTCACATTTAGTGTAATATCTATCAATGATTTCAAGTATACAATAAAAGTTGCAAAATTCCCCCAGAATAAAATAGGCAAAGGGAGATGATATCTCAATTTTTATTTCAGAGGCAACTTTACATACAATTTAACAGGTATAAGTTCAAATTATGTCATGAATTATTCTATGAACTAGAAGAGCTGGAAAGCAGAAAGAAAATTAGAATTTGGGTAGCTAGAATCCTCTTTCATCTGACTAAGCAACTTTCTAAGAAGTTTATTGTGTTACTCAGTTTTACTTAGGTCTTTGAAGGCATCTTACCCAAAGAAGATATTATAACTTCTAACTACTACAGTCCCAGCTGGAATCTGGTATGAGAATAATGTACATATTATTTCTGGTTATGCAGTTCACTAAATCTCTCAGACTTGTAGTTCATCCACAAAATAAAGATAATAGTACCTTCCGTTATTTTTGAGTATACACTAAGATAAAGTTACTGAAAGGACTTAGTATAAACTTGTGAACTTGGTATTTTCACTGTTAAAATTATTTAAGAATTTTTAAATTTTATTAAATTTATTAACATTTTTATTAGTTCTAGTCTTACAATAAGGAAAAATGCTATGCTGAAGCTGTATATTTATGATCTAAAAAATTAATATATGGTTTCCTATTAATGCTTAGATGTGATTTTGTCCATCTCTAAGTTACACATGTAAGAAGTGAGGCGTACAGAGTTGAAATGATAATGATGAGATTCCTACAGAGAAGGAACTGAACTCAGTTCACCTGAGTGTAGGTCACTATTCTCAAATTTGAGTGTTCATCAAAATCACCAAAAATATCTATTAAAAGAGATTATTTTACTCCATTCCTAAAAATATGATTGGGAAGGGGACATGCATTTCTAACAAGTTTCTATGCTGACTTAGTGTTGTAGCAAGGATGTTGCCCTTTGAGAACCTTTAATCCAACATATGTAAGTCATAGCCCCTTGCTTCACTGTAGGAAAAAGACAAAATGGATTCTATTTTGTGTCCTACTGTGGTGAAGAGATATGCCTGGTGGATTAATTGCCTGAGTGGTCTCATAGTTAGCAGTTATGCATAGCTACTTTTGTTTTATGTGTGAGTGTTCCAAGCTGCTGTATCAAAGCACCTTAGTAGATAGCCAGCAGTAGATCTTGTATTGGTGTGAAGGGGTGCACACTCAGCAAACCCTTTTTAAAGGTGCACTGTACTCTTGCTCTATATACTCTAACCAAGAAACTATCTGAGAAAAATTGTGAGTAAAAGCTACCAATGATCAATCTTAACTGGCTTATGGAGAGGGATTCAATAGTAATTGAGTCTAGTTTACAGAGAAATTAATTTCTTAGATTTCTCTGGAAAGCAGGCCAGATGTACCTTATTACATTTTGCTTTCATGCAATACATGGCTGTGAGAATTCCAAGTTTTTTTTATATTTCTTATTGTAAAGATACTGTACAGAGGGGTCCAAGTTTTTTCTCCAACATAAAAACTCCCGTTTCAGATGGTCCTCTGATCCTGTGTATGTGTGTGCATGAAGTACTTACACACATTAAATATCTAAAAGCCTCAGTTTCTAAAAGCCTCAATATCTCCATATTCAACCCACTGTCTACAAAGGTTTCCAAAGCTTGTGATCCTCTGAAGGAGGACATTCCTATTTAACATGAACAAAATTAGTTTGCACACACACACACCATTCTTAATCTACAAAAGAAGATTTACTTTTTTTCTGATACCACATGTGGAAACCATGTATCCTGATGACCAATAAAGCTGGAAGGTCCTTCCAAAGAGTATGCTTTCAGAATTTTGGGGGTTATTATAAAACAACCATTGTTGTAATTTAATTTTCTGTCATCTTTGTTGTATGTATGTACAGGTAGCCAGCTAAAACTACTATGGAAATACAGGGCTAGGATTTATACCATCCTAATTTTAGTTGGTAGATACATATGCAATTTTATTTCTTTCATAAGAGAGAAAATGAGACACTCAAAAGTAAATATTATTTGTATAAAATATATGCATCTCTCTCTATTTACCACTCCAGACCAAGAGGCCAGCAACTGCTTTGGAAATAGTGGAAGACTGGAAAATATTTATTGAAACAGCTGGGTAACTCTTTAGAGGTAGAGACTGGGACATTTTGGTTGGAGGCAAGCCTGGATCAAAAGGACGTTCACATAGCAGACTCAGTCTCAGCCGGAGATTAGATGTGGTAACATACACTTGTCATCCCTAAGCACATGAGCACACTTGAGTAGGAGAGTCACAGTACAGGCTGGAATAGGATAGAATGAGACCCTCCCTCAAAATAACCAATGAAATGGGGGAATGCAAGTCCTTGATTTCAATGTCCAGTAGTGAAGATTTACTTTGTTTCCTTTCCTTTTTCTTTCCTCTTCTTTTTTGTCTCTTCTCTGCTTTGCTTTTCTATTCTTTCTCTTCTTCTCTTCTCTTTTTTTTTGTCCGTCATAGGGCTTGAACTCTGGGCCTGGGTGCTGTCCTGGAGCAGTTCAGCTCAAGGTTAGCACTCTACCACTTGAGCCACAGTGCCACTTCTGGTTTCTAGTGATTAATTGCAAATGAGAGTCTCATGGACTTTCCTGCCTGGGCTGGTTTTGAACCACACTCCTCAGATCTCAGCATTCTGAGTAGTTAGGATTACAGGTGTGAGTCACCAGTGCCCAGCTCACTTTGTTTCTTGGTATTACCTGTACAAGAAAGAAGTGCATGTTGTAAGAAATAAGGGGGTAAGTAAATGATTTTTGAATAATCGCTGGTCCGTTGACACTTTTCAAAGACAGTATTTATCTCTCTGGAGTTTGAAAGTATTTTTTCATTATATTCTTTCTTTAACAGCTATTACTTGCCAGTTGTGTGCTGAGGATCACGGTGGGTTCCAGCAATGTAACAGCAAGTCATAAGGGTCCTGAGTCTCAGAGAAAGATATGAATCCAGTCCTCACCAAACATGCTGTCTGCACTGAAGAGAGCCTGAATGTGGTTTGCAGGTAGAAGTTCAGCAACAAGGACTAAAACAGTGCTCCTGAGTAGCCATCAGAAGCAACTGAAGAGGTAAAAAGGCAACGAAGAAGGGAGCAATAACTAATATAGACCAGATAGCCAAAGGTTTAGGAATAGAGTGAACATAACTCTTCAGGGCTGGTACAACTTGCTTTTACAATTTGTTATTAACTCAACTATACTATCACCTGCAATGCAGGTTGAGTAGGTCTTATTTCTTTCAGAAATCCCACCATTTGAGGTTAAATTTTCCCATTTTTTTCATAAAACATCGTTTTTCCTTGCACGGGGGAAAAGTTTGTGACTTGATTAGATGCGGAGTTATGTTTGATTACCCCCAATTTAACTCTTGCATGGATTCTTGTTGGTCGAATTGTGAGTTACACAGACACAGGAGGGTATTTAAAATTTAAGACTTCAATCTTCTATACCTATGAGGGATGTACTCTCAGGCAAACCCCTCTCTCCAACCTCTTCTTTAAGTAGCTATGGAGCTACTGTGGAAATAATCACTAATGACAGCCCATTGGTGAAAAGCCTACATGGTGCTTATCAAGATCAGCATGCAGGCCTCAAGACCACCGTGACTGACCTGATCAAAGCCATGGGTAGCATCAGGCGGCTGTGCTTGCACTTCCACTCCATAAATTTAGCAGACCAAGAAGTTTATTACTACCCCTAGACAAGCTGATGATGGAATGGCTGGTTGAGTTACTGCTGCAGCTTTTTCGATCTATTTCCAATCACCGTTGGAGGAACCAAGGATGTGTAATATGTCCATTTTTATTCAGTTCATGTTACGGAGACCCTATAATAATGCTCCTGGAATACAGTGTGTTGGGCTTTTAGCAAATGTCTCAAAGGGCTGGAGAGATTGGTCTGGGAAACAGGGCATAAAGCAGGAACATTATAACACGAGATTCTTTCAGAGAGAGACAGACTCATCTATGAGCTTGAGAAACTGACAGTGGGCTAGTTCATGGTTGAATTTTACAGGTCTTCTTAAGTGAATTTTCAGTATAATAAAAAGTTGCCAAGAATTTAGTGATAACCAACTTAATTTAGACCAAGCAACCTTGTAGTATCTATAAATTAATGTATTAGGAGCAGATCACACAATTTGTGACATCAGGTGTGATTGAGGTAAAAATCTGTAAGTAAAGAGGGAAAGAATAAAGACAGAGAAGTATCGCACAATGGTTAAAAGTGTATTTTTGGATATGATTTATCAGTCTGTGTCTAAGATAGAATTATGCCAATTATTGACTGCACAACCTCAGGACTTCTTTTATCTTGAACCTCAGTTTCGATATCTATAAATGAGGATAATAATATCTCAGACCTCATAGCATGGTCAGAAGGAAAGACTAAAAGGCTGCACTGGAGTGCTTAATACTATGCCTAGCCATGTCTGTCATTTTCACTGAAATGAGATTTGACTTGTTTTGTGGATGCAGTGAACTCTTCACCAGTGCCACAACTACTGCTGCTTGATAATAAGAAAGAGGGGCTGGAATCACCAGCTCACTATGAATGCAGGCTGCATCGATGCCATACAACCTAAACTTGCCCAAAATCCCATTGTACCTATCTGCCAATGTTACTATGTATTTTGCAAGGGAGCTATTGAAGGTGTGGCCACTGGACTAGAAAGGTTTCTATTGCCAGTCTTGTGTGCCTATGGGTATTCTTTACCCATTAAAAAAAGCAATGTAAAAAAAAAAATTACTCTTGGTTTCTCAGTGCAGTGTTGAGGATTTCCAGATTTCCAGAGAAAGAGATGTAAGAGAAAGGGAGGAGATGGAGAAAGGCAGAAAGAAGACATCACACACACACACACACACACACACACACACACACACACACACACACACTCAGAGCACAGGTGGTAGAGCAAGAGGAGGATGATTCAGGTAGGAAGATCTGGATGATAGGATGGTCTTCCAACCAGAGGGCAGTGGACTGGGTAAAACATGGCAAATACCTTCTCAGTCTTGGGATTTTGAAAGAACTCGAGTATTCTACCTTGGGAAGCTGCACCAATAATATCCTTGGATATCAAGTCTCAGGATGGAATGGCTTGGATGGACATAAGTCATTACTTTTAACAGAAAGAAATAATCACGTTAAATATGACTGAAAAACACATCTCTGTTTCTAGCTAAAACCAGGGAGTAGAGTATCAGTGTACTTGAAAAGAGTATGTAATAGTGAGTTTTAAAAACAAGAACTTGATACAAGAACAAAAATGCTTAACACAGTGACATGGGGGAGAGTGGCTGGCCCTTGGCTAGTACAATCCAGTCCCTTGAAAACACCATGCTCTGGCTCCTGTTGCCATCCGGGGCCTTAGTCTTTGACAGTCTCATTGGTGAAGCGTTTTCCCTACTTTGCTTTTGTCTGTAAAGCTCCTAATCATTTTGTACATCTCACCACCTTGGTTGGAAGGAAGAGTGACTGCTGTTGCACCTCCCACTGGTCAGCCTCCCAGATTTCTGCTCTTGGGAGCCAGGGTTATGAGAAAATCTCATTTTTCTTCCCTACATGCCTTGAGTCATAATTATATAGTATCTGAGTGATTTGGTGGTTTTCAACTTTTCCACAGACTTACAAAGGAGCAGGTTCTGGGCTTGGTTTTGTCTAACTCTACTGACCCTCTGTTCTAAGGCTGGCATATTGTGAACACTGACACTTCTGAATGAATGACCATAATGGCATTATGATGTTTAACTACATTTTTTCTCCCCAAAGCTAGTGCTATCTCCAAAGGTATAGAGGAGGAAAGCTCCCTCCCATCCCCTGAGAGATGATATTAATCTTGCCGAGTCTTTTTACTGGCTTGGACTCCTACAAATGTCATCTTATACATCAGCCTCTTTTCTATGTCTGTCTTGCCTTTTCATGCAAATATAGTGAGCTCCACACGCACTGCATGAGAATTCATATTGACAGTCCTCATCCCCGAGGTATTCTTAATTCTCAAATGCTTGACAATTTATTTATGGAAGCCACATGGCCCAGCAAATGTTGAACAACAGATCAAATGTCACAGGAAGGAAGGAAGCAATTTTTATAATAAAAATCTAAATTGTGCACCAGAATATTGGCTCCTGGTTAACGTTGAGAAGAAGAAAAAAAAACATAAGGAAGTTATAAGTTCAATCTCAAAATTTTTCACTTAAAAAAAAACTTTCTAAATTGCCCAGAACAGCTAAAGTTAGTGAGACCTAATGACTCCTCTCCAAAGAAATAACTTTGTGTGCTGAAAAACAGAAGCATATAATAGAAAGGGGAAGAAAAAGAAAATAAAATGTGACATGGGAAAGTAAAATGCCTTTGATATATAATGGAATAATTGTGAGTAGCAATTCCAGGTTACCTTTACTTCGTTGCTATTTTGGAAAAAAGTAATATCCCATTTAATATAGCTAATTTATTTCATATTTAAAAATATTCTCTTGGAGCAGTTTTCCAAAGTGTTTAAATTCAGTATATAAGTTTATATACTGATCTATGTCACCCTTTCTGTCCTTACCACTCATCTCTCCCAACCTGACCCATCACCTCAAGCTACCTAGTTCCATCCCATTCAAACGTTTAAGGGCTTACCAAATACTAACCCTGTGCTACAATCCTGGGAAAACTGAGATCAATAAGGAGTTCACTGTCCCCAGGTTCATTTAAACTGGCAAACAGGAAAACACAGACTACATAGACTATAGCCATCTAATAGAGCTGATCATCTCCATAATGCAGGCACATTTCCATTATCTTTCTGTGCAGAATGAAAGAATGGGGTGTGCTAGTTGTATTGTTGTAGTGTCTTATTGTTTTCTTTCTCTCCTCAGGGGGAAACAAGTTAAAGACATAACATACGGTTATTACATGGACTTAGAGGATTTTTTTTTTTTTTGCTAAATCAGATTCATTGACACGGTTTGAATCAGGGCATGGCTATAATGTATTTCTCAGGCTGTCAGCCAATTTAAGTTGGAGAAAAATGTTAAAAAAATTCAGTGTTTGGTTACTTTGTTGGGTTGTCATGTTTAGGCACTGAAGACAGTTTGCTTAGGACATTCCCTTCATTTCTACAGGCGTGGGATACCATATTCAAGATCAAAAACATTAGAGATGGGTTTTTTTCCCCCCTCTACAGGGATGCCAAAAGATAACCAGCTTCTACTCATGAAGTCTGGGCAGGTGAAAATTGTCTTATCACATGAAGGGTTAAGGGAGGCGATGGCCCCAGAAGTAGAGAAATAAAGCTGAGGGTGGGCACAGGGGAGCTAGCTTGGCCATTCAGAGAAGGAGAAAATGAAGGTTCCATTTAGATGGCGCATCAGTCTTTGTGGGCAGAGGTCAGGGCAGACAGAATCGAATAAAACACGGCCGAGGCTCGGGCAGTTTCCCCCCTTGCTCGTTCACGAGTGACCTCATTTGATTCTCTTTTCTGCTGCTGATGTGTCCTTTCCTTTAAAATTACACATAGAACCAAACAAATGGGTCTCTTCAGAGTCACTTAGCAGAACTAATTCAGCGCCCCAGCCCACTTTCAAAATGAAGGGCCCATTCCACGCGGGAGGAAGGTGATCACTTTCGCATTATCCATCAGCATGGGGTCACCTGCTTCTCAGAAGGAATCGGTGCTCTGAGCCTTCAGTCAAAGCAAGAAATAGTCCCCTTGTCACACTGGGATCTCATTCTTTCACCCGAGAACTCATTTCCTTTCATAAAAGAGTGTTTTC
Source organism: Dipodomys spectabilis (assembly GCF_019054845.1). NCBI lineage: Eukaryota > Metazoa > Chordata > Mammalia > Rodentia > Heteromyidae > Dipodomys > Dipodomys spectabilis. Next base: position 11,786,273 of record NW_024870950.1, read on the forward strand.
CTTCCAGCCTTTTTACACACTGGCTAGAAATTATGTTCAGCCTCCACACACAAAATGTTGGCATAGTCCTAAAGGCTATTAGGAGCTGTGCTTTTCGGTTGAGGAGGAATTGCTGGGGTGGGGAGACGCCAGCTAGAAAGAAACACTCACTTTTATAACCCTTCATTGGGTAATTGAATCTCATTTCTAATCAATGGCGGTATGAAGGCATTCTTCTCTCTACCCACAGTAATTAGGACTCATAAGCGAGTGATGATCGTTCAAGGGAGGGTTGGAAAAGGAAAGGCAGCATAGCAAACAGTTTTCACTATTTGCAAACATTCCGCTTTGTAAGCATTGAAATTTGTTCTATTAAAAACCCGATCTGTAAATAAAATCTTCCTTGCCGAATATACACAGGAGAGACTCTCCGATATTGTTTTGACGTCTATCCAACTCTTTCAGGGAACACACAGGTTAATAACAAGGCTAATTGGGTCTCAGGTTGATTTATGACTTATTGCGTCCCAGGTGACAATGCTGCCTTAGCAATACTCTTGTTTGATATCCAGAAACCTCCCGGAGATGTTGTTCCCATTTTACAGGTGACAAAACTGAGACTTGGAAGTTATAAGTGGGTTATTGACAAAAAAATCAAAGCATGGTGACTCAGAAATAAGGTTTAGAATCAGATTTTGTGACTTTAAGCAAGCCCTTTGGGCTAAACAATAGGAATGTTTGATTTTCAGAATTCTAAACCAATCCTTTATTTATTCTACAGATATTGCACATTCTTCAGTCCTAGCTATATCAGGGAAGGAAGGCTTTGGATGAAATGCTGATGAACATAAAGAAGCAGAAAAACAAGTGTGACAGCCCCAAGTCCTGCCCACTAGTCCCTCTGCAAAGTTGGGAAAGGGCAGACTGGTGGTAGTCTTGCTGCTGCTTGCTAATAACATGAAAAAAAAAAAACAACACCCTAGCTTTATTTCTAAAGAGAGTCTGGCATACGCATTTTCATACTTGTAACAAGTGCTCAAATACATTTTTTTTTCCAAATGACTTGACCACAGTGACATTTCCAACTGCATATTGGGTATGAATGCAGATTATTGTCTGAACACTGTTCATTTGTGAGACTCACACTCCAGTCTCTGATTAGATTTTTATGAGGTAAATTCCAAATCAACTCCCATCCGTGCTCCTGACTGAGTACTTAGTTGTGCAAGAATAAGAAAGATATCACAGAGTCAGGAAGTGCTAGACTAATTACTCAGACTCTTCAATAAGAATAGAAGGAAAAGAAGCTCAGGATGATAAAGAACTAGATAAGAATTAGACTCAACTAACTAAACCGGAGATAACACTAAAAAAAGCCAAGCTCTTTATCTTTAGGGAAACACATACGAAGGAAAGACAAGTCCATTAAAGATCACCAGTTTCCTCCATACTAATTATCAAGGATTTGTAAGTCTATTGCAAAACATACTTAAATAGGAGTTCAGAATTACATTGCTCAAATCTGGCAGGTGATACTTCTACTAACCTTTTGCTCCTGAAGAAACTGTAGAAAGCCCTCATAAGAGATTTTTTTGTTGTTGTTGTTGTTCTCAATGTACTATGTGATTTTTCTTTTGTGTTTTCCCCCCTATGTTTTATCCCCTGTTGTCATTGTGTTTGATTTTGGTACCTTGGGTATTGTATATGTAGTTATCTGAACTAGGGAAGTGAAGGGGAAGAACAAAATGATGAGACAAAGGACAAAGGGGGAACCTATGCACCAGCGATACTCATAGGACAATATGTTGGAAATGATCTATACAACTGGTGGAGGGGAGGGGGGTGGCGGGAAAGAGGGAGAAAAATGAGGGAAGGGGTAACAAGTTAGACAAGAAAGGTAATCACTACCATACTTACGTAACTGTAACCCTTCTGTATATCACCTTGACAAAATTTAAAAACAAAAGCTTCACCAAAAAACAAGGTCTGTATAAATATTTGCCTATGTTGGTTGAAAGGTAAATTCAGAAGACAGAGTCTTGTGATGGAAGACCTATGCGATTCCCTCAATAGCATTGCTTCTATTAATTCCTTTGGTTGTTGCACAAATCTGACTCAAACAACAGCAATCGTTTTAAGCTTTGATTGCACTTGATATATTGAACACTGGAGGGTTTGTCAGCTGATCAACTTTTTACAAATATGGCTATATTTTGAGAATGAATAATGACGCCTAAGAATGTGTCCAATGGTGTCTTACATTTTATTCTTTGATAAGTTTGACAGCAATGGGTAGTTATTTATCTAGAGGTAAAAAAATGAATATTAATCAGAGGTAGGCTAATATTCTCTGAATATCTCTCCCAAGACATACCTTGATAAGAAAACTTCTCTATTATATTTTTCCTATTTTATGTCTTTTCATGTTTTAACATTTCCAATGAATCTGTCATAAAGGTTTTCAAAGATGAGGAATGAGTTTTATGGAGGAAAAATAACAATGGAAATTTCACTTGGGATTTTGTTTTTTCTTATTGTCTGCAAGATGTATTATTTTATGGCTCTACAAGTTAGTTTGGTTTTTTTTTTATTTAATAAACTAAAGTAAGTATACATTCATGGTAGAAATTTGTGAACCATACTATCGCTAAGGAGCCCTAGTACTAATTTTTATGATACATTTCCAACCATTTTTATACATAAACTTCACATATCTAGGTATATATTAGACAACTGAGTCTTGAACATGTTTACTTTGAAGTCTTTAAATAAATATAATGGCCAATGAGATTGCAAAATTCTTCATAACATAGCTTGTCACTATTATAAATGTTTTTCAATATTTCTATCATACAATTTTATAATTTCATGCAATTCTTTCAGATGTCTCACTAAAGAAGAATTAGAAATCTAGTCTTCATTTTAAACTCCTGAGTGCACAAAGTAAATAGTTTTTTGGGCTGTCTATGACTTTCTTACTGGAAAAACTCTATTCCTTCCTTCCTTCCTTCCTTCCTTCCTTCCTTCCTTCCTTCCTTCCTTCCTTCCTTCCTTCCTTCCTTCCTATGCTAGGGTCACAATTCCTCTTTGAAATGAAAATACTGTCCTTTCTCCCCCCTTCTTCCCTCCCTTCCTCCCTCTCTCCCTCCCTCCCTCCTTCCCTCCCTCCCTCCCTCCTGCCTTCCTTCCTTCCTTCCTTCCTTCCTTCCTTCCTTCCTTCCAATATATGCCAGGGTCACAACTCCTCTTTGAAATGAAAATACTGTCCTTTAGGAAAGGTATGTAACCATTCTGGATTATATTACTATCACTAGTTGCTAAAATTATCATTGAAACCCTGTCACAATACCATCAAACATATTTTTCAGAATGCTTCAGTGTAGCATGCCTTGAAATCTTTTAGCAAGACCATTTCTGATTTTAATATAAATTCCATTTAAGCATTCTGTTAGTGTTATGGTGCTATTTCTCCCTCTGCCTTTGATTTTTTGGAGGTACAGCTTTACAAAATATAATGGTTAAATCTATTTTATGCTCTGTGTTGGGTATTGTGTTTAGTAACTTATATACATTATTACATTGAATCTAGCTAACAAAATTATGAGAAAGAGACTCATAGTTTTTTTAATACATAGGTGAGAAAAATAAAGATTCTGAAAGTTCATGGATTAATGGGTAGTTGTATTTTTCTGTTGGGTGGCTTAATGAATAAAATATTGAAGTGCACAGTTTTGAGGTTTAGTAGTCCTAGGTTAGGTTGAGCTACCGTTGGGGTTTAGTAAGGGCTCTCTTTCTCGTGATAGCTGTTTTCTATGCCCATGCATGGTCTGTTCTCACATAAGGTATGGAAAAAGAAAGAGAGAGAGAGAGGGAGGGAGAGGAAGAGAGAGAGGAGAGAAAGAGAGAGAGGAAGAGAGAGGAAGATAAATACACTATATAATATTATAAATAAATTATATAGTACTTGTCTTTTCAAATTACTCACTTATTCCTTATTTACTTATATTATTTCATATAATATTGCTCAAAATTGGCAGAATTGTGTTACAAACTATTTTGGCACAAACACATTCAAGTTCTTCTTGACCTGAATGTCTGGAGTGTTTTTACTATTAAGTAGGAATAAAAATATTAATTTTTTTAATTTTATTTTTTTTGTGAACATACTGTACAGAGGGGTTACAATTACATGGTCAGGATAATGCATACATTTCTTATCAAGCATTGCAGCCTCCTCCTTTGTTTACCCTTCACATCCCTTCCCAGCCTCCCCCCCCCACCCCCCCACAATCCTACCCCACCTCCCCCTCCCACGCACCAATGTTGTAAAGCTCCTTTTTGACATGACAACTTGTACTTCTCATTGTTGCAACAGATCCACCTGTATCCTTAAACGACTTGTTTTTCCCCATCTCCTCTACAAGTTATACTGACATCAAATATAGTGAAAGAAGGGGTTATACTGTGGGGGAAGGACATACAAAGCAACAGAGATAATCTTATAAATGCGTTAGAAACAAATGCATGAAAGAAAAAAACATTAAAATACATATCTAAGGGTTCATTTTCCTAACATCACATTATCTGACCTTTTCCGCTTGACTCATACATATACTAGATATTGCAAATAAGGGAAACCATGGGACCTATGTTTCTTTGGGCCTGGCTTACTTCACTTAATATAATTTTTTCCAAGCCTTTCCATTTCCTAACAAATGGGGCAATGTCATTCTTTCTGATGGAGGCATAGAATTCCATTGTGTATATGTACCACATTTTCTTGATCCATTCATCTACTGAGGGGCATCTGGGTTGGTTCCATATCTTAGCTATGGTGAATAATGCTGCAATAAACATAGTTGTGCTGGTAGCTTTAGTGTGGTCTTGTTTGTAAACATTTGGGTAAATGCCTAAAAGTGGGATTGCTGGGTTATAGGGGAGCCCTATGTGAAGTCTTTTGAGGAACCTCCATACTGCTTTCCAAAGTGGTTGAACAAGTTTACACTCCCACCAACAATGAAGTAAGGTTCCCTTCTGTCCACATCCCCTCCAGCATCTGTTGTTGTTAGAGTTCTTGATTTTTGCCATTCTAACTGGGGTGAAGTGGTATCTCAATGTTGTTTTGATTTGCATTTCTTTTATGGCTAGGGATGTTGAGCATTTCTTCATGTGTCTATTGGCCATCCTTCTTTCTTCTTTAGAGAAGTTTCTCTTTAGGTCTTTAGCCCACTTATTTATTGGGCAGTTGTTTCTTTGAGGATTTGTTGTTGGGGCATTTAATTTTTTGAGTTCCAAGTATATTTTAGATATGAGACCCTTGTCTGTTGTATGGCTAGTGAAGATCTTCTCCCAGTCCTTGGGCTTTCTATTGATCTTGCTAGCTATGTCCTTTGCCATGCAGAAGCTGTGCAACTTCATGCATTAAAAATATTAATTATTTTATAGAAGGCAAACTGTCATGAAAAACCCAAACCATTGGCTTAGATAACCATGCAAGTTTATTTTTTCTTCTTATACTCCTAGTTAGATGAATGTTTAAGGAAACATCTTAAAATTCTGAAATATTGTTGCTTATGGGGATAGCTGATTCCATTTTATGAGAGTAGAATCACTGAATACATGATCATGTACCTACAAATTAGATGGGTCTTATGCATTTTCTTCTATGAATAATATATTGGTTTTCATGAATGAGGCATCCCTATAACTTCTCTCTCTCTGTGTTTTTACTATCTTTTATCAAGCCTTTTGCTTTAGTGTTAGCATTTTGCTAACTCCCTAAAGTGAATTGGATAGCTTTCCACTGAAAATTTGCTTTGATCAGATTTTTTAAACAGATTAAACTGACATGACTATTTTACTGATCATAAATTGCTTTAGTCAGAAGGTCAATTAATAGAAAAATCGAATTTGTAAAATATTTAAATGTTTAGCTAATGAGCTGAGGAATGTGTGTTTAGAAGCAGTCAGAAACAGTATCTCTTGCATATAAACATTTCACTAAGGAAGGGAAGTTTATATATTTGTTGTTGCCTTTTATTAAAGAGTAGGGAAAAAAATCGATGCTGCTCAGTTCTGGTGGGACTTTGGCCACACAAGTCTCATTTATAGAGACAGCAAGTTAGTCCAAACACCAGCTGAATACAAATATCCTATTTACCATGTATATCAGAAATTAAACAGCATTGAGACTTTTCTGACAATAGTATAACTGGCTTGCACTTAATGATCCTAAGGAGAATAGAATTAAATCCCAGCCCAAATTTACCCAGTCAGCAAACATTTAGAAAGAGGTTATGGGGTCAGGTACAAAGCTTAGCATTGGGTCATAGTCAGGACAAAAGAGAAGATAATTGTTATGTCTTTCATAAAGTGATAGAAATGGCTACTAGGCATTTCCAAATGCAATGGTTAATAATGCTTGTGCATCAACATTATTAGAGTGGATGACTTGGCTTATAATTTTAGTATAAAACTCTTAATAAAAGCTATACTTCATTGAATGTGTCTCTTCTGCCATTCTTTTACTTTTAGTGAAAGAACAGAGAAAAGAGAGATGGAGAGAGATATCAAATTGAAGATAATGCTCTACATTATTGTTGAATGCCTGAAGTCTTATCTGTGATTTCATAAGAAAAGTTTGTCATGCATGATAAATGAGCGACTGGTGAAAGTCTTACTATCAAACATGCAAATTTTGCTAACACGGCTGTTGTATTTTCTGTTAAATCTTACACACGCTCCACAATACAAATCAAAATCCCCTGCTCTTCAAGGAAGTCTTCAAGACAATACACAATAGAAAGGGAATATAAACTAGGTGCTGGAAGTTCAGGCCTAGCTATTCTGGAATCGGAGCTATGCTGGAATCTGAGATCCGAGGATCTCAGTTTGAAGCCAGCCCAGACAGGAAAGCCCATAACTACAATCAAGTACCAAAGGAAAATAAAAAAAAAAAAAGCTGAAAGTCGAACTATAGCTCAACTGATAGAGCAGTAACTTTGAATAACAACAACAAAGCTCAGGGATAACTCCCAGGCCCTGTGTTCAAGCCCCAGTCTAGGCACAACAAAAATAAAAAGTAATCCAAGTAGCATTTATTTGTCACCAAAGACAAAATAAGACTTGTAAATTCTTCTAAAATGGCATCTGGTTGAGTCATCAGAATGATGCTGCATAGCAACCATTGTGTCTTCTTACAGAGTCACAGAAACAGATGAAAGCAATCATATTGTCTAAATCACCAAAACCTACTTACTGTACCTTACAAACCTACTTAAAGTACATTTCTATATGAGTATGTTTAATTATCTTAAATTCCATAACATGTGTGACTTGCTTTTTTGCTCAAGGACAGTACTCTATTTGAGCCACAGTTCCATTTCTACCTTTTTTCCCCCCCTCACAGACATTCTTTTACCAAACTGGCTTTGAACCATGATCTTTAGATCTCAGCCTACTGAATAGGTAGGTTTACAGGCATGAGCCACCCATACCTTGCAGATACCTTATTTTGTATAACAACACAACACTTGGCACTTGGCAGGCACTATTCAAAGTGATTGATTTATTTGTGTACATGACTGAGAAACCATGTGAAGTTCACTCTCAACAAATGGTAAGACACAAGGCGATCACTGAATTTATCTCTCTCAACAAAATAGGGACTATGCTTCGCTAAATAAAATGTGCCTAGTTCAGAAAATCTTTTATTCACAAGACAATACAACTGCTCTCATAATATTTCCTAATACTCAGCTACCTTTTCAGGCTTTATTTTCCTTTGAGGGCTTAATCTGAAAAATGCCCTTAAAGCGTTGTATGAACATGCCACACACCTTAGAGTAACTGAGGGACTATCAACCACAGATAGGAATATTTGCTAAAGCATGTGACTCACATTGGGCAGCAGAACTAATTTAGACCTCTCTTAGAGCTAAAAATTCCCTATTAGGCACCAAAAGCAACCCTGGGAAATGACAATTGCGAGATAATAGGATCATTTATTTCTGTGTTTATATTTTTAGCTGAAAGAAATACATTAACCACCAAAGGAGACCTCAAGAGAGAGTGCAGAAGAGCGTAAAAGGACAGTTTATTTTCTCAGCTTGCAAACCAGGCCATGCACCAAACAAGCAAAGTATTGACACACCAATGTAAATACAGGATAGGAGAATATTTTCATGACAAACCATTTGGAAGGAATGATTCTTAGTCTGTAAAAAAAGAACACTCATGTTCATTAAGAACAAATGCAAAATAATGTGCAGAGCACCCAAAAGGTAAAGATGGAAAGGTAAGTCAAGCTTCAACCTAGGAACTGGCTAACCTAAGAAGGTCTATGCTTTATTGCAATATTATTCAGAGCAGCCAAAGTATGTTAACAATCTATTGTCCACCCACGGATGAATCAATAAAGGTTACATGATTATATTTAATTACTAATCCAGATCAACCAAATACACATATGGATTAACACATATCAATATAAAAGTAGTAAATGGATTAATACTTTATAATAATACATTATACATTAATAATACATTAGTGACTTATGACTAATAAAGTAATATCATTTACATACAACAAATAAAATCTTTGCCTTAATAGACAAGGGATTCCTTCCACTGGCAACAGTGAGCAAGAATTAGACGATGGGATGGTAAGTGATAAGTCAGAGGCCTAAATACAGATCTAACATATCAAATTGAAGATAATGCTCTACATTATTGTTAAATGCCTGAAGTCTTATTGGTGATTTCATAAGAAAAGCTTATCATGAGTGATAAATGAGTGACTGGTGAAAAGTCTTACTAGCAAACATAACATTTAAAAATAGTTGAACTTAGAGGAAAAAAAAAGAATGTGGAATGATTGTTACCAGGATAAGGTGGTAGGTATAATGATATTAATCAATGAACATACATGTTTAGAAATAAGATGAATAAATGTGAAAGTCTGAATATGCTATGCAGTAACTCTGATAAATAATAACAAATTGCATCCTTGACATTTGTTAACTAAAGCAAGCTTCAATGTTCTGCACATATACCTGCATAGACATATTTCCAGACACACAAATAGTCATTGTCAGAAAAGGATAAACATCCCGTGGTATACCTTCATTATGTATAATTGATACCTGTCAATCATACCTCAGACCATATGAGCTGAATCGTTGTTATCTTTGATATAAATTTGAACTGAGTTTTACAGTAAATAGAATCACAAAATAAATAAATAAAGAGTGCTGTGTGGAGGGTCATCATTTGGGAATACATGGCAGGCACTCATGTTTCAGGAAACATTAAAATAGAATCAGCCAGATCATGCACTTTGGAGTTTGACCAAGATATAAGGCCTAGCTTCACAACCTGATATCTATCTGACATAGCAAAACTGTGCCTCATTATCCTTATCTATAAAATTGGATTAATAACTAATTATAATTATGTCATAAGATATTTGTGCCTATAAAAAAGTAACATAAGCAGTTGTTTGTAAACTTTATCACAGTTCTTGACACATAGAATGTAAAGATGTCACGGTGGTAATGATTTTTGTGGCTAAAGAGAGAGCAAATAGATTGGTGAAATGTGGAAGTGATAAATATGAAAAAAATATTTCCAAATAGTTAAAATGATAACAAGAGATGAGTAATGATGGAGAAAGTTTCAGAGAATTTGTAAAGCTAATATTGCCTCATCTAGAAACTGCAAGAAGAGAAGACCTAAGATTTGATTTCTTGAATTCCTGTTTGGTCCGTGCCTTTGGTCTCTAAACCCATATTCATAAAACAAGGTGGGAGCCATCTCTCATCCATATGATTGTGGTTTCACAATTGGATCCTGTGTGTGAGTAAAGGCATTTAGGACTTTTCAGTATTGTGTGTGTCGTTAGGCTTCACCATCGCTCTGTAGCTTCATCCTATGATCACCTTTGTAAATATACCAGCATTAAAATTTCCCTCAATGACTGTTTCAGTGTGACATCTTTCTGTGCAAATATGGATGGATGAAGCCAGAAGCACTTCCATTCACTTTGGAAGACAATAGAGAACAATATTAGCTTCCTGGCTGTATTTCGGTTCTGTGGTCCTGTTGTTCCTTTGGTTGTTCATTTGTACTGCACACTACCCTCCACTTCTGCCATGGTATTATAAAAGCCAGCAGCATGACATCCACAGCATTAAACCTAAAAGATTGTATGAGCAGGAAGAGATCCCACAGGTAACATCTCTGGAGATTAGCAGTTGCAGTTGCTGCAATTTCTCTGCATTTCTCTGGATCCTGTCTTTGGGACTCCATTTCCTGGGATTGACTAATTGGAACTTTCCCACCAGAGAACTGAAAGTACTCATTCCTTCAGGGACTGCCATATATTTTCCAACAGTTTTTGTATGTATGTATTCCATTAAAATTTACTCAGAGTTTTTAGACTATTCAGATTCTGGTCATCGTAAAGATCCCAGTTACTTAACATAACAAGCTCTAAGTCTTGTCCATACTATTTATAAAGATGCCATGCATGATAGATGCTTATTGCAACACCTTATGCACATGGTAGAATGCAGAAAGACCTGAGATAAAGATGTGTCCTCAGATGACATGGTAAGCTGCATGAAAGATGACCTTGAGGAGTCCTGTCTGACTGGTGAAAGAGTAGAACAGGATTCTTCAGCCTTCTTTCTTTTTTTTTTTTAATTGTGAAAATACCGTACAGAGGGGTTACAATTGCATGGGCAAGGTAACGAGTACATTTCTTATCAAGCATTGTTACCTCCTCCTGTGTTTCCCCTTCCCATTCCTTCCCATCTTCCCCCTCCCCCTCCCTCTTCCCCCCTCCCCCTCCCTCCCCCCCCCCACCCCAGCCAAAGTTGTAAAGTTCGTTTTTCAACATAACACTTTGTACATCTCATTGTTGCAATGGGTCCACTTGTATCTCTAGTTAAACGATTTGCTTTTTCCCTTCCCCCCCTCCACAAAGTATACCAACACCAAGTATACCAATACAGTGAAAACAGGGGTTATATCGTGGGGGAGGGACATACAAAGCAACAAAGAAATCATCTTATAAATGTGTTAGAAACAATTGCATGAAAGAAAAAAAACCATTTGAATCCTTATCTTGGGGTTCATTTTGCCTAACATCAACTTATCTGACCGTTTCTGCTTGTCTCAGACATATACGAGTTATTGCAAATAAGGGAAACCATGGGGCTTATGTTTTTTTGGGCCTGGCTTACTTCACTTAATATAAATTTTTCCAAGTCTTTCCTTTTCCTAACAAATGGGGCAATGTCATTCTTTCTGATGGAGGCATAGAATTCCATGGTGTATATATACCACATTTTCTTGATCCATTCATCTACTGAGGGGCATCTGGGTTGGCCATATCTTAGCTATGAATAATGCTGCAATAAACATAGATGTGCTGGTAGCGAGACCCAGAAACACAACAAATTAAAGAAAGGTTGGACAAATAGAATTGCATGAAATTGCAGAGCTTCTGCATGGCAAAGGACATAGCTAGCAAGATCAATAGAAAGCCCACAGTTGGGAGATCTTCACTAGCCATACAATGGACAAGGGTCTTATATCTAAAATATACCTAGAACTCCAAAAATTAAGTCCCTCACCAACAAATTCTCAAAGAAACAACTTCCCAATGAATAATTGGGCTAAAGCCTTCGAGGGAAACTTCTCTGAAGAGGAAAGAAGGATGGCCAATAGACACATGCAGAAATGCTTAACCTCCCTAGCCATAAAAGAAATGCAAATCAAAACAACATTGAGATACCACCTCACCCCAGTTAGAATGGCTATAATCAAGAACTCTAGCAACAACAGATGCTGGAGGGGATGTGGACAGAAGGGAACCCTACTGCATTGTTGGTGGGAGTGTAAACTTGTTCACCACTTTGCAAAGTAGTATGGATGTTCCTCAAAAGACTCCACATAGAGCTCCCCTATGACCCAGCAATCTCACTTTTTGGAATTTACCCAAATGATCACAAACAAGACCATATTAAAGCTACCAGCACACCTTCAGCTTTCTTGAAATCAGAATCAGCATACTGCTTGAGCCATGGTTGGGCCCTAAGATTGCTGTGCACCAGGAATAATCCTAACACTAAAGGGAATGACTGAGAAGCTAATGGCCTGGTCATGTGAAGATTCCCAAATCTACACCAGAGGCTGAACGGAACTTAATATCTCCTTATGATGATATGAGTAGAGCTCAGCCCATACATTCAGACATAAGTGATGACTCAAGTATCTGTAGGTGATCTGTGCCTGTGTTGGGAAGATATGCTTCTGATTTCTTATTCTTGCTCTCTTAGAGAGTTTTATTGACATATACATGTGTGTGTGTGTGTGTGTGTCCTTGTGTGTACATGTGTCTGTTATTCAGACAGCTTAGTCTTGAATTTAGAAATCATCAAGCTCTTCAGAAGCTGTTATTATTTTAGCACTATATTTCAAAAATCCCAAACATATACATTTTGTCAACTGACAATATTTTACCCTTCCTCTTGTTATATAAGCGTGAACTTCTGCTGCATAAATGTTAAGTAGCATATTTCTCAGAAAATACTGTTATGAGGATAGATAGATGATAGATAGGAAGACAGAGAATTGTTAAAATACATGAGAGGCCTATTATTTTTCTACATTTACATTACATCCCTTTTATTTCTTAAGAAGTTTGGCCAACCGGAAACATAAATGAGCTTGTCGTAAAGAGCCACTTGTGTAGGAAACATTTTATTATGATCTTCTTTTGTTCTCATCTGATTCCAAAAGAGAGGAGAACTAGACATTTACGACACATAATATAGTTTACAGTCCATTCAAATTATATTAATATTGAATAGAAACAAAGATACAGAAGAATTGCAGCCATATTTAGACTATCTGAAGACTGTATAGCAATTTAATCTTGTGTTTTGAAGGACTTGTTGTATCTTACCTATTCTTTAAAGGACGTATGATAGTTCTACTTATCTAAGAGAAAAAAAATAAAAGCATAATTGAATGAATACTTGGATTAATCTATAAGATATTTTTATACCTATATCAGAGAGTTAACAGAGGAGAGAAAGATGAAGGGAAAACAATAGGAATTTAAAAGAGTTAAGAAGAACATAATGACAAAATAAATATATAGCACTTGTCATCTCATCATGGATAACTTTCATATTTAATAGAAATAAACATGAAATTATCCCCAGATTGACAGGTACCTTGTTGAAAAAGTTACTCCTAAACATTCAATCAGCCTTGACTTTTTGTTCAGAAATACTATAACACATCTATCTTAGTTATATCTTAACAACACAGAATTGGTTAATCTGGGTTTTTGTTCTCTCTGTTATAATTATTATACTGGTGTCAGTCAAAGATAGAATTTAAGGTGTCCTGAATGAAGAAAATTGCAGGAACTTTTCTATAACCTGAGGGAAACAGATAGATCCTAGGTTACATACCCTAATCTCATGTTATTGAATACTCATAAGGGGTAAGTATATCTTATATACCAGTGGAGAATGTTAATAGTTTGCTTGAGTCCCCTGATTGACTCATTTAAATGTCAATAAAAAGTAATCCTAAATGAATAAAATAAGAAGGATTGAACAGGAAAATAAAATTAAAGACAATGTATAATTATGAACATAAACTATGGCAAGAATTTTATTCAAACTTCTGTTATTATTCTTCAAAATAGGTCCTATAAAACTCTTCACAATCATTTGAAGAATTACAAAACACAAGGCTTTCTGATTATCTTGGATTACGATTATCTTCACCTGTGAAAATGTCTTCAGTTACTCAATAATTCCCAGTTCTACATATTCTCATAGTTTTATCAATAAACATTTGCTTGGATTACAACTATGAGTTATGATGATTAATACTAATGAAAAATCTAGTAATATACCTTTCCTTGTTCTAATAAACTTTTTTTTCAATCTTGGGGAGAACATATTCTTCATAGGCTGTACATTCTTGGATTTATGACCATTTACTTTTTGTAAAATAAATTACTGCCAACTACAAATGAGAAGAGAAGGGGCCATTGGGAAGTAATAGGAACTTCATGATGATGCAGCTCTCCGCAATTGACATTTGAGCTTTATTCTGTGCTAGTTTGTGTTAAGAAACTAGGAAACATGTTCAGATTGATATTTAAACGAACTTTTCAAAGAACAACATTTTAAAGCACCTTTTAGTAAACGAGAAAAGCAAAGTAGAAAATGGCTGGGAGTCCATTTTCCATTTTCCATAGGGCCCATTCTCAGCGTCGGTGCAGATCAAATTTCTCTGAGTAATTCCATGGAATGTTGTTTCAGTGCACATAGGATATGTTTCCTGTACAGTGGGTTTCTCTGTTCAGTAACATGAAGAAGAGAAATTGGCAAGTTTCTCTATCTGTCTTTATACCTAGCCCACCTAACCCGGTGCATCTTGCCAACCCCAAAAATCCAAATTGAAGAACTTGATCAACTGCATTCCCATTTTCCGTCAGGAACAAACCTGGAACCTTTCCCCAGCCACTTGGCTTCTCTGGTTAAGGTGTGCTACCGCTTCCTGATGCACAGTCTTTTTTGGGTGTTCCGTCTTCGTGCTCTTGTCTCTTGCTTCATCCTTGTGTCACTTACCAGGTAATTTTGACACTGTGTGATCGCCCTCTGGCAGTATGACATGGGAGAGCCTTGCGGTATGTCTCAAAGAAATGTCCTTCATGAGCAGAAATAACCCATTTCTTGTCCTCTAGTCAGTGTTAACAATATCTAAGACTTGATGTTTGGATTCAGAGACATATAAAAATAGTACTGATTTCCATTCCTCTTTTTTTTTTTTATTTGAAAGTATCCAAAATCCTTATTCGGATACATTTGAAAAATAACATCCATAGAGCAAATCCAACTGGGCTTGATGTGACAAGCAATGAGAGGTGTGTCACATGTCTTAGAATAACAAGTAAACCTGTCACTGCTGTAATCGCTCTTAGAATCTGTGGAGCAAATGACCTCTGTAAGCACAGCTTCAGATTCCTCAAAGGGACGACTTCTCCCTTGGGAGAGGAGCCATCAAATTCCCTGACGTGACATCTCCATAGCTCTGCCTGTGGGCGAGGGCCACCAACGATTTAATTACCGAATAGACACACTGTCCTTCCCTCAGGTCCCTTTGTGAAATCGCAGGAAGACGATTGTCTTCAAATTTATGCCTGAAATGTGTCAGCACTGCATATCTTTTCATTATTTGCACAAAAGCTGAGGGATGGATCGGTTTCCAAATGTATTTATTTGGGTAAGATCTTGGCAGCTTTTCTTATTATGATGAACAACTTCCACGCTAGTTCTCTTTGGGAAAAAAAATAACTTGCCAATCATTTCTAGAACTCAGCTTGGATTCTTGTGAGAAAGTATGGCCAGTCTTCAGGATTGATTAAGGCACTGCTTTCTTGAGTATAGTTTTGGTACAACTGATGATGCTTTGCTGTGTGTTCTGTCTGCCATGATTCTCTGCTCTCTCTCTCTCTCTCTCTCTCTCTCTCTCTGTGCCTATGTCTGTCTCTGTTTCTCTCATCTCTATTTCTCTATTTATTGTGTCTATAGTCTCTTTCAAACAATGAAGAAGGCTTTAATGGCCTGAAGAATTGTATTCTTTTTCAAAATATAAATTTACACAATTCAGTGTCTTTTTACTATCACTATTAATACAAAAAAATTGGAGCACCAAAACATTAAATAGATGGTCCAGGTGAACATACTAAGGGACACCTTGGAGATTAGAACCAAGGATACTTGTTACAGAGATCTATAAACTTTACATAGTTTTGCGATTATGTACAAATAATATTATTTTTCCATGGGGTAATTGACTAAAATAATATATGTTGCTTAGAGAAATCTCTCCAATGACCCTCATGATGAAAGCTAGAGATTCCAATAGAGATCACTAGATTAAGTGTGGATTCCAGATAAATTGTAACATAATGTATGTAAGCCCACCTA
This sequence comes from Dipodomys spectabilis, assembly GCF_019054845.1. Classification (NCBI taxonomy): domain Eukaryota; kingdom Metazoa; phylum Chordata; class Mammalia; order Rodentia; family Heteromyidae; genus Dipodomys; species Dipodomys spectabilis. The sequence goes on from NW_024870950.1 coordinate 11,802,276, forward strand.
TGTGCTGGGACACTGATGTATTTAAAATATTTTTTCTCATTCACCAACAATTCAAACTGAGTGCATATCCTGAGGTGAGATTTCATTTTCGAAATCTGAAAACCAGTCGAATGATAATTATGTTTATAGTACCCATATTTTATGCTATGTGTATACAACTATATTTATAGTTTCATGAATATATTTGTGTGTTTGAATGAACAAACATGGATAACAACGTAATTTATACATTGCTATAAAGTGTAAATTACTGATACTGCATAACATATAAAGAGACTGAAGGCAAGACCATCCGGAGTCGTGAGTGCTCTCCAAGTTGCAAATTATCTAATTTTTCTCTGAACACACTATGACACATGATCTATTTCTGAAAATCTTCAAATATCCTTGTTGTGTGACAGAAAATAAATCCAAAGACAACTTCAAAAACTGAGTTTTTAAGTAAAATATAATGAAAGGTTCTGCTCTGGAAATAAATAGTGTTGCAGAAAGAAATAATTTAGTGTTTCAAGTTACTGACATTCAGTATCATTTTATTAGGAAACAAAACAAAACGCAAAAACAAAAACAAAAAAACAGATGAGCTCCAATGCCAGGTCAAATGTGGAAGTAAATATTTCCATTTACTATAATATCTCCAAATAGTGTGGACAGGTTTTTGACTTCCATTCCGGGAATTCAACATTTTCTTCTTATAGTCGAGGGAAGGGGAATCATTTATAGATACTAAAGTTTATTCTTTATTTTTATGAATTAATTCATTTTTGTGGATGGTACTTGAACTCAGGGCCTACGTACTGTCCCTGAACTTCTCTGCTCAAGACTAGCCCTCTACCCCTCTGAGTCATAGCCTCACTTTTGGTTTTCTGGTAGTTAACTGGAGGTTTCATGTCTCATGGACTTTTCTGCCCTGGCTGACTTCAAACTGTGATCATTAGAAATCAATTTCTTAAGTAGCTAGGATTATAGGTGTGAGCTACCAGTGTATGGCTGAAGTTTCTTCTTTGAAATGCTAATAAAAAGAGCATCTGTCTTGTGGAGATTGAGTTTCTTAGCATCACAAAGAAAATAATGTACAATCCGAGGCGCTTCCCTGTTTCATATTCACTTAAAATCACCATCATGTGTTTGCTGTAGTCTGTATTGCTCATCACTGACAATCGCCTAAATTATTTAAACATTCACATTTTCTCAAGAAAACCCTAATAGCTTCCCTCTTGGTGCTCTCTTAAGAAACAGATGAGAATAAATCTTGGAGTCGTGGCACATTTCTATAATATGCCTGTGGTGGAGGCAGGAGGTTTCTAAATTGGAGGCCAGCTGGAAAAATCAGCAAGACCCTATTCTCAATGACAAAATGTGAACAATAAGGTCTATGGAGTAGCTACTGTGGGTGAACACTTGCTTGCATGTGCAGACTCCAGGGTTCAATCTCCCTGACACAGGGGGAATGTATGGGAATGTATTCCTTCAATAGAACCTGCTTGGGAGGAAACTGGAGGGTAATAAGGTTCTTAGATAACCTTTGTAAGGAGGAGGGCCTGGATTTAGCTATTACTGTGATTTCTGAGAGTCCTCTTGCTATTTTTGAATGGATAACTAAAAGGACATGTATGAAAATTAATAGTAGTAAATAGAGAACATATATATGCTCAAATATAAATATATGTGATTTATATATTATACAACTTAGGTTTTATATACACACATATATATATATATTATGCATATATAATTAAAACTGCCTTTTTAAAAATAAGTGTTCTCGCCTCTCCCTCTCCCTCTTTCTCCCCAGCCCCTCTCTTTTCTTTCAGCCTGGGTGTCCTGAACTAACTTTGATTCTCTTCGTTTTCTTTCCTGTGTAGCTAGGATAACAAATATGCATCGTTGAAACCAACTCTGTGTGTGTGTGTGTGTGTGTGTGTGTGTGTGTGTGTGTGTAAAATGGAGTGTACAGCCTCATGTTTTTTCTTTTGAACTGGATTGGCCTCAAATGTTGATCCTTCTAATCTCCTCCTTTGGAGTAGTCTGGGTTATAGGTTTGATCCACCTAGACCTGGCCTCATGTCATAGATAATAGTAAGCAGTCAGGCTCTGAGAAACTTCGCTTCAAGTCTAGCTTATGATGTGACATATGTGAGCAGCAAGGAAGAATTTTACCTCTTGCTAGGCACTAGCCCTCCCCAATTCTGCTTCTAGCTAACACCCGCTATGCTGAGTAGTTGTATTGGCTAAGTATGCTCTTGCCCATTTTCTGATGAAGAAGCAAGACTTCGACTTAAACACAGAAGTAAAGCAGAAACATAAGAACCACTCCCATGCCCCAAACTGCTAAAAGTGATATGCAGATTTAGGGTTTTGTAGTTCTTCTCTGAAAAGTTATGAGGAAAAAAATAATTCTACTGCAGCAGCACAATTTTTGACTTAATCAAAGACCAGCTTTCCAAAGAGAACTGCGACACACTGATCCACATGTAAGTCATAAAAAAGTAACAACAGATAGAATGTTTTTTACATTAGAGACTGTCAGCAATTGTGTGGGCATTGGTAAGTTACTGGATATTTTTGGGCCTATGTTGTTCTTCTGCAGAAAGAAGAAACACGAATTATTAATTTTATGTTCACCCATAACATTCTAAATGTAAGCACTGAGAGACTGTGTGTATTGAGAGAAGTAGGCTTTTTTCAACACCAAGATAAAATCCCAATTGTTGCCAAACTTAGAAGAATAATCCAATATTGCTTATGAAACCATGCTTCCGATGGACCAAAAGGGAAATCTCCCTTCTTATCTATTTTAGATAGATTGGTAGATAGATAGATACATACATAGAGGCACAGATAGAATACTTCATTCCTCCATTCATTCATTGACTGATTGGTATACATGTTGATTTCATAGCTTGTCTATTGTAATTTGAGCCATGATGGACAAGCATGGGCAGGAATCTCTATTGTATGCTGACTTTGATTCATTCAGGAGTACACCCATGGATAATCATATGGAAAAATCTGCTTTTAGTTTTTGAAGAACTTCCACACTGACTTTTATGAGGGCTCTACAAGTGTTAGCATTTTAATCCTTCCTGTAACTCCCACCACAAATATTTAGTTGTTCTCCTTCCTTCTGGTGGCATTTATAGTCTTATATCCTTCAAGTCCTTTAAGCTGTCATCCCAGACACACTTCAAAAATAAAATCCTCCGAGATCATTACCAAAACACAGGATCTTGGATTTTCCTGCCTCAGAACCATTCTTCTTTTAAGGTGGAATGGGTTCTTGTTTTCTAGGCTTACGTTGCCCATGATTTTGGCTTACTTGAGTGTGTTGGTGAAGTTGGCGGTTTGCATGCTGCCATGACAGCTCTGTCTTCAAACTGAGGAGGGAAAACTCACTGAGTTTGGAGCCATGTTCCCTTTGAACATGCTGGCATAGATCCACAAATCTCACTGCAAGCAGATTTACTTCCTTCACTCTTATCTAGTTTACCCTATCATTTCAACTTTTTATTTTTATTTTTCTTCAACAGCTGCAGTTAGTCTTATGACTATGTTCCTTTCATTAAAAGCCTGTATTTAACAAAACCTGAGGTTCTCTGTAATTAGCATGCTGCACACAATTTGAGGCTCTTCTGGCTAAGGCACATGTCTTTTATAGAAGTTTTTTTTTTTATTATAAACTGCTTATTTGGCTAATTTGTTATAAGAACTTTAAAGATATATTTTTTCTGAAAAGTGGAGGCAAACAGAAGTCTTTGTGAGGAAATGAGTAAACTCTCAAAGGAGAGCTGGTATATACCAAATTATGCCCAGACCTCCCTTCCTAAAATATATTTGAGTCTTAGGGTTGAGGTGATCAACTCAGTCTTGTTTCTCATAAAAGAAGCTTTTGCTTTGCCTGGAGATGCTATGAATTTCAGCTCTTTTCTTCCCAAACTTTTCTCGTTGTGATCCAATGTCTCTTCTTCCTGATTTGTAAGCATTGTGTGTTTTGGTACCAAGGGATTTCATTGTGATATTTTCATGCATGCATATAATGTACATTGACCAAATTCACCCTGTGGTTTGTTGACATCTCTTTCTCTGGTACCTAGGGATAATACAATAATGGGGCAGCCAACAAATCCCCTTGAAACAACCAAAGATACTCTTAAGGTATTCTATCATGAGGCCCTATCACGACTTACATATGTGTTTGCTAAACGAACATGCTATAGAAGTAGCAACAAAATAGAAACTTAGGTTTGAGATCCAGGTTTCTTGGGTTCAAATTCTAGCTTATGGTTATAGTCTAGCACATAGTTCTGTTCTAAAAACAGAACTATATTTTGTAAAGTTGTTATAGGCATCAGATGGCCAGAAATGTACTGAGAATGGTGCCTGACACGTTGTGAGTATGCATAAGTGGCTTCATTTTTGCAAAGACATTCAAACATATGAATAACACATGGGAGTCAGGCTCTGTCATGCTTGGTGTATACAGGCACTGAAGAAAAAGAGTGGAGGAAAAGTCAGCAGAAATGTTTCCTGGAGGCCATTTATTCACTACTCATCATCAACAGCATGTATACTGGCCCATGATTCATCCACCATCATTATTAGGACATTTAGACATATTTTGCATCTTATCTGAGGAAGGCAGGAAGAGGCACAGAATGGACAAAGACATTGTATTCACAAAGATACATCTCTCATGCGGCTCAACGCATTTGCTGCTTCCTTGGATGTGATACTAATGGTCCAGATGCTCTTTGGCAGGGACAGGACCTCTCCTCTAGATAGTTTTCAGATTCTCATCTCACACATCTAGGAGGGCAAAACTTGCTTGCAAAACTCAGTCTAGATTATTTCTAAGTTTCATTCTTATCCCAAAAGACTGTGGAGCTAAGATCATAGGAAAGAATTACATATTCAGTTCCAAGTGATCTTACTGGAAATTTAAAGCACCCGGGCTTACCATGGTGACCAGGTGGACTTCATTAGTTTTCATCAATTACAAGCTGTGTCCAAAGACATCATGGCCTTAAAAGTTTGCTTTTCCTTTTTATCTGTCATGGGTACTTAAGGATGAATGTTTACTAATAAGCATTCATGAATGTTTATCTACTTGAATAATTTTATGTATGGTGCTTAAAATTCAGATTATAACTTTTGAAATGTCCATTAGAGTTCTCCTTCTTATATTAGCAACAATTAATTCTATGTCTTGTCAATCTGCCTTTTAGATGTATATCATTTATGATTGAATTTGCTAAAATTGTGCATTGTTACAGCCAACTCTTTTGTTACCTCTGTTTCTTGCCTGCTAAATTAATGTTTCACAAGCCTTTAGCATATTCCTTTGGTACGTGTGGTACGTGTGTGTGTGTGTGTGTGTGTGTGTGTGTGTGTGTGTGTGTGCAATTCTTCACTATTTCAGTTGCTCTCTTTGGAGTACTATATAGTTTGTTGATTAGTGTCTTGTGAGGCATATTCCCTCTTGTCTGTAATTAGAATAGAAGGTAGGTATATCCTTTATTTTTCACATTAAAATATGGTCTGATATGGGAGGGGCAAATATTGTAGCATCAACTTTGTTTATGTTGTTGTTTTGTTTTGCCAGTCTAGGGGCTTGAACCATCCTGTCCCTGATCTTCTTTAGTTCAAGGCTAACACTCTACCACTGGAGCCACAGCACCACTTCTGGCTTGGTTTGAGTTGTTTATTGGAGATAAACGTCTCATGGACTTTTCTGCCTGGGCTGCTTTCTTACCTCAATCCTCAATCTCAGCCTCTTGAGTAGCTAGAATTATAGTGAGCCACCATGGCAACCTGTTTTGTCAGTACTAGGGTTCAAACTCAGGAACTTGGGCCCACTTAGCTTGCTTGCTCCCAGAGGTCAATTTACCATTAACTACATTTTTTGTTTTTTTTTTTCATAGTACTGTTTCTGGCGCTATAAAAGTGTGTTTTCCTAATTTATGCTCAGTTGTGAAGCACGGGGTTGGTTTGTAACAGGCTTTATCTTGTCTTGTATATAGCTAGATTCTTTTATCTGTCAACAATTTCTAGTAGAATAGAGTTATGCATAAATAGGAAAAACAATATTGGTACAAAGAAGGCAATCTTGATATTACTACTTTGACTGGATTACTCTCTCCCCCAAGGGTCGATTATCCATACAATGTCCTTGATCAAGGCCAGGATATAGTAGTAAGGCTTTATATTTGCTTTCTGATTTAGTATTTCGGTAGTTGTATGTGCTACAACTCCTCACTTAGATTTTATCTCATTTTTATTCTCCTTAAGTTGTTGTGTAAAACATATAATGCACTTTCATCAATATTACCCACGTCTATGTCCCACGTCTCTCCTAACCCCACTCCTCAATCACACTTAACATAAAAAAGACATGTCTTAAATCATGAAATGCAGTAGTAAAATTAATATGGAATTTAATCCATGGTCATTTGGGAGGTAGGAACATTTGGGATTCACCAAGAAAGAAACATTATAGAATAAATAATTTATTTTAACACAGTCTTTCCACATCTAGCACCACATAGCAGGGACCTGAAGGTATGTATCATTGTGCCCAGCCCCAAAGTAAAGATATTAAATACAACCAGTTGCTTCAAGGATGTTGTGAGTTTATTTTTCCATTACGTTGGAGTCTGAGCACTTCAAAATCTGGGCCATTAGAGTTCCTTCTTTTTCTTTGTTTTTTTATTGTGAAAATACTGTACAGAGGGGTTACACTTACATGAGCAAGGTAATGAGTATATTTCTTATCAAACATTGTTGCCTCCTCCTTTGTTTCCCCTTCCCATCCCTTCTTCCCATCTCCACTACCCCGCACCCCCCAGGGCCAAAGAAGTTGTACATCTCATTGTTGCAATGGGTCCACCTGTATCCCTATTTAAACAATTTGTTTTTTCTCTTCCCCTCCACAAATTATACCAACACCAAATATAGGATAAACAGGGGTTATACCACAGGGGAGGAACATACAAAGCAACAAAAAAGTCATCTTATAAAACATTAGTTCCTTCTTTTTCTATGTGTGTTTACTCAAATGTGCAAGGAGAGAAGACATAAAGATAACTAACTACAGGGTGTAAATGATGAAGAGATCCCTGTGACACTGGTGGTGCTTAACAAAGTGGATCCAGTTCTATATAGACTTTATTGAGCTTTCGGGAGCACACATGACAAAAATCACTGAGTCTTTAATGGGAGCTCAGCTATTTCATTTTCCCTTTCTTCCTTTTGATGATTCACTTGTCCCATCTTCCCATCGTATTGTATGAGATAATTTCCCTCCTTCCCTCTGCCACATAAAGATCGCTGCACGTGTTGTTTAGACATTCTCAATGTTTATGGATAATCATAGGCTCGTACATTCATATATGCCTTCTGTGTAATTATACTGACTTTGCAAGAATTCAGACTTATCCAGGAATAGAAGAAAGTCCTATGTACTGAGATACATTTCCTATGCATTCATGTTATAATTTTAATGAGTCTAAAAAAAAGTTTTTGCTTAAAAGATTTTCAACAAGCTGGATACTGGTGGCTCACGCCTGTAATCTTAGCTACTCAGGAGGTTGAGATCTGAGGCTTGTATAGTAGTTCAAAGCCAGCGCAGGTAGGACAGTCCATCAGGCTCTTCTGTCCCATTAGCTATCCAGAATGCCAGAAGTAGGGCTGTGGATGAAGTGGTAGGGCACTAGCCTTGAACACAAAAGCTCAAGAAAAGCGTCCATGCTCTGAGTTCAAGCCCCAGGATCAGCACAAAACATATCAGATGACACCAAAAAAGAAAGCATTCTGTCTTTCCATGTGATTATGCATGTGTGTGTATGTGTGTGTGCTTTTTGCATGCCTGATTGTGTTTCACTTACTAGAATGTGTGGCTCTTGTTGTACTTTGCATCACAAGTGACTTGCCTTACAAAACCACTCTCAAACAAGGTTACCCTTTTGATTATATGACAATACGTACTAGCTGATCTGGTAGCAGGGTTTTCTATTTTCAAAGACAAACCTGTGACCACTAAGATATGACAGGAGACCACCAAGAAAACCAAAAAGCATCTAAATTTGCCTAAGATCACTGAATTCTCTGGGACAACAGAGAATTTCTATCTCCATTTCCTCCTTATGCAAATCAAGTTGACATCATTAACTTATGTTGATGATATCAGGAAAGGCTTCATGTTGTTGATGAAAGAATTGAACAGAAAGCTAGAAAGGGAGACTCCTACTCTACCACCCCCATTTCCCACATGAATTTGTGATTCAGAGACTTCCACTGTGATTTTTCATTAACTTCCATAATAGAACTAAATAAAGTTTTACCAGTGATTTCACTATAGGCCTTTTCCTGTTTAGTCACCAGGAAACTGACGTTTATTGAAGCCACGCTTGATAAAACTTAGCTAGATAGTCTATAGGACTCACAAATTAGGTAGGAAAGATGTTATGGTGTCTGATGTCTGCTAACAAGAAATATGGGAGAGTTTTATCATCACTAAAACCCATCCTCAATGTCTGGAGCTCTCACACTCATTGGATCAGACAGCATCACCAGGCCTCAGTTTACTCAAATGGGAAAGAAGGGAAAGGGAAAGTACATCTGTCTTGCAGTATGCTCCTTGCCATTTTGTTCCAAGTCAGGAACCTCCTCTTCTTTAATCCAAATGTTAACTTTCTATAAAATGAAAGAACAGGGTGGGGTATAGTCAAGGGAAAGGGGGTGGCCAAACGAAGGAGAAAAAGAGGATAATGCAATGAATAATCCAACATGTATCCTACAAAATAAAGAAAGGTGGTTTGCTGGGGGCCAGTGGCTCACGCCTGTAATCCTAGCTCCTAAGGAGGCTGAGATCTGAGGATCGCAGTTCAAAGTCAGCCCAGGCAGGAAAGCCTGTGAGACTCTTCTCTCCAATGAATTGCCAGAAAACCACAAGAGAGGCTGTGGCACAATTAGTAGAGTGCTTGCTTTGAGCTGAAGAGCTCAGGGACAGCGCCCAGGCCCAGAGTTGAAGCCCCATGACTGACGAAAAAAAAAGAAGTGTGAGAAAAGGAGGCTCAGGGAGGGATGCGTGAGCATGTTGGAAAGGGTGACGTCGTATCCAAAAATGGCTTTGTTACATGAAAACTCCTTTGTAAAATGACTTAAAGATGATTTTTAAAAATGAGGAAAAGGGAGATAGGAGATAGTTGGACAACATTGGAAAACAAAAATGCTAAAACTCTACATGATCAAATTTACCCCATTTCTGTTATTGTTCCTTACTACTCTTTTTTCTGTCTCTTTAAAACAGATTTTGATGAGTTTCATGGGGTGATTTTCAGTCCTATGTATAATGCTCTTCTATAGGACTCACCCAATCCATTCTTCTCTTGTTTAATCATTTTAGGAGTCAGTTGCTTAAATGTATGATTGTATCAACTTGACAAACAGAAGGTAGATAATATTCACTTGACATCATGTTCAAATATTCTTATTTTGAGAACACAAATAGACATAAATGCTCCACTTAATGTCTAATAATTATTTAACAGCAATTAGTATTTTCTAAGAATGGTAATATGCATATATACAAGATGAGAAGAATAGCAGAACATTAACGTAATGGAAAATATTACAAAAACAAACCAATCTCTTGATATTTTCATAATGCCCCATCCTAGGTTTCTTGTAAAGAAAGATTATAACTTTTGAAGGCCACTCATTTCTAGCTCAACATAATTCTATATACTTATCTGTACTTGGCACAGTTTCACTAATTATAAGATGTATACACAAGTAATGGTGATAGCTGAAAAAAAGTGCAGTTCCCATTTTCATCATCACCAAAGATTTTCTTAAGCATAAATTTTCTGCCCCAGCTCTAAGAAGAAGACCTTTAGATCCTCTCCCTATAGACACTCCTTAGGTTATTTTCTAACCCAATGGGAAAGAAAACTGGTAGTATAATACCATTTGTATGGAACTGTCAATCATAGGACAATAGATCACTAACTTTTGGGTGAACTAGATATTAGAAATATCAACAATGATCCTTCATTTGCAGGGGAAAGTTATAGGGAAGAAACTTCCAGGTTTCTAAATTCCAGATAAACACATTTAAAAGCTCACATAAATTAATCATGTTTCCCAAGGATGCAGCTAGTGAAGAAATTCGTTTTCATTTTATAATTCTCAACATAAAATTAAATGGATAGTAAGCTTTCTTCAGGGTGGGTTTGACATCCATGGATTTAACCAATAGTAGAACAAAAATATTTCAAAGGTTGGGGTGCATGAGTCAAGTGACAGAGATTTGTGCTAGCAACCACTAACACACACACACACACAAACACACACACACACACACACACACACACACACACACACACACACACACGGCTGAGGCCTGTTGGCTCATGCCTATAACCTTAGCTACTGAGAAAGCTGAGATCTGAGGATCACACTTCTAGGTCAAACAAAGCAGAAAAGTCTGTGAGATTCTTTATCTCCGATTAGCTACTAAAAGCCAGAAATAGAGTTGTGGCTTAAGTGGCAGAGTGCTAGTCTTGACTTTAACAAGATTAGGGTACAGTGCCGAGGTCCTACATTCAAGCCCCCCAGGATACTCTCTCTCTCTCTCTCTCTCTCTCTCCTCCCTCTCTCTCTCACAAACCCCAGATTTGTGTCTTATTATCCCACATACAATAAAATATAATAATTCTTTTTATAACATTGGCATTGTATGTAAGTAATCGGGCCATGATTTAAACATATGAAAGCACTGCAGAGGTGATAAACAAAGCTTACAATTTCATAAAAGCACTTGCATATCTATAGATGTCCCTATTTGCAGAAGATATTAGAACCAACCCTGGATACTACAGGATGGCTATGTTCTTTTTCCTACTACATGCATCCTACTACATGCTTAAGAAACATATATCACAATGACTATCAGAGTGTAAGTTTGAATCTGATTCTCTTTTTTTTTTTTTTTGCCAGTCATGGGACCAGAGCTCTGGGCCAGGGCGCTGTCCCTGAGCTCTTCAGCTCCAGGCTAGTGCTCTACTACTTGAGCCACAGTGCCACTTTCGTTTTTTTTCTGCTTATGTGGTGCTGAGGAATCGAACCCAGGGCCTCATGCATGTAAGGCAAGCACTCTACCACTGAGCCACCTTTCCAGCCCCTGAATCTGATTCTCTTGTATTCATTTTCAACTGGTCATCACCGGAGTGGTTTGCACAGATTTCCCCCTTCCTGGCCTTCACCAATAGGCACGAGTAGTAATACACACATAGGTTTGTGATGCTACAGGAATTACTATTTATAGAAAGCACGCTTTATATCCTCTAAAGTTGACAATACTAATAAGTGAAAATAAGCAAGACTCAGAATAGATCAGGTTTATCTTTATTTCTTTATTTTAAAAATATCATGAGTATACTCATGCGTTCCTAAAAGAGATCTTTAATCTTGATTATATTCCATATGAAGATGTGTTTAAATATTCCATTTGTCCATTTTTGACAAAAATCTTACAGCTAAGTATGGTTTTTCAGCTGGCATTATTTACTAACCATTCAGGTGATGAAACAGATCCACAGAGCTGAAGAAAATATATAAAACAGAGGTGATAGGCAGCTTTTCAGGTTGATTTCAAGCTAAACCTTACTAAAGGGTAATTTTGCTTTTTAATACCAGACCTAGCAGTTTAGCTGAATCTCTATCCAAATAGAAATTTAATAGTGCTTATTTCATGCTCATATGGTCAGATTTTTGGTCCAATTTGTTTGTAATGAGTTAGAGTAACTGATATGCTAATCAATGTTAGTTAATTAAAAGTGGAGTTTCTATTTAGTTACAAAATGCATTAAACTGCTAAGCATATTGCACGCTAGATGACCTGATTCACATATTTGAACTCCCAAAATGAGGAGGAGTGGTGGAAAATTTGTTTGATGTGCTGCCAAAAATAGCTTCCAGATTCTTCTAGAAGTGTATCTGTCCTGAGATCCAGAAAGCCTGGATTCTAATTCTTAGTCTTTTACTGTAACATCCTGAAACTTTTGTCTTGTCTTTTAAATCCTCAGACTCAAATTCTGTTGTCCAAAGATGCAATAGGGTTCAATAATGCCGAGGCATCCCTTCTTATGAATCTACAGACACAATTCAAAGGTAATTCAGAGGGCTGGCTCTGCTCAGCCAACTTCTTGTTCTTTGAATTTTGACATAAGACTTAATATCATTGCTTTTCACAATTAGGAGAGAAAACATGGTTCTTGAATGAATGACATTGGTGGGGTGATGAAGGTCAAGGCAGTGGTAAAGAACAAAAAGATGACAATAATTAGAATCACAAGACATAGGCTAAAGGAAGTTATCTAATTTGGGGTTGGGAAGTGAATAACAAAATGCTGAAACAAGGACACAGGATGACCCATTGCAACAATGATACTCACAAGACACTATGTTGGAAATGAATTTTATAACTTTGGGCAGGGGGTGGGGGGGTGGGCTATAGGGGGTAGGGGAGGGAAGGGATGGTAGGAGAAAAACAAAGGCGGGGTTAACAATGTTTTACAAGAAATATACTCATTACCTTACTCATGTAACTGTAACCCTTCTGTACAGCAACTGTACAATAAAATAATTTTTAAAGTTAAAAAAAAGAAAAAAAAAGAAAGGGCGATTATATAAAATTCCATATCATTGAAATCCAGAAAATGTAACTAAATATTTTTTCTGCTGCAAGTAAAATGATCTATAACTATAGGCACTGTAACATGATCTAGCATAGTTTTTTTTTTTTTTTTTTAACAAAACTTCTTCTATAGGTTCCATTAGAAGGCAGAATTGACTAAGATTGGGGAAAGATCAGTTAAGCAAAACTGGAGCCTCTTAGATTTTTATAATATTGAATGTGTATGGTGGATCTTTAAATTTCTCAGAGAATTCTTTTTTTTCTTTCTGTCAATTTTTGTCTTTGTGTATGTGTGTGTACATATGTGTGTGTGTGTGTGTGTGTGTGTGTGTGTGTGTGTGTGTGTACAGCATTGGAGACCATACAGGACCCATGTCCTAAGGAAGACTTTTAAGGAACACTGGAATGAGTAGAAATAAGTAAAAGCTCTCACTGTAGCTTCCAAATTGACCACCTAATTGAATTGAGAGGATAACTGGGAGCAGAGAAGATTAATCTTTTTGGGGAAAGAATGTTTAGAGAACTAGGAACAATAGAGTTAAACTACTAGCATGAAGTCCAGGCTCATTCAATTGACATTAATGTAATAGGATCAATACCGCTGTCTACCATCTTCCCCTTATGGAACCACGAATGAGGAAGAAGAGCTCCACCCCACCCCCGCCATGCTCCACTGGAAATGCGTTTTAAAACATCAAAGACTGTTTCTCATATGTGGATCTTTTTGGAAACAATTTGTTGTTGTGACTTGCTTCCTTCTTCAAACAGCATTACAGGAAAACAGGATGGGTAGCTAAGGGGAGTTGGATGCCCCTTATTTCCGAAGGGATCTGAAATAAGATTGAGAGGGTGGGCAGAAGATGTACCCTGAGGTTAATTCTATTAGAAGCTAACTAATTCTTTCTGGAGGAAGGGTCACATGTGCAGTAAAGCATCTGCCAAATGTAAAGTCGTAAGGTGTCTGGACCTGTCATTGCAACGAGCCAATGAAATCCAGCCATTTCCTATGAGGGGGGCATGATTAAAACCAGAGCCATCTTCACAGATAATCCATTTATAAATCACTGTAATAAAATGACCATCATGGCAGCAGCTCTGTGACATTCTTTTCCCCCACCAGCTCAGCTGTTCCTAAGCAACCAAAATATCTAACTCAGGAGGAAAGAAAGGCAGCCCAGGGTCCCAGGAGTCCAGGAGAAGAACCTTGCTTCTTGGTTTTCTTTTTTCCGTGGGGGAAGGCTGTAGTTGGTAGTTACAGGAACCTCTGTGCCCGGTTGACTTCATGTGTATGTCAGAATCAATGGACATTAGGAATGTAGAAGTTTCTCTACTCTGTTCATTCTAAGAGTTGATGAATGGGGAACTTTTTAATAAAGGTCATTGTGGACAAGACCACTTTTAATACACATTATGCCTCTCAGGAGTTCAGTTGATCATCAGAGACAAGAATAAGGGGCAACTAAGGAGCAGCAATTCAAATATTTTCTATTTGGCTCTTTACATGTGTATTTGCAGATAAACAGAGGCTGTGATGTTATGGGGGAAAAGTTCTCATAGGCACTATTACCACAGATAATGCAGACAAAGGATAAGAATCATCTCCTTTGGGAGTTTTCTATGTCAATCTATCTTTGTGCTGTCTTACCCCAGAAGAAAGTTAAATATTTAAAATGAAAGTAAATCTTATTTAAGAGTATTTTCTTTTTAGGGCATTATCTCATAAGTAAAGTTGTATAACAACCATTAAATGGCTTGATTTTGTGGAAACCAAATATCATGTAACAAAGCATCATTAAACAAAACTAAACTTTGGCAAAGTAGCAGCCTCCAACCTTCAATAGTTTATCTTTTGTTTGTTTCTTAATGCCAACAATGAACAAGCTAAGAAAGAAATCGCTTAAACAACCCCATTCATGATAGCTTCAAAAGTATTTAGGATTAAAAAATAAAAGTGAGGAAATATATCAACCATGAAAACTGTAAAACATGGAAGACATGAATTGAAAAAAGGCACTAGAAGATGAGAACTCCCATATTCATGGGTGGGCAGAAGTTAAAAGGCATTTAAGTGTATGTATGAATGTACCTGTGCACATATGTAAAATGATAGTCACCTTCACTACAGTTAATATGGGTAATAGTCCCTACCCAGCTAGGTAAGATGATGAGAATACATAGGCCCAAGTATTGCATTCATGGAAACCCTGTGGTGGTACTACTATTGTTCTTGAATGGAAGATACTGTTCTTTATCTGGGCATGTCCTTATGACTCTCTATACCTCATCCCTATATGATTTTCATATGTGATTTCATTTTTAACAGCCAGCTCCTTAGATTCTTGGTAGGAGATCTTTTCCTCAGGCAATCTGTAACTAGATTTCTTTAGTACATACTTGAGTATTTAGATTTAAATATCTGCACACAGCCATAACTAGTAAATAATGGATATCGTCAGTTTCATTTTTATTTTGTTTTACTTTATGTTTCCCATCTGGGATTTGTTTCAGAGAGTCTGCTTTCCTGACTACTTATGTATAATCTGGGCTACATGGAAAGCTCACCTATAGGACCCAGTCAGCATTTCCCTCCTTGGGACTTTGTTTAATACCCTGCCCTTCCTGGATGGCTTTCAAGGCTTTTCATTCCTCACGCTCCTAAGACTTATTAGAACATTTCCTAAAATTTATTCCTGATGAAATGTTATTCCCATGGATCCTTTCTTTCTTGATACCTACTTATAAAGAAATCAATTTAATAAACACCCCAAAGAAATGGAAATAGTTTCTGAAAGTGGTTTAACTTGAAGACAGGCTGGAAATAAAGGATGGGTTCTAGCTCATGTATGAGACCTAGGAATCATCAAGTAGGCAGAAATGAGGTCCTGTTGACAGCATCACAGAAACGATGACCACATGGACAGTGCCCATGATATAAACAGAAATAACCACCTCGCTTAAAACGTTAATAATTTACAATGATATCTAGACATGTAGAATTGATTGTGGCTAACTTTGTGTCAGGGGCTGAAAGAAATGCTTTAATGTTTAATGTATTATCCTCCCAGATTGCTGCATAGAGCTTTAATAGAGAAGTTCTTATTTTCCCATTTTTCAGATTTGGAAACAGACGTACCAAGGAAATCATTATTTGCATTTACCCAGAATCACAGAGGTGTGGATTTGTGAACCTGTATTCTGGCTCCTGACTTTGTAAGTTTAAGTACTATAGTGTAAGATGTGCTTACCTGTCTGTAAAATTGTGTTTAAGAAGAGACAAAAGAGAAGGTTAGGAACATGGTTGATATAATCAAGCTGACTTGATTACTGCTTAGGACAACTCCAGGATTTAATGAGCACCTTCTGTGTCCCCTGCATGTGGCCCTGAGTTCATGGGGGCAGTGTTGACAGTTAGTGTTTCCTGTAGTGAGCATTTGTGTTCCTTGCTCTTAAAGCCCTCCTGCACTATTCTATGTTCCAAACTTTAGCAATGTTAGTTGATATGCTCAAGGTCATAATGCTAATAAAGACAAATTTGGCTTCTGACTTTTAGCCCAAGTAGATTTTTCTTTCTAAAAATAATCATGCTAATTTAGTATATCATACCAAGTTCTGGGCAAAGTCAGAGTGAATTTGGAATTAGACAGCTATCGTAGCATGAGTTTCCAGCGGAGATGCCAAAACAACCCTCTAGAAAGCTCAACTTTCTAAAAGAATGTTGGGAGTGAGCTTCACTCATGGTCCGACTGCCAGCCCTCTGCCCTTCAGACACAGCTTCATTTTGAAATGCTAATTTACTGTATTTCAAGTAGATGTTAAACTGTAAAATTATTAATAAGTACATCTCAGGCTGAAATGTAACAGGCCCAATAGAAGACACAAAATTGTTTACCCAACATATTTAAATATGACAT
Organism: Dipodomys spectabilis; assembly: GCF_019054845.1. NCBI lineage: Eukaryota > Metazoa > Chordata > Mammalia > Rodentia > Heteromyidae > Dipodomys > Dipodomys spectabilis. The sequence continues at coordinate 11,818,884 of NW_024870950.1, forward strand.
AAATGAACTAATTGCTTTTCCTGGGTATTTTGCCAGATTTGTGGCTTTATCCTCACTCTAGAGATTGGGAATCCAAAGGAAAGTAACTATAGACCAGTAGACACTAAAACCCCACTACACACAGGGAAACACAAGTATCAGTAAGTTCACAGAAGAGAGAAAGGTCATACATATTAGTTCTTCTTGTAAAGTTTCATCCTCCTGATTTGACCTCCAGTGTGACCATATCAACAAGATGAAGAATAATGTTTGAATAGGGTAGGTTTATGTGGGTGACAGTTTTCCCTCCGTTGGTGAATTCTCATGGTGAAGCTCCCTTTCCCTACTGAGATCTCATTTCCTTGACATGCAAGGGTCCTCAGCTCCCACATAACTTTGTCCAAAAGCTTTCCTTTGATTACAACCAATTTACTTTCATAGTTGGATGGTTGTTTGCTCATTTGCTTTCACATCTGTTCTTCTGTTTCCTATTCCTCTGCTCTGATCTCTGAGAATTGCATTTTCCAAGGTACCTTCTGGATCAGCTTAAGGGATAGGATGCTACAGCAAGATACTAGCGGATAGGAGAAGCAGTGTCATATTTTTCTCCTTTCGCCTCTGCTTTGGAATGCACTGTTGTTAGAAGGGAAATATTATGAATGGAAATATTACTGTGATCGCAGTTGGTTTTACCTTTGGTCAAGATCTTAATATCTAGCACCCCAGTCAAATTCTTGTATAGAACTATGTGAGCACACACAGCAGTGTCACATAGTTTTAGAAAAACTAAAAGATAATTTTCCCAAAGTAAAATGACTTCCGGCTTTTTGGTAGACAAAAGCAAAACAATCCACAAATATGAACTCTTGTTCAGGATCTAAATCCAGACCAAAGTCAGTTAGTATAGATGGAATGACCTTTACTTGTCAGTAAAAACTTGTAGCATTATCTGTGCATCGTAACTGATAAAACTATTTGATGTTTATTATTCTCATTTTTGTGCAGTGATGGAAAACCACCCCTTGCACATAAATATGTTGGTTGTTACTATGTGTCAATGAGATGGCTGTGTGCAGATATATAAAATCTGGACAGCCAAACTCCATATCCCTTGGTTTGGCACATTTGTAGGCTTTAACTTTGCTGCTTTTAATCATAAACCTCAGATTCTGTTAAAAAAAAAAAACAACTTATCATCTAAATACTCAATTTTTAAGAAAACAAATAAGCATACCATACAATGTAGAAAATTTTTACAATCATGAGGAAAAGAAAATGTTTTGGAATAAAACTGTTAGACACTTTCTATATCTAGGAGAAAACAAAACAACAAAAATATGCTAGCCAATGTGTGCCAGTTCAAATATAGGCTTGCCTACTGAATCTGAATGCAATCTATAAAACAGCACAATCTCTATTTGTTCTTGGTGACCATTTTATAAACCAAGCAGTTAAACCCTGTCTTTCTTTTCCCTTTCTTTCTAAAATTATCTTCATTGTCTAGGGCATCCAGACTTCAGAAACAGCTTTAGACACACAAATACCAATCACTTCCTCTACTGGTGAATGCAATTTAATCAGACTCGCAAGCTAAACCAAAGTCACACAAAGGGTAATATTTCATGTGCTTAACAAGAAACCTTTATGCAACTGTTCCCATCAGTCAGACTTAGGATAATACAATGCTATTTTTTGCTTCATCTTGGCTTTCTGCAGAAACTTTAAAGGGCTTATGATTAGGGCTGATTTTCAAAAGATGGTTTCCCACTCTGTGTCAAGATTCACTGCTATGTCCATGAGACCCAAGAAAGCTATTGGCATAACTATTCAAACAAAGCTGGATTCGCTTCCTTCTCCTGTGTTATAATAAGAACTGAGGGTGACAATGACAGTGCATCCATGAACAGACAGATGGAAGATGCAACCTTAAAACATGTTTGCACAGATTTTCCTTGGCTCAGATTGGTTCTCTGCTCTTAGAAACAGGTGCTATAATGCTAGCACCTGGGAAGCTGAGGCAAGAGGACCACATGTTCAAGGCTAGCATGGGCTACAGGGTAAGATACTGGCTCATCCAATCAACCAACCAATAAACAAAAACTGGATAGCTTGCAATCATCTGTGAGGTCTCAGCTTTATGACTATTTTCACAGGGACACTTCATTTGGCCACAGTGACTAGAATACCCTGTGCATAAGATCAGCATTCCTGAAAGGTGCCTTCACAAAGCAGTAGAAGGCAGGTCTTTCCTACTCCTCAGAGCAGATGATTATGATTCAGAGAAAAGATGTTTCTTTTCAAGAAAGCTCTTAAACATTAGCTTTCCACCTCAAGTAAGTTGAACCCTTCAGACTGTCTTTCTGTGAAACATAAAATTAGTACTGAGAACTTGTGAATGAGTTCTGCTTTGCTTAACAGAAGGAAGTTATCCTTGAAAAACATGTGCCCTGGCAATCGGAAAGCAGTTTGTTCAATCAAGTGCATAGTTTAGTACCAGAGGTAGAAGAGCTCATTAAGATGTGGGGTTATCTACTCTATTTAGAGCTTTCCCAATTCCGGTAGTACTGAAGAGCCACTGGAAACAAGGACATTATGTTCCCTTACACCCTTACATTTCCAGAGAAATCCACACAGTTATCTCAAGTCTGATAGCCCATTGTTTTTCTTTGTAATTGAAGATCTGCTGATTGGTAAACTGAGTCTTAATTACATCTGAGAAAGTCACCAATGAGTTTTAAAAAATGTGTTAATTTGAAGGAATGGGTGAGGTTGGGATAGAGGAGAGGAGAGAATGATAGGAGGGGTGACTCCGATCAAAATACATTGTACTAACAAATTGACATATGGAATTGAAAGTCTTTGGGATTAAAGATAATGATGATGAACATAATGATGGTGATGATGTTGAGAATGATGATGATGATGATGATAACAATAATAATAATAATGAAATGTGTATTAAATAAATGCCTTGGCTATGCCCAGAGAATGCTAATTACTAGCCCAAGACCATAAAATGAAGAGAGTTTAGAAACTCAGGGCAATATTAGTTTGCTTTGTTTTGTTTTCTTTTTTCTTGTCTTTTTCTTAAATGTTGATTATGATAAGCTATACTGAGTGTCTGGTTCTCAAAGTGAGATTCCAGGTCCCATCTATAACTTAACCACTTAACCTTCTATTGACTCATGGAAGTGATGATAGTGCACTAAAATCATTTCATATCTTCCTGACTTTTCTAGCCTGCACCATGAACAAGTAAGTACAAGCCAGTAAATAATCTAGAATAGAGAACAGCAAAGAACCATGGGAGCCAGAGGAAGGTAAACCAAGGCTGGACTCTATTTTTAGCTGGGTTAAAGAGTTCTTTGCTCCAGAATTAGAATCAGAACTTTGCCACCTTAGTAGATTTTTTTGTCTTTCTCTTTCTTTTCCTCTACATAGATCAACAATCAAAGGATCGTCAAAAAGAAGCCTACAGCAGACAACCCAAATAAATAAGCCCTTCTTTGTGGAATGACATCTTTGCTGTCAGAAAATAGCTCCTAAAACAGGGTGTACAAATTGGCCTTTGGAAACTTAGTGAATTTCCAGGAGCTCACCTTTATTTCTGAATGTTTAGTCTAGCATTTGTGACAAGCTGTGTCTTGAAAGGTAAAATCTAAACTTCCATATTCGCAGAAAAAGAGAAAAAGGAATTATTGAGATTATGAGGTTTTTTTTGCAAGATAAGTCTGAAAACACATAGTTATTTTATTTTTGTGAGAATATATATATGTATATATATATATATATATATATTCTCATAGCATGTGTGCACATGCATATACACACATACACACAAACACACATACTGCCTCTGGCTTATAGATGACTAGCTGAACATAAAACCTGTATGTTATCTTAGCGTGTGGTTATTGTAGAGCTGATTCTATGCTGGTGGTCATCCTTCCATCTAAAGAGACAGAAACGGAAGCATAGATAGTAAATGAACATCTCACCCAAATAATTCTTTCTTTTTGATTAATGCAACGAAATTTAGACTTCTTTTCAAACATAAGTATTCTCTTGAACGTTAACGATGGATAAATCAAACAGATAATTTAATATTTCGTTTTTATTTCTTATTGTTATTGTGGAATTAACATACAGAGGGGTCACAGTTCCATGAATCAGGTAATGAGTAATGTGTACAATTCTTTTGGAACCATGTCTCCCCTTCTATCACTCTCTCCCCATCTTTCCCTCCCATCTCCATCCATATGATATCCAGTTCATTTTCCATACAGTGTCTAGTGAGTGTCATTGATATATTTTCTTATCCTTGGTCCATCTTTTAGGTGCCCTCCATTACCCTCCCAAATACAAACAAGACGAAAAGAAAAGAAAAGCAGCAACAATGGAAAGTAAAAATGTCTGTGTTTCCTTTCCTTGGAGTTTATTTCATAGAAAAGTATTTTATGTGAACATCTATACATAATTATTGAGCCTTTGCCCTGCACTCCTACGTATAGCCTCCTTTGGACACTGTACCTTAATGACTTATTTTTAGTCATTCAGCTTGTTTACTTGTAGATTTACAGGCACATTCTAGTTACTACAAATGAGGCAAACCAGGCAGCCTGTGTTTCTTTGGTTCTGGCTTACTTGACTTAAGATCATTTTTCCAAGTCTTTTCATTTGCTTACAAATGGTACAATATCATTATTTCTGATAGATGAGTAGAATTCCATTGTACATATATATGTGACATATCTATAGAAACATCTATATCTATCTATATATGCAATATGTATGTATATGTGTGTACATATATATATATATATATATGTATATATCACATTTTCTTGATCCATTCATCCATGGAGGGACATCTAAGTTGATTCCATATCTTGGCTATGGTAAACAATGCTGAATTAATCTAAATAATTCTAATAGGAGAGATTCAATTTTGAATTACTCAAAAGATGGCTGAAAGCCCTGATGCAGTATCCCAACCACCTTTGTTTAAGTGCACCAATGTTTTGACTCTCACTAAGTATAAAAATTAGATGAAATACTTGACTACACTGTGCTATATTTACCTGATCTATTGCATCTGTTAATATGTGCAATTAATAATAATAATCCCTGACACATTTATATGTAAAATATTTTGAGTATACTTCATGTCATAAATAATGTCATTGATTAGAAAAGAAGCAAGAAAATATATTCATGCCTTTCAGTTTTCTTATGCTTGTAAAATTTTCTTGTAACTGAAATTATACATTTAGGCAATTAAAAGTACCAATGATGATTAAAATCAATAACAATTAAAACAACAATTATAAAATTTCTGTATAACAATTAATATTGGAGCTACACTCCATAGAAGGAACCCACTAAACTTGATTTTAAAGCTCTAAAGGTTAATAACAAAAATTATTCTACCTTTGTGGAAATAAGTCGTATTGACCCTTACTGTGGTGGATTTTTAGGAGAATAATAGAGGGAAGGCCAACTTAGACACCTTGCACATGGGTCCAAGATAGAATAATAAACCTAAGCATTGTCTCCCCAAAGAACACTCTACATAGCTATGAAGTATAGAACAAGTAGTAGAGAACAAATGATGTTAAAAATATCACAGTTCTCCACATATAAATTGTATCTTCAGTACGATTTCAGCTCTTTTGATTCTACAGTCTCTACCTGACAATGGCATCTAAGCAGAATAAACAACTTACTCTGTTCACATTATAATCATTGAAAGAATAGCTTCTAATCTCTTCTAAGGTAGTTTTCCATTCACGATGGGAATATACAACTTCCTTCTAAATAAATTCATCTAAGTTGTGAATTTCAGTAGATCTATAGATAGATAATTGATGTGTCACAGTGACGTAGACAACATGGAAAATACGGTAGCTGATGGCCTAAATTAGATGGGGGTTGAAGAGTGAAAATGAACAGATAAGAAAAAATATTTAGAAGGTAGATAAATAGGAACAAGTGATTTGTTTGGGAAGGAAAAACTTGCAAATTATCAGCTGAGGAAGTAATTCTTAGCTCCAACTAAACCTTCAGCAATTTCAGAGAATCTGAAGAATTATTATCACTGTGATTGATTCTGACATTGTTCACAAAGTAGGAAGGCCATTTTGAAAAATAACTCATAAGGCTCACCCATATTCTCTGTCCAGTGTTTTGTCAAGTGCTATCTTTGCATAGTTCTATTTTCTTTGGCAGATTTTTAGGGAGTTCCTCAGTCAGCACTAAGGATCTCAATAGTCATCAATAATTGTCCTCTTTTCTCAAAGTGATGCATTTGTCATATTATTTCATTTGAGTGTCATTGGAATGTGGAAAGACTCTAATGAATTTAAAAAAGGGTACAAGTCATGTGAGACTTCAAATCCTCCCAAGTGTGATTTGCTTCTGAACAGAATATTATTATTTTGCCTTCTGAAGAATTTATGAGAGTTCTTCTCTTTGCTGCTGGAGTATTATAATTTGCTGTAGGCAGTTATTACATTTGACGAGTGGTATTGTTTGAATCCGAACATTCCTCAGAGGCCCATGTATGAAAGGTTGGTCCCCTAGAGTGGTATTACTGAATGGTAGTGGGAATTCTAAGAGGTGAAGCCTAGGGAAAAATCTTAACCTATTGGGTGACAGAGGGCCCGGGCCCATCCTTTTCCTTTCTTTTTGCTTCCTGGGTGCTATGAGATCACTACTTTCTCTAAGATGCTCTCCTGTCATGATGCAGTGACCAGGCACAGCCCTCAAAGCAATGGTCTCAGGAACCATCTTTTGAGCTCTACAAATCGATGAGCCAAAAGAAATACCCTCAATTCTTTTTAGGTTGCTTATCTCAGGTATATGGTTACATCTGTGGAAAGCTAATAATAACAAACACAATATAGATAGATTAGATAGATAGATAGATAATATGTCATGTTATAATATATAATATATTAATATACATAAATCATATATACTAATTTCAATGATTTAGGACTGAGTAGGGAACACATAAACAAATTGGAATATATTTGAATCTTAATTTTCAAATAAAGTGTTATTTGTTCTACACTCAACAGGGTAGTTGAGACTAAGTAACTGAATCACAAGAAGAAAATATTTCTGCGAGGTGCCAGTGCCTGGAACCTGTAGTCTCAGCTATTCAGGAGTGTAATAATTTGAAGCCTGATGAGGCAGGAAAATTAATGAGACTCTTACCAACAATTAATCATCAAAGAGCTAGTAGTAATACTGTGGCTTAGTAATAGAGCACCAGAGTTTGACTGAAAAAGTTAAGGAACAATGCTCAAGCCCTAAGTTCAAGTTCCACTAACTGGCATACACACACACACACACACACACACACACACACACACTATAGATAGATAGATATTTCCCAGTAATTTTCATGCAAATAAGCAAAGAAAACATTTCTTGTTACCTGTTAATTTACAATGGTTGAAGCCCATGAACACTCATACTGACTTGTAATAAAATCTACTGTCACTAACAGAAGTGTTCTCTCTGTGAAAATTCTCTATTCATTATTAGCTATCTGTTTAGGTCTACAGAGAAAAGCTCTCATTGTGCCACCGATCATATGTGGAGCCTGAAAACTCTTTATTGTAGGTGGCTCTCTTGTACCTTGTAGAATATTTAGCAGTATCTCAGTCTCCATCATCTCAAAATTTATAACACTTCCCAGCTCTGATAACCAAAAATGTCTCCAAATATTGCTAGATATAAGCATCTTATTTGGGCCAAATTGCTCACAGCCAAGAGCCAGTTATTGAGTTACATGACACTCTTCTCTCTGTTTGAAAATGTGATTTTTTAAAAATGTACATCAAAAGCAATGGATTAAAAAGTAATGTATATAGAACGAAGCATAAAGTCTTCTATATGGATATTCCCTTTTTGTGAGAATGGTATATGTTCCTAAGCAACACAAATCTTTTGAATAAGCACCAAGTCCTAGTCACCTTCTTTCTGCATTCTAAGAACAAAAATGGGAATTAGCATGTAGAAGTCTTAAGAAAATTTCCCCAAGGATTCAATGATGAAAGAACTCTTTAAAGACACCCCCACATTGCTTTGCAATCTACATTTCTAGTACCAAATGCAGTGCAGGATATGGAAGGGATTCTCAATGAAGAATGTTTTGGGAATGAATCAGTAAAATGAATGGTTAGAAGGCTGAATCAAGAAAGACAGCACTACGTTCCCAGGGCCAAACGTACTCACGTGTGTACGTCTCTAATCTTCCCCGAGTTACTATGACTACAAACAGCTGAGCTGCCAACTTTCTGCCTGAAACTCTAAATAAGATTCCAGGTGAGGAAGTGTCTTTGGCAAGGACCCAGCAGAGCCAGCGGTGGTTCGCAGGAGGAAATCTTCACAGAACTAAGCGAAAATCAGGTTCATCCTAGTGGAACTAATCTCTGACTAGAAAGGAAAAATAAAACCATTGCAAGTTACCTTGGTTGAGCAAGGACAGGAAAGACTGGAGTCAGACAATTTAATGCCACAGAATTTCACAGATGCAGTTACCAGAACAAGTGTTTTTTTTGTTTGTTTGTTTGTTTGTTTAGTGATCGTTACTAGAAAGCCATGTTATGAGCCTCCTTATTGGATCCAGGGCAGAATATTTTAAACCCGAAAGACATTTGGGAAGATACAAATAAATGTGACCATCATATACCTCTCTCCACCCCCTCATGTCCACACACTTGTTTCTTCTTTTATTGGGAACTGTGATACTTCTACTACTTGAGAGTTGCTAATTGTTTTACGACCTTCAGACGTTTTGTGGCTTGCATTAAAGGTGGGGGATCATGATTTCCTCCAGAGGACTTGCTACCTTCGAGTCAGAATCAAATTCATGTATTCAGGGGATGACAAGTTTGGGAGTGTTCCTTTGATGTCTCTATTGAACAAAGTATAATGTTGAAGCTTTTCAATTCTCTACTCAGCTAAATCACTTTTAAAATTTAAGATGTCTCTTAATGCCAAAATACCAACTCAAGTGTTTAAATGCATCGAACCATCTATCAAAATTATTTCCTATAATGTGTTCATTTTCATATTATTTTACAGAAAATAATTCCATTTAATTCTCAACACAAAATAATTAGTTACATCTAATTGCATATTATTATATCTTTTGTACCACTGGTAGATTTTCTTATAATGGTGATTATTATTCTATATACTACTACTAAATTATGTTCTTTATTTTGTTTTGGCAGGGGGATCTCTTTATGTTGTCCATGTAGGATTTGAACTCCTGGATTCAAGTTTTTCAGACACCTGAATAAATAGGGATTTATGTACGAGCTTCTATGCCCAGGTTGTTGCCCTTACTTTACATAAAAGGAAATGAAAGATGAGGAATCAAAACTAAGTTACATATTAATGTAAGTTGGAGAATAGTATTTACTAGTGGTCTCTGAAATTTTGTTCCCAAATTGGAAGGAAACTGATATCAAGAATTTAATATAAACTAATAAGTTATGTATTGGCATTATGATAGGTTGTAGAATGTGACGTTTTGGAGAATGTTGGAGAGGTAATGACTAGACTAACTAGGTCTTTAGGGAAAGTGTGACTGAAATGAAATCTGTGGGGAGATGATTAAATCATTTCCCTCCTAGAGAAGATCTACAGGCAGAGAAAACATTCCAGAAAGAATAAGTGGCATGAAATATTATTCCACCAAAGGGTATTATTTTTTCCCTCTAGAGTCAACAAGAATGCCAGGGTGCTATGAAGAATGAGCAAATGATTGAATGATTACAATTTTGGAATGATTAACAGGGCCCACATCATCGTGGGCTAGAAAACGTCCTGGGTTGTTCTAAGATGTGTTATGGAGAGGTGATGGCTTTGTCTGATTTATGTTGCTAAAGGATGGACATTGCTTCTGTGGGAAGTAAGCTATGGTGATGAAGTCAAAAAAGACTTTAAAGAAGATTGGCTGGAGGAGATCCCACTTCTTTAAAGTATAAAGTGATGTTGAAGTTGCAATAAGGCAATGCTTATTCCCAAGTTTTGTTTATTTGTTTTGTGCCTGTCCTTGAACTCAGGGCCAGGACATTGTCTCTTAATTTATTTTTTGCTTAAGGCTAGTGCTCTACTACTTGAGCCACAGATCTACATCTGTTTACTTGTGTGGGGTGCTTAATTGGAGGTAAAGAGTCTTGTGGACTTCCTTGCCCTGGTAGACCTTAAACCACAATCCTCAGATTTTACCCTCTTGAGTAGCTAGGATTATAAGCATGAACCACTGATACGTGGCTCTATTTCTAAGTTTTATTTCGCACAGTTTCAATGCAGTGCATTACTTAATGCAATGGACAACACCTGCAGGCAAGCAAATGTAGGAAATGAGCATGGATGACAATAGACTTGCTTTGGGCTAAACCAATGTTGAAGTGACTTTAAGAAATCGACCTGGAAGCTAGGCACTGGTGGCTCACATCTGTAATCCTAGCTACTCAGGAGGCTGAGATCTGGGGATCACAGTTCAAAGCCAGCCTGGGCAGGAAAGCTCCAGTTAGCCACTCAAAAACTGCAAGTGGCACTGTGCCTTAAATGGTAGAGTGCTAGCCTTGAGCACAAAGTGGCTCAGGGACAATGCCTAGGGCTGAATTTATGCCCCATAGCCAACAAAAAAGAAGGAAAGAAAGATAGAAAGAAAGAAAGAAAGAAAGAAAGAGAAAGAAAGAAAGAAAGAAAGAAAGAAAGAAAGAAAGAAAGAAAGAAAGAAAGAAAGAAAGAAAGAAAGAAAGAAAGAAAGAAAGAAAGGAAGGAAGGAAGGAAGGAGGGAAGGAGGGAGGGAAGGAGGGAGGGAGGGAATTAAGAAAGGAAGGAAGGAGGAAGGAAGGAAAGAAGGAAGGAAGGAAAGAAGGAAGGAAGGAAGGAAGGAAGGAAGGAAGGAAGGAAGGAAAGAAGGGAGGGAGGGAGGGTAAAAGGAAAAGAAATCTACCTGAAGACTTTCCATACACGTTTGTATGAATAAACCTGGAATTTGACCCAGATGTTAGTATGAGAGATGTGAATATATATTTGGAATCATCATCACTGAGTTGGTATGTGAAATCCTGGGGTTGATATATCTGATAGTGATAGGCAATTTGATTCATTTCTATGATGAAAGAAATATAACCAATCTTGAAGGCTAAGACTTACTTATATCACCTTTCAAGTTCCTATGTTCACCCTATTATCACCACATTTTTATTTTTCCCTGAAGATGCTAGGTTATCATTAAGTGGTTGTTACTAGCTGATACTTCAATCTAGCTTTATGGATACTTGAAAGTACTAATTGTTTTATTCCAATGGACTTATTCTGCTTTAAAAAATGTTAACATCCACTTAAAATCTAATTTAAAAATGCTCTGAATACAGAAAGTATCAATTTTTTAATAAAAGGAAGTTCAACATACCACATGCTACTAAATTACTCTATATGTCACATTGTCAGAATCAAGTATCTTTTATTCAACACATACACACACACACACACACACACACACACACATACACACACACATACACATATACATTGAGATAAACACAGCTTTGACAGAACCTGAAGAGGCTTTGATTTAAGACATGAAAAGGGCACCCATGATCCATTATACTTCTCTACAGAATTTGTGTGTGTATGTGTGTTTGTGTGCATGTGTGCTTGTATATGTGAGTGCATGGGTGTGTATGCCTGAGTGTTTACATATGTGTGTAAAAGATTGTAGTAATTGAATCTATTCTCGGAGATTCTTAGTATACATTTTCCTGGTATAGATGATGCTTCCAGGATCACCTGTTGAGAAAAACTCTTTTATTCTCATTGAAAGTTGACCACACTGAATGATTCCTTAGGGCATATTTACATATAATATTATTTTATCTTGGGAAAGAGTGTAGTCCTCACTAAATACAGTGACCTTTGTTTAGATATTCCTTAAAGATAGCATGACTTGGTCTCCAGTTGCTGTGAGTACTGCTGCTGACAGACAGCTATCCGTTGACGAAAGCCTTGAGGAATTTCCTCAGATCAAGATAGTTCTCTTGCTGAGGTCTTGTCCTCCTCCTTAGTGTAGCCTACATCAGACAACTTCTCAGTGGAGGATCATACAAGCACCTCATCCAATGTAGGGCTCAGTTCAAGAGAAACCTTGTATGCTCATCTCTATGTAGGGATCTATTTCTAAGGATGCAACTCAAGCAGAAGCTATTTCATAAGCAGACACGATTTAAGTTTGTCTATTGTCCCAAACAATAGACATACCCTTCCAATACCCTCCACAAAGCAAAATTCTACTGTGAGTGCTCAGAGGTGAGCTGACTGAGCTCTACATGTTCAAAGAGAAATCCCCTTCAGAATTTGGCCTGGATTGATAAGCACCTGAGCAAACCTCAAGAGCACTGAGGTGATCCCACACTCCCTAATGCAAAGCCAAGTATTTTACCTTGTATTAGTCTCCTTTGTACCTCTTCCTGGATAGTCCACTGGTTAGATTTAAGGAGTTGAGATCAAGTGCACAAAGGTGGCAGCTGTAAAATTCCTCTGAATCCATGACCTATAATAGTGTCAGGGACCGGCAGGCAGCAATCGCTTGCTCTGTGAACAGATCTATATCAAGAGTATGGTTTCAATATTCAAAAGACTGTGTGTGTGCCTGTACCTTTCTGCTTTGTGTGTTAACATTCCGTTACTTGATAGTCCTATCAAAACAGGCAAAAGATACACCAGTATAAAGTTAAGTGGAATTAATTTTTGGAGAGTGTGGGCATAGTTTTATGAACAGTAGGAGATTGATACAGAAATAAAAGCTAATTCCTGACCACCCTACAGATAGCTCCTAGAATGCATCCAGATGTTTCTGTTGAGAAAGGGGTCCATCACCATATAGCCATTAGAGGTGACACCAAAAATGGTGTGTGAATAATGGATAGTGAATATAATTTTTCCATTTTCATTACTCATTTTTCTGCAATAAAAATATCGCAAAAGAAGCCAAATAACTACAATAATTGGATGAAATTAATGAATATTACAAAGTAACAACAGGGAATATGCAGGGAGGATTGATGCTTTTTTATTTTAACTTGGGATAGATCAATAAAAATGATCATGACCCAGTCTTTGAGGGAGATACGATAATTATGCATATAAAATTACACCAAAGTTTTCAGTTTTCTAGAGAAGGTGGTGTGTGCCATAATTTCACAGACATGTTTTTAGTATGGCCATTATGCCAAGCATATTATTTAATAGTATGAATGCACCAGAGAGCCAGTTTAATAAAGTTCTTGTCCTCATGGTGCTTATATAAGAACAGACTGTAATACTAAACTAATTATGACAAAAACTCCATATTTTAAAGGGCATAGGATACATGCAACTTATGTGTATTATTTCTTCTTATTTGTTTAAGTTTATATCCAACAATGTACGTGTACTATTCCTAAGGCCTTCTGGCTTAAAACAAATTATTTCTGTTTTGTCCTTTCAAGGTTTGAAATATATATACCAGCATTGCCTGGGAAACCTGGCACAGATTTGTGTTCCCTGCAATAGGTTCCATATGTTAAAAAGCAAGGTTGGGTAGAGATTGAAGAAAGGTTGAAGTGTCACCCTCACTAACCCACCTATACAGTAAGATGAAGAACTTACCTGATGCATGGTAATTCTTCCAAACTTCTGTGAATCTTGGGATGTTCCAGGTAGCTTGGGTCATCCATGAGGAAGCATAGGAGTGAGCACAGGATCCTAGTATTGACAATGTTTTTATGTGAAAATGCTCTCATTCAAGGGATAAAACCTTGGGCGCTTGCATTTCCCTTGGCTTTGAGAAACTCTGAAGAAGGACTCAGCTTGGAGCTGACACAGCAGGTAACACGGGGTCCTAGTGGGCTGAAGGAATAAATGCTTCAATTCTTCAGGGGACAACTGGGAAGCCTGTCACAGCCTAGAATATAATTTCCAATACAATTGTTTTCTCTGCTTTCAAAAAGCCTGATTTCGGCTTGTGTTCAAGATGCTTCCTTAAAGTGTGACTTTGGAAGAAGATTTCTTTTTTTATTTGAATTTCATCTCTTGATCTAGGACATTCTTGGCATTTATATATTGAGCTGTATTACACCAACATTTGTTTGTTGAAACCAACCTCCCAATGTGATTGAACTCTGTGCCTGGACGCTACCCCTCAAGGCGAGCACTCTACCACTTGAGCCACAGCGCCACTTCCAGTTTTCTAGTGATTTATTGGAGATAAGAGTCTCACGGACTTTCCTGCCTGGGCTGGCTTTGAACCATGATCCTCAGATCTCAACTTCCTGAGTAGCTAGGATTACAGGCGTGAGCCACCGGCATCCAGCTGTGATTATCTTTGATGGTTGAATGGGGTCATAAAATGAGGACTACGACATGACTTTTACCTTACTTTCTCCATATATACACACATACATGCTTACATACATAAAGGAGAGAGCCCAATTACAGAGAAGGAAGTCATTTACAAGCCGCAAGCGGGGAAGTAAACACCTCGAGTACACACTTCCAGCCTGCAGGACAGTGAGAAAATGTATTTTACTTTTTTCTGCCACCAGGTCTACTATATTCTGTTATATCATCCTTAGCAGAGGAAGGCAGGCAGAAGTGAAACTGCTTTTATGTATCAGAAGTATGGACATTGAATCATCAACTCAATGTCTATGTTTCTGTTTGCCTTTCTGACTATAATCCAAACAATTTAGGAAAACCAGATTTCCATTTCTATGGCAGTTCATTTAGAATTCTTCACATTTTTCTAACATGAATGTGCAGCTTATTTAGCTACTATATTGGAATCAGTACTTCTACATGTGCATACCAAAGTACATAATTTGCATTAATAAATACCATCAAAGCATACATATATATTTGTAATTTCAAGACACATAAATATATGCGTTGTGTACAAAGACATGGCATTGTGCATTCAGATTAAAATTAAATTAATTAATTAATTCAGATTAAAATTAAATGCTAGTTTTCATTTATGATGCAATTTAAAAATGCTGTTTCTGCTCTTTATCTTGCCCATGTAATTGTAACTCCTCTATACAGTATTCTCACAATAAAAAAATGCTGTTTCTGCCAGTGATACAAATTTGAATGAAATAAAAGACAATATATCCAGATATATCTGATCAAACTAGATGAAGGGCAGCCATGACTTTCCCATGGTGGAAATACTAGAGTACTTTCAGGTGGTTTGTGTGATGCTAGCCTTCCAGACTACTCTTTGCTCTAAAGCCAGATAATTCTTCCAAATTCCTCTGAACCCTAATTCCTAAAACCTATATATATTGTCTTCAGGAGGTTGCCAAAAAAAGTTTACACAGATTTTTCCTAGCCTTTCCTGAATTATCATGTATCAACATCATAACCCTCATCTTGAATATTTTCATAGCTCTCTAGTGCTATGTTTCAGCCCAGCTGAACTACTAGTGATTGTTATACAGCATCTGATTGGTAGAGCTGCTCCCTCTTGCTTAAGATCATTGGATAAGCTCTTAACTGTGTCCTATCATCCCCAGAAAAGGCCATTCAGGCTTTGGCAAAGTTTCTCTTAGAGCCTGCTATGAATTGGGGATGGTTTGAGTGTATCCTTCAAGACTTTTGAATGTTGAGAAAGTTCATCCCAATGGTGAAGTACTGATTTTAATTATGACATTTAGAAATGGGTCTTCTGGAAAATGATCAGAAAACACACACACACACACACACACACACACACACACACACACACACGCACACACACGTTCCCTGTCTCTTTTCATGAGATACCTCTCCCTTCCTTGAGACTTTGCTAGCAAGCTCATCACTATATGAAATCTTTAGACACTGGACCAGAACTGTGATCCCAAATGAACTTTTTTCTTAGGAAAGTAGCCTGTTCCAGATATTTCAGACTGGTAAGAAAAAGTGTGGGATATCAAGCTCCTATTATTGCACACCATTGTCTCACTCCCAGTTTGTCCTCAGTGTCCTGCAATGCTCCTGTATACCTGTCTCTTTTCTTTTGTGAGCATTGTAGAAACCATAAGAATGATTTATCTCTTTATCCACAGGAACCTCACAGTTCCTGAACACAGTACATACAGCAATCAGGCTCTTTGATTAAAACCGAATGACAGGGAGATAATAACCTGCTTATCTAATTTATCCAGATTAAATTAATGCTTTCTAATAAATTCCATCATTTTCCTAGTGTATCTACTATATTAAAAATGCACTACCATTTTGTTTAATAATATATATTATAAAAAAAAAAATCCCAAACAACCATATCCTCTTTTCTCCAGATGGTCACGTTTAACACTACACCAAGCGTTCGCAAAGATTCAGAGCAGTTACATAGTCACTAGGGGTCACTCTTACAATTTTGAATCTTGAGAGTCTGAATAGGTTATTTTCCTCAAAACGATTTAATTTTAACACTTCACTCCCTGGCACAAAATAACGGCTCCCCTGATGATACCTGATGGGTGTGCCTGATAAATCAATTCACTAAAAGCTGTGTGTTGCTTTTTGGTTTTTAACTATACCCAGAATTTTTTTTTTTTTCTTTCTGGAGTGTACTTAAGAGAAGCTGGAAGATAATGGAAAAACCTGACCATTAGATCATTATAGCAGACATGAATGGAGAGCAAAAGAACTTCTCATCAAAGATATTCTTAATAGAAAATTTCAGTTTCTTCATGTGGTGCCAAGTGTGGCAGACTGTATTTTTTATTTTTAAGGTTGAGGAAGAGTGGTTCCTATGCGGTGCAGATGATCTTCCCAGGGATCGATGTCCTGCACACTCACCTGCAGAATCACAGGCGAGACATTTGGCTCTTCAAATTACCAACTGTCATCACAGCAGGAATCCTAATCACAAACAGGCTGAAATGAAACCCACAGACATTTGCAAATGACAGGAGAGCAGCAAGAAAGGAAACAAATCTCTGCCTCACTGTTCTTTGCTCATCTCTATTCTCACATCCACTCCCAAGCCTTCCTAATAATTAGCACATGGCAATCAATCATGACTCTTCAGACAAGCATCAGCTTAGCTGCCCTGGGCTGGATTTCCCTTCTTTCAGCAACAAGGATTTAAGAAGGCAGAGTAGAAGACAGAGTACAATAGGCAGAAAACTTTGGTTATGGTGATTGTCCCCATCCCTTATTATCTGTACAGGATGCTCTCAGAGGACTGAGCTGAGATGAAGATGGAAGAATTTCCTTCTAGAAAATGGCTGAGAAACAGCATGTGGCTCAATGGTAGAGGCTTTGCCTAGCAAGGTCCTGGGTTGGAGGCCCGGTGATGAAAGTAATGAAACGAATCAATGAATGAGGGATGGAGTAATAAATTTGAAAATTTAGAATGATTAAGAAAAAATGATGACCTCATGCCATGTTTTATATCCAGAGTACAAAATTGGAATATCATTTAAGCTACTGAAAAACAATGTAGCCACGAGACATAGGTAAACTTTCAAGTTCTCACTTTTGTAATGGGAAATGTGGAAATACACATTGTACAGTAGCTATGCACACATATCTATATCTTACCACACAGATTATGTATGCACACACGTATACATATATAGGTCCCATACAGGTGTATATCCAGTTATAAATACCTGGCCCCAAGTTAATGCTCAAATAGGTTTTTTTCCCTATTCTGCAATCTGAAAAAATTATATCTCAACAATTTTTAAAAATCAGGAAATGCTGATCTAATTTACAATCAGAGGATGAGATATTTGAAACTAGATCTGTCTCCCGAAAACCCAAGATGTTTAGCTACCATAATAATAAGACAAAAACTGATTTCTACTCATTCAATCTGTCTGAAAGGCATCGTAAACCAGTTATTGATTTTTTTTTCTGAAATGAGAAATGAGAAGAAAAATGTTCCAAATGAATATCAAGTCATGCTATCTCATTTCAGAAACAAACTATGTGTGTCAAGAGTCCTAACAAACTCTTTCAGAAGGCTCAGTTGTGCTACACTCTAAAAAAAACGCCTCACAGCTCTGAAGCCTCAAAGCTCAAGAGTGGTAACAAATTGGGCCACAGAATAGATGCGCACTGGCCCTGGCAGGCCCTGATGCTGGGGCCTGATGCTGAGCTCTGCTGACTTGGACTGCCTCATTCTAGGAGTAACTGTCTGTTCAGCCTTGTGTTTCCCACAGCTTCAGCCTCCAGAATCAAGAACAGAACTGCAATGAAAGCTGCAAAGCAAGACAGGCTATTTAAAGAATTTAGTGGCCAGCACTGAGAATAAAACTCCTCGAGCTGCTTCAGAGAGAGAGAGTCAGGGAAATGTGCTCATTCTACCTCTTAAAGAGCTTCCTTAAAGAGGCATTAAAAAATAACACTCTTGCTGCTCATCTTTAAAATCTCCAGAGACAAACATTCAGTCTGGACAGTCCATCTTTTACAATTTTTTTCCTTTAATGGTCTCAAGGAATTTTCTCCAAGCCATGATGTCATTTTGGAAATGTATATCACAGAGCTCCTGTGGATACAGATGCACAGAGTTTTGGGAGTACAAAGCAGAACTTTGCATGCAGAGACCTGATATGAATTACATTATTTAACCACTAAGCAGATGTTCTACTGTAGTTGGGTACAAAAGTACCTTCTTTCCATAAGTTTGAGGAGAAGAAAACAAACAAGCAAACAAAGGTTCAGTACAGTACCTGGCATATATTAAGTACTAAATAAACAGTAGTAGCATCAATTCAAGTATGGTCAATGTAAGTACTATAAAAGCAAGTGTAATATTCTCCCTGAATGTTCTCAGTTTATTTCCTGAGGAGCTGCAGAGATTGAGCTCTCTGTGCTTCTCAAATTTTTTTCAGTCATTATCAGAAAGCCAGGGCCGTCTCATGCCTGGCTTTTACAAGAAATTTTTGAATGAAAAACATGTACACTGAAAGACTGACTTTTCCCAAGCTAGCAATCTGTTTATGCATGGATTTGGTTTCCATTCACTTCTTCTTACAATGGAGGTATTAGTTAGAATATTAATAATATAATAATAGTTATAATAATATATTTTATATGATATATCTATTATATCATGTAAAACATAAAATTATATAAATAATATACTATATAATTATATGTATGTTATATAATAATTATAACATAATAATGATAGTTAGGTGTGGATGCTAAGTATACAGGTATAATGGGAACTAAAATTAGTTCCTGAATTCAAGGAATTCCTAGGGTATAGGAAGTATACTTGAACTGAAGTCCATCTTATATGACTCTATCATGGGTCTTTAAAAAAAGATATCTGTAGCAGGTACAAAAGAATGACCAAGTTTGGAGATATAGCTTAAATGGTGGAGTTCTTGTCTAGCAAGTGTGAGACTTTAGTGCTACAAAAAACAGGGACCGTGTAGCTGAGTAATGAAATCTCCACTGGGATTGGGAAGTCACGGAATAGGGAAAGAAGAAGCATTTCAGTTGAGTATTTAAATATGTATAGTAGTTCATTAGAAGCATAATTTTGCTCTGGGCTGAGTCTGACTGAAATTTAATTAATGGTTACATCACCAGAACAATAGAATTTACCTTAATTACTTTTTGTACGGCAATTTTTGTCGAGTTACTATTCCAGTATGTTGGGAAATATATCACAGTGCTACAAAACATTGCAAAAGATAAAATGTAGATTCTCAGCTATTTATGTGCTGAGTTCTACAACAAATGTTCTCCGGGTGTCTTTGTACTTACCTGGATCACAAGAATGGGAAGACATCAATAACATTTCCATTTTACACATGGAGGAAATAA
This sequence comes from Dipodomys spectabilis, assembly GCF_019054845.1. Classification (NCBI taxonomy): domain Eukaryota; kingdom Metazoa; phylum Chordata; class Mammalia; order Rodentia; family Heteromyidae; genus Dipodomys; species Dipodomys spectabilis. The sequence continues at coordinate 11,838,720 of NW_024870950.1, forward strand.
GGCTGTCACAGCATAACCATATTTCCCAAGATTGTATTTTATTGAAATTCAGAAACAAGGCTTTCTGACTCTGAAAAATATGCTTCCAAAATCTCCTGACCAGCAGCTAAGTGAGAGCGTAGCTGGGGATGAACTTCAGGTCCTATGTAAGATCTCCTCAATAAAAATCTCCATTGAGCCAAGAGCCAAGAGACTCAGAAGCATACTAAATAATCTATTATGCGTATGTGTATGGTGAAATACTGGTTTAGCCCAACCTCTAGCATGATGAGAGTCCAACAAGTGACTTCATTTCCAGCTTAGAGAGTCAGGTATCTATTTCATCAGCCAATTTCCATGATTAACTTTCTATTACTGAAGCCTGTGTCTCTCCAACCTCAGCAATCAGAGGCCTTCCCTGAAGGAATTGTCCCTCCATACGTCCAATGCCAGATCTTTATATATGTGTGGCCAAATTTGAGTACAGAGAAGTTTTATCCTTCACTTCTATTGCATGGCCCCAATTTCTTTAACCATTAGTTAATAATGATGGCATGTTTACCTTTCACATTCCTGGGCCAACTGTAGCTCACTATTGTCTTTCTCAAAATAAATCTTATTAAATAAATCAAATAGTTCAAGGGGGTGGTATTAAAGTTAAACAATCTGTTTTAGTGTATTATAGAGTTAAACAATCACTTTCTGTACTTTGAATGTGCCAGAGCTGTTATTAATTGAGAACACTGAATATCTACAGTACCTAATTAAGTCAGCTATGAACTAAAGTGCCAGATGTTGTTCCCAGATGCCAAAGCAAGTCAACCCATGCTCTATTTATGGTTTTACTTAGTTAGGGAACTGGAGCCCCCACCCTCAAACTAGTTATATCCTGCCAGAATGCAGAAAATCATATATCAGAAGCTTCTTTTCTTCCTGAAAGCAATTGAGCCATTTTCTTCGTTGGAGAATCCATCCATTTGGGGCATTCACAGAGCAAATAAGAACCTTCATTTTGAATCCCTTGTATAGGACAGGCAGAATCCATGAAATCATTAGAAACGTGCCATTCATTTATCCCTTTAAACACACTGTTCATTGACTATCTGGGACCTGCGGATGCAAGCATGGAGGTCACAGACTAGAGAAAAAGAACAGTAAGAGAAAGATAATCAGAATAGAAAACCTGAGTGCAGTTCTATGGGAAACAGAGAGGGATCAATGATTAATTGCCATGGGGAGAAATCTTCATAGAGAAATGGGATTTGAGTAACATAAGAGAGATTTTGCTAGTCAAAGAACACAACTAAAGTGATTCCAGAAAGAGGATTAGGCTGTAAACAGAAAGAGAATAAAATCATTATCGAGTATAGAGAAAATGGTGAAGAATTTAGGAAGTTGGAATCTGAAAATGTGTATGTGCATGTATGTGTATAGAAACATCAGCTAATACATTACCAACCTAAATGATTATGTATATATACACATATATGCACATATATACATTTACACACATATGCTACTGACTGAACTTGAACTAAAATTTTTCTCTACTACTTGTCACATATCCCAGACCTTAGCAAAGTATATTTTAAAGGGAGATTTCAATCAAGTGTACAGTACTCATAAATTGAATTGAAGCTCTGTTGTATAACTAATGATAATAAAATCATAAAAATATCGTAAAGATAATAAAATAATAAAAATAATTTTAAGAAGGACTGTTGCACTTGAAAGCATGAAGTGAGAACTTAGTCCTTTGAACACTAAGAAGTAATTCAGGTATCTTTTAAAATAGAGAATGTCCTGATTCTGTTCATGAATGGGAGATAAACTCTGCTGGAAAATTGGTCAAGAAGAAATCAGGGCAAAGAAATTGAAAGTCAAAAGATTTCACTGCATTTGGAACCACAGTCTGGCCTAGTATTGTTGAAAGTGCAGTCTGATCAATGTTTGTAAAAGTGCATCACCCAGTTATAAATGTCCAAAGCACATTAACAATAATAAAAGCTTTGCCAGCACAGCTGTTTGACTCCTAAACAAAACAAATGCTTCAAGCTCTTGGAAATTGTAAGGGAATTAATTTCAGTTCCCTCATGGTAGAGAGGAAAAACCCTTCAGTACATTTCCTACTGAGGGTTTCACTGGATGAACAAATCAGAAAGCCTGAGTACATATTGTTGATGAAATGAATAAATATTCTACCCATTCATAAGAAATCGGAATAGCAAATCCAAAGAAGAAAGAAAATAGTTCTGAGAACCAACACCAAATAGAGTAAAAGTCAGATCAGGTTCAGAAGGAAATAAAATTAGTAAGTCTTTGTGTATTCTAACCAGTAAAGAATGAAAGTTTACAAACCCAACACCTTCGCTGGGATCTTATGGGTTCCTAATTGCAATCTAGAAAGCTGAACATTTGCAAACTTTGTTCATACACAATGTCTTATTTAACCCTCACACCTTTTGCAAGTTACTGCTATGGCCCAAATTTTTATTTAGAGAATGAAACAACTGACTTAATTGTGATGTCTCTTTATGGTCAAATATTAGTAATAAAATGAAATGGACATATCACTTATAATACACCATGTATATTGTGATTGTTTTTAGGTTGAAATGTTTAAATATTGTTAATATTTTGTTGGTCCAACTTCATAGATGACAAGAATAGTGCTCTAGGATTATCAGTCAACATCGTGTAATTTTACACTGGCTCCATGGTTGCAAAGACAAATTAATTCAAAATGTCAAGTGAAATGTCAAATAAAATGGTTTTGGATCTCAGTTCAGCTGGGACCAAATTGGTCCATTTTGTTATGGAATGGATATTAAACTAAATCAAGAGCCATCTATAATCCACCCTTTCTCTCATTTTCTTAGGAACCACCATAGATAATTCTTTAATTCACAGATTGCCACCCTCTAAAATAATACAAATGATAAACAATGAATTGTAGCCATATTATATGTCATGTGTTATACACATGATTGTCAATGTATAGACAAAAGTATACATTTATATTCCTTTATTTCTATGTTTATTCCAACCCAGAATTATCCCTTTCATTAAAATATGACACATTGAGAACTGTATTTTACTCATAGGTTTCTGGGAAAGTAAATCTTATTCAATAAAGATATTGTAAAGATGATCCTCTGCTCTAGAAATTATGATAGTTGGAGGGAAATGTGATATAAAATCTCCTGCCAGGAAGTTCCAATCAAGAACTCTAAACAATCTTCTTCTGGTTACAAGGTGAAGGTTACTGATTTTTTAAGGAATTCTACTTCAGTATTTGCTTCTAATTGAAAGAATATAGCTAAAATGAGTACAAAGAAGTCTCATTATCTGAACTTGCTTTTCAGCCCTGGAGGAAGGTTGTTTCTCTTGTGACCTTTAGCTGGTTTATTTCATCAGCCTACTTTCTAGTAGCTGCTTATGGTGACCAAAGCAACCTGTAAGGGCGGAGAGTCTTTGTGAATGACAAATACTCCTAGTCTGGGATCAACAGAATACATATATATATATATATATATATATATATATATATATATATATATATGTCCCTAACCAGTGATCAATCAGAAGCAGTCACAAAGTTTACTTCTCAAACATCCAGAAGTATTATTTTAATGATGAAACTAAGTACATTGTCAATTAACTACCTATTTCAGTATCCAACAATTGTATCTTTTGTTTTCTCCTTCTTTTGCATGCCACTAGATGTTTTATGTCAATATTATCTCCTCACCTGTCTAAAAAATCTCACTCATGTCTAAGGCCATACTACACTAAATGTACCTGTCTGTGGCTAAAATCTTAATTCTTTCATTAGTAGCAGAGATGATTTCATTGGGATTTCCTTCAACAACTTGTCCATTCTTTCTTATAACATGCCATGGTTTACGACTGGTTTTTCAACCAAATATCTGTGGGATAAATAATGGCACCCAGTTTAACAATGTTGAGGAAGCAGTAACACATGTAAATAAATGGCCTAATTGATTATAATGAGGTGAATGGGGTACCATTATTGGAAGAGATTAGTATAGTCATCAGGAAACCCTGATTAGCTGAATGAAAATACTGGTACAAAAAGAGTGAGCCTTTGGCTCATGCCTATAATCCTAGCAACTCCAGAGACTGAGATCTGAGGATCGTGGTTCAAAGCCAGCCTGAGCAGAAAAGTCTGTGTGACTCTTATCTCTAATAAACTACAGTACTCAGAAAAAGCTGAGAGTGGCTTTGTGGCTCATGTGGTAGAATGCTAGCCTTGAGCACAAAGTGGCTCAGCAACAGGGTTCAAGCCCTGAGTTTAAGCCCAGGACTGGCAAAAATTAAAATAAAAAAAAAAGAGTAAGCCTTGCCTCTCAAGCTGCCTAGTCATGAAATTTCTCTCACACATGCTGCTGTCATTTTTATGTCATCTGTCCTGAGGCCTTCTCAAGGAACTATGAGGTCGCCCCATGTTGTATGTGTGGCCTCCATAGTGTATAATAAAGAACCCCCTGCTTCTATAAAGAACCCAGCCTCAGTTCATTATAGCAATAGCAAGTGAACTAAGACACATCCTCTTATGTCTGAGAGTGCAGTAAACAGGACTGTCTTCGGCCTTATATGAAATGCAAACCAAACCATATCCACTCTCCTGTATATAAGCAGGAATTGTTTCTTGGTCACCAGTAGGATAAAAGATAACCTCTTGGCTTCTTGACAAAAAACGTCCATGATGTAATTCTGGCCAATCTCCTCTTCCACATGCATGTAACACTAACATTACAGTATGCACTTCAATCCCCTCCTTTGCCCCATCTGAGGTCCTTGATTTTTGTTTTGTTTTGCTTTTCATGAAACATCTCAGTAAGACTCAGCTCTATATTGTCTTTTAATTGATTGATTTTCTTTTTGTTTTGGTTTTCTTTTTTTAATATGTTTTTAATGGTGAAAATACTGTACAGAGGGGTTACAGTTACATGAGCAAGGTAATAAGTACATTTCTTATCAAGCATTGTTGCCTTCTCCTTTGTTTTTCCCCTACCATCCCTACCTTCCCACCTCCACAACTACACTCCCCCATCCTCCAGTCCACCCCCCACTCCCGCCTAAATTGCAAAGTTCTTTATTCAACATAGTGTCTTGTACATCACATTGTTACAGTGAGTCAACCTGTATCCCTATTTAAACATTTTGTTTTTTCCCTTCCACTCCAGACCATTCAAAAACCTAAGTTAAATGAACGATTTAAAAGACCACCATCTAGAAACTTCAATCACACAGTGTAATGCAAAGTGGAACCTAAGTAGGCTGCAGATGTTGTACAAAATTGCATCACAATATGCTTTTCTGTTGATGAGCAATCCCAGTTTACCAGGCCAACTTACCTTTGTACCAAGCAAAAAACTCATCCACAAAGATTGTTTGCTTATTTGTTTGTTTTTAATAGGCACTCTCATCCAAAAGGAGATGTCCTATTTTAATGACTAATGAGTTACTTCAGCCATATCCCTAGGTGTCCATAGATTTTCTGTTCTTCTCTATGATGAAAAAGAGAAAGTCATGCTTGAAACAGAAAGAAAGAAATCTATATTGTGGGTAAGCAAATTATCTTCTGATTTCTTCTCTTTTTTATATTTTTACAGGGAAATGTCAGGGTGATCTTAACTCCCAGGGTTTTAAATAGTTCACAATGCATTTCTTGGTTATGCAGCTCACAAGGTTTAAAAAGGGAGACTATACAAGTAGGAAAATCATTTCCAATACACAACATAGGAGTGGTTACTAGTGACAGATGACCACCAAAAGAGAGAAAGCATGCTCAAATCAACTTCAAGAAAGGCAGCAGTATGTGTTTCTAACACATTTATAAGATTATCTCTTTGTTGCTTTGTATGTCCCTCCCCCACAGTATAACCCTTGCTTTCACTATATTTGATGTCAGTATAACTTGTGGAGGAGATGGGGAAAAACCAGTTGTTTAAGGATACAGGTGGACCTGTTGCAACAATGAGAAGTACAAGTTGTCATGTCCAAAACGAACTTTACAATGTTGGTGCGGGGGGGGGGGGGGGGGGGGGGGGGGGGGGCGGGGGGGGAGGGGGGGGCTGGGGGGGGAGGAAGGAGAAGGATTGGGATTAGGGGGGGAGGGGAGAGGCTGGGAAGGGATGTGAAGGGTAAACAAAGGAGGAGGCTGCAATGCTTGGTAAGAAATGTACACATTATCCTGCCCATGTAACTGTAACTCCTCTGTACAGTATGTTCACAAATAAAATTAAATTAAATTAAAAAAAAAAAAAAAGAAATGTACTCTTTACCTGACTTATGTAACTGCAACCCCTCTGTATATTACCTTGATGTTAACAATAAATAATTTGAAAATACTAAAAAAAAAAGAAAAGAAAAGAAAGGCAGCAGTCTGAAAGCTTCTTTCTTCTGATCCTAAAAGGATAAGAGGAATCATGATAGAAATGTAAAAAGATACACAATTAAGTGTGGATGGGGATAAATGCTAAAAAAAAAACAAACTAATTTTAATATTACCCAACCCTACTCAAATACCAAGACAATAACCCATTCACCAAATCAAATTTTTCATAAATTTGATCAGAACTTCTTTGATCAGAACTTCTCTGAGTCCATGTAAGCTGGTATGAGTATCCTTCCACACCTGTAATAAGACTTGTGCATGGACATTTGTTTGTTTGTTTATTATTTATTTATTTCCCAGTCCTGGGGCTTGAACTCAGGGCCTGAGCTTCTTTTGCTCAACACTAATACTCTATCACTTGAATCATAGTGCCACTTCTGGCTTTTTCTGTCTATGTGGTACTGAGGAATGAAGTCCAGGGCTTCATGCATGCTAGGCATGTACTCTACCACTAAGCCACATTCCCAGCCCTAGACATTATTAAAAAAAAATTACTAAGTGAATAATAACCATTATATAATGGTTATCCCACACAGAGACTTTACTGTAGCTTCTAATAAACCCTGTCTTTTGCTGGTACCTTAAATAACAGCACTTTTTAAAATAGGATTTATTTGCATGATATTTGCTTTTATTAAATGGTTTGCTCAAATGTGACTGACTCTTGTATAACAAAGAGGTATGATGTTATTCTTAAAGTCACTCAGAATTATTAGGGAATAGGAGTAACAGTACATAATAACCAGCCTTTCTTGAGATGTTCATCTAAGAACTTTATATTTGATAATCCATTTTGTTTTCATACACAAAAATGTACCTTAATGCCTCTTGTTTTTATTTTGAAGATGAAGAAACAGAGGCTTAGAGAAGCTGGAGCAAGTTGGCTATGATCATAGAACCAATAAAAGAGGAAGTTTCCTTGTTTATTGTGAACACCATCAATTCACTATGAGTGTTCAGAATTACTCCATGAGCACTCAGTGCAGCAGGAGTTGTAAGGGAAAGAACAGGGACTGTGTTATGAACACACCTGGTATGAATCTGACTCCTGTAGATAACTGGATATGTACCCATATAGAAAATACATGAACCCCGTGAACTTCAATTTTCCTGTGGGTTTAAATGGGGATAATAGTTTCATCTACACAGTAAGTATACTACGTCCAACCATAGCTAAATAACTTGATAATGGGGCTCATAGGGTTAATAGGTAGAATAATTCAAATCTAGATAACCTTTTTTTCAAATTACCTTTTTTTCATTATCTGTAAGTAGTTGTACAAAGGGGTTTGACAAAGCAGTTATGAATAAAATGAATCTTGATCAACATTCGCACCCATCTCTCCCCTACCCACTCCTTCCCTCACTCTTCTTAATTTTGTAGGACATACATTGAATTCTTTGTTATATATTTTTATTGCAAAGATACTATACACAGGGGTTACAGTTACATGAGCAAGGTAATGAGTTGATTTCCTATCGAGCATTGTTACACTCTCCTTTATTTTTCCCTATCATCCCTTTCTGTATTTCCCCCCTTTTCTTCTATCTTTGTCTATTGCTTTCCCCCTGAATCCACCCCATTTCTTTTTTTTTTTTTTTTTTAAGTTTTATTATTTATTTATTTATTTATTTTGGGTCCGGTAGTGGGGCCTGAACTCTGGGCCTGGGCACTGTCCCTCAGCTCTTCAGCTCAAGGCTAGCTCTCTACCACTTAAGCCACAGCGCCACTTCCGGCTTTTTTCTTTTTGCTTATGTGGTGCTGAGGAATCGAACCCAGGGCCTCATGTGTGCAAGGCAAGCGCTCTACCACTGAGCCACCTTCCCAGCCACCCCATTTCTTTTGAGTATTGGCTTCCTGATGCTTTATTTTGCTGAATTTTGACTTTGTTGATATGTCTTGATTTATACATTTATGTCTATTTTACCATAATATCTCTTATATAGAAGGCGAAGTTGTAGGACTTTGAGTCATGTAAAGACCTGACCTTCATAAACATGAGAGATAGAACACAGTACAAAACATACCAATTTTATGTAGGTGCTTAGGTTCAGTACTTAAGACAGTTAACAAGTTAACTAAAACATGTAGGGCTCTATTAAAGCTACCAGCACAACCATATTCAGGGTATATGGTTTATCTCTGAACCTGTCTATAACTCTATTCATCTATAGAGCATCAGCACTGAAACTACAGTTTGTGGCCAATAGTAATTTAATGTAAGAGCAAAAAACTAATTATTTTATTAGGCACAGGAAATTTCACTTGGGTCTAAATGAGATGATTTGGCATTTGGTAATTCACTGTGCTACTAAAATTTAGTCTTATTGAAAATAAATTGAAATTTTTTTTTTGTTATATGATACAAAATTTCATTGGAAAACTGCCATTGATTTTTTTTTGTCGGTTGTGGAGCTTGAACTCTGGGCTTGGGTGCTATCACTGAGCTCTTCAGCTCAAGGCAAGCGCTCTACCAATTGAGCTACAGCACCACTTCTGGTTTTCTAGTGGTTTATTGGAGATAAGAGTCTCACAGACTTTCCTGCCTGGGCTAGCTTTGAACTATGATCCTCAGATCTCAGCCTCATGAGTAGCTAGGATTTCAGGCGTGAGCCACCAACGCCTGGCTGCCATTGATTTTTCTAATGATGCTTTCCAGATATGTAATTCCAAATCTGAAAATGAAAATAATATTCTCCCCTATCTGTTGGTAGCTAATAGAGTTTCAGACATGTTATCGGCATTATGGCATATGTTAATGTAACTGTCACAACAATTCCACAAGGTGGAACTATCATCTCCATGTTCTAATATGGAAATGAGGCATACATATTAAAGAACATTGCCAAAGATCACTGAGCTAAACTTTTCTCGAAGCCAATAAGCTATAGGAGCTTGCACATAATTACAAGTTCTTTCTTATTAGCAATTATTAATTAAACAAAGGAGTTTCACTATGAGGTTCCCATATGTGGACACAATGTATTTTGATAAAAATTGCTCCCTGTGTTTCTCTTTCTACTTCAGAAAAATGTAATTATTAGAATCAGTATGCTATGGAAATAGCCCAGATGCTCTACAACCAATGTGCTCAAATGGACCGAGGTAACTCAGGGAAACTGGTGGGGGAGGGGGAAGAGGAAGGAGGATGAAGGGAGTGATTTTGATCAGAATGCATTATATTCATCAAAAGACTAAAATATAACTGCCTTGCATAATTAAATTATACTAATGCAAAAAATCTTCCTCCTTGCTACCTTTTACTTGAAGAGAGAGAGCTAGACTTTTCTGTGAGCAGCATAACTTTCTCCAGCTCTTATAAGCATGTCTTGCTCATATTTAGAAAGTATCCTTTGACTTTCTCCAACCTGTTTGTAAGGCCACATAACATGGACTCAGATTTCCTCAGTGTCTCTAGAAATGCTAATAAAATGTTTCCAAAAATTAAAAGAAAACAACGTGGATGAAATTCTTTTTTGAAACTCCTCATTTGTTAAGATATATAGTTTCAGAGTCTATATTGGTAGTATGTTGGTGTGTGTGTGTGTGTGTGTGTGTGTGTGTGTGTGTGTGTGTGTGTGTGTCCTGGGGCTTCATTTCAGAACCTGAGCTCTGTCCCTGAGCTTTTACTCAAGGCTAGCACTCAATCACAGCTCCACTTCTGGGTTTTCTTTCTTTCTTCCTTTCTTTCTTTCTTTCTTTCTTTCTTTCTTTCTTTCTTTCTTTCTTTCTTTCTTTCTTTCTTTCTTTCTTTCTCTCTTTCTTTTTTTCCCTCTCTCTCTCTTTCTTTCTTTCCCTCTCTCTCTCTTTCTTTCTTTCTTTTCCTTTTTTTGATAGTTAATTGGATATAAGGGTCTGACAGACTTTCTGTGCCTGGGCTGGCTTTAAACAATGATCTTCAGATCTCAGCTTCCTGAGTAGCTAGGATTATAGCAGTAAGCCAGGGGGGCCTGTCAAAGGTTTCTGTTAAACATTTGTCATAGTTTAATTAACATTTTAAAGTATGAGTTTGAGTATCATATTGTTAGTTAAAACCTAAGACAGTACATGTTATGGGAATTTCTTGAAGACATCCAGGGTCTATGTTTCATGACATTAGCTTCCCTAATTTTTGTACGATGCCCAAACACAATACAGCTCATCGTTTTCATAAAAAATTCACCTATAGGCTGGTGAATTAATATGTTTTTAATATATTTTTTTATTATAAAGCTACTGTTCAGAGGGGTTACAGTTACATGAGTGAGGTAGTGACTCCATTTTCTATGTAGCATTGTTACACCCTCCTTTATTTTCCCCCTACTGTCCCTTTCCTCCCCACCTCCCCAACTCCTCCCTCTCCTCCCAAAGTTGTAAAATTCATTTTCAGCATTCTGTCTTGTACATCTCTTTGGTACAATGAGTCATCCTGTATCCTTATTTCAGCATTTTGTTATTTCCCTTCCTCTCCCCAAATTAGAAAAATGTTTATATAAGATACAGGACACCAGAACCAAATACAGTGACCACAGGGGTTGTACCAAGAGGGAAGAATACACAAAGAAACAAAAAAAATCACACGATTAATTTTTGCTACTTTATGTTTTTAGTGTTTTATTGTGATTGTAAAGGTGGCATGCACAGAGGTTACAGTGACAGAAGTCAGATAAAAAGTACATTTCTTTGTGAACAGTGTCACCCCTCCCCCTTGCTCTTGCCCAGTGTTTTCCTCCCTTCCCCATCCATAAGTTATAAAGTTCATTTTAAACTTAGTATCTAGTGAGCACATTACTATTAAAAAATTAAATCTTGTCAGGCACCGATGGCTCATGCCAGTCATTCTAGTTACTCAGGAAGCTGAGACCTAGAGGATCACAGGTCAGTACTATTTGGGCCAGAAAAGTTTATGAGACTCCATTTCTAATTAACTAAGAAACATCTAAGGTGGAGGGCATGTCTTATGTGGGAGAGTGCCAGTTGAATAAGCAAGCAAAGCAAAGAGCTAAGTGAATGTGAGACCGTGAGTTCAAACCCAAGTATAAGTTATTGACCTATAAAGGTGCAGTTGCTAATTATTTCCAACATAGAATGTGACTAGGTTTGAGGGATGTCATTCAGCAAAGAATTACAGTGATAATTTGGTTTGGGAAGGAAGAGGGATACATGTATACATTTTTCTCCTTTTTTGTAGTCTTCTTGAGGGCTTTAATTTGCTATAATGAGGTTTTTATTCAAAATCACAAAGTAAATATGCTTTAGTAATTACATGGTAAGACATAAGATATTTAAAGGAAGGAAAAACATATTCAGGACTTACACAGTCAGAACCAGAAGAAATAGTGAGTACCCCTGACCAGTGTGCACTCTGACTATAAGGCAGTGTTAGTATGGATTTATGGTTCTGCCGCCAGGCCCCTGTCCTTCATGAATTTTTTTTTAGGCCTCTGGTTGCTAGGTCAGTAATGTTCACAGAATGTTGCATCTGAGTCATAAACTATGTAGCAGCATATAATACAAGTTGAGAGAGAGAGAGAGAGAAAGAGAGAGAGAGAGAGAAAGGATAAAACCTCTGGTGCCAATCACAGTCTAAAATGATAACAAATGCTTATTTGAAAATATTAGATGATTAAAATATACATCTCAATGTCTTTCCAAGAACAATGTCTTTCTTAATGTCTTCCACATTTATAATCAAACACCTGGAAAACTTAAAACTAGAATGTGAACATATAACAAATTCTCACCACATCACTTACCAGAACCCTATTTTTTCCTTATCATTAATCTTTAATTTGTTACTATTGTCCAGAAAGTAAGTAAAACACATTTGGGAACAAACCATAAGCTTATATACTAAATAAATCACTCATTTTCTGATTTGGAAATTTTACTTAAGGGGTGAGCTGAATTGGAGAATCAAGAAGAGCTAACATTAAGTTTTCTGAGAGAGGAAAATGATATGTGTGTATAAGGATGAAGCTTGCTCAACTTTGGGCTGGAACATTGTAGTTCATGTCTGTAATCTTAACTACAATGCAAGAAGTTCAAATGTAGAGCCTTGTGACAGAGAGCAGCCCTGCAGGAAAGTCTACTAAACTTCATTTCCAAAAGAACTACCAAAAAACAAGATGGAAGCATGGCTGAAGCAGTGAGCATCACCCTAGAAAGTATGACCATAAGTTCAAATTTAAGTATAGAAAGAAAATCAGTCAATTTTATAAATGGTTGTTCTTTCAATAGGTATCCATACATTTATTCTTTTATCAGTAGATGAATGGATCAAGAAAATGTTGTGTGTGTGTGTGTGTGTGTGTGTGTGTGTGTGTGTGTAATTCTATGCCTCCATCAGAAAGAATAACACCACCACATTTGTTAGGAAAAAACTTGGAAAATTTATATTAAGTGAATTAAGTCAGGCCCAAAGAAACATAGGCCCAAAGAAACATAAGGTGTCCCTTATTTGTAATAACTAATATATGCTTAGGACAAGTAGAAAAGGTTAAAAGCTATGTACATATGACCATATAAGATGGTGCCAAACAAAATGAACCCTAAGATAGGGACACAAGTGTTTTATCGTTCTTACTGTTGATTTTAATGTATTTGTAATGTACCATGTGATTTTTTTTGTTTCTTTTGCATGTTCTTCCCCCATGGTATAACCCCCCCCCCTTTTTTTTTTACTGTATTTGATTCCAGTGCCCTGCATCCTACATATATATATATATATATATATATATATATATATATATATATATATAATTTGGGGAGGGGTAGGTAAACAACAAAATGGTAAAATAAAGATACAGGTTGACCCATTGTAGCAATGAGATGTACAAGACACTATGTTGAAAATGAACTTTACAACTTCAGTGTGGGGAGGAGTTGGGGAGGAGGGGAGGAAAGGCATGGTAGGGGGGGAAAAGGAGGAGGTAACAATACTCAATAGGAAATGTACTCATTACCTTACTCATGTAACTGTAGCTATACAATAAACAATATATACAAAAAAGGAAAAACAGTCAACTTTCATGAATGATAGTTCTTTCAGTAGGTATCCATAGATTTATTGTTTTCATGAAGAAAAAAAAATTCAAGAAACTTAATCCTGCCAACAATCCAAGAACTAAACAGAAAACCATATATATGGATACTAGTTGAAAATCTACATATCATAATGAATAAATGCCAATAGAAAATAAAATCAACAATAGCCTTTTGATAGCTATTTTTTAAAAAGGCTATAAAGCACTTCGAACCAGGAAATCTATCATTTGGAGAGTGAGTAGAGTCAAGCTGTACAATGTAGGATACTTAACAACATCCTTGGCCTCTACTTAGTGCCTCAAATTTAACAACTGACAATGTCTGTGGACAATGCCAAATGACCTCAAATGGAAATCAACCTTATTCAAGAAGCACATAGTAGAAGCTAACATACACTAAAATAGTAAACAAATTAAAAAATGAGCACAGTGAAATCGAGTGAATATGAACACAATCTGTGTTGGCCTTTTTGTGGTTACTCTTTTGGAACTTGAGTTTTCAAATTTTTGCATAATATGCCTCTATTCTCTAGGTAATATATTTCTAGGTAATACATTTCCCCAGGTACTGAGCTAATCCAACCTTATTGGTTTTTACCTGTTTTCCATTTTTGAATTATAGGATGGAACCTTGATCCATGTTCAATTCCTTTGATGAGCTGAAGCCCATAGGAAGACAACACTCAGTACTCGATGATGTTTGTCTGGCAAGCATTTCTTCTCATACAATTGGTGTCCAGATGTGTGGACGTGAAATCCCATGTGTGTCTGGATTTTCCATTTTCCCACGCACATAAAACTCTCTGTCATCTCTTAAGTATCATTTAGTCTGTGTTCTTTCAAGTTTGAAAATCCTTAACATCACTTTTCATGCATCAATAAACTGCTCATGCAATGCTATTTCACACACATGGATCATTTTAGCCATATGATACTGCAACACAGAATCTCATTGTTCCAGTGGGAACCTCATAGCTCTAATGGAAACACTGAATAAATAGTTGAGAGATAAATAAAAATCAAATAGAACCTATTGCTCAAGGACAAATCAACAGGTTTTGTTTGTGAGTGCTTGTTCTTGACTTTGCAGTAAGCCTTCAACAGATACCTTTTAGCAGCGGCTTTATTATGAAATGTGTTTTGTTTAATGGACTAAGAATTGGACCCTGGTTTTAATTCTTTTGAAGGCATGTTCTGCGAAACAGAAAAGGCCTACCGCCGCTTAATTATTTATATTTTTTTCTCTTTTTCTTAAATTTCTTCTCCTGGTACCATTCTCCTTCTCCTTTTCCTCCTCTTCCTACTCCTCCTCTTCATCAATTTCTTACTCCCTTTTCATCTTCTTTAATTGTTATATGAATAATAATAATTAATAGCAGGTAGCATGAGAGAATAGGTGTGGCTGAGAAATATAAGAAAGGGAGAATGTTGGACAGGCGACATTGATCAAGATCTATTGTGTTCATAAACTGACACATTAAGTAAAAGTTATTTGAACAACTAATTAAAGGTAATTTAAAACTAATAGTTTCTATTACTCTTCTAGAAGCTGCCATTTTTGAGCAGGTAGTAAATGCTCAATAAATGGCCCTTAAGTTAGGTTGTGTCTCAAAGAGTGATGGAAATGATGGATTCTATAACCACTTTTTCCTATGTAATACAATAAGACATCACATTTCTCTTCCACCTTGAATCTCTTTTTTTTCTTTTTCCTATGCTTCACGATTTTGTTTTGCCTTGCTTTTTTGCCATATAGGGATAATGGTATTTGCTTCATCATTGCACATTTTGTGTGGAGGCAAAGTAAACTTAAACATGTAGAGTGCATAAATTTGCCCACAAATGTGCACACAAGTAGATACAACAATTTTCCAATATAAAAGTCACTGCTAACACAGTCGAATATGCAATTTCACAAAAGTCCTCTACGGTATTTATTATCTCCATTATCAGGCACAGAAAATGTTTAGCGTTTTGTCCATATTTATACTAGTCGTCCTTTCTGATGCCAAAATAGCCATTGCCTCATTAGTTCCCACTGCTTCTCTCTTTAACAATCAACCTTTGCCTTCCTCCTCAAAACACCTGTGCATATCTTGTCTGGATGAAATCCAACAAGTTACTTCCCTAGGCTGATGTAAACTCAGCAATATCATTTCTTGAGTTTGTTCCTCTTGATCCACTCTGACATCTCTACCAACTTAATTAATCATGCGCTACCTACATGAGCTCTGCACTATTCTGTTTTATTTGTAGAAGCGAATTTCAAACTACCATGCTCCTGTTTTTCCTGAAGTAAATAATGGTGTGTGGATGGGGGTGGTACATATAGACTTGTTAGAATAATCAAAAAGGTTCTCAGTGAAGACTTCAACTTCTAGCTC
This sequence comes from Dipodomys spectabilis, assembly GCF_019054845.1. Taxonomy (NCBI): domain Eukaryota; kingdom Metazoa; phylum Chordata; class Mammalia; order Rodentia; family Heteromyidae; genus Dipodomys; species Dipodomys spectabilis. The sequence goes on from NW_024870950.1 coordinate 11,854,533, forward strand.
AAGGTCTGTCACTCACTGCGTGACCAAAGAAACGCGAACGAATATCTCTCTGTACTTCCGTTTCCCGATTCATCATCAGAGAGGCTGTAATTAGGAAGCTATGAGTCAAGTCCATGGAGACAACAAACAATGTGTTTATAGAATGCCTTTTGTTTTTTGTCTCTGTATGGAGGTCACTCAAGGGAACCTAATTGGGGAAGACGTTCAGTTTTGCACTGAGCGAGAATCAATTGCACCAGACGGAAGAGGGCAAGTAAACAGGGCCTGCAGTGCTTATTTTCCTAACAAAAATATCCCAAAGTGTGGGAATTGAGAGACTTGAGCTCTGCTGGCAATCAATAAAACATGAATGCATCCTTCTGGATGCGTTTTCCTCAACCCCTTCAGGTTCCCTGTAATGAGGAGATAATGAGCTATAGACATAGCCAGGGGTGCCTTGCAGAGCTTTCTAACATCCACTTTGTTAGAGGAACTTTTCCAGCTGAAAGGCAAACATTTTCAAGGGATATTCTGCCAACTGTGTCATACCCAGAACTTAATGTCATTATATTTTCTCAAGAATGTAAGGATACCTAAAAAGGTTCCCCTGCCCCCTCCCCCACTGCAAAATGGGTGGGACTTAGTTATTAGTGCAGTAAGTCACTTTTACTGGTTTTTCTTTCATGTTTTGTGTATTTTTCCATCAAATCATGAGAAAATATTTACTAGAGAATTGCAAGTAACATCTTCACAAAGCAAAGGTAGACATATTCTTGCTATTTTTTCCTGCCTCTGATGGGCTTGTGTGTCATAGTCTTTCTTTTGTTGCCCAACAAATGCTGTAACTTGGGCATGTTTTGTACTTAGAATGTAGTTGAGACTTATACAAAGATTTGTTCTGTCTTCTCCACACTAATCAAGGAAGGCTGTCTGGAAAAACAAAACAAAATAAATCATAATCATGAGAACAATCCAAAGGCAGTCAATAGACACAGTTGGAAACGTGAACTTAGGGATTATTCCAATTATCAGAGAACAGATCTGTTGTTTGCATTAGTACCTATTGCTCTGCTAAGCCTTTCCTACTTTGATGGATCTTGACTTATGGATACCTTTCTTCAATCATATTCCTTTTTGTAATCAGAGGTGACCAGATATTCATTCTTCTTTGTATTTCTTTTTTTACTACAGAAACTCCTGATGAGAAGAATACCAATATGATACTTATTAAGCATAATCTACTGCTTTTTAGTATTTAGATTCCAATAATATATACCCCATATTCTTACTGAGAACCCTGACTCAAATTTCATGATCTTTTAGCCGGATGGAGAACTTAATTTTCCACCTGCAAATCACAGAAAAAAATCTAAGAGAAGTCTTTTGTATTCAAAATCAAGATTCACATCCAGCTTTGGAGGCATTTAAGCATTTAACCTCAATAATTTTATTTTTAATTACATGAAACCATTATCCTTTTTTATAAATATGTTCTCACAGTTACAATGTGGGAACACTTAGGGGTCTTTAGATACCTGAAACATTATGTTTAAACCCCACTCAAAGCAGGTTTTATTAACCTGTATTTGTGTTTTCTTACTAGCTGATCAGTTAGGATTTCAAAATTCTTTATGATAACTGATTATCTGGAAATCAGTTATTTTTCTAGCTCTTCCCTTGGCCATTCTAATTCAGTAAGGTTTATGATATAGCTTAGGAAACAGTAGTTTAACAAAAAATGAAGGATATTCATGAAACACTTGTCTATTCTCATTGTGGATTGATTTTAAAGTTCATGGGATTTATGCTTTATGCTACCAGAGAAACCACATAATAGAAACTCTAGGATTGAGTTTATGTTTCCTTATGCTCCTTGTTACTTTCTGGAGAAAAAACAGCAAAAGTCAAAAGTGGAGATGTGACATAAGTGGTAGAGCACTAACATTAAACATAAAAAAGCCAACTGGGAATGCATGGCCTTGAGTTCAAGACACAGTACTGGCACACACACACACACACACACACACACACACACACACACACACACACACACACACACACACACACAATAATAGCAACAGAAATGGCCATAATTTGTATAGGTTTACTCTACATCCCATTCTTTGTGTGCTTCATGAATCCTATAATATTATCTTCATTTTGAGTGTATGATCCATATGCTGGAGATTTGGAAATTTAGGATTAGTATAGGTATGCTCAGTGTCTCCATTCATGATGTTGAAAATGTAGCAAAATTCATCTTTATATCCAGATGTGTCAGACAGCCAAACTCCTGTGATTTGTGAAGTGGATTAGAAATATTTCTCCAGCTACTGCTGCTTGCCCTAGTTAACATTCCCCTTGAATAACCTACAGACTCCTTAACTTCTCACTGGCTTAAATGTCCCTGATGCTCCCAGTTTAAAAATTGCAATACACACATAAATAATTCAAGCAAACAACTTGATATAGTAGAGTGCAGGAGGGCTAAAATAGCCCTCCCCTTTTTGACTAGTTTAGAAAACCATCATCATTTTCTAGAAATACTCTCTGGGCTTCATGCGGTGCATGGTACATTGAATTTGTTAGCATTTTGCCAGCTCTGCCATTCAAAATAAAATTTAAAAAAAACAACCACTAGAATCACTGCAAAATCAGCGTAAATGCAGATTTAATTGGCTTTTCCTCACAAATAGCCTTCTTCATGGCAGCTTTATTGTCATGGTTGGAGAAAAGCCTATCTTTGCCATCAACATACATGTTAAATCTTTTAGCAACGTTTGTAATCAAAACCCAAAATGTGTTTACTGATAGAGTAAAATAGCTGTCAATATATTCTTTTGAAACTGGATTTTTCTTCTTATAAGAGGCTTGTCTGGGTAAAAAAGTGGGTGGGTTGACAGCTCTATCTCATCTTATTAGATCCCTTTTCTAAACTTGATTCTTTCTCCCTGTTAGCCTGGGTCAGGTCTGAAGACTCCAATCCTACATGGATATCACTGTTCTGGCCTTTGGTCATACTGTGGTTTGCTCCAGGATATTCCTTCCATTCTTGTTTCTCAGATTTCTTATTCTTTATACTTTAGCTAACCCTCATTTATCTAAAACATCTTATCCAGGCCAGGTGCTGGTGGTTCGCACCTGTAATCCTAGCTACTGAAGAGGCTGAGATCTGAGGATCGCGGTTCAAAGCCAGCCCAGGTAGGAAAGTCCATGAGACTCTTATCTCCAATAAACCACTAGAAAACTGGAAGTGGTGCTGTGGCTCAAGTGGTAGAGCACTTGCCTTGAGCTGAAGAGCTGAGGGATAGCGCCCAAGTCCAGAGTTCAAGCCCCATGACTCACCATAAATAAATAAATAAATAAATACCTAAATAAATACATACACAAATAAATATCTTATCCAGATTTTTTCCAGGATTATCTAATGCTCATTATTTTTTTTCTTTTATCTCTGCCTTTCAGTTATTTCATGTAATTTTTTTCTGTAAAAACCCAAGGGCTTGTGGGTCTTTATTCGACTTTACCACCATTACTTAAACCAGGCAAAGATAATATTTAAACAGAGAGTATGACTTTGTAATAATATCTGCTTATTTACAAATACAGGAAGTCAGTAGATACTCTGCAAATGGGTATCGTCTGCTCATCCTTATTTCTTAGGACTGATTGCAAATAGTCATTGGAATGTTTCTCTCATTTTCAACTTCTTCCTGTCAAAATGGGCCACTCAAATGAAAACTATATAAAGGAACTTAGTCTCACTCTTGATGGCTTTACCAGTAAACTCAGTAGAACTTCAATATATATGAGCTGAAACAACACACTAAGGTTTAGTATGACTCAAGGTTTAGTCTCGTTCATGCAATGTCATTTTGTACATCCCTTATGTTAAAGTCCTACACATTTTCCTCCTTTACTGTCAAAGGACTAGAGTGGTAATTCAGTTATCTATTTTCTTTTTCATGAACTATTTCCTGGCCACCATACAACATGGAAGATCTGGGCTTGCTACTAAGTTAAAATGGTCCATTCACTTAACTCAGCCATAGCCACCTGGAATTTAAAGTCATACATTGGGCTATCCATGGAATTTCACCACTCTCTGTTGTAGATCTGTGCAGTCATGCAAATGCACTTTCACTAACTAGTCCATCCCACTCTGGATGAGCAATGACTTCAGTCTATCCCTCTGCTCTGGGTGCCTGTAGCACTCTGCACACAGGACCACATGGCACATTTTAGCTATGGTTTCTCCTCTGAGCACTTGACTCTCTTTCACTCCACAGTGATTTCAAGTCAACCCAAGGAGCAAGTCTATCACTTTCAGGTACTACCAGGCTCAATACAGTGCCTGGAGCACGAAAGAACCAAGGAATCTGTGTTAAAATGTCAGTATTTTACTTAACTGTAAGCTACCTTACTATATTCTACTTATATAAGCCTTGGAAATGAAATGGTACTCAACATCTGGGGTTTGGAATTAGGGAGGCAAAGAGAAAAAAAAATCAGAAGGGAAAATTACCTATTGACCCTGTGCCATGTTCTCTGGTACAAAAATAAAATGGGCACACTGCTTTTATTTCAAGCCTATTGTGTTACAAGGCTTTCTGCACAGGATCAAAAAATCACACCAATTCTTTTGATGTATCTAAAGGGTTTAAGTTTTAAACATGCAAACCATAAAAATTCCTTTAGTGATAAATGGTCTTTTAGAAAAGCCATAAAATAATGTTTATATATAATGACTTGAAAATAATTGGTGTTGAAAAACCTACCCATTCTAAACAAAACAAGAACCATGGACCTGTGCAAATCACCTTCCCTATAGAATATGGAATGCTTTTGCAAATAAAATGAGAGGGTTTCCGAGAAAGAACAAGCTTGCTTTTTGTTTTTGTTTTTGTGTTTTCAAGTGATATCAGGTAGAGGAGCCTTTCAAAATGGAGAATCTTTTGTGAATACACACTTGATTTGTAGAAAATCTCCAGCAAGTGTTTTAAAGTCTGTGGTAATGCTGAAATTTTGCTAACTTTCTCTTATCTATTTTCACTTTTCCCAGAACATATGCTTCACCATCGTTTTATTAGCAAGTGGAGAATACACCACTGTCCAAAATCTGTGGTGTGATTAGCGTTATTGAATGGCAGGTTGTGTGTTACTCATGTTTATTCTATGTCTTCCCAAGCCATCTGCTTCCTTGTGCTATGTCTTATTCAGATAATGAGAAGCAGTGATAGTGGAGGTGTACTTTGCCACTACAGTTCTAATGATTCCTAGCATTTGGGCTTTGTGCTTTCAATTTGTCTTAGTGTCATAGGCAAAATGGAGTGGCTTGGACACTATTTGGGAAAGAAATTCTAGACATACTTCACCTCTTCATTTTCCTCAAATTTACTGAGCACATCAGATGTTAATCAAGAAATACAACTCCTAAAATAAAATGCTATATCCGCTTAATGGACCTAGTAGAGAAGATGGAGATGAAACAATGGAACATAATAAGAATAAAGATAATAGAACATGATAAGGATAAAGTATCTGGGTTAAGATGAATGCTTTAGGAATTGGAAGTGAAAGCATTCATTCTAACAGTGCGTTGGAGCCTCCAATTAAATCTTGAAGCATTAAATTACAAGAAGAGTTAGAAAAGCTGCCAGAGAGTATTTCAGACCAAAGCACCTACATTAACTATGGTATCCATAGAAATGTGAGAGAATTTACTTTTGAGAAATTTTAATTACTTAGGTTTGGCTGGAATACAAGGTATGCATGGAAAAACAGCAGAGGATGAGATTTTATGACTTGGTAACCATCGCTAGTATATACTGAGCCCAGAGGACATGCTATGTACAGATGCTCCTCTACTTATAATAGGTAAAGTGCCCATCTACGTGTTGCAGACCCGAAAGTGAAATTGTGTCTAACATACCTAACCTAACAAACATAATGGCTTAGCAAGAAGGGGAATTGTAGGGTATTGTTTGTTCTACCTTCCTGATCACATTGCCGACTGGCGGTGGGGAGAGTGGGAGTTTTGGCTCCCTGTTGCAGTCTAGCATTGGGAGACAGTACCATACTGCATATCAGGAGTTCAGGAAAAGATTAAAATTCAAAATGCAAAGCAGAGTTGCTACTTGAATATGTATTGAATTTTCTTTATCATAATATTGAAAAATTCTAAGTCAAACCATCTGAAGTCAGGGACAATCTGAAGTCTACATTGATCTCTCATCTTTCTGAGTCTGGAACTACCTTGCTGATTTTCTCATTTTACAGAATAGAAGCCAGCATATTAGACAGCTTAGTTGCATAGGGTTCAGTAGATAGATTCTCAGAATACTTGAACTTGACTATTCTGGATCACTGAATGAATTGAGTGCTTTCAAAGTTGTAGTTATAGATGAAGGCAAATGGTATGTAAAATTTGATGATTAGACCACATTATGAACCTCACTTTAGAATCCCTTGAAATGTTCTTGTACTAGGAACTATTTTCTTTCAGAACTACTGAATCCCAAATTCTAGGCAGAGGGTCCTGCAAATTGTTTACTAACAATGCCCTCAGGTATTCTTGATGTACATTGAAACCTTGGGAACACAGACTTGGGAAAATAACAATGAATGGCAGAGCCATGGACCTGGTAATACAACAAACTGAATAGCTGCCTAACAACATCATTGACATTCAATTGAGAGGCATGACCAACCTTTGGAAATACAGCAGCGAGGGAACACTTTTCTTGATTCCTTGTGAAGTTCTTTCAGAGGGGAAAAAAATATCAAAAAGAAAACAATGAGCAAGCATGCTAATTGGTGAAGTCTGCGTATTTACCTCCATGGTCAGGAACAAGGGAATATAGATGTGGAGTAATAAATCGAAGAAGCCTATCTTACATTTTTACCCTTACAAGGCAATGAGCCAAAAGAGATGACAGCAAATCTTACATTCAAGAGCACAGGATTTTAGGGTCATATCCTGTAACAGAAAACCATTCAAACTTTAGAAAAGAATAAGTAGGGATTAGAATATGATCCTCTAAGCCAGACTAAGCAGCTGTAAACATATTCTAGGAAACAATACAGACTCTAATGGAGTTTTTCAGGAGATAGGTTACATGATCCTATTTGCTTACTTGTTTGTTTTTCATTTTAGTTTAAGAAAAATCACACTGAGAAGTAGGGTGGAGGATGGAGCAGGTTAGGAATAGGTAGTACTGTGGAATAAGATTATTAAAAGGTATTCAACTGTACCCTTTGTCTTATATTTACATTTATCTCAAAGGGAAAGGGAATTACAAAAACTGCAGGATGAACTAATGCAACAATGATACTCAATAGACACTGTTGGAAAGGAACTTTACAACTTGATGGAAGGCAGGAGTAAGGAGGAGTAAGCAGGTGAAAATGAGGGTGAGAGTAACAGTATTTAAAAAGAAACATACTCATTACCTTACTTATACAATAGTAATCCCCTGTTCATCACCTTTACAATAAAGATATTTTTAAAAGTCACAATCACTACCAAAAAAACTTTAAAAAATAAATGAAAGTATTCAATTAATCCACTAAAATTATAATCCATTATAATGGTTAATCTAAGTGAGATAATCATCCAAGTCAAGACCTGGGATTAACAACGGGAAGATATTTTAATTCATTAATATCTTTAAAACAACTATTGGGTAAAATCCAAAAGTGAAACCTTATAGACTGAGAAAATACGTTTCCCATAGTTCTTTCACAACTGCCAGTGAAAACACTGATTTTTTAAAATTATTTCATGTTTGTTTCTACTTCTTTATTTGTTTAGGGTTCCATCAGATGGCACGTGAGTTATGAACAGAGGGAGCGCTCTTGTAAATTGTCTGTATAAAAGTTTAAAATCGAAAGATAAAATGGAACCACGCATGTGGACTGATGGTTATCAGAAAATGGATAGTATGTAAAGATACTTTACAGTGGATGTACGACATAAAAGTTGCTAATAATTATCTGAAGGGAAAATACATTTAACTAAGATGTCACAAATAAAGAAGAGGATGCTGGAAAATAGAGAGAAGAAAGGATAAAAATGGTGACGACAGTTGCAAAACAATCAATCATGTTCATAAATGGGCATGCAGGACACACAGAGCAGGCCATACTGAATATTTTCCAAGCATTACATCATATGAATTTCAAAAAATGTGGTAGACAGAAATATTAAACTCATTTATCAGCTGGAAAAAGTCCCTGAGGGGTGGTAGGGACTATTATGTATATTGTATATGTTCATAACTGATAACTTAACTAAATTGAAATCAAAGCAGGTTCCTTTGTGTCAAATCCATGAAAACTGTTTTCAGCAATGAATATAAATTTTAAAAATCATGTCATGGAAACCATAGTTGATAAGTGTTTTAATACCTTTAAGGAAGCTTCAATACTATTGATTTGTCTATGTGAAGAATATTGTTTGGGGCCCATTCACTGAGGACAGACTTAAAGAGTCTTTAGTGTAAAAATGAGAGGCACGTTAGCTGGAGGATAATTGGAATAAAATAGAGCATCACTTCAATTTTAGAGCTATTTTTAAATGAAAATAGCAGTAACCAAATGGAGGAGTTGAGACTGAAGCTAGGAAGATTCAGTGGTTGGGGAAACAATTGATCTGTAGATTTTTGATGTGATGAAAATGAAACAGGCAGAGTTAAAGGTGTGAGAAAGAAACTGAGAAAGCAGATGAGTATATGAAAGAAAATGGGTACAAGAGATGAATCATATTAACAAAGAAAATGGGAATTTCATGGTTGGTTGGATGGATTGATATTTGATCCTGGGCAAATATGTTATCTGGGAGGAAAAGTCTGCTGTTAAAGAAAAGACATTATATCTCCTACTATGCATAGTTTCTCTTAGCCTCGAGGTTGTGTTAAGAATAGCGAATATCCATGATATTTAATAACCCCCCTAAAAAAAATACCTTATAAAAGAGGTGCAATCTTACGGTTCTAAGCAGCGATTTCTTCAGAAGGGACTTCAACCATTATAGACCATTCAAATTTTAATAAATGCTTTTCACAGTGAAGCAAGATAACTGATCACACCTAAATTTGGCTGGAGAGAGATGAAGAAAAGAGGAAATGAATTGGAACACTTGGTCACAATATTAGAACATAATTCCATCCCTGAGGAAGAGACAAGACCTGTTAGGATTGAGATGCTACATTTTAAGGCTTTCATCGTTCATCGCTGATTAACTGCTCATTATGAGTAAGAGTGTTATAGTTCCAAGATCACAGAACTCATCACAGGAAATGAGGTTAGAAATAAAATTTACCATCATTGTTTCAAATAAAACTTGTAAAACAGAAAAAAATCACATTGCATCATATTCTGTGGAAGAACATATTCTCTTCTCTGTACCCATTTTCTTTCATTAAACTCATTAAACATAATGAGTCTGAACTCATTAATGGAAAATAGAGTTGAGTCAAATTGGATTCTTTATTGATGGGAGCAAATACCGGGGTTCCAACTCAAAGCATCACTGTCACTGGCTGGTATTCTGTCACTTGAGCCATGTCTCTAACTCCACTTTTACCTGGTTGATTGAAGATACATATCTTGTGGTTATGTCTACCTAGATTGGCATAGAACTAAAGTTCTCATATATCAGCTTCCAGAGTAACTAGAATAGGAGCCATTCTTTCCTGGATGATTTTGGATTTTAACTTTAAAGTCTGATATTCTTTACTAGTTTGAAGCAGTTTTATTTGAATTGATACACAAATCATTTTATAGTACACGTTTTCATAGCATTCACATTTTAGGAGGGAAAGTCAAGAAAGCTTAGAATTCCAATCGGCCATTGGATGAGCTCTAACCATGACCCCATGACCACGTAAGCTAGTCTGAGCTTGCTCGTGTTATTAAGATCATTTGTAAAACAGAGATATTAGTGGTATTTCTGAGGTGGATATTTTTTGGGTGAAAGAATATAACAGACATAAGTTTTCAGAAAATAGAACAGATTTTTTGATCAAAGTACATTGGGGTGGATCCCATGATTCCAAAATTCTCCTGGGTGGATGAATAAGACATCAATTAGAAAGGGAGAAAAGTGGAAAATGAACTGCCTGACACACCCTAACCACTTTAAGGAGTGCCATGAACAAAAATGTCTATATATAGTCAGAACCATTTTTGAAAATATTAAAATTCTAATGATTGATTAAGATGAAATCATTCAGACATAGAGAGTTATTACTGTTAGATCCTGAGTGGTTCACACTTGAATGATTCAGATAAATATCAATAAGTCCTGGGGTTCTCATCATACATTATGTACCCCCCCTCAAGAGGAGATGGCAAGTACAAGGTCAAGAATGGAACTGGGTGACTTTGAATAATTTCAGATGCCCAAGAGAATGGAAATTTCCCTCAGTTTCATCATTCAGATGCTAGATGGATAGGTAATGCTGATTCCACTCCATTTAAGTCTTACCTTGAGAAACAATTAGTGAGGGCAACAAAAGCTTGTTCTGGTGGCTGGAAAAGATTAGTCAGGCATTTGTTATAGACCCAGGCTTAATGCCCAAAGCTTTGATGTGGAAATGGAGATAAATGATTTTTTTTAAAAAACTACAACCTCACCAACTAACTGAATTCCTGAGCTAGAATCATAGCTCGTATTCAAGATAATAATCAATGTAAAATCACACTTTATTCTTGCCTGTCTCCCTGAGCCTGGATTTGATTAGAATAGTTAGAAACTCAGACAGAGAAGTATTGTCAGCACTTCTAAATGTTTTCTACAATTTCTATTGGCTAAGTCCAAAGATTGTATTTTAATAGGATTCCCAAAAGAAAAAGTCCCAGGGTCTGGATAATTCATCTCAGGAGGAGCAAGTGAAAGGATTTTGCCATTTTTTAATAGGAAAGAGAAGAAAGAAATTGCTCTTAACATTGTAAGGTCAACAAAGAGATGAAAAGTTATCCAGACATGTGAAGTCTAACTGAGACAAATGATAAAACTACAGAACAGGCAAACAGCCAATCAGCATCAGCTGACTCTGCACAATGATGTATCGACAGTAAATGGAAGCCAAGTTACTCTGCACTGTGATACACTGGCAGAGAATACCAGACTCTGGTGGATGACTAAATCTAGAATAGAAGACAATAGCTCCCACATTCATACCATCAATTCACATGTCAGTGCCATTTTCCTGCCCACAACACCTGTACTGTTCTCTCCTTGATTACCTTGCAACAACATATATCTATTCAATAATATGTATATTTACATCTATATATCTCAAAGGACTTCGTTCATTCAAAACATGGAAGGAGCAGGGAAAGAATGGTTTCCTGGTGTGGTTAGTATTCTTTCTATTTCATTTCAAAGAGCCTCATCATGTAAACAGAAAGTAAGTTGCTATCTAACATTCGCATTTTCATTAAAGGAATTATTCAAATCCTCTGTTTGTCTTAAGATTCAGTTGATCCAATGAGGACATTCATGCGGAAAAGGAAAGCATACCTTTCTGTATTCACTGCAAGAGATGGCAGTCAGAACCTCAGACCTACTAGACAAGACCTCTAATATTTGAATCATGACCCAAGTTCTTTTTTTTTTTAATTGTTTCCCAGATAGGTTCTCAGACTTTTGCCTGGACTCGCCTAATACTTTAATTTTCCTAGCTCTGCCTCTTGGTACCTGATTTTAACACATAGATACCCCCACACCAGGCTTAATTCTGAAATAGTGTCAGTAGTTGTTCCCCCAGCTTGGCCATGAACCCTGATCCTCCCTTCTCTGCCTCCCAAGAAGCTTGGATTACAGGTATACACCACCATGCCCCGCCTAAGGTGTAACTCTTAAGTAAGCAAGGAATGTGTCATTTTTTTTGTCTCTAGAAAGTTGCAAGATTATAAGTGCTTAAGGAGAAATATAGAATTGGCAGTGCTTTGCCTTAAGGATATCCTACCTTTCCTTCTGCAAACATACAAGCATGATGTAATGCTCTGAGTCTCTATTCTAGGGCTTAATCGCCTGCTACCTGGAGATCTTATTTGTCCTCTCACACAAAGGTGAGTCTTCCAAACCGCAGTAGCATCCCTCTGCGGCCTTCCAGGCATGAGAACTCTCCACTAGTGTCATCAGCTTTTTGTGTGCTCACAACAGTAAACATCTCGCCCCAACAGTTGACTTAGGTCTGTGCTTTAAACAATTGCAACAGATGGTTGACACTTGAACAGAATGTATAATTAGCTTTGCAATCTAACACTTCATCCTTATTTGCTCTTTCTCAAAGAAGAGAAGCTGTGCCTTCTGCCATTGGGTCTAATCTGTTAGTTTAATCAAGAGAACTATGAAAGTTCCCCTGAGAGATGAGTTGTGGGAGGATTCCTAATCCCAGCCTTTTGGGGACATTTAAAAAAAAATACAAGAGGAGGTGTAGAGAGAAATCTCAGTACTTAAAAAAAAAGCTGTGCCTTATTCTCAATTGCATTTTAGATGAGGGAAGTTTCTGTACTTTCTTTTTTCTTTGGTTGTGGGGCTTAAACTCAGGGCCTGGCTGCTGTCCCTGAACTTTTGTGCTCAAAGCTAGTTCTCTTTGAGACTCAGCTCCACCTGTTTTTTTTTTTTTTGTTGTTGTTGTTCGTTTGTTTTGTTTTGTTTTGGGAGTATTTTTAGGTGGTTAATTGAAGATGAGTCTCACAATCTTTCTTGTCCAGGCTGGCTTCCAACTGCGATCCTCAGATCTCAGCCTCCTGAGTAGCTAGGATTACATTTGTGAACCACCAGTGCCCAGCTCTGTACCTTTGTGTTTTTTCCCCTTTCTTTCCCTTTCACCTCACTTCCTTTATCCTTGGCATCTTAGCCTCCATCCTGGCCTGTGCCTCCTGTCTCAGAGGCTGCTCTGAATCCTGAATGGTATTTGTAAAAATACTTCTTAGCGTGGTGCCTGGCATATAATAGACACAAGGAATCACTCTGAGTAAATTGAGAAAAAACCGGTAGCCCTTCAGTTCTCATTCATTGTATCTCCACCCCATCCATTATGTTACTCACCTTCTTCAATCCTGGCTCCAAGGATTTGCCTCATCAGTGCTAGCTCTTCTTCTCCAATGGAGCTTTTCTATAAATGCAAGGTGTCTATATTCTTGAGCCAAGACAGTGGGTACAAGCTCTTGGAACCCAGACATTTTTCTTCCCTTCTTTTACCAACCACCCTCCTTCCTCTTGTGAACCTTTACAAAATTCCACGTCCCTTTGCCAGATCAAAAATCTTGTATCTATCATTTCCCTCTCCGTAATGTTTACAGGATCTACAGGGAAGAGCTTTTGCCACCCTATTTGATTTTTATGATGTATTCATTGAAATTTTGTTATACAGCTATCTCAGCTTGTAAGAGAACTATGCATTTCCAAAGAACACAGAAAAACTCAAAGAGCAGAGAAGCACTGAATTTGTGGCCACAGAAAACAAAATAATTCTGCTTTATTCATAGGATACTAAAGTCATTTGATGTTGCTTGATAAGGGATGCTACCCCACTTATGATGGAAATGATTAGCATGATATCAAAGGCCTCATGAAAGTCTGACAAGTCAATGTGCTCAACATAACTCAGGAAGGATGTGGTTCATTTAATTGAGGAATGTAATTCTTGGGGGAAACGCCAACAGAGTTCAATCTAAAATAATTTGAAAAAGTTAATGAAAAAGAAATTAGGTAATACAAAGTATATAGAACGTTAATTGGAATGGTCTTAAGAACTGAAGTGCCTCAGGGAAGTGTATTTATTGGAGTACTTTGCTAAGTAATTCATATGCTTTGCAAACAATGAATAGGATAACCAATGCGATGCTCTTAGCCCAGGAATATTCAATGAATGGTTTGGTGTGCAAGGGTGGACTACTAGTGGTTAATTCCATTTCAGAAGCATTTTTGTATTGCAGATGAAGAAAATTATGTTCTGGAAATCTGGGCAGCCAGACACACTTCACAGAAATGAAAGGCGAGTATATCAGGATTTGAAATGAGTATTTCAGATATTAAATCTTATATTTTCTACGGAACTTGCTATTGATGCTCAGAAAGCCTTTCTGTACCAGAGCCCTCATTACTCATTCATGTCCTATCTTAACAGAGACAGAGTCCCATCACAGTACAGTGCATTCAAGGCCTGCTTTCAGTGGAACTTATGTCCATCATGAACGTTTATGTTTACACTAGATACTCATTCAACTCATTCAACAAACATTTAATAAACATCTTATTATATAGTAGTAGCTTCTTGGAGGCCCTGGAGTGTTATAGACAAGCAACAGACATTTATACAAGCACAAATATATGAACCCCTCTCTCTATTCAAAATAATAACTCTGTGCCTGGTCATATTGTTGTTGTTTATTTTTATGTTGTACAAATTCAGTATTATTCTTGACAGGTATAGTGGTACAGTGATAAATAAAATGCATGACTTGGTTTCCTAAAGTATCTAATAATGACAGAAAATTATAAAGTGTAGAAGAAATGGTGTTGAAATCTCCTTTGGGTGAGTATTCTAAAGAAATACTTCTAATCTATTTTATGTGCTAAAATTAATTTAAAAACTATTAACGTGTATAGTTATATTGTATGTATTCTACTGTTTCATGGTCTAAGGTAAGTCTTTTTTAAGTTTCTTATCTTTAAGTATTTGTATTAAGGAGTTACCATTTAACCAAGTAGTTGATCAATACCAGATATAATGATCAGTGTCATCCCTTTGAATGTTCTCACCCATCCCTCCCCTACCCCCTGCCCTCATTCTTCCTAATTTTGTAGTCTATACAATGAATTCTTGACTATACTCTCCCCTTCTCTTTTTCTGTACCCCCCTTTCCTCTGGATCCCACCCCACCCTCTTCCTGCTCTTTTGTTTTGCTGAACTTTGGACTTTGCCTTTCTATTTGAGATCTCCTTTGAGTCTACCGAATTTCAATTAATACCTTGGTCTAAAACTGGATACCATCCAATGTATTTATTTATAAGATTATAAGCTAAATTTAGCTTCCACATAAAAGATAAAACATGCATTGTTTGTCTCTCTGGGCCTGACTTAATTCACTTAGTATAATTATGCGAAAGTAAGTTTTAATAAGCATATAGTGGTACATACAAGTTGTATGGATTTATATATTTTGAATATATGTGTTTGTGTTTATACACCTGTGTAACTTCCAACTCAATAGATTATATTTGCAGCACTCTTACTACCATATACTAATTTTTCCTTTTTTTTTTTTTTGGTCTATCATGGCATATGAACTCTGGGCCTGGGTGCTGCCTTTGAGCTCTTCAGCTCAAGGCAAGTGCTCTACAACTTGAGCCACAATGCCACTTCCAGTTTTCTGGTGGTTTATTGGAGATAAGAGTTTCATGGCCTTTCCTGTCAGGGCTGCCTTTGGACTGCCATCCTCAGATTTCAGCCTCCAGAGTAGCTAGGATTACAGGTATGAGCCACCAGTGCCTGGCTTCCTATTCTTGAATGTTATAAGGTGGGAGGGAATGGATGGTAGGGGAAAACCAAAGAAAGAGGTAACAATGCTTGATAGGAAATGTCCTCATTACCTTGCTCATGTAACTGTAACCCCTCTCTGCAGTATTTTTACAATAAAAATCTATTAACTATTATAAATAGTATGTTATTTATTGAGAACTTTCATGAAGGTTCTAGCAGGGGAATGCAGCTATTCATGTACTGTCCTCCTCTCTGGGGGATGGTTGTCCACTTTTACCAATTGTACAGCTTTGAGAGGGGCAAACAAGGATAGTAAAGAAAGAAGGAGGCATTTGCGTAGCCAACCAGATACACCAAATCAACTGTGGTGATCAGAGCAATGAGAGATATCATATAGCCAGCTGGCCCTCACAACCCAGATGAAATATTTCTTCATTCCTTTCTTGTATACTTGCTATTATGTCTTACTTTTAATTTAGTGTTACATTATACATTATTTTCTCAATCAAATTTAATTCAACAGAGTTTTAGAGCATCCTGACTAGCCTGCCCTATTTGTTCTCATATATTCCTTCATTTCATTATGGTTCAACTAAATGTATTAAGTTTTTACCAATAAAATAAGAAATGAAAATCCTACAAGCTGAGACCATGTTATTGTGAAAATAACGTAAATTCTTCATTAAGCCTTTGCTTCAACAAAGGCTAACTTGCCTTTTTTTTGCCTATTTTTGTGGTGATCATTATTAGTTACATTAGGAGAGAAAGCAGTTTGACAGTGGGCAAACTTGAAAAACCTCAGTGTTTTTACAATAAGGAAATCATATATACAAGTTTTTACTGCAGCCATAGTGGAAGGGTGTTTAATCATTCTAAGCATTCTGCTGTCTATTGCTGTAAGAATTTCCTCTTTCTTTTAATTATGTCTCGTTTACTTGGCAATGCCTACGTGGTTTTAGGGAATTCATTAGCTTTTCTGAAGAGTGGGGACAGAAACAGTTGCAAAAGGAATATTGTAGAATTTCATTATGACATTCATTTGTCCAAAACTCTTTTTAAAGCCTAAGCTGTCAAACTGACAGAAAGGAGAATCAAAATTAATATCAAGTGTGATTTTTGCTTTCTATCTGCCTGGCAGGGACCAAGACTATAAGCAAGAAGAAGCCTAGAGGCTATTAGAATAAATCTCTGCTGTTCACTTAGCTCACTGAAATTTGACAGGTTGCTTTTCTACCTGTAAAGTGCTATGTGGCTTTGCCAGTCTCATTTGCACTAAAATGTTGTTATGGTTTTAGATTTCAAAGTTAATCAGTAGCAAACAAGAGACTTCAACACGGTGGTTTTTTTCAGGTCTTATCTTTTTCTTCCTTTACCAAAATGAATCTGTTGCAATCGCAAAAAAGAAAATTCTATTCACTGATACCAATAATGATCAATCGTTTCCGTGGAGACATCTGCCCCTTCTTAGTGGGTTTGTTGTTCTCAGCTCAGAGGTCAAAATACCCTTTCTCTTCTCTATTTTTGGCTACTGGGCAATGACTACATGACCTAACCTCTCTGTGGCATATGAATGGGCTCCTCTCATCCCACCATATGTATATTTGTCAGTTTTCCTTTACTGTGAACGAACATCTAAAGGACGGAAGGCTGAGTATGGCCCAAGTTTTCATAGGTTTCATCCCATGGTTATCTTGATACATTACATCGAGCCTATGGCAACCTATGTCACTGTGACAGAGGAATCTGTTCACATGACTGTAGCTGAGAGCTAGAGGGAGAAAGAGGGTCCAGGGTAAGGTCTCTTTAAAAGCCATGCCTCCAGTAACCTCCCTTCCTTCCACTAGAGCCCACCATCTTGCACTAGTGCCACCTGGGGACCAAGATGCCTTGCTGAGTCTTGAGTAAATGAGACAGTATGGAGAAAGTTCAGAGCTCATTTTGAAGTGGAGGCCACAGCATACCCACACCCCTGTTGAGATGAGCAGTAGAGGCAGAAGCAGGGAGGAATGTGGTGCTTAGCCTCCTTTGGGCTTCTGGCCTCTTGGGAGCTTCCTGATAACTTTCTGTGAAAGGCGCTTTCCTCATGGGTTATCTGGTTGCTTTATCTTTTGTACACAAAAACATGATGCACTATTTTAGCTGTAAAGGATGAGGCCAAACAGCAGTAGGTATTTAAGAATGTTCTTCTATGGTGGAGGGTATCCAGTGATTGAAGAGACCAGCAAGGTTTAAAACATAGACCATGACATTGATTCACAGAGCAATTCCTGGTCTGAAAGTACGGATTTTACACACACATACAATTACTAAGATCATTTTAAGGTATGTTTATTTACTTATAAATAAATATGGCATCATGCACATAAAGGAAATGTATGGAAAATATTCACTTACAAAATTATCAACTAGCTGGGCACCAGAGGCTCACACCTCTCACATCTCTCATGATCTGAGGATCATGGTTCAAAGCCAGCCCAAGCAGGAAAGTCCATGAGAGTTTTATCACCAATAAAAACCACCAGAAAATCAGAAGTGGTGCTGTGGCTCAAGTGGTACAGCACTAGCATTGAACGGAAGAGCTGAGGGACAACACCCTGGCTCAAAGTTCAAGCCCTACAACTGACAGAAAAAAAATTTAAAAATTAAAATAAATTGTCAACTAGTAGCCAGGCACTGGTGGCTCATGCCTCTAATTGTAGCTACTCAGGAGGCTGAGATCTGAGCACCACAGTTGGCGGCAGAGTGAGGAAGAAAATCAGTGAGACTCATCTGCAGTTAACCAACCACTAGGAAACCAGAAATGGTGCTGTGGCTCAAAGTGGTAAAGCAGTAGCCTTGGGCAAAACAGCTCTGGGATAGTGCCCAGGCCCTGAGTTCAAGCTCCATAACTGACAGGGGGGAAAAAAGTTGCCAATTCAAGTTTTCAAAATATATCACACAACAGATAATAACTCTTGGTTATGCATTTTCAGATGAAAAGCACAAACATACTTGCTAAGATACAAACATTTTGGTTCTCATGCTAGATCCTACTGATTTAAATCCATAATATTAGAGATATGATTTTCATTGTCAACAGAAGTATAAACATAAGACTTTTTCTGTGATCATTTCCTTTCATAACAAAAGCAAGTATTAAATTCTAGGCCAAGGCTGAGTGAAAATCAATGATATTAAAATCTCAGTCAAGGTCTGTATAAAACTGACATCTTTGTGAGCAAGTGAAAATATTAGTGTATGTCTTAACAAAAATCACTTACTTTAAACACATGTAGTTACTCCAGAAATTATACACAAACAATTTTACATTTGTGTTGTCAGGTTTTTTATGATAAGCCCTACTTATACAATAGGAAGTTCTCCACCATATTTGCCATGTGTGTCAATCATGATTTGAACTCTTTTGTGAGTGATGGGAAGACACAGAGACCATGTATTTTCCAGGACAAAAATTAGAAGCATATGGTATGACATGACGCAAAGCACATACACACACACACACACACACACACACACACACACACAACACAGAGCATGTGATATTATCACAGATACGAATGCATTAATAATAAAAGGTAATATTCAGATTTGAACTTATTTCTCATCCTGGTCTTAAAATTAGTATTTTTTAAAATACTATACAGGTAGTTATTCTCCGAGAATATATTGTAATATTAATAGTTACTTCAATCAGAGGAAATATCTACTTAATTATAATTTAAATTTTCTTCTGTTTTGTATATATATATTCTTTTTTTTCTTTTATGTGCCAGTCCTGGAGCTTGAACTTAGGGCCTAGGTGCTATCCCTGAGCTGTTCTTTGTATACTACCATTTGAGTCACAGCTTTTTATGCTTGTTAATGGGAGATAAGCGTCTCATGGACTTTCCTGCCCATGCTGGCCTTGAACACAGATAGTCATCTGAGCCTCCTTAGTCGCTAGTATGATAGGCACGAGCCTCCACTGTCTTCTTGCTATATTTTAACTCTCTCTTAGGTACTTTTTTCAATATTGATATAACTCTCTTCATTAAAAACCCACAGATTTCCAATTCAGTTTTCATAATGTAGCTTATAACATAGAAACATGAAATGTTAGTGAATTTAAGTCAATTCTTCATGATAAGTCGTTAAATTTTTCATTTTTACCAAGCAGACTAATAATCAAAATTGTAGATGGCCAGTATTCTGTTTTTAATGTGAAGGATCTAATCACATACCAGTGGATAAAGTACATCAGTGAGCCTCTTTGGGAAATCAGAAAAACCATTAAACTTGTCCATTGCTGTCAGCCAGACCTTCAATATATGACAAGATGATAAAGAAGAGAAAATTACTTCAGATTTCTAGAAGGTGAGAAAAGTATGGAGAATAATTTGAATGAAATCTATTGTCTGCGTCAATTCAGAATCTACATTGTATAATTCTTAAATTCTATGAGTTATTCTAAATATCTACAGTGATGGTTGAGAACCAAATAACTACGCAAAAATCTCAGACTACACAAAGCCAGAGTCATGGATGTTGACAAACACAGATACAGACACAGATACAGACTCACACACACATTCACACACACACACTCATACAAACACACTCACATAGCTACAAAGCTATACATACACATTTATCCTTCTAGTCTCAAATCAACAATCGACTACAACAATAGATTCTTGTTAAAATGAATTATATAGACAACAGAAACTGTGATGTTGGAGAATTGCGGTTCAAGGCCAGTCCCAACAGGAAAGTCTGTGAGACTCCATCTGCAACCAATCACCAAACTAGCTGAGCAAAAGAGTTCAGAGACAGCACCCAGGCCCTGAATTCAAGCCCCAGTACTGAAAATATATATACATATGTATTATATACATATATAATATATATACACATTTATATAGGTTATATATGTACATCCTCACTACTCAATGGTGAAGTGATATTTGGCATAGAAAATGCTTGAGTTGTGATATGAATGTAGTATCTACCTCATTGTGCTTGTCATCATTCATTTAACATTCATAAGAACTCAAAGAAGAAGATGCTGTCATTACTTCCTAATTTATGAATGGGAAAACCAAGAGCCAGTGAGTTGCAAACATTTGAACAAACTTCTATAGTAGATAATGGCTAGAATCTTCTCTGCTCTGTGTGGATCTGTTCTCTCTCATAGTTAAATATATGGCATTTCCTATGCCTCATAATTCTGCAAGGGTCTTAACATAGACAAAATTAGTAAGTACTCATTAGAAAAACAATTTTTTGCATATCAACTTGAACCTAATTCCTTCCTTACTATTGAAAGACTCTGGGGTAGTTACTACTTTAATCTTCCATGTCTTTATTATAAAATATTGATAACTACACCAAGCATAGATCTGTATTAAATATTAAACATGAAAATGTATAAGGCACCTAACATGGCTACCACAGCACAGACTGAAAAATTGTAACTATTTTCTGTGATTATCAGTGTTAGTCATTGTAGTGATTACTTTTCTGTAGGTGTAACCAAAATATCTGAGACTACAATTTCCAAGAGGAAAGAACTTGCTTTGGCTTTTGAATTCTGAAATCATGATCTTCATTGATGCTAGATTTGTTAGTAGGCAGAGCGTTGGGACCACAAGAGCATGTAGAAAAAGGAGCCACTCACCACATGGTAGACAGGAAACAGAGAAGAAAAGAAAATAGGAAATGGAGTATAACTTTCAAAGGCATAACCTCTGTATCCTCCACGCAAGACCCATTTGAAACTTCTCCAAACAGTGCCATCAGCTGTAGCCCAAGCATTCAGAAGATGAGATGTTTTGACATTTCCTATTCAACCCATAAAAACCAATTGTTACAATGAATAAAATAAACTATTTTCACTCATCCAAGAAACTAGCATACATCTTGCATCACAACCTGCATTTCTTTGTGAAATAAAGCAGTCATCTTTCTTGACTTGGTTTACTGGAGAAATTTGGTGGGGGTGTGAAAGAGATGGGAAATGTGTCCATTTGCTTCCTCTTCTGTAAACTCTTTAATAGAGCCATAACCAAAGAGTGAATTGTACAAGGAAGCCTGAATCGCATCAGGTAGAAGTCATTTTCAGTTTTATTCTGAGAAGGTGAGATAAATCTGGAAAAACAAATTCTGAGAGTATCATGAAAACCTCAAAGATTTCCAGAATATTTTTGTACTGATGCCAACCACATTTCACGTGGTAGATCTTATGTTACAGGACAGGAAGAGCAGACCATTGTGTGACTATTGGGAGGTGGGTGGGAACTGGGTGCAAATAGGATCAGACTCTGAAAGCTTTCATCGCTACGTTTTCCTATGGCAGAGAAAAATACCCTGAAGTGCTCTCTCTCTCTTTCTTTTTACATACTGGCTTTTGGAACAAAGCATAACAACTCTCATTCGAGCTTAATCACCATGTGGCTTCTAACAACACCCATATGTCTCAATTTGTATATTTGCCATGAGATTAATGAGAAAAATAATAATAATGCTCCTATTTTAAGGATTATGTTAGTGGACAAATGATTGGAACTCAGCGGGGTATCCGAATAGTCATGAAAGCGCTGTCTGAATGTTACAGATTTAGCATGATGTGCGAAGTGCTATTCTTTATAGAAGTGGGGAAATTAATCAAACAGCACAAATATTGTTCACATTTAAGTGAATACAAAAGTCTAATTAGAGTTTGGCAGGATCAAGTAGGATTATGGAAGAAAGCAGGTAGACTAGGTTAAAGAAAAATCAGAGCAGAATCAAGAGATTTGTAAGCAATTCTGAGTCTTTAATCAGAAGAGCCATCAGGCTTCTTGAGATGCACAGTATGCTCTGGGGAGAAAGGACTCCAGAGGGAGAGCTATGGACTCAGATGATAGATGTGTTTCATGAAAGAGGTTAGACTTGGCATAGATATGTCTGCATACTGATCAACTCACATCTTCTGACATTTCCTCACTTGTGTTCTGGAATACCTACCCCTGTCACTTTCCCATACAATGGCATATCATGGCTCTGACCAAGAAAGCAACCTGAATGTGTCATTTGGCTTGGTCAGGATCATTGTCTTCTGAAAGACATTAACCACCTTATAGTTTGCTGCAATTGACCAAACCATTGTGTGTGTGTGTGTGTGTGTGTGTGTGTGTGTGTGTGTGTGTGTGTGTGTATTAGGTCTACCAAGAAACATGGCCCCTTCTCTTGTTTTCTCTCCACGTGAAACCACAGAGACCCCCCCTCCACACTTTGCTTTCTATGCAATGCTGCATGCTGCCCTCCCTAGAAATCTCCACTCAGCACCTGAAGCCCAGGTAACTGATGCATCTGGGGTCAGTGGAAGGTACCCCAGGTCCTGAGGTCACTTTCTTATCCTCTGAGGTCACTTCCTCACCCAACCTAGTCATGCTTCCTTGGGACAGTGAGAGGTTCCCCAGGCTCTGAGGTCACTTCCTCACCAGCTTCAGTTATACCTCCTTCTCGCCCTATCTTATATACTCTCTCTGCTGTAAATTCCCATTCTGCACATCTACATCTGGTGCATCTGGTTCAGGTCGGTGGTTTGGTCCTCCTAATAAACTCTCTTCTTCTGCCTGGATTGTGTAGAATTCTTCTTTCACCAGCCCTTACAACATGAACTAAACAATAATATAAATTAAGTACTGGAGCATCTGGAGTTTTCCCAATATTACCTTCAACTTCTGAGGAATTCCTAAGAGCTGATTTATCATAATAAACTGTTGTGCAAGTATTAAAATATAACTATCTTTTGCTTTCTTTACTGTCTCCATTCCTTCCAAGGAATAACAGGAGCCTATAAGAGGATTATTAGTATGTGTATAAGCAGTACTCTTCTAAAATTTTAGTCTATCCTATACCAGATTATTTCAGCTTTCAATTAATCTCTTATTTCTGTCCTTTCTTCATTCTTTAAGGTACATGTGCACTTGAGAGATTTTCTATTGTGGTTGACCCTTTCAGTTAATGAATCAGGACTCACAAGTTTAGTTTATTTCAGTTTTACAATTGAGAAGAAATTGTTATCTATGATGTGATTGGTGTATTCTCAAAAGTTACACTATAAAGATATGAACCAGAAGGGATAGTTCTATTTGTTTCATGATTTTTGTACCTACCATAGTTTTTGGAAAAGCCCTAGGCCAAAGATGTTGCACATTTCTTCATGAGTTGATTAGGCATTTTTACATCTTCCAAAGAGCTTCTATTTTTCTCCTTTACCCATTTATTAATTAGGTATTGATTTTTTTTGAGGGATAGGTTAGTTTCTGAGCTTGTTTATTCTGGTTATTAAATTCTCACTGACAAAGATCTTCTCTTCTGTGGGCTGTCTTGTTAGCTTAGTCACTATAGCCTTCCCTGTGCAGAAACAGATTGATGCAGTCTAATTTTACAATTCTCTCGCCTATGAGCTGAGCCCCTTGAATTTCTCTCAAGAAGTTCCTACCTATGCCAATAAACTCTAATGTTTTCCCTACTCCTTACCTAGTAATTTAATTGAGGTCTTTGAACTGACACAAGTAGTTTTGTCTGAAGGATGGTGAGGTTTAAGAGGGGAAATAGAGAGCTGAATGGTGGGTGTATATATTCATAAAATGTAGATATGTGAAATGGACCCAGGACTCATGACATGATG
Organism: Dipodomys spectabilis; assembly: GCF_019054845.1. NCBI lineage: Eukaryota > Metazoa > Chordata > Mammalia > Rodentia > Heteromyidae > Dipodomys > Dipodomys spectabilis. The sequence goes on from NW_024870950.1 coordinate 11,878,668, forward strand.
GGTAGGGATGGGATAGATTGACTTGAGAATGATGGAAGGGATGACATTGCTAATGATTCATTGTAGTTGTAACTTGACATCTTGAATGGAAATTCCTTTGTACAACTACTTAAAGGTAACAATTAAAAAAAAAGAAAGGTCATGGGCAACGAATGGGTCACAAATCTCCATCATCATGCGACAGGAACTGTCAGGCTAATTGTTCTGGGTTGATGTTGGGAAGACGCAGAGTAAGACAAATGATCTTTTTTCTTTCTCCTATCCTCATCTTCAGCTTGTCTTCCTAGACATATGTTAAATAAGTTTTCAATCATTGCCAGAAATCCTACGGAAATGAAACTCATTCTTTACCTTAAGAGTGGTTGGAGTTTTAATGTCATGTGCTGCAGCGGAGATGAATGTGCCAATGTTATATAACAGTCTGGCATAACAAGTATGGGTAGCAAGTCAGATAACCGTAGGCGGGGCATGATAAAGATAAGTAAAATTCATGTTATTGCCTCCTATTGAATTTAATCTTTCGTTTGGATCAAGCAGGACAGTTTCACCTTTGCTTGCTAATCTTTTAACCTGTATTTATGGTTCACATATTACTAGATATATTTTGAACTTGCTTTAAAACTATTTGTTACAAATAATGTGTATACATGCGCTATAAAAAATTACAAGTTCTACAGACAAGTCATCTACAAACAGCAGGCTGGGAATCAGAAGATCCTGAGTACTGGCTTATTTGGGTGGTGAATTTATTCCTCCAGGTTTATGCTTGTGAATAGAAAGAGCTTAGGTAGACAACTTTTATTTCTCTACTAAGTCTACACATCTCTAATAATAAACTATATTCTGTTGAGCTTCACCAACCTGATGTTTCCCACACATCAACATTTTTACAAAGTCAGCAATAGCCAAATGTGGAAACAAAGACAGTTTAATTGTGTTCCCAATTACAAAGGCAATGGGGTCTTCTCCCCAAATCAACAGCCGATTTGCAAAAGAAAACCAGAGACTATAACCAGGCTTGTGTGCTTTCAAAGACCCGTTATTTACATGATACCACATTTCTATTCATAACATGTGCCAAGAATTTGCAAAACTCCCAGACATTGTTTCTATCCCACCCTACCATAGAAAGGCAAATATTTCAAAGGTGTTGAGCAAACAAGACAATCCTTCTTTAACCTATATGTCAAATTTTAAAAGAAAATACATTTCCCTAGTTTTTGTGAAGGCAAAGCAAATTTCTACTCCTAGTTAGATCCTGACCTACAGCAGCAGGAGGGTTATTTTTCATGTTTTCAAATTTTTACCATCCCATTCTAGCCAGAAATTCAACCCAGAAGATGCTCCCAAGTAATGATGTGAGCCCAAAGACTCAGCATAGACAAAGTACTTTTCTAGTTCCTGACATTCACTTACTGGTCCCTCCCTGCACCGTTTTCCTGTCGCAAAAAAGAAAAAGAAAAAAAAGATTCATATAAAGGAAAATAAATAGCAAAGCCAGAAAGAAGCTGTAAGAGTCTGTTTAACAATTTCCCATTGTGGTGGGACTCAGGGAAAGTGAGAACAGGCCAGGCATTCTTACTTTACAATCATGTCCTACAAATCCTTTTGGTTTCTGCACAAGAGAATTATCTCTAAGAGGGAGAGCTACAAGGAGACTCTGAGATCATGTATCTTTACCTTGATCAGCAGCAGGTGCATTGTGAGATGTACAGTCAGTAATAACAGAACGTGTATGAACCTGGACAATTCTGGAAAATAAACCTTTGAGAATGGTAGACTTATGTTTCTAGATGTAGACATTCCATACCCAATAGAGAGAAAATCTAGAGACATCTCTCAGTCTTATTGGGAGAATGAAAATGTCTCTTTTTTTTACCAAGTCAAACTCTCACTCTTTTTTTTTGCCATTTTTATACTGATCTCAGAGGGAGAGGGTAAAGGACAGAGAGTGAGAAGTGACACAAAGAGAATGCGAAAGTGCAACGTGTTGATTTAGCGTTAAGAGGATTCAATTTTTTGTTTTAATCGTTGCATTAGAAACAATGATAGCTCTACCATTTCAGGTAAGAAAATGTTGTTGGTGACTTCCTGACATACATCACTACCACCTCCTTACCCACTGGAAAAGGTTGGACCAATTCCAATTGTGGTGCATCTTGCTTTGTTAAATTCACTGTTTGCCACAGGTGTACCAAATATCATGCCCCTTCCCTTACAAACATCTTCCCCCCCTCCGCAAAATGCAAGCTCTCAGAATCACTGTTGAGTTATTCATAGTATTCAAGAAATTCTTCCTGATAATGTCTTTTTTTTTTTTTGTCATTCGTGGGGCCTGAACTCTGGGCCTGGGCGCTGTCCCTCAGCTCTTCAGCTCAAGGCTAGCGCTCTACCACTTGAGCCACGGTGCCACTTCCGGCTTTTTCTGCTTATGTGGAGCTGAGGAATGGAACCCAGGGCCTCACTCATGCAAGGCAAGCACTCTACCACTGAGCCAACTTCCCAGTCCCCGGATAATGTCTTCTAAAATTCTGTTGCCACAGAAACTGAGAATTTAAAAAAACAAAAACAAAAACTAATGTGCACAAGAGGGATGAAATGAGTTAAGAACACTTAGCTAACTTACTTTGAGTAAGTACAGCCCCAAACTCTGGCCAAGATTCCATGAACATTGTCTTTGCTGGGAAAGATCTGTCACTAATACTAAGGCAAAGAATGCAGGAGGGTCAAAAGGAAATATCCATCCCTACCTCTCTTGTGCTCTAATAAGTGGGAATGGCTTAGAGGATAAATAGAACTCATGGAATAGGGTTCAAAATTTTGGGCTATCTGAAAAAAATGTTAAACATTACCAGCTACATTTATCTAACATTCTCTAAAGAAATTATAGAAAGTGGATAACAAATTCGTTGTCTGTGGTTGGCAAAGAAGAGGAGGGCATATCTATAAAGGAGATGCAGGAGAGACGCATAGATGCACAGGCATGAAACAGAAAATAGAAACTAGTACATTCAAAAAAAAGCAAAGAAACACAACTAGAATCAAATGAATGGAATTTGGCATATATAATTTGCTTCTCTCTATAAATACAATTCCATGTACTCTATTTTATAAGATTAAGAAAACTTGAATGATGGGTATCAGGGAACATTTTCTATGCTTGTATTTCTGTGCTTCTTGTGAGTCAGTACCAACTTTTAAAGACAAATTTACAATACATATTCTTAGAAGACATTACTAAGAGTCTGTATTGACTGGTTTGTTTCATTATTAAGGGACTGTTTTCTGACCCTATTGTTGGGTGAAGTATCTGAACACATGGAGAAAAGACAGGGGAATACATTGAATTTACCTGACAACAGTGGTTCCAATGGAGAGACAGACTCAAAAGTAAACCTAGTACTGTACTATAACTATGTCTGAACTTCTTTAAGGCTGAGAGCAATCTCTTCTGGGGAGATGAAGGGAGGCTTCACAAAAGCATGATGTTTTGTTTGACTTTTAAGATTAAATTTTCCTCAAGTGGACCAAGGCCATTCTTTACTCAGAATGCACACTTTTTCTCTCACTGAGGAAATGTTTCCAGAGTAGGTTTTTTTGAAGGTGAGGACATTGATTGTCCAGTTATTATATTGGAGACACAGTGATAAAATGACTATAACTGTGACAAATGCAGGAAGGTGTTATCTGAAGACTTTCTTCTTCCTTCTTTACCTTCTGTCCACATAAAGGAAATCCCAGCAGAGAATGCTTCAATACATGTTGCCTATTTATGAAATTGGTATGGGCCTTACTACTATACAACAGGTTCTCATTAAGAGAATTGCTGCTGTCAAGGAGGTAGAAGACATAAAGTGGCAAATTTGCTTTGCTGAACCACTCCTATGTGGTTGTGAAATGTTCCTGGGTGAGACGTGGTGTTATAGAGACAATGTCACACCCAAAGACCACACAAGAAGTCATCACCACCGTTTCCCCCATTTATTTCTTCCTCTCATGATGGAATGCACTTGGGGATGCCAGCTTATTTATGAGAGAACAAAAGAGAGACAAAAAAATGGAGATAGGATAAAAGAGCAACTGAGTGACTAAGTGTTGCTTAGATATCCTGCGGTCATGAGGCTGTTACTTCCCATGTGTATATGTAGAAACAACAAAACTTTTGTATATTTGCATGGTAAAGTTTTATTTGGAAGTGAGAGAAAATCACGGAATTAGAAATAGGGTGGAAGAAAGCAAGCATCTGGATTGGGTTCATCTCAAAACCTTCCTGCCTTACTGGTCCAAATGGTAGGGGATCCATGTCAAATTTGTTTGAAATGGTTAGTTCAAATTGGCTAGTTCTAAGGCTTAAATTCAGGGATTCATACTTGCTAAGCAAGTCCTCTACCACTTGAACACAGTTCTTTTGCTCTTTTTTCTTTTTCTCTTTTTTCTTTCCTATGGGTTGTGGGGCTTGAACTCAAAGCCTGAGTGCTGTCCCTGAGCTCTTTTGCTCAAGGCTAGCACTTTACCACTTTGAGCCACAGCACTACTTTCGGTTTTTGAGTGGATAATTGGAAATAAGAGTCTCACAGGGACTTTTCTGCCTGTGCTGGCTTTGAACGAAGATCCTCAGATCTCAGCTTCTTAAGTATCTAGGATTAGAGGAAAGAACCACCAGTATCTAGCTCCTTTTGTTATTAATTTGTGTTTTAGACAAGGTTGCCTGTTAATTTTATCTGGTCTGGCCTCAATGGGTGATCCTTCTATCTCACCTTCCTAATTGGAGCACTTTATTTACCTCATGCCTCTTATACCTGCAGATCTATCCATCTCATAAGCCTCTCTAAATACTCCATTGCTAATCTCTATACTTACTTCTTTGCACAATTTCTGTCCTTCAGGTCTCAGTGAGAATACTTATTGTTTCCCAATTCATTGTACATATCACTAACAAAATTAACTGTTCATTTTCTGCTGAAGGAACAAAGATACCTTTGCACATTTTCTCCTTAATTCCTGGAACAATCCATATAATAATAACAATTCCTGTATAATCCTCAAAGATGTATTTTCAATAACTGTCAAGCCCCACGACCGACAAAAAAATGACATAATAACTGGTTACCAGTTATTTTATATATATTTAAAATATTTAATAATATATTTAAAATATATAATATATATTTAAAATATATATTATATATTTTATATATATTATTTATTTTGATATCACATGAAAAGATGGTTATAGATTTGCATGACTGCCAATAGTAGGAGGTGAGTATAATTATACACACACAGACACACATATATATGAATATACATGCACACACATCTACCTATACATACGCATGCCTACACAGAAACATACACACACAGACATGTGTACATATACATGCACAGTTAAAAGAGACTTTTAGTCAATACTAATTTTATTAATTCCTAGTGGCTCCCTATTTCCAGAGGTGGCATTATACACTAATCACCCACACACTGGTTTATTTGGCATTTATCCACAACTTCTGTGAGATCATATTCAGCATTCTTTGAGTACCAAGATCAAAACTATGCTCAATGACTTCAAAAGCCTCAAAGATAAATGAAAAAACAAAAGTGTACTGGGGTCATAAAGTTAGAACAGATGGGATGCAAACAGGTGAATTGCTAATCTCCTACCCTAAGAAATCACTGCCAAATGGCATTGGGAAACACATTAGGAAACATATCTTTACCTATAACCACAAAGTTAGGGTCATTATATTACTGCAAATATTTTCCATGTGGTTATAGTAGGTATGTGACTTGAAAACATCTTTAATTTCATCATACTTTCTTGTAACCATAGATTATCTGCCTTCTGTTTTCTTATGTCCCTAGGTATTAGCTCAGGTTTTTCACTGAGAAAGGGGGTCTGAGAAAATGTGTGTTGAGATCTCACGTGACAATAATTAACCATGACCTTGGGCAAGGGTATAGCTGTGTCTTCATCTTGACTATTTTACTGATATCAATGGAGACAATGTAAATCCTGAGGATGAAAGACAACTCTTGTAAATGAATGTAATATTTATTGCCTAAAGAAAGTTTTTAACAAATTTGAAAGACCTTTATTTTGTCCTACTTGGAATAAGATTGAAAATGTCTATGGACTTTTGTTGGCATTTATTTTTGTTTTCTTCCTTCACCCCATATCCCAATTCCTGCCTTAGGACAAACTGCTGTTTCTTCTCTCTTTTTATTGAGAATGATTTGGTTGTCCATGTCTTGGAAATCCTTTGTTATCTGTCATGAGTTGCATGCATTTTCAGTCATTTGCTATTTTCACTCCACAGCAATTTGTTAGGCAGATGTTTCTGTCTGATGTTCCTATGATGAGAAATATTGCACAATAATCAAAGACCAAATCTGTCACTGGTCCAGAGAAATTTTGCATACTACTTTATTTCAGACATAAACTTTATAAAGGTTAGGAGACCAGAAACCATGGGGAAAAAAAGAAATCCAGACCAGACTTGGAAATTTGAAGACCATCAAGCTTTTATATAGACATACACAAATAGGTTGATGTTAGGCAAAATGAACCCCAATATAAGGACTCAAATGTTTTTTCTTTCTTGCTATTGTTTCTAACATATTTATAAGATGATTTCTTTTTTGCTTTGTATGTCCCTCCCTCACGGTATAACCTTTGTTTTCACTATATTTGATGTTGGCATAATTTGGGGAGGGGATGGGAAAAAAACAAATTGTTTAAATAGGGATACAGGTGGATCCATTGCAACAATGAGATGTACAATTTGTTATGTCGAAAAGCGAAATTTACAACTTGGGGGGTGGGGGGAGATGGGAGGGCAGGGATGGTAAGGGAAACAAAGGAGGAGGCAACAATGTTTGATAAGAAATGTACTCATTACCTTGCTTATGTAATTGTAACCCCTCTGCACGATATTTTCACAATAAAAATTTATTATTAATAATAATAATAAAAATGATTCACCAACTCCTTCTTTGTGAGAAGGAGGAGGAGGAGGAGAAGAAGGAGGAGGAGGAGGAGGAAGAAAAAAAAGAAAAGAAAAGAAAAGAGAAGTTAAGCTGAACCAAGCACCAATGGTTCATGCCCATAATCCTGGCTATAAAGGAGCCTGAGATTTGAAGATTGTATTTGAAAACCAGCTGGGATAGGAAAGTTCCTTAGACTCTTATTTCCAATAAAAATCTGGATGTGTAGCTATGGCTCAAGTGGTAGAGTCCTAGCCTTGAGAAAAACAAGAACAAACAAACAAACAAAAAACCCACAAAAAATTGGACCCTGCATCCAAGCTCCAGGACTGGTACAACAACAAACACAAAACAAAACAAACATACCCAGAAAATAGACACAGTCCATAGAAAGAGACAGAATGAGATGGCTCTTGTATTCAACAACTATGCAAATTTATGCATTTTTGGTACTCCAATTTCTCCAACTATATAAAAATACAATAAAGATATTTTATAATAAACCAAATTTTTTTAAGTTTTAACTTGTTTCTACAAAATAAAATATCTACTTAGAATGTAAAAATGTACACACATAAGTAATTACATAAAAATGACAAATTTGTGATCAAATCAGAATAGCAATGCCAAAGCAAAACCTTGAGTATTTTTCCTCCATCCAGCAACATAGACTGGGATACATTTGCACATGTGCACACTTGTGTTCTTGCGCATATGCAATCTGTCAAAAAAACCCTGATTTTTATCAGTGCTTGAAGTGATATATCAGGATTAAACATCAATCACTTGAAGTTATGATAAATGTCATTGATAGCAGTGAATGTTTACAAATAATATTATGAAAGAACTAATTTTTATTTCCAATGGCAAAGTACATCCTTGCATGAAAGGCAGCAATTAGGATGGCAGCTCTTTTCTATTTCTACTAATCTTATTGGACTTCATAATTTGTTAAAAAGATAAACTGCACTGTCTTCTTAGTTGTTTGGTATGCTGCATGAATTATATTCAGTCTACTTGATGTATTTTTCTTTTTTGCCCTTTCTGTTCAACATTTTCATTCAATAAGAACAAAATAAAGAGGATTTAAAAAACCTATAAAATGTTTTTGTTCAAAATGTTTTTGTTCAAAGTTTTTTTTAGCATATGTCGTACAAAGGGGATATTATTATGGTAATTCCTAACCTGTATACAATACACTTCAACCTGACCCAATTTTCCATTTCCTATATAATACAATTAGAGTAGATCTTAATTATGACAAGTTTGTATCCTTCCTTATTTGCAGTTAGCTTTTTCCTCTTCTTAACTCTCCCTGTAACTTAATGAGATATCAAATACCTGTGAAGTCCTATTAAATTAATAGTTTCCCAGATATAGTAGTTATATATAAAGTTTGTAAATGAACCCAACCTGTTCTCCGTATGGTGTTTTCTGGTAAGCTCTTCATTGCCTTTCATTTCTTGAAACCATACACTGAATTTACTTTTCCTTAAATATTCATGTTTCAACCCCCACCTTAAGTACTTATACATGCTTTCCATTTAGTCTGCTTAGAGTTCTCTGGCATTGTTTTATTTCTTTATTTCTTTTCACAAAACATTTGCTATTTCCTATCAAAATAGGCCTTTTAACAGTATCTTTTGGATGCTATTTTCTATGGACATTTTTTTAAACTCTGAAGTTCCTTTCTTTAATCATACACCTAAAACATCTGATAAAAAGGTGATCGTAAACAAACTATAAAACAAATAAAGCTGTATTCATTTTCTCCTTTTACATGACAGTTTTTTTCATATCTGTTTCTTTCTCTTATTACCATTATTTTACATTTCATCTCTATTCCTAATGACTTATACCTCTATACAATATTAAAGTGCTGACTATATTATTTCCCATTAGATAGTGGATGTCAAGGCACCATTTAAGAAATAAGGAACCAAAGCCATACACAGGGGCCTCATGTATATAATTCTTGCTACTCAAAAGTCTGAGATCCAGAGGATCATGTTTCAGAGTTCATGGGATTGCATCTACAATGAATAAGAAAAATAACAGTGTGAGGTAAGGCTCAAATGGTAGAGTACAAGATGTAATCAGGAAAGATCAAAGGGAATTGGAGGCCTTTAGTTCAATGAGGAAAAGAAGGAGGGAGTGAGGGAGGGAGGGAGGAAGAAAGGAAGGAAGGAAAGCAGGAAGGAATGAAGGAAGGAAAGAAGGAGGAAAGGAAGGAAGGAAAGGAGGGAGGGAGGGAAGGACACCATTCTTACCACTCATTTAAAATACTATCTGTATTCCACCTATTGGGATCTAGTCTGGACTATTACAAGCAAATATTTTATACATACCAATGTCATTCTGATTAGATTAGATGGGCTGGGAGTACAATATTTCTGTTTAGATTTATTATGCCTGGCATTCATTTCCTACTACTTTTCTTAAGTTTTCCACATTAAAGCACGTTTCAACTTGCAGCAAACCAAATAATCTTCTTTATTCATTATTTTTATTATATCTATATAGAAAGTGCAAATTCATGGTTTTGTGTTTATGTTGCTTTGTATTTATCCATAAATACCAATATGAACAATTGCAGGTTTCTTGCCAACAATTTTACGGAAAATGAAAACATCAAATTGTTTCTTGCAAAGCATATTTTCGGTACAGAAAATAATGACTATTGTTTAATCTGTCTTACCAGACCCTGTTGTTCTATTGTTTTATTTTGAAGTTCTCTAGGCAAAATAGGGATTTACAGTCAGCACAAATGGATTGAACCAAAGCAAAAGATCACTTTGACCGTTTCTTCCTCATGATTATAATACATATTTCCCCTTGATATGTACCTTTAACCTGTAATGTAGGTGCCAATGACAGCTTCGTGGTGAAATCAATGTAGAAGGGTTGGATATTGATATTCTACAAACAGAAATGACAGCTCCTTCCACCAATTCCAAGGACATGCCCTACTCTGTGATAGCTCTTGGTCCCACCCCATTTAACTGAAGGGTGAGTCCTTCATTTCCTGGATTATTCTCACTCCATCTCTTCGGACATCATCCCCATCTTGGTTTCCAGAGATCAGCCTTGAGACTCTCACAAACATGATGACTAGTGCGATTTCTGTTTCTACTTCTTGCTCTGGTTGCTGGTAAGCAAGCCTCAGAAATAAACAAGTTCCAATCCCAACTAAACAACCCTGACATCACTCGCAGTGTCCAGATGGGTGGATATTATTATCCTTGCTGGAAAAACACAGGAGTAGAGACTCATTTGGTAAAAATTCTGACATTTTTTTCTAAAAATTCACATAACAATCTTCAAAATGAATATAAATGCAAGATACAAACTTCAGTTTTCTATCATTGATAACTTTAAAGACATATTTTAGATGAGAAATACATGAGTAATAATCCATAACTTCTCTTTCCTGCACTGTAAACAGGAAATGTTTCTTTTCCTATTTCTCCTTACTTTAACCCTGTTTGACTAAAATAAATCTTAAAAATAAGAGAAATAGAAAGTAGGCAGACATGATATTAATACAGCTATATTCTTATAGAATATGGTAAAACAAATATATTACACTACAAAAAATTAATGAATTAGAGTAACTTTTTCATTAACTTGCAATAGGTATGGGGCAGGCTTCGTTAACGCCTTTCCACACATATTTACAATGCATTCTAATGCTAGTCACCTCACCATTCTATCATACTTTTGCTTTTTGTTATTTTTTTACTTTTAGATTTATTTGTGTGTGTGTGTGTGTGTGTGTGTGTGTGTGTGTGTGTGTGTGTCCTGAGATTTGAACTTAGGGCCTGGACGCTGTCCCTGAGCTTTCTAGCTCCAGACTAGTGCTCTATTAGTTGAGCTACAGCTTGACTTCTGGCTTTTTGGTGGATAATTAGATTAGAGTGACTGGCTATGAACTTCCATCCTTAGATCTCAGTCTCTAGAGTACCTAGAATTATAGCCAGGGCAGGAGCTGTGGGCTAAGCTAGATTGATTCTTTCTTTTTTATCCTTGGGCTTTTATCCCATTAGTGTGGTCTTCCATTCTTTCTTTCGTTCTTTCTTTCTTCAGAAGAGTTTCAGTTATATAAGTCAGGTAATGAATATATTCCTTTTTTAGCAGTGTCAAATCTTCCCTCATTTTCTCCCAGTTTTTTTCTTTTCCCATACTTGACCGACCGACCCACAAGTTTTAAAGTTCATTCCACTCCTGGGCATTTATCTAATTGACCACAAACCAGGCCACACAACCATGCTCATTGCAGTATTGTTTACCATAGCCAAGATATGGAAGTAACCCAGATTCCCCTCAGTGGATGAATGGATCAAAATATGTGTTTATATATATATACATATATATATATTATACATATAGATAATATGTAAATGTTATACATACATTTATATGTATATATACAATATATGCAATATAATATATACATATATATACAATATGCACAGTATATACACAATGGAATTCTATGCTTCCATCAGAAAAAGTGTTTTCTCATTTATAAGGAAATGGAAGAACTTAGAAAAAAGTATATTAATTGAAATAACCCAGACCCAAAGAAACATAAGTTGCATGTTTCCCTCATTTTTAATAATTATTATGTGTCTAGAAATCTACACGTAAACACAATTGGATAGTAAAAGACAAAAATTTGCTCTGGGACATGACTAACCATTCACACAGTGAGACCAAAGTAGGATTTTTTTAGGAGAGGAGCACAAGGGCTCAGTTGCTATGTGTGTACAACCATATAAAGTGATGCTTATGGAAATGAGCTCCAAGAAATAGAAACAAGAGTTTTTTATTTTCCTTTTAGTATGGTTTAATTTTCTTTTCCTCCTTTTTTTTATTTTCTTTTTTCTTCTTTCTCCTTTTTTCTCCTTGTCTTGCTATTTTTGATTTCTTTTTTCTTGTAGGTGAGTTTGTCTGATGTGGAGAGATAAAGGGAAGCGCAGAAATGGTGAGGCAAAAGTGAACGAATTAGAAAATTAACTCTAGATTGCTTCTTAAATGGCAGCCCTGCTCCTTTCCTCCTCTTCCCAACACAAGTCCAAGGAGTTTCTTTGTTCTTTTTTTCATAGTGGCAAGTAATCAGCGTCTAGAGTATTCTGCATCCTCGCTGTAAGCCAACCACTGGCTGCGAGTTCCTACACTCAGAGTCCATTCACTCCCTTCCATTTCTCCAGTGATCAGTAGCTTCCACTGAGTTTCTTTATACTGTTCATATATACTTTATCTTTGTCTCTTCCTTCTCCTGTTCACCTTATAAGCAGTCCTTAGTTTGATTCATGTTCTATGTGTATCCATATAAATAATTTTATATATTGTATATACATGTATATGTAACTATATATTTGTGTCCACGTGTGTGCATATGTATATATGTGTGTTCATGCATATATATATATATGTCCATAAATATGTACATTGTTAGTTTTAGTGTCCACACATGGCTGAAAACATACGACATTTCATTTTTGTGAGATTGTCTTGGCTTGCTCAATCTGATCTCCTCCAATTGTATAATTTAGCTAATGGCCTTAGAATCATTCCATCCTTCTGGATTACCCTATAATTTAAGAACAAAATAACCCTCTTTTCCACTTTTTCATCTTATCAATTATTTCTATTTTGTAAAATAAGAATATAAGCATGTCTCCACCTATCTACAGCCTACAAAAAGAGGAGTCCTTTTTTTAAAATTTTTTTACATTTTTGTTATTATTAAGTAATTCTATGAAGGGATTAAAATTTCCCTAAGTACAATGCAAGTTGGTCATGTTCCTTGAGATTAGATTAACTCACTTTCATTGTTGTTATTGTTGTAGGTGGTGGTAGGGGGGTTTGAACTCAGGGCTTTGGACTGTTCTTGAGCTCTTCTTGTACAAGGATAGTGCTCTATCACTCTGAGCTAAAGCTGCACTTCTGATTTTAATCCTTACCTTGGAAGAAAGAAATTAGAATTATTAGTTCATGACATACTGGGATTCTGGACAAGATATTTTTCCTAATGTCTTAGAAAAAATTGCTTCAATCTGTATATTTTTAATGCATTATATTTCACACGGGAAGAGTGGAAGAGAAAGGAAAGAGGGAAAACAGAAGTGAGACGGTTGAAGGAAAAAAAGGGGGGATGGGAGCTTTGACAAACTCCAAAAGAAAGAAACTTCTGTGTTCTGAACTTGTAAGTTGAAGGGAAAGCTATTTATGAAGTAGAGTTTTCTATAAAAATAGGCTCCTATTGATTTTGATGACTTTCTTTTTTATACTCTAAGCATCTGGTGAATATTATTGTTGAGTTAAAGCTTGGTGCCTCGCTACAGAAAAGTAACTGCGGTTCAGTGGGTGAACTAGGCCTCTTATAATCCTATATCGTCGATCATAAATCTCAAAACAGCAAACATTCATCAAAGATTTTGTGGCACATTATTTTCCACTCTTCTTGTTCTATATTTTCTGGTGGATAGTAAAAGGAAATAGGCAAGCCAAACTGTCACAATAGTTATCATGATGGTACAATACAATGTCTTTCTATGCTGTGAGAATATTTATATTACTCTTAGTTGTGGTATACAGTGTCATTTATTTGTAAAATGTATTTTGCCTAAAAGTAAGATATGCATTCTTTGAGAAAGCAAATTCTCACAAGAGAAATGTTTAAAATTGTATTTTGGATGTTAGCATAATTGCTGCGTCTCTATAGTAACACAATAGACAAACCATAAGTTAATAGGAATTACCTGAATTTTGTGATAAATGTATATATTTACAAACAATAAGTGATTTTATTTTTTTCCACTGAATGAGTTGTAAATTCTGGAACCAACACTATTCAAAAGCGGAAGAAAAGAGTTTATCACTAAGATAGGTTTTTATTTCCTCTTCTTTTTCTCTCACCTTGGACTGCTGTAGCTTAAAACAAAAAAGGAGCTTCAGGCTAGGAACACTGAATTGAAAGTGGGACTCTCTTATTTTCACACATGCCAGAAAGTAAGGACTGGAAGAAATCTCCCAGTTCCCATTTTGTCATATTTACTATTATTCTATTATGCTTATTCCTTCCTTATCTTGCTTTCCATGACAAAGAAAGTCCATAGCCACCTCAAACTTGAGCCTAGAACACTGATACAAAGTTGATGTATGCGTTTTCTGATCCTTTCAACACTTGGCTTCAGAGGCAGCTGCATTGACAAGAAGTGTAAGGAAGAATGGAGTAAAAGGAACTGTGTATGAAGTTCCATGCAGACACTTTTGGGGAACACTTTTCATTTTCCTGAAATTGTGCCTACCAGTGACAGAGGATAATGGGAAGCAAATAGAGGAGACATTATGAAAGAAAAGAATTTGGTAACACAGACACCAGGTAGATGGTTATGAACACATTGGTTTACATATGAGCATGTGTTTCTGAACCTAAGCAACAACTCTTAGATGTTACTGTTTGCCCTCTAGGATGGACCTCCTCCCATTTTCTAGACTGGCCACTAGAAGGTACACCTTAGAAAAAAGCTCTAAATATTCTTACAAATTAAACAGATATTTTGAAGGCTAATTGGACAACTTTAATAGTAATGTGATTATCAACTTATTTTCACTCTTAGTGAATTTTGCTTGTTACTAGTTTTTAAAGAATTGGTGCACTTCAGCTCATGTGCAGGTTTGTTTGTAGTATTTTTCTTAAAATTCTTTCCTACCTGAGTACTCTGTAGTGCTGACTCTTCTTTTACTAATAATACGAATTAGTCACTTCTTTTCCTTGTTTAGAATTTTTCCAGATGCTTATAAATTGAATTATATTTTGGAAGAACAAAGTTGGGGGTTTCACTGATATTTCTCTATACCTTGTTATTTTCAATTTTTTAACTTTTTATTGGGCTTTCAAGTCATTTCCCTTTATGTTTGTTATGTTTTTAAGCTGGAAGACAACATTATCATTATTGTCGCTATTATTTTGACAGTACTTGGGTGTGAATTCACAGCCTTGCACTTGCTAGGCAAGGACAGTATCTCTTGAGATACTAATTCATCCCTTATGCTTTAGTTATTTTCAGAGAGCATCTCATGCTTTTTGCCTGGGGTTAGTCTTGGACTACAATCTTTGTACTGAAAACTCCTAGATAACTAGGATTGAGATAGGATCTCTCTAACATTTGCCCAGACTAAACTCAAACTGTGATCTGCCTACCTCAGCCTCCCAAGTAGCTGAGATTAGAGACGTGAGTTATCATATATAACCTCAAATGATCAAATAAGAAATTTTTTGGATCAAATAAAAATTCAGTGACTATCATTTTGTCCTAAACATTTTTTTTGTTAAATCTCACTGGGTTTGTTCAGATAAGTTTATTTTTATTTACTCACAATAATATTCAATATAATTCTTTTTGGATTGTCAGGCTAAGAATTGCATTTTCTCTCTGCATATTGGCTGAATGTGTTCCCTGCTTCCTTGCCATGTGAAACCCTCTGTGGAACAACTCACAAACTTCTACCAACATGAAGAAGGAAGAAAGCAGGAGCTTAACATATCATTTTATTCAGCATTTTTTTGTAACCTAATTTCAAAAATATATTTTGTAGAGCAAATCTTAGACCCAGCCTAGACTCAAGGTGAAGAGATTACAAAAGGCGTCAATATCAGCAAGTAGGCATCATTGGAAGATCATAGAAAATGATGCTAACTCGAAATCTCAGATAAGGCGAGGAGGAAGTGTGAGAGAAAGAGAGAGAGAGAGAGAGAGAGAGAGAGAGAGAGAGAGAGAGAGAGAGAGAGCCATGAAAATCAGATTCTGAAGTTCTGTTCACTGGAATTAACCTGTACAGGTTGACCGATCTTTCTTTCAATGTCCCGTGCAAGGCAGCATCTGTTTTATGCTACACTGAAGGAAGGCTCTCATGGATACAAATCCTGAGATTTCTTTTTCACCCTTCAGTGATCCCCACCCAGGCAGCAATAGAAATGCTATCATTGGAACTTGGTTTGCTTTCTGATTTCACTTCAAGAGCTGGCTCAGCTGTACTTCCTGCCATTTAATAGAAAAAGAAAACTGTTTTCCAGACTATTTTTACCTCCTTCTGAACACTGAAGGTTCTGAGTCAGGAAACACACTATACCCCTGGGAACGGGGGCAAGGCAGAGCTACTGAAATCCAAGGAACTTCGAGGCAGCTGTGCATGGGTCCAAACAACTTCTGCTGAGTCACTGAGATGACTCTCTAGAGTCACATAATAGGGAGATTAGGAATGGAGATGAGGAACTTCCCTGTTTCCTATTAGACCAGGAATGTGATAAGCCAGGGAATCAGTCCTTGAGAATGGTGTGGAATTCTCGAAGATGAAATTTTCCTGTCAAAGTTTGTTGTGCTTTTACATGACAAAAATAGTATAAAAGAAAACAACATACTACAAAGACTTACTTCAAGGCACAGCTATGGTGAGACTCTTCTTATATTCATTTCATGAACTACTCAATCTTTGTCTGTGAGGAAGGTAATGCAGTCTTGTTGGAGAGAGGAGGTATGACAGCTTATGCTGGCAGCTCCTCTTAGCCCTGAGATGAACTGGGCTTCTCATCCTAGGCCTGCCCAATGCCAAGGATGAACTTTGCATGAGCCAACACTATTAAGGTAAAGAGACTGAAGCCAGCTGCTGGTGACTCACACCAGGAGGCTGAGATCTGAGGATCTGAGCCAGCCCAGGCAAGAAAATCCATGAGACTGTTATCTCCAATGAATCATCAGAAAACCAGGTGTGGACCTCTAGCTCAAATTGTTAAGAGTGCTAGCCTTGAGAGAAAAGGCTCAGGGATTGCACTCATGTCCTGAATTCAAGCCCCATGATTAACCAACAAAAAAAAATAAAATAAAATAAAATAAATTTTAAAAGAAGACTGAAAAGTGCAGTCATTAACAACAACAACAACAAAATCACACCTGGAAGTAGTATATTCTCTTTAATAGACATGATGATTATTATTGCTTCAGAAGGAATCGTGTTAAAAACTGTGGATACATTCAGAAATAAATAATTTAACCCTGGGATCTTGTACATTCATTCTCCCCTGAGTTGTAAACAAAATATTATAATACACTGGAAGTGCTGATAGAATATCATCAAAAGTATTATGGAGTATGGAAGTTTGTAAGAGACTTTAGACAAGGCTAGTTTTATTTGGCAAGACACATTCCTGTATACCTTTGTCTTCAAGAGTCTGAAACAAGGAATTCAGAGGGAATAGATATCATTTAGCTGTAAAAAGAATAAACTTCTGCAGATTTTATTTAATAATGAGTTCCTGATACCTTAAATTAGTAAATGAATAAATGAATGAACACATGTCTATGGTCATGGTCATAACAATTATTTGCAAAGCAAATGACCTGGAGTTATGAGTTAATTATTACTATGTGTATACTTATCCCAAATAAATAGCTCTAATACAATTTTTAAAAGATATTTATTTGATTAATATCTAAACACAAGCAGCTTCTAAAATGCTAATTAGATGTCAATGCTTTTGGAAAAACAAATACAAACATTTGTAATGGTGATTGAATTTGAAGTTGCCATAATTATTTATTAATTCTAGTTTTCAAGCATGCTAATTATTACAGGTGATGAAAAGTCTTCTCAGTGTTCAGGAAGTTCCATTTCAGAATCCACACCTAGCTGAGTAGGTGCTTTCTACAAGATAAGCCAGTTTAAGTATATTTCTGAGTATATAAATATTTACTCTGTACTAGTGTTTATTTCTTATGATGCATTTCTCAAAGAGATAACTATGTGGATGACGAATTTGAGAATGAAAGAATTTACAGAAAGGAAAATAAAAGGTGACTGGCAAAGGAGCTTTGAATCTCCTATCAAAATAATTTTCATAAGAGGAGAATGATAACTTCAATACTTTCACAGCCTGTGTCTTTCCCTGATAAACTTCAAAGCTTTACCTGGTTGCAATTAGTCATTTTCTTTTCTGAACTTCCTTCAGCTGGCTTCCTGTACCACCAAGGTAAATTTGCCAGTCCCTATTTACCTTGGTCTCAAGAATCTCAGCAAACCTAGATTCTTGGGTAAAAAATATAGAAGGATATTTGATTGATGTTGGAAGTACTAACATCTGTAATAAAGTTCATTTTCCCCCAGTATTCTTCAATACCAGGTAAAACTTGCCTCCAACCATTATTACATCGCCTACTGCACACCAATCGAAGTTGGACCTTATGATTATAGTTCCAAGCAGTTATATGATTCTGAATAACCTCACACCAATCACAGATGTATCTTATAACTATTTTTTTCAGGCAGTTATATGATTCACAACCCTCCCCTTATAATGTTAAACTCCTTTATTTGTTCACGTCTGTATTGATTATGAAGACACTATCCTGCGTTTGATTTTTTTTCCTTGTGGTATGGCTGGGAGCTTCTTTCCCAACTGTGTACAAGAAAATTGGTTTCAGTTTTGTATTATATATGTAAATTTTGGTAAGCTGAAATAATGTCTTGGAATGAAATTTACTCACCAATTAAAGGACGATGAAAGAATCCTTAGTTCATATTATTGGATGGGATTAAATGGTATTCATCAATATCTTACTACACATACATATGCACATATATGTATGAAGCTTTGGCTTTGAAACAATCTTAAAACGGCACTGGATTTACTTAATTAAGCAATAGTACACCTTATTTTGTCTGAACATCTTTATTTTGTATTATGTTGGTGGGGTTGGTTTTCCTAGGGAAAGGTTATTGTATCTTACCTATAGAATCTATGGTAGGATCCTGTTTATATAGTGACAAAAAGGTCAACCTAGACATTCACTACAGACAACACAGCAGATGTGCAATACTATGCCATGTACAGATACCTTTTCCAGGAGAATAGCTAACTGTACATGAGCATTCACTAAGAGTTATTCCATATTTCCTCATCTCAGGCTTTTTCCATGTTTTTATATCTTTTATTTCTTCACTAAGTCAGAGAAGTTGAACTCTCTGTTCAATGTAGACATGACCAACTAGCGTCTGCATGAGGCACCCTAATAATTCTTTCCACCTTTTCCAAAGCTCTTACAATTATTTAGCAAGGCATTTTGCAATTCATTCATTTCCTCCCTTCTTCTATCTGACCTTTCCCTTCCTGAGAGTTAGTACCCATTTGCTACTTAAAAATGGAGTCATAATTTACTCCTAAACCTAGCCTTATCTGCAAATGAAGCACTTCTTTCTCAGGATAAAAGCACTCTAAATATTATTTTTTTTTTAAAGAACTGTCATTATATGGCCCAGAGAATTGATGACCTTGGTATTTTTGTAGAGTGCCCTATTTATGTTTAATGATAATTTTTTCTATAATTTCTTACAAATGAAATATAGGTACAACTTTATTTTGTACCCAGTGGCATTAAGGACTATGTTAGGTATTTGTCTCATTTTTTTTAACTTAACCTTAACAAAAAGGCGTATTGGGAAATATGGATTATTTTAAACACTGGAGGTGAAAGGAATTATTGTTTGGGTCCGGTCGTGGGGCCTGAACTCTGGGCCTGGGCTCTGTCCCTCAGCTCTTCAGCTCAAGGCTAGCGCTCTACCACTTGAGCCATAATGCTACTTCCAGATTTTTTTTTTTTTTTGCTTATGTGGTGCTGGGGAATCGAACCCAGGGCCTCAGGCATGCAAGGCAAGCGCTCTACCACTGAGCCACCTTCCCAGCCCGGTGAAAGGAATTAAATCAAC
The DNA here is from genome assembly GCF_019054845.1 of Dipodomys spectabilis. Classification (NCBI taxonomy): domain Eukaryota; kingdom Metazoa; phylum Chordata; class Mammalia; order Rodentia; family Heteromyidae; genus Dipodomys; species Dipodomys spectabilis. Next base: position 11,898,420 of record NW_024870950.1, read on the forward strand.
TATTTGATATAGTAGGAATCCTTACAACTTCTACCTTGTAGTTATTATTCCAGTTTTAATGAGATTCCAGTTAAAATCTTCACCTGTCTTATCCTCGGTTTCCTCATTGTATGGTATGGCAGACTCAGGGAATTAATGCTCTAGTTAGAGTTCATGTGCGTTGGCTGAAGGCAGTTGGACAGAAACATTGATTCTTTCTGTGTGGCGAGACAAGGCTGAAAGCAGGCCCAGGAGGTCTGTAACAGACGAAAATAATGCATCCATTGTAAACATTTTGTCCAAGTCTTCTTTGCTTCCCAAAGTATCTTTGTTCCCCAAATCTTAGGCTTAGTGAAATCTTCCAATAAAACTCAATCTAAGACCACCACTAAAAGGAAGAACTGAGGTATAAATCTAGATCTGCCCATTTTCAAAGCTTGTCCTCAAAGACACATACATCCAGGTGGTCCAGGCAAAAGTCAGTACCTTTGCTGGAGTTCACCTTGAAGAAGAGAATGTACACTAACAGTAAATGCCGCCTCCTTTACCCATCTCATGAGAAAAGAATGTCTTGGAATTAAGATTTTAAAAAATAAGCGTGGATGGTGTTCTTGTCCTTGAAATTACAAGAAAAATCTCCCTTAAAAAGAGGTACAAAGTTTTGCCTTGGAAAACCTAAAAGAAACATGCTTCTCATTCTCAATTCCTCATTTCCTTGTGTTCCCTCTGTGAAGAAGGAATCAGATAAATGCTCGGAAAGCCACAGCTGTTCTCTGCTGAACACCAAAACCTGCAGCACAGCCTTGCTGGTCAATTGACATAAGCACTGACTTAGCAGGCGTGGCATTTGGCTAATGTAGGAATAGTATTGCTTTTGTACTTTATGAGTTTGCTGGCACAATGTAAACACAGATAAAAATAGAGGTACACGGATAGAAGGCCTGGAAGGACTGCTCTCCTAAGTTATTTTTTTTTCAGGTTATACATTAAACGAATCTTCAGAGAATATTGAAACTTGGTCCTTTAAAGAAGAGAAGATAGTAAAATTGATTCTCAAGAATATCTTTTTTTCCTTAATGGACATTTTGTGATATCTGAAAATGTGCCTCATAGTAGTAAACCACTAAATGAAATTATATGAGGTTTTTTGAGTTGAAGAAAATTAAAGTATTAGGTAAGTTTGGGTTTCCAAATTGAGCAAGGAATAAGGTCTAGTTCTCCACAGGGAAAGTGAATAAAAGGGGAAGAGGACTTCATGAACTGTTTAATTTGCTAGAATAGTTTACATGTGAGGTTGGCATTATTTTCTCCATTTTCTAACAATAAAGCAAACCAGAGAATAATATAGGAGTTATGAAATCAGATGAATGTATACAGGCAGAGAGAGAAGATGTGACTGTGGTAACCTGATCTGAACATCATGATTTTCCATTAATCTCAAAGGTGTTTGAGAGTCAGAAGTGAAAACTAAGGTTTGCAAAGATGTATTTGAAGAGAAAAGGTCCAAATTCAAATTCTGACAATGTCACTCAAATATAGCCTGTATACATTCATCAAATTTCATAACTTCTATATTATTCTCTGGTTTTCTTTATTGTTAGAAACTGGAGACAATAATGCCAACATTACATGTAAAACTATTCTAGTAATTTAAACAGTTCATAAAGTCCTCTTCCTCTTTTATCCTCTGACCTTGTGGAGAACCATACCCTTTTCTTTGCTCAAGCTCTAATTATAATTACTGTTAATCCACACTGTAACAGAGTTAGTCATTTATATTTTAGAACATATTTGTATCTAGACTTTAGGAAGTTTTCTTCTTTTTTTAATTGTGAGAATACCGTATAGAGGAGTTACAATTACATGGGCATAACAAGTACAATTTCTTATCAAGCATTGTTGCCTCCTCTTTGTTTCCCCTTCCCATCCCTTTCCATACTCCCCACCTTGCCCCACCTGATCCTCCCCCACCCACCACCAAAGTTGTGAAGTTCGTTTTTCAACATAATGACTTGTACATCTCATTGTTGCAATGGGTCCACCTGTATCCCTAGTTAAACAATTTGTTTTTTCCCTTCCCCTCCACAAATTATACCAACATCAAACACAGTGAAAGCAGGGGTTATACCATGGGGGAGGGACATTCAAAGCAACAAAGAAATCATCTTATAAATATGTTAGAAACAATTGCATGAAAGGGAAAAAAAAAAAACATTTGAATACTTATCTTGGGATTCATTCCCCTAACATCAACTTATACTTTAGGAAGTTTTCTTAGGGTGAAAAAATAATCAGAGGCAATGCTCTAATTTTACCAAATAAATGCTTGAAGAATTCATAAAGGTTAGGGCTATCTCAGGAGATTTTGCTCAACTAGTTTATTGGAAAATGGTCAGTTACTTGTGGAGTTTATATAAGAAATTATCTGTAAGAAGTGACTCTAAAGAAGAGATAGTAAATAAAATAAAACAAAATCTATTTTGGTAATCTAATTCAGGAAGTGACTAGTATATATCTTCCCTGGCTTTTTCCCCTTGTGATAGAGGAGTTCTTAATCATTAAAATAAAGATGATTTTGCAAAGATAGTGACATTTAGTTTTCCTAGAAATGTTTTTATTCTATTGAGCACATCCATATTTTATATAGTTAACCTTGAACTTTCAAATATTCTTTATAAACTTTGAGTATTTCACTGTCTCTTTTCTAAGAGGATAAACTGCTCTATCATTAAAAATATATGGTTGGTCCCTAGTAACTTACACAAAGACATGAGAAAGCAAAAATCTTATTGGGTGATGTCACATTCCAGTTCAAATTATCCCTATGTAAAATATTTTTTCCAATTAGAACTATTAATTACTTATATTTTATATATGTCAGGTAATTATAAAACAGCAAACACCCTGTCATTGAAACTGAATATTTTTTTATTTCTATAATTAATATATATATTTATAAAATACCTTTGCCTTAAAAATGTTGATTCTTATTTGAGATTGATTCTATAAAATTTTCTCCAGTAGTACAAAAAGATGGGTTAAAGGCATCTACATTACCTTATTCTATTAAGAAATTATTTAGTTATAGAAGTGTGATATAGTCATATTTCCCCCAATCCTCAGTGTTTTTCTAGTATGTTTTTATTACATTATTACATTTATAGGTGTCCTTGCCAGCCATCTAAAAATGACAGCTACAACTCAGTATGTAGTATTGAGTAGATCCTTCCTTTTATCTCACATCTAACTTGTGGGATTCAAGACCAGAGAGTTCAAGAATAGAATACTCCTACCTAGCATCTCTTTCATCGCCTCCATCCCTACCTAATCCAGGAGCTCTATAGATCCTAAAGACGTTCCTTTTTGAAGAGTTCTTCTAGTGCTCATAAATCATGCACTGCATCTGTGAACCTTTGAACCTTCACAAGTATCTACTTGGTCTTTTACTGAAGATAATGGTATGGAAGGAAGCCAATCAGGGCTGCTGTTTCAGGTTTATTCATTCAGAATCCAACATGGACAGTTTAACTGTGGTTGGGGACAATCAGTTCCAGAAGAGATCTCTGCTATAATCCTGGGTGCTATATACAGATTACCACTGATTGTGTGAACTTTTGGACCCCCGAGTCTAGTGGAGCTTTGGCTTTCCCATTTGGGCATCTAAATAATTGCAAGCTATGGCTCCCTTACATGCTTTTATGAAGATCAATATTGCGATGTGAACCAGTCAAACTCATCTTCATCGGTGTTTAGCTCATTTACATGAGAAATCCACATTTAAGAATAATCTTTAACGGGTAATTGATGTAACAAGCATTTGATCATCTGTTTTAGACCAGAACATGTTTGAGGTATTGAAGTTGTAAAAGAAGTCAAAAGAGAAAATTCCCATTTTTGTGGAACTTATTTTTCATGAGAAACCTTGCTTTCAGAGGGCACAGCATTTAATAGATTTTTTCCAAACTACATGTTATTAAAGAAGAATTTTAATTAACAAATAAAACTGATGTATAGTGTGATATTTTAAGTACATATGCGCTATGGAATTACCAAAAATAGCTAATTAACACATGCATTACTTTATAGAATAATAATTTGGGGATGTGAGAACATATGCATCTAGTAAGTTAGCATTTTTCAAAACTAAAACTACTGCTATTAACTGTAGACACTTGCTTTAAAATAGATTTCTTGAGCTTATTCATATTCTTTTTTTTTTTGTTTTGCTTTGTTTTGTTTTTGTTCCAGTCTTGGGACTTGAATTCAGGGGTCTGGAAACTGTCCTTGAACTTCTTTGAGCAAGGCTAGTACTCTAATACTTGAGCCACAGCTCCACTTCTACCTTTTTTTTTTTTGGTGGTTAATTGGAGATAAGAGTATTCATGGACCTTCCTGCCTGGCTGGTTTCAATCTATGACCATCAGATCTCAGCCTCTTGAGTAGAATTAGAAGACTGAACCACCAGTACCAGATTTTTTTTTTTATTTACTCTCAAGGTAATATACAGAGGGGTTACATTTACATACATAAATTAGTGACTATATTTCTTTTCCAACTTGTTAACCCTTCCCTCATTTTTCTCCCACTTTCCCTCCCCTTGAAATTCCTTACCAAGTTGTACAGTATAGAAGTTTATCTCAATTAGGGAAGGGAAGGGAAAAACAAAATGGTGAGACAAAGGACATAGCGCAAACCAATGCAACAGCAAAACTCACAAGATAATATGTTGGAAATGAACTGCACCAGGAATTTTTAAAATCTTGAAGTATTTGCAAAAACCAAAACATTGCAAGCCAGGATATAGTAAAGTCAATAGTACAACTATGTTTATTGCGGTGCCAGGCTTTACTCCAATTAGCCAAAAGAAATTTGAATCATTTCAGCCATATATTCCATTTACTTGTTTATATTAGTCCCAACCATACTACCTACATTGTAGTTATATTTCTTAAGTTAGATCATGTTGTATAAGTTAGACCATGCAGTATTTAGTATTTATCTTACCAAGTTGGACTTTATTTTCTCTCACATAATGTGTTCAGGTTCATCCCTTATATTAAAAATGATCTTTTTTTGTCTGAATACTATTACGTTATGTGCACATATAAATATTCATTTAAGTGCGTTTATGTATAGCCACATGTTTTTGTATATTTATTCTAAAATTTGAACTTTGTATATTCACAAAGTTCACAATTTTTATGACCAATCATAGTAACATTTAATTTGCCTTGAGATAATTCTTTGATTCATGTAGGTCTGTGTGAAGAAACAGAACTTGTTCTTAGTTTTGGTCTCATGAGGGTACAAGAAATCTATTCTTAGAAGAAAGAGCTTCCTAGTGGCATTGTATTTAAAATGCCTCTAATTGGAGAACACTGCTAAATAATTAAACAATGTATTTGTTACAAAAAGAAATACAGGGGAACAAATGAGGAGATTTTTAGTTCTTAATAAAGCAAAACCAATAACCATAGCACCACACCTCTTATCTTTGTTCATAAGCACAGATGTTCAGGCATGTATGCCAATGTGGAATAGAATATAACCTGCTGTAAATTCACTGAGAAAGTGCTCTGCAGTAAAGAACTACTTGCTGGAAAAAGCTAACATGGGTAGACTTGTGTGTGTGTGTGTGTGTGTGTGTGTGTGTGTGTGTGTGTGTGTGTGTGTGTGTGTGTGTGTGTGTGTGTGTGCATGCGCGCGTGCACGGGCACCAGTCCTAGGCCTGAGTTCTGTGCTCTGTCTCTGAGTTTTGTGCTCAAGTCTAGTGCTCTACCACTTAAGCCACAGCTCTCCTTTCAGCTTTTTGGTGGTTAATTGGAAATAATCATCCCATGGGCCTTTTTTACCCTGGCTGACTTGGAGTCACTATCCTCAAATCTCAGCCTCCTGCGCAGCTAAGATTACAAGTGTGAGCCACCAGTGCCTAGCTACTCAGACTTTTAAAGTTGGTCTAATAGCATAACTAAGCAGCCATGCTGGACTAATCAAGGTAAACACTCTAACCCTGTGCAATTGTGATACTCTCTATGTAGGTGTTTGGTGCTATAATAAAAATGCCATCCACACTGACAACTCATTACCTATTTACTGATTATCCACAATGCCCTGGGTGCTGAGATCACAAATAGGAAGATAATCTACCATCTTAAATGAGCTGATGAAGACTAAGAAGATTCAGATTAGAAATAGGAAGTGTAGTTAAGAAGCCAGGAAGACATAAACTTGAGAACCATCATAGGTGAGTTGTGTAACTGTGACATTTTTCTTTATCTCTCAGTACCTCAGGATTACCAAAACAAAGACCCTGCAAGGATTCTCATAGATCTTTTGACTGAGGAGATAAATTGACTGCTTTTAAGACTATATTCCTGATAAAGCTGCAGAGTGAATGTTAAATACCACTATTTAGAGAGAACTTCGCATTCTCCGCTTCATTAGTCAGAAAGCCAGAAATCATTATATATAAGCTAAAACAATAGCAGCTTATTTTCCTAGGGATTCCGGCTGCGTAATGCATGGATTCTGTGTGTCAGAAATACAGTGTATCATCAGGCTGACAAAGCAGTGGTAGGTGACTTTATAATAAAGGTTAAGCTCTGAGAATGACATGCATTCAAGTGTGTGTTACTGACAATGTGATAAAATAACAAAGCAAAAAAGGCAGCTATAGCAGCAACAATAAACATGAGAATATACTTGGGAAGAACAACAGTTTAATGTGCTGTCCATGAATTATAGAACGATGTGAAGCCCATTTGACCACTTCTGCTTCTGCCTTTCTTATTCTACTACTGAGATTAAGATTGCCTCTACAATCAAACACAATTTCTGAATTATCTAGGAGGGGACACACTGTCTTTCTTCATGATCATCCCTGTCTACGAAGAGCTGCTCAGTTTTATTTAATAAATCAGTCGATAGACTAAGTATTATAAATCCATGTTTCATTCTGTTGTTTTTTTTACTTTCAACAATCTAAGTTTGGAATGTAGGCAGAAGAAAATGATTCTACCATTTACTTTCTTGTGCTCGAGGAATTTGTCATTTCTGTATCATCTGGCTAAAAATTCAACTTGGAAGGATAAAGATACTTGTGTTAGGGAATAAAAGCTAATTTTACATAGAAAAAAAACCCTGATGTTTTAAATAAACATTTAATTAACAGCATCACGGAGGAGATGTATTCCCACTCTTGTTTTACACATGTGGGAAAGTAGCAAGGAAGTGTGTGAGTTGCTGAGTCTCACATTGACAGAAGCAATGACTGGAACATCTAGTCAGTAGAAGCTTGCACTCAGATATGGGCACCATGAGTTACAGGTAAGAGATATCACTACTGTTTTCTCTCCTTGTGTATCTGATAGGCAGAAGTGAACAGCATGTGCATAACCAAGAATTCACTTTACAGTTCACTTTTAATATTAGCCATCTATGCTCCTGAAAGAAAATACTAAAGTGTGCTAAGAAATCTATACTAGTAATAAATTTTGGAGGTAATAAGTATGCTCTAAGCATGCTGGTATACTTCAGACACACATTTTGTCCTTGAATTCTCTTTTAAGAGCCCAGTGACAGAAATGTTTTCACTATTTTTCTTGTACTAAATAAACAAATAGAGAACATTATAATCCAAATCTTTTTAAATAGCATGGCAATCCTGACTCCTCTTGTGATAAAACACAAAACCAAGGAAATCCAGTTCCACAATCTACAAACCTTTGGTCTTCACGTTGTCTCCTAGCTTGCATTTGTTTATTTGTGGTATATGCCTCAAGAAGGAAATAAAATGTTGGGTTGTGTTGTTGGGAAAATGGACTCATACTGATACAATGTGAATTAGGGAAGGGAGAAATTGAACCCATAACTAAGATAAATTGCTTAGGAAAATCTGATGATACTCTAAGTGTCATGGAGTCCAGTAACATGGCAACACTGTCTGAAACCATAATTATCTTCTTGGTATTAGAACAGAACTTACGATGTTGTAACGTGTTAGAAAACCTAAAGCATGGTTGAACAGGAAGTTTCCTGAGCTGAGTGCAAAAGCCCAGAAGATGCATCTTCCCTGAAAAATTACAAATCATTAATTGAAAATTGCTTTCATTAAAGGAAGTTGTTTTGACAGTCATCAATATTAAGACTCTTAACGAAGTCTTCATTAACAGTAAAACCACAAAGTAGGTTCATTCAATGAGGTCCTGGCCCCAGAGTTCAGGTGAGGATAGAAATCGCTCTTAAAAAAACAAATCAGGAAAGGGAGAGAATATTACAAATGAACCTAGCAGTTGCCTTCTCCTGAGTAGATGTCACAGTGGATAGGAGAGAGAGAAGAGCAGAGGAAAGTCATTCAAGTGCTCCTTTGCTATAGACAGTATGTATCTCCTCAAGAAATTCTGTCTTCTTCTGCTGACTTAAATGATCTTTTGAAAACATACTGCTGGTTGTTATGTGGTCTCAGTTACACTTCTTTAAAAAGAAATGAAGATATTTCTTATTTGTCTATTTCATGAGATCTAATAATTCCCAGTTGATTCTGAGGGTGACCTCTCATACTTAGCAACTTCAGAAGGTGGGTGGGGGGCGGAATACCACCTTGTAATTAGAACTGTTTCAGTTCTTGTTCTCTGTAGACCCTCAAACTTTTTAGATTACCTAAAATTATTTTCTCCTCCAAATTCTTCCATGTTTCATATATTCTATTTGAAAACTATGCTCTTTTAGATCAGAATTTATAGAACTTGCAGTCAATTCTCAGCCTCCCTTTGTGCTTTGAGTTTACATTTTAATTGTAGTGGTTAAAGCTAATCCAGAGACCAGAGCTATTGGCTTTTCCTGTTAGACCCTGGACACACACAGAAAATTCTGGAAAAAATAGTGTTTGTCTTTTTCATCCTACCTTTTTTTACAATATCACATCAGCAGTATCCACAAAGCTGCTTTTCTCTAACAATGTGTTTCAGCTTTTATTTCGTTGTTTTACTTTCGGTGCCTGTAGTATTGGTCCCTGAACAATTAAGGACAAAGACTAGCATTGTTAATCATAGTACTACTTTTCAAAAACTCCATTCTTGTCAAAGTTTTAGTGACTAGTTCTATTAATATCTTTTCTGCTTCATTTTCAGTATTTTTCTTGGCCATTACATCTTTGGATTTCCCAGTCAGTTATTTCATACTTAAATCATTGAATGCAAAAAAAGAAACAGAAGCATACAGTGATCATAAAAAGGTAAAAGATTGGCAGATAGCACCTAGCTTTAATACCTTCAGCAAATGTGTTTCACCGTCCTTACTGCACAATTGTGCATGCAAAAAAATCTCAAAGCCCAGAGCACATATATCAGCAATAATTTCACAGAAGCAAGCTCTAGCTAATATGTGCAGAATCTTATATTACTTTATCAAACTGTCTTTGTGTAATTAGTCTGTCTGCAATGCCTGCTGTATAAATTAAGCATCTAATTTATCTTGACTGGCCTCTGGACCACTTGCTCAGTCTATTGGGTCTCTGTGACTATTTAGTGAATACCAAGTATGGCAAAGGACCCTTTGGCGACTGGGAGGGAGAAGAAGCAAATTCTCCCCCTGAGGTCACAGGCAATTTCAAATTTACTCACCACTGAGACCAGGGGAGAAAGTGTGCCATTCATTCCAATGACAACAATGTTCAGGGTCAGTATCACTGATGTGTCTAGTAGTAGTTTACTTTGTATCATGCCTAGTAAATAATGAATCACTCCAACTCAAGTTGCAAAATGAGGTGTGCTAAATGAAATCAAATTAAAAGTAAATTATACTCTCTTCCCCATTCAACACCATTTCTCATAAGCCACTTACCAATGCAGACACTGCCGGGCAACTGTAAGAGACAGCTTGTGCCACTATTCTGTCCTGACTCAGAGAAAATAACTCCAGTAGCCACAAGCATTCCTCAAGTGCATTTAATTTGTTGGCTCTTGCATTATTGCTATCAAAACAAAATCTCGCAGCTTTATTGGAATGCATAAATCTCTTTGATTTAAGGGTACTTCATCCCTCGTTTTTTTTCCTCTGATGAATTTGAAATGGTACTGAGTTAAATTTTTATAGAGTGATTTCTGGGGAGAAAGGCAGACATAATTTTCAGCATGGGACGTTGTATTCTGCTGATAAATCAGAAAGTTTGAGGAAGATGTTTCGCTCACAGGCTAGTTTTCTCAGAGTGCCTTCTTTCTTTTGAAGTCATGGAGGTATACCCCAAACAGTTGTGTGTTCACTTGTAAATAAGAAAAGGAGGTACACTCAGAACGGATGAAGATGACTTCTCTTCTGACTATACAAATGAATAGTCCATGGATACCTGGGTTTATCAGACTTTTCACAGAACCATCTCGTGAAAGTTTCTTTTCTTCTTCTACTGAGGATTTCCTCAGGGTTTTACAAACACGCTCGGTTATTCCACAGCTATCACATTTGAGAATAAATTTGTTAGAATCTCTTTGTGTTCCACCTCTCTGATCATGTGGCTCACTGGGACATACCTGTATCTATGGAACAAGAACTTGACAAATGTTGCATGCCAGTTTCGGAATTTTCTGATTGATTGATATTCACATAGCAATCTCATCACTTCTTTCAAAAAGTGTGATTCGTTTTTTTCATTAAAAACTGAAGACACACTGTCTTTACACTTACCCTGATTCCATGTCCTCTCAGTAGATATTTGCAGCCAATGCTTCTAAGAAGATTCTTCTAAATGGAACTGTGTTCATATTTATGTCAAATAACAGAAGCTTCCCATCCTAGAGTGAGATTATAGAGAAGGATAATATAAGTGGAGATTAGAATAGGCAAAGGTTTGACACTGGACAGATGTGAAAAAAATCTCAAGAAGTATATGGTGTGGGTGTATAAGCTTAGCATGGTCAGGTCTTTTGCAAGTCCAATGACTCAACAAAGAATTTGTATCATACCACATTGAAATATAAGATACTCAAGCTGGGTGCCAGTGGTTCAAGACTGTAATCCTAGCTACTCAGGAGGTTGAGATGTGAGGATCACAGTTTGAAGCCATCCTGGGGAACAAAGCTTATGAGACTCTATGTCCAGTTAATCACACAAAAAGCCAGAAGTGGCACTGTGGCTCAAGTGATACAGTGCTAGCCCTGAGTAAAAGGAGCTCAGGGACAGTGCATAAGCCCACAGTTCAAGCCCCCAGGACAGGCAAAAGAAAAAAGACCCCCCCCAAAAAAAAAGAAAAAAAGAAAAAGGAAAAAAAGAAATATAAAATTACTCATGGTGCCTTCACAGTAAAAATACTCATGGAGGCTTCGTAGACGCCTCAGTTGAAAGATCTTTTGTTGGTCAATATATCTAATGACCAACATTGGAAACTGTTGAATTAAAAAATGGGAAAATTACCTTCCCCTAGGTCATGCCTAAGCATATATTAAATAAAATATGAAAGCATTAGATTCATCTTAACTTTAGATGCTCTTTCATTTCTTCCTTTGTGTATTTGTTTGTTATCTGTGTGTCAGATACTGTAAAGACTGGAAAGTTAAGAATCTCTGTTTCTATTCTAGTGTGCACACCACGGTTAATTGTACTGAACGTCAATGAGAACATGTGTATGAGAGTAGACCAGGACAATAATATTCTACTTCAGCTTACTTATGGAAAGAAAAGTATACACATAATAATGAAGCAAGTTGGAATTTGCTGTGGACTTTCTTATGAACATGATTAGGTAATTATAAACATCATGTAAGATGTATCTCAGTGGTAAGTCTTGTCACCAAGTTTTCATTGACTTTACTTTGACAACATTCTCAATTTTCATATTTGCATATCTCTTCCATCACCAGTTTGGATTGAAATTTTCTTTCATCCTCACTAAATCATGACCTCATTAATGCCAAATGTCAGTCGTTTATCCAATACATAGTAAGACATAGCAAAAGAAAAGAGAAGAGAAATGTGAAGGAAGAGTGGGTTGAAGTAGTCACTTCTTGAGATTCAGAGTTCTTTACATTTCTGGAGTAACCTTCAACCTATGAGCTACAGAGGCTATTGAATTCTATTTGTCGATGATGGTAAATTGTTCAATAATTCATGCTTCATTGTGTTTCTTCCCCCTATTGATTGTTCATTTCCTTCTCCCCCACTTTCAAAGACACTAATATATGAAGGAAAAACAGTTGTATCCTGTGTATATGTCTCAGGCACTTCAAAGAAAACAGAGGTAAAGCCGGGGAAGTTGCAATGGAAGGAATTACTAATTAATTAATAAATCCTGCAAAGGGTTCTAGTCTGTTATTAACAAATGCATTAATAAGCAGTAGTTGAATACTTTCAATCTTAAAAATGATAAATTAGTTTGGTGGGAGGTTATAAATACCATTATAACTGAGATACTAGTTATTATATTGAATTAGTATCAACTTCAGATTCTCAACTGTGAGTGAAGCAAAATATAGCAAAGCTCTAATCCTTTCTAATAATTTAGATTACAAATGAAACTTTTCTAGAGTGGGTTGCTGGCATATGCCTTAGACTAAAACAAGAACAAACAAATAAGCAAAGTTTTCTATAAGAGATTTTTAATGTGGCATAGAATTAGTAATTATTTAGAGTTTGGTATTTTAAAAAATTGGCAGAAATTTCCTAGAGGTTTACATATTAATCTAGATGTATCTTAAAGCCATAGTGATCAACAGAAAAAGCAAAAAGATATGCATTAAAATATTACCATGCAAATTGAGAATTCATGCATGAAAGAGCCAGTCAGATAATTCATACATGCAACCCAAAGCCAGCACTTGGGACACTAAAGCAGTGTCTTCTCAAGGTTAAAGCCAGCCTGACTTACATAGAAATATGCTGTCTAAAATAACAACATATAAGTACATGAACACAACCAAGTTTAATGATTATACATAACAAGAAAATGTATTATACTTTTAGAATGACTGACAATGAAAAGATGAGGAGGCTATGTATGCACAAAAGGTAGAAAATAATAATAAAAAGGTAGAAAATAAGTGAATGAAAAAAAGAGAGATACTGGCCCAGATAACTGACAACATTGTGTTAAGACCTAATGAATAGAATCATTAATAATTCTTTCACATTAATGCCCCATCCCCAAAACTACTTGTTACAAATGGGAACATTACCTTTATCATGGATTATGTTAGTTTAACTGTTGAATTTATGAGTATCAATACTGACACATAACAAAAGAAAGTGGCATACATTCCTAAGAAAGGAAAAATAAGCAATCCTTTATAGACTTCTTCTGCTAAATGGCAGTTGTTAATAATTTGTACCAATCCTTTTGGTCCATTTAAATGATAAGAGCGTCCTCATTTGTAAAGAATTTTAGTGGCAACCAAAGTCCAGATTAGAAAAATAAGTTAAAATACGATCAGGTTACGTCAATAAAATGAAGGTGGATCTTGGAAAACATCTTGAGGCTTCAGAAATATATGATTATGTACAGGGGAGGTTTCCAATAGACAACAGTCTAAAGGAGAGAATTCAATGGCATAATGAATAGGTATTCCCAAGTGCTTGACTTTATTATTGACTGAAAATTTACAACTCTGTCCTTCCTTCCCTAAATAGAACGGGTTAGAAATAGGAAAACAGGAATGTCACTTTATGTGGGACACACTAAATTATTTCATTTTCCCATAATAGATTTGTCTTTTTCTTCCTACTTCCTCCCCTTCTCTATGGATTATTGAGTTGTAGTTTTATTTTTATTTAATAATTCTCATTTTTTTTATGATACTGGGATTTGAACTCAGTGACTCATGTTTACTTGGATTGTTTGATTGGCTGACTCTGCCACTTGAGCCATGATGTCAGCCTTGCTTTTTGTTCATTATTTTGAAGATGACATCTCTCCAAAGGTTTCAGCCTGGGTTAGTTTCCTAAGTATTTAGAATTATAGGTAGGAAATACTGGCACAGGTTATTACAGTTTTTCTTTTTTTTAAGTTTTATTTTATTGTAAAGATGCTGTACAGTTACATGAACAAGATAATGAATACATTTCTTGTCAATCATTGTTACCTCTTCCTTTGATTTTTTTCCTACTATCCCTTCCCTCCCTCCCTTCTCTCCCCACCCCCCTCCCCTGCACCTGAAATGGTAAAGATGATTTCCAATGTAGTGTCTTGTGGGTATCATTGTTGCAATGGGTCATCCTGTGTCCTTGTTTCAGCATTTTGTTTTTATTTATATATTTACTTGGTGTGTGTGTGTGTGTGTGTGTGTGTGTGTGTGTGTGTGTGTTTGTCTGTCTGTCTGTCTGTCTGTCTGTGCCTGTGTCTGTGTCTGTGTATGTGCTGGTTCTGAGTTTTGAACCCAGGTTCTGGGCAGTGTTACAAACTTTTGTGCTCAAGGCTACTGTTCTACCACTTTAATTCATAGCTCTACTTCCAGCTTTTTGGTGATCAATCAGAGGTAAGAGTCTCAAGGACTTTCCTTCCCAGGCTGGCTTTGAACTGAAATTCTTAGATCTCATTCTCATAAGTGGCTATGATTTTAGAAGTAAACAAACAGCACTCAGTTTAAGTTTTTAGTTGCATAACTTTTTCCAAAGCAAAAATTAAGGGATACATTATGAAACTGAAAACACCTTAATGTTTTAGCTATGTGTAGTAGAAGAAAGATAAAGATGATAAAAATTGAATTGTTCTCAGAAACAGGTATTTAATAAAGGAAATTAGATCTCTGTAGTTAGATCTATAACTCCTTTCAGCTCATTGGACTGTTTTAAAGAAGAAAATTCATGTATGAAATATAAATGTTCATTAAATTATTCTAATCTTCAGAGTTTCAGCTTAAGAGTATTGTCAATATTTTTGCATGAGTACTTCTTAAAGTCCTGATACTTGAACTCAAGGCCTGGCTGATGTTCCTTAGATATTTTGTTGCTCAAGACTAGTGTTCTACTACTTGAGCCATAGCTCAACTTCCAGTGTTTTGGTAGTTAATTGTAGACAAGTCTCGGGGTCTTTAATTAATGGGCTAGCTTCAAACTTCAGTCCTCGGAACTCAGCCTAATACATTGTCAGGATTATGAGCCACTGATATCCAGAAATAACTTTTAAAATAGATTTGGATTATTTATAAAAGTAGTTCTAAAGAGATAGCTATTATGCTTTCTTACATATCCACAAAACATTAAAATGTTCTAATTGCCCAAGTCCTCAGTGAATATTACAAATAATGATTTAATAGATTTTCCAATCCATCTCAGAAAATTATTGAGTATACTTTTGAAATTATCTGGCAATAATCTTAATGACAAAGGGATTTCTATGTATGTGTCACATTTCTAAGACATATTAAATATAACACTCAAATACGCATTAAAATTTGCTAAAAAGAACATACAGGTTTGTAGCCTTTTGATTTTAATTAAGTTATATATCATATATATATATATATAATATAGCCCATTTATTCTATGATATAATTCCATAGTAAGAAATGTGTTTTGGGAGAGGATCAGTTGCTTCTGTTCTCATTTTGTTACCAGCTCAATTTCAAGTGTCTCCCTCATCCCTCTATCCCAATACAAAATGAAAGATCAAAGTTCAAGCTACCATTTCCTTGAGAACTTTGCAATCTGCAAGTACCCCACAGTAATATAAGCTGTGTATTGCAATTCCTGGAAAGTCACATTTTCTTAGAGTAGCAATAACAGGGGAGGGAAAGTGCCACTTCAGTGGCAATTAAACCAGGTTTCCATGCGTAGCGTAACATTAAGCAGAACCATGTTTGGAATTCTGCAGAGAAAGCATAAAAGAAGTGACTGTGAAATATGCTGATGTGGGTACAAAGTAGTTAGGTCAATTCTTCTATGTGCAACTGCTTCTGCTGGTTAGGGACATAAACTTAAGAAACTCCTACAGAACACATCATCTCATGGTTCAACTACCAGGGAAGAAATGCTCACCTGGTAAAACTCCAGCTTAACTCTAGTTTACCAAGGCTGCTTAACATTCCTGGAACTCTGGTTTCTCATTTGGAAGAGGAGGGGAAAAAACCCTCACTTCTGTAGCAATGATCAGCAATAAGTGTGTTGGAATCTAGAAGACATTTAGAAGCAAGCTCAAAGGGTAGTCATGTTTATTCAATGCACATAGGAGCTTGGAATCTTTGGTTAGTTTGTGATGCAATGGCATTATGTGTGCATTTTTTCACATTCAGAATATAAAATACAAGGGGAAAAAGATAAAACGAAATTCTATTTCTTTAAATCGTTACAAATATACTTTTCATTGTAACACAATAAAAAAAAAGCCTAGAATAACTTTGAGTTGGTCACTCAGTGAGTGATGAGCAAAGAAGCTGAGTGAACAGAGGGAAGTCCCGCCATTTTGATTGTATAAATGAACACTGAGAATTTATTTATTTTAAAATATATTCTTAGCCAGTTGCCAGTGGCTCATGCCTGTAATAGCTACTCAGGAGGCTGAGATCTGAGGATCGCGGTACAAAGCCAGCCTGGGCAGGAAAGTCCGTGAGACTCTTATCTTCAATAAACCACTCAAAAACCACAAGTGATGCTGTGGCTCAAGTGGTAGAGCGCTCGCCTTGAGCTGAAGAGTGCAGGGACAGAGCCCAAGTCCATATAGATAGATAGATAGATAGATAGATAGATAGATAGAGAGAGAGAGAGAGAGAGAGAGAGATAGAGAGAGAGATATAGATAGACAAATATAGATATATAGATCAATAAGAACATATTCTTATTGATCTATATCAAGATATCTAATATTTTAAAAGAGAACATTATATTTTCTTTTCCATAAACTTTTAAAACCATTTATGTGAGTTATATGTGATGATGCTAGATGAAGCTTGTCAAACTCAATGCCTAAATAATTTTATGAACAAAGGGTATTTGAAAGAATTATTTATGCTTTAAGTTTCCCCTGATATAAACAGAACATTGTGCTTTGTGTTGCTGTTAGAGGACTTACTATTTCATTTCTCTTTTCAAACTGTGAGATTATCAGTAGACAGGTCCTGTCTCATTTAGATTTAATAATATCTACAGGACCAGAATAAGACATACTAGATTCTCAATAAGAAAATGAAAGAGGGCTGGGAAGGGATGTGAAGGATAAACAAAGGAGGAGGCTGCAATGCTTGGTAAGAAATGTACGCATTATCCTGCCCATGTAACTGTAACTCCTCTGTACAGTATGTTCACAAATAAAATTAAATTAAATATAAAAAAAAAAAAAAAGAAAATGAAAGAGAATGTGAGATCCTGTTAGCTATGACATGACACTCCTGTGTGTGTGTGTGTGTGTGTGTGTGTGTGTGTGTGTGTGTTTGTGTGTGTGTTTCCTTTCCTCTTGATCTTTTTTTAAACAATACTTAATACTTTACAGTTGGTGGGCCAGAGAATGTAGAAACAATGGGAAATTCATGGATATCAATGTCAATGGACAGTGCAAGATCTTTAAATAGAAGGTCAGATAACGTAGAGTAGAAATACTATAGAATTAGTACGATGAAAAATGTATTATTGGAAAACAAAAATCCATAACCTATTATAAGACGGTTTACCCTTCTTTCACATTCTTATTATCTTTTAATGAATTTCCATTTCATATTCTTACATATTTTGAAGTTACAATCTTGACAAAGGGCAAGATGTGTTTTTACTTGAGATTTTGATTATAGTCATCACTTTAAGGTTATAATAAAGACTGATGCATTATTGGGTTGAAGAGAATTTTACATAATATTAGTTAAAACACAAAGTTGGCAGTAAAACTTTTGCAGAGCTACAGGGCACTTCGTAATGTAATAATAATCAAACAACAATAGCAACAACAACAACAAAATAAAAAAAATCAACCGGGCTCTGGTGGCTAATACCTGTAATCCTACTTACTCAGGAGGCTAAGCTCAAAGCCAACGTGAGCAAGAAAGTCTGTGAGATTTTTATTTTCTTATCCCTAATAAACTACCCAGAAAAAGCCAGAACTGATGCTGTGGCTCAAATGGTAGAGTACTAACCTTGAACAAAATAAATATGTTGACAGTACCCAGGCCCTGAGCTCAACCCTGAGATCTGGAATAAACAAGCAAAAATCCCACACTAGAGATCACTAGATACAAGTACTCTGGAAGAATCAACCAATAAACCAACAATAAATAATTTTGAATAAATGGTTTCTTATTGCATCCTTCTAGAAAGGAACTAATTAATCTGAAAAAATATCTCAGGAAATTGTAATCGCTTGTTCAGATTCACAACAAAATTAAGAGTCAAATCCTGACATCTAAACTTTAGCCTGGCACTCCTTCTCAATGATATTCTTGAATCTCTTAAAGCTTTTCTCTTTGCTCAAGATGACTCATCATCATTTCACATTAAAAACTGCATCTTTAGCATTGAAATCAGAATGAAATAATAGCATTGCCCGAGTCACAGGAAGCAGAATTCTCCTTGGATGAGGTCAAATATTCCCATTAACAAATACCAGTGGCACACCTCTGTTCCCCTAGAGTAGCTTTTGCTGCAATTATTTTCTGCTTAACAAGACAATGTGCATTAGACAATATTGTAATTCCCTCACTCTTTTTTGACATTGGAAACATCTCTAAATTTATTGCCATATAGAAATTTGCCCTAAGAAAGAAAAGTCATTGTCTATAAGACGGAAGTAAGAAAAAAGAGAAGGAAAAGGCCAGAGGAGTTTACAATATGGAACTGATAAGCACATTTTCAGAGACCTCTAAGCACAGGGAACGTAAGTTGTCTTCAGAAGTTGGATTAAAATATTCCCCTTGAATTGGAGAAAAACAATTCAAATACAGCTTTAAGAAATCTTTGTGTTCTCTTTATCAGACTTTAAGAAGGATTGTTTAGTTTCTCAGTTTTCAATATGTGTTTATACAGTGTCAGACTAAACATCTTCAAGGTAAGACTTTCCATTTCATAGGTGTACAGTATAAATTGTGTAAATTCCAGTTAAGAAAATGTACAGTTAAGAATTAAGAACATAATGAATATATAGTAATCATGAGCCAGTCTTGCATCTATAGATACTAGATTGCCCAATAGGCTGCATTAGATTGCCAAACAATTACCCCAGTTCTATGTCCAGACCTTACTTTGGGAGTGACACTGTTCCTGGGACTTTGTACCAGCATCTTCTTCTAGCTGGACCTCTCATGCGAGTAGCTGAATAATTCTGGTGTAAAGGGAAACACTCCATGCCCTTGGTTCTTCTTACTGGGGTCTCTGCCGTGGCTTGCACTCACACTAATCTTGCATTATTCTGATTCTCCCAATATCCATTATACATCAAACCCTATTATATTTGCCTTGAGACCCAGTCACATCAGTGAGGGTAATGACAGCCCCAATTTATTTTGAATGAGCCATCATTCAAATGACCATGCAATATGTATAAACTGAAAGCATATGATTATTTGTAAGAAATTATCAGAATGGTAGACCTTATGTCAAGCAAGGGTTCTGACCAGGCACACGCATACACATAAATACACTCTCTCTCCCTCCCTCCCTCCCTCCCTCCCTCTCTCTCTCTCTCTCTCTGTCTCTCTCTGTCCCTCCCTCTCTCTCTCTCTCTCTCTCTCTCTCTCTAACACACACACACATAAATACACACTAATGTGCAAGCACATCCACGTGCAAAGAAATTTTGAGAGGTGTTAGTTCCATTTATTATCTTGATTGTGGTAATACTATCATGGATGTTTGCATATTTACAAACTCATCAAATTGTACACATTAAATATGTGCACTTTTTATATATCAATTACACCTCAATAAAGCTGTTTAAAAAAAGAGAAGTGATTAGTAGGAAAACTGAATCTGAAATTGTGAACATCTGCTGAACTGGTAACAGAAATTGCTCTGAATGATTGGAGACAGAAAAAAAAAAGCTTTAAGTTGGGGGTGGGTGAAGTGTGTGAAAAATTTAACTTCAAAAACTGCTGTGGTGCTATAAATTGTGAGGCTCTGTTTCTGAGACGGCACATCTTATTTGTATCAATGGATAGTAGTTCTTGAGCAGCTGGATTTTCCCTGTAAGGAACTTTCATTCAAAAGAACTTTTAGCAATTCTGAAAGTTAAGCATTGACAATTATGATGTATCAAAACCAAAGAGGTATCTTGTTTGGGGGCTGAACATCACTATGGATTGCTATATTATTAGAGAGGAAGGAAAGATATGGTCAACAATGGTAAACACTATATATTATGTAACATAAAATATAGAACATTCCTTTTACATGTACTTAGGTGCATTTATCTGTGTGAGATATTTCTTTCTTTCCTTCTTTCTTTCTTTTCTTGTTTGTTTTTGTTTTAGGTTTTGTTTTTTGATTGGTTGTGGGGCTTGAACTCTGGGCCTGGGTGCTGTCCCTCAGCATTTTAACTCAAGGCGAGTGTTCTACCACTTGAGCCACAGCACCACTTCTGGTTTTCTGGTAGTAAATTGGAGATAAGAGTCTCATGGACTTTTCTGCCAGGGATGGCTTTGAATTGCTATCCTCAGATTTCAGCCTCCTGAGTAGCTAGGATTACAGGCATGAGCCACTGGTGCCCATCTGTGAGAGATATTTCTAATCTGAAAGCAGCCATGTGATATTGCGCTCATGTTGACAATCACATATTTGCATTTCCCAGTTAGCAGAAATTGCCATTGGGTGCTTGGTGACGCATTTCTATAACCTAGCTACTCAGGAAGCTTAGATTCGAGGATCATGGTTTGAAGCCAGGCCACGCGGGAATGTTCAGGAGGATCTTTTCTCCAATTAACCAGTAAAAAGCTGGTAGTGGAGTTGTGACTCAAGAGGTAGAGCACTGAGCAAAAAATGCTTAGGGACAGCACCCAGGTCCTGAATTCAAGCCCCAGGACCAGTACATACACACAATAAAAGAAGCAAGGAAGAAAGAAAGATAAGAAGAGAGGGAGGGAGGGAGGAGGAGGGAAGAGGAGGCAGGAAGAGAGGGAGGGAGGAGAAAAGAGAGAAGGAAAGATGAAAGAGAGAAAAGGGGAGATGCAAAGAGAAAGAGACAAAAAGAAAATTTAGCAAATGGAGAGGATGGTGCTCAAACTGCAACCACAAATTGCAAATATTGTCCCAAGATACCTAGCAAAATTCAAAGTTAACAGTTGATTGATGAATCAAATGCTTTTATAAAGCCAATATTGACTCTGCATTCAGTTTTTCAGCATATCACTCAACTGTACAGTACTTACAAATAATCATGTAATCTCCACATCTTTTAGTGGGGCTTTTCAGTTGACATGCGGAGGGAACATGGATATTGGCTCTGCCTTTGAGAATAAATTGCACACACGATTACTACTCAGACACAGCCTGCACTGAAGTTTATTTTCGTATCCCTCCCTTCCCCTTTGTCATCCTTTTTCCTCTTAATTCTCACTTCAGAAAGCTTCTGACCAATTCCAGGTCTCAGTTTCGTCCTCAAAGAATGCCAGTGACAATATAGTTTGGTTAGAGGGTTGTTACTATGAATTAATAAGATAATACATGTGCTTAATGGTACATTTATTAAACTTTGGGTAAACATGAACTGACATTGTACAATTCTTACTTTGAAAGAACTTGAACATAGCTTGCTACTTGGAATTAGAAGCCTGCAATATAAACAAGTTTGTAAGGAATCTCCATGAGACAAAACAGTCAAATGAGATATCATATTTAATGAGAGATAATAGTATCTTGTACGTGAGAAACTCACCTGAAAGCATAAGCTTTCTGGAGGTAACAAGATCTGAGTGTTTAAAGAACTCTTTGCACATGATTGTATGAAGATCTGGGCAGAGATTAGGACAAAATACTGGATTTGGGGCGGGGGGCTCTTAAAAAAAATCCCAAACGTCTTCTGTTGATCCTGCATGTCTTCTGTCCATCCTCTAAGAGAGTCTTAATGACCACATTTCAGTATTTAAAATGTTATGATCCTATCCCATCCATCCATTTGCTTTTTGACATATTTGTTGTCAGCTTAGTGTAACATAACTGTTCCAAAGAGCTTCGTTATGAAATGAAAAACATGCATAATTCTTAATTCTTATTATCATCACAAATCACTGTTAAATGAAGCCCAGAGAGAATATTTATTGGCGTAAGATAGAAATCATTCTGAAGATTTTTGTGAACTTACATGAAATCAAAGCCCACGTGTGAACATTGCTGAGTATGATGGATCAGCACTCTCTCATTTTATGTCAATTTTTTATTCAAGCATTTATGATTTCTCACTTGTTTAATGAAAGCCATTTCTCCCTATTTTTCTTCTCCTCTCCTAGCTGCAACATATATGGCCATTGTCATATTTAAAAACAGTGCTAATTATTTTGCCAGGGTTGAATATGTAGTTGTACTTCCTTAGCCACAGAGAATGGCCTATAAGCCCTCCACAATTACGCATAAATCAATAGACCCTCAAGTGCCTTATAGGTCACAATTCAATAGAGATGAAAAAGAAGAAATTTTTAATACTCTGTATCCTCATAATTTGCTTGATCTTTAAAAAATGCTATGCTGCATATTAAATATACAACTTTTTTTCCACATACACATGTAGAAATTGTTCTATTTTTATTTATTTTTATTTTAAATAGTTGTATAAAAGAGTTGCCTTTCACTGTAGAATAAAAATACAATGAATCGTGATCAATTGTCACCCCTTTAATCATTCTCCCCAATTCTTTTCAATCATACTTAGTCCCTCAACTTTCTTAATTTTGTAGACTATACATTCAATTTTAAAACATCATTTCCCCTTCCCCCTTCCTAATGCTAGCACACATTCTGACTGATTGATAGCTTTCTGCGACCCATTAGCTATGAGTAGGAAGATCCAAAAGAGATGAATGATGCCCATTATATCTTGTTTCTCCAGGCAGATTTACAAAATACATTTCATATAAAGAAACTATTTTAAAATGCTATTTATTTAGAAATAAATACACTAACCAAGTGAACCTGTTCATGCTGTATGTTTGGAATCAACATAGGAGAAGGATGATGTATCCATTTATTCTGTTTAACAGTATCATACAAATTGGTTCCTTTTATTTAGTCCTAAATTAATTAAGTTTGTGAGCTCTGAATAAACAGCTCCTTAATTATTTCATGAGCACATGAACATTTCATCACTGGGCTTAATGTTTTTATCTGTGTCAAATTGGACCAATCCTCTTGTGACCCGTTTCTATTTATATAGGTGGTTGAGGCTCTGATGTAATCATCTGTGAAGGTGGATGTTCTGTTCTGCCTGCCAGGAGGCTGCACAAGTCAACGTGGGATCCAGATGAATGGATGCTGTAAACTAGAAGGAAATCTAAGACCAGGGTATGCAGGTGAAATTGTATGAAGACTCAGGTTCTGTCACGTGCGATCAGAGCTCTGTCCCTGAATGACTTTTTCCACTACTCCAACAATTGTCAGATTTTTTTCCGGGGCAAATTTTAATAACCTTGGTTGTTGTCATGACATAAAGAATCATGGCTGCTCTTCAGAAAGAAGCTCCCCCACTAAATGGTGGGACAGAACTTTCTGGACACTTTGTTCTACTTTTTCCCTAGAGTGGCAATGATATTACAGAACATTATGAAATGCCTTCACATGTTTTACACATTCTGAAAATTCTTGCAGAATGTATACAGTTAGGGTCTTCTGAAAGTGATAAGCTTTGGTTCCCAATTAAATCACTACCTCAAGCACACATTTTAAAACAAAATTTTAAAGGAAGGGATGGAGCATGATGGGAAGAATAATGGAAGGAATCACCTGACTTGTGGAATTGAAACCTCTTCGTACATCTACTGACAAATAAATAAATTTTAAAAATTAAAATTATTTGTATTTTGAGATTCTCTTACTATAGTAAGTAATTCATTAGAATGAAAAGTATCAGTATACTTTTTATCTATAAGGAAAACCAATAAGGTTTATTAATCAAGAAATTATTTACTGTGTCAAGTACTGTTTATGTTTATAGAAAATTAATGCTATTTTAACTCTACCCTTGAATACATGGCAAGAGATATCTATCTTCTAAGAACCATATGAACTACTTATATGAAATAGAAAATCCTATAAAATATATTTAAGTAAACATATTTTATATTAAAATATATTATATGTGTATATATATATATATATAGGTCGATGGTGGGGTTTGAAGTCTAGGCCTGGGCGCTGTCCCTCAGCTCTTCAGCTCAAGGCTAGCGCTCTATCATTTGAGCCACAGAGTAGTTTATTGGAGATAAGCGTCTCAAGGGCTTTCCTGCCCAGTCTGGCTTTTGAACCGTGATCCTCAGATCTCAGCCTCCTGAATAGCTAGGATTATAAGCGAGAGCCACCAGCACCCATCTACTTTTAAAAAGATGTATTTAATAAATATATTTAAATAAATATATTTTATATAAATCATTATGAAAATAGAGGGAATGCAAGTTTGTTTTGCTTGGAACACTCAAGGAACATTTTAGAGGAGATAGCTAAAAATTTTCCCATCATATATTAGTAACATTTCATCAGGAAGATTGATGGATTGGTTAGCTCAAAGACTATTTAAACAAAATCACGTATAGAACTAATCACAGTTATGACTAAGGAGTCATCTGAGTTGGGGTTTTTTTAGACTGTTAGGAAAGTTGTGGGCTAAACAATAACAGAAACTGTCCAGCTAAGTTAGCTGAAGCAAGTTGCCAAGGTTATTAGGTCCTGTGTGCTAATGATCCTTTGTTATTCTCGGTAGCTTTTATCTCTTTGTAGACTCAGCATAGAGATGGTTATAAAATCTGAAAACATTGTGGATAAATGCATCCTTTAATGGATTTAGACATGATTTATCTTCATCATTTTCTTAAGAAAGCCAAACTTGTCCTATTTACAGTCATGGGATAGAGACAATAGAATCTATGCCTTTATTTTCATAATTAACATATTCCTTGCTCTCCTATAGGCAGAGAATGAGAATCCTTTGGTATGGTAAAATTCTCTTAGAATATTACATTGACAGGATGAGGGCTCAGTTAGAAGCTGGGAAAAACTGTTTTGTTTTGACTATAAAACAGCTAAATGCTCTCTCATTTCTTCCACAGATACGTACAAATATCACAAACTGAACTTGGTCTAAACAAAGACCTTCTCATTAACAGGTTTAAAATCTTTCAAGTTATTATTTGTAAATAGGAAAGCCTAAAATAAGTCAGAAAGGAGTTGTTTCCTGACCTTTTTAGAACCAGCATCTGTGGGGTGGGAAGGAGCTTAGAGTATGTCTTCTGATGACCTGCCATATTTTAAAACTGAGTGAGGAGGCTCCAAATTGAGCAAGTGTCTAGGCACTGAAGCTTGAAATTATGGGTCACTTTTGATTAAAAGTTGCTAACAGAAAATAAGCCCTAGCTTTCAGAGGTACTCTTCGCACTCTCTTTTGCAAGAATTTAAATGCCAGTGCTTATTAAAAGCATCCTGAGTAATAGCTGAAGATAACTCTGGGGATGAACCCTTATAAGAGAAAAAGGACCTACATTTTCTTTCTTAAAAATAATTAAACATGTACCATTTGGAAGAATTTATTAAAAATGTATCTGTATTTGTGAAGAACGAACCCTAAATGCAGATTCTAAATATGATCTAGACTGGATTACATATTAACTGTCCTTTGGCACTAGTGAGTCAATATGTCTGAGACTCTATGTTCTCATTTTAAAATACGAACATTAAACCACCGAACTACAAGGGTTGCTGTGAATATTAAGCATGCTAATTTATGCAAAAGAATCAAGTCTTCCACCTGGAATACGTTATATGCTAAGTATAACTTGTTCTCTGGGGCAATCTGAACTTTGTACCCAGCTCTTGATGTGCTATGAGCTCCCAATAAGTAGCAGCTACTATTATTATTGGTTTTATTACTTGATAATGTATTTATTTTGCTAATTTTCTATGTCCTCTATTCAACTGATTTATTCAGGAACAGTCAATGGGTTGAGAATTTATTTACCGATGTTGTTATAATGCCCCAAGAAGGAATTGCTTTTGATCTGAATTCATTTTATATCTTTACATTTTTTTTATTGATTTTTATATTGAAATTCTGCTTTCAGTATATTTCCACCATAATCCTTATTTATTGGACCCAAGACCCCAGCATCTCTTAATAAGTTGCTTATTAAAAAATGACATGATTTTTTATTAGAAAATCAAAATCGATGAATCATATTTTTGTCCTTAGGTGGGTGAAATGAACATATCATCTACAAAATCAGTCTTTTGACCTCATTATGGAGCTTATGTTCTCCGCAATAAAATAGATTTTCTTCAGTCCATGATAGTGTGTGCAAGAAAACCTGATTGCCTTAGATCCCAGGCTGACAAGGTACCAGATCAGAATATTGAGCTAGTGATTACTATATCATCTTCTGTAAAGAAGTAGGGGCTCCAAGCACGGACAGAATATCCTCTAGGGATTTCAAAGCCCAGTTTGCAGAGGACAGGCTCTGCTCTCAGTGCAGAAACAAGCTGTGAGGATATTCTTGCATTTTTTCTTTCTTCACCACACTAATATGCTAATTTTTCAATCAACCATTCATTCATAAGTTGCTCATTGAATGTGTGCACTGGTCCAAATATAATCTTAGGTGGTGTTGTGGATAGAGACTCATTTTTCCTGAAATTTATACTCTGCAAGGAGATGCACACAGGTAAAGAAATGGAATAACAAACTGCAAAGATTATCGGAAATGAATCCAGAGAGAATACACAGGAAGACACTGAGGCAGTGTCTTGATACATAGTACGTAGTAGTACTTTCTTAGTATGTGTCTGTTTAATGAATAAGCGCACTAATGAGTAGTTTCTCAATAAAGAGGTCAAGGAAACTAGATGCCCCCTCCATTCACTCCTTTTCTTTTTCTATGACCTGTGGTTGAGATTATTTAAGGTAATAAACCATTCAATCATGTCGAAATCTAATTTTAAAAGGGAGACATCACTGTAACTTTCCTGACATGACATCAGTGTAGTGAATGCTGCAGCACAGATCAATGCAAGGAAAGACCTGAATTCATGGATCGGTTCAGGTCACAGTCATAGCACTGAGAAGGGCCGTCCAACAGGGAAAATATGTGACTGGAAATTGAATAGCAAATCCATTCATAGGTTTGATCAACAGTCTTTTCTGCCCAGATACACACATCTCATCATAATAATGTGACAGTGGGTAGTAGACACAAGGTCTGTGGTGGCTAACAGCCACATTCATGGCTCTAATTTGGTGATTTGTCATATGGATTAGTGCATCAGTCACATGGTGCCCTAGAGAACAGATAGCCACAGAAATATTGCAAGACTTAAACAAGCATACAGATGAGACCCAGGTATTAAAGAACTTTTGCAGTGGAAACAGGAAAAAATGAATTGAATTAAAATTTATACACACACACACACACACACACACACACAAAGGTTTAAAATTGGAAAATCTGAATTCAAGTCAAATTTCATCTTTTCAAAATAACTGATGTGTGAGTTTGAATAAACTCGTTCATATTTTCATCTTTAAAATAGAAATATTTATTCTCTTACTTTGGCTAATTTACTTGGTGCTTCAGCTCTATATTGTTCAGAGAGGCCTTTACTACAGTGAGATGTGTTAACTATTAAAATAGATTATAAGTTAATTCTCTTATAATAAGATGGCATATTGTTATAAAGACAGCACTGCAAAATCTTCATACACCATACGATATTCTCATATGAAAACTGAAAGTAATCTGTCTAGGCAAGTTCAGTAGCTCTGCCGTAGATGTAGGTAGATACAAATAGATTTATTTCATTATGTATATAATTATATATAATATGTAAATATATAATTATGTAACTATTACATAATATCAAATACACAAATATATAGAATATAAATATTTATATATAGATACTCTGGAAGCCATCATCCTACTCTCTGATTCTATAAATTCAACAATTTTACCCGAATCATTTAACTGGAATAGCCCCGAGTTTATTTTTCTGTTGTTGGCTTATTTTCCTCTGCACAATGTCGTCTAGGCTCACCTGTGTCATCCAGTCTACAGAATTTCTTTTTTTGTTAAGTTTGAACAGTATCCATTATACCTTGCTTTTTTTCTGTTGATTGGTACTTGCATCGATTGCATATTGTGACTATTCTGATGAATGCTGAAATAGATACAGGTCTATTAATAACTCTTTGAGACACCGATTTTGATTCTTTGGGATATATAACCAGGGTTTGCTTACCTGGTACTGGGATTTTTAAATTGTTGAGGACTCTGCCTACTGTTTTTTCTCATCATTTTTTATTCCATCTTCCCCACAGCTTTTGGCAAAACTTGTTATTTTTTTTAAGTGGCCATCAGCACAAGAATACAGTGGTGTCTTACTATTGCTTTATTTGCCTTTCTCTGATGATCAGTCACTGAGTGTATTCCATATTTGTGTGTCTCCTTTGAAGAACTTTCTTGTCAGTACCTGATTGACGTTTTAGAGATCTTTACACTCTGTTGGTATTTCTTTTGCTATGTAGAAATTTGTTTTGATGTAGTTTCACATGTTTGTTTTTGGTGTGATTATAGGTACTGTTAGTATTTTACTTACAAAATTGTTTTAACACCAATGTCATAAATATTTCTTCTATAATTTCTTCTGGGATTTCTACATTCAGGTCTTCAAGCTATTTTATTTGTTTTATTTTATGCATACTATTTAGTATTCAGTGTTTCTCTTTTGCTGATAGATATCTGTTTTTTTCTTGTCGTTTTGTTTTTTGAATGCCGTTGGTAGAGGATGCTATTCCTTCCTTGCTATTATTACCTGAGTTGCTTATTTTTTCAATTGGAAATAAGTTGATCACATTTACATGGATTTTATTCCTGGGTCCTTTTTCCTCTTCCATTGGGCTGTGTCTCTTAATGTCAGAACCATATTGTTTTCGTTACAGTAGCATTTCAGGCTTGTAAAAGGTGGATATGTAACTAAATGCTCTCCAGAGTCAAGAATTCCATAATTTTACACATCACAAATACCAAGTGTGTAAAAAGAAGAGTGTCTTTAGAAAGGGAAAGTCATTCTTTCAATGGTGTAACAGGTATAACTTCAAAACTACATCGCTAAAATCCTTCTGTTAACAGGATCAAGCATGAATTTTCAGCCTTCTCTGTAAAATAACCTTTTTGCACCTATTAATATGGGGGATTGATCTTTTTTTTAAAAAATGGGTCCTGAAAAATATTAAAGCAATTAGGGGGAGAAATTAACTCTTGCCCTTAAAGTCCCACCTTTCTTTATGCATGGATTAGCATGGAACCTCTTGGGTTTTCTCCCTTTATCATCCAAATTTCCCACCCACTTGTACACTTGTTTATTGAATTACCAACTGCTGACTGTTGTGCTATTTGAGAATTTAGGTTATCCATTAACCTTTCTCCGTCCCACTGGCAATATCTTTATCCAACAGATGTTGCTCCTCCTAGCCAGCATTTTGGATGGCACCTTGGCTCTTTTAACATAGTTTCTTTCAATATGAGCCTTTATCCATTCAATTTACTAAGTCAGGATTAATATATCTCCCTCCTTTCTTTGATTTTAATCTTTTTTCTGCCTTCCATCTCTAAGGATAATTCCCTTGACATAAATCACCAAAATAAATCTATTTTCATTTCCCTAAGAGTAAAGTAACTAAGAGTTTTATGATTTTTTTTCTGAGTTACTGCCATTGGTGTTGGTGTGATTATTTATCCTGATAATATGTGCTCTTCATTCCACTAATGATATTTTCAAACAGGATAAATTTCAAGAAGAGCTTGACCCAATACATACCTAATCTTTGTACCTTTAGTTCTTTCCTCTTGTACCTCTTGCTGAACTGAAATATCATCTAAGATACTAGACTCATTAACTCAAGGAGATAGTCTTGAATAGAACATATTTCTATTGTTTCCACCAACTGAATCTTTACTTTAATATCCTCTACCCAACTGTTCCCTAGGCTGACTCTCTATGAGTCTACTCAGCAGGCAATTACTACTTCTGGGAAGTATTTTCTTAACTCTTTAATGAGTTAGGTATTCTTCTTTATTCCACAATTTTCCTAGCATCTTAACAACATTCATCAAACTGAATTCTTATTTTCTCTTTTTTTGTACCTTCCAAGAGAGGGAAAGTTTCTTGAGGCCAAAATTTATTTTTCCTTCATGCTAATATGTCTAAAGTGTATATCTTACTCTCTAGGTAGATTATTCGACTACAAAATAAATTGTTCTAGGCAGCAGAGGGGTTTATAGAAACTAATCTAAGATAAAATGACACTAAATTCTCTATAAATAATGCAATATTGCATTTGTGGGTGGGGATATCATCTGGTTCTGTATATAGATTCTCCAAAAAAACATATTTATTGATACATTATTTAAAGCACTTTCAAAAGCACTAGAAGAATTTTAAATATTTCTTCCCAACATATGCTATTTGTGAGACAATTGGATTAAATTTGATTAAAATACTATACACTCTATACATTAGCAAAATATCATATGATACCCCAGAAATATGTACAACTGCAGATGTACTGATTAATAAAATAAAAATAAAATAATATAAATAAATCTTTTAAGAAATCAAGCCAGAGGCTACACTTTGCTTAACAAAGTAATGTTAGTTGTTAACAATAAAAATGGACATTTAAGCAATGTTCCTTACCTAACAAAGTCATTTTCATGTTGTTAAAACCTAGACATAGAAACCACATGCAACAATCTGGAATTTTCTGTTCTGCAAAACTGCCAGTAGTAAAATGCATTGGTCAGCAGCTCAAAAAAGCATCTACTAATTCAGAACTTTCTGATTCCACTGTTCTAATTCAGTGCAGTAAAGATTTTGACCTATGGATTGTTTTTCTTGACACTTCTCACTGTTTCATTCATTCACTCATTCATTCATTCAATAATTTTTTTTTTCAGTCATTGACTTTGTGACCGGCAGGATTCTTGGGAAACAGCTCCAGATCTGGAACTACTCATTTTATCAAAAGTCTTAAACGTTGGAGAAGGCAGATGGGGAAGAGTAGAAGAAGAGCAAAACATAAATCAAATGAAAAACAAATGAACATTGGCTGTAAGGGCTCCAAGATGAATTTACTCATTGGGTGGAATGTTGACAACAGGAAGAAAAATAATGAAAACTCATTAAGCAAGCCCTCCACAGAGGGAAAGCATAATTGCTGGTGCTTAGCACGGTGATTAGAACCATAGAGGATGAGTTTTCAGGGGAGGAGACTAGCAAGAGTGGTTCTTAAGAGGCATTTCATATTTTAAAGGGCGTATAAGTTTTAGAGAACCTAGGGCTCAGTGCAGACAAGAAGTTGTTTTGTAGCTAGACAAACATATCCCTTCTAAGATGGTTTCCTGTGTCTTGTGAGAAGTGAGGAAGCCTGAAATTATTTCTAAATAATTATGTAGGCAAGCAAAATGGTAGATCATGATGCACTTAGAATCAGGAGGGTCCATATGGGTCTAGAGGCAGATAGAGAGACTAGTATTCCTGAGGCTTAAAGAACTTAAGTGAGAATGGAGTATCTAAGATTAACTGATGACTCTCATATAGCAGCATTGTGTGTTGTCAATATCAACTTAATCTTCCTGTGCCTTTGTTTTACATTGTTTTCTAAGTGAAAGCTTCTACCAGCACTGTGTCAGTGTCTCATTGTTCATGTTAATTCAGATCATTTGGGGCAATTTGTGCTATTACTGTGCTACAAATGACTCTGTAATTCAATCCAGGTTCTAGGAGAAAGAAAATCTGATGGAGAGAGATGCTCCATACATGTAACATTCCTGTTTCACATAACGATTCTTCAGTCATGAGGTAAGTATTTCTGAGCTCTGTCTTGCAGATTTTTTTTCTTTTACTTTCTACCTCACAATCATTATCCTCACAAACTCACTAATGGTTCCTAGAAAAAGTGAATATATGAATAATATGACTAGTTAAACACACTTATTTCAAAGATGGAGGAACCATTTTCAAAGAAGGGAAGTACACTTGCTATGTTTGTCAAGAATGCTCTCAAAACTAGGGTTAATGCTTGGCTTTAGAGGGATTCAATTTGCAGTAACAAAGAAGAGATGGTGAAGAATTTTCATCTCAATAGCTTTCAGAGCACAGCTTGTGACTAAGAAAATATCTTATGTTTTCTAATTGGCTTAAATGTCCCTAGATCATCTTAGGTGGATAATATCATTGAGATATTTTTAGTAATTTCCCTCTAACAGGATTTGAAACTGAATGTTTCTGCCTCCCTTCAGGACAACATCGCTTAATTGCTCTAAATTATCAGTGATGTTCGAAGCATTTTCAGTGAACATAGATTGATTTCAATTAACTTTCTCATGCTTTTGCATAAAGGCAGTCTTTTTTTCAATTTGTCTAATTGGATCACACAACCTCTTGGAACTGAGCAGTAACAGTCATTAAAAGGTCGGAGAAGGGACGCAATCAAGATTGTTTACTGGTTAATGGCTCCTTTTGGGATTTTTTTACCCAGGCTTGATCAAGTATGACCATGGGCTAAGGAGGTAAGTGAGAGCCTTGGAATAGTTGTTCCTTCCCATCAACAGGGCTCTTGGAATTCCCTAGGACAAATTTCAATGGCACACAAACTAAAAGAAAGGATTTCTTCGAAGTTTATTCAGATAATTCTGCCCCAATTTGAACACTATCCCTTGTTAGTAATGTCTGCTCATGCACTTAGCAGAATTGAATGGCTCTGGTGTTTGGCACCAGAGTGGATTGCTGGGAGCAGATAGAAAGCTCTTGGTGTTTTTAAAGCAAGTTGTGTCCGGGTTTATCATTGGGGCATATGAGATTTGAGATGATAAGACATTGGCAAAACAATTGTAAGGAAATCAGCTTGCCAAAACACCTTGAATGTTACAAAGATTGAAGCAATAATTCTCAGTGTGAAACAAGGCAGACGAACCAAAACCTAGAATCAATGGAGAAAATAAAACAACCCTAAAACCAGAAAATGAATGAGAGGGAGAACAATTACGGAAGCTAAATTTACCAGTGTACCTAAATGAATTCAAGGGAACAAGAGAATCAACTTAAGAAATATCATTGACAATTGAATGAAATTAACTCAGATGACTATTGACAAAATTAATGTGGAAAAAAAATCACAATTTCTTCATATGAAGAATGAAAGAATAGGATTAAAAGGCCCTATCTGGTCTCACAGATCTACATTATGATAAAACTTATGCTTGAATATGTTACAAAAGAAAAATCAAAATTTGGAGGTAAAATTCAATATTTTAAATGAATCCATTTTTAAAGAATTTTTTTTGGGGGTCCAGTCGTGGGGCCTGAACTCTGGGCCTGGGCTCTGTCCCTCAGCTCTTCAGCTCAAGGATAGCCCTCTACCACTTGAGTCACAGTGCTTTTTTTCTTTTTGCTTATATGGTGCTGAGGAATCAAACCCAGGGCCTCATGCATGCAAGGCTCTACCACTGAGCCACCTTCCCAGCCCTACAGAATTTTTTAACATAACTAAAGAGTACATTATCAATAGAATTTGATACTTAGAAATAGGCAATTTGATTCTAAACAATATGTGTTATTCTTTAAAATAGTGATTAAAATTGGGAAAATAAGAAGACTCACATTGTCAGGTAATTAATAAACAATTTAAATATAAATGTACACTTACATGTAATGTGTTATTGTATATGGTAATATGTGTAAGCATATCTTAATCTTCATGTTAAATATCGATTTCCTATTATATCTACATATGCGATATATTACATATGATATGCTTCTACATGCCTTTCAGTCCTTATGTTAAATATAAGCAGATGTCTTTGATGTTGTTTTTAATTAAAAATCAAAATAATGGCAAAATAACCATCAGTGACATTCTATAATGCTAAGAGGAACACATATTTCGTAAGAAACACATTCCTAAATTTACTGTACAGAGATCAAGGATAATTACTTCAAAATTCAGAATTCTAGTTTTAGAAGGTTCAGACCTTGTGTTTAATGTTAATATATGACAAGACATGCAAGCAATTGAAAACAAATAAAAATTAAACCCGAACAGAGAAAGGCTACCATTTCCAGTGCAAGTGGGTTAGATATCAGACTTCTTTTTGCTATGCTCCATAATTCGATCTGTGGAAAGATCCTACCTATTATATATGCAGAGTTATATCGGAACAACCTCATGGATACAATTGATTTGAACTGTAAAGACAAGACAACTCTGTGTGCTTGCTAAGACATGCCATATCAAAAATCCGCACTAGCAGAATGACTTCAACAACAGACACTTATTTTCTCATAGTTCCAGTTGTCAGCAGGATTGGTCTCTCCCAGAGCTGTGTCTGGCTTGCAGGAGTCTCTTCTCCCTGTGACTTTACAGGGTCTAGCCTCTGTTCAGGTAGATCCCTGATGTTTCTTTGTGTACCCAAAGCTCCTTTCTCTATAAACACGACAGTTAGATTGATTCAGAGCCTACATGAAAACTCTTCTTGTAAATTAACCAATTCTTTGAAAACCCATTTTTCAAGGGAAATCTCATTCTGAAATATTGCTTGTTAAGGATTAGGCATCAGGAATATAAATAATGAGAGTAAACAATTTGTTTGTAGCAGACTTTGATTGACCTTAATAGCCATTGGTTGGATACTAATTAAATAATGTGTGTCACATCTATGTAGTAACTACTAACAGCCATTCTAAATAATATCAATGTCTCTTCTTATTGGAAACATACCCTGACATGCATGAAATCAAGAAAATTAAAATAGCTGTAATATTGGTCAGCTACAGAGAGTGACACACTCTCATAGGTCACATTCTGAGATCATCCCCCAAAGGATAGACATAATAGTGATGATGGTGGAGAGAAATAGAGCGATCGTGGTTGTGAGAGGGAGATGATTACGTATGCACTACTTTTTATGTGCCTGCATCCTTTTAAAAAGGAAGATAAATAAAATATTTGAGAGTGATTCTAATTTATAGCTGTCCTCTCCAAAAAAATGACAGTTTTGCTCCTAACTAAGAAAATGAATGGAGAAATGAAGAGAAAGAAATGAATTTGTGAAAAACAACATCCATGATACTCAAGCTCTTCTTTCTTAAAGACCGGTGCAATGATATTAGTAGAGTGCCATCCTGCTGATACTTCATGTAATTAAATCTCCTTCAGTAAGGTCATCCCCATGCGATATTGAACTCCCTAGAAATGTCAGTCTTATTATGTTGAGCCACCAGGGTGTTACTCTACCTGCAAGACCAAATTCCACTAGAGTGAGCTACATGATGATTTAAAATGAGTGCAATATTGAATGGACCATCAGACCACTATAGAATATGTCATCTCTTTCCATTATAATGCAGTGTGACTTTCGGAAAAGGCCTGCTTTTTGTTGGTAAGTTTTTTTAGGATGTCAGGAGATATTTAATGTAATTATCAGGGTTGAATGAACTTTTTGTTTTCAGCTGAGTGATAGATAACTACACTGTGGAACCAGAACCATCCACAAATTAATTCTCCAGCTGTGGAGACATATAAATAACCACACGGGTGCCATTGGTGGGTATAAAGGAAATACAGGCTTTGTGAGAAATGGCTGAATATTTTCTGAAAGAGTAGCAAGAGGCATTTGGATACATACAGAATAGTTTGATTCCACATTCATTATTTACATGAACATTTTCCACAGTAATTTTCTATTATTGGCCCAATCTTTTAACAGTTACTGTGTAGCTGCAATCTACCTCCTAAATAAGTCTAGTGTCCATTCTTAACCACTGCTGGTGACATGACTGACTCTAGCCATCACGAGCAAGCTGATGGGAAACATTTCTTAACCATCATCCCTTTTCCAGGCCCATCCAGTAAAACCCTGGTATTCCGTTACATTTACAATAAATACAACAATCCCGAGGTTCTCTTGCTCAGAATGACTCTGAACAATTGGTTAACTCTAGGAAAAGCCTTCAACGCTTCACGTATCTGTGACAGCGACTTCACATGTCTTTACTACTTAGTCCATTAAATCTCTTTTATGCTTTATGCTCTAGAAATACTAAAATATTCCCAGTGTCCTCAATATGTCAAATATATTTGTGGGTCGAGGAAGATCCTAAAGAGTGTATATTTTACTCTAAGTATCTAAAATGAACTCCCTCCGGTAGAGATCAGTGCTTTGTGTATTTTTATATCAAAGTTTGCTGCAAACAAAATTAAAATTTGCAACCATTATTCACTTAAGCAAGAATATATTTCTAATACTTTATCTGAAAAATAGCTCTTCTATGGAAAGAGCAGAGCAGATCCAGTCTAAATTAGTATAATTATAGTACCAACAATCTTACCAATGAAGACCCCTTTTCTTGCCAGAGTGAGTGGGTACAGATAGAGCAGACATCCAAAATTTGGGTTAGAGGGGGGCAGGGAGGGAACAATGGAGGAAGAGAGGGAAACTGAGAGAGAGAGAGAGAGGAACAGAGATGACTTCTTCAATTGTAAGGCTGGTGAATCTAGAAGTTTCTTTATAGGAATCTGATCTCCGCAGATTTGGAAAGTTTTAGATTTTTTCTTACCTGCCAGATTAGAGTTGGTCACATTTTTATTAATAAATTAACCATTACAATGTAGAGATTATCATGACAGCCAAGCAAGGATGCAATGAAGGGTTCACTATTGGCTGAAAGCAGCAGAGATGCTCTGCCTGACATAATTGTGGACATTCGCTCTATTTTTTGGCATTGCAACTGGGAAAAAATAGTTCAAGTCAGCAAAACTCAATTTCAGGTCTTTTTCTGTATATAATATTTATCATTATTCCTGGTTTTCTTAGGTTTCAAATAACCATGGACAAATCAAAAATATAAAATTGGAAGGTTTTGGAAAAATTAGGAATCCATGGAACATTCCTCAGTACAATAAAGGCTGTATATGACAAACCTACAGCCAGCATTATACTCAATGGTGAAAAACTAAAGCCATTTCCTCTTAACTCAGGAACAAGACAAGGATGCCCACTCTCTCCACTTCTCTTCAATCTAGTGTTAGAATGCCTAGCTACAGCAATAAGACAAGATGCAGACATAAAGGGGATCCAAATAGGGAAAGAAGAAATAAAACTCTCCCTCTTTGCAGATGACATGATCTTGTATTTAAAGAATCCCATAGACTCCACTCCCAAATTACTTAAGCTGATTCAAAACTTTGGCAAAGTAGCAGGTTATAAAATTAACCCCCAAAAATCCATGGCTTTTCTGTATGCCAACAATGAGAAAAGTGTGGCTGAAATTAGGAAAGCAACTCCATTTGTAATAGCCCCACAAAAAATAAAATACCTAGGAATTAACTAAAGAAGTGAAGGACCTCTATGATGAAAACTTTAAAATCTTGAAAAAGGAAATCAACACAGAACTTAAAAAATGGCAAAACCTCCCATGCTCCTGGATTGGAAAGATTAACATTGTGAAAATGGCAATACTTCCCAAGGCTATCTACAAATTCAACGCAATACCTATCAAAATTCCACCCTCATTCTTCAAGGAAATAGAAGAGGCAATCCAAAAATTCATATGGAACAATAAAAGACCCCGAATAGCAAAAACGCTCCTCAACGGAAAGAACACTGCTGGAGGAATATCAGTACCAAATTTCAAACTCTACTATAAAGCCATAGTAATCAAAACAGCTTGGTATTGGCATAAGAACAGACCTCAGGACCAATGGAATAGAATTGAAAACCCAGAAATGAACCTACAGACCTATAGCCATCTAATCTTCGATAAGGGAGCTAAAACAATACAATGGAAGACAGACAGCCTCTTCAGTAAATGGTGCTGGCAAAATTGGTTAACTACATGTAGGAAACTAAAGCTAGATCCTTATATATCACCCTGCACCAGAATCAACTCCAAATGGATCAAAGACCTTGAACTCAAAGCAGACACTCTGAAAACATTACAGGATGGAATAGGAGAAACCCTGGGTCTCCTCGGCTCAGGCCGAAATTTTCTGAATAGAGACCCGGAAACACAACAAATCAAAGAAAGGTTGGACAAATGGGATTGTATAAGGTTGCAGAGCTTCTGCAGGGCAAATGACATAGCTAGCAAGATCAATAGAAAGCCCACGGATTGGGAGAAGATCTTTACTAGCCATACAACGGACAAGGGTCTCATATCTAAAATATACTTGGAACTCAAAAAATTAAACCACCCAACAACAAATCCTCAAAGAAACAACTGCCCAATAAGTAAGTGGGCGAAAGACCTAAAGAGAAGCTTCTCTGAAGAAGAAAGAAGGATGGCCAATAGACACATGAAGAAATGTTCAACATCCCTAGCCATAAAAGAAATGCAAATCAAAACAACATTGAGATATCACCTCACTCCAGTTAGAACAGCAAAAATCAAGAACTCTAACAACAACAGATGCTGGAGGGGATGTGGACAGAAAGGAACCTTACTTCATTGTTGGTGGGAATGTAAACTTGTTCAACCACTTTGGAAAGCAGTATGGAGGTTCCTCAAAAGACTCCATATAGAGCTCCCCAATGACCCAGCAATCCCACTTTTGGGCATTTACCTAAATGACCACAAACAAGGCCACACTAAAGCTACCAGCACAACTATGTTTATTGCAGCATTATTTACCATAGCTAAGATATGGAACCAACCCAGATGCCCCTCAGTAGATGAATGGATCAAGAAGATGTGGTATATATACACAATGGAATTCTATGCCTCCATCAGAAAGAATGACATTGCCCCATTTGTTAGGAAATGGAAAGGCTTGGAAAAAATTATATTAAGTGAAGTAAGCCAGGCCCAAAGAAACATAGGTCCCATGGTTTCCCTTATTTGCAATATCTAGTATAGGTATGAGTCAAGGGGAAAAGGTCAGATAATGTGATGTCAGGAAAATGAACCCTTAGATATGTATTTTAATGTTTTTTTTCTTTCATGCATGTGTTTCTAACGCATTTATAATATTATTTCTTTGTTGCTTTGTATGTCCCTCCCCCACAGTGTAACCCCCGCTTTCACTATATTTGATGTCAGTATAACATGTGGAGGAGACGGGGACAAACAAGTCGTTTAAGGATTCAGGTGGACCTGTTGCAACAATGAGACGTACAAAATGTCATGTCAAACCAGCTTTACAATGTCGGTGGGGGGGAGGGAGGGGGGGTATGATTGGGTGGGGGGGAGGGGGGAGGCTGGGAAGGGAGGTGAAGGGTAAACAAAGGAGGAGGCTGCAATGCTTGGTAAGAAATGTATGCATTTTCCTGCCCATGTAATTGTAACCCCTCTGTACAGTATGTTCTCAATTAAAATAAAATAAAATAAAAAATATATATATAAAATTGCAGGTACGTTGTTGTGTTATTGCTGGTGTGTGTGTGTGTGTGTGTGTGTGTGTGTGTGTGTGTGCGCGCGCGCGTGTGCGCTTATGTAGGTACTGGGGCTTGACATCAGAGCCTCACTTGGCTTTCTTGCTCAAAGTTAGTACTGCATTATTTCAGCCACATCTCCATTTCTGGATTTTCTATGGTTAATTGCATAAAGTCTCAAGGACTTCTCTGCCAGGCTCGCTTTGAACCTTGATCCTTAGATCTCAGGTTTCTGAGTAGCTAGTATCACAGATGTGAGACATAAGAGCCCAGTAGAAAATTTTTGAAATAAGTAATCCTTAAATTTTAAACCATGTCATTCTGAGTAGCACGATGAAATCTCCTTTCCCTCCCTCCCTCTGATCATCCTCTGACTTTTCTGTCTGCACCTCCCACCCCTTAGTCGCTTACAAGCCCTCTTGGTTACAGATTGTCATAGAATCTCATGCTGTGTTCAAGTAACCTTTAGTTTATTTAATTAGGGTCCCAATGAGCTAGAGAAGTGATGCTGGCAATTCAGATCTGCCAAGATCTACCGTGTTTCCTTTATGGGAAAAGGTGAAAGTTCTCAACTTAATAAGCAGAGAAAGAAAAAAAGAACATACTGCGTTTGCTAAGATGGCTGGTAAAGAGTTTCAGATCACAGAAATTGTGAAAACAGAAAAAAAGATGTACCAGCATCTCAGACTCCAATGGGCACAGTTTGTAATAGTGTTTAATTAGAAAATATATGTATATATATTTATACAATAAAAATTAGGAGAATCAAGTCCATTTCCAATTCAAAATTAAAGATTTAGCAGAGGTTTGGCTTAAGAGAAAACACCAACTCTGAACAAGCAAGTCTAGGGAAGGCTAGAAACCCTGAGCTCAAAGCCTGGAACTTGGGGAAAAGAAAATGAAGACAGAAAATATACACCCATGTGATCTTAGTAGGAAATTGGATTTCAGAAGGGTTTTCATTCTTGCTGTGACTGATACTTGGGAGCAGAAAGTGTTTGATGAGGTTTAGGATATTTAGCATCAACCTACGATGGCAACGGTTTCCCCCTGAGTAGGTGTTCTACATGACAGTCTGTCATGTTGACTATCAAACTACTGACCCTCTCAATTTGTAACTCATTCCTAATTCCAAAGTCATAGGTTTTAATATGTAAGTTTTGGGGTAACATACAGGATTCATTTCAAATGGATGTTGGGCTTATTATTCGGCTCTCTCTTTCTAAATGTCTTAAAAACTGTTCCCTATTAAAATTTGGAATTCATTTAATCCATTTGTAAAACTAAAGTCTCACAACAACAGAAAATTATCAATTCAGAACAGAATGTACTCTGTGTAATCCTTAACAAAGTAACACTAATATAATTAGCAATAAAGAATGGGAAGTGGATAAAACATTGCAGAGTGCTAATAATGTCATTTGCATAAAGAAGAGTCAATCCATACTGCCTTAAACATGTAGGGGATAATAATGATTGTAACCTCTTAATGATTTTTCACAATGCATTTTTTTAATTTCAAAGGGATCTTTTAATAGTCATAGTCCTTGACATAGAAGATGAATTGTTTTATTCTATTTTTCTTCAGATTCTTTTCTTAATCTTCAAATAATAGAAATGAAGAACATACACATTAGTAGCAATAGTCCTTGTAAAACTTATTTATTTTTATTCCTATCTTTAAGTAGCTGTACAAAGGAGCTGCTATTTAGAAAAACAGATTATGAACATAATATATCTTGATCTCTGTCACTCCTTTCAACATCTTTTTTTGCTTTATTATGTTTAATATTTATCCCTTATCCACCCCTTCCTCTACTCTTCTTAATTTTATAAAATATACATTGGATGCATGGCTGCATTCTTTTATTTATTTATATTTTTAAATTGTGAAAATAGTGTACAGTGGGGTTACAATTACATGGGTAATGAGTACATTTCTTATTAAGCATTGTTGCCTCCTCCTTTGTTTCCCCTTCCCATCCTTTCCCATCTTCTACCCCCTCTCTCACACCTCCATCCCCTCCCGCCAAAGTTGTAAAGTTCGTTTTCGACATAATGACTTGTACATCTCATTGTTGCAATGGGCCCACCTGTATCCCTATTTAAACAATTTGTTTTTTTCCCTTCCCCTCCACAAATTATAGCAACATCAAATATAGTGAAAGCAGGAGTTAAACCGTGGTGGAGGAACATACAAAGCAACAAAGAAATAATCTTATAAATATGTTAGAAGCTATCACAAGCAAGAAAAAAAACACATTTGAATACTTAACGGGTTTCATTTCACCTAACATCAACTTATCTGACCTTTTCTGCTTGTCTCAGACATATACTAGTTATTGCAAATAAGGGTAACCAAGGGACCTGTGTTTCTTTGGGCCTGGCTTACTTCACTTAATATAATTTTTTCCAAGTCTTTCCTTTTCCTAACAAATGGGCAAGGTCATTCTTTCTGATGGAGGCATAGAATTCCATTGTGTATATATACCGCATTTTCTTGATCCATTCATCAACTGAGGGGCATCTGGGTTGGTTCCATATCTTAGCTATGGTAAATAATGCTGCAATAAACATAATTGTGCTGATAGCTTTAGTGTGGTCTTGTTTATGATCATTTGGGTAAATGCCCAAAAGTGGGATTGTTGGGTCATAGGGGAGCTCTATGTAGAGTCTTTTGAGGAACCTCCATACTACTTACCAAAGTGGTTGAACAAGTTTACATTCCCACCATCAATGCAGTAGGTTTCCCTTCTGTCCACATCCCCTCCAGCATCTGTTGTTATTAGAGTTCTTTATTATAGCCATTCTAATTGGGGCAAGGTGGTATCTCAATGTTGTTTTGAGTTGCATTTCTTTTTTGGCTAGAGAGGTTGAGCATTTCTTCATTTGTCTATTGGCCATCTTTCTTTCCTCTTCAGAGAAGTTTCTCTTTAAGTCTTTAGTCCACTTATTTATTGGGCAGTTGTTTCTTTGAGGATTTGTTTTTGGGGGATATAATTTTTTGAGTTCCAGGTATATTTTAGATATGAGACCCTTGTCCGTTGTATGGCTAGTGAAGTTCTTCTCCCAATCCATGGGCTTTCTATTGATCTTGCTAACTATGTTCTTTGCCATGCAGAAGCTCTGCAGTTTAATGCAATCCCATTTGTCCAACCTTTCTTTGATTTTTTTGTGTTTCTGGGTCTCTATTAAGAAAATTTTGACCTGTGCCAAAGAGACCTAGGGTTTCTCCTATTCCATCCTGTAATGTTTTCAGAGTGTCTGCTTTGACTCCGAGGTCTTTGATCCATTTGGAGTTGATTCTGTCAGTACTCAGAGGAAAGTTTATAGTTCTGAGTTCCTTCATCAACAAATTGGGAAGATATGAAACCAACAATTTAATGAGACATCTGAACCTCCTTGAGAAAGAGCAGCAAGATAAACCCCCAATCCAGTAGATGGAAAGAAATAATTAAAATTAAATCTGAATTAAATGAATTAGAATCCAAAGAAAACAGAAAGAATCAACAAAACAAAGAATTGGTTCTTCGAAAAAAATAACAAAATTTACAGACTCTTAGCAAATCTTATCAGAAAAAGAAGAGAACACACACAAAAAATAAACTCAGAAATGAGAATGGAAACATCACCACAGAAACAACCAAGATTCAGAACATTATTAGGGAATACTTCTCAAATCTTTATGCTAATAAGTTTGAGAACTTGGCAGAAATGGACCTTTTCCTAGCAAATATCAACATGCCAAAACTAAACCAAGATGAGTTAAACCATCTTTACAGGCCCATATCAAGCATTGAAATAGAAACAGCAATAAGAGACCTCCTATCTAAGAAAAGCCCAGGACCAGATGGATTTACAGCGGAATTCTACAAGGCCTTCAAAGCAGAGCTCACACCAATACTCCTCCAACTCTTCAATGAAATTGAAAGAGAAAGCTCACTGCTGAACTTACTCTATGAAGCCATCATAACCCTCAAACCAGGCAGGGACTCATCAAAGAAAGAGAACTATAGACTCATTTCTTTGATGAATATTGATGGAAAATTTCTCAACAAAATTTGGCAAATTGACTTCAACAATTCTTCCAAAAAATCATACACAATGATCAAACCAGGATTCACTTCAGGGATGCAAAGCTGGTTCAATATATGTAAATCAATTAATATAATTCATCACATCAACAACAGCAAGGATAAGAACCACATGGGTATCTCAACAGATGCAGAAAAAGCATTTGACAAGATTCAAAACCCCTTTATGATGAAGTTTCTGGAAAAATTAGGAATCAATGGACCATTCCTCAATACAATAAAGGCTGTATATGAGAAACCTACAGCCAGCATTATACTTAATTGTGAAAAACTAAAGCCATTTCCTCTTAACTCAGGAACAAAACAAGGATGTTCACACTCTCAACTTCTCTTCAATCTAGTATTAGAAAAGCTACAAAACTAAGACAAGATGCAAACATAAAAGGGATCCAAATAGGGAAAGATGAAGGAAAACTCTCCCTCTTTGCAGATGACATGATTTTGTATTTAAAGAATCCCACAGACTCCACTTCCAAATTACTCAAGCTGATTCAAAACTTTTGCAAAGTAGTGGGATATAAAATTAACCCTCAAAAATCAATGGCTTTTCTGTATGCCAACAATGAGAAAAGTGTGGCTGAAATCAGGAAAGCAACTCCATTCATAATAGCCCCACAAAAAATAAAATTAGGAATTAACTTAACCAAAAAAGTGAAGAATCTCTATGATGAAAACTTTAACAACCTGAAAAAGGAAATCAAAACAGAACTTAGAAAGTGACAAAACCTCCCATGTTCCTGGATTGGAAACATCAACATCATGAAAATGGCAATACTTCCCAAGGCTATCTACAAATTCAATGCGATACCTATCAATATTCCAACTTCATTCTTCAAGGAAATAGAAGAGGCAATCCAAAAATTCATATGGACCAATAAAAGACCCCGAATAGCAAAACGAAGCCTTAACAGAAAGAACAGTGCTGGAGG
Source organism: Dipodomys spectabilis (assembly GCF_019054845.1). Lineage (NCBI taxonomy): Eukaryota > Metazoa > Chordata > Mammalia > Rodentia > Heteromyidae > Dipodomys > Dipodomys spectabilis. Next base: position 11,942,931 of record NW_024870950.1, read on the forward strand.
AATATCAATACCAAATTTCAAACTCTACTACAAAGCCACAGTAATCAAAACAGCTTGGTATTGGCATAAGAACAGACCTCAAGACCAATGGAATAGAATTGAAAACCCAGAAATGAACCTACAGACCTATAGCCATCTAATCTTCGATAAGGGAGCCCAAAAAATAGAATGGAAGAAAAACAGCCTCTTCAGTACATGGTGCTGGCAAAATTGGTTAATCACTTGTAGAAAACTAAAGCTACAACCTTATGTATCACCCTGCACCAGAATCAACTCCAAATGGATCAAAGACCTAGGAGTTAAATCATGGTTGCATTTTGCAACTCTGGGTCTGGGTGCTGTCCTTCAGCTCTTCAGCTCAAGGCTAAAGCTCTAGTACTTTAGCCATAGAGCCACTTCAGGTTTTGTGAGTCGTTTATTGGAGATAAGAGTTTCACGGGCTTTCCTGCCCCTACTGGCTTTGACCTGCTATCTTCAGATCTCAGCCTCCTGAGTAGCTAGGATTACATATGAGCCGTTGGTGCCCAGCTAATAGTTCTGTTTTTGAAATCTAATCATATTTACATTCATCCATGTGAGAGCAAGAAAAGAACCTGGCTAGCAGTCAGAGTCAGGCCTCCTCTCTGAAGTTCTGCATTCCTTCCTTATGGCCTTGGGCAGGCCAGAGTCCAGGTCAAAAGACATCCCATCACCAGGAGTCAGTTGAACATGCCTGTTCCTTGGGAACTACATCCTGGCTCATTGTCTCTGGAAGAGTTGGATTTGATTAATGGCTGATTGGGACCCAAAGGTATTAGAATGAGTATAGGGCCAGAGAAGTTAAAAGTCAGTTGGAGAGCTGGTACAACTTGCATGGAGTTTCTGATTGAGTCTGAGGACAGAAAGGAACCAAAAGCTGTCTGATAATCTTGAGAGTCTTGTAGTTCTCGTCTAGAAACATTTTAGTAACCTCTGCACAACAAGCCTCACATGGAGCCTTCCCTTGTGACCCCACTTTTCTGGTAGAATCACTGCTTATATTCTATTTCAATAAATCTTTGGTTCTTTTTTGTTTGTTTTCTTTTCTGTGTCCTAAGATAGATTCTTTGAGACCATAGAGAAAAAGGACCTGATTCAGGTGTGGTGGGCTATTTCTTAATACCAGTGCATCTTGCTTTCAAATCTTTCTATTTATTCTAATTATCCATTAACATTTATCTTTTCTTCCATCAATACGTCATATTTGGATGTTTGAGGCAGTGTCTAGTTATGTAACCCAGGGTAATATGGAACTAGTAATTGTTTTGCCTGGTCTTCAGAGTGGTGAGATTACCAGAATCATCTAGTGTGCCTCAATCAAACTTTCAGTTTTCTTTGTATTTTTATACATAGCCAGAAGTTTAATGACTAACACTGTTATTACCAAATATGAATATAAGAAATTACTTAGCTAAAAGATTTTGGTTTACTTTTGGGGGGTATTATGTGGAATGTTGAATGAACATAGATGCTTTAATAATATGAAATAATTGTGCTTTCTGTGGGGAAATATAAAAACTCAATGGAAATAATAGTTTATAAAGTCTGTTGAGGGCCAGAATCACAATAATTGATGTTGTCAAATAGAGGAAGTAATATTTCATGACATAAAAAATATAGGCATTGTTGCTAAGTAGACTACAGGTTAATTTAAAGGTAAGAATTGCAAATATTGTATGCATATCACAAAACAACTTGATAGAGTTATGAATTCAGCATAATAAACACATCAACATACTCAAAAACAAACTGACATACAATTTCTATTTTTCTAGCCATGCCTGTACTTTTAGATTCTAAATTTCAGCCACAGCCAACATCACATTTAAATCTCCATTCTTTCTCATATGATCTCCTATCTTGTAAAATTTCAGTTTTGCAACTTGACACATTTTCATCTTGCTGTATTTATGCTTGATCTTTTCAATCCATTTTTACTTCCCAACACACAGAATTATAGGGAACTAGCAGAAGAAATAACCTTATATTACTTTATTTGACAACGTTTAAACACTTAAATTCTAGATATTAAATATAGTACGCTAGTACAAAATGCTACTGATTGAGCACTTTGTATTTAGGTGGAAGAATCATTGAATAAACTATTGTAGGAATACATGACTTCTTTTCTTGCTTTTTTTTTTGTGAGAATACTGTACAGAGGAGTTACAATTACATGGGCAAGATAACAAGTACATTTCTTATCAAGCTTTGTTGCCTCCTCTTTGTTTCCCCTTCCTATCCCTTCCCATATTCCCCCCCTCCCCCTATTTAATCCTCCCCCTCTCCCCCCCACACCAAAGTTGTTAAGTTTGTTTTTCGACATTACAACTTGTACATCTCATTTTTGCAATGGGTCCACCTGTATCCCTAGTTAAATGATTTGTATTTTCCCTTCCCCTCCACAAATTATACCAACATCAAATACAGTGTTGCTTTTTTTTAATTTAAGTTTTATTGTAAAGATGATGCACCGAGAGGTGACAGTTACGTGAGTCAGGTACTGAGTACATCTCTTTTTGAATGGAGTGACTATGTAGCTCAGGCTGGTTTGCAACTGGCATTCCTCCTGTTTCAACCTCCTGAGTGCTGAGATTAGTTATGCTCTACCATGTCCAACAAAGAAAAAAAACTGTAATCAATATCCCTTATATGACTCAACTATATGTGTTCTGACCCCAAAGCAATGAGAATTGAGGCAGAATTTGACTTAAATGACAGGGATGGGGAAAAAAAAAACAAAAACAGCAATTTCATTCAATTCTTTGTTCAGGGATTATTTTTCTGTCTAGTATTAGTTTGTATCAATCATAGGATTTGGGAGAAGTCTTCTAAGTATGTTGCTTTTACTGGATTCTTTAGATAAAATTTAATTTTAAAAACTATAAGTTAAGATGAAGATCTAATTCACTTTCATTATTCTGGTACCATTTCTTTAAGGCTTAGCTGATGGGAAGGTGTTAAAGTATATGGACATTTGATCCGCTCCATCTCTTCAGTGTGGAGCCAAGCACATCTTCATTCTTATTTACTTTGGCACTATCACTTGCTTGATTAGATATTCTGTGTTTTATTCTCCTGCTGCTATTTTTGTGTGGTATTAGGGCTTGAACGTGGGGTCGTGTGCCCCTACTTGGCTTTTCCATTGCTGACTGGCTCTCTACCATCTAAGCCACATCTCCATCTTCAGCATTTTGTGCTGATGAGTTCGAGATAAGAATTTTATAGATTTGGCTGCCTGAGCTGGCTTCCAACTTCAACTCAGATCTCAGCCTCCTGAGTAATTAATATTATGAGTGTAAGCCACCAGTACTTGGCTTATCATGGTTGAGAATGAATGAAAATAGATAAAATATGATTTATAAAATTAGATAGATTAGGTTAAGATGAGGGAAGCAAAATTTCCTTGGAAATTTTCTTTATCAAATGAATGAATATTTATAGTGAAATTTATTGCTCAGGCAATAGTCTTCTATTACATTGACAAATATGGCCTTAAGGCTTTTCTATAAAAAACAAAACAAAACATGTTGTTAAAGTAAAAATAAAAACAAAACCAAACACTAGACCACTAAAATAAACAGTGTGAGAAAAGGAAAAGTGTGCATGAGAAAATAATGGGCTGGAAGGATCTAGTGTTTGATGCATTAAAAAAAAAGATTAGAGATGTTGAACATTTCTTCATGTGTCTATTGGCCATCCTTCTTTCTTCTTCAGAGAAGTTTCTCTTTAAGTCTTTCACCACTTATTTATTAGGCAGTTGTTTCTTTGAGGATTTGTTGTTGGGGGGTTTAATTTTTTGAGTTCCAAGTATATTTTAGATATGAGACCCTTGTCCGTTGTATGGCTAGTAAAGATCTTCTCCCAATCCGTGGGCTTTCTATTGATCTTGCTAGCTATGTCCTTTGCCCTGCAGAAGCTCTGCAACTTTATGCAATCCCATTTGTCCAACCTTTCTTTGATTTGTTGTGTTTCCGGGTCTCTATTCAGAAAATTTCGGCCTGAGCCAAGGAGACCTAGGGTTTCTCCTATTCCATCCTGTAATGTTTTCAGAGTGTCTGCTTTGAGTTCAAGGTCTTTGATCCATTTGGAGTTGATTCTGGTGCAAGGTGAAATATAAGGATCTAGCTAGTTTCCTACATGTAGTTAACCAATTTTGCCAGCACCATTTACTGAAGAGGCTGTCTTTCTTCCATTGTATTGTTTTAGCTCCCTTATCGAAGATTAGATGGCTATAGGTCTGTAGGTTCATTTCTGGGTTTTCAATTCTATTCCATTGGTCCTGAGGTCTGTTCTTATGCCAATACCAAGCTGTTTTGATTACTATGACTTTATAGTAGAGTTTGAAATTTGGTATTGATATTCCTCCAGCAGTGTTCTTTCCGTAAAGAAATGCAAATCAAACAACATTGAGATATCACCTCACTCCAATTAGAACGGCAAATATCAAGAACTCTAACAACAACAGATGCTGGAGGGGATGTGGACAGAAAGGAACCTTACTTCATTGTTGGTGGGAATGTAAACTTGTTCAACCACTTTGGAAAGCAGTATGGAGGTTCCTCAAAAGACTTCACATAGAACTCCCCTATGACCCAGCAATCCCACTTTTGGGCATTTACCCAAATGTTTACAAACAAGACCACACTAAAGCTACCAGCACAACTATGTGTATTGCAGCATTATTTACCATAGCTAAGATATGGAACCAACCCAGATGCCCCTCAGTAGATGAATGGATCAAGAAAATGTGGTATATATACACAATGGAATTCTATGCCTCCATCAGAAAGAATGACATTGCCCCATTTGTTAGGAAATGGAAAAACTTGAAAAAAATTATATTAAGTGAAGTAAGCCAGGCCCAAAGAAACATAGGTCCCATGGTTTCCCTTATTTGCAATATCTGGTATATGTGTGAGTCAAGCGGAAAAGGTCAGATAATGTGATGTCAGGAAAATGAACCCTTAGATATGTATTTTAAGGTTTTTTTCTTTCATGCATGTGTTTCTAACACATTTATAAGATTATCTCTTTGTTGCTTTGTATGTCCCTCCCCCACAGTATAACCCCTGCTTTCACTATATTTGATGTCAGTATAACTTGTGGAGGAGATGGGGAAAAACCAGTTGTTTAAGGATACAGGTGGACCTGTTGCAACAATGAGAAGTACAAGTTGTCATGTCCAAAACGAGCTTTACAACGTCGGTGCGGGGGGGGGGGGGGGGGGGGGGGGAGGGGGGGGGAAGGGAGGTGAAGGGTAAACAAAGGAGGAGGCTGCAATGCTTGGTAAGAAATGTATGCATTATCCTGCCCATGTAATTGTAACCCCTCTGTACAGTATGTTCACAAATAAAATAAAATTAAATTAAAAAAAACAAGATTAGAGGAAAGAAATTTGAGAAGACTGGAAGTAAATTGGTATATTTGAAGGTTTGAGCCCTTTGAAAGAGATAGACATTGAAAGTATTCCATAACCCTATAGCAGAAGTATATAAAGGAACTTAGTTGCTTTCTTTAGTGTTAATGCAATATCCAAAATGGGAATGCATGTAAAGGAAACTAGGCCTTCTTGGTTATTCACTCATTGAGATAAAGGATATTACAAGCAAAATACAATGGAAACAGTGATCAAATCCATCAATGGTTAGAGAGAGGTAGGTCCTCCAATGTCTGTAAATCTTTGGTTTGGTTTGGTTTTTTTGATGAGTCGTGGGGCTTGAACTCTGGGCTTGGGTGCTGTCCCCGTGCTCTTCAGCTCAAGTTGAGCGCTCTATCTCTTGAGCCACAGTGCCACTTCCAGTTTTCTAGTGGTTTATTGGACTCATGGACTTTTCTGCCCAATCGCAGCCTCCTGAGTAGCTAGGATTACAGGCATGAGCCACTGGCGCCCAGCTCCTATAAATATTGACATGACACATAAACCCTGGTTCATGTGAAAATCAAAAACAGTTTGACTTGAGATCTGAATAGTACATTGGGCTTTTATAGAAAATAAATTAACTATGTAATAAAAAATTGAATCAGCTTATAGTCTGCTGGAAACACTGGATGAGAGATGTTCAGAAAATATAGATTTCAATGGATATTATCACCAATTTTCTCAGTAGCTTTGGACAAGTTACTTATTTTCTGTTGTTTCCAATATAAAATGGCACAGCTTATATTTCATTCTTACAAAGGTCATTCTTTCAATTCAGTGTCACAAGTAATCAACAGATACATGAAAAGATGTGTAACAATTAATGATTGTGCAAGTGGAAATAGAAATTACAATGAGATTGTATCTCCCACCTAACCTTTTAAGATAAGATATTCTTTTAAAAATGTAGACGTATTAGTGAAAATGTGGAAAAGTTGTAATTCTGTGCACTATTGGTGAGGAGGTCACATGGTTCAGCTACTATGGAGAATAGTATGCAGTTTCTTTAAAACAAAAGTACGAACAAGACAAGATAAATGCAAAACATACAAAAATAAATAAATAAAATAAAAGTAGAATTGACGTATGAAGCAATCTCACTTCCAGGAATAAACACAAAATATAAAAATCATAATCTTAGGTCCTAAGTAAAATGCATCAAATCCATCAGCCTAAGACATGATACAACTTCTTGTAACAGATTCATGTAACAGAAGGAGCACCTAAGAAGGGGCAAAGTGTCACACGCTGACCCATCATCAGACTTTGCAGGACATGCCTCCAAGATCCACAGGCCATGAACTTGACTCTGTCCCTGGGCTTCAGCTCACCTTAATCCTTCTATTTGAAATGACCTACTGGGATTGCTGTGCTGTCAGTCTAGATTCCCCCAAAGCCTAGACTCAACTCTGCGCCTGAATTAACTCTGTGTTGTGAACACAGAGGCTGTTTTATAAGATTGCTGTCATACCCAGTCACCTGCAGTGACTGTTTGCATTTGTATTAGCACCCCCTGCCCTTGGTCTGAAGTCTCTTTATTTCCTCCAACACCTTTATTCTTTCTTCACCAGGCTCGAATCCCTATATTTTGATGAAATACCATGGGTCTCAGTTATCAAGCAAAATCAGTAGTATGTGGCAAGTTCAGGGCAATGAAATTTGACATGGTTTCAGTAAGTATTCAACAAATTCTGACTTGGAGGAAAGACACAAGTGTGTCTGCTTCTGACATAACTCCCTCGGGACAATTAACATGTGTGGGAAGAAAAATGGCCATGACACATGCATTGTTGGGGAATGAATGCTTTTTTCTCACCTCTGATAACAGCCATAGTCAGGCTTTTATGGGTGATCCTGTAAATGAATAATTCTTCAAACCAAAGTACTCTTATCATCTGCATGCTGCACTAGCTCAGACCCTTTGCATCTGTGTAGAAGCTGAGTAAGTTTTTGAACAGTAGCCAACTTCTGTCTTGGAGTTGAACAGCTTGCTCCTACTTTAAAGACATCTTCTCACTAGGATACTTGCCTGCATGCTAGCCTTTCCTTCTTTGCAGCTCTAGCTCACTAATAATGTGGGGTTTTCTCTGGACTAGCTCAGCAAATTCTGCTCATTTAAAAAACATCAATCTCCTGGCTGGATTTACCTTCTTTCAAAGACTATCATTTGATTGTTTTCATGCTGTGAAATGATAGATGGAGCATTCGGAGGGGTACTGTGATTCTGACTACAAGTGGAAGACTCTAATGGTCCTGCTTTGTCTGATCAGAGGAAACTATTAATTAACTCACTCGGTTTCTTTTTCTCTATTCTGATTTTTTTTTTCCTTGAACTGATGTGAAGTTTAAAGCTGGCAAGTAGATTTTTAACATCTGTACCTAAGTTGGATCTATTGAGTTCCAGTGCTTACGTTAGAAGGAACTATTACATGATGGTCAATGTAAGGAACAAAGAAATTAGTTTCAAAAAACATAGGTGTTTATCTAGTTCTGCCACTAGATGACCTTTCTGGGTGACCCTGGATAAAAACAGTGTCCAAGTATGAAGACAGCATGCAGGACAGTGCGTGCCACAGGGTGACCTTTGACGTGGACTAGATACAACTTTTCTTACTCATTGTTATAGGTACCACCATTATATTCCAATAAATAATGGGAAGATATCAAGAACTTTGATATATAACTTTTTCCTCTTATGACCCTGTTCCTGTACAACCCCAAAACTTACAGTTTAGAGACAATGGCACACTTAATGCTGAATACTAGATATTTGTCTGCTATGCTTGCAGGTTTTACAAAAGCATTCATTCCCATGTAAATTCTACAATATATATTGTAACTCAAATCATAGACCTCTCCCTTGAAATTCCAAGTTCAACCATTCTCCATGGTGCTGTTCTTTGAATGTCTATCCTTAATTCTGTAACTTCTCTTCTATGTCTAGGAAGTTGTTATTAATACTACTCCATTTCTTCTATGGATTCATTATTCCCCTCAGGTGCTGCTTTCTAGTGCATGATTTTTTACTTTTGTTAATTAAACTTATTGCCTTCTAATACAACTATACCTTTGGCAGAATTGATTAGCATTGATTATGATCAATGCTCTATTAGCCTTGAATTACGTATGCCAGAGTCTAATTTATCATAAGTACTAAATAACTGATAGTTTAAAAGGTCAGCACTGAAAAAAATAAAAACCATAGCTAGAAAAACCTTAAAAGCTCCAGCTGTTAAATTTTAATTCAATCCACTATTTTCCTTCATAACTTCCAAAGTTTTCAAATTGCAAATGGAGAGGAAATCAACCTGACTGGATGTTTTCTTTGTGTTGTCTGAAAAATTCCATGGATATGATTCCATATGACTAGTAAAGTCTTCTTGCCTCTTACCAAACTAAGTAAAATAAGATTCTTCAAAAAATAGTATAATTGGGCAGAAAGACACCTCACACTTTGACATTTTCAATCTTTGTCATACTTATACCATGAAAGCTAAGAATCCCTAGGTCAAAATATATTTGTAAGAGGCCTGAGAATGTACACCTTAACACATTCAGTAATTCCTTATGAAAAAATAAGTTGGAGAAATACTAATGTACGCTAAACATTCATAATACAAATAAATAAGTAAATAAAATTTCAGAACAAGGAACTTTAGCCAAGAATACCTTTCCTAATCTCTTTCTTCCTAGAATGATTCGCAAAGCATTTGGCCAATGGCAATCAGAAAGACTTTCCATCTTGTCAGAGCAATTTCCTTCTGTGAACTGATTCAGTCAGCCTGTGTGGCTGGAACATCAAGGGTAGGACAGAATTCTCACTCATCCTTACATACAATGTCAAAGATTTGACAAAATCCAGCATGCAATGAACAGGTCATGCATAGTCTTAAAACCAATGGGTATTTAAAGGAAATGCACATACTTCTTTCTTTTTTTTTTTTTTTTTAAGAGTTTGGGAATCAAAACTTAAAAATTTTGTTACTGGGTTACCAGCCAGAGCACTTTGCTCATCAATCTTTGGATAATTGGCTCGGCTGTGTCCTAACAGTGAAATCTGGCTCTCTGCAGAGACACCTTATACAACATGACCTCCCTGAGGACATCTCTCTGAGTTTTGTTCTTATATTTTCTCTAAAACTTTTCAGACGCAGAATAATTATAGGACGTGATGGCTGTTCAGAAAATGGAATCTTGAATTGCTCAACATGGGATCATGTTAAAGAGGCAGATTGTTGAGAACCAAGTACACATTTCTAACTTAGACCTGTCTCCAGGAATACTGAACCTATCTGCTGGCTTATCACCTTCCCGGCAAAGCTCTGTGTCCCCCACAAGGGATTGCACCAGGCAAAAACACCAGCTCAGAAAGACTGCCTGACCTCATAGTAGATAGTGATGGATGTAAGTCACTCCTTTACCTCTTCAAAGATTTCTCTAGAACATTCCTTACTGATACTTCAGTTTTATTACTGACATATCCTTTTGGTAGTCTCTTTAATTTAATTCTAAACTCTCATTTCTTGGCAGCTTTCTTTCATTAGCAAATTTCGGACCTAGCATTTTTCTTTTCCTTCCTTCCTTCCTTCCTTCCTTCCTTCCTTCCTTCCTTCCTTCCTTCCTTCCTTCCTTCCTTCCTTCCTTCCTTCCTTCCTTCCTTCCCTTCCTCCTATATTCTCTTGCCCTCTTTCCTTCCCAACCTCCTTCTCTCCTTTTCCCTTCCTTCTCTCTTTATCTACCTCTTTGCCTCTTTCCTCCTTCTACCCTCAATCTCTTCTTCCCTCCAATTTTCCTCCATTTTACCTGCCTCCATTCCTCTTTCTCCTTTTGTTATTAGATCTTCATTTCAAACCTTCTTGTAACTTCCAGCATAAATTGCATTATTTCTATTTTTTTTAATTTGTATTTTTCATATCTCTTTTTTTAAAATTTTTATTGTGAAAATACCATATAGAGGGGTTACAATTACATGGGCAAGGTAATGAATACATTTATTATTTCTTTTATTTACTTTTTTGACAGCCCTGGGGCTTGAACTCAGGGGCTGGGAGCTTACCTTGAGCCTTTTTGTGCTCAAGGGCTAAAGTGTTACCACTTGAGTCACAGCTCCACTTTCAGCTTTTAGCTATTTAGTTGGAGCTAATAGACACTGTACTCACAAAGTACTTTGTTGAGTGGCAACTCTTTTGTGAAACTACTTAAAGATAATAGAAATGTTTGTAACAGTCTCACAGGGTAGCCTGGACTACAGGCATGAGCCACTGGTGTCCAGTTTCTAATTTTTATATTTTAATTATAGTTAGATAGATACATGTGGTTTCATGTATTTCATGTATGACATTCACAAAATGTTACTAGGGATCAACTCAGTGGTACACTGTTTGCACACCATGAATCAGGCCCAGGAATACAAACAACAATAGCAACAATAGCCAGACCTTTCACATGTTGAAGTTGGGGAAGTACCACTATAGCAGAGCATTTTCCTAACATGTAAATCCCAACCCAATTTAGGTCCAATCCCCAACCCTGAAAGGGAAAATAAATACATAAAACCATACAACCATTTCCATCTAGTGCCATTTACTCATTCCAATGGATGAGTGAAATAGCATTTTTTTTCTCTATGGATTTCTGTGTTTTGGATATTTCTCCTCAGTGGAATCCTACTATACCTTTGGTGTCTGACTTCACTCACTGAGAATGATACTTTAGAGTTTTACTAGACTATGGGAGATGTCAGTCCATACATCCTATTTATGGCTAAATAATATAAGAGGGTTTGCACATAGTACCAATCAGTTATCTGTTCACGAACATTTGAGTTCTGAGACAGGCAAATATTTGTTGTCTGGCCTCCTTTCTTTTTCTTTTTTTTTTCTTTGTATACACCTAGAAGTGGAAATGCTAGATCATGTGATCATTTTATACTTATCTTTTTGAGAAACTGCCAAATTGTTTTTCACAGCTGCTAAACAATTTTGCATTCCCACCAACAATGCAAAAAATGTTCTATTATCTCCACATCCTCTCAACACTTATTATTTCCTGTTTTGTTTTGTTTTCAACTGTAACCATCCTACAGTCTATGAAGTGATATCCCGTAGCGACTTTGATTTGAATTTCTTGATGCCTAATGATGTTGAGCATCTGTTTATCAGACTTCCAATTTTTAAGATAGGTCTTTAGGATATTCCTCTGCCCAGCTCTCTTTCACACCTTGCTCAATGTTTTCTGCACTTATCAAATCAGGCTATATTGTCCTGGGCTGCATACATACACACATATATATATATATATACCTACACATACACACATATATATGTGTATATGAATATAAACATATATACCTATGCATACACACACACACACACACACACATATCTGCCTCTCTATAGATATATATCTGCCTCTAAATATGCCTGCCAGGATTATTAGTTTTATTTTCCTCCAGGTATCAAGGAACTCTTTTAAATATATCTCAGATAAAAAATTTCTGTTCAGGTATGTGTGGACATCCTTCCTGTAATTCACAGTATAACCTTTTGTTAGCTGTAAGGTCTGCCCTGGCCTTGCAGGCCCTGTGCAGACACCTCCTTACCTCTTGGCTAAGTTTCCACTCAGTATCTGTTACCTAGGTAACTGGTAGAGCTGGAAGCAGTCACCTTCTTCTCCTGCTAGATCACATCCTGGGCCACCTCTGGTCACTAGCCTTCCATCTGACCTTAGGAGGGTCCCAGACCCTGAGGTCACATCTGGATCCAGTGTGGCCACACCTTTCCCCCATCTGGCCACACCTCTTCCTGTACCTGGCCTAGCTAAGTCCTGGCCCAGGGGTGAGTTGTCCCTTTTTTCAGCCATGCCTCTCCACCATGCCGGGGAGAGGCAGCAGTTCAGTAAAGAAACTTCTTTTCCTGCCTGAATAGCACATGATGTTCTCTTCATAGGCTACCTAATTAAACCTACCTACTTAATATACCTTACATTAACTATACCATGTTACTGATGTGAATTCTTTCCTAAGTCATCTCTCTATTAGATTTAAAGATTCTAACAGCCCCTGTCTGTCCTTCAGAACATTTGCTACTCATATCATGTCATGGCATTGGAGTATTGCACACTCCAGTGTTTCACACGGTATTTACAGAATCTCCAGAATCTGAACCAGACTTAAATGATGTGAGCACTTAAGCCTTGAGTCCCGACCCCACCCCACCCCACCCAACTCCGACCCTTACCTTTTCCACCTCTAGGCGACTCTCATTTTCTTTCTCTGTTATCTTCTTCCTTTCTTTTTCCTAATGCCATCCTCACATTTTGTCCCAGCTCTTTTCACTGTGCTTATTTTATCTTGCACACTTATCTCAATGGTTCCTCCTCACTGTCTCTCCCCTCCTTCCTCTCCCTCTGCCTTCTCCCCTTCCCTCCCTTTCTGTCTTCTCTCCGTTCTCCTCTCTGTGTGTCCTTTATCCCTCTATTTCCCCTTCCCTCCTCCTTTCCTCTCTCCCTCTGTCCCATCTTCCCTCCTTCTCTGTCTTCTTTCCATTTCTCCCTATCTTTTCTCTGTCTTTTCCTTCCTTCCTTCCCTCTTTCCCTTCCTCTTCCTTCTTTTCATTTCTTTCTTATCTTCCTCTATTGTCCTTCTGCCTTTTTCTTCTATCTCCTTATTTCTACTCTTTAACTTTAACCTGTTTTTTTTTCATCTAAGGCCCACAGTGTTCCTTGCTCCTCTCCTCTGCTCTCTTCCTATTTGTTCCCTAGCCTTGCCCTCAACCTCCTCCTTCCACCTTCTGCCTCACTGTCTTCCCACATGTCTCAATGCTTGCTTCTTCAGCGATGGCTTAGCTGTTTCCCTGGACTAATTTCATTCACATTAGGTAGTTGTCTCATAGTCTTGTGACAAGTCATTTCCTTTTACAATTTTCTCTTAAGGAAAGGCTTAAATCTAGGCTGAAATAATTTGCAAATAGCCATACGGTTCTGTCCCCTACACTGAAATAAAGCAATAGTCAAATGCTGTACTGCACTGGAGATGAGCTGGGCAAAGCTGTGAGCTATAATGCAATGGCTGGACCTTGCCATCATAATCTCCTCATTTTGATCATCAGATTGCTCTTTGCAAGAGCAGAATGAAGGTGGTGGGTCCCCATGGCAGTATTGGGGATACACCATTAACTCACTAATAAGGTCAGAGCCTTAATTTCTCTTCATTTGACCTCTATTAAACCTATCAGCAACTATTTATGGAGGCTTATACAGAAAAAAAAAGGAACAGAAACATAGTTACTGAGGGCCAGGTGAAAGGCTTAGTATATCAGATGCATCACTCAAACAAAACACTTCGTTTTGTCTAAGCAATCATTCATTCCACTTTCAACTGATAGAATCCTTCTGAGGCACATTAAGAAACATTTGTAGAAAAATTTCAGTGAATGAAAGAGAGGAAGGAGGAGAATGCAGTCAAGAATCAAATGTATATTCTACAAAATTAAGATGAGTGAGGGAAGGGGTGTGTAGGGGAGGGCCAGGTGAGAACGTTGAATAGGGTGGCATCCATCAAGACACCTGGCATTCATAAACTGCTGTGTTACATGGCCACTGCTTTGTACAACTCCTCAAAGATGAGTTAAAAAGTTAAAAAAAATAAAAAGAGCCTCTTGTTCTCATGGCCTAGGGAACAACAACCTGCAAAGACGACTACAGGGGCAGATTCATTCACCAATCACCCCTCCCCAGATTCATTCACCAATCATCATCCCTCCCCAGATTCATTCACCAATCATCATCCCTCCCCAGATTCATTCACCAATCATCATCCCTCCCCAGATTCCTTCACCAATCATCATCCCTCCCCAGATTCATTCACCAATCAATCATCATCCCTCCCCAGATTCATTCACCAATCATCATCCCTCCCCAGATTCATTCACCAATCATCCTCCCCCGCACAATGCCTACTTGCCCCACCTAAGCAGCAATAGCAGGAAGTGAGGTGGGAGACATTTCTTCTTTCTTGTACTTTCTCTTTTTTCTTTTCTCTCTCTTTTTTTGATGGGGGGAGGTACTGGGATTAGAACGCATGGCTTTGCACACCTCTACTTGAATTACTACCTCAGCCCCTGTTTCCAATGCCTATTTATTTTAATCTCTCAATGATGGTTTCAAGTATTTAATGTTTTATATTTTCCAAGTTACCCACAGTCATATGTCCTATATAATACATAATGCATGCAGTATGGTTCCAAGAACAATTTAACAACTTATGTTCACACTCTTATTAGCTATTGTCAATATTTTAAGAATGTTAACTTGTCCACTGCCCATAAATGCTAAGATAAACATACATATTTATCTTTTTTCCGTATATGCTCTTATTGTAAAAATACTGTACAGATGGGTTACAGTTACATGAATAAGGTACTGAGTACATTTCCTATCCAGCATTTTTACCTCTTCCTTTGTTTTTCCTCTACAGGTGAAGTAAGCCAGACCCAAAGAAACACAGGTTTCATGGTTTCCCTTATTTGCAATAACTAGTACATGTCTAGGACAGGCAGAAAAGATTAACAGCTATGTACCTATGACCATACAAGATGATGCTAAGCAAAATGAACCCCAAGATAGGGACACAAGAGGTTTTATGTTTTTACTATATTTATACTGTACCATGTGATTTTTTTTGTTTCTTTTGTATGTTCTTCCCCATGGCATAACCCCTGTTCTCACTGAATTTGATTCAGGTGCCCTGCATCCTGTATAAACATTTTTCTAAATTTGGGGAGGGGAAAGGAAATAACAAAATGGTGAAATCATGATACAGGTTGACCCATTGTAACCATGAGATGTACAAGACACTAGGTTGAAAACAAACTTTGCAACTTAAGAGGGGGTGGGGAGGGAGGAGTTGAGGAGGTGGGGAGGGAAGGGATGCATTACCTGTTTTTGAGTTAGGATCTCATATTGTGTTCAGCCGGCCTGAACTATAGTCCTCCCATGTGCTTTTCTCTACATAGCAGGGGAGGAGAGGAGTGTATCACCATATCCCACAACCAAATGGGATGGAGTCATTAGAATATATTTTGGCCTGTCTGGTTTGAACCAGTTCTTTCACCTGTACTGTCAGTGATCATCTTAGAGGGCAACAGAATGCAAAACAAAGCATCATCTACATTTGTTCTTAAATTGAGTAATTCCCGGTTGGTTTAATTTTATTTATTTACTCCTTCCTTCATTTATTTATTTTGCCCATCATGGGGCCTGAATTCTGGGCCTGGGTGCTGTCCCTCAGTTCTTCAGCTCAAGTTCTCTACCACTTGAGCCATAGAGCCACTTACAGCCTTTTCTGCTTATGTGGTGCTGAGGAATCGAACCCAGGGCCTCATGCATGCAAGGCAAGCATTCTACCACTGAGCCACCTTCCCAGCCCCAGGTTGGTTTGTTTTTAAATGATTGTTTATTTCTACTCTGTTATTTCCCATCAGTAAGTAATAGTATTGTCAGAAAAATAACAGGAGCTCACAAAGATTATTCTGTGACAAGCCATAGAAGGAAGCAGGCATAAATCATTCCCTTACTACTTACAAATATTGCTGTGGGTTGTACAGCATCTCATTTAAGCCACCAGGAAGGACTTGTAGGGTAGAAATTCTTTCTCTTCCTGGAATAGATAAAACAGGATGGCGAGAGATTATCTAATAGTGCAGGGTTTATATTTCCTAACTTCCAACTCCCACTGTGCCAAAGTGTAGAATCCACAAATGAAGATTTGATACGCTTCACTAGTTAAATTCATTCTAATGAGATTGTTCTAAAAATGATCATATGTAAGGGATATGTAAGACTTTTAAAAGAAAAACATTTATGGTTATGAATTTCCCTCCTGGATCTCTTGCCATTCACACACAGACATTAAGAAAGTCATTAAAGACAAATATATATATATATATATATATACATATACATACATACATATATATATATGTATGATGGCAAAAATCAAACAAAAATGTATGTGAAATAGAAAAAAAATCATATTGCTTAGGACTTCGCATAAGCAGTCCTTTAAAAGTATTTTATGGTAAAGATGGTGTACAGAGGGGTTACAGTTACGTGAGTAAGGCAGTGAGTACATTACTTGTCGGTCACTGTTACCCCTTTCCTTTGTGTGTCTCACTATCCCTCCCCTCCCCCACTTCTCACGCTCCTCACATCCGTTTCTCCATAAGGAAAATCCTGTTTCCTCTGTTTCTTGATGGTATCTTTGGGAAGCATGAATGAAAGCTGTTGGATTTCATGTTTAGAAAATGTTTTTAACATTAAATTCCATCTTAGAATGATAAATTGCCAACAGCTCACCAACAATAGGGAGTCTTTTTTCTCTCTCTCTTCATTACAACTTTTTGGATTGGTTATAAGGCAAATAGACACAAACTCTGGCCGTTGTGGATCCTTTATTTTTATTGGATTAAAACAATGCAAACTGGGCACTGTGTCTAAATGTTTAATGTAAACATTGACATTGAATGAATTTGCAGATCTACAGCTGCTCAAACAAAAGCAGTGGGTCTACTGGATTTCCTAGCTAAAACTCCATTCAGAGTAGAGTTGATAGTCCCAATTCAAGGCTTACTCTTCTGTGCTTGTGTACAGGCTTTGAGGATAGAACTATTATCTCCTTTGAATCCTCTTCTAAGAAGCAACCAAAACAAAGCTACTTAACATGTTTCCAGATTAAATAAGTGCAATAAGGAATTGCTTTTATTTTCTAAATTAAGAAAAAATCCAGTTGATATTATTGATAGGCTAATGACATCATGGTATGTTACTCCCATTTCAATGGAACCTACACTAAATCATTCCAAATGCTGCCAAAGTCCATATTTTTACTCTATGTCCCATTCCAAGCATTGTATCTGAAGGTACTTGAAGACCCTAGAACATGGTTTGACCCTCTGTGTACAATCAAGATTTGCACCACTCACAAAAAATTAGACTTTGCAGGAAGTTACATGTCAAGTGTAGAAGTCAATCACTTAGTATACAGATACAGCTAACATGTAACTCGCTTAACTTATTATTCTTTGAGAATGAAGAAACCTTGGGGAAAACAATCAAAGTTGAGGGGTTTTTTTCTTTGGTAAAAATAATCAGTACTATTAATGCCACTAATAAAAATTAAAAGATAATGAAGACATCATCGTAATTAATGACATTGTAAGGAAACATTGAAGCAACACCCTCTTCACACCACCACTGCAAAGGGGGAAGTAAAAAGTCTTGTCACATTAATTAAGCCAGTTATTCCTAAAGGGCTTGCAATGCATTCCTCATAAGTGACAAAGTTATAATAGATGTGATTAAATGAAGGTATAATTATTTAGTTTCACATTAATGTTTCCTCTGGGGATGGTTTTAGAATATGGCTATTCTCATGGCATAGTCAAGGGAGGAAAAAACTGAGTTAGACTCTAGTAGAAGGTGCAGTGTCTGACGCTTTTGAGTCCTCTGAGTGTCTTTTAAGTAGTTCAATTTAATAAGCTAGCAATGGCTAGTTTTAGTCACTTGGGTTTTACCTAAATCTCATCTTTTCCATTTTTTGAAGAAAGCACTGCTATATTCAATTCTTTCAGTCAAAACCAACTTGCTATTTTATCTTCTTTTTTCTTTATTTTAGGTAATAACAGAAACTTCTTAGAATAAACGACTAATGAAAATAGTTAATCTCAGGTATCAATATGCACATTTTTAATTTTGTCTCATCTTGGAAAATAAATTCTAAAGCCATACTAATATTGGAGTTCTTTCATTCTTAGCCTTGGATTCTTCTGATAAATATTCATAAAAACATCTGTAACTGCTGCATCTCCCATGTAATTCCCATGTTCAGTTTCAATCTACCTTAATGTAATGCTGATAGACTATGTTTCCTAGAGAAGTTTTGTTTTGTTCTTTTATTTTGAGATAAGATTTGATTATGGACCCCATACTAACTTTGAACACTGATCCTTCTACTTCAGCTTCCTGAGTGCTAGATTACAATATTGTTGTTTTATCATAAAAGTTTCCAGTTCACAAACTTTAATGATTTCCTAATGTCAACAACTTAGAAATTCAAACAGTTTGGGTTTTGATATTTGTGTTGTTGTTGTTGATTTACTTTGGGTGAGGACAAAAGAGATGAAGGAGAATGCTTTTACTCGGAAGTGGAGCTGTGGCTCAAGTGGTAGAGCACGAGCCTTGAGCTGAAGAGCTGAAAAACAGCTCCCAAGCCCAAAGATCAAGCCCCACTACCAACAACAACAACAACAAAAAAATATGCTTTTACTCATAAATTTTTATTTTGAATTAATACCTCTTTCAACAACTCCTTAAAGATAATAAAAAATAAAAGTAAAAATAAAAGTTACTTTCTAGCTCAAACAAAATCAACTCTTTAAATAAAAGGGTAGAAACCTATCAGTTATTATGCACCTCTGTCCTTTCTAGAACTGTGCCAAACACATCGCAGAAATTATCTCACATAACTGTTACCAAGAACCTTGGATGTGGGGAAGAAAACCAAGATGGAGAGAGGAATCGTGTGATTTATCTCCTACTCTCCGTGTTGAGAATGGTGCATATATAGTAGAGCAAATAAAATAAAATAAAGATAAGGGGTCTGTGGCTGTCTTGGGTGTTTCCAGAAGATTACAGTCCTAAATGTTTTATTCCCTGGTCCATTCTTGTGAAGTGCCACTCTTTGAAAATAGTCAGTCCCAGGTGTTTCCCACATACACAAAGGGCTTTTGAAGCCATTTTCAGCCAAAATCAAATCCTGTGCTACCCTGTATCCTCTAGCATCCAATTGTTCTTTAGCTCTCTATTGCTAATATCTAATGTTCTGCTCTCAGAAGCTTGGTCACCACCAATAAGCACAGGCTATTGAGACAAGTGATGCTACTTCAGGGCTCTACCTATGGCTCATCTAAGTAGATACCTGCTACAGCCCTTTTATGGCTTATTGTAATCAGACGCTTGTCTAGATATGCCTGCAAGGAAGCAAACAATGTCATAAGAGGTATTTATGGATTTTGATTCACTTATGCTTTCATTCACTCAGTAAATAGTAGTGTTGATGCCATATGGACAGACATATTTCTAGAGCTTGGAGCAAAGGGAGTTACATAAATGAGCAGCTCCTTGTCTTATTTCTTTTTCTCCCTGTCTTAAAATAATCTTGACCAATGACTTTGAGATGCTTCTTTTTTAGGATATTAGAGGATCCAACAATTCCACTGGTATCCATGGGTGCATCATTCATCAATACTTAACCAATGACTACGTACACCAAAGAGAAATTAAGTGACACATGAATAAAAACTACAGTTATGGAATGGCAATGATGTAGTCAAAAGTAAAAGTCACCACATTTCCATGAAAGCATTTGGATTTGTACATTAAGTTGAAATTATAAAGCAGAATTACAAATAAAGTATGTTATGGACATGGTGAATATGGCAAACTGTATATAATTATTAACATTTTTTCTGTGTTGCATGAATCAAATTTTCTAATTTTCCTTTGAAGTTTAAGACTACAAAATTGATCATGTACTTATTTTCAGAGACCAACATATATAAAAGTAAACTGTGGCAAGATGCTGATTGTTCATGATTATAATCTCAGCTACTCAGGAAGTTGAGATCTGAAGATCATAGTTTGAAGACAGCCAGGGCAGGGAAGTCTGTGAAACTCTTATCTCCAATTATCCACCATAAAACCAGAAGTGGCACTGTGGCTCAAAGGAGTAGATTGCTAGATTTGGCTGAAAAAGCTCAGGGACAGAGCCTAGGCTCTAAGCTTAAACCGTACAACACACACACACACACACACACACACACACACACACACACACACACACACACACACGTAATGGTATATGAAGACAAGGTAAAAAAAAGTAAATGGTATATGAAGACAAGGAAAAAAAAGTATCAACAGAGAAAGTGAATTTGATCAAAGCCTGTTAAATGCAGCTATCGAAATATCACAATGAAACCCCTTGCATCATTAAGATGTACTAATGAATACATAAAAATGTAAAAGTAATCTAGGCTAACTGCACTCCTTCATTCTGCCCTGTAGCAATGAGTTTAACCCCTCAATTAGTCCTCACAAGCCCCACCCAGTAAATAAACATACTTGACAAAGCTGTATAACAAGGTGGGTATTATTTGGACAATAGTAATATAGAAAACTATCAGCAGTCAGTGTTTACTGTTGCAACATAGATAAATTTCATGGCTATATGTTGGTTTGAAGCTCATTGTTTTCAAACAGATTAAATACTTCTCAAATGAGATACATGCTGTGATTTGGGCTACTTCTTTAACAACTATGACAAAAGCAATGAGGAACAGAGAGCTGCTCAGGAGAATATCTCTTCCACTGTGAATTGGGCAGAGTTGATCAACTCAGGACATCTTTGAAAGAGAACTGAACTCAAGCCAAGCAGGGCGGATTTGCAGAACTGTGCCAGTGAATCTCATCCTTTTCCCCAACAGATCCTGAGTTAGTTATTGGGAGCAGTAGAGCAACCCATTCTTCTCATTAGCCCTAATAGTCTAACAGTGATAGGACATGATTTCAAAGATTTCCTTAAGATGGCAAAGGAACTGACCTCTTAAGTAAAAGACAATAATGATGGGCCTAATAAGAGAAGTAGATTTAAGGACAACTTATTGACCCACTCAATATGAAGACCCACTCTCTTGTAATTAGAAATAGAATTCCTGAGATTTAACCAGCTCTGTTGTCAATTAGAAGCTCGGTGATAGGAGAGCCAAACCATCTTTCTTAAAGAATACTAACTAGGGCTGGGAAGGTGGCTCAATGGTAGAGTGCTTGCCTTGCATGCATGAGGCCTTGGGTTCGATTCCTTAGTACCACATAAGCTGATAAAGCTGGAAGTGGTGCTGTGGCTCAAGTGGTAGAGCGCTAGCCTTGAGCTGAAGAGCTGAGGGACAGCGCCCAGGCCCAGAGTTCAGGCCTTGCAATCAGCAAAAAAAAAAAAAAAAGAATGCTAACTAAGGGGAAAGAGAACATGACAAGACATAGGGGAGGGATAGTAGGTTGGGAAATAATTCAGAAATCTTCAGAGTCTTATATTTGTTAATAGATTGTTCGAGGTAAAAAATGCAAACTAGTTATTTCCAGGTGTTTTGTATGGAGGAGATGGTGCATGCCAGTCCCGGGGGTTGGAACTCAGGTTCTGAGTAATGTTCCT
This sequence comes from Dipodomys spectabilis, assembly GCF_019054845.1. Classification (NCBI taxonomy): domain Eukaryota; kingdom Metazoa; phylum Chordata; class Mammalia; order Rodentia; family Heteromyidae; genus Dipodomys; species Dipodomys spectabilis. The sequence continues at coordinate 11,964,635 of NW_024870950.1, forward strand.
GAGCATTTTGGGCTCAAACCTATCTCTCTACAACTTGAGCCACACTGCTACTTCTAGCTGTCTGAGGGTTAATTGAAAATAAAAGTTTCACAGACTCTCCTACTTGGACTGGCTTCCAACCACAATCCTTAAATCTCTGCCTCCTGATGAGCTAAGTATTTATGTGCATGAGTCCCAGGCAACTGGCCCTTATTAGAAGAATGGTTTGATTACTCTGAATTTTTCAAGAACGTTTTGATTAAAATATCTGAAAGGAAATTTTATGTTAATACTAATAACTGCTTGTCAGCATTTTATATAAGCTAATTCTTTGAAGCCTTATAACAGTTCTTTAAAGTGCATCTAATGCTGACAAAAAAAATAGCATGCTCAGAGATAACGTAAGTATCAAGAACGCTGTCTTGTATGTCTTGCAGGAGGATATGAAACCAGTTGCCTCTGACTCTAAGTTTAATGGGCTTTCAATTATGTCAGACTGCAGATGCATGTTTAAAGATATACTTCAAGAACCGATAATTTATTTCACAATGAACTCTCACGTATTAATTAGATGACTTTTCGCACATCAAAACATGCCTTTTAAACTGACATTTTGATGTGAATTCTCTAAGTTTATCAAATAATTACTGCCTTACAGCTTTAAGCCAGTGGTACACCAAACATTGAGCAAATTCTTTCTCAAGAATAACTTATGTGCTTTCACTATAATGCCGTATAGCTCTAAATCATATTTAAATTCAAATTTTCACTGATTATAGTACGGAATGTCATTGTTATATGTATAAGAAAGAAGAGTATCAGCTCATGTACAGTGAAAGAATATTTCCTTGGTGTTAGAATATAAGAATGTTCTAAACTTAGAAACAGTAACACAAGTCCAGTTTAACTTTATCAGTCTACTAGGGATGTCATAACAAAACATCTCTGAGTGGTTTCACTCACAGAAGTTTATTTCTTACACACTAGGTGTTGAATACCCAAGTTAAAGTATCAATAACTTTAGTCTCCTCTGGCCTTGCAAATGTTTGCTTTCTCACTGTTTTCTCATATCTCATTTAAAACCAACTCCTTATTTAGTATTGCTAATGTAAAATGAACTTCATGTCAAGTAGCATTTCCAGTTTTAGTTCTATCATACAAAACACATGATGCCTAGTTTTCTTTTATACTCTGAAGGAACTGTGGATAATAAGAAGTGGAGGGGGTCCTTTTGAAGGTTTTCTATTATTTTATGAAGGAATTTATGAACAGCAGCTCATTTCAGCATCAAATATGTCATGGATCAATGTATTTTAAACATTATATACATCCATGATCTAGACATGAAAATGCAACCCATGAAAATTTATGTCAGAAAATAGATTTGCTGTGGTTAGGGTACTTGAAAAAAAAATTCAGAGTCATAAATTTAGAGCCACTACAGTAGAGAAGGGGAAAATGAGCAAAAAGCATTAAAATCTGTTTAAGACAAAATTCTACTTATTAACAACAATGAAATAAAACCTGATTTGAAATGGTTAAAGATAACCAGGAACCCATGGCTCACTTCTGTAATCTGAACTACGCAGAAGGCTGAGATCTGAGGATCACGGTTCAAAGCCAGCCAGGTAGATTCTTATCTCCAATTAACCACTCAAAAACTGGAAATAGAACTGTAGCTCAAAGTGGTGGAGCAGAATTGCTCAGAGACAGTGCCTAGGCCCTGAGTTCAAGTCCCACTATATATTCAAAGACTTTGCATAAACTTTTCTTCAAAGATAAATAGCTGGCCGATTAATACATTAAAAAAAAGTTAAAGTCTTTTGGGAATGCAAATTACAACCACAGTGAGATGCAACTTTGCACCATGAGGAGAATTGTTATACAAAAGAGGAAATGAAGGAAGAGAAGGGGAGAGGATGGGAAAGGAAGGGAGGAGGGGGAGAAGAGGGAAGAGGAATTGCACTTGATGGAAGGAGGTGGAGACAGTGAAACCCTTGTGTGATCAGAGGCTGCAGAAACACTATGTGAGTTTCTCAAGAAGTTAAACATAAAATTACAAAATACATGACAAGCCAACATCTTATCCTATACTTAAAACACAAAGAAACAAAACCTTGAATGCAAGAACTCATTTGCATGCCTTGTTCACAGGGGCATTATTCATATTAGCCCAAGGTAAAATCAATACAAAAACCTAATGCCAGATGAAACTATGACAGAGTATGTTGTGTACATGTAACATCATACTACTCAGCTTTAAAAAAAATGAAAAAGTGGGGTTGGAAGAGATAGGGGAAGACCCATGAAAGACACATCAAAATTGAGAAAATTGTACTCACAAACTGATATAGGCTCAGTTGAAACCCCTTTATACAATTATTGAGAAATAATTTAAAAATTCAAAAAAAAATTAAAGTAAGTGAAAGTTTTATTTACACTGCAAAATGGAGAAAGTTTGAAGACAGAGTGTCCACTGAGCTCAGTCATTTACAGAAAGTAGGATATTGTCTGATTTCACTCATGGGACTTACCTCAACTAGTTAAAAGGATGAGCACTGAAGAGCGAACAGGTCTGGAGTGCTGAAGAGGAGGAGGAATCTAAACTTGCTGTTTAATGGGTGCAGAGTTTGCCAGATCAAAATGTTTGAGGATGTTGGATGGCAATGAGTACATACAGCAATCTGAGTGTACTTAAGTCCACTGACTTACCCTGATACTAGAGGTAAATTTATGTATATCTTCCCAGATTAGGATTTAAATATAATTTGATGCTACTTATTTGTGGATTAAATTAAGAGTAAATTTTTCAACTTGGCATTGGACATGTGTATGACAACCCAGATTCCAAAATAAAATTGGCAAGGGCAAATTCTATAAGACGACTGCTTTATCTAACCAACTATTCATGCAACACATGTGTCAAAACCAGGATTATGCAACAAATGTCAATTTTCTAGCACAGATGGGGAGCTCTAAACATGGAGACCTTCTTCCTGTTTTCACTAACTGAAGCATAGCCCTTAGATGCTAGAATTAGAACTTATGAGGATATGGGTACAGAAACATAAAGTATAAAACAACATTCCCTTTACGAACAATATTGTTATCCATCTGTAATTCATATCAATATTTCAAAAAGACCCTGAATCTTGTATATACATTGTTCTAATTTGGGGAGGGGAAGTGAAATAACAAAATGCTGAAACAAGGATACAGGTTGACCCATTGTAACCATGAGATGTAACAATGCTCGAGAGGAAATGGACTCATTACCTTACTCATGTAACTGTAACCCCTCTGTACAGTATCTTTACAATAAAGACTATATATCATTAAAAAAGATATTTAGAAAAGAAAACCCTTGATAGTAAGCTCCAATATATCAAAGCAGAAACAAATGCATATGTTCTCAATGTCTCAAAGACTCATACAAATAAATTAGTACACAACCAGGAAAAGACTGATTGGGTTGATACTCTTTGTTGCTGCTGTTTCTTTTTGTTTAATTCCATTTATTGCTTGAAGTTGCTTGCAATGCCTTACCAGTCTGTTTTGTATTAGCTTGTTACATATTGTCATAAATGTTTTAAAGTTTGGTTATTGCTTTTCTTCAGATCCATAACCTTGCTTTAATTATCCACATATATTCACTTCTACTTAGCAGCTCATTTCTTTGTGTCAGTAAGTTACACAATGAGTGTAATTGTTTTACTTCCTACTGATTCTCTCTTAGGTCTCAGCTAAGTCATCAGAAAAGAGCATTCTCTCAGAGTTGTCTGGATCTAAAAGCCCAGTGGCATCTGACAGGATCAGGAGAAATGAGTGTCTCTGTATCTCCCTCAACATCTTAATTATTTATCACCTAGCTGCAGGTAGGTCAGGCCTTCTGGAGACATTCTGTCAATCTGACTTGAATCACAAAGAAAGGGAAGCTCAGAGCTCAGGCTCACTTACCTAGGCTGACTGTCCAATAACTTCTGAGACTCCCAAAGAGATCCACATACCAGTAAGGAATCAATAGGATTTCTTCAAGTCAACACAGTAAAAAAAAAAAAAATCACCTGGTTAAATACTTCAAATTATTGGATTCACTCCTTTGCCCCGTCTCTTGGTTCATGAATGGGTACCATGTCAGCTAGAGACAAAGTAAAAGCATAATGTGAAACTTGACAGACTATTCTCTTTGGTAGCAGTGTGGTTAGGTAAGAACAGAATTTGAACCGGTTGGCAAATACACGAACAAGGAGCTTGGCTACGTTGAGTTACTCACAAGCATAGGATTTGCTATAGGAGTGTGTTTCAAACACACACACACACACACACACACACACACACACACACACACACACTATGAACCAAGGAATTACAGAGATTACTTTGTGAGACAGTGTCCTGGCACTGCTGAAATGTCGAAAGCTAACACTGGGGTTTGTAAGGATCTTTAGCAGATGGCAAGTTCCTTAAATAGGACTCACAGTGTAGATAAAAATTTGGGGTTATTTGCAGCATTATTTACCTTAGCTAAGATATGGAACCAACCCAGATGCCCCTCAGTAGATGAATGGATCAAGAAAATGTGGTATATATACACAATGGAATTCTATGCCTCCATCAGAAAGAATGACATTGTCCCATTTGTTAGGAAATGGAAAGGCTTGGAAAAAATTATATTAAGTGAAGTAAGCCAGGCCCAAAGAAACATAGGTCCCATGGTTTCCCTTATTTGCAATATCTAGTATAGGTATGAGTCAAGCGGAAAAAGTCAGAGAATGTGATGTTAGGAAAGCGAACCCTCAAATATGTATTTTAATGTTTTTGTTTCTTTCATGCATGTGTTTCTAACGCATTTATAAGATTATTTCTTGGTTGCTTTGTATGTCCCTCCCCCACAGTGTAACCCCTGCTTTCACTATATTTGATGTCAGTATAACATGTGGAGGAGATGGGGACAAACAAGTCGTTTAAGGATTCAGGTGGACCTGTTGCAACAATGAGAAGTACAAAATGTCATGTCAAAACCAGCTTTACAATGTCGGAGGGGGGGGAGGGGGGGTATGATTGGGTGGGGGGGAGGGGGGATGCTGGGAAGGGAGGTGAAGGGTAAACAAAGGAGGAGGCTGCAATGCTTGGTAAGAAATGTATGCATTATCCTGACCATGTAATTGTAACCCCTCTGTACAGTATGTTCTCAAATAAAATTAAATTAAATTAAAAAAAATTTGGGGTTATGGGTCATGATATTCTCAAAAGGAATTACAATTAATTACTGTATTTTTTTCCTATGAGAGCAAAAGGACCTTGCTCTGCTTTTGGACAAGATATATATTGAATTCTAGTTTTGTCATTTTGGTTTCCCAACTCTGATTTTAAATAACCATGTAAATTTTGGTTTCCCATAGAAAATAAATGTACAATAAAAGTCAACCCTGAAATCAATCCATAGTGAAACAAAACTAAGTTAAACAAAAGCTTATGGAATATTTTGGGGTGTGTTTTAAAACAGTAATGTTGTGAAAGTTTACACTCACTGGAGAACATGCCAGCAACAATGCCCCATTTGTTTCAGGGTCATTTGTTATGTTATGAATGTACCACAATTTATGTTTTTCCCCTGGAAGAATATAATCTTTAAATATGTAATCTTAAAATATATTGTATTATCTTTAAGTAGTTGTACAAAGCAGTTACCACTCAACAAAGCAGTTTATTAATACAATGCATCCTGATCGAGTTCATCCCTTTCATCATTCTCTCCCATCCAATATCTGTTTCTAATGGGTACTCAGGAATACATTGACCTTATTTGTGAAAAGTGCATTCTGGAATATTTACTGCAAAGTTATAAGTAGCTGTAACAAACTTCCTTAGAAAGGCAATGTCAAAGTTCAGCAAAGTGAAACATGAGGAAGAAGTTACTGGAAAAGAATCAAGGGGAAAAAGGTAGATGAATGAAGATGAGAATGCAGAAGAATGCAATCAAGAACCAAATGCTCATCCTACACAATTTAAGAAGCATGAGGGAAAGAGTGGGTGGGGAAGGGATTAGTGATAACACTGGAAGGGGTGACATGAATAGAGATATATAGTCTTCATAAACTGTCTTGTTAAATAGTAACCCCTTTGTACAACTGATAAATTTTAACAAGCTAGATAATTGTAACAAACTTTTCATAGCTGTCAACAAGGACCGATCACTATTTGTTATATTATTCTAAAAAGTAATTTTAATATGCTAGGATAACATAAAACAACATAAGTTCAGGAATAACTGAAAATTCTCATGTCCTATTCTCAAATCCTCATATTAGTGTATTTAGGGAATTTGAAATCATAGGGACTTTCATAGAATTCTCCAGGGAATCCAAGGAACAGAGTTTGAAGTTTGAACTTGGTCCTTTAGAGACTACGTGCATTGGGGTTTCATGGCCATTAAACTAACTTCACCTGTAGGGCTAGTAAGAAAGTATTTGAACCAACAAATAGGCTTTTATCCTTATATTGCAAAGCATCATCTTTAATTTGGGGATGTTTTTCCTTTTGTGATTCTTGAGGTTTATATTTCTGCTGCATGTTAAACTTTCAAAAGGTGAGAGACTATTTATTTACATTATGTTCCATTTGTCTAATAGATGTCTGACAGTTGCAGTAAGTTGGTGGAGCCTTAGAGGTTTCTAAAAGGAAACAAAACCAAACTTTCAGTGTGACAGGTAGAGCAGTGGGAAAATCCTGCCTTGATTTTGGAACTGATTTTATATGTTTGCTTTCATATACCCTATGGAAGACACACTTTATATGAAAGGCGGTCTAAGACGAAGGGCTGATGCCACGGTTCAAACAAGAGAAGTGTATGGAACTCAAAATACAAGGGAACTGATTTATGCTGAAGGTTATGGTAAAATATCTGCTCCTGGTTAATGGCTTGATAGCTGAGGATTCTCACCTAGCTTACCCAACTTCCAGTTTGTTTTTCAGCTAAATGTGAATTCTTTTCAAAGATCAAGAATATAAAGTACATAAAATACATCAAATTCAGAGAGAGAAAGAGAGAGAGAGAAAGAGAGAGCTGATCCTTCTCTCTTGCATCCCAGTTTGCATGTCCTGCCCACCCAATTTCCTGCTTCTTGTTATCTAAAAAGGACATTGTAAGAGTGTAATTAGAAAAAAAAAAGGGATGGGTACAGTTCCTTGTTTTGTGTATAGAGCATCTCAAAGAGAGAAGATGGTGCTTCCTGTAATAAAGTGCTTAGAAAGGAGGTTTCCTATCTATGGAGACACTGATTTCACATTGTTTGGGTCTATATACCCAGAAATGGGGATATTGGACCATTATTGAGGAACCTCAATTCTGCCATAGTCAAAAGAAAAAGAGGAAGAAAGGAGGGAAAGAGGGAGAGGAGGGATAGGAAGGAAGAAGAGTGAATGTCAAATGAAGAATTAAAAAAAAACCTGAAGAGATAGTAATTCATTCGCAAATGTGTTCACTGTGAATACTCAAGTATACAATTTGCTCACTTTCCTCTAGTATTTACCATAATTTTAAATGAACAAAACATTAGGAGTTATTTTTTGAAAATAGGAGTTATATTTTGAAAATTTCAACCTTCTTTTACAAGTTATTTTATGTATTCTACTTAGACTTTTTTTTGGCATGGCAAAGTTATATGAAGTTTCCTGTATCTTTCCTCTATAAATATGTTTATATTTTAAAATTTTATAGCATTTGTGGAATATAGAATATTATAGGTACTTCTTTTGCCCCTATAATAAATAATTCACACAATTGGGACTGGATACTATCTGTCAAATAAAATGAGGTCTCATGATCTCTGAACCTTTCTGAAAGGTTGAGATTTTGCTTTGGAATCATATGAAGTTTATTAGTAATGGAACTATTGTTGATTATTGTATTCTTTTCATGTAAATTTACTTGGCATGGTGGAAGAGGAGAATATAAATTCTCCTCGCTTTTAGAAAGGTTGTATCAGTTTGTTATCATAGACTGACCCATTTCTTCTCATTCCAAGGGAAAGCAACACTTGCACACTAGACTGTAGTCTCTGTGATTTTGCAAGTAGAGCCTCTATTATTGCTTAGAACTTACATTATTAATCTTTCCAGAAGGTGTTTTCTCTCCTGTCATGCCTTCACACACAGGAATACCACTTCCTTCTCTTTGTACCTACGATTAGTGTCTCATCAAAGCCTTTACTGCATCACTTCATGAATATTGGTTTTATTTAATTATTATTATTATTTTTTTTGTCAGTCGTGGGGCTTGAACTCTGGGCCTGAGCGCTGTCCCTCAGCTCTTCAGCTCAAGGCTAGCGCTCTACCACTTGAGCTACAGCGCCACTTCTGGTTTTCTGGTGGTTTATTGGAGATAAGAGTTTCACGGTCTTTCCTGCCTGGACTGGCTTTGAACTGCGATCCTCAGATCTTAGCTTCCTGAGTAGCTAGGATTACAGGCGAGAGCCACCGGCGCCCGGCTCATTTAATTTTCTTATGTATTTATTTTTTAATTATTTTAAGTATTTAAACAGAAGAGGTGTCATGTAACAAAGCAGTCTCTAAATACAATGTATCTTGATAAGTGTCACCCCTGCAACATTCTCACTACTCCTTTGACTCACCCCTTCCCTTGTGTTTCTTAGTCTTGTGGTTGATTTTATTTCATTTTATTTTATATTGGCTCTGGAGCTTGAACTGAAGTCTTGGATGCTATCTTTTAGCTTCTTCTCTCAAGGCAAAAGTCAACCACTTGAGCCACAACATACTTCCAGCTTTTTGCTAGTTAATTGGATCTGAATCTCATAGATCTGTCAGCACAGGCTGGTTCTGGACGTTGATCCTCAGAATGCTACCCCTCAGTAGCTAGGAGTACAGGTGTGAGCAGTTAGCATTTGCCTGAGTGTTGATTTTTTTTTAATATTCTTCTCATCCCTAGAGTTAATCTCAGCAATGGACTACAGTGTATAAAGTTACATTATATCTTATACTTCACAGATTTTAATTATTTTTTATTTCACTCCTGTTCAGTATTTTATTTACTATTTTCTTTTTTTGTGGTCATTATAGTTACTAACGTATTATTTGCAGAGATTTGTATATCATTTATAATCAACTTACTCAACTCTTTTGAATCTCTGTTATATAACCTTAGACTCTTCTAAATAAGGATTAACCAGAAAGAAAAACATAGACTTCTACTAAGAAAAATGATCTCAAACTTTGCAGTTTGAGATCAAATGTGACTACTGTTCAGATCTACCTTTCATACCATCTAACCAACACAGAAAAGAAAAACATGAGCTGCTACCTAACATCATTAGAAAACAAAGTACAACATCCACCAATAGCCTAAATTCCAAATACTGTTGGGGATTACGTAACATAACTTTGCAGAGAGAATTCTAGAAAAAGGCCCTTCCATTCCTGAGGAACATTTGAATACTTGATGCTGTCATTGTTTCGAGAAACAAATGTCAATTATGGTAAGTAGAAGATACTATCATTTTATGAGTATGAATAAGCGAGTATAACCTCAATGATAAAGTTGATTTATAGCTAGTTTCCTTTCTTGGCTTGTAGAATTTCAAAATACAACAATTAATTATTGTTGGAGTAATTTGGTTAAAGATATAATAACAGAAACACTATACAAATATTCAACTTGGAGAACTGTAGTTAAAATAATAGAAAAATATTACTCTTTCCACAAAAAAGCTATCTAATGCTGCAGATACCTCATGTAGTGTATTCATAACTAATGTAACTCAACATTTTCTGTGTTCCTTAATTTTTTGTAATACATAAAAACGTTTTGTATTGAAAGACACTTTAAAAATGCACCTGTAACCAACTTTGTTTCAGTTACCCACAGTCAACTGTTGTCCAAAATATTAAATAGAAAACTCCAGAAAAATTTCCTGTGTTTTAAAATATATGTCATTAGTGTGATGAAATCTCTCAATGTCCTGCTTAGGACATTATTTATTCTTTTGTCCAATGTATCCACACTGTTTGTAATACCTGCCCATTATTCACTTAAGTAGATGTCTGGAGTTATTGAAGTTACTATCATGTTATTACAACATTTATACATAGGATTCAGTACTGTCTCCAGTCTTGTAAGTATATGACATTATTTTTGGTGCATCTTCTTACACATTTTTTCAAGAGCAGCATCTTTCTCTTTCAGTGCTTGTTTAAGACTTCTTATTTTTTCATCTCAGATGGTTTCTTCCAGTTCTGGTAGTGTCACTGGGAAAACATCTTCAGTGTAATTTTATTAAAGGAATGACTGTTAAAAAGCTACATTAGGACTCAGAGGAGCAGTGCTCAGTCCTGCACTTTTTTCTTCTGAGGTTTTTCTGTGGCTTGTGACAAAGTCATGTGGTAACGCATCTCAAGCTGGCAAAATACTGCCAAAGGTTTGGGAATGGGTGACATCAATTCCTTCATTTATGACTGAGTTAAATGCATTCTTGGTTTTTCTCTTCTTTGTGTGATCCATCTTAACTGTTTTTGCTTTCCTTTTCTTACCAAAATTGTTTTCTTTCTTCTTCCTTCACCACAGACTCTGTCTCTTGGTGAGTATTAATTTCCACCAAACTACTAAAGGAATGAAATCCTTGTCCTTAGCCATGTGGTCAGGAGTTTGAATAAGGCACCTCTCAGATCCTTAGTGAGACCAAATATCTTTTTAAATTCAGTATCATTCTTCAGATATGGTGCCTTATTACTGCTTCTTTGAAAATCTTTCCTTCCTTCCTTCCTTCCTTCCGTCCTTCCTTCCTTCCTTCCTTCCTTCCTTCCTTCCTTCCTTCCCTTTCCTTCTTTTTCTTTCTTTCATCGGTCGTGGGGCCTGAACCCTGGGCCTGGGCCTGGGTGCTGTCCCTGACCTCTTCAGCTCAAGGCTAACGCTCTACCACCTGAGCCACAGCGCCACTTCTGGCTTTTATCTGCTTATGTGGTTCTGAGGAATCGAACCCAGGGGTTCATGCATGCAAGGCAAGTGCTCTACTCTGAGCCACCTTCCCAGACCCTCTTGTTATTTCTTCTTTGAATGCCTTTTTCTATTGTTGAGGACATTTGTGGATTCGTTGGAGGCGGGGCCTGAACTTTCCTCAGCAGAGTTCAGGAAGCCCTTCGGCAGGTGATTAGAACAGTGTATCCCATACAGTGGATAGCACTAGAACGAGATTTGCGACCGCTCCTGGAGCCAAACTAGAGAGAGGCCGGCTGCACCTTAACACCCAGAAGCCTTGTAGGAGTTGGCGCTGAGAGACGAGAGGCTGCGGGCGGTGGAGTCAGATTTTAATTTTTATATCTCCTGTTGGTTCATTTTTTCATGAGCAGCACTAAATTGCAGCTAAGAAAAGCAATAAAGAACTCTCTAAGTTATAGCAATCCCTGTCCACATTTCAATTCCAACACTCTAAGTTCTATAGGCATTACTACAGTACAAAAAAAACACAAACAAACAAAAAAAACCATTGACCCCCAAATTACCTGAATTTCTTCAATCCAGACAAAGATCTAATTGAATGATAACTTACAAAGATAATATTATCCTGTTTACTCAGTAATTTCAACTCTGCAGCATTGCCTAACTAGAAGAAAAAGAGAAAAAGTAGAAGAAAGTACACGTCTATTTGGCATCCCACTGCCTGTATTTACTTAATTTCAGGCACTTAATATTTTCCATCCTTAGTGTTCACTATAATTAGCTGAACAAGATACTTGAAATGATACATTTCAATAAAAACAATTATATAAAAGTACCTTTTAAATTAATTGACACCCTAATATAGCCTTCTTCATACTGTGTTACTGGATATGTTATTGAAGACACCCTATGGTTTAAAAAGAGAAGTTTGGAAAATGCTGGATAAAGTCAAATGGGAGTTGAACATTGAACATTTTCAGAAAACAGTGGTGTACAGATGGGTCTAGAGCCTCCAGCTGTGTAGACAGGAGGCTGTGATTAGAAGCAGTGCTGTTCCAAAGCCCAGGAAAAGCATTTGGAAGACTTCATCTCAACAAATAATCTGAGCACTGTAGAAAGTATATGTACTCCCAAAGAGTCAATTGTTCATAAGTATGTATTATTAATTATTTCTTTTTAAAAGTATTTACTTATTTATTCCTGCCAGTTGTGGGGCTAAAACTCAGGGCCTGAACACTGTCTCTGAGCTGCTTTTGCTTAAGGCTAGCGCTCTACCACTTGAACCACAGAGCCACTTCTGGCTTTCTTTGTGATTAATTGGAGATAAGAGTCTCACAAACTTTCCTGCCCAGCCTGGTTTCCAACACCATTCCTCTGCAGTGTCCTGAGTAATTAGGATTATAGGTGTGAGCCACAGGTGCCCAACTATGGAATAATTTTTACCAAGCCTATTTTCACGTCACTTTCCTTTACAGCTATGATGTTCTTGCTCTATGTATGGGTACAAGTTGGTAATTACTCATTATTATTTATTTCAAGCTAAGAAATGAAACCTTAACATTGTGCTTTCACAGTAAGGGATGGCAAACTGACTAGAGTTCTCTCTGTAACAAAGAAGATGTTCTGTGGTCTAACATCTACCATCATCAAGTGACCTTTGGCTTTGCCAGCCCACAGAACACTACACTACAGAATTAAGATGAGCCTGCCCCTTTCTTCCAGGACAAACCATTGTGCCTTGCTCACCTTCTGCATTGACTTGTCTTTCGCCTGGGTGAATAGAATTCCCTCTGTAATTTTACTCAGTCCAATCTTTGGTACTCTTTCAGAGTTCATTTTATAATTGGTTAGAAACATTTTATATATAAAATCACATTTGCATATGACTCATCACATATCAATTCACTGGGTTTATTTTTCTTTTTCTTTCTTTTTTTTTTTTCAGTGTTCATTCTTTTTTTTTTTTTAAATTTAATTTAATTTTATTTGTGAACATACTGTACAGAGGAGTTACAGTTACATGGGCAGGATAATGCGTACATTTCTTACCAAGCATTGCAGCCTCCTCCTTTGTTTACCCTTCACATCCCTTCCCAGCCTCCCCCTCCCCCCCTAATCCCAATCCTTCTCCTTCCCCCCCTTCCCCCCTTTCCCCCCCCCCCCCCCCCCCCGCACCAACGTTGTAAAGCTAGTTTTGGACATGACAACTTGTACTTCTCATTGTTGCAACAGGTCCACCTGTATCCTTAAACAACTGGTTTTTCCCCATCTCCTCCACAAGTTATACTGACATCAAATATAGTGAAAGCAGGGGTTATACTGTGGGGGAGGGACATACAAAGCAACAAAGAGATAATCTTATAAATGTGTTAGAAACACATGCATAAAAGAAAAAAACATTAAAATACACATCTAAGGGTTCATTTTCCTGACATCACATTATCTGACCTTTTCCACTTGACTCATACATATACTAGATATTACAAATAAGGGAAACCATGGGACCTACATTTCTTTGGGCCTGGCTTACTTCACTTAATATAATTTTTTCCAAGTTTTTCCATTTCCTAACAAATGGGGCAATGTCATTCTTTCTGATGGAGGCATAGAATTCCATTGTGTATATATACCACATTTTCTTGATCCATTCATCTACTGAGGGGCATCTGGGTTGGTTTCATATCTTAGCTATGGTAAATAATGCTGCAATAAACATAGTTGTGCTGGTAGCTTTAGTGTGGTCTTGTTTGTAAACATTAGGGTAAATGCCCAAAAGTGGGATTGCTTCTTTTGCTTTTATAAAGAGCACTTCTTTTGAGTTTGTAATGGGCATCTAAAAAGCCTCATTTGTCTGGAGGTGTTTGGGTTTTAGAAGTATTCACATAGAGCTACTTGTACTGGGGAAATTCATGTCAGGTATAGGAATAATTTAAGGCTGCATTATCAGGTGCTAGTTACAATGCCATCTTATCAGCCAGCTACACTGAGCATTGCTAGGCTCTCCTTAAAGTCAAAGCTATGCAAGAGCAGAAAGGTCATGGAGAATAACTGCTTACGTAATGATTAAATATTCCTTCCTATCCATTTACCACACGTAGCCTGTTCTCTTTGATACCAAGACTTCTGTCCACTGTGAGGACTTCAGTGTAGATGCCTTGAGTCTCGTCACATCTTGTCTGCCTTAAACATCCAAACATTAAACATTCAAACCTCTTTGACAGAATTGGTGGAGACTTAATGATTCTTTGTTGAAACAAACCCTTTATTCTTCCTTTAACATATGATAAAGCTGTTTCCTTACAGGCAAGCCTTCCTTACAGGTGACTGTGACCTTTGTTACAGGGGACTATGACCTTGATGGCTGAATCCTGTCTATGACTGACATCTACAGTAATTCCAGCTTTGATTGAGGTAAAAAACTACTGGTGAACAGAAAGCTGCCCCCAAGGAAGCTTTTCCTTTCTGGAAATTCTGTACATCTGGGTAAGTGTGGCCCAAGATTCACCTGCAGTGAATCCAGCAGTAGCTCATCAGAAGGCTGAGAGAGGAATGTCAAAGAGTGAGTAAATTCAGATGATGGTCCTTTGAGAAAAAAGTTCAAGCCTGCATCTAAAATAAATATACTGACTTGGGGAGGTTTGCCATTCCTTTCAGAAACTATGACTTGAGATTTTGACATACATCAAGCTCTGTGAAGAAAACAGAAGATTAAAGAATTAGAGAATGAAACTAACATTTATGAGATATGAAGCATATGCCAAATGTCCTGCTTAAGGGTAAGCTCTTCATTGGTAGAGAAATAACTATTATGCTGGTTCATCTCATAACTGGACTTCAGGGTGCCCAGAACTTATTGGGTCAAACATTATTGTGAGTTAGTCTGTGAATGAGTTTGTAGGAACCCTACTGCATTGTTGGTGAGAGTGTAAACTTGTTCAACCACTTTGAAAAGTAGTATGGAGATTCCTCAAAAGACTCCACATAGAGCTCCCCTATGGCCCCACAATCCCACTTTTGGGCATTTACCTGAATGATTTCAAACAAGACCATACTAAAGCTACCAGCACAACTATGTTTATTGCAGCATTATTTACCATAGCTAAGATATAGAACCAACCCAGATGCCCCTCAGTATATGAATGGATCAAGAAAAAATGGTATATATATATATATATATATATATAATGGAATTCTGGGTTTAATATTTAAATAGAGAAACTTTTAGCAAGTAGATCACTTGATGCCATGTGAGCCAGACCCATCCAAACAGTTCAAAGAATAAGTTTTCCAAAGTCAGAGTGAAGTCCTCCTGCCTGCTTGCCTTTCAACAGAGACATTGCTTTTGGTCTTTGTTTCCCCACTTTTTTTCTTAGTTTTTATATTTCTGTTAAAATAAAACACAGAAATTTAGCCATGGTGGCCATATTAAGTGTGTAATTCTGTGATAGTAAAACAGTCATAATACTTTCTAACTATACATTTCATTGCTTTCTAGAATCATTTTGTCTTTTAAAAGTAAAATGCCTATTGAAATAACACTTACATGTGTCAGAATTGTCCATCTATTTATGTCTATCTTTTTGTTTGTCATTTGTGGGGCTTGAATACAGAGCCTAGGAGCTATCCTTGAGCCTCTTTGTGTTCAAGGCTAGAGCTCTACCACTGTAGCCACAGCACCACTTTTGATTTTCGAGTGGTTAATTGGAGATAAGAGTCTCATGGACACTTTTCTGCCCAGGGAGCTTCAAACCACAATCTTCAGATCTCAGGCTTCTGGTGAGCCACCTGCACCTGGCCATCTATTTATGTGTTTAGATGACTTGTGATATTTTCTTTTCTTTTTTTTTTTTTTTTATTGTGCTTAAAAGGAGTACTTGAATTGAATCATTACAGGAATTCTGGGCATTAGGTTCCCCCCCCCCCCCCCAGTCCTTGGGATTTTTCTTTGTTTTTGTTAGAAGTTTTGCTTTTAGATTATTTTAGGCTCTTTTTGGGCTAAAGATTAGCTTAAGGTATGAACCCAAGATCTTTTCCCATCTTTTCTGAGTTTGGGCTTTCTCTGGTCTTCTGCAGTCACTTTATTGATTTGTGGACATATTTTAATCCTTTTCAATGTTTTACTTCATAACTCCCAAAGGGGAGAAAGATAATATGTATGTTTACCTGTGTGTTTGCATGTCTCTCTGTATGTGTGTATGTGTGTGTCTGTGTGTGTGTGTGTGTGTGTGTGTGTGAGAGAGAGAGAGAGAGAGAGAGAGAGAGAGAGAGAGAGAGGAAGGAGGGAGGGAGGGAGAGGGAGAGAGAAAGAGAGAGAGAGGGAGGGAAGGAGGGAGGGAGGGAGGGAGGGATGGGAGGGAGACAGACAGAGAGAGAGAGAGCAAGAGAGAGAGAGAGAGAGAGAGAGAGAGAGAGAGAGAGAAAGAGAGAGAGAGAGAGAGAGAGAGAATCCTTCCTTTTCCTTTAAATCTCCCTAACATTGTTCCATTTGACATGGGTGGAACTTGTCCTGTGACATATTTGGCCACATATCTTTCTGTTGTAAACACTGATGTCTACAGATCCAATACATTCATTTATTGGTACAATACCTTTGGGAAAAGAAATTAAGTGATACAATTTGAACCTTTCGCTAATTAAGTGAAATGATTTTGAAAGTAGACAATGCCTGCACACACCCAGATCTAAATTTGTTAAATTGCTTTGTCCTTAAGCTATCTTTCTGGAAAAAGGACTTATGCAAGGGCAGTTTAGACCAACATTTCAAGAGTGGGGAAGAATGCTGGACAACAGAAGCCACAGACACATGCTCTAGGGAGAGGCACGAAGACCATTTACACTTGTCAAGGCTGGGGTCTCATTCTGGTAACCTTAGCTACTCAGAAGGCTCGCATTTGAGGATCATGGCTAAATACCAGCCAGGGGAGAAAAGCCCACTAGACTCTTATCTCCAATTAGCCATCAAAAAGCCAGAAGTAGCTCAAGCAGTCGAATGCTATCCTTGAGCACAAGAGCTCAGGGAGAATGCCTAGGCCAGAGTTTAAGCCCTAGTACCAGCACAAAACAAATAAAACTAAACTAAACTAACTAAATAAATAAATAATCCCAACACTGTCCCTCCCCCATCATCCAATCAAGAAGAAACCTCCCCTCTCAATCTAAAAATTCCTCTGCTACAAACTTGTCAAGGAGGTAGATTTGAGCTATCACTAATCCCTGGTCTCTTGAAAGAGGATATGCAAAAGACAGGTGTTGTTGTTTTCTCTTTGCATAAAACAGTTGTCAAGCATAGTATTGGCTTTCATGCCTGTTAGTCAGTAAGCTCTTGCTTGATTTTAGTCTCTATCCAGAGTTAGAATATAGAAGCTTGTATTTTGAAAAACATCTGTATAAGGGCATATACTTGTTTGGTGTATCCAAGGAACTTCACTCTAATCATCTGTAATGTGTTACCCCAGGGCCCATAATCAGAGAGACATTGACACACTTCAATACTATTCAAAATTTCAAAGGCTTCATGAAAATTTGCAATTAAGGATCTACAGAAAGTAGAAGGGAAGTTTATAGACAGAGGCAGGCATAGTACTTCATGTCTGTAAACCCAGCCACCATAAGGATGAAGAACAGAAGGACTGAAATTTGCCTGAACTGTCAGGCAAAAATTAATAAGAAATAAACTGGGCATGTCCATGGTACACATCTGCAATTTGACTTATGCAGAGGGCATTGGTAGGAAGATTATATTCCTCAGCCATCTGAGGGCAAATAGCACATCCAGAATGCCACTAAAGTAAAATGGGCTAAGGATATGATTCAAGGGACAGAGTACTTGCCCACTAAGCACAAGGTTCTGAATCCTCAATACCACTAAACATACCAAGATGACTTTACAGAGGAACCAGCTCTTGGCTCTGTATTTCTGGAATAAGATTTGATTCTTTGTAAAAGGTAATGTAAATTTTTAATAAAGTACAATGGGAGCAAGATATTTGAATGATTAGAGTGCACTCCTTTTATGTCTTTCTGGGATGTTTTGCTTTTTCCCAACATAAAGGTTTGGAATAGAGAGATAAATTAAATCTTGAGTTTCCCTCCAGGAACCTCATGTCAAGCTTGAATGAAATAATACTGAACCCTCATGATAACCCAGCTGTGGTTGCAGTGACACCCTGTAACACAGGTCAAACTCAGTAAACCTATTGGCTTCATCTGTCTTTAAATCCCACTTCCTGAGCTGCTGTAGAAATATACCAATAAAAACCAGGGCTGTATGTATATGTGCCCATATGCATACACATCTATACATGTGTATATTCAAATCGATACCCATATATCTGTTACATACGCTCACATATTACACACATTTATACTCATGTACATTATATGTGATTATCTGGAAGACATCACATGTATTTTTCTGATAGCTTACCACTTTCACCAAGCTCCCATCCAGGAAAAAAATGCATTTGAACTTGAAAAAGGCAATGCATTCTTTCCTTCCTTTCTGTGTTTGTGCCTATTATAACTCTTGGTTACTTTATTTCTAGGAAGAGGAAGTAGTAACATTGCTTTACTTGGGTCCTGGCAATTCTTTCTTGTTATTTGCAGTGAATAGAGTAATTTCCAGTTAGTGTGTTAGGGATCGATTGCAATTTCAGGCCTCCTTTTCTTCTGCTCACATTACCTTTGGTGGAGCCTGAGGCAAAATTGTGAAGGTTAAATACTGTGGAAGGAAAACTTTATGTGTGTGTGTGAAAGGTAAAAATGGTTTTGATGGCCTCCTCCTATTCTTCCTTGGCCTCCACTGCTCCATTTCCTTCACACAGAGGAGTCTTCTGTACTTCTTGGCACATTTCCAAGGGACTTGATCTGCATGGTAAAAACTCCTAGTCTTTCTTAAATGCCTATTTATGGATTCTGTGTGAGCCGCTGTGTGATGAAGAGAGAAGAGAGAAGAAGGTAGCCCTCTTGCTCTCCACAAGTTTTCTCTTACCCCGCAATGTAGTGGAAAGAACTTTCAGAAAATATGAGGGATGCAAAGTGCTGTAGGGTTTCAAAGAAGGGGGATTATGGCTAGTTGTTGGGGCACTACACTTGAGCCTTGAGGTATTATTGCTTTCCACAACTAACGGTTGGTGTGAGGCCTAGTAAAATCCAAGGTGCAAAGAGAGCCACTGGCGAGAGTCTTGGTTAATGAAACAACTTCTGAGAAAACAGAAATTGTGTAGAAAAATCATTCAATAATTCCACGATGCACTTTTCCTTTAACATAAAATACTTAGAGCTCAAACTTTCGTTAATGAGATGAGCATGCCAAGTCCTGTATACATAAACAGAAGCCTTTTTGAGTTAAATACTGAATGTCAATTTGTATGACTGTGAAAAATCACATAAAATTGTCAGTGCATTTTTCTCATTTTTTTCCTGTCTGTTTAGAGTGCCTTAGCTAGAGGTTTCCTGTTCTTTAAAGTGAGAAGTTCAGTTTGGCATATTTGTAAGACAAGACTGGAATGATAATTAGGATCGTAATATGAAAAGCCTTAACTGATAAGAAAAAAATAGCATTGTTCATGATGAAGGGGAAGGAGAGAGGGAAAAGGAATGATGCAGAATTAACAACAGCAAAATACATGATGTCTATGTATGCAGATGATAGAAGGAAGCTCACTGAAAACTCTCTGAGTTGGGGGAGGTATGGGAGGAAAGAGAGATATATGTAAATTGAGCCTAAGTTATGATATATGCATGTATGGATTATTATGGTATGATTAATATTTTAATTATAATTCTATTGCACCATTTTATAATTAATATATGCCAAATAAAAAGTGAATCACAATAAAGTAAAATAAGTTATTTGGGGGAGAGTAGCACGAAGGTGGAGGGTGAGTGAAGAGGGTCAATGAGGGTTCACATGGCTGAAGGATTCTGTAAGCATGTATAAACTGGAATAATGAAACATATTGAAATTGGCTTAAGAAGGATGGGGGAGTGAGGATGAAGAACAGAGATGAAGCAAATGAGTTTAATTGGAGTATGTATTGTAGGTATGAAAATATCACAGTAACCACCCCCTAAAACTAACTCATAATATAAAACCTTTAAAAAAACCTTCCAATATGGAAACCCTTGACTGCTAAGTAGAGGCATAGGGGAAATGGTCTGTTTGATCTCTTTATTTCATTCATTTATTATTTTAAATCATTGGTTCCATTTTCATAATAAAACATTATGACATGTACCAGGAAGGTGGCTCAGTGGTAGAGTGCTTGCCTTGCATGCATGAGGCCCTGGGTTCTATTCCTCAGCATCATGTAAGCAGAAAAAGCTGGATGTGCCACTGAGGCTCAAGTGGTAGAGTGCTAGCCTTGAGCTGATGAGGTCAGGGACAGTGCCCAGGTTGAGTTCAAGCCCCATGACAGACTAAAAAAATTATGATAGCAGCAGAATTTTGAAAATCTGACAAAGTCATCCAAAGTTAAAATGCCCAGCGATAGTAACAAGCTAGACACGAGATGATACTCTTTTTCTTGCCATATATATAAGTTGATATTGATAGAATTGGAATCATATTGTATGCACATTTTTGTGTAACTCTATTTTCTATAACTAACTCCAAATGATGTTAAATTACAGTCACTCCCCTAACTATGGAAGGCACACCTAGATCCAACCGACTGCCAAATTAATTATGTGCTGGGAACAGATAATCTGGAGAAGATTTAAAATATGCGAGAGGATATGCTTAGACTAACTAGAAGCACACTGTTATTTTACACAGGCAACTTGAGCACTCTGGGATTTTGCTATTTGGGTGGGTTCTGGAACTAATCATCTAGGACACCAAGAGACAATCATGCACTCTTTCTTGCAATTCTCCTTCAGTATCTGAGTAACAGACCTTTCCATTTTTCTGTCACACAGTGCTAAAGCGATAGAGGTAGAGAGATAAATAAACGTTACTTTGATTTCACCTTGACCACTTGAATATAGTGTGGCTTCATTGTTGGGGTTAATCGAACATCCTGTTTTAGAATTCCCATACAGCTCCATGGCTGAAAGGAGGAGTAGAATTCATTACCTGTTTATATCTGTTGTATAGCTTAGAGACTGAAGAGACATAGGCTGGCCCGAAACATTAGTGTAACAACACTCTAAGAGCAGTGTTTCTGCATGCCGAACTGCCAGGGGCCTTTCACCCTCCCTTCTAGCTACAGACACTTCTATAGCTGCTCCTTCAACAACTGCTTTCTCCATATTCTGGTCCAAGACAAGAAGAGGCAGCTGACATCACAATGATTGTGGATGAGGAAGGGAAAGCCTGTAGTTGATCCCAGTAGAAATCCTCTGATGTGATTGGAGAAGGACTGAAACTTGCTACACAGCTCATTCTGAACAAAGAAAGGAAACCTTGGGGAAGATAACAAGGGACTCCTTAGCGATCAGAACAGAGGATTCCTATGATGGTCATAAAGCATATGAGGGCTGTTATTTCTCAGTCAGGTTCCAGTTCTTGGAAACAACTTCATGTATTTGAATGAATGATAAGTCTAATGTTCAGTGTTGTTTTGTCCTTCCTTCCATCCCTTGCAAATTTGTCTTAGACTCCACATTGTGAACCTATGATCCTTTGAAACAAACCAACTTTTAGATGAGGTTGGGTTTTATTTTTTCCTTGTGGTGGTTCTAGCTTCTGAACTCAGAGCCTTGAACTTGCTAGAGAAACTCTCTACCACTTGAGCCACACTTTCAGTGGTTCAGTTTTGGTTTTCTTTCTTTGAGCTGTTTCTTCCATTTGAGGGTTGCCCTGTTTGCAAGGGTAAGTCCCACCTGCCACTGTGTATGACTTGTTTGTTGACATGGGTTTCTGCAGCAATGTGCCTTCAAGTTCAGTTCTTCTGCCCTTGGTCTTCCATGTAGCTAGGACATAGGTATGAAACTGCACACCTAGTTTTTAGGTATGAACATTTTGGGGATTCTTTCTTATTTGGATCTTTGTACATTTCTAGGATTTCTAAACTGCCCCTGAATTTGAGAGTAGAAAAAAGAGTGGATAGGAAATTCAGGACCAAAAGCTCCTTCGAACAGAGGTTCTGCATTATTCAATATGGCCTTGAGAAGTTACACTTGCCAGCACTTGAGCAATTGCCCAAAATTGCACATGAAGTTGCAGGTGAACCACAGGCCAATTGGACAACAGAGGTGTACGCTATCTAGATTGTCCAGCCAGTAAGAAGGGCTAATACATAATGCATGAAGCCCGATTGAGCCTGGGGAGGAATATGGTTCATGGGCTGTCCAATGATCTTGAGAGTCACATAACTGCCTCTAGAGATACCTTATTAAAAACTGTATAAGGTATCCCAGTCGGTGCCATCCTAAGGACCCTTTCTATTTAGCAGGAGCTCCATTTATCTTTCTCTTCAATAAATGTTTGCCTTTTTGCTGCTCTCTGTCTATGGAATCATTTCTTCTTCAAGATCATTGGGACAAAGGATCTGATCAAAAGGTATCAAACTACACCCTACTTTAGGGATGGGTTGCGGTCCTTTTCTGTCATTTTGTCCTCAGTGTGTTAAACGCTTTTGTGTGAATCTCCTTCATTTTTGGATACTACCCTCATCTCTGGATAGTACTGGATTCTTTACAGTTTGGGTCTCTGTCTACTCAGTTTTCCAAACCCCACTACAATTATATGGTGCCTGGGAAGACAAGCTGGGAATTTCTGTGGTTTTCTAATTATTTCAGTGGGAAAAAAAATTGGGAGAAACTGAGCCAGCAAGTTCTCATTACTGAGATGGCATTGAATACTGGAAATAATTTCAATGAATGATTTTTTTTTTCAGGAAAGGACCGAATGATTGGTGTTATACTTAAAAATAATAAAATCTTGGCTGTGATGTAGAAAAAGCTTTAAAGGAGAACTAAATTTCAAAAAATCAGCTTTAAAAATCCCTCTAACACTTTAAGCCAGAGGTAATGAAGGCCTGGAATAGAGTACTGTTTGTGAAAACAGGAGAAAAAAAAAACCAGATACGATCTGATTCTTGATTCAAAGCCAAGCAAAGAAATAAGTTAGAAAGATTTCTATGGGCCTTAGCTGTTGTAAAAGATGGTTGGCCATTTAGTGAAATGTGCTGAGCTTTCTTTCTGCCTATTCTTTCTTTGAAGAAAAGTAAAGTTTGAGGACAATCTATTTCACATGAAGAAAATTGTGATTTAGCCCAACAATGCTGGGTGGATCCCAACATGTAGAGCTCTTTCCTACCATTTTTAATTGAGCTTCATTTGGTTTTATAGGAAGCTGTCATTTAGTCATGTCTGGGTGTGTGTAAAACATACCTTCATCAGACTCCACTTCTTCTCACATACTTCCTTTCGTGGCATTTTTGATGTGTTTATATTCACCCTCAGCAGGTTTTACTCAGCTGCTTTTGTTTTTGTCTAACCACTGAGCTAAGACAAATCTTTCTGTTGTCTTAATTTTGTTAAGCTAAACAAATAGTGTTCCTTACCTGCTTTGTAACCCTGTCCCTGTATCAAAAATAGATAATGAATACCAGTATCTCTGGGGCCCAGTGACATTATCTCTGTTTTCCAGAATGGCTATCTGTCCTGTGTATGTTTCAGGCTGATCCGTGTCACTAAAATAACTCAGCTTGGGCCGTGGGCTGTGTGTCACGGTATCAATGAGTCTTCCCATCCTTTGCCATGGCTGAAGCAACCTGACATGAAATATAACACTATAACATGTCAGGTGGAAAATTTAAACATTGGTTTTTCCCAAGGAAGAATAGAATCTTTATATTTTAAACCACACTCTTTCAACAGAGGGGAAAAGTTATGATGTGATATTGATTCTTCCCAGGGAGCTGAGTTAGTGAAAATCCCTTTCTAGTTAAGGATTTCTCATTTCCCTTCTCCGACACAAGAACAATTCTAAACAAGCTGTTTCATGGCTAAGATCCCTAGAAAATCACTGACAGAATATCTCACAAAAGCATTCCAATAGGCACCAGATCAATAAAACTGTTATTTAAGTGTCATTAGCTTCTTTGTTCATATTTTGCAGATAAATATGAAGTTTGCAAGAGGATATAGTTATTTACACATTCCATTTCCCTCCTGTTTGAACTAGAGAAAACTAGACTTCTAAATAGAGTGTAGGAACACAAAAGCAAGTAAGAAGTAATGATATAAGAAATCTGAGAGATGGATGTTACAATTTTCCCTGAGTGATGTCTCTCAAGAAATTAGCATGATCCACAATGGTGAGCCAAACTGTTTTTTATACTCTGTACCTTTAAATTTTCTCTTTTTCTTTATGTAGATTTATTTTATTATCTTAATTTTTCTTTTTATTTCTTACTGTTCACACTTTTTACTTGGTAATTGTCCTTCAAATAGAAAAATTCCACTGAATAAAAATATGTTCTAACTGCACTTTTGACCTTTTGTAATGGTGATTCTCAGATCTGATGTCAACCTGTCTTAATATCAATGATCATTGCCGGATCACAAGCTTCAGTGGTGGTGAAGTAAGAAACAAATTATTACAAACAAATGATTAATGAGGATGATTAATATGGGAATATTTTTAATACATGGGAATCAACTTATGCTCAATACTAAGGGGAATTTAAAAATCAGGGTTCTGTGGTAGTATATATATATATATATATATATATATATATATATATATATATATATATACATATATACCCAGTAACTAGAAATAATACCAAGGCATAGATGATAGTTATTGAGCTTTTCTTATGTGCCAGGCATTGTGAAGCTTAACATACATTATTTCATTAATTCTTATAAGAATCCCATGTTGCAAAGATTATTGCTATTTCTAATTACTACTGAGGAAGTAAAGCCACATTGTTTCCCCAAGGTTACAGAGTTACTGCTAGCTTCTCCTGAGAGGAGATGAATGGGTTTGCCCAGTTGATACACAAACTAGGTTTATTCCAGAATATTAATGGAGTCAATTAATCTTTTTATTATAACCTCCCCAATTCTCTGGAAATGTTTCTCAAGTATGAAACATTAATAAATAATTAAAATGCAATATACTGAAATAATTAAACCCACAAAAGCTTGATTTATCTTTAATGCCTTTAACGATATTTTTAAAAAAGGGAGAAGATTTGATAACATATGTTTGCGACAGCATATGAAGAGATGAACAAGCTGTTTCTTCTTATTGTTTATTCTTGGAGACTGCTGGTAGGCAACCAAAATGCCAGGGACAGTGATTCTGTTGGTGTGATTGCTGAGTGCATGTGTTTAGTGGCGCATTACACTTTTCTTCCTCTGCTATTTTATTTTTGTTCCATGTTCAAAAGTCCTCTTCCCTGTTGCGCATTTCTTTTACAAGTAAGGACCTATATTATTTTTACATTTTGAGTGTATGTATGTGCATGTGTGTTTATCTGTGGAGCATTTACTAAATTTATACGTTCAAACTTCTTCATCTCCAGATTGGAAGGATTTGAAGATATTGTAGGCAGGATGCATAATACGTGTCATCTCGAATTATCACAGCAATAAATCAACTTAAAACAAAAACTTAAAATGAAATGAGCTATCAAGCTACCCAAAAAAGGGATGGAGGGAACTTTAGGTATGTAACTAATTGGAAGAAACTAGTCAAATGACTGTATACCGTATTTACCCATCCACATGATATTCCATGGATGTGATTTTGTTCTGTTTTGTTTATGCTTTGGTTAGAATCTCACTATGTATACCAGAGTGACCTGGAATCTGCAATTGGCCTGTCTCAACCTCCTGATTATGAGATTGCAGACATGTACTCCACACACACCAAATGCTAGGCAAACAACAACATGATGGATAGATTTTTGGAAAAGACAGATGGCTATTTAAGTCAGAGAATAGTTAGGCCTTTAAAATTGCACTATAAGGGTGGATACTTATTATGCATTTGTTAGGTTAGTAAAACTTTCAACATACAGTCAACCATCATGTGGACTACAGAATGTAATTGAAAATGATACATTGATATCTGTGCAACTACTGTTAAAAATGGAGACTAAGCCAGGTGCTAATTGATTACTATTTCTGTAATCCTATCAGGAATCTGAGATCTGAGGATGGTAGTTCCAAACTCACCTGTATAGGAAAGTCTGTGAGACTTTTATCTCCCATTAACCACCTAGATGCCTGAAGTGTAGCTGATGTTCAAGTAGTAGAGCATTATTCTTGAGCAAAAAGCTCGGGGACAGCACCTAGGCACTGAGTTCAAGCTCCAGTAATGGGACAAAAGAAAACACACACACACACACACACACACACACACACACACACACACACTCTAAAGTATTGGTAGGAAATGTTATTAGTAGAAGGCATGAGTGCGTGTATCTATGCATAGAGTATGTGAAAATTCCAAACCCTTTCACTCAACTTCACTCTAAATCCATCAATTTCAAACTAGCTTAAGAAACTTCAGTTTTTAATGGAAGGAGGAGGAATAAATCATAGTGATTACTCAGCTAGGTTATATTTATCCTATACCACACAATCTCACTCTCTGATACTTCAAGAATGTGGATAGAAGAAATCCCAAGCAAACATTGCTACAAGAAATAAATTGTTGGGAGAGGAAGGAGTTGGGGAGGTGGGGAGGGAAGGGATGGTAGGGGAAAAACAAAGGAGATGGTAACAATGCTCCATAGGAAATGTACTCATTACCTCACTCATGGTAACTGTAACCCCTCTGTATAGTATCTTTACAATAAAGAAAAAGAAATAAGTTGCTAACCACAGCAATGTTGTTTTCTTTCCAGTGTTTCTCTGCTTCCTCACATGCACAACTGCACCTTGTGCTGAGTCAGAGCTTCTAGACGATGAATCTAGGCCTTTCCTCACCCCCCACCCACCTGTAATGGTTGCTTCCTTTGTGTATGACATCTTAAAATACCCCAAATTCTCTGTATATCTCTTTTTTCCTTTTCTTTTGATAAATGTCTTTACCTTATCTTTCCTGTCTAGACCTTCCTACCCATATTTCTGGACATGGAGATCCTCCTCTCTCTGTTCTGTCTAATACTTTTCTTAAGAAAATGCAATTTCATAATATGCTTTTAAATAAAAAGGACACCACAGGAAGATGTGAAACCTTTGGGACAGTTAAAAAGTTAAGAACAAACAAACAACAAGCCAAAAAGAAAATAAAAACAACTACTGTAGGAAACTTGACCACCATAGCAACTGAGCACTTGTCCCTTAGCAATCTTCAAATGGAATCCTATACAGAGGTAAAATATGGTTAAAGGGCATTTTTCAAATCCAAGTGAGATGCACTGTATGGTTATTTTGTATCTGCTATGTGACAAATACAGGAATGGAAGTGTGAGTAAGGCAGGGTTACTGAGTTCTCCAGCTTCACAATGATAGAGTGGTTATGTTGCTGTATAGTTGTACATGGTGTCATGTAGGCCTATGCCAATAATGGAAATGGACACCGCTTTGCCAAGTTGATTACGGTTAAGGATGCCTCACCAAAAAGTAAATTGGTAACAGATTTTCAATATTTTTTTTAGGTACTTAGGAAACAAAGGAGAAATAGAGAGCCCCTTTTTCCTTTATTTTAATTTTAATTTCCCTTAGGTAATTGTACAAAGCAGTTGACATTTAATGAAGTAGTTCATCATCACAATGCATCTTGGTCAATGTTACACCATTCAGCATTCTCTATCTCCCTTCCCTAACCCTTCTCTCACTCTTCTTAATTTTGTAGGATATATACCTAGAATTCTTGACTCCATTTCCCCTCTTTTCCTCTTCATTTATCTACCTATTTATCCCACACCACCCCTTTCAACTACCCAATTTATTTCCTGGTATTAAAGCAGATGTGTAATATGATAAAAGAACAAAGGACAGCAGAGACCACAGCTTTCATGTGAATGAGAAGCAGTACATAAATGAGGATGGAAAGTACGACACTCATTCATCTTCAATTGTCTAAGGATGATGATTACTAAAAGAAGTATTCCCTACCATTGTGAGCAGCACAGGACCTTAGAGGCACAGTCATGAAGTCAGGTTGGGTCCGGATCATGAGTGGCAGGATAGATTCTGGCCCTTCCAAAATCACTCTAGAGAAAAGCACAAAGAAATGAGGTCCTCATATGGTCAGATTATGGGAAGGCAAGAGTTGAAAGATTGATACAAATGTGGACAGAAAATGGTCCTGAAGATGAGGGAGAAACTGAGCATAGACATATATTTCTGAGAGAATGAATTGGAAAGCGGAAGACAGAGATGGCCATACTTGTAATAGGACTTCTTTATAGTCTAAGGATATAACAATTTAGAGAGACCCATGGTCTGAGTTAAATAAGTTTATCTAAGAGAGGTGAACACAGATATACAGGAAGCAATCAATGACCCATGATACTGACTTGAGTAAAATAAAGGCAAGGTGAAAGCGAGTGTAATGAGATTTTGACCAGTACTAAAGGTAATAATAACTGGACATAATGAAACAGGACATGGCATGAAGCAATCTAACATGAATCAGAATTCTGCAAAAGGATTCCTTTTGTACCCATGCAATGTAGAGAGAGGATATCCATCTTGTATTCAACAAATGTTATTTAATATACTCTGTTTCAAGTACTATAATTATTATTGTGCAGTTGTTTTTATTAGAAATGAGAAGATTTATACTCAGAAAGAAGAAGCAACTGATAGGAATAATAAGCCAATTGCAGGTAGAAGTGAGATAAACCTGATTCAAATTAATTCCCAAGTCTCAAGTGATTTCTGAATCACTTTCCTTTCTAGGTACTACATTCAGAACAATTCTGATTATGAACATGTTAATTGTATTGAAGATGAGGTGCTTTGTTTATAAAGAGGCTTACCATTTAAGGATAGCATTCTACAAAAAGAAGAATAGAAGTGTCATGCTTATTGCAGTGTGCCTAATCAGGTACAAAAAGAAAACACAAGATTTGTAGACATTACGGTGACAGGCAGAAAGGAAGACTCATCCATAGAAATCTGCTGTCATCTGAGATTCACTGAGTGGTAAAGGTGGTTGGTGTTGGGCGGATAAAAGAATTCTGAACACATCAGGGCAGGTGCAACCAGAGACGTGGGCTGGTTCTTGACATAATGATATGCTCACTAAGGAGAAGAGTTTATCCCGTGTCTTTCTTGAAGTCAGGAAGTCTCATTCGCATAACATTTTTATGTGTGCTGGTGCTGGGTGAGGGAATGTTTTGGAAGTAACTCAAATTTTTGTTTTCTTCCCTTCTTTCCTCCTTTCCTCTCTCCCTCCTTCCTTCCTGCCTTCCTTTCTGCTTTTCACCCTCTGTCTCTCAGCCTTCTTTTGTTCTGCTTTTTTATTCTGAGCATGAAGTATTGCAAGCAAGCTAAGTTTTAAGGCTCCCTTGTCATCCAAATTTTCAGTTGATAGGAGAAATAGGTAAAATTTTGGTAAGAATAAAAAATGTATATAGTTGCATCTGATCCCTCTAACTTCTGCCCAGGTTCATCTTCAGAGGCAGAGACTCTTCTCTGCCCTGGCTTCAGCTTCTATAGTTGATTTTTTCTTTGTTTGTTTTTGCCAGTCATGGGGATTGAACTCAGAGCCTGGGCATTGTACCTGAGCTTCTTTTTCTTAAGGCTAGCACTCTACCTGTTGAGTCATAGCTCCACTCCCGGCTTTTTCTGTTTATGTGGTATTGAGGAATCAAACCCAGGGCTTCCTGCATGCTAAGCAAGCACTCTACCACTAAGCTACATTCCCAGCCCTATAGTTGTTGTTGTTGTTTTAGGCTCTGCCTTTGCTTCACTAGCCCAAGAATGGAGTGACTCCCAGGGGCAATGTGGTCTTTTATTTATTTATTTATTTATTTATTTTTTGTCAGTCGTGGGACTTGAACTCTAGGCCTGTGCAGTGTCCCTTAATTCTTCAGCTCAAAGCTAACGCTCTACCACAGTGAGCCACAGTGCCACTTCCAGTTTTCTGAGTGGTTTACTGGAGATAAGAGTCTTCCGGCTTTTCCTGCCTGGGTTGGTTTTGAACCGCAGTCCTCAGATCTCAGCCTCCTGAGTAGGAGGATTATAGGCATGAGCCAATGGCACCCAGCTGTTGCATGGTCTTATACAGCTCTCAGTTTATCTTCTGCAAGTGTAACCAGTTCCTGGTTTAATCCACATTTACTCTATTTGTGGTGGCTTGTTGTATTTGATGACTCTGGTGATTTGTAATTTACTGGTAGATTCCATGAAGGCAGTAAAGGATAGAGACTTTCTGATGAATTCAGTGCAAAAGTAAATACAACAGAAACTAGCAGAGACTCTTCTAATCAGAGACACACATTCATGTCACAGAATAGGTGGCTTTTTGTGGCTGCTAAGTTTTGGACTGATTTGTTTTACAATAATATTTAACTGAAACTATCTCTACAGGTTACCAAGTGACATCAGTCATTATTTAGAAGGTATTAATATTGTCATTATTAGTAAATCTTGATTAAAATACTAGAAATACTCTTATTGACATCATAATAAGATTACCATATGCTAATCTTTTAAAAACTAATTAAAAATATCGTTACTTTTTTAAGACCTAAAGGTATAGCATAAGTTCTCATTATTTCTATCTTATCTATCTATCTATACATATATATATATATATATATATACACACACACCTTTACATATAATGTTTAAGTAATTGTATGAAGGAATTAACATTCAACAAATTAGTTTGTGAATATAATTAATGTCTTTCATCTTCCCCCTCCCTCCTAACCCATCCCTTCAATTTCCTTAAATTCACAGGATAGGGATTACATATTATGACTGTATTCTTACTGCTTCCTCCTTTATTCTTCTATCTTCCTCCTGTCAAATACCAATTTCCTGGCTTTCATATTGTGGTACTGAGTTAGTTATTCAATGGAATTACACCATTTGAATTCTCCCAAACAAATATTATGGTTAATGTAATTCAACTACCTATCTATTAAAATCTACATTCAATAAATTGTATTGAGGGAAAGGTCCAATTTTGGCTAATATTTCTAGGTCCTTCTGCTCATTACGGTTACCATGCTATTTCATTCATCACAAGTTGCATTGCATCTTATTTAATTTAAATAAATATGGAAAAAAGTATCTGCAGTTTTCAGAGGTTACAATTTAAGTTCTTTTCTAACACTGAAAAAAGAATTCAGACTTTCTTTTGATTTAAAGGCTCCTACCAGGGAATTTAGGGATGTAACCTCTTGGCTGATGTGATGAACAAAAGACAAGCAAGTGAACTCAAGTTTCAAGGTCAAAACTTGGCCCCAATTGCCTTGAGACTTTCCCTTGCACTGTGGAAAAAAGGCTCTTGAAAGTCATCTGCAGAGCCAAACTTAGAGTGCTCTTATCTAAAAGGAACTGCCTGTCTCCATCTATGACTCAGATTATTTCTTTGCATATTAAATTACAAGAGACAGTTCCAGCTGGCTCCTTCAATGTATTTATAACTCAGCCACACAATTTTCCTCTAGGCGGAAAACTTGGCAAACATGCTCCCAGCCTGGCTGGAACTTTCAGAGATGAGAACAGAAAAATAACCATGGTAGTTTTTAGATCAAACTTCTCGTTTCACTTCTGAATACACTGGGAGTATTTCAATCATCCAAGGCATGGTAAGTTACCATGTTCACCATAGGAAGGCGTGAGTGGGGCAGTGGAGAAATTCAATGAGAATATACATCATAAGATCTCCTCTGCCTCTCTGAGATCTTGTTCGCAATGAATTACCTTCGTAGACAATAGTGGACATGCTTGCTGATTTCTGGGACAAGAAGATTTGCTATTCTTCAAAGACTTGGTTTAGTGTAGTGTCTTTCACAACATTTTTCTCCATTTGATGTTTTCAGACTAGCTCTACTGATGCAGAGAATATTGACTTTATAATCATGTGTTATCATTTGTATATGTGGATACTAAACAATTCAGCTAGATGATAATTATTTTAAGGCCAGGTCTGTGCCTTGTTCATTTTTAAACTTTAGAGCCATGAATAGAGCCTGAAGAAATCTCACTAGAAGTTAGTGGAATTAATAAGCAAGAATTCATTAATTTATTTCACGTTAGCAGCTGGGATCACAGAGCATTATTTTAGCACTAGCTAATGGTATAACTTTTAAATAAATATTTAAATTAGAGTTTAGAATATGGGTTTAATTTTCTTCTTTTATAAAGAACAATGTTCAGTACCACTTAAAAACTGGAAAAACTGTATAAGCTTATACAAATGAAAAGGAGGAAGAAGAGGAGGAGGAAGGAAGAGGAAGAAGAGGAGAACAGAAGGCCAGAAATACCAAAATAGCATTGTTATTATTACTCTGTGTATATATGTGTGTTGTGTATGATATATTGATAAATGGCACAGATAAGAATTCTTTTATGAATTTATTCTATGTTTGTTTAGGTTAGGTTATATTCCATATGACTTAAGAAACTAATGAATTAATTGGAGAAGCAGGCATGCAAAGTAGAAAATCATAGTATACTGTGCTACACTGAAAGTGAATTAGAGTTCCTCCACTTCAGCCCTGGCTTCCCTTTCATTTTTGTCTTTGGATTTGAGCCAGTTTTTAACCAACTTTGGTGTTGTCCTGTAATGTACATTCACCAGCAACCTACATTGAGCATCTGCTGAGGACAAGTCTCTGGGGACAGAAAGACCAGAAACTATGCTATCGGAATGTTTTATTTTTTTTCTGCTCTGAATATGTATGCCAGATATGAGGTGCTGTTTCTTCTAAATCAACTTTCTAAATGTAAGTTTGAGTAGCAAATATATACTCAATTTTGTTTCAAAGAAGTTTTCATATTTCCTATGATGATAAGTATAATAAATCCTAGATGTTTGTTATAGGATGAAATCCAGGAAGAAGAAATCTTAGATTTCTTCTTGTGTCTGGAGTTGACCAAATGTCACCTTGGAATTCAGTCTTCTATGAGTCAACATGAAGAAAATTATAGGGAATTAGTGGATTCTGTGCCAAAAAAACCCAACAATTTATTCCCTGGGACTTTCTAACAAAGTGAATATTTCAACTCTCTAAACAATGGGAATGAGCTTAATTTCAGAAGCTTGGATAATATACCTACCTGCTATAAAATGAACTATACTCTCCTCCCTACAATTATAAGGCGAAGTCATAATTTCCATTATGGTGGCATTTGGAAAGTCTTTTTGGAGGTAATAGTACTTAGATCATGGTATGAGAGTGGGACCTTCAGAAGGATTATTACACTCATGAGAATATATTCTAGAGAGCTCTTCCTAGCCCAACCATGTGAGAACACAGAAATATATGATTATCTCTCTATAAATCAGAAAGAAAGCTCTACCAGAAACCAAAGATTTTAACACCTTGGTCTAGAATTTCAACAATTATAATGATGAGTAAAATAATTTTTATCTGATTAAGTCACTTACTTTATGGTAGTACTTTCAATAGCAACCTGAGCTAAGGCACTATTTCTTTTCCAATGTTTAATATCAGGAGAAGAGTGGACAAACACACTCAAGACTACTGATAATATGCTGACTTTTCACTTGAATGAACTGCAGATTAGACTTGATATGAACTTCAATGAAATGCTGGAGGTCTTGGAAGCAATCAGGATTATTCCAGGAAAGATAAAACTGTGCTGATGTTGATGACATCTTAGGATTCGGGAAACTCACAATCCAAACATAGCAATATCCTGTCCTGACTGAGATACAGCAAAAGAAAAGAGACTGGACCCTTTATTCTCTGGGCTGATCACTAAACCCAGACATTATGCACTGCTCTTTAAGATTTTGAGTGTCAAAAGTAGTAAATGCAAATGACCCAAGCAGTGGGCCTGAGGTGATGGGAAGACATGTTCCTAAACTGTGACTATTTTTACCCTTTCATGAGGTCACTGAGGACCTATATAAAGCATTGTTAGGTTCTCTAGAGATAACTGAGTCTTAACCAAGCCTGAGACCTAAAATTATGATCACTGGGGAGGCTCATAATCCTAAAGTTTTCTGGGTTTTACTGTGAGAGCTATTTTAGTTGGTTCTAGGCAATTTCTGATACATATTTTATAGCAAGTATGAAGAATCTAGTAAACTTTTCATATGAACTTGTTGTTAAGTGGTCGATACTTGCTCATGTCCTCTCCGTATGGTAGAGACCTCTTCAGTGGGGCCTTTCCAACTTTCTCTACCCTACTTGCAAATAGAAATCAGCAAATGCAACAGTAAAAATGCTCTGAAACTGGTGCATTGACTAATATACCTATGAATACACAACCAAACCTGTGAGCCTTATGTTTGAATAATGGAGACCAAATAAGGTGAACATATAGATCAGATAAAAGATATAGAAAGGATTAAACAAAATACATAGAAATAGTTAAATGAAATATATAGTAACAATTCAGATAAACATGTGCAATGACCTTTTGCTACTAATTCTAAAGGTGTTAAGCTGGACATATCAGAGGATCTAAAATGAAAATGAAGACTATCACAGGTTAGGATCTTAGGTTGTGATGTAAGATACTTGTTATGAGTCAGATAACTAAACTCTTACGGCATAGTTCCCCCAAACCCTACTTAAGAGACCAAAGTTTGGTTTGGGGCAAGACAATGAATCATTTTGCATACCTACAGTGTATGCAGAATGTATTGATCTGGGAAACTGCAAATATATATTCTTTAAGAATACTGAAGTGGCAGAAATGGAAGTATAGTTCACATGTTAGAGTACCAGCTGTGAGTGAAAAAAGCTCAGTTTTGGTACTGCATTTTGAGCTGAAGCCCTAGAACTGGTACAAATAATGCTAGTGTGGCAGCTTTAGAGGAGATAGATTTAGATGAATAAATACAATGTTGGAGGATTTGGGTGATCTTAAGAATTCTCCATCAAGTCTTTCCATTTCCTAACAAATGGTCTATTGCTAGCCAGTGCTGATGGCTCACATCTGTAATCCTAGCTACTCAGGAGGCTGAGATCTGAGGATCGTGGTTCAAAGTCAGCCTGGGCAGGAAAGTCCATGATACGCTTATCTCCAATAAATCACTGGAAAACTGGAAGTGGCACTTTGGCTCAAGCAGTAGAGCACTCGCCTTGAGCTGAAGAGTGCAGGGACAGTGCCCAAGCCCAGAGTTCAAGCCCTATGACAGACCAAAAAAAAAAAAAAAGATTCTATTGCTTATGACATTCATAGTCGAACACTATGATCTAACAGGAGTAAGTCATGGAGTCATGTTTATGAGTCAAGTTTTGAAATGACCATGCAGGCTCTTTCTTTCCCCATTGGCCTCCAATATCATCAAATTTCATTGGCCCATTTTTTTTTTTAATTTTCTTACATGAACCTGCTAGATCCTGACACATGCCATACTTCTTGCAACCATGGTGCCTTTGACAGTGTACACATTTATCACCTAGACTTGGAGCACTTCCTGTCTTTTATTTTAAATTCACCATCAGCTTTCAGATAGCTGCTCAGATAGAATGTCTTCAGGGTTTGGACTTCAACAGTCTTGTATCTTCTCTCCTAGTCCCTATTTCTCTTGTTGATGAACTTATTTCCATTTAGACTTGCGCATATTGATTAGGGTTTGTGTATCTCAACTCTTGGAGAGAGCACTGAGAATGCCACAGAACATAAAGTCAAAGTAGGGTGACCCATACTCAGCATTGAAGAAATATTTGGTGAACTTGTGAATCAATTAGCCCTCTAACCATCAGCCCTTAGCTTAGAAAGTAGCTAAAAGTAGGTGTCTCCTGAAGAGCTGACAAATGCTGAAACTTACCTCCAACAGAGTAAGATGCTTGTGGAATCCTGCTGAAAAGACCCACAGGATACAGCCTATTTTGGTATCACTGAGAAAATAACTGGCAAGACGATTTGAAAAACTTTGCTCTTAAAGAAACATGGCATGCTCAAAGTATCATGTAAGTCCCAATTCAGACAGTGTCAACTTTCTTGACATAGAACCTTGGAATAGAGATGTACAAAGACACCAGGGAAATGTTTGGAAGCGCACAAGCGCATCTTTGCATAGACTTCTCTCTGCACATATGAGCACCATGAGCTTTCTGGAAGGGGTTCAAAGCACAGCACACAGTAGCACTCAACGTCTGCGTAAGTGACTGACATTGGCTGTAGCTTGGAATCCAAAGGCGACAGCTGACAAAGAAAAGCAGAAAGGAAAGGAGAGGCGAGATTTGAACAGTTGCAAATGCCCAAGGCAGCAGACGGCAAACATCTTCGGAGGTTATCGAGAGCTCTTAGGAAGTGGCACTAGAGATCTCTCCAACAGCATAACAGCTGGTGATTGAAATAACTGGTCCTAAAATAAAATAGAATACCCTCTTCCTTTTCATTGTGAAGTCAGAGACAATAGGTAAAGCAAGAATTCATCCTGTGTATTTTTGTATCTCATTTCTTCATCTCCAGGGGCAGGGTTGATTGGCATAAAATAGCCGTGAGGAATGTTTACTATACATTAGATACTGTTCTAAATATTTTTGCTTCTGTTAACAGATAAATCATGTAATGTTGTCATATAGGATCACCAACATCCCTTCTTCCCAGATAAGGAAGGGAGGCATATGCCTTAAAATAATTTGCCTTAAGTCCCACAACTACTATTTATGATTGCCTGGGTTTTAAGAGCTTGTTAACTATGATGCTATATTTTCCTTTTTGATGCTTTGGTCATGATAGAACACGTGTGTGATCATGTCCTTATAGGCCTATAATAGAGTTGAGAAATTCCCATTGACTGATGACTTCATAGAAGTTGTAACTTTGTAGCACAGCACTTCATGTTTTTGTGGCAATGCTGGGGTAAACAAACTGACAATAGTACCAGTTATACGAAAGTATACAGGAACAGTTAATTAGTGTATGTATGTAACACTGGTGATAGTAAGCAATTATGGTACTAATTTATGCATTTACAAGACTACTGCAAAATATTTTTTTCATGTTACACCTTCAGCATGCTCATGCATCCCCTATTTTATTGCAACTCTGGGTGGTATTGTAGAGAATGCATGTGTCAGCTGGGTGCCAGTGGCTCACTCTTGCAATCCTAGCTACTCAGGAAGCTGAGATCTGAGGATCACAGTTCAAAGTCAGCCCAGGCAAGTAAGTCTGCAAGACTCTTATCCCCAATTAACCACCAGAAAACCAGAAGTGGTGCTGTGGCTCAATTGGTAGAGCACTAGCCTTGCGTTGAAGAGCTGAGGGACAGTGCCCAGGCCCAGAATTCATGCTCTACAACTGACCAAAACACAGCAACCATAACAAAAAAATAATGAACGCATGTGTCTCTCTGTGTACATCATATGAATGAATGAACATATATAAAGCCTATAGAAGTACTTAGCAGGCACTAGCATCTGACTTTGTGGATGTATATTCCATAATGCACATAGATTGTGCCGAAAACACGTTTGTTTTCTGAATGTATCTGTCATTGATCGTCACATGACCATACTTAATTAATGCTTATTCAATTTTTACTTTATAGGTTTTACTTGTCCATGAGAGAGAAGGATAATATAAAATTTATGGTTCAGGCCTTGGGAAAAATAATCTTTTCCATCCTGACTATGGATGAGGAAACCGAGGCTGAGAGAGGAGTTGTAGGAAGCAGTAGCTGAGTGATCCTAGTAGAGGAGAAGATGGTAGTTGACAAGGGCATGGGTAATTTACACATGTTCTTTCCACAAGAAGCCTAAGGAGATCAAAAGAGAGCTCTAGGAGGAGTCTTAGAAAGAGGTGGAAATAATCATTTAGTAAACTTTGTTCCAGATACTGTGCTAGATTGACTATATTTTGGTACATCTTTCTGTTCCACAGGTACGTGGAAGGGTGAATCCTGACCCAGACTTCTGTAAGGATGCATAGTTCAGTAAAATACGTATCCATAGAGAATAATGAAAGAGCTAGGGGTTCTACTTAGGTGTAAGTCCTTCTTTTTAAAAATTGTATTTTATTGTAAAGATGCTGTAGAGAGGGCTTACAGTTACATGAGTAAGGTAATTGGTTCATTTCTTGTCAAGCATTGCTACCCTCTCTTTTGTTTTTCTCCTACTATCCGTTCCCTCCCAACTCTCCCATTCCCCCATTCCCCATAGGGTTGTAAGGTTCATTTCCAACATAGTTTTTTGTGAGTATCATTGTTGCAATGGCTCATCCGGTGTCCTTGTTTAAGCATTTTGTTATTTTCCTTTCCCTCCCCAAATTATATAAATGTATATACAAGATGCAAGGTACCAAAAACAAATACAGTGACAAGGATATACCATAGGAGGAAGAAATACAGTAGAAGCAGAAAAACCACATAGTACATTAAAACAACAACAAAGAAAAACCTCTTGTGTCCATATCTTGGGGTTTATTTCACTTAGCATCATCTTATATAGTTATATGTATATAGCTTTTGAGCTTTTCTGCTTCTCTGATAAGATTATCCTAGACATATACTAATTATTGCAAATAAGGGAAACCATGGGTCTAAATTTCTTTGGGTCTAGCTTACTTCACTTAATATGATTTTCCCCCAAGGTTTTCCATTTCCTAACAAATGAGATGGTGTCATTCTTTCTGATGGAGGCATATAACTCATATATATATATATATATATATATATATATATATATGTATATATATGTGTATATATATACACATGCCACATTTTCTTGATCCTTTCATCTACTAAGGGGTGTTTGAGTTGGTTCCATATCTTAGGTATGGTGAATAATGCTGCAATAAACATAGTTGTGCTGGTAGCTTTAGTATAGCCTTGTTTGTGATATTGGGGTAAATGCTCGGAAGAGGGATTGCTGGGTCATAGGGGAGCTCTATGTGGAGTCTTTGGAGGAACCTCCATACTGCTTTCTAAATTGGCTGAACAAGTTTACACTCCCACCAACAATGCAGTAGGGTTCCCTTTTGGCCACATCCCCTCCAGCATCTGTTATTATTAGATTTCTTGATTATAGTCATTCTAATTGGGGTGAGGTGAAATCTCAATATTGTTTTGATTTGCACGTCCTTTATGGCTAGAGAATTTGAGCATTTCTTACTGTGTTTAGTGACCATTTTTATTTCTTCTTCAGAGATGTCTCTCTTTAATCTTTAGCCTACTTATTAATGGGTCAGTTTTTTCTTTGAGGTTACAGTTACATATGTAAGGTAATGAGTACATTTTCTATAGAGCATTGCTATCCCCTCCTTTGCTTTTCCCTTACTGTCCCTTCCCCTGCCATCTCCCTAACTCCTCCTTCCTCCTCTCCTCCTTCTCCCAAAGTTGTACAGTTGATTTGCGGTGTCTCCTATGTCTCATTGTTACAATGGGTCAACCTGTACGCTTTTTTATTTTTAAGCATTTTGTTAGATACGAGGTGCTTGTCTGTTGTATGGCTAGTGAAAATCTCCCAAGCCCTAGGCTTTCTATTTATCTTGCTAGCTATGTTCTCTGCTGTGCAGAAGCTCTGTAGCTTCATGTAATCCCATTTGTCCAACCTTTCTTTGATTTGTTGTGTTTCTGGGTCTTTATTAAGAAAATTTTGACCGGTGCCAAGGAGCCCTAGAGTTTCTCCTATTCCTTCCTGTAATGTTTTTAGGGTATCTGTTTCAATCTTGAAGTCTTTGATCCATTTGGGGTTAATTCTGGTGCAGGGTGATATATAAGGATCTAATTTTAGTTTTCTACAGGTGTTCAATCAATTTTTCCAGCACCATTTACTGACTAGGCTGTCTTCTTTCCATTCTATTTTTTTGGCTCCCTTATTGAAGATTAGGGGGCTATAGGTCTATGGGTTCATTTCTGGGTTTTCAGTACTATTCTGTTGGCCCTCAGGACCTCTATGATGAAAACTTTAAAAATCTGATAAAGAAAATTAAAGCAGAACTAAGAAAGTAGAAAAATCTGCCATGTTCCTGGATAGGGATGATTAACATGGAGAAAATGGCAATGCTGCCAAAGGCTATCTACAAATTCAATGCAATGCCTATCAATATCTCAACGTCATTCTTCAATGAAATAGAAGAGGCAATCCAAAACTTCATATGGAGCAATAAAAGACCCCGAATACCAAAAAAGCAATCCTTAGCATAAAGGACACTGCTGAAGGAATAACAATACCAAACGTCAAACTCTCCTACAGAGCCATAGTAATCTAAACGGCTTGGTCTGGGAGTGCTTCTTGAGGAAGCTTGACATCCATTATTTTCCCAGTTCTCATTTGTGTTGAGAATCAAATCCAAACACAGGCTTATCAGTGGAGAAACCCATGCTCTCAAACACCATTTCTTTGGTTCTGAGTCTCTACCCAGACTCACTCTGCTAATGTTGTCTTTTTATTATAACCTTGTGTAAGTAGAGGAGACTCAAAGTGAAAAGTAAAGATGTAAAACCTTGAGGCAATGATCCATTCCAAAAGTTATTTGTGGAAACATTCAAAGTATTTGATAGGTGATACATGTCAAAAGTGTTTTTATTTTTCTTTTAGTTTTATTTTAATTGTGAAAATACTGTATAAAGGGGTTACAATGACATGAGCAAGATAAGAAGTACATTTCTTATCAAGCATTGTTGCCTCCTCCTTTGTTTCCCCTTCCCATCCCTTCCCATCCCCCCCACCAAAGTTGTAAAGTTCCTTTATCAACATAACAACTTGCACATCTCATTGTTGCAATGGGTCCATCTGTATCTTTCAGTTTTTTAAACATAACATTCTTTAAAGGGACAGATGAAGACAGATTTGACCAAGGAAAGAAAAATTTATTTACAGGAAATATAGAAAGAATCTACATAAACTTTTATAGTGCTTCAGAGATCTTTGTAGGCAGAAATAATTCTTTGCAAAGTTGATTTTTCATAGTATAGACATAGAATAGGAAGAGTTTCCTTGGCATAAAAATAAATAACATCATTAGGGACTTAATGAGAATTTTCTTGACAACCATGCAACCATGTCCCTGATTTTTTTGTTGTTATTTTGTCAGTCATGGGGTCTGAACTCTGGGCCTGGGCGCTGTCCCTCAGCTCTTCAGCTCTACCACTGAGTCACCTTCCCAGCCCCTGATTTATTTATTTTTTAAATAATTATTACCTTTTGTGTTTTGTAAATCCAAGACCATGACTAGAACTCAGTATCTAAAACTTCAACTTGAGCCATGCCACTAACTCTTACTATTACCTTTAAATAGTTTTATAAAAGTGTTTCAATTCAAAATGTCAGTTTCTGAGTACAATGACTCTTGATCAATGACAGCTCCTTCATTATTCTACCCCATCTTTCCCAATCCCACCATCCTCTCAATTTTCCTAGTTTCATTTTCATATTTATCTATATATCTACATATAGACATATAGAGAGAGTTATAGACATATACACACATATATGGCTATAAATACAAATATCTATATATTTATATGGAGAGACATCTCTATATACTTATACCTATATCTATATATCTATAACTATATATCCATCATCTATAGATATAGATATAGATATCTATAGATAGATGGATATACATATGTCTACAGAGACATACATATAGATATCTATATCTACATCTCTGTCTACATAGATATATACATAAAGAGAGATAGAAATATGACTTCAAGGTCCATAGTTCAACTCTTCATGTCCTCAGTTTCTAGGTCTTGGTAGGTCACATTGGCAAGATTTAAAATCAAAAGATAATAACAGCAAACACATCAGAAAATGCATAATATTTAATGCATATTGTGTAAAACTAGAAAATTGGAAGGGATGGATGAAAGGGAGTGATAGAAGGGTGCTATCAGTCAAGATGCATTGCATTTATAAATGTATTTATTGATTGGTAACCTCCTTACACAACTACTTAAAGATTGATCTATCTATCTATCTATCTATCTATCTATCTATCTATCTATCTATCTATCTATCATCTATCTATCTATCTATCTATCTATCTATCTATCTATCTATCTATCTATCTATCTATCTATCTATCTATCTATCTACCTAGCTACCTACCTACCTACCTACCTACCTACCTATCTATTTATCTATCTATACTCTCTGTTGAGGGCTTGAAGAAGATGAATGCCAGAGAAGAGTGATCCTGTAGGATTTGAAAAACCCAGACCCTCTAACTGAATTCTTTCCTTTGACCTTGCAAGGCAAGTGTTCTACCACTAAGCCAGGCCCCAGCCTTCTCTAGCTTGAATTCTAAAAATGAAGTCTCCTTTCTCATTACCTGGCAGCTCTAATTGCAGCCTTTTTTATCATAGCAGAGCTCCCTGTCTTTCTCAGGCCTTCTGACTTGTGGTTTTATGGGTTACTGGTGGTGGGTTTGGTTTAGAAAACAAACATCACTTTGGTTCAGGATCCTATCACTTACTTCATTATTTTCTTCTCTGCATGTGTTTCACACCTCACCTCTTTATCTCAAAATGGATGTCTCTTTATCTTTTAGGTTCCCAAACCTCTGCTTTTTGATGTGTTAATGTGTTGATTTTAAAGTGTGTGTATTCCTATAAATTGGGTAAAAAATATATTTGTACTCTCCGAAATGAAATTCAAACTTTTTGTACCCTGGAATGATTTTTCAAACTAAATCTTAGGATGCAAATGTGCTCTCCCTAATGGAGTAGAACTTGTATATGGTAAGCATTTGCTTTTTGTTCCCTGTATGAAGGGGTAGGTTTTCCCACCATTTTTTACCTTATGAACATC
This sequence comes from Dipodomys spectabilis, assembly GCF_019054845.1. Classification (NCBI taxonomy): domain Eukaryota; kingdom Metazoa; phylum Chordata; class Mammalia; order Rodentia; family Heteromyidae; genus Dipodomys; species Dipodomys spectabilis. The sequence continues at coordinate 12,007,361 of NW_024870950.1, forward strand.
TTTTCTCAGAATGTGTGTTTCAGATGTGTGGTTATGGAGTATTGTGACATATGAAGATTCCCTAAGCATAATGATTTGACATCTGCTTTCAGGACAACATTTGCTCACATCTTTCCAATAGATGATGAATAGATTACCTAGCTTGTGTATGTCTGTTGATATTTGAGATAACTCATCAATCAATGAAGGGATGTATTTTCTATTTAATTTGAAACTACCCATGATTCTTCTTTACCTGTTAAAGACCCTGACAACCTACCTTATACATTATCTACTATCTGATTCTCTTTCCTTATCTGAAAACCTGTATGATGTCACAATGGAAAATGTCATATTATATGATCTTCACTTGTCTTTCAACCCAATTATTTTAGGTGAGTAGTTTGATTGAACAGCAGAGGAACAAAATGTGTACTGACTTGATGGAAGGGACTAGTTTTATAGATGGACTCTCTTCATGGATCATGGAACTCTTTCTCTGGTTTTGCTCAGCCTAATATCTTCATGCTACAATCCTGAGTAATTTACTCACAGATATTGAATAGATTGCTTTTCTACCAGTACTGTTGTACATTTGAAAGAATCATTCTCCTGGTCATTGTTGTTTTGGAAAGCTCTTATTCAATGTAGGAGAACCAACCCGAACAAACTAGTCAGTGAGATTTGTGAGTCATATTCTAACATGTGAAGCTTTTAATTCTTTAAATTGTGTATATGCCTCAAGGATAAGTAGAATTCTTTCTGATATATAATAGATTCTCAGTAAAATTCTGGTTGATGAATTGTTTATCCCAATGTGCACTTGGGTAAGATGGAATATTACACGAACTATATTGCATATTATATATTCTAAATTAAATGCTTTCTTTCTTAACACAGCTGTAAGTTTAAATATAATTTTCTCCCCTTGGCAATTTCTCAAAAAAGAAAGACCATTAACTGCTGACATGTGTAATCTCCAACTTGACTTAGTATTTTAACCTCACTCTTCTTAAATGGGCATAGTTGATTAAATGAAACGATGTGAGATTATTTGTCTCTTTGTCTGGTAGAATTCATAATTGAGAAGTTCCTCATATTTCAGTGTTCAAGCTTCAGTGGATTTCTGAGAAAAATTGCCTTTTCTTGAGTAAAGTAGCTTACATACTTTATTTCAAGAAAGTATGCAGATGATTAAATATACAACTTAATTGGAATAGTTTGTGCTCTCTGAATATTTGAATATATTATTCTGAATTATCTAATAGGGTACAGGATTTCATTCTTTCCGAGTTACCTAATCGTTGGAGAAAAATACACATGCTAAAGCCATCACAAAAATTGTGCCACAATACAATTAGCTATGAATTTTTGTTTCTGTTTCTAATTAATTTTTATATTCTTTACATAGAACTAGACTCTCAGTGCTTTGAAGGTACATGGTCAAGTACTCTGGTAGAAGGAAAAACAATAAGTGAACTAGTCACAAAAATTTTGGTCATCATTATAAAAGGTGAAGAAAAGATGCAAAATTTCTCTCCTTCAATTGGCTAATTTCTCCCCAGAAGGGCAAACGTTAATTTTGAAATTTTACATATAGGTTTTCTGAGTGTACTTGGCATATGGTATTTGGGAATGATGATTTTTATAACAGACACTGACATATGCCACTCAGACTACCTTTCAAGACAAGACTTAATCTCCAGCTGCAAGGAACAGGCTCACTGGAAATTGCCATTTTCCACATTTTAGGCTCTGTTTCAACAACTTCGCAGCCTGGACCCCACTCCCTTTTGGAGCCTTCAATCTGGTTCAAAACTACTACCATTTTTACTTGGTTTGGAATGGGTAAGAAATGATACAGACCTCCTCATTAGGATTCTAGGAATTTTGCCAGGTCTACATTATCATCCAACCATTCTTGCTTTCTTCTGTACCCTTGTCTGGGATAATTCTCCAATCCACCCATAGCTACCTGTAGAAGTATCTGCCTCACAGAGAGTCCAGTATTTGAGCCATGTGTCAGAAAGACCAATAGGAAGGTTAGACAAGTACATAGATTTCCACAACAGACTGTTTTGCCTTGTCTCTCATTTTCTATTCAAGTTTCACATAGCTCCTAGCTCTTACACTTTGGAGATAGAATGAATTCATCACCCTTTAGGATCCTCCAAATAATCTTCTAAATGCTGTACATGTTCATCAGAGCACATGGTGGCTGAGGTCGGTGATTGCCTGACAAGTATCTGCCTGAACATCTTAATCATTATCATAACTGAGTATTTTATATAGGCCATGTTCTCTGCAGGGTATTTTATATTCATTATCTAATTTACAAGTTATGACAGCTTTATCACATTGATAGATCATGAGAACTAGGTAACATACCCAAGGTCACATCATTAAACATATCAGCTATGCAATGTTGATTCGTCTGATAAATGGATTCATTTGCCTAGATCCTAGGCTATTGCTCTTTTTCTCTGAGTTCAGATTTCTGTTAGCAATAGCACAAGAAGACTTTGCAATTTTTTGAATGGATTATAGAATTTTCTACTAACATGTTTTCATAATGAGTCAAATCAACAGAGATTTCATTGCACAGAACATAGTTTTAGTTCTCAGATCACTTAGAAACGTCTACTTCATTTCTTTCTTTTCCCTGTCCTTAGTAAGAATGCAGACATTATTCTGGTTTTATTTGTCAAATCCATATAGTTTTCTGATTAAGTGTCTATCCTAAGTAATAACTATTTCCCTTTTTTGAGTTATATGTTAATTTAACTTTTAATACTGCTGAGTAGGAGTTATGTGAACTATAAGCATGGTTTATATGATTAAGAATTTGAAGCTGACACTGACAACCCAAGGATCTTATACCTTACCTACAGACTGCAAGATTCAGAGGATAATGCTTATTTTATAGGCTTTCAATGAAGCCTTAAATAGGAGCCTTCATCCAATCTTTCTTTCACTTACTCGGTATTCATTTATTGATGACTATAAAAATAGATATAAATAAACAAGTAAATGCAGTGAAAGACACCCTAGTAATGATAACAGAATAAAGATTCAGAGTTAATGCATTTCACCCAGATAGGCATTGGAAAGGCCAGATTTTCTCTAAGACTTGCCCTGTGAGCAGGTTTTAGGTTTGATGAGATATAGCTGAAAGAGGCTTACAGGCCATGGGAAGAGAGAATATAAATCAAAGATGAGGCAATATAAAAGCAAAGGAGAAATCCCACATGAGATATATAAACACACTATAGTTGTTTCAAGTCTCCAAGTAATAATTGGGAAGAGTTGCATGATGTGTGACGTAAATGTACAGGTAGTAGATAGATGGAGAGATGCTTTTTGGACATTCACTTGAATTTGCTAAATATCTAAAGACTTGAGTGTGCCTAAAGCCTAGTAAGAACTTAGGAAATGGTAATTCAGGAGAAAAAAACAGTGATTAATAAATACTGGGAGGAAAGGAAAAGGAGATGGAATTTAGAGGGAGGTTGGATAATGAATAGCAACCAACAATTAGATAGGAAGATTAATACTTAGTGTTCTATAGCACAGTATGGTGGCTAATTTAGGGCAAGTTAATACTTATTTTATGAACCACTAGAAGAAAGGTATTAAAGATTCCAAACACAAAGAAATGAAGAAAAAGGAAAATACCAATTGTCTGATTTGATTATTACAAATTCTGTACACATATAGAATGATTACACTCTACCCATATATTTGTATAATTTGTTCTCAATTAAGAGAAAGAAGGAAAGGTCAAGATATATTCTTTATGATTCTCTCTCTCTCTCTCTCTCTCTCTCTCTCTCTCTCTTTATCTCTCTCCCCCTCATCTTTTACCAGTTCTAGGGCTTGAACTCAGGACCTGGCACTGTCCCTGAGCTTCTTTGTGCTCTAGGCTAGCCCTCCACTACTTGAGCCACAGCTCCACCTCCACCTCCAGCTTTTTCTGAGTTGTTTATTGGAGTCTCACGGACTTTCCTGCTGAGCCTAACATAGAATTAGAGTCCTCAGACCTCAGCCTCCTGATTAGCTAGGATGACAGGCATTAGCCACTAGTGCCTTGCTTCTCTGGTATTCTTATTTTCACACTTAATTCTTCCCGTGTTCACCTCCATCCTTCGTCTGACTTTCTTTTTCTAACTTCTCTAACTTTCCTACTAGTCATAAGATTTCACTTTTTTGAACTCACCTATTCTTCCATATTCCAGTCAGTGAAGCAAAGACATTTACCCAGTTTTCCCTTCTGAGAGATTTTCCAAAAACTCTTATCTCTTCCAAGTCATGATAGCTATGTTCTTAATTTACAACAAGCCTGCCATAATATTTAAAAGATTATCTGTACATTGCGTTTTGATCCATGTCACCCTATGTATCATTCTACACTCCCCTCCCCGCTGCAATTTCAGTTCAACTCCATTTCCTCCATTACCCAGTTCTATTTTCACACATGCACATTGAATAATATTGCTATAATCACTATAATATTGCTATAATAAAATTGCTATAATTTCTCAGAAATTGAAACATTGAATTGAAACACCTCTGTATAAACTCTTCACAATAATAAACACACGAACAGACATATATCTGTTAGGAAGCTCTGGTGAGACCAGTAAGAGTAGGAAAAAGAGCAAGAATTAGAATTCTTCAAAGTAATTAAATAAATGAAGGTATTCACAAAGTAGAAAAGTAACTTACAAAATACCTATTGATTTGCTTATTATTTTTCTCATTATATGACTTATTTCGGTCTAATAGAAACAGCTTCCTGAAGAGATCTTTTCATGACTATTTGGAAGACATGTACCTGTTCAAATGGAATTTACTAACGAGATTTTTAGGACAGATTTTCTATCCATTCCTCAAAGTGGTATGTTTGTTTTGTTTTGTTTTTTGCCAGTATTATTGCTTGAATTTGGACTTTTCAAGCTCTTTCTCTGAGCTTACTTGCTCAAGTCTGATGCACTAACAATTGACAACCAGCCTGGCTTCTTGCTTCTTACTTTTGCAGATGTAACAGACTTTCTATTCAGGTTGGGTTTAAATCACAGTCCTCCTGATTTCAGACTTTTGAGTGCTAGGATTACAGGAATGAGCATGTCTGCCTTGGGTAATCAAAGAATTTTTAATTGATCACTATGTGACAAACAAGCATTCCATTCCATTAGAGGTGTTTGTGTGACAGAGACACTTTACAAAAAAAAATGTCCTGGAGCATTAATCGAGTTTGGCTGATTTATTAACTCATTCAGTCTTGCCTATAATAATATATTTCCATCACACAGATATGACTAATCAGGCCCTGTGGTAGGTATTCAGCCTGTAAAGAAGACATATTATGTCATTACTAGATTCCTGAGTGGAGAATACCACCTTTGGGGTAGGAACAATGATTCTCTTGGACAACTACAGAAGGCCTTAGGTCATGGTGAAGAACCTCAAAATTGTAACCAGTGAGGGAAATGGTTAGGATTTCAAACTATAGATTCAGAAGAGAGCTTTCACATTTAATTTTTTTTACCTTGTACTTATTACCCTCTCACACCTCATTTTCCTAAGGGCTTAATATAGGCAATAACTATGAAATATATTAAGTTCTCCAATACTTCCATGTGTTAATTTACAGATGACCCAGGTATACATAAATCATGGTGAGTACCAGGTCACGTGATTTCTAAGACAAGATTCTGAACTGCTCAGTTGTTGGGTACCAGTGCTTGGCTTCCAGGAAAGCTAATGTCATCTAATCCCTTTGCTCATTTGAGCTTTGAATATTTAGAATTTTTTATGTTTATTGTAAAAATACTGTACAGAGGGGTTACAGTTACATGAATAAGGTAATGAGTACATTTCCTATGGAGCATTGTTACCATCTCCTTTGTTTTTCTCCTACATCTCTTCCCACCTCCCCCCCCCCCCCAACTCCTCCCTGGCTCCAAGTTGTAAAGTTTGTTTTCAACATACTGTCTTATATATCTCATTTGTTAATGGGTCAACCTGTATCCTTGTTTCAGCATTTTGTTATTTCCCTTTCCCTCCCCAAATTAGAAAAATATATATACAAGATTCAGGGCACTGGAATCAAATACAGTGAAAACAGGGGTTACACCATGGGGAAAAACATACAAGAGAAACAAAAAAATCACATAGTACATTTTAAGTACATTAAAAACAATGGCAAGAAAGAAAAAAACCACTTGTGTCCCTATCTTGTGGTTCATTTAACTTAACATCATCTTATATGGTCATATGTTCATAGCTTTTGATCTTTTCTGCTTGTCCTAGACATATACTAGTTATTACAAATAAGGAAAACCATGGGGCCTATGTTTCTTTGGGCCTGGCTTACTTCATTTAATATACCTTTTTCCAATCTTTCCATTCCATGTGCATTATTCTTTCTGGTGGAGGTATAGAATTCCATTGTGTATATATACCACATTTTCTGGAATTTTGTATTAGTGGGGATCACTGTGGATTGCCTCCCCAGATCACATGTCATTCTCTATTAATTTTGATAAAATGCATAAAAATGATATCAGTGGCCACAAAATGGCTGATTTAGATGGGCTGTGTTTGCGGACGATGATTTTAAAACCAATACAAAACTTGGAACTGGATATTTTTATTTGTTTGGTGAGGAAACCTAGGTTTAACAAGGTCATGCAACTGTCAGCAGTTCAACTTAAGGGGAATACAACCAACCAATGAGTAAGCTCACTCAGGATCTACTCTATTTGTTCCCAGAAACTCTACATATCCAGGCTCATCGTAGTGTTTATTTCTGTTTAGAAATGAGCCAGATCCAATTCTAGACTGGCTTGCTGTCTATGCTACAGGAAGACCTATTATAAGCCTGGACTGTCAGGACAGAAAACAAAGCTCTGCAATTGTCAGAGACAAGAAGAAACAACACAAGGCTCTGGAAAGACAGCTTGAATATGTTCACCCAAGCCTTCGGGGGAGGCACCAATCAGGCAGCTGCATCAAACAACACTATCAACTCCCATTGATTTGATTGCCACCAGTCTTCAGGTGAAAAATTGCTCCACTAAAACCTTCTTTGAGATGCCGTGAGACTGTAGACATCTCCACAAAACTCCCACACATCTCCTTAGCAGTCTACCTGTCATTTCCTTGCAGGAGTCAGAATGGTACTTTTTTGTTGTTGTTGTCTTTTGTTTCTCCCAGAAAATATATTCTGAAATACCAGAGTCAGGTGTCCATGCTCTCTGCTCTCCCGCTATAAAATATAATACTTGTGCTTAGGTTTGGCTTTCTTTTGTCCCAATTTCTTTATTATAAATGCGATGAAAGATCTTCTGGAGAATTAAGTAATGGTAATTGACAGAATGATAAACAAGAGAAATATTAAGAGGGCTAATATTTCTTAAGCATTCAGTGCCTATCAAAAATCATGCTAACTTTGTCACAAAAGGCCCCAATGATAGACCCAAGAGAAAATACTATTATTTTCTTACTTTACAAATTTGGACACCGTGAGGTGTACTTCTCCTCCAGGGACGCTCTATAAGTCATTTACCCTGGGTCATTCTTTCCCATTGGACCCACAAATAGATCTGGTCATCCCCTAGGTAAAGAGACCTTGCAGATGGTTTTAACTTCAAAACATTTGATTATTTTGATTTATCAAAAGGAAACGATTTTCAGTGTGTCTGGGCAAATCAAGTGAGTGGTACAAATTATTCAGCATATGATGAAGAGTCCCTGTATCTTCTTCTTTAAAAATTAAGCACTGTAGGGGCTGGGAAGTTGGCTCAGTGGTAGAGTGCTTGCCTTGCATGCCTGAGGCCCTGGGTTCGATTCCTCAGCACCACATAAGCAGAAAAAAAACAGAAGTGGCACTGTGGCTCAAGTAGTAGAGCGCTAGCCTTGAGCTGAAGAACTGAGGGACAGCGCCCAGGCCCAGAGTTCAGGCCCAGGACAGGCAAATAAAAATAAAAAACACTGTAGATGGGAAGGCAGGCCTTAAGTAAATGTGTATCATCCAATGTAACAGGCGATACTTAAGCTAAGAAAGTGGTGACTTGTCACACAGGAAGCACAGATTCATGAGTCACAACCTACATGGAGAACATCAGTGACAAAGGATAAATAGGATTTCTCTGGATGGCTTGCAGGAGACCAGATCAACTAGTGGTGCAGAGCCTAATCAATGTACCTGGTAGCCAAGGAGATTCAGTAAAAGAAGCTATAAAGGTTATGTCTCCACAGCTTTACAGAAGTCACATGCCACAAATTCCACAACTGCAAGGGAGTAAATTCAGCCAACAGCACAAGGAGATTTGGAAATGATTAGCTAAGTTTCTACTGAGCATTTAGCCTGGTCAATATCCAGTAGCACTGTCAGATCCTGAGCTGAAGACTCATCCAATTCAGGTCCAAAAATCTGACCCATAAAGATTGTTAAAAAAAAAAAAAAGTTTTCAAAATAAATGTTTTATTAAGGCAAAATTCACATAGAACAAAATTTACCATTTCAAAGCCTATGTATAACTATTTATAGATGATTTTAAAAACAAGTAAATAAATCAGTGACATTCAGACTACTATGTGTTGGCAACCATTATCACTGTTCCTAAAACAATTTCCTTATCCCAAAGTAAACCGTGAAAAATGAGCAGACACTACACATCACCTTTTCTCAAATAGCCATAAATGTCTGTCTGTCTGTCTGTCTGTCTGTCTCTCTCTCTCTCTCTCTCTCTTCAGGATATATGTTTTTTTCATAATTCATATAACTGGAATCTCTTAGTACATACTATGCTATCTGTCTTGTGTGGCATAGCATGATAGCATAAATGGAAACAGAACATTCTGTTTATCTGTATCTGTTTATCTTGCACTGAACCATTTGAGTGTCTACTTTTTAGTTATTGTGAACAATGCCATGGTGTGTGTGTGTGTGTGTGTGTGTGTGTGTGTGTGTGTGTGTATGTGTGTGTGTGTATGTGTGTGTACTGTTTTTAGTTCTGGTTTCCTTTCTTGATATAAATATTTCAATATTTCACTTGAGTGGGTTGATGGGATGTATAGAAATTCTGCTTATCACTTGAGGGACTTCCAAATTCTACTAAATGTGTTTTCAGGCATTATATTTGGAACCATTTGTTATTCAATGATTTAAAAAAATATTCTGTGAAACAATAGCACATGAACACTCAGATCCTGTAGAATTAGTAACTGGAAGTTCAAGTTTTTTTTTTTTTAATCTTAGATCAGTATAGCATCAGGTACATATGATATAAATGCTTCCATTACCAATTTTGAATTCCTGTAAGAATTCACTGACTTCCTAAAGTAAGTTGGTAGATTGCAAAGCATCTGTATCAATGGTAGCAGCATGTCTTGTGAGCTAGTAAGGAAAGCAAATCACTAGGCTCAGTGACAGCTTTGTGAAATCTGACAGCCTATGGTTGTACTTCAGACACCTATGTTTTAAGAAGCTTCTCGGTGTTTCTGATGAGTACTGAAATTTGAGATCCACTGCCTCTGTCAGGCAAGAAGTTAGGAAATAACACTAAAGGAGGAAGGAGAATGAACTGTTCCTCATTGAGTGCACAGGTGACTGGAGAAAACTGACCCATAAGCAACAAATTACAACACAGTAGGGCCACAGGTAGAAAGACAAAATACATTATATACATTATGCTCTATTTCCTTCAGGAAGGAATTAAGGCTTCTAAGAAGAACAAGTTTCCTCATTGAAAAAAAAAAACAGCATGCCAAAAAAAGTAGACTGCCTCCAGTTGATAGAAAAGAAAAGCATTTAAAGAATGCAAATTTCCCATTGCAGTGGAAGCCACAATCCCAGTGATGTATTGGACAAAGTAGGAAGCACGTAGGAGACCACAGGGGAGGGTATCAGAAGATGAGGTGGCATAGACATGAGTCTTTGTCTACTTGGGATGCTATAATAAATACCAAAGCACTAGGTTGCTTCTGACCATTCTGAATGATAGTAAGACCAAGATCAAGTTATCAGCAGATTGAAGAGTTGTCGATGGAACATTCCACTGATGACAAATTCTGGAGTATTGTCATATGATGGAAAAGACAGGAGGAGAAAAGAATGGAAAGCATGCATCCCCTTCAGGTGGTGAAGCCTGTATAAACTGAGGGCCCACTAACAATTCCTGTCTCTTCATGATCCTAGGGTTCAGTTTCAAAGTATATTTAATGAGATTTGAAGAGGCAGATTCAGATCATCATAATCATGAATGCTCTTAGAAATAGGTAGGTCTTTAGCTTTTTGTTTTTCTTTTGGTTGGTATAGGACATGTACTCAGGTCCTGGGCGCTGTCCTTGAGCTTTATCACTTAAAGCTAACACTATACCACTTTGAGCCACAGCTCTTTTTCTGATTTTCCAGTGATTCATTGGAAATAAGAGTCTCACAGACTTTCCTACCCAGGCTGGCTTCCAACTGCGATCCTCAGATCTCAGCTTCCTGAACATTATGATTACAGGTGAGAGCCACGGCACCTGATTTATTTCCTTTTTTTTTTGGTCCGTCATGGGACCTGAATTCTGGTCCTGGGCTCTGTCCTTCAGCTCTTCAGCTCAAGGCTAGCTTTCTACCACTTGAGCCATGGCACCACTTCTAGCTTTTTCTGCTTATGTGGTGCTGAGGAATCATACATGCCTCAATGCATGCAGGATAAGCACTCTACCACGGAGCCACCTTCCTTGCCCACTTATTTCCTCTTTTATAGACAGAAAAAAAATGAAGTTCTTAAGAAGTACCCAAAGGTGTAATTGTTCACTTGGAGTCAAACTGATCTAGGACAGGTAGTATCTAAGCTTTATTCATGATGTTATCCTCACTGTTAGTGCTCAGAATTTACACTAAATACAAAATTCACTGAAGAGACCTAGATGTGTTCTAGAGTAGCTAACAAGATCTGTAGAGAATGTCCATATGTCCTGTCATGTTCTGTCTTTCTGTGTGTGTGTGTGTGTGTGTGTGTGTGTGTGTGTGTGTGTGCACGCTTTCTGTTATGTGTGTCTTATGAATGCGTATTCATTGAGTAAGCCTACAAGTGTACTAACACTTTTTTTTCCTTCAAAATTATGGATTTCTTACTCTTTCAAGTTAGTGGAATGACCTAAAACTAACTTGGGTTGAGACAGTGGTATTCATCAAGGCATTTTCTGAGTTAATCTTGGTGTGGGCCCCAGGAAGCCTTGCCAGGCTATGAATACACATTGGGAGTTGAGGGGGTGTGGGGAATGATATTCACTCTTTTGCTTGAAAATAACCCAAGTAGGTGGCATAGACATTGGCAGATCCTAACACAGGACTATTATTTCATATGTATGCTTTTCTTCTTCATGCTTTTTTTGTTTGTTAACACACTCAATGGGGAAATTGGCAAACTCACTGAGCATTGGAGAACTCCTGGGTGAGTGTTAAATGTTCACATCACTTTGGAGTCGGAGGGGTTCCCAAAATCTCATTTGAAACTCCAACGCCAAACTGAAATGGAGATTACCCTAGATGCTCTGCATTATTTAAAGCAGTCAAGCTGAAAGAGATTTGGAACTTCTTCTTTTTTCTTATTTATCGGATTTGCTCCATACTGAAGCTGCAATCATCAGGGATCACTTGGGAGTCCATAGCTGGGCTGCAGAACAGCACCCGGCAAAGAGTGCCACTTCCCGCTTTTCATTTGCAGGAGCGCCGCTGTCAGAGTTAATCTTTAAGTGGAAGAAAAACACATGATTTCAATTAGTTTCTAGGGGATATCTGCCTGGAAACTCATTTGTGTGATACTTTGAAGCTTCAAATCTTTCTTATTCACCACAACCACAGAAGCTGAAGAGATCAACAATTTTAGCACAATCGTTTATTACAATCATTTGTGTGTTCATGAAAAAAAGCTTGTCCGTCACATATGTACACATTATATCTATCTATCTATCTATCTATCTATCTATCTATCTATCTATCTATCTCTCTCTCTCTCTCTCTCTATATATATATATATGTATATGGAGAGAGAGAGAGACAGACAGACAGACAGACAGACTAGACACAGACACAGACACAGAGAGACAGAGAGAGATCGTTGAAGGAGCATGAGAGCTCTAAGACATTTTCATGGCAATTTGCATTCAGGTATTTGGGATAGCTTTCTTTCCTTAGAGGATTATTTGGGACATAAATAATTGGGTGTAAAGGACAGTAACTCAGAGATACTGCTGCTGAATAAAGTATACAAAGACCAAAGGGGGAAACAGACACAGATGGACGCCTGAGTCCTTTGTTGCTTCCATTCTGATTCTGTTCCCTACAAGTAAGGGAATATTCAGAGAATTTCTCAGCTGGACAATAGTTTACTTTTGCCGCTAGTTGCCATTATATAAACATACAACTTTAGGGCATTAGAATCCTGATGGGTTTACTTCAAAGAGAAGGATGCAGTTGATGTATCTAGGCATTCTGACAGCCTTTTGTTGCCTTGAACCATTCCTCTTAAACATGGATTCTTCCAGGGAATCTTCTCCATATCAGAGTGCCTGGCTGGCTAGCACCTAATATCTCTATGTTGCAGGAACATTTCACTTAGAATCAATTTGTCCAAGTCCCAAGTCATGAATCTTCTCTACCCTCTTGTTGAGGAAAAAGTAAGTATGGTAGTATTTCTTTTCTGGTCCTTTACATATATTTCACTGAAGTATCCCAATGAGCACTTACTCCATGGTGATTCTTGCTATCCCCATTTCAATCATCTCTCTTCGCACACTTTTCTCACTCCCGAGCTTAGAATGTAAAACACTAGAACATACCTTCATTTGATTCTCTTTATTTGTTTAAAATAGCCTTTGTGTGTTCTTGGAACAATAAATTTATCTCACCAGATTGCATTGCTTCTTCTGTATAAAATGTCCAGATTGAAATGTTTGATCTCATAAGCTTCTCCAGCTCTGTAAAATCAAAGGATGAAATGTGGTTTGTATCATTAACATAGCAGTATGGTAAAATTAAACCAGGAAAAAACTTTTCCTTGAGGGTCACCTGGAAGCTGATAAAGAAATTTTTACATGTCTGCAATTTTATCCAAAGTGTCAGCAAAATAGCATTTCCCAGCCTTGTCTATCTAGACTTCATATATATCTTTATGTTTGATAATCACCTGAAGTCAAGTGAATATCAAAGACCTCCTATATGCCCTTCTAGGAAAAGAGTCCCTATTCCTTTTGGGAATCTTAAACGTATCTCTCATTGAACTTTCCTACTGGAGACTTACTCCATGTCCAAACATCTCTACTCACTATCTTTAAATGACCAAAAATTAATCAAGAAGAGAGTATTGCCGAACTTTCTTGCCTCCTTTCCTACCTGTAGGTTACCTATTATTTGAAGGCTGAGTGAGCCCCTGTTGCCTGGTTGGTCTTTAATGAATGTGTGGTTGCCTCTCCAGGATAGTCACTGAGTGTCATTGAGATGACACTGGTAATTAACTCAGGAAGAGTCTCTTGAGAACACTATGGTGGAGGTAGAAAATCGTCAATGATGTGCTCCAGGAAACTCTCCTTGTCATGTGAGAGTAACAGAATCACAGGAGTTTGCGGAAAATTGTCATCTCGTGAGGGAGCCTGATCCAGACTGGCCTTCACGGTGACTTTTATGTCACCAACAGTTAACAAACGTTTCCAACAGGACAGATCTATAGAAATTAGCAGAAATAATAGGGCTTAATGGTTTTATGTTCTTTCTCTCTGATCACATATTTTGAATTCAGGGAACCATTCTCTTGATTTTCCCTCCTTGTTCTTACATCCAATCAGCTACACGGACCAGAGCATCTTATGTTGCAGAATCACAATGTAGGACTGACTGCCTTGCTACTGGGAGGTTTTTGTTTTTTTTAGATCTTACCAAGTCTTAAATTATTCCAGTAAGTATTATATATCTTCTTTCTTTCCCACTTTTCTGGCCTCTTTAGCCTGTCACATGGCATTAGAAATACTGTTTAAAATATGAGATATTTGTCCTATCTAAAATTTTCCAAAGGAAACGTACAGTCCTTACTTGGGTGTATTAGAGTTTCTTTTCTAGCTCATTCTCCCATGTAACCATCGGTATGTACACTGCTTGCCTTCCTTTAATCCAGTATTTGAGAAACAGCCTTCACTAAAACTTCCACACAATTCCCTATTTCTACATCAATATATATTCTTTCAGAAGTATGTAATGTTTTTTTTTATTTTTAGTCTCAATGGTTTTGCCTTTAAAGCTCCATCGTGTGCGTGAAAAATAATTACCTGCTCTCCATGATCAAGCAGGTAGTTACCTGTTGATTCACCCATTACTATTCATTACTAAGCACTGGGATGAAAGACTACCTGGGATGGCTCAGCCCAATCTAACCTGCAACTCCAGCCCTTGTGCTCTACCAAGAGTTTAATTATTGGATAAATGACACATTAAAATGAAGAAAACATACACGGTGAAGAGACAGCAGAGGGTTTAAAAGTGCAAGGTGACTCAGTGTAGCCAAATTTAGCATCGTGAAAGAGCATGCCCTCAGTTACTCCGTGATTGCCTTTTCTGGAGCAGGCAGGAATATTGCCAGAAGTTGCCTGAACCTATATTTACACTCGCTGGGAGATCAATTCTTAGAATGTTCTCTAAGCAGCTGGCAATTTTTTTTCTTGTCCAAATTTATTTTAAACTTCTCAGTGTTCTCAACTGTGGGCACAGTGGACTCATCAAGGTACAAAACTAGTCCAGGTACAGGAAGTAACCACTGGATCAAAAAGATGCATGTGCCTGAAGTGTGGATATCACAGCCTCCACTAGCATTTCCGGGGTGTACCAGAAAGGATAAATGGAGAGAGGAAGTGAGGTCGGGGAGAATACAGGTAGAGTATTCAATGAACATCTTGTGAAACTAAGAACATCAAGAAAAGGTGTTAAGTTGGGAGGGATGGGGGAGAATAATGAAAGGGGTAACATCCATCAAATGCATCGTTCTTATAGACTGATTGGATGAATGGTGATCTCTTTGGACAATTGCTTAATGATAATACAAATAGAAGGTAAAGACGTATTTTGTAGAAACCAGTTCATTAGAACTCCATTATCACAGAGCATTCTTGTAACAAGAGGAGAGAGACACACAAATTCAGAAGTCAGTCTTCTATAGCAAATGATAGGCCTCTTTGCACAAGCCAGAAATCATGAATCGTGTGAAAGAACACAGAAGCAATCAGGACCACTTCTGCAGCTCCATCAGCGAGTGGTAGTGATCATTGTGACCTTACACTAGGGAGTGGAGGAAGGCTAAAAACCAAATACCATTTAATACCATACAGATATGTTGTATGTACAGTGCAGTCCCCTTAGCTTGCTCTATATGCCAGTGGTCCTTTTATTTAAAAATTTATTTTATTGTAAAGATGCTGTACAGTTTCATGAGTAAGGCAATGAGTGTGTTTCTTGTCCAGCATTGTTACCCCCTCCTTGTTGCTCTCCCACTATCCCTTCCCTCCCCTACCTCCCTCACTCTTCCCCCTCCCACTTCCCAAAGTTGTAAAGTGTTTCCCAATATACTGTCTGGTAGGTGTCATTGTGGAGGGGTTCTTGACTGGGGGTGATCTGGCAACATTTGGTTAGGTCTGAAGATGTGTTTTGTGGTACTGCCTGGGTTTGGGAGAAATGATGGCACTCTTAGCATCTAGGGGTCACAACTTTGGGAAAATACTACAACTGGAACACATACTGGTCTATGACCCCCTCTGATCATCCCCAATAAAGGAGCAAACTGTTAATCATTTTCAATTTGGAGAAAATCTTCTGTTGATTTTATTTTGGCAGTACTGGTGTTTGAATTCAGGGTCTTGTTTAAGTGCTGTTCTACTTGAACCATGTGCCAGCCCTTTCTGTTTTAGTTATCTTTTCAGATATGTTCTCATGCTTCTTGCAGAAATCGACATTGGACACTGATCCTACTACCTTCACTAGGTTTACAGGCAATAAGCACTTTACCCATGTTTTTTTTGATATAGGGTCTGGATACTTTTTAGTCTGGCCTCAAACTTTGATCTTCTGATCTCTTCCTCCCAAGGAACTGATATTACAGGCATCTAACCTTTTTAATGTAGATACTCAGAAATTCCTTAATCAATTTTGATAATTTCAGTTAAAAAGACCACACAAAAACTCTAAACATGTTGTTAGAGTCAGACTGAATTTCCTTCCTTCTTTCCTTGGTTCCTTCTTCTTCTCCCTCTCTCCCCCCACTCTTTCTGAATGTGTGGTCTTGGAGCTTGACTCAGGGCCTGGGCACTGTTCCTGAGCTTTCTAACTAGCATGCTACCACTTCAGCCACAGTTCCATTTCCATCTTTTCGCTGGTTAATCGGAAATAAGAATCTCATGAACTTTCCGCTTAGCTGGACTTCAAATGGGACTCCTCAAAGCTCAGCTTCCTGCATAGGGAGGATTTCAGGCCATTGACGCCTGGAAAAGGTTTCTTTTGTGTTAAAATTTGTCATCTTTAGCACATTATGTAGTTACCTTGTGAGGTCTGAATTCTTCCCATCCATTTGTCTTTTCCTGATGCTTGAACTCAGGACCTGGAAGCAGTCCCTGAAGCTCAAGGCTAGCACTGCTAACATTCTACCACTGGAACCACAGCACCACTTCTGGCTTTTTCTAAATAGTTTATTGGAGATAAGAGTCTCATGCACTTTCTGGCCTAGGCTGGCTTTGAACTATGATCCTCAGATCTCAGCCTCCTGAGAAGCTAGGATTATATAGGCATGAGCCACCAGGGCCTGGGTTTTTATGCATTTTTGACACAGCGAAGAGTTGTCCTCAAGTGTAGCCACACATATGAGCTCCTGCTGTGTGTTTAGAAAAGAAATAATATATGGAATATATATTCATGCTGAACATTTTAAGAATACATCAACTTTGCAATGAGAGGTATACCCACATTCCCTTAATTTATTCTAAAGTGGATTTTAAAGCGTTTTGGATTGGATATGGGTAAAGGAAAAGGAAAAGTGCATATGTGCTGTGACTAAAGCCCTCAAAATAATTTCCATGATGTCGGTGTTTGACACTTTTCTTATGCTCGTGTGGAAAAATATCTTTGTGCCTATCAAATGTGTTTTATTTATTTTTTTACACATTCTCATCTATGTCAAAGTAGAAGTTTGAACTGATGTTCCAATGTTGTATTTGTATCCTGGAGTTCATTCTGCTCTCATTCTGAAGAACTCTAAAGCTTAAGGAAGATGCTCGATTACGAGGTGAGAGTATTTGAGTATATAAAATTCCAAAAACAATTTCCTTGGCACATGATTCCATGGTGCTACACTGGCATCAATATACCTAACCCTTTTGCACAATTCTGAATGCTTTTGAATTTCAGAGGAAAATAAGGAAGTGTATTGAGAAAAATCTTTCAGCCTATTATATTGGCCCTATTAGGGTCTGAACTCAAGAATTTGTACTTGCTGGGCAGCCCCTCTATCACAGGAACCACACCCCATGCCTATTTTTCCAATTTAATAATTTTGCAAGTAGAGTATTGTGTTTTTACCTGGGGGCCAGCCTCAGACAAAGATTATACAACGTATCCTATTTGCAGAGCTGAAATTGCATGCCACCGCATGCAACTGAGTTATTGAAATGAAGTATCACTCTCATAAAATCATGGTGACATCATTTTATTTCCAAGCAGCTGGGATACCACCACCATGACTGACTAGGCTTGACTCAAATGAATATTTAATCATTGAAATGATACAATGTGAGTTTTGATTTATATTATCAGTACATTTTTTTAGAGAATAGGCTAATTTAACAATTGTTTTTCCCCCCCACATTCTTTGTTAAGAATTGTGAAAATAAACTTGCTGGATTTTGTAGCACCATAAGCATAATATAGAGAATAGACACCTGTACTCAGGATGTGTGGTGCTTTGGAGCAAGTATATTTTAAAAATGTTTTAAAGGTATGAATTAATACAACTAATAAGAATGACCGATTATGACAGTTTTATTCTTGCAAGGCACTATGAGGAAACATATCCAGCTGATACATATAATGATATCCGTTATAATTATGTTTACCAGAAGCACTTGACTTCAAGTTTAGAATGACCAGATTAAAAACAAGCATTCCTGTCATGAACAACTTTGGGGTCTTAATGGAGACTGAATGTATCCCTCTTTATTATTGAGTTGTCTTGCCCAAGTCCTTCCAACATCCTTGCAAGGGCTTATTGAACTGGGAAGGTCATTTTTCTGCCCTCTAAGATTAAGTCTTACAGTTCAAACCACTCCACCTCCCCATTGCTAAGACGTCTCCATGATTGTCTGAGTATTCATCTCATCCACAAATCACTCCTGATTTCTTTTACTCATGTGAGCCCAGCAAGGCAGCTGGAAGTTTTTCTTCATTGTCACTCACGTCACATCGGAGAGACTCTGCTGGCAGTCTGAGATAAGTAGCATCTGCTGGAATCGAGCCAACAATACAAACCCTTGTTGTGCCTTTCCTACTGGAGACTTGCTTAGCGAAAGACTGTCTGGATGTTAGAGGAGTAGATCTCCTCCAAATGACATCCAACCTCACAACCTCCATGGTCGTGAGGAAGTAGAAAGTGGAGGGCAGGAACAGAAGATGGTATGATGGACAAGGGGACAGGAGTAGATGTGGATCTCGTGTTGGAGGAAGAATGTGTTATAGCGA
This sequence comes from Dipodomys spectabilis, assembly GCF_019054845.1. Classification (NCBI taxonomy): domain Eukaryota; kingdom Metazoa; phylum Chordata; class Mammalia; order Rodentia; family Heteromyidae; genus Dipodomys; species Dipodomys spectabilis. Next base: position 12,026,103 of record NW_024870950.1, read on the forward strand.
GTCTGGCAGGTTGGCGTTCAGTGTTGCAAGTTCTCTGTGATGTTTCTATCTGAGCGCAGAACCTTGGGTAAAGCACGGAATCAACTAGTCTTGGGTCTTATCATTTGTGAGAGAGGGATCACTATTTGTATTTTGTATTTCAGAGGAGTTGTGCCATCTCTGGCACAATTGCTTTAACGGTATTATAATTTTGCTTTTTCAGTTTTGTCACCAGTCTCAACTCCTCAGAAAATAGGGCATTTCATTTTTTCATATACACAGCAGGCAACTTCCAGTGCAATCCCTTTTAAAGAACTTAAAAAAAAACTATGACAAAAGAGTAGTGTTGGTAGGAAGAAAAAAAAATAAGTTTGATCATCTCTATCTGGGAGTCTGCAGCAGGTGGATGAGTCATAAAATTTGGTGATAACATGCTAGAACTCTGTAATCAGATCATCCTTATTTGCTATTGGACATTTACTTCCTGGTCTCATTTAACCTTTTTGTGGTTCACGAGCAGCATGAGCCTGATGAGAACACAACCTTTCAGAGCTGAGGTGAGCATTAAATCAGATGACGTCAGACACCTTGCTTGGTACAGAAATTCCCTTGACCATTTGCTGTTTATTGGCTGTTATGCTTTTCTGTTATTTATGAGAGTATTATTGGGCTTTGATTGAATTAATAAGTGAGTGTGGCACACAATTACCCAGAAGTGCGCTGCACAGTTGTTCATACAAGAAGCAGCCTGAGAACTGGTCAGTGAAAACTGAGAATTCCCACCTCAGTCATTTTGAAGCAGGTTTTGTCTTGGAGAGCCCTGCTTGTGTTTTCTGTTCATGATGGTCTTATTCCTATGGATATCTCTCTCAAAGAACATCCTGTGAGTATCTCACGTGTTACTTTTAACTATTCTGTAGGACAATTGCATGCCACTTCAAGGTATCTCCCATACATTATGATATAGAGGTACATACACACACACACACACACAAACATACACACATACCTGTTAACTCTGTGTGTGTGTGTATGTGTGTGTGTGTGTGCTGGTTCTGGGGCTTGAAGTCAGGCCATGATCTTTGTGCTCAAGGATAGCACTCTATCACTTGAGCCTCAATTAGTGTGTTCGTTTCTTGTGTTTTGTTTAATGGGAGAGGGGTTAATTGGAGTCTCATGGATTTTTCTGCCCAGGGTATCTTTGAACTGTAATTCTCAGATACTAGATACCTGAGTAACTAGGATTATAAGTGTGAGCCACCAGCACCCATCATTAATCTATTTTTAAAGTATGCAATTACGCTTAAATACAGTTTTAAGGCATGGTGATATGCTTTAGACACAATATTGTGACATGACTTCATTGTGCAGATTAGAGAGCCTTTCTGTGCTCTCAGAGTATGGAGCCTCTGCCATTTCACCTCTACTGTGCCTTAGGCTGAAGCTCTATTATAGTCCTACTTAGGACAAGGTTGGCATGTTCTGAAATGTATCATGTTGCCCACCTCTTATACCTCAGTGTTTCAGCTTCAAAGCAATGTCAGCTGCACGCAGAACCCTTTGGAGGGGCATAATTGGTATTTGGGGTCAAATTATCTGTGATAATATGCCTTATGGGTGTTCATGGGGTGATAGTCATAGTTGGCATGTGGAATGTCACCCAAAGACCTCTGTATTGAAAGCTCAGTTCAAAGCTGCTGTTGAACAATGGGCAACCTTTGAGGGTTCAGGAGTAGCAGAAAGTCTTCAGGCAATTAGGGCTGTGCTTTTTAAAGAGATTGTGGGACTCTGAGTCACGCGTGGTTTTCTATGGTTTGTTTGACCATGAGTTAAGTGATTTGGGTCCATTGTAAGCTCCTGTCAGGATGTGTTTTCCCTGATCTGGCCACACACACACACACACACACACACACACACACACACACACAAGCATACCCAAGAGGCCTTAAATCCATGGGGATGCTTAATGATGCTCTTGCACCCTGAAAATTTTGCTAAAATAAACCTTTTTATGTATGAGTTATCTGTCTCAAGCATTTCATTATAGCAATAAAACGCTGAATACCAATCACAGTATACAAACTGATATCTATATAATATTATAATTTTATCAGAGCAGTATTTGTTAAAAGATCGGAAATGTCTTAAAATGTTCCTTGAAGAGCCGGGTGCCATTGGCTCACACCTGTAATTCAAGCTACTCAGGAGGCTGAGATCTGAGGATTATGGTTCAAAGCCAGCCTAGGCAGGGAAGTCCGTGAGACACTTATCTCCAATAAAACATTAGAAAACCAGAAGTGACACTGTGGCTCAAGCTGTAGAGCACTCTCCTTGAGCTGAAGAGCACAGAGACAGCACGCAAACCCAGAGTTCAAGCCCCAAAACTGACAAAAAATGTTCTTTGAAGAGATAATAGAAATATGTTTGGAAAAAATGCACTGTTCCCAAGAAGGCCAATAGGAGCTTGTGATTGAGTGTATCTCCTTGCCAAATTCACATATTGAAACCCTAACATTTAGTGCCTCACAAGATGATCATATTTGGAAACAGGCCCAGTACAGAGGTAATTAAAACTAAATGAACTTATGAAAAGAGAGCCCTGAATCCCTATGACCAGAGTCCTTGTAACAAGAGGAGGAACAACTAAAGATGTGTACAAACAGAGAAAAGGCCATCTGAACACAACAAGAAGTCAGTCATCTGAAATCCATTGAGAAATGTCTCAAAAGAAATAAAACCTACTGAAACTTTGGCTGAGGAGCTCAGAAACTATGAAGAAATAAATTCAACTGCCACAGAGCCCATAGTAATTTGTTACTGTAGGCCTAAAAAAACAATAAGGAATTCATTTCATATCCTAACATTGCATATTGTACATTGCTGGAAGTTGACTTACTAACATTTTAACTAACCCATGAGTAGTCAGATTAATTGATCCAGTAACAAGAGGTGGCCTGAAACTATAAAACTCCTCAGTTTTATAATTGCAGGAGCCAGAATAACATAGAATACATTCTATGTATCAGGACTGAAGAGTCAAACAGTCCTGGTTTTAGCCCCATTTCTCTGTCTAAACATATCCATCAGCCTAAGCAGCTCCACCCATGGGAACCATTGAATGAGAAGCAGAAAGAGACCAGAAATGTGAAATGACCAGAAGTGCCCCCCTGCATGTGGAAGGAAACATCTGCACAGTGACCATCTCTACCACAGTCCTCCAGCAAATACAGAAGTACGGCTCATTAGTATGTTCCAAATAGATCTAAAATGATAGGACTCGAGAACGGGAATACCTGGAGGAATTAGCCCTTCCTTATTTCTGTTTTCCCTTTCCCATAATAATAACGTGTAGGTCATGACCTAAAAGTCAGCTTTGTTAAGATCAAGAATGAGTGAATTAATAACAATAATAGCTAAAATACATTGCTCATTTCCTATCAGTCACTTGCTGCTCTAACTTCTGTGCATCCTCTAATGAAATGCACACAGTGACAAGTGCTTTATTATTCATATTTTTGACACCAAGGAAACTGAGACTCTAAAGAGCTTCATTGAATTTCCTATGCGTATTCAATTCGTATGTAAAGAAGCTTGAATGAATAGATTTGAAGTAGAGAAATATAACATGTTAATTAGCATATATTAATTTTATAAATGAGCTTTATTGTTTTCTTTCTATCCATGCATATATTGCAGTTTGACCCAATCAAATCACCTTATTACTATTCTTAGTCCTCATCTTTTTATTCCTCTTGTTTTTTCCCCACCTTTCCATTACTGCCAGGGAAATTCTGCATATTCCATAGGCAGAATTAACAATGTAAGAACATTCACTTTCTTCCATAGTGGATGTGCTTATATTATTTATACACATGTGTGTGTGTATAAAATGGATGTCAATCATATTTTCCACATTGTATCACCTTCTTCTTTCACTGTAATCCTCTTAATGGATCCTCCTTTATACAACTATGTCATATCATCATCATCATCATCATCACCAATTATCATTTTAAGTCTACAATTACATGCGAGTGAGCTTAAATTATCTTGTTCAACATAATTATCTCTAGTTACATACATTTGTTTGCAAATGACAACTCTTCATTTTTTCTTATAACTGAAATCACATTATGTGAATATGTTGTTCCATGAAAATCATGGCGGCTTATTGCCATTGTGAACAGTGTTACTTTATGAACAGATATGCAGCTATGTCTGGTATGTCTTCTCATCCAGACACTCATGAATGGTAGTAAAATAAATCATATCATCAACTCTAATGCTAAGAATAGATTACCAAACTACGTTTGTTTTCACGTAATAGGTTCTCAAGATCAGAGATCATACTCTCACTAACCAGAAGTGAAAAAATATTCAGTGGACTCTTAAAAGCACAAAGATGCTAGACAGGGCAGAGAAACTCCCCCAGGCAAGGTGCATAGTGCTGTGTCAACACAAGAGGCCTCAGTGTAAGCAAAGTGTTTTACAACACACAACAATTTCACCTACAACACAGAAAAGATTGACTTCTTCATAATTTACTCGTGTGACACAGTGATTCCTCCTCCTCACAGTGATATTATGGGTGATAAGATACAGTATTTAAGGAAAATACTTGAGACTACATGGAGTGTGAATGGAACAAAAATCTTTGCTCTGAGAAATGTTGAAGATCATTGAACTGATCTGGAAGTGGGTACCTGGTAGCTGTGGTTACTCTCTGTTCCTCTGTTCCACATTGGGTCCAAGATCTGCTGTATGGGTACACCTGTGTGATTAGAGCAGCGTGACCTTCTGAAACAACATATGTAGCCAGGTCACCTTCTTCTCCCTTGTTTGATTTTTGTCTTCAAGAACAGTTATTGTCAGGGCTGGGAAGGTGGCTCAGTGGTAGAGTGCTTACCTTGCATGCACAAGGCCCTGGGTTCGATTCCTCATAAGCAGAAAAACCCAGAAGTGGCACCGTGGCTCAAGTAATAGAGTGCTACCCTTAAGCTGAAGAGCTGAAGGACAGAACCAGTCCCAGAGTTCAGGCTCCATAGAGTGAACCCAAATTCCAGTCTCCCCTGGAATATGTAAGCCAACCGAATACCTAACCCTGGAGTATCTCATGACCCAGTGACATTAAGCAAGGCTATATTTCCAAATGTTTGGAAAAAAACATCATTAGCAACATTTCTCTTTTTGAGAAATATCAAAAGCAGAACAATGCAGGAGCTTGCTTGATTCTGCTGCTGTTCTGCACTTTATTTTGTGGGAAAAGAAAAAAAACACCCACGCCACCCATAGAAAATTGTTGTGGTGTTCATGCGTTAACTTTTGAACTTTAAAATTCTAGGAATGTTCTCAATTGTGGCTTTGTAAGTGGCTGTGTGTCTCAGAGCATTTGTATGCCTCTCGGATGGTTTGCATTTCTCAGAGCTGCATAATGAGCAAGATTGAGGAGACAGGGACTAATTCTTGAGAAAGCATTGTCACAGCATTAACCAGGTTACATAAGAAAAGCAGAGTGAGATTGTATAGAAAGCAGGGAAGCAAGTGAGAAGAAAGAGAAGAATGAAAAAAGAGGAGGAGGAAAAAAAGGAGGAAGAAAAAGAGGAAGAAGAGCACAATAGAGCTCATGTCAAAATGTTAGCAGATTATTAATGTCCATAGATAATGAATAAAGATGAATGCCTCATTAGAACTTCTAAGGGAAAGAATGTCTGAGGAGCTTCTTTTTTAGTGGATTTTGATTCTTTCCATTACATACAATCTGGCACGTGGTACTGAACTTCATGCTGGACTTCATCCCTGCAAACTGATTCTAAAGTGCAGAATCCACACTTTCCTTTCATTTGGCCTCTCTTTATTGTGGATTGTCTCCCATAATGGTAATTGGCTTTTTCGGGCTCCACATTCTCAAGAGATTTAGTTTGCCACTGTAGGTTACTTGGCTTCCATTTCCAGTAGTATTCTGTTACCATTTGTCTATCGTTTGTACACAATTATCTTTCATCATATTGTCAATAGACAGATATTGTCCATGTTAATACCTATGTAAATATATTTAGTACTTTTCACAATTGCTAAAAAGAAACAAAAGTCTTCCCTCTCTCCAACAACCCCTAATTTCAATATATTCAAGTTCCTATTGAATTAGAAACAGAGAATTAAATATTATTCATCAAAATGCATTGAAATTGCTTCCTCACAATACACTTTTATTTAATCAACCCTGCAAAAAGGGGAATACATATATATGTATATATGTATACATATATATATATATATATATATATATATATATATATATATATATATATTCTGACTTGGGTAAAATTCTTCTTCAGTCCCAGTGATTGAATTTTTTTTTAACAATGTGAGGAATTTGATTTCTATTCAATACACTTCTGTAGTCATTCTGTTCTCCCATTTTATGAATATCTCTGTATGTTTCTTTTTTTTTCTTTCTTCAGTTTAAATTTCCTTTGGATGTAATAACCTTTTCTCTCCTCACTGCCCCACCAATCCATACCAAATACTCTGCAGAGATTTTCATTTTCATCCTCCCTCTGAGAGTTTAAATGTCGCATTTGCATTTCACTCAATGTTTAAAATACAAGGAGCTTGAAATGAAACGAAACCATAAGAGTGGGACTCCCAGTGAGTGGAAAGTAGCAATACATCCAGTGTGCTGACCCCAATTATGAGTGTTTGACCTCTTAAGAAACCACCCAGCCTTTCTGTCAGTAGGTGATGTGAACATTGTCCCTTCAAAATACCCCTTCATCCGAGCCTATTGCTCCCACTGGAGATTCTCTGTGGAATGATCATCCAGTCCTGTGACATTTGCTTTCAATCTCTTCGTATTCCCTAAGATGAAGTCCTGTCACCAAACAAAACCTAAAATGCTCCAGTGAATATACCGGGCCCAAAAACTGTGAAGGTAATAAGGACATTGGTGTGTTTTGATCTCTTAGAACCATTTCTACCAGCTTCCAAAAGCTGATAAGCATAGCTTGTCCAATTTTTAATCATCTCCTGGAAGTACCAAGATTATTCTTGCTTGGAAATAAGCAACAGGAATTAAGACTAAAATAGGTTGTTCTATATAAGAGACATTGCAAAATGGTGTCTTGGGAACCAGCTATGTCTAATGGTTTAATATTATCTCTATTACTTGGAAATAGGTTTAACATTCACAGCTTTTTTGAGTTCCACATTGTTTTTGTATATAAAGTTAAGAAAATAATATCTACTTAAAATTTTGAACAAATGCAACAGCAATACTCACAAGTTACTATGTTGGAAATGAACTTTACAACTTAGAGGAGGGGGGTCAGGAGAGAGAGAAAATGGGAGAAAACCGGGGAAAGAGTAACAATGTTTGACAAGAATTACACTCATTTCCTTACTTATATCATTGTAACCCCATCGTACCACACCTTTGCAATAAAAGATGCACTGGTTTTGGAAACAAAATTGTTGTAAAGATTAAATAAGGCCTGTGGATTTTCCTTAAACTAAATTGGAATCATTACTAGTCATTTTAGATTTATTATTGTTTCTATTTCTATTACTATTAGTAACAGCAATACTCACTAATATTACCTTTATTGACCTTTATTTATCATGAGAGACACAAAATTGGGTATCCTGATTTTCAATAAATTATGTTTGTGCAGAACATGTAACTTGCTAGGTGGATTTATTTTTTTCAAAAAGATTAAGCAAAAAACTTCAGGCAGCATAGATAATTAATTATTTAACAAACATTGCTTAGCCGCCTATTCCATATTTCATGTTATATATAATATTGTATAAAACTATAATTATCAGTAATATAATATAAAATTATAATGCTAATATACTTTACAATTATGTAATGGACATTCAGTGGTGAAGAGGTTCATGGTTTTCCTCAAGCGAATGTTTGTAGGAGAAGGCAGTGAATATTAAAGAACACATATACAAATGAATCATCTTCAGTAATGCTATATGTTCTCTAGAATGTAAGATGGAACTGTGTGGTTGGAAAGGGAGAAGAGTTTTGATTATGTGGTCAAGTTAAGGGACATCTTTGAACGTCATGCTTCATGATTTTAACTTTATTCCTGAACTCCATATTGAATCAGTCCCTACAGAAGAGTTGGGTGGGAAGAAAGGTTCCACAGAGGGAACAGGGAGGGAAAGCTTCTGCTGTTTCCTGAAGGTATTGAAGTGGTGCCAGAAACACGTGTGTTACCATGAGCAGAGAAGTATCAAGATGAAGAGAAGTAGTGGAACAATATTATGCTCACCTCTGTGGGTCACCAATTGGCAACTCCTATAGTACATAGAAGAAAAGGAAAAATACCAACATGGGAATTTTGCTTCAGTTCAGATGTGTCATGATAATGACTTGGACCACACGCTGGCCAGTGGCAGAAAGAGCGAATTATGGGCAGATAAGTCTACATTTTGGAGCAAGAGTTGATCTGCTTTACTACATGGATGTAAGAGATGAATGAAAGAGAGAAAAGGGGAATTCTTTGTTAATAATTTGTAATCATAGCACTAAAAAGTGTGACGATAATATTTTTCATTAAAAATGCCAGTATCAAGAGTCACAAAATATCACCTGGATGGAAGGCAAAACACTAGGAATCCAACAATCGGCATTCTATCTTCTACATGGCTGTAAGAAAATAATGTAATGCTTCAAGCTTCATCTCTTATAAAGGTAGCATAATAAAAGTACATTTGTTGACATGAAAGATGCTTTTTCTATGCCAAGTAAAATAAAATGAATTGTATTCTATGGTGGTATTTTATTATTGAATTTGAACATACCAGGTTTATTTGGTGTTGTTGATTTATTTGATCTTTAAATGAACCACAGGGATATGGCACATTATGGACTTCCTTTACAGGTTATGGAATTTTGGCATAGAGAGAATAAAAGTACACACACAATCAAATCATGGTATTCTGTTCATAAATTCTTGTATCCAGTATCAATGCCATTATGCATTCCCTACTGTGCCTTTTAGTAAGGGCTATGAAGGTTACAGAAGTTTATAGATGCAAATCATCTTTCATATTTTTAATAGGAATGATAAGAAGGGAAATGAATTTTTGTAACGGCAATTTTGAAAATCAGAAGAAAAATGATGAAGGAGTAAAAAGTTCAGTTTGAACTGAAACCTGGCAACTTTGTGATGGGAAGGCAAGCTAGAAAGAAATTATGTGATAAGTTATCTTAATCCTTCCAATAAGAATGAGAAGATTGGGTACTGAAGCTAGATAGTATCTAATTCTTGTATCTCATAATAGGTCCCTAAATATGTGTTTATTAAACTCTTTCAGAGTGCATAAGTAGATTGGTGGGATAACAGATTTTATTATTCACATACATACATGCATGCATATATATATATATATATATATGTATATATGATGTGCACCAATTGAATCCTTTATTCTTGTCTTATTTGGCTTTCTTTCACAGTGTGTAGGCTAATAACATTTCTTTGAATATGATATGTATCAAATAAAATCATTTCTTGCTGTTAGACACAAATGAGAAGGCACAGCTTAACAGATGATATAAAAATGCCAGTAAGTCAATGGCTAGTTTTGTTCTTGTCCTAAGGCAAAGTAGTAATCAAATCCTTAAGCCTGGAGTCTAAAGGACATCTGAGAAATGATTTTTTTTGGTGTGTGAGCTTGTCTTTTACTTCCTAACTGGTTAAACTTTGTTTACCAATCTCAGAGCACGTGGAAACATGAAGGGTTAAGTTTATATAATGGCTTTTGTGCATAACTATAGTTCATGGTGTATCACATTACTGAACTATGACGTGGCAGCATGAAACAATGGGAAAATAAAATCCACCACCTAAACTTTATACCTATACCACACACTGTATCTCTGTTATAGGCCTTATGCTCTTGATATATGTCGTGTATCTATATCTATATATGCCATTTTCTCTGCATTAGTCCTTTTTTTCATTTAGTTTTATTCATTCACCTATACCCAACACCTGACTTTCTCTGGTCATGTATTTTCCAGGTGTCCAAAAAGTATATATACCCAACAAATCAGCCACCCATAGAAGAGTGTCAGAATGAATATATGCTCATTAAGTAAATGAGATCTTATATTATGAACCCTTTGATAATGCTTTCCTAATAGAACAGAATCAGATTCTTAAACTATAGTAATGCCTGGATGTACACTCTTGTGTTACAAGATATAACATGTGGCAATTGATGTTCATAATTCTGCAACTTAATGTTCAAGATAAATAAATTAAATTAAAAAAGATAAATACCATCTCTGTAGAATCTTTTACAATTTCTGAAAATGAAGAACTTAAGACACATTCGTCTCACTGTGGCAGATATTGTAGTCAGATAAGGCTTAGGAGCAAAGAGCTTGGAGTAAATGGACCTGGCTGCTACTTTAATTTCCTCCATGTTGTCTCTTATTCCTCACAATGAATTTCAGCAATGAGTTTTTTGGCTTCCTTCCAGTATTATGATCTCCAGGAAGTCAGTTTAACTCCAAGGTGGCTTAGTTCTCTAATCTGAGTCTTCTAGAAAATTAGGCAGATCTGCATCACCTTTCTGGTCTACATTTGTAGCTCAGATAATGGCACTAATGCCATATTCAATCACAGACAATTTATGGTCAATCAGTGTTAAAGAGAAGGGATATAGTCCCCAATTTTCTTGTTGTTTTCGCCGTTGTCCCCAATTTTCAATGAGAGAAAGATCAAAGAGTTTATGGACATGTAAAGACACAGGAGTGGACATTTTCCAGTGTTTTATTTCTATGTAAATGCCTTTTTCAGGTTATCAAATCCTATAACTACCACTATTTTTTATTTGCTCATTCTATCATGGGAGAGAGCAATATGGATATGGAAAGGGGAGAGATGGTCCATCAAATAAAAATTACTTATCTCTAAAGTTGGAGGAAGCCTAATGAGTGTGGACTTCCACATGGCTACCAGAGAGCATTTGGAAACATCTCTGAAGATGTACCCTCCCTTTGTTTCTTCTCCATACAGCCCTAGGCTGGAGGCTCCATTAGGCTGAACTATCTCAGAAAAGAATACAAATGAGCATTTGTATGAACTGGTAGAAGAGGAAAGTCTCTGTGGGGATCCTGTGGTGAGTGGGAAAAGACAGATGTGTGAGCAGCTGCTCAGCCACACCATGAGTCAGCCCCTAGTGGACATGGGTAATGGACCAGGCAGTTAATCCATTCACAAACAATCAAGAATTGACTGGATGCCATGGCCAGGATATGTGTAAGGGAGCTCATAAGATGAAGATCATGAGTTTGACTATTTTACAAATGAAAGAAAGGAATGCTGTAGGAGTAACAATAATGGAACAGTCACAAAAATACTATTTGTGTATTTTGATACATCATCAAAAGGTCCCATTGATAAGCTTTCTTCCGAAATAGGCAAAGTAGGACTGGTTTCCATGTATTTTTAATTTCTTCCTTCTATCTTTTCTTTTCTTTCCTTCTTGGTTGAGATGAAAATGTTTAAGGAAAAAAAGGAATAAGGGAAAAGACAACCAGGAGAGCAATATTGAGTACCAACTGTGTTAGGTACTAAGCCTTGTTTAGGAAACACCAAAATAATTGACATTTTAATCAGCAGTCCAGTTCTCACTGAAAGTTATCTTGATGGTTAATTAATTACAAAGCATGCCTTTCATGTAATTATTTTATTCTTCACTTTATCATCATGAAAATATGCCTTAGATTCCCAGAATCACATCTTTCCTCAGGATTGAGTTTCAGTTTGTTTTTATTTCTTAGTGAATATCTGTATTAAATTTCTGGCTGCTTTGATATCATCAGGAATATTTGCAAGGAAATTCAGATTTTTAGAATCTTTTCTTTTATATTTTTTGGTGCTACCAGTTAAATCCAGTGCCTTGTCTATAGTTAGCACAGAGTATATGAGTGTTCTATCCAGCAATCCAAGATATTCTGTTCTCATTAATTACAAGAGGACCAGAGCTCTTTACACTGAAATAGAGTGTCTTTGAGGCTCCAGGAAATATTTTGAGAAACACTATTCTGTGGCAGTGATCCTCTAAGTGCAGTAATTTACCTTTTGCCCAGGAAACCTTTGACAATCATGGGAGATGAGTTTGGCTATCATAACTGGGGACTGGAACAACCTGTATCTGGTGAGTAGTAGCCAGACGTGATGGGAAATATTCTATCATGTAGACAAGATGCTCCCACCACAAATCATAGCCAGGGCATTAATAATTAGGAGTAAAATGAGGGTATTCTAGAGATGCTATTAAAACCAGTTGCTTCAGAGTCTACAATCTTCTGAAAGCTATCTTTATCTTTTCTATCTCTACCTGTATAAATCACATATATCTATATCCTATTTATGCTAAATGTAGAATTATTTCCTTGAGTGTACATAAATAATATGTCTTTCCATATCACGTAACATCCCTTTCTAGATCAAATTATGTCAGCCTAATTTCCTTCCATCAGTGAAAATGTAGGAAGTCTATTAAGAATTTCAGACACAAATGCTTTATTTTGAATACTTTCAGCTACAATAAGAAAATTAGAAATATTCTTTCTATTACAGATGATTTTCATCTCCAGCCATCCTCAAATTCAGACCCTGGATTCACAGATGTAGATCCGGTAGTAAGTTTGAAAAATGAGACATTGTCAAACATGTCTTTGATGTAGTAAGTTAATGATGATAAATTTGAAAAAGCTGCATTTGAAATGTGCTCCTATGTATGTAACATCATGAGTCTGACAAGGACCTTTTCAAATCCTTCTACTTAGACCCACAGGCTGTCAAACCTAAACATTCTGAAATTTGCCCGATTCTTGTGATTTACAGCAGACAGATAGAAACTGAGAAGAAAGTGAGGCAGAAGAGGCCATGTGGTAAAAAGTTTTCTATAAGGTCCATGGGAATATTTTTACGTTCAAGAAGTAGCTGAGAAAGAGGTACACCATCTGGGTGGTGGCTCTATCTCAAGTTGATGGATTCATTACATAACTGTTTACTGGACTTGTATTCCTCTTAGATATCTCCTCTTAGATATTTTCCCCAGCACTCAGATGATACATTTGACTTTATTCTGAAAATGTGTGCTTTTTTTTTCTAATTATTCTGGCTTAAAAAATCTCCAAGGTCAATTTGACCTCTTGTGTCATTCTGAGGTCCGTATCACTGACCCACTTATTCACTCAATGAGTGAAAATACCACACAGAGGGGTTACAATTACATGGGCAAGGTAATGAGTACATTTCTTGTCAAGCATTGTTGCCTCCTCCTATGTTTCCCCTTCCCATCCCTTCTCATCCTCCCCCCCCACCCCCCTAACCCCTCAGCCAAAGTAGTAAAGTTCATTTTTCCATATAACGATTTGTACATCTCATTGTTGCAATGGGTCCACCTGTATCCCTATTTAACAATTTGTTTTTTCCTTTCCCCTCCACAAATTATACCAACATCAAATACAGGGAAAGCAGGGGTTATACCTTGGGGGAGGGACATACAAAGTAACAAAGAAATCATCTTATAAATACGTTAGAAACATTTGCATGAAAGCAAAAACACTTAAATACTTATCTGGGGGCTCATTTCACCTAACATCAACTTATCTGAGCTTTTCTGCTTGTCTCAGATATATAGTAGTTATTGCAAATAAAGAAACATAGGACTCAATGACTCTTTACTGAGTGAGGATCATGAAGAGACTTTCTTCCAAATGGTATCAGTAAAGTATAAATAATAGGGCAAAATTATAACAGGTTTTAGGCTTATTAGTAACCAAAGAAATCAGTAAACTAAGCAATAAACACACACATAAAGTAAAATGTAACAGGACACGGGAACATAGGGCATGGTGGTCAAGTGAGGTATCTTTTCTACCTAAAATGCCTTAAGCGACCTCAAATGAAAAGGCTGTACTTCCGTGGAAATATGTTCTTGTTAGGATTCTTGATCAAATCCACTCCTTTACTCTTCCACGAGGACTCTATTTCTTTTTTTTTTTTTTTTTTTTGGGTCCGGTCGTGGGGCCTGAACTCTGGGCCTGGGCGCTGTCCCTCAGCTCTTCAGCTCAAAGCTAGCACTCTACCACTTGAGCCATAGAGCCACTTCCAGCTTTTTTCTTTTTGCTTACGTGGTGCTGAGGAATCGAACCCAGGGCCTCTGGCATGTAAGGCAAGTGCTCTACCACTGAGCCACCTTCCCAGCCCGAGGACTCTATTTCTATCTTTCAACAGCTCCTTAATGCATCTAATGGTCCAAACACAAAAGAAGTTGAAGGGAAACCTTTAGACGTGCTAATTCAGAAGAGATGAGGCCCCCCAAGAAGCTTCTAATAACAAGGACTCAGCAGCTATTTACATACCTTGAAGAAGTCAGGCCCTCATTATTCCATTCTGCCTACATCAGCCTCACACAGTGAAATTGGAATTCAGAGTTTTGAGTTCTTTAAAGCAGAATCGCAATCTTGATTCTATCACTCTAATTTGGGGCATGGTACTTAATATTCCTAAAAGCAGCAATACTCATTTACCAAAGGGATTTAATATTCATGGTACTCAGGCCCACCCCAAGCCCCAGCATCATTTCAGAGCGTGGAGTTACATTTTATTAACATTTGCTGGCATGGCTTCCTGTGATATTTACATAACCCTGGATTTCCTTGCTACTTTCCCCCCCCCCCCCCCCACAGTCCTCGGTCTTATTGGCCATAAATACTATTTATAAACTATGGATTCTCCAAGTTTTATCTCCAGTATGGATGCCTCCTGTAGACTGCTGACCCATGTATGACTAGCTATGTGTGAGTTTGTAAATATAAAAATGTCTACTCGACATCTGTTCTTGGATTTCTCACAGTGATGCGAAGCGTAATGTGTTTAAAGCAGAACAGTTTATCCTTACCACAAATTTGATTTCCTTAAAGTTGTGTTTTTTCTTTTTTCTTTTAGCAAAGTGGTCACATATGGTGCAACCCACTAGGCATATTAGATCCTCAGCTACTCTTTAAACCTCCAAAGGGCAAGTTCCCATCAGGTGGAACATGGCAAGAACTTTAAAGCATCTAGATGAACTGACTGACATTCTTCCAACTTTTTTTTATTCCAGTGCTACACAAAGAATCTTACTAAAAAAAAAAAAGATCAAAGGGTGAGCAAATGCAACTCTGCTTGCTACTCACTAGACAGTATTTTGAAAATGAACAATAAAAAATGTGGTGGGGGAATGGGATGGAAAAAACTGGTAGAGAGCAAGAGAAGGGGTGACTGTATTCACAGAAAATGTACTCTTTATTTGACTTAGTTAACCATAACCACTCTGTACAGCACCTTTGCAATAACAATAAAACATGCAAAAAAGAAAAAAAAAACCACAAGATCAGCTAATGGTTCTGTTCATTCCTCAGCGCATTCTTCGTCGGTTCTCATAAGACCTCAAGATTCTCTACTGTGGGATCCATATGATTTAAAGCATCGTTTGCTGCTAATGAAAGCTCCTACTCCTTGTCTTTCTTCCAATGAAGAAATTGCCCAAGCATTTTCAGTGTCTAGAATAATATTTGCTTCCTGTTTTTTTTTTTTTTTTTGCAATGCAATAAGTTTTCAGATTAAACACCAGTTTCCCAAACAGGTTTTTCTGCAGCAGCCATCATCCAGCCACACCTCCAACTTACTTTGCATTCTGTGAATATAAAATTCCTGATTATTTTTACATAATAATAGATGTAAGTATCTTATAATGTATATACCATATTCAGATTAATGTCTATTTTTTTCCAAAGCGAACCTATGATTGATAAAGAGAGAAAATAACTCTGTTTTGTTCAATGCTCTATTGCACACCAAGCAGGCTGGCTGGAGTATTATATGGTTCAATAAATATTTTTGATTAAATGAATGCATTCAGTGTTTACTAAATCTAGCCATCCTCATTATTATTTTGAACAACCATATGTCATATATTCAAAGAAAATTAGGTTTTCACCAGTAGATTTTAAAAGCTGTTTTACTGCATTGCAATAATTTCAAATTACCCTAAACCTTCTCATAAATTACTGATTATATCATTTATTTCAAGTCATCAAACATGTTTTGAGTCCTTTATATGTTGTGAGTCATGAACATTATACTAAGTACAAGAGATTAAGCATAAAAAACACTGCTGCATAAAGTGTATTAAGTTTGGGGTGTTAAGTAGTACCAATGATTTCCTTTAAAAGATCCAGCCATAGAATGGAGTCTAAATATGGTGGGGTTTTTTTCCCTCTAAAAAATAAAATGAATCTCTCAGAGTAATATCTCTAAGTATTCAAGGGCAAATCTGATATATATATATGTATATATATATATATATATATATAAAATCCCATAGCCAAGAGAGCAAGAAAAAGGTCACTAAGTTATTTTAATTAAAGCAATTCATTTGAGGACAAAGGGACAAAAAATCCATGAAAATAGAGCCCTTAGATTTCAACTCTGCTGACAGTGGTAGGCACTGCTTCAGATTAAGTAAGGGCAATTCATATTCTAAACTAAAAGCAAATAACTTTAATTAAGCCTGGCTCTAGAGTCCAAGCTTGGAAGACCTTTTTAATAAAAGAGATCACACAAATGAGAAAAAATTTTACTCACAATCTTACCAGGCTGTTTTTCCCTTTTCTTTAGAACTGCATTGGACAGTTTCTTCAATCTATTTAAGGATGAGAGTAGATGAAAGGCTAGAAATTCTGACCTGTGGCATGACATGAAGGGGAAAAAATATCACCTAGGATGTGATGGAACTTTGCGGGGAATATGCAAGATTTAGAACAAGGAAATATGAAAGTTGTATAATCTGTCCTGATTACTCTCTCTTTAAATGCAACAAATTAAATCAGTTATAGAATTTATTAAGTGCTAGGTATAATTATTTTGTAATATATAAACAATAATATAAAAGTTATGAATATGTATTATAATAAAGTGGCTTGGTATCTTGTAAAAAAAACTTACTTCTTTTGTATTACATTATGTGGGAATATAAATAAGAGAACCAATATAAGAGAAAAAGACAAGGTATGCTGGTGTTGGAGAGATTTCCAAGTTACTGTGTCAATCTATAGATCTGGACTTCAGATAACCAGGAATTTCCCAAGTGGTGGAAAAAGAAAGGTCTTTCTTTGAGGAACTTGAGATGTTCTGTTAAGTCTTACTCTTCAATTTCATGCTTGCAAGGGATATCTTTCTGATATTTCTTTTGCAATGGAGAAATGGTCTCTTGCTTTATTTGAGCCAGAGTAACACCAACATTGAATGCTTCTTTCCCTGAAACATTATTCTCAATAACAGAACCAACAATAATATAAATGCGTTTGATCATTACATGCAAATATTAGGCTAAATGTTCTTTATTATACTCAAATATGGAAGGGCACTCATGCATATGTAGCAATAGTTTATTATTTTTATTTTTAATATATAATTTTAGTGTAAAGATACTGTACAGAGGGGTTACAGTGACATGAGTAAGGTAATGAGTACATTTCCTATCGAGCATTATTATCCCCTCATTTGTTTTTCCCCTGTCATTCTTTCCCTCCCTACCTCCCCAGATCTTCCCTCCCCATCCAAAGTTGTAAAGATCATTTTTGACATAGATTCTTGTACATCTCATTGTTACAATGGGTCAACTTATGTCCTTGTTTCAGCATGGTGTTATTTCTCTTCCTCTCCCCAAATTAGAAAAAAAATGTATATGCAAATGCAGAGAATCAAATACAGTGAAAACAGGGGTTATACCATGGGAGAAGAACATACAAAAGAAACAAAAGAAATCACGTGGTACATTATAAGAACATTAAAAACAACAATCACAAAGTTTTCAAAACTTCTTGTGTCCCTATTCTGGGGTTCATTTCACTTAGCATCATCTTATATGTTCATATGTACATAGCTTGTGATCTTTTCTAATTTTTCTAGACATATATTAGTTATTGCAAATAAGGGAAAACATGGAACCTATGTTTCTTTGGGCCTGGCTTAGTTCACTTAATATAAGTTTTGCCAAGTCTTTCCATTTCCTCGTAAATGTGGTGTCATTCTTTCTGATGGAGGCATAGAATTCCATTATATATACTATATGTATATATATATATAACCATATTTTCTTGATCCATTCATCTACCGAGAGGCATCTGGGTTGGTTCCTTATCTTAACTATGGTAAATAATGCTGCAATAAACATAGTTGTGCTGGTAGCTTTAGTATGGCCTTGTTTGTGATCATTTGGGTAAATGCTCAAAGAGGGATTCCTGGGTCATAGGGAAGCTCTATGTATAGAGCTTTCCAAAGTGATTGAACAAGTTTAACTCCCAGAAACAATGCAGAAGGGTCCCCATTTAGCCACATCCCCTCCAGCGTCTGCTGTTATTAGATTTCTTGATTATAGTCATTCTAACTGGAGTTAGGTGGAATCTCAATGATGTTTTGTTTTGCATTTCTTTTATGGCAGGAAAAGTTGAGCATTCCCTCATGTTCTTTCTGCTAAAGATTGTTTTTGCTATTTGGGGTCTTTTATTGTTCCATATGAATTTTTGGGTTGCTTCTATTTCATTGAAGAATGAGGTTGAGATATTGATAGGTATCACATTGAATTTGTAGATAACCTTTGGCAGGATAGCCATTTTTCATGATGTTAATCCTCCAAATCCAGGAGCATGGGAGGTTTTTCCACTTCCTTAGTTCTGCTTTAATTTCCTTTTTCAGGTCTTTAAAGTTTTCATCATAGAGGTCTTTCCCTTCTTTAGTTAACCCCTATATATTTTATTTTTTGTTGGGCTATTACAAAAGGAGTTGCTTTCCTGATTTCAGCCACGCTCTTCTCATTGTTGGCATACAGAAAAGCCATTAAATTTTGAGGGTTAATCTTATACCCTGCTACTTTGCCACAGTTATGAATCAGCTCAAGTATCTTGGAAGTGGAGTTCATGGTTTTTTTTTTTTAAATACAAGATCATGTCATCTGCAAAGAGAGAGAATTTTACTTTATCTTTCCCTATTTGTATCCCCTTTATGTTTGTATCTTGTATTATTGCTGTAGCTAGGCATTATAATGTTAAATTGAAGAGGAGTGGAGAGAGTGGAGATCTTGTCTCGTTCCTGAGTTTAGAGGAAATGGCTTTAGCTTTTCACCATTAAGTATAATGCTGGCTATAGGTTTGTCATACACTGCCTTTATTATATTGAGGAATGTTCCATAGGTTCCTAGGAATTTATTGGGAAGTTTTGCATCGATGTTCATCAAAGAAATGGGTCTGTAGTTCTCTTTCTTTGATGAGTCCCTGCCTGGTTTTGGGATGAGGATTAAAATGGCTTCATAGAAAGAGTTTGATAGTAAACTTTCTCTTTCAATTTCACTGAAGAGTTAGAGGAGTATTGGTATAAGTTCTGCTTTGAAGGCCTTGGAGAATTCAGCTGCAAATCCATTTGGTCCTGGACTTTTCTTGGGTGAGAGAGCTCTTATTCTTATTTCTATTTCAGTGGTTGGTATGAGTCTGTTGAGTTGGTTTAAATCATCTTGATTTAGTTTTGGTATGTCGATATTTGCTAGACATTGGTCCATTTCTTCCAGATTCTTAAATTATTAGCATAAAGTTTTCAGATTTATTCCCTTATAATGTTGTGAATCTTGGTTGTTTCTGTGGTGATATTTCCATTATCATCTCTGAGTTGGTTTATTTATGTATGTCCTCTTCTTTTTCTGATAAGATTTGCTAAGGGTCAGTCAATTTTGTCAATTTTTTTGAAGAACTAACTCTTTGTTTTGTTGATACTTTCTATGGTTTTTTTGCACTATAATTCATTTAATTCTGATTTAATTTTAATTATTGGTTTCCAACTATTGGATTCAGATTTAGCTTGTTGGTCTTTTTCAAGGAGCTTCAGGTGCCTCATTAAATTGTTGGTTTCAGATCTCTCCAATTTAAAGATGTAGTAACTCAGAGCTACAAACTTATTCTGAATCCTACCTTTGCTGTGTCCCAGAGGAGCTGGTATTTTTTTAATAAGATTTTTATTGTGAAAATCCTGTACAGAGGAGTTACAATTACATGAGCAAGGTAACTAGTGCATTCTTTATCAAGCATTGTTGCCTCCTCCTTTGTTTTCCTCTACCTTCCCTTCCCTCCCATTTCCACAACTACACTTCCCCCTCCGACACCTAAATTGTAAAGTTCGTTTTTCAACATAGCCTCTTGTACATCTCATTGTTGCAATGTATCAACCTGTATCCCTATTTAAACATTTTGTTTTTTCCCTTCCCCTCCCAAATTATGCCAACATCAAATACTGTGAAAACAGGGGTTATACCATGGGGGAAGGACATAGCAACAAAAAAATCATGTGGTACTTTATAAATATACTAGAAACAATAGCAAGAAAGAAAAAAATAACACTTGTGTCTTTAAGATTTGGAAAAAAATTATGTTAAGTGAAGTAAGCCAGGCCCAAAGAAACATAGGTCCCATGGTTTCCCTTATTTGCAATAACTACTATATGTCTGAGACAAGCAGAAAAGGTCAGATAAGATCATGTAAAGCATACTGAACCCCAAGATAAGGGGCTGGTAATTTGTGTGTTCATTTTTTTTTTAATCATGAACATTTGAATTTCCTTTCCAATTTCTTCCATGACCCACTGGTGGATCAACATTCTGTTGTTCAGCTCCATGTGTTACAGCATTTTCTTTGGTGGCTTTTGATGTTGAATTTTAATTTTATTCCCTTCGGGTCTAAGAGAATGCAGGCCATAATTTCAATGCTTCTGAATTTGGACAAATTTGCTTTGTGACCTAAACTATGGTTTATTTGGAGAATGCTCTGTGTGCTGCTGAGAAGAATGTGTATTCTGAGGCTGCTGGGAGAAATATTCAGTAGATATCTATTAAGTCTAGTTGATCTATGCAGTTGTTTGGATCCGTGTTTTCCCTGCTGAGTTTTTGCTGGGTTGATCTATGCAGTGGGGATAGTGGTGTGGCAAAGTCCCTAACATTTATTGTCTTTGTATCTATGTGAGATTTGAGGGAAAGTAGTGTTTCTTGGATAAATTTGGGTGCTCTCTTATTTGGTGAATAGATTATTAGAATTGTAATATCCTACTGAAGGAGAGATCCCTTAATTAGTATGTAATGACCTTCTTTATCTCTTCTCACTAATTTTAATTTGAAGTCTATTTTTTCTAATGTCAGGATTGCAACTCTTGCCTATTTATGGGGGTCATTTTTGCTTGGTAGATTTTATTCCAGCATTTCACTTTCAGAATATACTTGGTTTTGTGAGCAAGGTTTGTCTCTTCAAGGCAGCAGATAGAAGGATCTTGCTTTTTCATCCAACTGGACTTTGTCACTTAAGTGGAGAGTTAAGTCCATTAATATTGAGAGTTAGGACTGAGAAGTGTTTAGTAGTTCCTACCTTGTTATCCACCTTCATGGGGGCTGTGCCAACTGGGTTCTTCCTATGATTCATAGATTCTCAGTTTGTGTGCTGTTTCTTGGCCTTTATTGTGCTCTTGTTGGATTTCTATGTGTAGGACATCTTTAAGTATCTCTTGTAGGGCTGGTTTGGTGGAGATATATTGTTTCAAATTTTCTTTGCTGTGGAAGGATTTTATTTGATCGTCCATTATGAAGATGATTTTAGCTGGATACAGTAATTCTTGGTTGATAGTTTTTTTGTCTTTAGGGTGTGGCATACATCATTCTAGGCTCTTCTTGCTTTCATTGTCTCTGTGGAGAAATCTGAAGGTATTCTGATTGGTTTCCCTTTAGAGGTGATTGATCATTTCTCCCTGACAGCTTTAAAGATCCTTTCCTTGGTTTCAATTGATCCTGTGTGGATTAAAATGTGACAGTGGGTCTATTTGGGGTTCTAAAGGGTTCTTGGGTCTATCTTTTTGCATGTTTGGGAAGTTCTCTGCTGGAGCCCTGTTAAATAAATTTCCTAGACCTTTAACTTCTGTCTCTAGGTCCTCCACAATATCTTTCTCTATAATATCTATGCTGTCTTCAATCCCAGTGATTTGATCTTCTGCATGGTCTAACCTACTATCAAGACTTTCTACTTTGTTTTTTATTTCCTTTCCTTCTCATTGGTCAGATTTGATGGCCTCAAATTCTTTGTTGTAGCTTTGTTTTTGATATTCTATGGACTTCTTTACCTCCTTATTTGGTTTTCAGTGTTCATTTTCAAATCCTTTTCTTGATTGATTAGTTTCATTGGACTCCCTTTCTTTCTGTTGGGCTTCATTCAGCATTCCCTTTGTGTCCTCCATGGATTTCTCCAGTTTTTCTGTTTATAGATTCCATGAATGCCCCTATTAATCTTCATTTTATTTTCATCCCACTCATATAATTCCTCTATTAATCTTTGATTAGCCCCCTCACACTTGTGAAATTCCTGTATTAATCTTTGGTTAGCCTCATTAGGCTCACAGTTTCCCTATCACATTCACACAGAGTCTTTTGCAGGCCTTCAATCTTTTCATTCAGCATGTTTACCAGTAGTGTTTGTAGAACATTTTGGGAACTTGCCTCTGGATTATTCATTAACTGCTCTGATTATCTGATTATCTCTGTTGCCTGATTATCATGAGCAGGAGTTGAGATACCTGGACTTATCATTTTTTCTTGTGTTTCTCCAGCTTGTTCTGCCAATTTGGGTATATAAGCAAAACAAATTCTGCACTAGAGCTCTATTTTAAGACAAGCATCAACTAGAGCTCTGTAGTTGCATAGATTGCTTGACACAGTCAAAATGAGTACATGTAAAATCTAGTTCAACAGATATAATCTAGTTCAACAACAAACAACTAGAGATCAAGGGACTAAGAAAATCAAAGAAGGAGTCACTAAACCAGAAATTATTAGGTTTAAGGAGAATTGTGAGAAGAAAATATGATTAGAGGAATGTGGGGAGTGAAAGGGAGAGAGGGAATATAACCAAGACCTAAATTCAGAGAGAGGAAAAGGATAGAAGGAAAAGAGATAAAGAAAACCGAAAAATGAAAGGTAAAAAAAATTAAAAATGGAACTCTTAAAAATTATATAAATATCAGGCTGGGAAGGTAGCTCAGTGGTAGAGCGCTTGCCTTGCATACCTGAGGCCCTGGGTTCGATTCCTTAGCACCACATAAGCAAAAAGAAAAAAGCTGGAAGTGGTGCTGTGGCTCAAGTGGTAGAGTGCTAGCTTTGAGCTGAAGAGCTGAGGGACAGTGCCCAGGCCCAGAGTTCAGGCCCCACGACCGGACCCCCCCCCAAAAAAAAAGAAAAAAAGAAAAAAATTATATAAGTATAAAGAAATAATATTACAATTAAGGTAGTTAAGGCTGAGAGTTTGTGAATTGAGTAATATCTCTGGGGATGAACAGAACAGCAATTAAGCAAAGCAAAACAAAACAAAACAAAAAACAAAAAGGACAAAAAAAAAAGAATAAAAAAAGAATTAAAAAAAAGAGAAACAGGGGCTGGGAAGGTGGCTCAGTGGTAGAGCGCTTGCTTTGCATGCATGAGGCCCTGGGTTCGATTCCTCAGCACCACATAAGAAAAAAGAAAAAAGCTGGAAGTGGTGCTGTGGCTCAAGTGGTAGAGCACTAGCCTTTAGCTGAAGAGCTGAGGGACAGCTCCCAGGCCCAGAGTTCAGGCCCCACGACCAGACCCCAAAAAATAAAATAAAATAAAGAGAAACAAAACTAATATAAAATGGTGAAAAAAAAGTAGAAAACAATTTTTTTTAATTTAAAAACGATGTAGAAAATAGAGTTCTTAGATTTTGGGGGAGTGGGTGGGGAGATCTTGTGTTTCCCCTGTGTCTGTAACCAGTCTCTTTGTGGAGTCTCTGGTTCACTTGTGGTGTTTGGTTTCGTAAATCAGTTTGTTTAAATAGGCTGAATGATGCTCGGTCTTACCAGGCACTTTATGAGCCTCCTTCCAGGCTAGTTCAGTGGGAGAGTGATCTTCTTTGAGAATCACACAAGAGGGAGGTGACTTTCCTCTAGCTTGGAGTTGCTATGATGAGGCTATGTTGTAGGTAGGGTTGAGGCCTGTCACCCATCAGTAGCTTTTTCCTGAGGGTCTACCTCCTGAGGCACTCACAGCCCAACCTGAAGCCCTTCTCACGATTCATGTTTGCTGAGTTTCCAATTGTTTTTCTTTTCCCCTCCTGCAACTGGGTCTGCTGCCTGTGCTACAGTGGGATAAGGCAGCCTCTGGCTCTGTTTACCCAGTGAACAAAGTCACTCCTCCATGAGCGGAGCTACCTCTGCCCAGAAAGGGTAACTTTCTCCTGGGGTGCGGCTTAGTCCCACAGGTCAGGTTCCTTTGACTTGTTGAATGGCTCCTATTGTCTTCTTCTAAGACCTGAGTTACCGGCTAGCTGCTCTGGTCCGGTCTTTATCAATATCAAAAATGAAGTTCTTCTCCAGTGGCAGGGGAGGGGCTACCTTCCCACCTATACTCTGAAAAGGAGTGGTACTCACATCTTTCCCTTGGGCTGCCCAAGGTCTGAGAATGTCTGTGGTCAGGATGAAGATTTCTGCTCCTTGTCAGTTCTTGCTGGCAGTGTGTAGAATCCGATTGCATACCGCCTCTAGCACCTTTGTCCAGGGCTCTCTCTGTTGATATGGTGGTTGATATGGCTGCTGCAGCTGCCACTGCCACCTCCACAGACACCAAAGAGTGCTCAAATCTGTCTCCTTAACCAAGCTGCCTGAATTTTTCCTCTCTGGCAAAACTTTGTGTACTATGATGGCAAACTTGGCATGATTCTCTAGCCTTGGACTTTTCACTAGAACACTAAAATTGGTTTCTATATGAGAACTTGTTTAGCTCTTAGCTTCTCCTTTTCCATCTTCCTCAAGACTCAGTAATTTATTTTCATTAAGCAAGATGTTTTTGCATATAGCACAAAGTCACCCCTGATCTTTAAAGGTCCCTGAAAATCAAAAAAGTACTATGCACGCACACAAGCATACAGATACACACAAACCTTACATAGCAGTAAAAAACACACAATTGTACAGAGTAGAAATGTTGAAACTGAAACTTTAAAACCCTAGAATCAAACCCTGGATCTGTTAGTGATGAGGAAATGCTATTTGTAAGCATTTGCTTCACCTCTGTCACAAGAAAATGTGGATAGCTCTCTAGCCTTGCAACAAAGGATGAAAATACTTTGAAACTTTCCCACAAATTTTATTAGCAAAATAAATGTGATGATATTGTTTTGTGGCTGGTGTGATTTTCAAATTCCATAGTCAGTTGTGAATAAAGTATTAGACATTTCATCCCTAATTCAAGTAGAATACAATAAGCTATAAATGTCAAGTTAAAGCTGGATACATTTCATGAATATCCATCCATCCTTAAGAATAAAAGTAGACATTTGTAAGGATTTCAAGGTTTGTTTTGGTGTATTACTTTTCTATGATAAATCACAAGTAGCTGAGATAAGGAAAAATAAGAACACATTTTGGTTAAATTGTATGCTGTGGTACATCTTTTTAATTGAAAAAGCACAGTTGATTTTATCTCTTGCTAATCATCACTTAGGTCAACAATTGATAAAGCATAAATTATAATTTCCATGTGTCAACATTAAACCTGCAAAATCTTGTTAACAGCTGGCCTAGTTGTCTCAAAATGTTAGCTTGCTGGATAAATATGTACTTAAGAAGACAGAGCTTGAGGCTTTCCCACAGCCATGCTTCTAAATGTTACTGCAGTTCTAACATACTTTCAATTAAATAAAAATTAAAGCTCAGAAAATGTCGCAAAAGGGTAACCTAATATTTGATCATTAATGTGCTTATGCAAAGGGATATTTACAATTGCATATTCAGCACTGATTGGTTCCTTTTCCAAGATGCATAAAACTTAGGTTTAAGATATGTTTGGATAAACTTTAAAGCAGTTTCTATATATTCTGTGTGCTGCTGACAGTCTCTTCTAATTTCAATTTAAATGCTATGCTAAGAAATATTTACATTGTAATTTATTTTTAATCCAACAACCACTGTGTCTCAGAGTAAGAATCAGCCAAGTTAAAGATCATCAGGTCCAAGTGATGAAAGTGTGTCAACAGAGAACTGATTGATCACTTCCAACTGGATATACCAGAGCCATGTGTGCAAAAGGCAGCATTAGTATCACAATTAGATGGCAAATGTTAATAGTTAACTCTCATGTATATATGCAAATGCATCAGGACAGTCCTTTTCCTGGTGAAGTTATCCCATCTATGCTTCTTTACATGGACAATGTTGATCCATGCCCCCATCCTGTGGTATCAAATACTTCCTTTTAGACAGCAATGTAGATACCACATCACAACCATACACTTCTTATAGTTTCATATTCCTAATATCTTTTCTCTTTTTTACCTTACAGTTTTAATTGTAAGAATTCTTTTCATGCCCTGCATCTTGTATATACATTTGTCTAATTTGGGGAGGGCAAGGGAATAATGAAATGCCGAAACAAGGACACAGGATGACCCATTGCAACAATGATACCCACAATAAAGTATATTGGAAATGAACTTTACAATTTTGGGGTAGGGGAGGAAGAGGAAGATGAGGGAGGGAAGGGATAGAAGGAGATCAAGGGAGGGGGTAATGCTCAAAAACAAATGTACTCATTGCCTTACTCATGTAACCATAACCCCTCTGCACAGCATCTTTACAATAAAATAAAATAAAAAAAGAAATTTTGTTTCTTCACCTCACCATTTCTGATACATTTATTTCCAGGAAACATTGCCATCTCTAATTGTAACACAAATCATTCTTGTTGGAGTCTATCAGAAAGAGGAAAACTCAATGGAGAAAAATGACATAAAAAGACATGTAGAGACATCATATATCTTTCCAGAATGTGTCACTGCAAATGTACATGTGTCACCTCCCTTTGGGGAAATCTTATTTGGTTCCAAGTTAATATGATTATGTGGAGTTATATTTTTGAGATAAGAATATAAATAAGCATAGAATAAAGAGTATCAAATTAAATATCAGGAGTGTTAAGTGATAGCACCTACTTGAACCAAGATACATTTCCCATTTTTTAAATAATTTTCATTATCTTATTTATCATTGTTTTATTTATACAAATATATTTAACTAGTTTACAAATTTGATATTCATAAAGGTTGCATATATTTATATATACATATAATACATATATGTCACATCTATCCCATATATAAAATATATACATTATATATCCATATATATCTACATATGTTTATTGGAAGAAGCCACTTTTGGTTTTGTGAGGCTAATGCTTTGTTTTCCTGATTCAGAAATAGAGATATTTTCTTAGGAAGAATATATTTTTAATACTTAAAGTCATAGATGAATTTTTCACCTCTTCTTAACTTTAGGTACTTTTTTTTTTCAGAAAAAGAGCTTGTGGGAGTCCAATTAGAGTCAATTATAGTTTGATTGACTTCCTATGGCATTTGAATACTTAGAAGAGGTTATTCCTTTATAAAGAAAAATAATTCCCAGTCTCATGTCTATCAGAGTTTGGATTTTTACACTTTGTATGGAACATAACTATGGTAACTGACAGGATGGAATAATTAAAATATATACCACTAAAACTTGGCATGTGAGTGTCTGACTGGAAGCTGAAAACAATAGATAAGAGAGAAGAGGGATAAGGGGAGTAAGAATGAATAGGAGACAGAATGAATTTTTAAAAGAGACAATGGCAATTGAAACAGAAACGTCTACTATGTGAATAGAATATTTGCCTTCTTGAGGAGCAGAGGGTATTTGGCCAAGAAAGACAGGTATTAGGGTTTTCCAACTCTGTGATGTTGTAGAAGTCATATTTTGTGGAACACATCATATAAAATTTGAACTTTTGTGCTTTTTGTTTTTTCAATGCTAGTGATATGCCGTAAGTTCCTCTGTTGTGGTGATAGGCAGAAGCAGCAAGCGAGAGCTCCCAGTCAGCCACAACATCCTGACTTCAAAAAACAGACACTCAACAATCAGCTATGGTGCTAAACTATGTAGTTCAACAGGTTAAGTGTGTTGAGTGAATTTTCAATGTATACTATTTGAAATTTATGATGGGTTTATGGGGAAGTAACCTGACCAAAAATAGTTATTTTTACATTACAGTGGGACTATCAGAGTTGTTACCTTGCCTGGAAATACCATTATGTGAAAACTTTCCCCTTTAATTCCTTTTTTTCATTCAGCTCTTTATTTTAAATAGAATAAAAATGTATTTGTCTTGCTCATTTTTACATATATATATGTTAATGGCAGATATCTATTTGTTTTAAGCAGTGACATATTCAGTTATGTAAATGTATATAGATCCACATTTTCCTCATCCATTTATCTATTGAAGTGTCTCAGACTGTCTCAATACCTTGGATATTGCGAATGATGATGAAATATTCATTGGAGGCATTATGCTAAGTAAAATAAAGCAGACACTGCATAGTCTCACACATATGCGAAATGCAAGAATCATTGTACACCACAGAGATTTGAGGGGTATCTATTGGCTAGCGTATGTGAAAGTGGGAAAAATGGAGAGGCTGGCTAAACGAAAAGAGTATGTTTTAACTGATCAAAAAAGGAAACATGGCCAGGCACTTGGTTGCTCATGCCTATAATCCTAACTACTAACTCCTGAGGCTGAGATCTGAAGATCACGGTTCAATGCCAGCCCAGGAAGGAATGTCATTTTGACTCTTATCTCCAATTATCCATAAGATAATTGGAACTGTGGCTCAAAGTGATAGAATACTAACCTTGAGCAAAAAAGGTTAGGGAAAGAACCCAGGCTCTGAGTTCAAGACCCAAGACTGACAAAGAAAGACAGAAAGAAAGAAAGGAAAAGAATGAAAGAGAGAAAGAGAGAAAAAGAATGAAAGAGAGAAAGAGAGAAAAACAGTAAGAGAAATATGTTCATTAAAGTAAATTAGATAGATAGATTAGATAGATAGGTAAAATAATAAAAAATTTAAATTCTTACCCTCAAACATGTAAATTAGGTAATGGAGATACTAATTAAATCGAATTAAAACTTTGCATAATGAATATACATATTAAAGTAGCTCATATATTATAAATATACCGTTATTATTTGTTGATTAAAAAAGAGAAAACATACATACTTGCTGGATGGGGGTGGGGGGAATAAGTTAACCAACGCATTAACCAATTATCTAATGTGGAGGAGACTGGAAATTGTTGAGGAAATAGGAAGTCATGTCAAGGACCACTTCTAGAATGAGAAGAAATCAATTTGAAGATGTGATACCAGAAATGGACTGAGGTTTATCCAAAAACATGTAAAGGGACCCAAGGGTGGGTACAATACAAACCCAGTGGATTTTCTTTTAGAAAACCCACTATCCCCTAATATTTCCATCATGACTACCATCACTACCATCACAACATCAGAATAAAATAGTTAAGCTTGCTGAAGGTTGAGGCAAGAATTGGCAATCTACATTTATATGGTGGTTCATGCAGTCCTTATAATATCTTGCTGAGAGAAAGACGCCAACATCGGTGCCAAGGTTTGTGCCTGAATCTTAGCGCATGTCTTTTCCATTTAAAATTCTACATTCCACACCTCACTCCTGGACCCAATTTCTATGAAGACAGGGATTTTCTAGTCGTATATTCAGTATGTAAGACAATGAAAATGCACAGTAGATTACTTGAATTAATGACATGAAGCTTGTATCTCAACTCTGAGGTACGTTTCAATTAAGCACAAAGGATATTTCTAAAATAAGCATGAGTGGATTGATAGAACATGAAATCACCTCAAGCAACGGTGAATAGTAAGTGGTAGTCTTCTCACAATGACTATTGGCAAGAGTTTTCTAGACACAAGAACTAGCTAGAATGTAGAACAGCATCCAGGTCCCAGGAACAAAATGAAAACAGGCAAAATTTCTATGCTTATTTTGGTATTCTTCTCTTGTACTTTCCATACTTTTGTCCAAACAACACAAGTGTGTCCATACATGTCACAGGCACATCTGTACATACACTATTTTTTCATTTCCCTTCATTTATTTTTTTCATTAAAATCACTATAGATCTTATAAAAAATTTTCCAGATTCATTTTCTGTGCCACACAATCCTAGAATATAAATGCCTTTGCCGAAATTATTTTAAATCATTCTGTAACCTTTATGTAAAGAAGCAAATATGGACCTTATTTGCTTCTAGGGAAAAAGTGAAATTTTGCATGTATCCATAATCAAGTGAAGTACAAAGTAATTAACACTTTTCAATGCTTTCTGGTAAGTGCAACTATAACATAGTAATTAAGCCCTCAAAATTCATGAAGACGATAAAGGAAATTATAGTGTTTAAAACCTATATTAATTTTGAAAATGTATTTTAGGTGAGTATAAAACATGTATGTGTCTATTAGGTAAGGGGAAAGGAAGTTCAATTCAGTTTAAAGTTTAATTGCAGAAGCTACAATCGTATAGTACCAAATGATTGTTCAATGTGTGAATTTTTTAAATAAAACACTTTCACCAATAAAATATATGCTGGCATTCTTAATTAAATGTGGATCTAAAGAAGTACTTTAAAAATTTAACCTATATTAACAATCTCATCCACACATACTCCAATTCTATTGCTCAGTGCATAATCAAGAATATAGAAGTTTTACAAATAAACGTATAAATTACATATAATTGGATAATTGCAAACATTTATGTTTATTAAGCATTTTGTAAGTAATATGTTTTCTTGAACTGTTTACTGGGGGAGTGGTCATCTTGCCAATATATTTCATATAATGTAGTAGGGAAACAATAATATGCTATTAAAATATAACAAAAAAATAAAACTTGACTATGAATTTAATTGCAATAGAATACGAGCAGCAGATCCTTTAAAAAAACGTTCCTGGCTCATGCACTCCATACTTTCCTGATTCATCTTCCTTACTAGAGGTTACAGTGATATTAATCTGATTTCTTTCTCTCTCTCTCTCTCTAATGGAGAATTATTTTTAAGTGTTTTTGTTAAGAAAATGATAACACAAATCAAGCCTTAAGACTTAAAACATGAGATTATAACCCATACATTCTGAAAGTGCTCCTTCAATTTTCTTTTTCAAGTTATTTATTCCTGTCTTCAAGTTAGCTACGTGGTCAAGGGAAATGTGTGTGTCTCCTTGTTCCTCAGTTTCTTTCCCTATCTGCATAGAAATACAATTTGAGATCTAATGTCACAAGACATATTGAGAAATCATTGCTGAGACTATTGATTATACCTATTAAGGTCTGGATAAGTTTTAGCTGCCACCAGTTTTTTTTGTGACACATATTATAGAATATTCAAATAGACTTATTAATTTAAATTACAGACAATATCTGTAAGAAATGATACAAAAGTACAGACAAGAATCCAATGTATATTCTACAAAATTAATCAGAATGAAAGAAGGGTGCGGAAGGGAGAGAGGGCTGAGAATGTTGAATGGTGTGACATTGATCATAAATCACTTCATTAAATGGTAACTTTTGTACAATTACTCAAAGATAATAAACTAATCAATTAAAAACTTATACTCCATCTACTACAAACTACAGAAGTGTAGCTTTAGTCCCTATTTCATAATTGGGAGAAAAACAAAATTTTCCTTAACTTGACCATGTGGAACATGATATTTCAAGTGTATCCTAAACTTCAGGCTGTAATGATACTACACCAAAAGAATTAGAATATATTCAACATTACATTTATGTATATTTATTTATGTATATATTGATGTGCATCTGTATATAATGATACACACAGAGGACCTCTAGGTGTTTGATTGAACATTTTCTAGTTTTTATTTCTTGCCAATTAAAGAGAAAAATAAATTTCTGGGAGGGGATGGTAGGGAACATACAAATATATTTTTCCAAAGATGATTTTTAGTAATTCATTTATTTAGAATATTGAAAAGGTCAACATAATACTGCATGATCTCTACTTCCTTGAAAATATAAGGCATTCAAATTCTGAATCTTCATAGAAATTTGTAATAATATAACACAATTTAAGTCTATTATCTTGACAGTGATAGTAATAAGAACACAAAATGAAACAAACTTAATGATTCTGCAGTTCACTCCATTTCATTTCAACATTTTTCAACTTCTTTGCTGTTTTACACACATAAACACACACACATGTGTATGTATATACATGTACATAACAAAACTTTTAATAAAATATGCCACAAGAGTGCAGACATAGAGAAGAAAATTTCAATATTTAAAAGTTTATTATTCAATTGGCAAAATTAGCCCTGGGAAGACCTTTATTTGCCCTTAATGGTTATTCTCAAACCTGAGAAAACAAATGTTTTTGAAATTTTTCTAAATGGAAATAACAAGGTTTTTAGTATCATTAAAACCATGGCACAATATTACTTAATAAGTTCCATTAATCCTCTGATAAAGAAAGAAGCAGAGAGCATTCCTCAAAGCTACATAACACATCTCAGGCTAGAACAGTGCTTCCTTGTTTTACATATTTGGTTTCACTCACTCACCTCTTTTCAAATAATTATCAAATGCCAACTTTGCACCAGCAATCAATTTGTCCTCTTTCCATTCATTAAAAAAATACAAGAAAAAATCATTGCTACTGATAGAAAAGCAATAAAGAAAAAAAATTAAAATGTGTTTTTAAGGATAGGAAAAATTTAGATCAAGGAAAAGAAAATTAATATTTTTAGAATGCCTTCAAGACCAGTTAACTCTGGTCATAGCAGAGCAGAAATAGTAACTACATTAAGAAAAAGGTTAATCTAGCAATTGTGATAAATTTTATCAACATGATCACAAAATTGCATCTCATTTCGAGAAACCCCATTGATCAGAGGAAGATGAGCTCTTTACATGGCTGTGGTGTGAAAATTATCTCTAAATGTGTGCTCTGTGTATTTTTTCTGTTATCAACTAAAAAAGTGAGGAATTTATAAATAAACAAACTCTTTGCTCATGTCTGAGGATGAAAGGTTATTTCTTTAGCTTGCATTACCAGCTATCAGATATTTTTTCTTCTATCCTATGGCACTGATTCATAATTTTATGTATTTACCCACAATGCCTTATCTAGTATTCAAACTAATCTGAGCCTTGATTCAAAAAGCAAGAAAGAACAGCCTAGCTTCTTGCTTCACAGAATGCAATGACGGGTGCTTGAAAAGTACTGAAGTGCTTCACTAATAAACATGAAATGACAACAGGTATACTTTGGACAGGAGTGTTTGGTACAAGGAGTGAAAATATGTCCAAGGGTAGGTAGTTTACTCTAAAGTCAATGCATTGGTCAGATTCTGGAGCATACTAGGTGCTTGATCAGTGTTTGTTGATGATTATGACCTAGTAAGATGGTTTACCTAAAGAAACATTGCTTGCCTTTTTTCTCCCTGAGGATCAGGAAAGTTCACTAGTGCAGACAGTAGGGTTCACTAGTGTAGAGAGTGGGAAGAAAATCACACCAAGAAAACTGGAACTTATTCAAACCACACTGTACAAACCTATAAAATGATCACAACACAATCTCTTCATAGTTAATTGTTACTTAGAACAATTATTGTTCTATTGTTGTCAATTGTTAATTGTTACTATATTAATTCAGAAATAAAACTAAAGAATAAAAGAAAATAGTGGATCCAAAATGGTGATGAGTTCGATGAGAAACATGGACAAGCTCATTTTAGTTGCAGGGGTAGGTAGGAACAGGAGAATGTTCTGATGTAAGGGACAGGCCTGAGCAGTAGCAGGGAGGGTGAACTTACTGGGAGAACAAGGGGGAATCTGGCCAAGCTAGTTTACCTGCATGTTTGAGAACAGAATGAGGAAGCCTGTTGAAAGAGCTTTTAAAGATAGTGTGGAAGAAAAGGAGATGGTGAGTTTGACAAAACATATTAATATGCATATATAAAAATGTAATGAAACCCTTTCTTGTACAAATAATGTATGCTATTTAAAATCATTTAAAATGTGATGTGTACTATAGATTCTAACTATTTCAGTAATGGAAAAGGATGCTAAGTATTATATCTGGCATTCTTCACATAGGGGCAGTTAGAATCAAGTATTTCCCACTACAGAATCTGGGAAATATGCTCATATTTTTCTACTTCTACATTTTCAATGGAGAAATATTGAAAGGGTCTATCTAAAGCAAATATTAGTTTATCAACTTTTTTCCCTTTATGTATAGATGTATATTTTTATTTTGTTCTGTTAAATCCACAGAGTTGCTCAGAGAACAAAGTCTTAGCCTTCATTAAGATTTTATTTTTTAACGAGTGGTCACTGGGAGTTATCTAATACATTTTTTAATGTCCATTTCATCCCAAGTACAAAATTATTGTATTAACCAATCATTACAAGGAAGCTTTCCCAAATCCTTTCCTAAATGAAATACTTAACATGAACATTTCTTCCTGTGATCATCAGCTATTAACACAATGTCTTCCTGCTCATATTGACCCTGCTTTGTGCTTTAAAGAAGGAGAGCAATTACATGAATAATAGCTTCCTTTTCTATATGATTGAGGAGGAAATTACTATACCATATTGACCTGTGAAAATTTCTAGAAGTTATTTACTTATTTTAAAATAACATCCAAGCAAGGTGTTGATCCAAGTCCTGCTTAAGGAACTTAAAACTAAATGAAATAAAAGTAAGACTGAAACTATATTGTGTATCACAATGTATAATGTATGTACCCCATATATCCATGTATGTAAAACATACATATATACAATGTTTATGCATGTGTGTGCATAAATGTTTTCATATGAATGTTAGCATATCTTTTAAATCTAGCATTCACACATGAGAGAAAAAAAGTGATCCTTGTCATTCTGAGACTGTCTAGTATTACTAGGATGCTGTTTTTATTCAAACTATTTTTCTTCCAACACCATAATTTATTCTTCTTCATGGTCAAATGATATTTCCTTGTCTATACATACCACATCAAATTGACCCATGAATCATTAGTGAAGCGTTCGGGCTGTTTCTGTAGCTTGTCTTTAGTAGATGTTCTGCAAAAGCATCAACACCTCTGCTGGATCATACAGTAGTTCCATTTACAGTTTTTTAAGGACTCTTTATATTAATTCCATTGTGGTGAACACTAGTTCTGTGCCGAGAGCATAGGAGGGTTCCTCTTCTCCTATCATTTTCACTGATATGTGTTGTTATTTGTTTTCTTACCAATGACCATTTTGCTTGGAAGGAGATGAGATCTCAATATTATTTTGATTTGCATTTCTTTTATGACAGAGGATATTGAGCATTTCTTCATGCATTTACTAGGTCATTTGAATTTTGTTGTTTTTCCTTTTTTTGGAAATTGTCTTTTTGTTCATTTACCCGCTTACAGATGTGGTTATTGATTCCTTTGGAGTTTACATTTTTTGAGCTGCTTTCATTCTGGTTTATTAATCCATTATCATATATATAACTGGCAAAAAAATTCTCTCTCATTCTGAAGGATGTGTCAAGTCTTGTGACCGCTTCCTTTGCAGTGTAGAAGTTTTCAGTTCGATGCAATCCCATATGTCAATTCTTGCTCTTATTTTCTAAGCAACTGGGGTCCTAGTCAAGAAGTTATTGACTATGCCTCTATGTTTCAGTGTTTTCCTTATTTTTCCTGTGGTATCCTCCAAGTTTTATGTCTTACATTATATTCACGTTGGGAGACAGGCATTTGGTTTGGGTCTTCTGCATGATGAAAGGTCATTATCCTAAAGTCACAGTTGCGATTCACCTTTAGGTTTCTTGTTAAATCAACCCAACAGTTCTATCTTCTAGTAACACCTTGAAAACATGGCCCAAGTGGCAATGTTCCTTGCTGTGTTACTGTACGTTCTTTTATATTAAGTGACCAGCAGACTGGATCAGAATTCTGCAGGGTTTTGAGTCATTCTCATTGTCTTCCTATGCCCAAGCTACACAGTGATTGAAAAATCCACATGTAAAATGCCTTTGAGAATGTAAGAGATTTACTGGTCCAAAAGTCATAGAAAAGAACATAGTTTCTACTATTATTATATGAATATTAATGTATCTTCTGGAGGTAGTATTATCTAAGCAGTGATCATACCACAAATTAATTGCAAAATGGACAGGTAGAGTGAGGTAATATTGCACAAATAGCTTAGGTATTTGGCAATTTTTGAAGAGGACAGTGTATTCTGTGGTATGTACATATTTGGAATAGACTGGTTATAGGCTGATGTCTTGAAGTGATTGCACATAATAAAATGTCTATTATTTGAGTCATCCACAAAATACTTTTACTCTGGAAGCAGTTCTTACGATTCGGTATATAGTAACATAGTGAAATAGTCAGAAGAAAATGGATAAATACAAGAGCAACATAAGAAAGGGAATGTTTATGATCAGGTGCAGAGTTATTGTTAGGTAAGAGAAATAATATCTTATGTTGTATTGCAAGCAGGATGTGTTGGCTATACTTAAACACAATGTGTTGTGTATTTGAAAACAGCTCAGAGAGAAAAATTTTAATGTCTTCATCACAAAGACATGATAAACGTTTCTGATGACATGTATGCTACTTACCCTGATTTGAAACAATACACAAAGTATACTTATACAGAAACATCATATTCGACCCTATAAATATGTGCAATTGTTAGCTCTGTGTCCATCAAAAATACCTCGTTAAAAAGGGAATAAACCTCCTCTAATTGCTACTCTTATCACTCTTTGCGTAATTTGTTTACTTGGAGCCAATTTAAATGACAGCAAAACCAGTAGTGGTAAGGGAAGACTGGAAGGCTGCAGAAGTTGCAGAAACAAATACAGTCTGCTGCCTTGATGACTGTTGCCAGGGGTGCATTGTTCTCATGCTAAATTTCCTCCTGAATCCATTTCCTTGCACCTGGGAATACAGTTGCCAAGCCATGTAAACACTCCAACCCAAAGATTAGGCTGGAGAATGAATGCAGGCCCTATTTCTGGCAGATGTAAATAATTGTAAACAGACTACCCCTGGCATAGTTGGTATGAAACTGATTCTTGACTTAGAGGACTGAGAAAAAGAGAAGCATTCAGTGTAGTTATTGGCGGATTTGGAATAAACAAATGAAACACATACCACCAACAATATCCTTCGCCCACACCAACATGACAATTTAAATTAAGGATAAATAATTTGTGTTAACACTTCATTCTGTATAGAGTAAATATGCCAGGAGTTAGAAAAGTTGGAGCTGCTAATTATACTGGCCAATCTTGATTAGGATTCTTTGGGATATATGATAATTCCTACCAATATGGTTAGCATAAACCATACTGTTAGGAATTCTGGCCCAACCTACGGCAACTTTATTGAGCTTTCTAAGCCCCAGATTCCCCACACTTAATTGAGCAATAAAAGTTTTGTTTTCACAACACCGTCATATATCAAGAAGCAAATAGAGCAATGTGCATAGACTAAATGACGAGATGGGTAATGTGTACTAAATGATGAATACATTAAGATTGTTAGACTCAGTTGCTATCTATATCCATGATGATAACAAGAAATACTCTTTCTCAGGACATGAGGAAGCAACAAGAGCCTGATAATAGATTGCTAACCACATCTTGTCTGGAATCTCAATATTGTCTCGTGTAAGCATTCCCAATATGTTTTGTTTGGTGAAGTACATACTTCTTTTATTGTCTAGGTACTTTAGAGTAAATAAGCCTTTTTATTTGCATATACATAACTACTAAGTGAATATACAGGAGTGTACCTGTAACATTACAGATATTACTAAATAATATTACATAAATTCACCATTATACTATTATGTTTATATTAAAATAGCACAGTATGAATGTCCTTGTATGGGTAGTATTATGAATGTTAATAAATAATGTTTTATACAATCATCATGATGTTATGCTTGCATTAATTATATGACATTGTAAATGTCCTTGATGTAAATCAGAACTTGATGTCAATCAAGTTCTGCCACACAACTACCTTAGCTACCAAGTACTTAGGCTTTCTCTTCTCTCTGTTTCATTTTGTTATGTTTTGAGAACTAAACAAAGGGATGAGCTGGCATGAGAAATGTTGTTTGATGTCAAAGAACTTGATGCTTGTATAAGTAATGTGTGGAGATAAAACACACTTAATCAGTAAATGGCAAAGCAAACTGAGAGGTTAACAGGTTTCATGGAAGGTTTTGTAGAGTTTATACTCACAAGACAGTATGTTGGAATGAACTTTACAACTTGGGTAGGGGGAACATGAGGGGGAGCAAAAGTTGGAGAAATACGAGGGCGGGGATAACAATGTTTGACAAGAAATGTACCCACTATCTTACGTGTGTAACTGTAGCCCCTCTGTACTTCACTTTGACAATAAAATTAAAATTTTTAAAAAAGACGATGCTCCAGAAAAATGGTCGTAAAGAAGTGATTTTGGAGGTAAGTAAGGTCCTGTCGTGTTTCTTGTGTTTGGGAATGAGAATTGGGGTCTGAGTGGGAGAATGGATCCTCAGAAAGGAAACATATAGGTTAGGTATTGAGAGGTTTTAATGGAGCAGGAGTGAAAATACAGGGGCCCAGTGCAGCCCAAGACACTAACAGTAACATCACTACTACCTGTCAAAGCAAAGGAAGGAAAAGGAGAAAAGCACTATGTTTCCTGAGGTCTATGCCCTTTCATGATGGACAATCACAGGTAAATGATAGAGCTCTGCAAAATGGCGAGACCTTTCTTTCTGGGGTAGTGATATTGCTGCAGTTAGAAGAATGGAACTTGGGAGCTGATGAACCAGTTCAGAAGGGGAGCAAATCACATTGACCCCTGTCGCCTGATTTTCTCAGCTACAAAATAGAGAAATTCAAAACATCCTTTGGCATTATCCTACAGAGTAGGTAAGTTAATATGTGTAAATGGAATTTTAAAACCATTGGACAGACGATAATTGCTAAGTAATTGTGAGTTATTATTTTATTGTTAGCGTTGGTTAAAATATTTTGCATTGATAAATGCATTCTCCCTATAAAATTAATCACATTCACCAGACAATGTCTGACAGGAAAAACAAAACATTGTGTCTTGATTGGAATTGTCCTAAAAATAGTGCCCAAGTTGCACAAAGCTGTCATAAATACCCTGCAATACTCTGCAGCACATTTTACCATTAGTTGGACATAATTTGATCACTTAAGAACCAACATCATTGGCTTTATAAACACAACTACTCATTTGTTAGTTATAAAGCTAGAGGGAAAAGAAACTAATTAAAAACTTAATAAATGCAAAGGGACACAAGAAGACCAAAGCCAGGCAAGGATTTGGTGATGCTTTCTTTTTCTCCCTGTTTTATTGCTTTTGTGTAGTTGATATACACAGGAGTTACAGTTTCTTGAAACTGGTACAATAAGTACAATTCTTTTTGAACCCTTTTTCCCTCTCATCACTCTCTCCCAACAAATTCCCTCCCATTTCTACCCATAAATTATTTTTCTATATAGTGTCTGGTGAGTATCATTATTATATTTGTTCATCCTTTTTTTGTTTTTTTGGTTGGTTGTGGGGCTTGACCTCTGGGCTTGGGCACTGTCCCTCAACTCTTTAGCTCAAGGCTAGGGCTCTACCACTTGAGCCACAGCGCCACTTGTGGTTTTCTGGTGGTTTATTGGAGATAAGAGTCTCGCAGACTTTCCTGCCTAGGCTGGCTTTGAATCATGATCCTCAGATCTCAGCCTCCTGAGTAGCTAGAATTACAGGTGTGAGCCACTGTAGCTAGCATTTGTTCATTTTTTATTGTCAAGGTGATATACAGAGGAGTGTCAGTTACATACGCAAAGTAACAAGTACATTTCTTGTCAAACTTATTACCCCTTCCCTCATTTTTCTCCTACCTTCCTTCCCGGCCCAAGCCCTCCACAAGTTTTACAGATCATTTCCAATATATTGTCTTGTGAATATCACTGTTGCATTGGTTACCCCCTTGACCTTTGTCCCACCAATCTGCTAGTCCTCTTCCCTTCCCTAATTCAGATAAACATATATACAATACCAGAGTACTAAAATCAAATACAGTGACAATAGGGGATATACCATTGGGGGAAGAACATACAAAAGAAACAAGAAATTACATAGTACATGAAAAACAACAACAAAGAAAACCCTCTTGTGTCCATGTCTTGGAGTTCATTTTGCTTAGCATCATCTTATATGGTCATATGTATGTAGCTATTGGGCTATTCTGTTAAAAGTATCCTAGACATATAGTAATTATTGTAAATAAGGGAAATCACAAGATCTATGTTCTTTAGGTCTGGTTTACTTCATTTAAAATGATATTTTCCAAGTCTTTCCATTTCCTGACAAATTGAGTTGGTCCATGGATGAACACTGTTCTGTCTCATGCATTCAGGTGAGTGTGCTCAGAGAAGAAAAATCCACTGGAATCGTTCTGCACTACTAGCTTCTGGGAATGAGGGCTACTATTGGTGGGGGATGAGATATATGTCGCTTTCTGTTTTTAAAATGTGGGCCTTTGCATGTGGGCCTTACTATTTTGATAGGCCAAGAGGGTCACATACCATAAGTAATATCTCAATTACATCACATGGGTGGTAAGGCAAGAAGAGATCTACTTTTCTTCCTAAATAATTATATATCTCTATGTATATCTCCTGCTTCCTTGGCTAAGAAAATAGAGCTCCTTTTTAGCTTAGCCGCACAATGAACTTGGTACAAAGTGCAAATAAAAGAGGTTCCTATTTTTGGGCTGCTTCTTAACTAAGAATATTTTATACCACTGCACCTACATAGTCTTTAACACACTGACATTATGTAAATTAAATATGTTAATCCCTAACTCTGTGCAATCTTCTATCATTTAAACTTTTTTCCCCCTTTTGTAACCAGAGAGAAGAAACAAAAAAGAAAAAGAAAAGATGTAAGAAAAGACTCCTGCCAAATATAATAGCTATGTTCAATGTTTCCTCTGGTTTCTTATTGTTTAAAATGTGCTTTTCCTGCCAAGGTCTCCTTTATAGAGCATTACCTCCACATGCTAATTGACTAATTAAAATATGAATAAATAAAAAACTACATTTCCTATCAACTTTTTTTCACCCTTTCTGGTGAACTTAGGAGTTTTCTGAACTTGGAATCATCAAGATTTCTTTAATTTCATTGATTCTTTGCTAGGAAAACATTAAACCAAATACCTGCCTTTCACGTAATGTAGGATTACATGCTACCCCAGGGGATTTGAACCATAATGTCCATTTTGAACGAGAAGGTAGCATTTCAGCTTTTATTTGCATCCATAATATTAATTTCCTCAGCTGTAGTTTCTTGATGTATAAATGGCATTAATTTCTTTCATTTTGAAAAGTAAGTATATGTTGGTGCAGGTGGCTCATGCCTATAATTAATCCTAGCTACTCAGGAGGATGAGATTTGAGGATTGCAGTTCAAACTCATCTGGGCAAAAGAGTCCATTAAGACTCCTATCTCCAGTTAATCACCAAAATGCCAAAAGTGGAGCTGTGGCTCAAGTACTAGAGTGCCTACCTAGAATAAACATCCAAGGGATTGCACCCAGGCCCTGAGTTCAAGCCCAGTAGCCAGTACCAGTACAAAACAAGCAAATAAATAAAAAGGAGAACAAAAAGGAATGAAGAAATTCCAAAACTAAATATATCTTTCATCTGTCTCTCTATTCTTAGGGAACAAGAATTTTATCACAACTATCCTTTATGTTTTAGGCCATGCCAAAGAACACCAAGACTATTATATCAGTGTATGCTTGAAGATCTAGAGTAGATAAGGTTGTAGGGATTTGTGGATGGTGGTCTGAAAACATGACTAGAAGAATGTTATATTTCTGATGCCTTAGTTAAAGAAGTCAAGACCAATAATATGGAAAATGTGACAAAATTAATTGGATCTATGTAAGATATCCTAGATGTCTAAATATGGCTATGCTCAATTTCAAAATGATTGGGTATTTGCTGAGTATCTAATAGCTGGCAGGAAATAATGCTGAATCATCTGGGATCCCAAAGACTTTACAACCATTGGTTGACACACCAACTCCAATTAAATAAATTGTATAGACAACAGAGATTCTTCTGCATCATCCACAATGCCAGCCTCTGTCACACATCTTTACTTGGAGCAGTTTTGCTTTCAGTCTGAATTACTACTTATGAGTTATAAGTAATATTACTTTTATTTAGTTTAGAAAGACCTATAAGACATGTTCACTGTCATCAATCAATCAACCAAACAAAATGAAACTGAAGTCTTAGCTGAAGTGGTATTGAACTTGAGAGCTATGGTTTTCATAGTAGTGAGTACAATGTACTTCAACATATCTATCTTTCTTTCCCTCACATGGTTCTTTTGGTCAGGAGATTTCCACTTCATTATTGCATTATGTAATCATCAAAACATACAGAAAGCTGCCTGGTACCTGAGTAGATCCTGTGTGAATGTGTACATGAATTTGAAATGGAAAAATAAAATCTCTTTAAGAAATCACTTATTCTGGGGCTGGGAAGGTGGCTCAGTGGTAGAGCGCTTGCCTTGCATGCATGAGGCCCTGGGTTTGATTTCTCAGCACCACATAAGCAAAAAGAAAAAAGCCGGAAGTGGCTCTGTGGCTCAAGTGGTAGAGCGCTAGCCTTGAGCTGAAGAGCTGAGGGACAGCGCCCAGGCCCAGAGTTCAGGCCCCACAACAGGACCAAAAGAAATCACTTATTCTACCATGATCCCAGAGGCCTTAAAATGAATGACACACAGAATTTCATAACACAGAGAAACTACCACTTTCAATTTCAAGTCATCTTTCAAAAGAACAAGTTATATTAAGAAGAATGCATCTGAAGCCAACAAGCACAATGATTGTATATTTAAAGGACTCCAGCATTGATATTCACTAGGCACTATGTTGGAAATAAACTATACAACTTGGGGGTGCGGGGCAGAGGGAAAGAATAAAATGGACAAATGATGGAAGAGGTGACACTGTTCAAAAAGAAAGGTACTCAATACCTGATTTATGTAACTGTAATGCCTCTGTACATCACCTTTACAATAAACATTTAAAATAAATAAATAAAGGACTATGTGAATAGGGGCTGACATTCTCTGCCCATCTGAAAAACAAACCTGGAAGGATTAGCCTTCATTGATTCTTCAGTAAGATGGTATAACAAGGAGACAAACCAGGAATGTAATAGGGGGAAGAAGGCTTTGTCTCTGACTCAGTCTAAACATTTACACAGTAACATTTAACAATGCCTTGTTTGTTGAATCGACTTCACTCTGACTTCTGGGAAGAGAAAGCTGTCTTAATTTATCTCCATTGGGGATAGGTGTGCTAATTTTGGGTTGAATTGTCCTGGAGGGGGTGGGGATTAAATAGAAAAAAAGCACAGTTCATAAAAACATAGAATACATGTACCAGACCTCTAGAGCAGGGATTTCAACAACCAGGAATGATTTTGCTCACCTGGGCATACTTAGCAAAGCTGGGACACATTTTGTCACATGAGAAGATACTACTGGCATCTAGTGAGTAGAAGTTGAAACATTTGTAAAGCATAAAGTCCTCCCCTGGACCCTAAAAGAGAAATGAACACATACAATGGTGAGGGTAAGAAGTTCTACATTATACTCCATGGCATTAAATTGATCCTGTAACAGCTAGTTATTTTAATCACAGGACCTCATTTAATTCATCTGAAAGTAAAACGTCAAACTAAATCATTACTGAATTGTCTCCCATGTTTGGTGTTATTGAATGCAACTTTAATTTATGCATTTTTATATTTCAATTTAGTTTTAAATGTCCTATTTTAGATCTTCTCTTTAATTGACACAGTGACATATTTTATGACTTACAAAGTGATGGCTTGTTTCATGTATATATCAAATTATAATCAAAGCAGAGTAACTGGTGTATCTGTCACTTCAAACATTTATCAGTTATTTAAGTGAGAACACTTAAAATCTGCTCCTCTACATCCTTTTGAAATAAGCAATGAATTAATATCAATGACGGTCAGTCTACTGTGCAGTAGAACACTTGAATTCACATTACCTATAAAACTGATGATTTTCACTTGATGACAAACTTTTCCCCACATCCACCTACTACCTTATTCCCACTCTCTGGTGACCTCTAACCTAGCCTACACTTTTATGAGTTTGACTTAAAAATAAATAAGTTAGATTGATTTCACTTAATAATTTGTCTTTCAGGTTCAATCATATTAATTACAATTACAATTACAAGATTTCATTCTTTTGAATGACTGAATAATATTCCAGCATGTAGGTAAACCACAGTATCTTTGTCTATTTGTTGTGTGATGAAACCAGTATTTTGAAGAGGCATCGACATCCCTGTGGGTTTTACAAGTTCATGCACAATAGCAACAATGTGGAATGAGCCAAGGTACCATATAATTCTATATAACCCCTACTATAGGATAGAAAAATAGACACAAAATAAAGCCAGAATCTGATTATAAATACATGGGAGAAACAAGAAACTACTATATTATACTGCTGTTCTAGTCTGTGTAATTGATAGGGAGTGATTCATGACCTAATTAAAATTTTGCAAATAGGAGGTGTTAATTTCAGAAAATGTTATTCACTTAGGAATTTCCCACTTGGCCAAAAAATCAATGTTTACAAAGGAAGAAGATAACCAAGTATAACCAAGGGTCTCTGCAGCTTCTTTAATGTGGCTTCTAAAGAACGAAGTTTCAGAGAAAAGCTGTTTGATTTGAGTCTACAGCAGGTTGTACCACTGCCAAT
This sequence comes from Dipodomys spectabilis, assembly GCF_019054845.1. Taxonomy (NCBI): domain Eukaryota; kingdom Metazoa; phylum Chordata; class Mammalia; order Rodentia; family Heteromyidae; genus Dipodomys; species Dipodomys spectabilis. Next base: position 12,071,002 of record NW_024870950.1, read on the forward strand.
GGCCTTGGCCATGGGGGTGGTTTGCTGAATGATGAGAAGGGGTCATCTGGGTGGATGTTAGACTTTTCTTTCAGTTTCAAGTTTGAGCATTATATTCTTCATTCTGCCAGCTGTGTAATAACTATGATCCCCAGTCTCTCTAAACTGAATATAGTGCATATCCAAACAAATGGCCTTGCATTACCTTTTCTACAAGTAAGGAAGGGATAACATACACACACACACACACACACACACACACACACAAATGAGAAAAATCAGGAAGAAAGACTTGCTGAATTTTCTCTACTTCTTTGAGATTTTGCCTTGAAGAGTAGGGCTGGGAATGTAGCTAAATGGTATGTTAGAGGATTTTCTAGTATATTTGAGGACCTAACTTCAATCCCTGGCATAAGAAAGGAAAGGAGAGAGAGAGACAGAGAGAGAGAGAGACAGAGAGAGACAGACAGAGAGAGACAGACAGAGACAGAGACACAGAGGAAGAGATAGAGAGAGACAGAGAGACAGGAAGAAGGAAGGAAGGAAGGGAGAGAGGGAGAGGGAGAGATAGATGAAGAGAAAGGGAAGGAGAAAGAAAGTGAGGTAGGAAGGAAAGAAGGAGAGAAGAGAGGAAAGAGGGAGAGAAGGAAGAAAAGAAAGTGATAGACAAGTAGACAAAGAAAGAAAGAAAGGAAAAAGAAAGAAAGAAAGAACAAGAAAGAAAGAAAGAAAAAACAAACTCAATTTATATCATGAGGATTAAAAAAAAACCGTTAGTTTGGTTGTGCAAGTCAACAAATAGGGTGCTAAACAGAGCAAAAATTCAAAGCATCTATACCTTTGCTTGTCCCCCCCAAACCACTAATTCAGGCACATATTCTTTTTTGTTGTTGTTGTCAGTCCTGAGACTTTAACTCTAGGCCTGGCACTGTCCTTATTTATTTATTTATTTTACTTTTTTCTCAAGACCACTACCTCTTTTGAGGTAGTTAATTGGAGATAAGATTCTCTTGGGTTTACCCGCCTTTCCTGACTTTGAACCATGATCCACAGATCTCAGACTTCTGAGGAGCTAGGATTACATGCTTGAGCCACCAGCGCCCAGCATCATATATCGTTCATTTGCAACTAGAGAAAAAAATAGAGAAAACTGAACAATTGTGTGAACGCTTTGAAAACTGTTTACCATACATGAGGTGAAAACGTTGGGTTGTCAGTGAACATTGTCCCCAGTGGCACTTTCCACGTTGCATTCCCTTTCTTTCTCCAAGGCTTTGCATTTCCTAACTTCAACACAGAATGTGTCTTCTTGGGGGTGGCAGGGATAGCGGGGTGGATATTGTTGATTCATTCCACAATGTGTGCTCTGCTCTAGACAGCAGGTAGGAGAACATGAGGGGTTCTTTCCTCTTCTAGGAGATTATAGAGGATAGAGGCAAGAACAGTCACAGAAATGCATATAGTCAATGGACTGTGGGTGTTGTGAGCGAGCTTTAAAATCAGACTGAGACAAGGTACTGATTTACCATTATAATAATGCATTATGTGAAGTGTGTGTGTGTGTGTGTGTGTGTGTGTGTGTGTGTTTAAGTCTTTAAGGTGGAGCCTTGAGTATATTATTCAGTAAAATCCTCAAGAGCACATACAGAGAGTCTGGGATCCAACTTAACTCTACCAGTTATTATATCACTAGGGAAATGGTAACACCTCTCTAAGGCTCAGTATACGCATCTGCAAATGCATATGTGGTGAGAATTAAATGACATAATACATGTAAAGACCACAGAACAGTGCCTGGAATACTGAGTACTCCGATGTCAGGGGGAAGGGAGGGATATTTAATGAAAACATTATTACTATTTTCTAACATCTGAATGGAGATGAGGACTTTAATATGCTTACCCTTTTACAATGAAACTAGTAAAGATTTTTAGCAGGTGTGTGCCAGTCAAGGTTTAGATTAAGAGAGAAAATAAAGCAAACATCTTTTAGGAACAAATATAGCTTCTCCTCCAGGCAGAATTCACCCACCAGGCAGGCACTCACGTTCTATATAAAACACACTCATGGTTTGGGGTTGTCATGATGAAATGCCTGGCAACATTTCCTTCTTTCCATTGTATAAATCTTTCCATAACCATGGCAATTTAAATATTTATTTTATGATTCAGATACTGTGAGGACCTCCTACATTTTTTTCCCACTGTCCAGGTGTGCATACAGTAGTCTGAATTTAACAGTTTGGATCTCAAATGCAGATCCAGATGTAGCAACAGTTTCTAACTATAATGAATGTTTGGCCCCAATGATGGCCTTTAGGTTTCTTTCCTTGTTCAGAAAAGAAGGTTCCCTTTTTTGGACTTACACGGATCCTGACTTTTCATTAATCTAATCATGGCAATTCTTACATCCTCAGGAATAGCCTTTGAGGCATTTTTCTAAGAATTGATTAGAGAAACTATTGTCTGGGTCAAGGAGCTTATTTTATTTAATGTTTTATATTTAAATTCACTTTGAATATGGACTATGAACCATAATTAAATGTTCTGACATTAATCAGGCCTTAAGATAACAGTTTGTCAAGAAAGCCCATCCCAGAATATTGCATTGTCAGTAATTCCTAAGTCCATGTCAGAGTCTGACCAAGTAAAACTAATATTGTCCCTTCATGGGCAGAGGAAGGCAAGACTTGAGGAATAATCAATATATCCAGCTGTTTCAGATTTAATGAGACAGAAATAAAAACAGATAATTTTGGCCGTGTATCCAAGAAACAAGGTGTAGAGACCATGCATGACTGAACTGGAAAAAGTGCTACAGTTCCTGGCACTCGACAGGACTGCCAGACAAGTGCGATGGAAGCAATTTACACATGAAAATTCGATTACCACGGAAAGGATTCCCCGTCTTTCCACGCATGCTACGTGAGGGGAATTTGTGAATGATCTTAATTAGAAAATAACCAGTAGCTGATTGGCAGTTGAGCATTAGACTGGACTCTGGCAGCAGCTAATGGGGAAGGAGGTAAGAACTATTGTCAAAGGAGAGCTTTAGCGTATAAAAAAAGGAACTGGGGCTGGCTGTCAGTCATCCATCATATGCCACCACAATTGGCAGGTCTCCTGGGACACAGCCTGGGACACTGGCTTCTGCAGTCTGGCAATTAATATCACACTTCTCAAACACAGAGTCTGAAGTGGCAGTGAGGGGTGGGGATTTGGCAAAAGGCTTACAGGTGAGGACATGCAGAAGTGCTAACTTTGCTGGTTACCAAATGGCTTCATCTTCTCTGTCTTTCCATGAGAAGTCACAGGATGATAATTATGATCACACTTCTGCTATGGTAACAAGGGGAAGATGACTAAAACTGAACATTTAATTATGTAACTTTCAATATGCTCCTATTCTGTGTGACAATAAGTGAATTCAGAGTATGAAAGAAACAGAACGAATATAAATAACCTGAAAGACAGCTGGCATTAACAATAAACTTGTAGATTAGTTGTAACTAACTACAGGACAGAAATGAAGTGTGACATTCACTTAAAAAATATATATATATAATTGATATATTCCATTGTAGGTTCATGGACATGCAAGACATAAAAACAGTTGGACAGGAGCTCACAGTCCTATTTTATGGATAAAACAAAGAAAATAAAACACACTGGAAATATCTCAGATAAAAGGATTATGTAAAGTCCTATTAATGAATTTCAGAATTAATGTGTGAACTTAGTCTTAGATTTTCCCTTCAGAGGAATTCAAATTTTTATGCAAATGAAGGTTGAAGATTAAATTATTTTCTCTAATATAAAGAGAAAAAAATAGAATAGGGAAAGTTAGTAAAAGGTGACATGGAGGATAATAGCTATAATTATAGTCAATGTAATAATAAGGCTGAAGACAGTCCAACAGAAACATAAGGACACCAAATCTAGCTTTACAATATATTATATTAATAATAGAAACTTCTCTAGAGCTCTTCAGCTGTGGATATGGCCTTTAGATTTATATTATCTAAAGCAGAAGAAAAAAGAAAACAAAATTGGTGGTAACTGACTGGAATTCTAGCACTCAAAAACGGAGGCAGGAGAACAGCAAGTTTGAGGCTAGAAAGAAAGACTCTTTCATTGTCACCATTGTTGTTGTTAACAGAATATGTTCTGTTGCCTAAAGGTGCTAGAGGAAATATAATATTAACTAGGCCAAGTTACAAAGCATTTAGTAATAATTTGATAAAATGGTTTAAATAAAGGAATGGCTGCAATACAACCATTCTCCTAAAATGTATCAAGAAATTAGATATTAATTTTCCAAGTTTTTGGTAAGTCTTATAGTCTTGCAAACATTCAAGCCATGTCACTGTAGCCTGATTACTCCTGAATACAAACGATCTATTTTTATGCCACTCCGGGTAGAGATTAAAATGAAAGAATTCATTGAAAACATAAAATAACCCATGCAGAAAAAGAAACAACACTTAAAAAGAAACTATGCCAAAAGAACAAATGTGAGGGAGAATGTGAAGCTGTGTGAATTCAATGTCTTTATGTCTACAGATCATTCTGTATGTACTTTTGAGTAAGTGATGCCACAGACACACTTAAAGTGGAACTTCCCTCCTTCCCTTCCCTTTTCCTCAGTGCTCAGTTTTCTTCTGTGTCTTTCTCCTTTCTATTTTCCCTCACTACTTCTGCCAGTACTGGAGGTTGAACTCAGCACCAGGACACTATCCTTTAGTGTTTTTTGTTTTTTTTTTTGTCCAGATGGGTGCTCTATCTCTTGAGTCACACTCATTTTTTTGTCTTTCAAGTAGTTAAGTGGAGATTAGAGTCTCATGGACTTCCTTCTCTTCCTGCCCTGGTTTGGAACCTCCATCTTCACATTTCAATCTCATGAATTGCTAGGTTATCTAGACACGGGCCATGAGTGTCTAGAAAGTTCCCCTCTCCCTATTAACTAACACTATTATGCTAGTTAAACCCAGACCTAGATCCATTGAAAAACACACACGTATCCCAGTTAAACACACACACACACAGACACACACACACACACCAAACCCCCCCCCCCCAAAACCAAAAAACAAAACCAGCTGGGACACATAACTAGCTCAGCACAAATACAAACCACAGACTCAAAATTATTTCTTTCTCCTATACTCTGACTTGTTTACCCTTTTTTTCATTTTATAGATGGGGATACCAGCAGTGGTTACTGAATTACTGTAGTCCATTTTTATTTTAGTTTGAGAATTGTTGACATGTGAGTTACTGTCCATGTATAGAAGTAGTCTTTGATAAAACAAGATCATATTTTTCAGCCTGATTTTTTTTAACAATAGAAAATTATGCCAACCAAATCTCCAGGTCCATGGTCTCTGTTTCTAATGCTCTTTCTTTCTCAAATTGTCTGGAATAAGGGACATAATCTTTCCAGAAGAGTCTAAATCAAATCCAGAGTCTTTTAAAGGATGTAAATGTAGAAATATATATTGGGTCTCATTTGAATAAGGAATCAAGAAGAATAACTGTGGTTCTAGGGCAGCTGTAGCCTTCTTAGAACAAGATGGTCTCTCATCCCCAACTTTCCTATTCTGGCTTCTCCATTCATCTCCCTTCTTCTCTTATTGTTTTCCATAATCATTACTCTCTCTTTTTTTTTTTCTGTCCACACATGACCAGATAGAACGGCCACAGACCTGATTGTCTATTGATTCTGATTTCAAAAGAGCCTTACTGAACAAGGTAAGACTGGATTTAAATTTCCTCAGAGTGAAGGCAGGACAACAATGCTTTGGAGAAAGTTGCACTTCTGTTTTGATGGTCTAGGGAGGACATAGACATGTGACTCTCCATCCACTCAGTGGGATCTTCCTGGCCAACTTAGAGCTTCTAAGATTCAAGCAAGGAATCAGGGCAAAAATGGCCAGCTTCTCTAGATCTAATGTGGTTATGAAGTTACTTTGTGGTAAGGCCATCAAGAGCTCATTAGGTAAAGCATGCAATACCAGGAGATGGCAGATGTCAGGAGGCAAAGTTGTAACTAAGTCAAAAGATCTGACAACATATCAGTAAGTGAATTCTCCTTTTCTTTCCTTAAACTATCAATGAAAAGGAACATATCCAATTTCACTTCATTTTTCACCAACTTCGAAGGAGCCTAATGAGAGTGAATAGGAGAAGCAGCAAAAATTAGGTTTTGAGAATCTTAGGTATAAAGTGGAAAGCAGAAGTTATCTTGGATCACATAATAGTAGGTGGCATTAGGAAAGACTGAGTAATTCAGAGGAAGCAGAGAACTAGTGTAAGGAAAAGAAAGGTCTCAGGTGAGCTTGGAGACAATGAGAGGACATTAGGTTTCTGGGTTTTATTAATTTAATCTGTTTTAATAATTCTGCTCTTCTAAAGGCAGGATTGGATTATTTGGATGAGTAACGTTGCCAATGATACTGAAGTGTTTGGATCCAGCATTCATCAAATAAGGATCTGTTCAAAGGAAGCTGCTTCGTGTAATATTGCCTTGCCTGAAGGAAGATCTGTAAAATGGAACATTAAATACGCTCCAGATTTTGTAGACTTTGACTTTAAGCACTCAAGTTTAGGATTCTAGAGTTGCTGATTGCTTTAGTGAAGGAAGATGAAAAGTTGGGAGTAGGATATCAATAAATCGCTCCCACACACCCAAGTGCTGGTTTATTCTTCCCCAGTGCTTTTGAAATTCTTAACCCCAGTTTTAACTATGGAACTAAGAATGGCTATCACTATGCCCCCCCACAAATTATAAGTGACCTGTGTTAACTAATATCCTTCTATCTCCAAAAGCCAGCCTTACCCCAGTTTGCTAGGTTCTTCTGCAGAGGGAAGATAAACAAATGGGTGGTTGTGTTGATCTGTTTAAAGGGCTTAAAATTATTTTGCTTATCTTTCTTTTTAGTTTTTAATATTTTTATTATCTCTTAAGTAGTTATACAAAAAGATTTCAATTTGAAGTGTCTGTTTCTGGGTACAATGTACCATGATAATGTCACTTTTCTGTCACTCCCCGGATTCTCATCCACCCCACCTGATTTCATGAGGACGGATGTGCATTGAATGTTGTTCACCTACCCTCCCTCTCTCCATTTATACGCCCTCACTCCACTTGAGATCCTATAAATTTCCATATTTGGACTTTGTTCTCCTTGGGAAGGAAGAGTGCATAACGTCAGAAATAAGGATGCCTGATTTCCTTCCTCTTTGATCTGTGACTAAAACTTAATGTTCCTGGTGTATGCATCATCAGCAATTTTCTCTCTCTCTCTCTTTCTCTATCTTGCTATCTAGCCCATTTAAAAATACCTTTAAATAGGTTACAGTTCACTGTGACATTGTGAGTACATTGCATCTTGTTTAACTCATCTTTTTCATGATTCTGCATTACTTTCAGCACCACTATCTCCTCAATTTCCTAATTGCGATTTTACATATGTACATTGAATATTATGACTTTCCTTTCCCACTCTTCTTTTCTTCACTTTTCTATACTCTTATCCTGGACTTTTGCAACCCAAGTCCAAGCTTCCTGGTATTTTTTCAGAACTGTAAATGTACTCTCCTTCTTATTTGGTTGGTGTTCTACCAAAACCACAGTGAGGCACTGTGATTTATGTTCCCAGAAAATCAGTCTTGATTATGAATCAAGCCCAAGTTTAGAACTTTTCTTGGTACACATACACTCTTAGCTCTTTTACTTTTGTGTCTTTGTTTGGTTTTGTGCCAGTCCTTGACTTGAAATCTGGGCTTGATATTTGTCCCTGAGCTTTTTTGCTTAAGGGTAGTACCCTCTCATTGAAGCTGAAGTCTCATTTTTTGACTTTTTGGTAGCTGATTAAAGATATGAATGTCACAGACTTTCCTGTCCTGGCTGGCACTGAAACTCGATCCTCAGATTTCGGCCTCCTGAGTAGTCAGGATTGCAGGCATGAGCCACCAATACCTGGCTATATTCTTAGCACTTCTACATTTGTAAGGAGAATCTTATCTTCAATTATATAAATAGCAAATGTATCCTGTACCATACTTGGTGATGAATATATTTTTATAAAGCTAGACATATTGGTAGGTTTCAAGGTGGAAATGTTGACTTATATTTAGGCATTTAAGGAATTCTTTCAGAAATTAAAGAGATAAGTCTTGCAAATAAGAATAGGGCTCTTTAGGGAAACCTATAGAAACTATTTTCATCAAATTTAGAGTTGAGAAAACTCTGATTATCTAGTGATTACTTCATCATCCTGCCTTTATCACTGTATAGCATGTGACCTAAGGCAGCAGACAATTATTCTGTGTCCATTTCACCATTTGACAATGAGGATGCTATGATGTTTTCATGTAAGTAGGTAGTAAAGTTTGAAAAGGTTAAACGATAATCTGCTCTTATAACAAATATGGCATTGGCTGATGAATCCAAAATTTCACCATCATCACTGCACTATTTTTTCCAATTCATACTTTTTCCTTTCTTTTTCAAAACATCCTCAGAAAACTGGAGGCTAAGTGTTAGAGATCTGGGAGATGTGATCTAATTTTCAGCCAAGTAGAGGAGGGAGAAGCAGAGAAATCCATGTGGAGATGATGGGAGGTTTAATAAAGCCAACACAGACAGCAGAGAGGGAAAAAGGAAGAAAGGCAGAAGACAGAGAGAAATACTTGTTGAACAGTATCACAGAAAAGTATATTTCTTGATCCCACAGGCTGAGTCAATCAATTAGGGAAACATAACACATTTTTTGTCATGTTTAGAACCAGAACACACTACTGTGTATGTGAGTGTGTGTGTGTGTGTTTATGCATGTGTACACATGCATTTGTATCTGCATAGTTTACTTTTTCTTTATTTTGGGGAAATTGGAAATACCAGTAAAATATCACTCACACATATACTTTAATAGGCAACATGGCCTGGAATGAGACAAATTTGTTTTATGCTAAAAATTGTGAAATAATATCTATTTGCATTGTAGCTCACAAAGCACTAAGATGACTGAATGTGGAAAACACTGATGAAAAGAAGACAAGAATATCTAGGATTTGAATCCTTGTACCCTTCTTTGGCTGTATGAACCCATGCTACATCCTCCTGAAGCTTCAGTTTCCGTGGACAATTATTACACAAATTATAGTAATGTATCTGACTGAGATACTAAGTGAGATCGGGCACTTTCTCAATTTCCTTCTATTACTACCCACCAGAATATTTTTTTCCTTGTTTTGTGCTCCTCAAGTGGTCTGAAATCTAGGCTGCCTCTCACTAAATCATTTGAGGACAATTGTGTAGTATCCAGTCTACAGCAAGAACAACAACAACAACAATTTGTTTCCTTCAGATCAGGAATACTTATGGAAAACCACCTAGGGCTGCTGCAAAGCCTCAAGCTGCAGCTGGATATCGAAGAAACCTCCTCCTTTGCACAGATGTACCAGGTCGACCCACCCACTGGTCCCAGTCCTCATCAGCCATCACCTCCATGACACTGGCTATGGGCCCGTGTGACCCCAAAGGATTCCATCAACACTTGCCTCTTGCTATAACTTGTAGAAGCTATGGGTTCAGTAACTGCTTGATTCATAATTGGGCAGGAGAGCTGCTTCATTCTTTACTAGCAATGTGACTGGTAAAGAACTCAATGCCACTGCAGGGATCCCTGTTGGGGACCCCTCTCACAAGACCATTTCCTACAGTTTAAGAGAAAATAATAACACCCAGTTGTTTGCTCACAGATCCTATGACTCTAAAAATGGCATTGAAATACTTTATGCCCCACACTTTCAAAGCATTAATAAACGAATAAGGTCACTGAGGACTTGTTATTGCATGGTTTTATTTTTCTTAAAATTAAATGAATGATGTCATCATCATCATCATCATCATCATCATCATCAAGGATCAGGCTGGTCACCCATGGCTCAGGCCTATAATCCTAGTTACTTAAGAAACTGAGGTCTGAGCATCACATTTTGAAGCAAGCCAGTGTAAGGAAGAAGCATTCATGAGAAAAAAAAATTTAATCTCCAATTATCCACCAAAAGGTCAGATGTGGAACTGTAGTTCAAATGTTAGAACACTCAACTTGAGCAAACATGCTAAGAGATAGCACCCTGCCCCTGTGTTCAGGCTACAGTACTGGCATTCATGTGCCTTGTGTGTGTGTGCACATACACACATAACACACAAATATGAGATACAGATGTTGTTCACAATGGATGAGAATGAGCTATAACTGGAGCATGAATCAAGTGGTAGAGCACTAGCTATGAACAAAAAGAAGAAAAACTAGAAGCCTAGAGTACAAACCCCACTATTGCACCAACAAAGGGGACAGGAGAGAAAAGAAAAGTGAGGAGATAAGAATTTAAGGAGGAGACGTTTTGAATTTTAACTCTTCCATTCACCTTCTGTGCTACTCATGGAGGGATGAACCTTTCCTCATGATTCTGAAGGTGGTTATCTATATGACCTCTCTCTTATTTTTAAATTTCCCTCAAGCTCCCTATTGCTCACCAATTGACTCCCATATTTCCTCTTTCCCAGTGTAACTCAACCCATCATAAGCTGAAGTACATACATCTTGCCAATCCATCAATCGTCGGGTCAGGTAAAACATGACATTTCCAGCTCCAGCAGGATATGCAACATCTGCTCTGTGCTGAGGCTCTGGAGAAAGTGTCCTGCTATGGTGGAAAGAATTTAGAAGCTGTTTGCACCGTCATAAATGCCCATCTGTGGCTGTGCACATAGCCTGCCTGAAATAGATGGGACAAAGTGACTATGTTTTAATAAATCTAAACACAACGCCATCTATTTCCAAATGAGGGAAATATGTTCCTGCGATGAGTGTGGTTTGACTAATTTTTGACTGATTTTTGAAAATGTTGAACTCTTATGGATTTATGTTGGCTACTCTCCAAAAGCACTAGAAAAGATTTTAAATATTACCAAGGTATCCTCCTTACCCAACGTGAAACAAATCTATATCTCTAGGGTTTGCTTCAAAATATTAGAGCTATTTTGCAAAGCTCCCCAGGTGATTTTAGTGTGAAACAGGGTTTGGAAAACTGTTAAAGAAATAGAGCATTAATCTGTTTCCCAGTATGACTTTATTTGAAGAAGCTGAGGAGTTCTGTTTAAGTCATAAATCTAAGAATGTATTATTTCTGATTTTCAAAATTCTTCACACAGAGGCTAATATAGGACAAACATCCAACATTTTGCTTAAATTTTATACATGTATATAAATTGCATATATGCATAAAACACACACATATTACACATTAATTAGATATACATATATGTCTATACATATATACATATACATCCATTATATACATATATGTATATATGTGTGTGTGAGTGTATATATATATCTGGGAAACAAGTTAAAAACCTTTCATTTAGCCTGGGTGAGATGTCTCACTTCTATAATCTCAGCTACTTAGAAGGTAGAGATCAGTAGGATTGACATTTGAGGCCAGTTCAGACAAAACTAACAGGATTCCATCTCACAAATATATTCAACACAGAAACATATGCCTTTGTTCCTAACTATATGAGAGGCATAGGTAGGAGGATCAAGATCTCCATAGAGTTCAGCCCTTCACAAAAATGCAAGACCTTTTCTGAGAAACAACTGAAGCAAAAAGATCTAGGGCATAGATGAAGTGGTAGAGCACCTCCATAGAAGGCCTAAAATCTGAAGTGCAAATCTCTGTATTGCTGAAAAATCAATAAATAAAACAGTTCCTGAATGCAGTTTTGGTGCTTACTAAATCTGTAAATACATACTTTCATCTTATTCTCTAGCATTTCATAAGAGAGGGACTAAAAAGTGAATTGGCATAGGGCAGATCTTAGGTGCAAAGACTTTGGAGATGTTGTAGGACTGGGTAAAACTTCTTTCTGGGTCTGTAACCCTGATAATCAGTTTCTGGCATCCAGAATTCTTCAATAAAGTCTATTTCAAGGATTAAATTAACTCAATCCACTTAAAAATGTCAGGTTTAGCTGGGCACCAGTGGCTTACGCCTGTAATCCTAGCTACTCAGGAGGCTGAGATCTGAGGATCATGGTTCAAACTAGCCTGGGTAGGAAAGTCCATGAGACTCATCTCCAAAGAACCACCAGAAAACCGAAAGTGGCACTGTGGCTCAAGTGGTAGAGTGCTTGCCTTGAGCTGAAGAGCTCAGGGACAGTGCCAGGTCCAGAGTTCAAGCCCCACGACCAACCAATAAAAATAAAAAGAAAGAGAGAGAGAGAGAGAGAGAGAGAGAGAGAGAGAGAGAGAGAGAGAGAGAGAGAGAGAGAGAGAAAGGAAGAAAGAAAGAGAAAGAAAGAAAGGAAGGAAATGCCAGGTTTAAGGAATTCAGTAAAGATTAGTAACCATACCTTATATGCCCCATCGTTAGTACTGCAGCTTCTACTAAGCTGCCTGAAAGAATTCATGTTAAGACTTAGCTTTTCTATAGATTTAACATCTCCCAGAACACTAACAAATGCCAGTTCTCCCTGGTTCTTTGTGGTGACTCGCATTCTTTTGATCTAAGCTGACAGCCAATGCTCTCATCACTTCCTAATAATTGCAAACACTCCATCCCTTTTAGGGGTTCTTGAAATGTCTGCTTCCTTCCTCAAAAATTTGCAGTGAAAGTTGGGAAGTCAGTCTTTGCAGACCTAAGATCAGTTCTCCTAGGGTGGGAAGACTTCTCATTCCAATTTGCCAAATTACCTCAGAAAATATTAATCTGTGGTATTAACGAGCTTGTATTTACTTTCAGCAAGTGAATCATTTGCATAATGGCATCAATCTAATCAAGTAGATTGTAAACATCCACCTCAAACATTCGCTCATTTCTATTCTTACTTCCCCTCAGACAATTGCCCCTGCATCCTGATTGTCTGCAATGGCGAAAAGTAAGTCATAATAACAAGTGGTATTACAATACATTTTATGATTGACTTTGTTCACCTCTTAGGTTGCTATTCCTCATACTCATTTCTACATTTTGACTAAATCCCTGTGCAAAATGTCCAAAACTTATTGGGTTAATGATCAGCCTACTGTCCAAATGCACATGTGTTTCGGAATATAGATTGGAAGTTTTCTAAGTTCTGACCTTAGGCCATTGAAATGATCATCCTTTAAGGAGCCATTTGTATATGGTCATGTTTCTTAGTTTCTGGTGAGAATCTCTCCCCCTTTGACTAACTGCCCTACGGACTATTACATTCTAACTAGCTAGAAATGCTAATCTTTTATCCTGACTAATTTAAGGGGAAAAAAACATAGACACATTGCTATTATTTTTTTATCCATCTCAGGATTTTGTGCAACATTAGAATAAATGATCTGTCAAGTTCACTGAGTTAGATTTCTCAAAATAGTACCATTTCGAGTCACTATGAAATCTTCACTACATATTTTAGGCTAAACATTGGTGTGATACTATGAGCCATCTTACCCCTCATAAATTTACTGATTGTGTTCTTTAATTGAAGATGTTGACTTGAAGAGGTGGTATAACTCTCACTTTGTTTTACATGTCCCATTATTTCTTCTCACTGTCTTACAGAGACTCTTCTTCCTCCTTTATCTTTATGATTTTCAATTATATTTTTAGATATTTTGGATTGTGACTTGTATTTCTAAGTTGATAGCTATTTGTTTTCTGAGTTCCCTCTTGCTGAATGACATGATTTTAGATGCATATATTGATAGCTCCAGAATCATTATATCCAGCCTATACCTATTTTCTGCAAATAGAAAATTATTCTGAGAATAATAGTTTATTTGAGCATTTTATGAATGTGTATGTAATCCAATAATGTGGGTTTATATCTCAGTGAGTGCAAAGCCCAAAACAACAAAGTTGAGTAATACAAGAGTGAGAAGTCTTATTAACAACAGCAAGCTCATAAGAACTCATGGGTTATTTTCAAAGCAGTGCTCTGTTTGGAGGGATTTTATTCAGGAAGCCTGCACATATTCACAGTGGTATGCATGATCAACTGAGCACTCTCTGTTTAAGAGAATAGTTCAATGGGAAAAGATGGAAGATATATTTTGGGTGAATGATGCTTTTATGCCTGTATGCATTTATGTACCCCTAAAGGTATCTGCTTCATTTAGCAGCTCAAAAGTGAATGAGTCAGGTGAGCATCTGGATTCAGTGATTCACATCTATACAGCTAGCATTAGGTAGGAGAGGTGTGACTCTGAGGTCAGCCTATGCTGCAAAACAAGTTCAAGACCAGCCCAGATGGTGTAGTGAGTGAGACCTGATAAAAAAAAAGCTCAAACTAAAAGTCTAACTTATGATTCTGAATATAACATCAGAGAAACACAATGCAAGGACATATTTACTTTCAAATTTCAAGCTTATATTACTAATTCAAGCTAACAAAGCCAAAGAAATAGTTAAAAATGATTTTAGTAATATATTTTATTTAACTCAGTAGATCCAAGTAGTATCATTTAAATTTCTAAATGATATAAACCATTATCAGGATTATACTGATATTGTTTTTGTGTTATTGAGTCTGGGACACTGAGTGTGTATTTTTATGACAGCCCATCTTGATTCACATGAAAAGTTCAGTTCCTCATTTATGCTAATGACATTCTAGTGTTCATTTGTTCTGTATGTCTAGTGATCATTGTATTATAAGATGACCTCAGGAAATGGAACTCATTGCTGGTCCCCAGGGATGAAATAAAGCTAGATGATAAAGTTTTCTTTACTATTATTATTTTTAAGTAGTTGTAGAAAAGGATTTCTGATTCAACATGTCAGTTTGTGAACACAAGGCATTTTGAGATCTTTCAAGTAAGATTAAAAATACATGCCATCCTTATTTTTGTCTCTGGTCAAACAGATGGTTAGCTATCTTTTATGGCACAGCAAAAAGACTTCATAAGCAGGAGCAAATAACCATTAGTTTTTCGCTATTTATTACTAGTTATTAGTGCCGGGATGTGAAAGCTTAGACATTATTATTATAGAGTTTGCTAAATTATTATTATGAACAAGATTTCTATCCTGAACTTCAATATCCAAATTTCAGTCATCTTAACCCTTAGGAAACTGAGTCATGTGTGTAATTAAAGATCAAGGTGACAAAAGGAGAGAAAGAAGGCAAAGTCCTTAGACTTTGAATGGGCTTTTCACCATGGCTGCAGAGAGACTCTGTTTGGGGTACCCTCCTGACTCTGCCAGCAGTCCTGCAGGTTTGGAGAAGGCCAAGGATGGAATTTTTCTGAGAGGCAGAAGGGACTCCTGGGGTGGGGGGTAGTCTATGGGCCATGAGAGCAACATGGAGTTATGAGAACAAAGCAGACTTCTATCACTGACTATAGTATATTTTATTGCTGTCTATTTTTGCATCTATGATTGAATATACTAGGGACTACTCTTTCTGGTTTACTGAGCTCCCTGCCTTTGCTTCTTATTTTTCTTGTTCCCAGTATTTATTGTCTGTCCCATCCGATAAAGGTTTGGAGAGGAAATGGAAACCCAACAATGAATTGATCTGACCTGATTCTGGACAAAGTCATATGGCAATCATAAATAATAAAAGATAAGCTGTGTAACGGAAGGTAAGTGTGTGTCATGCTAGATTTTCTGCCACACAACCTTGATTTAGAAAATAGTAATATTTTTCTCTTGCTAAACAGTACTGAAACTAAGTCAGTGACTCAGAGCCAAGTGAGAATCTTCCTGAGGTTTAGCTAGGTTGGTTTAAGAGATGCAAAGCACCTCTGGCCTTCAGCTTACTTCTTGGTTTTTGACCTTGGCTTTATCCTCAATCCTATTTGTCAGATCAAAAAAAACCAGGCAACAGCTTGAACAGAGCAAGGTGTGTAATATAAATACAATGAAATCTCTGCCCAGATAGCTCCTATCGATTCTCTAGGGCTCTGAGCCATGCCACATTGAATTTTTTCTTTCCTAGACAAGCTGACTGCACATAGATTTCACTGGATTTATATAACTTTTTCAAGCCACTAGGATACCAATTAACAAAACACTAATGCAGTACAAGACCGAGTGGCCTGAAATAATTAATGCATCTCTGTGAAGAGCTAAATCCTGAAGAACATTTTATTCTCTGGAAAAGCCAGCTGGTTAGAAGATCTGGGGGCCATTGAACCTCTGCATGCCAATAAAATAGGAGGTACATTTGAGTTGGCTTCTTTCTTTCTCCTCCTGCTGCTCTTTTGGTATTCTTTTGAATGTCAGCCACCCCTCAACTGTTTTGTGACAAACTTTGGGAACGGGAAATGGAGTGAAAAATAAGCTCCAAGCCTTGTAACATCAGGGTTTTTTTTTTTTCCAATGGAAGGAAATGTTCACAAAAGAAGATAAGGATCCCATTCTCATCTTCTGAGTGTCTGTCTTTGAAAGAAATAGAATTAATCATCATTACATTAACCTACTTGCATTATCCTTCGTCACTGATATTATATCAGTGGCCTAAATAGCATTTCCACACACTAATATTCAGACTACAAATAGTCTGATCTCCATCTCTAAGGACAAAGTAACTGGGAAGTAACTAGGGAGATAAATTGTTAAAAGATTTTCTATGAGGGAAGCTACTATTCCCTTGTATAAAAGTAAGATGGATCTGCTGAGATTTCCAGGGGACCATTCAAGGGAATTATATGGTGGACAGATTTTATCTGTAGAAAAAAGAAAATTCTGCAAATGGAGTGACTCTGGCTTCCATATCACTTTGCTACTCCAAATGAATCAACCATTGTAAAAGAGGAGGATCAATGGAGTCAGTGAAAAACAGCTTGAAGGGATTGGAGGTGTGGCTCAGTTGATAGAGCACCAGCCAATGAGGAAAAGCATCAGGTACTGAGTTGGACTTCCAGTCTTGGACCTAAAAAAACAAAATAGAGGCACGTGGACATCTATATTTAAGATATAGTGTAGATAATTTAAGAATCATAAGGAAGAGACCATTCTCAACTTGGGATTAGGAGAGAGTTTGCTTGGAGAGACCTATTATAGTCCAAAACCTAAGACAGATAATTGGACAATTGGAGATTTGCTGGAAGAAGAAAGCCCATTAGTGACCAAATGATAACATGTGTGACAATTCCCTTTCATTAAGGGTCTGGGTAGGATAAAGTGGCAAGGTCTGAGGACATGGGGATACTGCTTATGGAATCCACAAATCTGTGACACCTTGTAAGGGAGACTCTCAGAAATCACCTTATCTTTTATTTTTTTTAAAGTTTTTCTAATACAGAAATAATTATGTGTTCTGAAATGGCACGCTAAGGCACAGAAATGTCTCAATGGATGGTCCCTGTCTGCAACTTAAATGGAACAAATGAAGATTGGCACGGGGAGGCACTCCTTTTCTAGAGCCATCAGCATCTGCTCAGTCGGGTGACCTAATAAAAACAACACACAGATGCATTTTATAGCTTGGGGGGTATTTGCTGGGGAATGGATTAGACACAACTAATGAAGGCCAGACAGTCAGCTTAATGCTTCGGCTGGCCCTGGGTTGCATGCCTGGCCAAGAAAAGCTCAATAACTAAATGGCAGAGAGAACAGATGAGTCTTGTAATTGGCGAAGGGGAAATGTACTGAGGGCAGCAGTAGGGTTGGCTGAGTTAGGTTGTACAAATTTCAGTATGATCTCTCTCATATGGTCTGGGGTTTTAGCTAGCATTTGGTAGGGTGATTTTAGGTTACCATATAACCTAAAAAGTTAGCACTGAATAACACAGAGTCTCGTCCTCATTCCATGAACTAATTTCCATGGAATCCTTGACAAATATTTTACTGTGTATTTGATTAGGTGAATCAATATTCATTTTTCCATTTTCCATTTACTCACGGAGTGCCCACTGACCTAGAATGGGGAGATATGATTAAAAACCTGTCATACTTGTGAAGTAGTATAGAAAAAAAATTGTGGAAAGACAGAAAAACAAAATGAATATGCATGATCAGTCATTAGGTAAACTATTATACAAATGAATTTCTATAACAATTTCAGGGAAGTTAGGATTATGGAGAAAAAGTGTGCCTAAAATAAAGAACAGGATGGATTTTGAGTGAGGCGATCTTTGACGTGATACTGAGGTTGGAAAGTATCAGGGAGACTGTGGGAGGAATCAGTCTACTCTAATGACATGCACTCTTTTTTTAATTTTTTATTGTCAGCAGTGGGCCTTCAACTCTGGGCCCTGAGCGCTTCAGATCAAAGTGAGTGCTCTATCACAGTGCCACTTGTGGCTTTCTGGTGCTTATTTGGAGATAAGAGTCTTCCAGACTTTCCTGCCCAGGCTGGCTTTGAAGTTCGATCCTTAGATCTCAGCCTCCTGAGAAGCTAGAATTATAGGCCTGAGCCACTGGCACCTAGCTTTAATGACATACATTTCTATTTGTGAAAGAGTATGCTTTTTTTTTCCTTGTCAAGTGTTTACTTTTTTTTTTTTGTCAGTTTAACAAGCATTGTATTCACTGAGTGCATTCTGTAGTCAGATGTTATGTTAGAAAATAAAACCAGTACTTCTCTTTCTAGGAGTTACCATCTCCTCTTTCTAAATGACATATCCTTCAATCCATACCATATTTTGTTTCATATCTAATATAAGATTTTTATGTCAGCTAAAATTTATCATAGTAATGGTGGGATTCACTTTTACCTTGAGGCATTAATAGAAATAACTTCTGCTACTATGCTGTAGAACTGACAACAATAATAAGTAGGCAGGAATTTTGCATCTGCAAAATCATTTGTCCATAATGCTACAAAATTTTTCAAAGTTCAAGAGGTGATGCTTGATTAAATACAAAATGAGAGATGTAGAGAAGGGAAAGATCTGTATAATTTGTGGAGGGGAAGGGGAAAAACAAATCGTTTAAATAAGGATACAGGTGGACCCATTGCAACAATGAGAAGTACAAGTTGTCAAGTCGAAAACGAACTTTACAACTTTGGTGGGGAGGGGGGAGGATTGGGTGGGGGGCAGGGGGAGGCTGGAAGGGATGGGAAGGGGAAACAAAGGAGGAGGCTACAATGCTTGATAAGAAATGTACTCATTATCTTGCCCATGTAATTGTAACCCCTCTGTACAGTATTTTCACAATAAAAAATAAATAAAAATTAAAAAAAAAAGAAATTAGAAGTTGTGGAGGTGGGGAGGGAAGGGATGGTAGGGGAAAAACAAAGGAGGGGGTAATAATGCTTGATAGGAAATGGACTCATTACCTTGCTCATGTAAATGATCCTCCTCTGTACAGTATCTTTACAATAAAAAATTTATTAAAAGAAAAAGAAAAGAAATATCTGACTAGAGAGAAAGAGTCAGTAGTCATGCATCCAGCTGATACGCAAATGGCTTGGAGCACGTACCATGGATGATTAGAGGACTTTGGAAAGTTTAAAACAAGATGTGGAAATGAGAATGATCAATAACAATAATAATAGGAGAAGGAGGAAGAGAAGTGGTGGGAAAAAGAACAGAAGAAGAAAAAGAAGAAAAAGGAGGTAGAGGAGGAGGAAATGGCAAAGAAGAAAAAGGAGAAAAGGTGAAAGAAGTAGAAAAGGAAGACGAGGAAAAGATAAGAAAGGAAGGAAGAAAGGAGGAAAGAAGAGGAGGAAGAAGAAGACCAGGAGAAATAGGAAGAAGAAGAAGAAAAAAATAACTAGTATGAAAGAATGCAAAGGAGAAAGAGGAGGAAATAAGGAAGTTATTGAACATTTACTATATTGATAAAACTTTCTTTGTTGTTTTGGGTTTTTTTGTTGCATGCACTCTGGGCCTGAGTGCTGTCCCTGAGCTTTTTAGCTCAAGGTGTGCACTCTATCACTTGAGTCACAACACAACTTCCAGATTTCTTTATACAGTAGTTCCACTATACGCAATTAAATTACATATGTCCTATCGTTTCTGCATACTTTAAGATATTGAAAGCTTTCTCCATTTTCTGGATTTTTTTCTAGGATACTAATCAGAGTGTTTCTTGGATGGTAGCTGTGTGTGTGTGTATGTGTGTGTGTGTGTGTGTGTGTGTGTGAGAGAGAGAGAGAGAGAGAGAGAGAGAGTGTGTGTTTGGGTGTGGGTGTATGTGTATGTGTGAAGGGGTGAAGGGCCTGGCACCGGCAAGTGGCTCACACGTGTAATCCTAGCTACTCAGGAGGCTGAGATCTGAGGATCATGGTTCGAAGCCAGCCCATGCAGAAAAGTCTTCGTGAGACTCTTATCTGCAATTAACTACTCACAAACTGTAAGGGGCAATGTGGCTCAAGTGGTAGAGCGCTATCCCTGAGCACAAAGAGGCTCAGGGATAGTGCCCAGGCCCTGAGTTCAAGCCTTGAAACTAACAACAAAACAAATGAACGAAGCAAACGATGGAAAGAGGAAGGAAGGAAAGAAGGAAGGAAGGAAGGAAGGAAGAGAGGAAGGAAGAAAGGGAGGGAGGGAGGGAGGGAGGAAGGGAGGAAGGAGGGAAACTAAAGACAGTCTGAGCTATACATAGAGAAAGTCTGTTCTCAACTTAAATAAAAGTACTTCTGTAGAGTCCTAATTGTATGACAGTCTCATAGTCAAATGTCTAGGAATAGATAACTAATCCTTCTCAATGATTTGAAGGGCACTTGAATAGGAAAATGAGAAATAATTTAAAGCTCATGGACTTGTTCTAAATATTGACTTTAGTGGTGGTTATACTCTGCACATATTCATTATACTATGCATACTATCCATTATCATTGGATGAGACAATTAGAATCTGTAAACCTTGTTACATTAGAATTATATTTCAGAAGAGATGTTTGTTTGTTTTGAAGTATGTCTGTTAAGAGGACCTAGTTTGGGATGGTAGGAGAAACACAAAGGAGGAGGCAAAAATGCTGATTAAGAAATGTACTCATTACCTTGCTCATGTAACTGTAACCCCTTTGTACAGAATTTACACAATAAAAAACTTAATTAAAATTAAACAACAAAGAGGACCAAGTTTTTCTGAGGTCACGAAATCAAATTCATTTCCATGTAAATAACAGTGAGGCGACTTAAGGAGTCTTGTTTCTGAAATTGGCATCGCCTTTCTAAATTGTAAATCATTACAATTTCCTTCCATCTTCCAGGACTAATGAAAATTCAATATGGGAACCTGTTCTATTTAAGCTATTCCATCAGTATCTCCATAGCATCATTTTTCCCTCTGCATTTATGCTTAAGTTTTCTGTAACGTTTATACCTGTAAAGGCTTTGAAGTGGCTGGCATGGTGTTTTCCTCCCTCCACATCTAAGTTTTGGGTTGGTTGGGACTCCCAATGCTTTGCAGCCTTACATATAAATGCTTGCGTGCAAGAGCTATCCAGGAACTGCTGTAGTTAATTTCAGCTTCCAGCAGTTCTCATGCAAAACTGTTTAAAACAGTCTTGAATCCAGTCTCCATTAGCAATGACAGGTACCACCCCAAGGTGCCTCGGGCAATTCTTTCAAAAGGTCAGCTATAAATGCATTCATTTTTGCACATCCAATTGCTGCCTCCTCCTAGCACCAGACCCAATTACATCTGTGTGGTATGTCGGTATCTTCATCAGCACCTCAGAGCACAAAGCCCAATATCCTTCAGTGACAATTTCTAGCTGGCAGCAGATCTGATTAATGAGGCAAGGCTGAAATTAACTTTTCCCCATGTCACATAGATTTCCCGAGTCATGTAAAATTTTCCTTGTTACATTAGCCATTAACATCTTCACCACCAATAACCACTATGAAATGTAATGTACATTTTCCCGAAAAAGGCATCTGTCTATGTCCCCATTATCTTATAAATAAAATGTGACATGATGTGAAATTAGTACAGATAAATGTATCCATTTAGATAGTTCGTAAGGCCTCGCAGTATTTTCTGATGCCAAGTCTAGTATACAAGTATACAAATGATGTGTTATGTGAAAAATACCAATGGGTGCATCTTATTTACACACATGAAAAAATGGACTAGAGTTCACAATCATTAGCATCTAGTTTTATGAGTGCCAGCAATGCTGTGCACATTTTTAAATAATCAACCATGTAACCAAAGGCAGAGGTCTATTCCATCTAAAATTAATTTTCTAAAGAAATTCTGTTCACCATGCTGAAATGGTCTTCAGAACTCAATAATAAAAAAATGGCAAGGGCTCAATTCTCTCCTTGTCTATATTTAAGAAAATCCATTTGGTCCGGACACATAGAGCTAAACAGCAAATGTTGCACATTATCGTGTAATTAGAAAGAAATAAGTTAGAAGTCTGCTAATAGAAGCTGTGTTTATAAAAGAGTTAGTTGACCAAAAGCTAATAAAAAATTTAAACTTTAAAATATAATTACTTTTCTCCCTACCCCCTTTTTTATACCACAGGAACACTGTATCCCTTTAGAATTCCTAACCAAAACCTTCTTAAATTTCATTCAATGAATAAATCTGGAGGTAATTAGATACACTAAAAGGAGGTATCTTTAATTACTTGACATGTTGTAATTTGGGGAGAAAATAAAATCTGTTTTACAAGATTAAGATATTAAGTGAGCTTTTATATATGTATTGCCAGAGACAGTGTCTGATCCAAGTGTCACCAAGTGTTAGCTGTTAATCATCATTGCTGTTTGTATTCTAGTTCGGCTCTGTGTGGCACAGTATCTTCTCTTAAATCTGGTTTAGAGTACATCATCATCTAATCCGTGTTGTTTAGCTTTATTTATTTTGCCACTGAGTAAATTTTGTCCTTGAGCCTATGAGCAAATCTGTCCAGCTGTGTGTTGTTTTACTTATGAATGTGAACTCATAACCTAGAAAAAGGTCCTTTTCTCCTCTTCTAGACTATATCGAAAGCCAGTGTATCATTACCATCATCGGGTAACACATTTGCATTTCTATTACATGTATAATCTTCCAATGCAAGAAGTAACTAGTGGTTAGCAGTGTTAGTATCTTGAGAGTGAAGGGGAATTCTCCTGCCTTTCAATCATGTCTCGCTGCCTCTTTCCTCAGGATATTGCCATTCTCCTGTGTCTCATGCAAGCCAAATGTGGTGAGTGCCATTTGGAAGACTGGCAAATGCGGTTCATGAAGTTTAAATAATATTTCTGAAAACCCATAGCTTAAGAATTATTCTGTCATGATACATTCTCTTCATTCTCTTTGTAAATAGAATAACCATAATCAAAGCCTTAAACAGCCATAAAGTGAGTTAAAATCATAACACTTCTACCTTCTCTCTTCAACTCCTAACCTTTAAATTTTTCTTTGTACTTTTAAGTATGGAGAGGGCAGAGGGAAGAGACAGCAATAAAACAGAGGAAAGAGAGACAATAGGAAAGATGTGAAGAGATAAAAGAGTGAGAATCTAGAGCAAAATAGTTTGATCATACCCTGGCATGTTTTGGTCCCCCTCAGACTGTCTACAATCTTCCCGCTCATTGACCTGATCCCCAGCCCATTGCAGCGAGACACACCATATACCCAATAACACTTCAGAAGAGAAGATAAGAATCTGAACCTAAAAAGTTGGTTCCAATCCCTGTCTGGACAGGTTGTTGCTAAACAACTACTATTCAATTAAGAGGCAGAATCTCATAATCAACTCAAACTCTTTTAAGTGCTCCACGGTTTCAAAAATTTCTGATTCTTTGTGACTGAGTCTCACATGTATCTAAGCAGAACAAACTCTCCATCTAGATTGTAATCTTAGATAGGGTCATTACACCTTGATCCTGCTTGTATTTACAACAGGCTCCATTTGGGCTATGAACTCAGTAGCTATCCTCATAACAAGCATAGTGCCAGGAACAAGCACAAAGACTCTGGATTAGAAGGAACTATTTCTAGTATAAACTTCCCTTGTGAATCATTTGGGTGTAAAAGAGAAGTTACCCATGACATAAGGTATTTAATGATCTTCATGTATGTCTGCTAAATGTATCAAGGGTCTATAGGTTTAACTAGGTTTAAAAATGCACAATTTTAGTAAAGTTGAGTAAAGCTGTTTATCTAACTCTGTCAGCTTTGACAATGGAACAAAGCAGAAAGGCCCTGACCTTCTCTCCTTTTCAGACACACTTATTGCCATATTTTTTTCAAGCACAAAACTTGTGCAATGCTTGTTTGAATCTGCTGGGATGGCATCAAGGGCATAACTCTGGTGTCATGCAGTCCTGGGCTTGACCTCTGAGCTGTCCTTCTTTAAATCATCTCATTATCTTCTTCTTCTTTTTTTTTTTTTTTTCTTATTTAGGGTATCTACAGGGCAAAGGGCATGCGCTATTCTATTTAACTAAAACAGATATTTCTTATGAAGGCTCTTGAAAAGCATTGCTTTATTTTTTTATTTTTTTATTGTGAAAATACTGTACAGAGGAGGTTACAATTACATGGGACATTGCTTTATTTTTATTGCTGTCATGATTGTTGGCAAACTTCATCAGATAATGTATAGGATATTGTTCAGTGTTACACCAGATGTTGAGTCTACAATTTCTTTGTTGAGACCAACATGTTAAAAGTTATTGTGGATTACATGATGGAATTCTGAGTGCTGGGGTATGCAGAAAAATCCAGTTACTCAGTAACGGCTTCTGATCGCAATGTTCAACCTCATTAAGAAGAGAGAGAGAGAAGGAGAATGGGGTGAGAGAGACACACAGACAGAGACAGACTTGAGGATAAAAAAAAACAGAGGGAGCACACAAGTTTATCAATTACAGTTTCACTTAAAGGATAAAGCAGTAAGCATAGCTTTAATGTGTTGTCAAGTATATACCTTTCTTTCATTTCTTTCCCCATCTTCAAACCTCTGCTTTTTTATTCTTTTAAAAATAGTAACAGTTTTCAAAACCACCACCACCACCAAAAACAACAACGTCTCAGGCTGGCGTACAGCCAAGTGTGACAGTTAATAATAAACTGGATACATTACCCATAAGATCTTAAATATCTTCAATTTTTCAAGACTACTGGTCCACAGCTACTTGACTCAGTTAACTGGGAGAAGCCACAAGACAGAATGAGGATAGCTTCTCATGGATGGTCGGTCCTTTTCAGTGAATTTTCCTATTGTTTCATTCACAAAATGAATCAATGTGATTATTTCTAAATATTTCAAGTATCAACCCTAAGATTCACAGAGGAATGGAATGGCAAAACCATCATTCAAGTTTGTGTCCTTTCCTCACTCCAGTCTAGAATAGAAACGCTGTCTAGTGAGAAGGTAGATTATTATAATTTCCTCTGGGAAGTGTTGGGAGATTATTTTTTTTTTTGTCAGGGGGTGGATTTTGGTTGTGGGGCTTGAACTCAGGGCCTAGGTGCTTTCCCTGAGCCTCTTTGTGCCTAAGGCTAGCTCTCTACTACAGCACTACTTCCAGTTCTTGAGTGGTTAATTGAAGACAAGACTCTCACCAAGACTTTCCTGCCCAGGCTGGCTTCGAACAACGATCCTCAGATCTCAGCTTCCTGAGTAACTTGGATTACAGCCGTGAGTTACCAGTGTCTGGTGAGATTTTGGAAATGGATATCATGATTTTGTACTTGACCTTTCTTGAGACCAACTATCTGAAATGGGGCCAACATATTAGTCTCTGATACATTTTATAAATTATAAGCAAGCATATGGATAAGATGCACTTTTAAAACTGTAAAGTGCTTGTAAGCATGAAAATGCTCGCAGAAAAACAAAGTTCTATGATCGGCAATTACTTGGAAGTCCAAGAATACTAACCACTGAAGCTAAACATTTTCTGAGCATTATTCCTAGCATTCTTATAACTTGACGCTTAGAATTATGGATGTTTCTGAAGGAAAATGTCTCAAAGCTAATTCATTTAACAATGTTTACTTTTACCTCTGTATATTAAATTTATGTTGTCATGTTAAAGACACTTGGATGTTTATACTGAAATGGAAAACTTTCATTCCTTATTAAAATATTGAGTGAAATGTTTTGTGTTCACATTTATCAGTTTTGACACGTTACTTTCAGGCCATTTGACTTCAGGGGCTTATTCATTTAGGGGGTAATTATTTTCAAATTTACAGTGTTATGCACTCTTTGGGTTGATTATACGTCCATCAGATAATTGGGTAAGTGTATTGTCAATGAGAAAATTCATGTAAATATATGATACAATATTTCATATAGTATACAGCCTCTACCATGTGTTCCTTGAATGTACATCCTTTATTTCCCTCTACAGAGCTCATATTTTGTTGTACCAAACCAATAATTGCCTTGAAGCAACAGCATTTTCTATTAGACACATTTGCCATGTGTGCACAGAATTTGTGTGAAATCCTGGTTTTAAGAAAGAAAGAATTGCTAAGTGCTTTCTGTCATATTGGCAGACACCCATCTCATGCTTGGAAGACATCAAGATAAAAAGCTGTAAGTCAGTATCCCCATGGTATTTTGTAAGATTTCCTTTTTATCAAGAACAAAAAAATGTTTAAAAATAATAACACCGCTGCTGAGTTGCCTCTCTGGCTCTAGGACTACACGATGATCTGAAATCCTTTCCCCTATTAGCCAACCCCATGATTTATTTCCATCTGTCACACCCACCTTCATCTCCCTAAAGTCTGTGTTTGGAACTCATTCATATTTATTTACACAATGGCTTAGAGTCTCTTTTGTAGTGACCCAAGAATTCATCAACACGGAAAGCAATGAGGGATTATCTCCCACTTCTCCTAAACACTTCATGATTTGCCTTTGGTATTTGAAGACAACAAAAGAAAACAAAGCACATCTTTACAGGGTGTCTCCTCAGTAATTACCGTTGGTGTTGTCACTTCCAGAATGCCCTTCTGCCTGCACAGGAAATATCTAACAGAGAAAGACAAAGGAGAATAGTCAGCCTCCTTTTTCTCTCTCTCTTTCTAAATAGATAAGACAATCTAAAAATCAATTCGGCTATCCTTGTGTTCAGGCCAGCTCCCAGGCCAAATCTGCCTCTCCTGGTTTTGGTTCTCATCCGCCTACCATCAGTTCGGACAGAGATACTACGGAGCCAGCAACAGAAGTGAGCCAGTCATCTTGCCAAGACAGCACCTGCCCTTCTTCCATGGGAACATCGTGTATACTCGACAGCTGCCCTCGCTGCCTTTCCCTAGTGTTTCCCAGAAAACATTTGTTTTATTCTTCTTTCCTTGCTTTTAGTTCATGAAGGCACAATTTTGTGATCTAGTACTTGATTTTCTACAGATAAATGACTTTAATGAATAGTTCCACCGATAAAGGACCCCCAGCTAATCAGTCCCTGCACCTTGCCCTTTTCCTTCCTGTTTTTTATTTTTTAGGGGGGGGGTCTTGTATTAGTTCTGCATGCAAGGAAAGAGAAGTAGAAAGAAGAGATTTATCTTTTAGAAATGGCAGGTGACAGCTTGATATCTCTGCTGACCACACATATACTTCATGACCTTAGGTAAATCATATGGATTGCTCCAGCTTCACCTTCCTTCCTGGTAAGTGCGGAAATAACACACTGGTCTTCATTTAAAGAGTGATCACGATTAGGTTAGGAGCTTCCTGTATGGACTAGATGGCTGAGATCCAGAAGCATTTCTATCCTTCCCACCCCATTAAGTACAGTGCAAATCCTGCAATTGAATAGCAGCCCAGCATCGAGGCATTACAAACCTCTCCAACCCAGCGGAAGAAAGACTTCCACTTCTGACATTTTATGGCCCTCAAAGTAGCCATGCAGGCACCCTGGGTTAGTTAATTACTCTCCTGGAGGGAACTGAATCCCCAAAGCAACACCAGGTGAATTTGACAACACCCACAGCAAGTATGATACACTAACACGTTCTGCTAACTCTGCCTTGGGGGCACAGGGAGTCTGTTCCTGCCTAGTGAGAACTGATACTCCCCTTGCCCAGTGCTAATCCTGGGAAAGGAAGGCAGGATGCAGAAGGGACCTAACCATATCAATTACTTTCATGGAGGCACCCCGTATTCTTTACACTCCTGCCTCTGTACAGCTAGTACCCTGATGTCAACCCAGAGACACGGAGGAATGGGGGCACTAATGACATAAGGGCTGCACCATAGCAGGGTTCCAGGCCTGGGGCACTCTGCCCCTGCCCAGAAGCATTTGCATGCCTGAATAGAAACAAGAACCATCCAACAGCAACAAGTTGCCTGAACTGAAGAAATGGTCTTTGACTCTGAGGCCTTATGATTCCCTGTACTTCTAGAAAAAAAAAAAATGGAACTCTGTGTGAAAGGTGGGGAGATTCCACCATAGCTCTCTCTCAAGAGGAAGAACTAGGAGAAATCATTGTCCCCTCAGGCAACATCAGAAGAAAGCTGAGGGAACCCCACCAGTGTCAGAAAAACGCGGCATATCAAAATATCCCATGGAAATGCTGCATGTTCAACTAGTGTTGGAATTATAAGCTGCAAATGCAAGCCAAAGTATACATGCTAGACTGAAACAGCGTAGACGGTTCAAGTCACCGTGAACTGTCTTGGATGAGATTCACAGACTCTAAATATTAGAGACCATACTGGTCTCTAATCTCAGCCTCCTGAATAACTAGGGTTACAGGTGTAAGTCACCAACACACAACTTATGTGACACAAGATTTAAAATAGAGAAGTTGTGGTTGGTGGTGGCTGAAGATAGTGTGGGGTGGAGACAAGGCAAAGGGTAATTGTGGTGCTGTAGTTCATAATTGACACTGCATCAGTGAGTATAGAAACCTATAAAAGTAAAAATAAACACACAAAGCTAAACACACACTCGAATGTACAAGCACACATGCACACAATTAAAACTAGACCAGTCTGAACAATATGAATGAGTGGATTACACAAATCTAGATTGTGATATGATATTATAGGTTTGGAAAGTGTTACCATTAGTAAGAACTGGACGAACTTCTCAAAAGATTCCTCTCCATGATTTCTCATATTCTAGTTGTAAATCTACCAGTGCATCAATGCAAAAATCAACTTCAAATGAACTTTGAAGAAGGGGATGTTAAGCAAATGGTCTGTCACATGCCAAGACTCCAAACAGCACACCACACAATTGCTTAATTTTCAACAGAAATTTCCTTGGTCTCTTTCTATTTCCTTCATAGAACCATAGGTGCATTCATTTATTCTCTGATAAGCAATTTTATTCAACGCAGGTTAGGAATTTTTAATTAAAGGAAATAGTATACTTCAGGAGGAAAATAAAATCTGGAAAAATTTTATGATTCTGATTTTTAAATTTTTTTACATTTTTATTTACTTTTTATTTACTTTATTTATTTTTATTTACTCATTTTCAGTTATCTTCATGTAGTTGTGCAAAGGGGATTTCAATTCAACATGTCAGTTTATGAATATAATGCATCTGAATCAATGTCACCTTTTCTAAAATGCTTTTTAAAATGATAGTCTGGCTCTCATAACTCTATCACTAGAAAGAGTGAATGCTTTCTTCTAATAAATAGTACATCACTCAGAACAGCACGATGCATAGGAATTCACACTACATGGTTTCCGCAAGAATTTGTGTGTCTATGGAACTTGAATTTTTAAAAGAGGCATATTTGATTGACCAAGGTAAAAACATTTTTCTTTAAACATTTGACAAAAACATATCATAATGTTTACATTTGCTACTAATAAGCCATCATTCAGAAGATTTCACCTGAGCAGGCCTATGTTACTGTACTTTTTTAATCTTAATACTTTCATTTATGTAGCGTTTTTATTAGTAGAGTCAGTAAATAATGCATTGCCATTTAAAAATGTTAGAATAATGTTTCTTATCAATAATGTACTGTGAGAAACCCATTGTTTTGTTTTAAAATTTAAAACTCATTTATTATTGACCAGATGAGGGGGGGAAATCAGTTTATCTTTTACTTGAATTGTCAAGTGCGTCACCTAATTTCTACCCTGAGTTTCTGGATAGGCAAACAGTATTATCCCTGCTGGATCAGCAGGGCTTATATGTAAAAATAATTTTCAAAACCTTCAAAAGCGTGAATTGTATGTATATACTGGCCCCAGGATCATCTTTGTTTAATATCTTAAATACAGTTTGCAGGTATCATGTGTGGGCTGAGATGCAGCATTTACGTATCATTGTGAGCATGTGTGGGCTACCTATGCAACCCAGGTTTATTGCATTGGAGAGAAATTACATTCACAAGTCCTACGCATGCCCAAGGCATCAATTTATTGCTCTGATTGATTCAAAGTCTGTGATCACAAAGTTCACAGTATCTTTCTCAAGAGAATCATTTGGAATAAATGTTCAGAGTTAATGTAGACT
Source organism: Dipodomys spectabilis (assembly GCF_019054845.1). Lineage (NCBI taxonomy): Eukaryota > Metazoa > Chordata > Mammalia > Rodentia > Heteromyidae > Dipodomys > Dipodomys spectabilis. Next base: position 12,101,321 of record NW_024870950.1, read on the forward strand.
ATTATAGACTGACATATATTTGTTGTTGGTATCTCAAATTTATACCAAAAAGGTAAAAGAAAAAAGCATGTAGCTTCATATTCTTAATTGTCAATACTTTGCACAGTGCATTCTACAAAATCATTGAGATTACACCCAGAGGTTTGTATGGACAAGTGTTCAAACTTTCGTTCTGTTGAATTAGAATTCTTGGCATGAGAATTATGATCTGGATTTCACTCCCTGCCTGTGAAAATACTTTTGTGAAAATAGTTTTAACTCTTAATGTTTATTTTCTCTTCTGCAAATTACAAAAATTCACTAGCCAATGAATACCCATTTAATAGGCTTCTCCCTAGATTAAACATACTCAAATGTACATAGAACAGCAAATGCCATGCAGATTGGCACAGAATTAATACTCAGGACATATTAACAATTATTCTCTTAAGAAGTTCTCATATTAGCACTTCAGGAAAGAGAATGTCTTCAGATTATCAAAAAGATTTTGGGGTCCCCGAAAAGCCAAATCATTTGCCTGAGATCAAAGGAAAAACATTAGAGATCTCAAACACAAGTGTGTTGAGCACCAAAACTTTATCTTCTGTACTTTACCCTTTTCTGGTCTTGATCAGATGGAAACATAACAAGTAACAACAATAACAACAATAACAACAAAACTCCCACTCTCTGTGGGCCAACTGCTTAAAAGCATGGTAGAATTTTCCTGTAGCTGGATATGAATTGTAAATCAGTGGGTGTAATTAGCAAAATCATTATACTTTCATTGTCAAATATTTCAAATTTTCTCTGCATTGATTAGCTATCTTTGGACAGTCTTTGAGTGATTGATTTGGATGAACAAGTTTGAAACAGACTATTTGGCCACCATTCAGCCAAAGAAGATATTGAGAATGGGTGAAATTTTTATATTTGTGCTATAAAGAAAGAATAAAAGGATTTATTGTTCTTCATGATGATTCTTCCATGACCATGTTCTCAGAATCCATCTGGGTTCAGAGGGGTTTGCTGTGTATTTCAGAGTTAAGCGACAGAAATCATTTCAGTATGATTCTCATATTACTTGTATGAGTAGGGCTCAAGATTGTTCACTTTTGTAAGATCTTTGGGTTATATGAGTCTGTTCTGGAGATAGGCTTTGATGTCTAGTTGATGCTCAAAGTTGTGATTCTTATATCTACACATGACACCTAAGTGTGCTTAATCTTTTGACCCTGTTGATATCTCTGAACCGAGAGATTTTTGTTTATGCTCTTTTTTTTTTACCATTTTATCATTATAATAAATGTTTTATTATAGAATTACCTTATTATTCTTCAAGTAGCTGACCTAGTGCTCAGATTCTAGCATGCATTCAAAAACTTTTAAAATATGAGTTTTAAAGACATATTGAAATATGCCAAATTTATATAATTTTAGTCTGCATTTAACTAGAAAATTTGTACACTCAGAGGTATTATTCAAATTATTTATAAGATGGTACTATGGTATGGTTACAAAGTACTAATGAGAGATAGGGGAATGTCCTGTGTTCAAAGTTTGCCCATATGTCTCCAAAATTCTAATCTTTTGTCTCTGGACACCAGATTTCATATAAATACCTTAGAATGTTCTGTTTAAACTTGAAATCATGCAACTCATATTAGCAAAGATAATGTACAGCAGCCCTCTGTAATCCATTATGTTCTTACAAACTCCAAAAGGCCTTTCTCAGAGATACCATCCCATTCCAATGACTTGAGAGGCCAGTAGTACTCATATTAACAAATGATTTGTAATTTCACTATCTTCATCTCAAAGCCCTCTTCAGTTTTAGTGCAATTAGCATGCAAAGTGAAAACAATAGAATCCATTTTTCTAGAATTTATTTCAATCTAATCTGTTGATAGACTGTGTATCAATATTCCATAGCTCAATGCAAACCCCAGGGTTAGAGATAGTCTTTTGAGCCTTTTAATTTCTTTTGTCTTATTTGTTTATTTGTTGAAGATACAACCATTCCATATTGGAAAATGCTGTAAAGACTGTTTTCTGGAGTTACAGCTCTTAGCTGGAATACTTTTCTGATTCTATTCTATTCTATAACTACTGGGCTAGTGATACTGAATACTACCAGTGTTTTTATGCAGTTTAGAAGTAGAGACTGAGACAATGTTTCTTGGGAATGTGGTTTTATAACTTTGGTGGGGGCGAGGGGAGGGAAGAGTTGGGGAGGTTGGGAGGGAAGGAATAGCAGGGGAAACATCAAGGAGGAGGTAACAATGCTTGATAGGAAATGTACTCATTACCTTACTCATATAACTGTAACCCTTCTGTGCAGTATCTTTACAATAAAAATATTTTAAAGAAATATATGCAAAAGAGAGTTTTCTAGGAAACATATCTTTGGGAGGAGAAAAAAGGAAAAGAATTTCAGTAGAGATGTGGTTTGCTGACTCCAAGCCGTATTCACATATAGTAAGAAATGCTGGATAGAAATGTATATCAAGACAAGAAGTCCAGCCTTCTATATTATATCAGTCACTTTTCTGCAGTGGGCTGCTTTAGTGGCATGAAGTATATAGTCTCCAAATATTACAAACACCGAAACAGGCTGATTCATGGTAGCCAAGGGCAATATTCTGATGAAGGAGGTCACAGTTAATGGCCATTATAGTCAATTCCCAAGGCTGCTGGGGAATGAAGTTGATCCTTCACTAAAGAGTATCTGGTTTGTAGACCTATTATATCTGTTGTCGCTAGTCCATTTAGCAATCAGAAGTAAGAACCTATGTGGTTCTTTATCTTCAGACATTATGCATATTCTACAGTAAAACAAATTGGAAGATCTATAAAAAACGATGAAAGAAAATGACTACATTTGAACTGTATTTCTAATGCAGAACTCAAAAAATGACTTTACAGAAATTTCTTAAGTTTATTATATTGCAAAATGTAATGTTCACACATGCAACTTGAAGCCTTCATTGATACTTTTGCTACGGTGCCCATTTATTTCTATATAAAACTGAAAAAAAGAACTCTACATAATCTGCTCTTTCAGAATAAACTGCACATTGTTTAACACACTTCTCACATATTTACACAATAAATTTCTCAAGGGCCGAGGTCAGCTTCTCAGTTGTTTCCACTGTTTTGTCAGCTTTGAGACTGGTTTTATGGTCTGGGAAGAATTTTCTGAGTCTGTCTGATAGCAGAGGGGAAGGAATCGCCTGTAATAGCAGAAGACATGACTTAAAGCCATGTCTTCTTCAAGCACAGGAAACTGCTCTGTGATTCACATCAGTGTAGGATTTTAGGTTTTAATATTCTTCAAAAAAGGTGGCTTGTTGACTGGACTCTTAGTTGCGGTAGATAATTCTGAAATCTGTTATGATATGGCTTTTAATCTACTTTTGAGTCCTCAAGAAGAGTTCGGCTGCAGAGTTCCCGCTCCAGATCAAGTAAGTGACCCTAGGACTGGGTTTTTCACAATAAATATTAACACACATTTTATACATTCATTCCATGTGGGAATGTTCAGTTCTTGGTGTGTAGCTCTCCAAAAGCAATGCTTGTGGAAGCATGCAACCAGATAGAGCTGTCCAGGGATGCTGAGATAACATGTACAGGACAGGTGGTCTGGAAAGATCACATGGAACGGCAATTAATGTTGCATGAACAGATCATTTGTTATGATCTGACATGGACCCTCGGGATTCTGAAACTAAACATAACCTAGGCTACCTGTACCAATGACAGTTCTCCAATGGTTATGCATTGTGCTGTTTTGGCAAATTAAAAGGTTATATGGTTTTATTTAAAGAAGTGATATTGAGTGAAAGGGGAAAATCAAGTTTGAAAGTAGCAATGTCTTTGTACAACCACTGATGAAAAAAAAGAAGATTGGAAACTTAATGCTTTGTTGAAGGCTGTATATAGTGGGCATCAATCCCAACCACCATGGTACCAAAGGTTACCACAGAAATACTTAATCAGTATTGTCATAAACGACAATGAATTTATTACTATGGAAACTTTGCCAGCGATTCAAATATTTTATGGCTAAACACAATGATAAATTATTCCTTGCTCTATATAATTAACTATTTTAATAGCCATGCCAATCAGCATGTAATGGAGAACCTTGTGGTTATAATGTATACCTCGCCAATGATTATTGACATCAAGCATCTGTCATGGTCTTATTGGGAATTGGTTTTAATTATCCTGTATTATTATTTTACATGAATATAATTCACTTTGATCAACTTGACCTCCTCTTGACTCCAGATACAACTCAAACCTAAATCACAGACTATTTAGTCAAAATGATTCCATAAGAATAACAAAGTACAATTTATTCTTCTTGGGCTACTAGAGTAATTCTAGTATTGTTGTCCTCAGCACTTAAGACATCTTAAAAAGTTTTACAGGTACTAAAGTTAGTAGTTATTAAACTGTATAATGTGATTTAAGTTTTCCAAGATGTTCTAACAATCACAATTTTAGAGCTGGGGTTAAAAAAAAAACCCCCTGTGAACCAGAAAATCTAAATGATTTGTCCCAAATCATAGAGCTTCCCTGGGAAAGGACTCAAATTCAATTTCATCTGAGTGGGATTTTATAGGTTGTAGCTTACACACTCACTCTTTGGCTGATCTCAGACAAGTTTTTTAACTGCTCCATTATTCAGTTTTGTAATATGAAATTAGAGATAACATCCACCCTGAGTTTGTTGTGAGTATAAAATGAGATGACTCATATAAAAATATGTGTGCATTATAAAAACTCATGCAAGGAAATGCAGTTTCTTTCTGAATTGCACAAATAATTACAGGATTATTATGGAAGTTATTATGAATTCAAGCATACCTATTTGTTCTCTATACCGTAGATTATTTTTTAAAACCTATCTTAACTGTAATTTTGCAGTGGGCAAGTATAATATTTAAACTGCGTGTGCATTACTTTTTTGGAAATATATTTCTAGAAAATAGCTACATGGCTCACTGGAACAATCAAAATTAAAAATGTATACATGAAGCTTAAATACTCAAAAATAGCTCACAGTTAAACACATCATAACGCTTAAAAATTTAAAAGATGCAATTATCATTTTTTTTCTTGGTGATTTCTGAATATTCTCTGGATTATTGGTGGATATAAAATGATTTCAAACAGTAATTTTACAAAGTTCCCTTATATGAAAATGGAGATGGGCACATTATTTTCTTTCTTTTATCTTTTTTTGTGGGGGGGGTCAATCATGGGGATTGATCTGTGGGCCTGGGCACTGTTCCTCAGCTTTTCAGCTCAAGGCAAGTGCTTTACCACTTGAGCCACAGCGCCACTTCCAGTTTTCTGGTGGTTAATTGTAGATAAGAGTCTCTCTCATGGACTTTCCTGCTAGGGCTGGCTTTAAACCATGATCCTCAGATCTCATCCTCCTGAATAACTAGGATTACAGTCAAGAACCACCGGGACCAAGCTATTTTCTTTCTTTTCTTAAATTTACCATATTTATACATATACAGATCTAGTCCCTTAATTTCAAAACTTTGAAATAGGTGTAGGTAAATAAAAATGTCCTTATAAATATGTAAAGTAAAATAATTTTGAAATAGACATCATAGAAACAGATATCTTGACAGGCAAATAATTGCCTTTCAATAAGGCATATATGCAAAATTCTCTAAAATTTTAAGTTCCGAGTTCTTAGGATTTGAAGCTTTCATGATATAAGTAGTTCATATCCTTTGAGATATGTCAAAATAATATGGTTTATTTATAATTTTTTTTCTTTTCCTCAAGATACTGGGGTTTGAAAAGAAAAATTAAAAATGAAGATCAATGTTCTGGTAAATACAATATATAATTCATCTGAACATGTAGTACTTAAATACTTCAGTACATGTGAGTACTTAAATACATTTGCTTATTTGATTAATTTATAAACATATATACACACATTCACATTTGTGTGTATGTGTGTGTGAATGCCAATACATCTTAGATATTTGCTTTGGGAAATGAGATAGAATAGTAAAAATAATAGCACACCCATTTAATGATGATTTGATATTGTAGTTACAAAATAGAATATAATCAGGAATTTCTATATACTAAAAGATGGTGAAAGTTGTAAAGGACAGTATTTCCCACTAAAGGGATAATAGATAATGATCATCATCATCATCATCATCATCTTCAGCTATTTTTCTATACAGAAGTACACATTGGTTAGGGTTCCTAAAGAGACCATTTATTATTCTCAGACTGAGATGGTTGAGGATAGCTCAGAAAAAAATTACTACTTATGAAAAGTTATGGACTGGACAAGGTGAAATACTAAAAGAGGCTTTGATCCTTAACAGCAAGCTGCTGTGAAGTTGTACCATCTGGGCCCAAATGGCGAGTAGAAAGTGTGCAGAAAGAGCTGCAAAGTAAGTAACTATTACTTCTACCTTTCACGATGATTTCTACACTTAGCTGAGCGGTAAATATCTCCAATGGACAGTCTTTCCTGCAAGGCTCCTGTTGGTGCTTCCCAATACACAAACCTCATTAGTGTGAACAATCATGGAAGTCTAAAGACACAGTTTTGCAATCGCCAACCTGATATTCCCAGAACTGGCATTTCCCAAAATTCTACCTACCTTCAATGATGCTTGCCAATCTACCGAAATCTGCTCAAGCTCCCCAGATCACCCCATGGCTACCTACATTCACCAAAAAATAGCACAGAAGCTGAGCTAGGAAGGTCATGACTTTACATTAACTCTGACATCCTCCACATATTAGACACTATTTCCATTATTTTTCTTCCTGAATTTCTTTCCGGAATTGGCATTACTTTATGCCTGGGTTCTCTTTATGTCATGGATCATATGTCTTTTCTTTCTTTTCTTCCTCTCTTTATAGATTAGCAAGGATTTATTTAAAATAACAGGAAAAAGTAAGGAGAAATGGAACAGAGAGAGAGAAAAAGAGAGAGAGAGAAAGAGAGAGAAAGAGAGACAGAGATGGAGAGAGACAGAGAGAGAGGCAGAGAGAGAGAGATCCTACTCCGTATGAATGAAATGGGACTTAAAGACTCAAGCTGTTGACTATAATTACTGAAATATGCTGATACAAATTGGTCATGTAATCTTGCAACACCTAATCCTTAGACAATGATTCCAGCCAAGTAAGATTGTAGAGGCCAGAGTTCCATTAGCCTTTCATCCTACATGCAACTAAAAGGCAGAACATGGCATTAAAAGTTCTTACTGAAAGGTGGGGAAAAGTTTCCCATCTTATTGTTGAAAATGTTTAGATTCTGTCCCATCTTCTTGGAATCAAATTTTTAAGAATAAACTCTCAAGTTTTTACAACAAAAGATACAGCCATGTTCCCACAGAACAAAAAACGTATTCCTATTTTAAGTCATTAATGTTTCAAAATCAATGTCATTCTCCTAAAGGAGGTTCTCAGTATTGAACGAAAAAGTATTATTCATAGAGAGTAATGATAACCTGAGTATCTTGTTGAAATAGAGGACATAATGGTGGATCTAGCTTGACATCTTTACTGAAGCTCTTATTCTATCATGCTGTTTCTGCAGATGGGATGTATATTCAAGACACAAACTCTCTATTTCCTTACTTAAACTTTCTCCTCTTCATTTTTTTTTTACATTTGCTTTATATCAGTTTAGTACCTTTGTTCCTGTCCATGTCATCAAGACTATATACCTCTTGAGTGTTGGATCATTAAAAACAGCTATATTGCTCTTTAAATTTTCTCACTTGATCTTTTACCCTCAACAGATGTCTACAATGGAACAATCCATCCCCTAATTATTGGCTACTTTTAAATAAATAGCAATGGCCTATTTCAGCCCGTTTCTGATTAAACAGTACAATTCTATCTCTTTCACATCTCTCTGTTCTGAGGCTAGATTTTTTGATAGGTGGCAGTATTATTAGCATGGCTTTAATGGAAATATCCTCAGCTTCCAATTTTAGCACATAGCAGCTCTGTTTTTTCTACTTTGGTTTGAATACCTGCCTCATTTTCAGCTTTCTCACTTCAATAAATTTAATGTCTTGTCATGTATCATTTGAGTAGTTTTTTATTTTCAATTCATGCTTTTATCCCCTAAATTAACTTTACAGTCCTCATCTGTGCTAAGGGTGATATTAATCACTTTTCCATGTCTAGTATCTAGGTACCTGGAGTGACAAGGCAGGGCATTGTTTTTAGCAACTGGGTGGTTCCTATGAGAGGGTTGTTATGTTAATATTAGAGTAGAGTCAGTTGATGTAGACAGACTTTCAAATTGAACATTTGCAGATAGAAGGAGGGACAGGAATGGGACAAAGCACTTGTTCTCACATATAACACTAGCTCTAGTTTGTGACTTCATGAAGAGGTGTCTCTGGTCATGAATTCCAATCATGTGTGTCACAGTTGCCATTAGGGGCATGGGAAGAGATCACACATCTCCATTCTTGGCACGCACTTTCTCTGAACACGTGCCTTGAGTATCCAACACCTAAAATCCCATGATAAGAATACAAGATGTGGTAAAGGACATAAAAAGACAGATTTTCTGAGAAGTCATTATAAGCTTATTCTGCTAAAGTAAGAATGGAGATGAAAAGGGTACTGATATTCTATCAGGATGATCAATCTTCTAATTACTTCTATTCTTGTACTAACCCTTTTAATAGAGAATCTGTCCTTTACATGGGTGATGGTGATGATAAAGACGCTGGTAGATAATGATGCCTACAGTAGTACTATGTATAACTATGGCTACATTGAGGGTAACAGCGATCAACACGATGTAATTCTTATGAAAACGGAGAATTAGTGAGACTCTACTTGCTGTTTTATACACAGAATCTATCACTACCCTGGGAACAACCCTGATACTCAATAAAACATTTACTGATTGAGCAGAAGCATGAATGACGACGTGAAGACCAGGAGTCTTCAATTCAATTGACTTAGTGATAGTGTATTATCTCTCACTGAAGTGGATGCTATCAATTTTTGCTTGCTTCAGTGGCTTTTACGGAAATGAACCATTCCAGTGCTACCATATCTCAGACAATTAATTTTCACCTTATTCTGTTGAGCATTATCACATAGTATTTAGCACATTGTTAATTATCACTTTGTAACAATTTGTAAAGTGTGAAAAACCAGCCTCCTCTCATCTACTAATTGTGTTTCCAAATCTGAACAGTGACATGTAGACAATAAAGTCTTGACTGTCAAATCTCTAAAATAAACTAATTACAACTTTCCTCCTTTAAAAAGAAAATGCCAATAATTCTTCTCCAGGCACCGATAAAAGACAAAACAGTTTTACATAGAATATTGAATACTCCATTGAAAAAATCCATAACAGTATACTGAGAAGAAAATATAAGATAAGATGGCCAGAGAAGTTCTATTATACATTTACAGAATTAGTCCCAACTGCTTAATGGCAATATTTATTTTGAATTCATATTTTGGTTTATAATTTAAATTTTAAGTTGGGATGAATCTGGGTATTAAGGACTAAGGAACTTGAGCTCATAGTAATGAAGTGATATGATCTGATTTATTACTATAATCCTACCAATGAATTTTGGCACTCTATCTTTAGAGTTCATCAAAGTACTAATTGTTATATATATTAATATATACATACATATATAAATATATACATATTTATAAATATGTATACATATATAAATATATACATATTTATATAAATACATACATATGATATATAAAACATATAAACCTATATATACATATTTAAATAAATATGCATATATTCTTATATATGTATGTATATATACATACATATGTATGTATGTATATATATATACATATATGTGTGTATACACACACACATATATGCAATAAAGATCTGGCTATTGGTGGCTCACGCCTGTAATCCTAGCCACTCAGGAGGCTGAGATCTTAGGAATACAGTTTAAAAACAGCCTAGGAAAGAAGGTCTGTGCAACTCCTATCTCCAATTAACCACCAGAACACTGGAAATATACTGTGGATCAAAGTGGTAGAGCACTAATTTTGAGCAAAAATTGCTCAGGGACAGTGCTCAGGCCCTGAGTTCAAGCCTCATGACTGACAAAGAAAAAAAGAAGGAAAGAAAGAAAGAAAGAAAGAAAGAAAGAAAGAAGGAAGGAAAGAAAGAGAGAAAAAAAAGAAAGAAAGAAAGAGAAAGAAAGCAAAAAGGAAGATGAAAGGAAGGAAGGAAGGAAGGAAGGAAACAAAGAAAGAACTCAAGAATATTTACATATTAGAATTCAATACTGCATATATAGGTTCAAATCCAAGTGGCAATCTGATTGAATGTGCGCAAAGTAAACAAGTAATTTTAGCCAAAATTCAAAATAACAGTTATAGCCTTAATAGACAAAAGAAGTAGGTACTTAAGAGATATTAGTTACATCACTCCTTTCAATATTCTCCACAGCAACCAATCAGAGTGGTTTTTATACACAATAGACTGAAAGTAAATATTTGCAAATTCTGAAGTAATGTCCTTGTATACTGTCCTTTTAGGCTCCAACAAGCACAGTTAAATGACTGATATTTTCATAAACACATTAATGTATACACAATAGCTCTTGCCATTTACTTTGAGTCTATGAATGGATAGGATCTTCTGTACAAATAATGTAACAATGGCTTGAAAATATTAAGTACATTCCTCAAAACATTCTTATTCTACTGCTGTGTAATTATTTTATACAATTATAAAGGTGCACCCCTTATGCTTTTATGCTGATAGCATAAACTTCATGGAGTGGGGGGGATGCTATGCAGAATAGCCATAAAGACGATCCTGTTGCTCTCATCTCAGAAAAATATGTGGGCAACATAGGAAGCAACAGATGGTTTCCATTGTGATCAAGATGCGAGTAAAACTGCAGAGAAAGCAAATGTGGTTAGGCCCTATTTGCGGTGCTGGGGAGAAGCAGTGTCACCTGTGTGAACCAATTCATGGACACCTGGAAGGAAGGAAGATGTCACGGGAAGTACCATACAGTTCTGACTTCAACCATACTCAAGGGAATTTTTTTTCTCACACCACAAAGGATAGACTGCCATCCTGTTTTCTGGCAGGCAAATAAAAGCAGGAGGAAAAAGGCATGATATTCCATAATTTAAAAAGTTTATTGCTCAGAAGGAGGATTTGGAAAGAAATTTGTAATAGCACTTTTGAAAATAAAGCCAATTGCCTGGCATCTATATCTGCTGCATAACTATATTTCACACAAAGTAAATTGATATATACATGTGCATATATACACATGCATGCACATATATGGATGTTTGTACATGTGTATACACATATGTATATATGTGTGTGTGTATATGCTTCTATGTGTATACAGTTTGGGTTTGATCTCTGACATTGAAATGGTTTGGCAATTGCCACTATCATCTTATAAACCAAACAGAGCTGGAGAATCGTAGAAAACCACTTTCGTATACTCATCTGAGGAATGAGTTCTGAGATGAAACCGTCAGAGCAAAATCTACAAAAAACAGGTGAATCCAGAGGAGTGTCAATGTCTGCTTCTTGAGGAGAAGGTACGGGAGTGATTAAGTAAAATACATCATATTCATTGTGACAGATTTTTGAAGCCTGAATGTTAAAGTAGCTTGACAGTGAGACATTCCTGAGCTGGAAAGGATCTTTGAGGGATTTCCACATTTCTGGGATTTCACATCCAGTCATATCTAGTCCGATAAAACCTTGTCGAGGCTGCCTCTTGGCTCTACAAGTGAACACAAAGGGTATCATGATCATTAGTTCACCTCTAACATTCTTCATCACAGAGGCTTCTGCTCCAAGAAGCTGGCTTCCTCTGCTATCTTCATTCAATGTGGGAGAATGCAGAGCTACACCACTCCAGTCCTCTCCATCCTCCCATTGTCATCTAAGGGGAAACAAAACGTTGACAGACATGAGAAGCTGGTAGCTCAGAGACTTAGGTTACTAAAAGATTGAAATTTGGCAGTAGGATTATAGACTCTAATTCTCTTCCTCTCTACCTTACTACGGTGCTAGTCAAAATCCAGTACAGCAACAGTGGGTTACAACTGAGCAAGCTGGAAGATACAGGCTTTTTCTAAGAATAAGCACTTAGGAAAGACTTAGATCAGGAGCACATAGAGACACAGGGCATGAGAGATCTCTGGACTTTTGGGTACCTACAGCTGGAATGTACATTAAAGACACCACACTATTCTCTATATAACAGTATATTCTCACATGAATGATGTACTGGCCTCCTTTGTTACTTTACTTATACAAATTGTCCATTTGTGAGAAAAAATATACAAGCCATTCCAAAAGGCAAGAAGAAACATAATCTGTATCAAGATAGCAAGTATCAGATCCAAATTCAGAAATGACAAAGAGTTTGCAATTATCAGACAGGGAATTTTAAATAACTATGATTAATATGTGAAAGGCTCTAATGGAAAAGTACACAGCATGCGAGAGCAGATGGTTAATGCAAGCAGAGGGATGGAACCCAAAATTAATCAAAAGGAAATAATAGAAAGATGAAATACTATAAAAAATGAAGAATGCATTTAATGGGATCCTCAAGAAACTGGACAATTCTGGTCCCACTTTCAACCCTAGACCTGGAGAAGACGAGCTTGAAGGAATCCTGATCAGAAATGTGCATTGCCAATTAACCAGCAAAAAGCTGGACTAGAAGTGCAGCTTAAGTAGTAGCGAACCAGCCATGAGTGAGCAAGCTGAGCAAGAACAAGGCCCTGAGTTCCAGCTCCAGTACCCGTATTCCCACAAGACAGCATTGAGTTCAATGCTATATCAGTTCCCCAATTTGAAAAAGACTTAAAAACGAAACAAACAGGCAAAACAACCATAATGTACACCAAAATTTGTGGACCCATTTTAAAATAATAAGAGAATATATTATTATAATACATTTTTATTTAGAATATTAAGAGATAACAAAAAATGGAGTTGAAAAATATGACAAAGAAATTTAAAAAAAAAACAATGAATATGTAGGAACCTCAGAGAACCTAAGCTGAATGAATGCTGAACAAAAAAAATACCTATACATATGAATATTATGTTAAACTGTTGGTCACCAAAAATAAGGAAAGACTTTCTTTTTTGTTGGTTGAGGGGCCTGAACTCTAAGCCTGGGCACTGTCCCTCAGCTCTTCAACTTAAGGCTCGCGTTCTACCATTTGAGCCACAGAGCTACTTCCAGCTTTTTCTGCTTAGGTGGTGCTGAGGAATTGAACCCAGGGTCTTATGCATGCAAGGTAAGCACTCTACCACTGAGCCACCTTTCAAGTCCAAGGAAAGACTTTTTTTTAAGGAAGAAAGCTATTTACAGGCTGAGGAAATAGGACAGGACAGAGTGTGCACTTCTCATCAGAAATTGTGTAAATAAGAAGAATATGAATCTGACATTTAAAGTCTGGAAATAAAAAATTAAACATCAAGCTAAAACTTTATAACCAATAAAACTGTGCTTCAGAAAAATCAAGAAGGAATCAAATTGCTCTCAAACACAAACAGAAAGAAATTGTCAGGAGTAGATATATTCTTTCTCAAAAGAAATTCTTTGGAAAAGGACAACTATCAGTATGTAATCTTATACAGTAAATAAATAATAAATGTAGTTATATTTTTGTTTTTAATTTAGCTGAAAGATAAATGATACTGCAGATTAATGACATTGGTGAATATTAAACAGTAATAGTAAAAACACACTGGATAATTACATAATATCAATAACTGAAATGAGAAATTGGTACTGGTGATTCATACCTGTAATTCTAGCTACTTTGGATGCTAAGATCTGGGATCCATGTTCAAAGCCAGCTCAGGTAAGAAGGTCCACAAAACAGCAATTACACAGCAAAAAGCCAGAAGTGGTGCTATGTTACAAATGATAGAGAGCCAGCCTTGAGTGGGAAAAGTTAGACTCTTCGAATTTCCAATCTTGAATTCCTCATTTGCATCTGAGAACTCTTAAGAAAGACCTTTGCATCCTTATTGCTATAAACATTCTCTTCATGGCCTCTCTTTGGTAATCCTTAAAAGCAGTGGTGCTTTCTCTGTAGCCCTCCCCTTGCGGTGGAGATTATAGAGATGATCACCATCATCCCTTAGATAACACTCGCAACAATAATGACATGTTCCAGCATGTGCATCCAAACTCTTCCACTTCTTTTCATTACCCAGTTCCAAAGCCACTTCCACATCTTCAGATGCCTGCTATAGCAAGACCATTACTCTTATTACTAATGACTTTTTCTAGTCAGTTTGTGCTACTATAATAAAATCTCCTAGAAGAGGTAATTGATAATCAATACAAATTCTGTTTTGTTTATGAAAGTTGGCTTTAAATTATACTTTTATTATCTATAAGTAGTTGTACCAAGGAGTTACCAATCAACAGATCAGTTTATGAATGCAATACATCTTGATCAATGTCACCTCTTTTTATCATTCTCACACACACCTCCCAAACCAGTCCTTCCCTTCCGTTTCCTTGAATTTATAGGGTAGGTATTAGATATGACAGCATTCTCCTCCTCTTTCTGTCATCATTCATCAACCTCTCTCCCTTTTGATTTCTCCTCAATTCCTGTCAAATGCCACTTTCCTGATATTTGTTTTGCTTATAAGGGCCAACTAAGCCTTTCTTTTCCTTTTATTGACCTAATGATCTCTGCTGAAGTTTCACCTTATAACACTGTCAGTATTATGATAGGACCATGAATTTGAATTTCACCCTTAAAAACTGAGAACCACTAGTGGTCTACGCTGACTTAATCCACCAGGAGACACATTTTGAGAAACTATCATGTAACCTGAAATATGTCTGTGTTAATGTATCATGAGATGGAAAGGGGGGGGGGCAAATCAACAGCTTTCCTCTTTCATTTATTCTACTTAGACACAAAAGGGTTACTTAAAACCTCCAAAGTGGATAAGATGGCATTATTATAAAGGAACTTGAATACCAGTGAGTGACACAGAGTGCTACAGGAAATAATTGAGGAAATGGCTCAAACAATAGATCAGGCCAAGCTGGGGAGCTCCTGAAGAGAAGAATGATAAATGATGACAATTTACTTGGCAATTAGAAGATGCTTAAAGTTGTGGACTACACAAATGATTTGATTAGAGTTACATGTCAGGAAAAATTGATTTTACAGATATGTTATACTTCCAAATATTGTTCATTTTCACTTTAAGATTGATTTTACCACATTCTTGGGGAAGTGCTCCATTTTTCTTTTGCAACCATCTTTTTCCTGAAGTGATAAAATTGCCTTCACTGTACTGAAGGAAAAAGAGGAAGCTAGCTCTTCTTGTTTTCCTGTCGTTAATTTTTATCGGTTCTGAATAATTATTCAAGTGAAATGCTACAAGGTAAGAGGCCAAGGAAGGATAAAGAACAGCTAAATAAAATAATGGTGGCTTTCACAAACAGTGCATGATGGGAAGTTTATTTAGAAAACCAAGAGAACTACTATGCCTTTTCCCTTCTTTTTTTAAATAAAATTTTATTGGAAAAATACTGTTCAGAGGGGTTACAGTTACATGAGCAAGGTACCTTATCAAGCATTGTTGCCTTCTCCTTTGTTTTTCCCCTACCATCCCTTTCCTCCCACCTCCACACCTACACTCCCTCCACCCCCCACCCCTGGTCCTAAATAAAGTTCATTTTTCAAAATAGTGTCTTGTACATCTCATTATTGCAATAGGTCAACCTGTATCCCTATTTAAACATTTTTTTTTTCCTTCCCCTCCCCAAATTATACCAACATCAAATACAGTGAAAACAGGGGTTATACTGTGGGGGAGAGACATACAAAGCAACAAAAAAAAATCGCATAGTACCTAATAAATATGTTAGAAACAAGAGCAAGAAAGAAAAAAAAAACACTTGTGACCCTATCTTGGGGTTCATTTCACTTAACATCAACTTATCGGACCAGACATATACAAGTTATTGCAAATAAGAGAAACCATGGGACCTATGTTTCTTTGGGCCTGGCTTACTTCACTTAATATAACTTTTTCCTAGTCTTTCCATTTCCTAACAAATGGGGCAATGACATTCTTTCTGATGGAGGCATAGAATTCCATTGTGTATAGATACCGCATTTTCTTGATCCCTTCATCTACTGAGGGGCATCTGGGTTGGTTCCATATCTTAGCTGTGGTAAATAATGCTGCACAACATAGTTGTGCTGGTAGCTTTAGTGTGGTTTTGTTTGTGATCATTCGGGTAAATGCCCAAAAGTGGGATTGCTGGGTCACAGGGGAGCTCTATGGAGTCTTTTGAGGAACATCCAAACTACGTTCCAATGTGGTTGGACAAGTTTACACTCCCATCAACAATGTAGTAGGGTTCCCTTCTGTCCAGCATCTGTTGTTATCTGTCTTGATTATAGCCATTCTAACTGGGGTGAGGTGGTATCTCAATGTTGTTTTGATTTGCATTTCTTTTATGGCTAGAGAGGTTGAGCATTTCTTCATGTGTCTATTGGCCATCCTTCTTTCTTCTTCAGAGAAGCTTCTCTTTAAGTCTTTCGCCCACTTATTTATTGGGCAGTTGTTTCTTTGAGGATTTGTTGTTGGGGGATTTAATTTTTTAAGTTCCAGGTACATTTTAGATATGAGACCCTTGTCCATTGTATGGCTAGTGAAGATCTTCTCCCAATCCATGGGCTTTCTATTGATCTTGCTAGCTATGTCATTTGCCATGCAGAAGCCCTGCAATTTCATGCAATCCCATTTGTCCAAATTTTCTTTGATTTGTTATGTTTCTGGGTCTCTGTTAAGAAAATTTTGGCCTGTGCCAAGGAGACCTAGGGTTTCTCCTATTCCTTCCTGTAATGTTTTCAGGGTGTCTGCTTTGGTTCCGAGGTCTTTGATCCATTTGAACTTGATTCTGGTGCAGGGTGCAGGCAAGTGCTCAGATCTGTCTCCTTGACCAAGCTGCCTGGATTTTCCCTCTCTGGCCTAACTCTCTGTGCTGTGATGGCACAGTTGGTGTGCTTCTCTAGGACTGCTCGCTGGAACACTAAAACTGCTTTCTATATGAGAGCTTGTTTAGCTTCCAGCTTTTCCTCCGCCATCTTCTTCCAGACCTTGCCTTCTCCCTTCTGAGTAGTTGAGGGGGTATTAAAAATCCCCTCTACCTTCTCTGTTCTATAGATGTTTCACTGCGAAATGATGAGGTGGAAAGAAATTGGCAGTGTCTAGGTTTCATCCAGATTATAAGGTCCATATTACAATTTAAATGACCATTTTTATTTTGTCATGGAAAATTCAATTTCTTGGATGATTACTTATTATTTCAGATCCTTCTGCAAAGCATGAAGCTCATTTCATACACTATTACAGAAACAGATTCTAATTAAACCTCAGAATGCAGAAACATTGCATTATGTGCAATTTCTAAGAGCAGCAACCAGGAGAGTGACTGTTGTGCAAACAGTAATAAGTGTACCACTGCTTGTTGGTGTATCCTAAGTCTTTCCATTTCCCCATGCACTTCATTCCAGGGCTCCAATTCCCTCATTCAGATGAAGCAAACCTCAGTAATGTGGACAAATAAAAGACTACCACTGTATGATCTTGGACTTATTAAAAGTAAATTATCTTGGCAATTTCATCTCAAATATTACTGGACATATAAACATATATATATATATATATATATATACACACACACATACTTATATGCTTGTGTGTGTGTGTTTGTGTGTGTGTGTGTGTGTGTGTATGTGCTGGTCCTGGGGTTGAACTCAGGTCCTAGACATTGTTCCTTAACTCCATTTATTCAAGGCTAACACTCTACCACTTGAGCCACAGTGCCACTTACAGCTTTTGGTTGGAATAAGAATCTCATGGACTTTTCCATCTTGGCTGGCTTCAAACTGCAATCCTCAGTTCTCAGCATCCTGAGTAGCTAGAAGCAACGAGCCACCAGTGCATGATTGGACATACTTTGGTATCTGAGATCAGGTCTCTTTGTATGTGAGTAGCAGGATTTCAGTCAACTTTCTTCTCCTGAACCTGTCGGATTCACCACAATATACACAATGCCATCAATTTTTTTTTAGTCAAGGAAAAGTTGAAGTTGAAAAATACAGTTATTACATTACTGAATGCTAGGTGTGTATGTTAATTACATATGTACAGAGAAGACAATGTCTTAAAACTGCTTTTTTTTAGTACTTATAACACTGACAATATCTCAATAACCTCTGTCAAATTATGGGAAATGCAGAGCCACCATCATTGTTTAAATATTGCTCACAATAAAAGAATTTAGCTTCTGTGACCAGTCCCAGAACAACTACTTTTCCTTCCTCAGCTTCTCTTTTTTTAAACATATTTTCCTAATTGCTAGTCTATTGCCTGTCTATTGCTAGTCTCTTCACAGTCATACTTTAAGGTAAACTCAATTAATTTCACATCAGTGCGGATGCTTTTTTACTTTGTCATAGTCCAAAGCACTAAGTGTGAGAAATAAACATAGAAAAGCTATGGTACTTGGAGAAATTCTCAGCATCTATTTGTGAATCCATGTTTTACCATTTAAATGTGGTAAAAATCACTGGAGTCCAGAAAAATGAACAATTCTTGATAAATATCAATGATCTAAATTTGAATTACTGATAATTGCTATACTTTCCCCCTGGGTCTGAGCTTCTACCACTTGAGCCACAACTCCACTTCCTTTTGGGGGGGGGAGGGGAGGTTTTTTGTAATTGGAGATAATAGTCTCATAGACTTTCCTGTCCAGGATGGCTTTGAACCATGATTCCTAGATCTCTGCCTCCTGAGTGGCTAGCATTCCTGACATGAGCTATCAGCCCTTGGGCCCGGCTGCAAATGTCATATTTTAAGCAGTTTCTCATATCTATCCCTGTACTGTTAATAGCGCACATTTTAAGGATGTTGAATTAATAGATACCCCTTTGGCAAAACATTTATCCCAGTGACTGGAAAATTTCTTGAAGCTCAAGTGCTTTCAGCATGATACTTTGTAGAGGAAACCTAGTAGAATTGAAGGCAACTATGGACTACATTAAGTCAGTTAATGTTTCTATCTGTCATAGTTAAAAGTGATTGATCTCTAACTTACATGCCATAAATTATATTTAGGCAAGTTTTGTTTTGTTTTGTTTTGTTTTTGTTGGTCATGGGTCTTGAACTCTGGGCCTGGGCGCTGTCCCTCAGCTCTTCAGCTCAAGGCAAGCGCTCTACCACTTGAGCTACAGCGCCACTTCCGGTTTTCTGGTGGTTTATTGGAGATAGGAGTCTCAAAGTCTCTCCTGCCTGGGCTGGCTTTGAACCGCGATCCTCAGATCTCAGCCTCCTAAGTAGCTAGGATTACAGACGTGAGCCACCAGCGCCCGGCTAGGCAAGTTTTTGAAGCGTTTTCAACTTTAGTTGAAATATTCGAGGGTGGTCACTAGCCACTTCCCCTAAAACAGAAGAGTGTAACTTCAAACAATGTCATCAGACCATACTTCCACTTATGATAAATCATACATAGGTAAGGAGTAGCACAGAAGTGGTGTGACAGAGCAGCAGTGATACTCACTAGACACTATCTTGGAAATGAACATACAACTTGTAGGGGAGGTGGGAGGGAAAAACTGGGAGAAAATGAGGGACAATATGACATTGTTCAAAAAGAAATGTATTCATTACCTGACTTACATAACTGTAAGTCCTCTGTACATCACCTTTACAATAACAATAAAACTCTTAAACCATTCATATTCCAGGGTCTGACTCATGAGCTGATTTTTACTCCTAAGGCTTTTTACTGTGAATGCTTCTTAGTTTGGATGATGTCAGTAAAGAATTTTCTCTCCCCTGACTTTATGCCTACATTCAAAAGTTGCAATAGAAATAATATGTGAATAAGATAGCCCTTTTTTCAATAAAGTAACATATGCTTTATAAAACAGAACAACAATGAAAGGTCTGTAAATGTTTCATGCTTGTAATGCTCCAATTAAGTCAATGAGAGACAAATCACTGTTTCCACTCCATAGATTTAACAGAATCTGAGCCTGAAGGTGGCACTGTAATTGACAAACTATTAGGTGGTCAAAGTAATTTCCACTCCAGAGTGTGGAGCTCCAGAGCCTATGCATTTTCCACCCCACTAAGCATGACATTATTGTAACATTCAAGTAGTGGTCTTAGGAGGTAAATGAACCTGTTAGCAAGGCACCATTAGAAAGAATAGCGCAATTTCAGCCCTGCCAAAAACCTGACCATTGTGTTTGGCAGACATTCTCCAGTTTCCAGATGGAGAATGTGGTGCCAAACAACTAATCAGGTCAGTAGGTCAAGCCAGACAAGTGTTTTGTAGCTAATGTATCTTGGCATGTCTATCAAAATATTGTCAAACTCAAAGTCTGGCGCACTGTCTGCTCAAATCTTCAAAGTGATGGAACATTTTGAAGGGACATTTTGAAGAACATGTTTCTTCCATCTTTAAGCCAATGGGCATATTAGATTTTTTTTCTTTGTAAAACAACATAAAGAATATTTCCTATAGAGAGACAGCACACTGGATGAACATGGTATAGATTTAACACATTATTTTGTTATTTTAGTATTGGCTCTTGACCCATAATTTTGGTTACGTAAGAGAGCTCTACTGAGTCTCTGTGTAACAGTCTGGGAAATAATACATCTGTGTGGGTTTCCTACTCTGTGTGGTAAGAAAGTGCACCATAACAACAAGTAAAACCAAGTTTGAAGCAACTGAATTCTTTGCTTATAGAAGAACCTTGGCTCATTTGCCTTCTGTCAGCATCTTGCAATTGCTAATCTCTGACATGTTGAAACTCCCCATAGGGCAGAATATTCTACAAAATGCATTGGCATTGATTTATTAATCCTGTATTTATTGTTTCTATTGACTGATTTTATAGAAGCCAAGTATATAGTAATAGATTGGTCTAAATGTAAATCAATAGCTACCAAAACCAAATGGGTCTTCAGTAATTTAGTGATCTTGATTTTTCTTTGGCTTTCTCCCACACTGTGGCTTTGTGTCTATATCTGACTATGCTTAAAATTCTTTACAATTCTCTTAGATGCATTTACCTTATTTTTATCCCATTTTTCCATTACTCTGGATAAATAATATATAAACAATTTCTGAAAAACTATTGCAATGCTTTGCTTTTCAATGTTTATAGTGCCAGGACTTTCCTCATTTTGGCACTAAAATACAACTATTCTATTCCTAAATTTTTCAGGGCACAGAACAGTCGACATGGAATAGATACTTAGTAATTATATAATAACAAAATGAGTAAGTTTCAAGAAGCAATGACCTAAGTAGATAGGAAGAAATCAACCTGTACCTATTTAATATGTATCTATGGATATAAAACAAAAAGAAAGCAATCTGTGTAATTTGGATGCCCAACACTGATCTCTTTGTAACCTTACTGTTATTTATGAAACAAAATTGATTTTATTTTCTTTTCTTGTACTTTTTTATTGTAAAAATATTGTACAGAAGGGTTATTGAGCATTGTTGCCTCCTCTTTTGTTTTTCCCATACTACCCTTTCCCTCCTACCTCCACAACTATCTCCTCCTACACCTCCCCCCCCACCGAAGTTGTAAAGTTCGTTTTCAACATAGTGTTTTGTACATATCATTGTTATAATAGGTCAATCTGTATCCCTATTTAAGCATTTTGTTTTTTTTTCCTTCCCCTCTCTGAATTAGAGAAGTGTACAAGAGTCAGGGCACTGTCATCAAATACAGTACAAACAGTGGTTATCCCATGGGAGAGGAACATACAAAGTAATAAAAATATCAAATGGTACATTATAAATACCTTAGAAACAATAGCAAGAAAGAAAAAATATTTTTGTCCCTATCTTGGGGTTCATTTTGCTTGACATCATCTTATATAGTCATATATATATAGCTTTTGACCTTTTCTGCTTGTCCTATATATGTACTAGTTATTGAAAATAAGGGAAACCATGGGACCTATGTTTCTTTGGGCCTAGCTTACCTTACTTAATATAATTTTTTCCAAGTCTTTCCATTTCCTAACAAATAGAATTCCATTGTACAGATATATGTATATATGAATATATATATGTATATATGTGTGTGTATATATATATATATATATATATATATATATATATACCATATTTTTGGTCCATTCATCTACTGAGGGGCATCTGGGTTGGTTCCATATCTTAGCTATGGTAAATAATGCTGCAATAAGCATAGAGTGCTGGTAGCCTTAGTATGGCCTTGTTTGTGATCGTTTGGTTAAATGCTCAAAAGTGGAATTGCTGGATCATAGGGGAGCTTTATGTGGAGTCTTTTGAGGAACCTTCATTTTCCTAGCTATTGCATGATGTTGTAAATACTTACCATGAATAAAGTATTTCTTAAAATCCAGTGTTGTTTAATATCAAATAGAAGGTAATTCAATAGTTACCAGTGGCAAGGACATGTTCAATGTATGATGCTTTAAAATTTTTTTTCTTTCATGCGATTGTCTCCAACACATTTATAAGATTATTTCTTTGTTGCTTTGTATGTCCCTCCCCCACAGTATAACTCCTGCTTCCACTGTATTTGATGTCGGTATAATTTGTGGGGGGGAAGGGGAAAAACAAATTGTTTAAATAGAGATACAGGTGGACCCATTGCAACAATGAGATGTACAAGTCGTTATGTCAAAAATGAACTTTACAACTTTAGTGAGGGGCGAGGGGCGGGGGTGCGGATTGGGTGGGGGGGTAGGGGGAAGATGGGATGGGAAGGGGAAACAAAGGAGGAGGCTACAATGCTTGATAAGAAATGCACTCATTATCTTGCCCATGTAACTGTAACCCCTCTATATAGTATTTTCACAATAAAAAATTATCTCATCTATCAAGTATGTTAAATGCTTAACTTGAACTACTCAAATGTCTTTAATAGTTCTAAGTTCAGTGAATAAAAGACATGGGTCATGTGGCATGGCACTACATCTTAGATACAGTGGTCATGTTCGGTATATTCTGTTCCGTTATCTATAGATGTAGAAGACACCAAAGTAGTTCTTGGGCAGTACTTCTCAAGAAATAACTACTCCTTTTTCTCCTTTCTCTCATATTTGCTTTATCAAGGCCCTGGGCTTTCCATGACTGAAGCATTACCTGAAAAGATGACTTTATAAATTTTATGTACAATTGGATTGGATCATTGGGTGACTAGAAACTTGACCAGAAGCATTTCTAACTTTTAATGTAAAGGAAATTTTAGATGAGATTAATATTTTACTTTTTATTCTGAATAAAACATATCAACCTCTAAGATGTAGAAGGGCCTTATCTAACCAATTTAAAACATCTGGAGAGAAGAGAGCTGACCCTCTTTTGAGAAAGAAACAATCTCCTTATGAGAACCTTTGAATTAAGGTAAGTTTTGTCCCTGTATTTAAATTAAGCTGAATTTTTTTAGTTTTCCTGAATTACAGCTGCAGCTATTCTGTGTCTGTAATTTGCGAATTTGCCCAGTAGATCTTAGGCTTTTCAATCTCTATAAATCTGCAGGCCAATTTCTCCCTCTCTCTTTTAATCGGTCATGGGGCCTGAGCTCCGGGCCTAGATGCCGTCCCTCAGTTTTTTAGCTCAAGGCTAGCGCTCTACTACTTGAGGAACAGCATTACTTCCAGCTTTTTCTGCTTATGTGGTGATAAGAAATTGAACCCAGGGCCTCATGCATGCAAGGCAAGCATCTACTACTGAGCCACCTTCCCAGCCCTGCAGGCCAATTTCTTATGTGTAATTTCTTCCCATTGTATACCCTCCACACCTTGATTAGATAGATAGTAGATAGATAGATAGATAGATAGATAGATAGATAGATAGATAGATAGATAGATAGAAGTTCCTATTAGTTCTACTTCTTTGGAAAACCCTGTCTAATATAGATTTTAGTTTGTAATGATCATAAACTAAAAGGGTTTTCAGGTCAGTGCTAGTAAAATCCTAGATTTCTCTAAATGTACTGATATTGGAGATACAGCTATTAAAACAAATTACAGTGAAGGCTCTAAAATAAAACAATATATTTCAGAGAATGTTATTCTGAATAGAATATTGGTACACACAGGAATAGTAAAAGGAACTGTGGTAAAAATGCCTTCCATAACTCTCCATGTTCTCACTTCCCTAAACTGAAAACACATTTTCTCTTGCTTTTCTTGACCAAGACTGTATGTAGAGCTTATAACACCCAAGTCATGGCTATAACTGTATGTTCCCCTATGTAGCTACATTTGACCCTCACAGTACCTCTTTGATGAAGAAGTTATGACGGTTTTCCTCAACCGAGGAAGGAAGGGATTAGAGGCACTGAACAATAGTAAGCATTAATCAAATGTCGCCTATGTGGGACATGGTACAATCACCGCCGCTGTGAAGATACAATTGATCCAGGTTTATAATCTGATAGTTCAATCCTATTCTCCAACTGGAAATTTAAAATGTTCGGGGAAAAAATGCCAATTGGATTCAAATGGCAGAACTTGAATTTGCTTCATGCATTTGAACGCACACACACACAAACATGAAATGCTACATAGTGACGCCTGCCAATATTCTGAGATTTTTCAAATCCTTAGTCTCTCTCTCCAGCACGTTTGCCTGGTGTCTTGCCTGTGTTCTTTTTTTTTTTTTTTTTTTTGTCGGTCATGGGGCTTGAACTCTGGGCCTAGGTGCTGTCCTTGCGCTCTTCAGCTCAAGGCGAGCGCTCTACCGTATGAGCCACAGCGCCACTTCCAGTTTTCTAGTGGTTTATTGGGGATAAGAGTCTCACAGACTTTCCTGCCAGGGCTGGCTTTGAATCATGATCCTCAGATCTCAACCTCCTGAGTAACTAGGCTTACAGATGTGAGCCACGGGCGCCTGGCTTTGCCTATGTTCTGTGTTGTTAAGCCTATAGTATTTGCAGCTCTACTCATCATGGACAGTCTTTTTTTGTCAGTATTCCATAAGCAATAAGATATAACAAGTACTTACATCACATCTGAATTCTACACATCTTGAAGTGATGTGTAGCACAGAAAAGGATGTGTGTGGGCTAATATAGAACTTCCATGCTTTTTGGCTATATGGTTTTTGAATATGTGGAGATTTTGCTAACTGTGGGATATTCTAGAACCAACCCACCAGACATACTGAGAGATCACAATCCATACACAAAAGGAGTGATTCTGGAGTTCTCCATCTAATGAGAATGACAGCATTTAAGCTGAGAGCATCAAAGTGATTGACTGTCATGCAGGCCGGGCCTGTGGAATATGTACTATTCAGGCAAAAGTCTCATCTGAAAGAGGTGCTCTCCTCCCTGAGCACAGGTAGAGGGAAGGAAATAATGAAAGCAAGGAGTAGAACCCTGCTATCCTCTGCACGGTAGAAAAAATGCGGCTAGAGCACACTCAAATGTCGCATTAGTGGCAATCATACATCTAATTCCTAAGTATTAATAGGCAAACATAAAGAAAGAATACAAAACTCCTTGCCAAAGACCCTGTTCATGTAGGCTGCAAGTTCAATGATCTTTTGGAAATGTTGGATTAAGTAAAGCATTCAAATTAACTGCCTGTTTAATTTACTTTTTAATACAGTTAATAGAAAAATTGATAATGATGTTTGAGAGTCACATTCTGTATCTATTACATAGGCTGGGGACAATGTGAAGGGGTAGAAGGACTTAGTGAGTAAGAAACAAATCTCAGGCTGGAATGGGGTAACTGGGAAGAGACTGGAATTGAGGGTGCTCATAGAGTATTTTAACATCATGCACCTAAGACAACATTGAGTCTAATTTCACAGCGGGTACGTTCATTTTTATGTAATTTTATTGTTAACATTAAGGTGTTGCACAGAGGGGTTACCATCTGATAAATCAGGTAATGAGTATATTTCTACTTTTGTTTGGACAACGTCATCCTTTCTTCTGCTTTTGCCCCGTTTTCCCCTCCCATCCCTGCCCCCAGGCACATAGGTCAATTTTCCACGTAACGTATGCTCAATCAGAATTGGTGCTTTCTGAAAACATTATGGCAGCAGTGGTGCCTTTAACAGTGGCCATTTGTTCCATTGTGCACGCTTTCTCCTCACTCAGACACCTCCACCCATTCTCTCTTTAGATCAACATAGTTCACACTGAATATACGTTCTTTATTGCACAACCAATTCCCAACTCTTGGGAAAAGAGTTTATTTTCTCCAAGATGTGTCTCCCACTGTAAAGTGTCCAAAATTAGTAACTGTCATTCATCTCTACAATATCTTTCAATATTGTCGCCTGTAGACCTTCCCAGTCAATCCTGATGTTCCAAGTCAATGAATCTTTGTCAGTTCCTAAATGAGCCAAGATTCTAGTGATTGCATGCTGGTTTTGGTTTTGTTTTCTGCTAGGGAAGGAGATGCTGGGGGAAAAATACGATGTGTTTTCTTCCTGGTTCTGCTAGTGTCTCTTATTTTTCCAACCATTCTCTATGGGATTGCCATTTTTATTTCCTATGGCAATCCTGGGATGAGTTCCACTGAGCAGATCCCTGAGGCACTACGCTCATATTTTTCCTGCTAAACTTTACATCTTTCAGGAGATAATCCTATCTTAGTGTAAGACACATATTGTTCTGGAGCTTATTATATCATTCTTTGAGTTTTGTTTGTGTGATTGTATTTTCCCCCCTCAGAGACAAATTGAGAGGATTCACTGAAGCAAAAATAATACTAAACAAATGTCAGGTACTGCCACATCTAAGTAAATAAAGAGTAGAAAAGAAGAGAGAAAAGGAAATATTCAGGAAATGTGTGTGAACTGAAATCAAAATTTTGGTATATTGGATAAAATATTTGTGCTTATAAGTAGTAAATTCTCTTAACAGAAACAGAGACAGAAAGACAAGAAAGAGGAAAAGAGAGACAGAAAGGGAGAGAGAGAGAGAACAAAACATAGTAAAAGAGGCAGGTAGATGGCTATGTTTTCTCTCTCTTGCTACTGGTAAATAAAGTGTGTTTGCTAGATTTGAAGAAGAATTTCCAGTGACATTCACATTTTTATAGGGAAGAGACTGTGACCTGTATAATTTTTTACTGATCAGGGTCTACTATCGTCATGAAATCCCCAATCAAAATTACTGTCCTTCGTAAAACGTATCTAGCAAAATCTAATGATCACAGAATTTATTTGCTTCAATTTACCACAGTATTTACTGAAGAGCTTCCTCCTGTATTCTATAAGAGTTAATTGTCCCTTATAATATTTTCTTTTTTGCCTAAATCAATTTCATTTGTATTAAATCCACTTCATTGTATACATCTCATGTTAACAACATGAAGTTATGGGATGCATATATCTGGTAAAAGGGTTACTATAATGAAATAGACATGAACATTTATCTCTCATTTCACAAATTTAGCCTTAGAGGGACAAGAGACAACTAGTTAATTTAAAAGAAATTATCCTTGGAAAATACTATTTTAACCTTTTTTTTCATCTGCTTTTTCTTTCTATTCTTTGCTTTCTATATATTATATTAAACAAAAATTCAATAGCTTTTCTTTGAATCAATACTCTGAGTCTGACTGTGTGGTGATCATATTCTATCTACCCAGGAAGAAAAGGCATACCTATAAGATACATTAACAGATGCATCCATATGGTTTGAGGTATGCAAAAAAGAGAGCGTTCATAGAGAAGGCAGTCTGTCCAATAATATTTGATAACTAAATTGATGCTTACCATTAAAATAATGGCAAGAAAGCTTATACAGATAACCAAGAACAGAGGGTAAAGAAGAGTGAAAAATGTCATTCTGACAAATGTCATTAGGTCAGTAGAGCTAGGCATTCAAAGTACAGACATTTGTAGGTTGGAGCTGAAGATGTGAAATAAGCAGAGGTCTAATGAATAAAAAGTAAAGAATGTATCAGCTTCATCCTGTAGCCACAGAGAGACACAAAGTTTGTTGCCACAAATTGGTGTGTAAGGAGCATTGTGTCTGAGAAAAAGTATTATTGCAATTATATGTGTCATCTTGTAACTAATACTTTAAATATCCAGAATAGTGAAATGTTGTACCCTCTGTTTCTTTCTTTCCAAAGATCATCATGCAATCCTCAACATCTAATGTAAATGTATTGATTATGCAAAGTTGATCTTTCTGTTTGAAGTTAGAGAATATTATTGGAATGTTTTCTCGTAATACACAGAACCTGAGTTTTGGGATAACCTTGGCTTAAGTTAATTGCTCAGATCTTCTTAATAGTTATACATAGATTTTGATGTTTCCTCACTGTGAAAATGAGACTGAAGTCTCTCATTCTCCTTTTTGGGTTAGACATTGGTTCATCAAGCTTATTTGCCTGTATTCTGAAACTATTTCATTCTCATAAAACATATTCAAAATGAACCAGATAAGATGTTCTTAGGTTTGGATTGCTGTCAACATTAACCAACTACTACTGAATAGTTTTGAACTTTAGTCATATTAAATGTCAGCTGTGGAAGAGACAGAAGATTTTGTTGGAGCCACCTTAAATTCCAAACAGCACATAATAAAGGGTTCAGAATGAGAACCAAAACCTAGATACATATTGGGTTTTAAGCACATTCTAACTGACCCTGAACAAAATTCCAAATTCTACTCTGCACAGATGGCAGAAAGCAATATTCCTGCACTGCCAAAAAATGTGCGTGGACTGAGAGAACTTGAAGACTTATTAAAATTGTTCTTTTAGCATCAAATTTCATGAGTGCCACAAGATATTTGAAAGAAAATGAGAAACTTCCAATGACTTTTCAAAGATATACAATGAAAACAAGCAATTGATGCTTTGACAGGATATATTCTAAGACAGCATAGAATATCAGATTGGAGTAATAGTTGGAGAATCAAAAACAGACCCAAAAACTTTTATCATTTGAGCTATGAGAGAAACAAAAAAGAAGCAGAAGAGAAGGAGAGAAAGAGAAGGGAGAGACAGGGAGACAGAGACAGAGATAGAAACAGAGAAAAAGACAGAGATAGAGACACACAGAGAGGACTTTTCTAAATGAGTGTTCAGTAATGACAGAAGCCTAGCTTCCATCTCATCCCAAGTTCTTCCTTGGAACATGCATTCCAATAAAAGTTTTATCAATACAAAGCTCTGGTTGAGTCCATCTTGGGGCTGAATGCTTTGAGGTTCCCAACTCAAATGATTCTTTCTCAGTGCTTGTCTTGGCTGGATTATTTTAAATGACTTAAATGATGTTTTGGAAATTTTCATTTTATTTTTTATTAGTAATTATCCTATTGGGACTGGGATCTAGATGTCAATGAATGCTTTCAATCTTAATGTAAAAAATAAAAATAAGGTAGCAGGTACATTTCCTGATTCTCCATGTGAAGCAAAGCACAACATGCACCCACTTAACTTTTCATCTTGTCTTCTTTGGTACCAGAATTTGAACTCAGGATCTCATGCTTGCTCAGTTGGCATTCTACCATTTGATTCACACATCCAGCCTGGCTTATTTCTGGTTATTTTGGAGGTGGGGTCTCCAGGACTTTTCTACCCAGACTAACTGAAAAATGACACTTAGATCTCCATTCCTAAGTAGGTAGGATGGCAGGCATAAGCATCAGTACCCAGTGTCCTTTTCCATAAAAAGTGCAACTTCAATCATGTGATTTATCAACATCTTGTTTATCTACAGTTAATAAATCAGAATGTTTCTTGAATTCTAATGGACACTAAAGATGAACTGTAAATATTTATACAGGCAATTTCACGCCTTTCATTGTGGAAAGTAAAAACTTTTGTTTAATGTTATATTGAGTCTGAAGAGGTTGATTGCAATGCCACACTTCAATGACACAAACATTAGCTATATCCAATTTCCAAAACTTGTATTTCCACATGAGTATTGTTCTAATTTGGAGTTTTAAGAGGCATGTACAGATCACTTCTTTGTCAGAAAAAAAAAATCAATCAATCAATCGAGCGTTAGAAGAGACAGTGATATTATGGAAATAACTATAAGCATGATGTAATATTAAGTTGAAAATATAAGCAGTCAATCTGAAAGGTTTTATAATTTATAATTAACTACTGTAAATGATTATTAATTTATTATCATAAATATTATGTCTGTAGTCATGAACTCTCAATCTATGCACTGTATACTATACACAGCTGGACAAGTCCCAATAGAAATCAAGAAGTTTTGATTTTTAAGGTTAGTATTATAGCGCTTTAATCTACTTAGATCTGTCTGTATAGGCTAGTATTTTTTGTCAGTCCTGAGCACTGTCTCTGAGCTCCTTTTTGCTCAAGGCTAGCACTCTACTGCTTCCAGCTTCTTCTGTTTATGTGGTGCTGAGGAATCAAACCCAGGGCTTCACGCATGCTGCACAAGATCTCTACCACTAAACCACATTCCCAGCCCCATATAGGCTGGTTTTAAGAACTATAATGAGTAAGCCCAGAGTCTCAATCAAGAAAAAATGATGATATGAAGAAGAATTTAAAGTTTATTTTACGTAGTAAAAGACAGGATGTATTTCCCTCCTCTTTTGCTTTATAAATTCATCTCTCTCTAGTAGCAAAGAACTCCGGATCAGAAATTCTTAAACATCTTCCTATACTGAATAAGAAGAATAACTCTAAACTCATTTTTTTGATTGATTGAGACCCGGGGCTTGCTCATTATAGTTCTTAAAACTAGCCCACTTCTGGGCATTTACCCAAATGATCACAAACAAAGCCATACTAAAGCTACCAGCACAACTGTATTTATCACAGCATTATTTACCATAGCTAAGATATGGAACCAACCCAGCTGCCACTCAGGAGATGAATGGATCAAGAAACTGTGATAGATATACATATATATACACATATATATGTGTGTGTGTGTGTGTGTGTGTGTGTATACACACACACACACACACACACACACACACACACACACAATGGAATTCTATGCTTCCATCAGGAAGAATGATACCCCCCTCCATTTGTTAGGAAATAGAAAGACTTGGGAAAAAATCATATGAAGTGAAATAAGCCAGACCCAAAGAAATATAAATCCCATGATTTACCTCATTTGCATTAATTAGTATATGTCTAGTATAATTTTATCAGATGATGAGAAAAGCTCAAAAGCTATGTACATCTGACCATATAAGATGATGCTAAGTGAAATGAACCCCAAGATACGGACACAAGAGGTCTCTCTTTGTTGTTGTTTTCGATGTACTATGTGATTTGTTTGTTTCTTTTGTACGTTCTTCCCCATATGGTATATAGCCTGTTATCACTGTACTTGGTTTTGGTACCCTGCATCTTGTATATACATTTACCTAATTCAGATAGGGGAAGGGGAATTACAAAACACTGCAACAAGGACACAGGATGAGCCATTCAACAATGATACCCACAAGACAGTATATTGGAAATATACTTTGCAACTTTGGGTAGGGGGGAAGATGTGAGGGAGGTGTGGAGGGAAGGGATAGTGGGAGAGCAACCAGGGAGGGGTAACAATGCTCAAAAGGAAAGGTACTCGTTGCCTTACTCAGGTAACTGTAACCTCTCTCTACAACATTTTTTACAATAGAATAAAATCTTAGAAAAAGAAAAATAATTTTTTCTATACAGAATTGTGCTTCCTGGTCTTCAATTGTAAGATGCTTTTCCCGCTGGATATGTGTAGAACAATGGAATTACCACTTTGGCTCCCATTCAGATCTTGTTGAATCACAGAAGATAAATTGATGAACAATACTAAAGTTAATGCTCATAATTCACCTGTCTGAACTACATCTTGCCAAAGCAGTTTGTATAAGCAATATGAATTGGAGAAAACTGCCATGAATGCTCCTTCCATTTTGCTTTGGTTCTTAAAGAACTGCCCAGGAAATATGACTTACATTCTTTGAATTTACTGCTTTTTGAGCCAAATGTAGAAATGATCATTTTTTTATTATTTATTGAAATGCAAATTAAGGCTGTATTTTGGGGTCATAGAAGAGCATTTTTGCCAAAAAAATCTGTAGAGATAACATTCACTCCTCATTGTATCTTTTTTAGCCATAACATTAAACATTTAGCACTGGAGGCCAGCTTCAAGTGGTAGAGTACCAGTTGTGAACAAGAAAACTGAGTTTATAATTCCAAAGTTCAAGCCCTAAATGCACTGGCACATAAAAATAAATAAATAAAATCAAACTTTTATGTAGCTGTGCGTTGAACATAGTGTATATGCAGGATAAAAAATAGGTTCAATGTATATTTTATTTTTAACTTATAAATTTTATTTAGTGGCAATTATCTCCTTTTATTCTCACATTATGTCAACCAACAGATGGCTTTTAAACTAATTCCAAAAACATATTTGGTCATTAACCACAATATCCAACAGATAGTATTTGTTGAGTGTCGAATATGTATGATATGGATCCTAATACATATGATATAGTTTCTTATACTAGGCACTGTGAGAAATATTATAATAAAAACAGAGGCAAAGTTAACATTAACAACTTGTACTTACTGAACTATTAAAATGTGCTGAGAACTATGTCAGGTTCTTTATATTAATATTATATCTTTCATTAAAAAATAATTTTCAGTGATTGGAAGCATTATTGTTTCAATTTTACAAAGATATTGAAGTTAGTATAGATATAATAATTATCTTAATAATAGAGCTGATACACAGCAAAAATAGAATCTTACATATATCATCTTTACACAGATTATTTCATGTAGCTTTTTTTTTTGGCCGGTCATGGCTCTTGAACTCTGGGTTTGAGTACTGTCCCTGTGCTCTTCAGCTCAAGGCAAGTAGTCTACCACTTGAGCCACAATGCCACTTCCAGTTTTCTAGTGGTTTATTGGAGATAAGAGTCTCACGGACTTGGACTGGCTTTGAACCGCGATCCTCAGATCTCAGCCTCCTGAGTAGCTAGGATTACAGGCGTGAGCCACCAGCATCTGGCCATCATGTAGCTTTTATAGTAAGTACAGAATTGCAGATTATCATGTTTCTTTTCCATATGATGAAAAATTAAACTTACAAAATCAAAGAATTTTTTTTTTTGTCAGTTGTGTGGCTTGAACTCTGGGCTTGGGCGCTGTCTCTGGGCTCTTCAGCTCAAGGCCAGTGCTCTACCTCTTGAGCCACAGCCCCACTCTATTGATTTTTTTGTGCCAATTCTGGAGCTTGAACTCAGGGCCTGGCTGCTTTCCCTGAATTTTTTTGCTCAAAACTAGCACTCTTCCACATCTCAAGTGGAAGACAAGATTAACTGGAGACAAGATTGTCACAGGATTTCCTGCCTGTGCTGGCTTCAAACAATTACCAGATCTCAATTTCCTGAACATTTAGGATTACAAGCATAAATTATAAACCCCTGGCGAGAATTTTCTTTAATTAGCAGTACTGGAATTTGAACTCAGGGCTTCATGATTTGTAGGCAAGCACTCTGACAGCTGAACAAGGCCTATAGCCTGTTTGCTTTTATGCTTTACATAAGTCTTATATAATAGGAACTGCGAGTAGTTTCATCTTGAATATCCCAAGTCTTAAATACCTGGCTTCCAGTTGCTTCTTTAAGAGGTTAGGCCTACTGGAGATCTTTAGGGCATTGGAACATGTCCTTTAGAAATTTTATAGGATCATTGATCCTTTATTTATTCTATTTTGCTTCCTGGTACAGGTATTTTATTTTCCCCTGTGACATATCCTAACCATATTTCATAGCAAAATAACAACCTGATCTTGGAATCCCCAAATTATGAAGCAAAATTAACTTGCCATTTTTAAAGCAGATTCTCTCAGATATTTTGCTACAGTGATAAAAAGCTAACATATACCCCTTATATATTGTTATTGTTTTAACTTTAAAAGATTAATAGTGATTATTGAGTAAGATAAAATTAAAGAATGTGGGTAAAATGAACACTTTTTAGTGGTGGTTTCACAAAGACATGTCATGGAAAGATATTCAGGGGTAGAAATAACTGAAGAGTTAATACAGGGGACACAGCCTTTGCCAAAGCAAATTAGGGTAGATCACAAATAGGATGCGAAGATTTGATGTGACTGAAGCCTGGTCCATCTGCCTAGCCAAGTGACAAGAGATAATATCGAGAAATCAATCAGCTAACAACACCATAGAGCTGTGAACTGTGAATGCCAGATCTCAATTTGAACCATCATATCATGTGTATTTGGAACACAGCATCGCTCCTTTCTCGAAAAAGCCTGAATTAACTGAAATATTGTCAAGGATCTATAAAAAAGGGAAGTAAATGTAATACAAGGATGAATATTGCAGTCAGCAGAAAATAACAAGACAGATAACCAACATGTGGTTGAACAGAAAACATTAGCAATGCGTAGACATCAGTCTGAATTTCGAGCCTGATAAGACAGCAGATATAAATGAATCTGATTTTTATCACCCATGACATTTTGAATAATGAAGCAAGACTTTTTGAAATTTTCAACAACATTTAGTACTTGGAATCACAGTGTCAGTGGATTGTACTTACCAGTGATTTAGAGCTCAGGGAGCCACTCATTATTGACAACTAGCAACATTTTAAGGTCTTAGGATATTCTTCTTGAATCAGTTGCCATGAATTGTGTTGTCATGTTAGAAAACACATAAGCCCCCCTTTTATTCATCATTTTTAATTCTTTTTCTTTTTTTTAATTTATTTTATTTTATTTGTGAACATACTGTACAGAGGGGTTACAATTACATGGGCAGGATAATGCGAACATTTCTTACCAAGCATTGCAGCCTCCTCCTTTGTTTACCCTTCACATCCCTTCCCAGCCTCCCCCCTCCCCCCCCAATCCCAATCCTTCTCCTTCCCCCCCTTTCCACCCCCCCCCCCCCGCACTGACATTGTAAAGCTCATTATGGACATGACAACTTGTACTTCTCATTGTTGCAACAGGTCCACCTGTATCCTTAAATGACTTGTTTTCCCCATCTCCTCCACAAGTTATACTGACATCAAATATAGTGAAAGCAGGGGTTATACTGTGGGGGAGGGACATACAAAGTAACAAAGAAATAATCTTATAAATGCGTTAGAAACACATGCATGAAAGAAAAAAAAACATTAAAATACATATCTAAGGGTTCATTTTCCTAACATCACATTATCTGACCTTTTCCACTTGACTCTTACATATACTAGCTATTGCAAATAAGGGAAACCATGGGGCCTATGTTTCTTTGGGCCTGGCTTACTTCGCTTAATATAATTTTTTCCAAGTCTTTCCATTTCCTAACAAATGGGGCAATGTCATTCTTTCTGATGGAGGCATAGAATTCCATTGTGTATATATACCACATTTTCTTGATCCATTCATCTACTGAGGAGCATCTGGGTTGGTTCCAGATCTTAGCTATGGTAAATAATGTTGCAATAAACATAGTTGTGCTGGTAGCTTTAGTGTGGTCTTGTTTGTAAACATTTGGGTAAATGCCCAAAAGTGGGATTGCTGGGTCATAGGGGAGTTCTATGTGGAGTCTTTTGAGGAACCTCCATACTGCTTTCCAAAGTGGTTGAACAAGTTTACATTCCCACCAACAATGAAGTAAGGTTCCCTTCTGTCCACATCCCCTCCAGCATCTGTTGTTGTTAGAGTTCTTGATTTTTGCCATTTTAACTGGAGTGAGGTGGTACCTCAATGTTGTTTTGATTTGCATTTCTTTTATGGCTAGGGAGATTGAGCATTTCTTCATGTGTCTATTGGCCATCCTTCTTATTCTTCAGAGATGTTTCTCTTTAAGTCTTTCGCCCACTTGTTTATTGGGCAGTTGTTTCTTTGAGGATTTGTTGTTGGGAGATTTAATTTTTTGAGTTCCAAGTATATTTTAGATATGAGACCCTTGTCCGTTGTATGGCTAGTAAAGATCTTCTCCCAATCTGTGGGCTTTCTATTGATCTTGCTAGCTATGTCCTTTGCCATGCAGAAGCTCTGCAACTTTATGCAATCCCATTTGTCCAACCTTTCTTTGATTTGTTGTGTTTCCGGGTCTCTATTCAGAAAATTTCGGCCTGAGCCAAGGAGACCTAGGGTTTCTCTTATTCCATCCTGTAATGTTTTCAGAGTGTCTGCTTTGACTTCGAGGTCTTTGATCCATTTGGAGTTGATTCTGGTGCAGGGTGATATATA
Organism: Dipodomys spectabilis; assembly: GCF_019054845.1. NCBI lineage: Eukaryota > Metazoa > Chordata > Mammalia > Rodentia > Heteromyidae > Dipodomys > Dipodomys spectabilis. The sequence continues at coordinate 12,137,614 of NW_024870950.1, forward strand.
AGGATCTAGCTTAATTCTTTTTCTTTATTCCCTTCTCCACCTCTCTTCTCCTCCTACCAAAACCGATTTTGTTTTGCAATAAATCTTTTCTTCCCTGACATAGTACCTCATTCTTGCAATCCTAAGATACTAGAAGACAGGTGATCATTTTTGTCTGAGGCCAGCCTGGACTATGTAATAACCATGTGTCTCAAAAAATATTGAGAGGCAGAGAGAGGGAGAGAGAGAGAGAGAGAAAGAGAGAGGGGGGAGGGAGAGAGAGAAACAGAGAGGGAGGGAGGGAGGGAGAAAAAGGGAAAGGAAAGTAGAGAGAGAGGGAGGGATGAAAAAGAAAGGGAGAGGGGAAGGAAGGGGAAAAGGAAAGAAAGAAGGAAGGAAGGAAGGAAGGTAGGAAGGAAAGGTGAATGACAGGTTTTTCTTAGTAATTTGTCCAATGTCAATGACTGAAACAAAGTGGCTCAATGAATTTGCCTCCTGTAGCTGTGGTCACAGATTTCAAGGAATAGAACATACCCATCATTTTCCAAATAATGATTATTTCATGAACATTTTCAAACTAGGATAATGGTCTTATTGGTTTTAGTTTGTCCTATGTTAGCCTCATGTGTCAGGAGTGACCTAGGTCGCAGATAAGCCTGGTCAACTGGCAGCCCTATAAGTTCCTTGAGCCATTTGCTTTATGAATGGTCAGTATCACTCCACAATTACTCAACATGCTTCTCTGTAGCAGCCCCAGAAATAAAGTATTTCAGGACTTCATTAATGTGAGATTTAGCCTGCTATAAAATAATGTGTCCAGAGATCAAAAAATAATCTATTCTTAGTATTTTTTTTCTTTTGGTTGGTCATGGGGCTTGAACTCTGGGCTTGGGCTGTGCTCTTCAGCTCAAGGCGAGCACTCTACCACTTGAACCACAGCACCATTTCCGGTTTTCTAGTGGTTTATAGGAGTTAAGAGTCCCATGGACTTTCCTGCCCGGGCTGGTTTTGAACCACGATCCTCAGATCTCAGCCTCCTGAGTAGCTAAGCTTACAGGCCTGAGCCACCGGCGGCCAGCTTATTCGTAGTTACTGAAAGAACAATGGGGCATGGACAAATGGAAAAGGTGAAAGTCTGTTAAGAGCAGCCTGTGATTATAACCCTGTAGATTTCAGAGTGAATACTTCTGTGATTCATTAGAGAATCATAGGCAAGATCCTTCGGGAGAAAAGGGAATTCCTCAATGTGCTGAAGAAGAAGAGTAAAGGAAACATATTTTTAAGGCAATTGGATAAAGATGATAAGATTTTTGTATGATGTTGACAATATTCAAAGAAGTATTGATCAGAATCAGTCATTCATTGTTTGGAAATTCACTTGCCCAGCAATCTTTCATGAACTAGAAACAAAATTGACCTGCTTCTTTAAATTTTATTTAACACTCTGTTCATAAACAAATATGGGATATGTTGATGAGCAGTCCCCACAGGTGCAAAGAAGTTACTATGTGCTAGGCCTTGTGCTAGACATTTTGTATAATATGTCTTCTCAATCCTTTCAGCTCATGCAATTCAGTAATTATCAGTTTTTCTCCAATTCATGGATCAAGAGATTAAGTACTAAAGACATGGATTGACATGGCCAAAATGTCACAGTTTGTACCATGCCTTCATGGTATACAATTTCACAATTTGAAGGAAAAAAAATGGTGCTATAAAGGCTGAAAAGATACATACATACATATATGCATATTTTTGAGACATTGGAAAAGTAGTGGTTAATTTTGCCTGCAGTATTTCAGGAAAACTTCATTTCTAGTATCCACTTTGAGGATCGCTACCTCCAGCACCACTTTATTATAGCTCAGGGTGATCATTGATGAAAACCATAGACCCTGAGTCAACAAAAATTAATAAGCGTTTTTATGAATGCAAAGGCAGTAGGATAATTTTTATGTAAAGAGTTTATGTAACCCTCGAAAAGTTTCACCTTTATTCCAGATATAAAAAGATTTTTAAAAAAGTCATTCAAATCTTTCTTTCAGTTGATAAATTTGTGAAAACTAACTCGAAAAGAGGAAAGAAGGAAAAACCAGGCGGGAGAAAGATCCAATCAGAAGAGAGAAATAAACAATGTTCAGCAATCCAAAGGAAAGCTCCCGCCTGATTCAGGAGTTATGAAAAACGTGTGGAGATCTGGAATTTGTTCCTGACTCAGCTTCTGACAAGGCCATGCATCTAACACTTCGCACTTCAGGATTCAGATCGTTAACACCTGGGCTCACTTTATAACTCAGGATTTCTTTCTACAACTTAAGGAGAAAAATGCTTAAAAATATGTTTGAAAATGAAAAATTTCCAGAGAATGGGAAATAAGGCAGACAATTAAATAAGGAAAATATTAATTTTTCAATAAACTAATGAAAAAGCTAATGTCTTAATATTTTTTAATTTTTAAAAATTTAATTGTATTGTAAAGGTGATGTACAGAAGGGTTACAGTGACATAAGCATTGTAATGAGTACATTTCTTGTCGAACATCGTTACCACCTCCCTCATTTTTCTCCCACTTTCCTTCCTCCCAACTCCTCCTCTCCCCGCCCCCCACCCACCGTTGTAAAGTTCATTTCCAACACAGTGTTTTGTGAGTATTGCTGCTGCATTGGTTCAACAATGCAATAGAATTGATGACCCAGACATGATCCCACAGACCTATGGCCACTTAATCTTTGGTAAGGGAGCCAAAATTATCAGATGAAAGAAAACCTCTTCAACAAATGGTGCTGGCAGAATTGGCTATGCACATGTAGAAACTGAAGTTATATTCTTATATATCATCCTGCACCAAATGTCTTAATTTTTGTGGCCTCCAAAAAGCATTACATGAATACAATGTTTTGATGGTCATTATTTCCACATTATTAGCACTTTCCCCTTAGCATGAAGAGCTAAGATTGTCCACAGCTGTCTTATTTTTTCCTGCCTAATATTAAAAAAAATTAAAAAATAAACTTCTATTCTCTTAGAAGAATACTACCAATATACAAATAATATGGTTATAGCATAAGTCTATAAAATCTACTTATTTATTTGTTTGTTTGTTTACTTATTTATTTTTTGGTCGGTTGTGGGGCTTGAACTCTGGGCTTGGGCACTGTCCCTGTGCTCTTCAGCTCAAAACAAGTGGTCTACAGCTTGAGCCATAGCGCCACTTCCAGTTTTCTAGTGGTTTATTGGAGATAAGAGTCTCATGGACATTCCTGCCCGCACTGGTTTTGAACTGTAATCCTCAGATCTCAGCCTCCTGCCTAGCTAGGATTACAGGCATGAGTCACTGGTGCCCGGCTAAGTCTATTTATTTTATACACATTTAAAAACAACCAGAAAGCCAGCTGCTGGTGGCTCATACTTGTAATCCTAGCTACTCAGGAGTTTGAGATATGAGGATCACAATTCAAAGCTAGCCTTGGCAAGAAATTCTGTGAGACTCTTATCTCAAATAAATGACTCGAAAAAGCCAGAAATGACACTGTGGCTCAACTGGTTGAACACTGTCACCTTTAGTTAAAGGAAGCTCAAGAATAGCACCCAGGCCCAGAGTTCAAGCTCCAGGACCTAAAAAGTACAGCTTTGCCCTTGGATGATTTGTCTCTTTGGATTTTGCATGCAGACAATAAAACATAGGTTGGATAGTGCTTTCAGTGTATTAACATGAATGCAAAGACCAGAGTTAAAGAAACTATATTAAATATACTTTATTAGACTAAATTTGAAGTCATTCAGCAGCTCCACCACAATACTTGTTTCCACACACCAAAAATCATTCCTAGATTATTATTCAGAGAAAGTGTGAGAAGTAGCACGGGTTGCATATTTGTACCCCTAAAATAGTCATTATCACATAAAAGCCCGCCGAGGATCCCGTGCAGTCTTCTCTGACTTGTGGGATGACACAGGTCTATGGAGGAGATGAAGGTACTTGGAACAGGCCACAGATGTATTTCCTCATGTTTTTATTTATGATATTCTCTTGGCATGGCTTATTTTCATCTTCCTCTGAAAATGTGCATAGCCTGTACAGAGCCAGAAAACAACACAAGCTCTCCTGATCAACTTTCTAGGGCTTCTGTTTAAAAGTTGAAGAATCTGGATTTGATTTGCATCTCTAATTTACAATGTGGTTGAAATGTTATTCACTGATGACCTAGAAGGGTAACAAGACAGTAAACAACAACAACGACAACAACTAATTATTTTCAAACCTCTTCCATTGCAAGTACTTATAGACCAGGGAAAGAATTTGAAGAGTCACAAAGACCCCATAAGACCACAGTCGTCCCAAAATGGAAGTCAAATCTTCAAAGTGTATCTAATATTTAAACTTTGGCAGTAATACTAAACTAATTATCTTTGGAAGCAGGATTGTGCATGTTTATTTTGTGATTTAATAAAAAGCTGACATAGCGGCCATTAGCTTCTCAGAGTGTGCTCAGCTTAATATGCAAAACACACCAAAATTAACATAGTAATTATGTTAAAACTAACAGGATACAAACATTTTAAATGAATTTAACACATTAAATAATTCCATGTCTCATGTGGCCCTGGTGTCTTTCACAGATGGTCACAACATTTGCTAATGTGTTCTACAGGTAGTGAAAATTAACGTGATTCTCTGTGACTCCTATTCTTTCTAATGTGAACAGATAGCTTTCTTTTTATTCAACTATCACAGATTCTCTGCATAATGTATCTTTGGTAACTTAACTAATGAAGATCTGGGTCTCTTTCAAAATGGTGGCTTTCTTTGCATCAGATGACACTGAATGTCAGAGAAGATACTAGTGAAAGTATCTGTATGATATCTCAGTAAGCATAGATGTTAATGTTACTTATGGTACTGAACTAGAAATCAATAAGTAATATTAACTGTGTTCTGTAAGAACAGACGAAAAGTAAATATATCATAATCTATCTGGTAAGATAGACTTTTGTTTTGTTTTGTTTTTTTAATAGTGCTATGGATTGAACCTATGCCCTAACACATTCCAGAAAAACAATTGAAATAAGGTCTTGTCATATGATAAGTTGGGCTAGAAGTTAAGATTCTCCTGCCTCTGCCTTCAAAATGGTGGAATTAGTGTTTGTAGTAAGGGATATACAGAATTCTTTTTAAGTAATTTATTAAGGTATTTGTTTTTGCTTTATTGTTGGCTTTGGGATTTGAACTCAGCCTGGGCACTGTCCACTGAGATTTATTCCTCCCTCCCTCCCTTCCTTCCTTCCTTCCTTCCTTTCTTCTTTCCTTCCTTCCTCTCTTTCTTTCTTTCTCTTTCTCTCTCTCTGTCTCTCTCTCTCTCCTTATGTTCTCTAATATTTGTGCTACAGCTCTACTTCTGGCCTTTTGGTTAATTTGAGGTAAATTTCATTGACTAAACTGGCTTCAAACCATAATCATCAGATTTCAGTGTCTTGCATAGTTAGCCACAGGTGTGAGCAACCAGTACTGGGAATTGTACTATACATTGATGAAATAGAGTAACTTGGAGAAATGTGTGACTTTGGGCCTAGAAATGAATTATTACAGATGGACTTGGGATCTCTCCTCAAAGAAAACATGGAGGAAGTTGTCAAAGACTATCATGATCCTGTTATAATTAAAATGATTCAGGAGACAGTTTGGGGAGATTCCATCGACTAAAGATAATTTGTTCATCATTAGGGTCAAAAGAAACTGATATAATATAATTTCACTCAGGTGTTTGATATGATCCGAAAACAAAATTACAATCCTCTTTTATTTTTAGAAAACATCAGGAATTAGACTTGTGTAAACTGTCAACAACAACAAAAATATCCATCTCTATACTTTATTACACAAACTATATCTCAGACTAGCCTAACAACCAATGAGAGAGACTCTTTCTGAAAAGATCCCAGCTTTAAAAGAGTATAGACTGAGGGCTGCAAAGGTGGCTCAGTGGTGGAGCGCTTGCCTAGCATGCATGGAGCCGTGGGTTGAATTCCTTAGCACCACATAAACAGAAAAAGCCAGAAGTGGTGCTGTGGCTTAAGAGTTGAGGGACAGTACCCAGCCCCAGAGTTCAGGCCCCATGACTGACAAAAAAAAAAAAAAAGGTATAGATTGATCAATAGAAATGGCATTCTGTAATACCTAATGATTCATTGATATAGCAATGGGTAAACAAACACATCATGCTCTATGAATTTGTCTAAATATATGACAATCGTAATGCACACAAGAACAAAACAAAATAATTCAGATCTGGATTGATGGTTCTCAGCCAAGTGCGATTTTGATCTTGAGGAGATGTTTGGAAAAATCTACCGTTTATTCTAAGTACCATATTTGAATGCAGGGTAGCAAGTGAGTAGAAGGTAGACAGGCTAGACATACCACAATGCACAGGTGACATTCACAATAAAGAATGTTCCAAAAGATCTAATGATACATGTCAACAGTGATAGGACTGAGGCCTGCAGAACACAATGATACCATGTGGGAGTAATGAGTCAAATTTGACTGCTAGAAATTGTAGGGCAATAATCATACTCTACAATGAAGAGTTACAAGGGGAAAGAGAGAAAGACAGACAGGCAGATACAGAGACACAGAGACAGAGATATAGAGGGAGGAGAGAAAGAAACATTGAGAAACAAACAATCCAAGCCTGCTCTATAACAAGAAGTTTACAAGAGGAAAGAGAAAGAGGCACATATTGTTATTGTTACCACTTGTTTCAAGAAGGAAAGAAGTCAAGATATCCCTTTACAGGGATATTTTACATGTTATTAAGTGGTATATCTTCCTTGTACTTTTCATTGGAGAGGTATATGTGGGACTGGCAGGATTGCCTATTAATGACAAACCAAAACTATACACATCTTTTAATTCTACAGAGCCACCGTTCTAATCTCAGTTTCCTTTATAACTTATCTGGTGGTTTGATTTAACTTGGTCAAGTTGACTGTTGTATGACTCATTCTGACCTTTAAATCTCTCAACTCTCTTCAAAGTGACTAATTATTGATTTGGTGTGAAGACTATTTAATTAAATAGATACCAGGAAGAGATAGCATTTCTGTACAGAAAGAAATGGCTGTAGGTGTTTATTAACTCTGTTATCCTTGTGGAATCTTGATAAAGTCAGCATTAATTTATATTGTCTTCCTTAGAACATATCTGGGCACTCATTTGCCTCCAGTTCTGACATTGTTATACCACTGGGATGGGGCCTATTTATTTGCGATAGCTGACATTTCTCAAAGACTTGTTTTGACATGTGTACTAATAAAGCTCATTTACAGGGAGATGAATAATTCATTGTGAAAGGTCATATATGAGAGAATGACGTATGTTTTGATATTTGAAACTTATTTAAGTGGCCAAAATGAGTCAGAATGACCCTTCTATGTTGGTGCATACTAGGAAGAGCAAATGAGAAAAGGCTCAGTGAAGCAAACATACTAATAAAAATGTACTCCCATTAGAGACATTACAAATTTACATCTCAGCCAGCAAATCCCTTTCATTAAGTGCTAAGCCAGACGCAGAAACAAGTTCTGATATCTAAATATCTAGAATCCCTAAAGTTCAAACTGACGTATAGTAACAGGTCACTCGGCATTTTTGTCATTTGTGTTCTTCTAGTGTTTTCACTTGGGGATATCAGATAGGCAGAATGTCTCGGGAAGCTAACTACCTGTTTTCTGACAAAGGCAAGTTTGTCAGGTAGCTGAGCTCCAATGGAAGATTTTTCAGGTTACCTGAGGATGACAGTTTTACAAGGAAATTTGAAAGACATGTCTACAAGTCCATGACAAGGTTTAAGAGGAGAATCTCAAATACGTTTTCTGTCTAAAAAGACAATAGAATTGAGAGAGAGAGTTTGAACCTTAGCAAATGGTAGTGCATGCATTGTGAGACAATTCCATCTCAAATCTGAATTCAGTTGCTCTTTCTTTGTAGAATTTGGATTTGTTAGCAAACAAACAAACAAGTGAGGCATTTCTTCTTCCAGGTTGTCAGTTATTAACAGGTATGCCTTTTTAGCTACCTTCTGAATGTTTTTGTTTCTACTTCCAATTGAGAAATAACTGGAGTTTGTTTTATCTAACCATTGACGTGGTCAAATGTTAAAGAATATTACACGTGTGCTTTTTGTGTTTTAACTTTCACATATTCAATGCAACTCTTGTGATCTGATGTAATTCACCCATCTGGATATTGAAACATGGGATGTATATAATCTGTTTTCACAATCAATTTGTTCCCTGAATAGATTCAGTACTTTCTGTCTGTGAGTGGATGATAAAAGTATTTGCCTTAATCACATTGCTACAGCTGGAAGGGGTTTCATACAGACCCTCTTCAGGAAGTTCACTATTCTAATGTGGCTTGTTCATGGCTTTCATAGCACTTGTAACAATGTGCTTTTCCTCTCTACAATGGAACAATAGATCTTGTGTAATACCATGACTTATTTTACTCATTACTCTTTCAGGTCTACTTGATGTTTATCTTTCAGAATGAACATGTGAGAAGCCACATTTCCCGTATGTATTCAAAAGGAAATAAAATGTCTATGCATTTTACTTCAAACTTAGATAATTTCCTTTCCCAAATTTTCTTTTCAGGTGATAGCATAATGGACAATATAGAGAAAAGTCCAGTAAAGAGAGTGTCCTGTTGACCATGTTCATTATGTCAGAGTTCAGTCCCTACAACTTGTGATGGCAAATCCAGAGGCTTCTATTAACAGCCTAGTGTTTGTCTCTGGGCATTTATAAAGCAAGGTGGCAAATGCAGAAATATGTATTTACCTACAAAGAAACAATGATGATGAAAAGAAAGGTGGAGGGAAAGGAAAGAGAAGATCAAAGTACATAAGGATATTTCTTATATCCATTTCTTCATTTGCAAAATGGATTTAGCAACATTAAATTTTCACTTTCTTTGCGTGGAGGAAGAAGGGATACATACATATATATGCACATATGTATATATGCATATATGTATATATAATATATATTATACATAATATATTATATATTAGTATATAATATATAATATGCACACATACATATTCACAGTACACAGAAATCTAAAGCACGGTGGACAGTGAAATAAGATTCACTTTATTTTGTGGGGTTTTTTTTTTTTTTTTGGTCGGTCTTGGGACTTGAACTCTAGGCTTGGTCACTGTCCTTGTGCTCTTCAGCTCAAGGCAAGCGCTCTACCACTTGAGTCACAGCACCACTTCTGGTTTTCTGGTGGTTTATTGGAGGTAAGGTCTCACGGACTTTCCTGCCAAGGCTGGCTTTGAACCACAATCCTCAGATTTCAGCCTCCTGAGTAGCTAGGTTTACAGTCGTGAGCCACCAGCACCCAGCTATTTTGTGTGTGTGTGTGTGTGTGTGTGTGTGTGTTTTAAATAAAGACAGAGTTAATCCTAAATTGTTAAGATAATAATTAATACCACTCTGACGTGTGTTTTTTTTGTCCTAATGTATATCTGATGTAAAGCTTATAATTGAAACTTCAAATTCAGTTATTCTGACTTACGTTGCAGCACTGTCTGTGCAGGCTTTAAGATTGATTATAGTTTTCATAGATGAGGCATGTTTTCTTGTGAATTTAAATTTAAATATTTTATTTTATTGCTGTTGTCTGATAATGTAAGGTACTAAATTCAAATGCCCAGTATATATGTTGGTTATGTGCTGAGCTTTCCTGCCAGGCTCTGAGACATCAAAACTTGCACCCAGATGACGAGGAGTTGGGATGTGTTTGGGCCATTTGTCTTTTGCATTGGTTCAGGCAAAGCAATCATTTACAGAAGTGAAAACACATACATCTTTCAGAATTTTAGTTTGGTCAGTTTCCACTACTATGCTGGAATCAATCCTCAAAATATCTTTTCCAACTACTCCTTATGAAAGATGACTGAGTCACAGAGGTTTTGTGATTCTCTCAGAATGAATGGTCCCTTAGTGAAAGAGCATACTGCTAAAATGATCTCTTGTCTAAGGTAGCATAGTTGATTGTGTCACTTATTTTATTGACAATATTTGAAGGCTAGGATTGTCACACAGTAAAACACTTAGAAAATTGGAACTTAGAACACATCCAAATGGCTGCTTCAGCTACCCAGATGTTCAAAGTAAAGTATTAGTTCCTTAAATATAAGTGTATCATGTTGCATATACACTAAGAGTCTATAATTTATTCTGCATAATTAAATTGGAGCCTACAGCAGTAAAAAGATAGGCTGCTGATTTTATATTTAAAAAAAGTCTAACTAGGGGAAGAGGAGGGAAGGAGATAAAGGGGAAAAGGGGAAGAGAGAGGAGAGAGAGGAGGAAATGGAGAGAATGGAGGGATGAGAGCAAAATTTCGATAACACATTTACATTATATATAATAATTCTTATTTTAATCAGGCAGTTATAAAAATTATATAACATAAGCCAAGGAGCAAAGTAAATTGTCATCAAAATATACATATTATCAATACTGTGGATGCTTAATAATTTGATTTCTTATCACATCATTGCTTAATGGATACAAAATTTATTTCCAAAGGCACTAACAGAAGCATTTTAATATATCTCTGGAATGTATAGTTAATCAATTTAAATACTATATACAGATATTCATTTGCTCCTCATAAAACATATTGACTACGGAATTATAATTAGGCATATTTATGTGTAACTATTTTCCTAATATCCTGACATCAAAGCTTTTTGATTTCAAAGCTATTTGCACTTTTCTGTATTCATTACAAGATATCCCAAGTCTAGGTCAACTAGTGATTTTTGTGCATACTCTGCTTTAAATAAAAACAAAACAAAACAAAGCAAAATAATACTGCAGAAACATATACAAAATCTTATGATCTATTTTTGAGAGATAAATGTCCACTCAATTAAATTGAAAACTCATAAGTTCACCAAATTAGTTTTGGTTAAGAATCAATTTAATTTTCTAGACTTCAGATTATCTTACTCTCCTATTTGTAATACTTATTTAGGAAGTTCCTGTTCAAGTTGATTTTACCATGATGGCTGTGAAAATGATCTGTATCTGTAAAAAGGACAGATTACCAGCCCTGAACTCTCACATACCCAAAATCATATCAGCAAGATAATGAATTTAACAAAGTACAATGACTTTTGTTAATACTAACCATAAGTGACCATTGCACAAACTGGAAGACGAGGTAATTGAGCTTTCTTTAAAAAGACATAATTAGGGGCTGGGAAGGTGGCTCAGTGGTAGAGCGTTTGCCTTGCATGCCTGCGGCCCTGGGTTCGATTCCTCAGCACCACATAAACAAAAAGAAAAAAGCCAGAAGTGGCGCTGTGGCTCAAGTGGCAGAGCGCTAGCCTTGAGCTGAAGAGCTAAGGGACAGCGCCCAGGCCCAGAGTTCAGGCCCCATGACTGGATCCCCCCCCCAAAAAAAGACATAATTAATTGATGATAACAGACATGGCAGGAAGAGGCATCTATAACAAAAAGTTGTGAATTGGAGGCCCCCCTTTTTCTTTTATAAATATTTCTGTTTATGTTAAAAGAACACAAATGTATCTGATCTACAGAAGCCAGTTCAGAGTCTAATACATTGATTGAACCAATGTTAAACTAAACCAAACCTTTTGGTTTTTGTATTTATTTATTTATCTTTTATGTTTTTCTGGAGTGAAAGTCTTTAGTATGATAATAGCACCATTGGGAAGAGAGGGATTCTGGACTTCGGAGCTGCATTTGTAGATATTTTCATTCTTTTACCAAGGACATTAAGGAAAGGTCCCTGATCAAGAAGGGACACAATAATTGAGCTCTACTATCATCATCTATAATATGAGCACACTTTTTTTTTTATTGTTTTCTATACTTATCAAACTTGTATACATTTTATAACAGCCCAATATGTTTTATAGTAACTATGCCAGAGTAGGCTTTTCTATTGCTTCATGCTTTCTTATTGCTCTCTTTATAATGCTTCCCTACTGCTCTACAGTTTCCTATTGCTATTTCCAATATCCTATTGCTCCTTTTATAATTCTGGTGAGAGTTGAAAAGACTCCTATTGAGGCCACCTCAGCTTCCAATGAATGGAATGCTTTTTCAACGTGTATGATTTAACTTCTGGGATTTCAGAAACTCTGAAAAGAACAAATATGCTCTAATGGGATTTTGTTATGCTAAAGGAATTTTTGGTTTAAATTACCATAAATTATTTTCTATCCCTCAACCATTCTTCTTTCATTTCAGTGCTTCATATATTAATTAAATGCTTTGTTTAATTGTTCCAGATCACTTCTTCGACTTTTTAATCAATAAACTCACAGCTTGTCATGTTTCTCTAGGGTCTCTCTTTCAAGGCCAATTCATTCCATATATTATTAAGTACTTACTGATTGTCATACTGTAAACTACTTCAGGGACCATAATTCATATGTGTGGAATTAAATTTTAGTCACTTTTCATGTGAGGTGTACAAGGGTTATTTTAATTCTTTTTATACATTGATATAACTATTCACTGCTTAAATGAGACCAGAAAACAATTATATACTATGGAATCAGGGATTAACTATATTTTATCTAAACTTATAATTATTGCTTTTGTAGTAATTTATAATACCTTTGTAGTAACTCCTGTTATTAAATTATAAATAGTTTTCAAACTACTTACTCAATGAATTTGTCAAATACTGGTTTAAATGTTGTTTTATAGAATGAACTTTCACTGAACATGGATGCATACATACTGTCCATTTCTCACTGAATCTCAAAATTAGCAAGTTAGGAAAAGTAATTCCAATTGACCTCACTCAATAAAGTAATATTTCCTATCTTCTTCTGTATGAAGGCAACACTACCCCCATAAACCTAATATAGGTTGATTTTTTTGCATACTCTATACTGTTTTAGGCTTGCAGGATCTACCTCATTGCTGAGTTCTCATACTATTTTGCTCTTCCCTCTGTATATATGTTTTTTTTACTGTTCCTGGTGTGCTTTCTTTCTGTTGCATAGCCACTTGTCCTGTTGGGCTAGGACACTACTTTTCTTTGCCCTCATCAACCTCAGTTATCTTCTAAAAGACCTTTATCTAACTATAGGTACCTTGTAAGTTGAGTCAATCTATGTATTTTAAAGAAATACAGTTCCTTTATTTAAGATTTTTATTGTTATAATAGAGGTGATGTACAGAAGGGTTAAAATTATGTCAGTCAGGTAAAGAGTACATTTCTTCTTGGACAATGTTAAAGTCTTTCCTCCCTCTCTCTCAATTTTTGCCTCCCATCCATACACAATTCTTTTAAAAACCCTGCAATGTGGCTTCTACTTCCTTTTTATATCCTACAACATTTTCCCACTTGGATTATATATAACTTTAAACATTTATGTTCATGATAGTCTTCCTTTGAATAAATAACTTTTTAAAAATAATGGCCAGAATTAAACTGCCATTACTAGGACTGAAAAGGCACCATGTCAAAGGACTCTTGTCCACCTCCTCGCCGTGGAACATTTCTCTTATAATTCTACTCATCATTGCCTGGGAAATGTTGTCACTGCTTCCCTTCTCCCACAGCTCTCCCTCCTCTTCTGTTTTTCGAGACTCTGTTCACATATTGGTGCTCCAGCTTCATCACTACTGCATCTCACATGAAATACCCTCCAGCTGATTTTGGATTCCATCACAGAAACTTTTGGGAAAGGCTATGCACCTAATTCTGTATGTCGACAAGCTGAGGACAGGAGGTGACCCTGAGAGGCACTTTTCAACTTCAGAATCAAATGCTTTCATATTGCTATGAAAGAACACAACTATTTATGAATAGATACTTTTGTTCTGCTGAAATACATCCAATCCAAGTAACAGAAGGTAATTAGCGGAGAATCTAATCAGCAGCATGGCTTTAGTGCCCATCATTAAAAAGCTTAACTGTTGCACCATTTTTCTTCTCTGCTTTATGAAGAACTCATTTATGTACCATTTCGATGCTATTGTAATTGTGAGTGAGTTTTATGGGTGGGATTAAATTACTGGCCTCAATTTTACAACACAAACATTACCTGCAGCCTTCTCTAACCCAGCCACAGGAGAAATTGGGGAGGAGAAAGAAAAGAAAAAAAATTGTCATAAAAATACTAATGCTGAACTTTGATGCTCATTGGCTTGATTGATCTGAGGCACATTAAGATTTCAAGCCGTGTGTTATAAAACCTCCATTTCATTTCTATGACTTTTGTCTTGCAATTGATTCTTGAAAGCTACACACTAGGAAAGATAAATGTCCCTTGAAAAATTGTATATGTAAAAGACTCAAAATGTCAATTCGTAAATATTTGAGCATGTGGTTGACATCTCATGCTAGGAATAGTTTCCAAAATGGTTCTCACTTATGATCATTGTAGAAAAGGTTATTCCTCAAGGATAAGTAAAATCATTCAATAAATCAATTATTAGCCCTATTTTCTTACAACTACCTTAAATACAAGTAAGAATAATATATTTCATTGTTATTTAAAATAAGCACAGACTTTTTTTTTCAGATTTCTGGTTTTATTCTACCAAAATAATTAACCCACACAAACCAACAATTCATGAGAAAACCTTCCCTTCGTTCAATCAAAAATACTTAAATTGAAAGATTAACTACAGTGTAATTTTTATTTTCAAAAGCCTACTCTTCATTTTTTTCTTTTCAAAATCTTCCATTTTCAATCTCTTCCCTACTCTCTTTAGTTATTACATTAAAACTAGAGGCTGGGGTTGAGATATAAAGCTACTCTATATATTTATCCACTTTATGTCTCATTTTTAAATTTTTTAATTGTGAATTCCATTCACAATATAGACTTTATCAAAACCCCTTCACCTAGCAGTCACTGTTACCATCTCTCAGTTGATAAAGCTATGACTCAAAGATCAGAAGTGAAAAGTGACTCATGAGAAACATACAACTCTTTAGCCTGGAAGCCAGTAGAGCATAGAATTTTGTGGGGGGAGGGTGGTGAGTGTGTGCTTGCAACTTGATTAAAGGATAAAATAGTTTGTTTGCATAGAAACAAACTATCTGTTAGTGATCAACACCCATCTTGAATGTGATAATGCAGATTGCCACACACTTGAAAATGGAAGATCATTAGAGACAGGCAGAAGTGCAGAAATTGAAAGGAATTTGCAAAAGAGTGTGTGTCACAGGGCAAGCATCTCCTAGGAGTCCACATCTTAACATGAAATTTGGGTAATATTACACACACACACACACACACACACACACACAAACACACACAAGCATGCATGTATAATAATCCCAGAGAGCTACATGTAGTAAATAGTATATAAAAGATAATGTGCTTGGAAAGTAGGCTCACATCAGTTGTGAAAAGAAAGTGGCCAACCATGCTTGAACATTTGGTGAGTTCTACCTCCCAAAGATGCTTTCTGAAGGGGTCACAGAGACTCAAATTATAAATGCCACTTCAAAAGTTTTATAATAGAGTGAAACTTTTTTCTTTAATGAAGACAGGAAGATTAAAGCAATTCCATAGTACAGTTAAAGTGCCACATTACTAAAATGCTAATGAACTTATCCAGCAAGTAACTCTGTATACAGTCTGAAATACAAAGTGACTAATAGTTCATCTCTTTCTGGAAGAAATAACTCCTTTCATCTGTGATTCCTTGGACAAGCATCAGAACATACATATTTACACATTTCAATGTTTTCCCTTGTTTATTATAAAAAAGAAGTAGTAATTACATACAAAAATCTTTAACTGTATTAAAAAATATGGCTCTTAAGAAGAAATAAATGTTATGTTAAAGGGTCTGACCTAATTGCTACCATACCCTAAGTTTAGTATTATAGACAAACATTAGGAAAAGTAACACAAACAGGCAGTTACATTGTCAACTTGAGACTAAAACCAGAAATTTAACTACTGATGGTCAAGACATATGATTGCTCATCACTTCCAGAATCCAAATGAAAAATAAAAGCCTAATTTATGAGACTGGGATATCAATCCAAATCCAATAGTTTCTGCCTTTTGTTTCCCATTCACAAATCTGCCAGGCATTGAATTGAAACAGAGTAAAGTCAAATCTTAAGCACACATCTGGTGCCAGTTGGAGTCAATATCTGTTACTTGACTTCATAATTCCTACTTTTCCAAAACGTATGTGACTGTCAGGGATTAGGGACAGAAACAGAGGGTAATCTGACAGAATGAGATTGCTATTTAAACTACATGTGTAAAAGATCAGGATTACATCAGAAATTAAAGCCAGTAGTAACTTAATTTTCTTCCAAAGAACCACTGCTGTGTAGAGTATGATTCTATTTTTGTACCCAAACATGTGAATCTTGCTTGAGTTTGCTCTCTATCCATCCATCTCTCTAGTCACTAAACCATACATCCATCTATGCAAACATCTATGCATCCACACATTCGCCCAACCACCCATCCATGCATCCATTCCAAAAGCATCTATTTATTGTCTCTTGCCTTTTGAAAACCTCCCAGGAAATTTCTTTTGGGTATAACAGCTCTTTCACAAAGAAGAATCTTCATTATGATGATGAAAAGCCAAGAGTAGAGAATCTCTTCTACAAAACATATAAAAATAAAAAGAGAAACTTAACTGCATCACTGGTAAGTACAGAGCCAATCTTTTATTATTGTGTAACTCTAATGTTCAACAAATATATTTCAGCTGGCTACAATCTGCTGCAGTTTTAGAGTCTCATGAAGACTAGGGTACTAATGGTTTCTCATAGTAGATGTTGCTGTCTGCTAAAGCTGTCTGGTATCCATGTCTATTTCCCATCTGCTCTTTGTTCTTTAATGAAGCCAGAAGAAAATAAAAGACACACACCAAGCCCCCACTCTTTATGTGGTACCAGTCCTCTTTCAGTTCATGTGGCATACATATTATTTCCCTCAGTCTCTGTGCTTCACAACATTCTCTATGTTACAGATAAAGAATGTAAGACTTATTTGTAGGTGGAATTTACATTAAGGGTGTGGAGAGTGGTGTGTACTTCTCTGTTTTTCTCTATTCAGCAAAGAAGAAGAACAGATCACTCAAAAAAATTCTTCTACAGAAAGCATATGGATTCAAGATATCTTCTTGAAATAAAATTTATTTGAGGGAGATACCTAGGAACTGTAAACATCCTTAAGATCACAAGGGCCTTTTCATGCTTATTATTGAGTCATGGGCTACAGAACTTTCTCAGAAAATGATGGGGGGTATTAAACTATACCTAAACTCATACTTGGGTTGAGTAATAAGAAGAAGCAGAAAAATGATGAAGAAACTCGGCCTAATTTTTCTTATTAAAAACTCCTTCAGGTTAAACCTAGATCTCATTTCTTTCTGTCCATGCCTGATAGTTCCTCACAGAAATATAACAGTGCTAGGACAAAGATTTCACCGTTAACTATTTTTAAAATAATAGTTGCAAATGAATACTAATAGTGATAATAATATGTCATGATTAAGAAAAAAAGAATAAATTACTTGAATATTTTACATGGTAGGAAGTTGCAGAATATCTCGTTCCCTTTCATCAAATAGATTCATAGAACAGATTTAAGTAAATGTATGAAACTAAAATAAATAAACAAAATGTAGAAAAAGATTTTAACATAGTAGAATGGGAGAGAAAGGGCAAATAAAAAAGGAAGAGAAAATGAGGAGACAATTTAAGAAACTGAAATGAAAAATGAAATGAAAAATTTCCAAGTATTCTCCCTTATTGTATTTTCTTGACTAATCTTGTGAGCATTGTATATCATCCTTCTTTCCTCAAGGAAACTGGAAGTCATTCTCATCGCAGTAAGTGATGATAGGAAAACTGAGGCCAAATAAGGAGAAACTAATTTAGCATTTGCTCAACCCAGGAATTCCATTGGAAATATACCTAAGAAAAGAGTCATCAAAATGGACTCCTGTAATAGTGAGGAGAAGACGTGAATATTTTCAAGAGGCAGAGATAGGAAGAGTGCCTTCAACTGAGTGGTTTTTGCCTACTTGCTTCAATTCATATTCTGAAACCGAGCTTGCAATACAGTATTATTAGGAGACAGGGATTTTATGAAGTGATTCGTTGGTGGTGAAGTAGCTTCTATGAATATAATTAGTGCACTTCGGTAACAGGGCCCAAAGAGATCCATTAATCCTTTCACCAGGTGAGGGCAAAGTACAAACCAGACCATCTAGGAAATGGAGGCAGGCCATGCTAGACAACCAATCTGCTGCCACAATGATTTTTATATTTTCCAAATAAATTTATGTCACTGATCAGCCACAGAGTCCTGGCATATTGTTGTAGACACCCAAGCAAACTAAGAGTGATCATGAGTTTCTCTACCAGGAAATCACGGTGGAGAATAAGGTGAGATATGAACTGTAGATTCAGAGTGTCTCGACAGGATTAGGAAAGTTTAAACTTTTCATGAGAATTGAGGTAAGAAAAAAGAAAGTTTGATTTCAACTAGACAGACCTGGGGACTCCTGGTGAAATTGGTGGGGGTGAGTTTTTAAAGACGGAGATGTGTGTAATGGGAAAAATCTTTGTGAGCATTGTTAAATTGCTGAAGTAAATGGGAATGCACAGAACATGGGAGATGTCCAATCAGGCTGGACTAAAATAATATCGCTTTGAAAAAAATAGATTGTGGAGTGATAAATGGCGTGGGGAGTCAGAAAGGTCCAGAAGGATTCTGAAATCTGTCTTACACCTCATGAAAATTGCCTTGATAATAGTGTAAGGATTGTTTTGAAACAAATATCTAGAAGCCAGGGAATCAGTTTGAAAAATTACTGAACTAGTTCAAGTAAGACATAGCCATTGCACTAAAAATATATAACTACCACAACTAATCACTCATGTTCATTTTTAACACCAGAAAAGTATAGTCCTGGTGTGTGTTCATCCAAAAAAAATGCAGTGTCAATACCTGAGTTTAGTTTGGCTATTTGGGCCCAAATGTGGTTATTTATTTTTTTGCCCTTTGATTTTCTTTTTAACTCTAATTTTGCTGACTAATTAAAAAAAGATTAATTTCAGAAGTGTAGAATATATATAACACCTCTATAATAAAAATTATATATATATATATAGTTGTGTGTATATATATATATATATATGTAATTTTGATGTTTTGTTTCCTGAGGATGCTAAAATGTTAGTGTGTGTGAAGGAATAGATAAAAATGCATAATTATTATTAAATAACATCATTTAAAATATAGATAAATGAGAGAGAATAATGTAATTTGTAAGGAAATTTAAACTTAAATATATTTGAACATGTTCTGTTCAGTAAAATTAATGTTTTTCTCCTAAAGTACTCTCCAGGAATTCTCAGAAATATTAAACTATTGAAATTGATCATAATTGTCTGAAAATATGTTGAAGATTGTAAGAAACAATTTTTTGTTCTACATTATTTAATGTGATCCTGTGACCTGGTATGAAGACTGATAAATATTGATATAAAATATTCTAGTTGAAATATCTTAATAATTTTTAAATTAAAAATAAAGATAAAGGTATGGCTCAAGTGACAGAGCATCTGTCTAGCAAACATGAGGGCTTGAGTTCAAATCTTAAAAAAATTTTCACTAAATATAAAGATAACTGATTGGCCAAGAGAGATAGATAACAGATAGGTTAAAAAAAGCAAGTAGGTAGAAAAAAAATCAGAAAGGTGTGAAAACCATCATTGGCAGAGAAGATCTGAGACAAATGTTTAAGAAGCTACATTACCAAATTAGAAATGTAGAGACAGATATTGAACACTACGTTGCAAACCTCTTCTTTTCTACTTTTCCAGGCTGAAAGTTAACTAGGCATTTGAAATACTGATGAATTTTAAGACTTGTTATATCTGAAATCTAACTCATCAGACAGAATGTAACAATGTTATTACTTCCCAGGTAGGAAGAATTTGTGTGCATATGCATGTGTGTGTGCGCACGTGTGTGTGTGTGTGTGTGTGTGTGTGTGTGTGTGTGTGTGTGTGTGTGTGTCTTGGCCGTGGCTTTGAACTCTAGGCCTGGGCGTTCTACCTCAGCTCTTCAGCTCAAGGCTATTGCTCTACCACTTGAGCCACAACAAGGCTTCTGGCTTTTTCTGCTTATGTGGTGCTGAGGAATCGAACCCAGGGCCATGCGTGCAAGGCAAGCACTCTACCACTGAGCCACCTTCCCAGCCTGGAAGAAGAATTTTTTTAAAGTTGGACATTTTTGCCATCTTATACATAAATTGAAAACATACATCTCTTCCTTAGGATACTTGTGACAAAAATGTAGTATTTGGAATTGCATTTTATAGATTTCTGAACCTGTACAGTTAGTGCTCAGTTTGTTTCTGTTGTTAACATTTAAACTGCAATTTGTTCAATCCATTGATTCCTCACTCATCCTCCTGCCATAGAACCTATTAACAAGACCCAGTGCAGAAGATGTGCTGCTTATCAAAAACTTGGATTTGAGACATTTGATCATGGTGCTGTTTTTTTTTTATTACAAAAATAAAGCATTCCGAAGGATACAATTTACTTCACTGCCATTGTGTACGATGTTATTGAGCCTGTCTTAAGGACCTTAGTGTTGCTGGGTTGATGTGAGGTCTGAAAATCCTCCATGACTAATGATTCATGCTTACAGGGACTGAAATAAACACAGCCAAACTCATACCATAGCCATGCCACCATAATTGGCTAAATACCAATTATCAATTGGACATAGGGATGGTTACCAGCAGAAGCAATATAACAAAGATAACACATCAAGCTATGCAAATGATTACAAACATTTCTAGAGGTTCCCATGTGTAGGAAGTAAATAATCACCACCTTTTCTCTGTGAATGTGTTCAGGCTGAGATAAGCCATCATCAAATTCATTCATGCAGCCTATTTGGAAACAAGAGATATATAGAAAGTCAATGGGAATGCTAGCACACTATGGGAGATGTGAGGTTCCTCTCTTTTATGCTTGATTTAGAAAGACATTCTCTACTTAACAATCCATAATTGTTTTTTGTATTTATTTGCTTAGTTCAATGGGATAAAGCTGTTAAACTGCGCTTGTTTAAGTTCATTGGCAAAGGAGGAGTAAAGTGTACCCAAGAATACTAAACTGTTTATACTTAAGTAATAATAAACCTCTCTCCAGGCAGATTCTTTTTCCTGCATTCCCTTTTTCAGGACCTTTGGGTTCACCCTTCTGTTCTGTGAGCTGTTTCCATACTGCTCCTTGAGACAACTGATTTTCCATTGAGCACTATGAGGAGCACCTCAGGGAAGTTAGGAGCCCAAATTAAAATGTGAAATGCACTAAGTTGTGGAATTTATTGCACCTTTGTCCTCTGGTGTCCAGTCCCTTACTGCCTCCTGGTAGCAAAAATAAAAGCCAAATAGAGATTTTTGTCCACTAAAACATTCACTCATTTTTCTTTTATCATATACTTTTAGTATTAGTTTTCCCAAATCACTGTAAATTGCAATTACAGGGAGAGCTTGTAAAAGCTACAAATTGATACAATTAAAAGCTTAAGTATTTTTTGCTTTCCCCCTAGTGTTATATGAATAAAAAGTTTATTGGTCTTAAGTAGTGTTTCCATCTTTGCAAAAAGTATCTTAGTATTAACCTCCAACTGAGATTTTCAAATAGATTCTTAAAATTGTGAGATATACAAATAATGTGAAAAAGTTCAGCTAGTTTTATAATTCACAAAGTACATTTAGAGAATACCTATCTCTACAGAATGGGTACTTCAATGAAGAATATGACTTTAAAACATATATTATATTTTAATGTAAAGGTGATAATACAGCGGGGTTACAGTTTTGTACATTTATTGTTGAATATTGTTACCTCCTCCCTGGGTTTTCTCCCATTTTTCCTCTCCCCTGACTCCTCACCCCACAAGTTGTAAAGTTCATTTTCAACAGAATGTCTTGTGAGTTTCTCTGTTGCATTGGTTCGTTCATTGTCTTTTGTCTCACCATTTTGTTACTCCCCTTCCCTTTCCCAAATCAGATAGACACAGGGTATCAAAATAGAAAAATAGTGACAACAGGGGATAAACCAAAGGGGAAAAAATTAACAAAGAAATAACTTCACACAATACATTAAAAAAAGCACAAAATCAAAACCCTCTTCTTTCCATATCTTGGAGTTCATTTCACTTAGCATCAGTTTATATGGTCATATGCCATGTGTACATAATTATTGAGCTAGTATGAATCTCTGCTAGGACTATTGTAGGCATATACTAATTATTACAAATGAGAGGAAACTATGGAATCTATATTTCTTTGGGTCTGGCTTACTTCAGTTAATATAATTTTTTTGTCATTCTGATGGAAGCATAGAATTCTATCATATATATATATATATATATATATATGATCTATATAAGATTTTTAAAGTTTAATTCTTTCATTATTTTAGTCTCATCTCCCTCTAGCCCCATTTAAGCAAAAAATAAAAAAATAAAAAGAAGCAAATTTGATGAGAAAAATAGAATGTGCTAAGTAAAAGATCTGATAAATTCATAGGAGGTAGACAATGCAAAGAAGTTTCTTATTCCCAGAAACTAAACAGGGAGACATTTCTGATTTCCAACTCAGTAATGAATGTTTAGTAACTACACAACAATGTTAAACACCTCATAGCATTCCCTTTATCTGAGCATATCTGGGGACAGCTCATGCATATTTGTAGTCACTTGTTTATTTTGTGTTTAAATTACAGACTTTATATATATATATATATATATATATATATATATATATATATTTATAATGAAACAGGTACAATTCTGAAGAATAAAAAATGTCAATTGGAAGAAAGCTGTGTTTTCTGGCATTAGGTAGGCGAGGAAAGAAGTGTCGGAAGAGGCAAAATTGGAGCCTTATTAAACAGAACAGAATCAACATATCGAAGGAACAACCACTCATCTCTCCATGGATGAGATAAATCAAACCAAACAATTCAATCCACTAAAGTGTCTGGACTTTGCAAAGCATACAGAAGTGAATGATAACTAGGAATTCTGAAAATCCCTAAATGTCAACTATGTAATCTAGGGGAAGAAAGACTAATAATAAGCCCATGCAGAGGGATAATCAATAAACCAAAAACTAAGGAATAGAAAGTAAAATTAATATCCTATCATCTGAAGAAAATCTTCCATGGGGGGAAAAACTCAGATGCTAAAATTCATAGAATAACTTCATAATCTTTTAAAAATCAGTTTCTCAATTAAAATACTCAGAGCATTAATGGGTTTTTAATAGCAGAGAAAAAGAATTGATTGAACTCAGATATATGGAAAAAATACAAAAATACACCAGAAATGCAATTCAAATGATAAGATTCCTGGTACTCTTTTAAATTTGTTTATTGTAAAGGTGATGTATAGAGGGGTTATATTCACATGAGTCAAGTAATGAGTACATTTCCTTTTGAACAGTATCATCCCTTGCTTATTTTCTCTCAGTTATTTTTTTCCCTCCTGACTTCCCTCACTCAAAGATGTATAATTCATTTCCAATAAAGTGTATAATGGGTTTCACTTCTGAATTGGTTTACCCTTTGACCCACTTTTCTGTGCTTGCCCTTCCCCTCCCCAAATCAGATCAACTTAGATAGAAGACCAAGTATACAGAAATAAAAAACAGTGACAAAAAAGAATAAACCAAAGATAAAAAGGAAAGAGAAAAGAAAATAAAGAAAAGGAAAAGGAAAGGAAAAACCACAAACAGTATGATAGAAAAAAAACTCCTTACTACCACAAACAGTATGATAGAAAAAAAAAAAAAAAACCCTCCTTACTTCCATTTCTTGGAGTTCATGTTGATAAGTATCATTTTATATGATCTTATGCACATAGCTATTGAGACCCTGCTATCCTCTCCCAAAAAATATCCACCTTTGTTCTCACTGTGTGAATATGTAGAGTCCTGTTTAGTTAATCATGTCCAGGTGTAATTGTTTGTCTTTGACTAGACATTGGGTTTACTTGTAGATTTCTAAGCATATTCTAGTTATTACAAATGAGGCAAACTTTGTGGTCTATATTTCTTTGGGTCTGACTTACTTAGTATAATTTTTCCAATTCTTTCCATCTTCTTATGAATGGGGCAATGTCATTTTCTGGTACTTTTTAAATTGCAAAGGTTGGGTAGATGCTAATAATATTTGATAAGAAAGAAAGATGGAAACACCAATTGAGTGAAAATGAGATACAAAAGTACTAAGTAGGGAAATATCCATTGTCAGTGTAATCAGTTCAATATAGAAAGTAAAATAATCTAGCGGTACTGAAATGTAAAAGAATATTCTAGGAAAAATACTGAAAGTGTAGGAAAACATTGAAATAGGTCTGGAGATGTGACTTAACAGTAATGTAACAGCTTATCAACACTCTAGAGCTTTGATTTCAGTTCAAAGCTCCAGTATCTTCTCTCCAGGAAAGAGTGCTAATGGTATGGCTCACTTGGTAAAGTATTTACCCAACAAGTATTAGGCAAAATTCAAAGCTAGTACCATCAAAATGTAGGACAACAGAAAAGGCCATATAAGATGATGTTAAGCGAAATGATCCCCAAGATAGGGACACAAATATCTTTTTTCTTTCTTGCTATTGTTTCTAACTTATTTGTAATGTACCATGTGATTTTTTTGTTGCTTTGTATGTTCCTCCCCCACGGTATAACCCCTGTTTTTACTGCATTTGATGTTGGTGCCCTGCCACTTGTCTATATACTTCTCTAATTCGGGAAGGAGAAGGGAAAATACAAAATGCTCAAATAAGGATACAGGTTGACCCATTGCAACCATGAGATGTGCAAAACACTATGTTGAAAATGAACTTTACAACTTCGGCTAGGGGTGGGGGGGGGATGGATGGAGGAAAACAAAGAAATGGGCAACAATGCTCAATGGGAAATGTACTCATTAACTTGCTCATGTAACTGTAACCCCTCTGTACAGCATTTTTACAATTAAAAAAAGTACAAAAAAAGAGAGGAGAGGTAGAGGAGAGGGGAGGGGAGGTGAAGAGAGAGGAGGGGAGAGAGGGAGATGAAAGGGGAAGGAGAGGGAGGGAGAAAGAGAGAGATAAGAAAGGATGAAAGAAAGAATGAAAGAAGTAAGTTTGGATGGAAGGAAGGAAGAAAGGAAGAAATACAGATTTGAACAAAATTTAAAAAAAAAGAAATACAGATTTGCATCTACAAAATCAAGGAGTTCACAGGATAATTTCAGAGAATGAATAACAGATAATAGAACATTTAACGAAATCCCCAGTAATAATTTCCTCTTTGCACTATTTCCTTAAAATTTCTATTCTGAAGGACATGTTAGCACATAACTTATTACATGGACATGAATTCTACATTCTTTGTCTTTTCAAAGATAATGTCAGCTACCTCTTGTTCTCATTCTCTGGGGACTAACCATGAATTGTTCATAATTAATTGGGATTGTGCCAGAAAAGTATCATCTGAAAACCATGGAAAGAAAATAGCTATGAATGATCTTAATCGGCTAATAATGTGTGAGAATTCTGCATGCAAAAATATACAAAATATAGCTGAGAAAACATAGAGGACACAAAACCAGTGGAGACATACCATGTTAATGGTTGAAGGTTTCAATGTGTCTATTCACTCCAAATTAAACCAAAGATTAAAAACAATTTCAGTCAAAACCCTGATATGAATTTTGTAAACAATATTCAATTAATTCTTCAATTTAGATGAAAATGTTTAATTATCTAGAGTAACTAATATAGACTTGTAAGGAAAATCTATTTGGGTGGTTTTCAGAGCCTCATTGTACAATACAGAATTAATATACAATATGTAAATCTTGTATTATCAAAGTCAAAAAATTTTTATAAAGAGTCAAGAATAGACATATAGTTAATATATTTTTGACAGGGAGCATAAATACATAACTATTAATTGTAAGTAAATATGGATAAAATAGCTGGATTTAATCAACAAATATGTTAATCCTCACAAAAACATGGTTTGGAATTTTTTTACAATAGTTTCAAAAGTGGTTATAATGAAGTCAGGAAGAAAATTCCTTTACTTTTTAAATGTGAAATAAAGTGGAATTTTTTCATTAAGTTAAATTACATTCATGTTTAAATGAAAGAATCAAAGGAAAAATATCTCAAAAGGTGAAATAGAATTCTTGTAATTATACCTTATGGGACTACCAATACCACATGCATCATGTTGTAAATCACATGATCATCCATATTATTACATATTGAAAATAGGAAAAGTAATCAATATGGTACTCAACACAAGTTATATATTTGAATGATACTGTTACAAGCTAAACATCATGAGATACACTCACAACACAGCAAAGGCTATCCACTGTTATGTAATTGGAGCAAAACAGAGAAAAGGGAACTTCATACACCTAAAAACTTAATGGAAAACAGACACATGAAATAAAAATAATAGCCTTCAATAGAATAAGCATCAGCCAGGCCCCAAGAAATATAGGTTTCATGGTTTTCCTCATTTGTAACAACTAGAATATGACTATGATATTCTTAGCAGGGGATAACAATAGCCTGATTGCTAAGTACCTGGGACCAAAATGAACTCCAGGAATTGGAAACAAGAGGATATTACATCCTGCATGAGGTTATTTCTATTTTTTCTTTCTGTACGCTTTGTCTTGTATATAAGCTTAACTAATCTGTGGAATGGAAAGGAACTCACAGAAAGGGCAGGGCAAAGGATGAACTAATGCAATGATGATGCTCATAACACATTATGTTGGAAATGAACTTTACAACTTGGGGGGGGCAGAAGCGAGGAGTGGTAAGCAGGAGAAAATGAAGGATGAGGTCACAGTTTTTAAAAGGAAATGTACTCATTACCTGTCTTTTGTAACTGTAACCCCCATTCATCCACCTTCACAAATAAAATAAATAAATATGTATATATAATATATAAGAAGATATATATTATATAGAATAAAAATCTTGTAGTAAATTGTATCTTGAAAATAAATGTATGTGAATAAGAGGTCACATGCAAATACACAAGGTATTTTAAAACTGTACTACAACACGCTCTTCTTATTTAGAGTAAAATTTCACATCTCAAACTTACTCTTGCTATTTAGAAAACAAAATGTAAATTATCAGTTTATCTGGAATCTGTGTTGTCTTTAAACCTACAAATGTGGAAACATGAACATAATTAAGCAATTATCTTCCTCCACCCACATATGCTCACTATAACAAAGAGAAAACATAAGGTATGATGTAATGTTGTGCTAGAGTGTATTATTTGTATGCTTTAGCAGCCACAATGTCCTGGGTTCATTACCCACCTCAAAAGGAGAAAATATTACCTGCTATATGCTTTCTGTAAACATGCTTTCCTGTGTCAATCATTACAGGCATTTAATCTGGAATTCAAAGAAATAAATAATTCCAAAGATGGGGTCATAGCCATTCCCTATGTAAATCCTGAAGGGTCTTTCCATATTACTTAGAGGATAACATGATATCTATCATCAGGCTGTGGTTATTTCTTGTCTCTGCTTCCTCTCTATTCTACCAAATCAATCTTCCTGTCTATGCAGGCTCTAGACAAAATCGTTTCTTTGATCCCATTGCTATCCTCAACATCTCAATATAGAGCATCATTATATCTATCATCTCTCTTAACAGCATCTGAATGATATTGGCTTGGGTACTTGCTGTACAATGGAAAGCCTCATAGGTACCAGAAAGACTAGAATATATATATATATATATATATATATATATATATATATATATATGTATAGTGACTAGACATTTTCTGGGTAAATATAGTCTTTTATTTCTTCTTCTAGTTTCTGTGCCATTGCACTGTGCCATGGTAATCAGATCCCAATAAAGGGAATCCATTGGCTTCGCTGCTCCGTGGTATCAGCTCAGTGGTGGAAGAAAACAGAGGTTGGGCAATTTGCTCCATCTACTCCCTGCATGTACATTCTCAATTGGCTGGCACTGTTATTTTAATAAGGCTTACCCCTCTCATCAGTCTGCTTCTGGTAGCTACCCTCCCTCCTGCTCTTCTGCCTTGAAATTGTAAAGGTTATCCAGGGTTACTAATACCAGTATGATACAACCTCTTGTTTACTCATTCAAACTCACCACAGTTAGGGTTTGCTTACTAAATTCTTTATGACATAGTTTCTATCTATAACAGATGAATAAATTTGAAAATTAAAATAGATTGATGGTAAAGTCGAGAATAAGTTTATATTAAGAACACTCGTATAAATGATCAAAAGAAGGGGTCAACAAAAATAAATCATTTGAAGAAACATCAAAGACATTTTAAAAATTCAAAATCCATTCTGATGAGATGCTATTAGTAAAGTAGTAATTATTTGTGCTTAGCATAATAAACATGTATATTAGAAAAAGATGTTAAAAGCACAAGCATTATTAATATCAGCGGTGCCCCGCACCAGATTAGAAGCAATCTCATTAGTGCTAAGAATCAAAATGAGAATGGATAATACAATCAGAGTTATTGAACTGCATGCTAGATGCTACCATCCATAAAAACAGAGAAGATAGCAAAAGGAAAGGTGATTTTTTTTAAAGTGGTAAGTCCAAGTTTTTCTTATTTGTGAATTGTATTCCTATTTTCATCCAGGATATGTCACAAAAGCAGTTGCAGATAGATAGGTGATAGATAGATAGATAGGTAGATAGATAGATAGATAGATCAGCTGAAACTCCTGGAGCTGACAGAAAAATTAACAACAAACCTTTAACTCTCCAATATATCATTAAAGAACTGGCCAGGAAATGTAATCATCCTTACAAATGGAAAAGTCAAAACAATATTATTCAGTTCCTGGTGGGATAATTTCCAATGACACAAAAATAACTACCCCTGAATATTTGAGAAACTTCTCCAGACTGTTGTACACTGTGGGGTAAAATGGAGAGGGAAAGTCCCTGGAGTTTGAAGGATAACATTTAACAACTGAAGGTGAAGTGGTTTTCTAAAAGATGAAGCACATACAGGTTTGCTCCCCAGAGTTCTTTGGAAATTAGAGGCTACTTTTCACGTGATTCCCTCCTGAAAACTAATATTACACACATTCTATGAGCTGAGCGTATGCCTGGGGAATGAAAGATATAAATGAATTAATAACGGAATGAATGAAAGCATGCCTACGCAAGGGCGAGTGTCTGGCCCAGTAAGTGTTCCGTTTCAGTTCATATTGCCTTTCCCTGAAAATGGAAATTCTATATGAAACCACACACTGCATGAATATTTGAAATTGTGCAGGCTCCCTGAGAAAGAAGAGAGGATCAACAATGGTGGTTTTATTGCCTCCAAATGTCAATGCTTTATCACTAGATGGAGGCCAGGAGTTCCCCAAGAATGTAATGTGTGAGGTGCATATTTTGGAAGACTTGGAGAACATTCACTCAGACTTTGTACTGTTTCCTAATTCCCTCTCAGAGTCTCTATGGGAGACCAGGTGCTGCTGGAGGCCAAGGCAGATGTCATGAGGAGACAGTCACTTGAACTGGAGGATGCTAAAAATAAAGTGAAATAGAGGTGACATGTGAAGGATTAGCCATCAAGGGCTTAGACTTTGCCCAGAATTGCAGTTATCTCTGAAAAACGGTTCTAACGGATGGTATAAGTGGGAAGAAATTCTGACAACGCATCATAAGGGATTTTTCATAGAGATTAACTACATTGGCTTATGAAACTCAGATATGTCCAGTGAGTATAGAAAAGGTTACAGATTTTAAGGTTTATTGAAAATAAAAGAGTTTTTCTTTTTTCAAATTCAGACCCAAGTTGTGTGAAATGCATGACATTTCAGGACCAGTATTTAATTATGTACTATTAAATCATCGGATCCGGTGTTACTTGACATATACCTTAGCAAGGTTTACAGGTATTGCCAAGTTGTGAAGTTGTGGCTCAGCACTGGGCTATGTGGAATCTCTGAAACTGTAACTATCTCAACTATTTATTTTCCCATTCTAAAAGATAGTGTTCTCATGCTAATTTTATATCTCTTGCTTTTAGGCAGATCACTTAGATAATTGAAAGGGAATAAACAGGCATTCGATACAATATTCCATTACACTAAAAGAACAGAATTGGAAATTCCATTACCCTGAAATAACAGATTTGGAAAAGGCACAAGTGACAATTCTTAGCTACCAGTGTGCTTGGGTTTGGAAAGATGAATTTTGCTTTTTTGATCATAATCCATTTGTTGTTGCTTTTTCCATGCTACCTCTCCTTTTATCCCTATGTCCCACACTTCAGATAGATCAGAGTTTGTGTGTCTGTGGGGCAGGGGTTATGTGTCCAAAATCACTTACAAAAGTTCTCTTGCACATGTAAATAGTTTGCAAATTTTGTTCACCTCAATGCTGTTTTGGCACTTTATGGAAACAGACATTTCTGCACTGTCCTGGCTTCCCTTTTTTAGACTTCTAACCCAAATTCTAGGTCTTCTGAAAGTTTGCACATACATCATGTTTATTTCTGCATGTAGTGTTGAGTATGTAACAAAACAATGGGGCAAATGCCTAACAATTTAGAAACAAGGTAAATACTGTGAGCTTGTATACACATGGTTGGAATGGTTATATAGACAGGTAGAAGATTTTAATACTTTTAAAGCAAGACTTGTATACAATGATTGTGTTAGAAGCTGTATGACAATTTATGACAATTGATGACAATAATTTATTTAACTCCTTTGTTTCAGGTACCATGAAGAAAACAGAATGGACCTATTGCCTAAAGCAAGGTCTTGTTGTTCAAGCAAATAACTAATACAACTAGAGAGCAAAGACTAGCATTTGGCACATAAAACAATAATTATTTTACATCCATATAATTAGGATATATTTCAATACATTAATTCTAAAGTGCGTTGTGTCATGTATCACATAACGATATTTTGAAAGCTAGAATTCCACATATGATGGTCTCACAGAATAGTAATGGAATGGAACATGTCATAATATCCACCATAATACAATGGAATGCATTACTCATGCTTGTAATTGCGGTGATGATAAATTTTCTGCCTATTATAACATAGTTTCTGACCCATTTCTATATTTTGGTATGTGTAGAGACTTAAATACCATTGCTTTATGATTGTCTATGGTATCAACATTCAATGTGGTAACACTCTGCATAGATCTATAACCTAGGAGCAGGAGGCTAAGCAGTTGAGTCTAGGTGTGTTTTGGGTTATGTCATCTAGATCTGGGTAGATACAACAGTCTATGATGCAATCACCTAAGATACATGTGACAGAATACAGCATTGTTCTTGATTGATTCCAGACTATGTGAGACAAGATAAGAGAGAAAAACAGCAAGAAATAAGATTTATCTCTATATGATCTGCCTAATTATTGTTACTTTCCAATAGAAGAAACTTCTATGCACTTATTTATTTCAAAACTATTTCTTGATTTCTTAGTAGGTACAGGTTATGTACTCAGGGCTAGCAATACAGGTGTAAACAAATAAACTGAAAGAAGCAAGAAACTCTGACAATAAGGATTGAATTCTGGGACCCAAACAAGGAAATCAAGCATGCATAATTAAAGCTGTTAAACTGATTTCTAAATTGTATTTGCACTTTAGCTGTTGGTTTTGTATAATGAGAAAGAACTAAGAATAGGTACAAAAATCTACGACAATATCAGCCACATGAAGGAGCACAGTTATATAAACATCTCTAACCATTTTTTCCATTTTTTTCAGGATACATCATTTTGCTATTTAATGAGCAATTTTAAAGGATAAATGAGATGATATTCTAATGTTTTTAGCTCTCTCAAAGGCTATTATCAATGCTAAATCTATGCAAATTACTTTAGAAGAGATAAAATAGAAGAAATAGAATGGTTACCAAAGTTAATCTGGGTATAGAATTTGGCACCTATAAAAATGTGCAATGATTCCTAAAATTCTACCCTTCTCCGCATATTGCCATGTCAAAAATCAGACTTTTTCAATAAGATCCATTAGCCAGATCTGCAAAACCCTTTTAGGAGAAATACCGATTTTCAGTACATTTCTCAAATTGGGTAATTTGGGGGTAATTTAAGAGTTCTGAAATCATTAGGACTACTCAGGCCAATTATATAGAGCGTACATTGCAATTACTACTTTGAACCTTCTATCTATCTTAAAATGTAGCTTTCATCTTTATTATTTATAAGTGTAAATAAAAATAAGCCCACTTTTTATTTCTCTTTCTCTTTTGGGGGTTTTGCTTTGGATAAGAAATAGAAATATGGTTACGTATTGCTTTATCCATGTTTAATTTGTAGGATGTAAGAAGGAATAATATGGTGTGTTAAATATTCATAAAGAATATGTCTAGTTCCATAACTGGACTAATTTTTAAATAAATTAGTTGGCTTCTATATCTCTAGAAAAATGATGGATTCTTTATGCTATGAGGTTATTTTCTTTGATCCAGTTTCTTCAGTTTATTTTTATTTATTTCTTTAATTCGATTGTGTTGGTCCTGGGACTTGAACTCAGGTCCTCAGTGTCAAGGCTGGCACTCTACCGCCTGAGCCACAGATCCATTTTGGCTTTTTAGTTATTAATTGTAACAACTAACTTCTGACCATGATTCTCAGATCTCAGTCTCCTGAGTAGCTAGGATTATAGTCATCCAGCCATCTGTGTCCTTTGAGATATTTTTTTTCCCTTTCTACTTTCATTTATATTGATCTTTTGTCTAGTCTCTAAAAGTTGCTGACTCCTAAAATGATACCGGTGCCTTTGGCTTGGGTTTGCTATGATCTATATGTGGTGCCATCTCAGTTTTCCAATCCTTTCTTCCATTGGGGAAGGAGAGTTTATGAAGTATGGAGGACAATTCGGGGTAACTGTAAAGATATTTTGGTAACTGGTGTATTTAAATTCAAATTCCTCTACTAAATGCTTCTAAGTAAGAAGTAAAATGTCAATCCTGCTGCTGGTAGTTCATACTGTAATCTTAACTAATCAAAAGTCTGAGATCCTGGGGGCTGGGAAGGTGGCTCAGTGGTAGAGCACTTGCCTTGCATGCATGAAACCTTGGGTTCGATTCCTCAGCACCACATAAGCAGAAAAAAAAGCGGGAAGTGGCATTGTGGCTCAAGTGGTAGAGCAGTAGCCTTGAGGTGAAGAGCTGAGGGACAGCGCCCAGGCCCAGAGTTCAGGTCCCATGATTGGACAAAAACAAAACAAAAAAAGAAGTCTGAGATCTGGAGGACATCACCATTTTAAAATCCAGGCAAAAATGTACATGAGTCTCCATGCTACATGCAATACAAAGCTAGTTGGAAGTGTCACTTGAGTGGTAGAGTACCACCCAGGAGTTAGGAAAAATAGTATTGACTCCGATCTTTTGGAAAATGCTTATTTTCTTACTTTGAGGTAAAACCGTAAGTCTAAATATGTAAAATGGTTTTGTAACCAATGCTTGCATACATGTGGCATGCTGTATTGACCCATTCTGCCCTTTCCTTTTCTGCAAGAGTTTGTTGTTTTTAGCTTGATGGTGCATTTTAACATTTACGACATTTAATGGCTTGTAGAGATTAATTTTATAACCTCTTTAAAGTTTCTAACACATTCTGAAACACAGACCTGGCACTTAATTAATAGTCATGATTACACATTATTAAAGCTATAACCTAGTGAACACAATAGTGGATATACAGTATATACAATTTTATT
This sequence comes from Dipodomys spectabilis, assembly GCF_019054845.1. NCBI lineage: Eukaryota > Metazoa > Chordata > Mammalia > Rodentia > Heteromyidae > Dipodomys > Dipodomys spectabilis. The sequence goes on from NW_024870950.1 coordinate 12,171,450, forward strand.
CTTCATTGAGGCATGAATTTAGACTACTTCATTGCTTCTTTGAAATATGGTGGTTAACGCTTTAGTGTGGCATTGCATAGGGATTATCCAGCCTGTGGTCTCGATTACATTTATGAAATAATTTGGTAACTCACAGGACAGACACATATGCTTCTAATGTGTGCAGGCAGCATCTACTGGCAATTCTGAATGTCCCAAATAACCTTTGGAAGAAAAATGGTTACCCACTCTTACTTTATATTTATTGAGGATGTTAACTTATTTCTGTGCCTATAGAACTTTGAGCCTTTACATACACTAATTAATAAGATGTCCATACATTCACACAGTCTTACTCATAATTACATAATTTGCTCATACTTGCTGTTTCTATAAATATAACATTGTATAAAAATAATTGTCATCACATGAGTTCCTAGCAGAATTATTGATCCAGAAGATATTGCCTAAAATGACCCTGAATAGGAGATTGTTAATAACTTAAAATGTCTTTATGGTTTGAAATAATCTACTGTTAAGATTCATTTTCCATTTTTGTTCCAAGTAGCTATTTAAAACTAAAACATTTTTTGGAACCAAAACCCCTCAGATACTTGGATGACATGCAGAGGATTCCTGGTAGCTGTTGCTATTTTCATCAATTAATTTTGAACAGTAGGTAATACTAAACTGCAGAAATAGCTCATGAACATCTCATTGCTAAAATGTACTAGCAATGCATAGACCAAATACATATATTTCTAGAAATTATTTTAAAAGAAGATACCTATGTGGAAACCCAGTCTAGAAATCATTTTTTTTTACTTTTATTTAAAATGACACTGAAACTTACATGACTTTGATAATGGAAATATATATTAAATGATATTGATATGCAGAAGTAAACAGAATATTCTCTAGATCATGCTTTACTCATTACATGGAGTGATGGTGAATCCCAAAATTAAGATGAGATATTGATACAAACCAACTGTATTTTATCAGCCTGATAATTCACAGTGTTTGTTTTGGTCATTGTGTCAAATTGGTAAATTTGTTTTCTTGAGGAAGGAGAGATAAAGAACTGGATAGCTCTCCACTGAATATTGATAATTTAAAATGTTTTATTATGTCAGCTGTCTCCTTTTACTATTCACATTCTGCATGTTATTCACATTTTAGGGCCTCTTGAAGCACATTATTTTGAATTTGTGGTATATTATCACTGGTGAAACTATTTGTAGAATTTTACTTGTACTTATGCATAATTCTCTGGATTAAAAGATAATAAAAGAAGAGGAGATGTAGAAGATTAGGAGAAGGGGAAGAAGGAAGGATGGAAGGAGGGGAGGAAGGGTTGGAGGGAAAGAAGGAAAGAAGGAAATTAATTTATTGAGTCAAGAAACTGTATGAAAAAAAATGAAACCATTGGATCCTCTAGGGAGAACTTTGGCTATTGGTTAATGGTATGGAAGACTGAGATGAAGGCAATAAATTTCTGGTAAGGCAGCTTCTATTTGGTACTATTACTTCTTGCAAGAATATGTACCACATCTTAGCTCGTAGCTCATGGCTTGATGTGCCCCAAACTATGGGTAGGGTAAGGACAGGACCTCTCTCATACCTGTTGACTAATGTATTCCCAGTCTTTAGCCCAGATACTGTGTCAGGCTTGTATTGAATGATGATTGTATGCTAGAAATTTCCATTGATATCAGTGCAGATATGAGAAAATAGCCTAGAAACAGAGCAGGAAAAAGTGCAGTATAACAGAACACTACCAGAATTTTTTTTATTTTAGTGAAGTAAATGGAACTATAAGAAGTTAATATTCTGTATAATGAATCATGAGGGCATTTATTTTATTCTAACTTCAATTAACACAACTGATCTAAACAAAATAATTCCAATTCAGACATCAGAGTGTTAAAATATAACCCCTGACCATTCTCAGATATTCTTCTTTAAGCACTTAAATTTCTCAGGTCCTGATTTAGACAAATACTGAAACATCCAATGGCATTCACTTTTCAGATTACATCATCATAGATTTGGTCACTATTAGAGCAATCATATCAATACATATATTATTAAAATTTTGTGTTAAAATAGGTAGAATAGTTGCCTGTTTATAAATCATTGCCATTAAATATTAAGCATATGCCATTGTTATTGGTGTGCTTTGAAGAAAACTATAATAAATTGCATACAAATCACTAGTATTAAATACTAGATAATTTATGACACTGTGATTATTAAACAAAAGAGATATATGATTTGCAATACTTTAAAGTGCATCCACCCTAATGCTGTTAGCCAAAGATTGCTCATGTTTATTTATGTTTTCAACTATCCAAATAGCCCTTAATTGTTATACCAACCATATTAATTATAAGGGAGTTTCTATGATCACTCAAGCTAATGTTAAGAAACTTGTACTAGGGAAGTCTTTGTTCCTGTATTGATAAATTTGACTATTTTTTTGTTCCAGAAATCTTTTCTATATAGTATGTGATTAAACTAAACTCTTCCTTGCATATTGAAACATCATTGTGCATATTCTCGTTGACTTCCCTTCTTCTTCTAGAGATGAAACTGCCAATTTTGTGTAATATTTTCCAACTTCTGAGTGAAAGCATGTTTGTAGGAATAGTTGCAAATTGCCTACAAAATGGTTCAAAATTTAAAATCAATGAGTAGGTAAGTTTGAATAAGCTTGAGTATACTTACCTACAGTTTAGATTTTGGAGACAATACTGAATATTTTTAAATAATTTTGATGGAGAAAAATTAATGTTATTTCGGTAAACTGTAAATTTATTGCCTGCTTACATAGAAAAATCAAACATGATATCTTCTAGAAGAAATTGGCTCTGGTATGAATTAATTCTAAGATTCACTGGATGCACTGTCATGGCTAAAATTATTTCCTGCTTAAGTGGTATTCCTTTTAGTGGTGAAAGTTTTCCAAATTTAGTTTCTGTGCTAAAGGCTTTGTCTTAAATCATGCATCAAAACTATTCTTGGGTAATGCATGGGATAACTGGAAATGACTCACAAAGACCGCCTACCATCCTTGTTTTAACACACTCTCCCCTTTCAACCCATACATTAGATATAAAGGACAGCTTTAGATATTACTCATACTGAGACTCATAATTAATACTTTAAAACCCCTGACCATTCAGAAAAACAGAAATCAATTCTTAAAGAAATGAATCACATTGCTGAGCTTATAACATAAATACACACAGGTGTTCACATATTAAAATGTATATGTATAGGTCTGTCATATATGTGTGTGTGCATTTCCATACTAAATTTTGCAATTTGTAAATATCCTTATAGTCAGCATTTTTTAAATTTGTAGTACAAAACATATTTTAAGGACAAAAGATATTGTTTACTTGCAACTTTACTTTTGTGAGTCATATGATGTCTATTTTTTAATTCACAAAACTTAAGTTTTCATTCACTGGGGGGCATCTGGGTTGTTTCCATATCTCGAGTATGGTAAATAATACTGCAATGAACATAGTTGTTCTGGTAGTTATAGTTTGGCTTTGTTTGTGATTACTTAGGTAAATGCTCAGGAGTGGGATTGTTGGGTCAAAGGGGAATTGTATGTGTAGTCTTTTGAGGAACCTCCATACTTCTTTCCAGAATAGTTGAACAAGTTTACATTCCCAGTATCGTTTCACATCTCCACCAGCATCTGTTATTATTAGTTTCCTTGATAATGACCATTATAACTGAGGTGAGGTAGAATCTCAATGTTGTTTTGAAATGCAATACTTTTATGGCCAAAGATGCTGAACATTTCTTCATGTGTTTATTGGCTGTTCTTATTATCTCTTCAAAGAAATCGCTCTTTAAGTCTTCAGCCCACTTATTAATGGTGTACTTGTTTCTTTATTTTAATGGGGTTTACTTTTTTGTGTTCTAATTATATTTTAGACGTGAGGCCCTTGTCTGTTATAACTTTAGTGGATGAATAGATCAATTTGGCATATATACACATGGAAAGCTATGCTTCCATCAGAGAGAATGACATCGTCCATTTGTAAGGAAGTGGAAAAAATCATAGTAAGTAAAGTAAGCCAGACCCAAAGAAACATAGGCAACATGGCTTCACTCATTTGTAATAACTAATATATGTCTAGCATAGTCCTAGCAGAGAATCACAATATTTGAATAGCAATGTACATATGACCTTATAAAATGATGCTACTCAAAATGAAATACAAGATATGTAAATATGAGATTTTTAGTGTATTATATGCAGTTATTTTTTTCCTTTAGTTTACCCTCCGTTGTGACTTTTTTTTAAATTTCAGTACCCTTTATTTGTACATAAGTTTATCTGATTTGGGGATAGGAAGGTGGATCAGAAATGGTGAAACAAAGGACAAAGGATGAGTCTATGCAACAGTGATATTCTCAAGACAGCATGTTGGAAATGAACTTCTCATCTTGAGGGAGAGGGGAGTTGGGAAGGGGAGGGAAAGTGGGAGAAAATGAGGGAGTGGGTAACAATGTTTGACAAGAATTGTACTTATTTCCTTACTATGGAACTGTAACCCCTCTGTACATCAGCTTTACAAAGAAATCAGTTTTTAAGAAAGTCCTATTACGGGGATCTAGGTGTCAGTTTTCCTCTTATGAAGACTAGAGTGTTAAACCCTACCTCAAGGGACTTTTTTTGTGAGAATTAAATGAAATGGTGGCTGCAGAATGCATGGAAGTGGCTCATTTCAGAGATGAAAACTAATATAAGCTTCCTCCACTCACAAGTTATTGGAAAATCAATACCTTATACAAGACATGACTTCCAGCTCAAAGAAATATTCTGGCCACTGAAATGAAAGGTAAAGGAAAATCATACAGGAAACTAAAAAGCCATTCAAGAGGAGGGGGAAATATGCGTTCTTATTTCACTGTCAATGGAGTAGTAGAGATTTCTTTTCTGTATTAAAACTAAAAGTAAAGAATAACTTTGAGAATAGTTTGAGGTAGATACCTGAGGAAAGATTTCGGTGAGTGTGTAGGAAATAAGCAGGTAAAAGTGGCCACTGAAGTTACACAGAGGGAAATCATTTTTCAAAATGAAGAAAAAATGTGTGTGTGTGTGTGTGTGTGTGTGTGTGTGTGTCTGTGTGTCTGTGTGTCTGTGTGTCTGTGTCTGTGTTGGAAGGGGGTCTTGAACTCTGTGCCTGCGCACTGTCCCTGAGCTCTTCAGCTTAATGCTAGTGCTCTACTACTTGAGCCATAGCCACTTTTGGTTTTCTGGTAGTTAATTGGTGATAAGAGTATCCTGGATATTCCTGCCTGGGCTGGCTTTGAACCATGATCCTCAGATCTCAGCCGCCTGAGTAGCCAGGATTACAGGCATGAACTACTGGCACGCGGCGTTGTTTCTTTCTTTGGAGTGCTAATTTTGAAAAACATCTGTGTGTGTGTGTGTGTGTGTGTGTGTGTGTGTGTGTGTGTGTGTGTGTGTGTGTTTTACATTCAAGGCCTTGTTCAGAGAAGAAGACCAAGAAGGAGAAGGAGAAGGAGAAGTCAGTGGAGGCTTCATACTGATTGTTCACCTGAGGATAATTTTAAATTGTAGTCCTCCCTCAGCATATCTTTTTTAATGACATTAAGCAAAGCTATCCCAACTTAACCCTCTGTTTCATGTTGGGTAGCATGAGAGATTGCAATTGAGAATCTCCAAATCTCTTCCAATTCCAGAGTGCTTTATGTGTAAGCTCAACTCTTTTATTGCCAGGAATTCTTGGGTATCCAGTGAGCTGAGAAACAGGAAACCCATTAGAAACTGGAACACAGGAGAGAAGGTGAGATAATTAGATGAGCTGGCACAATGGGGTAGATGTAATAAGAAACACCATGAGTTACACAACTGGATTTCCAACCATGGTACCAACTTCCAAATGAAGAAAAAATAAATTTAAAAATAACTTTATAGTGATGTTTAGCACAGCAAGTGAAATCAGGCTCCTCTCTGTTTGTTCACTATTGATTAAGATGTATCTATTTCAAAGCTGACCATTAAATCAAACTCTTACTAATTCTTTCCAGGATGCTCCCTTTTTTTCTTTCTTTCTCTACCTCTAGGACATTTTCTTCTGGCTAATAAAGTAATTTGTCTAGGTTTAACACACTTTGGCTCTGAAAAATATATTAGAATTTGCTATTAATCTGCAAAGAAAGATACTGTAGCCCTTCAAAAATTAATGACCTTAATAGGAGCAACCTTGAGACTATCTCAATCGCTCAGTAGTAGGAAACAATTCATACTTAAATAAAATGCTGTGTCTGTGTAAGGTGTAGATTTGTCTACACCCATATTTTCCACAGAAGAGTAAGTTGGTGGTAAAAGAGTTTCTGGGGAAGTATTTTCTTTTATTGTGAGCGGGGTTACAATTACATGGGCAAGGTGATGAGTACATTTCTTATCAAGCATCGTTGCCTCCTCCTTTGTGTCCCCTTCCCATCCCTTCCCATCTTCCCCTCCACCAAAGATGCAAAGTTCGTTTTTCAACATCGTCTTGTACATCACATTGTTGCTGTGGGTCCACCTGTATCCCTATTTAAACAATTTGTTTTTTCCCTACCCCTCCACAAAGTATATCAACATCAAATACAGTGAAAGCAGGGGTTATACTGTGGGGGAGGGACATACAAAGCAGCAAAGAAATAATCTTATAAATATATTAGAAACAATGGCAAGAAAGAAAAAAAAACATTTGAATACTTATCTTGGGGTTCATTTAGCCTAACATCATCTTATCTGACCTTTTCTACTTGTTTCAGACATATACTAGTTATTACAAATAAGGGAAACCATGGGGCCTATGTTTCTTTGGGCCTGGCTTACTTCACTTAATCTATTTTCCAAGTCTTTCCATTTCCTAACAAATGGGACAATGCCATTCTTTCTGATGGAGGCATAGAATTCCATTGTGTATATATATCACATTTTCTTGATCCATTCATCTACTGAGGGGCATCTAGGTTGGTTGCATATCTTAGCTATGGTAAATAGTTCTGCAATAAACATAGTAGTGCTGGTAGCTTTAGTATGGTCTTGTTTGAGATCATTCAGGTAAATGCCCAAAAGTGGGATTGCTGAGTCATAGGGAAGCTCCATGTGGAGTCTTTTGAGGAACCTCCATACTACTTTCCACAGTGGTTGAACAAGTTTACACGCCCACTAACAATGCAGTAAGGTTGGGGAAATATTTTCTGATCCATCTAGCAGATAAGCCCCACTTCTGAATTTTAGTTTTGAAAGAATTATCTACTCCATATCATCTATAGGGCAAGATTCATCATGGAATCCCTAAGGCAAGATGTTAAGGAAAAGACTAGGTCTAATATGGCTTCTTTGAACATAGGGAAAATTCTTTACATAAGAGGGAAAGGAGATACACATAGGGAAGAATGCATACACTTTTGTGCATATGGGTGAAGTTTTGGTGAGTGGCTTTTGGAGCTGTCATTGGATGTTCTTATCCATAAGGATATAGGGGGAAAGGATGACAAATAGAATATTTATTTTTATTACTAATACTATGTTTAATTTCTATCATACAAATCTCCCTTAATGCCTGAGATTCAAAATGTAATGTTTACTTCTTTATATCCTAGATGAAGAAATTAACATAGATTTAGATTGTACTCTGATCAAAGTCACTTAGTAGTTTTGCAATGTCAAATCTAATCTGATGTTTCTTCAGCTTTACTGCCTGATATTATAATGGTTTTGTTTGTACCTGCCTCTCTGTCTGCTTCTATGTATATGTATATATATATATATATATATTTGTGCACATATATACATATATGTATGTATATACATACATGTACATATATACATGTATATACATATATGCATGCATACAATACAAATATATCTATATGATTTCTTAAAAATTCTGACACGTAATAGGTATCAATCACTGATATATAATCAAGAGGAAGTTTCTTATCACAATAATCTATTCCAAGATTTTCATTTAAAACCACAACCAAAACTAAAACTTGGAAAAAATTATATTAAGTGAAGTAAGCCAGGCCCAAAGAAACGTAGGTCCCATGGTTTCCCTTATTTGTAATATCTAGTATATGTATGAGTCAAGCGGAAAAGGTCAGATAATGTGATGTCAGGAAAATGAACCCTTAGATGTGTATTTTAATGTTTTTTTTTCTTTCATGCATGTGTTTCTAACACATTTATAAGATTATCTCTTTGTTGCTTTGTATGTCCCTCCCCCACGGTATAACCCCTGCTTTCACTATATTTGATGTCAGTATAACTGGTGGAGGAGATGGGGAAAAACCAGTTGTTTAAGGATACAGGTGGACCTGTTGCAACAATGAGAGGTACAAGTTGTCATGTCCAAAACGAGCTTTACAACGTTGGTGTGGGGGGGGGGGGGGGGTAGGGGGGGGAAAGAGAAGGATTGGGATTAGGGGGGGAGGGGGGAGGCTGGGAAGGGATGTGAAGGGTAAACAAAGGAGGAGGCTGCAATGCTTGGTAAGAAATGTACGCATTATCCTGCTCATGTAACTGTAACTCCTCTGTACAGTATGTTCACAAATAAAATTAAATTAAATTTAAAAAAAAAACTAATATGCAGAACTACACATACTATAATGTCATATACCTGCCACATTGCCACATTTCCAAAGTTAAGCTTCCACATTTTATGTCCTGTTGCCTTCTTTATATCATTACTTTGCAAAATTATTGTTATTTCAAGGTAGCACTGTGATATGGGTCTCAAGGCAGTAGATCTGATGACTTCTACAACTACTAAGAGACAAATGAGCAGGTAGCCATGCAGGGGCTGGCCAAAGGTGGACCACATCCTAGGAAACACGGATGGAGCAATGTAAGAATTCATCATACCACTCAAGACAGTGGGCAATTTAAAACCTAGAATTTTCCATGTGCTGGTGGCTCACAACTGTAATCCTAGCTACTCAGGAGGCTGAGATCTGATGATCGAGGTTGAAGCTAACCCAGGCAACAAAAGTCAGCAAGACTCTTATCTCCAATAAACTACTGAGAAAAGGTACAATGGGAGAGTGCTAGCTTTGAACGCAAGAGGCTCAGGAACAGCACCCAGGCCCTGAGTTCAAGCCCCAGGACTGGCAAAAATAAAAAAGAATAAAACGTATGAATTTTCTTTTTAAAACATTCTGTCTAGTATTTTCAGACTATGTTGACTGCATGCTATGTTCTTTGGCAAAGGAGTTTTCTACATGTCTTTATACCACATTTTACCATGTATAAAATGGGAGTAAACATGGCAATTACCATACAGTATTAATTTGACAAATTAGTATAAATTTCCTATCATCAGACTTGCTATAGTGTAAAAACAATTGTATTTATTGAATATGCTTATTTTTCTCTGTTAGTTGTATTAAATGTTAAATTCAAACTTTGTAGCAAATATAATCACTGGAGTGTTACCTAAACTACTACTGGTGCTTGATATGAGTCATATGCTATCAGATCTAAGTATGGGTAAGTCAGATGTGTGACTTTAAAATTTCTATTATTATCTTAGAAAAATATAAAAAAAGCAAGTGAAATTAATTTAGTCATGTAGTACATATAGAAAGATTGATTTTTTTATGTTTACTTTCTTAAAGATAAATTGTGCATTGGAAACTTACAGAGAAAGAAAGAAACAGTGTTCAGCACCATTGCAATAAAGGACATGCGCTCAACTTTAAATCCAGAAAAAATTAAATCCAGGGAAATTAAAGAAATGGAAGCCTAGGAGCGGAAAGCAGCTGCCAGCGAATAGAAATGAAGCGACATGACAAATGAACGCATGTTTTATACCGGCTCAACAGGATTTCTTTTTCCTAATGGTTGTCCCATGACTTAGATAACTAAGCTGAATTTGATCAGATATCAATGGTTGGTGTTCAGAAATGATCAAGGATGAAGAGGATTCTTGAAAACTAACTTATCAGGACTTTTTTCTTTAATAAAAGAGAGCTTGAGAGCTTGTTTGGAGGTTCTAGCAGGGGAGCGCAACTACTCTTATACCCTTGACGGAAGACGGGTCCTCCTCCATCGGGGATGGTCATCCTCTTCCACCAAGCGCGCAGCTTCCGGAGGGACGCGCTGTTTTCACTGTATTTGACATCGGTTCCCTGCATCTTGTATATACATCGTTCTAATTTGGGGAGGGGAAGGGAAATAACAAAATGCTGAAAGAAACATCCAGTTGGCCCATTGTAACAATGAGATTTACAAGACACTATGTTGAATATGAACTTTACAACTGGGGAGAAAGGGAAATTGGGGCGGTGGGGAGGGAAGGGATGGTAGGGGAAAAACAAAGGAGGGGGTAACAATGCTGGATAGGAAATGTACTCATTACCTTACTCATGTAACTGTAATCCCTCTGTACACTATTTTTACAATAAAAAAAATTTAAAAAGTGAGCTTGAGAGGACAGGCTATTAAAAAGAGAGCTTATTGGTGCCTACTTCAAGGTGAGTGGCAGAGGATGCCTTCATCAATTTGTTAGTCGTAAATATGTGAAATTTACCTTCCATAGTCGTTCAAGTCATACTGATCAACTGGTCACCATTAAAGTCCCCAGTGGATTCAGATGGCTAATGGACACTGAACAATGTAATCCTAAAGACTCCACAACAATTCATCTAAGAAAGGGCCAGTCATACCTATTTTGTTGTTTGTTTTGTTTTGTTTCTGAATTCCTAGGGTGATACACTGTGTGCCAGATTCGAGAGTAGGAAGTTAAAGTTAGATTACTCTACAGTGTGTTTTTCATTATTGATTTTATAAATGTCTGAGTTCGTTAGGTCCCAGTGACACCATAGAAAACTTGATGCAGTATTTCTTACCCTGTCTTTGGCTTTCTGGCATGTATAAAAGTCTTATTGGCCATTTAATGGCATGTAAATTCTGTAACAAAGATCAACTAGGAACCAGCACTGCCTGGACCTTATTATGCTCTGACAATGAATTCCATTAGTGTTCAAAAACAATTATATCAGTGTATGAATGCTTCATTTGCACACTGAGAACAAAGGAGGAGATTGTATTCTTAGAAGAGGATCACAATGGCTCAATATATCTATCGTGCATATGACCATATGGAATAATGCCTAACTAGATCAACTCCAAGAAATGGAAACAAACGTTTTCTGTTTTGTTTTTCTTTTTCTAAAAATTGTACTGCTTGCAGCTCTTTCTCTCTTTCTTTCTCTCTCTCTCTCTTTCTTTTTTTCTCTCTTTCTTTCTTTCTCTTTCTTTCTTTCTTTTCTTTTCTTTTTTCCTCCTCTGGTTTATTCTCTGTTGTCACTGTTATTGTTGTTATTGTTTTCTAATTTCTGTATCCTTTGTCTTGTATATAAGTTTATCTTATTTGGGGAAGGGAAGGAGCAACATTGAAATGATGGGAGAAATGGTGAACCAATTCAACAGTGATATTTTCTATATAATATTTTGGAAATGAACATTACAACTTGGGAGGAGGGAGGAGCGAAGTGGGAGAAAAGGAGGGAAGGGATAACACTCTTCCAAATGAAATGTACTCAATACCTTACTTATGTAACTGTAACCCCTCTGTATACCACGTTTACAATAACATTTAAATTTAAAAAACAAGTATATGCTCTTAAAAAATAAAACAAAGCTATATCTAAGAATGAAAAAGAGAAGAAAAATTAAATCCATGGCCATAAGTGGAAGATCAAACTCCCAATTATATTTTAGCTATTAAAAGTCTCCTTTCTATAAAGTTTTAAAATAAAAATATGAATAGCAGTTTAAGTGCATCTGTTTCTCAGCCTTCCAGATCATCTAGTAATTGTTACAGTGGCAACTAGACTATATAATAACACCCAATGTGAAGCTCCCTCTTTGCCTTTAGGGTTGAAATTGTATTTCTCACATCACCAACACAAAGGCTGTTTTATACATAGACTGCTCTGTAACTTAAAAAAATTCACAAGAAAATGTAACTACACAAAAGCCATTAGTATTCCGCAGGGAGGATTTGTGGCTTGTGTTTGAGGCAGCTCACATAAAACTCAAGGTCTTAATACTCCTTTGAGGCCTAAGAGGCCTCATGTTGACTCTGGAAAGGCTTTTATTTCTTCAACATATGTAAATTGCAAAGGGTGAAGTCAATATGATTTAAAGCTAACATCTCTTAAGAGCTCAGAGGAGACAAAGGTTTTTTTTCATTAAATGAAATAGTAGAGGAAATTGAAGTCCCAATATTTCAATATAATATGATCACAAAGATGGAAAATAATATTTAGTTAAATTAAAAGTTGAGGCTCAGAATGTACATCACTCTTAATTGACATCTGTTCCTTTCAATGAATTTATCTGACATGCTTGCATTCCCTGCAAGGGAATTCCCAAACAAGATCTGATGGATAAAAACATATTAGTAAGATGGCCTTGGGAGTCACACTTCAATTTATGTAACTCTTTCAAGATTATTCTTGGCAGATTTAGATGGGCCTACATTTTGAGCACATAAAATATCTTTGAACACACACACTTTTAACCAAAATTTTCACTTTTACATGGCATAAAATAATCATTTGTAGTGACAAGACATACTCAGTGATATCGAGTTTTCCCAAGTGGAAAAATCAGTCTCTGTCAAGATTTATGCGATGATAGTGTACTAGTCAGTTTTATGATGATTATGTGTGATTATATACCAGGAGTTTTCTTTCTAATTTTTAGATGAATCCTGTCTATAAAGAAATACCAAAACTCAGATGTTGTACTAAAACCGCTGAATTCAGATTGAGTGTCCATATAAAAATAAAAATAAACAACTGACTACAAGGTATTTTAGGAAAAGTAACTGGATACATGGAGTGCTGATTTATTTTGCTTTTGCGTACGGTTTTCTTTTGTTTGCTAACAACATAAGCTGACTGTGGCAAAGTTAAATGGGGAGGGAAAGTTAAAAAAAAGTTAATGAACAAATAATTAGGAGCAATGAAATGAGAGGAAGAAATTTAATGTTAGTTTATGAGAAAGTTCAAAAGTCAGAGCAAAGCTGAGGAATCACAACTCAGGAAAAGCAGGAATCAGGGACCAAGACAACTTGGAAGTTAAAGGTATGAAGACCAGAAACTCTGCTATGTTGGCTGAGTTGAAACAACCACAACCTCCATTGTCTCACCGTTGCTCCTCAGAGTTTACATTTCTAGGAGTAGCAACTAAATTTTCCAATCTTGGGTTGTATTCACAAGTTGAATCAAGGGGAAGCTGAGCCTTTTAATGAGCTCCAAAGATAATAGCCAGTGGAAAGAGAGGGAATCCTTCAATGGAAAACCAATCCACTAACACCTGAAGGAGATAAACATATATTTGATCATCCAAGTCAATAAATGAACATGATGTCCTTCACCTGGCAGTTCTGTATCTTCTGGGTAGTTTATCACTTTCAGTCATTGAAGTGGAGTGGCAGGTCCACATTATACTGATACTGCTTATCCAATCATTGTTTAAGGATAGATGCAGCTTCAGGCATCAGATAAAATCAATTCTAATCTCAGAGTGACACTGCGGCCAGCCCATTCAGATTACCACATAGTCTTCAGAATTTCTTTGTTTGAATTAGCCAATTGAATTTATAGCAGTATTAACATCCAGTGAAAAAGACACATCACTTTTTGGTCACTAGGGAAGTTTTCAATATCAGATCACAGTTGCTCCAAGATTGGTATCAGCTGACTGACTTTCTCTCCCAATTTGTTCTAGATTACTCTACCCAAGAGTTTCCTTCCCACCAATGGAAGAAACTAATGTAAAATTATTGCCATAAGTTCCTACTGTGATGCTTCCCATATGGTATTTAAATCATATCATTAACCTTTACCTTAACTTGCATAATTAGGAATAATATAACCACACTATATTTCCTTTTTATGCTTTTTATAAAAGGTATATGGTTTGGGTTTTTCAGTGTGTCTGAGGATTTTCTTTATATATTTTTATTTCCCTGTAGTTTTCTGAATAGCTACTGGAATCTACAAAGTATGTAATGTTGGGTAGAAGTTGTGATATTTATTGTTTGGGTTTTGTTAACTGTATCTTTTTTGTCTTTACTGTTTTTGGTACTGTGGATCAAACCCAGGACATTGCATTTGCTAGACATGTGCTTTGCATTGAACTACATCCCAGCCTGAAGTTGTGATATTTAATGTTTTATTTCTTCTTAGGCTACTTGTTGTTGTTATTGTTGTTATTTTTTTGGATTAGCTTACATTCATTATACAAGAAGGGGAGTCCACTGTGATCTTTTCTCTCACGTTTATCATATATTCTTCTAGTCTCTCACCCCTTCCCAAACAATTTCAACAGGTATCAACAGGTTCAACAAGTTCATTATTCTATTTTCAAACATGTAATATACTCCAACCATACTTATGCAAGATGTTGAAAGATCAGGCATCCTTGACACTGTGATATAGCAACATATTCGAGAGAATTAAGCAACTCTTTGAAAGACCCCAGAACATGTCAGCCTTTTGCCTACAGCCCCATACTTAAGGGTGAGACCAAAAAATAATTACACTTTCAAATTCTGGGATTTTGTTTTTTGCAAGCTCTGAGAAGCAGAAATGTGTTTGTGTCAGGAAGCTTGGGTTTCGTGCAAGATAAACCTTTGAAACCATGAAAGGGAACAATGCTTTCATTAATTGATTTGCATTCTAAGGCATTCTGTTCGTCTGAGGACGCCTTACAAAATGCTGCGATGTACGAAGTTCAAGTGTTTATTAATTCGGATGAAATGAACACTTCCCTTCATTAATACAAAGCTTACAAAGATTACAAGCACTCTAACATCTTTGATTTCACTTAATTCCTTCAAACACCTTGCATACGAGGTGGGTTGAATTTTTAGTTTCCCTACTTTATCTGGGAATAAATGAAGGGTCAGGCAGCTTCTGTTAAGGCAGGAACTTTTACAGATTGCATTTGCTCTCTGGTGCTATAGTTAAGAACAGTCAGTTTCTCCTACTACACTAACAAGTTTCATTGAATCTTCAGATAGGGCAAAAAATCATTATTTTCATATGATTTCCATATTGTCTCATATAAAAGACTTGTAAATTCCTT
This sequence comes from Dipodomys spectabilis, assembly GCF_019054845.1. Classification (NCBI taxonomy): domain Eukaryota; kingdom Metazoa; phylum Chordata; class Mammalia; order Rodentia; family Heteromyidae; genus Dipodomys; species Dipodomys spectabilis. The sequence goes on from NW_024870950.1 coordinate 12,186,589, forward strand.
CAACTTTACATTACACAAAATTACAAAGGCAAAAATAGTGTATATATTTCTAAAATAACAAGTAAATATCTTGGGCGTTATGCTAGTGTAGATAAATGTATTAATTAAAATTGGTAGAATTAGGGGAGAATTAAGCATAATTGCTTAGGAAGGCAAAAATCATAGTTCAACAAAATAAACACCAGGAAACAGATACAAGATAAGGGTATCATAGTATCAAGAGCAGAAGAGGTAGAGGAACGAAGAGAAGAAAGGAAGGAAAATGCAGTCGAAAATTCAATGTGTATCTTCCCAAATTTAAGAAAAGTGAAGAAGGGGTGAGTTGGGAGGGATGGGTGAGAATGTTGAAAGGGGTGACATGAATCAAAACCCATTGTATTCATAAACTGCTTTGCTGAATGGCAATTATGTGTGAAATTAATTAAAGATAATTAAAAAATATTTTTCAAAAAGAATCTCACTAACCCAATGCATATCAAAGTACACATAAAATTACTATCTGTTGGAATTAACTTACATTTAGAATATGAAAATAATACCCATTATTAAATATAAAGATCTTTTCATATCCATAGCCTATTTCATTGTGATGCCCATATCATTATTTAATGCTTTTTAAATCATCTATTCAGAAGTACGGAGGTAAATGCCTAGCTTCAGTTCACTCAGTTCTGTTTGTGTTAAAAAGATGTAATTCTCACCTCTGATCTTTGTGCTTAGGCAGATAGATCTACTTGATGAATTACTACTGTACATGCATCTAACTACAAACATGGGTACTGAATTCTAGGACAATAACCAGTTAAACAATAGTCATTCAAATATGTCAGGAAATATTTTTCTAGTTTAGTTAATTGTAATGAAACTGAGTGAAACAAATAGAAGCGTTTTTCACCATATATGTATGCCTTGGAGAATGTGGATGTTTGTTTTGAGACATGGTGTCACTGTGTACCACCAAATGGCTTCTAACTCAATTATGAAGCTCTAGCTGGGCTTAGAACTTGAAATTCTCCTGCTTTAACTTCACAAGGACTATGATTACAGGCAGGCATGGACCACTATGCCTGGCTAAATAGTCTCATTCCTCATACAGTTTCATTGGTGCCAAATAAAATATTCATTAAGTATATTTTCCTACCGGTCATCTATCTTGTGCCTCAGTTTACACAATTCATCACTGGGATAAATACTATTTGAATTTTGTGTGTGGGGGGGGTCCAGTCGTGGGGCCTGAACTCTGGGCCTGAGCACTGTCCCTCAGCTCTTCAGGTCAAGGCTAGCGCTCTACCACTTGAGCCACCTTCCCAGCCCCACTATTTGAATTTTATTAGTGGATGTAATGGGTTGAGGAGAAGATGAAGATCAAAAAGTTGGTAGATAAAACATATCCTAGGACCAGGAATTTAACTCACTCGACTCTCTTCTCTTTCATATACATGGCTCTTAGTCTGGGAATCTGCACTGTTTTGTTCACCATGAAAAACTGTGATTTTATCTTATAAAACATTCTTAAAGTACAGGAAAAATATACTGAAAATTGATCTGCTCCTGTTATGGCAGTGATTCTGTAAATTATACTGAATGTTGACCTCAAGGCAACTAGTGTATGAGACGCAAGTTTCAGGTAAAGTCAAGATCAGTATTTATTAATGTTTGGGGACTATGTTTCTTTGAAACATTTAATAATATGTCTTCATTCTCGGTGCTGAAAGGTTTGTTTCTATATTGAAAAAGAGTGTGATGTTCTGAAAATGCTGAGAAAGTGTGGCTTGAAATCTATAAATGTGAACAATATAAAACTGAAAAACTCAATATAATAAGTATGCTAGTATCTTAAAGGAAAGACTTGAGAAAGATAGAAAAAAATACAAACCTCATAAAAGCTATCAGACAGCACCAATAGTTATTGGTTAAATGTTCAAATCACATGGGATGATCTATCAAAATCTCCGTACCTAACATTTATGAACAAAGAATATAAAAAATGAATCAGTGAAATAATATAAATCTTTGTCTATAGTAAATCATTAAGATAATCTCAGTAATTAATTTCTATTCAAGTAACTAGGTTAGTATTAGAGTTTTTAAAATTTAATATACTATTGTATCCCTAAATGTTTCCCTTTCATTTTGTTTTGGACTAGGATATGTTCATCATAATAGGAAGTTTTGATAATTCCATAAATGCAGACAGTGTACTTTGAACATGTTCAGCCTTTTCATTTTATGATTCCTTGCTTCTCTCATGCCTCCTTTTCAATGGTGAGTGAATTTCATCATGTTGTTACACATGGTTTATATACATGTATATGTCAATATATCTGTGTATATATACATATACACACATACATAATCACAAAATTCATATATATGCATGCATATATCTGTAAATGTATGTATATATATTTGTTTCTTTGATCTTCTTAACCTCTTAATATTCTACCTTTTCTCCTTTGCCTTCATACTTGCCTAGCCTACAGTCATGATCATCATCAGTATCACCACACCATTGTGTTAGATCTAGGATCCACAAATGAGTTAGAACAGGAGATATCTGTCCTTTTCATTTGGACTTTTCTGCTCATCATGATGATCTTCATTTTTAAATGTCATGATGTTATTTCTCTAATTGATGGAGGAACTATAACACATATGTATATATGCATGTATGTATGCATGCGTGTATAGGTATAAATTACATATGTATGTTTTACAGCAGGCCTACAATACTCTGCCTGAGAAAACTAGAGATTATCCCCTTACCAATTTTTATTGAGTGCTGTTTGTACAATAGGCAGAGATATCTTTTCTGGAATTTCATCTCCTATGCAATTTCCTGAACCAAATTTGATATAAAACAAATGACATTTAGATCATCTAATTATGTGAAACATTAAAATAGACTAAAATTCTCACCTAGGAATAGATTAGCTGCCATTACTTAGTGTGTCTCATTTATGATGTTGGTGGTGGTTCCTAATTTTCTCCTCTTTTTCTTCAACATTAAGTAAGAATGGGTCACTGAACATAGCTCATGACTCAGCCAGTGCTCCTCATGTTTGACTAGTTAAGGGTACAAAAAGATCTTAATGTATAACTCCTGCCTCCATTAGTTGACTTCCAGATAGTCACTTGGAATTGTTTCAATTGTGTTCACTTTATGATTCTGCACCAATGATCTTGATCCAACCCTCCAATTCATTCAGTAGTTTACTTTCAGTAAATGAGAGTTTTCATTCTTATTCTGAGTCCTAGTTTTCATTTTCTCTAAATTCCTATTACATTCTTCTGCAAGTTTCACAGTCACTTCCAAAATTACCTTGAGGCTATGTCTTAAAACATCCACACAGTGTGGTAGACGGGAATACAATCCCAAGTAACATCCTGGACTTTGAGTAGTTGATATTTGAATCATTGCATAGAAAAGTCAGTCTATAATCACAAAGGAAAACATGATGAGATAAAGGCACACAATTATGAGAGGATACAAACCAAGTGACAATGGAAGCTTAAGGAACATTCTTTGAGAAGATGATGCTTCAGGTTGGGTGTCCATAAGATGAGTTAACCTGGCAATGGGCTAATGCTGTAGAAATACATATGACAGAGAAAAGCTTAGGTAAGGCTTATGAAACAAATGGGTGATATTGTTGGTTGGAATAAAAAGTAAAAGACAAGGCTGTTTTAATTGGAAGTTCTGGTGGTCCCAGCAGTGTAAGGAAGGAACTATTAGGCCATGTCATGGAAGTGGAAATACTAGAATTTTTATTTTAAATGATAACTTTTGGGAAATGTGATGTCCCAAAGCAGAATTTTCAAGAAGTTGAGTTCAATGGAACATAATAACATTTAGCAGAAACTTAATATTCAGATGTACCAAAATGGTGACAAGTACTAGAAATGTCAAAGTACATAACAAGTTTAGATCACTTTATGTATTTTATTTATTATTTATATTTACTTTTTTATTTTTGTGGATACTGGGTAATAAAAAATAAATAGAATGTCTTTCTCGGCAAACATTCTACCATTTGAGCCATGTCCAAGCCCTGTTTTGCTTCAGCTCTTTGTCATATATCATGCTTTTGCCAAAGGTCAGACTCAGATTCCAATAACTTTACTACCTAACTGTGATTATAGATGTGAACTACCATACTGAGCTTATTTCTTGACCCAGTATCTGAATAATATTTTCTTCAAGTTGATTTTAACTTAATGATCATTTTGATCCTTTCTTTTGGAGTAATTGGGATTATAGGCATAAACTACTACACATGACCTCCTTTATATGTATTAAAGAGCTAGGGAGACTTCTATGGAGTAATTTTTCGAGACATGGGCCCAACAATGCAGATAACATGAGCTAGTTTTCCAAAGTGGTGGTTTCTACAAATTATGAATGTTTGTTCTTGACTTGGTCCCTAAAATGTGAAAACTCTGTGTCTTTAAAATAATCTCATAATCTGCAGAAGTTTTAACCTAAGATTTTGCAGTGTGTGCCTCATAAATATCTTAATGTGTCTGTAGTTGATGAATCAGGCATGCATGTCAGATTCTGTCACCAGCAAGACAAAATATCACTGCTTAAACAAGTTTAACTTGAATGGAATTTTAAAAGCACTATCGTGCATTGACTAGAAACTATAATTGAATTGTTCCTATAAATGATTAAGGCATTGGGAAACTATGGAATATTTTGTAACCATTTTTCAATGAACTGGAAGAAATCTTTCTCTTTAATGGATATCACATTCAAAATTGCTTCTGCCAGACACTATAGCAATATATATGTATATATAAATGTATATAATCTTAATGTGCACAACAATCCAGTAAGATAATTTTTTTTTAAATTAAGTTTTTTCTTGTGAAAATACTGTACACAGGGGTTACAGTTACATGAGCAAGGTAATGAGTACATTTCTTATCAAGCATTGTTGCCTTCTCCTTTGTTTTTCCCTTACCATCCCTTCCCTCTCACCTCCACAACTACACTCCCCCCATCCCTCAGTCCACCTCCCACTCCCGCCTAAATTGTGAAGTTCGTTTTTCAACATAGTGTCTTATACATCTCATTGTTGCAATGGGTCCACCTCTATCTCTATTTAAACAATTTGTTTTTCCCTTCCTCTCCCCAAATTATACCAACATCAAATACAGTGTAAACAGGGATTATACCATGGGGGAGGGACATACAAAGCTACAAAAATAATCACATGGTGCCTTACAAATACATTAGAAACAATAGCAAGGAAGAAAAAAAACCACTTGTGTCCCTATCTTGCGGTTCATTTCGCTTAACAACATCTTATCTGACCTTAATTTCTAAACCACCTTTTTTAGACAAAGATAATAGTTAATTTAGATGCCAATGGCACATGCCCATAATGCAAGCACTGAATGCTGAAGCAGGAAGATTAAGAGTTAGAGGCCAGCCATGCCACTTAGAAATTCCAAGGGCAACAAAGGCTGCCATTTAAGACCTTGTCTTGCAGGGGAATGGGGGATAAAAAAGAAGAAAAAGTAAGTAATTACATGGTTTTTCTAAGGTCCATGTTTGCAAGTGACAGAACCATTACTTACACAAATAATTTCACAATTGTATACAGTTTTCTAGGATAAAGTTCAGGTGTCTTTGATAGTTTTCATCATCGAAGTTAGCAAATTACAAGATGGGGTCTGCTCTATGTATTTCTGACATCATTCATTCAAACAAAAACAGAGCGATCACCTACTATGTGCCAAATACTATGTTACTTTCTGAGAATTAATAGCAAGTACGACAATATAAAGTCTTCTGCAGGCAAGCAGTAAAGGCAGAACAACAAAGAAATGCCAGTAGTAAAATATAATTGTTATAAAAATCAAAATAACAGAGGACATATATTAGAAAGCAATAGATTGTGCCCTAGCTGGAAATCCATGAGATGGAAAATTATAACATGAACTGAAAAGTAGATTGATTCCAGACCAATGGAGCCAATGTAAATTGTACTGTTAGACTTTTTTCCTAAGAATAGTGCAAAGCCACTGAAGAAGAAGGAATAATGAAATTAGGAAATGAAGGATCAGGCTAGGTAAATTGTTTCTAACATATGAGGGTGAGGAGAGCGTATGTATCCAGTTAATCAGATTCTTGTTTGTTAAAGACTGTAAGCTACAGACTACAGTGATCTGTGTCAAAGAAATCTGTTTAGGGGAGACCTATCTGAACCTTGACACAATGTTGAAACTGTTGAGACTCTTGCAGATACACTGAAAGCCTTTTGTGATGAGAGATGTCCACGAGCCTCTAGGGACCAGGGATTAGAATGTTATGGTTTGGTTGTGTGGAACACATTGTGTTCAGCTGGTGGTGCTATTTGGGAGATGGTAGAAAGTATGCAGGGTGGAAGGAGCTTTGCCATAGCCAACTGTAGCAGATTTCCATTACAGAATATATAACTAGAAGATGGAGAAAGACTGAGAGCCTAATAAAGAAATTCAGGAGCACGAGAGGGAAAGTGTAACCTCATTTTGAATAGAACCACAAAGCGGTGTATTCATACAATTAAAATTTTAAAATTCTTAGGCTACAGAGGTATGCATATTTTATTGAGGGTGTGACACCTACCCTTTCCTATGCATGCTAATTGCAATGCAGATCAACCAAAGATGTCTTGGAGAAGACCATGAGTTTGATGCAGACAGCCACGCTGTGGACATTTCCGATAGGATGAGCAGTTAACCGGGTTTCAAATGACAGCCCCACTTTCAAAGGCCCAGAGATAGGCAATAATCATGATAGATATCACACATTGGATTTTCCAGGAAGCTGACTCTTAGATATTTTCATGCAAATATCATCTTGGGGACTACTCTCATGATGAACATTGAAGAGGAAGTAAATAAAGCAAGATTGAGGAAAGAGAAGTGTGAAATGCAAAGCAGATGAGCACACTGGACTCCCTCAACCCATTTTTCAGATTGGGTTGAACCAAAAAAAAAAAAGTCAGTTACCAGACTCTACCTTGGATCAGGAAATGGATGCAGGTTACTGCCTCTGGAAATTGATTCAGTTTTGGCATCCCAAAAACGAGAATTACTTGAGATTTGTCTGCCATCAGCTCTCCCAATTTACAGCTTCAGAAATCATTACAGCAGTCATGGAAATGAGAGTGAGCCTTGAACTCTAACACCATAAGCATCAGAATATGGTCCATAGGCTTCTCATGGGGATTTTAAGCAAGATGCCTAAAGCGTCCGTAGGATTGTGTTTTCTAATTGATATGGTTTGGAAATGAAGTGCCCTCTACAAAGACTTGTGTAGAAGGCTTGGTGTCAAGTTGGTGGCACTGTTGAGATGGGGTTTGGAACATGAGGGAAGCTGACTTCAACAAGGGATGAATCCACTGATGAGTTCATAGGAATATTTAGTAATAGGACCAATCAGAGAAGACAAATCATTGGAAATGTACCTTGGAAAGGGTATATCGTGACTCCATGCCTCTGTCTGTTTGTCTGATTCTCTTTCTCTCCCACACCTTCTTCTTCCTCTCAATCATTCCTTCCTGTTGATCCTGAGAAAAAGAGGTTTTATTAATGTCCTCTTTCCCATGATGCTTTGCTTCACCACAGTTTCATTCACAGCAATGGGATCAAATGAGTGTTGCATCCTTTGAAACTACTCATCCAAATAAACCATTTTGTGTTTAGTTTCTTCCTTCACAGCTAACTTGTCACAGCAATGGAAAGATGACGAAGTTCTCCTAAACACAGACAGAATACCTGGGTGCTCTAATACCTTTATGACTATCCTGTGGCTGACATTTTGCACTAGGGAATACTTTGACTGATAGAGCCAATGATTTGGAAGGCATTCTCATCTTTTATTGAATCCCAGCACATAGTGAAAGCCTGGCTTCCAGATATGAGTGAGAATGTAGGCTCAGCACGTTTTCCTTAACGAACCTGTCCCTTCGATTCCATATCCTAACTACTCATGCAGATCACGATCTCCCCCTTCCTCCATCTCTAGGATAATAAATCTCTCTTTCTCTTTGAGGAAAGTATTAATATTTAATGGGAAAAACTCTTAAAATGTTAGGAAAATATTAAACCAAGCATTGAACAATTCCCAGGAGAGTCAGCTGCTTGATTTGTGAAGCAAAGTTTAGTTGTTCATTGACATGTTTTTCTAATAACAGTGACCTACTAAGTGGCAATTTTTTTCTTCTTCTTCTGAGTTCCTTTTTAAAAGTAAAGTTCTATTGAGTAAGAAAATAAGTCACCAAAGGAGATGCTGGTTTACATTTCTATCCCAAATTACCCTTTGAATCACTGCTTATTGGAACACATTAAATTTGTTTCAAAAGTATTCAGGTCATGCATAATTAAGTATGTAGCTTTTAGCAAGTTTAATTCTGCCAAGATATGTTGTATACTACCTAATTTGTGCTCTTCAGTAAATCTGAACTGTGCCATTTTTCCACATGCTTCTGTAATTTGCTATTCAAAAGTTAATTTTATTCAAGTACCAAAGGTCAAGATTTAGTGGAATTTTAAATGATGACATGTACATGTTCCAACAGTTACTATTCCAGGAAAATATGAACAAAAGTATCATCAAAGAAACATTGCTGGTGGGCCCCACCTATAATCCTAGCTATTCAGGAGGCTGTGATCTGAGGACCGTGGTTTGAAGTCAGCCCAGGCAGGAAAGTCCATGGGACTCTTATCCTCAATAAATTACTCAGAAAAATCTGGAAGTAGGGCTGTGGCTCACATGGTAGAGCATTAACGTTGAGCACAAAGAGGCTCAGGGATGGCACCCAGGACCAGAGTTCAAGTCCCAAGAATATGCAAATAAATAAGTAATAAAAAGCTGAAAGCAGACTGTGGCTGAAGAGGTAGAGTGGTAGCTTTAGCACAAAAGCTCTGGGATTATGTGTGTGTACATCTATCTATCTATCTATCTATCTATCTATCTATCTACATATATATGTGAATATATAGACTATATATACACATATATATACATATGAATAAAAAGCTACTTCAAGACTGAGATTAATCAAAGACTCTTTTAATATGTGAAATTTGATATGTCTGATTGATTATTATGAATTATTTATATGCTCTCAGTTGTAAGTGGGAGGAGAGGCATAAGTTTAAGAAGCTTGTTGATATCCAAGAACAGAAAATTTTGTTTCACAATATTATTGCAATGTTTATTAATTTTTACTGAATAATAATGAATTTGATGGTGTGTGTGTGATGATTATTGTATAGCCTTATAGCAATAGAATGGTAACAATAAAATCTATGATAAATGTAATACTCAGGCCCAAGCATCAGTGACTTGCATCTGTAATTCTAACTACTCAGGAGACTGAAATCAGAGGATCACAGTTTGAAGCCAGCCTAAGTAGAAAAGATTGTGAGACTCATATATCCATGTAACTACCACAAAACCAGAAGTAGAGCTGTGTATCAAAGTGGTAGAGTGCTATCCTTGAACCAAAAAGATCAAGCCCCAGGAGACATACACACACACACACACACACACACACACACACACACACACACACACACACACACACACACACATGATTCTTAGATTATGCCTACCATTTCATATAGTATTACAGTATATTTGTATATTTGTATTCTTATAATTCTCACAACAAATCTTCATTTTAATTTCATTCCCACTTCAGAAATAAAAGTGTCCAGCACAGATAACCTCTTACAAATCCTGATGTCCTGTACCTTGTCACAGGCCTTGCAGTATTTATTTTATTTTATTTTATTTTGGTGTGGGGCTTGAACTCAGAACCTGGACACTGTCCCTGAGCTCTTCTGCTCAAGGCTAGCCCTCTACCACTTTGAGCCATAGCACCACTTCTGGGTTTTGAGTGGTTAATTAGAAATAAGAAACTCATAGGGACTTCTATGCCTGGGCTGGCTTCAAACCACAGTCCTCAGATCTCAGCCTCCTGAGTAGTTAGGATTACAGGTGTGAGCCGCCAGTGCCTAGCCTTGTAGTGTGTTTTAAAGAGATACAATGACCTCATAAATAGGATCATAAAAATGTATGGTATATATACTCAGCTTTTTTTAAGGACTTTTTAATTTTTTAATTAAAAATCCTGTGATATCCTAAATTTATATGTGGAAAGTTTCATCCACAATGTGGTTTCAGGAGAAGTGGCCAAGTTACCAAGAGGTGACTGAATACAGTGCTGAAGCTCTAAGAGGAAATAATCATTATCACTGGAATAATCCTCTTAGAAATGAATTCTCCAGAGGGCTCTCCCTTGTGGGGCACAGCATAGAAAACACAGCAAAGTAAAGCTTTCACTGGACACTGAGTTTGTTCCAGCTTCCCAATCAGAGCACTCCCAGCACCCGGGCCCATGTGAAAATGATCTTTTAGCCAGTTGTCCAGTGGTATTTCTCTTGTCATAACATGAACAGATTAACACACTCACAAAGAGTGTTATTAGCTATCACTACCTTCTAGTTTAGATCATCCTGTCCCTTACTCTCAACACAAGAATTAAAATAAACTAAGGCTAAGCAATTATTTCTTTCTGTTCTTACATTTTTAAAAATAATCTCCATAGCCACAAGATGACCATAAAGGGTAAGATGAAGCGGTTGGGGCATTAAGAATAAGTTGACACCAGGTGAAGTATTCCTGTAGGATAACAACATGTGATACTATAATTTGCTGCTTTAATAATGCAGGGCCATGATAAGAAGACAGTTTTTGAAATTACCTGACCAAATGCATTCCATTTTGATGTATAGCATCATAATATGTTGTTTATCAATAGGTACGAACACTATATTCTTGGAAAGTTAGACTTTCCTAGTGTTTAAATCAGGAAGTCCTAAATCAGCAAGCAGTACTATAGTTCTATTGTAGAAATAACTATTTCACATTTTAGATGCTGACTACACCTGTTCAACACATCAGTGAACTTACAGTCATACATTTGTGTTTACAAGCATGCCCACAAGAAGAATATTTGTAAATAATATTATTAATATTCTTCTGCTCTCTATTTTCAATATCTGATAGAGAAATGGTATGAATCCTTTAGTTTCATATAACATGAATTTCTTTTCATGCTCTGGATTACTTTCAAAGTCTTGGAAATCAACACTAGATAGTTGCTTTATGCCATTCTCAGTAGGAGCTGAACTTCATGTGGCTGTTTCTTTTCTTCCCTCCCTTGAGTCTATTTTTACTTCCAGGTTTTGAAGACTCACAAGTCTATCCTCCCTTTTCTAAGTTTCAAATTTGAAAAGCTAATGTTATTTCGGTTGTGTCATTAACATTGTATAAAGAGTCAAAAGCATTCAGAAATTAGAGTATTTAAGAAATATATTCACAGACATATGCTGTACCCTTAAAATGATAAAGATTATGCCACTTGCAGTTTATTTAAAGGCATTAATTAAGGGAACAATTTATATACACATATATGTATATATATAGATATAGATATATAGATATATATACATATATATATATGTATATATATCTATATATCTATATCTATATCTATATATGTTTGCTTGAACTCTGGGCATCAGCACCACTTCCAGTTTTCTAGTGGTTTATTGGAGATAAGAGTCTCATGATCTTTCCTGCCTGGTCTGGCTTTGAACTGTGATGCTCAGATTTCAGCCTCCTGAGTAGCTAGGATGTCAGGTGTGAGCTACCAGCACCTGGCTTATTATATTATTTTTAAGATGCGGTCAATAAAAGTCATTGTAATAGGATAACAAAAGAAAACATAGCGCTATTTCAATATATATTTTTCTAATTAGGGGAGGGGAAGGGAAATAACAAAATCCTGAAATAAGGATACAGGTGGACTCATTGTAACAGTGAAATCTTCAAGACACTATGTTGAAAACAAACATTACAACTTGGAGGGGGGATGGTGAGGGAAGACTTAGGAAGGTAGGGAGAGAAAGGATAGTAGGGGAAAAACTAAGGAGGAGGTAACAATGCTCAAGAGGAAATGTACTCATTACCTTACTCATGTAACTGTAACCCCTCTGTATAGTATTTTTTTAATTATATATATTAGATATAATTTGGAACAAAAACACTTAATAAAGACAAAGCCAGGGGATTGAGGTGAATTTTCTCAGTTGGATGAAGGTACATACAGTAAACCTAGCATCGTTATTCACTACTTAGTGGTGAAATATTGAAATGATCATTGCTCTTTATACTGTTTCACATCATCGCTATGTAAGGTGATGTTATTGAATGAAATGGAATTAAAATGGAATGAAAACATGAAATGAGTAAAATCTGGATTTTCTTTTGAAATGATTGTGAATGTGAAAGACATAGACTATTGGAACTCAAAATTAAATTTGACAAGTTCTTTAGTTCCAAAGTTAATATATAAAACCATTCTATTTTGATATTCTATTAAAATAAGAAAAACATTTTCATTGGAAGTATTATTTTTTTTAAGTAGGGATAAATGTTAGGACAGATGAAGCTCTCTAGTGTAGTCAGTAGAAATCCCTAAAGAAAGTAAGAGAAGGTAAAACACGATTAGTTTGAGCATTGTGTGAGTTAGAAAAGTAAGTACTGCTAATATATCAATTCTATAACTGATCTGTAGTCTCAGTGACGTTTTGATCATAAGCCCATCAGGTTTTACTTTTTTCACTTTTGTTGTTATTGGTAGTGGTGGTACTGGGGCTTGAACATGGGAGCCTCACATTTACTAGGCAATATCTTTACCTCCTGAGCCAATTACCCACTTCCTTTTCAAATCAACAGCAACTTTCCTGCTTATTACTTGTCATTATGTTTATTGAAATAGGGTCTTGCTGACTTTTTATCTCTGCTGGCCTGGAATCACACTTTTCTTATCTCTGCTTCCTAAGTGGCTGAGATTTCAGGCCACTCATTTTTCAGAACTTTTCTACTTCTCCGAACCTGTAACTTTTCTGTTAGTGTGAATTATAGGTTCTGAGAAAAATTCCCAAGCCATGTATTTATAAAATGACCACGTACTGTTCTCCAAAGTCCAAAAAGAACTAAAAATCCAATGACAAAACACAAATGATTTAAAAAGTTTGCCAGCAGTTATAAATGAGTTAACCAACGGATAGCTGACTCTATGGGGAGTATACAGAGTAAAATACTTTAGGAAGACAAAGTCAAAGCCCAACACAATAAGTCACAGGAGATGGGTATGGTCAAGGGGAAGGGGACACGTGCAGAAGAGTAGCAGAATAAAGAGCGGAAGAGGGAGAATACAGGCAAGAAGGATTGTATATATAACAGAATTGAGAAAGATACTGGAAGGGGGTCAAAGAGGAGCGAAGAGATTGAAGGATGACACAGATCAGTATGCATTGTACTTCCTTGTTACCTGACGTAACAATTCAACATCTAAGCTAAAAGTTAACAAAAGCGAGGGATGAGGCGGGCTGGGAGGGGTGAGTGAGAATGTTGAAAGAGGGACAATAACGAAGAGGCACTGCATTTCTAAACTGCTTTGTTGAATGACGACTCCTTTGGACAACTACTTAGAGATAATAGCAATAACAAGTGAGCAATAGCATTTATTATCAAGTTGACTAAATCAAAACTTTAATAAAATTATGTACCCCTCTTTAAGCTACTGAAGTTAACTTAGGAGCCACACAGGCCAGCAGAACTGAGGGATGAATAGAAGTTTCATATGCAGTTGTGAGAGTAAACAGGGCTGTTGTCAATGTTTAATTGAACCAATCTCTCTTTATGAAACAGAAGCTCTATTGCCAAGGTATTCATCTAAGAGAAATAAAATATTGCTCTAGCCTGGCACCGGTGGCTCATGCCTGTAATCCTAGCTATTCAGGTGGCTGAGATCTGAGCATCAAGGTTCAAGTCAGCTCAGGCAGGCAAGTCCGTGAGACTCTGATCTCCAATAAACCACTAGAAACCAGAAGTGATGCTGTGGCTCAAGCAGTAGAGCACTAGCCTTGAGCTGAAGAGTGCAGGGACAGTGCCCAAGCCCAGAGTTCAAGTCCTACGACTGACCCCCCCCCCCAATATTGCTCTACAAGGAGTTATAAAAGTGTATGTAAGTGTTTTATTCATATGTACCCCCAAATGAGAATTGTCCAAACATCCAATAATGAAAAATAGATTTAATTGTACTCATGAATGAATTCACATTGAAACATACTATCAGCAATAAAAGGTAATATTTGGCTAATACCTAGATAACTATGAATGAATCTGAAAAAATTACTACAATTAAAATTGGACTTATACAAAAAAGATGAATCTATTTACAAGATGTTCTAGATCAAGTTGAAAAAAAATATGTGGTGGAAAAATCCGGAATGATTGCTGTTGGTTGAGGAACACATCAGGCATTTTTCTTGAATCACAGAAACATGTTTTAGGTTCCATGGTTTCCCTTATTTGCAATAACTAGTATATGTCTGAGACAAACAGAAATGGTCAGATAAGTGGATGTTAGGCAAAATGAACCCAAGATAAGGACTCAAACGCTTTTTCTTTCTTGCTATTGTTTCTAACATAGTTGCTTTGTATATTCCTCCCTCATGGTATAACCCATTTTCACTGTATTTGATGTTGGTATAATTTGGGGAGGGGAAGGGAAATGCAAATTGTTTAAATAGGGATATAGATCGACCCATTGCAACAATGAGATGTACAAGATGTTATGTTGAAAATGAACCTTACAACTTTGGGGGGGAGATGGGAAGGGAAGGGAAAACAAAGGAGGAGGCAACAATGCTTGATAAGAAATGTACTCATTACCTTGCTCATGTAATTGTAACCCCTCTGCACAGTATTTTCACAAAAAAAGAAACGTTTTTTTTTTTAAATTTAATTTAATTTAATTTGTGAACATACTGTACAGAGGAGTTACAGTTACATGGGCAGGATAATGTGTACATTTCTTACCAAGCATTGCAGCCACCTCCTTTGTTTACCCTTCACATCCCTTCCCAGCCTCCCCCCTCCCCCCCTAATCCCAATCCTTCTCCTTCCTCCCCCCCCCAGCCCCCCCCCCCCCCCCCCCGCACCAACGTTGTAAAGTTCGTTTTGGACATGACAACTTGTACTTCTCATTGTTGCAACAGGTCCACCTGTATCCTTAAACAACTGGTTTTTCCCCATCTCCTCCACAAGTTATACTGACATCAAATATAGTGAAAGCAAGGGTTATACTGTGGGGGAGGGACATACAAAGCAACAAAGAGATAATCTTATAAATGTGTTAGAAACACATGCATGAAAGAAAAAAACATTAAAATACACATCTAAGGGTTCATTTTCCTGACATCACATTATCTGACCTTTTCCGCTTGACTCATACATATACTAGATATTACAAATAAGGGAAACCATGGGACCTACGTTTCTTTGGGCCTGGCTTACTTCACTTAATATAATTTTTTCCAAGTTTTTCCATTTCCTAACAAATGGGGCAATATCATTCTTTCTGATGGAGGCATAGAATTCCATTGTGTATATATACCACATTTTCTTGATCCATTCATCTACTGAGGGGCATCTGGGTTGGTTCCATATCTTAGCTATGGTAAATAATGCTGCAATAAACATAGTTGTGCTGGTAGATTTAGTACGGTCTTGTTTCTGATCATTTGGGTAAATGCCCAAAAGTGGGATTGCTGGGTCATAGGGGAGCTCTATGTGGAGTCTTTTGAGGAACCTCCATACTGCTTTCCAAAGTGGTTGAACAAGTTTACATTCCCACCAACAATGAAGTAAGGTTCCTTTCTGTCCACATCCCCTCCAGCATCTGTTGTTGTTAGAGTTCTTGATTTTTGCCGTTCTAACTGGAGTGAGGTGATATCTCAATGTTGTTTTGATTTGCATTTCTTTTATGGCTAGGGATGTTGAACATTTCTTCATGTGTCTATTGGCCATCCTTCTTTCTTCTTCAGAGAAGTTTCTCTTTAAGTCTTTCGCCCACTTATTTATTGGGCAGATGACATGATCTTGTATTTAAAGAATCCCATAGCCTCCACTCCCAAATTACTCAAGCTGATTCAAAACTTTGGCAAAGTAGCAGGTTATAAAATTAACCCCCAAAAATCAATGGCTTTTCTGTATGCCAACAATGAGAAAAGTGTGGCTGAAATTAGGAAAGCAACTCCATTTGTAATAGCCCCACAAAAAATAAAATACCTAGGAATTAACTTAACTAAAGAAGTGAAGGACCTCTATGATGAAAACTTTAAAATCTTGAAAAAGGAAATCAACACAGAACTTAAAAAATGGCAAAACCTCCCATGCTCCTGGATTGGAAAGATTAACATCGTGAAAATGGCAATACTTCCCAAGGCTATCTACAAATTCAACGCAATACCTATCAAAATTCCACCCTCATTCTTCAAGGAAATAGAAGAGGCAATCCAAAAATTCATATGGAACAATAAAAGACCCCGAATAGCAAAAACGCTCCTGAATGGAAAGAACACTGCTGGAGGAATATCAATACCAAACTTCAAACTCTACTACAAAGCCATAGTAATCAAAACAGCTTGGTATTGGCATAAGAACAGACCTCAGGACCAATGGAATAGAATTGAAAACCCAGAAATGAACCCACAGACCTATAGCCATCTAATCTTCGATAAGGGAGCTAAAACAATAGAATGGAAGAAAGACAACCTCTTCAGTAAATGGTGCTGGCAAAATTGGTTAACTACATGAAGAAAACTTAAGCTAGATCCTTATATATCACCCTGCACCAGAATCAATTCCAAATGGATCAAAGACCTTGAACTCAAAGCAGACACTCTAAAAACATTACAGGATGGAATAGGAGAAACCCTGGGTCTCCTTGGCTCAGGCCGAAATTTTCTGAATAGAGACCCGGAAACACAACAAATCAAAGAAAGGTTGGACAAATGGGATTGCATAAAGTTGCAGAGCTTCTGCAGGGCAAATGACATAGCTAGCAAGATCAATAGAAAGCCCACGGATTGGGAGAAGATCTTTACTAGCCATACAACGGACAAGGGTCTCATATCTAAAATATACCTGGAACTCAAAAAATTAAACCCCCCAACAACAAATCCTCAAAGAAACAACTGCCCAAAAAAAGAAACGTTTTAAATAATTTTATACAGGAATATGAACTTGTCAAAGTTCTGCAAAATTTAAAATTTCTAGTTTTAT
The DNA here is from genome assembly GCF_019054845.1 of Dipodomys spectabilis. NCBI lineage: Eukaryota > Metazoa > Chordata > Mammalia > Rodentia > Heteromyidae > Dipodomys > Dipodomys spectabilis. The sequence goes on from NW_024870950.1 coordinate 12,203,792, forward strand.
AAATTTTCTGAACATAGCACCATCCATAAATATCTTACACCGACTAATATTGAGAATGCTAATCTTCCATTTTCTCTTAGATTCACTGAGAAAAAATGATACAAAAGAGATGCATCCATAGATCAATTGTGTAATCCATCGTTGGATAAATAAGTTTGTGTAAAGGGTGGTAAAATTTTAATTACAGACTTTCGCTAGGGGTATACATGTAGTCACTATAAATGATTTCAACTTTTTGATCTTTTTCTGAAAAATCTAAAATAAGTAAAAAATTTGGTGTATGGATTTTTTTTGGTACAGGTGAATTATTGATATTTCATCATTCATTTAGACTGATATTTTTCATAAAAGTCTCTTCTTCAGAAAAAAAAAGTTAAACTGTGAAGTAATTCCTACCATCGGAACATACAGAAACCAATATTATTGGAGTTTTCACAGAAACATTACACATTCTGCTAGAGCTTCAGTTTGAGAGGGAAACAATCCTGCCTGGTTTCCAAGCTATGAAACCAAATCCTTCAAGTATCCTAAATGTCAAAGATAAACCTACCTTTTCTTGATTTGAAGTAAACACCTCCAACAAACAGAAGTAACAGTATAAATAGCACTTGTTCTTGGAAGTTATTAAAATCAGACTTCCTGTTATTCCTTAAATGAAGGCTGCAGTTGGGAACGCTTATCTAGACCCTTCCTTGCTTTCCCACTGAGGCTTCTAATGTAATCCACACTTCTTGAGTGCTGTCTAGATCACAGATAGAAATTGCATGTCTAGTTCTATCCTCTTGTGTTTTAAATCAGCATACCCAGCCTGGAAGAAGTAAAGTAACTCACTGCTCTCAGAAAAATACAAATCTCTAATTACCAATTGAACTTGCTATTAAAATAATAACGTAGAGTCACATGGTAACATTAAAAAGTTGTTCATAGGATTTAATTTTCACTTCTTTCTTATAATTACAGATAGTCTGGAGGAGAATGTACCCTAGGTTTTCTTCTTTTATTCCTAGTAACTAATTAACTTTGAATAAATTAACATAGCATAAATTAAATGAAGAGGCAAAAAACAAATCTCCTTTCCCTATGTTGTACCTGTGAAACAGCTTCTGATCAATTTGTTTAGGTGATTTGCTCGTTTGCAAGTGTGGCTTTTAATAGTAGTTCTTAGCATACATTAGTTGTACAAACAGAAGGGTTTTCCTTGTGATTGTTTTTACATGCAGACCCAACACTTCTAATATTCTTTTTGAATTTCTTACATTTTTATGCATTTCTAACAGATTTTATGGTGACAGTTTTTAAATTTTCTGAACTTCACAAGGTTATATTGGAGATTATAGATTGTTTATCTAAATGTCCAGGGCCTTTTGATGAGAATTTCCCCCTCCATCTTTCTCCCATCTATTCTCTCCACTCAGAATCATTTCATATTGCTTACTTTCTTTATCTCATATTTACATTGAGTCTTCTGGAGGTATCTGTTCCCAGTTCCTGTTTGCATTCATCAACATCTCCCCTTCCTTCCAATTTCATTTCACCCTCCTGGTATTCCTTTTATTCAACAATCTCTTAATGGATCAAAAGCTTTACTCCAGAGATTATTACACCTGAAAATGGTATACTTCAGTCAACTTCATCTATCCCTCCCTTTTAATTTTTTATTTTTATTTTTTGGTTCGGTCGTGGGGCCTGAACTCTGGGCCTGGGCTCTGTCCCTCAGCTCTTCAGCTCAAGGCTAGCGCTCTACCACTTGAGCCACAGCGCCACTTCTGGCTTTTTTTCTTTTGTGCTTATGTGGTGCTGAGGATTTGAACCCAGGGCCTCATGCAAGCAAGGCAAGCACTCTACCACTGAGCCACCTTCCCAGCCCCTATCTCTCCCTTTTTAAATTCTCTCTTCTTCCATGCCCTCTCACTAAAAATAAATCTACAATTTTCATGGTAAAATAGAAGTTGAATTCCAGTTGCAGCAATAATTCTATGATGGGCTGTGAGTGTGGCTTGGTGGAAGAGTTCTTTCCTAGCATGCTTGAAGCCCTGGATTCGATTCCACAGTACCACATAAACAGAAAAAGCTGGAAGTGGTTCCATTCTGTGGCTGCAGTGGTAGAGCACTAGCCTTGAGCAACAGAAGGCTGGGGACAGTGCCCAGGCCATGAGTTCAAGTCCCAGGACAGGCTAAATATATAAATACATAATTGTATCATAAGAATCAGTAGAAAACTGAATTAGTTACATAACTCATGTTACTATAAAACATTAGCGCTGTCCTATAATGATGCAAACACTACAAGCTGGGGTTGCAAGTAGACACTTTTGAAAAGTATATCTTAAACCACCGTTGTTCAGTTCACTCCATTCGTGACATGGTGTCATGGCACAGACTAGTGATGACCTCTTTCCACACCCTTCCCCTTTACATAATCAGTCTGATTCTAGTTCCCTAATTTCTTTTTTATTTTTAAAGGAGGAGCTGGTGAGGTTTGTCACGTATTGCAATTTTCAGTTTAATTTGTTACTTGTTGCTTAATATTCATAAGAACTAATTCATGAGTCAAGTATGTTTTGTTTGGCTCTGAAAAGGTCTACAATGTAGATTGCCTTTGGTAATTGCATACTATTTTTATTTTTATTTTTTTGGCTGGTCCTGGAGCTTGAATTGTGGACCTGGACATTGTCTTTGAGTTTCTTTTGCTTAAGGCAAACATTCTACTACTTGAGCCACAATACCACCTCTGGCTTTTTCTGAGCAGTTTATTGGAGATAAGACTTTCCTCTCTGGCCTGGCTTCAAACCAGTAGCTAGAATTATAGGCATTATAGTCATGAGCCAACAGGCACATACTATTTTATCATTTTGTGTGTGTGGTGTTGAACTTTGAACTCAGTGCCTCATGTTTTCAAGACAAGTACTTTACCATTTAACTTTCCTTTTCACTTAGTTTATCTTTTAGACAGGGTCTTATGTTTTTTGTGTACAATCATGGAGTATTATCCTCTTAACTACATTTTTCACATAATTATAGTTATATTGCTGCCATATACTTCTGGAATAGCCAACATGGCTCCAAAGTGAAATCTTGCATTTCTACCTCACAAGCATGGATATTACACGTATGTCCCACTACTTCTATCCTCCATACCATTTATGGGTGATCCTGAATAGCAGTTTTCTCATTTGCAATTGGGTAGGGAATAGATTGAGTAATCTATCCATCCCTTGCATAAAATCAATTTAATACTTTCATCATCATGGTATAATAATGGTAAAATAAATATGAGAAATCTTCTTGGGGAAATATGATAAGGGAACTTACTGAACCTATCTGCATACAATTATTTTCAGATACCAAAAAATAACTTATTGGCATCTGCTGGTTCAACTCCTAATTATTCATGATGGCTCCATAGTTATGATTTCTTTTCCTCAAATTTTGCCATTGGATTTGGGTCACCAGATATGATGACCCAAGTGTGTGTGTGTGTGTGTGTGTGTGTGTGTGTGTGTGTGTGTGTGTGTGTGCGTGTGTCTATCTATCTATCTATCTACCTATCTATCTATCTATCTTTCCTTAAGATGTTTTTGGGAAAATGGTATTGCTGATGTACAACAAGAACAAAAATGCTTGAAACCATTGGGAATGCCAATTCTCTTTTGTACCATATGTTCTCATCTTTTGGCAGCTTTCCTGCATGCCTGGCTGCCTTACATTTAATTTGGCTATATTTTCTACTGACAATTCACAATTTGAAAAAAAATATGTATACATATATTAGAATTAACTATTTGATATGATATGTGACATAATTAGTAAATAAGAACACCCTGGATTTAGATAAGGTTTTTAACTTTATATATTCTGTTATATGTCTAAATACATCTCCAGCACTTCCTGACTCTTGTATAGTATGCCCTTGATTTGTTTTGCTTATTATTTTCTGCTATTGACAAACAAGAGACACTTTCTGTATACTTCTAACTCTAAAAACCCAGATGAAGTCAGTGCTTTCTAAAGTAGAAGGCAATTTTATGCACTCTAAATGAACAATTAGCATAAGTTCATTTTTTTCACAATGTGAGTTATCCATTTAGAGCACTATGGTTTAATATCTTCTGTATAATTCCATAGCTTCAATATTTCTGTATGTTATTATCCCAAAATGATTCTTAGCTTTCAAATTGCTGATCTTAATAAGATGGGCTTTCTTTGTCTCTCTATTACCATATTATACCTAATGAAATTAGGTTGAACCAATCAAATTCCTGGATGACTAACCTTTATTAACTGATACTTCAGATACATGATTTCAGAAGGGTCTTAGAATAAAAAAAATACAACTGGAAGATTATTTCTCACTGGCCAAAGGAAACATAGGTTCTTGGGAGTCCAGCTGGAATGAAGAAAATATAATATGATGTAATGATAGAGAAACAATGTATGTCATTCCAGAGGATGATAATAATTCAGCTACTTAAATATCAGCTTCATGCCTGTTAAGTCTACATGATTCATGGGCAAGGACAGGGTATGTTTGAAAAAACCTGATCTAGCATTTATTTTACTGAATTTATTTGGTTTATTTCAAGGAAGTTTGTTTTCTTCTAATGACATTTGTAGACACAATTACTATATAATTCTTCTTACATCAAGCTTTTTTGGAATTTATTGAGTCACTATTTTGTGTATTTTCAGAAAACATTGAAAGTGTTTAGCCAATCATGTTCTATGAAAAAATCTATGTACTGTGTATATAGATACCAGGTTGATACTCTTAAGGATACACAGGCAGAAGAGTGTTTGCTAGTGTGTGCTGTGTATAATGAAAGTGAATTTCCTGTACCAAACATTTGCAGCTCCTTTAGTGCTGGGCCAAGATAACACCAATGCATACACTGCACTTGATCTTCCACAGATCCATTCTGAGGTAAGTAAGTACTGGGTAGTTAAAAGCCTAGATGTTTGTGTGTAGTTTGTCTAAGAAATCTTATTATAAGCTCCTATTGAGATAAAAGCCAGAAATAAAGATAATATCAAGAAACTGTGAAAGTTTGCCAACTTTTGGTTATTTATAACGTTAAGTATTTATGAAAGCATAGTGATATGAACCTGGCTAGTATTTAGCCTGTTCCAAAAGTCAATTTTTAGCAGACATAATATGTCATTATAAATAAATAGTACATATCAGTTCAAGTTCTAGCAGAAACTGGGTAATGGGAAAAATGCATATCAAAGGTCATTTAAATAGAGCTAGTATTTCTGCAACTATGAAGACTAAATGACATACCTTCCTGTATTCTTCTAAGAACAACTAATAATCTTTGGCATTATATTTAAAAACCACCACAATAACTCAGAAAATGAAAAAGTATGCTAATTGTAAACTCAAGGATTAGCACATTTACAAATTTCTCAGCCTGGTAGGTTTCCAGATTAGGAAGGGAGAGAGAAAGAATGTCAGAAAAGCTAGTAGGCAAAGACAAAAAAATGGTACAGGAAAAACAAAAACAAGAAAAACAAACAAATAAAAAAAAACCCTTGCTCCTTCTGCTTAATGGACCAGAAAAAGAGTAGCTTACCAAAATACCAAAACAAAATACAGACAATATCTCCTCTACTTCACTCAACTCCACAGGAAAATCTGTGGCTTCACCCTGTCCACACCAGAAAAGCTCCAGCAAGATCTGAAGATCTTTGACTTTACTAGGCTAAAACAAGTCACAGGAAACCTGCTGAAGAGGGATGCTAGAAAAGTCATGTAGTCAAACTTGCATCACTCCTGGACATGGATTAAGGTCCTTTCCAGCCACTAAGGTGTTGATGAGAGAAAAGCTCCATATTGAGTGAATCTGGGTAATTGGACCGATGTGGGCTTAAGGACCCAGCTGCATACATGGTTTTCAACTAGAGCAGTTGGGTTTGGGGGCTTGTATCATCTTGTCAAATGTGGAAGTACAGGGCCACTGCAAATTTCAGGACATCTCAAGTGTTAATAAATCAACACTCAAACCCTCTTCATTAGTGTTCCATGATGGCCTAAGGGAGCAGTTCATAAAGTGATGTTGCAATTATAAGCTGAGAAGGTATTTGTGGAAATTGGGAATCATCCATCAATAATAAAGAGGTGGGGGATAAATAAATGGAGGGGGAAAGGAGAGTATATGTAATCATTAAATTTATGTACATCACATAAAATTGAACTATGTAACGTGAGGCTAAGAGAGGGTGACATTGACTGATATGCATTGTACCCTTAACCAGACTTACGGATTGTAGCCTTTTTTTTTTTTTTTCCAGTCCTGGGGCTTGAACTCTGGGTATGGGCACTGTCCCTGAGATCTTCAGCTCAAGTGCTCTATCACTTGTGCCACAGTGCCATTTCTGGTTTTCTGGTGATTTATTGGAGATAAGAGACTCAGTGACTTTCCTGCCCAGGCTGGCTTTGAACTGTGATCCTCGGATCTCGACCTCCTGTGTAGCTAGGATTACAGGCATGAGCCACTGGCACCCGGCTGGTAATCATTTTGTACAGCTACACAATGATCTCAGGAAAGTCATACAGAACAAGAAAACATACAAAACTCAATTTCAGAAACAGATGGTTGTGGCAAAGAACCAGAAAATTGTAATAAATATTCAAAAATAATGAGGAGAATGGGAAGTGAGGTGAAGAGGAGGAGGAGAAAGAGGGAGAAGCAATAGGGGGAGGAAGAGGTAGAGGATAAGAAGGAAGAAGAAGAGGAAGAGGAGGAATAAAAGAAAAGAAAGAGATGAAGAAGGAGAAGAGGATGAGAATTTAGAGGAAGATACTTTAGAATCACTTCATGTAACAACCAGAATTTTTTTTTTTTTGCAAGTCCTGGGGCTTGAACTCAGGACTACAGCCTGAGCCCTGTTCCTGAACCTCTTTGTGCTCAAGGCTAGCAATGCTAGCACTCTACGACCTGAGCCACTGCACCACTTCAAACATTTTTGTGTGTGTATGTGGTACCGAGGAATCCAACCTAGGGCTTCGTGCATGCTAGGCAAGTACTTACTAGTAAGCCACATTCCAAGCTCTCAGAATATTTTTAAAACATGAATGATGTAACTAGTGACCTAGCAGTTAATATCAATCTATACAACAAAAAGAGAGAAGATTATACAAAATTAAGCACTGAATGTCAATGAGATTAAGAAATAAATTGACATTTATGTGATCAGCGTTATGAGAGCTGAGTAGGAAGTAGAAGGAAATGTTCTCCAAATGTATGCTCTCCAAAATATAATGTGAGATGATTTGCTAACTTTGGCAAAAGGCAGAAACCTACAGACTCTACAGACTTTATCCGAGCAGTCAAATCTTTGCATATCAAAAGACAGTCTTGAAACAGAGAGGAAGATAAATAATATCTTTTTCAGGGAAATAAAATAAAATGCAAGAAGATTTGTCAGTAGATTCCATGGAGATCCAATAGGCCAGTAGGAGTACAATATATTTCAAGTACTGAAGGCAAAGGCTATATTTCAGAACCTACATCCAGTGAAAGTCTCTTTCAAAAGTGAAAAGGAAAAATAAGATATTCTCAGAAGAAAAATTGCCAAGAGAAATGATCGCAATGAGACCTTTTCTTTTACAATAAATCAGGAGTGTCTTCTCAACAGAAGAAATTGCTATAGGAAAGATTCCATGAAGAAAGAAACATGAGATAAACAACTACATGTGATAGTTCTTGTATTTTACTTTCTTAAACTTTCTGAACCATATGCAAGGACTCTATCCATTATTACAACACCGTTGATATAGATGTAAAAGGATGCAAAGAAAGTATTCAAAGCAATTATACTCTAAGTAGTAGGGAAGACACTCATGCGGTGGGAGGCAAGCTGTCTATATCTCACTTAAATTTGTAGTAGGATGACACCAGAAGACTGAAATATGAATGTTTAGAACATTACTGTCTAGAATAATGAATAATGTCTAAAACAATACTGTCTAGAACAGGCACTAAAAGAGCTGTACAAAATTTATAGCTTAAATGATCAAAGATGAAAATTATAATCTGGAAACATTTTCTAGTAATCCACAGAAGAGTGGGAAATAAAAACAGATTAATTAACAGAATGAAGGCAGAAAATACATAGCAGTAGAGTTGGGCTCTAAGAAAAGAGTAACTGAATTAAATTTAAATGGTGTAACTGCAGCTGTGAGAAGGTATTCTCAGAGTATATTTTAAAGGACTTCTAACATTTACAAAAATCCACTGTAAGAGTTTTGATATTCATTGATATGCAATGTTTTATATAATTGTAAAACAATAAAAAAAAATAAAGTATAGAAGCCTTAATAGATAAATGCTAAGATTTTATATTTTATACCAATAGAAACCAAAATATATTTCAGACCAAAAAGGTATTAGCAGAGACAGTAAAAGACATTTCATATTTAAAAAATGCTCAATCCACCAAGAAGACTCAATTAAATGAATAAACTAAATACAAAGAACTTAAAAATTGTGAAACACCTTAAAAGTTGTGAAACAATACTAAGAAACCCAGAAAAGACAAACTGACAGTTTTAGTTACAAATTGAAAGAGAAGCTGGACAAAAATGTCAGCAAAAGGACTCAACCTCAGAATCCAATTGACATTTATAAAAGATAATAAAAGCACTATCTTAAAACAACTGTAGTGACTAGACCATACACCAACATAGGTAATATCCTAAGCTATAAACTGAACTTCAACATATTTAGAAAAATAAAAATTATACATAGAAAAAAAATCACAAGAAAATCAATAAATACTTGAAAAGTAAACAACATATTACTAAATAATGCAGAGGTCACAAGGATGCCTAAAGAAATTGTAAAAAAATGATTGAATTAAACAAAAGTGTAAACTTTTTTAACAGAATCAAGAGGGAAATTTTAGATAAAAATTAATATATTAGCAAAGAATTGTTAAATCAACTATCTAAGCTCAAGAAACTAGGAAAAGAGAAGAATAAACAAACAATAAAATCTTGCCACAAATTACCCATGGTGAAACATATCCATCAAGATTTAATTTAGAATTAAGAAATTATAAATAGCTAATGTTAAATGCTAAATGCTTTTTTAGTAAGATTATAAATAAAGCAAAGATATTTGCTTTAATTACCTTTATGCAACTCACAGCTAGACATCAAAACCAAATTGCTAACAAACTTACTACATAAAATACTAAAAAGAAAGGAAGAAATAAAACTGTCCACTTTGTAGATGATAGAGCTGTCTAAATAGATCTTTCCACAAGGCCCCATAAATCTTTGATATCTTCATTAAAACCTAAAACTGAAGAGCTAGTTATTCATCTCAGGAAACTCACCAGATACCAGAAAACATAAAATCAATTATATTTTAAATGCAATAGTATTCATTAGTAAATTAGAAATATAGTGCTATATATAAATCTCTCAAGAAATGCAATACATGTAAATTTAGCAAAATATGTTCAACACTTACATGCCATAAACCACAAAACTTTCATGAAAAATAAAGCAATTTTAAATTGTCAGCAAAGAATATAGTATTCAGGTATTGGAAGATTAAATATAATATAGATACCAGTCTTTTGACATCAATTTTATGAACTGGTTTATGCAAATTTTCTCAAAAGGCCAGCAAGATCTATTTTGTTGATGCAGGCCAAAGATATTGTGGAAATTTTTAAATGTGAAACTTTTCCTTATTCAACACCTTAAAGGATATTAGAATTGATTTTAAAAGCTTGTTAAAGAGGGAAAAAAAGATCAAGCTACAGAATTTCAGAATACGTATATGAGATCATCATCAAGACCACATGAAATTGGTAAATAGTTAAATACATAGATCAATGGGGCCAGAAATAGACCACAGAAATATTCTAAGTGATTAAAAAATGCAAGCGAAAAGGTACACTTTTCAACAAATGACACTAGATATAGATTGACAAATTCTAATTATATTAACTTCCTATTGTTATATAGCATTTCAGGTTAGGTACTTTATAAATGAAAACTGTTCAGCCCACAGTTTTGAAAGTTGGACTACAAGATTTGATAGCTCCTTGTTTGGAGCTTCTAGTCACAGCCAGGGCATCTAAATTACATTGCACTTTGACAAATGGATGCATAATGGGGTCCTGTAAAAGGAACAGATCACATGATAAGACAAATCGGTCCAGACAGGGTCAGGGCCAGTCTTTTTTATATGACAACCTATGTTTATAGGAACTAACTCCCCCTGGCTTATCATGAGTTCCTTTCAAGGGCATATCATATTCTACTATGAAACTTTCCAAAAAAATGCAGAAATGATCACCATTTATTTGATCACCTAACTAAACAAATTGTGAGCCTAAATCTGAATAATTTTTGACTGTCTAAGAAAAAAACAAGAAGAGTCATGTTTAGATTCTTGTTGTGAACAGTAAAAAAAAAAATTTTTTTCCAATACTTAACAACTTTCCTTAAAGTTTTGTTTTGGTACCACTCTGGGTATTCATCCCAGGATATCAAACCTATGTCACGATTATAAGAAGATGGATGTGAATATGCTCAAATTTCTACATTCTAGATACAGGCAACGATCCTTACATTGTAAAATTAAATTCATCAACGCACAGATTTTCAGTTTGGGTTGATACTAAAAGTCAGACACTGAGGAGACTGTTTTAGATTCAATAGTGCAAGAGTTCATGGTAGTATTTTAAGACCTCAAAAAAAAAAAAAGAAAGAAATTGAAGTTTCAAAATCTATTATCTTTTTATACTGCTTAATAATTATGATTATGACTCATTCAAATCAACCTTTCAAGTATCTTGTCATAAAATAAAGGACAAGTTACAGGGTACCTTAACAAGAAGTTAGTAAAAGGAAAAAAAGTGCATAATCCTGCAGCTTTCATTCGGCTTAAGTATAAAATCCTCCAAACTTAACATTAAAGTTCATTTCTGATATGTCCCCAAACTGCTCTTTCAAATTAATTTTCACCTTTGAGCTTGTACTAAGTTCTGAAAATCCTTTTATGAATTATATGTAAAATGATTATGGATCTACCATTTCAGATTTTCATTCAAAAAATCAGAGCCAGGATAGGGTGATTTACATACGGACATATAATTATCCTGGCACAGAAATTCACAAAAGACATTTAACAACTCAGGATATAGTGACACAGAAATGGAAAAGAATGACAAACCATGCAGCTTTAAAAGTCTCTTCATCATCAATTAGTGTCATGAATAAATTAGCCTCTTAAGTGAGAAATTATAGACAGCCCTACAGAGTAGACCAAATCTGGCAGCTCGTGTCTTCTGCAAATAAGGTAAAAATACTGTATTTAATTAGCTATCATTTTAGGAATTGTTTTAAAAATAGGACTAATAAAAAGAGTCAATATAAAAACATCTACCTGATATGTCTAATACCATACCTTGTAAGGCAACTGGTTTTAGCCCGAGACATACTGTAAACACTCCTTGTTTATAACCTGAAATCATTCCCAAAACTATAGTTTTCTAATTAAATTTGTTTTCCTGAGAGAGTAAGACAGAAGGACGTAAGACAGAAAATATACAGTGTGTTTATCAGGCTCAAGTGGTATGTTGATCTCCCATATAGACATATACTTAATAATCTTGGTAAAATGGAAATAAGTACATGAAGTAGTTACAACTTTATTGTGAAATATCAATAAGATAATGAATATAAGGTATTCAGAATATTCTGATTATGATTTTCATAACAGAGTTCTAAGCGTGCAGTTTCTCATTCGTAGCAATGTATGCAACTAAAAGCAGAATTAATGATTTAAATCTTCTATAGTCTTCCTTTTCATGGCTCTCTTCTAAGAAATAGTTTGAAGACACTATAATTTTGCCTTCCTTCAGACTATGCATTGATATACACAGCCATAAGGTCTTGGTTTCAGAAAGACATTCAATGCAAGGAACACAGGGTCTTTCTCTGGAACTTTTGCATCTATAAAGCAAGACATCCATCTCTTCCTGTGTGATGGTGGGAAAAGAACTCTGATCCAAGAAGTGTGAGTGATTCTACTGTTTAAAATGTCCTAATATGGCTCTTATTTTTTCCCTTATATCTCTGAACCTATTCTTTATAAAGTAAGCTTGTCTGCAGAGTGGTGTCACCTGTCTGGAGCATTCAAATTTTGTCACCACGGACATAAGGAACACACATATCTTCTATTGGACACAGTTCTTCACACAGATGCAGTCAATGTTAGAGCAATGGTTTACAGTGATACATCAATGGATGGGCTAGGTAGCCATCACAAAGAGAGATAGAAATTTATTATGTATTTCTAGATCAGAATATGTCATATCAGCCCCATGCAATGGCATAATAGCAATATTTTCAAAAATAGACCTATCTATGGACAGGATTACAAATGTTTACATGAATATGAAGATGCATACTAAGCATGATGACCACTAGTTTCTAACATTTTAATATTTATGGAATTTGTATACAAATGGTTTTTAATAGTACAAGGAAACAGACATTTTCTTATTTGAAGCCAAAATAACCACGTCTAGCCTTTCAATAGTTTTCATTTCTTTCCCTTACTCCAGTGAGAATCTAGTTACTCTCTCAGGCCAACCCTTCCATAATTCAAAGGTTAATTTCATACTGGTATATCTTTTATAATTCTAATAAAACACTGACTTCCTTTGGTTATTCATCCCAGAACATTATTTTTAAAGCTGGGCCATTCTATTTTGATTGATAGCCTTTTAAAAAGAGGACTTAAAAGAGAAAACAGTATTCCTGTGATAGGCCTGATAAATGGGCTTATCTAATTTTAATACTGATAAGAACAGAATTTCTATTAAATTAGTGAGGGGTTAGTTAGCCTTTGAAATTGCTGTAGCACATGCATGAGGGAAACTGGATTTACTTTGTCTACAAATGCTTAAATCTTTAGACAGATGTTTCTTTGTTTTAGTGCCCATCATGTCTGATTTATCAATACAATTATTTTGTATATCTTTGGAATGTCACAGCTTTTTTTGGGTGGGAGTTCTCACTATGTATCTTTGGCTGGCTTCAAACTCCCAATCCTCCTGACTTAGCTTTTCAAGTTCTGGGAATCCAAGTATGAGGTCACCAAGTTCAGCTTACATACATACCTTTTTTCAAATGTATTTTTTTTTGGGGGGGTCCTGTCATGGGGCCTGAACTCTGGGCCTGGACACTATCCCTCAGCTCTTCAGCTCAAGGCTAGCGCTCTACCACTTGAGCCATAACGTCACTTCCGGCTTTTTTCTTTTTGCTTATGAGGTGCTGGGGAATCGAACCCAGGGCCTCAGGCATGCAAGCCAAGCGCTCTACTACTGAGCCACCTTCCCAGCCCCTCAAATGTAATTTTGAATGAAGTAAAAAATTTTATTTTCACTGCGATCTCCAAGTGTTTAGAAAAAAAATGCTTTTTAGTCACTAAAACAGAGATTATCAAACTTTCTGGAAATATATAGTTCAATGAAATGGGCCTATTGCCAGGGATTTCTATTGGCCCATGTATATGGAATCCTAGAACTTCCTTTTTTGAAAACATTTACAAAGTGCTTCTGAAGAAAGTGACATCAAAACTCACATCAATGAGCTCTGATAGGACTTCTTTATTTTGAGCTAGTCCCAGGCACTGACTCTACTAATTATTTAAATTATTCCCCAAGTTTCACCAGAAACCTTGCCAGCCAGATAGATACTGTAAAAGTGTCATTTTTGTGCATGCCTCAGTCCTGGGTCTTGAACTCAGGGCCTGAACGTTTTGGTTCAAGATTATCTCTCTACCACTTGAGCAACACCTACATTCTTAGCTTTTTGGGGGCTAATTAGAGATAAAAGTCTCGTGGACTTTCTTACCCAGCCTGGGTTTGAACTGTAATCCTCAGATCTTAGCCTCCTGAATAGCTAAGATTATATGTATCTTCTTGATCCTAGAGCATCCTGGCCTATCGAATTTAACTACTTACAATAGCAAGGATCCTGAGAGGATGTATTATACCAAGCACTAAGACATGCTGACTGTCAGTATGGCTGTGCTTGCCATTGGTTCATGCACTTTTATTCTTCATGTATTTATTCAGTGCTTAACAGGTGTCAGATGCTATGGTAAATAAACTGGGAAATGGAATAGCCTCTTCTTATCACTTAAAAAGATAAATAAAACAGAACCACCAAGGCAATAAAGCAACAATTAGACACCAATCATTCTTAGAGTAAATCACACAAATAGTATACCAATGCCTTCTCTCATTGTTCTCTGGACATGACCATAATTCTGAGCTGACTCCTGGCTGGAAAGCCAAGTGCTCTGTATTATTTCCTTGCTGACGCTTGCTTTTCCAATAAACTGTTTAATACAGTAGTTCCTCTCAGATATCAACTTACCATCTTATAAGGTTTTCCTTATACCCAAACAATAATCTATCCTGCTAGATCTACCAGTATGACCCTAGAGTGATGATGAGATGTGGATTAAAAGAAGGGAATCACTTCAACAAAAGGAGTGAGTCTAGTAAGTGGTAGAGTGGGATTGGAAAGTTGGGCTCTGACTTCTAAATCAGTCTATTTCCATTTCCACATGCTGCTTTGTAAACCGCATGATTCCTGGCACATTTTCACTTGACAGATTCTCCTATGAAAATCATTGTATATACATAGGTCCCTGACAACACTAGGCACTTTAGTATAGGACTTGTTCCAAGTGTATATTGATTCAATGCATTTGAATTCAGCTTGGTTCAATGTGTAAAGGGTTTCTTTCTGCATAAATGGCAGATAAGAAGAATCCAGAACAATTGTCGTACATTAGGAAGAAACAGATGTATGTATCATATCCATATTTACCATACTTGTCTTCCACTCAGGCCTAACCAGCTATGGTCAGAGAATGGTACCACTAACTTCCCTTGTGGTCTGTGTTCTCAGGAACATAGGCCATGCGGGTTATAACTCATAATTTGGGAGAAGGATCATTTCCACCTGTACTATATACTCTACACTCAACTTATTAGGAAGCTCCTTCATGTCATTCAGACCCACACATGGCTGCTGCATTTTAAATTTAATCTTCGCTTACCACTTTATTTAATTTACCCTTCTCCACAGTGGCTTGCTGAGATTCCCAGGGTTATCTTCTCCATAGCACTTTTGGGCACCAAGATATAATCTTCATAGGTGTGTTTGTCTCTCTCACTAACTAGTCTATTGATGGAGCAGTGGGGATATTTAAATTATTGTCAGTGCACTATTAGAAGAAAACAGGATCTGCAATGCAGTGACACTTAGTAAATATGTAGATAAATGAAATGATAAATGTTTAGGCATTACAAGGGAAGAGCCAAGGCAACTGTGAGACAAAATAATTCTTAAAGAAGACCCATTGCATGCACTCTACGAGGTTAAACACCTGCTTTATTGAAGAGTTTTTGATTTTTTTATAGAATGAATGAGTTGCTTAGTAATTTTCATATGGCATATTGTCATATGCCTAATTTTAGCATAAGAAAGCACAATAAACCATGCTGAAGTGTGTACTATGTTTCCAGAATGTTCCTCCAAATCGGAGCCTATTTGATATTTCAGATATATTAAAATCTGACAATGGTTAGACATGAAAACATATTCAGTTCTCATGCCATTGAAATCTGTCTCTGAAAGCCATTCCCAGACGTTATCATTACCCTGGCAGGCCTTTGTTACTGCTCCTCCACTGGATCCATCTAAAACCAGGAATGGCAACCGTAGAAAAACATGGCTACATTCTTCTGTTCAGTTGTCTCAGAGTCAAGACGTCAGGGTCTTCAATACGATTATATTTCATTTGTATCTTTATTTGTAGTATCTTTTATTTTCCTTCTTTCTTCAGGGAAGTCCCTCTTTTGGAACTATTCACCTTTTAATGATGAAATATTGTTGGAAATTATTGTATGTGACTTAATTATATTTCATTTTAGAAAAAATATTAACACATTAGAAAACCATAAATTATTCTTTTGAAATTCTGCATAGGGAACAAGGATTTACATTGAATTAAAAGGATCAGTTTTAAGGAATAGAATAAGAACATAAGGATATCTACAGGTGTGGTTCCTTGTGACTTAAACTCAGAGAAGCAGGGGAAAAGGAGATTCTCCCTTCCATTCTTGGAATCCTGCTTTCAAATTTGAATTTAGTCATGCTACTGAAAACTCAGTTTCTCCATTTTATACCAGTAAAATATTTCACAAGATTGTTGGGGAAATGAGATTGATAACTAAATATTACTTTCCCTGAAAGGATTCATTGTAACAAGTTTCATATTAACACAATGAGATTCCTCAGCCATCAACTTATAACAAGAAGCTCCTAGTTTGGGGGTTCAAGGACAGGGAGATTAGCTTGGCTCAGTTCTGAAGATAAAATAAAAGAGCATGAAAAAGCAATGGGGAGCAGCATGTATTAGGAAATAGGTCATATTTTAAGTCAGAGGAAGAGAGACAGAGACAGGGACAGAGACACAGAGAGACAGAGACAGACACACATTGAGAGAGAGAGAAAGTGCTAGAGAGAAAACTCATGGTCATGTCCCCAGTGGCTCAGGAACCATCCATAATCCCAACCTGCTAAATATTCTACCGTCTTCCCTCCCAATAGTGCCATTTTGCAGACCAAGTCTTTAACATATGAGTGGTTATGTAGTATTCACAATCTCACCTACAGAAGGCTTTGAATATCATAAAACCACCCCCCTTATATGACATAGACACAGAATTTCAAACACACACACACACACACACACACACACACACACACACACAATGAGTTTTACATATCTTTCCATTAACACTAAATTTTATTCACCATGTTTTGGTCAGTCTTTTTCATTTTCATGATCATCATTAATATTCAAAAGTCAAGTACTCTCTTCTGAAAAATTAAAAAAGAAAGAAAGAAAACCTCAGATAACGTCATGGGTATGGGTGTTTCCATTTTGGTTCTTTAAAATGGAGGTCATCCCTTCAATGATTCAGAAAGTCTTCTATTACTTTTAGATCGTGAGAGGTGCCCAGCATATTTAGAGGCCATACTTGGGCAACAGGGAACGCATGAAGAATGTCAGATCCATGGGACAACCATTTTAATTAGGATCTATGTTGTTACTCAGACGGATTTCTTCCAGGGAGATTGTTTTTTGTTTCTCGTTTGTTTGTTTGTTTGTTTCCTTATACAAGGACTTGAACTCAAGGCCTGGGGGGTAGGGAAGATATCCTTTAGCTTTTTTCACTCAAGCCTGGTGTTCTATCATTTGAGCCACAGTTCTGCTGGTGGTTTTATGGTGGTAAATTGGCCATAAGAGTCTTTTAATAGTTTCGTGCTGCCTAGACTGCCTTTGAGTCTTGATTCACAGATTACAAGTAACATTACAACTATGAGCCACCAGCTTGCAGGCTGATGCCTACCAGTTCCAGGAGGTCACAGTGTAACTGGATGGACAGTGTGCAGGTCTCTACAGCCCACAGACGGTACAGAGGGGTCAGCAGTCCAGTCAACTAGGTCATAACTGCCAGGTGCTGGTCGCTCATGCCTGTAATCCTAGATACTCAGGAGGGTGAGATCTGAGGATGATGGTTTGAACCAAGCCCTGGCAAAAAAAAGTCCTTAAGGCTCTTATCTCCAATTAACTACCCCCAAACCAGAAGTGGAGCTGTGGCTCAAAGTGGCAAGACAATAGCTTTGAACAGAAAAGTTCACTGACAGTGCCCAAACCCTGGGTCCGAAGCCCATGACCACCAAACACATACATACATAGATACATACATACATATATGAGTAGGTCATATCTATGTGCTCCCCATGGGCTGGATCACCAGGAGGAAGTCCTTATAAGGCAGAAACTTAGATGATCCATACTGAGAAAGTGTAGAGATATAGAATTTGGAAATGCATCAGAATGCCCTCACTCTTCTCCTGACATGTGATAAACTTTCAATTTAAAAGGATGCCAAAGAACATAAAAGAGTAGATTTTGAGTGAAAGCATTCAAGTCAAAAAGGAGTTCTTTGCTTTAGGGAAGAACTATGTTGTAAACAGAGACTAGAACGATCAAAGCCATCCATATCAGAGTAAGAAAACTGCTGGAATTTAAAGATTCACCTTTTTTTTTTTTTTAAAAAAAAAAAAAGGAAGCTGTTGTGAGTAAAAAGAAAATATTGCTTCTGGTGGATAGCCTGAGATGTCAGAGTCATGCTAAGTGAAATCAGCAGCAGAGAAAGTTGTTTCAGAGCGATGTTTAATAATAACTGACACAGTCCTTCAAATGTAATAAATGTGAATGTCAACAAATAAAATCCCTTGACAGTGATGTGCTGAATCACATCTCCTATGACAGCGGCTGCATGCCCAGCACATTAAAAAAAAAACTCTGAGTTCAACCTTGACAGTTGCATACACATCCAAGTGTTGTTAGTGAATAATGAAGTTGAGTGTCCCATGAAAGTTAGGAAAGGCACTGAATGTGAATCAAACCTGCGAATCTGTGTCAGTGATGTGCACACGGAAGGAAGGGTGGAGGAAATTAAGTTTGGTAACAAACCACAGCATGTTTGACAACTTAAACTGAGAAAAATAAGATCTGAAGCAGGATGATGTAAGCAGGTTAATAAAAACTTGAATAGCTGTGGCATATATAGAGAAAGAAGTTTTTAAAAATTTCTCAACAAGTCTCGGAGCAATGTTGGAGAAGTTGGAATTTATTTCAAGCTCAGTGGGAAATCATTAAGCAATATTACAGACAAGAGTGATATAATCACGATTGAGTTCAATGTGTTCTATTAATGATCAATGGGCTGTCATTTCCCCCTCTCCCTTTCCATTTCCTCATCTGTAAAATGAGAACATAGGGTCATTTTTTTAATAGTTGCACTTTTATAGTCTATTATGTTATAGATTCTTCTCTGGCTACACACAATAAATCAACCTATCTTGGCATTGGGCATTTTATGAATCATGAAAGAGATGTGACATTTAAATTTCATTTAGATCTGGCTATTTTCACAGTGTAGTAGCAAGAGCAGAGGGCAGGGATTGTAGCTTCTCCCTTACTGGCCATGAGGCAGCTTGAGAAACTACTCAATTTACAAAGCCTTAATTTTATTTTTTCATTTAGCAGAAGGATAAGAAGATCCACTAAGTGAATTTCTCACCGAAAAAGATATTTGTCAGTGAAGTGTATAATTTCCCCTCTCTGAGGAATTTGACAATGTGATTCAACCTCAATTGGAATTTTCCCCTAAATATAGCTTCCCAATGTCTTCCACTTATTTTGTTTTTAATGAACCAAAGACAGAATTGGGCCTTCTAAGAAAGAAAAATAGTCTTATATATACCCCTCATACAGAATACTCCAAACTATCCCTGACATGCTCAGGGAACTTAGAGTCAATCAGATCTGTAAGTTAGTGAAATTACAAGTAGAGAAATGCCATATATTTTCTTGGATTTCACAAATCTATGTATATGGTTATATCGGATCATCTGTGTTTTCTATAGGGAAGGCTCTCAAAGTAAGCACTACCTCTCATCCCTTTCAAACAGACTTACAGTGATGATCTTTAGTCTCCTATTGCCTTTTAAAAAATAGAAAATCCAAGTTTAAAGACGAGTTCTTCTTTACTTGATGTGATGGAATCATTTTTTTTTTGTTTCCTCTATTTACCCTTTATTTGAGTTTATTTGACATCACCTAAAGATGAACCATATTTTTCAAGGAGGAGGAAAAAAATACTAGATGATAGACACAGGAAAATACACAGCAAACACGTGTAGGAGGGTCAAGGTAAGGGAGTTTAGGTAAGTATTGTTATACTTGTACTTTTATTTGTGGGGAATGTAATATTGATTAAATGAATAAGCCGGGCATTGGTGGCTCATGCCTGTAATTCTAGCTACTCAAGAGGCTGAGATCTGAGGATCATGGTTCAGAGCCAGCTCGGGCAGGAAACTCCATGAGACTCTTATTTCCAGTAAACCACTCAGAAAACTGGAAGTGGTGCTGTGGCTCAGGTGGTAGTGCACTAGCGAAGAGCTGAGGGACAACACCCAGGCCCAGAGTTCAAGCCCCACAACTGGCAAAATACAAATAGATAAATAAAATGTATAATACAGAACAGAAATGTTTAAATAGTTTATTTTTCCATCAAGTATCCTCATAAAGAGAAAATATACAGAACTAACTTCTTCCCAGATATATTCTCTTCCATAAAGGAAAGGTATCATGGCATCTTTGTAAAATAAATAGCAACATATTTTAATATATTGAACCAGAATTCCATTATTTTAAATGAGATATTTAAGGAAAACTTCAAACTATGATTTTTCTTCTCAAATGCATAAAGCCAAGCAAAATGGGCCAAAATAAATCCTTCCATCATGAAAAAAAATAATCCAATAAAAATGGAAGGCCAAATGGAAGAAATACAAAGCATAAATATGCTTGGGCAATCGTGTTCTTCCTTTTAAAGTATTACAATAGTTTTTGAATACATTGGCCCTTAAAATAATATGTATAATAATAAAATATCAAGAGATTACAAAGATAGGCTATTTTAAGCCAAATATATCCAAAATATTAGTCTTGTTGGGACTAATCTCTTAGGCTGCAAAGGCATTATATAGATACTGTTTTACTGACCAAGTAATATAAAAGAACATTTTTTAAAAAATAAAAAGTTATCTTCTTTTACATAAATACTTTTCTTGTGGAGTAGAGGTAATTATTCTCCACTCTCCTGCTTTATTTTCTGGACCTTTTATAGTTGACTCATTGTAGTTTGTTTTATTTTTATTCCAGTTACCTACTAGGCCTCTGAGTTCAATTTTAATGTCTTTTTAGTTTTCCTTTAGGCACCACTTGTACAGATTTAGCACATTTTGGGTGTTCACCAATATTCTTGTACATACTTAAATATGTTAGATTGAATTGCACTGCCTAATGGAAATACTGTATTTTTGCTGTTGTTTTAGGTGTACTAGGTTTAGAACTCCGGGCCTTAGGTCATTGGCTGTTTACTTACCAAACTCAATTATTTAAGACAGCTTTCAGGAAGATACAGGCCAAGACTTCCAAAACAGAAGAGAAGGACAGGATGTGGAAGACTGTCGGTTGCCGACTCCTTGAACTGGAAGGACTGAAGGAAATATCTCTCTTGGCAGAGGAAGACAATAGCGGGGAGCATTTGCAATGCATTATTTGCAAACCTTTCAACAGTTTCTCAATTACCTTTCCCCTAAAATTGAGTCTGTTCTTGACCACCAGGCTTCTTGCCTTCTAGAAGGTGTAGCTCTGAGGCACATTCTCTATTTCCCAGGGTTGCCCAATGGGAATAGGACCCAGTGATCTATTACAGACAAATGCAAAGCTGACTTGTATCACTTGCTTAGCCAGTTCTTTGTCATTACTCCACCTGTATGTCCCATGATAACTTCCCCAAGCAAGTCCTTGCTCTTCTACACTTATCTCACATCAAGTTTTCCAGGTATTCTGAATATTAGAGACACAATTACCAAATGATACTGATGTCTTTCTCATGTGGTTCCTGATTTGTCAACAACCCAAGCTGTTTCTGTCCAGGGAGAATATAGAGAGCCTTTTAAACGCTTACATACACAGGCTTTTTTTTTATTCAAGATTGTGATTTTTTTAATTTTAAATATGCTTTCTCAAATTAACAGCTTTTTTTTTTGAAGTGTTAAAAGAAGAATCCATGTGGGCTTATTAAAAACAATGGAAAGCAACACCATTCACAAGTGTATTCTGTACTTCTTGGTGAGCTGAGCTGTTTAGAGAGAGACTGAGTTTACCATATGGGATAAACCATAATGGAAATTTAGAGAATTTGTAAATGGTCATCGGTTTTGTGCCCGAAATCCTCATGGTTGGGAGTTTGGTTTGAACAAAAATTGAGGCATTTCTCAAAACTTCAATGAGAATCTACATTTGGGGGACCTAAAATTGAATGGATTTGTGGAGCTAGAATAATTAGAAATTGCACTAAAAGAAATATTTTCCTCAGTCAATGAACTCAATGATGTGAAATTTTAAAGGTATTTTAAAATTAGTACTTTTTTATTGTGAAAATTCTGTACAGAGGAGTTACAATTACATGGGCAAGATAATGAATACATTTCTTATCAAGCATTGTAGCCTCCTCCTTTGTTTCCCCTTCCCATCCCTTCCCATCCTCCCCCCAAACCCCTACCCAATCTCCTCCCCCACCAAAGTTGTAAAGTTCGTTTTCAACATGAGGACTTGTACATCTCATTGTAGCTATGGGTCCACCTGTATCCCTATTTAAATGATTTGTTTTTCCCCTTCCCCTCCACAAATTATACCGACATCAAATACAGTGAAAGCAGGGGTTATAGTGTGGGGGAGGGACATACAAAGCAACAAAGAAATAATCTTATAAATGTGTTAAAAACAATTGCATGAAAGAAAAAAAAAATTTGAATACATATCTGAGGGTTCATTTCCCTAACATCAACTTATCTGACCTTCGGGGCTGGGAAGGTGGCTCAGTGGTACAGCGCTTGCCTTGCATGCATGAGGCTCTGGGTTCGATTCCTCATCACCACATAAGCAAAAAGAAAAAACCCAAAGTGGTCCTGTGGCTCAAGTAGTAGAGCACTAGCCTTGAGCTGAAGAGCTGAGGTACAGTGCCCAGGCACAGAGTTCAGGCCTCATGACCAGACGCAAACAAACAAACAAACAAAATTAGTACTTTTTAAGGCAAAAGGTAGCTATGTTGACAAAATTTAAAAGAGTAGAAAAAAAATCTAAATGATCTCCTGATGGGAAAACATTGGCCATGAGCCTTTTGGTTTATTTGTGAGAGAAAAATGACACTTCTACCAACACAGTTCATTATATTCCATTTGAGTCTTCTAGTCCTTTGATTTTTCACTAACTTGCTTTGGTTTTTGCATTGACATAGAGTTCATGTTTATACATTAAACTAAATTAAACCAGGCTCTGATGGCTTATGTCTGTAATCTGAGCTACTCAGAAGCTTGATATCTAAGGATCCCAATTCAATGCCAGCCCAGGCAGGAAAGTTAATGAGATGCTTCTATCTAATCAACCACCAGAAAACTAGAAGCAGTGCTGTGGCACAAAGTGGTAGAGTGCTAGCCTTGAGAAAAAAGAGCTCAGGGAAGATGCCCAGGCCCTGAGTTCAAGTTCCACGACCAATAAAACAAAACAAAAATTAAACTAACATCTCAGCCCCAATATTGGACCCAAAGTTTATAAGCAAAATTGGAAAGGGAAAACAAAATGTATTCTTTGCTGCCCAATCCTCTTGGCTATTTTCTATCTGTAAATCATCATGTTCCTGAGACTCTGTGATTCAAGCGTATGTTTCCTGTACATCTTGTGTTTTGGATGGAGGTTCATAGTATCTTGCACAAACAGCAACCACAAAGGTATTACATAAATCTGGACCACGTTTAGGCTCCCATCTTACTGATCTCACATTTTCTCTTTCATCTTCCATAATCATTTAGCTTGAATCCTCAACATACCTTTTGCGTTTATTGAGTTGCATTTTCTTCATTTTAATATCCCTCCCCATGTAAATAAGAAGCAAAAAAAGTGTTTGTCCCCAACTTTGCTGATGGGTCATTGAAAATTATGTATATAAAGTTTACAGATCCATGTTTCTACAGTCAACTGATCCTCAATCAGAATACACAGCAATGAAATGACCATCCATCTTCAAGGCATCATATTGAAGCAGACTAAATATTCACATGCAGAGGAATGACACTGGAGCCTCCTTATTCTATACTGTGTGTAAAACCCACCTCAAAGCGATTAAAATATAATATTGTGAAATAATAACATTTCTAGAAGCCAGGCACCAGTTGCTTATGCCTGTAATCCTCGCTACTCAAGAGGCTGAGATCTGAGGATCCTGGTTCAAACCCAGCACAGGCAGGAAAGCCTGTGAGACTCTTATCTCCAATTAACCACCAGAAAGCTAGATGCAGTCCTGAGGCTCAAGTGGTAGAGTGTTGGCCATGAGCTACAGCACCCAGGCTCAGAGTTCAAGCCCCACTACTGACTAAATAAATAAGTAAATACAAATAAATAAGTAAATACAAT
The DNA here is from genome assembly GCF_019054845.1 of Dipodomys spectabilis. Lineage (NCBI taxonomy): Eukaryota > Metazoa > Chordata > Mammalia > Rodentia > Heteromyidae > Dipodomys > Dipodomys spectabilis. The sequence goes on from NW_024870950.1 coordinate 12,227,962, forward strand.
CACTATATGAATACATAGTTAAAAATCTAACAAGGGGCCAGGTGCCGGTGGCTCACACCTGTAATCCTAGCAACTCAGGAGGCTAAGATCTGAGGATCGCGGTTCAAAGCCAGCCAGGGCAAGGAAGGAAGGAAAGTCCGTGAGACTCTTAGCTCCAATTAACCACCAGAAAGCCAGAAATGGTGCTGTGGCTCAAGTGGTAGAGTGCTTATCTTGAGCTGAAAAGCTCAGGGACAGCGTCCAGACCCAGAGTTCAAGCCCCACGAATGACCAAAAAAGAAAAAAATCTAACATGAAGTAATTTGTTTCAGCCAGGATTGATTCCTAGTGCTGCCTTGTTCCAACTTCAAGAAATTAAGGATGCTTAGCCATTCGCTTGAAGAAAATGAGGACAATAATATCTACTTAGGTGACTACTTGTCAAGACCTAATTACAGCACTTTGACTTAAAAGAAACATATATTTCTACCAAAAAGGAGTTTTCTTCCCCTTTGAAGCAAAAAGTGCCACAAGAAGGAGTAAAAATGCATTGAACATAGTGATTCCAGTATTGGTTCAAAAATATGTGTGACTTTGTGGAAAGGTACTTCAGGCTTCAAAGAAGCTACACAGATTAATGATTGAATCCTTGCTTTGGAGGATGTAGAATTGGGCACTGGCTTAGTATCATTACTGATGCTAGAACTGTGAGAACTATCAAGAATAACACATTTGGAGGAATGTTCAAGCAAGAGAAGGCAAATCTTTTATTTTAATCCTATACATCAATTATTGTGCAACTGTATGAATGCAATGTATTGCATTAATGATATTGGGGCCTAAAATTCCGAGAAGTGGTATTTTTCTTGTCTCATTTCCATTCTGTCTTCTAGAGTCCTTATGTAAGGATGTCAGATGAATTGCTGCAGCTGAAAGATGAAGTGGCTGTAACTTTCCATAAGAAAGACTGATGATAAAAATTGGCCTGGACGAAAATATCAGATATAATCACCAACCAACTGGTAAGGGGGAGGAAGTGCTATTCCTCTCTAATTCCAACTGTTAATTACCTAAAAATATATACGTTTCTACTTATAATTTTGGCATATTATGATTTAATCAAAACATGGCCTGTCATAAGTTTAAGAAAAGCATATTCAATTCATAGGGTATTTTTAACACTGTAATAATACTTCTGATGGATTAGAGCCATAAGACACATAATAATAATAAAGCAGCCGACAATATTGGGTGTTGCAAATATTCAAATATCTTAAATTACGTGCCACATGACAGAAAGCTGTACTTATTCTTAACCCATTTTATAATTTAGATGCTGAAAGCTGAGCTACTGGTTTAGGAAACTGGCTGAGCATTCTGTAATGTTGGTTGAAATTTGGAATTAGAGGGGTATGGAACTAATATCATTTATAGTTTAAAAAAAGCAAATGATGTGATACAAAGGAGAAGAGTACATAAAGAATATTTACACAAAACAAGCCTCGCTCTGGTGGCTTACCCCTTTAATCCCGTACTCAGAAAGCTGAGATCTGAGGATCGCAGTTCAGTCAGCCAAGGGAGACAAATCTATGAGAATCTCATTGCCAGCTAGCCTGAAAATTCCTGAGAGTAGAAGTATGGCTCACGTAATAGAGTACTACCCTTGAGAGAAAATGACAAGCAAAGGGCTCAAGGACCTCAGTTCTAGCCCCTGTACCAACTCCCCCCCCCCATACATACAATGTATGTTTACACAGTACAATTTTTATATTTTATTAGTACCTGTTCTCAATAAAAAAAGATTCATTGTGCTATTTCTATACATGCATATGATATGCTTTGATCAACTAATATCCTCTATTACTCTTTCTCATTTTCCTCCATCCAGCCTCCTTCTTTTTCAAGTGAACAGGGGAGAGGTGGTTGTTGGAGGAGGTCATAGTGGCTGCTGAATTCAGGAAACAAACAAACAAACACATAACTAGTAAAGGTTGAGATGCCCAACTTGGTAGGTCTAGAAAGTTATGCTGGGGCCAGGGGGGTGCACAAGTGACTAGACAAGATAAAAAAGTAGCAGCAGGGCTGGGAACGTGGCTCAGTGGTAGAGTGCTTGCCTTGCATGCATGAGGCCCTGGGTTCCATTCCTCAGCACCACATAAACAGAAAAAGCCGGAAGTGGTGATATGGCTTGAGTGGTACAACACTAGCCTTGAGCTGAAGAGCTGAGGGACAGTGCCCAGGCCCAGAATTCAGGCCCCACAACCAACTAAATACATGAGTGAATGAATGAATAAATAAATAAATGCAGCAGATACAGAAGTACCTTCCACACTAACCAGGACCTAAGGTTTTTAGAACTATATTGTCCATAGGGAGAAGTCTTTAATTCTCTTTTCCTGAATGGGAATTAGGAATGTTTGTATTTTTTTTCTCCTTCCTTTAATCCTGTTATATTGCAGTAGATCCTTGCTGATTGTTTTATCTGAATCTATAAAAAAGATAGCCAGTTGAAAGGTTTGGTTTCTTAGCTTTCTCCCTCTTATCAAAAAGTATAGCTTCATTTTCTGTCAATGGGGCTCTACAGTGATGGCATTTCTTTTTAAATTCCACAGCTGTTGTATAGTACAGAAAAACAGAACAAAATTCTGAGCTCAGTGCAAATGGTAAAACTGTCAAAACTGATCTTATTTTGACCTAATGTGTGGGAAGTTATAGGGAGAAACATTTAAGTTTATTGTAAAAATATGTTTACATAAGAAGAGCTATATGTTAACAGAGCTTGATAGTTCTATACATTGTTCCCACTGAGTATGGAAGTGTAAAAATGGTATAGGCAGGGTGCAAGGAGCAGGGACACTGCAAACGTTTACATGCTTAAGAATCACTTGGAATCTCGTTTTAATTTTGGATTCCTGTATCTGATCCCAGAAGCTAAGGAAGTTGGCATGGACCCCAGAAATACTTACATTTAGTAGCATTTTCAGGTAAATACTTCTGCCTGAAATGACCCCTTTGCCCACTTTTGAAAAATAACCCACCTCGATATTTCCTTTACTCTTCTAGTAGTAAAATGTAATCACTGGCACGTAGCTTTTGTGCTCTGGCAGACATATTTAGAACTGATTACAGTAGATGGATATGCAGATGGCTTTTGTCGTCATTTGAAATTATTTTAAATGTGTCTAAAATGTGTGATCTATGACTCCATATGTTATGAACTTGTAAGGGAAGTATTTCTCCTTCTCAGATTGAACAATTAGATTAATTAGAATAAAACACATTAGAATCATATCAGGAGTATGAAAATGTCTTGAGAATTGCACGAATTCAGTCCTTTCTCAACATACAAAAGTGTAAGATGAGAGAGACCTCAGGTAAGCAGTTGAAGGCTGATTTAGGAAAAGAGTATAACCTCTTGTGCCAAGTTCCTATTCTATATCAGAACTTAGAATTGTTAATATACTGCAAGGTTTCTTCAGAATGAGCAGAGAAAAATACAATGAGCAAAATGTATATTCACAGACTTTGGGTGGACAGAGCATTTAGAATCAATGACCGGAACATGATGAGCTTTGTTATACAGTTATTTAAGTTGTGGGGAAGGAGGTCTATTCAAATTGACTGAAACTTGGAAGGGGCGCTGTGGCTCAAGTGGTGGAGCACTAGCCTTGAGCTGAAGAGCTGAGGGACAGCACCCAGGCCCAGAGTTCAAGCCCTACGACCGACCAAAAAAAAAAAAAAAGAAAAAGAATTGAACGATCAAATTGACTGAACCTTTTCAACGTTCAGCTCATCATGCAAATTTTCCTATGGACACATCTTTTCCATTTGCTTCTGAATGTTCCAATGTTTAATCTTTATACTCAAGCATATGGGATGAATTCCTTTCCTCTTATCAGAAAAAGGTAGCAAAAATTAAATGGTATTTCCTGGCCAACAGAATCAGATTTCTATTGAGTCACAGTCACTATACCCAGTATGGCATCATGAGACGCTGAGTCCCTTTAATATTCGTATATTTTCTCTGTATAAAAGAAGTCATGAAATTCATCATCAATTCTGTATTGTGAACTTAATTAGTCAAATATCATCCCATTCTTGTGAATCTCTTTTTATATATCTTCCATAAGTACTAACACAAAGAAGAAAATAAAACATGCCATTTTTTCACTAAAGTTCACATGAGCCCCACGTTTAGACACCCCTCTCCACATTCAGACTTAGGTTCTGTTCTTTTTTATTATTACTAATACATGGTGTCTTTTCTCTTTTGGAACATGCTTAAATAATAGAGAAAGCTAGAAATGCAAGTAGGCATGAATACCATTATCTATTGATGCATTGGCTTATGGGAATGGCATGGGCAAGATCACAGAATAGAGTAGCAGGGAGTCCACTTGCAGTATCTGACAACCATTTCTAGATAAGCTGATCAACGGAAGACTTTCTTTGACAAATTGGAATAAGTATTTCACTTCATCTCATGCAAGGTCTATAAGCATAAATAACCAAGAAAGAGGATACCACTAAATAACAAAATAAAGTGCCATAGAACCAACCCTAAAGATGTGGAGATCTCTAAATAGCTTGAGAAATAATTCAGAATTAACTTTTAAAAATCTTTACAATAACATATATATAATTTTCAGTGAGCTATAAAAATGCCACAGGAAGCTAATAACTCAATATAAGAAAAATATAATTAAGTGTTCAATTAATAAAAATTGAAGCCACATTAAAAATGATGAAACTAAAAGTCTCCATAGATCTCTTCAACTAAAGGAAAGAATAAATGAGTTAAAAGGCAGGCCATTGGAGGCTCAGCCAGTGGAACAAAACAAAATAGGAAAGATTGAAAAGATAAAGAAAGCCCACAAGGCTAATAGTGAAATATCAAATAAACAAACATATTTATTATGGTAGGTCCAGAAAGAGCAGAAAAGAAGGAAAATAAGCACAGAATGATTGCTTAAAGAAATAATGATAGAAAACTCACAAACAGGGAGAGGAAAATGAACATTCATATGCATGAAGCAACAAAGAAACACAAAATATAAAATGTGTAAGGTTTTCTAGACTATGATTTTTAAAAATGTTATGAGGATCAAGGGAGGGAAGAAAGATGGCAAATTATAGACACATAAAATTCTTTTATATCCCCGCAAGACTTAACCAAGGGAACAAATGTATACACACATGGAAACTTAGAGAGGTATAGAAAGTTACTGATGGAAATAGAAGGGGATTACCCTGGGACATTGCTACTATGGTGCCAAGTACTTGCTTCTGATTCACCTATCCCAGCCATTCATAAGCAGAGGCCTGACGTTGACTTGTTAATATTTAATGGTCCCAAGGGCTTTCCTTGGTCTTCGGTTAACAACAGAAACTGCTTGGGAATAGTTGTTGATGGAGAAAGAGACAAGACAATGAATCATGAGTAGAAAGGCAGTCACATTCTTCTCATCATGGTTTGTTCACTTTTGTGCATTTCTGACAACTTTAAACTATATTTCTAAATACACAATGAAATATGTCTACAAGTATTCATCTACATTCACAATTGTATTTGTCTATCATTTTAAAACAAACCAGGATGCACAATCCATAATAGTCCTCAAAATAATAATAAATACCTGGGCCCAGTGGCTCACACCTGTAATCCTAGCTATTCAGGAGTGGAAGCCAGGTGGGGCAGGAAAGTTAAGACTCTTATATCTAGAGTAAACTACTCAGAAAAAGTGGCTCTGTGGCTCAAGTAGTAGAGCACTTGCCATGAACACAAAGAAGCTCAAGCCCCAGGACAGGCAATTGAAAATAATGATGATGATGATGATAAATATTTTTTTGAAAAATGTTTGTTTTTAAAGCTGAGGTTTGTGCTGAAGAGCACAGATGCTCTAATGGAGTAGTTGTAATGTAGGGACTGTGTCTTCTGGATGTCCCAGGCTCAATACAGCTTCTCATGTTTGAGTCTTGTCCTCATCATCAACACATATTTGTTTTTATTCTCCAGTATCTGTTGCAAAAATCTGACCTGTTTCTGGCTTTTCTCCATAATGTAATAGATAGAACAGCATATCTTGCCATTGTGTATATTCCATCACAGGAAAGTTTTATCCCTTATACTACCACCCCAGCATTTCACCTCATTCACAAAACATTACCAAAGCAAGTTCCTGTACCACTCTCACTTCACTATACCATCCCCTGCTATACAGATCTTCCACAGCATATCCTCATGTGTATATATCATCTAGTTCCTTTGGGGTTCTTAATGGATCCAGTTATAACTGGATTAATTATTAAGATTATCTATTCTTATGGAGGAAATGAGTCATGGAATGAGGAAAGATGGGATAGCATTTGGCATTTGGGATGGAAATCAGTTACCTTTTAGTGCATGTGTGACTTGAGACCAGTTTCATGAGCACTCTGATTTTAAAGTCTCTTATATGTGGAATGAATATAATAATGATTCAGTTGAAGAATGAAAGTAGAGTCATCTTTTAGTCACCATGGTGACTTAGCTTCCAGGACCCTGGTATATGTCTGAACCTGTAGATGCTCCAGTCCATTCAGTGTAAGGATGCAGTATTTGCATGTAACTTTTGCATGTTTCCTTCAATTCATCACTGGGTTATAATACCTAAGGCAATATAGATGTTAATTTGATATTTATTTTACTCAACTACTTCCAGAATAATAAAAAAGAAAATGTCTGTGCCTGTCCAGTAAATGACACAGAATTTTTTTCTGAATGTTATTGGCTTAAGTCAATTAAATCCATATGACCCAAACCGAGGGATTGAGAGGAATAGATTTATATGCACACAATTTACTTTCTATAAAAAAATAGTCTGCATGTGGTTTGAATCACAAGATGCTCAGCAACACTAATACAGGAAATCCTTACAAGATGTACGTTTTTAATTTCACCCATTTTTGTCACATTAATGCACTAATGGTCCTTTATTCCCATTTCAGCCTTTTAGTTTTATATGAAGCATGCTAGTATTTCTTAGGGTAAAAAAAAAAGATAAATTGCTACACAGCAACTGATTATGCACATCTACTGTTTCTCAGAAACCCTTTTACTCATTTTCCCCTTAATGTGTAAATTAATTAACACTCATAACATATTTAAATGTCAACAGTAAAAGCTGGAAAAAGAAATGCTGGTGTTAAAAGATGTCAATCGGGAGCTGAGTAATCCCCTCAGGAAGACAACTGTCAGTGGTAAGAAAGCATCTGTCTATCTTGTAAAATATTATAATATCAAAATTTCATATTAAAATCTGTGTAGTTTATAATACCAAAGTATTGTTTTTTCTAGATAACATCTCTGCAAATCAGAGCAACAGAATCATTCAAAAGTATTTACTGTCTGGCGAATTTCATCATTACAAGAAATTCTAAGAAGTTAGTTAGAAAGAGTCATTCCGGAAGAGAATTGGTTTATCATAGAGTGATTCAAATTTATAATCTTTCTTTATACATAATATCATATTTTCCCTAATTTTGGTTAGTCTCTATGTGTGTGGTATAATGGGAATTTGGACAAAACTTGGTCAGCTTTGCAAACTGACTTACAGCAACACGACTCATACTTTTTGCGTGGATCTTATAGAAATACAACAATGATGAGCTAGCAGTATTTTGCATAGATGGCTTTTTTTGATGTTTGCAATAACCCCATCTATAGACATATATAAAATAGTATATATAGTATATATATATATACAATACATATACTTTATACTATATGTATATATTATATGTATATATTGTTTGTATATATTATATATGTATGTATTATTAGTATATATCATTTATTTAGGATATATAGTGTGTATTTATATATTAGCAATAAACAATGTCTGTATTTCTGTTTCTCAGTTAAGATCCTTGTAATCATGTCTGACTTTTTTCTCTTATATTCCTTAATGGTTATCAGCCCTAGAAGATGAATAATCTGGCCGGGCGCCAGTGGCTCACACCTGTAATCCTAGCTACTCAGGAGACTGAGATCTGAGGATTGAGGTTCAGAGCCAGCCTGGGCAGCAAAGTCCGTGAGACTCTTATCTCAAATAAACCACCAGAAAACCGGAAGTGTCGCTGTGGCTCAAGTGGCAGAGCGTTCATCTTGAGCTGAAGAGTGCAGGGACAGCACCCAAGCCCAGAGTTCAAGTCCCACAACCGACCAAAAAAAGAAAAAGAATAATCTTTCTAATTTATCCTGTGTCAGTTAGTCCTGTGTGTAAAACTTCCAAGGGTTTTCTTTTCATATGGGAATCAAAGCTAAAATGATCTGGTTTTCTATTACACTGTGTGTCTCTCAAATCTCCTCTTTGCACATGCAAAAAACAAATTGGCCTCACACAGCTTGACCATAATACCCAATCGCTACAGTTTTATTCTGATTCTGCTGAACAAAATACCTTCTTACTCTCACCAGGTGAACCCTCTCTTCCTTAAGGAAGGAACCTCTCCTCACTTCTTGCCCAGGAAAAGGTCATCTGCTTTCAAACCTAGATTCCTTTCCTCAAGAAATTTCTAAAAAGCAACTCTTCAGGGCTGAATGAATGTGTCTCCAGTGATTATCAATAAAATCAATTCCGATAGAAAAAATTTAGGGGTGAAAAGGAATACAGTTATATATGCCAAAGCTTCTTGACTGGTGGTAACTAAGAAAACTCAATTGTTAGAGCTGATAATGATCCTTCCATAGACACCTCCAATCTCATCAGTATCATAGGTGAGATTTTACAGACAGGGAAAATCTTGAGTATTGGAATAAAGATCAGTAGATTTAAAATGATTGCACAATTACCATTCCCATCTGAATGCTAGAATGACTTAATAAACTAATTATGACCCTCACTGTAATAAGTCATGGGTTGTTTGTAAAGTCAGGTATATGGTTGACAATATTTCTTTTCATACTACCCAAGATTGTAGAGTCAATTAATAGTTAATCTCTATTGAATTTGGTTGCACTGGATATGATTCCCTTGTGAATTAAAGCCCTATATTGACCTCTTGAGAGGAAATACATGGGCTTAAACATGCCACAACTACATAAGATAGTGTTAACTTGGATTTCATGGGCATTAACTGAGTGCGCAATTCAACAAATATTTATTGGGTGATGATTTATTCCACCGTTCTAATTTTACATCCTCAATTAGAGTGATCTTTTTTAAACCACAGACCTTACAATCTCACTGTTGTATTTTGAAATCTCCAGTTGTAAACTCTTTTTTAGTTGTCTGTAACTGAAGGCCCCAAAATACATAAATTTCATGAAAGATTATTAGAAGACAAAAAAATCAGTTTGCCTTGTGAAGGTTAAAATGTGTTTGTGACTTTAACTAAGTATGACTATTCCACAATACTGTGAAATATGTGAAATTTATATAATCACCTAATTTCAATTAAATAAAAGAGAAAAAAGAAAATCTCATTATCAAAAATATCATGTAATCCTATGTACTTAGCATGATTTGATATATTTTTCCTCCCATGGATAATTGACTGGTAGGTAGAATAAAATAGAATTGAATAGAAAAGGATAGAATAGTATAGAACTGAATAGACAGACAACTAAAAAAAAGTTCTGTTTCCTTCATGTAAGTGTGATACTTTAGTTGGAGCAATCAAGATAATCTACCTAGAAAGTTATGATCTAAACATAGAGCTTCACAAAAGTTTAATCATATCAACTTCTAATAAATAAATTCCAGGGAAGGATGGTTAGTGCAAATGTAGAAACAGGCTTCTTAATATGATTGATGAAAATAAGAATACAAATATAGCTTAAGGATGGGGCACAGAAAGACTGTGTATGATATTAAGTTAGAAGGTACATCTTGTATATACGATTTTCTAATTTGGAGAGGGGAAGGGAAATAACAAAATGCTGAAATAAGGGTACAGGTTGGCCCATTATAACAATGAGATGTACAAGAAACTATGTTGAAAAGAAACTTTACAACTTGGAGTGAGGAGGAAGAGGTAGGGATGTGGGGAAGGAAGGAATAGTAGGGGAAAAACAAAGGAGGGGGTTACAATTCTGGAAAAGAAATGTACTCATTACCTTATTCATGTCATTGTAACCCCTCTGTACACTGTTTTTACAATAAAATCATAAAAAGGTGCATCACAAAGGAAAAAAAATATGGATTATATTTTAGTTTATAAGTAAAAGCCATTGAACTCTTTTAATCAAAGAAAGATCATGATTTGACCTATAATTTTTAAAGTACATCTTGATTTATATTTAGAATAGATATTCTAGGAGTTCATTTCACTTAGCATCATCTTATATGGTTATATGTGCATAGCTACTGAGCTAATCTGCTCATCAACTAGGACTATCCTAGGCATACATTAATTCTACAAATGAGAGAAAACAAGGAGTCTATGTTTCTTAGGGTCTGGTTTACTTCACTTAATATGATTTTTTTTTCCAAGTCTTTCCATTTCTTTATGCAAGAGGTGATGTCATTCTTTCTGATGGAGGCATAGAATTCAATTGTGTATTTATACCACATTTTCTTGATCCATTCGTATACTAGCTGGCATCTGGGTTGGTTCCATATCTTAGTTATAGTAAATAATGAGACATGCAAACAAGAGCTTTTTCTTTGTTGTTGTTGTTAATGTGTGTTTGTTCTTTTATTAATGTACTTAATGCTCTTTTGTGTTTTTTCCCCTATGATTTATCTCCTGTTTTCACTGTCTTTTATTTGGGCACCCTGAGTATTGTATATATGTTTATCTTAATTAGGAAAAGGAACAAAAAAACGGTGAGACAAAGGACAAAGGGTGAACCAATTCAACAGGGATACTCACAAGACACTACGTTAGAAGTGAACTGTACAGCTTGGGGGAGGGGCGGAGAGGGTAAGGTAAGTGGGACAAAATGAGGGAGGAGTTTGAGAAGAAATGTCCTCACTACCTTACATATGCAACTGTAACCCCTCTGAACAGCACCTAGATAATTTAATTAAAAATAAAAGAATGGATATTCTAGTAAAGAGAACAGATGTAAAAGATTACTTAGAAGGCCCAAATAAGGGAGGGCGGGTATTGTAGAATGAGAAGGCATTAAAGGAGGTAGGACAGAACTTACACATGCCTTGGAGGTGAGGTATTAATGGGAAAAAAGTCAAAGGGAAATATCTTATAAGCCACACCAGCAACAGAATTCTTGGATGGGAGGTAAGGTAAACACAGATTCAGAATATGGCAAGAACATGGCAGATAGATATGAATCATGAGTGCTATTCGTCTATACTGTCTTCCTCTTCTCTCCAGTTCAGGAGAGACCCAATAAGAAACAGGATCAGTGAGTGCATTTTGAAAATAGAACCAATTAATTGAAGGTTCAGCTAGAAACCGTGGTATATAAACACAATGGAATTCTATGCCTCCATCAGAAAGAATGACATTGCCCCATTTGTTAGGAAATGGAAAGACTTGGAAAAAATTATATTAAGCGAAGTAAGCCAGGCCCAAAGAAACATAGGTCCCATGGTTTCCCTTATTCGCAATAACTAGTATATGTCTGAGTCAAGCAGAAAAGGTCAGATAAGTTGATTTTAGGGAAATGAACCCTAAGATATGTATTCAAATGTTTTTTTTTTCTTTCATGCGATTGTTTCTAACACATTTATAAGATTATTTCTTTGTTGCTTTGTATGTCCCTCCCCCCGGTATAACCCCTGCTTTCACTGTATTTGATGTTGTTATAATTTGTGGAGGGGAAGGGGAAAAAATCGTTTAAATAGGGATACAGGTGGACCCACTGCAACAATGAGACGTACAAGTCGTATGTCGAAAACGAACTTTACAACTTTGGTGGGGGGGGGAGGAGAGTTGGGTGGGGGTGCAGGGGGAGTATGGGATGGGAAGGGGAAACAAAGGAGGAGGCTACAATGCTTGATAAGAAATGTACTCATTATCTTGCCCATGTAATTGTAACCCCTCTGTACAGTATTTTCACAATAAAAAAAGAAAAAAATAATAAATATCAATTTTCAGGAAGAGAATTATACAAATGATATTATGCATTTAAGTCTCTTTCAATGATGGACCATACCGATCCTCTTCAATGGCCCTTACATTAGCCTTCTCTTAACTAGCAATTGCCCACACAGACTGACTTAACAGTTGCTTTGCTTTTAATTTTTCTCTTCTCATCTTCTCAATTTGATGTATTTCTGGCTAACATAGGACAAGTCCACTTTTATGAAGAATTACAAACAAACAAACAAGTAAGCAAACAAGATTTGACCCTAGCCTTGATTCTTATCCAATGTCTCATACAATATCATTCTTCCACAATGCAATTGTGCTAAATGAAGGGGTGAACCTTCACCGTAAGTGTACCTTAGTATGGATCTTATTGATGCTCTGATGCCCATACTGTAGTGAGTTCAGAAACTCCTGCACATGTGAAGATTCTCATGCATCTCTGGTGTCATGGAAATTCCCAACGCACAGCATAGGTCATCAGTAAGAAGGATGCTGAGATTACACACAACTCAGATAACAATTGGCTATGAGATTGAGTTGCAGATTTAATTTATAGCCTTATTACAAAGAACATTAGAAAATATCCTGTGATACACAGAAGGGCCATCAAGATCCAATATAAAGTGAAAAAAAAGCAACTGTAACTGTGAACTGGAGAGATGCTTAGTACAAATAAAGGAGCAGCACACAAAAAAGGTTCTGGGGAAGAAAGCTATAACCACAACCCTTTACCTTAAATGCAAAAGAAAAGGCAAACACAGAGAGGGAAAACAAAACATAATCAAGAAGACATTTACTGAAAAACCTGCTTGTTCCTGTTCATGTCTGGGAGGTCAAATATTTCCCCTGGTTCCTTATCACCATTGCAAAATTTTATTTTTAAGACTTTTGAGTAATTTTTAAGCTTTCCCTTATATTGATCACTTGCCTCCCCTAATGCTGTGTTTCTCTTTTGTAAACCCATTGCTTTTACCTCGAGTCTGACAAAAATTCCACTTCAAGAATATATCAAATTCACTCTGAACTATTCGTCTATACACAAGTTAATAGTATATACCAATAGAGAACACTGGTATACAATCATTTGGGTCATAAGCCTTTCAAGTGCGTACCTAAGATCTGGTTTTCCCCCTCTGTATCTCTTCTCAGGACAAGAATTATGTAGCAAGGAAAGTAAAAATACCTAAATAATAATTTATTTTACACAAGGGATCTCCATGTGTAGATTTATATCTATTACCTATGTAGCAAAATTGCATGGTTTGTACATATAGAATTTATAAAGATTTAGGTGATATATAGAATTTATAAAGATTTAGGTGGTATATTTATTACGCTCTCTGGATCTCAGTTTATATTTTAGTACAAGACAATAGGGAAAAAATCCAGCTACACTGTCACATATACTTGTATTAGAAACATCAGCCACTTTTATTATTTTCCAATCATATTTCTGCATTTTTGGTTTGTTTGTTTTGGATCTCATGGAGTCAGAAAACTGTTTTATTTATCTTGATATTCTAGTCACCTGTCATTATCTCTGTTGACCTTTAAAAAATCTTACTAAAATATGCTTTGTTATGATGTATGGGTAAGATGAAATCTACAGGTATTTTTCTCAGAAAAAATTGTAAAAATATCATACTTATAAAAGTGCTCAGGAAAATAATGGACATGTAGTAAGTGTTCAATAACTATGAATAGTCATTACTTTTATCTTTTCCTACAGCATATCAATTTTCTTGTCATTAAATTTTCAAGTTGGGAATGGATATGAGCCCTAAGCAGGCCCTGAGAACAAGGTCCCTAGTTTGAGTGAAGAAAATATTCCATGCATTTGGTCTCAAATTCTTAAAATATCCTAAAGAGTATTAGCTTGGAAACAAAAAGATAAAGAATCGTAACTACACCTGGGAGTCTACATGCATTTGAAATGCAATTATCTTTGCTTTGGCTTTTAGCCAAATAAAACTCAGAACTCATGACACAAATGAGTTGATGCAAATCTTGACTTCTTACCTCCTCTTACTCTACCTCCTCTAATTTTCTAGTTAGGCTTCCTCAGATGAGGAAGAGAGATACAATGGGGAAGAAAATCACATTTCATTATGTCCTCACTGTAAGCAGTGCGTGTCACACACATGATCTCTCTTAAATGTCAACTTATCTCTTATTCGCTTAATTACTGCCCTTCATAGTTGAGAAATTGAGCTTCAAAGAAATTAAGTCATTGGCCCTGAGCTGGAGAAACATAGTCCAGATTTGAACTTTGATCTCTAGTGTCTTTGAAGTCCTTACACTCCTCAGGTCACTAAATCTTCCTCAAGGCTGTCATCTTTCCCATAACATCTGCCCAGGTGTTATTAAGCAACAAAAGCCCACATGGCAGGAAGAACAGAAGAACTAAAGGTCTGAGCATCCTTTGTTAATTACATTTTCAATTTCTCTGAGGCAGCAAGGCAAGAACTCTGAGTCATCTCATAGATGACCTTGGACAAGTACAGTCTTGGCTCCTAGCGCTCCTGATGGTGGGGAACAGCCCACTGAGGGCTGAAAATGAAGACTGTTACAATCTACCACTTACAGTAAGGCTTACGATTAAACTAAATAAGTGGTAGCATGTCATTCACAATGAGTTGTCGAGATCTCATATCAGAGAGATAGGAGTTTTAAAAAAGTGACACAGCAGTAGAAGGAAATCATGTCATGTGTTTGTTCCTTTATTTCATTTACTGAGGCATATTTTAGCACATACCCACTGCAGAATCTGTCACTGTGTTTTTCAGGAGGCTGACTGTAAATGAGACAATCAAAGTCGAAGTTTACATGAAACAGAAAGGTTCATGGAAAAGACACAGAAATCATCTCACAAAATCACCAAGCCATGTCAGTAGGGTTGAGCAGCCACTGGAGACGAACCCCGGACAAGGGGTTGCAGAGAGGTTGTGGTTTTATACCGTGGCTTCTGTTTTGCAGGAAAGCTTCATAAATCTTACTTGCCATGCCTGTCACTTTCTGTTTTAGTTCTTTTTTTTTTTTTCTCTAACATGATGGAAACTCAGCTCCTGACAAATCCAAGTAGGGTAAATTCAGACTCTTACTTTTTTTTTAAGTTCCATGCTCAGTCACCCACAGAAGAAAATTATTGACCCAACTCATGTCTAGTTGTACAGCAAAAGGTAAATGGAAATGAGAATATTGTGATTGGCCTGATGTCAGTGAGTGGATCATTTGTGATCCACTCAATTTTAAGTACCCAATCCTGTCATGAGAATTATATTAAGAAGGCAGCTGCAGTCACTAGAATGATATCTGATACTGGAGCAAGGGATCAATGACAGTGATACACTTTTTGTTCTCCAGTGATAAACATGGTGTACTCAAAGAAAGGCTCATTCCACTGGAGAGCTATATTTCAGGATGTGGGCAAATGGATTCTGCTACAACAAGCTTTCCCAAATTGCCAATTGAGAAACTAAATTTCAATGAGGAAGCCAGGGACTAGTACCACACATCTGTAATCCCAGCACACAGGAAGCTGTGGCAGGAGGGTTATGAGTTTTCAAGGCCAGCCTAAGATGCCCTGTGAGGCCTGCCTCAAACCAAAAGCAAAACAGTATTCATTGATCATCTCAGACACTTGGAGTTGACGTAGACAGAGTTTCCCCTTTCTACTAACTATGTTCTTGGCAAATGCCATTTGGTTGGAATGCAGTTAAATGAGGCTGTCCACTGGAATGTGGGTGTCAGGCAAATCTGGATCCATAACAGAAAGACCACACCCGAACGGGAGTTGATGTCACCATCCCCTACATTTTTGCCTTTCTAATTACACATCTGTCTTTTCTTCTGTAGCTAACCAGCTTGTATAAAACCCAAGGTCTCCCTTCTTCAGGACCTGGATTCTCTGCCCCTACCCTAGTCTTTATCTTTGGTAATAAACTCCATTCGCCACTCTGGAACGTGGTCTTGATCTTTGCTGGTTCGTGTTGCCATAACAGAATATCGCAGTTTGTGGGTGCTCTGAGCTCAGTTATCAACACCAGTGGTTTCATATCCGTATATAATTTGGTTGAATGGTGAAGAAATCTGGCTGGGAGGGGGGGAATGCCTCACAATGAGTTAGTTGGGTTCTTGTTTTGACCCTGCCCACTCTTATCTTGATGCTTTTGTCACTATTGGTTTATGCTCAGTAAGTGCCTGTTGCTCACCAGTTGATGGCATTTTCCATCTGAAGTTCTGCTGGACCTGGTCTGCTGCTGCTTCTTCCTTCTCTGCTGGTGTCACAACGTTCAGCAAGGGTGAGGTGGCTTGATGAGCTCCAGTTTTGATGATTCGAATGCATTGTAGCAAAGTCTTAGGATGTATGTTGTTGCAAAAATCTATCTGGACTATGTTTAATCTTCTTTCTCATTCCAGCTTTGTCAATTTCCCAGCTCAGCACTAACTGCTGGAGCCTGGGTACTCAATGTGGTCGTTTCCGGCATCTACATTGAACAATTGCTCCCTGGGGACCACTCCCCAATGGACAAAGAGACATAGTCTATTTGATTGGTGCTGGTGAACATCCAAACTCCACAAAACTGTGCAAGTATGTCACAACAAACACTTCTGCACCACCGTAAAAGGCTCTGGAAACCTTCTTGCTTGCTTTGAAGTCACTGATTGGAACTTGCCACAGGATACCTTTTTGGATAGCACCCTAAATCCCCCAATAAAGCTTTTGGCTATCAGGTTGCTCTTTCTCTGTTCACATGCTCTCTGACCTACTTGTGTGGCCTTACATTATTACTTATAGC
Source organism: Dipodomys spectabilis (assembly GCF_019054845.1). Classification (NCBI taxonomy): domain Eukaryota; kingdom Metazoa; phylum Chordata; class Mammalia; order Rodentia; family Heteromyidae; genus Dipodomys; species Dipodomys spectabilis. The sequence continues at coordinate 12,244,782 of NW_024870950.1, forward strand.
AATAGGAAGAAATAGTTGCTTAAATTTACAAGACTTCCTTGGCTTACCAATCACTATATTTTTACTTAATGATTCCCAAGTATCTCAATTGACTTGGTTTTGTTTTCTTTTTTTTCCCTCCTCACCTATAATTTGGGAAAAATAAAGAAGACAATATAAGTTCTCATAGTCAGTATGTTCCATCTTTTCTCTTTTAATAGATGCCTGGGAATATGTCACCATGTCATGTCTAATGATAAGACTTATGGGTACAGGATAAACCCAAACATGATCACTAACCCATTTTCCTACAAAATCACCGCTCAAGCATGTTGTGATAAGGGTGTCAAGATGCTACAAAGCAATTTATAGCAAAAGATGGTGTACTGTATTTCAGTGTTGTTTAGGGGTGTGTGTGTGTGTGTATGTGTGTGTGTGTGTGTGTATGTGTGTGTGTATGTGTGTGTGTGTGAGAGAGAGAGAGAGAGAGAGAGAGATGGGGGAAGAGGGGAAGAGGGGAAGTGGGGAAGAGGGGAAGAGGGAAGAGGGGAAGAGAAAGAGGTGGTGGAAGACAGAGTAAAGGAAAGGGAGAGAGAGATATTTAAAATGACAGTTTCGATCTCTATGACCCCTTAGTGTAATATTATGAGTTTTTGCAAATGGTGTACTTGTGTAACAAGAAATATGTTTAGTCTGTCCAGTGATCCTGCATAATCGTATGACCATTGGAAGACACCCACCAATAGCAAACTGCTAAAAGAAGGCTCATGACTTTTTCATCTTCCATCACTCATTGTTTCTTAATGTGCCTGACATGAGTTTTGCTCTATGTTGCTGGAATAATAATTCATTTATTTATTATTATCATTCATTATTAGGGGCTGGGAAGGTGGCTCAGTGGTAGAGCACTTGCCTTGCATGCCTGAGGCCCTGGGTTCGATTCCTCAGCACCACATAAGCAAAAAGAAAAAAGCCGGAAGTGGCACTGTGGCTCAAGTTGGTAGAGCGCTATCCTTGAGCTGAAGAGCTGAGGGACAGCGCCCAGGCCCAGAGTTCAGGCCCCACAACCTGACCCCCCCAAAAAATAATTCATTTGTTCAACCAGAAGTGTAAATTAATATAGTATTCTAGAATCCAAAATTTGACAATAAGTCACACAAGGAATAAATAATAAATAAACTCAGGACATACTATCATTACTGGCATTGCTACATTTTCTCCTTATATTACTCAGTCTGACTTCAAGGAGCAAAGGCAATTGAAAAATGCCATCACAGTCACAGTAGGCTTGATTTTAAATCAGGAAATTATCTACCTGTGTGATTAAGGGGGAAAAATCAATTAACTCTGTAGAAAGGCATCCTGACTAAAAATGAGCCAGCCAAAGATGATATGCCATTGAAGAGCCAATGAAGAACGTTAGAGGAGAATCTTTTTCTTTTGTGCATCAGGAAGCAGAGGTACAATATAAGTAAGGGCTACAGAAATGTTTCACTGTGGAGCAATCACTTGGGTGTGTGGCCATGTGAACTTGAGCAGACTAGCCTCTGACTGTCTCTCTTGCCTTTCTGTATGCTACAAGTGTAAGGTGACCCAAATCACAGCCTAATTATTTTGAACTACCAGGCTGAAACATTTCCTGTTTTTTTTAAACATCCGCATAATCTCAGGTGGTCCTGTCTCTCTGTGTGTGTATGTATGTGTTTTCTTTCTTTCTTTACTTATTTAGTATATATTTTCCATGGGCCTGAAATATTCTGTTTCATCATTATTTTGGGGCTCATCAGTGAACTCTTTTCTATTTCCCAGGAATGCCTGCGGATTCATCTGTCTCCCACATTGTCTTATCACAGAAAAACTATGAAGACAGTTCTTCCACATGCTTGCTAAGCATATTGCCACTGTCTCCCTACAACCTTAATCAATTATATCCAGTTATTTATTCATGCATCAGACTGACCAAGCTATTATATCAGGAGTTTAATGGCATGTGACAGCTCCAGACAGCCACTATGAATTAAATGGTTGAGCTGTGTTAGTCACCCTATCTACAAAATTATATCGTATGTTCAGAGACAACTCAGCTCTGGGCAGTGGGTCTTCCCTAAATCTTGTAGGAAGTCCATTTAAAATGACTCCATGATGTCGAATTGGGGCACTTAGACACTTTGTTTTTCAAGAGCTCAGTGAGTAACTTATGAATAGCAGTGAACTCCAAGTTCCCAGGGACTAGGCATTGCAATGGAAGGTTGTCTCTAAAATTCTTTGGCACATGTTCAGAGGGATGGGAGACTAGGATGACTTGTCTTACAACCTGTCCTCTTTCGCAGAATTGGAGACTGGAGGTTCAATCATTATCTAAATAAGACTTGCTGTTTTAACACATTATAGCCTTCCCAGGGTTGAAGTTCCTGGAGCCTTATTTGGTGCTACATTGCCAACTCAGCAGATGGTACCTCCACTACCAGATCTTTCCCATCCCCAGGTCACTCTGCTTCTGGGAAGCTTGTCATCATTAGCTTGATACATTGCTTTAGATCGGTGGGGACACTGACGCCATCCCTCAAACACAGTGTAATTAGAATTTTATACAAACGAGTGAGAAGGTTTCCTTTGATTCTCAACCATTTGCATGTGGTTAGGAAGGAGCATTTCTTTTTCTTTATTAATATCATTGTCATTGTTGATTATTATTTTGTGGGGCTGAGGATCAAATGTGAGGTCTCATGGACTCCAGGCAATTACTCTACCAATGAGCAACACCACCACCCTAGTAAGAAACTGGTAACTTGGCAAAGTCATGGAACCATTTGTGATTCAAGAATCTGTGAAATGTTCAACTGAATCCAGAATGCATTTTCAGTTCAGATACACACCAATAGTTTCTGAAAAGAGGAACTAAATTTGTTAAATTCAAAGAAATCCATTCACTTAACACACAGGCAAAGGAACAAGTGCTTATAGCAATGCTATTTGTATCAACTTCAGATTGGCGTCAATCCAAATACCCATCCATAGGTGACGGAATAACAAAATGACTCTATCCACACCATAGAGTAGTATTGGAAAAATGCAAAGAAACAGACAATCCCTGTGTAGAACATACAGACAGGCCTCAAACAAACACTAAAGAAGGAGCTCATGCACAGGACTGAATCCTTTGTTGTTCTATTTATATTCAATTTCAGCAGGAGCAAACTATAAGGGTAGGGAATACATCAATTTTTGCTCGCTACTGACCTGGGACCAGGGATTAATATACAAATCGATATTGGAAGGGTTTGTATAATGGAAATGTTCTACAGATGGATTATGATGACAGATGCATTTATCACATAGGTTCTCTAAGAATTATCCAAAAGTACACATATTCTGTGGGTGATTTGGAGTTGTGTCAATGTTGTCTTAATGAAGTAGTTAATTAAAAACCTAAGAAGTAAAACTTTGAAACATATTTTCTCTTTTTTTTATTCTAATCAGGTTTTAAAGCTGCAAAATGTATGCTCACCAATACTAATCTGTTTGGCAAATAAAATTTAGAATGTAATACTTCTGTCAATATGAAAGCAAAAAAGATAATCATTTAAAGGGATGCAAGGGCTATGAACCTTGTGATGAATGGGAAAAAATATAAAGTCATATAGCATACTTTAATGTTTTGAGCAAATTATATACAGCCACACACACACACAAATCATGTACTATGCAATAATATATTTTCATTTGTGTAAAAGTTCTAGCAATAACCAGAAACATGATTCAGATCTTAAAGAAAAATAGGGTTACTACTAGCCATTTGGAATATTTAATAATATTATTATAACAATGATACTTTCTATGTGCCAGGCAGTATATTAAATGCGTTATGAACATTATCCTTCCCAGTCCTGCAATAATATTATGCTTCAGTGCTTCTGTTCTTATATATTACATTTCCAGAAATTGAGTTACAAAGGGAAAAAAAATAATTGGTCACAGACATTTGAACCTACAGCTATTGGACTACAAATTCCTTGCACTTAGCCTAATTCCCTCATGCAGCTTATTTGTCCCACCACAAACACACATACACGTATGCATACATGCATGCATGCAGGCATTCTTACACATGTATATGTGACCTCAGGTGAGATCAAAAATTACTCAGAGCCTAGAGATTAAGTAGATTCTTCCAAATATGATCCCCCGCTAAGAGTCCTAATTGTAGAAAGACAATTGATTCCTGAGAGCTTTGAACTAACCAAAGAATTGTGATGGAGACATACTGGGATGGAAACCTTGGCAAACGGTGAGAACTTTCAGAAGTGAAACCCAGTTGACAAAATAAGCCACACAGGGAATGTTCTGAGGAATTATCTTTTAAAGTCTTTTCTATGCTTTATCTTTGCTACCCCAGTGCCATAAAGTGATCGGCTTTGTTCCACCAAACCTTTCTACCTACCATCCAGCCCCAAGACAAAAAAAAACAAGGGATCATGGACTGAAATCTCTGAAGGATTGGGCTCAAAACAAATATTTTATAAGTCCTTTGTCTCAGGAATTTTGTCACAGTGACAGAAGTCTGAGTAGCACACAAGCTAACCATCAAAAATAAATCAGCTACTGATACTATACAAAAATATTTAGGGATGGAAAAGCCTGAAAAAATACTCTATATAACCTATGACTTGATGCTTTCTGTCCCTCTCTTCGGTTTAATTAAATCCTTTCTCAACCTAAAAACAATCTCACTAAGAAGACATCCGTCTTTTAAAAGTTATTGGCCCAAATTATCATTAATACTCTAAAAAGATTTTAGTCGCCATTCAGGTTTCATAGAACAGATCTAATCAAGTTGACAATTAAGTGTGTCATTTGAGAATGTGTTTTATATTAATATATTGTTGTGCCTTCTTACAAATTTTTCTTTTAGTCCTGTTCAAGGAACATGAAATTTCCTTACTAATAACTACAACTCTGTAAGATTCTTTAGTGTCCAGAATAATATGATCACATTTCAAATAAATGAAATGTCTTTTTTGCTTTACAGTTAAGTTGTAGAGAACATAAAGGGGTTGGGAGAAAATCCATTATTTGAGCTGCAATTAGGCTACCTTTTAAAGTTGTGACAGCTTAAGGTAAATGTAATCATGGAACAATTAGCAAGTAATTATGCTGTTACTACTTAAATTCATGTCTGCAGTACAGGCAAGGATTCTGAATTTCAGTCTGTGACAATTTAGGTGAATTATTTATTTTCATTGAATAACTATTGAGAGAAGCAAATGAAGCAAGAACAGAATATCATCCATTTACCTGACAAAGCTAAGTGTTAAGAGTCAGATAGACTATCTACTAAATAGGTGCCAGTCCATTTGAAAAAGATTATTTACATAACTGTGCTCCAAGAAAACAATTACATGATAAGGGATCTGTTTTCCAAATGATGTTTTAAATTATAGCTTGGCAGTTCTATTATGAAAAAGTAAGTTTCCAGAGTCAATATACCATCTATCTTCTACCTTTTTAGTACTTATTACTTTGTTTGCAAACTGTAGGATTCTTTCTATGCTTGAAGCATGCATATAACTCTTGAAAAACCCAGGAACTATAAGACCAACACATAATGCCTGATGAGTATTTGTTGAACAATTGCATGAGTAGCTAACATTTTTATCCATTGTGTGTCTTCCTGGACTTTCAATGTTAGAAAATCTAAGCATATCTGGCTCCCTGGTATTTCTCATATAATGAAGTCAACAGATACAATTGTACTAAACAAATATATCTCTCAGGTGAGACTTTGTTCTCAAAAGATGCAAATTCAGACTCTTCTGTCTTCTCATTCCTGAATAGTTTCTTTTCTTATATTAAATGTTACTATCATAAGTGACTTATAATGAAAATTACACATTTTTAGTTCAGCATGTGGTCTAGAATTTTCCTCTTTAGACCCATGGCTGTGGGTTTTAACCAACTTCAAGCAAGGTCAGTAAAGTGATTATTGAGGCTCATAAATCATGTGTTCATGGTGGCCAGAGCAGAGCTTGGCTCATGGTAGACACTCAATAAATGGAGGATATTTGATATTACTGTGGATTTCTGGAGGTGACAACAGAGTTATCTATCAGGCTGACTGATGAGTTTCTTGCTCAAACATAGGATGACAATGTGAATTACAATAATATACTTTGTACTCACTGTCAATATCCAAGGCCACAGCTAGTTCCCCTTTATTACTTCTTTCTGATACTCATAGACACACAAAGGAAAACCAAATATACTGTTATCCAAATATGTACTGAAGAAGACTGAAAGCATCTGAACTTGGCCAAATAATCAAATGAAGAAGACAAATCATTTCCTGGTTATATATATTCAGAAAGACATGTACTGGGTCCATTTAAAGTAATGGAACACACTCTGTGTAATTTAATGATTGCAACAAACACTGTAGTACTGCAGAAATCATCTCAGCAGTGTGTGTCTGTGTATGTTTCTGATAAGAAACAGTTTCTAGTCTTCTGTCTTGTAAAATAATACAGTATTATTACCATCACATTCCCTGAACATAAATAGAACTTGAGTGTGAAGATAAAGGGAGTAGTTGTTTTATGTTTTTTTATTGTGTGTTTTTATCATCATATGTTTTAGAGATTATTTAACCTTTCCCCACATGGTATCCTGAAATTGTGTTGACATCAAGCCCAGGAAAAAAAGGGGGGCATCAGAATTCAACTGCTTATAATAGTGCTCAAATAAGTTCAACTGGAGGCATGCACTAGCAGCTCACATCGGTAATCCTTGCTATTCAGGAGGTGAGATCTACGGATCATGGTTCAAGGCCAGCCTGCAAGGAAAATTCAATTAAACAAGAAAAAAGCCTGAAATGGAGCTGTGTCTCAGTGGTAGAATGCTAGCCTTAAGCAATCATTCAGAGACCGTACCCTGGCCCTGAGTTCAAGTCCTAGGAGAGCAAAAGTAAACAAACAAACAAATAAATAAAACGGAATTAATAACATGGAATTTAACTATTTCATAGATAAACATCATAATTGGGATTACTTGTTTAGTAGGAGCAGTTGTTAGCAAATGATGTATATATGTATATATATATATATATACACACATATATATATATATATATATATATATATATATCATGGGTATACATGTGCCAATTTGCATTTATATGATAAACATGTATATGTTTATGTGTTTATATATTTATATATCATATGTTTATGTGTTTGTATATATAACCTAATATCTTTTTGTAACAGTTCTGCTTATGAAATTGTTCCAATATAGATAGAGAGATTCCTTCTTTTCTAGTTGAATCTCGGTGTGACTTAGATAGTGAGTCAAGATTCAAATACTGTCTGAAGTCTGAGCCCAAGCATTGGTTATGCAAATACATAAGACACACTCTCTTTTACATAGGAAATGAAGGCAGAAAGATAAAACCTGGAAGAAATGAGGAGGGGGAATTTCCTGCTTCTGCAGGTGAATAACTTCCCTTAAAACTAGAAGGAAATCTGGAAGCTAGAGAATGAACATATCCCATGATAGAATGGCCCAAGGCTCTTAGAAAATTACTTGTATATAAAGTCTCTGTAGTACAAAAGTAAATTTGAATTTAAATTTTGTAACTAATGAATTTAGTCAATTAATATCAGTCTCGGGATCTTAGAGAGTCCCAAAATATATTGACTCATACACACATTATATATTATTACATATAATATGAATATAATATATTACAGATTTGCCTTAGTAATCTCCAAAAAACAAAGTGAACACAGAACTGAACAGCATTCTTCATTGAATAATTACACAAAGACAGACCCTGTTCAGTGGGAAGTAGCTCAAAAAAAATAAGAACTGATAATCATGTAAGGACTGAAACGGTAACGCAGATGTGGTGGGAACAATGGAAGCTCATGAATGTAACCCCTGTGACTCACAACACAGATCAAGAGAAGAATGGCTTAAGGCCAGACTAGGGGAAAAAAAAGTTAGGGAGCTCCTACCTTTACTAACAAGCCAGGTTGGCATAGGAGATCAACCACGTGGAAGATACACGAAGGAGGAACACAGGCGGAGGTCAGCCACAGGCAACACTATTCAAAGGAAGCACTATTCAAAGCAAAGATTAAAAAAAAAAAGGTTTGGGCAAAATGAATGCCAGTAAACTGGCAATTGAAAAGTGCATGGGCTACAAGAAATGGAAAGAGGAAGTGGCGCTGTAGCTCAAGTGGTAGAGCGCTCGCCTTGAGCTGAAGAGCTGAGGGACAGTGCCCAAGCCCAGAGTTCAAGCCCCACGACCGACCAAAAAAAAAAAAAAAAAAAAAAAAAAAAGAAATGGAAGGAAGAAGTATTTTATTTCACTATTTGCATTGATTTTTTTCTTTTCATCTTTCCTTTTTTCTTTGGTGTATTCCTTTCTGTCACTGTTTTTTGATTTCTGTACCCTTTGTCTTGTATATAAGTTTATCTGATTTGAGGAGGAGAATGGGAATCACAGAAATGGTGGGACCAAGGGTGAACTAAGACAGCAGTGAAACCCATTACACACTATGTTTGCAATGAAGTAGACAACTTTGAGGGGGAGGGAAATCAGGAGGGGAAAAACTGGGAGAGAATGAGGGAGGGGTAACACTGTTCAATAGGTAATGCATTCATTACCTGAATCATGTAACTGTAACTCCTTTGTATATCACCTTTACAATGAAATTTGAAAAAGTAAACACACACACACACACACACACACACACACACACACACACACACACATGCAGAAAAGTGTGTTGGGGGCGTGGCCCAGGGAGGGGAGTACACAAATGGACAGAGAAAGGGGGAGAGAACGCAGTCATCACATTCAATGCATATTGTATGAAACTAAGAATATTGAGACAATGGAACAGTTGGGAAGTGTGTGGAGAATGGTGAAGATGACGACATGTTTTAGGATGCATTACGTCTATACGCTGACCTGTTGAATGGCAACTCCTTTTGCCATTGAGGAAAATATAATACAATGAAGATAAAATAAATGGTCTTTAATAAATACTGACATCTGATTTAAGTTTCCAGACTAAATGACAGTCGTTTATATTCCCTATATCTAAAGGTTTTCTTTCACCTATGTAAACTAGAGATGAGAATGCATTTCTATGTTGAAGGTTTAAATAAAATAGTTGGCTACACCTTCAGGAAAGCAATTCATTTTCTCTGTCTCAATGTCAATTTCTTATTTATTTTCAGAAACATTCTGCTTTGCACATATTTCTCTATTGCACGTAAACTAATAAACTAACAACTTTATTAATTCTTTGCAGATCTCCTAGGAGCAAATATAAATATTAAATACAAGTAGAAGAACATAATCACTTAGCTACATCTTTCCTATGTATCAATAATGCATTTGCATTGCTTTAGAAATCTAGCCTGAAGATCATGGAGTGAAGAATCTCTGTGTCATACACCTAAGTCAACATTATCTTGTAGCCTGATTCTGAAATGTCATAATTGTTTTATGGTACTATTTTTTACTCTAAGGAACTAGAAGACATAATTGTTGGTAGCACCATAGTCTTCTAATGGTCAGAAGGGAACAAATTCTACTTCCTAAATATTATATTGAGGCAATCACTGCCTAGGTTTCACAAGAAGCAATTTGACAGGATATTAGCTTTAAACTTTGCATTCAACCTTGTATGTCTGATTGCATTTGAATCTCTTTGTCCTAACAGGATTCCAGGGGTGGAAATGACAATCAGTAATTGTATGTCGAGTGAATGCATACGTGAAAGAAGTGAGAAGTTTTATATTGGGAATGGTCCATTTTTGTACACAATTGTTTTGATTGCCAGTTTCAGAAATCCTTAGAACATTTGATGTAAACAATAAAGGAAAAGTTATTAGGTCATGAAACAGAGGACCTAAGCAATGGGAGCCGGGCTTACATATGAGTTACCTTTGAAGAGCCTACAAATGTTTATCCTCAGTATGTGGACTTTCTTCCTTTTCTAGCACTTATTCTCGACCTAGATGTAATGCTGATCACATCCTGCATGACAGTAATCAAGTGGAAAAGAGCAATCTGTGTCTTCTCTCTGTGTCTTATAGTTTTTAGAGACTAGAAAACCCTTTGTTGTGAGTTCATGTTTAAGCTAATTCTTTTACTTCATTTGTCACTGATGGTGAGAACATTTCTCCTAGAAGTAAAAGAAGCTGTGGTACTTACTATTGAGTAACTATTGATAAAAATCTTCAAAATAAGCAAATTTAAAGGCTTGTGGTTTCAGTGATGCACAATTGCTTGGTCCCAGGAGTTTAATCAGGCAGATCATACCCATTCCAATACCTAGTATTGGAAAGGAAGCAGGGAGAGGAAGACAGAAGGACAAACTACTCCTAAGTACATATACCCCGGTGAATTGCTCTGCAAGTCTCCAGTGCCTTACAGTTTCTCGAACTTTCCAAAATAGCATCACCATCTGAGAAATAAGTCTCCAACTCATGAACTTGTGAGAAATTTAAATGATAGCACTTCAACTCTGTCCCTCAAGACCCATGGCTATCTTATACTATAGAATGCTTTTGTTCCATCTCTATGAGTCTTGGTTATCTTAACAGTTCAGCATTGTTTTCACACCTAAATTCAAAGTCTCCTCAGAGAGTCAAAGTAACTTTTATCTGTAAAATAAAAGGAAGTTACATATAACATGTCATGATGCAGAATAAACATTCCCATTCTCAAAGGAAAGAGTCAGAGAATATCAAAGAAGGATCACAGCAAAGCAGGGACATGTCAGGGTACAACCATTATATTCTACAGAGCTCTTTGTCATGCAGAGCAAAGGATCTGAAGTGAGCTTCAACAAAGCTGTGCACCTCCATCCTATTACCCTGACAGAATCTCAAATGGGCACTCTGCCAGACTCATTCCACTCACTGCTCTCCTCAACAGATCTTGCCTGTTCTTGACATCTTCAAATTCCTGGGACATCAACTGCACCTGGGATACACTCTCACATCTTCAAGAAATACTATCACAGGGGCTGCCTATAGGGATCTTCACCTTGTTACCCATTGGCCAGCCTCCCTAGCCTTCCTTTGAAATTTCAGTGGAAGCCCCATAATGTCTAAACACTTAACTTCTACATGGCCATAAAGCAGTGTCCTATGGAGATTCCTCAAGATCTGGAGACAACTCAATTTAGAGGGGCCCATTTGGATCATACCTGTAGTAGCCTTTGAGTTGCCTGTGTGGGTTAAGCTAGACAAAATACTCCCTTAGGCATCTTTTCTCAAGTGAAAGTCTTTAAAAGGAGTTGATCATTTCTTCTTGAAGCTTGAGATGAGTAGGGTATACTCAATTCTTGAGATGCCAACACATTTTTCCTAGTGCTCATGTGCAAATATATTTTGGGGGTACTCTTTTTTATAAGGTTTTTATTGTGAAAATACTGTACAGTGTGGTTACAGGTACACGAGCAAGGTAATGAATACATTTCTTATCAAGCATTGTTGCCTTCTCCTTTGTTTTTCCCCTACCATCCCTTCCCTCCCACGTCCACAATTATACTTCCTCCCCCCGCCTAAATTGTAAAGTTCATTTTTCAACATAGTGTCTTGTACATCTCATTATTACAATGGATCAACCTGTATCTCTATTTAAACATTTTGTTTTTTCCCTTTCCACCCCAAATTAGACTGACATCAAATACAGTGAAAACGGGTTATACTGTGGGGGAGGAACATACAAAGCAACAAAAAAAAAATCACATCACTTCCATGTGTCTGCAATCTTCAAATCATTCCTTTACATCCAGAATGCCCATACTTTAGACCTTCCTGTTGTGCTATTTTTGCCCCCAGTTCTTCCTAAAAGCCAGCAGGCAGCAATCGTCTGACACAACTTGAATTCGATTTTGCCTTGAGGTCTTCCCCACCAAATTACTTAGTCCTGCACCTTTAAACTCAGCCTCATTCAAATTCTCAGGACATGGACTAAATGTAGGCAAATTCTCTGCCAGAATATAACAATATTCTAGTTCAATTCCTAATTGAGTTCTTATTTTGAATGAAACCTTATGAAGCTGGCCTCAGTGACTGCATTCCTATCCAGGTCAGAGTCTCCTGAGTTCCTACCAGAGTTGCCCATTAAACTTTGCATACGATGTTTTAGAACATCTCCATTCTGTACCTCCAAATATGTCCAAATTCCACACACCAGTTTTAAAAGCTAAAGAATCACATGGTCAGACTTAATTCATGGCCACAGCTCCACATCTGTGGTGCTTTTCTGCATTTGTTAGCATTTTAAATTTTATTTCTTATAATTACTTTTGCATGAACATGCAAGCAATGCATGAGTACGGTGCATCTTGATCAATGTCACCCTTTTTGATAATTTTGCCATCATTTATCCTATCCTCATCCATTGTTGGACTTCTGCCACACTAGGATGTCATCACTGATGAGCACTTTAAGGAAGGCAGGATTTACTGTGGTTACAGTTTCAGAGGGTTCTGTCCTTGGTTAAGTGGTCTCAGGCTCTTGCGATGAAGATTATGGAACATGTGGCAGAGGAGCTCCTTCATCTCATCACAGACAGGAAGCAGAGCAGACTCAAGGAGAGAACAGAGAGGTAAGAGATCCTCATGGATCTGTCCGCAGTGGCCTATGTCTTCTAGCTAGGCCATGCTTCATGGAGTCCTCAAACCCTTCCTTAATGTACACCAGGTTGGGAACTCGTCTTCTGGAAGCATTTCATTTCCAAACCAGACAGTAAGTGTGTAACATGATTGTCTTAGAAGGTTTGGATTGATTCTGGATTAAAGTTGAATTAAATTGTTCTTTCTAGGAAAAAAAAAAAAAACAGATGCATGGCATATCTGAAAAATACTAATGCCCTCTTCATATTTAATAAAGGAGGTTGAGATATCAACCACACTAAGAAATATTTCAGTGAGAAATCGGATTAGTTTTTCTGAAACAGATTTGTCTATTCGTATTCTGACACAGATGTATCTATTTGTATTTAAGAAGCATAGTATTTTGTTTAACAATGTAAACTCGATCTCTAAGAAAGTATTTCTAAAGTAAAACCTGAGGTTCTTCTATATCTAGTTTTCTTGAGTTGCAACCACCTGTAAGGATGATTAGGGGACAAATATTTTTAAGCAAACTGTGCAGTGTTATTTGCTTTATACTAGAGTTGTCTGGTATACCTGTTTCCTAAGAGGAAACTTACTTAATATAGCTTAAGACCTGGCACTTCCATGAAAAGAGAGCCTACTGATACTGTAACAGTTCTTCATGTATTGTATATGAGAAGATTGAATACTAAAATTGTTATTTACCTTGGTCAAGGTTCATCAAGCTAAAAATGCCATGAAGTTTTATGAAAGGAATGGACTGGTTGTGAAGTCTAAGGTGAGCTGACTCTAAAATAAACAGATATTTGTACAGAAATATGTCCACCTTGAGGTGATTCATATTAGCTCAAAGAGTTTCAACAGGGAATATCCTTATATCAAAAATTCTGATCTATCCAGTAAATACTTATCCAATGACTGTTTTGTGTTCTAAACACTGAAAAATACAATATCAACTGCAACTTCCCTTCAAAGAGGCAGAATCTCTTCTTTCTAATAAGGACATATTCTTTTGGTCAATATCAAAGATAAAAATGTAAACAATCATTTGTAAGAGTTTAGTGTAATGTCAGTAAATTTTATATTTGGTAAGTTTCATTAACTTACCAAATAAAGTGTAAGCATAGATTAGACTGAAGTTTCATGTGAGTCTTGTTTTTGTCTCTCTCCTGCTCTTTCACTTTCTCTGGTGTTTATGGTGATACTCAGGCTTGAACACTAGCCCTTATACTTACTAGGCTGGAGTTCTATTATTTTATCCATTTTCTGATCTTATTCTATCTTATTTTTTAAATAAATTTGTCAATGTTGAGATCAAATTCAAAGCCTTCTGCATGCTAAAAGGCTATTTAAATCATCACATGTGTTTTCATTCATAACCTTTTCAATAATTTATAAACATTTCTTCAGACATTGTAACTTGTGATCCATATATCTTCATCAAATGTGTCTTTGAACATATAATGCACGTGGGCATTCAAGTTAAATAGTCTAAATGGAGGTATTAGTTTCAAACAACTGATTTGATCTAATAAAATATATGAGATATATAAAATTAATGGGAAAAATTCATCACATTGAAATTCAGAGAGAGGGACTGATAACTCATGGAAAGAAAAAATTCCAGTGGAAAAAAGCAAGGCATGAGCAAATATCAATATAAATACTGATTTATGCTTCACTGTCAACACACATACACAACTTCCACACACATGCACAATGGATACATATACATGCATATGCATACATAGATGCTTACAGGCACACACACACACACACACATATACATATATATGCCACAGAGTTACATATGCACAAAGATATACAAACTATCACCATCTGTCTATCTATCTACCTATCGATCTATAAGTACATATGTGCTCAGATACATGGACACAGATATACATACTCACATACACACAAATGCATATACATGCACACATGCAATTGGATTGACTTATTTGTTTGGGCAAATATAAAGTGCATACACTTTCTCATAATGCTGGAAAGAATTTAACTATGTCAAATAAGAACTTGTCATTGTCTAATAATTTTTAATATATGTATCCCTATTCCTGAGAAATTATCTTTTCCTGAGCATACCTATGAAAGTTTCCTGCAGCCTTGTTTGTGATAAAGAGCCAAAAATATAGTGGTAGTAACATAAATGTGGGAAAATTCAATGACACATTATATTTTAAAAATAAATTATTAAGTATGGTCCAGGGAGCTGGCAGCTGTTTGCTGATAGCTAGGAGTTCACTGGTCAGCAGTATTCCCCACTGAACAAAAAGAGCTTTCACAGAAAATGAACAGACACTCGACAGGCCAAGCTGTGTATCCAAGATGGAACAAGACAGAAATAGAATCACTCAGAAATCAACACTGAAACAAGACAGATCAACGACAACATGTAACCACAAAACGAAACAACAAAAAGCAAAGCATTGTTGTTGTTGCTAGACTGCATAGTGCTTCCTGAAATAAAATTCTGTAAAGTCTCAGAATGCGATGGAAACACCAGTCATTCTGTAATTGGCCCATCTTCTTCCCTACAAGGAGAGCAAAAGGTGCTCACTAACACAATTGCCCTGATTTCAAAACTGTCCATTTCTTTCTAACCTTTTTTTCAAAGACATTCAGCACAAGACAAATTGCAGGTCCTAATTGTTATTATAGAGGCTTTTGTGTGTTTATTAACGGCTTCTGACTCATCCCATAATTATTACTGTGGTTTTGTGTTTCTATGCCTACTTCTGCCTTGCAGATTCTATTATTTTGACATCTTGTACCTAGCACAATTACCATATGTACCCAAGAAACCTTTTATTGACAGTCAACAAATGATTTAACAGTACCTTTGCTACTGAGTTCTTAAGTAAAATCATGAAGGGACAATGTACATCTTATACGATGCATATCATGTTATCTATATAAAAATGGTACACATTAGTTAAAATAAGCAAAGTCATGCTTATCAGAAATTTCCAACCATCATCTCATACCTCAGTCTTCCCTAATTGCACTAGAGAAGGGCAAAAACATAAAGAAAGAAAGAAAAAAAGAAAGAAAGAAAGAGAGAGAGAGAAAGAAAGAAAGAAAGAAAGAAAGAAAGAAAGAAAGAAAGAAAGAAAGAAAGAAAGAAAGAAAGAAAGAAAGAAAGAAAGAAAGAGAAAGAAGGAAAGAAGAAAGAAAAAAGAGAGAGGAAGAGAAAAGAGAAAGATCAATTCTTATGGATTGGCACACACACATGTAGTCTCTATTTGAAGTTACCAAAGCCCTGTTTCAAATGCTGGGTGTTCAGTAGTGTATTTATTATGGGGATTATGAAATCCTGAGGTTTGAGGTGTAGAAAGAGAGGCGAGTTTGAAATCTAGGAGTGCTGTCTTACGATTTTGATGTGAAATTAAATGTCTCGCATCGACCCTGTCCTAATGAAGATCAGAATGTTCTCTTAGCATGATCAGAAAGGCTCCTGTGTTGATTACCTCTTGGTGAGCTGAGAAGAAATGGAAAAGTTGAAGCATCGATTCTGAAGAAATTTCTTTTCTTGCAAACCACATATTACCCCAATAGATTTATTCTTAATCTTTTAATAAACTGAAACAGTTACTGATTTCTGCTAATGGTGCCCCAGCTAAACCTCACAGAAGGTTCTGCAGTTCTGCAGTGAGTTAGAAAAATCTCCCGTTTCTCAATATTTGTCTTTGTTTCGTTCCATAGCTGAGTTTAATTCTTATTATCTTCAATGACAATGCAATTTCAGATGATGAAATTTCTCATGTGAAACCTACACCTTTCAAATAATAATTCACAACTCCAAATGGGATTTGTGTGTGTGTGTGTGTGTGTGTGCATGCATGCACAGTTCACCTGAAGATGACAGTCTGATTTGTGAACATGTAATTCATTTCGTAGATTAAAATGCATTTAGATATAAACAAGAAACACTGCTGTCTGTGAGGAAACTTTAAATTTACATTATCCTCAGTTCATAATGATAGATGGAGTGGCAGAAGCAAATCATCTCAAAAAGATTTAAAAAATAAAAAATAAAAGCCTTCACATCCTTGAAAAGAAAAAAAAATAGATGAGCCAATGATTTTAGATAGGATCTGGTTCTTCTGAGTCACTCACTCAGATTTAGATATGCAATATTTCTTGCCAGCTTCTTATCTCTACTTCTTGATTGATTGCCCCCTCCAATAAAATTTTGCCATCTTATCTATTCCTTTCATCATTACTATGAAAATGATAATCATAAAATCACATTAAGAATAAAAAAGACAAACATGAAATCTACCTGTTTTATTCAGAAATGCTCTACTTTTTGTTGTTGTTGTTGTTGCTGCTGCTGCTGTTTTTAATATTATTACTATTGTCGGTCATGAGGCCTGAACTCTGGGCCTGGGTAGGGTGCCTCAGCTGTTCAGTTCAAGGTGAGCACTCCACCATTAGAGTGGAGGTGCCACTTCTGGTTTTCTGGTGGTTTTATTGGAGATAAGAGTGTCAGGGTCTTTCCTGCCCAGCCTGACTTTGAACCATGATCCTCAGATCTCAGCCTCCTGAGTAGCTAAGATTACAGGCATGAGCCACCAAAGCCCAGCTATTATTATTACTGTTATTGTTATTATTTATGTATTTATTTGCTAGTAGTGGGACTTGAACTGAAGGCCTCATGCTTCTGTTTGACTTATTTGCCCGAGACTGGTACTCTTCCACTTAAGTCCTACTTCCATTTTAGGCTTTACATTGGTTAATTTGCAAATAAGAATCCCACAGATTTTGTTCCCTATTCTGGCTTCACTCTGTTGTCCTGAGATCTCAGCCTCCTGATTAGGTAGGATTACAGGCTTGAGCCACTGGTTCGTAGCACAGGTGAAGGCTCTAGCAATTTGCAGGCCCCACTGAGGTTGTCACAGCTTGTCTTGTTTCAGAGTACTGTGGCTCTGACATAGACATGACTCTCCCTTTAAATCAATGGGGAAGAAGAGATACAATTCTTGTGTCATCTGGAAGAGTTTTTTTTTCTTTTAACAGCTGCCACCCTAACATTTTATGTTGCACAGTTCTCTGTTGTGGATGATCTTCTTTATAGAGCCTTTTGCAATTTTCTGCCCTCTCTCCTGCCCGCTCCACTGTGTTAGTAGCACTCATTCCCTTGCTTCCAGTTGTGGAATCAACAACAATATTAAAATCCAGATCATCCAAACTGTGTTTTAGCCAATACTACTTGAGAATCACCGGGCTAGGACACATATCTCTCTAATAATACATAATTGCATGGGTCATAACCCCAAATATGCATGCTTTATTGTACAAAAATATTTTTAATTCACCCATTCTTTGGTTCTTGCTGGGTAAGGTTAGGAACTTGTATCCAGTGCCAGTCTTCCTGAGATTTTTCATCCCACCTTTATCATTTGCTACATTTAGATAGTAGGGCAAGTTCCAGCTCTTCTCTGTTCTCCTTCTCTTTGGGTTTGGGAATGATAATCACACCTAACTCATGGATGCTGTGTGAGGGCTAAGATAGGTGTTTTACATGAAAGTCTTAGAAACAGGGTCATTCTGGATTGGTTGCCTTGGTGATCAGGGAGAATTTTCTCCCCATCTTCCATCTGGCCACTCTTCTTCCTTTTTGACCCTTGTGTGGCTATGTCTGAGAAAGGAGGACCAGGCCACTGGGGTTGCCTCATTACAAAAGGAGATAAGAGGATGTCCTAGCCTATAGAATGCTTCTGCTTACCACATCCTTAACACTGAAAGGGTTGGTCAGAGTTGTCTAAATCCAGGACACAGGAAACAAGAATCTACCACCACATCTTCTCCTGAGGTTCCCAGGATAATACCTTTCTCTGTGTGACCAATAATTTTCAAATTGACTTTTATGTGTAAATACAAAGGCCAACAGTTCCCAGCCCCTGGCAGCTTTTCTACCTTTCCTGGAATTAAATATAGTTTCTTTACATTTTTATTATCTATCATCTCTACACACGAAGTAGTGTGTGCACATTTATTTATTTGTTTATCTCTTTATCTATAGATTCTATGTATGACTATATATATATATATATATACATCTTTTAAAATATATTTTTTATTGTAAAGATACTGTAGAGAGGGGTTACAGTTACAAGAACAAGGTAATGAGTCAATTTCCTATTGAGCATTGTTACCCCCCTCCTTTGTTTTCCCCCCACCATCCCTTTCCTTCCCACCTCCCCAACTCCTCCCTCCACCCCCAACGTTGTAAAGTTCATTTTCAACATATACAATGATCATGGAAACTTTCCAGAACACATGATATTTGAACTTAAAGCTGAAAAGAAGACAAGATCGTAGCCAAAGACAGTCAGTGGGAGTTAGTTCTAATAAGAAAAATAAAAAGTAAAATAATATATGTCTGGGTGTACTGAATAAGCATAGTCAAGGGATGGAAGGAAACTCAATGTATGTCTATCAGTGGATGTACGTGAATGTCCTGGAATTTGTCGTCTAGGCTGTTCCTTGTTGATTAATCTGATATTTTGTGGATCCATCTGAAGTGTTCACCCCAACCCTGCTCATCTATTTTCTTGGAGGAATTTATGGTCAGATAGATCTGTTTCACCTTTCAGATAAGCCCCAAACTGACCTTTCTGCAAAGTTCTGTAACTACTTTATCTAGGTACATTGGTCTCTATAAATGATCCAGCTAGAAATACTATACAAGTACACATGGACATATGAAATGTTTCAACAAGAACTTTTTATTTGAAGGTTCTTTTTTTATCCAGTCAAGAAAAGACAGTTTCCCAAAGGCAGGGGACTTGTCTAGTTTGTTCATCTCTTGTCACTAGTGCTTGGACTATAGTCTGGCACGCAGCTGATGCCCAAATACTACTAGCGAAATAAATGGCAGGTTGAAAGAAGAAATGTTTCTCACTGCTATGTTGCCCATCATTTTTACTCCAACTATCCAAGTTCTTGTCAACAACTCAATATCCTGGGACAGCGGGCATACCACCCTGTTCAGAGAGGAAAGTCAAAGCAATACAAAACAAATTCTTTTGATAGCCCATTTCATTTTGTACTGAGATTGCCAAGAATCTGACTCTCCATTCCTTATTCAAGGCCAAGAACACATGGGCACTAGGCCAAAAGATTGTGCAGGGGCTTAATTTGGACATCTCTTCTATTTCCTGAGGCCAAAACAGTAGCACTATGAAAATCCGTTGAGCACAGAGGAAGAGAAGCAAATATACATTTTACCTCCTCACACACACACACACACACACAAATTATGTATTCACTTGATTTTCAATGAACTAATTGCAAGAGTTTACTGCCAGTCACTTGTCATTTTGTCTTGCTTCACTTTTTAAAGATAAATGACATTGCAAAAATAAATACGGAGACAAGAATTTGTTTAATTTTAAGCACAGGTTAAAAAGTCACAGTAGGTATTTGACTAACAAAGACTCTATCTGTACTTACTGGCTCAGTTTCATTGTCCTCATATTATTTGAATTATTGAGAGCATAAAGAACAATTGGAAACCCATCTTACTATGGGTTCAGATTTCTTAAAGTCTACTATGGTTAAATATAACAGTAATGCAATTTACATATATTGTTAATTGCTCACAATAGTTTGAAGCTCCACGAATACAGTGAATGAATAGAATTTCTTTTCCACTAAAAATTAGCCTACATCCTGTTCCTGTCTCTGTCATTTCCATCTCTGACCTCTTTCTGCAGCTGCAGGTCCATAAAGTCACAGTTCTGTTGCATTTGTGTTCTATTATGCTTCCTAGTACAATGTTTGACCACGACTGATTATATAGCTCAATTGGAGTGGAGAAAATTACCGGGTAATTTAGAAAAGAATTCCCTTTCAAAGCCTGCAGGAACCTGCTCTTCAATTTAGAAAGAAATTTACAGGATCAGGTTGTTTGTGTGAGTTCTAAGTATTGTTTAGTGTTTTGACCCAGGGTTGCTCGATATATCATTCAATCAAATATGATTTTATGTCTGTCTCTTTTTCTTCTCTCTGTGCTATGAATTCAGATGAACTAAATATCTTTGTCATCAAATGTAGCACATTCTTTTCTCTGTAGTTACATTTCCAGTAAGTGCAGTCAATCCATGACTACTTTCTTGCTATTGTTTCTAACATATTTATAAGATGATTTCTTTGTTGCTTCCTATGTACCCCCACAGTATAACCCCTGTTTTCATTGTATTTGATGTTGGTATAATTTGTGGAGGGGAAGGGAAAAAATAGTTTAAATAGGGATACTGGTGGACTCATTGCAACAGTGAGATGTACAAGTTATTATGTGGAAAAACGAACTTTACAATTTTGACAGGAAGGGGATGGGCGAGAGATGGGAGGGCAGGGCTGGGAAGGGGAAACAAAGGAGGAGGCCACAATGCTTGGTAAGAAATGTACTCATTACCTTGCTCATGTCATGGTAACCCCTCTGTACGGTATTTTCACAATTAAAAAAAACCTTATTAATAAATCAAAAGGAAAAAAGATAAGTAAAGAAATAAAAAATTTAAAAAAAGAAACAGCAGAGTGGCAGTAGCTCATGTCTGTAATCCTAGTTACTCAGGAGGTTTAGATCTGAGAGCTGTGGTTCAAAGCCAGCCCGGGCAGGAAAAGTCCATGTGAGACTCTTATCTCCAATAAACCACCAGAAAACTGGAAGTGATGCTGTGGCTCAAGTGGTTGAGCGCTCGCCTTGAGCTGAAGAGGGCAAGGACATCGCCCAAGCCCAGAGTTCAAGCCCCGCAACCAACAAAAAAAAGCAAAAAAAAAAAAAAAAAAAAGAAACAGACTTCCACTATAACTTTGCTGAATATAAGATGAAGGTTCCTCCTCCTCCTCCTCCTCCTCCTCCTCCTCCTCCTCCTCCTCCTCCTCCTCCTCCTCCTCCTCCTCCTCCTCCTCCTCCTCCTCCTCCTCCTCCTCCTCCTCCCCCCCCTCCCCCCTCTCCCTCCCCCCCCTCCTTCTCCCTCCCCCTCCTCCTTTCTTGTTTTTTTAATTTAATTGTATTGTAAAGCTAATGTACAATGGGGTTACAGTTACACAGGTAAGGTAGCAATACATTTTTTGGCCTACCCCTTTTTTATTTTCTCCCACTTTCCCTCTTCCACAGCCCTCCCCCCAAGTTGTACGGATCATTGCTAACATAGTGTCTTGTGAGTATTGCTGTGCATTCGTTCCCCTTTGGCCTTTGTCTCAACATTTTGTTGTTCCCCTTTCCTTCCCTAATTCAGATAAATGTATATATAATGCCCAGGGTACCAAAATCAAATACAGTGGTAAAAGGGGATAAACCAGAGGAAAAAAGCACACAAGAAAAAAACAAACCATATAGTACATTAAAAGCAACCACAACAAAAAACCCTCTTGGTTCCATATGTTGGAGTTCCTTTTGCTTAGCATCTTTTTCTATAATCATATGTACATAGCTATTGAGCTATTGTGTTCCTCAGACTCTCCTAGACAGATACTAATTATTACAAATGAGGGAAAACACGGAATCTATGTTTCTTTGGGTCTGGCTTACTTCATTTAATATGATTTTTTCCAAGTCTTTCCATTTCCTTACAAATGGGGTGATGTAATTCTTTCTGATGGAAGCATAGTATTCCATTGTGTATATATAGCACATTTTCTTGATCTATTCATCTACTAAGGTGCTTTTTAAATATATTTCCATTTTAGGGAAATTTCAAATTCTATGTTATCAATCTGAGTTGATTGGAAATGCCCAAAGGTTACTTGTAAAATGGAATGTCCTTGGCTTCAATCTTTCTTCCTTTTATGCCTTAAACTTTATCTTCATTGCAAATTGTCTGACCCTAGTGAAAGATTGCTGCCAGTCTTAGGTAGAAAGAGGTTAATTATTACTTTAGCCCTTACACATTTCTGTATTTTATGGCATCCAGGCTTTTTCTTCATTTTGCTTAGGGATGTGTTGCGTTTTGCTTCAATGGCTGGAATGATCCAGATTCTCTGTATATGTAAAGTAAGTATTCATCACGAGAATGACACATAGTGGGGTTTTGCCATGCTCCCAAGATCTAGCTTTTCATATGAAATGCTAGATGCTGGGTGATCATTAATTGCTAGGCCAGACAACCTCTCCAGTGCATCTGGTGGGTACATGGGGAAATTAAAGTATGCAGATATATGAACAGGAATGAACACTGGACACAGAACACGGAGAGACATGTAGGAATATTTTCCAAATTTATCTGAGAGTATAAACCATGCATGGCTGATTTGTGTATTAACCATCATTTGAATCTTGCCAAACTGTAAGTATACAGTTACTCAATACAATACAGTTACTCAATAGAGTCATACTTACAACTACTACTCCAAGACTGGACATGACAAAATATCAGGATTTGTTTTATAATGTTGACTACTACCTCTATTCATCTGCTGTTAATTGTGTGGCAATGGTCACCCTCTTATACTGAAAATACTTCCAACAACAAAAACCTACTACACATAGCCCTTTTTAGTTCTTATTTTATTTTTTTATTTTTATTTTTTATTTTTTGGGTCTGGTCGTGGGGCCTGAATTCTGGGCTTGGGCACTGTCCCTCAGCTCTTCAGCTCAAGGCTAGCTCTCTACCACTTGAGCCACAGCACCACTTTTTTCTTTTCGCTTATGTGGTACTGAAGAATCGAACCCAGGGCTTCAGGCATGCAAGGCAAGTGCTCTACTACTGAGCCACGTTCTCAGCTCTCATTCTTATTTTAAAACCATAGTATATGTGTATGTGTGTGTTGTGGGTGGCAGTTATTCTTTATTTTTCCCTACAGGAAAAGATGCCATTACAAGAGCCATGATAATTCCTAATTTCATATCTCATCAAATACATAATAAAGCCAGCAGCAGACAAAGTCATAAAGTATCTACGGCTCTACCTAACCAAACCTACATTAGAAATATCAGCCAACTGTTGAAGCTCTCCATGAGATAATAATGGGGAAAAAGTGAAGATATCTTCCTATTTCTTCAATCTTATCACTTTTCAAAAGACCTTAATACAGTTTTAAGAATGGAAGGTCATCTTAGATAGAACTATTCCATTAATAGCAGCTTAAAATTTCTCTAGTTATGCCCAAGAAATGACCAAAATTAAAATAGTTACGGGGACAATGGCCTTGGGCTTAATCATTCAAGACCTACTGGAGGGTTCGATGTCAGATGAGAAAGAGCCTGCAGTATTGCCAGGTTATCACATGCACTCTCATTCTTCCTTTCTCTGGCATCTTCCTTTGCTTTCACCTTCTGCTTTTCAAAATGGAATTCATAGAAATGCATTCGCAACAGCAGTACCAAACAAGAACCTGACTGAGACTTGTCATATCTAAGGTTTTGGCTATTCCACACCATCATATATGAACTAGTGGGTTAACATTATACTTTCTCCCATCCTCAAAAGAGCAGAGGATATAAAGCTGTGGCTCAAGGTTGAATATTAACAGACAAAAATGCGTTACAAAAATGTCTAGGACTTAAGTGTTCATTAGTAAATAAATAGTTGGGTAATTGTATGTTATTTCTCTTTCCACTTCTGTGTTCTTTCAGGTAAAGGTTAGGGGAAAAATGCAGAATGAACAAGGAAAGATATAAATAACACAGGGTCCAACCATGTTTTTGTTTCCCCTTTCCTCAGATAGTTCTGTCTTATGTTGCAGGCTATTGAAATTTAAATCACATTAATTTTTACTGTTTTTTAAAAAAATAGAACAATATTGTATCTGAATGTGTTCTGTCATATTCAAGTATTTAATTCAGACTTGTAGAATCTGACCCAAATCTTTTGCATGTAATTGGGGGGTTGAATAAAATGTCTTCCTAGGTGTAATTTTTCTTTAACAGCAGGTAGCTAGATTCTGGATTCTGTCCCATGTCTCGTTTTCCACTTCCAGTCTAAAATTTTGTGAGCACAAAAATACCTTCCATCACATAAAATTATAGTTATTATGTAGCATTAGAAAAAAATCTGAGTATTTTCAGCTGAAATTTTACATCAATTGCTAATAGCTCTTACACCCTCAAAGGGGTGTGTGTGTGTGTGTGTGTGTGTGCGTGTGTGTATCCACTTTCCATTTTTTATTTATTTTTATTTGTAGTACATAAACACAAATATCAGAGTCACTTAAAGAGGCATACCACAGAAGGACTGGCCCTCTGTTAATGAGGATGGACCTAGTCTGATTATTTTGTTTAAATTAGAAATAGTATCTTGCTTTCTTGAGGCATAATAGAAGGATATCTTTAATGAGAGTGAGATGTTTAACTTATTTAATCTTATCCTTCTCTTTACCCACTTACCTAGCACTATTAATTCTCATGGCATTTGTATTTTCAAAAGAACAGAGCTGCATAAAAAGAAGAAATTCACTAAAACAAACAAGGAATTGTATTTTCTCCCCCCCCCCACACACACATTTTTTTATCATCATTTTTTGTTGTTGTTGTTGTTGGTCATGGGGCCTGAACTCGACCTGGGCATTGTTCCTGAGCTCTTCTGCTCAAGGCTAGCACTCTACCACCTGAGCCACAGCAACACTTCAAGTTTTCTGGTGGTTAATTGGAGATCAGAGTCTCATGGACTTTCCTGTCTGGGCTGGCTTTGATGATCAAATCCCTGCTTCCTGAATAGCTAGGGTTACAGGTGTGAGCCGCCACTGGTGCCCGGCGTCATCAATGTTTTTCCTTTTTACATGTCCATATATCCATTCGATGTTGCCCGATCAGACTAACTCATCCCTCACTCTGATGCATCATCTTCCCTTACCAAATCCAATCTCAACCAGCCTCCTTGCCCCTTTTCTTATCTATACATAAACTATTTTGACCATAGTCATCCTTTTACCACATGAGTTCATCCTTTTCCATCGCATAGTACCTACTCTCTAGAAAGGACCTGTTCTATACCCCTGCCACTTTTAATAGTATGTTAATTTTCAAAGAAGCTTTACTATGCTATTTCACATACCCATGTGCCTTTTAATCAAATTAAGCCTTTCCCCATCCCTACTAGTGTTGTCATTTCACAAGTTTCTGTGAGTTTCATTTTGCTATCTTCATTCAGAGAGCCAATGTATTTTAGTACTGTTCAACCTATTTTCTTTTTTTTTAATCCCAAGGATTAATTCTTCACAGTTCTAATGAGCATAGAATACGTCTCATAAAAATGTTTTTGACCCAGTCCTGTTGGATATATTTTATTGTCATTTTTCAAATTGCATTCCTTTTACATTCATAAAAAATAAGTTTTCCTCTAAAGAAGTAGGCTGTATTATAGCAGCAGAAGCTACAAAGGGTGAATCTTTACCTGTTCCCCTATTTGATCATTGCCAGACACCTACTCCGTGGTGATCATGCAAAGACAGAATTGCCCAGTAATATATTTCTCAGGGTGTATATCACCATTATTAAGCAAATGCTGATTGTACATTGTAATTCTCAAATACAATCTATTTGTTCTATTGTATAGAGACCTTAAATTTGCTCTCTGATATTCTCTCCTATGTACTTATAAAGAGACTCCAGTCATTTTTTTCAAAATGATTTGATGATTGTGAAAAGGCAAATTTGTTCTCATCCCAGAGGATTTAAAAATAGAAGACTTGACTCACCTTGGGGTGTGTAGCTAAATGCATCAAACTCAGAACTGCAAGCATTCCTGGTGACTATGCTTCTACTTGATGCTAATTGCTGGTCCCAGGCAGTAGGGGCAGTAATGAAGGTGGGGGACTGTCAGCTGATGAGGGCTTTAAATGTCATGCTATGAGTAGCTGTTGGAGAGAAGAATGTCCAAAAGCACTAAGAGATTATGCCATGGGAACAGACTCATTTGAGAATTAGTTCTCCTAATAAAACATTACTGAGGCTGGAGGAAAGAGCAGATTGCCGACTTATGGCTTGTTAACAAGAATCTTCTGTAGAAACTCCAAAGATCATGGCCTCCAACTAATGAATATTGTAGCAGGGAAATGGCATGACAGGTTCCCTCTTGTTCCAATTGAGCCTGTTTCTGCAAGAACAAAAGGTCATTTGTGCTAAAGATATTGAGGGAAGCATGGTTTGGACATGCCTCACAATGCATTAGAGTTCTGTGGCTCCTGTGGAATTGATTTTTTACACCAAGACCCAATGGTTGCGGGGGAGGGGGAGAAGGGGGAGAATGGATGTCACTCAGTTCACCAGAAGATGTTTAAAATTGAATCAGTCACAAGAAGTGGGAAATGCCAGTGGGCCCAAGGTAGCATTTTTCCATTTGGGAATAATATTCCTTACTGAGATGCTGTGTAACATAAACATGATAGCACATCACACACACAGATTTGCAGTGATAAAAGTAAATCAGTAAGTAATAATTTAAATCAAGTGTATTTGAAAATACAGCAATATAGATTATCCAAATTCCAAACTCCTTTGTAGCAATCTGAATAAAATTTCTTTTTTTCTTTATGGTACACCAGTTCTGAGCTCTGTTTTTGAGCTTTTTTGCTGTGTGTGTTTGTGTGTGTGTGTGTGTGTGTGTGTGTGTGTGTGTGTGTGTGTGTGTGTGTGTGTGTGTGTGGTGAACTTAGTTTAAAATACTGCCTATCTTTCTCCCTCTCTCTCTCCTTCTCTCTCCCTCCCCCTCTCTCTCCCTCTATCCCTCCCTCCCTCTCTGTCTCTATCTCTCTGTCTCTGTGTCTATGTCTGTCTGTCTGTCTGTCTGTCTCTCTTTCTCTCTCTCTCCGTATCTCTTTCTCTCTCCCTCCCTCACTCTGTTACTGTCTTGGGGCTTGGATTTAGCCCCTGGACCTTGTCCTTGAGTTTTTGTGCTCCAGGTTAGTATGCTCTATCATTTGAGCCACAGCACCATTTGTAGCCTTTTTTTGTGTGAGTTATTGAAGGTAAGAGTCTCGCAAACTTTCTTTCCCAGGCGGGCTTTGATCTGCAATCTTTTCCCTACAGCATTCTTTGTTTTTCCTTTGTTAATCCAGATACATTTTATTTCTTTCTTTCATGATAATAAAGGAAATTGGAGTCTTGATGTAAATTCTCTGTAAAATAACTCTTCTTTTTCTCATGATTCTAAAAGCTCTAAAACAAGAAATTTTCTCTTTTCTTGCTCTCGATTTGGATGCATCCCTAGTAGATCAATGAGCTCCCTTCCCATAGCTTAGCATGCTCCTTCCCCTCTCCACAGTATAGCATGCTCCCTTCCTAGGTAACACTAGGCAGACTTAGTGAAGGCAGTAAATAACCAGCCTCCAAAGCCCTTTACCTTGAGGGGGCACTCCTCTGAGGCAGCTGCCACCAAATAAGGCAGCAAGAGCCCCTTAGAATGACCTCCAGATCTGGACAGCCGCAGAGCCCCTTATCCTACTACTTGGACAGCAGCCCTAAATCCTAATCCACCATGATGAAGCCCCTGATCCACATATTCACACCTGGGTCTCTACCTTCTGGACCCTCCTAATCTCAATAGGTTATGTAGGTCACCTCAGACAATAGCTGGCACTTCTTTTCACTTCTCCCTTGTGAGAGTGGGTCTTGCCGGTCCCTTTGCCGGAAATAAATCTTTGCTTTATTCTTTGTACCTGGGTGTCTGAGTGGCTTTCTGGCAAAGTCTAAGTAACTCTAATAGTGCCTTTCTAGAATTTACATATTACATCTATATAGGGTTAGTATCTATGGCAAAATGTGTGTGCATATGCGAATGTATGAATTATTTTCATGTCCAGTTAGGGTATTAAAATTGTCTAGTATTGGCCAGATCTGTGGCTCAAAAGATAAAGCTCCTGACTAGTAAATATGACTTTCTGAGTCAGTGTTCAATACCAAATAAGGAAAGAGTGAAAATGACAGAAAGGTGAAAGACAGAAATAGAGAAAGCAGGGGTGAGAGAGAATAGAGAGACAGAGGAGAAAGAGAAAATAAAATTTAAGGTTATCTACTCCCAAATTGTTCTTATGAAAAAATTGTCATAATTATGTTTTTACAGAATAGTTGCTTTATTTTATTATAATTATTTTTAAGGTAAACAACGTATGCTAAGTGACTTGCTTAGTAATTCTCATGGAGCACTCCTTTTCATTTTCTTCTATGTCAGCTTTCTGCAATCAAAGAGCTCATGCCAGAAGTGGATGTGCTAAACACAGTACCTGTCTACCATAAACTTGCATTGCTTTGAGTTTTGTTCTTGGAACAAGCAAAGTGTTCTGCTCATGTAGAGATATTTGCGTGTTCACTGTGGACTCAAAGTATCATCACCTGAAAAACAGCAACTCTTGGCCAGGCACTGGTGGTTGACATCTGTAATTTAGCTATTTAGGAGGCTGAGATCTGAGGATCTCGGTTCAAAGCCACACCAGGCAGGAAAGTCCATAAGACTCTTTATTTCCAACTACCACAGGAAAACCGGAAGTGCCACTGTGGCTAAAGGGGTAGAGCACTTGCCTTGAGTTGAAGAGCTCAGGTACAGCACCTAGGCCCAGAGTTCAAGCCCTATGACCGACGAAAAAAAAAGAAAAAAAGCATCTCTCTCCAAAGGAGCACCATATGGGACTTCATCCTATGAGAGTTACTTATCCTCATAGGATGAAAGGAAGAAGCTCTTAGAATGTCATATATTTGAAACCATAAACTTGATAGACTTCTTCAACCTAGTCATGTTCATCACATCTTTTCCTGTTGAAAAAAATCACTTTTAAAAAAATTCACTGAATAATATACTATGGCATGGACATACCAACATTTGTTTATTTGTTAATATACTTAAAATTGCTTTGGTTATTTCCAAATCTTGGCAACAACACATGCAGCTACCATAAGGGATTTTATACACATTTTCCAAGTTCAAATTAAATTTATTTAAACAGATATATTAAATCACAAAACTTGCATATATATATATATATATATATATATATATATATATGGCAGTATACTATTTCAATACATGTAAAATTATTATGTCAGGCTAAACATACCTATTATCTCAAACATGTATCACTCATTTAGTACAAAAGTATTCCAGATCCTTTATTCTTGATTCTACATGCACCCTACTGTCCAATACAATCCCCAAACAGCTTAGGCTTCTTCTAACTATAGCTTATTATAGCATCCATTAGTTATCTAGTCTCTAGTAACCATGACTTTTTTTCTCAACATCTATGAGAGCACTTTTTATTTTTTTTAGAATGCACAAGTAAGTAAGATCATGCTGGCTTTGTCCGGTTGTGTTGGTTTATTTCACTTAACACTATTTTAATCCCCTTCCTGTTGTCATAAATAAAAATATTGAATAGCATTTTATTGTGTATCAGCACAAGATTTTCCTTACTTATTCACCAGAGAATGGGAACGTGGGAGGTTTCTCTTTTCCTGGCTGGTGTGAATTGTACTGGATGGAATTAAGAGTCAGAGACCATGAATCCATCCTGGGTTCATTTCCTTTGGCTGAATGGCTGGAATGGGATTTCTGGACTCTCTGGTAGGTATATTTTGAAGAGCTTCCATATTGTTTTATGTACCAGTCGTACTAATTTACATCCTCACTAACTATGAGAAAGTGTCCTTTCTTTCATATTCTTGCCAGCAGTCATTTTATCTTTCTGATAACTGCAACTTTCACTTAAGTTATCCCACACTGTGGTCTTGATTTATATTGTCATACTAAATATTAAGTTTGACTATCAAATATATTTTTTGCCATTTGAGAAATTTTATTATCCATTTTCAATTGTTTTCTTTCCTCTGATTTTTTGAGTTGCTTATAGATGCTGGATATTAACTGCTGCAAATGTTTTATTACAGCCTCGAGATTATTACACATTTTCAACTTGTTGATATTGGAAATTTTTGAGTTGTTTATAGACTCTGGATATTAACCTCTTGCCACATGTGGTTTGCAAATGTTTCATTATATCCTCTAGCTTGTGTCTTGACTACCTTGACAGTCATTTCACTTAGAGAAAAGATTTTTATTTTAATGTAGACCATTTTTCTTTTCCTTGTTGTTATCTATGCTTTGGTGGTTTCATTTAAAAACATTCCAATGCCAGTGTTCTCATGAGTTTATCTTTTTCTA
Source organism: Dipodomys spectabilis (assembly GCF_019054845.1). Lineage (NCBI taxonomy): Eukaryota > Metazoa > Chordata > Mammalia > Rodentia > Heteromyidae > Dipodomys > Dipodomys spectabilis. Next base: position 12,275,527 of record NW_024870950.1, read on the forward strand.
AAGTTACTTTTTATTTTTATTGCTATTGTAGTGTTGATTTACAGAGGGGTTACAGTTACATGAATCATGTAATGAGAACAATTCTTTTGGAGCCGTATCTCCCTTCCCCTTGCTCCCACCCAGTTTCCCCTCCCATTCCCACCCACAGGATCTACAGTTCATTTTCCACATAGTATCTAGAGAGTCCTACCCTTTGTCTCACCTTTTCTGTGCTCCCCAGTTATCCTCCTCAATACAAACAAGAAAGTCAAAAGGAAAGTAAAACAAAAACAACAACAGCAACTAAAAAAAATGACTCGGTTCCTTTTCTGGAGTTCAATAGTATTCTATGTGGGCATATGCACATAGCTATTGAACCTTTGTCAACCTCTCCTATATGATATTGTGCCATTTGTAATGAAATGGAAAGATCTGAAAAAAATTATATTAGGTGAAGGAAGCCAGAGCCATAGAAACATAGATTACATGGTTCTCTTATTTGTGGTAACTAGAATGTATTTATGAATCTACAAGTAAACAATTGAATGGTTATATCTATATATAGATGTACCATACACACACAGAGAGAGACATGATAACTTATATAAGACACCAGACATTCACACACAGAATTTTTTTAGGTGCTACATTTCTTTTTTAAATAAGTTTTTTAATTGTGAAAATGCTGTACAGAGGGGTTACAATTACATGAGCAAAGTAATGAATGTGTTTCTTATCAAGCATTGTTGCCTTCTCCTTTGTTTTTCCCCTACCATCCCTTCCCTCCCATCTCCATAGTGTCTTGTACATCTCATTGTTGCAATGGGTCAACCTGTATCCCTATGTAGATATTCACGCGCAGAATTTTTCCGATGCTTTTTTTCCTAGTAACTGCAAAGCCGAACATCTCATAATTAAGTCCTGAATCCATTTGCAATCAGTTTTTGTAAGGCTGAGACATAGGAGGCTTCTTCATTCCTCTGACTGTTAGATGCCCAATTTCTCCAGCCTTACTTATGAAAGACTGTTCTTTCTCTAATGTGTTTCCTAGCAACTTCCCTAAACACCAGTTGGTTGTGAATGAATGAGTTTAATTCTAGGGCTTCTGTTTTGTTTCATGGATGCATGTGTCTGGTTTTGTTCATTTATTTAGGAAGACCAGGCATTATTCTATCTTTAAATGTTTGGTGTCTGTGCATTACTGAGAGAAAGATGTTAAACTCTTCTGCTAGCATCGCTCTACATATATTTACTTGATATATTTGGATATTTTGATTTTTCTTGCTTATTTATTAATCACGGCCATTTTCTCTTGCTGAATTGACATCTTATTATTGTATCCTAATCTTCCTAACTGCTTTTGATTGAAAAATTTACTTTATCTGATATAAACATGACAATCCCTATTGTCTTCATTTTGTTTGGGGGTATCTCATTCTATCTTTTTCTTTGCAAGTTTGTGAGCTTTCTTATAGATGCAAGTAAGATTTTTGTTTTCAATATATACTTGGTCTTTTTAAAAAAATGTCTGCAGCTAATCCATAGTTGTGAGTTAATGAATTTATAGAAATCATCAATAGGAAATGTGCCATTTTGTAACGTGCTCCTACTTTTATTGTGGTTCATTTAATTTTCTCCATCTCTTGAATACTTCCTTTGTGGATAAGTGTTCTGTTGTAGAAGTGGTTTGACTTCATGTATTTGAGGTTTATCTAGTGTAGACTCTGCTAGCCACTGTGAGGCTTATAAAAATATCTATGGATTATAACAGGGTATTTTGAAGTGACAACATGATTACTAAGACTGAAAGACACAGACTAGAATAGTTATGCCTAATAGTTTTACAGTTCAGTTCCCATCCATACAATTTAAAAGTTTTGTAAACTATACTTGTAATATTGAAATATTCCAAATTTATCTGTGCAATTCCTTTCGTCAGTGAGTTTCATAATTTTCCTTTCCTTCCTACTCAGTAAATTTTCTTGGTTTCAGCTTCAAAAATTCCTTTTACCCTGTCTTTTCTTTTCTTTTTGTCTTGATATATTGCTTATTATTGTTTTCTTTAAGTAGTTGTACAAAAGAGCTTCGCCTTCCCATGTCCCTTCAGGAGTTCAGCGCATCCTGGTTATGTTATCTTTCCCCTCAGCCTCTTTCCCAAACCCACTCATCTTCTCAAGTTACCTTATTGAATATGATGAGTATATTTACCCATTGTCTTGTATAACAGGACTGGTGGACATTTATTCTCTCAACTCTGCTTGTCTGGGAATAATTTTAACTCTTTCATTTCTGAAACACCAAGTGGAGTATTCTCATGAGCCATTTTTTTCCCTACTTAATCATTGTGCAACTGGTGTCACTATCCCTTAGCCTATAAATGTTCTGTTACGAAGTCTACTTTCAAGAAATTTGAGGTACCCCAGTTTCTTTTAGTGGGTGGTTCTGAGAAACTTCTGTTTGTATTTACCCTTTGATAGTCAAGTAATCTTGTGGTATATGTGGGTGAGTTGGTTGCCTTTGACCTTATTATACATGGATATTTGTAATGTGTGCTACATGTAGGAACTTAATTTTATTATCCCTTTGAATATATTTTCTCTCCTCATAGCATTTTCAAGTCCTTGAACCTAAATAACTCGAGTGTTTTATTTCTTTTTCTTAATACTATCACAGTTCCCATGAGCTCTCTTCAGTCCCCTTCATTCCACTTCATTTTCTTCTTCTCTGGTGGTGTTTACAGATACTCTGCTTCCAAGCTTACTTTTTCCTTCTACATCTGTTATTGATGCCTTCTACCGCATATTTAATTTAACTGAGTGCATTTTTCAGCTCAGTGATTTCTGTTTGGTTTTTTTTAATTGCTTACATTTTTCTGTTAAGTTATTCTATTAGATTATTGAATCATTTTCTCTGTGTCCTCGCGAAACTCATTAAGTTCTTTCAAAACAGCTGTTTTGAGTTCTCTTTCTGAGTGTTTTCCCATACTGGATGCTCCTTGCTCTATTTCTGGGGTCTTATTTCAATCACTAAATGAGATCCTCTTCCTCCTGAAAGTTCTTGATGCTTATTTGTGTTTGTGTCAGTCACTTTTTGATCTCACACACAAAAAAATTGAAAGATATCTGATGTAAGCAAGCTAGGAAAAGGATGCTTTGGCTCAGCTGTTTTTTGATGCTGTAGTTCACAATCAGACCTGGAGCTTTCGTCATGTGCTGAGAAAGATGGCAGAACAAAACCACTCACTCTGTAGGGAATGAAAGAGAGGACAAGAAAGGACTAGGGTCCTTCTATCTCCTTCAGGGGCATATACTCAAGTGATCTGAAGGCCTCTTCAAGCATTCTTGATCCCTCAATAGCACCACTCTGGTACCTTTAACACGTGGATCTTTTTTTTGGGTCCGGTCATGGGGCTTGAACTCTGGGCCTGGGCGCTGTCCGTCAGCTCTTCAGCTCAAGGCTAGCACTCTACCACTTGAGCCACAGCACCACTTCTGGCTTTTTTTCTTTTTGCTTATGTGGTACTGAGGAATCGAACCCAGGGCCTCATGCGTGCAAGGCAAGCGCTCTACCACTGAGCCACCTTCCCAGGCCCACGTGGATCTTTTTAGGACACTTCAGATGTAAATGGACAGCACTACATGATATCTTCTGGTCATTGGAGGATAAAGTGTGTTTATTCCAGTCTTCATACTCTGTCCTGGATTGTGCTTGCACCTTCTATGCAGGTGGCTTGTTTTCTCCTGGCCGAATGCTACTTCTACTATGTAAGCACAACCTGCCATCAGAAGTCTGGGTTTTCTGTGAGACTGATCTTAGGGCATTTCCCTTCTTTTAGCATTATAGGGGGATCCAGGGACATGTCAACCTCCAAACCTCCATTGGTGTGTTGTTCATCAGGACCATCTTAAAAAGTTACTCTGTTCTTAGGAGCCTTTCCCTGAGGCTAGGGAATGTATAAATGTCTCCTTCTCCATAGTCACATGCTTGAAGTTAGGCAATAAATAATTCAAGGACATATTACTGTGAAGTTATCAGTTCCAGGCTCTTATACTGTCCCTATGGCATCCAACACCAGAACACCAGTACGGCAAGTCTAAGGCTGTGGACAGCTGGTTGCTAAAGTGAACTTGTGGCAGTAGTGCTTGCTGAAAATAAAATTCAGTACACTGAGACCCTGTATTTTCCTCAGATGCTGGGTTCTCTTGAGGCTCTACCACATGGGAGCTTATCTGGGAACAAGGGTTGTTAGGATCTGCTCAGTGTCAGGTTTTACTCCTCTGGCGTTGTGCTCTGCTTAGAACCCAAGCTACCCCCAGTGAATCGGCTCTTCAATATGGGGGAATTATTGAAGGCTAGCTCTTGGCTACCAAGTCGAACACTATGCTTGGTCCTCCCTGACATCCATAACTCAAAGAACCTGCAGAGAGTCTCAGAAATCCACTCAGGCATGTACTGTTGAAGATGATGATGAAAAGTGAAGCATAAGCATAAGCCAGTTCCACTGCAGATGCTGCTGGAACAGGTACTGAGCTCCGGTTACAAGTGTGTGCTGCCACAAATGTTGCCAAGGAGACAGAGGGTAGGGCAGCTGCCATCTCCAGCATGGTCCAGAGCCTAGGCCCACCCCTAGGCTGTCAGTGTGCCTGGCTAATCTCAAGATTGTTCTCTTAAGGCGCACATCTTCACAGGATACTGGCATTCGTCTCCTGATTCTACCTGAGCCTTGGCCTGTGAATGGCGTCCTTTTGGTATCTGCCTGGTATAGGTTCTGACTTTGAGAAAGGACTAAGTTAAAGAGTGTCTTGTGCTATCTCTCCTGCCTTACTCCCCAGGAGGTTGAGTCTTGTGTTCCCCTCTACTGTAAGAAGTTGGAAAAACAGGGGGTTAAAGCAATCACTTCACTTACTTGGGTTCCAATGGTTCTACTGCAGGTAATAGAGCCTGGTGCCATTGCTTGTTCTCTGGTATTCAAGTACTAGGGACTGAATGCAGAACTTTGCTCTTGCCAGAAAGGGAAGAAGATGCTCTATTACTGAGCCACAGTTCCAGCCTCTTTTTCAAGGTAGGGTTTCTTTTTATGCCCAGGCCAACCTAGACCGTGATCCCTCTTCTTCTTCTTCAGGTTCCTCATGTTGATGGGATGACAAGCATGCAAAAACTATACCTAGCCACTGTGCTTCTACCGCCTAGGATAACTGGTGTATGCTATGGAGCCTAATGGAGTCATGTGAATGTCTTATTGTGTGGACTATACATGAACCATGATCTCTGATTGCTCAATTACCCAGGACTCTAGGTTTGAACCACTTCACCCGGGTTACTTTCTGTAAAACTGTAATGGCATTACCTGTTTTTTGAGTGGTGTGAAGTTAAATGAAATTAAAAGTGGATAGCTGCAGCAATAGTACAGAACTCATAATAGGCACTTAGTTACATCATTAGACATTCCCATTGACATGTCAAAAGAAATAGTCACTAAAGTAACTTAAAAACTTATGATGTCAGCAGGACAGTCAAGTGGGAAGTCCTAGGGTACATTGCTCCTCAAGGATGGTTTAACTAGTAAGTGTCCACAAACAAGCATCCTTGAGTAATATCTGTTTAATTTTTTTCATCCTCTTCTTCTCCCATTCTACTGGCTTAGTGCCTCCACAAAGCAAAAATTAAAAGTCTCTTCCTTTCTAGTGCATGTGTGAAATCACCACTGTAATAAAAAGCCTTGGCTCTTACTATGAAAAGATCGCCTTGGCAAGTCCTCTGACTGTCTGAGAAATTCAATAGAAAGGTCTTCCAAGTTTTGTTAGTTTAGTCATCAAAAACAATCTAATGGAGCTCCCAGGCACCAGACAGAAATTAATCTGTGCATGCATAATAGCAGCGTGGAGAGTGTGCTGCTGCTGCCGCCCAGAAGACAGGCAATTCTTGTGAGAATCCACATAACAATAACACTCTCCAAGAGAGAGGAGATCTCCTTCTTTTCCGGTGCCTAAAAGCTAATAAATGTCAGCTGGGAAATGTCACAGTCTCCACATTCTCTGACACATCCTGACACCTTTATGAACTGGGTATCTATTCAATTTATTGAGCCGTATGGGTTACCGTATGTGTGCATTGTGTGACTTTCTATGAAAAATAATACCATAAAGACATTTCCCTCTTTTCTCCTCAGGAGTTTCTATATTAATAGAGTAATATCATTGTACAAATGATACCCTTATATAAGGCAAATATGAGAAGTTGTTTGTTAGCCAGATGCAAGGATTTTAGAACTCTTACTCTTAAGAATTTCCTTTCTCGGAGGGAGAGAAGTTACTTCAGTGGTAGAAGAGAGTATGAAGACTATGAATAGAATTCTTGGAGATTTGGGTAGGAACATTAGATGGAGTATTTACTCATAGGGACTAAATAGAGGCACAATAATATAAACAAAAGAGAGTATAATTCATGTGGGCCTAAAAATACAATGATATTTAATCGTTAAACTTTAAAGATTTATCCATTGATGCATTGGTGTCAGATGGACCAAGGTATAAGCACCAAATATATCACTCATAGAATTTTGATGATGTCAAAATATGTTCTATTAGGATTACTAAACTTTCCATCATGAATCATTCTGATCATTGCTATACAAGTTAAATTATGTAAAATAACCACCAATTAGGTGTGAACAAGTCACAAGTCCAAATTTCTAAAGCTGTTTGAAGTCCTAAGCATGGTTTTAATGTTCTGCATTGATGTTTTTACAGGTATAATCACATTTTATGTTTACAAAACTCCAAGGATTGTATGTAATTATCATCTGTACTTGACAGATAAAATTGCGGAAAACCACAGCTGAAGAAATAGTAATGGAGGGAAGGGATAGGAAGAGAAAAACAAAGGAGAGGGTAACAATGCTTGACAAGAAATGTACTCATTACCTTATTTATGTAACTGTAACTCCTCTGTACAAAATACTAGATCTCGGTTCAAAGCCAGCCAGGGCATGAATGTCCCTGAAACTCTTATCTTCAATAAACCACCAGAAAACTGGAAGTGGCGCTGTAGCTCAAGTGGTAGAGCACTAGCCTTGAGCTGAAGAGCTGAGGGACAGCGCTCAGGCCCAGAGTTCAAGCCCCATGACCGACAAAAAATAAATTAATTAATTAATTAAAAAAAGAAATAGTCATTCCTCCAAGTACAGGTATGTGGCATATATTGGAGCCATAATACAAATTCTTTATATATCAAACAAAATATAGTAAAATAATAATAATAAACACAAAAATCCCATTTAGGCACCAGTGACTCACACCTGTAATCTTAGCTATTCAAGAGGCTGGCTGACGTCTGAGAATCATGGTTCAAAGCCAGCCTGGGCAGGAGAGTCCATGAGATTCTTATTGCCAATAAGCACCAAAATGCTGGAATAACAGCTATTGCTCAAGTGGTAGAGCACTAGCTTTGAGGGGAAAAAAACAAAAACAAATACATAAAAACATACAAGATAAACACTGAGGCCCTAGGATTGTTGCAAAAAAAGAGCAAAAGAAAGAAAGAAAGAGAAGAAAGTAAAAAAGGAAGGAAGGAAGGAAGGAAGGAAGGAAGGAAGGAAGGAAGGAAGGGAGGGAGGGAGGGAGGGAGGGAGGGAGGGAGGGAGGGAGGGAGGAAGGAAGGAAGGAAGGAAGGAAGGAAGGAAGGAAGGAAGGAAGGAAGGAAGGAAGGAAGGAAAGGAAGGAAGGAAGGAAGGAAGGAAGGAGGGAAAGAAAGAAAGAAAGAAAGAAAGAGAGAAAGGAAGGAAGGAAGGAGGAAAGGCAAGAAGGAAGGAAGAAAGAAAGGAAGGAGGGAAGGAAGGAGGGAGAAAGAAGGAAGGAAGGAAGAAAAAGAAAGAAAGAAAGAAAGAGCATCTTAACCATAAAGCCAGGATCCCATACTGCCAGGATCCTTATGACAAATCAAGCTTGATTATCTCTATCGTACAGGAGATTTATGTGTATATGTAGGTGCAGTCAAAGGCTCAAGAATGCATAAAAATACAAGAAAAATAGTAACTGAAATCTCAAATTCAAATGAGTCATATCCTTTTTGATGATGTGGGAAGAACAAATCTCAAGCAGGTAGAATTTTAGTAGGAAACTGAAGAGAAATAGGTTTATATTCAGAAAAAGTTAGCGTGTGTCAGAATGGAATAATACAAACAGGTCAATTTTTATGGCCTTTGATTCACTTATTGCAGGGGAAAAAATTCATGTGGGTGGTGGTGGCTCACAGCTGTTGTCCTAGTTACTCAGAAGGCTGAGATATGAGAATCACAGGGAAGGAAAGTCCATGAGACTCTCATTTCCAATAAACTACTCGGAAAAAACTGGAAATGGTGCTGTGATTCAAGTGGTAGAGCTCTAGTATTGAGCAAAAAGAAACTCAGGGTCAGTGCCCAAGCCAAGGTCCAACCCCATGATTGGCTCTGTGTGTGTGTGTGTGTGTGTGTGTGTGTGTGTGTGTGTGTGTGTGTGTGTGTGTGTATTACAAGTGTTAGAAAAAAATGGAGAACAGAAAAGGAATAGGCCGGACTTGATCATCCATAGACGAGCACTGTTTATTGAGGAACAGCGAGGGGCACGGACCTTCCCGTGGGTTTGGAGGTTGTGTCCAAGAGTTGGGACAGGAGCTGGGTTTTTATAGGAAGTCCCAGCAAGGAGGCAAAGGTTAATGAAAAAACCCACTAGGTCAAGGATGGTGGGGGCCTTTCAGTTGGGCCCACAACTGATGTGTGGTTGGGATGTTTACAGCTGGGCTTACTTAGGTGTATATAATTAATATATATATAATATACAATATATTGTATACAATTAATAATAACATTGCTAATATTATTGATATTAACAATAAACATTTTGTATAAATGTATTTATACAGAGAGTGAGACTTAAATACAGCAACAATACAGTCATTTATTTTATCCTGATCAATGACAGGAATACTCAGCTTTTATATTACTTTTATATTGATATTAATTTTATATTAATATTAATTTTTATATTATATTAATTTATGTTTTACATTAATTGTTATATTATTTTTCTCTTTGTATTAGAATTAGTAAATGAAAATTGACTTGTCTTCCTGCAACATTTACATTGGTCATGTTCCCAAAGTTTAAGGATGTGAATTTCTGCCAGAAAAGTTGCAATGGGAGTTACCTATCAAAAAACGAATAGTAAACGTATTTATCTTCATTTTTAATTCGATTTGCAACCACGTAAACAAAATTCTGGTGAAGGAAATTGCCAATTCATGTTTTACCTCTTACTATTCTCCTCTGGCCTTGAAAAACACTGATGTTCAAAACTCAAGGGCCCTTGGATGAGTTCGAACTCTTTTTTTAAAAAAGGACTAGATGCTTAGAAACTAGAAATTGAAAACAACCTGTGTGGTGTTTGCTTTAACGGAAACTTTAGTTGAATTGTGTTTTTCTGTTTGCTTTGTTTTTAACAGTGTGAATGATTCTGTGTAACTCAGCATCCCCGCTGTGTCTCTAGCAATTACTTACAATTTTCTTCCTTGAAAGGAAGTTTTAGCAAATTGGACTTCAGATTTAATATCCCTCAGAAGATATCTCCTCTATTCTTTTCCTCTCTGGTAGCTATTTCTAAACTACTTAATATACCATGAACCAACAAGCATTTTTCTTTTATCTAGTGTCGGGAATAGAAAAGAATTGCATGTTTTTACTTTGAGATGTTTCAATGGTTGTGTTCAAAGCTTTTGGGTAGCTTCACAATAGAATTATTTTTGAAAGGGTAGAAACTAATATGGCAGGAGAGATATATTGAGGTATTTGCTAAGGAGAAACTAACTCTGTGACAAAGTATCCTTGTGCAAATTAAGTACCCAAAGTAAGGTGGCACTCAATTTTCTTCAGAGTGGGTAAACTTCCTATTGGTAAATCAGAGGACACTGTGACTCTTCCACTGTCTGAGGCAGCATAAGGTACAGAAATCAAAATTTCTATGCCTTTAGAAGCACTGGCGTTGAAATCACAAATCACAGAGGACTTTCTCTAAATATTGACCAGCAATTTCTTCGCTTAACACTACCACTAATCTTATTTTTCCTTGTTCCTTCATTTTTACTTTTGTCTACATTTAATATTCCCTTTAGTAGAAGCTGAGAAGGTGGCTCAGTGGTAGAGTGCTTGCCTCACATGCATGAGGCCCTGGGTTCGACTTCTCAGCATATAAGTAGAAAAAGACAGAAGAGGTGCTATGCTTAAGTGGTAGAGTGCTTGCCTTGAGCTAAAGAGCCAGAGTTTAAGCCCCATGACCGATAAAAAAAATACTCTTTAGTAGTCATCAAAGATACCAAACTCAGTTTAATTCAATGAATGAAGGAAGTAATATGCATCAAATGGCTCTTATGTTTTTCTTAAAAATAAGTGCAGCAGTGGAGCTCACTGGCCACTGATGAAAGTGGCCTGTGTAGCTCTTGCATGGAGACTGGTGGGAAGGACTGGGAGAGAGTAAGGAAACAGAAGACACTGTATGGCAGGAAATGTACTCGTGCAATTGTTACCCTTCTGTATGTCTCCTATAGAATAATAATGAAGTTAATTAATTTTAAAAATACACATTTACTTTGCATGTAACCCACATTCCTTAGTAACCTAGACCTGAGGGTCTGATATCTGTTTGTGGGGAAAAAGCACCTTCTTACAAAAGGCCTGGCTGGAACTTAATCTTCCAAGAAAGCATAATGGTGATTGTTGTAAGTCACTAAATATGCTTATATAGTTTATTTAGGTATAACTTTAAAACTGATGTCAAAAAAACTGCACGTCTTTATTCAATGTAAATAATTTTGGTGAGTTTTGATATATGTAAGTATCAATCAATACCACAACTATCAAGAAATAGACATATGGCCTGGCTCACGTTTCCTAGGTTCTAGTTTCTCTGTCCCTAGTCTTCTCAGTCTTCCTCTCTCTCTGTCTCTGTCTCTGTACACCCTTCCCACTCCTTTTATTTCTCCTTCCTTTCTTCCCTCCTACTCATCCTCAATTTTTATGGTACTTTATTACTCTCTCTATATTATTGATATATACACCAACATAGCTATTTCTAAACTTCTACCATGGTTCAATTTCTTTTCTTTTTTGGGGGGGGGTCCAGTCGTGGGGCCTGAACTCTGGGCCTGGGCGATGTCCCTCAGATCTTCAGCTCAAGGCTAGCACTCTACCACTTGAGCCATAGTGCCACTTCCGGCTTTTTTCGTTTTTGCTTATGTGGTGCTGAGGAATCGAACCCAGGGCCTCAGGCATGCAAGGCAAGCGCTCTACCACTGAGCTACCTTCCTAGCCCCCCATGGTTCAATTTCTATCTCTGATGCTTGTAAACGTATAGTCCTGACTTGAATCTTTATGTACCTACTAGCTTTGTTGTCTTGAAAAAAATGACTGCTCTTTCACAGGCCCTAAGTTAGATTTTTAAGACATGCTAAGAAAAACAAACATCACCTGTGATAAAGGGAGAAAAGTATTGCTACATGCTATAATGCCATGAGGATGGAAATAATAAATTTCAGGTCTTCCAATGAAAGACCAGACTTTACAAAATTCATTATATTTGTTATTATAAATTAATATACTTATCAGAAGAAAAGAAAGAATATGGAATAAATAGGAGCCTCATTGAGCAGGATTTATTGATTGACACAAGAAGAATGATTTGAATTTACTTTACAACACATCAATTCCATCTAAAGGAAGAGTTCACATGCATACAGATGCTCAGGGTGTGTGGATACAATGTAAACACAAGTTCTTGAAAAATACTAAAATTAAACAATTCTTATGTTATACTAAGTATCTCACAGTACACTAAATACCTCATTTTATAATATTTTACATCTCTTACAAATCAGTTAATGTAAACATTATAGAACAGTGTATTTATTTTACATGATCTTATAGACCTTAATTTAATATATTTTGGTGACTTTGGATATATACTTTTGTTTTGCCATATTAATTCAAACATATTAAAATGTCATTAATAAGTAGATGAAAAATATTCATACCGGTAAGCACAAGATATCTTTTGTAGTTACTATTTACATAGATATTTAAAGAGGGCTATGTGCATTTGAATTTAAAGATATGTTCAAGATGACTCCTTATAGTCTGTGGACAGACAAGTATTCTAAACTGTCTTTAAATAAGAAACTATATCAACAGAATTTTTTTATAATCCTCTTGGTAGAAGGCAGGGGTAAATCCAGGACCATAGTATTTAATCAAATATGACTTAAGTTGGATTATGCTATGTACACATGTCTTGATTTAGAATTTAAGTTTTAAAAACACTAGGAAATATGATTAATACCTTCCAACACCGTAATTTCTTGCCTAGAAAGCCATCTCAAACTAACAAAACATAAATTTCTTTATGTGACATTGGTATTGTATCATTGTTCATAGTCCTGAACAGAAGAAAAAATGGTCAAATGAATTGTTGGTTACACACATAAATGAGCTATTGATACCATGTTTTTTTCAATGCAGTTTTACAACAGTATTATGCATCATTTGAACAAATATGAGCACAGAAAAATTCCTGCCAGGTTTTCAAATCTTAGGAACTACTTGTCAAGCAAATCTTTACACATTACTAAGCTCATCAATGCGAAAATTTCCAAAGGTGCAATCCCAATTTTATAACGTTGTTTTCTATCTACCCCCATCAATGTAAATATCACAGTGTAGGTGATCAAAACAAGCCATCTAAGCAGGTGTGAATGAACAGGAAGAAGAGAGGAGAGCTTCCCCTGATGAAACACTTTAGCTTTCTCGCTTTTGATATCTTGATGGACACAATCACATCAGCTAGGAACTGCTGGCTCCAGCCTGTAATCCTGGCTACTAAGGAAGCTGGGCTCGGAGGCAAGTGCTCAGGAGTCATCTGGGCAGCAAAGTCATGAAGACACATCTCCAATTAAACACCAAAAGCCAGAAGTGGAGCTGACGCTCAAGTGGTAGAGCACAAGCCTTGAGCGAAATGAAGCTCAGGGACAGTGTGTAGGCCCTGAGCTACAGGCCCAGGACCAACACACACACACACACACACAAATCCATCAATATTTACATCTCATACATCTCATACACAGCACAGTTCCATTTGAATTTTGCTATTATGCATTATCATTTGATTAAAACCTTATTGCTACTGAACTATAAGAAATATATTCCATTTGTCTAGAGCAGGCTGGTAATATAGAATCCATTCAATACATATTGAAAAGACAACTAAAGGTCATAGCATTAAATAAGGCAATATATGTAAAGGCTCTGGTATATATTAAGTGATCTTTCATAACGAGTTTAAATCCTGCTCCATTTATACTTTCTTTAATGGTGCTGCTGGGAATTGAACCCAGGGCCTTCCAAGTGCTAGGAAAATGTTTCTGTACCACTGAGCAACATTTCGAACCCACTTTGCCACTTTTTGAGGGGATTTGGAGTTTGTGGGGCATCAAGAAATATCTCAGTATAACTGATTCAGAAATAGGTCACTTATTATTAATCTTATTGATATATCAAAAGAAATAAGAGCTGGTAATGAGTGAACTCTTGGAACTTCCCAAATTCAAAATGACAGTAGAATCAGGTACAGATTTTGGATGTTTCATTGGACATGCATGCGAGCCAAAGAGATTATCTAGACATCAACACCTTTCCAGTTTAAGTATTCTTAGGGGTTTTATTTGTCAAAGAAAAACATGTTTGTTACAATCTTGCATTTTATAAGAAATGTGGCTATAATTTTTATAAGGTGAAATACTATGTGGTACAAAATAAGTGTTTTGGAAACAGAGAGATGTGTTCTTGAAGTTCTACTCTGTCACTTCCTAATTCCATGGCAGCGTGTGCAAAAATTTGAAAAGGCTTCACAAATGCCCTATTTTATGTGTCAACATATTTAGGGATCCTTCCTTTCCAACCAACCAAACAAACAAACCAAATGACAAAGGTCTACTGGTGTTAGTTAGCTAACTGTCCTGAAAATGGGCAACCTTATTTTCTTCTTTAGAAATTAATGTAAGCATATTCATGTGAATGATCTTGCATTCTCTCAACCATTTGCAAGGCAAAAGCTCACCTTGGAAAAATGTAACAAATTGCTCTGAAACCTCATGGCCATAATGTATTCTGTTTAAATGGCAGACACAAAGCCCTATGTTCGGATGCATATTTTAGTTCTATAAAGGCAAAGGAGTGAATAGACATGCATGATGACTCTGAAAATATTTTTAAACGCTGAAAAGAAATGGGCAACATTTTATGTTCATATTTTAAAATATATTGGTAAATTAATCCATTAATCGCTGACCACACAGAACAAAAGTATATAAAAAATCATCATAAAAGCTTCGCAATGAAGCCATCATTTTGGTGAATTTTCCAAAAAATTTTTGCTCATAGTTCAAACAAATATTTAACCTCAATGAAGGCACTGAAATATAACAATTAAGGAAAACAAGTTAATGTGTATTCTGCACTCATTTTGGTTAATGAAAACAAACTGAGCTCAAAAGCCTCTAGCCTTGTGATTTTGATACATACTAAACATTATGATTCTTCCATTTTCTTACCAATGTATATTTTAGACAAGAATTTTAAAGATGGATACAACATAAATTAACTTGTATAGTAATTTGCTCAACAAAATAACTATGTTGATTCAGGTTAAAAATGTGTCCAAGATATTTCCTGGCACTCTTTGAATGCTCACAGTGGTAATTCCTTTTATAGTTGACAGAATTCATGGCTTATTTTGCTTTCACCAAATTACTACTTCCACACACTTAAAACGGACTTTGATACCTAAAAATGAATGAAGACTGATAACATAATTGTAAGTTTAAGTCACTGTGGCAATTTACTTATTATTTTTTGGAAGAAAAAGATTTAGGTGGCATGAAGCTTAACCCAGAACAAAAAGTAATTCAGTACCTACAGTGGAGTAATTGGGATGGAATATGAATGCACAGAAAGAAACCTAATAGGGACTTGTCACAGCCAGAATGCCGTGCAATGCAAGGTATTATGTCATATGATGCTGAAAGTAGAATTACCTTATGTCTCTAAGTAATCAGTTTCACCTCGGTTTGCTTAGTAACAAAGGATCATTTGCAGATCTATTGCCTCAACGTATTTTTTTCTGAATAAGTTCAGCAATACTGTGAAAGTGAGAGAGGGCTCAGGTTAAAAAGCAACCCAGTTCACCTTTGCCTCTGAGAAAGTAATACAGATGTATATCTCACATGTATTACAGATAACTTCTAATTAACCTAAAAAACATGATGGAAACTGCTTGTTAAAAGCATACAGTGAACATTTGGACATATACAATCTTAAGGAAATTTTAAGGGGGAGATTACGGCCATGAAATTTAATACATAGTCTACAAAATTAAGGGGAGGGGTAGGATTGAGAGGAACGGGGAAGAATAATGAAAGGTTAGCATAGATCACGAAGCCTTAACTCACAAACTATTGTGTTGAATGCTAACTCCTTTATACAATTACTTAAAGATAATTAAAGAATAAATTTGGACCCTATTGATTGTTAACTATAGTTATCATGATGATTCATATCAGTACAAGAGTTTACAAACAGCAAAGAGCAAACCAGAGTGTCTATATCTGCATAGGAAATCATTCACAATTAGTACAGAATG
Source organism: Dipodomys spectabilis (assembly GCF_019054845.1). NCBI lineage: Eukaryota > Metazoa > Chordata > Mammalia > Rodentia > Heteromyidae > Dipodomys > Dipodomys spectabilis. The sequence goes on from NW_024870950.1 coordinate 12,291,222, forward strand.
GTTTTTTAAAAGTGCCTTGTGATTACCAAGCACTTTTACATAGTTGATTTGTAGAAAAACACAAGGTCTTGTAGAATACACACTCAATTATAAAAATCAGATTTCACAGAGAAGACTGAGGCACGCATGACCTAGGAGGTGAAAAGTTCTCATGCAAAAATAGTTTTCTTATAGAAAACTCATCACTCTATTATTCTATACCACACTCTACTATTCTACTCCCATCCATTCTGTCCTGTTCCATTCTGTTCTTTTTTTTTTCTTGTGTCTTGCAGTTACTTCCCACAGACATAGAGAATAGTGCTGTGAGTAAAGCACACCACATATTTACTCCGGGAGGCGTTTCCAACATTGTGTTGCCACAGAAGTTACATGGGGATAGACCTCACCATCGGTTCTGTAATATTGTATGCAAGTCCACTCTTCTCTTTGTCTATGTTCATTTTATTCTATTCTCTTTTCTGCTCTATTCTACTCTGTTTTACTTTGTTGTGCTCTACTCTATTCCACTCTCCTGTTCTACTTCTTATCCTATTCTATTCCATTTGTTGTCTGCTCCATTTGAATTGAATCTTCTCTTCTTTCATGCCATTATTTCTACTCTCTTTACTCAATTCTAATTTCCTTGTCTTAGCTTTAGTGTATAGGATGAGGCCCACCAACATTGAACAGGACAATCTGTTCTGTTCATGGTACCGATTATCAGAAGCACCTTCCTGACACATGCAGAAATAGAGGTTAATCAAATATCTGAGTGCCCTCTGGTCCAGCAAATTTAATGATAAAATTATCCACCACAGAAATCTAGACCTCAAGGCACTCAGTGGAAGTTTTATGTCCATCAATTGGGACCTTCTGATGAACATGCATGTGTTTTATAGCTCCAGTTATAAAGATTTTAGGATAATCTCACATTTGCAAATCAATTCCTCCAACAAAAGGTGCTCTTGTTACTTTGGTTTAGTGATGGGAAGGCTGAGATCACTGAATCCTCACCATTAGGCTAGGTCTGATGCATCATCCACTGAGCTGTACAACTGAAGACTTCTCAATTAACCTTGGCCTTATGTCTTCTAGCTGCATGCATTTGGATATATGGAAGAAAACACTAGAATAGATTTTTTAGGCCAAGATTTTACAAGTCAAAAATTAAAGTAGCAGTGTAGCCAGGCCACAGAGGCTCATGTCTGTGATTCCAGATACTCAGGAAGATGAGATCTGAAGATCACAATTTAAAGCCAGCCATGGAAGGAAAGTCCATGAGACTCCTATCTCCAATTAACCATAAAGCAGCCAAAAGTGCAGTTATGGCTCACATTGTATAACACTCCATAAGTGGAGAAGCTAGGGGAGAGCACACAAGCCCCACTACCAACACACATGCAAGTGTGCATGCACACATGTGCACAGACACACATACACACAAACACAGAGAAGTCTAACAATCAATATTGTAGATTCCCTGCTTATTTGAGTAAAACTTTGTAATGTGTTAATGTCCTCTACAAGTTTCGTTCATCAAGAACGTATCCAACAATGTTATTGAATATCTGTTTGATGAATTTATAATTGGTATTAAAGAACTAAAACTGATCTATATTCTCTGGGAATTTTAAGCATGTTAAGATATGTGTCCTTAGTAAAATGGTATTGCCCTAAAGAGAGATTTTGTTTGCTTGCAACCTGGTAAGATACCCTGGTGAATTGCTTAGTATACTTACTCAGTCACAAACCTAGAGGCTACTAAATAAAATCTAGAAGTTATGTAATCTTTGTCCAGTCAAATTTAGACAGATACTTTTTATAAGTCCCACTTAACTGCAATCACATGACCTTGAATTTTAATAAAGTGACACTATTATAATACTATTAATAACATTTCCATGAATAATCATGGTACTGATAAAAGTCAATGAAAAGCCCTCAGGATACTTGGTGGTGGTAGAATAAGAGGCAATTAAGAGACCAGTTTTTAATAGATTTTTGTTGTGTTTGGAAAATTTATGCTGTTTATTAGAGAACTTGTAAAGGCCAGAAGGAAAAAAAAACTATGAAGACTGGTGTGCCTGAATAAAACTATTGACCGCTACAGTTGTTAAATTATGTTTTAGCCCGAATACTTGAATTGTAAAATGTCTAATACTTATTGAGGGTTCTTTTCCTAAACATTCTGTTTATGACCTTTTACATGAATTTCTTATTCCATCTTCAGATCTAGGGTTTTTTTTAAGTATTGTTTTCCTTATCAATAATGCAATGATGCTGAAGAAATTTCTCTTGTTAGTACTATCTCATTAGTAAGTACATTTTTGTTTTTATTAAATATCCAGTCCAAGCTAATAAATTTTGAACATAGGATTTCAACTATTACATTCCACTGGATAAGGGTTCTGATAGGTGTACAAACTTGTCTGTATTTTCAGCCTTCTTTTGGGGAAAACAAGGCTACTTTGTAAATCCTTGTAATTCACTTTTCGATTTAGCCTCATGTTATACTACAATTGTCATGTCATCAGTGAACTTATGTATGCTTCTGTTTGAAACGTTGTGGGTATTGCACTGTTTTAAGAATGAACTAAAAGTTTTGTAACGTACAAAATCACTGTTTTACATTTTCAATTATCTTACTATGGCTTTTGAGATGTGTATTATTCTAAAGAATATTTATCTCACTCTTTTAGTAAGTAGGGGACCTGGAAAATACTTGCTAAAACCATGAATGCACCTTATGAAAGAAAACAATAAACATCTTAGGAGAAATAAGAAGATTCAGGATAATCTAGGTTCAAGTGAACAATTTGAGATTATTGTGGCCATCTACTTACTACTATATTTGCTCCAGTTTTGAACACTGAGCAATCGACAGAACTTACATACATCTAATTTTGTCCAAATGACCCTGGAAAAGGAATGAGGGAAAATTCAAATTACCTTGAATCTTATCCATACTCTCCACCTCCAGAATCCTAGAAATAAAGTCATGGACTCAAATATGTTCAATTTTGGAGAAAAGAGGGCCAACCACAATTGCCTACAAACATACACTGCACTGGCGGTTAAAAATAAACAAAATATCATGCTAATAAGCTTCTCATTACTAAACGAACATCTGAAATAAAGTAACTAAGAAGAGGAAAGTGCTCTTTCTGTTTGTGGTTTGATGTTATCAATCCATATTTGATAAGAAGCATCCCTTTGGGGCTTGTAGCTGGACAGCATGGAACAGCGGTGACTCTGGGATCCAACAAGATGCTTAAGCTCGGATGTCGAGGCACCCAGGAGTGAGAGAATAATGGCAGTGTTCTTGAGAGCACATTCCCTGTGACTCAGACTTACCTCTCAAACTGATTTTTGAAGACATTCGTTCTACCACCTACTGATAATGCCAAAAAACTGAGGACGAATCTTGTAACACAGCCATTGGATCACACTCCAGATCCAAAGGACAACAGAGGAGAAAAAGTATGAGTTCCTGGACGACCAACCTGTGGCTCCAGCAAGCTGAGGCGTCTCCGGAAGGCTTCCAAAAATAGCCCTTTCTCATTACTGCCATGCTGTGTGACACTGATGACACCGCAATCCATTCCATTGCACAGGTGAATTCACCTGTGAGCAGATGCCTCACATCATGGAGGCCGACTAGCTCAATGCCTCTACAGAATCACGATTAGATTGTTTAATTCCATTTTTCATGAGCAATATTTTGGGATATTATGGTGAAATGTACATATCATCTTACAATATACAAGAGGAAATAATCCTCGTACCTTGGCATATTTTGTTTAATTCACTATAAAGGACCTCCATATGTATGTCCTAACATTTTACTGTATACACAGAAATATTCTTTTTTTATTGTGAAAATACTGTACAGAGGGGTTACAATTACATGGACCAGGTGATGGGTACATTTTTTATCACGCATTGTTGCCTCCTCCTTTGTTTCCCCTTCCTATCCTTTCCCATCTGGCCTGGCTTACTTCACTTAATATAATTTTTTCCAAGTCTTTCCATTTCTTAACAAATGGATTGTTGGTGGGAGTATAAACTTGTTCAACCACTTTGGAAAGTAGTATGGAGGTTCCTCAAAAGACTCCACATAGAGCTATATTGCTATGACCCAGCAATCCCACTTTTGGACATTTACCCAAATGATCACAAAGACCATACTAAAGCTACCAGCACAACTATGTTTATTGCAGCATTATTTATCATAGCTAAGATATGGAACCAACCCAGATGGCCCTCAGTAGGGAAATATTCTTTAAATAAAGATTGGAAGAGCCAAATAAAAATCAAACAGGCACAAATCCACTGGATCTGATTTAATCTAAGAAACTGCTTATATCCAATCAATTGGTGAAACACTGATAGAGTTAAATATTTTCTAAGTACCACAATTTAGCCAATGGTCCAGGGAGTAATAATGAAACCTAACTTGTGCCTCCCAATTTAGCAAATAAGATAGTAATACTCAGAAAGAACCATTAGTGTACACTGACAGTTAAAATTGTGGGCTGAACACTTATGTCACTATCTAGAAGTATTTCACTTTCCAAGAGCAGCAGTGCCTGTCAACTTCAGATGTAAGATGGATTTAAGTAGATATTATCAACAGGCTGAAATGGAGTCGGAGTAATTATCTGAGCTCTATAATTTTATTCTTTGCCCATTGAAGTTAGCAGCATTTCCTTGTCTTGCTTCTGTCAGAAAATACAGAGCATAATATTCAAATTGCTTTCCCATATTTTAAGATTTAGCTTTTAGAGAGTAGAAAACTTCTTATTTTGGGGGCCCTAGACCTATTTATTTATCAGGAAACTAAGAGGATGTGTCTCCCAATGTGTCTCATTTCTCTTGCTGTCCTTCTCTACATCTCTGCTGTAATGAGATTGACTTGGGAGGTGTTTTCCAGTGAGTGAGCATGGAATTTTCACACATTTGCAAGTTAGACATCAGAGCAATGTCTACATTCACAAATACCTCTGGCTTATCAGCCTGTCAGTTCAACGAAAAATCAGTTTCTATGAGTTGTGTTCTTGCTTGACTTTTTCCCTGACTTTTTCAGGCAAATAGTAAGAGATAGAATCTTGCTCCTTCCCCAAGTGTCACCGAGAAGAACTAATTAATTTCCCACAAATGACCAGATCAAATCTCCCCCAGCATAAGCATGGGAAGATTAATATAAATACAAGGAGTTCCGTCGCTTCTTTTCATAGTAATAATCTACGAAGGGAAATTTTAAGTCCTCGACACTGAAATACTAGTGAGTCTGTTGAGTTGAAAACCTTGGAGCTTACAGACTAGTGGGTGGACTGATTTTGATATATGTTCAAACGATTAAGGACAATCAGTTTGAGAAAGGCTTGGGGGAAACAAAAGATGGCATGAGAACATAGTAAGAAGAATCTATGAAGCCTGCTTAAAGAAAGTAACATTTCTTTTTCTTTTTCTGTTTGGTTGTGGGGCTTGAACTCTAGGACTGGGCGCTGTCCCTCAGCTCTTCAGCTCAAGGTGAGTGCTCTACCACTTCTGGTTTTCTAGTGGTTTATTAGAGATAAGAATCTCACAGACTTTCCTGCCAGGGCTGGCTTTGAACCATGATCCTCAGATCTCAGCCTCTTGAGTAGCTAGGATTACAGTTATGAGCCACCAGCGCTCGGCTAAGAAAGTAACATTTTTGTGGAAATAAACAGAGCACAAATTGACTTGGTAATGTTTCAAGAGGGCAGTGGACTACCTATTAGACAAAAGATGCCATAGCACTATATGCATATTCACTATGGATGAAGGAGTTGTAGGTAACCTTCATAGTTAAGGTAAGCACAGCAAGAAACAGCGTTGAACAGGATGTTGACAGAGGACACCTGTGACCATTTGCTTTCTGTCACATAGACATAGGGGAAATTCTTTGTAATCATGGCTTTATTTTTGTTGAATACTTGCTCACTGGTTACCGGAAACACAATTCCCTCTGTTTATATTGACCACATATTTGTCTCCTTGGAAAGCTCCTAATTTCACTTTGCACAATGTTGTTGTTGTTGTTTTAATTTTACTTTGTTTTTTTCTAAGTCTCTGTGGATTTAATTTCTCCCACTTACTGTCACAACCCCAGTTCATACCCAGAGGGAACTTATGTGCTCTGGGCTCCATTCATGAGCCAAGAACCGCATTATATTCCTTTCATTGTTCATGAAAAGATATAGAGCATATATGCATTCATTAGTAAAAACATTATTACCCCCATGTGCAGAAGAAAAGATAATACATTTTTTTTCTCATAGCTGGTGGTTTACCACTTGAGCTATATACTTTTAGTTCAAGATCTAAGATATTTTAAAACTGTATTATGGAGGGAGAGCTAAGTAACATTGACAAATGAGATTGACTTACCGGCAAACACAAAACTGTTCTCTGAAAAAGTGTGAAGAAAAACAATACAAATTAAAATCATCTAAAAAGAGCCCTACGACACTTGTCAACAGGGTACAAAATATGAACATTTTATTACATTGTTAGGACAGATGCAGATTTTTTTTTATTGTGAGAATACCATACAGAGGAGTTACAATTACATGGGCAAGATAACCAGTACAACTCCCATCAAGCACTATTGCCTCCTCGTTCTTTCCCCTTCCCATCCCTTCCCATACGCCACCCCTCCCCCCACGAATCCTCCCCCCACCCCCCCACCAAAGTTGTCAAGTTCGTTTTTCGACACAACAACTTATACATCTCATTGTTGCAATCCCTAGTTAAGCGATTTGTTTTTTTCCCTTCCCCTCCACAGATTATACCAACATCAAAAGCAGTGAAAGTATGGGTTATACTGTGGGGGAGGGACATACAAAGCAACATAGAAATCATCTTTTAAATATGACAGAAACAATTGCATGAAAGGGAAAAAAAACCCAAAAAACATTTGAATACTTACCTTGGTGTTCATTCCCCCAACATCATCTTTTCTGACCGTTTCTGCCTGATTCAGACATACATTAGCCATTGCAAACAAGGGAAACCATGGGACCTATATTTCTTTGGGCTTGGCTTACTACACTCAATACAATTTTTTCCAAGTCTTTCCATTTCCTAACAAATGGGGCAATGTCATTCTTTCTGATGGAGGCATAGAATTCCATTGTGTATATATATCATATTTTCTTGATCCATTCATCTACTGAGGGGCATCTGGGTTGGTTCCATATCTTAGCTATGGTAAATAATGCTGCAATAAACATTGCTGCGCTGGTAGCTTTAGTGTGGTCTTGTTTGTGATCATTTGGGTAAATGCCCAGAAGTGGGATTTATGGGTCACAGGGGAGCTCTATGTGGAGTCTTTTGAGGAACCTCCATACTGCTTTCCAAAGTGGTTGAACAAGTTTACACTCCCACCAACAGTGCAGTAAGGTTCCCTTCTGTCCGCATCCCCTCCTGCATCTGTTGTTATTAGAGTTCTTGATTATAGCCATTCTAACTAGGGTGAGGTGGTATCTCAATGTTGTTTTGATTTGCATTTCTTTTATGGCTAGGGATGTTGAGCATTTCTTCATGTATCTATTGGCCATTCTTCTTTCCTCTTCAGAGAAGTTTCTCTTTAAGTCTTTAGCCCACTTATTTATTGGCAGTTGTTTCTTTGAAGATTTGTTTTTGGGGGAGTTAATTTTTTAAGTTCCAGGTATATTTTAGATATGAGACTCTTGTCTGTTGTATGACTAGTGAAGATCTTCTCCTAATCCGTGGGCTTTCTATTGATCTTGCTAGCTATGTCCTTTGCCAAGCAGAAGCTCTGCAATTTTATGCAATCCCATTTGTCCAACCTTTCTTTGATTTCTTGTGTTTCTGGGTCTCTATTAAGAAAATTTCAGCCTTTGCCAAGGAGACTTAGGGTTTCTCCTATTCCATCCTGTAATGTTTTCAGAGTGTCTGCTTTGACTCTGAGGTCTTTGATCCATTTGGAGTTGATTCTGATGCAAGGTGATATATAAGGATCTAGCTTTAGTTTTCTACATGTAGTTAACCAATTTTGCCAGCACCATTTACTGAAGAGGCTGTCTTTCTTCCATTCTATTTTTTTAGCTCCCTTATCGAAGATTAGATGGCTATAGGTCTTTAGGTTCAATACTTTTTCAGGTGCAGGTTTTGTATCGCTTAGATATAGTTCACACAGCACAAACTTCAATAATTTGGAAAGAATACACACTGGAAATTTTGTTTTGGGTCTTTCTTTCTATTTTTTTTTTTAGAATTTAAGTAACTGAACTTATGGAAAATAGATGCCCCAAAATGAAACATATTCTGAGCAATTCTGGTGTATTTCATAATAAAAATAGGAAATTCTGTGTTTCTGACTTGCTAAGGAAAGCATGGATTAAGAAATATATAGACCAATGTCCTGTCTTTTACTTGTTTACTAGTTATTGAATTATTGAGTCATTTTTATAATCCAATACTTAGTAATATGCAAAATGTGAATATGTTAAAAATTAAACTGATGTCAGATTAATACAGGAAATGTGTGAATCCTTATATTTTCCTGAATCAAACAGAGACTTAAATTAGCAAATACTGTTATTGTTACACAGGTACTATTGAGTTGGACCAACCATTAAGGTAAGTGGTGTTTTACTGTATTCTGTAATTAAAACCCGTCTCTTGTTTATTAGAAAACCTATCACTTGCTACACTTTAAAAATGGGCCTAATTTTCTCCAAGCTAAATTATAGCTGAACATGGTTTTTTTTTTTTTTTAATGTTTAGCATGGTTTATATACAACATGTTCCTTGACTTTTGTTTAGTTCTTTCTAACACAAGCACAGGTATTTCCATCCATGTTCGGTTAACTTAAGAATTAGATAGGATCTTTTCCAAAGAACTTAAGAGTCTGTAGATCACCATAAGCCCTTTTGTTAGTAATTCTTATTTGTGTTTTCTAATTGCTTTATATTCTCATTTTAGGACCAGGAATCAGAAAGCTCTCAGTCTAACCCTGTCTCTGCTTTTGTGATCATTGTGTTTTGCTCTTTTACCCTGAGTCATTATTCTCTCGCTGGGTATTGGGGTTTTCATCAGGACTAGGTGGAAGGGGGATTAGTTGGAGATGGTAAATTGATGTCCGGAGTGGGGAGGTCATGGTCTGACACCTTGGGTAGGCAAGCAGAAATTATGAAGGAAGGAATCCAAGGATGTCTGCTTGAGAAACAGAAACCCATCAAGTGGTATATAGCTTTTCTCTACCATTTGCCAGTTTACTAAGGGTTCTTTTAGAATTGATATTCTAATGATTGAATATATCTGTGCAGAAGATTTTCCATATCCCCAGGATTATTCAGGAGAAATAATACCAGTGCTGGATATTTACAACGTCAGGTATCCAAAAGGCAAATTGATCGCCTCTTTGGTTCCATTCTTTCCTTCCTCATATCTGTATGTGCTCCTTTCTTTCTCTTTTAATATGCTTTACTTATCTCCAGAAAGAGAATTATGATGGACAATATTAGTAAATCTACACTAACAATATCAAATTGTTTAAGTGAAGTGAGAGAGGGGATATTTTACCTTATGATGGACAATATTTGTAAATCTACACTAACAATATCAAATTGTTTAAGTGAAGTGAGAGAGGGGATATTTTACCTTAAAATTTGAGGTAAATAAATTATTAATAATTCATGTATACAAAATATAAATAACGATACCTTTATTTTACTTTTACTCCTGCTCAACTTGGCTGGTAACAATTCCATTAGGTTTTACTATCACTAGTTTGCTGGTAGACAAGCAGTAACCAGTAAGAGGTAAAATTATTTCTACATGGTCATTTTAACTAGTAAGAGGAAAAGTTAATGTGGGGGATCATTTTAAAAATCAGTTCATAATTTATTTATTATTCTAATTCATTTCCTGTATTCAAATTCATAACTAAAATATTGCTATCTGATATTTTTAAATATCTTAGTGTGAAACCATTGAGTGCATCACCGTGAGCAATTTCCATGGACTTCATCAAACTCTAAATAAAACTAAAATATAAGAAACAGAAATAATGATATTTCTTTCTAGTGTCTTTGAAAATTCCAATCTTGCTTTATGTAAAAATAGGCCATGCACAGGTATGGTAAGGCTGGTCTGGCATCCTGAAAATTGACCAAAATGTATATATATTCTTGAAAGTGAATGAGCTCACCCACTTTGACAATATGAACATGTATGGCGAGACACAGATTCTCAATTGTATGTGTGTGTCTAGCTGTGTGGACATATATATCATTGTGTGAGTAAGCATACAAGAGTATATAAGAATTATGGCTTGGGAAATCTTACATTGCAACTAGAACATCTCTGGTAGTTAGGTTGTTTTATCTCAAAGTAATTCTTTTGTAACATAAGACAGTTTGATTCTATTTTCAGTATCTGGTTCAGAGATTGATCAGACTGAAGGCAAGGTAGTACGCATTTGAAAAACAAGGCGTGATAATCTTAGACAGAGGTTTTGGCCTTTCTCTTCACATTCTTTCATCCTCCGGGTCAAGTACATTGCCAATCACAAGAGCCATTTAGTAACAGCCTCTTCTTAGGCTTCCCTAAAGTTTTCCCTGTATATCACTCAGTTGTGATTTTGGAAAGCTATCTTTTACTTTTTAAAATTTTATTGCAAAGATGCTGTACAGAGGGGTTACAGTTACCTATGTAAGTAATGAGTACATTTCTTGTTGAACATTGTTACTCACTCCTTTGTTGTTCTCCCACTATTCCTTTCCTTCCCCTGCCTTTTGTCCTAGCTATTCTAAAATAAAAGGTTAGACACTCAGAAGGCCTTTGTATTAATATGGTCCAATGCACGCAACTTAGAATCCTCTACTCCTCTGCCTCCTCGGACATCTGCTATGCACAAGAGGAAAATTTCGTCTTTTCTCTGGCGTTCCTAAAGTGGGGTTGTTGACAGAACGCTGGCTGGAGATACCCACTTGCTGTGTGAGGATATACAATGGAAGTTAATAAGTGAACCAGGAGCATCAGACTCGAGGAGGAAGACCAAATTCCGAAGATGCTATTGAGGTTTTCAATACAGCACGGCTTTTCTTTGTATGGACTCAACTCCTCAGTCAATGAATGAAGAACTCCTCTTTTGTGGATTAAGTGGTTACTGCTCGCAATCATAAGTATCCTGGATAATATAGGATACAAGGACACATAACTTCACATTTCTGTCTTTAGTAACCTCCAGCCCAGACAGATACTTGGCTGTACAATCCACAGTGTCACAATGAATTTCTGGATCTGATGTTCAGTCTTTGGTCTCTGAAAGGCAATGACAAGCTGACAGACAAGATGTGTTGGGGTTATTATGCCTTGGGATTATTGTTATAGGATATTGCTACTCAGAGTGATTATAGACAAAACCTCTCCATTCCATAGTCACTTTCAGATGACTCCCCTAGATGTGTCAGAGAGGGAAGAGGTTTTCATTTTGTGAATCATAGTGTTCATGTTGTCAACAATTCTGTTTCATATATGCAAGTGCTTTATTCTAATGATGAATTAGATGAGAGTTCTGTTCTATAAAGGTCTCTGCTCTGCTACACAAGCCAGAGACAACAACCAACAATCACAGTGTTCAAAAATTTACACTGTGATGGGAAAATGCATACAGGGGTTGCAGGAGCAGAGAGGAGAGAAGCATTTGGATGGTTGTTTTTCTCCACTCACCCCCATAAAACCAAAGAAAGGGAAGAATGTGTTGCTAAGAGAAAACAAGCAGGTCTGAGCCTGGAAACTGCAAGGAACCTTACAAATTTGATATATACAGGATCATTGTTATTTTTGATGTGAAAGTGCAGGGAGTAATTACAAGAGAGACCATAAAAGTTAAAAGGTACAGTGTAAGTTCTGGCCTCAGCAAACACAAAACCAAGGGAGTGTATTAAACAGAACAACAGTGCTGGATTAGAAGAGAATTCATGTGGCCATTGGTTGAATGTTTCAGGAAGCATGATGAAAGTCAGAGAGGTATAGAAGGGATACATTTTCAAAAGAGCTCCTAATGGCATCATCTTTGACAGCTTATGAAATGTAGTTTTTCCATCCTGAGCCCCAATTTATCTACACAGACTGAGATTCGCTGGGATGTATGAATTCTAAAGACTTATTTTTTTCCTCACCTCAAATTGGAGTCTCTTTTGACCCACGCATAAGGAAGAATTTAGTGATTTGCATGAAAAGGCTTCATCCTAAACATTTCTCTTGAGGTCATGATCCATGAAAATGCAAGTGACAATTCCTGCTACAGTGTTCATACTGAGGATTTTAGCTGGACAAGTCTCAGTTTAGTTTGTATTATGTTACTAGATTCACCAGTGTCCTTGAAGAGCTGTGGTACCCATTTATGTTCACATTTTTTTTCTACTGTTATTCCAAAGCTTCCTCTTTGTATCCTGCCAGTCTCTTTGTCCATCAGTATCTAATATAACTGAAGTGATTATCTTTGTTGATAAAAAGCAGTTAGACTAATTAACATTTTGTTCTTTTAAAATCTGGGTTAGTGTACAATGTGATCAACATAATAAATATTCTATAGCATAAGAGAGAAGAAGTTTCAGTACATACTTTAAAACCACTTAACATCTACTGCTCTTCTTGCAAATGTCCTCTGATTTCCTGCTGTCTTTACATGCTTGAGATATAGCAATGGAATTCTGGGAGTTAATCAGAAGATTGTATTCGTTTTTTATATGGATATCACTTCCAGTCAGGATGTTAAATGACACTGGTAGTAACGACCAGATTGTCCAGGGGATGTTAATCATGAATCGAAAATAATATGAAGCTACAAGAAAGTCTTAGATATTTTCTTTTAACCCATTCAGTATATTGATCCAGATCTATGCTGTGTGACTTAGGGAAATTGTCTTTGTTACTTTATGACTTCAGGTAAGGAGCCAGAGATGGGGCACATACGTCTAATTGTAGCTACCAAAGATACAGATGTAAGAGGATCACAGTCTAAGGATAAATTTGAGCACAACCTTAAGACACTATCTAAAACTTAAACTAAAAGCAGAAGGACTAGAGACAGAGTTTAAGTGGATAAGTACTTGCCTAGCATGTATAAAACCTTAGGATCAATCTTTAGTACTGAAAAAGACAAAAAATAAGATACTCCAGATCCTCTCAGAAAATAAAACTATAGGAGAACAACTGTTTTAAAACCTAGATAACTCTAATGTCCATAATGCTCAGACTCACAAGAATAATTTCATTCTCTTTAAATTAAACAATTTATGTTGGAATCGAGTTACAACACCACATAGATGTCATCAGATCCATTTGGATACCAATTTATGGACCCACCAATTTCTTACAACATGTATGTTTTGTGCGTAGCAGTAGCTTAAGAATTTCTGAGTCTGGTTATTTAGATACATTCATGGAAAAGAAGCAGAAGGTAAGCACTGATTGCTCTCCCTATGTCCAGGGTAGCCTACATTCAAAGACTTAATCCAGAGGGTGGAAACACACACATTCCATATAGAATATATTATTTCTTCACAAAAGCGCTAAAGGACATCCCTTTATGTCTGGGACTTTATCTGAACCCTTACTTTCCATTCTCAGTATATGTCATTTGTGCCTGGATTCTGTGCCTAGGCTCTACCTTTGATGAAGCTCACCTCAACCACTTGCATTCTTCCAGTCTTCTTTCTCTTACGAGACTTTTGTTAGGCAGTTCTGGTGGAGGAGGCATGACCATAGTACCGTATTCAAAAGCAAAGATGACTGAATTTCAAAGGCTATTATCTGGTATCTTATTTAGGAGGAGCTGCTGGACTGGAAAGATACTGTGAGCAGGAAAACAGGAAAACCATCAATTCTGTTTAGAAAGACTCTGTGAACCACAAGAAACCAGCCCAGAGTAAGTCCAGGAACAAGAATGACAGTGTTCAACCTGGAGTTCTGCATACAACACATGCACTGGTGAATGTAAATATTCTAGATGCTGTCTTGTATAAACCAGTGTGCCCCCCTCTCTCTCAGACTGCTTTTGTTCAAATTTCAGCAGGGACTGAGGGATGAGGAGAAGGGTGGTAATCTAGGAATGCTGAGCCATGCTAAGAACTCAGTGGCTCCCTGTGTTTGGACATGGTCTTTGTAACTCTACTCTACTCTTTCCATATATATATTACTTTCAGGTAATAATTCCTTTGCCTTAGCTTCTGAGTAGAGGAATTTTAGTTATGGCTTTCGCCTCCAAATCTTTTAAGTCAAGACATATAGTAACCTGCCCAGCTATAGCATTCAGAACACAGCCTTTAATACATCATTATTCTTGTCCTCTCTGGGACATTCTGATTCCAGGAGGATAAATTACTACAACTCTTTCTTAAGAGCTTCACTTTTGGGTTGTCTGGGCAAAGCTGGTCAGCATCTCTCTCTGTCTTAATACATCCCCATATGAAACGCAAAGACAAAGACGAAACATGAGTTGCAGCCCCTCCTCTAAACCAATGATCCTGAGCTAAGATGTGTGGCATGTCTCTGTAGAGGCGTAGTCAACTCTACTTCGTTAGAGCCCTGCAGGGCTATTTCACAAAGTAAATTCATTCCTGATGAAAACATCTAAGTAAAGATGCACTGATCACAGGCTGGCAGTGTATGTAAGTGAAAAATACACGGAAAGTTTATTTTTTATTGACTTATTCGTTTGTTTTTCTTTTTAAGATGATGGAGTTCATCAGATCACTTCTCCTAAGTTAACAATTATTAGCACCAGCAGCACTTCAATCATCCTACACATTCAATTTGAATGTGCATTTTGAAGCAAAAACAACAGCAACAACAAATACATAGCTACTAAACTGACATGATGCATTTTGGGGTTACATGAACTGTTTTTCTGAAATGCTCACTCTCATATCAAGATGTGGAGATAATTTAAATTAATTTGGTTGGGCTTGGAGTAGGGTGTTCATCTCTCTGTAATGTGGAATTATAGCAAGAAAATACGTCCACATAAAAGGCTGACAATTAAGATTTTGAAAAGGGATGAGCTACATGTTAGATGTCGCAGACACTGTTTTCAAAGACACAAGATTGCACATAATTATAATTATCACATAATTATAATACACCTTCCAAAATGTTTTATCCCTTATACAATGTGTGCAGTTAGAACCAGGGAATATGGAAAGACTATAAGCTGAAGAAAAATCAATTTGTAATCATTTAATGTGGTGCACTTCCCATATCCTAAAGTAATAGGCAGTTGAAAAGAGAGCTAGATATTCCATTTCTTTCATTGCTCAGTTATGAAAAAAATATTTGGTTGCTTCCATTTTTCAACATTATGTTAATAGAATGCAAATAGAAATGGTAGAAAGGAACCCTGGATTGCAAGATGAGACTTTCTGCTGGGTGTAACATTTCAGAAAAATGTCCAAGGTACAAATCTCATTTTCTGTGGGAAGCAAGAAGGTTAAAATTTGTATTTAATCATGGATTGGACTTGCTACAGCTCTGAAAAGTCATCATAAAGCATTGCTAGCGTGGGAACATTTGTTGACTGGATAGTAGCATACGATTCAATTTTCCACCCTTTGCGGTTCAACACAGATAAAAAAGAGAAGTGAAATGTACAAATTCTCTTTCCAAAAAATATTTCTAGTTGATGATGTTCAGCTATAAAGTCTGAAAAATTCCTTGGCTTTCCAAAGCAATGACATATTAAAAAAATAGAGAATTGACAAGCTTAAGATAAATAGAAGTCATTCATTAAAAACTAATGATAAGTAAGAACAGAATGTATAGAGCTCTGTGTTCAAATTGGCCCCCTTTTCTGCCATCATGCTCTATGATTCAGCAATGACCTTAGTAGTGAAAACTATGTTTTGGTTTTGCCATGAGAAATCCTGACATAAAAAAGAGTTTTCTCCTGAAGTAGTAAAGATTACTAAGAATGTAAATTCAGTCCAAGTCTTTAGAAGATGGCAGCTAAGCCATCCCTAAAGGTCACATCACAGGCAAGAGCACAATAGGATCAAGAAATGAAAATAAATTTTCCTTTAAAGAGACTTTCATGGACTTGCATTTCACCTAGAAAAATGAATTTGAAAATGTTCAAATTTTTTTTTCTTTTTTTTTGTCGGTCATGGGGCTTGAACTCTGGGCCTAGACACTGTCCCTCAGCTCTTCAGCTCAACGCAAGCACTCTACCACTTGAGCCACAACGCCACTCCAGTTTTCTGGTGGCTTATTGGAGATAAGAGTTTCACTGACTTTCCTGCCCAGGCTGGCTTTGAACCATGATCCTCAGATCTCAACCTCTTGAGTATCTAGGATTACAATTGTGAGCCACCAGCACCCAGCTCAAATTTTCAAATTTGAAGATCAATTCATTAGTGAGCTAGCTGGGAATATTGAAAACTTTCTCTTGAATTTACCCTCTGCCAGCACAAAAGCAACTTCAGACACTGTTCTTCGGACAATCAAATCAAGAGTAAATCTGCTATGAAATACTCCTTACCTCGAATGTACAGTTTTAAAAGAATAAATGTCTTTGGGGGTCCTAGAGACCAGAGGTTATGATTGACTATGAATGGGTGTTCCTTATAAGGAATAATGTCTATCCATTTATGGCCTTACATTGTATACTTGCATGGTTTGAAAGTGCAGTAAGCTTTGTAACAGAGCTCAGCAAAATCTGCTTTATCTTCATTACTGAGGGGGTTCCCAAACTTACACCTCAACCACCTGTCTTTTATTTCTAACCTATTTTTCTTTCTACCTTTTGATGTCTTGTTGGACTCCATGTTTAAATCACCAGGTCTGCAACTTCATAATTCTGGGGGGAAAAAAGCTTTGGAATATAGACATCTGTTTGATTTAATTTCATACAGCATGCACCAGGAGTCCCTAAACCTGAAGGAAGATGTGACTTCTCTTTATCAAGAATTTTAACAGGAGAGACATAGAAATGAAGATGGACCCATCAAACACCTCTTGGTGTGGTTTTCTTATAGTTGAATAGGATGCCCTTTCCTTATCTAGTCAGTGCTCAATAAGCAAAGCCCTAGGGACCCAAACCCCAGTCAGCCTTCAACATGAGAAAACCCATTTTAATCCCCCCATTTGACAGAGGTGATGTACTCGTGTTGACCTAGGTGACCGTTACAAGCAGAAGGTGGGCAAGGGAGTGTGTGACACAGCAGGCTTCTGTGAGTCAACTCTCAGAGGTAATGAGCCACGAAGGAAACGGTTCTGAAGTCTTTGGGGGAAATTCTAAAAATAAGACCATTGCTGACTTTAAGTATGAAACTAAATATTTGGAAATAGTGAGACTATGAGGTACAAGGAGAAATCGAAGACCTCTCAAGTGAAGCAAAGTTCTAAAGGTAAAAGTGACTGACACTTGAAGAAAGTTATATTTCATTGGATGTGACAAAAAAATCCATGTAGTCATGGAATTTAATAGTAGGAAAAGCCCCAGGTAAACTTATTCAACCCTTGAAACTTATTCAACCCTTCAGAGATAGGGAAAGAAGCCCCAGAGAATGTATCTAACTGGCCAAGGGGGCTGAGTTAGATAGAAGCAGAGTTAGGTGTAGATCTCTGTAATTTTGAGTCCTAGTGTCTCATTGTCACACATTCTCCTAAGTAGAAGCTATGAGGATATATAGTCATTTATTTGATATAATAAAGGTAGTATCTTTTAAAGTAATATTATTTCAACTATGAGACATCATATTCTGTTTGACTAATGTTTAATTTTATTATCTCCTGAACCAAGAAGAAGTTATGTGGATGAGTGAATCTGGGGGGGGGGGGGTCAGGTGTTCTTTTGGCTACCACAATATTTGAATTATCTTCCTTCCATATTAAGAGTAATAGTATTTTTGGCTGGCTGTGTGCTATTGTGAGCAAAGACTATATCTTCCCACCAGATTTTATTTGGTGATTCTCCTTAATCTTAATTCGAAAATGGGTGGGTCATGAGCATTATTTATCATCTTCTTTGAATATTTTTATTGACTTTAAGTAATTACACCAAGGAGTTGTCATTCAGTTAAGCAGTTTTTGAATACAGTACATCTTGATCAATTGGATCCCCTTCAACATTCTCACCATCCCTGAAGCCCATACATTCCATCAATTTTCTTAATTTTTAGGATGCATTTGAATACTTTGCCATTTGATAAAGCAGTTTATATCTTGATCTGTGTCTTCCCTTCAACATCATCAACCCCGCTTCGATCCACTCCTTCCCTGATGCTTCTCAATTCTGTAGTATATGCAATGGATTCTTGACTGTATCCTCCTACCTTCCCTGCTTGATTTGTCTGCCCCTTTGTCCTTAGTCCCACTCTCCCTCTTACAAGTACTGTACCCATTGCCTGGTATTTATTTTGACGGGCTTTGACTTAGTCTTTCTAAAGAATTATACTATGTGAGCTCTTCACAGAGTCTACCATACCTCAGTCAATTCATTTATAAACTCTTGCAGGCCACCACCCAGTGTGTTAACTTATAAATGTATAGGCAAAGGAATTAAAATGGCAGATATTTATTATCTGTTGTATAGGAAAGTATTTTACCGCTATTGTTGTTATTATGTCTTTCTGCTTGAAGCCCAAGTGATGGTTTGGGCTGTACTAGTCCATCTATTTAGCCCATTGTTAAAAGCAACAAAGTTAGAACTTCGAATTCATCTCCATATATCAAGGGGATTGACTTCTCACTAGTACTTTTCTATAGGAAAGGCATACATAGAAACAAATACTTGTCTGTGGTTAGTGTTATTAAATCATCAACACTGTTTTAGGCCTTTCCTGTGGTTTTTTGAAGGTTTTTTTTTTATTAGAGAGATATATGAAAATATCAATACCATACTCCAAAAACATATTTGCAAACAAATATCATTGATAAAAATGCGAGAGTTGTGAATATGATTGACATCCTTTATATGCATATATGAAAACAGGACAATGATATCGGTTAAAGTATTTATAAGGAGAGCAGGGAAGGGAAAGTGGCAATCGAGGGAGGTTGATGGGGTATGTTTTATGCATGTCTAGAAAAGTCACAATCTCTGTCCTCTTGTAAGCCTAGTATTTGCTAATATTTTATGTCACATGCTATTTCTTTATTTTTGTTTCGATTTATATGTGTACGTGTGTGTGTGTGTGTGTGTGTGTGTGTGTGTGTATGCAGGTCCTGGGCCTGAAAGTTAGGGTATGGGTGCTGTCCTTGTGCTTTTTCTTTTTTTATTTTTTCTAAATCAGCACTCTAACATTTGAGTCACATCACAATTTCTGGGTTAGGCATATTAACAGGAGACAAGAGTCTCATCAACTTCCCTGCCCTGGCTGGCTTCAAGCTGTGATCCTTAGATCTCAGCCTCCTAAGTAGTTAGGATGACAGTCTTGAGCCACCAGTGCCTGGATTAAAATAATGTTATGTGCTTTTATCATGTAAACTGAAATGTAGTATTTAGAGCGGGAACAAACCACATGCATCACAAACTAAAGGAAAACAAAAATTGTCTACATTCAGTACTATCAATGCTATATGCCATCACAGATTTGTTTCTTTATTGAACAATTATTGAACACTCTACTCTGGGTGAGCCCTGCATTCTGTCTGTACCTTATATTTTATTTTTTTGTGCCCATCCTGAGGATTAAACCCAAGATCTGGCACTGCCCCTGACCTTTATTGTTCAAGACTAGTGCTCTGCCAATTTAGCAGCAGCTCCAGTTTTCAGCTTTGTTTCTATTTTTATATATTATTTTTGTGCTTAATTGGAGTTAAGAGTTTCATGGACTTTCCTGTCCAGGCTATCTTCAAACTGTGTTTCTCAAATCGCAGCCCTCAGAGTAGCTGATTACAGGGTACAGGTACAAGCTACCAGTGCTTTAAAAAAAGGCATTTATTTATTGATTTTTTTTTTTTTGCTGGTCCTGAGGCTTGAACTCAGGGTCTAGGCACTATCCATGGGTCTCTTTGTGCTAAAGACTAGTGCTCTACTATTGAGCCACAGCTCCACTTCCAGCTTTTTCTGAGAAGCTTATTAGAGATAAGAGTTTCCTGTGTTCTGCCCAGGCTGGCTTTGAACCATGATCCTCAGTTCTCAGCCTTCTGAGTTATTAGGATTACAGATGTGAGTCACAGGTGCCAGTCTGAAAGTTATGCTTTTATCATATGAACTGAAATGTAGCATTTAAAGCAGGAATCAATCACATGAAATACAAACCAAAGGAAAACATTGATCTACATTTAATCCCATCAATACTATACCATCATATTTTTGTTTCTTTATTAAATGATTATTAAGAATTCTCCTCTGGGTCCACCTGTGAATTCTGTGCCATTTTCTTCATCAATACTCCTAGAAATCTAGAGATAAACTTATATTTACCAAGTTTTGACTTAGTTTACTTTTCAATGCGCCTTAATTAAAGCTTCTCTTGATAAATTCACACATAATTCCTTGGGGAAATTCTGAATGATCGTAGTTTGCTTTAAGCATCTTACAGAGATGAAGAGAAAGAGAGAGGAACAAATAGAGGGGATGAAATTGGATGCCACCATGTGTTTATGTTTGGTTGTATGGAGAGAGTAATATGTCACTTGAGTATGGTAAGCCTTGAAAAGCTCTTGGGTTCTAGAAAATGGTTGCTGTCATTCTCTGCATTCAATTTGACAGACCAGTCCCAGCCTTGCCTGGGCCCTTGAAGGTGTTCTTAATTCTCTGATGATTCCACATCCAAGCTGGGCTTGACATCATCACTGACTTCCTTCAGCCCCGCAAGGTAGATTTTGGCATCGCAAAAGAGTTACAGAATTCTGATTTCTGCACTGTTTCAGGGTCAGCTGGGCAGGTTTCCGTCTTCCACAAATGAGTGTATGATTTAAGGGGAATATTCAGGATGGGGCTGCTGGTGGATTGCTTGTTCCTCTTGGCCTTGATGGGGTTCATAGGCCCTCAGCATGAGCATGGGTGTCCCTACTCACTGACCACAGTTTCATGCCAAATTAACTTCACTAATTTACAATGATTGTGTCTTCAAAGCTGGTTATGTTTCAGTCATATAATACCTGAATTATTAAATCCCTTCAAATGCTTAAATCTGGATTTTTATTCTGGGGAGATATGTGGCTTCATTCATCTATATAACAGTGATTTCTGGTGAACTTTCAACCCCATGTAATGAAGATCAACTTTTGTATTGCAATGTTTTGTTGAATAGAAAAAAAATCACTCACCTATAGTTAAGTGAGGCTATGTTTCAGCATTCACTTTGCTTTCACCTGGGGTCTACTGTAAGAAGGACACTCTGCTAAAATGTATAGACGAGGAAATCCATGACATATTGTCCCAGAGACTATAGACAATTGTGTGGCAAAGTTAAAATAAGCAGCATTGGAAATGAGGTCTGGATTCAAATATCTTTCATTGTGATAGATAGATAGATAGATAGATAGATAGATAGATAGATAGATAGATAGATAGATAGATAGATTGATTGATTGATAGAGAGATTGAGAGATAGAGAGATTGAGAGATTGAGAGATAGAGATAATATACATAAGGTTACATGAAAATCAGTTCATAATAATATGTTACATATATACATACATGCTCAATTCTAGGCTTATGAAATTCTTTAAGCTGTTTTAGTTGATTGAGTTCATGAGAGGAACGCCACAGTGCTGAGTATTTAACAAAAGGACTTGCGCTTGTTAGGCAAGAACTCTACCCCTTAAATTACAACCTCATTCCTTTTGCTTTTAGTTTATCTCCATTACTAGGTATATGCATAGTCTATAACCTTATGGCTGCAAGTTAATTCATGCATTTGAAAGGTAGCATGTTCTTCTTCTGCATTCTTGAAGAAGAAAAATTTATTGGAGGACAGCTTGGGCACTAGTTCTTCTAGCACAGATAATTCTGGGAGGAGTAAAACCAAACAACAAACAAATTTATGTAGAGTTTCAAAGGCTAAATTTATTTTAGCAATAGAGGAAATCATTCAAAAGAAAATAAAAAGAAGACCGGGATGTATGATACCTATGTAGACTATAAGTATTTTAAATCCAGTTGAAGCACAACTTACTTTTCTCACTGTTCTTGAATAACCTCACTCCCTATTGCATTTATTAATTTTATTTTTTCCACATTTGACTGAAGTCTTTCACTTTGGGAAAGCTTAACGTTTACTACATCAAATTAATAAAATCTCAATAATTACTGAGAGTATCTCTCACTCTAAGAAGGAACTTTTCCCCATCACTCTGCACATGAATACTTCGCAGGTATATCTCCATAGATTTACAGCAGATTTACATATTTACTCCTTTGTTATGTTCTCATCATTCTTATTTTTTAATCTATTCTTTTCCTTTCAGATAGATATACTTAGAATCATTAGGAGATGAGATAACCTCCCTTTCTTTGAGTGTTTACAGCAAACATTTCCCATGCTGCTTAAGAAAAGATTACAGACAGTATCACAGTTAGTTACTGCCAATAAAACGATGCCTTGTTAATCTCCTGTTAATGTAAACAAAGCTTTGAGATCCAAGGTCAAGCTTTCATCTTTGTTAGACAAATCCAGAACCACATGATAAATCTAACAATTATTCAATTGAATGGATAATGTAGTATCAGAAATATCTTAAGTTGAATCCACACCCCAATCACCCAGCTTTCTCTATATGCATTATTTATACATTTCAAGTTTTGTCTTCTTATCTATGAAATAAGAGTGAGAGGTCTTTTCCATAGGGTCATCTCTATTTTAAAAATTCACAATAGATTTAAAAAATTTTGGCACAATAGGAAATGGTAAGATTATAATGACTATCGTTGGTCATCTTGTTTCATTTTTATTACCTTTAGTTATACAAAAGTTTGATTTTGTTATCTTGATTAAAAACAAGACACCCAGTCTGAATATATATGCATCAGACATAAACATTAGCTTAATGACAATTTACAGAGATAGGACTGATTTATCACTGATAAATTATTGTAGGGTAAATTAATATGTAATCAATCTATGAGTGTAGATATGGGAAAGCAGAGATGAAAGAATGATGAATTTAGCATTGGGACATTAATGTATGCATTCCAGCAACATGGATATTTGAATTTAACCATAACAGATGAATATTCTAATAATGTGAGAATGAAAATAAATTCTTGCATTGAACCCAGAGGCAGAGAGAGCAGTCCACACCAGATGTAGAATGGAGGACAAATAAAGATGCGTAATTGGGTCCCTGAGAGTTAAGAATATCTCATACCTCTTGTTTCATGACCATCTTTCCTTTCCTCCTCTTTCTCTATATTAACTAATATTCTTCTACTTGTCTCTTCTTTTCTCTTAGCAATCATAATTAGCCCTATTTCTGTAAGACCTCTGCTATGTATTCAGTCACTAATATTCATTAGTTGTGTAAAGTTTGTGGGGCTAATACAATGGAGAAGAGGAATATTAACATATACATGATGCCTTGAATCCAGGCCACAGTAAAACCTACTGTCGTAAACATTACCTATTGTAAGTCCAAAACATAGTAGTTCTGTGTCAATTATATGCTGTAATTTATAAAGACAGGAGCATGTATGTGTTCATATGAATACTAAGCATGAGGTAGTGGATTTGGGCATGGAATGTAAATTCCTTATAAAAATGCCATTGTATGTCCTGAAATATGAACTAAGCCATCACTGCAGACTAGAAAAATAAGACACAGGATCAAAGGAAGACAGAATAAAGGAAAGAATAAATCACACAGCAACTTCTAGAGGACTTATATGAATTATAATGTAGTAATATAAGTCAATGAAATAAAAATATAAACATTCTTGGGGCTGGGAAGATGGCTCAGTGGTAGAGCGCTTGCCTTGCATGCCTGAGGCCCTGGGTTCGGTTTCTCAGCACCACATAAGCAAAAAGAAAAAAGCCGGAGTGGCGCTGTGGTTCAAGTGGTAGAGCGCTAGCCTTGAGCTGAAGAGCTGAGGGACAGCGCCCAGGCCCAGAGTTCAGGCCCCACGACCGGACCCCCCCCCCCAAAAATATATATAGACATTCTAGTTTATAACTAATAGTAAAGATGAGAAATTCTCAGGCAAAACAATGTGAAAAATATGGTAAGTTATGCATGGAACTCTACTTGTGAATATTCTTGTGTCAGTAAGATCTTACCCAAGCACCCACTATGTTCAAATACTACCAATTGCATCATTTCAATACATGAGGTAATCTGACCTGATATCTGGAATTCTGTGATACAGTTGAAGTAATTGTGCAGAGGATATAAAGAACTGACTCTGTTTGAAGCCACTCTTTAAGAGAACAAGTGAGGACTGGGAAGGAAGCTCAGTGGTACAATGTTTGCCTTGCATGCAGGAGGCCCTGGGTTCGATTCCTCAGTACCACAAAAGCAGAAAAAGCATTGTAGTTCAAGTGGTAGAGTGCTAGCCTTGAGCTCAAGTGCTGAGTGACAGTGCACGGGCGCAGAGTTTCACAACCACCAAAAAAAAATAAAAAGAAAGTAAAAAAAGGAAAGAGAACCAGTGATAGCATGTGAGGAAAATAGGAAACAAGTTTGTTTTTATTTGTCTGCTTGTTGTCTACATTTGGAAGATGTCAATCACCAGTTCACAATGTAGCATAAACTAAAACTTTTGTATGGCAATGTTGAGTAAAGAGCGATGCTCTCTTTATGCTTTACTTACTTAAACTTTTGTTTGATGCTAGGTGTTTTGCACTCATATATAATAGTTTGCTGACTTTATCCTCATTAACTTATTTTTTTGGGGGGGGGGGATCTGGTCGTGGGGACTGAACTCTGGGCCTGGGCACTGTCCCTCAGCTCTTCAGCTCAAGGCTAGTGCTCTACCACTTGAGCCATAGTGCCACTTCCAGCCTTTTCTGCTTTTGTGTGCTGAGGAATTGAACCCAGGGCCTCATGCATGCAAGGCAAGTGCTCTACCACTGAGCCACCTTCACAGCCCCAATCCTCATTAACTTCTATATAGCACGAGATATATGTCCCATTTTAACAGCTGTATAGAATAAAGCCAGAAGATATTAGACAGTTTTTCCAAGGCCCAGATATAAACAGAGTTCTTGAAATGAAGACCCCTAGGAGTACCCACCTCTACCTTCTAACACAATCTGAAACTTCCATGTACTAACACTAATATTATATATAAATACTATGTATTATCATATATGATATTTATATATATGTAATACTATATATAGTATTTTATATGCCATATATACTACTCTAAATATGTATATAACACTATATATAACACATACAATATATACTTGATATTGTATTATATCTAGTATAATATATAGTATTATATTGTATTATTATAGTATTATATTTAGTATATATAGCATATATAATACTATACATAATTTAGTATGTCAGTATATATTAGTATATTTTATATACCATATAGAATATACAACATATTACCATATACATGTATTATATTTTATATTATACATACTATGCTATATATAGTGTAATGCATTTCTATATATATAGTAATATATACTATATAGTATATATAACTTATATACTATATACTTATATAATGTACACTATATACCTATAAATTTATAGATTTCTTCTTGAATTCAGCTCACTGCACATCCTACCTAAGTCTTGATACCACACTATGTCAATGAGGCACTTTGTGGATGCAGCAAAGAGCAACACCTCTTCTCTGTCCTTTATTTATTTATTTGTTTGTTTGTTTTTATTTTGGGGGGGGTCTGGTTGTGGGGTCTGAACTCTGGGCCTGGGTGCTGTCCCCCAGCTCTTCAGCTCAAGGCTAGCCCTCTACCACTTGAGCCACAGCACCACTTCCGGGTTGTTTTTTTCTGCTTATGTGGTGCTGAAGAATCGAACCCAGGGCCTCATGCAGGCAAGGCAAGCGCTCTACCACTGAGCCACCTTCCCAGCCCCTGTCCTTTATATTTTTAAGCAAATATGACTTAGTAGGTACCAAAGCAGTTGATAAACCAGGAAGTGAAAACCCTGACCTGGTTTCCTTTTGCTTAATTCATTTATTTAAGAAGATATCATATGCCATTCTGTTTAGCTCAATAACTAATATATATATATATATATATATATATATATCACATTTTCTTGATCTACTCATCTACCAAGGGGCATCTGAGTTGGTTCCATATCTTAGCTATGGTGAATAATGCTATGATAAACATAGTTGTGCTGGTAGCTTTTGTGTAGCCTTGTTTGTGATCATTTGGGTAAATACCCAGAAGTGGGATTGCTTGGTCATAGCAGAGCTCTATGCGTAGTCTTTGAGGAAGCTCCATACTGATTTCCAGAGTGGATGGACAAGTTTACACTCCCACCAACAGTGTAGTAGTATTCCTTTTTGGCCACATCCCCTCCAACATCTGTCATTATTGGCTTTTTTTTTTTTATTATAGTGAGGTGAAATCTAAATGTTCGTTTGATTTGCATTTCTTTTATGACCAGAGAAGTTGAGCATTTTTTCATGTGTCTATTGGCTATTCTTTTTTTTAAGAAGTTTTTTATTGTGAAAATACTGTACAGCAGGGTTGCAAACACATGAGCAAGGTAATGAATACATTTCTTATCAAGCATTGTTGCCTCCTCCTTTGTTTTTCCCTTACCACCCCTCCCCTCCCATCTCTACAAGTACATCCCCGCCCCCTGCCTAAATTGTAAAGGTCGTTTTTTTGACATAGCTTCTTGTATACCTCATTGTTGCAATGGGTCAACCTGTATCCCTATTTAAACAATTTGTTTTTTCCTTTCCCTTCCACAAATTATACCAACATCAAATACAGTGAAAACAGGGGTTATACCATGGGGGAAGGACATACAAAGCAACAATAAAATCATGTGGTACCTTATAAATAAGTTAGAAACAATAGCATGAAAGAAAAAAAACACTTGTGTACTTATCTTGGGCTTCATTTCGCTTAAAATCATCTTATCTGAACTTTTCTGCTTGTCTAAGATATATACTAGTTATTGCAAATAAGGGAAACCATAGGACCTATGTTTCTTTTCACCTGGCTTACTTCACTTAATATAATTTTTTCCAGGTCTTTCTCTTTCCTAATGAATGGGGCAATGTCACTTTCTGATGGAGGCGTAGAATTCCATTGTGTATATATACCACATTTTCTTGATCCATTCATCTACTGAGGGGCATCTGGGTTGGTTCCATATCTTAGCTATGGTAAATAATGCAGCAATAAACATAGTTGTGCTGGTAACTTTAGTCTAGTCTTGTTTGTGATCATTCGGGTAAATGCCCAAAAGTGGGATTTCTGGGTCATAGGGGAGCTCTATGTGGAGTCTTTTGAGGAACCTCCATACTACTTTCCAAAGTGGTTGAACATGTTTACACTCTCACCAACAATGAACTAGGGTTCCCTTCTATCTACATCCCCTCCAGCATGTTATTACAGTTATTGATTCTAGCCATTCTAACTGGGGTGAGGTGGTATCTCAATGTTGTTTTAATTAGCAGTTCTTTTATGGCTAGAGAGTTTGTGTATTTCTTCATGTGTCTAATAGCCATTCTTATTTCCTTTTCTGAGAAGATTCTAAGTTTTTAGCCCACTTATTAATCAGGTGGTTGTTTCTTTGAGGATTTGTTGTTGGTGGAGTTAATTTTTTGAGTTCTAAGTATATTTTAGTGAAGATCTTCTCCCAGTCTGTGCACTTTCTATTTCTCTTGCTAGCTATGTTCTTTGCCATGCAGAACCTCAGCAGTTTCATGCAATCCCATTTGTCCAACCTTTCTTTGATTTGTTGTGTTTCTGGCTCTTTGTTAAGAAAATTTCAGCCTGTGCCAAGGAGCCCTTGAGTGTCTCCTATTCCTTCCTCTAATGTTCTCACAGTATCTGCTTTGACTTCTAAGTCTTTGATCCATCTGGAGTTAATTCTGATGCAGGGTGATATATAAAGATCTAATTTTAGTTTTCTACAGGTGTTTAGCTAATTTTTCCAGCAACATTTACTGAAGAAACACCACCTTCTTAATTCAGGTTCCATGAACATAATTTTAATTTGTGTTTTTGGCTGTTCTATCTGAAATAGATATAAGAATGTTGAATATCATAGTCTATACTGGGTTAATATTTATAGGATAAATGAAAATATCCATTTTTCTCCACATTAGTTAAGTATCCATATCTTAATAAGTTTTCACACTTTATAACTTCTATTCCTCTCAGAATTATCTTCCATACCATGAATGCATGAATGTATATGTGTGTATTTTTCATCACCATTACTGTAGAATATTCCCTACCCATAATGTCTTTTCATCTGCTCATGATAAGTTTATTTTTTTCAGAACTTTGTGTTCTAGAATGTGCTGACATAAGTTAAGAAGAGCCAAGTGACTCTTTTCATGTTATGTCCATGCTCTTCATTTTTCTTCTTGTTAATTCTAGGGTTGGACTGAGGACCCTGTACTTGATGGCCAGTTTTGTACTACTTGAGGCAAGCCCTTAGCCCCCCAGCTACTGTTAGTGGAAATGAATCCTGAAACTATAGTATTAACTTGAGAAAATAATTATTCTGTCAATTCTGAACCAGTTGAGATAAAGACAAAAATTAGAAGAAATGTTGGATTATTAAATGTATTGTGTAACTCCAGAAGTTTTTTTTTTCCAAATCAGTCTGTAAATTTATCTTTATTATGTTTGCTTTCCTCTTGCTGTTTATTTCTAAAGGCTGTTTGTTTTACAGAAAAGTAACATTTTTTATTAGTAGTGAAGATAGTCATTATACAAATTATGTAAGTAGAATGTATTCTCAAGAATATTGACATTGAAACATATCTGTAACTGACTGTAAGTGACAGGAACTTTTTATAACATCATTCTTAGTAATTATTATTATTTTTAGAGCTTTTATTGATTTACGTTATTTTTGAGTCATAGCTTTCTTTTCTTTACTCAAGTACTCAAGGGAGAATAAAAATATCTGCAAAGAGAAAGTCTTTTTAAAAAATAAAATATGCATAAGCATTGTGATTCTCAGTGAACAATTAGTGCTTGATTCTTACTCTCATAACTCTATTCCTAGAATTTCATTCTTCAAAACAAGAAACACCTGTCTCTTGTTTCATTCACATGCTAACCACTTTCAAAAACAGAAGATATATTCTAAGAAATAACTTGGTTCTTCCCAATAGATTTCTGAGAAACTGTACTTATTCATCCACCTAAAAATAAGTGAAAAGGCCATATGGCATTAGTGATTTATACATCATAGAGCCAAGCAGCCTGCCATGTGACTTTTGTAAAATGAATGAATTATGCATGAGTTAGTTGGGACAAAGCATTTCCTTCTTAGTTTTTCAACTTCTTTGGTGTCTATTACAAAGAATTATGAGCCATATTTGACCCACTTCAGCTGCTTTTTTGAGAAATGAAACATGTTAAGCAAGATGAATACTGTGAAATTCTGACTGTGAGAAGTTATTATTTTGAAAAGCAAGCTATCAGAAATATTAAATTTTAATTTTAAGGAAATGCAAGCAATTTTGACAAACTCCCTAAAAGAAGGATCAATGACATTTCTGTGAGATTAATTTTGATAAGATTGTTTTTTCTAGTTCTATAAATTTATTATTAGGATCACAAAAACAGAATATGTTTTGAACACATATTTTTTTACTATAATAGATGTTTTCATATCTTATTTTTTCATAACTATTGTCTATAGTGAATATTCTTGCAGATGTATTAATCAAAACATTTTGAATTGAAAGTGTCAGAAATCACTTACACTGGTTTATGAAAGTTGGGAAAACAGTTCTTGGTTTATATGAGTCTAGCAAGGGCAAGGTGATCAGGTGAATCTTTTAGGGCTTTGTAGGCAAAATGGCGACCTGAAAGTGACGACCCTTTCCATTCCCAGGCTCCAAAATGTAATTTACGTTATACAGAAATGAGAAATTTATTTACAACAAACAAGGCATCCTTATGCTCACTGTGGAATTCAATCCCATCTACAGTATTGCACACAAAAAGACAATTCTAGAAGTACAGAGAAGAGTCTCTTGGTAGGCATATTTCTTCAGGAAGCCATGTATACCCTGCCAGGGTATAACATTGCCTTCTGTTAATAGCCATTGTCACTCATCAGCATACACATTCTTATAGTTATTCTGTGTTTTCTAGACTTAGTAGAGGCACTTTGAATGGAACAACCAAGTAGACCAGTTTAGAAATTTGTGTCATGGAAAGGTACTGACCCATGGAAAGCGAAAGTCACCTATAAAGGGAGCTTCTCCAATGAAGACAGATGAGTGAAAGCAAGAACGTAAGGACTGTCTACTGTAACTCTCTCTTGAATAGAAAAATCCATAATATGCTATTTTCTAAATCAGATTAGTCATGGAGGAAGTCTGAAATGCATCCTCAAATTACAGTTAATAACCCCAAATAGTTAATTCCCTCTCAAATGTATTGATGAGGTTTGGGGAACTCTTTGGACTCTGTGTGTTTCAATTGCAGGCTCATCATGAGTCTCTAGTTGAAATTTACTATTGGAAACATGGTTGTGTGTGGAACCATTTACTCTGAAAACATGAACTTCATATAGCTACTCCAAATTCCACGTTACTACAGAGAATTTTGAATTTAATAGAATATATCCACTTCCGTAAACTTACACCAGTGTTGGTAATGGAGTAGATATTGAAATATAGGCACACATGGCTATTTTAGATGAATGAGTCTATCTCCTAAATTCTCTGTAAATAAGCAATATGGTCCAGCAAGTTACTTAGGTAGGCTCTATAACTATTTAAACAATGTGTAATTTATTCATTTTCAATGGAAAAATAGATTTTTAAATGTTCAGGATGTGACCAATTTCCAAATTATTTGACTGAAAATGTCTAGTGAAAACTTTAATGGAGTTATCCTGCTGTAGCAAAATACCTCTGAAAAAATTAAACATTGCTTTGAGATTTAAATATCGATATAAGTGTTACTATAAATTTAATTATTTCAGGGTTAATTATAAGAGACAAAATACCAACCCAGTGATTAGAGAACACTATCTCATTAATGACTACTTCAGCAGTAATTTTATAGCATATTACATAAAAATATATTTGCATAAATATTCCATAATGACTAATCTTCAGAATATCTTTCAGGAACATTAGTATATTTTTAATACAAATGCATAGATGGTGTTGAAAGTCATAGAATCAAGACCTCTTGGGTTATTAAAAATTAATAAATCTATGTAATTGCTGCAGACATGATTTTAACAACTAGGTGAAATTGGTTCCTATAGAAGTAGATATCTTTATCAGAAAAAATAAGTTTTTCTTTTATTTTTAAACCATTATATTGAAATAATTGACTTATATAAAATAGAAAGAATTGGAGAATATATGTAAAAAGTTTTCTGTAGTCCAGTAATATGTAAAATCAGAGTGTGATTGCTTAACTTGGCACGATTATTCAATACCTTCCCACATTTGTTTCATCGATGGTCTCAGACTACGTGTGGCATTGTACCTGGAAAAGCAGAGAAACCTACATGTGTGGAAAACCAATTCTGATACTTAAATGAATGTCATCCAATATAGTTACCATTTTCACACAGAAAAGAAAGAAAAGCTTCTAAGAAAATTGTAGAGGAGAAAGAGGATAGAAACATACATTATTGATGTAGATATGCAAAAATTAATAATATGGAAATAGTTAAGAAACAAAAGACCATAAAATGAGTAACAATAAATTAATGTTTCTGTTCAAATACAAATGGAGGTTTCCACGTTAAGCTGCATTACATCCGTCAGCAAGGAGGCAACCTAGCAAACAAGATACAATAATGCAATAGTTAAGAAATGAAGAAGCCTGACCGGTCATTCAGGTAAGAAACCTGTCTGGGAGCCAGGAATGAAGTGTGTCAGGGGATTCTGCTGAAGTTGGAATTTTAAACACTAGACTCATATTTGCCTTCAGAAAAGAACAGCGAAGAACAAGGATGTTTTAAGACTAAGGTGGAGAAATACAAAAGGGATTTCCAGTCTTAACGTACTCCGGTGTGCCTTTGGGGCTGTTATGTGACAAAACAGAGACAGGTGTAGCATGCTACCTCTTTACACATTAATAAAGTTGGGATTTAGCATGCAGAGCCTCTGTTTGGGCAAACATTTCAACCTTTGCATGTGATTTAATGTGGTTATTTAATGTGGTTGATGTCCCAGCAAAGTGCAAATGGTTTATTATATTCCTGAGGTCTTGACTCAAGTTTGCCCTACTGTTCCTACTCAGAAAAATGGCAGACTGTCAGAAAGAGTCCTACAGCGCAACTTGAAGGTCATTGTCTATTTGCTAAATGTTGAAGCCTCCTGTTTGAAAACGTGGTCTGTACGATGTCTTACTATGACTCCTCTGTCTCGCATGGAAAGTTTCTGGTGCTAGCTCATGAGCAGTTCTATTCAGCTTATTGCAAGCTCTTGTAATTTCCATCCCATTCCCACTTCCCACCTGCAGTCTGGCCTTCCAAAATGTGTTTTTTGCTATCATACATCTTTTCAGGGAGAGCCTTCCCTTTTTCCTTTGGCTTATTTCTACGTGAAGTTATGCTTATAAACCCAAATTTTGCTTGAATTGCTGGAATTATTTTCCACATGACGGAGAACCCTTCCTATAGAAGCTGACTCTTTTATTCTTTAGATTTTTTTTCACTCAAGGTTTTACCCTACCACTTGAGCCACAGCTCTGCATAGGGCTTTCTGCTGGTTAACTGTAGATAAAAGTCTCACAGATTTCCCTCCTAGGGCTGGCTTCAAACCCCAGTCCTCAGATCTCAGCCTTTTAAGTATCTATAGCTTATAGACATAAGTATGCAGCCTACCTCTGTGGTTCATTTATAGATATTTTAATTTTTTTTCTTATGGTTCTTAATGCTAATTCCTCTGATATTCATTCATTTCTTTTTATATTAGCTTTCTTCCATATATTTGCTGAGCACACATGGTACCAAACAATATTTCAGGTAGTAAGGTTGCAGAGAATAAAAGAATCATAACTTTTTCTTCAATGTAAGTCATTTCTCTGATGTGTATACCTGAATACACTCACACCCAGGCATAAGTACACGTGTGCACATGCGCGTGCACGCACACACACACACACACACACACACACACACACACATGATGTATTAGAGTTTAGAAATACAAAGACAGAAAGATAATCACAGGAATGTAAACTAATGTCAGAAAGCAATGTATGTTCACAAGTATGTCATTATGGCTTGTTCCTGAGGGAGTTTTAGAGGAGAGACAATTCATAATGTGTAGTCATTCATGAATATTGTTGTGAGAATGTGACTTTGTGCTGAAATAAGACATATTGAGAGAATGCAATCATTTGAAGAATTGAGGTGAAAGCATTTCAAGGAGAGACTAAGAAAGCAACTGGTGTATTTAAAAAGCAGAAAAAAAAGACCCTTTTGAGTTAGTAGAACAAAGCAAATATAGTAAAGCATGATAGCAGATTAGATTTTTAAGTTTATAGGGATAAGATAAAGCAGGGAGTTGGAAATACAGTGATTGGCTTTTCAATGATATAGAAGAGAAATCTCTTGGAGAATTCAAATTAGCATATGATGAGCCTGGCTTTGGTGGTTATTCTCTGATTTATGTGATTGTCATTCCTCTTCTTGCTAGGCACTTCCACAATCCAAGCTATTTAGGAGGCTGAGACTGGATAACCGAAATTTAAGCTAAGCAGATTAGTAAAGTCTGGCCTATTCTATTTCCAATTAACCAGTCAAAAGCTTGGCTGGAGTCATGGTTCACAGTGGTAGAGCACCAGCCTGGAGTAAAACAAGAAAAGGGAGCACAAGATTTCTGTATTAGAAAAGAAATGTATTCACTACCTTACATATAAGCCCTTTGTCCATCACCTTAAAGACAAAATTAAATTAAAAAAGAATAAAAGAAAAGAAAAAGAAAAATACTCTCCTACCTGCCACTTACTAGGTTAGATGCCCTGCATGAACAGAGTCACCTCCATAGAATGTGAACTTGAAATCAGGCACCAGTGCCTCACACCTGTAATTCTAGATACTCAGGAGGCTGAGATCTGAAGATCAGGATTCAAAAGTCAGCCTGGGCAGGAAAGTCTCTGAGACTATTATCTCCAATTAACCACCAGAAAACCAGAAGTGGAGCTATGGCTCAAGGGGTAGAGTGCGTGCCTTGAGCTACAGAACTCAGAGATAAAGCCCAGGCCAAATTCAGCCCCACTCCACAACCACCAAAAAAAAATATATGTGAACTTGACTTATAGCATAAGCTCATCCTTCCTCAGTAAATCACCAGCACTGGCCTAATATTTGACCATTTAATAAATTGGAGACTCACATATCGGAATTTCTCTGCAACCAGCAACAAGAAAGGATTTTACAAGTGGTGTATGTACTCATTACCTTACTCATGTGAATGAAACCCCTCTGTACAGTATTTTCACAATAAAAAACTTATTCAAAAAAAAAAGATAGCGGGGCTGGGAAGGTAGCTCAGTGGTAGAGCGCTTGCCTTGCATGCTCGAGGCCCTGGGTTCGATTCCTCAGCACCACATAAGCAAAAAGAAAAAAGCCGAAAGTGGCACTGTGGCTCAAGTGGTAGAGCTCTAGCCTTGAGCTGAAGAGCTGAGGGACAGCGCCCAGGCCCAGAGTTCAGGCCCCACGACCGGACCCCAAAAAAAAAAAAAAAAAAGATAGAAAGTGAGCAGAGTACCTGATGCCAGAGAGAATTGAGCTCTGGAAAATGTTTCTGGGTTAAGGAGAAGGCTACAATGCTTGATTAGAAATGTACTCCTTATCTTGCCCATATAATTGTAACTCCTCTGTATGGTATTCTCACAGTAAAAAATAAATAAATAAAGTCTATTGAGTCTCAGATTCCCAATAAATAGGACTTTAGAGAGGATCTATGTTTTCCTATTGGTGGAAATGGAAATAGAGCTTGTTGAATCCAATTCCCCATAACAATATGGTATTTTTGAGCACAATCCAATTTGGCAATTTCACAGATACATACTAACGGAGTTTTCACCCTTTGAAAAGACCCAATATCATTTTTAGTGAGTATTCTTGTCAAGTAACAGTAGCCCTATCTGGTCTTCCTCAACTACAAATTAAAAGAATCATTTTTAAGTAGTTTAAGTTGGAGTATAAGTATTGAATAATCAGTCTAATTTTTACTGAAACACACTTGAATATTTCTGGACAAAAAGGTTAAGGACAATCTTCAGGTGAGTCATATATACTTTTAACATGGGACACTCAAAGAGAAGATAAAAGATCATGAAATCTCATTTGGTCCTGGGAATTATAGTGAAATAAGGAAGGTTGAAATCTGTGCTTGGCTCCTTTTTGTAAAATGCATACAATTGTGGATAGGAAGCATATAATTTTGCAGTCATTGTGATGATAATAAAATCAGCAACGATATCAGAACCAGATCTACCTGCTTCAGCTTCTGAAAACATAGTTTACTAACAACATAAGCTAAACCATGGGATTTTTAAGATCTACACAGACAAAATAACAAGAAGGGTTTAGTTAATACTGTCCTTGTTAAGAGTCATAATATTGTCTTAAATTTTTTTTTATATTTACATAGTATACCATCACTATGTTGCCACTAACAATATTATCATTTGTTTGTGTGTGTGTGTGTGTGTGTGTGTGTGTGTGTGTGTGTGTGTGTGAGAGAGAGAGAGAGAGAGAGAGAGAGAGAGAGAGAGAGAGAGAGAGAGAGACTAATTATATCTTGCCAAAGAATTAACTGAGTGAGCACTTTTAAAAGAGTGGAAGTTGACCTTAAAGAGGTGTTGGGAAAACTCACATAGATTATAAGATACAGTGCATAAATTGAAAGCAAATGACCTCTGGTTGTGACTTGCCTAAACCCAAAACAAACTGTAAGTTGGGCTTTCATAAATGCATGAGACTTTATTCTATCTATACTATGTGGAACAAAATTAAGTACTTGTTTTCCTTGATCATCTCATGATGTGAGCCAGAAGAATATCTTTCTTGTTCTAAATATAAAGTAACTGAGGATTGGGGTTTTAAAAAAAGACCAAGAAAGAAATCCAATCACATGTTTTGTTCTGAAGAGTAGTTGAATTTCAAGACAAATCCAGAGAATTTATTGTCATCATTGGGAATGCTTATTCCTGTACACAGTGTGGCTATTTGTCAAACACAGGCCATTAGATGCTCCATTGAATCCCAAAGACCTTTGAATATGTCGGTTTCTCATACTCAAAACAGACAGCAACTCATATGTGGAGCTGTCTAGGTGTTGCTGACACATTATGCTTCCCTTAGGTTTCAACAACATTTTGCAGTCATAATGGAGAAAATAACAGAAGCCTGGCAGTTAAGCAGAATACATATCAGCCCTACCCTGAACAAAATAATGATTCTGCTTTAAATGTTTATAACAAAAGCTAAACCTTTGGAAGTCTTCAAGTTAATTAGGGAATGTCATCCCATTCTGGATTCAGAGATAGAATAAAAGTTGTGCAGGAGGGAGTTGCCCATAACTAAAAGGTGCTTGGCTTTTTGTTTTGTTTTGTTTTCTCTTTTGGCTTGTCCTGGGGCTTGGACTCAGGACTGGGCACTGTCCCTGAGCTTCTTTTGCTCAGAACTAGCACTTTACTACTTGAGCTGCAGTGCCTCTTATAGCTTTTTCTGTTTATATGGAACTGAGGAATCAAACCCAGGGCTTCATGCATGCTAGGCAAAGCACTCTTCCAATAAGCCACATGCTCAGCCCAAGATGCTTGGTTTTTATAGCTATCATTAATGGCAGTGATGATCTAATAGATTACTTAAGGGAGATAGGGTAAATTGTCTGAATAATACATCAACAATGCCAATGTCCCTAGCTCTCCAAAGGAGACATTTACTTTTTGTGAGCATAGAAGTCTATTGGGGTGATAACACACAACTGTTTCAATATTAGAGTGTTTGTTTTAGAGTATAAAGAAAAATCATTGGTTTTATATCAACTAGCAAGCATTTCATCAGTTGGATGGTACGTATGGCTATACAAGTCTAGTGCAATAGGAAATAACACTCAGTTTTACCAATCATTTAAAGGTTATACAGTTATCTTAAATGAAAACACAAAATACTGCCTGGGCCTGCTAATATGCCTCTGCTTCCATCATTAGATGAATAGGGGAATGGTTATATTTTGTTTGTACTGGTACTGGGATTTGACTCAGGACTTCAATTTGCTAGGAAGGGGTTCTACTACTGGAGCTCTGTCTCCGGTCCTCATCATTAGAATAGTAGAATCATAACTATCCATGGGGAGAAGCAGCATGCTAAAGTGCCTGAAAGACTGTTCGACACAAAGTTTGAGATACATGCATTTTACAAACACAATACCAGCTAGTCACACTAAAACCAACCTTCATCATCTTCTTTGATACTTGAGTCCTCCTGTAAAAATTGGTTTCAAGTTGCCCTTGCCCAATCCTTCATCCACCACAAACAGCACAAGACTCATGCCCACATACAAATAGGATTGCAGGAGACTAATGTGGCTTATCCTCATGCAAGAGAATCCTGAATGATAGTTAGGCTGTTAGTGTCACTGTTGGCCAGTAGGAACACCACCTACTGAAATACATGCCTGTTGTACAGAGTGGTTACTATTTTATTTGTTCTTTATTTTTGGCTATTAGTCCTTCTCTGTGAAACTCATCCTTCCTGAGCTCCTAATTTTCCTGTTTTTCATATTACTGAATTAATTATCATCACCTAAGTCCTTTTCTGGAACTCCTGAGCCTGGCACTTTCTTTCACCATCTGACACATGAAGTGTGGTCAGTATGCCAACCACCCAGGCATCACCTGGCAACTTGATAGAACTGCTTTACTTGAGCACCATTTCAGACCTAGAGAATTTCAACTCACTCCTCCAGTAAGAACCTAGGTGCCCAGGAAATCTTGAGGAAATGCTACCTTGGAGTGCATGGGTCAGAAAAATTGTACCGAGGGATGCAATCAATGGTATCACAGTCTAGACAGATTAAATAAGGTTAAGCAGACTCATTATAAAGACCAGAGAGAATACTGGAAACTTTAAGTTGCAAAGTGTGTGCCTTCTGTGCTGCATAGAATATATGACCAATGAAAACTTGTGCTACACAGTGACACAGGTTCCTTGAAAGAATATTACTTTTTTAAATTTTGTTTGGGTTTAATAGTGATACGTTTAAGTTTAATACTTCATGCTTGCTAAGCAGAAACTCTACACCTTGAGCAATCCCTTAGCCATCTTTGCTTAGTTATTTTTCCAGTCACATCTCATGTTTTACCTAAAGCAGACCTGAAACATATCAACCTATGTATAACTCCCATGAGGCTGGGAAGCCAAGCATGCACCACTGTTCCAGCTTGTTTTAATAAGATGGAACCTCACTCGCTTGGTTTTTTTTTTGCCAGGGTTGGACTCTCTGCCTCCCTGATTGTAGAAGTTACCGTTATGAACCACTTTATCTGCAATAGTGAGCATCTTTCAAGTTCTTTCAAGTACTTTACCTGGAATTTTGGTAATCTTTCAAGTACTTTGTGATCCTAATGAAGACAACTAGAGATGAGATTAGTTCTTATTCTTCAGAAGCATTAGAAGGAAAGAAACCCCAGTGGTGGGTAAATGGTGATTTTTTTTGCATGGCATCCTGTTAAATCCAAACCTTCTATTCTAACTTTCTTCATTCTTTCTACCACCACTTGCTTTGAATGGGTGGTTTTATGAAATTCCATCAATTTCTCATATCTCTATCCGATAATATAAATAAAATGTTGGACTTGCAGACTCTAAAGAATCCAACTTCCTGTTGCTCTCCCAGCTTCCAGTAAGGGCTGCGCAATGAGAGCACACAGTGAAGGCAGTCATTCTCATAACTCCCCAGGTGAATATTATTTGTATCACTGGTTTTTTTTTTTTGTCAATTTTCATAAGCTCTGTGAGTTTTCTTTTACATTTGTGCTTGTCCTGGGACTTGAACTTGGCACTTGAACAATATCCCTGAGCTTTCTTGCTCGTCTAGTATTCAACAATGTGAGCCACGGCACTTGAGCTCCATTACAAGTTTTTGATTGTTCATTTGCGAAAAGAGTCTCATAGGCATTCCTGTACTAGCAGGCATCAAATGGTGAGCCTCAGATCTCCGACTCCTGAGTCGCTAAGATTATAGGTCTGAATTACCAGTGCCTGACTCATTTTTTTAAATAATTAAATTGAGTACAGCTACAATTTTCAACAAATATAAAGAAATATGTTAAACTAGTTGATTATGTGTTAAAATCAGCAATAAAGCTATGAACTTGCCTCTGAGTACTGCCTTCCCTGTGTCCCAAAGGAGCTGGTAATTTGTGTGTTCATTTTTTTGAGTATCATATACATTTGAATTTCCTTTCTAATTTCTTCCATGACCCACTTGTGATTCAAAGTGTGTTGTTCAGCCTCCATGTGTTACAGGACTTTTTTTGGTGGCTTTTGGTGTTGAGTTCTAATTTTATTCCTTGTGATACGAAGGAATGCAAGGTATAATTTCAGTGTTTCTGAATTTGGACAAGTTTGCTTTGTGACTGAAAATGTGGTTTGTTTTGGAAAATGTTCTGTGTGCTGCTGAGAAAAATGTGTATTCTGATGCTGCTGGGTGAAATATTTGGTACATGTCTGTTAAATATAGATGATCTATGCAGTTGTTTAGATCTGTGCTTTCTCTGTTAGTTTTTGCCAAGTTGATCTATCTAGTGTTAAAATCCCAACAATTAATGTCTTTGAATCTATGTGAGTTTTGAGGGAAAGTAGTATTTCTTGGATAACTTTGGGTGCTCCGTTGTTTGGCAAATAGATATTTAGAATTCTAATATCCTCCTGAAGGAGAGATCCCTTAACTAGTATGTACCTCACCCCAGTTAGAATGGCTTTAATCAAGAACTCTAATAACAACAGATGCTGGAGGAGATGTAGACAGGAGGGAACCCTACTACATTGCTGGTGGGAGTGTAAACTTGTTCAACCACTTTGGATAGTAGTTTAGAGGTTCCTCTATGACCCAGCAATCCCACTTTTGAGCATTTACCCGAATGATGACAAACAAGACTATAGCAAATCTACCAGCATAACTATGTTTATTGCAGCATTATTTACCATAGCTAAGACATGGAACCAACCCAGATGCCCCTCAGTAGATGAATGGATCAAGAAAATATGGTATATATACACAATGGAATTCTATGCCTCCATCAGAAAGAATGACATTGCCCCATTTGTTAGGAAATGGAAAAACTTGGAAAAAATTATATGAAATGAAGTAAGCAAGGCCCAAAGAAACATAGGTCCCATGGTTTCCCTTATTTGCAGTGACTAGTATATGTATGAGACAAGCAGAAATGGTCAGATAAGTTGATATTAGGCAAAGTGAACCCCAAGATAAGGAATCAAATGTTTTTTTTTTCTTGCTATTGTTTCTAACATATTTATAAGATTATTTCTTTGTTGCTTTGTATATCCTTCCCCCATGGTTTCACTGTATTTGATGTTGGTATAATTTGTGGAGGGGAAGGGAAAAAACAAATCGTTTAAATAAGGATACAGGTGGATCCATTGCAACAATGAGATGTACAAGACGTTATGTCAAAAAACGAACTTTACAACTTTGGTGCAGGGAGGGTAGGAGGGATGGGGGGAGGGGAAGATAGGAAGGGATGAGAAGGGAAAAAAAGGAGGAGGTAACAATGCTTGATAAGAAATGTACTCGTTATCTTGCCCATGTAATTATAACCCCTCTCTACAGTATTTTCACAATAAAAACGTATTAATATAAAAAATAAAAAATAAAAGCAAAAAAAATCAGCAATAAAAATATTCCACATATTTCCTCATGGGAAGGGGGAAAAAAATCACAGGGCCCGGTTAGGAGTGAGAATGCCTTAATTTGTCTTATTTCCTTTGATTTTGTGATTCAGTACAATTTATATTTATCAGCAATTTATGAGCTTCCTTTGGATAAAAAAATGACATGCAGCATGGTGAGATTATTTCTCTGTTTTATTTTGATTATGAATTGTGTTACCAGGGTGTAAGCAAATTCTACACTGAGCCCTGTGATTTGAAGATGGATAATAAGAATCAGGAAATCAATAGTTACTAAAATAATTTAGAGGAAAAAAACAATAAATTTTTGCATTTGATGATTAACTTGGTTGTTTGTCTCTCCTCATAAAATTACTTTTGCTCAAGGCCTACTCTGCAGAGGGAGCCTCGGGGAAATAAAATGATGCATTTTTCATTGTCTTCAAATCTATTTTCTGCTTGAGCAGAGTCAGTATTAAACTCAAACTAAGAAAATCACTCCTTGATGGCAATCTCAGCATAAGAAGTATGGTAGAAAGGTCCAGCCTCTTGGGGTGTCGAATTTTAACTCAGCTGGGTTCCTGTATTCCAGACCACATAAATATCAGGAGCTTGATTTGATTTCCTTTGGTCACCTAACAAGAGGAGATTCTTTTTTTTGGGGGGGGGGGGTCCAGTCTTGGGGCCTGAACTCTGGGCCTGGGTGCTGTCCCTCAGCTCTTCAGCTCAAGGCTAGCGCTCTACCACTGGAGCCACAGCACCACTTCCGACTTTTTTCTTTTTGCTTATGGGGTGCTGAGGAATTGAACCCAGGGCCTCATGCATGCAAAGCAAGCGCTCTACCACTGAACCACCTTCCCATCCCTAAGAGGAGATTCTTTGAAGAACATGAGTATTGCTGCTTATAGCAATCTAAGACCTTCAAATGAATCCCAGCTTCAAAGTTTTCTGATTAAAAGAATTATTATTTTTTTAATATTTTGTTTACAAACAAGACCACACTAAAGCTACCAGCACGACTATGTTTATTGCAGCATTATTTACCATAGCTAAGATATGGAACCAACCCAGATGCCCCTCAGTAGATGAATGGATCAAGAAAATGTGGCACATATACACAATGGAATTCTATGCCTCCATCAGAAAGAATGACATTGCCCCACTTGTTAGGAAATGGAAAGACTTGGAAAAAATCATATTAAGTGAAGTAAGCCAGGCCCAAAGAAACATAGGTCCCATGGTTTCCCTTATTTGCAATATCTAGTATATATATATATATATATGAGTCAACCAGAAAAGGTCAGATAAGGTGATGTTAGGAAAATGAACCCTAAGTATGTATTTAAATGTTTTTTTTCTTTCATGCGATTATTTCTAACACATTCATAAGATTATTTCTTTGTTGCTTTGTATGTCCCTCCCCCACAGTATAACCCCTGCTTTCACTGTATTTGATGTTGGTATAATTTGTGGAGGGGAAAGGGAAAAACAAGTCGTGTAAATAAGGATACAGGTGGACCCGTTGCAACAATGAGAAGTACAAGTTGTCATATCAAAAATGAACTTTAAAAGAATTATTAGAGAGACATAATTCAGACTTGCAAGCAAAGTTCATGTTCAGTAAAAAACTTGGTTGTCACTAACAAGTGTCCCAGGTTGATGTTCATTGTTTTCCTAAGTATGTTGGTTTTTCTGAGCACTGTATGTGACTTGAGGGAGAGAAAAGTCCCATGCAGCAGATGATGATTGTCACCATTTCACCTGCCAAAGTATTCTTGGAAGGCATTTCTTTGACTTCTTCTTGGATAATCTGCTTATTTCTACTCCCCAATTTGATTTTTTTAAACAAAATAGCTTCAAAATACAATTCACCAAGTAGTTCTATTAAAAGGAAAGAAGCAGTGTAAACAATGAACAAAGAATTAAGCACTGGAAATATTTTCCAGTGTCAGTTGTTCATCCTATGTCTTTCTTTCTTTCTCTTTCTCTCTCCCTCTTTCTTTCTCTCTCCCTCTTTCTTTCTCTCTCTTTCTTCCTTCCTTCCTTCCTTTCTTTCTTCCTTCCTTCCTTTCTTTCTTCCTTCCTTCCTTCCTTCCTTCTTCCTTTCTTTCTTTCTTTCTTTCTTTCTTTCTTTCTTTCTTTCTTTCTTTCTTTCTTTCTTTCTTTCTTTCTTTCTTCCTTTCTTCCTTTCTTTCTTTTTTTCTCTCTCTCTGTCTCTTTCCTTCTTTCTTTCTTCCTTTCTTCCTTTCTTTTTTCTCTCTCTCTGTCTCTTTCCTTCTTTCTTTCCTTCTTTCTTTCTTTCTTTCTTATTTCAAATGTATATCAGCAAAGAGGGAGACTTCTTCGGTGGTGGGGGGGAGGAAAGGTACAGGAAAATGTAATTTGTGTCTTTTTCTTCACACAATATTCTCATTAGCAATCTTCCTTGCTAGAAAATGAATTCTAAATTTTAAACAAGAAGTAAGTAAGCAAAAGTAAGTAGGAGATAGAAATGAAAAACATGATTGAGGTATATTCATTTATTTAGCCAATATTTAATGAGTAATTATGATGTGTATTGCACATAATTGCTGGGATTTTAGAGAATCATGCTGTGACAGATGAACTTGTCTAGTCAAGAGAAGAGAAAGAGAAAAATATGTAAATAATTAAGAAGTGATTACAGATTGGGAGAATTGACATGAAAAGGAACACATCAAGTATGCAATGTCTGCAGACAGAGGAAAGTAAGAGGGGGAAAGTTCACAAGAGGAATTTTTTTGAAGCAATAATATTTGAGTTCAAATCTCAAAGGAACATTTTTTTCCTCTGATAAAGATGGAATAACAGGGACTAGATTTATCTTAGACCTGAAATAAGTCCACAGAACAAATATAGATAAAATACAACCTATATACATATACACAATTGTTTGTGCTCATGAATAAAAGTGTGTATATTTTTTTTGCAAAAGAGTAGTCATCACACAACAATAGCATCAAAGACATGAGGCCTGAGAGATGTCAAATAAAAAAAATAAGCCTGTCTATTGGCATAGTTTGTTGACCAGAAACAGTGTCTTTATGGAGCTGTGTAGGTGAATTGAAAAGCTATGACTGAGGATGTAGAATGCATTGATGTATACCAATCACAGAACCAAAGAACAAAGGGAGAAAAGGTAGAGCAGCCCCCTATCCACAAACAGACTTCACTGACTGTATTCATGAGAGGAAATCGAAGGAGGCACTAATCGCTGGAGTCACCAACTCCACTTTGCCCCTCCTGGCTCTTTTTGCTACTTTTATTTTTTTTTAACTTGAGTTACTGTACCCTTTCTGCAGTTATGGTAGATTCCAGGAAACATAGGACTGGCTGATCTTGAAACATCTTCATGGCCAGGAACAAAATTATCCCTACCTAAGGAGTCTTTCAGGAGGGATGGCCACATGATAAAAATTACACATTCAAAGGTGGTAATTACCTAAGTGTTGAGACTGCATTCAGGGCAGAAGTAATTATCTCATAGCCAGAATGCTCTGCTCAAGTGAAGACAACCATCACAGTTTTGTCAGAATACCCTTGCAGAACCAGAATGAAGATGATGATGATTGAAACATAACACTGCCCAAACCAGGATGAACTTCTGTCAGCTGTGCATACTTCCAATCTTCCTTTGTT
This sequence comes from Dipodomys spectabilis, assembly GCF_019054845.1. Classification (NCBI taxonomy): domain Eukaryota; kingdom Metazoa; phylum Chordata; class Mammalia; order Rodentia; family Heteromyidae; genus Dipodomys; species Dipodomys spectabilis. The sequence goes on from NW_024870950.1 coordinate 12,335,860, forward strand.
TCACTCTCTAGTAAAATCAACAAGTTCCTGTCCATTCCTTGAAGACAGGATGAAGGCCCATGAAATCTATTATTCTGTTGTTCTCAATGGGAGAATGTTGATGAATGTTCCTTTCTCTGCCCTTCACCATTGCGCACCTCTTCTGTATATCAACATAAGTGGTGAAGCTATGTCAACTGGACCTCTGCTACTTTTGCCATGTACTACTAGAAGGAAGAATGGGAGACCAGAGTAAGAAGTACCCACAAAGATAAGTAGTAATAGCAATGGCATTTATAGATGGTTGGATATCAGATATTTTCCCAGCAGTTGGACTGGAAGATTCGTAAGTCACTAGGTAAAATACACAGGAAAGCCTGTGACTAAGGGTTAACCTATTTCAAAAATGAATTTTTTAAAGTGAAGCTTAGAATTAGTAAACTCTTTCCAACTGGGATAACTGTCATAGAAAAAGGCCATGCACACAAACACACACACACACACACACACACACACACACACACACACACACACACATGAATCATACTTGTAAGAAGTACATACACTTATGTCCTTCATATATAAATATGGCAAATGCATGAAGAACATGGGAAGTAACTTACCTCAGACATTTTCTTACTTGCTTTAGAACCTTAAGGATTATATAATAAGTATAGGGTCCTCAGTCTCACCACTAATGGCCATTGCACAAGATTTGTGTGTGTGTGTGTGTGTGTGTTCACAATCAGGAGACAGAAGCTAGTGGCATCTTGTTAATACAAGTTAGAGACACAACATTTACACTTAACTTTTAGACAGTAAAGTATGCACAACAATATTCACAGCAAGGGCTGGGAAGGTGGCTCAGTGGTAGAGTGCTTGCCTTGAATGCATGAGACCATGGGTTCAATTCCTCAGCACCACATAAGCAGAAAAAGCCAGAAGTGGCATTGTGGCTCAAGTGGTAGAGTGCTAGCCTTGAGCTGAAGATCTGAGGGTCAGTGCCCAGACCCAGAGTTCGGGCCCCGCAACTGACAAAAAAAAAACATCCCAAACTAAAACCAAAACCAGAAAGAGAAAAATAAAACAATATTCTCAGCAAGTTATCCAGGCCACAAAAACAATGATGAAGAAATTAGGAAACCTGTCACAGTGCATAAATAATAACCTATAGATGTCTATCTATCTGATTCTATAGTTTCTCATAAAGGAAAAATTTATATGAATTGAGAAAGGAGAGAGAGAGAAAGAGAGAGAGAGAACAAAATATATATTCTGTTCGGTGGCTTTTTTCTGTTTCTTTTCTCTTTTTTTCGTCATATTTTTCTGTGGGTGTTTCTCTAGCTTTTGTCAGGGTTAGTGGTCAGTAGGGTCCAATAAACGGCTGTATCTTATGCAGAAGTTCTGCCTGTTGTCATCATAAAACCAGAACACTGTGCCCTGTGTGGTGGCATTATTCCTGATTCATTTGTATCCTACTTTTCCCTCATTTCTATCTTGGAAGACACTTAAATTATTTTTACAGGCTTTCTGTAGGTCTACTTCCATTAACCAAGTCAAGATATGGGCTGATTTGGAAAGAGGATAGTCTTCTCAATCTCAATTCCTTTCCCTAACGATAGGAAAATGCTATCTTTTCACTCTGATTGAGACCATCATTAATTGTGTGCAAATTAAATAGAGTGAAGCGTAACCTTAAAAATAGATCACAGACTCATTACCTTGCTCATGTAACTGTAACCCCTCTGTACAGTTACTTTACAATAAAAAATATAATAATAGGTCACAGAACTCCATATCTAAGATTGAGTTGATCAACAATTTCCGTTTGAGTAATACAAATATCAGATCGTTATAAGCAATCACAGATCATAACTCATGTACACACAGGTCTTCAAGTGAAGCCAGATCTCTTGCAGTCAACCCAGGCACTTCCCTTCCATCAAGATTTTAGACATGGATAGCAGTACAAAGACACTGAGGTTCAAAGGCACAAAGACAAATGTTAACACTGAAATTCTAGGGCAATAAATTCCACATGAGTGACATGAAAACATGTATATGGATGAGAAAAGTGGGAAGGGAATCCTGGGAAAATGAGGGCACACTGGTCAGCTTGCAATCAGAACAGTCATTCTGGTTTGTTGGTTTTAAGTATTTTCTGGCAGTGCTATGGGTTAGGAACAAGAAGAACTTACTATAAATTGAGTATTCTGAATGCTTCTCAGGCAGAGTTAATTAATACTTGTGTGTTTACTGAACATAAAATTATTGACTTACCATTTTACTTTGAATAAAAACCAAGATTTTTACATGATCAGCAAAGCTAGCTTTCTTTGGATGATTTGAATTCTGCCCTTCATAGCTGGAGTCTGTATTTGCCTTCTTTTTACGTTTCTATTTGGTGGTATTATACTAGGGTTTCGAACTCAGGGATTTGCACTTACTAGCAGGCATTCCAGTACTGGAAATCTAACACACGCCCCTTCTTGCTTTTTTCCCTCTCGGACCAGCCTAGATTGAGATGTTCTCATCTTAACCATCTGAGTAGCTGGGATCATAGGCAGAAGCTCCCGTGCCAGGCAATTTACCTTCTTTTAGCTTAGCTTCTTTCTTCATATTGTCTACAGTCCATTCTTGCCTGGCATCTTTTGTGACTTTTAAATGTTGCATCTCTCTCTCTCTCTCTCTCTCTCTCTCTCTCTCTCTCTCTCTCTCTCCTTTCCAATGCTTATATCACTTTAAATTATATTTTCATTTAAACTATATTGTATATATATGGTGAATCTCTCACAAAGTTGAATATTCTACAATAAAGTAAGGGGTTATATTATCTTTACACACTGATCATCATCATACAGATTCTCAGAAAGCAAGTATGGGATACAGAATTAATAAGTTGATGGATAGATGAGTCTTCTTACTAGTTTTCACAGATCACTCCATGTATGGGAACAAGTGATCATTTTTAAGCTCTACTTTTGTGGAAGTTCTTCACAATCTCCATGGAGATTTTGGTATTTAGTGTGTAAAGCAATACATACATATATATATATATATATATATATTGTTTTGTGTATGTGTGTATGTATGTGTATATATATATATATGTATATATATATATATATATATATATATGAAGTGTAATTGAATAGTGTTAAATAGATAGCTACAAACCCATTGGAGGAGAAGGCCTATCTGTCCCCAGCTCTTTCCAGGAACTAGGTTTTTCCTCTTTTAAGAATATGGTGTTCCACTTCTTGTCAAGCCGTAAGTTCCATTGTTATTTGCATGTCTTTCAAGCAGAAAAACAAGAACCACAACACTTGGCGGCACTTGGGCACGTTGTGTTTTTATCCTCTGCGCTCCCTTTTTCTTTGTCTTCTGGGCTCCATATGCTCATTCTGCCCTTTCTTCACTGCACCTCTCCTGAAAGACATCTTCATAACTCAGAAACTCTTACACTTCCCTGGCAATTGTAGACTCCTGTCTTTCTTTTATTTATTTATTTTCCGTTGGTCTTGTTAACACCGTTTAAAACACATTACTTTTTCCTTTGACATGTTTACATGTTTTAGAATCTAAGTGCCTCAAAGGAAGATGTATCGTTTTCAATCTCCTCCAGCATCCCTTCCTTCCCATAGGAAAGAGAGTTAAACATCGATAGAAAGCTTTTGGATAGAGAGTAGTTTGGAAAGAATAAACAAAATGAGAAAGGGTCCATATACAAGCAGTGAGGAAGAAAAATATTACTCTAATTCTATATTAGAATTTAGTCTGAAAGGGTTCAAAGGATTTCCTATTCCAAAAGAGAAACAAAAGATAGACTATTGTGATTTAGTAAGAGGTATTATAGTATAACGATATATGTTTTTTTTTCCCCTTTTTTTCCCCTAAATGAGCTTCTGTGTCAGTGTTTAGAAATGGAAGTAGAATGTAAGGACCAACTAGACTCTGGATGGACTTCCATGTTAATGAGTTTATGTTTTCTTCTCTGAACAATAGGAAGTCACAGAAGGCATTTATACATCAAATAAAATCATGCATTTTGCATTTTAAGAAGATCAATTGTGCAGTTGCATGGAAATGAAATGGAAAAGAAAGTGGCTGCTAGCCAAGAAAACCACCCTAGAAGATTGTTGTCAAAGTCTGTGTTTTTTTTTCTAAATCATTCACTGAAAGACTTAGTTTATTTCAATATGTGGACCTCCAAGTATTTAGTGTTATAATCAACCCTGAATAAATCATCTTACTACACTACATTAATAATTTTTAATCCCCTATTGTTTTAGTATTATCTTTAAGTAGTTATACAAAGGAGTTTCCATTTAAAAAGCAGTTTCTGGATACAATGTATCTTGAACAATGTCACCCCTTTCAACATTCTCACCCAACCTTACCAACCCGCCTTCCCCTTGCTTTCCTTCAATTGGTAGTAAACCTTTAATTCTTGCCTGAATTACCCTCCCCTTTCTCCTCTTCATTACCCTAATGGTTTTTGTTACTTTGTTTTCATTTAAGTTGCAAAACTATCATTTTTAATGGAAATAGAAAAGAGTAATATAAGAATGCCAGAAACCCTTTCTTAATCTGTTCTATTTAAAATGCATGTTGTCAAAGGTTAAGCTGTGTGAATGGGTTCATGAGCCGAGGGTAAAGAAAGACCAAAGAACAAGTAAAGCTAGATGGTAAGATGGCCAAGAGAATGTGAGTATTAATATATACGATGCAAACAGAGATTTTAGGATGTTATATGTGGAAGAAAAATTTGTACTAAAAATTTGAAATGGCAGATATAGCAATGAAGATTATCAAGAAAACCAGGGTACTGATGCACATGTGCTAACATGTTTGGATCCAAAGGGCATTAGGCAAAGAAATATTAGCTAAGCCTAGAAAAACAAGCACTGTACATCTAACTTACACAAGGAATCAAAAATATATAATATGCATAGAAACAGAGGGTAGAATGGTGGTTTTACCAGGGACCTAATGGTAACGAAAGAAGGGAAGAAATACTGATCAAAGTTTGTCATTGATTAGCTTCTAGAGATCCATTGTGCAATATGGTGAATGTGGTTCCTAAAGTGTATGCTTGGCATTTGCTAAAACAGTAGATGTTAAGTGTTTTGATTGCACAGCAAGAGATTAAAAACTGAAACAAAGTCAGAAATAGATACAGAAACAGACAGAGAGACAGACAGGCAGACAGAAACACAAAGAAGGTATGTAAATGAGGGAGAGATTTTTAGCTTAGTTGTAGTAATCATTTTAATGAATACATATATAAAAACATCATGTCATGTATCTTGAATATGTATATTTGTTTAAAAATACAAGACATACTCTGTACTTTTTATGATTTTTCTCAATCATACATCAATAAAGATAGAAAATTATCTGAGCCAGAAACTCAGCCAAACATCCAGCTTTATCCCTGACTCTTCTTACCACCTTTATACTGAGGTTGACTATTTTTATCTCTCCCATTATTTTTTTTTTTGGTCAGTTGTAGGACTTGAACTCTGGGTTTGAGTGCTGTCCCTCAGCTCTTCAGCTCAAGGCTAGCACTCTACTACTTGAACTACAGCGCCACTTCTGGTTTTCTGGTACTTTATTGAAGATAATAGTTTCACGGACTTTCCTGCCCGGGCTGGCTTTGAACCACGATCCTCAGATCTCAGCCTCCTGAGTAGATAGGATTACAGGCATGAGCCATCAGCGCCCAGCTTCTATGTATTTTATATTTGAAAAGAAACCATTGTTCTCCATGGACTATTAAAGAGTCTTCTGCTTCCTAAATTATTCCAAAGTCATGTAATGAAGGGATGAAAATTATCTTCAATATCTCAGAACTCCAAAGTGGTGTCTACATTTTTCTCATGGAAATGCTACAGCAGAGAACAACAGCATCAAGATCCTGCTTATCTTGAAATGCAGTTCATTGAAGCCAGTTAGCACTGTTGATAGTTCTAATTAATGATTATACACTTTGTGCCCAGAACAATAGAGTCCTTAGTGCTGCCTTGGGATGATTCATTTTGTTTAGAAAAGTTTGTCTAGCATAGATCAGAGAGGAAATAATCAAAACGATATCTACAAAAAAAGCTCTTATTTGAGTGAGTGTGTGGGGAACAATTAATGAATGGACCTCATTCAATTCTCTAAATGGTTTTCTTCTCAATATTTTTTCCCTAACCAAAGGTCTGACTATACAGCTTAGGATGGCCTCAAATTTATAATCCTCCTTCCTCAGTTTCCTTAGTGCTGGGATTATAGACATTAATTATCACACCAAACATTTCTTAGTGTTGTTTTCATTAAATAATTTCTGTATACTAGTTGTACAAAGGGGTCTCACTAAGATATTAATGATGATAATGTGGCAATTGATAAGATGAAAAAAATGCATTTGAGATTTTGGGGGTTATTTTTTCCACTCTGTCCATGGGGGTCTTTGGGAAGATGGAGATTGCTGCTTGAATTTCTCTCATGCCTTGGAACTAATCTGTGCACTATACACATGTGATAAAACATTCTGTTTCTGAAACTTCTCCTTTTGCCCTAGTGGTAGATGATAAATAAAAGCTGGCACTTTTTTATTCTAGTTTATTTATCTATTTTTATAAGAAAGTCCACTTTCTTATTCATAGAAAATAAATTAGAGGGTATAGAAATATTGGTCATTGATGAGAAAGCCTTGGGACTTTATTGAAGATATTAAAGGATATTTTATTTAAGCATAGTGTAAAGTGAGAAGCCAGGGAAATATAGAGAGACTTGAACTGATATCCAAGCATCCCTTAATACCTGACATGTGAATTTGTTTAACATGTACAGAATCAGCACATTAGATTTTGCTGGAATTGTCTTTTGTGTCTTGCCTATATATCTGATAAACATCAAGGCCTCTTTCCTAGTAAGATAGTCCATGGTTTCATGATTCATTATGAATTTATCCGATTTAAGCTCCTGGAAAATCTCCTGTACCTCAGTCATTTCAAAAGTTTTCTGCTGCACACTTTAAGTGCATACAGTTGGAGCCAAATCTTATTCTGATTTTTCAAGTTTGGGATTTGGATTTAATTCACCCAATATTATCTGGACTTATCAATGGATTCCTTCATTTCCTTTAACCATAAATATGGAGGAGATGTTAGTGGTACCTCTCACTAACCAAAAGTAAAGTTTATTTTTCTTCATTATTCTCCTTGTTAGAGTGAAACCTAGCAAGTGTTTTGGGCACTAATTTTTATCTATTTCAGACCCATCAATTTCCTGCTAACATTTTCTGGTTGGGAGAGACAGATGTTGAATCTTGACTGAGACTGATTTATCCTATCATTTATTTACCTATTGATCATCCCATTTCATGCTAGAACATCATCAATTTTAAGTAACTTACTGTTCCCTCAACTTTGAGAAAAAAAGGAGAGAGTGAGAGGTGATTTTATTGAGAAAAATCAATAAAACTATGGGGCCAATTGCTCACTATATTACAGGACATACCGTGAGTAGATATTGATTAAATGTTAGTTTTTGCTTTCCCTAATTTGAAAATGCCAAATAAGGAAAGACATACCAGAACAGTGACGTGTGACTGCTCAGAGCTTTCAAATTTCTTTTTTTTTTTAATTTTATTTTATTTTATTTGAGAACATACTGTACAGAGGGGTTACAATTACATGGGCAGGATAATGCATACATTTCTTACCAAGCATTGCAGCCTCCTCCTTTGTTTACCCTTCACCTCCCTTCCCAGCCTCCCCTCTCCCCCCCACCCAATCATACCCCTCTCCCCCCCCACTCCGACATTGTAAAGCTGGTTTTGACATGACATTTTGTACTTCTCATTGTTGCAACAGGTCCACCTGAATCCTTAAACGACTTGTTTGTCCCCGTCTCCTCCACATGTTATACTGACATCAAATATAGTGAAAGCAGGGGTTACACTGTGGGGGAGGGACATACAAAGCAACAAAGAAATAATCTTATAAATGCGTTAGAAACACATGCATGAAAGAAACAAAAACATTAAAATACATATTTGAGGGTTCATTTTCCTAACATCACATTCTCTGACTTTTTCCGCTTGACTCATACCTATACTAGATATTGCAAATAAGGGAAACCATGGGACCTATGTTTCTTTGGGCCTGGCTTACTTCACTTAATATAATTTTTTCCAAGCCTTTCCATTTCCTAACAAATGGGGAAATGTCATTAAATTTCTTGACTAAAAATATCACAGTAAGAGAAGACTACACAAGGTAGCAAATGATCTGGTTGGAATGCAATTTTGTGTTTCTTATGGTGCCCTGACCAAAATGTATATTATAGAGCCTTGTGTAAAAATGTGTATACAATGAATGTATTTAAATGGTTTTTCTATCAGGCACTTAGCACTTGCATATATTTTTATTCTATTTCCTTTGTCATAAAAAGACACTTATGATTACTAGTAATGCCTAGTAACTGGAAAGCAGAACTTTTAATGCACCTGCATTTGTTACTCTCTGACTAGAAAAACAAAAGTGAGTGTTCTTGGTTGTTAAGAAATTGATCCTCATTTTCTTCATTTTCAGAAAAGTAAAGTTAATTTCAAAAGGTTTTGCTTGCATCCGAGACTTGTGATTTAACACTAAATGCAAACACATCATGAAAAAAAAAACACAAGGGAAATCAGTGAAGATGGAGGGGGCTATAAATGCCTACCATATGAACTTCAACATTTAGAAAACTAAGGACTGAAGAAACACATTAAATAAATAAAAACAAAACAGTAAAGTATAAAAAGAAAAACATGGTCTGTTCCTTGTCTAGATGTAGAATCTCAGTATTCATCAATTTGGAACAAGTGCTGTTTCCTTACATACATCAAAAGAAAAGCAGCTGGAATACTTCTATTTCCATATTTAAATTTGACTACAGTAACAGAGCCACAGGTTAAAAACTTAAACCTCACAGGCCATCTGTAGCTCCACTTGGTGTCCTTGAAATCAGTTGTGTAAGTTTATTAGTTATATGTGTTAACAGGGCAACAGAAAATGTACAAAAATGTACAAACATACAGATATGAATAAAGGAGTTTTATGGACTTGCTGGGGGTACTTATCTTGATTTCATTGTCACATAGGTAATATCTTAAATTTTGACAGCCATATACCACACATATACTATATATATATATACATATATCCATATACAGAGACAGAGAGACAGAGACAGAGACAGAGGCAGAGAGAGAGAGACAGGAGACAGAGACCCAATTGGTAGGAATGAAGCTAAGACACCTCATGCAATATCCAAGTTTCCACAGTCACTTACTCACTCCAAAGTCTATGTTCATTCACTCTTTTTCCTTGTCATCTTGAATAATTACATTTACAGAGTGAAAAGTACCTATATAGCATTTCATATTCAGTTTTGAAAGTTCTGATACGTACAGGCAGAAAACAATATGCGCTACTTATCTTTGCCCATCATGAGCACCAGTAAAGATTCAACAAGATTACCCTTGTTCTCACATCTTAAAATGGTTCTGCAAATTCCTAGTGAAGTTTAACTATAGTCACAGACCTTAAATACTCACACTGCTTTCTATATCGTCCTGAAAATAAATGTATTCTCTTTCTGATATGTCTCCTGAGTTCTTGCTTCCGTGTGGTGATAACTAATGAGAGAGGTAGGTAATAGGGTAGATGTCTTGAAATTGTGAATCTTCAGGTGGAACAAGGATAAGTCAGTAATGTTGCAAGGATAACTTGTGGCGTGTGAAGTAAACGTCCTCCCCACAAATCCGTATTGAGGGAAATCTGAAACAACAACAACAAGGAAAACACTTACAGAAGCCAGGCAAAGGGGGCTCACACCTGTAAACCTAGCTATTCAGGAGGCTGAGACCTTAGAATTACAGTTCGAAGGCAGCCCAGGCAGGAAAATGTCCATGAGATTCTTTTTTCTTTTAATACCTTTTTATTGTGAAAATACTGTACAGAGGGGTCACAGTTACATGAGCAAGGTAATGAGTACATTTCTTACCAAGCATTGTTGCCTCCTCCTTTGTTTTCCCTTCTCATCCCTTCCCTCCCATCTCCACAACTACACTCCCCCCACCTAAGCTAAATTGCAAAGTTCGTTTTTCAACATAGTGCGTATCTCATTGTTACAATGGGTCCACCTGTATCCCTATGTAAGTATTTTGTTTTTTTCCCTTCCCCTCCCCAAATTATACCGACATCCAATACAATGAAAACAGGGGTTCTTATCTCCAAATAACCACCAGAAAATCAGAAGTAGAGCTGTGGTTCGAAGTGATAGCATGCTAGTCTTGAGTGAAAATGCTCAGGGACAGTTCTCAGGCACTGGGTTCAAGCCCTACAACCAAAAAATCAAAACCAAACAAAAATTCACAGAGCCACTTGTTTTAATTGTATGCCAGAGCACTAAGTCCTCACCACCGTCATACACATTGTTGTTGTCTAAAATTCATAGCCATTTTAATTGTTCACTATCTCAATGCTAGTATTTGACATTGCCTGGACCATTGCTTTCTCCACATTTCTCTGGGGCTATACAAACATTATCTCCATGTACTGGAATGGACTAATCCCCCTGAAGTATCTATTGCAACAGTATACCATTCTGTTTTACAGCTCCTACTAAAGATTTGATCTTTGAAGATTTCCCTTAAAGTTCAACAAGGCAATATAATACATCATTTTATGTTTATCAGATATTTTAGTAATTCGACACTGGTGAGTTTTAGGCATTTAATCTGCTATTGTTGAAAATGAAAATGAAATTATTCTATCTCTACTCACAATCGGAATGCTATATTTTAATCCTAAAAAGACATTATTGCCAACAGAACTTCGTACAAAATGGATTTCTTGAAAATTTTATTACTCTTTTAAATTGATAAAATTTTCTCCTGGGTGATATTAGTCATCTCTAGGCAAAAATTTTCAGCTCTTCAATGCAAACCACAAGGAAATCAGAAGAACCAGACATTTCTGAAGGCTGCACTGGTTTGTGCTTAGTTTCACCAGGACTTTGACATCATTTTATAATGCAATGCACCTTGACTTTCCCATGTCTGACATTTCTTCTAAATTGTTTCCCTTAAGTTACCATTCTTCCCATCGCTCACCTTCAAGTTGAATGGCATATATTCTACACCAACTTTACAGGTTCTTTAAATGAACCTAAATATCCATCTATCCATCTTTTATCTTTGAATTTTAGTGACTGGATAAAATTCATGCAATTGAATATAAATCACTCACACCTAATTCCTTCATTAATTGAAGATGCAATCTCTGAATAGCTTCCTGTGTGCTCTCCAGAGAAATAATTTAAGCAAAAGTGTATTAATGATTGTCCTTTGATTTTTTAAAATCTAATCATATTGTAAAAATTATTCTGTGGGTTTTTATTTAACTGTACACATTCCATATTGCTCCATATCACATAATACTTTATTAGCCAATAATAATTCTCAAAAAGCATTATGTGCTGTTGGTTTATACATTTGCCTTATAATTAAACAATTCCTTCTGGGAAGACACCAAATATCTTGTTCCTCTATGTTCCTGCATGTTAGTAAGTGAGGCACACATAAGGATATTCAGGGTATAGTTGTTTAACAAATGCAAGTGAGTTATCTTGGACTGGTTAATGTATTTTTATCTCAATGAGTAGTGTTCAGACTGTATCAACATTGCTCAGGAAATTGCTATTACTATGTTGCTAATGGTTCCACTTGATAGCAACAATGCCATTCACCTTAAATTGCAAAGCAAACTCCATTAAACTCAACGTGCTTTAAAGAAGTTAGGAATTTGAAGTTTCTTGAACATTGCTTTACTTAAGATGAGGGAATAAATAACCAGAAGGCCATCTTTAACATTCTCCTGCAGAGGCTTTACGCACATGGAGTCGGTGCTACCCTTTTGAAAATTTCTTGTTGACCTTTAGAGAAAGCTGATCTTTTGAAGCTCAGCTGTAATGACACAAAGTGTTTCTACTACTGCTACCAGTTTTGAACAAAGGAAAAACAGAAATACCAAAGACATAAGTGGCTTTGGTTAACTTAATTACTAATTTTAAGTCTATGAATATATATGTATATGATTTAAAAAACAGTAATTATTCAAATGATGTGTATGTCTATTTGGAAGTGTTGGTCTGTCACACATTGGTGATAGTTCAAACAATCTCTGTAGCTCTTTCTTCATTTTCCATTTCTTCATTTGCAAATTGACCAAAGTTTTAGAACAGGTATAGCACAGTACGATGGCAAGGCTTAATTACTGAATAGCATACACAATTCACCAAGTATGTTCACCGCCAAAGGATGCCACACAAGAGAAAGACACTGGCAGGTATCCAAGGGTTATGAGAGTCCAAGGAGTTGCTTTGCTACTTAACTCCCCTTTTCTCCATTCTTCTTCGTGATCAAATGAAGAGCATTTATTCCCTGCTCACGGATTTTATCCCCTTCTTCAGTTCTCTGAGATGATCAGCCACAGGGCTCCATGTTTTCTTTCTTTTTTTTGGGGGGGGTCCGGTAGTGGGGCCTGAACTCTGGGCCTGGGCGCTGTCCCTCAGCTCTTCAGCTCAAGGCTAGCACTCTACCACTTGGGGCTCCATGTTTTAATGGCCGTCTTTCATCTTCCTGCAGTGTGATGTCTCAGTGAGTTTCATCTTAACACTCTACCACACATTCCTTTACATGACCCATACTGAAAAAAAAATCCTTCTCTTCTCAACTTTGCACATGTACCAAAAAAACCTAAGACAGTAGGGAATGTCTTCTGAGAGGAAAGAAAGAACTGGCATGAAAATAAGGTGAACTACAAGATAGCCTGTAGGCCTCAGAAACAACCAGTGACTTTGGAGCAGGGGTCTGCAGGAGTGTGGCTGGAGCTCTTGAGGTCACCAATGATGTATCTCACTTTTCTTATTCTTACATATTGAGTATATTGACAAGGATTTTTTAAAAGAACTCCTTTTAAAGAACTTACTTTTTTGTCATAACTGTATTTGAGACTAGGCATTTATTTTTAATCACTAGAAAACTGGAAGAGACGCTGTAGCTCAAAGTGATAGACTTGAGCAAATGAGCTCAGGGACAGTGCCTAGGCCTTGAGTTCAAGCCTCATGCCTGACAAAAAATAAAAATAAATAAATAAATAAAAACAAGAAGGAAGAAAGACTGTTATAGCATCAACTTCTGTGAAGGAGTTGTGCTGCTTCACAAGGCAGAAAGAAGAAATGAAGGGAGTCAGGTAAAGAGAATAATGAGTTGGTTTACTTTATAACAACCTTCTCTAATCTGGGAGAGTACTATCTCTTTTACCCAAGAATAACATCAATCCATTTATGGGGGCTGCATTCCAAACATTAGTTCCTACTTCTAAATACTGACCTATTGGGGATCATCTTATTATGTACTGGGGAGAATACATACTAATACTCCTATCATGTTTCAGGAAAATGTGCATAGAAAAAATTGGGCAGTCATGATCTATCAACTCACACTGAGTCAGCGTTGTATCCCTACAACAAAATAGGTGACTTACTGCAGATTCAGGTGGATGGATTCACAGTTTGGGATGTGCCTGTCTTTTAATGGTTAGCCTTATGGCTTTGGCCCTGTGATGAGAAAATATATCATGCTGTGTACAGGTGATGAAAAGCAAAGCACTCATTTCAGGCATGTGAAACATAAGAGTGAAAAAGAGACAAAGTCCCACCATTGCTTTCCAGGACACATTTCCTATGATTCAGAATCCTTCCTCTTCCACCATGGCTACTTCTTAAAGGTTCCACGGCCTTCCCTTAATGCCTCTCTAGGGAACAAGCCTGTAGGAGGGGACATGAGGATCCAAACTAAAACAGAAACAAACAAAAAACAACTAATTTCAAGAGAGATATTCTAGCCATACAGCATTCCTTGAGCCAATAATGGGCATTATTTAACTTGATATAGCCAACACTTCGTAAGTGTTTATTAATCTGATCACTGAGAGAGAATTTTTTGATAGAAGGTAAGTAGAAATGAGGTCCATCAATACCTACACGTAAAAGAAAAATAATAAATAATTTTAAAATTTTATTAACCAGAATATATTAAGGATACATATACTATTTAAATACTTGGAACTAAAGGAACTAAAAAAAATAAAATTTAAAAATAGAAAGGAGGGCAGTGTTCCTGATCTTTGGATGACACATGTCAATGGTTTTACACTGGAAACATTTCCTTAGGTTGTTTAATCAGATACGTGATATTTCCCTATTTAAGGAAAAAATAAGGCTAGGAAGGTGGCTCAGTGGCAGAGTGTTTGCCTTGCATGCTTGAGGCCCTGGCTTTGATTCCTCAGCACCGCATAAGCAGAAAAAGCTGGAAATGGTGTTGTGGTTCAAGTAGTAGAGTACTAGCCTTGAACTGAATAGCTGAAGGACAATGCCCAGGCCCAGAGTTCAGGACCCATGACTGGCCAAAAAGAAAAAAATACTACCAATGAAGGCATATACAAGAGATGAGAAATTTCTAATGATTAGCATTTATAGAATGAGATGTCTATCTCTCAAAACACTGATGGTACTATTTCCTTTCACCTCCATGGGGCCAAGGTATTCACATAATGTTGTAGAGAAGAAAGCAATGTAGAATGAAATAATGGTAGCAATGAAATGGTAGTGAACAGAATCACATTTGAATCTTCTGACAGTAAATATGACACAGATGCTTTTGAAAGCACTATTGACATTTACAGATTCTCTCTATTCCTATTCAACTGAGATAGAAGGACTTTGGAGTTGTTAACCCATCCATAAGCATGCCTAAATAAATAAGCCCACTTAAGATTAAGTCCTTCAGTCTCTGGAGTGGCCTAAGGTCAGGAATACCAGCCCTAAGAACCTCTTACTTCCTTAGTCTAAATGGTATAACAATAGCCTTGCAGTTGGACAGGTTAAAAAATACTACATGGAAAACACAAGGAGGTTACCATATTACAGTGATTTCTAGAGTAGAAGAATGTTATTTGCTGTCCTGGGGGGGGGGATCACAAATAATTAAAAATGATGTTCATAAAAGTGACCTGAACAGTAATGAGATAATAATTTTTCCAGCTGTGAGTCTGGACATCGAGTTTGCAATTTTATCCTCCAATGCTTCTGAGCATTCCTTCACATTTATCGATTGCTGGCAACCGTCGCCATTAACAAAAAGACCTTCCAGAGGTCGCAACCCCAGTGCTGCTGGCAGTGGAGGGAAATTAGTTTTATTATAAAGAAACACCTAGGTTTCAGCAATTTTATTAATCAGTTTTTGTACAAATCCTACTACTCAGATGGCGTCATGGGGCATTCAGTTTCTTGACCATACCTGATACATTTAGATTATAATAACTACTATTATGATTACCAAGAGAAAAGTGATAGAAAAATAGTACTGTGGTATTATAGAATTTTTCCCCTAGGACATCAATTAATATTCAAAGATCAACCCAATTTGACCATGACTAATACTTACTAATGCATACTATTTATCTTCTAAATGGCACTATTCATTTATCTATCCATGTGTGAATGGTTGCCTGCACAGATTCATATATTCAACATATACCTTCCACGCATCCATTCTCTTCTAACTTAGTTTATGCCCCAAAGGATACAGACATGGCAAGTGTAGTCCATACACTTTACATAAGGAGGAGAACAAACTATGCTTTCAATACCAAATGATAGATGGAGTGATTATAAGTCTAAAGTCCAGTATCAGTTTACTACAATAAAGTCTCCTATAAGATTCCTCCTCCCTCTTCCCTCCCCGAACCCCTCTCCCATACCCCTGCCACACTTTTATCCCCATGGAAATGTCAGAGAGGAGACTGGGCACGTGAACTTGGGTTCAAGGGAAAAGTGATGCTAAATAGAGCCATACCTTACTTCTCTCACTGTCCTTTATTCCAGCTTCCTCAGATTCTTCCTGAGTGTTAACATGAGGAATGCCTTAATATGACTATATCTAATTATAACATTATTGTATTGCTGTTATTATGAAAATCATAACCTCTTGTATGACATCTTTTCAGAATGAGATGAAGAGGCAATGAAGAGAGTCAAAGGTAGTAGTTAGGAAAATATAAAAAATAAATAAATTTGCTCAAAAACTTCACTCTAGGAAAGTATCTCCCAGAAATCGAAACATGATTCGCTTCATGTCATAACTAAAACCTCACATTCTGAAATAGACTTTTTTAAAGACATAGTAACTGATCTTTGTTCTATAGCAGTAGAGGGAAGGTGAAAAACTGTAGTATAGTTTCTACTTTGGCACTGAGAAATTTTAAATAAAGTAAAAAAATAATTGCAACGATGAGATGTACAAGACGTTATGTCGAAAAATGAACTTTACAACTTTGGGGGGAGTAGGGAGAGATGGGAAGGAATGGGAAGGGGAAACAAAGGAGGAGGCAACAATGCTTGATAAGAAATGTACTCATTACCTTGCCCATGTAATTGTAACCCCTCTGTTCGGTATTTTCACAATAAAAAAAGAATAAATAAAATCAATATTAAAAAAAGAGTCACACACTAGGTACATATGTCTATATTGATAGCAATTCAGGAGTCTGAGTTTTGAGAAGCACATTTCGGAGCCAGCTTCTATGGACCAAAGTGGGAGAGAGAGTTTATCTCCAACTAACCAGCAAAAGCCACAAACAAAAACATAAATCAAGTGGTAGAATGGTAGCCACAACTGAAAAACCTGCAAGTGTGAGGCTCTGAGTTCAAGCCCCAGCAAACCACCATCACTACCACCACCTCCAAAAACAATATAATGCTAAATAGGAAATTTTTCATAGCAGATTTTAGCTCAGCTTGTCTCCAATTTAACATAGTACCTTATCTCGAATCCAGCCTATTATCTTAGTGAATCTTGCATCAATTCTGAAATAGGGATGAGAAGTAGGAATATATCACCTAAATATATTTAAGTCACAGCAACCCTCTATTCTTTGTTTCAACGGGTGGTGAAAAGAAGCGTTTTAAGGAAAAAGAATTAGAAGCATAATTTGGAGGCGAAAATAGTATTTCATATGTCCCTTGAATTTCTAACTGAAATGCATTTCAAAGCATCTTCAAATATTGATGACATGAAGCTACTATTTTTAAGCTTCCAGGATAAAGGGAAAAGATGTTTATTTTACACAGATTTTTGCTTAAATCTTAAGTGTTTTTTAAGAGTCCTGTCATTGGTTTTAATGGCTGAACAAATGGCAATTTCAGTCTTGTGTAATTTGGTCTAAGTATTTGTTATTTCCTAGGACTGATGCCAGATGGACCCTGGGAATATTTCCAAGAGTTTGCTTCTAGAATGAAGGGATGGAACAAATGCTCACCTAGTCACAGGTGACAGAAGTGTGATAGGTAGGAAGGACATCTGCTCAATGGAGTCTACACACTTGGCTGTGCAAACAAGAAGCCAAAATCAAGTCTGTCTCCTTCAAGCAAAATACAGAACATCAAGAGCCAGAAGGCGGAGCTGGTTTGTATCTCCTGTGAAGTACTTTGGATTCCTATCTCTGAATATTTATTCTCTACACAGCACTGGGCTAAGCAAAGTCCTTACAATAGGACTTAGTCTCAGTTTACCCATGAAGAAACTGATTAAAAGGGTTGAAGAACTGGTCAGATTCACAGATGAAAAGCAGCAAAGATTGAGATTATGATCCACAGCCTTCTGACTTAAAAATCTGTGTCCACTCTGCTGCAATGTGAAAGATTAAAGACCTGTTAGGAATGATATCACCCACAGATCCACCACCTTTAGCATTCACAGGAATCTTTTCCACAAGGGATCAGCAAAGCAGTTTAAGCACATTTACTGTACCTATCTTTTTTTCTCAGACACAGTTTTCCTTCCCAAAGATCACACATTTTATTGTACCTTTCCTCACGCCTTCATCTTCAGTGCCCAGTCCCACTTTCACAAATGCACACTGTAGAGACCCCCTAGATGATTCTCCATAGCCTGTATGGTAAATTGGGGAGACATCATAGTTTGATCAAAATAGCTGTCTTTTTCTGCTTCACAAACACTGGCAACCTTCATGAGGAATATCAGACTACGGTTTCTAAATTTTGGACAATGGTGTGTCCTAAAACCATGGATCACACTGTTGTTTTCTGCTTGTCTAGTGTTTACTGTTGATAGAAAACCTACTCATAGGGCAAAATCCATTCCGGGGGTCAATTGATGGGAAAAGTCCTATTAGATTATTTCAATCAAAACCAGTCCCACTCGAATAAGTATTTGGGTTTTATTTTTGAGACCAGGTCTCATTAGATTACCCAGGCTAGTCTCAAATTTGTGGACTAACCTGTTCTTCCTGTTATAGCCTTCTGAGTTGCTGGGATTATACATCTGTGCCACTATGCCCTATTCAGATCCCAACTATGTGTTCTATAGTTAGGTTATTACCAAAATTGTAAAAAAGAATAGCCACATATCTTAGCTATGGTAAATGATGCTGCACACCCAGATGCCCCTCAGTAGATGGATGGATCAAGAAAATGTGGTATATATACACAATGGAATTCTATGCCTCCATCAGAAAGAATGACATTGCCCCATTTGTTAGGAAATGGAAAGACTTGGAAAAAACTACATTAAGTGAAGTAAGCCAGGCTCAAAGAAACATAGGACCCATGGTTTCCCTTATTTGCAATAACCAGTATATGTCTGAGACAAGCAGAAAAGATCAGATAAGATGATGTTAAGCAAAATGAACCCCAAGATAAAGACACAAGTGTTTTTTTTCTTCCTTGTTATTGTTTGTAACATATTTATAAGGTAACATGTGATTTGTTGTTGTTGTTGTTGCTTTGTAAGTCCCTCCCCCATAGTGTAATCCATTTTCACTGTATTTGATGCTGGTATAATTTGGGGAGGGGAAGGGAAAAAACAAATTGTCTAAGTAGGGATACAGGTGGACCCATTGCAACAATGAGATGTACAAGACACTATGTAGAAAACTGAACTTTACAATTTAGGTGGGGTTGTGGTGGGGGGTGGGAGTTGTAGCTGAGTAGGTGGGAGGGAAGAGATGGTAGGAGAAAAACAAAGGAGGAGGCAACAATGCTGGATAAGAAATGTACTCATTACCTTGCTCATGTAACTGAAACCCCTTTTTATAGTATTTTCACAATAAAAACTAAATTAAAAATTAAAAAAAAACCACATTCTGATTTATGGCGTTGTCTTTTCTGCCAGTGCATGGTGACCATCTTGAGGACAGGGGACTCCATTATCTTCTTTGTCTTCATCTGTTACTTTATGTGCCTGGAACATAGTCTATGCTTAACAATTATTTGATGTGTAGATTGAACTTAAGCTATGAAGCTGCAAAAAATAAAAAGCAAACACAGTCTTTCCTCCCAGCCCTTCTTTCCATTCTCTCATTTCATCATCCCAGAGCCATCTAACTTCACCTTTTAAATCATTTCCCAACAGTTTAGATTTGGTAATCCTACGGTAACACCTCTCAAGAGCTCATGTGTATATAGTGACAATGTGGGAGATCAAACATTAATTTATAGACAATTATAAGCAGTAGGTATTTGGTGAGTTCTACACTGATGGAATCATCTGGCCTATGGGCATTATCACAAGGTACATTCCACATCAACTAGGACAATCACTGGCTAGAGTCAAGAATTCAGTTACATCTAGGAGCTTTTTTTTCATAGCAACCTAAGCATCAATATCAGCTCCCATCACACATCACATGATTCTTGGCAGAGAAAAGGTCCCTTACCCACCCTGCAACATGACATTCATTCACAGCGCTAGGGTTGTTTGTTTTTTATTTCTTTTTTTTAATTAAAAAAGTCATATGATGTGCACCTTTACAAATTTACAGACCTCCGAAAATTCATTTGAAAAGATTGCATGTACTTTTGACTTTTCATTTAATTCATCAAATGGTTTTTAAATGCTTTAAGAAATTCACTTTTTCATAAAAGGTTTAAATATTTGAAAAGTGTCAACCTGTCAGATATTTGAAGGAAGATGACATAAACTGCAGATATAAATAAAAAATGACAATGAAGGGCATGGACAAGGATTGTGAGCAAAAAAAAAAAAAGTGTGGTGGGTGGAATCAACCATTGCTTTGGCTAGAACAGGCTATAAACTACAGTCAACACAAGGCTCCTAGAGGACTTCTGTATTCCTCATGCAGAGAATGCTACTACCCAGGATGACAATGAAACATGCAAAGTAAGCATCAAGTTCCTTGTACTTAACACTTACATCTGTAGATTTAGAAATGCAGATTGTCCTCTGTTGGAATAGGTGGGGGAGTCCATAATTACCATCAGTGACAGGTCTTCTAAGAAAAGACTGAAATGGTCAGAGACAGAAAGCATTCTACCTCCAGCCTTCCCCAGACTCAAGGTTGGATTTGGAGCAGGAGTCCCTCTTTTGCTTCATTGTAAATATGTAGACACATAGTATTTTGACTCTATTTCTTTAGATATACCTGTCCCAGAATGAATGGAGTCCAATTCCAGAAAAAAATTCTGCAGATGTAAAATTTGAATTTTCCATCTTTTAATACACAGTCCTGCAGTAAAACGTGTGTTTAATGAATTTAATATTTAGAGTTTAAGCAAATATTGACAATTTTTATATGTGTACATCTGTGTATGCTTTGATTTTGGAATTTTATTTTGTGTTTTTCAAAGCACAGTTATTACTGCTTGCTATAAAGCAAAAATTCCAGTTCCATAATGATGCACTGTCTGTGGCCACTAGAAATCAATCTATTTGCAGATAATCTGCTTAAGGATTAGAAGGATTAAGGCAATTCTTCTTATTAACCAACCCTTCTGCATTAGATTCATTTAAAATCAGCTCTATTAGACTAAAGGTGGGTTAAGTTTTATGTGTTTTATCTCCTAAAACTAATCAAGACAACATTTGCTAAAATGAAGCTGGGTTTTGCCTTTTGTCCACAGCTGTTACTATTTACAATTGCATTTTTCAAATTGAAATTGCTATTTGACACAAATGTTAATATAAATTTGATCTGATTTTTAAAGGTCGATCATATTTTAGCATTGTCTGTTTTTGTTTTTTGGTTGCTTATTATTATCTTTAAGTAGTTGTACAAAAGATTTACCATTTAATAAAGCAGTTTATGAAGACAATGAATCTTGAACAATCTCCTCCCTTTCAACATTTTCATCTACCCCTCTCAACCCACCCTTTCCATTGTTTTTGAATGCACATTGGATTCTTGCCAATATTCCCTCCCTAACTTCTTTTCATTTGCCTACCCTTTTCCCCTCCTTGTTGGTTTTGATTTGTAACATCAACAATATTCTTTCTAAGGAAAGTCTACTGTATTTTTATACTTCCACTAGTTTTCTACAGTAATACTATAAATTTATTTTTCATTTCCCAAAGAATATATCAAGAAATAGCTTTCTTTTCAGGGAAGATGACTCACTGTTGATGTATGTCACTGACAGTCTGTAGCAAAAGGCTTGCTTCCTAATTCTGGATTTTAACTAGATGTTTGCAAAAAGGAGCGACACTTTTTTTTTGTTTTTTTTTTTTAACTGTTTCTCTGATAAATCAAGATATATAGTCACTAGGATATATAATCACATGTGAAATCAGTTTATCCATGTTCTAAATTCTCACATATGTCTTTCACACTAAAGAAATAATAAGCAAGGCATTTGTGCTCACACATCTTTGTCCATGAGAAGGTGTTAGAGAATTATTAACAACCACACTTGAAATTTTTTGGTAGAATTAATTGAAAAAAGATCCAAAGAAGCAAAGAAATGCAATAAAATTATTTTCATGAAAGAAAAAAAAGAAGATTTATTTCTCATGATTGAAATATAACTGTTAATGGGTGCTGGTGGCCTACACCTGTAATCCTAGCTACCCGGAGGCTGAGATCTGAGAACTGTAGTTTGAATTCAGGTTCGGAAGGAAGCTCTATGAGACTCTTACATCCAAAAAACTACAAAATCCAGACATGGAACGGTGGCTCAAGTGGTAGAATGATGCTAGCATTGAGCAATAAGGAGCTCAGAGACAATGTGCAAGCCCTTATTTCAAGAACTAGGACCAGGACAGTAAAAAGAAAGAAAGAAAGAAAGAAAGAAAGAAAGAAAGAAAGAAAGAAAGAAAGAAAGAAAGAAAGAAAGAAAGAAAGAAAGAAAGAAAGAAAGAAAGAAAGAAAGAAAGAAAGAAAGAAGGAAGGAAGGAAAAAAAGAAGGAAGGAAAGAGAGAGAAAGAAAGAGAGAGAGAGAGAAAGAAATATAAAATTGCCTCTGATGGTGCCCATAAAACTCAAAAAACAAACATACAAAGAAAAACTAATAGGCTAGTTGTTGACAATTTGTGTGGTTGGTCTACCATTTTCATGAAAGCGTTGTGTTTGATTTATGAGTTCTGGGAATACAGAGCAATTCAATAAACCAGCCCACAGATCATAATGAAACAATCCCCCAAGACAAGCTCTTCCTCTCTCAGGTAGCAAAATATTGAGCACTGTAGATGAAGTAAGGGACTTCTTTGAGCTGGAGGTCAGTGTTATAAACCTTTACAGATAGCCTCTCTCCAATTCCAGCAAGACAAGGAGCAGCAAGCCAGAAGAAACATACATACAACTTCTGGGATCAGAGACTTCATATCCTGAAGGCAGCAACTTTTTTGTTGTTGTTGTTTTTGCCTATGAAGCTGATTGATAAAACCTAGAGAAAGGCATAACATGGATTGTTCTGCTAGCATTCCAAATGTTTATTTAATGACATTTTCTACCCAACTTTTAAAACAAAAGTATAGCAATCCTTTTCTATGAATGGAGTCTAAAGATATTAAAGAAAATATGATATATAATGCATACACATACACACAAAATGTAATTCTACGCTTCCTTCAGAAAGAATGACACAGCCCTATTTGTAGGAAAATGGAAATAATTGGAAAAATTATATTAAGTGAAATATACAAGATACAAAGAAACATAGGGTGTATAGCTTCCCTCATTTGTAATAATTAGAATGTGACTATAAATCTACAAGTAAACTCAATGGATAGTAAAAGACAAATAATTATACTTGGACATGAAAAATTAAACAGGACTCTAAACATCCACACAGTGAAACCAAAGGAGGATATTCTTAGGAGAGGATCACAGGGATCAATATCTATGTCTCTATATATAAAATGTTGCTTTACGAAATGAACTCCAAGAAATGGAAACAAGGGTTTTCTGGGTATATTTTTTACTGTACTGTTTCCAAGTTTTTCTTTCTTTCTTTCTTTCTTTCTTCCTTTCTTTCTTTCTTTCTTTCTTTCTTTCTTTCTTTCTTTCTTTCTTTCTTTCTTTCTTTCTTTCTTTCTTTCTTTCTTTCTTTCTTTCTTTCTTCCTTCCTTCCTTCCTTTCTTCCTTCCTTCCTTCCTTTCTTCCTTTCTCTCTCTCTCTCTCTCTTTTCTTTCTTTGGTTTATTCCCTTTTGTTGCTTTATTTTTTAATTTTTTATTGTAACAATACTGTACAGAAGCGTTACAGTTACATGAGTAAGGTAATGAGTACATTTCCTATTGAGCATTGTTACCCCCTCCTTTGTTTTTGCCCTACCATCCCTTCCCTCCCCACCTCCCCAACTCCTCCCTCCCCCTGCTATGTTGTGAAGTTCATTTACAGCAAAGTGTCTTGTACATTTCATTGTTGCTCTATTTTAAAATTTTATTTTATTGTCAAGGTGATGTAGAGAGGGGTTACATTTACATATGTAAAGTAGTGAGTACATTTCTTGCTGAATATTGTTAACCCCTCCCTCCTTTTCCTCCAACTTTCCTGTTCTCCCAATTGCCCCCAGCCCAAGTTATAAAGTTCAGTTCCAATATATTGTCTTGTGGGTATCACTGTTGCATTAGGTTATCCTTTGTCCTTTGTCTCACCATTTTCTTATTCCTCTTCTCTTCCCTAATTCAGATAAACTTATATACAAGACACAGGATACTAAAATCTAATACAGTGACAACAGGGGATAAACCAAAGGAGGAAATAAGAAACCAAAAAGACATAACTTCATGCAGTACATTAAAAATGACAACAATAAAGGAAAACCTTCTGTTTCCATATCTTGGAGTTCATTTTGCTTACCGTCATCTTATATGGTCATATGTACATAGCAATTGAGTTATTGTGATCCACTTAGTTGAATGCAGCAAGAAAATGTGATATATATGTAGTATGTATATGATACACACACACACACACACACACACAAAATGGGATTCAATTCTTCCATCATAAAGAAGGGCATCATCCCATTTGTATGGAAATGGAAAGACTTGGGAAAAAATCATACTAAATGAAATAAACCAGACTCAAACAAACATAGACTCCATGTTCTTGCTGGTGATTGTTGCTTTTGATCTCTGTATGCTTTGTCATGTGTATAAGTTTATTTAATTTGAGGAGGGGAAGGGAAATCACAGAAACAGTGGGACAAAGGGTGAACCAATGCAGCAGTGATTCTCTCTAGACATTGTATTACAAATGATCTATACAACTTGGGGAAGGGAAAATCGGGAGGGGAAAATCTGGGAGAGAATGAGGGAGAGGATGATACTGTTAAAAAATAAATATACTAATTACCTGACTTATGTAACTGTAACCCCTCGGTAAACCACCTTGACAACAAAAATTTAAAAAATTAGACAAAAGGGCTGGGAAGGTGGGTCAGTGGTAGAGTGCTTGTCTTGCATGCACGAGGCCCTGGATTCAATTTCTCAGCACGGCATAAGCAGAAAGAGCCAGAAGTGGCGCTGTGGCTCAATTGGTAGAGCACTAACCTTTAGCTGAAGAGCTGAGTAACAGTGCCCAGGCCCAGAGTTCAGGCCCCACAAATGACAAAAAAAAAAAAAAAAAATAGACAAAAAGGTGCTCATTTCAAAACCTAATAGAATATGGCAAGGGTACAAAAATGTAAATGATTTATAAATGTTGGGACAGTTCTCTTTAGGGAATTTTGCTTACCAGTTTTATTTATGTCATTTTAGAATTGAGAAAGTACCTTAAACTCATATGTTATCTTCATTATATAAATAGAAAGAGATAGTTTTGGGCCAGTAGTTGCAATCTCTATCCAGAATTCCAATCCATGTTTATTTTATCTAGTATCCACTTCAAGACTAATTTCTTCAAGCAGAAAGGTTATGCTTAGTTACTAAGTGGTTAGATATCGTTACATCGTTAAAAAAAAAAAAAAACAGGGAAAAAGTAGTCCAACATTCATTGATGCCAGAAGATCAAACATTTCTTTTTAGTGTCTTTCTATTTGCACCCATAATATCATCTTATTTTGTATCAGAGGATCTTATTAGAGTTTCATAGAGGAATTCCTGTTTACCCCTAGTATTTTTGCTTCTGCTATTCCTTAAAGGGCATGAGAAAACTGGACTTCCATGCACTTCTCTTATTGAATATAATTAAGTATTTAATTATTTCTGTAAAACATATAAGAAACATTGGCCTGTTGCTACCAGGCCAAAGAAATCCTTTCCCTGATTACGTCATGATGTGACTGGGAGGTGACCAGCTTATTACCAGCTCCTGCTGGATATATAGCACAGATGTGGGAAATCACATTTAACGGTACTAACTCAGGTTGATGTTTGATAGTTATCTACTACAGCATGAACTGCCTCTTCTCTGATGAAAATTTAAAATGAACACTTGAATTCTTAGCATCATTCCCCTCATGCAAAATAGCATGCCCCATTAAATAACATATCCACAAAACTATCCCAAGTTTTAAAAAAAATCATGAACATTATTGCCTTTTATTCTTTCTACACCCTGTTTTTGTTTGACATTCTCATTTTGCAGGAGAGGATGTTCAGGTTCATGGTGAACACAAACGTAATAAGAAAATGTATTCTGTGCTGTACAGCACTTACTAAGTCTGGATTTTAACACAGACACACTAACTACTAGTGGACTGTTTCTTTCTCTTCTCCACAGCCAAAGTCCATTATTGGTGCCAAATTCACTATGTTTCACATCTAAATGGACTCTTTATCAGGTCTCTCAGCTCTATTTGACATTATCGATGTTGCCCTTCTCAAAATGTTCTCTATTCTTTTGACTTCAGTGACTCCAGTTTTCTTTATTCACTCTTTTATCTTTCTGTGCTTCCCTCACGGAGTTGACTTCCTCTGTCATAAATATTCATATTTTTATGTGTCCGCAGATAATTTCTTTTCTACTCCTAACATCTCCAAGTGGGTGATCTCATCCACGCGGCATTATAATTCTCGCTTCAATGCTAATAATTCTCTAATTTATAGGTGGGAAAGAATTCATTCTGAAATCAAAACTGTAGCCTATACCACTGACACATCTTCTATGAAGCATCCTCAAGGCAAGTGTGCTATCATATTCAAAATAAACACACCTATCTTGGCAATCTGCAGATGGGAAGACCTCTGTGCTTGACACAAACAGCAGTATCATTTATTTTACCAATTCACTCCATGAAGAATCTTAGGTATCAGTCCATAATTATCAATCTTTTTTGTTACAACTCAGTGATTGCAAAATATGCTGATTATCACTTTGGATATCAAGGATGCTTCTGTCCATTTACCCTCTTCTGTCAAAAATCAAAAATAGTTTGTATTTCCAATTTTCCTTTCGTTTTTTGTCAGTTGTAGGGCCTGGGAGCTGTTCCTCAGCTCTTCAGCTCAAGGCTATTGCTCTACCTCTTGAGCCACAATGCCACTTCTGGATTTTTCTGCTTATGTGGTGCTGAGTAATCGAACCCAGGGCCTCTTGCATGCAAGGCAAGCGCTCTACCACTGAGCCACCTTCCCAGTCCCTGTCCCCATTTTTATATGTATAGTCTTAGCTACCATTCTGCCTGTCATCTTTAACCCCTCTCCTAATAATTAAGACTGATTGTAGTGTCTTTTTATGCAATATGTTTTAATCTACTGGGTTGAAGGAGTGTTTGTGTATAATAAAATCCACATTTTTTATTTAATAAGTTTTTTATTGTGAAAATACCATACAGAGGGGTACAATTACATGAGCAAGATAGTAAATACATTTCTTATCAAGCATTGTTGCCTCCTCCTTTGTTTTTCCCCTACCATGCCTGCCCTCCCATCTCCACGACTACACTCCTCCCCCCACCAAAGTTGTAAAGTACATATTTCAACATAGAATTTTGTACATCTCATTGTTGCAATGGGTCCACCTGTATCCCTATTTAAAAAATTTGTTTTTTCCTTTCCCCTCCCCAAATTATACCAACATAAAATACAGTGAAAACAGGGGTAATACCATGGGGGAGGAACATACAAAGCAACAAAACAATCACCTTATAAATATGTTAGGAACAATAGCAAGAAAGAAAAAAACATTTGAATCCTTATCTTGGGGTTCATTTCCCCTAACATCTTCTCCCAATCCCTGGGCTTTCTATTGATCCTTCTAGCTATATGCCCTTTGCCATGCAGAAGCTCTGCTAACTTCATGAAATCCCATAAAATCCACATATTTTTAAAAACAGAGCTTATTACATGTTAACTAACCCTATATCCATTCTATTAATCCTTTTATTCTGTCATATAAAAATTCTCAAGTGCAACTTATTCTTCCTTGTTTCCTGTCTTCATCTCTTCTTTCTTTCCTTTCTTCTTTTCCTCTCCTTCCTTCCTTCCCTTCCTCCCTCCCTCCCTCCCTCCCTCCCTCTGTCCTTTCCTTCCTTCCTTCTTTCCTTCCTTCCTTCTTTCCTTCCTTCTTTCCTTCCTTCCTTCCTTCTTTCCTTCCTTCCTTCCTTCCTTCCTTCTTTCCTTCCTTCTTTCCTTCCTTCCTTCCTTCCTTTCTTCCTTCCTTCCTTCCTTCCTTCCTTCCTTCTTTCCTTCCTTCTTTCCTTCCTTCCTTCCTTCCTTCTTTCCTTCCTTCCCTCCTTACCTTTCTTTTTTTTTGAGCTTTTTTTTATTATTATAAAAGTGTTGTACAGAAGGGTTACAGTTACCTAAGTAGGGTAATGAGTACATTTCATAGCGAGCATTGTTACCTCCTTTCTTTATAAGAGTTTCTCTGTATAACCCAAGGTGGCCTCAAACTCTCAAACTCCCTATTCCCGTATTTGCACAACCACATCTGGGTTAAGATTGCTTTTTTAAAACAACAACAAAAAAATATCATTAATCTTTGTCATAAGGTCAACTTCCAGATGAAATGACCTCTGAGGATCAATAATTACTTTAAATTTACACAGCTAATAATTAATGGGTATGCAAAAAGAATATACATATTAAATCCAAACACATTTTCATTTTTTCCTTAAATAGAGTAACCACTAATATGTATAATATGTAATATATTAGTGTATGTATATGTGTATGTATATGTAGGTATATAGTGTATGTATATGTGTATATATGCACATATATTTGTATACATACACATATATTGCTTGGCACTGATATTTTTATTGCTCTTAGAATTTGTGATTTCTATAAAATGATATTATTACATCATCTAAGTTATAGTCTATATGATTCAATGAAATAACACACATAATAACACATCTTTATATTAAATATTTGCATTTCCTTTTATGAGATTTTTTTTCTGTAGTTATTTGTCATTTACATCAAGTGAATACTTAGAATAACATCAGGCCCTGGATTTATTGATCTCTGAGTTCATGGACAAGCTTAAGACTCTGTGAAAGCTGGTTCTCTGTCTACTTTAACACACATATAAAGACTCCCTCAGAGAAGTGCTATTCTCACAGGCTTAGAGAAATATAGCTGTAAAAGCCATCATAGACAGCAAAAGACCCTATCTCTACCAGCTGGTTACTCACTGATCTTCTTGTAGCAAGATATAAAAGTTGGGCTTATCTAGAAGGAGCTAAATTGCTGTCATTTACAATACAGAAAATATGAGCATGTCTAAGTAGGATTGTTCATTTCTATGAATCCCCAACAGGTTTCCCCAAATAGCCAAACCACATAACCTCTGACAATATCAATACACTAGTTATCAGCTATTAGGCAACTTCAAGACTTACTTTTTTCACGTATCTGCATATTGCCTTCCATAGTGTTTAGACTAACATTTCCAGCAACAGTGTGTCAAGACTCCTTTTTCCCAGAATGCTTTCCAGCATTCGTTGTTGGTTCATTTGGTTATTTTGCTTTCTATTTCCTCTATGGCTGAATATGCTGAGAATGTCTTCATGTATTTAATGGCCATTTTTTACTTGTGAGAAATGTCTAATTAGCTAACTTGCCCATTTATTTATTAGAGTTAATGATTCACTTGGTTGTTAGGCTTGTAAGTTCCTTGTATATTCTGGTTATGAGAACTTGTCGGAAAAAATGAACTTTGAACCAATGGAACACATATTCATTTTCATGTCAACCTAAACTTCTGTCTGACTTTAAGTATCTCTCTGTATCGCTCCCCCTCTCCTCCCTTCTTGTCTTCTTCATTTCCTTCTTTTCTATATCTGCCTATATTCAAACATATTTAACTTACTACACATCTTATTTTTAATATTTCAACCTCTACCTGTCTTGCTATCTTAAAGGGCCAGATTTTTTAAAATCTCAATTTAAAATGCAGATTTCTACTCTTTCTCTTTTGAGAATGAATGAATTATTTTACTCCCAAACTCTATTTTTGTCCTGTGGTACTTACAATTTTTTTCCTCAAAACCTATAAAACACAAACAAACAAATAGCAATAAGAAAGTTAAAGATAGACAATCTAGCCTACCCCATTTTGTTTTGTTTTGTTTTGTTTTTGTCAGTCGTGGAGCATGAGCTCTGGGCCTGGGTGCTGTCCCTCAGCTCTTCAGCTCAAGGTTAGTGCCCTACCACTTGAGCCACAGCAGCACTTCTGGTTTTCTGAGTGGTTTATTGGAGATAAGAGTCTCACACACTTTTCCTGCCCAGGCTGCCTTTGAACCATGATCCCCAAATCTCAGTCTCCTGAGTAGCTAGGATTACAGATGTGAGCCACTGGCACCCCGCTTAACCCTGGGGTTTAAGCTTAAAAATAATTCTACCTAGCTTTTCACTCCACCTCCCTAAAAAAAAAAACTGTCACCTAATAAATCTGTATCTTTTAAAGCTACTATCAGAGCAGTAATAGAAAAGTCACCTTCTGGGACTGAGATAGAGAGTCACAGAAGGACACACAGGCATACACATCTCAGACTTATGAGGGTCTGACTCTAGGCTCTATAATCTCTCTGTCACAGTAACCACTTTGAGGAGACTATATTTTCTCTTGCAGCCTCCGTATTGTGGATCAAGGACAAATTTTATAACAGTCGGCACCATAATTTCTGGAGCTGACATAATAATACCTTCACAGAGTAAAGATATAATATTTTGACATCAGATTTTATGGAAGGTGAGTATAAAAAAAACATTATTTTGAAGAATATGTCTGTTTCTTCTTTAAACTTGTGGTAGAATCTACTGTCCCTTAGGCTTTACAAAGCCAGTTATATCAGAAGCTGATTGACAAATACCATCTTCATACTCACTGATAGGAAGCACTGTTCCTGTGGAAGACACTTTAAAACTATGACAAAACAGCACTTTGTAATACAGTGGGTCTCACATTCTCATGTTTCTCTATCCAAAAATAAAGAGCAGCGTTCACAGTGCTAAATTATGAGAACCTAGTAGTCACAATTAAACAAATATATCCCCCCCAAAATATATCAGTTCACTGAGTCAAACAGCATATTGTCTGTTTATACATTTTTGTTCTATTTTAAATTGTACTATATGCAGTAGAAAATAAATTATTGAAAATATACCGATTTCCCAGTCTATGTGTATTACAGTAGGCTCCTGTACTCTCTGAACCTCCTTTAGTATAGAATATATATATATATATATGTATATATGATATACATATACATTTATATGGTATTGCAGATAATCTTATTAATGGCAATACTAACAGACTTTCTTAGTAGGGATTCAGAGCTTCTGATCACTCCAAAGAAATGTGAGTGTAGAATAAGGGATGACAAGCTATAGTAGAGGGAAGGACCTCTTGCTTTCCAATTTAAAACTAACTATATGTATTTCACCATAAATGTAAAATGTTACCAATATATTGTGTAAATATACATATCCACATGACTTGCTCTGGTACTCCGTGCTTTAAATGGGTGCATGATTGGAGTTAGTTTATTTCAAGAAATTATTATAGGGAATAGGAATGAGGAAATAGAAGCTTACAAAAAGGAAGAAGACAAAGCCAATATTAAGATATATTATCAAGAGATCATCATCATCTGGGCTTCTCCTATCTCTGAGAAATTCTTTTTATTTGGGGAGGGGGGGGGGTGTCCGGTTATGGGGCCTGAACTCTGGGCCTGGGCACTGTCCCTCAGCTCTTTAGCTCAAGGCTAGCACTCTACCACTTGAGCCACAGCGCCACTTCTGGCTTTTTTTTTCTTTTTGCTTTTGTGGTGCTGAGGAATGGAACCCAGGGCCTCACACATACAAGGTAAGCGCTCTACCACTGAGCCACCGTCCCAGTCCACCTCTGAGAAATTCTAGAGTTGATATCCTTTGACAAAAGAAAGTAGCATTCATGTACTCCACCCTGCCACTATGTGTCAAGAGTGGACTGTGGAATGTCACTTCCTTACTCGTTTACTTTTGTATTGCAGGAAGACAGATAACTCCATGCATCCTACACTGTGCCATCATAGGAATCCTAGAACAACAGGGGAGAAAAAAGCAGCTCAGTTGGAACAAACATTCAAATGTGCATCATCTAAAAGCTGGCTGTTGCAACAATGTACAGTGTCAAAAGTAGAGCCTGAGATACAGGGTATGTGTTGACAGAAATAATTCTGTGTAAATATCTATATACATGCTCAATTTTTTTCCAAAGAGAAGCTGTCAACATTTGAAAGTATGTGATGCACAAATACAAACACAAGTACTTGTCATGTCATTTCCATGGTTATAAGTAGGAATGAATAAACATTTTACACCAGACATGTATTTAAAATGTGTAATTACATCTACATGATGTAGAGCCAAATCTGTGTCCAGATGGATTGAAAATCATTCATGGGTCATGATCAAGGTCTTAAGTCCTAATTCTCTGTGACAGGAGTCAGAAAGGGGCCAGATGATAAGCATTCTAGACTTTACGCTCTAGAAAGTCACTGTTGCAACTACTCAGATTTGCTAGTTTAGTACAAAATCATCCATAGACACATAAACAAATGGAGGTGGCCATGTACAAATAACACCTATTTTTACCAACGTAAGCAACAATGTGTTGACCATTGTTTAAATATTAGAAGAAAACAGTCCATGTAATATGAGATGTCTGAAAATACATATTTGAGGTATTTATAACATTAGATAATAAGAAGCTTGCAAAACTGAGATAATGGAAAATGCCAGACCTCATTTGAGAGCTGTGTATTAAATCCCTTGAAATCAGCACATATTGAGTGACAGCTAATTTGCTGAGAAGGTAGGAAATAGCCATGGTATTGAAAGGAGGAAACCTTGTTTCCATGCCTTTCTTTTGTTCTTTGCGCTCATGATATTAGATGCAGCATGAGCTTTCCTGTGCTCAATGTTTACCATTTATAAAATCCAAACCATATAGGAAACTTCGTAGAATTATCCTGGAAAGTTAAAGCACACTCTTAACTCCATGTTTGCCGCATAATAGATGTTCGACAAATACCCGTGAACTCTCACTTGGGTAGTTTGCAAAGGGGTAATCTCTCTAGTCAGTCATGTCAATGAAGCTGATTATTGTGCTCACATCATCTGCCTCAATATGTAGCAATTAAGACACAGCCTTATAAAACACATCTGCTGTGTGAGAGAAAGTAAAATAGGGGCTCATACCAGAGGCAGGACACTAATTTACTCCACAGGTGGGGGTTATGGGAAGGAATTTAAGTACTCCAATACCACCAAGTAATTCCTGATGGTTCTCTGAATCATTAGGTTCTATGATTTTTTAGTTCTATTCATGATTGCTTTTAGAAAATTTAATTAACGTGAGTAAAAGCTTTTACCTTTTGGTAACAGCTGACTTTACGAAGCAGGGTTACCTGAAGAGCTTTTAAAGCAGAAATCATAGCAAGCAATTCATTTTAGCTAGCATGCCAATGGTATTTCTCCTCCTCAAAGATTATTACCTAATGGAGCTGCTTCTGCAAGAGATAGGTAGCTATGTGATTCACTCAAAATGGACTTGCATTCTGAACAAAAAATAGAAAAGAAAAGCCTTTCCAGGAATACATCACTTAAAGATAGGGAGGCCTCATCAGTCAGTTCAATAAAGTTAGCTTAGTAGACCAGGCACCACTTCTCTTAAACTAGGGTTTTGCTTCAATATCACAGAGTAAGTATTCAGAAGTGCAACATTCACTTACTGAGGATCAATAGGCTTCCTTCTAAAACCTCTTCTATCAACCGCAGGTAGGGGAATCTCATGGAGTTGCTGTCTTTCTTGGCTGCTACCTTTGGAGTAGCTACTGGTTCAGAGAACAGTACAAACCTTTGTCGGAAGCAGATGGAATTCGCATGAAATCATTATCTTCAAAACCCCACAGCCTATGGGGACCTATCTATAATGTCATTCAAGGCTTTCTGATTGCCTCTTATGGATGAGGCTGCTGATGTGGTATCTGGCAGAGCTGTATAGACATGGGTTGGAGGGGAAGGGGAAATTGTGAACACCCTAATTTATATAGGTGAGTAGAATGTTTGAGTAGAAAACCTGTGTAGTATATCATAATTATACCACTATTTAGTTACTAGAGTGATTTGCTTGTTGCTGTTTGATTATCTTTTTTTTTCACTCATTAATCCCACCAGTGCACATTGGTTCTTATTCTGGCTCAGACCTTAGACCTAAATAAGATTCAATAAGATAAATAAAACAAAATCTCTGATTGCAAGGTGTTTGTAATCCAATTGGGAAGAAAACATAAACTGGAAGTATAAAAACAATCTGCAGATGTTATGTAACAGAAACTTTCTTTTGCTATGTATCTGACCCTTTATATAGATATGTATTACCAAATACACACAAATATATATATATATATATATATATATATCATGCTTCATATGTATATGTATATGAAGCATGATATATACACAAGGCTTGAAAGTTTATGTTTAGAACTGATTCAAAAATCCTTCCACTTACATCTGTGTTGAATATCCTGGTATTCTACATTGTTTTTAATCTTTTGACAGCATAACTCAGCATCTATGAGCATGACAAAACTGTTGATTTGGAATTGGGTTCTCAAATTATGCATGTTGGTTGTTAAATTTTACATAGTTCTATGTTTAACCATGATATTATTGTAGGTGTCTTTTAGTATAGGAGCCATGAACCTTACAAAGTTCTCTGAGTAAAGGGAGAAACAACTAAAAAAACCCTTTTCCTGAAAATTCATTCTAGAAACTCACTAAATCCATTCATCTATGTTAATTCCTACAATTTATGTAGGATGATCATCTCAGAGAAGATGGATTAAAGAGTGCAGGAGCAGACACCAAAGACAGTTACTAGATTCAAAAAGCCAAATGACAAGGAACTGAAACTCAGCAACGAACTAAAGGATAAAGGACACAATAAAAGTTGGCTCTCTAAAAAGATCACTTAAATACAGTGAGTACTGCTGGTGGAATAGGAGCTGTAAAATGACACAAAGACTCAGGGCATCATAGCTAAAACAATGTGAGAAAAACATCTAAGGGGTATAGTCGCTTAATATGATGACCATGAAACAACATTTATTCTTTTATCCACTCAGACTGTGTTGATGGATTTATTTTTGGTCTCTGAGCAGTTGGCCTCGATATTCCAATATCGAAAAAGAGAGAGACAGAATCAGAGACAGACAGAAATGACAGAGACAGAGACAGAAATAGACAGATTCTAGGTAAAGGATCAAGATATATCTTTCAAGTTATTACAAATGAAGGAGATCATGCAATCAACTTTTCTTGGGGTTTGACTTCCTTAATATAATTTTTTTCCAAGTCTTTCCATTTCCTTACTAATGAAGCAATGTTATTCTTTCTAATGGAAGCAGAGAATTCCATTGTGTATGTCTATCATATTTACTTGATCCATGCATCTACTGAAGGGCATCTGGGTTGTATGATATTCTAAATAGCAGATCTCAATAACTCAGCTGCTTAGTGCATAGGATCATATATAATGAAGCATATTAACATGAACTCCAATATATGGGAATAAGAGGATCTTATTAGTTCTTGTAGGTAGTTTGTTCTCTTTTTTCTGTTTCTCTTATTTTTCTGTACCTTGTGTCTTGTATATAACATTATTCAATATGTGGAAAGGAAGGGACTCACAGAAACAGCAGGACAATGAATGAACCAAAGCAACATTGATACTCACTTGTTGATATGTTGGATATGAACATTACAACTTAGGGGGAAGGGAATAGGGAGGGTAAGTGGGAGATAATGAGGAATGGGGTAACATTAATTAAAAACAAATGTACTCATTACCTTACTTATGTAACTGTAACCACTCCCTGCTCATTACCTATTCAATAAAAATAAAAATAATAATAATAATAAATTTAAAAACAAAGGATCAGTAAAGAGCTCCTATGCTAAAGTGAATATATATATATATATATATATATATATATATATATATATATCTTTCATAGGTATGCCCTCAGTGACTTACTTTCTCCATCATGACTCCAGTTCTGAATAGTCTTTTTTGCTATGATTTCAGGAATTTGGTGAGTGAAGTCGGAAACTTCATGATGTAATCAGCTTTTAGGAGTCCATCAGATGGCAACAAATTCCTTAACATAGAAACATTCTGGGACCCATTTCATAATGAATCATAACAGGGAATTATAAAGGATACAGTTCAACTCATTTCATAATGAATCATAACAGGGAATTATAAAGGAGACAGTTCAACCGTAGCATCCATACAAGTGACTAACATAGCAATAATTGCGATTTTCTAATCATAACTCATAAGTTACATATATTATTTATTATAGTATAATATACATTATTCTTGATCATTAAAACTCTGAAAGAGAATAGGAAGGGTATGCATAAAAATAAACAACAGCAAGAAAAATATAGGTATTAAAGAAGGCAAATAAATACCTAGTTGGTAAAAAAAAAAAAAAAAGGCAATGTTTACCTCACCTTTACACAGACATAACAATGAAAATAAAGGGAGGGGGTTTAAGAGGTAGAAAAAAGACCAAAGGAAAGAAAGAAATACACATACACATATACATACTTAGAAACACTTAAGCACAAATATATGGATATATGTACATATCTATGTACTCAGACATACATATATTTCCATTTAGTTTTTTGTGCAAAACTTTACTATTCACTACTTAAGAAAATAATACATGGAATGCCTAAATCCATCCCTTTGTGGGAAGTAGAATTTTTCATTAATAAAAATTATGGAACAACCTTAAATTCATAACATTAAAACATACATATGTATATAAAATATAAAATAGATTTCTAAGTAGGAAAATGAACCCTAAGATATGTATTTAAATTTTTTTTCTTTTATGCATTTGTTTCTAATGCATTTATAAGATTATTTCTTTGTTGCTTTGTATGTCCCTCCCCCACAGTATAACCCCTGCTTTCACTGTATTTGATGTCGGTATAATTAGTAGAGGGGAAGGGGAAAAACAAGTTGTTTAAATAACAATACAGGTGGACCCGTTGCAACAATGAGAAGTACAAGTTGTCACGTCTAAAACGAACTTTACAACTTTGGTGGGTGGGGGAGGATTGGGTGAGGGGCGGGGGAGGCTGGGAAGGGATGGGAAGGGGAAACAAAGGAGGAGGCAACAATGCTTGATAAGAAATGTACTCATTATCTTGCCCATGTAATTGTAACCCCTCTGTACAATATTTTCACAATATAAAAATAATAATAATAAAAAAAGAATTTCTGCCACCTCTTATTTGGGTGGTCCAGATAGGTATGAGTACTGTGATTTAAACTGCAGCATTAAGATGCAGGTGTCTCATGCCTGTAATGGAGGCTGAGATCTGAGGATCAGGGTTCAAAGCCAGCCTGGGCAGGAAAGTCTGTGAGACTCTTACCTCCAATAAACCACTCAGAAAAGTAACTGGAAGTGGTGTTGTGGCTCAAGTGGTAGAGCACTAGCCTTGAGCAGAAGAGCTGAAGGACATTGCCCAGGCAATGCAGCATTAATGGGAAGAGCTGTATTATGGGTGAGACTCTGGGGCTGAATATTCTTGATGTCAAGCACACAAGGACAGATGATCAAGAAGCACAGATGTAAAACATACATAGCCTTCTTTGAGGAAGTTTTTTATTGTGGAAGTCTGCTGGATTGCACAGCAGGCATGAGAAGTCTCCTTTGCTCACTACTTTCAATGTCAATATATTAGAGACCCAGCAGGAGCAGATACCAGATGTTGGAAAAAAAACAAAAAGAAACACTCAGACCTTTGATCTATAGGAATGTAAGTGTATAGGAGTGTCATATCCCCAGTCCCCCACCCAGGACCTTCAGATGCTGTCTCAGATGACAGATCAGTCCTCTGATTCTGTATTTCTAGTTAGTCTAAATTCTTCGAATGCCCCTGCTTCATTGATCAAGGGTCAATGGTCATTTTTCACCTTGTCCTATTTGTATGTCACTGTATGTTTTAGCCAAAATATTATTTTTTATTTGAATAATTTTTAATTGAGTTTTTTTATTGTGAAAATACTGTACAAAGGGGTTACAATTAAATGAGCAAGACAATGAGAACATTTCTTATCCAGCATTGTTGGTTCCTCCTTTGTTTTTCTCTTACCATCCCTTCCCTCCCACCTCCTCAGCTATACACCCCCCCCCCCAGCCTAAATTTTAAAGTCTGATTTTGTTTGCGGGGAGGAGGTATCCGGTCGTGGGGCCTGAACCCTAAACTCTGAGCCTGGGCGCTGTCCCTCAGCTCTTCAGCTCAAGGCTAGCACTCTACCACTTGAGCCACAGCGCCACTTCTGGCTTTTTTTTTTCCTGCTTATGTTGTGCTGAGGAATCAAACCCAGAGCCTCATGCATGCAAGGCAAGTGCTCTACCACTGAGCCACCTTCTGAGGCCTCAAGTTTGTTTTTCGACATAGTGTCTAGTACATCTCATTGTTGCAATTAACCACGAATTTAATAGTGTAGAGTTTTGAAATTTTCTTTCATTATTAGAATGACATCCTCATTACAAGTTAACTCCACCATTTATCCAAATTCATGGCTTATACAGGCTGCTGTATTAAATGATCTATTTCGATAGCCTGACTTGGTTATTACAACAGCATCATGAGATAAGCAAAGACCTCTCTGCTTGAAATGAAAGAAAAAAACCTCAGGATAGCTGTATTACTTTGTACTTTTATGTCACTAGAAAGTTAAAAGAGCAAGCCAAGATGTGACCAGACCAAATATGATTCAAAATACTCATTGGAAAGAAGAGGAAGAGAAGAGACACGGACACAGCTAGAGAACCCCCTCTAGAACGGACTCTGTCTGCTATGAGTTCATGCATACCAAACTTTCTATCCTATAGCCTGTAGCACCGCCTAACTAGGTCAATCCTTCTGTAGAACTCCAGGCTTTCTAGGATCTGTTCAGAGGATTTTTCTTAAAATACCGTATATGTGCACATGTGTGTTGCTGGGGTGAGAGACACTGGGCATCCAGAACTCATTTTTGTCTCTTTTCATTTCACCATTTTTTAATATAAAGGAGCCCTGAGCCATCTCTGTAGCTGGCACAGCTGTTCTATTATCTATAATTACATAGGAATAAGGGTAGTCTGCTTGTGAGCATTATCAGCTTATCCTCTTCCCGGGGCTCAGTCAGGGGTTTGGCTGGCTGTGCCAGCTGGAGCTCAGCACAGAGGATACATCCCTATTAATAAATTACTTTTAAATCACTCAGTTTCTTTCCATGAGAGGCCCATGGAGTGGAGGCTGAAGTAAAATGAAGAGCAGAGTCTTTTCTACTCTGTCCTATGACAAAAAAGATCTCAAAAGTATTCACTCATCCAGACAATAGATGTTACCACATGAAAGGTGAGCTCCTATTTCTCCCAGAAGGCTTTTCTATCACATAAATAATCTTCATTTATCTTCAATAGCTTTGTAAAATATATCCTTCTATTCTCTATTGATAGAAAAAAGAAAAAGGAAAGACTCAGTTTTGAGTAGTAAACTAATAGATGGGCAAGGAAAGAACCACGTGAGCCAAATCACAAGACCAGGGGTAAAATAAGGCGATAAAACAAAGGCTTTTGCTCATATCTCACTTACCTTGTCAAACCACTTAGTCTTTTTAAACATCAGTTTCTTCAGTTAATAAACAAATAACATGAGTCGCATCAGTAGTTTTCTTGTGTGTATGTATGTGCGTGCATGCATGCGTGTGTGTGTGTGTGTGTGTGTGTGTGTGTGTGTGTGTGTGTGTGTGTATGAATGTATGTGTGCATGCTTGGGGCTTGAACTCAGGGATTGGGTACTGTCTCTTAGCTTTCTGACACTTGTGACACATCCATTTTTTTTTGTCGGGGGGCGGAGAGGATCCATTACAGTTAAGAGTCTCACAAATTTTCCTGCCAGGGCTGGCTTCAAACCTTGATCTTCGAAACTCAGCCTACTCAGTAGCTAGTATTACTTCCAAGTGGGAACTACTGCTGGTGCCCTACAGTAGTTTACTACAGGTGTACAGAGCACTAAGGTAAGTGATTCCATTTGTCAAAAGTCCAATGAAATAATCTGTTAATAAAATATTGATTTAACTGTCAAGGTTATAAATGATTATTGTTTTAAAATTTAAGGTCATCGAATTCAATTTTCCACACTTATTTTTGCTTCATTAGATTCTTTTTCTCTTGAGAGAGATCATAGATTGCCTCAAACTAGTTCAAAAAGCAACAGTTTGGATGTAATTCTATAACAATACCTATCTCTTGATTTTACACACTCAAGATAAAGAAGCGCTTAAATCCAAAACATGTAAGAAGCATTATCATTAACCAAGAACCTGTTTTTCATAACCTCAAGGGTTTGCTGTTGTTTGTTTTTTGTGCCAGTCCTGGGACTTGAACTCAGGGCCTGGGGGCAGTACTTGAGATTTTATGCTTGAAGCAAGTGCTCTGCCACTTGAGCCACAGCTCCATTTCTTGCTTTTTGATGAGTCTCATGATATTTCCTGGCTGGCTTCAAACTGCAGTCTTCATCACATTGCAGCTTCCAGAGTAACTAGGATTAGAAGCTTGAACCACTGGCATCTGGCTAAGTTCTTAATGCTGTATCTTCTCTCTAAAAGACAGATTTATCCTGATTTATACTGTACATGTTCAGATATGGCTAAATTTCTTATTGCATATAAATGTGGAGTTCCAATGCCTGTGATTTATGATGAACCCTGTTTGTGCCTCAATTCACAATTTCACCTAATAGAAGTGTATAGCAATTTCTTAAGCTTTTGCATTTTCTGATACATGAGTTGCCTGTGTGAGACCTGATGGCTGGACTAAGAAAATTAAATATTGAAGACCAGAACCTTAT
Source organism: Dipodomys spectabilis (assembly GCF_019054845.1). Classification (NCBI taxonomy): domain Eukaryota; kingdom Metazoa; phylum Chordata; class Mammalia; order Rodentia; family Heteromyidae; genus Dipodomys; species Dipodomys spectabilis. The sequence goes on from NW_024870950.1 coordinate 12,376,567, forward strand.
CATATGATTTCTTTTTTAATTTGATCTTTTCTAATACTTGGTAGGTAAGGGTTCTGACACTGGAGCTCCACCTTCAGGATTTTTACCATTAGTTTACTTTCCATACAGAATCTAACTATGGGTCCCAGGCTGGATTCAGTCACGAACCTCTTACTTCCATTCTCCAAATCACTAGGATTAATGGGATGTGCCTATCCTAACATTTTTCTTTTCTGGTGCTATTGGGGTTAGAACTCAGGGCCTTATGCTTGCTAGGTGTGTAACCCCCTTTTTATGCCTTATTACTTATTGCATATTTATTACCTTTTATTCTTTCTTTCTTTCTTTCTTTCTTTCTCTCTCTCTTTCTTTCTCTCTCTTTCTTTCTCTTTCTTTCTTTCTTCCTTTCTTTCTTTCTCTCTCTCTTTCTTTCATTACAAAGGCCAACCTTAGACCTTGATCCTCTTAACCTAGTCCTCCTGTATAGGCTGAATGGGAAGGGTGCAACATTATGATGAAATAATCGATTAAGAAGAGGTGTTTCCCCCACTTTTTTGCCCAGGCTATCCTCGGACCATATTTCCCTTCTGATCTCAAGTTCCCGATTAGCTGAGATTAGAGACATGAGCTACCATACTGAGCAAGTGACTTTTTAATTTCCTACATCCGGTACCTCTTGTACTACCTCTTCAGCTTCTGCTATGATATTGCAACAGGTAGATTTGCCATTAAAATCCCTAGGACTAAAAGAGCAAAGTGACTACAATAAAGTTGGAGATTATTGTATCATTTGGCCCAAACTTTGGTTAGATTATTATGGTAACATTGTATTTGTGTCTAATATAGGTGTTTCTGATATGTGGCATTTCCCAATATGCTCCTCAAACACATAATCGCAATGGCTGAGAACTGTTGCTAATAATGATCTCCACCTTCCTCTGAAACATTGGAGTTCTACACAAGTCCTGAAGGATGACTTTGTTGGAATTTTCTATTGAGTTCATCACTTAGGGTTTAGCAAGCGAGGTGTTTGACACTCCTTAGAAACAAGACAAAAAGGCCTGTGAATCTCCCAAGTTTTGTCAATATTGTTTTTGTTTGTTTCTCAGTTGACTTCTGAGATAAGAGACTCACTGTGGTGCCAAGGTTGGTCCAGACTGAGCAGGGAATGCTTCGAAACCTCCAAAGGGAGCTACAAATACTCCCTTGTTCACACCATGACAATGCTTCCCCATAGTGCCACAGATCTCCAAACCAGAACTAGAAGTACCAGGAAAGTTTCATTGTGTTGGGTGGTCTGCAAGTGGTTACAAATGAATTAACTGAAGTACAGTAGAGTCTATGGAGAGCTCAGAGAGAGTAACTGGGTAGAAAGATACAAAGTCACAGAGTGCAAGAAAATAAACACTAGGAAATGAGTACTGGCAAGAGTAGAAGTGGGGCCAAGGAGAGAGAAGTAATGGACTGAAGGGAGAAAGGGGAGGAGAATGCAGTCAAGAACGTATGGCAGACACTACAAAGTCAAGAAAACTAACGGAAAGAGTAAGTAGGAGGGGGTGAGAAGGTTGGATCGGATGACACTGATCAGGATGTCTTGTATTCATAACCTGCCTCCCTGTGTACAATTGTTTAAAGATAATAAACATTAAAAAATAGAAGCACCGGGAAAACAACCTTCAAAGAAACCATAGTCCTGAGTCTCTCCCTCTCCTTGCACAATGTTGAATAAATATTGAGACTCAAATCTTTGCTGAATTGATGGTACTGGAAACTCATTCCCTTTAGTCTAAGTTCCTCTTTCCAGAGCTAGAATCCAAGATGGTGACACTCACAGGTAGTCCCACTCTGTGTCTCTGACCAAACTAAGATCTAGGGTCACAGTACACACTTTAACTCAAGATACCCACTCTAATCAAACTCTAAATATCTAAAGACTTTTCCTACTACAAAAACACTATCCCCACAGGCAAAGAAGGAGAGCAAAAAGAGAAACGGTGAGAGGCATTGAGGCTTTCTGCAGATTTTAAGCAAAGAAGCATCCAAACACTGAAGAAAGCCCTCAACACCAGACCCACAAAAATTAAAGAGGGAAAACGGTAAAGACCCCCAGAGTTGGCAAGCAGACCATGGCTCCAACCAAGCCCTTGGGCGGCAGTGCAGAAGGTGGGCCTAGCGGACTCAGCAAACATCACCATGGCAACCTCCACCCCCAGGACACCACAGCCTCAGCCAATCCCCCACCCCAAGGGAGGACCGCCCTGTGCATTGGGTCCTCTGCCAGGACCCACTCCCTCCCTGCCAACACTGGGCGCCAACCCCAGGATGCCACAGTCACCAGGATATCACTCTGCGGACTTCACCGACCCTGCACAAGCCAGGCCCAGGCCTTCATCTCCACTGCCAGCACAGTCCAGAGCTGCTGTAGACTGCACCACCCACCCAACTAGGTGGCCCTGCCCCTGACACAGCCCATAGCCGCCGGCAGCCACCCCACCCACCACCACCGCTGCAGCCCTGTACTAATGCCGCTCACCGCAGCCTGCCATCCCAAGCTCCACTTGGACCTCCCAGTGCTCAGATTCCTCACCCAGCAGTGCAAGACAATTCAGTTGCTTCAGATGGCAACCACCCCATCTGGTCCTGCCAATGCCCAGACCCTCCCACTAAGAACCTGTCAACACCATCCAGGCCGCCACAACACAGACCCCGTGGTCCAGTGCACCACCAGCTACAGATCTTGTGGGTAACTAAACTGGGCCCACTCCCTGAGGGCTGCCATTCTCTGTAGGGGCCCCTCTGACCCAAGCCCCATGTCCAAAAGGGAGGGATCACATCAGAAGTGAGCACAGATGTAAGCTCTGTTCCTAAACCTCTTGTGGCTACCTGGGAACACAGCCTCATGCCTATGATAGCAGACTACAACTCCCAATCCCCTCCAACTCCCCATCAAGTCTGAGAGTGGGATTCTAGATAGCAGTTACCTTCCCTTGTCTGAAGGATGACTGGATCCAACCAAGCCACAAGGAAAGCAGAATCGGCTTAGAGGACTACAGGGAGACACAAGTTCCCCCAAACAAGGCGGAAAAACTCACTCTTTAGATGGTTTTTACGTTTTTTTTTGATGTTTGATTGTTGTTGGTTTTCGTTTCTTTGTGTTATTTTTTGTTGTGTTTTTAGGATTTGCTATTTTACTTAAATCTTCCATTTTTCACTATTATTTAGTTTACCCTAAGTTCTATACATCTACATGACACCAAGTTAGCTCCTGCACTAAAAGACTTTTGTATTGTTATATTGGAGTGACTCTTGTCTCCAAATGGGTAGAACTAACTGCAGAAACAAGAAACATGGCCAATCAACTAACCCCCACTCCATCTACACATAAACAAGCTGTAGAGCAGTCCCAGAATGACCTAGAGGATAATGCTCAAGTTATTTTAAAAGCATGGTTGTTAAATCTGTTGAATGAAGGTGAAAACCCTGCATAGGGCTATACGAGAACGTGACAAAGCCAACCAGAAATTAATAGACAACGTTATGGTCTTCACAAATAAAAAGATAAAGGAATACTAGCAGGAGAAAGAGTCCAGTGAAAAGAGTGACTCAGTTTAAAAGAGTGGAAAGACAAGTCCAAAAACCAACTGCAGGAGGTAAGGCAATCTAGTCAAGACTTAAAAGAAAACCTCAATAAAGAGCTGGCCACCATTAAGAAAGACTAGCAAGAACGAAAATAAATAGTAAGGAAAAAGCCTTAAAAGCAGAAAGGAGGAAGCAGAAGACAGAATCTCTGAGGCAGAGCATAGTTTAGACTCCATAGAGAGAGAGAGAGCACACAGACATTCATAAGAAAACCAAGAAGAATGATAGATCATTTCAGGAGCTACAAGATACAGTCTGAGACTATTAGGTATTGAGGAGGACCTGAAGAGAGAAGCCAGTGGATTAGGAAACATAATCAGCAAAATCCTAGCAGAGAACTTCCCAAATATATAAAAGGACAGGCCCATCCAGATACAAGAAGCTTTTAGAACTCCAAATAGACCCACCACATTATACCCCATACAGGATCAATAGAAACTAAGGAAAGAATTCTTAAAGCTACCAGGGAGAAGAGAATAATCATTTATAAAGGTAAGCCAATGAGAACATCCTTGGACTTCTCAGCAGAGACCATGAAAGCAAGGAGACCATGGAATGAGGTATGCCATGCTCTAAAGACAAATAACAACAACCAAGAGTAATTTACCCAGCTAAGCATTCATTCATAGCAGAAGGGCAAATAAAAACTTTCCACAGCAAGGCAAAACTTAATATATTGCTACCAAATCAGCTTTACAAAAATCCTGAATGATGTTCTACAGATAGAAAACCAACAAGAACAGGATATGGCCCACATACACAAGAACAGTAATCACAGCAAAGACAGACAAGGCACTGCCACCCTCCCCCCCCCCCCCACACACACACAAAATGATAAAGAGGCAGGAACAAACACCTCTTAGTTCTAAAGCTCAATATTAATGGGCTTAACTCTCCAATTAAGCCACATAGATTTTTCTAGATGGATCAAAAAGCAAGATCTTTCTATCTGGTGCCTTATAGAGACAAACCTTGACCACAAAAACAAACATATTCTGAAAGTGGAAGGCTGGAATAACAGCCCTCACAAACAAGTAGAAGATTCAATCTTAATATCAGATAAAATAGACTTCAAAATAAAACTAGTGAGAAGATATAAAGAAGGTCATTGCATACTAATTAAAGGATCTCTTCTTCAGGAGGATATTACAATTCTAAATATCTGTTCAAAAAATACTAGACCACCTATATTTATTCCAGAAACACTACTTTCTTTAACATTTCACATAGATCAAACAACATTAATTGTTGGGGATTTAACACACCACTACCTCTGCTGGATAGATCAACATGACGAAAGCTCAACAGAGAAAAAAACTCAGATCTAAACAACTGCATAGATCAACTAGATTTAAAAGACCTCTACCAAATATTTCATCCAGCAGCATCAGAATACACATTCTTCTCAGTAGTACAGGGAACATTTTCCAAAATAGTCCATATTTTAGGTCACAAAGCAAATTTGTCCAAATTCAGAAACATCAAAATTATGGCATGCATTCTCAGAGCACAAGGGAATAAAATTAGAATTCAATATCAAAAGCAAAAAAAAAAAAAAGCCAAAAAAAATACCAAAAGCCACCAAAGAAAATCCTGTAACTCATGGGGCTGAACAACACACTATTGAACCACAAGTGGGTCAGGGAAGAGTTTAGAAAGGAAATTCAAATGTTCATGATATTTAACAAAAATGAACACACAAATCACCAGCTCATATGGGACACGGCAAAGGCAGTACTCAGAGACAAGTTTATATCTCTGAGTTCCTACATCAACAAATTGGAGAGATCTGAAACCAACAATTTAAGGAGGCACCCGAAGCTCCTTGAAAAAAAGCAACAAGCTAAACCCCAGTCCTGTAGATGGAAAGAAATAATTAAAATTAAATCAGAATTAAATGAATTAGAGTAAAAATAAATTTAAAGAATCAACAAAACAAAGAGTTGGTTTTTCAAAAAAGTTAACAATATTGATAGACCCTTAGCAAATCTTATCAGAAAAAGAAGAGAACACACCCAAATAAACTAACTGAGAGGTGAGAATGATAACATCACCACAGAAACAACCAAGATTCAGATCAATATAAGAGAATACTTTTCAAAACCTTATATTAATAAGTTTGAGAATCTGGAAGAAATGGATGAATTTCTAGCAAATATTTACATGCCCAAACTAAGCCAAGATAATTTAGCCAACCAACTTAACTGACCCATATCATTCATCAAAATAGAAATAATAATAAGAGACCTCCCACACAAGAAAAGCCTAGGACCAGATGGATTTACAGCTGAATTCTACAAGGCCTTCAAAGCAGAACTCACACCAATACTCCACCAACTTCAGTGTAATTGATAGTGAAAGTTTGATAGTGAAAGTTCACTACCAAACTCTTTCTATGAAGCCATCATAACCCTCATCCTCAAACTAGGAGGGGACTCATCAAAGAAAGAGAACTATAGACCCATTTCTTTGATGAATACTGATGCAAAACTTCTCAATAAAATTCTGGCCAATCCCCTTCAACAACTCATCAAAAAAATCATACACTATGATCAAACAGGATTCATTTAAGGGACACAAACCTGGCTCAATATATGCAAAACAATCAATATAAATCACATCAACAAGAGTAAGGATAAAAACCATATGATTATCTCAATAGATGCAGAAAGAGCATTTGAGAAGATCCAACACCCATTTATAGTGAAGACTCTGGAAAAATTAGGAATCCATGGAACATTCCTCAATATAATAAAGGCTGTGTATGACAAACCTATAGCCAGCATTATACTTAATGGAGAAAAATTAAAGCCATTTCCTCTAAATTCAGGCATGAGACAAGGATTTCCAGTCTCTCTACTTCTCTTCAATTTAGTATTAGAATGCCTAGCTAGAGCAGTAAGACAAGATGCTAACATAAAGGGGCTCCAAATAGGGAAATATAAAGTAAAACTCTCCCTCTTTGTAGATGACATGATCTTGTATTTAAAGAACCCCATGGATTACAATCCCAAATAACTCAAGCTGATTTGAAACTTTGGCAAAGTAGCAGGGTATAAAACTAACCCTCAGAAATCAATGGCTTTTTTGTATGTCAATAACGAGAAGAGCACTCTGAAATCAGGAAAGGAACTACTTTTTTAATAGCCCCACAAAAAATATGTAGGAATTAACTACAGAAGTGAAGGAACTCTATGGTGAAACTTTACAAACCAAAAGTGAAATTAAAGCAGAACCAAAGAAGTGGAGAAAACTTCCCATGCTCCTGGATTGGGAGGATTAACTTCTATTGATCTTGCCAGCTATGTTCTTTTCCACGCAGAAGCTCTGCAGTTTCATTGTGATCCCTATCAATATCCCAAACTTATTCTTCAATGAAATAGAAGAAGCAATCCAAAAATTCATATGGAACAATTAAAGACCCAGAAGAGCAAAAAGAACAGTGCTGGAGGAATATCAATACCAAATTTCAAACTCTACTACAAAGCCATAAAAATCAAAACAGCTTGGTACTGGCAGAAGAGCAGAACTGAAGACCAATGGAACAAGTCTGAAAACCTTGAAATGCACCCACAGACCTGTACCACCTAATCTTCAACAAGGGAGCCAAAAAATAGAATGGAAGAAAGACAGTCTCTTCAGTATATGGTGCTGACAAAACTGATTAAACACCTGTAGAAAACCAAAGGTAGATCCTTATACATCACATTGTACCATAATTAACTCCAAATGGAGGCAAATACTTCGAAGTCAAAGCAGACACCCTGAAAACATTACAGGAAGGAATAGGAGGAACTATAGGGCTCCTTGGCACAGATCAAAATTTTCTTAATAAAGATCCAGAAACACAACAAATCAAAGAAATGGACAAATGTGATTGCATGAAACTTCAGAGCTTCTGCATGGCAAAGGACATAGCTAGAAAGCTCACGGATTGCGAGAAGATCTTCACTAGCTGTACAAGGGAAAAGGGCCTCATATCTAAAATATACTTAGAAATCAAAAAATTAACTCCCCCAACAACAAATCCTCAAAGAAAAACTGCCCAACTAATAAGTGGTCTAAAGTCTTAAAGAGATACTTTGCTGAAGAGGAAATAGGAATGGCCAATAGACACATGAAGAAATGCTCAATTTCTCTTGCTATAAAAGAAATGCAAGTCAAAACAACATTGAGATTCCACCTCACCCCAGTTAAATGGCTATAATCAAGAACTCTAATAACAACAGATACTCGATGGGTTGTGAAAAAAAGGGAACGCTACTGAATTGTTAGTGGAGTGTAAACTTGTTCAACCAGTATGGAAACAGTATGGAAGTTCCTTAAAAGGCGACACTTAAAGCTCCCCTAGGACCCAGCAATCCCACTTTTGGGCATTTACCCAAATGATCACAAACAAGGCCATACCAAAGCTACCAGTACAACCATGTTTATCACAGCATTATTTACCATTGCTAAGGGATGGAACCAAACCAGATGCCCCTCAGTAGATGAATGGATCAAGAAAATGTGGTATATATACAAATGAATTCTATGCCTCCATCAGAGAGAATGACACCACCCCATTTGTTAGGAAATGGAAAGACTTGGAAAAAGTTATACTAAGAAAAGTAAGCCAGGCCCAAAGAAACTTAGGTCCCATGGTTTCTCTCATTTGCCATAACTAGTACACATCTAGGATAATCTTACCAGACAAGTAGAATAGGTCAAAAGCTATGCACATATGACCATATACTATGGTGTTAAGAGAAATTAACCCCAAAATAGGGTCAAAAAGTTTTTTTTCTATATTGCTGTTGTTTTTAATGTACTTATAATGTACTTTCTGATTTCTTTTGTTTATTTCATATGTTCTTCTCCAATGGTATAACCCCTATTTTCACCGTATTTGATTCTGGTACCTTGCATCTTGTATATACATTTTTCTAATTTGGGGAGGGGAAGGGAAATAACAAAATGCTAAAATAAGGTTGACCCATTGTAACAATGAGATGCACAAGACACTATGTTGAAAATGAACTTTACAACTTCGGAGGGGGGTGGGAAAGGATGAGTTCGGGAGGTGGGAAGGGAAGGCATGGTAAGGGAAAAACAAAGGATAGGGTAACAGTGCTCAAGAGGAAATGGACTCATTACCTTGCTCATGTAAATGTAACCCCTCTGTACAGTATCTTTACAATAAAATATATATTAAAAAGTTCCTCTTTCTAGGTGTAACCTGGCTTTTTAATTAAGCACATTTCAGATAAAAAAAATTAGACAAAGAGAATGCAGTCACAAAATGAATCCAAATTCTGCTGGGATCAATGATCATGTTTTATTATCAGCTGTTTGTTAGCAATTAGATACTGAATTCTGTAGTTTTGTAAACCCAAGGGGGATTAAAGTAGGGCAAGCTCACCACATCCATGTGCTGCTTTGCCATGAGATTCAAATGAACTATTTTGTTTAATATTGTTTGTTTCCCTTTGTTGTGAAAGATCCTCAAGAGCATCCCTGTTCTCTCAGAGGAACTTGTGGAAATTGCTAATTGAGTATTTAAGCAAAGTATCTCAGTACATATTAATAGACTCTCATTTATCCAGAGAAGATAACCCATTTCCATCATCTATCCTAAAGATCGCCACATCAGCTTAGATTGTGAATCGTGGAGGCTCATATACATTTAGTCACAGCTGCGTGTGAGATATTATGTAATTAAATTTTACATTACATCAGTCCAACTGCATAATAAAATGTCATCTGGTTAATTCTGGTTTCCAAATGTGCTTTATAACCAACTTTCAGAAAAAATATTACATGTGATTCATACCACAAGTTGTTATGTTGGCATGTACTAGCATATTTATGGTATTATGCTACATGCCAAATGATGCACTAAATTCAAATATGGACATGCTAATTTCCCTTGTGTTGACAATATGAAGTGGTACGCATTATTTTTTAATCAGAACATAACCAGTTTACTGAAGTCATAAAATGGACTTTTCCCAAATTTACTTATTTTCTTCACTTATTCAAAAAACCAACTAAATCATGCCTCAAATATCAGCAGACAATGAACCTTTATATAAATATATAACTATTCCATAAACATATTGCAAGAGTTTGTAGTTCAATTATAGAAAGGAAAACTCATATATTCATACCCAAATATTAATTTTTATAGTGTTCTATGTAAAAGTTATTAGAAAAACTGATAAAAACAAATGATTCAGTTAACAAAAAGTACTGTATGTGAGATTGGAGTTATGCTTCAACTAAAAATAAAATGAATCTATTACAGTACTGCACAATTGAATGTCATATCATTGAAGAATTGAAGTCACATGTCCAATCCTGGACACACAAGGAAGGAAGGAAGGAAGGAAGGAAGGAAGGAAGGAAGAAAGGAAGGAAGGAAAGAAGGAAGGAAGCAACGAAGGAAGAAAGAAAGAAAGAGAGGGAGAGAGAAAGGAAGAAAGAAAGAGAGAAAGGAAGAAAGAAAGAGAGAAAGAAGGAAAGAAAGAAAAAAGGAAGGAAGGAAGGAAGGAAAAGGGAGAGAAAGAAAGAAAGAGAGAAAGAAAGAAAATAGAGAAAGAAAAAGGAAGGAAGGAAGAACGAAAGAAAAGAAAGAAAAAAGCAAGAAAGAAAGGAAGAAATGAAGGAAAGAAGGAAGGAAGGAATGAAAAAAAGAAAGGAAGGTAGGCAGGAAGGAAAGATGGAAGGAAGGAAGGAAGGAAGGAAGGAAAGACAGGCAGGAAGAAGAAAATTAGATATTAATTTTATTCTTTAAATAGAATTTATACATATTTTTAAGTGGATGACAGAATAATTATGCTGTGTCACTATCAAGGCTTCAGTTACTTGCTTCATAAATATTTTATAGTTTTAGTCTAAGCAAAGGTGCTGTGGTGACTATTTCATTGTATTTGTTTCTATTTCTCTGTTTTTGGCATGAGAAACATGAGCTCAGATCCATCATATACCTTACGGTACAGATGAAACTACTGAGTAGAGTTAAATATAAATTATAACTAACAAAATCATTGGATCAGAAACCAAAGACTTTAAAGTGTGACATGGACAAAATGAAAATTAATGTATTTGTTTATATGAAACAAAGACTCACAATCAACACTTCCATGAACATAATGCAAGCGAAAATGCTAGGCACAGTGGGAAGGAGTTAGTTTTAAAGAGTTACACTTCTTATTTGTGTCCTGACAGATTGAGGGGCCTACTAATATGAATCATGTGAATGTCCCCAGAAAACTTGGACAAAGTAATATTGCAGCACTATGTTCAATTGAATCAGTGCTGATTTTCCAATTATCCAAATAAACAATGTGAGGGTAAATACAGTGTTTACAAGATGCACCATTTGGATACATGCCCAAAAGTGGGATTGCTGCATCATAGGGAAGCTCTATGTGTAGTCTTTTGAGGAGCCTCCACACTGCTTTCCAGAATGTTTGAACAAGTTTACACTCCCATCAACAATGTAGTTGCTTTCTTTGGGCCACAGCCCTTCCAGCCTCTGTTGTTAGATTTCATCATAATGACCATAACTAGCTAGCAAAATAAATAGAAAGCCCAGAGATTGGGAGAAGATCATCACTAGCCATACAACAGACAAGCATCATATCTATCATATACTTAGAACTCAAAAAATTAAATACCCCCAAAACAAATCCTCAACAAAACAACTGCCCCATTAATAAGTGGGCTAAAGACTTGAAAAGACTTCTCTGAAGAGGAAATAGAATGGCCAATAAACACATGAAGAAATGCTCAACATCTCTGGCCATAAAAAAATGCAAAGCAAAACAATATTGAGATCCACCTTGCCCCAGCTAGAATGCCCATCATCAATAGACTAGATATTTAGAAAACAGTATTTGAGGAACAAACTCATTTTCCCTACTAGATCTATTTTCCACCCTTCTCTGTTCTCTCCTATTCTTTGATCTCTGAAGATGGCATTTCCTGATCTCTCATTTTCCCCAAATTTCTGTCCAATTTCACCAAAAGGATGTGCAGGGGGAAAAAACAGCTTGAGAATTATCCCTCTGCCTTATGATATTCTTTGCTATAGTCCTATTGATGATATCCTTCCCTTATGGACATAGTTGGGTGGCTTTCCTTCAAGACTTTATTTTATAAGATACTATAGGCAATGAGATCACCCCCTTCTCCATCTAAATATGGAATGGTAACAACTTCCAGCTTTTACTAGCCTGTGTGCAATTCATCATTAGTTCTCTTTTGCCTTAATCCTCTCTACCACTCTATAAGTAAGTCCTAAGAACATTCAATTTAGTTAAGCAATTCTGTGTGTGTAATGTCTTGATAGGACATTGACTAATTGAGCTTATTTAGAAGATAAAACCTTCTTAATCTACTGAAGATAACAACCAGAAATATTAGCAGGAGAGAGCATCTCAAGTTCAGACATATGGAACATAATCTATGTAACATTGAAAGAATTTTCTCTAAAGTGTATTCTTCTTATTTATACAACTATAAACTCTAGAAGGCCATGACAAGAAGATTGTATTTTGTCTACAAGGAAGTAAATTTTTAAACTGATAACTCCTAGAAGCTATGAAGATGGATATACCCTAAATAGATAGGCAGAAGACAGATGATAGATTATAGATAAATAATATGCATTAGATACTTAGAAGATAGGTAATAGATATAGATAGATGGATGATATATAGATGGCAAATAGGTGGATTGCTAGATAATATACAGATAGATTTAACTATAAAATAAAAATATCATCTAATTTGTTTAACTCTGTGGGAAATAAAAATATCATCTAATTTGTTTAACTCTGTGGGATGGAAGGTCTTGCATATCAATCAGCATGGACAACCAGAAAATACAAAGATAATTTCATAAAATTTAACAGGGTTTGAGAATGTGCTTATTCTGAATCTGAAGATAATTTATTATTTATTTGTTTGTGTAATTGTACAGAGCCACATGTCAAACAGATCTCCACAGATTTTGGTCTCACAGTAAACTATTTAAGCTAACCTGGAAATATATCCAGTTTACCTAAGAACTTTAGCTTTCAGTTCCTCGCCTCACATTAATTTAGAGGTCATTGAAACTCAAATCCATGCAATACTCTAGATAATTACATTTTCAGTGTTAGAGCTGGGACCTCCAGAAACACAAATGCTTTCACAGTAGAAAAGATATCCTTAACAGTCCAATTAAACCAACTCCATTGGTAGAGAGTGTCGATTTAAGTGATGTTGCTATTTTTAATGAAGTCATTACCTGCTAAGCATCTTCATGCTAATTATTTGATAACCTGCTGCAGTAATTTTCTTTTTGCAAATTTTTAACAACTTGACAGAATTCAAGCAATTGTAAAGGAAGAGGAAAAGTTGAGCCGATTCCCATTCACAGTAGAGGAGATGGTGCATGAAGTGTCTCTGGACTAGGTCTGGCCTGCCTCATTTGTGATGTTCAATGAATATTGATTAGCAATTAACCATGGCTACACTCAAGGCTAAGACAAATTACAGGAATAAATTTAGAGTGGACAATGTGATATGCAATCTGTATTGATCAGGTTGCAGAAAGAAACCTGGGAACTGCTTTCAACTTGATGTGGCTAGAGATGTTTCTTGAACCAATGTTTTGTCTAATTATATAAGAGCTATCATTACAGATGTCAAGACATTGCTAAGGGAAAAAAAAGAAATTGCTAAGGAAGCAATTAGAGCTGGGATAGATTCCAGGAGAGTCATATTTGCTTAGAAAAATAAAAGAAAATACAATCCATGTTTGCAATCGCACAGAATCATAATTTTATTAATAGCTCAACAATTGCACTTTTCTCCCTGGATTTTGATTGTCATTTCTTCATCTGTTTTCCCCACAGGACCAGGAACTGCATAAGAATAGAGGCTATGTGTAAAATCTCTACTTACCCGATGTAGCACTCCTATAGAGGGTAAAATCAATGTTTGTTGATAGTCTCTAAAGCTTTGAAAAATGTGGCACAAGTTCTTAGCCCATTCATTTGATTCCCCCCCCCCACTAATCAGATGGATTAATATTTTATAGATGAGGAAACTTATATGTAGAACAATATCCAAGCAATAACACCAAGAAAATGAGTCATCCCTTTGCTAGTTTCAATATTTCTCAAAAAACATTACCTTTATGTTGAAGAAATAAAGACATTTAATTCAGAAAAATATAGATAAATAATGAGTATATGTTACCTACAGTGCCCAACTATATTATTTTGTCTTCATGCCAGACAGTTAAGAACCTCTCATAATAGGATATTCTTCAAGTGTTAAATTGTCTTCTGATAAACATAAAGGAAAGAAAACATCATGTTCTCTCAATGAATAACTACGTTTTTAATGATGTATGGTATATTGCATATAGTATATTGTGTTATAGTATAGGTGATTTTTTTCTAATCAATCTATATACACAGACACATGAAGGAATGATTTTTCTTGATGAGATATTGACATCCATTGTTTTCTTATACCCAGGCACTATCTGCTTTGAATTTCAAGAAAATATAAAATAGTTGATACTTCATTCAACTTCAGAAACATGAAAGATTTCTGCAGATCAGGCCTCGAGTATAGCTTAGTTCCATAAGGAATATTACAAAAAATGCAGTAGTCTAGCAATATCTTATTACATTTCACTTCTATGTTCTTGTCCATCTAAAATACACCACAGTGAAAACAATTTGTAGAGTGTGGTCCTGAGGTCTCTGCGTTCCTCTGCTTTATATGGTAATCGCCATGGGTTGTATATTCATCAAAATATTAGAGAGAAACAGAATCAATAGAATATATAGATAGAAATATTATCATTTGACTTATAAGGTATGGAGGCCAAACTGTCATGTTCTGTTTTCCAGTTGGAGAAACAGAAAATTTATTCTGAATTTGAAGACTGCAGAACCAAGAGAAACAATGTCTGAAGATAGAAAGGGATAGACAATGAAAAGCAAATTATTCTCTGCTTTTTAAAAAAATGTGTATTATTTAGGGCTTTCATATTAGTAAGGGGTTAAAATGTTAATCATTTCACCTTCACAGAAATGTCTAAGAATAATGTTTCACCACTGACATCAGATCAAGTATCACAAGTTGCCTCTACTTTGTCTTCTTGCTATTCATTTAGCACATTATTTTTCAGTGTGAATTCATAATCACATTTAAAAAAACAAATTACAGTTTGCAATTACTTGGTTTTAAAGCATATTCTCAATATGCTTTGAAAATGAAATTATAATTCAACTATTGTCAGGCAAATAAATCCTTTTCTACAGTCTTAAAGCTCATTTTGTATAACTACTTACTGATGATGATGATGATGACGATGATGGTGACGATAATGATATAACTCTCCAAATCAACTGATTCTTTTTCTTTCACTGTTTTACTTCTGGTTTTTTTCCTTTAAACTTCCAAAATAAAATATATTTCATTGTTTTTGTAACTTTGGAAGTTGTCTTTGCTCATCCCAGAGTCGCAAACCTAGTTATCTCTGACTTGTTCCATAGAAAACCTCGACTTATATTTTGCCCTTTTACATTTTTAAAATAATTCTATTCCCATAGCTTTTGTTCATTAATCATCAGAGTTGTAGTTTGTTTATTAACACCATGCCATTTATTTCTCACTATCTAATTGTGTGGTGATTGGTTGACCTTTGCATTCGCATTCTTTTTTCACAAGAAACAAGTATTGTGAGGACAGAAGTGATCTTTGTTTTATTAATTACCATATACCAATTACCTAGAAGAGTGTTTAGCTATACACTAAGGATTCATAAACATTTCTTGGTTTAATAAGTTAGAGGATGAATAAATCATTGTCTCATCTCTTTAGCAACAGCATTCTGGTAAAGAGGCTTGAGGGCTAGTATGGCTCTACCTCAGGATATATGCAGGTATGTGTTCTAACACTGACAGAAGTATGAAATTAGAAATCCAGCTTCTAATCATCAACCATATTCAGTCTGCATTGGCTAACCAACTACTCGTGATTACAAAATATAAATTGTGTTTGAACATTCTTTCCATAGACTTACTTTGTAAAGACCTATGAAAAATTCTGCTATGAAATTACTTAAAAATGCTGTTTATAGCCGGGCATCGGTGGCTCGTGTCTGTAACCCTAGCTACTCAGGAGGCTGAGATCTGATGATCACAGTTCAAAGCCAGCCCAGGCAGGAAAAGTCCATGAGACTCTTATCTCCAATGAACCACCAGAAAACTGGAAGTGGTGCTGTGGCTCAAGTGGTAGAGCGCTCGCCTTGAGCTGCAGAGCTGAGGGAAGGCGCCCAGGCCGAGTTCAAGCCACGCAACAGACAAAAATCAAAAACAAAACAAAAACCCTGTTCATTTAATTTCTACGATGAATTTACTAATCTCTAGGAATTCAGGCTACATGTAGTCACTTGTGCATGCTTACATTAATTGATCATCAAAAGCAATTACTCCTAAAAGGATGCTGAAATTAATTTCTTCTAGTCAGTTTACAGTCATTTATTCTCTGTGTGTAACAGACCGCAAGAGAGGTAATATACATGTGTTATTTGGGGAAGACCGCTAAGGGCAGAGTCTCAACGGATTCCTTGAGGATCCAGGAGGGTGGGGAACCCATAGGTTTAATTCTTTCCCAGCACAAAGAGGATCAAAGAGCCATTGGTTGATTAATGGCAGAAACCTTCGACCTTAAAAGTGCTGGAGAAGAAAAAGACTTACATGCGTGTACATGACATATTATTACATGCGTATATCGACATATTATTTTAATTGATGCTGTCGCTAGATGGAGGAGAGGTTTAGTGAAGTTTCCCTTCAAATGTAGGAACTCTTCACTTAGGGTTTTCTTGACTTTGATCGCAGAATAAGAATTTCTGGACAAGTCTAATGGTAAGAAAACCTGGTGGAGCTTTATTGAGTGAGTAAGTAAGCAAGCAAGCAAGCAAACAGAGAAGCAGAAGGGCAGGGGCATACTCTAGCAGAGTGTGGTTGTTCTCACAGAGATAGAGAGACACAGAAAGATACACACACACACACACACACAAAGACATCCAGAGAATGAAACACACACACACACACACATATATACAGACTCAGACACACACATTCACACAGACACACAGATACACACCACACACATACAGACAGAGACAGAGGAAGAGAGAGAGATACACACACAGAGACACACAGCTGCTTGGGCTGCTGGGTATTTATAGAATAAAGGCAGGGGTCTGGCTTCAAAGTTATGTAAAGATAGGTGCTTTGTCTTTGCTCTGACAACACCTGGTGTTACCTCCTGAGTTTCCAGGTAAAAATGTACCCTGCCATAAAGCAGATCCTTTTCCTTGAGAAAAGGAGACACCCTGCTATCTGCTTTTTGGGGCAGGAGGTGGCTTAAGTTTGGGGAAGCATGCAAGTGTTAATTGTTGGGGTGAGGAATCCCTCAGGAGGGATGCATATTGTTGCTACTCATTAAAGCAAAGATGACACTTCTACCTACCATATTTCTGAGATGCCGCCACCAGG
The DNA here is from genome assembly GCF_019054845.1 of Dipodomys spectabilis. NCBI lineage: Eukaryota > Metazoa > Chordata > Mammalia > Rodentia > Heteromyidae > Dipodomys > Dipodomys spectabilis. Next base: position 12,393,743 of record NW_024870950.1, read on the forward strand.
CCTCAGTTTCCCTAATCTATCCTGCCTCAATATGACGATTTTAACTACTTTAGTATCCTCCCAATTAATCATCCATTTATCTGTCCACTTCTCCATTTTTCTTACCTTCTACTTATTTGGACATGTAACTTTATTTGGAGTATTTTGGGGGATATTGGGTTATATAATGAATCATTTTAAGGAAAAATTCATGTTTCTTACTGGTATGGAGCCTACATTCAAAAACAATTCACATTATAACATAGAAGATAACATTGAAGAGGAGATCAAGTTAAATCATAAAAGGTCATGCTCTTAAATTTACCAAGCACAGCAAATTCACATGGATACCCATAAATATGATTCAAATTATAAAATACTCAGAAGTATGTGTCCAGTTTTCTATCCCTAGCCCTTGTAGTTCAAGTAGGAAAGCAGAAAACAGTTTGTGGCACAGCTATCTTATGATCTGGTTGATGCACAAGTGAGAATTTTGTTGAAAAGGAAGCAGACACTTGAGACAAACCTAAAAGCTTGTCTAAGACAAAGCACATGGGTAACAAGGTCCATGGAAATGGTTCAAAAGTGAGTGCTATCCTGAATATTAAAAATGCCAGCCATTTACTGAACAGGCCTCAATATACCATGCCAAAGAAGTAATCATTGAAGAAATAATCATTTAGGCATTCTTAATTCAAACAAGGAATTTTAAAATAAAGGAAAAATAATACAGATGTTTCAAGGAATGAAATTCAGGCTGGTCACTGAGTTGCTCATGAACCAGACCCAGAAAAAAAAGGAAATATCAAAGTTTTTTTTTTTTTTTTTTTTTGTTCAGTCATGGGTCTTGAACTCTGGGCCTGGATGCTGTCCCTCTGCTCTTCAGCTCAAGGTTAGCACCCTACCACTTGAGCCACAGCGCCACTTCTAGTTTTCTGGTGGTTTATTGCAAATGAGAATCTCACGGACTTTCCTGCCCAGGGTGGTCCTGAATAGCTAGGATTACAGGTGTGAGCCACCAGCACTTGGCTCAAAAGATTTGTTAAATAGACAGAAAGAAGCAGAAATTAGACCGAATGCATGATTTCAGTGATATTAAAGACATCATCTATTTGCTGCCAACCCTCCAATATGCCAACCAAGGAACTGTCACATCTTATCCTTTCTCTCAATGTCCTTAAATGGATAAAGATGTCTATCTCTTTTGTTCCTGGCTGGTGAAGAGACTGACTGAAGCAAAAGAGACAGGGGCATAAAGAGAAAGCCTGAATTTCATATTTGGCTTAAAGGCTCAAATAAACTCCAGAAAATCTAAAGTTAAAGCAAATGTAACCCACAGATGCTTTGAGGATTCTAGCCACAGCAAATTCTACATTAATTTCTTATTAATTAATTTCTCCAGCTGAGGTCATCAAATCAATCTTCAATCATCCTTTGTGTTGTAATATTGCCACTCATGTTTCTATCCAATTTGGGATGTAATTTTTCCTCTTGTCTTCCTCCTCTACCTTTTAACTGTTGTACACCAAAATGAAAAATACAGAAAATAAATTCCACAAAAGTTGTTGTTGTTGTTTCCTTTTTCTTTTGGTCTGTGCCTACTTGCGGTTCCCGATTAGAGTCTTCTACAAATCTCTATATGAGAAATATGAGAGGCCATAAAAACACCCCAGGGGAGATTGCTGTAGTGTAGTTCACATCTCAAGCTATCCCCAGGGAGCCAGCCTTCCTTCCACCTTTCAGAGTTTGTCTATACTTATTATTTATGTCACTCCTGTGACTTTTATTTGTGAAAGGGAAGCCCTTGAATGAAAAGATCTACTGTCTCTTAGAGGAAGCGGAAGAAGACCTTATCTTTGGAGCTCACTTTTTGTGATAAGAGATCTTCGATACAATGTTCTTAATGCTAAATGAATTGGCATTTTTCTTTTCTGACTTCTCATCAGTGAGAAAACTGAGACCTTGAGTTTAATTTATTCAGTCTTGCTTATGCCATCAATAATTATTGGAATTTGCATTTGAGATCCTGTGCTTTCTGTTAGAAGAAGTAGGATTTACATTGTAAAAATTATAATCTAGGCTATTAAGTATAGCCTTTCAAGGTATCTTCAGAGGAGGACAAAAGGAAATCGGATTTCTAGGTTAGCTTTCTCTGCCTCAACTATAGGCAGAATGAGGAATCTGGGTGATTTTTGGTTAAATTTCCTTATTGTTGTTTCAAGGACATTAAGGGTGATTGCTTTGCTTACTGTCTTAAAGTGGAAATTTTACTAGGCTGCAGGAAAACATCTCCAGCTAAATTGATTGCTGTTCCTAATATATAGCAAGACACACATTAAGAAAACTAGCCACAGAGGCAGCTCCCTCGCCTACTCATTTAAACCCTCTCAAGTAAAATTTTACAAGCAAAACCACTACCATTGTGCCTGATATATATGAGCCACTTAACTGTTGCTTCCTCTTCCCAATAAATAGAGTTTGTAGTGGAACTGGAGGGAGGATAAATAATTCTTTCCTAATTGAATAAAGCTCATCATGTCAAAGTCTCTTGCACCAAGATAATTCAGTATTTCAAATATATACATAAATCTATATGAATACAGTTTCTACTTAAATAAAGTTGACGAAGTTGGAATAGGAATCCAGATGTATAAGCCTTTCAGTTCTTTAATTAGATATTCAAGTTTTCTATCACATCTGTGTTTTCTTTGGCTTCATTTCTAAACAGGAAATCTCAGCTATGTATTTGTCACATATTCCTGATCTTCTCCAGTATTCTAGGATTAGAAAGAGAAGATATTTCCTGGTGAAAACAACAATTACTCACGTTTTGGTCAACATTGGGAATTTCAGAGCCTAAGTTTTTAAATTGTTTGGTATAAAGGTTTCTGTGTAGGAAATCTATAATAATTAATACCCATTATTATGAATGTCATTAAATTTGGAGTAATTAATTCAAGTGTGCATGTTTGTGCTTGTGTATGTGTGTGTGTATGTGTGAGATATTTGTGTTCAAAAATATATGTTGAAACAGGAAGGTATTAGCTCTAAGGAAGAACCTGAGGATGTTTATTTCATGTATTTATAGGAATTTTTAATCATTTGGAACTGAGTTTTGTGCTTGGAATGATATCGCACGTGATGATTATAATTCTTTATTAAACCACATAAACCAGTACTTAATACATTAGTCTACAACCACACATGATTTGTAGAAGAGCACATGGCAATTTTGTGCATCAATGTTACATTAACTTATAGTCCTATAATTTTACTAAAAACAAACAAAACCAGCTGAGCATGGTATGATCTCTGTGAGATTCCAGAAGCAAGACAGCCTTCCAATCTGCTCTGTACTCCCTCCTCACTCATTTATGGTCTCGATTATTGACAGGTGTGTCTGTCAGTGAATTTTTCTTTGTCTTTTAGGTTTTCCCTTGTCTTTTGCCGTGACAATATATGTGAAATGAGAGCATGTATTCCCTCTCTGAGAAATGAACCACCACTGATAAGTCCTGTGTTAAATAAAAACCATTGTCATGGGTGCATTCACATAGGTCATCTCCATGTCAAATTTTCTCAGTCCTTACTACTCTGAGTGTCTGGAGACACTCACAACCTTGGAATAATCATTATATTTACATTAAAACTATAATGATCAGAACAATATATTTATTTAAATTTTCCTCTAGATATAATTTCCATTTCACCTGCTTCTTTGTAGAATGTCAATCAAGATAAAATAATTCCTTGATCAATGCCTCAGGAGACTGAAATTCAAGGATCATGGTTTGAAGATAATTTGATCAGAAAAGCCCATGAAACTCTTATCTCTAATTATCCACCAAAAATCCAGAAGTGGAACTATAGATTCGTTGGTAGAGTGTCGATGCACTTACCTTGAGTGAAAAAGCTAAACAATATTTCCCAGACCCTGAGTTCAAGCCCCAGCACACACACACACACATACACACACACACACACACACACACACACACAAAATGCACTAAATCAATGCACTAAAAACAATCCTCTCTTGCCTTAATTCTTAAAGTCATTTCTATATAGATATGTTTATTTTAAAATACACAAAGCCACATATATTTGTAAAAGTAAAATATGCAATTTAGAAACCTTTGACTGTAAGATTATATGGGTCAACTTCTGTCTTTTAACAATGAAGTAGGGTCCTGTTTGTGTCATAGTGGCTAAGATAGGACCATAATTACGACCTTCAATTTCCTGTGGGAATGCATGTATTTTCCTAACATAATTTTCTTCTGTGAAATGCCCATACTTATATAATTCAGATATACATACTTTATTCATAAAGTATGTTTTATATTCATAATGCTTTTTTCATAGAAACATACCATAGTTCATATCACATGATTTTTCCTGGCTTCAAAACACAAGAATATAGCATAAAGTACAAATAAATAGTTTCACTTAAAATGCCATTTTCAAAATTACTGTACTTACTTTCCACTGTGGAAGGAATTTAAGTCAAAGATACAGTGGGTTGATGGTAAGGAGTATCCCATTTGACAGGGAGAAGCTCTGAAGTCCAAATACTGCCTTTTGAGTCTTTTTCAGATAGCCCTGTTTCTGTGCAGTGACCAAATTGATTGTCCTGGACAAATTAGTCTAGTCAAGCATAAAATATATCCAGTATCAGAGTGGCTGAGGAGTCTGTTTTACAGCGAGTTACCAAGTTGAACAAGTTGAATAATAAATCATCTTTACTTTTTAAAATAATTAGAGTCTTACCCTTAGGTTCTTGTGAACAATAAAATTCATATTATCTAAGGTATGAAATGGTACAAGTACATTCATTTAGTTATCCTATGCTATCATTTTATGATGTTTTAAAGTAATACTAATCAGTAGTGCATGTTGAATTTTTAAAAAGTTTTCTGTTTACCTGTAACAAATCCACTCAGAACTACATTGCTTGAGATACTTTTTGGTTGGGAGTGGAATTGTTGTATTCTTAACTTGCATATTTAGCTACATGGATTTTGATTTGTATTGACATGTGTTCTTCATTATTAACAACCATATTGTCTGAAGGTAACCTTTATTTCAATGTACTATAAATAGAAAAACATTAATAAATTGATAATATCTTTAACTTACACCCTAGACAGAGAATGAGATATTTTATAGTGAAACATTTATAGTGAAATGAAGTATTAATTCTTCCTTATTAGACTAATGGAAAGTGCTGGGAACTGTGTCTAAAGATTGTGTGTTATCTCAAGTTAGATCCTTATATATCATCCCATGCCAGAATCAACTCCAAATGGATCAAAGACCTCAAGGTATAAGCAGAAACCTTGAAAATACTGCAAGAAGGAATAGGAGAAACAACAGGGCTCCTTGGCACAGGTAGAAACTTTCTTAATTAAGACCCAGAAATACAACGAATCAAAGAAAAGCTGGATAAATGGGACTGCATTAAACTGCAGAGCTTCTGCACAGCAAAGGAGGTAGCTATCAAGATATATCAAAACCCCACAGACTGAGAGAAGATATTCACCAGCCATATAACAGACAAGGGCCTCATATCTAAATAAAATATACCTACAGCTCAAGAAATTGAATTTTCTAAAAACTAAACCCCAAACAACCACCCATTAAAAAGTGGGCTAAAGAACTTAAGAGAGACCTCTCTGAAGAGGAAATAAGAATGGGCAAGAGACACATGAAGAATTGCTCAACATCTCTGGCTGTTAAAAAGAAATCTAAATCAAAACAACATTGAGAGTTCACCAGTTAGAATGGCCATAATCAAAATGTCTAACAACAACAGGTGCTGGCGGGGATGTGGCCAATGGGAAACACTATTACAGTGTTGCTGGGAGTGCAAACTTGTTTCACTGCTCTGGAAAGCAGTGTGGAGGTTCCTCAAAAGACTCCACCTAGAGCTCCCTATGACCCAGCAATCCCACTTCTGGGAATTTACCCAAATGACCACAAACAACGACATACTAAAACTACCTGTATGATGATGTTCATCGCAGCATTATTTACCATAGCTAAGATATGGAACCAACCCAGATGCCCCTCAGTAGATGAATGGATCAAGAAAATGTGGTATATATGCACAATGGAATTCTATGCTTCCATCAGAAAGAATAACATTGCTCTATTCACATGGAAATGGAAAGACTTGAAAAAATATATTAAATGAAGTAAGCCAGATCCCCCAAAAAGGAGGTTGCATGGTTTTCCTCATTTCTAAAAACTAGAATATGTATTGCCATTCTTTTTTTTTTTTTAATCTGTCATGAGGCTTGAACTCTGGCCTGGGTGGTGTCCCTCAGCTCTTCAGCTCAGGGCTAGCACTCTACCACTTGAGCCACAGCACCACTTCCAGTTTTCTAGTGGCTTATTTGAAATAAGAGTTTCACTGACTTTCCTGCCCTGGCGGGCTTTGAACTGTGATCTTCAGATCTCAGTCTCCTGAGTAGTTAGGATTACAGGTGTGAGCCACCATGCCTAGCTGTAATGATATTCTTGACAGGGGATCTCAGTAACCCAACTGCTTAGTTCATAGGACCATATAAAATGAAGTGTATGAACATGAACTCCAAATATGGAAACAAGAGTGCTTATTAGAACATGCACGGATTTTGTTGTTTTTATTGCTTTATTTTTGTCTTCATTTCTCTCAGTTTTTTGTACCTCATGTATTGCATATTAGATAATGCAATATGTGGAAGGGAAAGGAAATCACAGAAACAGCAGGATGAAAGATGAACTAAAGCAACAATGATACTCACTAGATACTATGTTGGAAATGAACTTATAACTTGGGAGAGGGGAATAGGGAGGGGTAAGTGGGAGATAATGAGGGATGGGGTAACAATGATTAAAAACAAATGTACTTGTTGCTTTACTTATGTAATTGTAACCCCCTTGCTCATCACCTTTTCAAGAATATTTTTTTAAAAGATTGTGTGTTAGGGTTCCAGTTCTTTGGCCAAGTTCTTCTATTTCTTTCTTGTGTTACACATCTCTCTTCTTATACCATTTTCATTTTGTCATTTTCAGAATGCCTTTATTAAATTGGAATTTTAGTCTTAGTCTATGCTGAAAAAAATGTTTCCTTTCAAGCTAAAAGTCAATCAACTATTTTCTTTCTATTTTGCTCCTTCAATTAGTTGAACAACGTGGTTTATAAAGACAAAGACTTCTTTCTGTAATTTAATTGCTCCCTTGTAGCTTTGAGTTTTGTTTTCTTTGTTTGTGTGTGTGTGTGTGTCTGTGTGTGTGTGTGTATTGTACTTTAGCCAAGCAGCTATTCTGAATAATTTCCAGACTTTTTTTGGCGGGGAGGGTCCGGTCATGGGGCCTGAACTCTGGGCCTGGGCACTGTCCCTCAGCTCTTCAGCTCAAGGCTAGCGCTCTAACACTTGAGCCACAGCGCCACTTCCGGCTTTTTTCTTTTTGCTTATGTGGTGCTGAGGAATCGAACCCAGGGCCTCAGGCATACAAGGCAAGCGCTCTAGCACTGATCCACCTTCCCAGCCCTGGAGGATGTATTCTATATTCAACAATAACAATTATTTATACAAGCTGTGGGCACCACCATCCCATCCTTATGTGGACCATCTTACAACATCTGAGTATCTAATTTTCTTTCTTTCTCTGAACTGTTAATTCTCTTCTCCCAACCCCACTGCAATAGCATTTCAGAGGTGCTTTTTGTTTATTTGTTGAACCATATACCATCACTCCATGTTAAAACTGAGTATTCCATTTGCTTTTTTATAAGTCATGTTGATGCCAAATGAATAAGATGAGGCTGAAACTTAAAGCATGTGAATACCTTAATAACTTCAAGTTCTCTTCCTGTTATCACATCTCTGGTTATTTAAATCTCCAATAAAGTGGCTTTGGCTTAGATACCACCCAGTCTTGTATGGTGACTTGGCCTCCAACTTTAGCAAGTGTTAAAATAACTTGGAGGAAAGTTCAACTAGATTTCTGGTTCCCCCATTCCCAATGATCCCTTGATTTGAACTGCCTTCAGAATCCACACTCATTTTACTTTGCTTGGGCTGAGGACCTTTGCTTTATCCAATTCTGGGTAATAAGAAAAAAAATAAGTTAGCTGGGGTCACGGTGTCTATAAACTTAAACTAAATGTACTCAAGAATTCTATTCCTTTATGACAACTGTAGTGACACAGTAGTATACAGGACTACAGAGATTTCAGATCTGATATTTCACATCCTCAAGTATCCACTTTCCCTCATGGGCTGCTAGTGTCCTGTCACTGGCTCCGTTATGATTCCTGTATACTTTGCACTTTTTCCTCCCAAGTAATGTAAATTGATTTTGTTTTTGAGATGAATCAAAGGAGATATCTGAAAGGAATAAGTAACTTTGAAAATCTATATATTAACATGTCAGAACGGAGTTTTATGGTAAATTAAACAGGGGGTTGAACTTGGTATCGACAGCTATTTAGGCACTATTGTGTACTCTTGGAAAACACATTCCAGCTGTTGTAGAAAGCATTATGGCAGTCTAACCTGGCAAAGAACCCTAATCCTGATCATGTTTTTACTCCAGGCCATTGCCTAACATATGGATGGAAATTCCTGCAGACGGCCTTCAAAACCGCATTGCACACACAAGACTGGAGCACAGTTCCATGTTCCTCATTCACTGACTTGACATAGCAGAGTAAGTATTACGCAGTTAACACCTCATTTTGGTGTCTTGAAAATGTTTGCCTGTCACACAATACAGACACACAAAGTCATCATGTCTTCATTCCTTATTTGAGCAATTACATTTTGTTGTCTTTACAATTACAATTGTTGTCATTTTTCAGTGCAAAAGCAGAGCCTGTATTTTGCATTTCTTAGAGTAATGTGATATCCATCACATACTGAATTTAAGAAACCAATTTGTGCACAATGAGACCGAAAACATTAACAGAGTTTTAGAAGTAAAAAGACTGAAAATTAGAATTTAAAAGCAACCCGATGAAAGGATCTGCAAGATCATTTTTGTCTGTTAGTTAAAAATAAAGGATTCATGAAGCAATTTTGTTCATGTCCAGTTCTTTGTCCTTTGGGTAGGAGACACAGGCTTGTGTACATGTTCAGTGATCGATTACTGGTAGGATGAAAGCTAGAATTGGCTGACAATCAAACACATGTGTTTACAAAACATGATGACCCATCCTTTCATTGTGAAGTAATGTTGTATCTTTCTCCTTGAGTTCAAATTTGGAAATCTAATTGACTGAATTTTAGATCAAGAAAGTCACCATATTTTATACTCAATGGGTAAGAAATACCTTTTTGAACTGAAAATGTACTGGAGATATTAAAATTAATACCTGAAGGTTTGTGCTCTTCCAGCAGAGGAGCAAAATGTTTTATAATAAAATATTTGAATTGTTACTCTATGTCAATTATCTAAACACACTGCCCTTAAACAAATAGGATAAAAAAATATGTGACCAAGGTAGAATATTCTGGTAATATGACCAGGTAATATGATTTACTTGCTATGTGAAAAGCAATTAGTGACTGTTTCTGTAATGATTTCATTATGATTTTTAGTTATGACCTAAAAACAGCCAGAAAGGACATTTGTTTTACAGGAGTTTTCATTTGTTTGTATACACACATATTTAAGTAAATATGTCAATAGGAATGTCAATATTTATGTATATTTATAAATTTCTGATTAGATAGATAATTATTCCTTATGAAACCTTTAGTCATAGAAAAGGTCTTTTATTATAATATATTGCTAGTTGCATTGCACTATGCTTTGCAAATACTAATTCAGCATCATTTAGTGCGCTCATCTTTTATATGACGTCCTGAGAGAGGCATTGGGTAGTATGAAAAGATGAGTAATACCTTGCAATTTCTTCTATTAAAGAATTTATCATATTGTTGCAAGGACTTTTAGTCCTTAACAGGCTGCCTAGAAGGAAAGGGATGGTATAAGGGGGAATCTGAGAATGTAATTGATTGTTCTTTGCATTCATGGGGCCTGGCAAGGAGCATGATAAATGATATACATTTTATTTTTATCTACACAAAATCCTGTTCCTGTTGTCAAGATTAGAAGAGACATATCTGAAGTCAGACAGAGCAATCATGGAAGTTTTTCTTGAATTATACAGACCCCTGTATTAAATGGTCCATGACAGGATAGACAAATAACTCTAAGGCATAATCCAACTTTACTTATCATGTTTTCCTAGTATTGAATAATAAGGAAAATATATTTGTGAACAGCATTTCGTGTTAACACTATTCTTGCACATGATAAAACTGAAGTCATCAGTCTTTCGATTCAGATCAGGTGGGTCTCATTCACTTTACAGATGATTTCGAGTTCATGTAATTCCTGGCCGCACAGTAGAAGTGCTCATAGACACCATGAACCACATGAACCCACGCCCTTCATCATTCATCTGGGAGTGAAATGAAGAGAACCATATGGAAAATATAAGTTGGCATGTAGTATAAATAAAAATACATCTATGTATTTCTCCTTGAAAATGACAAGAAACAAATAAGATTCATGACTGAATTATGTCTGTATAAACACTGCATTTATGTACAGTGTTTATGATAAAAGCGTAAACAAGTATTTCTTTCTATAAATAGATTTGTCTATGTTGTTGCAGTATAGTTTTTGAAGTGCTGACTTTTCATGGATAGAGAAAAGAAAATTTTACTTTGAAAAGCATCTCATTGAACTATGAAATCTGGGAACAAGATGACTATTTTCATTTAACTTGCTCTTAGGAAAAACAAAAAATATGTAATTTAAATATATTGGCTCCTATAATGGTTACTTCTTGAGTCACTCAGCACAGCTGGAACAAAGTTCAAATGGTGCCAAAAAGTCTCAAGAAAGTTCTTTTCACTTATTTTTGCTGTTTGTTGTTGTTGTTGTATTGTCTGTTTGGCCACAAGATAGCTAAAGAGAAGCAATAATGCATAGGAACCCACATGTGAACCTCAAATCCATACCTCTAGCTCAATAGCTATGTACATATCTATAGATTTTGAGAATATCATGTATTCTGTACTGTGGGTCAGATATAGGACAGAAGCTTTCACTTTGTCATGGCCCAATATACCAGCAAGAATTCTCCACAAAGTAGGTTCATGCTGAACAGGAAAATGTGTGTGTGTGTGCATGCGTGTGTAAATTATATAAATATATATATGTATGTATATATATTCACATATATATTAGCTCCTACCAAAATATCAACAAAAATAATAAGGGCCTTCTATGACTATGTAAAATGTAATTTATAGTTCTCTTTGGAAAGTTGAGACAGCACTAACAAGAACAAATTTTCAAGAGCAACAAAAAGACATAGAGTTAACCTAGTTTAATTTTTCTGATTGTTTTTAGGCCAATACTTTCTTTTAGCTTGATATTGGAGAAGATTATACTATTGGATAGCATTTTTCCAGGCAAATAATTGCAGAATGTTTACATGGATTCTCTCTCTCTCTTTTGACTGGAAGACACCAAAAATTAATATCATCCTTACTTTGGAGATTCCAAATTGTGAATGGTGATGCATTATAGCTAATTCAACAGAATTCTGAGAAATCTCTCTACATTTTGATGAGAGGATACCAAAAATAATGCCATCAATACTTCAGAGATTTCAAATTGTAAATGATGATGACTTATAGCCAATAAAACTGCATTATTTGCAGCTAATTCAAATGAATCCTAGAAAATGTTTGCATGACTCCCAAACTTTTCGTGACCTAATATTGACTTACTCCACAGGAGTTCAGAAATGCATGTCGCATTGGACAGTGTGATATTTTAAAAGAAAATACATTCCTACAGCAGGAAGTATGCCAAGAACAATAACGGAATGCTACACAGCCCTGCTGCTCCACTTCTTAAAACCCTCTAAATATAAGGATGTTACAATTTTACTTTTATCACCAATTTTAATTTTATCACAGAACATTAACAAACATCTTGAGGTGCAATAGTTTCATGATGTTACGGGAACATTCCACACTGTTGTAAAGATAGTGAGAAAGATTCCTAATTCCTTCCTGCCATAGCTCCCTTTCCCTTAGTCTATGATACGTATGTCTTATGACACTGAGTTCACATATTCTGGTTACTGCCTGTTTGCTCTAGTGTATTCTGATCGTCAGTACTTAGCATAATTTAAGATATGTATATATATATATATATATATATATGTATGTGCGTGTGTTGTGTGTATATATACATATATGTACTTATGTATATAGTCATATCCTATTGTATGTATACCTGAATACATACGTATCTATCTATCTATCTATCTATCTATCTATATATATATAAACTAAATCATCTCCTTTCATATATATACGTATATAGTATACTGGTCATATTATATGTTTTTATATTACTGCAATATATATGAAATGCATTTTAGATCCATTGCATTAATGAATAAGTGAAAAAATTATTAAAACCTTGTTGTAATTAAATTTTTATAGACCTATCTCTGGAGGATCCCATTTAAGCCATCTAGTTCAGCTTATCTCCCACAATGAGATATTTTTTTCTCTTATTTTCTTTAGTCAGCAAACTTAATGGAGGCCAAGAAATTAACCTCCAATGCTATGTTTCTTATGGGTTTTCCTTTGTAGTGGGCTAAACTCCTCTGTCTTTTAAATGTACTCACTAGGAGAGAAGGGTCAATCATGTCTCTTACCTCTTCCCATTAAATTTTGCATTATTCTGTGCCAAAATGGAGTCCTTGTGTTTATGGACTGAACATTTCTACTTTTGCTTAAGTCTCATTCCTCTGATTTAGTTGTCTCTACTATTATTTATTGTTTCAAAACATTTTAAAGGCCTGGTCATAAAGACTTTTTTTTTTAGTCAATACAATCAATTACCAGGTCAGATATCCAGTAAAACAATTAACTGGCTAACCCTCCTCTATTTTTGTAGTAAGTAAAGGAGGAAGTCAAGGCTACTGAGATGTATGAAATTGTTTATTATCTTAAGGCCAGTAGCAAAGAATAACTTTGAGAAGGGTAAATATATTTTAGGCACAAAACTCCAGGACGTAACACAATCTCAAATTTGGCAAATTGTAGAATGTCAGATTTTCCTTTGTTTTGTAGTGACATATATTTCTAAGGCTGAAAATAATGCTTTGTACACACACACACACACACACACACACACACACACACACACACACACACACACACCCTGAGTTTCTAGTGATTTGAATAGGATGAGAACATTGTAGAGAATGAGAAAATATATTTAGTCCGATTGCCTCAAAGTACAATCTCTTTTCTTCTCAATCTAGCCCTTTATTTTTGTCAAGGTGATGTACAGAGCAATTATAGTTACATAAGTCAGGTAATAAGTAAATTTCTTGTCAAACTTGTTACCCCTTTCCTCATTTTTCTCCTACATTCTCTCCTTTCAATCCCCCCCCCCACCAAGCTGTACAGATCATTTTCAACATATTGTCTTGTGAATATCACTATTGCATTGGTTCTATCTAACCTTTTTGATGCACTTGTTTTCAACATAATTCCATTCCGAGGAATGAAGATTTCGCCTTTCCTTTCAGTGTACTTTAAAGGAATTGTTTCAACTTAAACTGTTCAAGAATTATCTAGGTCACATTCACAGCTATTAAGTGGCCTGGTGAAAACTTCCCCCTCTTTTGTTCCCAGATGACAGGGTCTGTGTAAGTATGTAGAAAGATAGATTGAGAGTCATGGCTTCTCAGACTTATTCACACATTTTCCTTAGTCCCGGGGGTGATTTTCCAGCTTTTCAGATTCACAAACTTAATTTCACTGGTTTACAATGTGAGAGGGCTCTAGCCGTGGTGAATCGATTAACGCTATACTAAACCACAAGAGACTGCTACAGAGAAGCTACAAGGCTAAGGCATTAATTTGTATTTCTAAAAGTATAGCAGAAGTAGACGCACTACTACTGACTGCTCATTAGGAACACCTGTCCACTGGAGATGAAAATCATAGGAATCCATATTGTATAGTTCCTCCAGACAAACGCGACTTAACTGGGAGTGCATTTCTGGAGTGTGGAGATTCTAAATTCAGAGGCTCAACATTGTGGGCTCAGGCACAACTCACAATTTTCCATCAGACAGACAGTGTCGTCGTCGTCGTCGTCGTCGTCGTCGTCGTCGTCGTCTTTTCTTCTTCTTCTTCTTCTTCTTCTTCTTCTTCTTCTTCTTCTTCTTCTTCTTCTTCTTCTTCTTCTTCTTCTTCTTCTTCTTCTTCTTCTTCTTCTTCTTCTTCTCCTTCCTTCTCCTTCTCCTTCTCCTTCTCCTTCTCCTTCTCCTTCTCCTTCTCCTGCTCTCCCTCCTCCTCCTCCTTCTTCTCTTTCTCCTTCCTCCTCCTATTTTTTCCTATTTAAATAGAAACTCAGTGAGAGAGAACATCAGTTTCCTCTGGCCTCCGGAGTGACCCACCTCATTTGATATCACTGTGATTTGACTTCTTAAATTTACTGATGCCCAGGTTCTTAGACAAAGCTGAGCACAATAATAGTAACTTTATATCCACTGTGCTATTTAGTGAGGATCAGAGTTTGTTGCCAAAATTCTTATCCCATAGCCTGGGTGAAAACATAGGTGCCTGGTGGAGAATTTATCATAAACTTTTTCTGACTTAATCATACTCCCTTACTGTACCTCTGAACAACAAGGATTATTTTGCAATTACTATTAGTTATTTTCATGCTGCTGTGACCAAAATACCAGACAGAAGTACTTAAAGGACGTTAGGATTTGGTCTATTATAGAAGGTAAGGCATGGTAGAGATGATGTGGCAGAGAAAAGCATTCTGATACCCAGGAATCCACAGAAAGGGAATAAAAGAAGGGGTCAGAACAAGAAATATCCCAAGCAACAGCACTAGTGGCTAACTTCTACCAACATGACTGTTCCTCAAATTTTTCAGCATTTCCTCATCATGCCATCATACTAGGAATCCAGCAAAGGATTAATCCATTCATGAGGTTAGGTTTCTCCTGACCTGATTGTCTCAGGAAATGCCATAAGTGCTACAACTAGAGGTGGATTTTTCAGTGGGCATTGCCTATGGAAGTAAGGATGTCAAGGTAGATCACAAGTAAATAAAGAAAACTGCTGAACCAGAGAGCTCATATGTGTGTGCATGTGCATGCATGCACACACACATGTGCACGCACATGTGCGTTCACACACACTATCATACCTGTCACTTAAAATGTTTCTCAGAAATTGTTATTTTGTACTAATCCTTTCTTCATCTGATTACCTTTTCACAGAGCATGCAAAGAACCCCTAGTATCCTAAGAAAAATTCAGTGTCTCAACTGGGGTTGATTCAGTGAGATGTGATCTGCCGACAAAAGGAAGAAGGAAGGGAGGGACGCTTCCATCTCCTGGGCAAAGATGTAAATGAGCAGTATGGAATCAAAGGGGGAAATGAACACGTGAATTCGTACCCTGCCAGGTTGAATAGGAATGAGCGAGTCCATCTGTCGGAGATGGAAGACATCGGTGACCTCTGGTAGAGGAGGAGAGGAATCCTTTAAAGATGAGAAATGAAAATGTCACCAAATTTTTGAGAAAATACTACTTCCCAGGAGCAGATTAATGAAGCAGAAGCAAAGCACCAGCTGTCGGCAGCTGAATTATTAAAGGTGGAAAAGTAGAAGCTGTGGACAGGTGCAGGCTTGTCCAAGAATTGAAGAATCTTAAACGCAATCTCCAAGTGAATCACAAGTAGCTTCATTTAACTTTTATCAGAACATTTTAATGGTTCATTGGCTTGAGATTTTTAGCATTTTTAAGAGTTCATTTTTTTTTCTCCTCAAGTATCTGTGGCTATTCTCTTCCACAGAGGAATCGTCGCAAATGTGTGTCAAGAATTGCAGATGGGCGAAATGTGGCAAAAGAAAGCAGACTGATGTTACCCCAGGGTAGACATTTTATATCTGCTTCCAGTTAAACATCATGGATGTTAACCGATTTTTTGAAAAATTTCCCTAGCTGGTGAGACAGAAGAGTGGATTAAAATTTTACCTCAGGTCAATAGGACTGGTCCTGTGAAATATCTCATGTGTGACCTTGGACGAGTTTATCGGAACATTTTAACGCAGAATTTTCATTTGGAAATAAGTCTTGATTAAAGGATCTTATATGAGAGTTAAAATAAATTATAGAGCAGTAATTTTCCTTTCCCTTATTCCCCCTAATATCTCTGCTCTGCTCTGATTTTGCTTCTTAGAATAACCCTCAGAAGAGAAGTTTGACCTTCCTCTATTACATTCCTAAAGAAAAATTTAATCAGATCTGTGGTTAACAAAAAAATATGACAAGATTATGGATGACAGTTGACAGCCTTAAATACAAAATATGACAATTTATACATTTGTGAACATAAAATAGGATGTATTTATTGTTCCTTGAAAATAGCCAATATAATACTTATCATATCATTAATATTCCTGAATGTAGGAATTTGGAAAATATTCCTATACCAGACAGAAATGAGTAGCCTTAATTGAAAGTTCTAAAACTATTTAACATACATACATGCTTATTTCTGTCTTTGAACAATTTATAAACATTTTCAATATATAGACAGAAATGGATATGTATGCTTTCTGTATGTAATTTTGCATGTTAAATGTTTGTGATATATTAGTAAATTTAATTTCACCTACTGTGTCTTTATTTGATTCCTATGATCAACATTGTACACACAGAAGAATATATATATATTCCCTTGCATATATGCATATTTTGTATCATTTCATTTACTTATTTATTATTTATTTGTTGCCTGTCCTGGGACTTGAACTCAGAGCCTGCGTTCTCTTCCTGAGCTTTTTGCTGAAGGCTCGTTCTCTACCTCTTTGACTCACAGCTCTACATCCAACATTTTGGTGGTTAATTGGACATAACATTCTCACAGACTTTCCTGCCCAAGCTGGCTTTGAACTGAGTCACCAGATCTCATCCTCCTTAGTAGCTAGAATTATAGGCATGAGCTACTGGGGTTCATTATATTTGGGCTACTCAGAGATATGGAAAAAGGTGAGATTCAGAAGGATAAATTTAGATCCTTCTAGAGAGATGGGACCCATTTTCACTTTTAATTCTGCTTATAATTAAAGGATCTGAGCAGATTTCTGTGATACACTCAAATATCTCACACCCAGAACTATGAGTCAATCTAAACTGTTTTTTTTTTTTAAATATAAATGATAGAAATAGAAAATAGACCAGGACAATCCCAAATGAGAACAGACATCCAGCTCTGGTTAACATATCCCTTTCTAAGATATTACTCCTAACAAGTCTTCTTTATAAAGTATCCCCAGAATCTCACCACTTGCTCTCCCCAGTTCACAAAAAGACCTGGCTGAACTGGAGTAGACAAAAAGTAGATTTAAAAAATAATAAAACAGAAACAAAAACGTATGATCACTGCTTTGGGATGAATAAAGGTAGACAAAAAGGACCTTTAGAACATAGAGTGATTTTCCCCCCCTAAACAGAGAACCATTCACATTACACAGAGCACACTACTCAATTGTTACAAGACTAATATTTATGCTTTTAAAAAAAGGTTGGCTCCGTTTCTGCATAGCTTGTGTATCTGCAGACGCTCCACTTAAAACATTCTATATCAACAGGCAAAACTCTAGGGCTCCTTGGTGCAGGTCAAAATATTCTTTTTTTTTTACGTTTTTTATTGTAAAAATACTGTACAGAGGGGTTACAGTTTCATGAGCAAGGTAATGAGTACATTTCTTATCAAGCATTGTTGCCTCCTCTGTCTTTCCCTTTGCATCCCTGCCTTCCCACCTCCACAACTACTCTCCAGCCCCTCCCCCCACCACAGCTGTAAAGTTCCTTTTCAACATAGTGTCTTGTACATATCATTGTTACAATGGGTCAACCGTATCCTTATTTAAGCATTTTGTTTTTTCCCTTCCCCTCCCCAAATTAGAGAAGTGTATATACAAGAGCAGGGCACTGGAATCAAATACAGTGAAAACAAGGGTTATTAATAGAGACCCAGAAACACAACCAATCAAAGAAAGGTTGGACAAATGGGATGGCATGAAACTGCAGAGCTTCTGCATGGCAAAGGACATAACTTGCAAGACCAATAGAAAGTGCATGGACTGGGAGAAGATCTTCACTAGTCATACAACCGAAAAGGGTCTCATATCTAAAATATACTTGGAACTTAAACATTTAAATAACCCAACAACAAATCTTCAAAGAAACAACTGCCGGATAAATAAGTTGGCTAAAGACTTAAACAGAAACTTCTCTTAAGAGGAAATAAGAATGGCTAATAGACACATGAAGAAATGTTCAACTTCTCTAGCAATAAAAGAAATGCAAATCAAAACAACATTGAGATTCCCCCTCACCCCATTTAGAATGGCTATAATCAAGAATGCTAATAACAACAAATGCTGAAGGGGATGTGGCCCTACTGCATTGTTGGTGGGAGTGTAAACTCATCCAACCACTGTGGAAAGCAGTATGGAGGTTTCTCAAAAGACTCTACATAGAGTTCCCCTATGACCCAGCAATCTCACTTTTGAGTGTTTACTCAAATGATCACAAACAAGGCCATACTAAGGCTACCAGCACAACTATGTTTATTGCAGCATTATTTATCATAGCTAAGATATGGAACCAACCCAGATGCCCCTCAGTAGATGAATGAATCAAGAAAATGTGATATATATATATATATATATATGTATACTTACATATATATATATATTCGAATTCTATGCCTTCATCAGAAAGAATGACATCTCTCCATTTGTTAGGAAATGGAAAGCCTTGGGAAAAAATTATACTAAGAGAAGTAAGCCAGACCCAAAGAAACATAGGTCCCATGGTTTCCCTTATTTGCAATAACTAGTATAAGTCTAGGATAATCTTAACAAACAAGTAGAAAAGGTCAAAAGCTACTCACATAAGACCATATAAGATGGTGCTAAGCGAAATGAACTTCAAAAAAGAGACACAAGCAATTTTATCTTTGTTGCTATTGTTTTTAAAGTATTTATTATGTACTACGTGATTTCTTTTGTTTCTTTCATGCGCTCTTCCTCCATGGTATAACCCTTGTTTTCACTGCATTTCATTCTGGTACCTTACATCTTGTATATACATTTTTCTAATTTCGGGAGGGGAAGGGAAACAAAATGCTGAAACAAGGATACAGGCTGATTCATTGTAACAACGAGACATACAAAACATTATGTCAGAAATGCTGTTTATAACTTCTGGGTGGGGGGAGGGAGGAGTTAGGAGGTGGAGAGGGAAAGGATGACTGGGGAAAACAAAAAGGAGGTCAGAATGCTCAAGAGGAAATGGACTTATTTCCTTACTCATGTCTGTACAGGATCTTTGCCATAAAAATATAATAAAAAGGTGAAAAAAAACCTTTAATATCTACAGGAGAGTGGATGACAGAGTGCAGACCTGGCACACAATATCGTATTTATTGTACAGAAAGAGCTTAAGGAAGTGAATAAATAAACACAAATAAATTAGGTAGACTATAATTACTGCTAGTTATATTACTCCCTGAGCTGAGGCTACATAAGGTATTTTTTTTCCACATAATAACTCCAGTTTGTCCCATTTTCCTTTACAACGTGGATTTCTAAGGACATTCATAAAGCTGTATCCGAGAGAGGTAAGTCCCTTCCCTGCTCACGAATTTTCACAGGGCTCTCTCAAGGTGAAGTTTACCAACTCTGATCCAATTGTGCTGCTTCCCTTCATTGCTTTGCCTCAGGACAAAAGCTTTGTGACATCTTCTTTGATTCTCTAGATGGGTTAGGGGTAGCCTATGGAAAATGTGGTCAGAGAAGGGAGAAGACTCAACGTCCCAATATTTATAGCCACAGACACGTCCTTGAAGAGCCACGGTGGGCCATCACGTCCTTTAACAAATGTTGAGGTCGCTTGCTTCCACTCAGGTCATTTCTCCATTGTCATTTCCCCTTCTATCACCTCGTTGTTGAAGTTACAGTATTCATTTATAGTGAATTGGATTTTCATTAGTCATGTGGTTTGAACTCAGGACTTCCTGCTTGCAAAACTTGCTTAATTACTTGAACTCCAGGTTTGTTTTTTTGTTTTGTTTTTTTATTCATCACTTGCTATTTTTACGATAGGATGTTATTCCTGCTCAGGCATAGGGCTGGATTGTGATGTTGCTATCTTTGCCTTCCTGTGTTCCTCATACTCGGCTGCTTTCTGTTGAGATGGAATCTCCAAATTTTTCTACCTCAGCTGTTCTGAAGCAACGATCCTCTAAATCACAGACCTCCATGAAGCTGGGATGAAAGGTGGGAGCCACCATGCCCAGGTATTGATTGAACAGAGGCCTCACATATAATCTAAAGGTAAACCTCTAGAACCCAGCTATGAACATTAATACTTGGCCTATTTTGTTTATTTTTGTCGGTTGTGAGGCTTGAACTCTAGTCTTGGGCGCTGTCCCTGACCTCTTCAGTTCAAGGCTAGCGCTCTACCCCTTGGGTCACAGCATCACTTCTGGTTTTCTGATGGTTTATTGAAGATTAGAGTCTCAAGGATTTTCCTGCCCTGCCTGGCTTTGAACAGCGATCCTCAGATCTCAGCCTCCTGAGTAGCTAGGAACAGGCGTGAGCCTGTTTGGCTGCTTGGCCTATTTTTTTAACTCTTTGTTACTGCTAACCCTGGGGTATTTTGCCATCCTTTTCCGTTTCCCTATAGAGTGCTCACAGCTTGATTTAACCATGAAGCTATCAAAGTTTATGCAAATTATTAAGCTTGTATATGCTTTGTCTCCCTCTTCCTGGCAAGTACATAATTACCCTGGGGATTACAAACATGCAAATATTTGCAAAAATCAGTGCTCATCTATATGTTATTTCTGAGTTACATTTTTCATCATTTAGAGCATGAAAATAAATTATCTGAATTGCATCCAACATGCAATCCTCATAAACTTTGTTCACAAAACAAGCTCTCAGTCAGCTGTATTTCAGTGTTTCAGAGGAGCAGAATAATTGATAACAAGACATTTTGAGATTGAGAGTCCTAGTAAAGATGTATTTGTACAATAAGCTGGCTAAGGTAACTTTTACCAATAACCTCACCTTCTTAGGATATAAGAAAAGGGAGGTTGAGGACAACTGCAAGAATTCAGACCTATCCTGCTCAGGAAAAAAAAAAAAAAGTGAGCTCCTAGCTGAAAAACTAAACCTAAGGGAATGGAACTGTAACTCAGTGGTTCAATGCTTGCTTAGCAAACAAAAAGTCCTGAGTTCAAGCCTCAGCACCACACCACTCTAAGCAAGAAGAAAAAAGAAAAGTAAAATATGCTTAAGTGCAGTTAAACATACCAATAATCAATCATCCAGACGCTCTTTATTGGCAGCACTGGGGTTTCAACTCAGGGCCGTGCTCTTGCAAGACAGGCAGCTCCTCCTGGAAGCATGCCCTCAGCTCTTTCTGCTTTAATAAAAAATTCCCTACAAATTCCCCAAATGTTAAATCATGACCACGTATTACAATAAAGAATCAAATACAAGCACCCAAAAGAGCTTAATGAAAAAGAGTGAGATTTAATGAAAGATTATGTCTTTATTTTAGAGGAATAAAATATAGTAATGTATGCCTAAGTTTCTTACACATAAATATATATATGAATTCTAGAGGAATGAATATGTGCATTCATATGGGTGTGTATGTGCATATGGATATGGATGGATTTGGGTGATGTAAATGTATAAGTATTTATGTGTAGTATGTATAGGATATGGATGGATTTGGGTGATGTAAATGTATAAGTATTTATGTGTAGTATGTATAGGTACACATACACACATATATGCATATAATTATATGAATATTTAATTCCAGAAGAAAGTAGGTACACATATATTCATACATATGTATATTCATAT
This sequence comes from Dipodomys spectabilis, assembly GCF_019054845.1. Classification (NCBI taxonomy): domain Eukaryota; kingdom Metazoa; phylum Chordata; class Mammalia; order Rodentia; family Heteromyidae; genus Dipodomys; species Dipodomys spectabilis. The sequence goes on from NW_024870950.1 coordinate 12,415,745, forward strand.
ATGTATAAATGTGTGTTGGTGGGTATGTGTGCATTTATATATGCATTTATATATGTATTATGCTACATATGTACTATCTTATAGTACATATATTTTAAAGTATAAATACTATATACTATATAATTTATATTTTATTTATCCTACATAGCATAGCTTAATATATATTATGACATAAACCATGTATTATAGTGTGTACATACTGTATATAAAATATATATATAGCATACTGTATATTTATTTATATGTAGTATATTTTATATATCATAAATATACATAAATAGCATATAAATATATGTATAGAAATATATATTTTATATAGCATATATTTTATATTTCTATACATAGTATACTATGATATGGTCAAATGAACACACACACATACACACACACACACATTACCTTGGCTGTGCAATTTTAGAGATGAATGGAACACTTCCAGAATTGCTACATATTTTTTATAACAATGCCTAAAATAGCCAGGGAATCTTAGATGAAAAGACAATGAGAAGTATCGCCTTTCTTCCTTCTAAATTATACCTAATTATTGCACTGATCTTGCTATTATCCTTTAGAACTGAACTTTTTATATACTAAAAAAATAGCTCCATATAAAATTTCAAAGTCATGGCTATACTAATGTAACAGTGTAGGGGATTTCAGAACAAAATCACCTTAATTCCCTGGGATTTAACTCCCAGTCTTTTTGTCTCTGTGACATATTTTCGGTTCAATACTGTCAGGGAAATCATAGATTGCCCTGATATTAATGTTTGACTAGGAATAAAACAAAATACTTTCAAAATATTTTAGAAGTGTGAATATATCATCTTTGACAAAATTCCAAAATGTATCTCAGTACAATTTGCATCAACGGAGAGTAAAATACAAAATAAAAATGCTTAGGGTTGATTTCTATATCTAATATGGCAAATGTTGGTTTCTCTACTGTCCCTTGACCAGTGTTCCCAACTTCCCCTTGCTTCAGAAAGACCCAATACATCAATTTCATTACATTCCTCAAGCACATGTATTCATGTCAACAAATACCACTCCTCACAGTTAGGGGCCCATCTCCTTGACAGTCTCTTATTTTCTTCGTCTCAATGCTATTAAGACTATATTAATATAGTTGCCCATGCTGACATTTTTATAATATAAAGATGCATATCCAGCCATCTTAGTGTATTCTGTGTAGAAAATGCTTTAAAGCCGAGCGTCACTAGTTCACGCTTGTAATCCTAACTTAGGAGGCTGAGATCTGAGGATCACCATTCAAAGCCAGCCCATGCAAGAAAGACCACGAGACTCTCCAATTAATCACCAGGAAACCACAAGTGGCACTGTGGCTCAAGTGGTAGAGCTCTGGCCTTGAACAAAATATTTTCAGGGACAATACCCAGGCCCAGAGTTTAAGTACCATGACCGATAAAAAGAAAGAAAAAAAAAAGCCTTAATGCTTTTCATCCAAAGAAGTCAAATTCCATGGATCTAGCTTACCTTCTTGTGTCATCTTTTTTGCATTTTGTACTTGGAAGATTTCCAGCATTCTGAAGAGCCAGCTTCCTCAGCTACTAACCCTCTTGTGCCTAAAATGGCCTTTCTTTTCCAATTATCAAACTTTCTGTTAACTATCAAAGTTTAGCTGTTGTCAAAACTAGATGTAATCTTCTCTCTGAAGCCATTTCTGAGTATCACACTTCAAAGTTTTTGTTCCTTCCTTCCATATGTTTTTTTTCTGTTCTTACATGTTAGCATTTCCCAGATTTTTGATGATTTCTATTTGAAAGTAACAAATAGCAAGCTGCGGGTTTCAGCATGGAGGATGTTGATCTTGTGTTCCTCTTCTCATAGAAATAGTTCCTTGGAAACTATGATTGGAATAAATCTAGAATGCTGGTCCACACATCGGCTATTTTATGACAGGACAAGTTTTATAGAACTGGGTGGTCAGGCAGATCTTAGGCTTACAATGAGTGTGAGATTGGTAGAAAAGTAAGGTGTTCCTGAGTGTCCTTCCAACACATTAGTTCACATTGAGTTCCTTTAAGTTGTTCACACATTAAAAGATGCATGAATAGTTCTATATAGTGTCTAGTTTTGGGGCCGTAGAAACAAAACACTACTGATGAAGCTAAAACAAAGGCAAGCATACTTGGATAGGAAATAGTTCCATTTTGTACAGGGAAAGGCTTACCTTAGGGCACGTTCAATGATGATAAATGACCCATCAAATAATGGAAAATGGAAGTAAGTCAGAAAGTCAGCATCTGTTGTTGAGGATTCCTGATTCTGACAAATTAATTAATTAATTAATAGGGAAAAAAATCACAGTTTTGTATGTCTTCAGTTTTAAATTTTTTTCTGAAGGCTAGTCATACAATTCCTTCTTCCAATGCATTGCAGAGAATGGCTTCCTAAATTTGTCTGGTTTTGAGAATATTGGAGAATATTGGAGAGCAAGGAATTTTCAATGAGTATTGGGGCTTATTTAGCTGGAAAATAGCAGTATTAATCCCCAAGGACACTGAATCATATTGTTAGAGACATTATACACATGTTGACAAGGGAGAACCAGCCCAAACCATTTCAAGAATTAAGAAGCAAAAAGGTTCTTAGTTGAAATTAAGGCAAAACACATAAATATCAAAGAGTAAAGTTTAATCAGTAGGGTGTCAAAGGAATTCTATTTTACTCCTTGGAGTTTCTGTAAGTTCAGGCCTGAAAAAAAGAGAGAAAAGGTAAGTAAAATGGATCAAAAATTTTGAGACATTATATATAAGAAATATTACCCAGAAATATCAGTGCAAATAGCCTAGATCTCAATAATAACAATATCTGCTAAACAAGTTCTTTAATTAAGTGGATACTTCCAATATTCTAGTCTCCAATCATTGTGTCTTCCTATACTAAAAGTACCTGCGTGATTTAGATTGCCAAAGACTCAAGGAAGTTTTATTTCTGTGTCCTCACTTTTTTTTAAATAACGATCACATTTGTAGCAAAGTTTCTTGAGTATTCTAGCATTCTGGTTGAGGTTTGAATCCATGGGAACTCAAATTGAGCTTAGCTTCTTTCATATTTATTATATTGTATGACACAGTTAACAATTGTACTTTACCACATCTTCTCATTATTTAAATTACTGACAACACGTAGAAGCCAGTATATTAAAAGAAGCCTATTTTTCTGTCTTTTTGATTACTATGCTCATTTTCTTGAGGGGAGGACATTGCTCTTGAGTGTAGTGTATAATACTTTAGGCCTTTGTTGCATTTGATTTTGCTGGATCTGGAAGTTCATAATTTTTCAAGTTTATGAAACTACCTTGGGATTGACTACATGGGGAGTTCTGGAATTAGATGGTATGAACTAGCCACTATGCCCCTATATTTAATAAAGAAAAATTAAGTGACTCTGATACTCATGGCTCATGGATTTCACTTAGATAAAGATGCATTAAGTATGTATTCTCTTCTCAAAGAACACTGAAGGAAGAAAAGAGAAAGCCAGGGAAGAAAACACATAGAAGGAATTTTTGTTGGTGGTGGTGGTTGTCGTGCTTGAACTCAAGGCCTGGGTGCTGTCCCAGAGCTTTTCTGCTCAAAAGTAAGACTCTATCACTTGGAGCTATAACTCCATTTCTGATATTCTTGTGGTTAATTGGAGGTAAGAGTCTCACAGATTTTTCTGCCAGGGCTGGCTTGAACTGTGATCCTCTGATGTCAGCCTCTTGAATAGCTAGGATTATAGGCATGAGTCACGAGCACCCAGCCATATATGGAATTGGGAGATAAAACTGCAATAGGAGAAGGAAAAAGCTACATAAAATGTTGAATATCTTTAATCTTGCAAGCACTTTCCAGAACAGCATACATATATATTTTCAAACAACAGTTTTAAAAATTCTCTATATTCCTGGTGAGGAAACTATGTTTAGGCTAAATTAACTAGTGAGAGTTCTCATAACTACGTAGCAGCAGGAAATGAATCTGATCACATGTAGGTCTGTAAAAAATAGTCTTACTGTGACAGTACAACAAATGAAAAAAATATGTGCATATAATTTTAATGCAAATGACACTAACATACTAACTCTAAGTATATTTCTGGATCTAAAACAAATGTTTGTTCCTTTGCCAAACAGGATTTAGCCAGCATCTACCTAATAATCTTTCACTCTTTATGTTGTTTTATAGTTTGCTGTGCAATATTTGTAGAGGTGTTAAAAAGAATGAGCCCTCAGACCTTAGAGTCTGGCCAATCTTGGAGATAAATATGGCATAATCAGTACATCTTTATCTTCATGAAAATCAATGAAAATATGCTAAATAACTCAATAACTGGACAAAGTTAATGACACAACTTCTTCATTGCCAGCCCCATTTTTTTTCTTGACAAGACCTCTTCAAAGGAATGATAAGCATATAAATGATATACAACCATCATCCATGAACAGGCAAATGTGTTTTTTTCTTAAATCACGGAATGTAACATGGGATGGGAAGAAAATCAGCAATCCTACTTCTCTTTGAAAGTGAGGTTACCTAAAATATGCCATCAAGGAGAATTCAGATCCGATGAAAGAAATAGGAATGAAAAGCCATCACTGATTTCAATTAATCATGATTGATTCTGTGGCCCTGTGTTGAACGTATGGAAGCTTATCAAGCAACAGAGAAAGGGCAATCACTAGGTCTTGACAGTCCATCAGTTCGACAGAGCAAGCTTGTCACATTGGGCCAGTGTGGAAAGAGAAAGAGGCATTTAGACCTACCAGGGAAAAAGGTAATGCCAGGCTTCACAGGCCAAAGAAACAGGCCCCAGATGGAATCCTGTGGACTTCTGCCATCTCCTTGGCTGGGCTGAATCGCTGCCATTTGCTTTCATCTGCCAGTGCAAAAGGCAAAATCTCTTCCCTCCTACCCTCCTCCTTATACCTCCTCCACCACTCCAGCACTTTCAGACTATATTTGATGTCAATGTCGTATTATTTATTTGAGATGAACTTTGGAACGCCTCTTTCCCCTCAAGCAGCCCACTGCTTGCTGTATGAGTACTTTCTTGTCTGCCTGGAACAGGTGTTATTGTTTAAAAATATGAAACAAAACTCCTTTAGCTACTATAAAAAGCAGAGATTTGGGAAGCTTTACATAATTTTCAGAGCAAATGACATTAAGAAATTTGCTCTTGCACCTGCCTACTCTTCAGATTTGCATAAATGTTCAACGCTGTGTAAATGTAGCATGGCATGTGTTTCTATTGGATGCAGAAACACAGGCTCTGTCCATCAGTAAGATGTCAGAGATACGGGAAGGGGGAGGGGCTTCCAAATTTCACACTAAAAGAAATTATTTTTGCATGCACAAAATAATAAATATTGACAAAAGAATGCAATGTACATATTTTTGTCTTTATAAGACACAAGTGCCTACTTCAATATGCTCTTCTGTCAACATCAGGCACTCTCTTGTGGCAGAATTTCTTTAACATCATTATGGAAAGCAGCTTAGTACGTAATCTATAATGTGAGCTAAGGTTTTCAAAGTTTAGTATTAGCATCAGTGATAATCTAGACAAAGAGACTGCCAAGGATTTGGAATTTTCAGGTGACTTAATAGCTCAAAAGAAAAGAGAAATAAGAGAAGAAAATAGTAGATTGAGAAATCAGATTGCTGGCCTACTGCCCCAAGTACACATTTTACTATGCATCTAGCTTCCTTCATATATGTTGTAGACAGTAAAGACATACCTTGTCTTTTTCCCCAGTAAATGCTATCATTTGTACTTTAGCATAGTTTGGCGTTCTGTATCTTTCCCTATTTCTATATTCTATTTTCATAATCTTACAGTTACTAAAATGAGTATAAGGTATATCGTAGTATTTAAATTACAATTATGATGACATCCAATTCCATTATGAACAAATATATCTTTTATACTTCAGTTTAGGCATTTATCTTGAAAATAAATAAATATGAAAATGTAGTTATCATTTTTTTTGTCAATTTTGGTGCTTCAATTCAGGCACTAACCCTGAGCTCTTTTGCTCAAGATTAGTGCTCTATCTCTTTAAGCCACAGCACCACTTTTGGTGGTTAATGGGGGATAAGTCTGATAGACTTTCCTGTCCCAGGTTAATTTTGAGTCATGATCCTCAAATCTCAGCTTCCTCAGTAGCTAAGATAATGAGTGGAGGCAACCAGCACCTGGCCAATCTCCCATAAGAACATGGTAAGCCCATACCTAGCTCTATGGTCTCCATATCTAAATTCTTTCCCTGTTAATCCTTCACTAGCTTTTGTTCAAACTCTGCAGCCATTTTGGGATTGTGATTTCTGTGGGTGGAGAAAGAAACTGACTTGTACAATTCAGTGTTTACCAATATTTTTAGCCTTTGCTCAGCTCACCAGATTCTCTCAGCACTATCTCTCTAGTCATAAATCCAACATGTCTTCAGTTACTGCCAAAATTTTCCAGAGGCAAAATGTTGTCTCTCAGAATCATAGGTAAAACTTTCATTTCAAGGTAGACCCTCAAACACATAATATTTACAGAGGCACTTTCTTGTCAGCCTCACAGATTCCTTTTCATTCATCACAAATCATAGTCAAGTGCCATTATTCTTATGAAGTTGTCAGTGTGCCTTCGAATGGTTCATTCTTTGTGCCATCTTAAACATAACTGTTTAATCATCATTTGTCCTCTATTTCAGGAATTGTGATGGCTCACAGTAATCTCTAAATTTAATAAATGTAGAAGTTTTGGGGTTTTTTTCACATTGATCATTGCCTGTCTTATGACTTAGTATAATAATCACAGGGAAAAGAAGAGGTAAGTTGATATGTTTGCGTGATTGTGCTATCAAATGAAAATGAGTATGGTAACTAAGTGACAATCTGCGATCTATATGCACATAGTAGGTGTTCCCTAAGCAATATTTATACAGGGAATAGATAAAATGCTGCATGTAATGGTATAGGTCTATTTCACAGTGGTGACACTCTAGCAATGAGTCATTATTATCTTCTTGGAAATGCATTTTTAATTAAGTGATCTCTCAGAATATTTCAATTTTATGCCCAAATGAAGTTATTCCTATAAGAGTTTTCATCACTTTGTTTTGGATGTTCTGCATGAAATAGAACCTTGCTCCATTTTGCTTTATGCTGTAACCTTTGTTAGAATAGAGGATGATTCATAAGTGGCCATAGATATTCCTCAGTCCATGTATGATAATGGCAGTTCATTCACTTCCCCTTTAAATCCCTCTCTTTCCTCCTAGGGCAATCTAGCGCCCTTCAGTTCTGTAGTTTAGCATGAGCTAATGACAGCAGATTTATACCTGTGAGAGTACACAGTGTTTTGTTCTCCTTATGTCAAGAATGATTTCACATGAATTCACATTATGCATATTTGCAAATTCAGAAAAGAAACACAAAAGGAATAAGGAAATGAGCTGTTTATGAACTCTCTCTCTTTCTCTTCTTCTGTGCCAGCATAAATCAGAGGCAGATAGGTCAAGGTTGGTGACTAACTCCTTAAATATCACATAAATTGGTAAAACCCAAGAAAAAAGATAAAGACTTTCTAACCTCTTCTTATTACATGCTGACTTCTGTGATAGGTCTTAACACAACCCCTTTCATTGTACATGTCTTTAGTGAAGAAGGCACAAAAACTCTTCTTTAGTTACCACTGAACATCTTAGGAAGTTTCCTGTGATTATTTGAATTAAACACATGTTTTTAAAAAATCCATGAGAGATTCTAGAGGGATTTAAATACCACCAGATATAAATACAGACCAACATAGGATGAAAAATAGCAATATGATTAAAAGAGTGATTGATAAGATATACAAAAAGAAATTTTGAGTATTCATTTCCATTTATGTGTAGGTGTTTCATGATAACTCCAATAAAAACCACACACATCTTTCTTTTATTACTGTTTTGGTAACAATACTGTTAGTTAGGAATAGCACATGATTAACAGACAAGCAAAGATGTTGCTGGGTTTTGAATCTGTACATATAGAGTGAAATCATGACCTTCTTAATGTCACTCTGATTTCCATGTTTGGGTCCCTGATTATACTATGCACAGTTCTTATAACAGATCTGTTGGTAGGTGAGATATATATATATATATATTCTCACTTGATAGGGGAAATATTGTCTTTCCTTGACAATATGATACAATTTTGTTGTACTTAGCATTCTAAAAATAGAATTTGCTTGTTTGCTTGTGAACTGTGTACATTGACATATCTGCGATTCTGTATATACGCACATATGTGTACATATATGTACACATATGTGTACATAGAGAATATATGTACATAAATATATATATGTAGTGAACAATATACAGCTCATAGATTAATAGGTAGGTAATAGATATAGTAATATAGATAGAAAGATAGATACAAATAGTTACATATAGCAGTATATGTACTTCTCTGTCTTTCACTCCTAGCAAGAAACTAAAAAACACAAAAAAATTCTTTTCAATAGTCATTTTTCATGACTTTTTGTGAGCAATTTCTTTCTTTCTCTTTGTGCTATCATATAAATATCATTCTGTTTGTGAGTGTAAAGATCAATGGCACCCTCATTTATCAATGTATCAAATCCCTCTCACAAAGCCATTTCCTAATATTGAAAAGCAAGTGGAAAAAATTGTATGTCTTGGAAATTACGATTTGTTTGTTGATGATTTATCAGCATTGTTTGTGCCGCTTCAGAAAAATTCCATAATCAGATTTGTTTACCCAAAAGAAACATTGGGTTTTCACACCATGGCAAGGCAATTACTCCATACAACACTGAAAGGAACTTCAGAAAAAAATAAAAACATGGTAAAATGGGAGCAGCCTTAGGAAGGAGTAAGCCCAGTCTTCAACAGGTGTTATCATTAATAATGTACTAGGTCAGACAAATGTATCACAGTACTTTTTGTAGAATCTTGACTGGATATTTTTGATGTTATATCTTCTACCTTATAGTTACATTCCTCTGGGCAGAGATTTGGCATACTAAGCTCTACAGCATCGTAACATTACTTGATTCTAGAAGAGAGTAGCTAGTAGCTATCTACTGTAATAGATAGTAGCAATGACTTTCTCTTCTGAGTGGAAGATGATTTGATTCCCAGCATCAAAACAGAGGTAATAACATTTGTTTGGACTTTGATCTATGTGTCTTCATGTATCTCTATTCACAAAATGTCTAGAAGGAGGCTACATATACACTCTTATATGCATATTCTTTAGTTCCTAAGAATTTTATTGGTATAATTTAGTAAAATGTATTTCTAAAAGTGCTATAACTTTATAATGAATCTCCTCTAGCAAGAAGGAGGTGCGAAACTAGGGACTCAGGAATAGAGAGGATGTGGATGAATGAATTAAACAATCCCCTTTCTTTCTTCTCATTGTACAAGCTCCATAAACTTTCTAATTCTATTTTAGTTCTGAATATTCATAGTTCTTTGATTACAAGGATCTTTTCCCTTTAAAATGCAAAAAGAAAGCTTTATGTGTAGTAGATGTTCGGGTGGTTCCACTTGTTAAGAATCACTTGAGGTAATTTCATAATTTACATTTCTTTTATGTGGGTTCAAAAGGTATATTCTGTTATAGTCAATAAGTACTGAAGTCACTCCTATCAAACCTTGGCTTCTCATTCCCTCTTCTGTGAAATGAACTATCTGAATCAAGAATTACCATATCTTAGAGGCTCAGACTGTGTAATTATGCCAATTTTCAAGGCAGCTCAAATGGTTCGATGAAATGTATTTTTGAAAATCAGCATTTTACACTGATCACTTGATTCAGTCTCATTAGATAGCACTACCTGGCTTCCAGACATCAATTAATGCATTGGCTAGAGGTTGAATTTCTCTCTATTCCTAGATTAAGTTTGCCATCAAATTAGGTATAAAGAAAAAAGTGAAGGATACAGAAGAGTAAGCATACCAAGAAAAAAAAAGCAGTAAATGATTCCGGAATGGGATTAAATGAAGCTATAGAAATAATTTTAAAACCAGAATTGAAACCATGCAAGGCATCTATAAGTAAAATTCTTGTAGAGTATTTAGACTTTTTTTTTTTTTAAGAAAATCGACATGGACTTTTTTTGATGAGAACAGAGCGTAGAGTTGACCAGGATTATGATCTTAGGGTTTACCAGATGATACTTTTTCTGCATATACACATATGTATACATACATGCATATATTACACATTACATTGACAGCAGTGAAACATGGACAAATTGTAATTCAAATATTAAATTTGATCTTTTTCTGGCCTAGTAACAAGTGTGACTATTTCTGGGTTCTGATACAAATAAAAGTCTTCCTTTCTATTTTGATATTTATTTTTCCATTTAAACTCAGCTCAGACCTTTAAAGTATAATGTATCATACCACTAGCATGTGTAAGAGGGTGTGAAACTTGGATATGTTTTCCAAAGCCACAGGTATAATGACACATAGAAGTTGTTGGCTTGATTCCTATCTTTTTTTCCTGGCCTCTGTCTAGAATCACCAATGCCTTTCCAATTAATTATCATTAGTACAAAGTACTTTCAAGTTAAAAAGAAAAAGACAATGACTGTAATTAATGTAAGAATCAGATAATATACTCATTAACATTGCTTCTGTATCATTTTATGAAATGTGTTTTTTTAAACACTAAAGGAACATATTATGCAGTTCTTAATGCGTTTAATCAAACCTTAATCTTATGAATCTGAAACAACTAGCTGTACAAATTAAAAAGAAAACCCTAAACCCTAATTGATCTGTTCAATGTTTATGAAAAGTAATGTATGTTTCTTAGCCAGAGGACTAGCCAGGACAGGTTACTTCCACAAACTTTGATGACTAAGAGGGAAATACTTCATTAAAACACAAATAGGAAAATGGACAATGAAATAAATAATTTCTCATAGAAAACTACTAAGAGCGATAAGTGAAGGTTGTTACTTATCAGAGCCTGGGCACTGTCTTTGAGCTTTTTTCACTCAAGGCTAGCACTCTACCACTTTGAGCCACAGTGCCACTTCTGATTTTCTGGTAGTTAATTGGAGAAGAGTCTCATGAACTTTCCTGTCCAGACTGGATTTGAACAAAAATCCTCAGATCTCAGCCTCCTGAGTAGCTATGATGACAGGCATTAGCCAGGTGTGTCCAGAGGTTGCTACTTTATGTTCATTAATTATAAGTGTATAGAAGATAGCAATGACATAATTATTTTAAATTTGTGGACTGAAAACATGCTAAAATAATTTCTTGCCTAACTGTTCATAACATGTATTAAAGTTTGAAAACACTGAATAGATTTTAATTTACATATATAAATAAATAAATACACAGACAGGCACTGGTGGCACAAACCTATAATCCTAGCTATTCAAGAGGCTGAGATCTAAGGGTCATGGTTCAAAGCCAGCCTGGGCAGGAAAGTCCATGAGACTCTTATCTGCAATTAACGGCCAGAAAACCAGAAGTGGCGCTGTGACTCAAAGGACTGTGCCTGGCAGAAAAACGCAGGAACAGTGGCCCAGGCCTGGAGTTCAAGGTCCAGGACAGACAAAAATACATAAATAAATAACAATAAATAAATAAATAAAGCTTGAGGTTCTGGAAGAAAAACTAATATGTTAAAGCAGTATTGAAGATAAGCCTTTAATGGTGAGTTTTAGTTATTTTGTGGGGAAGGATACAAGGATATTCCTAAGAGGAAGATGCAGAATGAAAAATTATATGAAGACATGAAATCCCATAGAGATTGAGAATTCATATGAAAAAACGATGTCTACTAGTGGATATTCTTAGTAGGACCAAATAAATATTAAAATTTATAAGACTATCATAAGTTATGCCCAATTACAATGAATTAAAAAAAAAATTGCCAGATGGCTGACTAGATAAGATATTCACTGGGTTGTTTATTTGCATGATTGTTTACTTACTTAAATACCCATTTATTTTGGCCAGTACCAGTATTTGAACCAGGGCTTCTCACTTCCTTGAGTACTTGCTCACCTGACACCCTACAACCTGAGCCATGGCTTTCAGACCTCTTAGTTATTTTGGAGATAGAGTCTGTTGGACATTACTATCTCTGCTGGCTTCCGATCACCATACCCTGAATTTCAGCCTCCTGAGTAACTAGGACTACAAATCTGTGCCACCAATGCTTTGTTTAGTGACTTATTTATTTCACAAGTTTCTGTTTCCTCCTTCAGACAAAAACTCAGATAATATAGGAAAACCCAAATCCTACATTGGAAGCCTCATCTCTAGTGTAAGGCAGTACCAAACATCCCATCAAGGGAGGACACCATCCAGAATCTGTGCATAAACCGTACCAGTTACGAGTAACTCATACAATAAAACACCACATGGAATTCGTAACTGTACTCCATATCAAATTTCTAACATTCATACACTCAAACCTAAATCAGATAAAATTGAATCACCAGAATGTCCTTTTCCTATAAAGTAACACAGTCAGTAATACACTTGAAAATCTGTGTTTGTGAAAACTCCAAGAGTCATATTAGCCAAGAAAAATAGCCCTTTTCATTTGAAATTAAAGGTAATCTATATAAGATATTGTATATATTTTTTCCTGATGGTACTGGAATTGGACTCAGAATCTTTAGATTGCCAGGCAGGCCCTCTTCTTGAGCCATGACCCCCAACCCTTTTTTCCTTGATATGTTTGGATATGGTCTCATAGTTTTGAGTGAGGCAAGTGTAAGACATGATATCATTCTCCTACCTCTGCCTCCCACATAGCTAAGTGATGTGGTGCCATCATACCCGGCTTGGATTTAGAGTATGGTCTCCAAATTCTTCTGCCTGGGATGGCCTTCACATGGTCAAGTTGTGACCCTCACATTGCTGTCTCCCACACTAAAATTCTAATTGTGAGCCACCTCCCCAACTCTAGTCCAATTTGTTGTTTGATACAGGGCCTCACTATGTAGCCCAGACTGGCCTCAAAACCATCATCTTCCTGTTTCAGCCTCCCAAGTGTAGAGATTCCAGGAGCAACCATGCTCAGAGGCCTGAGATCAGGACTGTGGTCTCCCAGAGATGAATCAGAGCCTTCCTTTGAGGGCCGGCAGAATAATTTCTGTTCATCTGTGTTATCAGTAGCTGCTCACTGCTCCACTTATTTCTAATCTAGAAGTCACTCCTCTCATTCATTTCTCTCAGATCAGGGTTTTCTACCTTGTATGGCTTGAGGGATGATGGCTGGCAAGCACAGTGTCAGGATGCCAAATTACCAGTTGGCAATTAAAGAAGCCCATTCACAAAGAGACATAATCATTCAATTGTGTGAAAGGGGGAAGAATAACCTCTTTCTCCAATACTGGCATTCCAAGGCTCATCAAAGAGACTAGAATTTATCTCAAATCATTTTACCTTAATGACTGATCAATTTGACCATCTCTTCCTATTCTGTGGGACAAACAAAGAGAATCTTTGTCTGCATCTCGCGGCCATTTATCATCCCTCTGGCTTTCGAATTGCACAGCTGAGATGAAAGGCAAAGAGACGAGTGGTATTTAAAAGCCTAAAGCTGAGAGCAAAGCATGGTAAGCTCCGACATTCCCTAATTGTGGGGATGAATAAGCACACACTGCAACATCTAAGATAACCAACCACCATATATCAAATTGTATATCAAATTGTGTTTACTGTCTTTGAATTTTATAATCAAAATCAGTCTTCGGATATTCAAGTGAGGATTCCATGTCATAGGTCCCTAGCAACTACTGGTAATTTGCTGTATGGCCTTCCTGTCCCCATATAGTTTTTTTTTTTTTTTTTAATCCAGTATAAGTCTTCACAAACATAAAATGGAAGCATAAGGGAAATTCTTATTTTCATTATCCAATGAAAGAGCTGGGGTTTCTGCTCAACAGAAACATCACATTAAATGTAATTACTATAAATAGCTTGATTCTGTTAACGGGAACAGACAAAGGCTCCCATCACCTTCCCAAGTGCCATGCGCAATCACAGATCTTGACATCTACTCATGGAAAGCATTTTGGGATATCTCATTCAAGGTGAGAATTGTACCAAAGACATGAAAACCTGATCACAGGTTTATTGTAATGTCACATTTCAAGGTGTCACAGGTTTAAGTGGGGGAAATGCAAACATTTCCCTCCTCCAATGAAGACACCGAATGATATCTTCTCTCTGTAGCTTTTATGCATTCTAAGCTGAGCAGATCCATGTGGCCAAGTAAGTCTAGTACTCCTCATCTTTTTTTTTTAAAATAAGTTTTCTATTGTGAAAATACTGTACAGAGAGGTTACAGTTACATGAGTAAGGTAGTGAATACATTTCTTATCAAGCATTGTTTTCTCCTCCTTTGTTTTTCCCTTCCCTCCCACCTCCACAACTACACTCCTCCCTAAATTGTAAAGTTCCTTTTTCAACATTGTGTTTCGTATATTTCATTGTTACAATGGGTCAACTTGTAACCCTATTTAAACATTTTGCTTTTTCCCTTCCTCTCCCCAAATTATATCGACATCAAATACAGTGAAAACAGGGGTTATCCCTCCATGGGGGAGGGATATACAAAGAAACAAAAAAATCACATGGTACCTTATAAATATGTTAGAAAAATAACAAGAAAGAAAAAACTTGTGTCCCTCTCTTGGGGTTTATTTCGCTTAACTTCATCTTATCTGGTCATATGTACATAGATTTTGACCTTTCTACTTGTCCTAGACATATACTAGTTATTGTAAATAAGGGAAACCATGGGACCTATGGTTCTTTGGGCCTAGCTTACTTCACTTAATATGATTTTTTCCCAAGTATTTCCATTTCCTAACAAATAGGAGCAATGTCATTCTTTCTGATGGAGGCATAGAATTCCACTGCATATATATATATATATATATATATATATATATATATATATATATACCACATTTTCTTGATTCATTCATCTACTGAGGGGCATCTGGGTTGGTTCCATATCTTAGCTATGGTAAATAATGCTGCAATAAACATAGTTGTGCTGGTAGCTTTAGTATGGTGATCATTTGGGTAAATGCTCAGAAGTAGGATTGCTCGGTCATAGGGGAGCTCTATGTGGAGTATTTTGAGGAACCTCATTACTACTTTCCAAAGTTGTTGAACAAGTTTACACTCCCACCAACAATGCAGTAGGATTTCCTTCTGTGCACATCCCCTCCACCATCTGTTGTTATTAGAGTTCTTGATTATAGCCATTCTAACTGGGGTGAGGTGGAATCTCAATGTTGTTTTGATTTGCGTTTCTTTTATGGCTAGAGAGGTTGAGCATTTCTTCATGTGTCTATTGGCCATTATGATGGCAGAATGTCCTGTTCTGTTCTGGTCTATTTGGGGTTCTAAAAGCTTCTTATATCTGAATAAGCTTATCTTTTTGCATGTTTGGGAGATTCTCTGCTAGGATCCTCTTAAATTAACTTCTGTCTCTATGTGCTCTTCTACACCCACTCTCCTCAGATTAGGCCTTCTGATGGTATCTTCCAAATGTTGAATAGATCTATCATATTTTTTTGATTTGTCTTGGATAGTTGTATGTTCTTTCTTTATAATTTCTAGGCTGTCTTCAATCCCCAAGATTCGATCTTCTGCATAGTCTAACCTACTGTCAAGACTTTCTACTTGGTTTTTATTTCTTTTTCTTCTAATTGGTCAGCTTTGATGGCTTCAGATTCTTTCTTGGAACTTTGTTTTCGATCTTGTATGAACTTTACTTCCTTAATTTTGTGTTCAGTGTTTATTCTCAAATCACTTAGTTGATTGGTTATGGTTTCCTTCGACTCCCTTTCCTTCTGATGCGCTCCATTCAGCATTCCCTTTGTGGTCTCCCTTGATTCCTTTACTTGTCTGTTTATGGATTCCATGAATACTTCTATTGATCTTTGTCTATTCTCATCCCGCTCACACAATGCCCGTATTAATCTTTGATTAATTCCCTCACGTTCATGAGATTCCTGTATTAATTTTTGGTTAGCCTCACATGCTTGTGAAGTTCTTGTATTAATCTTTGGTTAGCTTCATCTTGCTCCCTCTATGCTCACACTGAGTACTTCGCAAGTTTTCAATCTTTCCTTCACCATGTTTACTAGTAGAGTTTGTAGAGCTTTTGGGGAACTCTCCCCTGTATTATTCATTAGCTGTTCTGTCATCTGGTTTTCGTAAGTGGGAGTTGAGATTCCCAGACTTGCCATTTTTCTTGTGTTTCTCTGGCTTGTTCTGCCCATCTGGTATGAAAGTAATACCAATTTTGTGCTAGAACACTATTTTAAGGCAAGCATCAACAGAGTCCTGTAGTTCCACAGTCAAAATGGCTGCAGTTACAATGATTTGGGGCAGAAACCTTCAGAACTTTGTTTTGTCAGATGGGAATTTCCATTCTTTCTGTCTCTCCCCATTCATGAAGAGTTACTAGAGTTTCACCACTTAAAGGACAAGGAAGATAAAGATAGCCCCTCTTAGATCTCCTAACTTTGAAACATTTTTTTCATTTTACTTCCTGATTGTAGCTTCTAAGTCTAGCTCTTTTGGTATTTGTATAAAACAATGATGCTGTTCATCTCTCTCCTCATCTATCCATCATGCTCCAGTTCTATAAGGAACACTTTCAAATAAGGATCTGGTGGGAATATGAATGTTACTGGTAGACAGAATGCTCTTGAGACCACTGAGGGCTTCATTTAAGGCACTGGCCCAGGTGAAGTGAAAGAACACCAACGATCATGGAGGTAGCAAGGCATGATTTACCAGCAAAGCAGTTAGCTGTGCTCTGTGAAGTGGGCTGTTTGGACAAGGGCTGTCTGCCTGGAGATTGTCCTGGCTTCAGTGTTTCGTATTTGATAGGATAGGATTACTATGGATGGGAAATTAAAGACTTCCATTTTTGATCCTCCCCAAGTGTCTGGTGTCTCTATAAGTGGGTGCTTAGAGGGAGGGGAGTCATAGGGGAGTCTTTGCACAGTTGCAAAGATGAAGGTGGTCACCTGTTAATTTGATTCCACATTGCCAGTGGAAGGCCACATGGTACTTACTATACCCCTCTTGGTGTGTGTGGAGCATGGATTTGGGACATGTGAATGGTAGTTAGGATTAGGGACCTTATTTTAATTCCAGGTCCAGAGCCTGGAGCACGTGGTGTTTAGCCGGGGGAGTAGAATTTTGTGGCCAAAGGATTGCTCCCATTCCTGCTCATATCTAACTAGCTGACTAAAATCTCAAGAGCACTGGAAATTTTACATAGAAATTATAAACCAATATTAAGATCATATGTTCATACTATCCCTATATAAACACATCATCCCTATAAAATGTTAAATCTTGAGGTAAAGTCTAACACTATTTTATTTGTTTATTTAGTCAATAACTATACAAATAATAACCCTCTCCTAACCCTCTTCTTCTCTTGGAATAACTTTCTATAACAAATTATTTTACATCCTAATCCATTCCATTATAGACAAGTAGAATATAGGATATGTAATAATATATTTTGGCTGGGAATGTGGCTTAGTGGTAAAGTGCTTGCCTAGAATGCAGTACCACATAAACAGAAAAAGCCAGAAGTGGAACTGTGGCTCAGTGGTAGAGTGCTGGTCTTGAGCAACAAAAGCTCAGGAACAGTATCCAGGCCCTGAGTTTAAGCCCCAGGACTGGCAAAATAATAATAATGATAATAATAATAATAATACATTTATATTAACAGAAATATTTGTATATGTATACATATATAGGGGTATGGATGCATGAACCAGCTATTATTTATTTTTGTTGTTTTATGTGTGTTTTATGATGTCTCTCTTTTCTCTCCATTGCCCAGTTAGCTTTGTAGTACTTTCCACATCTGCATACATAGAATTTCAAGCACTTTTAGCATGGTTTCCCTTTATCTGCTGACATACATTTAATATTTATTTATTTTAATTTTAACTACTCTAGAAGCAAAGTCTTCTTCCAATTCTTTTTGTCCTTTTATGTTGCTGAAGATCAAATCAAATGTGCATGTTGGGCAAATACTCTACCACTAAGCTTAGTTTCTGAGAGTAAAAGAGACATCAGTGTGAAGTGAAATAATGCCTATCAATTTCTCTGAGGTAAGCAAAGGGTTCACTTATTCAAGTTCACTACATAAGGGGGAGATTGCTTAGTACATTCCTAGGAGAGGGCATGTTGAAAAGAAAGTAGGTCAGTTTCCTCTGGTTTATGGAACATTCCTTGAGATGGATTATAATGAAGATTGTAGTGATGTCACTTCTCTAGCTAAGCTAGCTACACACACACACACACACACACACACACACACACACACACACACACAAATAAAATAAATCAAACAGCAGAAGCCCACTTCAAAGAAAGTATTTGCATATAGATTGACTCCATAGCTTTTCTGGCCCTTTTTGACCTATTCCAATCTCTGTGGGTGAAAACCTTTATTTCTTTAAGAAATCTTTGTTAGCCAGTAATAACAAGACTTCTATTTTAAAAAGTTTAATAAGCCTCTTAAAACACTCTCACCACCACTCACAAGGGCAGAACTTGAGACACAATGTCACAAGTTAGTCGGTATTTGGATATGAAATCCAAAGGATGGAGCTTTTATAGTCACTGGGTAGGACAATCCCAATGATCACAGGAACTGCCCAATTGTGCCTTTTAAGTAAATGTCAGGCAGAAGGTGCAGAGGCCCAGAGACCACATTTTAACAGTTTTCAACAGGAAAATGGTAACTTCTGTAAGAAGCACACTATAAAACTCCACTTGATTTTATAACCAGAATTATTGAGAGATAGTTGTTTTATTACCTATCCTGTCTGATTCACTGTGGAGACTATTTAACCAACTGAAGAAAAATAGGCTGGAAGACAGTAGAGGCAGCCAAGAAGAATATAAGGAAATAGTTTAAATATCTGTGGGACAGTCAGCAAGCCTTTGAGAGGGGCGAACATAAGGATAAATGAGAGAAGCACTAAGGGTTGTTTCTCTGCTCTTGCAAATTCTGGCGAAACCTGTTTCCTTAGCAATTAATCGCCTTTTATAATACGTACTTCCTATTCCTCCTACACTGGGGTAGGTTCTTCCGCTGTTTCCTTGTATGGAACTTTACTCAGGAAGCACTTTATAATGGCATTTATTCTTCTGCTGCCTTTGCTTCAGGATTATAATGAAAGCAACCTCTGGATGCCTTTTTTATTATTGCCACCCAAATGCATACCAAAGAGTTGGTAATCACAACTTTCTTACCAAAAATATGATTTCTTAATATTTTAATACGGGTTGAGATCCTATTAAAATCAATATTGTAAATACTACTCTTAAGGTATAACATTCTATAGGCTTTAAGAAACACCCGTTATGAACTATGCAAGATTTTATCACCATAGAAATGAAAGTGTGAATCCAGTCATGTGCTCAGAAAGATATAGATGATGAAAGTTTGAAATCAGCAAGGGCAGAAAAATCCTTGAGACACTGTCTACAATTTACAAGTTTTAGGTGGAACAATGACTCAAGTGGTAGAGTCCCAGCTGTAAGTATTAAAGTGAAGAAGAAGGAAGAATGAAGAAGGGAGAAAGAAGAGAAGGAGGAGGAGAAAGAGAGAGAGGAATACTCTAACCAATAAACTAGCCTTAGGCATATACCCTAGCTTCTTTGTTAGGCCAATTCACAATTTTCTTCACTGTTCTCTAAAGTGACCAGTGAGAGTCTGGGGGACTAGGTATAACTACAATGACTCATAGCTTTTTAATTAATGTCATATAGTAAGGAAGAGACCAAATTATAGGTAAGGAGAGGAACAAGATTTAGTGGGGGACAAGGTTTCAAGTAAGAGGAAGTGTGTCTGAATGCTATTCAACATAGTGGATGGATCCGAAGTTGAGGTTTGAATTTTGCTTTTATATTTCTCTGGAGGTCTTCATGGAAAAGATTTTTTACATAATTGATATTATTTTGGTCATTTGGGTCAGAACTGAATGATGTAAATCAAGGAGAAGGAGGAGAAGAAGGAGACATGGAGAAGAGATGCACCTGTTTGTGGCTATAAATGATGTTACAAGGATCCACGATGGGTATAAGACACAGAGTAAAAGAAGAAACTTAGGCGGGAGCTGGGGAGGAAAAGGCTCACTGAGTTACAAGGCGAGGGAATGTAATCTCCAGTAGGGTAGGTAGATCAAACATTTAAAACTAAACATGAATAAACACAAAAGGCACATGGAAGATGATATCTATTCTCTTCTAATGCTCAAAGATACAGAGTTACACCAAAAACATGGACATGGAAGACACTTTCTACACCTACAGCTCTAATGGTGTCCTTAAATTGCTAGAATCTGAAGCTTGCAGTATAATATTGGGCCAGATTACTGGATCCTTGATTTATTTATAGCTCCAGACAATAAATATGCCCAAAACTTCACCCAACAGGAATTTTTATTGTTTGGTTGCATGTATCTTTGTGTGTGCGTGTGTGGGGTGTGTGTGTGTGTGTGTGTGTGTGTGTGTGTGTGTGTGTGTGTGTGTGTGTGTGTAGCTATAAAGGAATCAGGGATCCAGTAATCTGGTCCAATATTATGCTGTAAGGTTTAGATTCTAGGATTCAAAAGAAAGATTTCCAGTAGGAACTCCGTTCCTCTTTGTGTAACACACAGCCTCTAGCTTGGATCTCTCTGATATATTTAATTAGAGAGAGTGGCTGCAGATGAAACATCTTCTAGGAAAATGTAGCTGCTTTAGTTCCTCCAAAATGACAGTGATTTTTTTTAAAAAGTCAATAAAATTAAACCATCAAATGGTCCATACTTAGGGATCGTGTTTTTCATGAAATATACACCTTTGAATTGAAGAACCATGGAAAGCTAGTAATTACCCATACTTGGCAACATGAAAGAGAGCTTTCTAGCTGATTAAAAGTCCATTTTCTTTCAAAAGCAGAATAGGTGTCTCAATAAGGTAGTATAGGAGGGTTTCAAGTGAGATTTCACAAGAAAGAAGCACTGCTTTCTAAGATTAAGTCTATAAGGGAAAAAAAAAGCTCCTTGAAGGTAGAAAGGGCTTTTATGTGATTACTCAAGAGGAGGTTTTAGGTGGAAGATAGGAAATACTTCGTCTGAGCTAAAAATGTCAGGCAACGAGTCAGCCTATCTAGATCTGCTCCCAGGAGTTATCACAAAGTAAGCCAAGTCCAGATATTTCTTCTAATCTATCAATATACTATATTTCATCAGCTCTCTATTAACTGCCTTTAGTAACCTGTTTTGGCTTCTTGTGACTGTCATGTCAAATTACTAAAAGCTTCCCTCTTAAAAAACAACACAGGTGATTTGTTGTTATTTTTGTTTTCACAGTTGCAGAGGGCAGAAGTCTAACATCGGTGGGATAATATCACAGTGTCAGGTCTATTGGAGGCTCTTCAGAGAGAACTCATTCCTTGCTTCTTGTTGCTTCTGGTGGCTGATATTTCTTAGCTTAAGGCACATAAATTTAATACCTGTGACTTTCTTTCCTAAAACATTTTATTATATTTAATCTTTGTTGTAAAGGAACTGTACAGAAGGGTTACATTTGCATAAGTAAGTTAATGAGTGCATTTCTTGTGGGATATTGTTACCCACTCCTTCAGTTTTCTCCTGCTTTCCCTCCTCCCTCACTCCTCCCTACCCCCCCCCCAAAGTTGTATGGTTCATTTCCAACCTAGTGTCTTCTGAGTTTCTGTTGCATTAGATCACCCTTTGTCCTGTGTCACTATTTTGTTATTCCCTTTCCCTCCCCAAATCAGATAAATGTATATACAAGACGTAGGGTACCAGAATCAAAAACAGGGATAAACCAAAGAGAAAAAGAAAAATAAAATAAAAAGAAATAACTTGATACAGAACATTGACAACAAAACAAAAAGACCTCTTATTTCCATATATTGGAGTTCATTTCGATTGGCATCATTTTATATGGTCCTATGTACATAGCTATTGAGCTATTGTGATCCTCTGCTAGCTATACAACAGACAAGGGCCTCATATCAAAAAATATACCTAGAGCTCAAAAAATTCAACCTTTTTTGTTTTCCATTTGTACAACCCTCCTGTCTTGCTCTTATCGAGTCAATTGGGATTGGAATTTCTACACATTATTGGGTGAAGTACCCCTCAGTAAAATGGATTAAAAACAGAATCTATCTCATAGCTTCATTAAAAGGATTAACAGGACAACATACGAGAAGCACTTAAAACAGTATCTATCAGAGGAGACTTACTCAGGAAAATCGAACTGTTATTATTCTCTGTTACTGCTTTTTGCCCATGAAAAGCCCACATATGTTGAAAGATCTTGTCTACCAAAGACACTACACGTATTTGGTAATAGTTAATTGGATTCCTGATGTTTTATTAATCGGAGACATTTATCACTGCCTTTCAGAGCTGATTCAGCTAGAGATAACCAAAATAGCCATAGCAAGCTGACACCATTCTAGCCCAAAGAATAAGCATTTCCAATTCTAATGATTTTGTTCGTCACTGAGCTCGGGTTCCAGTTCTGTTAACACTTGTAGAAGTAGTAGAAAAAAACAAACAAACACCACTCTTCAATAAAGATTCTCAATGTTGCATATTCTTCTCTATAAATCCATTTTAAATGGAATTTATTTATTTATTCTTTTATTCCGTTTCATGCCACTACTACTCAAAGATCCCAGAAGAAATAGTCCCTACCTCATATTGAATGGTGACTTTAGACAACTGATTAACTTTAGAAAACCGTAACTACAAGGTGTATAGCCATAATCCCAGTACTTGAGAAGCTGAGACAGAACTATGCCACCTAATGAGTTCAAGGTGATTCAGAGCTATGTAGTCTGGGGATAATACCTTAGTGGTAGTATGTTTAAGGTACTGGAAATACAATAAATAAAATAAAGCGAAAGGGTTACAGTGAATATATGGTCAAACTAATGTTTCTTCAACAGCTCTTTTTGGAAAGCATATGGGAAGAAGAAACCATTGCCTAAAAATCATAGCACACAGTCTATTGCTATTCTTTCAAAAAGAGCTTAATTAAAGCCAACTCAAGTACACTCCATCATTCATTCCATTGAGATCTCTTGCTTCAGATATAGAGCCCAGATTAAGTGAGCAATGGAAAGCATATCATGAAGTCTTTAAGTGATAGAGAAATAAGTTTTGTTTACATATTGAATACTAGAGTAAACTAATTACTAAACCTGTCATCTTCTCTCTGTTTGTTAGTCTAATGAGATCTGATGGAGATTGCAACATGATTAAGCTTTATACCAACTTCCATGTCTCTAAAAGCCACATGCCTAACCTCTGGAGACACATCATGGGTGATATCATGAAGCAGTACTACAGAAATGGAAATGATCCTTTATCAGAGATGACTGGACTAAATTAGTTTTGTATTCACCTTAGAGGAATTCAAATGGGAAGTTACTGCAGTATCTGCTATATATGATTCTTCAAATCGTATCTTACTGTGTTCTCTGTGGCTGTTTTCCACAGCAGCTAGCACCTAGAAGACAAGGCTGTTTCTCCCCTCCCTTCAACAGATGGAGTCCGTAGGACTCAAATCTCAGTGAAGTAAGCACAAAGTTTAAATGAATTATTTTATGTATATATTCTGTGAAATGCGGATATGATGATTTGAATACTTAATAGTGCTAGGCTTTCATTGTATGTGTGTTCTTGCACAAGAAAAGTGAAGCTAGCCAGGCGCTGGTGGCTCACATCTGTAACCAAATTATTCAGGAAGCTGAAATCAAAAGATCACAGTTCAAAGCCACCCGGAGCAGGAAGACCATGAGGCATTTGTCTCCAATTAATCACACACAATAAAAAAAAGAAAAGCAGAATTAAAGCTATGGCCAAAAAAAGCTCAGGGACAGTACCCAGGCCCTGACTTCAAGCTCCAAAACTAGCACAGGAAGAAAGAGACTAGGGGATAGAGAGAGAGAGGGGGTGGGAAGAAGAAGAAAAGGAGGATGAGGAGGAGGAGAAAGGAAGGAAGGAGCGAAGAAAGGAAGGAAGGAAGGAAGGAAAGAGGAAGGGAGGGAGAGAGGGAGGGAGGAAGGAAGGAAGGAAGGAAGGAAGGAAGGAAGGAAGGAAGGAAGGAAGGAAGGAAGGAAGGAAGGAAGGAAAGAGGGAGGGAGAGAGGGAAGGAAGGAAGAAAGGGAGGGAGGGAGGGAGAGAGGGAGGGAAAACAAAGCTACAAGAACTTGTAAGAAGCCAGTATCTTCCATAAAGCTAAACAGAAAGGAGATGCAGAATGAACTGAACTCAAGACAACTGGAACCCAGAATTTAGACTGAAACAGTCTCCTGTGCTCTCCTCTGGCTGCTGGCCTACTGTTCTTTATTCTATTCCCCTTTTCATTGCCCATTCTGCCTGGTTATTGTGACACTGGTGAATCACTCTGAGTTTAGCCAACGTCATTCTCTACCTCTCTCCTCTGCCAGCAATTGTAACTTTTGACTCTGAACAGCTATTTCTTCCTCCACTCGGTACAGAACTAGAGCCTACTGCACACCATGATGAGAAGTATCCTGTGCTGTAGATTGAAGCCTGGTCTGGATCTCTGGCAATCTCATTATGAAAATTATGGCACACAATCCATAATCCCACATGTCAAATGATGTTTTATATGTCTTTGTCTAGTAGAACTTTGGAGTGGCTTTTACTCTGCACTTCCGTTCTGTTTTATTATATCTCATTGAGACCATATAATTAATAAAAGAAAGTATTCAAAAAACTGTTTGAAACCCACATGGAATAATGTGTTGTCTGTTCATTTTACCATGCATTTCCAAACGTCATCTGTAAACCTGGGGTGACTGTACATCTAATAAACTTGTTTAGTGGATTAAATAAGAAAATATTTATAAAACACAGGATCTGCATGAGGATCAAAGTCAGCACTCACTTTTAGCAATTTTAAAAATCATGTTGTACTCATTTGTGAAGGTTTACCATTTGAAATGTGTCCTTACCTTTCTCAGTATTAAGGTGGTCTGTGTCTTTTTCATCTTCAAATCTCTCTCTAGTACCTGCCTGTGGCAGGGGTGCTGCACGCAGCAGTGAAATTGAATTTCTGAGAGATGTTTACACTTCAAATGACTCCCTGGAAATTCTTTCTGGTTGAAAACTTCTTTCCCTTATCTAAGATTAATTCCTTGGAAATTTCAAAGGGAAGTAAGATAGAGGGTGGATGTGAGAGAAAAAAAAATGATAGTCTGTGAGATACTTATCTAAACAGTCTGGCAGTGAGAGTGGCAAGGGTAGATTGTCATCTCTGACAGAAGGGAAGATGAATGGATTTCCAGGATCCCTGGTGGTATCCTGAAAGGCAGCCTGTGGAGCCCGGAGTTGGCTTCTTGACCCTGTTCTAATGTAGGAGGAAGGATGGAGAGAATCATAAAAGGAACACATACTTTGACTCCTACAGGAGTCTCCCTGGAAATACTGGATCTGTTAAAGCAGCTCTGTGTGTGTGTGTGTGTGTGTGTGTGTGTGTGTGTATTCACACACAACACACATATTTGGTATGGTAAGAACCATATGAACTGAGGCTCTCTGTTGTCCCCGGAAATTATTTGGCTCTCTGAACTCTTGCTCATTTGAAAAATGAGAGAAAAAAATATCATCTATCCCTCAAGGCTATTCTCGTGATTAAATAATACAAAGTGCATTAAAGTTATTTACAGAGTTTAGAGAACTATGAGGCCAGAGGGTATAACCATCTGTATATTTCAGATATTTATTTGAGGCTAAATGTGAAGAGCACCTGGGAGGATGAATGTCCATTCATGTTTATTAAATATTGACTCTTACATGAAGCATTTTATTGTCTTTAATGTGTTTTTGATCTTGAACTCCTGCACTGATTTTGCCAACTAGATGTGGATAGCTTATCTAAATTGAATGCTGTAAAACCTCTATTTGAAGTAAAGTACTTAATGTAAATTGTATAAATTGTGTATGTATGTGTGAGAGAAAGACAGAAAGGAAGAAAGGCAAGAAGGAAGGAAGGAAAGAAGGGAGGAAAGAAGGGAGGGAGGGAGGGAGGAAGGAAGGAAGGAAGGAAGGAAGGAAAGAAGAAAGGGAAAGAAAAAAGAGAGAAATTGAGGCAGAACATCTCATTTAGATCATGTTCCTTGGGGCATTTCCTGAATAAATCACTTTTATAACAATCCCAATATGAATTCTGCTTCTAGAAAAGCCAATATAAGTCAATTTACATGGAGATTATTTGCTAGAGATTAACCAAGCAGATGTAGATGCCATAAAATCATACTGTGAAGGTCACTAAGATAAAGAGAAAAAAAAGTAGTTTTTAGAATTTGACAAATTTTATCAGGCATTCTTTATTATCTGTGTTCCATTTCACCTTGGAAAAGTCACTTAGCCACACTGTGGCTTTGTTTTGGTTTCCTTATCGGCACCATTTGTCTTATAACACCATTTGTGTAAATGAACGAATATTGTAAGGGTTCCCCCATGTGTCCCGTATAATGTTAACAAATATAAATAATAAATAAATATAAACTTAATATATATGGGAGCTGCAACTGCTAATATTATTAAAATGATACTGACAGTATTATTTCAGTATTATTGAAAATAAAGCCAGCTCAGAAGCATTCCTGAAAGCCCCTAGTTTTGTTGTGCTTTTCCTTTTCCTTTTTTTTTTTTTCACTTTACCATTTAATGTGTCCTCCTAACTTACAGTAAAGCTATCATTACACAATACTCTCAAAGTCCAGCAGTTAAAATTGAAACATTAGTGTAAACAGAATTGAAAGAGACAGGTTGCCATGGTGATATCTTCACCAAAGTAATGGAGAGGTAAGTTAAATGGCAAGGGAGGCTCTAAAAAGTTGTCTGGATATTTTTAACTTCACTAGTGTGATGGATAGAAGAAAAATCTTGATTTGTACTTAACAGACATTTCTTCTGTCTTTAAAATCTTTATTTAGGAAGAGAGTATTTTTATTTCAGTGCTGCTCTTGCCCTCAGCAATCTTCATCCCTCACAGGTAAATGTTTCTACAGAAAGAAGGTGGCGTGCAATGAGAGCTTTAGAAATTGTCTCTTAGATTTCAGTGGAAGTTCTAGAAGTTCTTATTCTCCACTTTCTAATCCACATTCAGTCATTGGGTTGCTTTCTACTAGGTAACACATAAAGAAGATGATGTGTATCTCTAAGTATTGCATGAGAATACTGAACTGGCACAGATTCTAGCACTTGAAGAACATTAAAATTTGTTAGTCATAGCCAGGAGCTGGTGGCTCATACCTGTATTCTTAGCCATCCAGGAGGCTGAGATCTGGGGATCACAGGTTAAAGCCAGATAAACAGGAAAATCTGTGAGATTCTTATCTTCAATCAACTACCAAACAGGCAGAAATGTGGCCATGGTTTAAGTGACTGAGCATTAGCTAGTCTTGAGCAAAAAGAGCTCAGGGACAGTGCTCACACCCCGAGTTCAAGCCCTACAACTGACAAAACAACAACAACAACAAAGACATATTAGTCATTACTATCAAGGTCATTACGATTCTCATTATGCTACTTTGTTTGACATGAGTAGAGCTTGAGCATTCCTGAGAGATCATTAAGTTCTACCATCTGCATTTTATTTTTTTTTTAATTTTTATTCTTTTTAAATTTTATTTCAATGTAAAGATTCTGTATAAAGGGGTTACAGTTGCATGAGTAAGGTCATGAGTACATTTCTTGTTGAGCATTGTTGCTCTCTCCTTTGTTGTTTGCCCACCATCCCTTCCCTCCCCCCAAAGTTGTAAAGTTCATTTCCAATTAGTGTCTTGTGGGTATCATTGTTGCAAGGGGTCATTGTTTTTTTATGCTGATACTGGGGTTTTAACTCAAGGACCTGGGAAATGTTCCTTAGGTTGTTTACTCACTGCTGGTGTTCTAATACTGGAGCCACAGCTCTACTTCTCTCGCTTTGTCAGTTAGTTGGAGATGAGAATCTCAAGGCTTTCCTGTGTGGTCTAGCTTTGAAATATGATCCTAATGTCTCCTGAGCAGTTAAGATTACAGCAGTAAGACATTGGTATTTGGTTAAATTCTGTCAATTTACAAAGATTATTTGTCACTGACAATCAAGTTGGTTCTAGTGACTTCCACGTGAGAAATGAGTAGTCTCTGGACTGAGATGTCTATGGATTAGATGTTCCTTTCAGTAACAGCCTCATGAATTCAAGAGCCATGCTTATCTTATTCACCATTGAGTCTAAAAAGAGCAGTGTGCCTAGCAAGGTGATTAACACACATCAAGCATCCATTAAATACAGATTATATGATTACTAAGTAGGACAGTAACTTTAACAAGCAAATCAACAGAAATCACTTGAGATAGCAGGGCTCAGGGGGTCTGTAGGGCAGACTACAATGGCCTTTGTTCATTCTTCGATGGTATCAAGAAGTTTCCTAGCCATAGAGCTTATTCTCCAGCTAATAAGGGGCCACTGTCTTCCCTGGTCCCTTCTACCCAGACAATGATCTTGGCCAAAGATAAATGCCATGCCATCATCAGGACTTTTAAAATATATCATGTGACTCTTTAATTGCTTATTCCAAAAGTGAGTGCTTGAGTTCATCCACTTCTGGATATTTTAGCCAATGGCTTCCCTTGTCTACAAGTTCATTCCTGGAGCAATTAGTGAATTTTATCTATTTGGTCCTTCTAAGACATCACCTTTACTATTCCAGCGAGTAACACCTGTCCTCCTCCATGCCATCATTCTCAGAGCAAACAACTATTCTTATCTGTGACTGAAGAATACAACAAGGCTTCTAACCACTGTCTGCTATAGAACTATGGGCAATTAGTGATAAGTTACAACTAGTGACTTAGAAGAGAATGTTTCATTGAGAAAGCTTAGCCAATGATGCATTGTCTGTTAGTAGCCCTCATCCATTCTTACAAGAAGGAGAACTCCTTTGTTGTTCCTGTGTGAACACATATGGGTGTATGTGTGCAATATTGAAGCACAGGGATCAGAACTTGACAGCATGTATACATATTTTATTAGTTAACCAGAAGTGAAACATATGCCTTGTAATGACTTCTTTGTTGATGTCATAGTTGCAATCTCTTTCGGTACTTTTCAAGAAACTCAATCCATATGAGCTTTATCAAGAAATACCTTCATATTCATCATGACTGGCTGAACATTCAGGTGACTCCTTGTTGCACTTTGAAAAATGGCGAAATCAAGATACAACTGAAAATATTTCAATTCCGAAATCATTTTCCTTGTGCTTTAAATTCATAAGAAAGTTGTTACCCTACCTAATGAGTGTGTATGCCCCGCCTCCCCGCAAAGTTGTATGCTTTGAAACCAAGTTCTCAGGTAGAGTCCTTCAGGAATGAGTCAGATGAACTGAAGATAAGCAGACATTATAGGAGCTTCAGAGACCTTCTTTCTTCTCTCATCTGTATGAGGATCTAGCTACCAGAAGACAACCTGGGTCTTAACCGGCCACTGGCAGCTCACACCTATAATCCTAGCTACTCAGGGGACTGAGATCTGAAGATCTCAGTTCAAAGCCAGCCTGGGCAGAAAAGTCTATGAAACTCTTATCTCCAATTATACGCCAGAAAACCTGCAGTGGGTAACATGGTTGAAAGTGGTAGAACCTTGAGAAAAAGAGTTATGGGACATTACTCAGTGCCTGAGTTCAAGCCCCATGACCAACAAAAATCAAACCAAAATTAAACAACCTGGATTTACATCTTTAAGACTGCGACAAACAAGAATCTGAAAATTATTCAATTATTCATTACCAAGTCTATAATATTGTGTCATAGCAGCTGAAGCAGTCATTTAAAAGCAACAAAAATCTGCCATCATTAACAGGCTCAAAATCTAGCATTTCTACGTAGTGGCAAACCGGGCTTTAAAAAAATCAGGTCTAAGATTACCAAAATTCCTCCAACAGAGTTTATTTTGTAATATGACTGGAATTGGTTCAGGGTTCATATCTGTAATCTAAACTACTTGGGAGGCAGAGATTAAGAAACTCATAGTTTAAGATTAGCCTGGATTAAAATATCAGCGATGTCCTATCTCAATAAGCAACTTGGGTTGTGGTGGTACTCAAAGGAGGCATAGAGTAGAAGGATTGGAGTTCAAGGCTACCTTTGAGGAGAAATGGAAAGGTGAATGAATCTAAAAATATT
The DNA here is from genome assembly GCF_019054845.1 of Dipodomys spectabilis. Classification (NCBI taxonomy): domain Eukaryota; kingdom Metazoa; phylum Chordata; class Mammalia; order Rodentia; family Heteromyidae; genus Dipodomys; species Dipodomys spectabilis. Next base: position 12,446,037 of record NW_024870950.1, read on the forward strand.
AAAATAAAAATTAAAATGAACCTGGGTACAGGTGGCTCCCATCTGTAATCCTAGCTATTCAGTAGGCTAAGATTTGAGGATTACAGTTCAATAAGACTCATCGCCAATTAACCATTAGAAACCAAAAGTGGCACTGTGGCTCTAAGTGGTAGAGTCTAGTCTTGAGCACAAGAGTCCATGGACAGTGCCCTGGTGCTGAATTCAAGCCTCACAACTGACCAAAAATAAAAATTAAAAAAGTAAAAAGGAAGGCAATCTAAGGTGTGTCTCAAGTGGTAGAGCACAGGCAAACCTAGCAAGACTGAGGTTCTAATTTCAAGCTAAAAAATAAACAGGCAAATAACTTTTGTAACGAGAAATATAACTAGGCATGCAAAGCTAAGCACAGAATCTAACATGTAATTTCTGCTCAAAAAAGTAATACTCATTGTTACTCCATAAAAATGAACTGTCATTAAGCTGCAAATAATTATGAATGCATGAAATGCTAATAGAAGAGGTACTTGATGGATGCAATAAAAAGAAAACTTCTCAGTTGAAATGATGGACAATTTCCTATCACATGCTTAATTTGCAAGAGTTTGCTGCTTTGGTAATGGGAGATTAATACTCTCCAAGAAGCTGATTACACAAAGTCCTCATCATACTTAAGGAAGTCATTGTTTCTGCCTGGGCTTCCTGTTGAACTAGCAGTTTTGAATTGCATTCACGCAATATTTAACTGGAGTGAGCATTTGAATACCTTTGTTTCAAAGTGGAAGAGGAGAGGAGAGAGAGCGTCACTGAGGGGCTGAGTCTGTTTCAGGCAGGTTGTATGTATATGGACAGGTGGAAGTGAAACTCCCTTATACCAGTAACTGATGCTAATTTAAAATACTTAAAAAGTACTTACACAGAATCAAGACATTTGAAATGAAAAAAAATGATCCTCTCCTCCTGACATACACGATCAGATAGAAATTTTATTTTCATATTTTGAGCCTATCAATTGACAGTGAATCACAGTATCAATGTATTTCTGTTGGTTAGAGTATAATCTTTCTTCTTTTCAGTTCTTTAATATAAAATGTTCTTGGCAATCCAGTCCTTAGTCCTCATATGTTTATTGCTAAAGAGCTATATTGATTGATGGCAGTGATGTTATATATATATAATAATTTTCAGTAGATACTAAAATATATCCATATGCAATTCCAAAAAAGAAACATGCTGAGTAATATTACATTCAGCTATTCATAAACCATGAAACCTAGGGTAAAATAATTCAACTCTCATATAGTAGGGTGAAGGATCTACACCCCCCAACACACACACACACACACACACACACACACACACACACACACACACATTTTTCCTACAAATGTAGTATGCATTTAAAATAGCATTGTTCCTCCACTACACAATACGAGAGGGTGAAATATATTACTGGAAACAAAGGATAGCGTATCTCAAATTATAAATTATACATCAGAAGATTAAATGTCACCAACTTTATGTAGGCATTCAAATACTCATTAATTCAATCCCTAATGTTTGGCAGGCCCCACATAACATCTTATCAATTCAATTGGCATTATCATACAACTATACACTGAAACTGCAAGGCAAAATCATGGCCAGTTCCTGAAAATCTGATTCCTAACAGCCTTATTCTGGGACAGTCAATATATACTTCCTATGCTAGTTTCATGAACAGAGAGCATGCAAAGCTCTATGGAAACCATCAAAGGAAAGATGTTTTGTCGTCATGTCCCTCTCTAAAGACTCTTGGTTCAACATTAGCAGTGTTTAAGTCCACATAGCTATCAACAGCTGTTAAAACAGTAAACAGAACTAGATGAGAAGGAACCTGTGTAGCCAATTTCCATTCCATCTTTACCTATCAGGAAGGTGAGGAGTTTATGTTGTGAAGTTAAAGAGTCCTGATCTGCAATGTGAACATGAGCAGTGAGAACATAAAACCAACCTAACTCCTTTCTAAAATGTTGGGTGAAATGAACAATTGCCTCTATGGGTAAATGTGATGTGCCTGTAAATTGTTTATGTTTATTAAATGTTAGCTATCAACGTTTGTCAGAAATGCTCAAAATTATTTCACAATTCTCAAGTGTATCCCGTGCTTCACGATTTTGACACTCTGATATTAAATTCCGACAAAGTAATGTTTTCTAGGAGAAGAATCAGGTTAAATGATGGATTTTAAAAGCTTGTGAAGTACTTTCTACCTGGGGTGGACCGGAAGGGAGTATGGAAGTTTCTTATCTATGTGATTTCTGGAGCATGAGCAGAGCTTTGGTCCTGGTAAGCAATGGAGAATGAGAAGAGCAAGTTGCTTATACAACTTGTATTCTGTTAGTAGTAATCAGGTGACCTGTGAATTGATACTACTATGGCAAGTTATGAAAATGTTTGATATTTACCAGTAATAGCAATGGGGATGGGATCTGGAAGCACTCCTTCAAACAAAAGCACACACTCAAAGATGACATATAATACATTTGCCCTTTTATAGCTTGATAGCTGCTGTCATATCACAACCATGGTACTGTATTTCTCACAACTCCACAGATCATGAACACACACACACACACACACACACACAACACCTAAAAATATGTAACAGATTTTGATTATTTCATACCATTTTCACAAATATAGATTATGAGCACCGAGCTTGTTTACATTAGAATGGACAGAAGCCTGACCAATTCTGATTTTCATTCTCTCTCTTTTTTTTTTTGTCCATCATGGGGCTTGAACTCTGGGCCTGGGCGCTGTCTCTGAGCTCTTTAGCTCAAGGTGAGCTCTCTACAACTTGAACCACAGTGCCACTTCCGGTTTTCTGGTAGTTAATTGGAGATCAGATCAGAATCTCACAGACTATGCTGCGGGTTTGGGTTTGAACCGCAATTCTCAGATCTCAGCTTCCTGAGTAGCTAGGGTTACAGGCACCCCCTTGACTGCCAATCTCTTTTGACTTTTCTTTCCTCTCTTAAAATTTTTCTTCTTCATTTTTTAATTTTTTCTAGATTCGTATCAAAATAACCACCTCAAGTTCTCTAAAGAACTGATATGTCCAAGCTGGGTGACCTGTTCTCTGAAAACTCAAGCCACACCATATCTGATTAAACTCATACATATATCAATAAGAGGAAGACATGTTGCTTTGTAAAGAAGATGGTTTAGCAAAGGTGTAATATCATTTTCTCTTTGCCCATACAACTTACACTATCTTTACTTTTCTCACACAATTGAGTGAGATATTTTTCCACAGAGTAAGAATTCATTGCTTCACATTAACATCTTTTTCTAAATCATCAAGACTTTATTCCACAACTAAGTCAATGCTCACAGTGTCATCATAGCAAAATACTGTGGCCACACAGATCCTAATAGATGAAGGGGAAAGACATAAAAAAATGGAGTGCTGCTTCGTCCTTTATCTCTCATTTCACAGTTCCATATTATATATAATCTACTACATAAGTACTTTGAATTCTCCTGTTGCTCTAAAAATTTCTGTGAGTATCCTATTCTAAGGCTTCAATTTTTCTCCTTTAGGCAATCTGATGATCTCTGAAAACCATGTCCATTTTTTAAGTCCCTATCATATATTCTGGTCCTTTATTTTCCATGATATGGTAAAATGGTGCTGTTTGAAAAAAATAAAAATTTACTAGGACATTCCTGATAATAAATTTTTGTTCCAGTATCTAAACATGTAATATTTAAAAAAAACCTCTCCATTTGGTTAAAATCCATTCATTCATCATGTGGCATTACTCTCGGAAACAAGAAAAATTAATGGTTAATTAATGAAGGACACCTACATAGGTAATACCTACATCTTGATTTTGCCAATTTACAGAAGCATAGCAAAATATCCCAATGTTGGTGGTATGAAACTTGCTGATTTTTAAGCCACTGAAACAGTGAGGGGGTAACCAACCTTCAGCTCTTTCTGTTTCTTTAAAGTCTTTATAGTCAACAATCATGCTTTTTGATGGTGCAATTTATCTTGATTGTATTTGATTTGATTTGATTTTGATTGTAGCTGATTATTTCATTGTATAGGAGCATGTGACATTTGACTTTTTGAGTTTGTTATAGTTTGCTACACTTGTTCTTCTACCAGCATCATCCATTTTCCTGAAAATGATACAATTATGTTTTCTTGATGGCTGAGTAATATCCCATGGTATTTATATACCATAATTGGTATATAAATTGGTTGGGCATCTTAGCTAATTCTTCACTTTAGTGTCAATAACAGAGTTATAATAAACATGGTGTGCTCAATATCTCTTTTCCGTAGTATAATGATTTGCACTCTTTTAGATATATACCCAAGAGGAGGATGACAGGCTTATAAGGAAGTTTAAATTATTTTATTTTATTACTTGCTAGTCCTGGGGCTTGAACTCAGAGCCTGGGCACTGTCCCTGATCCTTATGTGCTCAAGGCTAGAGTTCTACCTCTTGAGCCACAGTGCCACATCTGGCTTTTCTTGAGTAGTTTATTGGAGTTAAGAGTCTCACAGACTTTTCTGCTCAGGTTGGCTTCAAACTGCAATCCTCAGAGCTCAGCCTCCAACGAGGTTAAGATTACAAGCAGGATCCTGTTGTATTTTCAGTTTTCTGAGGTAATAGCATATAAATTTCCATAGTGGCTGTATTAGTCTATACTCCCAATATTGGCAAGAGTTTTCTTCCAAAATCTCACCAGCATTTGTTCACTTTCTTGACAATTGCTATTCTGAGACAGAATTTCAGTGTAATTTCAATTTGCATTTCCTTTATGGATAAGGTTGTTGAATTTTGTTCATGTAACTGTTAGCTACTCGAGCTTCTTGTTTGTATAAAAATAAATATACAAGAGAGATAACAGAACACCATGTTTTCGCAACTCTATTCACAATAACCAAATGGTGTAATCAGAAAAGATGTTCAGCAACAAAAAAATGGATAAAGAAAATTTTATATACATACACCATGGAATATTACTGAAACACACAAAAACGAATGATATAACATGCAGGAAAATGGACAGAGCTGGTGAATAAGGTTGAAAATCTGTCTTTCTTTCTTTCTTTTCTTTCTTTCTTTCTTTCTTTCTTTCTTTCTTTCTTTCTTTCTTTCTTTCTTTCTTTCTTTCTTTCTTTCTTTCTTTCTACCTACCTATCTATAATATATCACACTTAATTCACCAAACATATCTTTAAAACATTAGGAGAGGGACACAGGATGTCAATATAAAGGAGTGAAACTGTTCAACATATACCATACAATGTATGAAATCACAAGAATAAAATCTTCTTGTGCTACTAGGGTAGGCTAAATAAAATTAATAAAAACTAAAATAAGTAGGAATTCAATTTCATTTGATTATCTTTTATTTTTTGAATTTTAATGATTATCTTTCGCAGTACAATGAAGTATAATTTAGATTAATTAGAGTAAAGGGCATAACTCTAACCAGAAGGAGTGACTTAATTCTTGACTTACTCATCTTTCAGGATCTATAGCCATTAAAGCACTTTGCCAAGAACCTGAAAAATATTAACAATACAAAACAGTGTTGTGTTGCTTTCCCATTCATTTTTAAATGCTGAAACTCTAACATCAGGCTCAAGAGTATTATGAAAGGTAATCCAACTTCAAGGTGAATGGGGCACCTTATTCTCCAAGATGAACATTTAAATGACAGCTGTACTCCCTTAGCTAATTAACCTAATTTGTCTAGTTAGGTAGACTTTACATAATTCTGTGTCAGGCAACATTATAGGCAAAGATCCTACCTAAAATTATAGTTAACCTAGTGCTCTGAAATCTATTCGTAGTGCTGCTCAACTCATGCTATATTCTATGTGCTTTGCGACCCAACTCCTTCGCCAATGGCTGGAATTCTCCTAATCTTCTGAATGGCTTTGACTTTTTCACCTCCTTCAGAAGCCCTTGCCTTTGTTTGAGTTCACCTGTGTTTTCATGTGCATATTTGCTATATTAATTTGATGTCTTTATCCAAATGAGGCTTTTGTCTCAAAGTCTTTGGGCTAATGATCATGTCATAAGTGAAGGAACTCAGTTTCTCTCACATTAACTATCAGACATTACAAAATGAACTAAAGATTTATAATCAGTCTTAGGACTCTCTAGTGATTGTCCATCCCCTTGGTGTCCAAAAGAGTATAAAATTCAATCAACTGTCTCTTCATGTTCTTATGATGTTAGTTTTGCATTGATTAGATTCATTTTCCCCAAATTAACAGATTCTTCCTTTTACTTCAAATGGGTAGCCGTGTAGATAGATAGAGAGATAGATAGATAGATAGATAGAGATAAATAGGTAGATAGATATAATAGGCAATATATATACATATATAGCAAATATACCCAAATACTTACTTAAAATACTAGATATCATAATTTACAAGTTTAGTCATTTTATTTATAGTTTATTATGAGTCAGGGCTGAAAATGCACTGCTAGCATATCTACATGCTCAGATACTGCCTGGAAAAAAAAATCCAATCAGGAAAAGAGTTGCAAAGTTAAATTGGATGAAGGATCAAGACCCAACATCTTATATAAAATGAATGACTTTGGAATAACTATACTTTGCCTTGATATTTAATATTTTACAGATACATGTATTCTATTTGTAAGTACTATTACTAGAACAGAATTTGATGAAATTCTTCCCTCAAGGGCAGGAAGGTTTTTAAAATTTTCATGTTACAATAAATTTCTCAGGTCAAGTCAAATGTAGCAAGAAAAATAATAAAAAAAAGTGTCTGTGATAAAATTTCTTTTTTGAACTTCCACAGGAATCAAAGTTGTCTCTATTCATCCATTATTCTCTGCCCTCATTAGTTTGTTTTGATCTGCAAAAACCTTTTATTGTTATCCGTATGTGGTGGCTGTGAGCACCCGGATGTATGAACTTGCAGGTCTTTCTGAGGCTTCAAAACTCTGTCTTTGAACACAGCTGCAATACAAAATTGTCATATCATTAATTAATTTATGTAAGTTCAATAGAAATTTAATGGCTGTAATGGTATAAAGATGAATATACTGGATTGATGGATATGACTATTGGATGTTTAAACAATGATATATGTGTTATATGTAATCTATTTTATATAAAGCAAATGCCACTGGGTATAATTACATCTTTAGTCTATCTACCTATCTATTATCTATTTCTCAATTATCTATCACTTATCTATTACAAATCAACTGTCTATCATCTATTAGTTGTTATTTCTTATCTAGCCATTTATCATCTTTTTCCATCTATCTATTCACCTATCATCATCTATCATTTGTATCAACTACCTACCTATCTATCATCTATCTATCATTTATATTCTATGTATCATCTCTTTAACTAGTCTTCATCCAACATTGTCTTTGCAGATTTACATTGTTCTGTGCATTTCCTGGCTCCATTAGTTTCTGCTCTTATTTTGTCCATTTCCCTCTAAAAGGAATTATAGCCATTTAATTTCCCATTGTGATTCCCTTTGAGTCAAATAATTTCTTTAGACTTACATTCCTTAGTTTTCAAATACTTGAGGGTCTTTTAGACACAGTTGTTATAGTGTTGAGCATGGAGCAAGGACTTTGCATGTTAGGCAAGCACTCTACCACTTACCTTTGTCCCCAACCAATTTTTCATTTACTACACAGTGTTTCTTGGGCTGGGAAGGTGGTTCAGGGGTAGAGCGCTTGCCTTGCATGCATGAGGTCCTGCGTTCAATTCCTCAGCACCACATAAGCAGAAAATCCAGAAGTGGCGCTGTGGCTCAAGTGGTAGAGCCTTGAGCTGAAGAGCTGAGGGAAGGCACCCAGGCCCAGAGTTCAGGCCCCATGACCGTTTTTTTTTTAAGTATTTCGTTTTTGTTAGGATATCAAATTTTATAATTTTAACAATTTTAAATAAAACATGACACCCATTCTCCTCGAGAAGCTGAAATCTGGAGCACAGTGTTTTGATATCAGCACAAACTGGAATGTCCTTGAGACTCCACCACTAAATTAATAAGCAAAAAGTGAGTCTGGAGATGTGGCTTAGGTGGTCAAATCCCAGCAAAACAAGAAGCCAAGCAAACCACAATGCATCCAGTAAGTAAATAAGTCATGGTTTTTTAATTACAATTTTGATCATTTATTGACTTTTTGAAAGGAATATGCATTTAGTCTTTGCACTGTGGTTTTAAGGTTTTTTATGTCTGCTAGACTAATTTTGTTAACCGTTTTGCTAAACATTTTTATGCCCTAGTTTGCATCTGATCACTTTGCCAAATCTTCATAAATCATGCTAGCATGTTTTTTCTAAGTATATGAATTGTTCCAACACTCTTTTTTTGTTGAAAAGTTACTACATCATCTATATTAAAGCACAATCTTAATTTGATAGGGTTATGGATTATTATATCTGCTAGATAGATTGATTAACATTATGAAATTCCATTCTACACATCCAATATTTCTTGGCTAAAAGACTAATCTCTATCATACAAGTAGAGCTACATAGTCTTATATTATTGTCTCTATTACTTATCATTTCAATTATTTTCAACGTGTGTTATGTTCAAAAATCTTGTCTTACCTATTGTTCATTTATCCAGCCTGGCAGTCATTGTATTTTTTCTTTTCTTTTTTATTTTTTCTGTGCCAGTCCTGGGGCTTGAGCTCAGGGCCTATGCACTGTCCCTGAGCTTTTTGTTCAAGGCTAGAATTTTACCCCTTGCAACACAGCTCACTTCTGACTTTTTGTAGTTAACTGGAGATAAGTCTCACAGCCTGTTGGGGCTGGCTTTTGTTTGTTGGTTTGTTTAATTTTATTGTCAGTGTGATGTACAGAGGGGCTGCAGTAGCATATAGAAGGTAATGCGTACATTACTTCTCAAACTTGTTACCCCTCCCTCAATTTTCCCCCACTTACCCTCCTCCTAACCCCCCTGAAGTTGTAAAATTCATTCCAATATATTGTCTTGAGAGTATCACTGTTGCATTGGTTCACACTTTTTCATTTGTCTCACCATTTTGTTGTTACCTTCCCTTTAGATAAATGTATAAACAATACTCGGTACCAAAATCAAATACAGTGACAACAGGAGATAAACCATAGGAAGAAAAACACAAAATAGTAGTAATAATAATAATAAAAGAAATCATATAATACATTACAAACAGCAACAACAAAGAAAAATATCTTGTTTCCATATCTTAGAGTTCATTTCACTTAGCATCATCTTATATGGTCATATATACATATCTATTGTGCTATTCTGCTCATCTGCTAGGACTATCTTACACATATACTAATGATTACAAATGAGGAAAACCATGGGATTTATGTTTCTTTGGGTCTGGCTTACTTCATTTAATATGACTGGAAAAAAATCATATTAGGTGGGGCTGGTTTTTTTTTAATCAAGATCCTCAGATCTCAGCCTTCAGCTTAGCTAGGATTATAGGCATGGCTGTTCAGTAAGAAATGTGATTTATGCATATTTGATGTAATTAACATTATTTAAATTAAATCTATTTTATTAATACTTCCAATATCTAAAGTTTTAGAAAAGTGATCTATATTAATATATTCTACTTTCGTTCTAAATTATAAGCTATGTTTCGTTTGAAAACTCACACATTTTTGTAGGTGCTTAATTGCAGTCGGCTGAAGGAGATTGATACTGGATTTCACTTTGCTGTAAAAATCTATGGGTAATTAAGGGCATCTTATTTTTCCCACAAATTTTCTATACCTAGACTATTCATACACTATTATAATCTCATCTACTCAGAAGGTGATGGTAAGAGTATCACAAGGCCAAACTGGACCATATTTGATTGAAAAGTAAAAGCAAAATAGCAAAGACATGACTCAAGTGGTAGAGCTATTGGCTGGCAAGTATGAGGTAATTGATTCAGTGGTTCACACTGCTTCCAACTGAAGAATATATACAGATACATACCTATATCTATATCTATATCTATCTATCTATATATATATATATACTTTTTCTAATACACACACTAAATGGAAAGAAATATATTACAATATATTCTGCTACAACCAAAGAAACTATTGTAGAAAAAAATTTTACTCTTATGCACTTTTTAAATATAAAAACATTTATACAATTAAAATCTGTATGTACTTTTATCAATTTTTTTCTCTTAATTCGAATGACATTTCAGTTATTTATTCCCTGGTTATTTGCATTTAAAGATTTCCATTTTCATGAGTTTAAGGAAGGTAGAAATAGATACATTTTTATGTAAATATTTCACCAGATTTCAAAGTAATTTTCTCTGTTATAGTCATACAAATAGAATTCTTGGGACAAAGAAAGCATTATATATTCACTCCATACTTTCACATAAACATTATATTCTTTAAAATTATGCCTATATCACTGAGGTTTTGTGGCAAGCGTAAGGTACTTGCCTGGGTACTGGCAAAGCCTTGGCTTCAATCTTTATTACTTTAAAAAGTATGCATATTAGATATTGTTTGGCTGGTAAAACGTAAGTTGTTCTGAAATGGAAGGGGTAGGCGTCATGTACCAACAATCAGAGAGAAAATTTGGTTCTCAGAGAAGTACCCTTGGCCTTGACTGTAACCTTGAAAATTGTAAGTATACTTTGTTCTCTTCTCGGCCTTGCAAAATGAGGGCTCTGGGTGAAGCCCTGTAAATAGGGAGAGTGCAATCTTCAGGCTTGGATTTCTTTTTTCTTTTTTTCTTTCTTTCTTTTTTTTTTTTTTTTTTTTTGTCGGTTGTGGGGCTTGAACTCTGGACCTGGGTGCTGTCCCTCAGATCTTCAGCTCAAGGTGAGCGCTCTACCACTTAAGCTACAGCGCCACTTCCAGTTTTTTTTAGTGGTTTATTGGAGATAAGAGTCTAAGGGACATTCTTGCTTGGGCTGGCTTTGAACCGTGATGCTCAGATCTCAGCCTCCTGAGTAGCTAGGATTACAGGCGTGAGCCACCAGTGACAGGCTTCAGTCTTTGATTTCTTTTCCCATCAACTTGGATCTGCATCCTTCCCAGTCCTGCCTTCCTGCTACTCAAAATACCATGCACAACATTTTTCTCTCCATTTAGATAGATTGATTCACTTCCAAATTTCAGGAAAGCCCTCATTTAATGTTTTTATTTGAGAAGTTTCAGCAAGGATTAGCAAATGAATATTGAATAGAAGAGAATGAGTCTGAATAAGAAATAGGACTCAGTAGTATGTTTTTTTTTTCCATTTTGTTAAACCAGAAAAGCATGGAAATGCCATCTATATGTACAGGTCACCAACACAGAAACTGAAACACAGTGATTTTGAGTATTAAAATAAAAATTATTCAACCAAATGAGAGAGATGCAGATGAGTCTTTTCTATACAGCATGACATCTTTAATGAGATAAATGCAAGAAATGTGGAGTGTTTGGGGGGCAGTCCTGTGTCTTCTGTTTTCTGTTCATAGATATAACTTTGGATGAGAAAGAAAATAGAAGGAGACTTTTCATTGGTATCATTACTCATTACTAATCAAAAGATGGCCTATATAATCTTTATTAAATCATTTAAGAATTATTAACCTCACTGGGGGTAGCAATGGCTCATACCTATAATCCATGCTTTGTGTGAGGCTGTGATCAGAGGATGGCTGTTCAAAACCAGTCAACAGAGGAAAGTTCATAATATGCTTATCTCAACTAATCACCAAAATGCCACAAACGGAGTTGTGGCTCAAGTGATAGAGTACTATCTAGCCTTAAGCACAAAAGTTGACATACAATGCCCAGGCCCTGAGTTCAAGCCCCAGGACTGACACAAAAAAAATGTATTAACCTCCTCATTTTTTAAGAGGAGGAAAATTAAGCTGAAGTAGACTATTCTGACTAAACTGCCAAAAATTATTGTTCATTTTCCAAATACTTTTATGTCATGTGTTACTATCAAGCAAAATGATCATTTCTGGGTATATGTTGCTCAGCAAAAAAGCACACTCTTTAATTACAGCATTGTTTTTAAGAGCAACAATTTGAAAGCATTTAAGTAACAACCCAATCGCATATCCATAGCAAACAGATAAATAAAGTATGAATTACTTATGAAAGTGAATAAGCTGGAATGATAGCCACCAATATCCCCAGATTACAATGTTTACCAAGAATATAACATGTTGAATGATTCATATTGTGAGATGACATTATATAAAGTTTGAGAACATGAAAATCAATTGCAAACATAGACTATTGCGGCAATAATAAATAATATAGGATAATCAACATCCCTAGAACTCAAATAACAACAACAAAATAAACAGGAGAAGAATTACTTCATAGGAAGATGCAAAAATTATGCAGAAAAAATTCTATTTGAATATCCACAAAGCCATGAGTGAAAGTTACAATTTTGTTTAGTTAAGCTAAATAAATGATGCTTATTATATCATTATATTCAAATAATTGAGTGGTGAAATCATTTAAAGATAAACCAAGGCAATGATACAAGCAGTTATTTGTCAAATAAAGCAGTATGACTCCCACTAAATTTTATGCCACATAAAAATTCAGATGTGTTTATTCTACCTCAAATGAAAAAAATCACATTCAATGGAAATTAAATCTAGTAAATAAAAATTTCTCTACATCTACATTCCCATAACCTACTCATAAACATATTCATAAATAGAGTACCATCATTGTGATAATGTGTTCTGTATGCCTGTGTGCATTGCAGATTGCATTTTGGGAACCATTGGTTTGAAAGATTAGTCATGGAAATTCTTTGTAACCATATTAAGAATAAATATTACTCCAAAGATTTTGGATTAGTGAGTTAGTTTAATTTCATTTTTATAAACCAAATGATATGAAGAGAACAATTAAAAATCTAACACCTCAATTGGTTAGCCTTGTCTCCAATCATTTGTCCTGACACGAGCGTGTGATTAATCTTTTCTTTTTCCTCCATTTCCTCTGTATAAAAAGGGAGCAATAGAGTAAATCATTTCTATGGCAGTTTCCTTTAATGGTTTTTCTTGGAGAATTTGAATCATCTGTGACCTGTTAACATTGAAGAGTGATTACATCAGTTCATTTGTTAGATCAAATATTTATTCTGTGCCTAGCACTGTTTCAAAGCTCAATGCAGTCTTGGCTAAGGACCTGATCTGGTGCCCAGAAGCAGGATTATGTGATGGTTATCTTCAATAGTTCTCTATTTCAGCATAAAAAACAAAGACTAGGTAGATATGTATAATTTTTGGTTGGGGTTGGTTCTGGGGTTTGAATTCAAAGCCTTGTGCTCACTAAGCAAATGATCTACCCCTTAAAGATGCACCCTAGATGGTTTCTACGTGTAATTTTGGACCAAATCTTAGCAAATTATTGTAATCATCATGAGAATCAGTTATCTTTGTTTACAAATGGAAGACCAGGAACTCAGTTATATTAACAGTTCACAAGTTTTAAGTCTTATAATATGCCAAAGATTGGATTCAAAGCTTAGACTACAAGAGAACCCAAGCTATTTAACCTGTAGTTAGTAATGTTGGGAGGTATAAGAATGAATCCCAGTCAGGTAATTTGGGATCTAGCATTCTAGTAATTGTCTACATTATAGAACTTTCTGGGGTCCTATTTCATTGCAGCTGAAATTAGTGTTCCTTGGGAATATTTTGGGGACTTAGTCTGCCTAACATTCTAAATTTCCCTGGAATGGTGCATTCCAACACTCACTGCAGAAGGATGGATCAGGCCTCTGCTTTGGTCTTGGTTATAATTTTATCTATCTTTATGAATAAACACCTTGTTTCATCTCCTCCAGTTGAGGGTTGATATTACAAGCGCCTAACTACAATCATAAGCTATCAGTTTTTATTTGTTGTTTGTTTGTTTTTACTTTTATTTTGTCTCTCATGGGACTTGAACTCTGGGCTTGGGTGCTGTCCCTGAGATCTTGAGCGCAAGGCGTGGGCTCTACCACTTGAGCTACAGCTCCATTTCCTGTTTTTTGGTGTTTAATTGGAGATAAGAATTTCAGGGACTTTCCTGCCTGGGCTGCCTTTTGAACCACAATCCTCAGATCTCACTCTCCTGAGTAGCTAGGATTACAGGTGTGAGCCAACAATACCTGGCAAGTCATCAATTTTAAAGTAAGTAAAATAAGGATGGTTCGATCTACATTGACATGAAACACTTTTTTAGAATGTGCAAGGCCCTAGCACCATAAAAACAAAAAATAAAGTATGAGAAGGAACGCCTTTGCCTTTGGAAGTGCCTGTTTTCTAAGGGATAATTTATTATTCCCTGAAGAGTCATAGTCCAAAACAGAAACTTGTTTAATAAGCCTGACCTAGATAGACAAGCCTCATCCTCTGACCTCTTATTCTATGTTGTCTGGTGTCCCTCAATATCTTTATTTTTTTTTCCCAAAGATGATATACAGAGAGGTTAGACTTTATATAAGTCAGGTTGAGTAGATTTCTTTTGAACAGTATCACCCCCTCCCTCATTCTCTCCCAGTTTTTCTCCTACTAACCCCCCCCCACACACACACACACTACATTGTAGAGTTCATTTCCAGCGTAGTGTCTAGTGGGTTTCACTGCTGAATCCATTCACCCTTTGCCCCACCATTTCTGTGCTTCCCCTTCCCCTTCCCAGATCAGATAAACTTATATACAAACCAATGGGTACAGAAATCAAAAACAGTGACAGAAGGGAATAAACCAAAGAACGGAAAGAAGAAAAGGAGAAAAAGGAACTGCAATAGAACTGCAACAACAACAAAAACAAAGTCTCTTGCTTGCATTTCTTGGATTTCTAAGCATCATTTTATATGATCTTATTCATTGATATAGAGAGCCCTTGTGATCCTCTCCTAAGAATATCCTCCTTTGTTCTCACTGTGTGAATGTTTATACTCTTGCCTAATTGTCCTTGTGTAATTATTGGTCTTTTACTATCCATTTGGTTCACTTGAATATTTATCGTCACTTTCTACTTATTACAATCGAGGGAAAACATTCAGCTACGTTTCTTTGGGTCTGGCTTACTTTACTTAAATAATTTTTTCCAAGTCTTTCCTTAAAGATGGGGCTGTTTCAAAGCAATTGGTATAAAGAAAAATCCAAGTCTTCCTTATGGATCTCAGTAATTAAGAAGAATATGACACTGAGGGGAAAGAAGAGCGACTGAAAGTATCCATAGGGTTTTCTGCCTTTCACTGTGTCCATGTCTTTTGGGGAACTCGAGTCCTCTTTACTTCCATCCAGCTTGCCTTGGGACCTCAGCCTGTGCAGGTAGCTGCTTCTTCCTTCCTAGCATTGGTTCCCTCCCTCCCTTCTGTCTTGAAATGGAATCCCAATAATCTCTTAAAAAGAGAACAGATAATGACTGGCTTTTTTTCTATTTTTATTTATGCTTTGTAGATAATGTTCAATTGTAAACATTTCAGGCAATAAAAGAATCAAGCAAAGGTGAGTTATAATGGCTTTGTAATCTAACACACATTCTGGAAATCGATTCCTTAAATGTGTTTCCCTATAAAATGAAAACTGTCTTCAGATTCTGACTTCCATTTTAGTTTTTGGAGTAGGTTTCACAATAGTCAGACTTTTCAGAATATTTCTTTATTCTTCCATCCCCCCCTTCTATAGGTCAGCCTACTTGTCTGTCTCTTTTTTATGTCTCTCTTTACTTTCTTGCTTGCTTGCTTGCTTCTTTGGCTAGCTAAAGTACCTCATAAACAGTTGGTGACCCCTTACTGTAACTGAATAGTATTCAGTTGGGGCAGTTATTATTATTTTTTATTTGTTTGTTGTAGGGCTTAAACTCCAGGTTTGGGCACTGTCCCTGAACTTTTTCACTCAAGGTTAGTGTTCTACCAACATCGAGCCACAGATCTACTTCTGGTTTTCTGGTGGTTAATTGGAGATAATAGACTCCCAGACTCCTGCCCTGCTTGCCTTTGAATCATGATCTTCAGATCCTAGCCTCCTGAGTTGCTAGAATTACAAGTGTGAGCCACTGTCACCAAGCGAGGCCAGGTTTTGAAGGCACTAATTTTATTAGAGTTATACACATCATAAAAAAGAAAAGTAAATCTAATGAAAGGAGATACACATGATTTCATAACAATAACGAAATAGATATCCTTGTATGTGTGTGTGCGTGTGCACATACGCACACATGTGCATGCTTCAGGTTTGAATTCAGGGCCTTGGGGCTATCAGTGAGATTGTTTTTGCTCAAGGCTAGAGCTGTAATACTTAAATCACAGTTCCACTTTTGGCTATTTGGGAGTTAGTTGGAGACCAGGGTCTGATGGACTTTTCTTCATGGGCTGGCTTTGAACCAGGATCCTCAGATCTCTCTTGAGTAGCTAGGATTACAGGTGTGAATCATTGACACAACCGAAATTGATATATTAAGCCTTTTCTCAAATGACTTTTCTCAAATAAAACAAGGACATGAGAAACTACAGTATGAATATTATTATAAGCTTTATAAAAGCTCTGTCTTTGGGCCATTGTGTCAAACATCACATATATCTTCCTTGATGCCTTCAAAGCCTTATCATATCAGAATTATTTTTTGTTTTATACATAAATCAAAATCCAGAGCTACTCTGAAGGACGAGTGGTAGAACTATAAAAATTCTGTAGACGGAGATGTGTGATTGCAATTGTAGTTTTTATTTTATTTTATTTTTATTTTCTAACCTAAGTATTGTTGACTCTGAGCAACAGTATTTTTGGCGGCTAGAGTCCAAAAATGGTACAGGAAAAGAGATGCAAATACACTGCTACTCCAGAATGAATAATTGGGTGGTTGATGATAAGATGCACCTCTGGTATTTGCGGTGAGCTGACATTGGTGTTTTCGCATGACCTTTGTTGGCTGCACCCAGAGGCTTCCTTCCCTAGCCCAGCTGCTAGAAGTCATTAGTAGTGATGGCTGTGAGTTCTGTTCTTCCACTAGCACAAACCTCAGGAGAGAAGTTTCCAAGGGACTTCTCCCAGAGAAGGTCATTGGCTCTTTTTGCCATCACACGGCTGGCCTGTGATTAGAAAAGGCAGTTGGGAAGTGGATGGAATGGTAAACTGAAGATGTGGTAGCATGGGAAAGTCAAATTAGAATTAGGCTTCAAACTGGGAAATCAAAAACAATATTGATCCAAAGAACAAATAAGTGAGAAATAAGCATGGACAGAAAGAGGAGAGAGAGGGTGGGGGAAGGGGGAAGAGGGAGGGAGAGAGAAAGGGAGGGAGGAAGGGAAAGAGATTTTTTATTCTCTTTCTCCATCAGGGAAACAAATTAAATTTTATAGTGTCATACCAAATATTTTGGGGTATTGATTTTTGAAATCTGTGCTTGACATTTAAAATGACAGAAAAAAACAGGGGAATGGAACTGAAGGCAAGGTGTCTGTTTAAGACAGTCTTTTATCAACAAGCATTTCAGAGATCTTTCTGAAGGTGGGACACATGGGTAATATTAAAATGCCTTCTGTGTTTCGGGTCTTATAAGCATTATCTCATGCATGCAAATATTCATCTAGAAAAATCACAGTGGATCTCGCCAGGTGTTAGATCCTCACAGAAGCTGTGAGTTTGCAGCTAACTCAAAGGGAACATTTTTACAATGCTGAAATTCATGCTGTCAGAGCTCCCTCTACCGCCCCTCCTTAATTGTAAAATCATGTAGGACTTGGTTCTGGGGCAAGCTGAGTCAGGGGTGAAGTGATTATGCAATTTCCCTGACGTCATTAAAATGAAGGGGTGGGGGGGAAATGCAGCAATGGACAGGCAGCTTTTCACAAAACACTGATTGGAATGATGGAATATTTCCTTGTTAATCTTTTGGTTCCTTTTAGAAAGAGTTCACTGATAAACATAACTGTCTTTAAACAAATCAGACAAATTCAAATCAGAGCATTCCTGAAGGAATTCTACAGTAGATGGACTTTCAGATTTGTAACCTGAAAAAATACAGAAGGGAAATTCCACAAATGCAGCCTCTTTTCCCTACTGAAATATTGTTTTAGCTGATACTTAACTGCATTCCAGTGTCCTGAAGGCCATGGTAAAATACCAGATTGCTAGTAAGCTTGTCTTCTTAACTTGGCTCTCTTCAAGCCACATTTATTTCCATTATCCATCTTCCCATTGTCCACTGTCTTTAAGTATTATACAAGATTGTTTCTGATGTGGGCTTCCATGCTTAAAGAATATTATGGGGAAAAAAAGAGACTTGCGTTTTGGGATCAAAGCCAGAAAATCCTACACGGGTTTGTGTTGATATAACCAAGACAGGAGATTTACCAAAAATATAAGTGAGAAATAGGAAACTACTAGAGAAGTGGGAGATGTGAACACACAGTCGTAATCTATGCTGATTTTTAATTGGATCACAAAAATGAAATATATAATAGTGAAATTCTGTGAAATAGTCATTATCAATGCAGGATCCACAATTTAAAGAATGCATTCAGCTTGTTCTGTTTTTAAATATCAAAAGAGAGAAAATAATCCTTTATTTGGACAGCCAAATACTTTCTTTCAGATAAATTAAAAATGAAAAGCACATACTGAAAGAACAATAGCAAAATACTATGAATATAGTATAGTTTACCAAACTCCAGAGTGTTTGGGTTTCATGGATGTAAGAGTACATTTTTCCAATTCTATAGATTGGAAACAGAAGCAAACATAAAGGATCTATCCATCTATCTATCTACATATTTAATAAATTATATCTATGAAATAAATACAAAAACTAAATAATATATCATATAATTTATTTTATTGTCACTACCAGAAAGGCATATAAATATTAAGAGAGAAAATATCCGGAATCCAAAATATCCCTGACTTACAATTCAAAATCCTTTACTTATTAGCAGAATTGTTTATTATCAGGGGTCCTCAATTTCTAGGTTGTGCCAAGATTAATCATGAAAGTATCAGACCTTTATCAGTGAAACATAATATTTTACCAAAGGAACTCAATGATTTTTTTGTTTGTAGGCTTTTCAAAAAGTGATAATGATGTTTAGGAAGTATAGGATTATTCAGTCTTGTCTCGGTATCCTTTTCCAGTTTGTATTGACCAATGTTTCCAGCTTCTCTGGAAAGCATGGAGAATACGTACTGAAAGATACTCATGGAGAGAAAAAGATGGAGAGGGCAAGTATGCCTTGTTTCCATGGTGATACAGCTCACATCCTTGGCATCCCAATTCTAAGCTCCAGATAGTATTTAGAATCTCAATTGAATATATGCTTTACATACTACTTTGCAAAATAAGCAGAGAATAAAAAATCCTGCAGTTCTCAATCCATAATTCTGAGCGTCCCTCTGTAAGAACAAGCAACATTACGTGCATTTTATGTACCCACAAACTTGAATACTTCAGCCTTTTTTTATTCTCTAAGTGCTACTTTGTGTTTGAAGCTTTGTTTGAGATAATTCTAAACAATACTCAGAAACATTGTGTTGGAGTATTTTTTAACAGTCAGACTAGGGCCTGCTTTTGCCTTGTGATGGTTTGATATAATCTGAATTTCTGATGGCATCGAATTGGCATACACTGAGGAGAAATCAGTCTTTATATCTGAAAGTTTTATCTTTTCATGCAAGTTCATGCATGTGATAGGTTAGGCATAAAATTTAAACTTCATTCACATTTCAAAGTGTTCATAGTCCTACAGAGGAGTAAGATAGTTAGCTAGTTTAGGTTGTATGAGTTCAAGATTTTGAAATTTTTAGAAAGGAGTTTCTAAATATGGCAGTAACTGTGGACTGTGCCTGGGCTACCTCTCTAAGTTCTCTTATGACATCATTGGATAGTAGCAGTTCTGAGATATAATAAATCCCTGAGCTGATAGTACTGCTCCTCAGCTACTAAATTCTGAATTGCCCCCACATCTCTTAGCTAGCATCTTGTCTTTTCCATTTGCTGTATAAAAACTCTCTCACAATGAATTGTTTTATAGAAGTACAATTTCAATTTAAAAAGATAATATGGTTACTAGTTATTGACAAAAATTCATAGAATTTTGAATAAAAGACACTGAAAACAAAACAAAACAAGAAAGTAAGCAAACAAAAAAAAAACCACTTGCATAGGGTCAAATCACTAGCAATTACCAGATTCAAATTAAAGCTTGATCTCCGTGATGTGTCTGTGTGTTTGAACAGAATGAAATAAGAATGGATTTTTAAAATAAATTTTAAAAAATGAGAGAGCAGCCTAAGTGATAGAGCACTTGTCTAGTTCAATCTTCAATAATATAGATGTATGTATATGTATATGTATATATGTGTTTATATATATATATACACACACACACACATATATATATATATATATATATATAAAGAACTCTTTTTACCCTTTAGTAATTCCTTCAAATATTTTTTTTTTTACTTTCCCCTCAGCTGTGGTAAGTAAAACTATTCAGTTATTTACATTTTAAACTTTGTACTTCGACTATATGGTAACAATTAGTAGAAAGGAATAAATTTTGTTTTGGAAAGACCATTACCTAAACAGACATAAATGCACATCTGTTCTCAAAACCATCTTTTAATCATGGTTGTTCTTTTGTGAGTTGTCTTTTTTTTTTTTCAAACAAATCTGCTTTTCTAACTTTGCCATGATCAAGCATTTGAGAATTCATCCTACTTTCAATGTGTTCTGTGTCAAGAACACTTTCCAAGGAAAATCTAACCATTTAGTGGCTTTTCTTTAAAGCTCAATCTAAAACAATCTGAAGTGAAGCAATAGAGCCATATCAATGGAAATAGAATGATGGCATATGGTTCCTCAAATATTTGTGACTTCACAAAAGAAACCACAGTGACCGAAATTAGTACAATTCATTTTGAAGCACTTTTAAAATTAAACAAATTGTCCTAAAAATGCAAACAGGATAACAACAGTAAGGGTAATTAATGAGACTTGTGGTATTTTTATCTCTTTCCTATCTGTCTATGATCTTCAAAATAGCTTGGAAACCAATTCATCCATGATCATAGTGTAAACCAACAACCAAGAGCCTATGGGGGAAAATAAAGAAAACAGCATTAAAACTTTCCAAAATTTCCATTCCCCGAGGATTGCCACCAGATATAATCTGATGAGTCTGGATGTTTCAGAGCAAAGCCTTCTGAGGGACCATCTTTATTGATCTGACTTTGCAATGGAAAAACCATTATCCATTGAAAGTATTTGTTAAGATCAGTGGAAGACACTGGCTGAACATACACTCTGAGTCAGTGATGCTAATGGGAAGAAAAAGAAAGAAGAAGAGGAGGAGGAGGAGGAGGAAGAAGAAGAAGAAAAGGGAGGAGGAGGAAGTAGTTGTTGACTGAAACACATAAAACCAAAAGTTGGAAAATGCAAAATTAATAAAAGGCCTTTCATGAAGTTCCTGTTACGCATACAGAATTGTGTGTGTGTACCTAGGAATGTAAACATGACACAGAGAATATTCTAGGCTCTGAGCTCTGGTTGATTTGGGGATTCTTGAAAGTACCAAAGAATAAGAGAGAATTTTATATTTTCTGCCTGAGCACAGAAAGCAAGTTCCATGGCACTCCAAGAAACTCATGAAAACATAAAAATAGTTATTGGGCCAAAGATTTTGAGGACTTTGTCTTAACTCTTAGCTGCACTAGTTTAGCAGGGAACTAGTGTTTACATACTACAACCTACATAAGCGAAACAAAAACCAGTTCAGGAAATTTATCACCAACAGCAATTTAAACAGACACTTACAGGAAGACATGGAAAAGGAGAATCTGAATTACACAGCTGCTACATTAGATATTTTCAAATGTCTAATCCTTACACAAAGCTGTTATAAGACTGACAAGAAAGCAACAATAAAAATATACTTCTGTCGTTCGAAGAAATAGGGCACTTTGTGATATTCATCAGATTTTAGACTCATGTGTGCTCAAATTCTCTGCAAATACTTTAAGCTTATTAAAAAAAGTTTCAAATTAATCCCACATTTGAAGCAGGAGCTTTCTTTTAAATAGTTACCAAAAGATTTTATATTTTAAAGTCATAAGTCAATGATTACTTTTTGTTTGTTTGTTTGCCAGTCCTATGGCTTTGAACTCAGGACCTCCATACTCTCCTTGAGCTTCTTTGGCTTAAGGCTAACACTCCACTAATTGAGTCACAGCATCGCTTCTAGCTTTTTCTGTTTATGTAGTACTTAGGAATTGAAACCAGGACTTCATGCATGCTAGGCAAGCACTCTACCACTAAGCCACATTGCCAGCCCCCAATGATTACAATTTTCCTACTTATATTTACATTAATTATGGATTTTTGAAAGCATACAATTTATGTAGATTTGTAAGATATGCCAACAATCAGGAAGGTAAATTTTATGTATTTGTTTAGCTATTTATTTTTACAATGGGTCTCACTCTATAACTTGAGTTTTCCTCCAATTTGTGAGCCTCTTACCTCAGTAAGAAACATATCCACATTGAATTCTCTAAACAGAAAATAATATACAGCATTTCTAATTTTTTAATAAACTATCCCTTGCATTGAGTTCATCAAAATCAAGAACTATGTTTCTTTTTCTCTTTTTTTGAATAAGTTTTTTATTGTGAGAATACTGTATAGAGGAGGGGTAACACTTACATGAGCAAGGTAATGAGTACATTTCTTATCAAGCATTGTTGTCTCCTCCTTTGTTTTTCCCCTACCATCCCTTCCATCTCCACAACTACACTCCCCCTCACCCCCCATCCCCTCACCCTGACCTAAATTGTAAAGTTCGTTTTATGACATAGCGTCTTGTATCAAACTGTATCCCTGTTTAAACAGTTTTTTTTTCCCCTTACCCTTGCAAAATTATACCAACATCAAATATAGTGAAAACAGGGGTTATACCGTGGCGGAGGAGGGGCAATCAAAGCAACAAAAAAAATCACATGTTACCTTATAAATACATTAGAAGAAATAGCAAGAAAGAAAAACCCACTTGTGTCCTTATATTGGGATTCATTTTGCTTAACATCACCTTATCTGACCTATTCTGTTTGTCTCAGGCATATACTAGTTATTGTAAATAAGGGAAACCATGGGACCTATGTTTCTCTGGGCCTGTATGTTCATTTCATACAACAAATAGTCCTTTCCTACTCAGTCTACCTTGTTAAAACGTATTTTCTTAAAATAATTTGTAGATCAATTCCTTCTAATTACTATTTTAATCATAGCATTAATATGAGTTAAATTGTCATAGAAAAATACACAAGTATATAGGTGGTGATCATATAAACACATATACACATACATACATACACACATATAAACATTAGGTCTAATGGGTACCACAACTTCTTTTGTATGTGTTTGTGCCAGTCCTGAGGTTTGAACTCAGGGTCTAGTCTCTGTTCCTGATCATTTTTGCTCAAAATTAATGCTACTACTTGAGCCATAGCTCCACTTCTGGCTTTTTGGTTGTTAATTAGAGAGAAGAGTTTCATGGAGTTTTTTGCCTAGGCTAGCTTTGAACCATGATCCTCAGATCTTTGCCTCTTGAGTACCTAGAATTACAGGCATGAGCCACCAGCACCCAGCTTACTATTCATATCATTGCTTAAGAAAGAATGCACTGCTTGGTTGCTAAAAAATTTCTAAGGAGCTATATTTAAAAATTTATGGTAAAACCTTTTTATGAAAATAAAACATGCAGGACCAGTAAGTTTTCTTTTCTCATCTGGCATCTGTAGCTCTGCCACTCCATTAGACAAGTAAGCCCCCAATAATTTGTACTGCCCATAGAGATCCAAGAGTAGAAGAACTCACATGTGGTTCCAAAAGGGATCTACTCTTTCACGCTTCTTGTAGTGAAAAATATCAATAATCTGATTCCTGGGACCTGAGATATTTGAAATCTACAGAATATACACTGTGGAATAAGTGAATGAGCAATCAAAATACAGCCAAATTTTCTCTGCTAACATAGCATATCTAGAACAATCAGGTACACAGTCTCCAATAAACAGGACGTTCGCTAACGGTGACTTATTATTCATTGATATTCTGTCATATCTTTTCTACAAGTCACCCGTATGGACTAACCAAAATAGTCAATGTATGCTAGACTCCTAAGCTAAAATTACAATGACACACATTTTCTAAAAGCGAAGTACTAATGTGAAATAAAGGCATTCTCTGGTAGTAATACTTATCTTCAAATTAATAAAAATAAAAGTCTTCTTTAATATATAAAAAGTAGCAAATATCATCTTACAAAGAGGAATAGCAAAATAAGTTATGTAGGCTGAAAAGGAAACCCATAATTGTGCCAAAGATTTGCTAAAAACACATTAGAAGTCGGATTTATATTTTATTATATCTCGATTTAATGAAATTCCACCAGAATGAGCTCAAAAACAAAACTGTTTAAACTTCTGTCTTTTGGGGGGAAATTTATGGCTGAAGAATTAGTATCCTCTCCCAAGGGCCTTGTAAAAGGCCACTGGATGTTAATCTGCAAGTTAAAAGACTTACAAGACCTCAGGGGATTATTTGGATCCAGAATGCTGTGTTTGTTCCTTTCAGCAAACATTAGACAATTCAATAGGCAGAGGAAAAAAAAACACCACAATTCTGCTTCTTGCTCATTAACATGTCTGAACTTATGGCTATTTAATTTTATTCTGGCAATTAAAATATGAGTCAGATACATTGTCACCATCAGTTTCTCCGTGGGAGACATATCCCTTATTCCCTCCTCTAAGGAGGAACATTTGCTATCCTATCTCCTTCAGCTATAATTTCATTTGGCTTTATCCAGGCATGAAATGCATCAAGCTACCTGACACATGGCAGTAAAACATTTTGTATCCTTTCAGACTCTTACTTGTTGAACAACTATTTCAGATGAAAAGATAGCCCTACACTTAGAGGGATATTTCTAGAGTAGGAAAAAAGTTCAGGTTTCTTACAGATGGCACACAACCACTCGAGCCACACCTCCAACTCTCACTGTCTTTTCAGTCTGGGGCTGACTTCTAACTTCCATTCTCCTGCTCTCAGCCTCATGAGTGGCTAGGAATACAGTTGTGAGCCACAGGCACCCAACTTATATCACCCAGCTCTTATTGATCAACATTTAACTCTCTCTTTGTCTCTATGTCTCTGTGTCTGTGTCTGCATCTATGTCTGTGTCTTGATCTCTCTGTCTCCCTCCTAGATTCCTTCAACAAATGATTATTTAGAGGGATATTTTAAATGCTATAGCTCAATGCAAGGGAGCATCTCTAGACTGCTTAGTTCTGTTATCTCTAGATAACTCTAAGTCCAAGTTATTAAGAGTTAAAATAATACAGTTCTCTATTCATAACTGAACTATTGCCTGGTTAGTTTTGGGGTAAGGCCCCTTTTACTAGATCTTAAAACAGACTAATCTAGCTGGGTCTTTGCATAAAATGGGAAGACATGTCATATTCTCATATAGTCTGTTATGTAGCTAAGCACACTTTTAAGGAGGCGATAACAATGCTTGATAGGAAATGTACTGATTACCTTGCTCATGTAACTGTAACCCCTCTGTACAGTATTTTTACAATTAAAAAAGTATAAAAATAAAACTCAATTCTTATTGACCACCCTCTCTCTTCTTAATTGAGGCAACATGTATCAGCTAGAGACCTCATCATTACCATTTCCACTTTCTAAACTACCTGATACCTTGGCACAGAGAGCTGGTATTCTCTGTATGTTTGAATTGTTCTCCATGTATCTCCTGCTCATTTCCCTTGATAACACTAGCCTTGACAAAACACCTAACATGTAGTTAGACAAGTGAATGTATAAAGAAATGTTCTGCTCAGTAAACTACCTATTTCCAGGCATTGGAACAACATAGAAATGAGATATGCTTTGTAACTCCCTACAATGTAGGTTGAATTAAGCAGCACAATCAAAACCTGCTTGTCTGCATGAAGTCATTTAAGAAGATATGAAAACCTCAAGTTGCATTTTCAGGTAAGCAAGTAACTCAACTTAATTTTAATAGAGCTGTAATAGATACAATTTAAGAAACTTAGAATAGGAAGTACCTGTCTTATTAAATGAACAGTGTTTGGCTTGGCACTTGTGGCTCATGCTTGTAACCCTACCATACTCAGATCAACAAGACCTGATAATTGAGGTTTGAAGCTAACACAGCAAGAAAGTCCCTGAGACTCTCATCTCCAATTAACTAGCAAAAAGTCAGAAGTGGAGAGGTAACTCAAGTGGTAGAGTACCACCTTGAGTGAAAAAACTAGGAGAAAGCATTAGGCCCTGAGTCCAATGTTTATCTGAATGACAATGTGAATCTGCTAATGCTTTTTTAACGTTTACAATGTGGCCTCCAATACATTGGTTCATGGAAATTCTGCTAGTCTGGGGTGAAAAGTGTGTGATGGATTTTATTTGTAGTAATTTTTATCTGTGGTAATTTTTAGATTAGGAAACCTACCTTTAGAGGGGAATCCAGAATTATAAATAGTTTTTCTTTCACTCCAAATGATTTCCTGTGGAAGCAGGATATAACTGTGAAATGCTTAGACAAATGTGTTTAATATAGCCTATCATTAATTTGTCAGGTTTAATTAATGGTATCTGTTACCAGATGCAGAGGGAGACCATTACACTTCTTACAAGTATAAAATAGGCAGTCAGGGATGCTGTTGAAACACATACTTTCACTGGGTCACTGGGAGTATGCCCTGAAAAATAGGAAGTCAGAGAGAACACTTCTTGGTGAATGAAATAGGGCAAAGGGTTGCCACACCACACAAGTGTCAATCTAGCTGGATATAAATACTGAAGGTTATGCCAAGATAAACATAGGCTAAGCAACAGCTTCTATATTGTGACTGACCTCACATTCACATGGAGGTACTTCTCTTGGCTTCTCCTTCTCTCTGGATTCTTCATCATTCTTGTCAAACAAACGCTGAAGTTGCATGGTACCATGTATTTGTATATGTATATGTGTATATGCATACAGAGCACCAGCATGTACACATACATTCATGTGCATGTATTCAAACATGCAATTATTCATGTATAGCTACTCACAGGTACTACTTCATACCAGGAGCCACTATACCCAAACTAGTGTGGTATGAATCACCTCCTTCTACACAAACCATACAAGCCTCCCTTATACTTATTAACATTATACTCCAAAAATCAATTTCACAGCAATATTTTCCAGCAATCCTCTTCTTCTTTGAGTTCTATGAGATATACATTTGTCTGGACTGCAGGGCCTGCTTCTTGTCATTTTAATTTTCTATTTCTATTATAATTTCAATCAGCATGATTATTTCAAGGTAGCAAGTGTCATAATTGTATTTGAATCTCAGGATAGTTTAAGAAAAGGGGTTATTGTCTTTAAAAATCACCTAAAGCAAGGAGAGGTGTGACCTCTTAGAGGTGTGGATGGTAAGTGCTTTGAAACGTGACCCAGAATAATAAATGGAAAATACACAGTCAAGTGGAAGGTGAGCCTATTTGAGTCTGAAAGGTATGCTCTGCGCTTCATTTATTTTGTGATCATTATATGCTGGCTATTCACAACCAAAAAATTCTAATCCAAGATCACAACTAATATTTCAAACAGCACATGCTGTTTTTAATACACATATAGTGCACAAGGAGAAAATATTTAAATTACTGCAACAGATGCTTGTTTGTGTGTATTTAGTACGATTATGAAATGGAGCCTAGATTACACACAACTGACAGTTCTCAACTAGAGGCCGAATGCTGAGGGAAACGGATTTGATTTCTGGTAATTTAAAGCATCTAATCACTATCATTAAACAAATAAGGATTCATTACAAAAAAAAAAAAAAACAAGGAGGAGAAAAAAATGTAATCACAGTAAAACTAGGAAACAAATGTGATCTAGAACTTTAATTTCTATGCACATCTTGTTTGAGCACCATTTCTTTGAGAAAGTGATGATCTGTCACTCCCCCTCAATATAATAGGACAAACAATTCCAATGGTTGGTCTCAGCCACTTGTAAAGAGGAGGTTTTAGGCAGACAGGGAAACATTCTGCATATTAATATTATATACAGGCACAGTTAAACTTGAAGATATAAAACTGCTTTAAGAGAAGAGATCGTTGAAAGACAAGAATGTCACCAGGGAAGTCTCTGAGACAACATAAACAAAATAAAAGTCAAGTATGAGACTGAGCAGCTAGCCCAAAACTCTGTGGTTCCTGCAGCTGTGAATACATCTTACATGGTTTAGTCATGTATAAAAGAAAATGGCTAAGGCTTCGAATTCAGACAAGCCTGAATTTCAGCTTCACCTTGAAGAAACGTCCTACCATATCACCTCTGTAATTCATGAGGGCCCTAATCTCCATTTAGTGAAATTTGGGAGTGGAAGACGGAGGGGGCGGGGAGGAAGGGGAAACAAAGGAAGAGCAACAATGCTTGATAAGAAATGTACTCACTATCTTGCCCATGTAATTGGAACCCTTCTGTATGGTATTTTCACAATTAAAAAAAAAAAAGAAATTAGTCACAACACTTAGCCCCCTTAATTTATAAAAATCCACACTAAATTTTCTAATATATTCAGAAAAGCATCAATTTTGGTGACAGAAGAGGGCATAAATTTCATCATTTCAGTTAGATGAAGAATAATGTAACAGCCCATAAAATGTAGAAACAAAGATAAAGTATTTGTCTAAGCATGAAACTTCCCATCTACAAAATAAGGATTAACATTTGTGTTTTGTGTACCAGAGAGTTGATAAAGGACCAATAAATAAATAAAATTTGATGATATAGTAGAACAAACCACAAAATATATACTATGTTCATTCATGAAGCCCAGTATCTTTTCAGCTATGTCACTTTGAACTGTTGGCTTTATTTTCTTGCTTGTTACATGGAATTTTCAAAGAGTTTCAGAATATACATAAAGAGCTACAGGATACTTCCCATTGTCATCTAATGTTCTTGTTTATGACCATCTAATTTCAGAACTGTCTTCAGAATTACACTGTTTATGATATTAGATTGAGATAATCGATTTCCTTGTGTTTGTCTAAGGTAGTCAGATTTGTGTACAATAAAAGCCTAACACTCCCTGTTCCATTGGATGGACCTTGCATTTATACTCACCAAGGGAATATAAAGATGACAATCCTTCCATGAGAGTTAGGTTATGATTTCTTTGGCAAATAGAACACAGTAATCTGAACACATTGACAATTGCACTATATCAGTAAGACCGATTAACTATTTCTCTGCAGAAGATAAATCAGAGAAGTATACTCCAAGTATCCCTTCATTCATTAGTTTATGCACTCACCTGCATGTTTATAGCTTTAGAATAGCTAAGGCCTATCCATTGGGCAGTGGATTAGAGGCTGTTAGGGCATGCCTGAGCTCTATCACATCTATCTTCTTAGTAAAGTGTCCTATAATAGTACTGATAGCTAAGTACATTTATAATTGGTCTGAAATGCACAAAGTACTTATCCCATATTTACTCCTAACCTTTCCATTAAAATCAGCTCACTGATGGCAGGAGAGCCAGGGAACATCTTTGTGCTTCAATTCGGAACATTCTGAAAAGATGATCTAGCACCAAAACTGAGTTGCACTTGTTGAAATTTTTATGCCTTATTTTGTTGCCTGTAAATAGAATCAAATTAATAGATGGGGCTGGGAAGGTGGCTCAGTGGTAGAGCGCTTGCCTTGCATGCCTGAGGCCCTGGGTTTGATCCTCAGCACCACATAAGAAAAAAGAAAAAAGCTGGAAGTGGTGCTGTGGCTCAAGAGGTAGAGCACTAGCCTTGAGCTGACGAGCTGAGGGACAGTGCCCAGGCCCAGAGTTCAGGCCCCATGACCGGACCCAAAAAAATTAATAGATACTCAATAGAATTATTGGGAATATTATATATATATATATATATATATATATATATATATATAGGGATAGCTATACATACACACATACATATATACATACATACATCTAGACTACTTTAAGCAGTGCCATGAAAATAAAAGGGATCAAAACACATTATTACCAACCAGTTAAATAATTTGTTGAACATTTGAGGAGTCCAATCATATAAAGTTCTTCCTATTTCTGAGACCTTCCATAGCTATTCAAGTGACCAGAGCTACCATAATTGTTTGTGTCATTTAGTAGAAGAAAAATAGAGCAAAGCTTAAGATATAATGTACTTACACATTCTCTTCTGGGATGAGCTGATACTTCCAGGTCTCCGTTCACTTTTGATACATTTTATAGTAACTCATGGTTCTATGAGTGTTCTACAGTTTGTTGTTCAAATTTATCTCAGAAGTAGTCTCAATGGGGTATGCAAGCATCATGAGTGCAGGGGAACAGCCACTGGGGGGTGGTCAGGGACAAAAGGCAGGATGTAGGGAAGGAATGAGGTGAGTTACCTGTACTGTGAAGAGATCTAATTCAAGTTGGACTCTGGCTTCCTGCCTTGCAGCAGCAGGGAGGAGAGAAGTCGTTGGAGTTGCTGCCTCTGAGTGTAAGCATTTCATTACTTATATCCCCTAGCACTTAACAGAAAGGCAAACCTTTTGCTTTTGCCTGGTATCTGTTGGAATATTCAAAGTGTAGCTAAAGCTATGCAACATCAATCATCTAATCACCCATTGTATCTACTTTCTTCAGTTCCGCCCTATTATATGAATTAAAAATCATAGACATGTGAATTAAAAATGCTTACCAAATAAGATAATTGAGCCATTAAGTGTACTACACAGCTACAAAGGAGAAATGGAATCATGATTGGTAGGAGCAGGCTACAGGTATCAATGAAGAAAAAAAACATAAAAATACAGTAGAACTGAGAAACATCAAGAAATACTTAGCAAGTATGTTGGAAAAACTACTTTTGAACCTCACATTTCTACATCTGTACTAGTCACCAAGGAATAATTACTGATCAATTACATTTATTAACTGACATGATCACCTGTGAAATAGATTATTTTATAGCCTCACACGGCTATTGAAACCATAAAAAATGGTGACATAATCTATGCCATTTCTAGAGCTGAATGCAACACATCTAAAGATGCATTCAATTAAGTGTTTAAAATTATATCAGTTACTAGACACTGGTGTAATTCTAGCTATAATCTTAGCTATTCAGGTGGCTGAGATTTGAGGATCATGTTTCAAAAAGACTGGGAGATTCTTATCTCCAGTTAACTACTAAAAAGTCAAATGTGGAGCTATGCTTAGAATGTTACCCTTGAAAGAAAAAAAAAGTGCAGGGATTGTACTCAGGTCCTGAATTCAAGTTCCAAGACTGGTACCCAAAAAAAATGATATGAGCATGTTACTGTGTTTTACTGTTAATATGCTCAAATTTTCATTCAAATAATTAATTGATTAATGAATTCTTCCGTAAGTATGATTTTTAATAAGTTTTTTTATTGTGAAAATACTGTAGAGAGGGGTTACAGTTACATGAACAAGGTAATAAGTACATTTCTTATCAAGCATTGTTGCCTCCTCCTTTGTTTTTCCCCTACCATCTCTTCCCTCCCACCTCCACAACTACACTCCTCCCCCGCCTAAATTGTAAAGTTCGTTTTTCAACATAGTGTCTTGTACATATCATTGTTACAATGGGTCAACCTGTATCCCTATTTAAACATTTATAAGTATGATTTAAGGATGTATCTTGGTGCATACACATATTAATGTCTGTAGTTGTGATCTTATTGCATATTAGATTAATGTAATTGTGATCTTATTTCAAATTAATTTATAAGACTTTGGTTTCAAGTGCCAAATTAGGCAGCTTCAGGAGAGAAGAAAATGAGTTTGAATTTCTGAAGGCTGAATAATACAGCGTAATGAGTTTCTTCAAATGATGATTTGCTTGCAAATTATTTGTTTTTTTACTCTCTGACAGGCCAATGGCTAACACCATTGGATACTACACAAAGACTCAAGGAGCAGAATACAACTCAACACAGAGTTCAATTCTGAGAGAAAAAGAAAAGATATTAGCATGTTTAGGAATCTGGCCTTGCTAATGTGCATAACCAACCCTCCTTACTTTGCTCTAGGGAGTGGATCATTGCGCAAGGAGAGAGCTCTAGTGAAGTAAGATTTCAATTTGAAGAGATGACTTATCAAGGTTTGTGGTTCCCTCATCACGTTTTTACCTCCAAAAAAGTTTCTGCATGTGGGAAGAATCCAGCCTCTGGGAAACAGTGTGAAGGCATCCACTCATGTAAATGACGTCCGTGACTGGTCGGATCTGCTTTCAACTCTCCTTGTGCATCTGATCGTCCTATACTTACAGGCTCTGATGTTCACCAAGAGGCTGATTTAGCTAATGTCCTATCCTGAATATATAATTCTTGGCCCACTCACAGTCTCTTTGTTTTTAATTAAGCCATGTATACTCTCTGAATCTTATCCCTCACTCTATCTATGGGGCTAGTTAGAGAAGTCTTCATTCAGCTTTGCTGATTCTAAGTGTAATATCTGCACTGAAGAAGAATTGTGGGAATGTTTTTCATGTGAGTATTTTTCTTTCTTTTTTCCCCTTTGGTTTTTTCCCCTTTGTGATTGTTTTTTTTTTTTTTAAATTTCTGTACCCTTTGTCTTGTATATGTTTATCTGATTTGGGGAAGGGAAGGGGAATCACTAAAATAGTGGGATAAAGGGGGAAGTAATTCAGCTGTGATACTCACTAAAGACTATGTGGGAAATGAAATATAATGGGGGGGGGGAGAAGGGAGAATAAGAGGGAGAGGGTAACACTGTCCAAAAAGAAATGTACTCATTACCTGAGTTATGCGACTGTAACCACTCAGGAAATCACCTGTACAATAAAATTTAAATAAATAAGAAAATGGCTCAATTCTTTGGTTTCATTTTCTTCCAGTTTGTTTTTATCATCTCATCTGACCTACATGTGCTGTGCATCATGAGTATACTATTATTTAAACTCTTCAACAAAGTATCACATTCTAAAGATCAGAAGCCAAACTTTGGGGACCTATAGGGCAATAATAGCCCTACAATTGTACTTTCTTAATTGTAAGTAACTTGCTTTCTCTTTTTGGTGCCAGATCTGTGGGTCTTATCGATACTAGATTAGAAGAAAATAATTTTGAGAATTGTTCCATTTCAGAATATTGTGTTTTCAAAACAAAATTTTTTTCATTCACATATCATACACAAAATAATTTTTAAAAATCAGGTATATGAATTTGACACTTTATGTATCCTCAGAACTATATTGGCAGTACATAATTGATTACCTAACTTAAATGTACCTTGAGAATAGATTTTCTCCTCTGAGAATGTATAGACTGAGACGTACAACAATTGAATCCAGCTAATTAGTCCTAACAGTTGTCTAAATAATATCAATTGTTGTGTTTTACATTGTTTAGAATTTGCACTAAGATGTTACATCTCTGTGAATAAATAAATCTGTTAGTTCCTTGATAAGTAGGACATATTCCATGCTGTTTGCTGCTTAGAGGCGATAGATTTGTAAAAATAGGTTAGATACCAATATACTTCATACTATTGCATACACAATAAATGCTGCTATAAAGTCAATTAGAAAATTAAAAGAATATTATATCTGAAATTCAGTTCAATGTGTTGTTTTGAGGTTTTGAGATGTTTAACTCTCTTTTTTTCTTTCTCTCTTTTAGGTGATACTGGAGTTTTTAATTCAGGGCTTTGTGCTTATTAGTCAAAGATTCTACAAATAGAGTCTCAACACCAGCCCTTTTTGCATATTTTCTAAATAGGATCTGTGTTCTATGCCCTGGCTAGCTTTAGGCCACAGAAGCCTTACCTATGCCTCCAAGTTAGCTGGGAATCACAGTACTATATCGCTATGTTTGGCTGGTCTGTTAAGATAGGATCTCCCAGCCACTTTGCCTTGGCGGATCTGGAACTACAAGTATGCTGATCTCTGCTGCTTGGTATCCAGGATTAGAGGCAATCTACCTGTTCTCTGCATCGCAAGGAGCTAGTGATACAGGAATAAGCCACTGTGCCTGGCTTGTTTCTGAGCTTCTTAAACTTAGTTTACTCCTGTGAGATAGAATGAAGTGAAATAGAGTGGAAAGAAATATTGTGATATATATATATAATAAAAGCAGTAGTTATATCATTATCATTGTATTAATTTTTTGTTTTGAAACGTTACAATATATTTGATTTTATCTTGATATTTTCAGTCACACGTGATTATTTTGTCTGAATTTTCAAAGAACTTCTGTGACAGTGATTGTTAAAACAATGTAAGCATCATAAATCTACAAAATAAAAGTATTCCATAATATACAAGATGGACAAAAACAAGAATGGGAATCCAGGTTAATGTTTGCTGGGTTTTTTTTCTTCACACTGTCTTAAACCATTTGTTCTGACATAACAGAATACTTTAGACCAGGTGATTTCTAAATAATATTAATTTACTTCTCATAGTTTTAGAGGCTGGGAAGACCACGATCAAACACAGACAAATCTGGTGCCTGATACTTAGGGTATCTTCCCTATTGATGGTGCCTTGATTCTCTCTTTCCTCAAACTAGTGATATGCTATTTTCAATGGCTTGATAAAATCCTTTTTCTCATGACTTAACTACTTCTCAATAGCTCCAGTCTATAAACTCTCCTGTTAACTATTCAATTCATATGACCTTTGGAGAGATGCCAACATTCAGAGCATAACGCATATCTGTCATTTCTCAACCACAAGTGGTGTCATAGTCTTCTCCACCATGTTTGTGGTGTTTTTGTAATCATTTCAATTAGATGCAATGTAGTGCATTATAGACTGTAGCTTTCTTGCTAAAAGGCAGCAAATGACTTTCCTAAACAGACATCTGTTTTGCTTAACCTTTTACTTTACAAAGAGGAAGCATGATGCCTAGGAAACCACCAATGAATTGCTTAGTGAGTTGACCGGGGATCTCAAAGCCTGAGTCTCGATTTTAAACAGTAAAGGGACCTTCTAACTGGGAAATGTGCCAGGCTAGATTTTAAAGTATCATGGGAACTGAGGTTATAAATAAAGGCTTAAAATAGACCATGCAAGCCTTGAGTGACATTCAAACTAATTTATCAATGACGGTACCTTTTTTAGGTTAGCATGTCTAAGAACTGGTTCTTATGATAACACTGTGTGTGTGTGTGTGAGTGTGTATGTGTGAATACAGTAGGGAAATGAAGAGGCTGTTGTGCAGTAAGTTAGAGTTTATTTATAACAAGGTCAACAGTGTCATTGATGAGAATCTATCATATCTCTGCTTTAATGTCACTTGTTAAGAAGGTGATATTTTATGTCAGTACATGCTTCCAAACATTCATTCCAATCAGCACCACAAGCTATCTGGGTGCTAGTATTTATTTCTCAGAGTTTCCTTTGGGAACTCTGTCCTCTTCTAATGATAAACTGGTCATAGCGTTTGAAGTCAAATGTCTAGAAAAATGAGCATGTGCAGAAATGAGATATAATTAAAAACTCCTTTTCCATACTTTGTACTTTGCTGGCTGTTTATAAGAGAAATTAGCTTATTTCTATTAGCTTTTATATAATCTCAAAAAATTAAGAATTTGAGGCTTTGAAGCTAGAACTAAATAACTCTGAAGACAACATAGATAAGATTCTATGGTGACTGATCTGCTTTGAGGAACTTTTCCCAATACTTGTACCCAACTTGGGAACTCTAGCACAGGCAACTTTTATTTTTCATTGAAGAAAAGCAAGCAAACAAGAGAAAGGAAGGAAGGAAGGAAGGAAGGAAGGAAGGAAGGAAGGAAGGAAGGAAGGAAGGAAGGAAGGAAGGAAGGAAGGAAGGGAGGGAGGGAGGAAGAGAAGGAGGGAGGAAAAAAAAGAGAGAGGAAAGAAAGATTTGCTACAATATTATTATTAAATAATAAATATTGGTACTACTATGGATTTCTATATGGTTTACATGTATGTATTCAATAGAAAAGGCTAAGAATTAGTTTCTATATTTGCTAAAACTGTATGTGTGAAAGAGAGACACAGACAGAAACAGAGAGGGGTGTTGAAGATTTGAAGATACCACCCAATCTATCTTTCCCTCTTTCCCTCCCTCTCCATTTCCCTCTTCCTCTCCTCTCCTCTCTGTCTCTGTCTCTGTCTCTGTCTATCTCTGTCTCTCTGTCTCTGTCTGTCTCTGTCTCTGCCTCTCTCTCCCTCTCTCTCTCCCTCTCTTTTTCTGTCTGTCTGTCTGTCTCTCTCTCTTTCTCTGTCTCCCCCTCCCTCTCTTGGCCTCTCTTACTCCTCTCCTTCCCCTCCCCATTCTCCCTATCCTCTCTCTCCAAAAGTTTTGCTCTTGGAAAGATAAGCAAATATACTACCCAGAGAAGGAAGAAGAGACTCTAAGATGACATCATCATATAATAGAGACACTGCATTTTTTCACTGGACCTGCTTCTGTTTATCCCAGTGGATGGAAATAACATCTACAACCTTGTCAGTTCACCTTGTGCTTCATGATTTATCCAACTGCAATGTAATGGACTCACTGGAAAATGGATGACTTTTTGATCGCAGGGACAGGAGACTAATCAGATTTACTTCTGTATCATATCCATGTCCACAGAAGAACTGCTGTATCATATCATTTGTCCACAAATATTCACCACATAGGTACCAAAAGACAGTTTACATCTATCACTTCAAGAGGTAACATGATTTTGCTAAGGAATTTTCCTGTAAGATACCCCAAATCATTTATACTTATGCAGTGTATATAAACACATTATTTTTCCTGAGATTAAGATGTCTGTCATTCATTTAAGTGTGGAACCTTCCTATAAGTGTGAGTAAGAATAAACAATATCAAACACTTTAAGTCCAATAATGCCAGTGCTGACCACTAAGAAATACTTCTGAAATCAAAGTGATAATGTATGTAGGCATTTTCTTATGTTATAGTTCTCATGTGTGGAATCATGATTACAATTCAAGGCAGGCGGATTTTGAAAATAGAGTTGTCACATCAGTTTTGAGCTAGAACACAAATCCAGGTAAAATCTACCCTGAGTTAGAGAAGTTCTGTGGCTTAGAAGGTGCAACAATCATTTGGGCGAACTGCAACGCCTATACAGAATATTTGGCAAGTTCACCATCATCTCCAAATGCCCATTGTGATTTTTTTTTCTGGCAACTGCAAGCAGGAGTCATTAACCAACTGTTGTCACACAGAAATCCGTTCTAACATGTATTTTTATTTAAATTATGAATAGCCATAACATATCAAATTAAGCAGTCAGGAAATCCCAAAGAATGCTAGATAGGAAATCAGATTTAGAATTATGGTCCAGATAGTAAGTATTCCAAAGTTAAGTTGAAAAGGCTTGAGTTTAAGAAATACTTTATCAGCATGTAATATTTTAGAGATTGCTGAAAAAAATAAAACCTGTCTTAAGTGATAAAAATAAAATCTGCTATCTGTTTATCACAGATGAAATATGTGATAAAAAATTCAGCTAGTAAACGGGAGACAGGTTTCTGCCTTGTAAATAAATGCCAGATGTATATGATATACCTATTAATAGGTGTGCCAGTAATTTATTATCATAGCACGTTTGTCCTGTTATTTTAAAGAGATGAAGTAGAGTGTTTACCATGAGTCATATATATATATATATATATATATATATATATATCGAGAGCAACAACTGGAGACATATCTATAAGATCAGGAGATTGGAAAATACTCAGATAATAAATAGCAACCAAGGTTTGCTCGCATCCACCCTAACATCATTTTCAATGCAAACTATGTTTTTACTTTGCAATTTATTAATAGAACATATTTAGTTAAAAATGGCTAAGTCAGCCGGGTGCCGGTGGCTCACTCCTGTAATCCTAGCTACTCAGGAGGCTGAGATCTGAGGATCATGGTTCAAAGCCAGCCCATGAAGGAAAGTCCAAGAGACTCTTATTAAAAGCACTAGAAAACCAGAAGTGGCACTGTGATTCAAGCAGTATAGTGCTCACCTTAAGCTGAAGAGCACAAGGACAGGTCCCAAGCCCAGAGTTCAAGTCCCACAACCGACCCACTCCCCCCAAAAAATCGCTAAGTGATTTGATACATGTTAATAGAGAAAACATATAACTCAAGTTCCTTGATTTGAAATTGTTATAGTGTCCCTATGATTCATGAGATAAGATTAGGTAACAAATGATTTATCATTTTGTAAACAGTAACTATGATATATATATTCAAATCTGGTTGTGGTGTCCCATGTCTATAATCATTATTAATGAGATCGCATCCCAACAGAACAGGAATAGTGGTACATGCCTGTATGTCTACTGTACAAGAGGCACAGGTAGGAAGATTGTTGTTCAAGCAGGCAAAAATATGAGGCCACTCAAAGAAACAATTGCCCAATAAATAACTGTCTAAAGACTTAAAGAGAAACTTCTCTGAAGAGGAAAGAAGGATGGCCAATAGACAAACGAAGAAATGATCAACCTCCCTAGCCATAAAAGAAATGCAAATCAAAACAACATTGAGATACCACCTCACCCCAGTTAGAATGACTATAATCAAGAACTCTAATAACAACAGAGGCTGGAGGGGATGTGGACAGAAGGGAACCTTACTGCATTGTTGGTGGGAGTGTAAACTTGTTCAACCACTTTGGAAAGTAGTATGGAGGTTCCTCAAAAGACTCCACATAGAGTTCCCCTATGACCTAGCTATTCCACTTTTGGGCATTTACCCAAATGATCACAAACAAGACCATACTAAAGCTCCCAACACAGCTATGTATACTACAGCATTATTTACCATAGCTAAGATATAGAACCAACCCAGATGCCCCTCAGTAGATGAATGGATCAAGAAAATGTGGTATATATACACAATGGAATTCTATGCCTCCGTCAGAAATAATGATATTGTCCCATTTGTTAGGAAATGGAAAGACTTGGAAAAAATTATATTAAGTGAAGTAAGCCAGGCCCAAAGAAACATAGGGCCCATAGTTTTCCTTATTTGCAATGACTAGTATATGTCTGAGCCAAGCAGAAAAGGTCAGATAAGTTGATGCTAGGTGAAATAAACCCCAAGGACTCAAATGTTTTTTCTTTCTTGTGATTATTTCTAACATATTTATAAGATGATTTCTTTGTTGCTTTTTATGTCCCTACCCATGGTATAACCCCTGTTTTCACTGTATTTGATGTTGGTATAGTTTGGGGAGGGGAGGGGAAAAAACAAATTGTTTAAATAGGGGGACAGGTGGACCCATTCAACAATGAGATGCACAAGTGGTTATGTGGAAAAATAAACTTTACAACTTTGGCTAGGAGGGCAGGGGAGATGGAAAGGGATGGGAAGGGGAAACAAAGGAGGAGGCAACAATGCTTGCTAAGAAATGTACTCATTACCTTGCCCATGTAATTGCAACCCCTCTGTATGGTATTTTCACAATTAAAAATGATGAGGCCATATTGGAAAATCAACTAAGGCAAACATTGCCCAACAAATGTTTCAAATGTCTAGAAATCATGAGGCCTTGAATTCAAGCCCTAGTATGTTAGAAAAAGAAAAAAATTAGGTTTTCAGTTTATTTATTATTTTGTTTTGGCCTCTCTATTTAGATTTGTTTGTTTGCTTGTTTTGTACCATTACTGAGGCTTGAACTCAGGGATGTGTGCTGAGCCTTAAGTTTTTTGCTCAAAGCTAGTGTTGTACCACAAAAGCCACAGCTCTACTTCAGCATTTGGATGGCAAAAAATGGAAATAAGAGTCTCATATATTCTTCTTTCTAGTCTGTCATCTTTAGATCTCAGTCTCCTGAGTAGCTAGGATTAGAGGTGTGAGCTATCAATGCCCAGCTCTTGTTAATTATTTTTTATCCCAAATCTTTTCTGATTACTACTTGATTTTTTTTCACTAAAGAGTAAAGTTAAGGCTGGGCCCCGGTGACTCACGCCTGTAATCCTAGCTACTCAGGAGACTGAGATCTGAGGATCGTGGTTCAAAGCCAGCCCGGGAAGGAAAGTCCAATAAACCACTAGAAAACTGGAAGTGACACTGTGGCTCAAGCAGTAGAGCGCTCTCCTTGAGCTGAGAAGCACAAGGACAGAGCCCAAGCCTAGAGTTCAAGCCCCACAACCGACAAACAAACAAACAAACAAAAAAAACCAGTAAAGTTACCTTCTGTTTTATATTGTATTTCTTACTGCCTTCATTCAGATATATTTTAGTACTGTCGACATCTTGCAAGCAATATAGACACATATTTCACTAATATTTCTAAAAGAATCAAGTCACTTTCTAAGTGACATTAAAAACGACTTATTCCTAATGAATCTAGGGAAAATGAGGCATTTATGTTAAGGCATTTTCCTTGAGATCTTCTGGTCTGACAAACTCTATTTTGCCTTTTACATTAAATGCTAGAACTATTGACATCTCAGTAAAAGCAGATTTTACAAAGAAAATGCTTTAAAGGCTCTACGAATTATGTATTGATTGAAAAATATGTGCCATGTTTTGCTGGCACTAGTCCTTTCCCTTGGTAGCACCGTATAAACAATATAGACTTGCACAGTCAGGAGTCACTCCTGATGTGACTAATTCAAACATCAGGATGAGTGGTGATGTGGACAAAAGCCTCCTGGTATGGAACAGTCATGAATCGTGACCTCAAGAAAGAGTCTATTCAATCAAGTGTCCCTCTATTTTAATAACCCAGAACTATACTGTAGAAGAAAGCACCTACCTCAAATAATACAACTATATGTAAATTCATTATATATATATTTTTATATAGATCTTATTCAGTGTGGCTTGCATTATTTTAAAAAAAATTTCCTTCTTTCTGTATCCTCTTGACCTCAAATATGTTTCAGCTTCCTGGCATTCATTTTGTTCATGTGTTCATCAGTTGTTTAAAGGAATTACACCATTGGAATCCTCCCCTGAGTGTACCGAACTTTAGTCAATGTGTTTGTATATACATGCATATAATTCTGTATATATTTGCATATATGTTTATAATTTAGGTCTAACTTCCTCACACAAGAGGAAATACATTGTATGCTGTTTGTCTCTCTGCGTCTGAGTTAATTCACTTAACATATATTTTAAGTCCATCCATTTCCCTGAAAATGGAATGATCTTCTTCCTGTTAAGTGAGTCAAATTCCACTGTGTGTGTGTGTGTGTGTGTGTGTGTATGTGTGTATTCACATTTACTTGATCGACTCATCTATCCTACAATATCTGAGCAGTTTCTATAACTTGGCTGTGGTGAATGGAGCCACAATGAACATGGTTGTGCAAGTGTCTTTAGTTTCTTCTACTTCTAATCATCTGAATAAATGCCCAGAAATGGTATTGCTAAATCATAGGATAGTTTTTTGTTTAGTTTTGTAAGGAATCTTCACACCACCTTCCAGAGTGATTGCACTAGTATACATTGCCACCAATAGTGTATTAGAGTTCCTTTGTTCCCACAACCACACCATAATCTGTTGCTCTTATTCATTTTTTTTTTTTGGGGTCCGGTCGTGGGGCCTGAACTCTGGGCTGGGTGCTGTCCCTCAGCTCTTCAGCTCAAGGCTAGCACTCTACCACTTGAGCCACAGCGCCACTTCCAGCTTTTTTCTTTTTGCTTATGTGGTGCTGAGGAATCGAGCCCAGGGCCTCCAGCATGCAAGGCAAGCGCTCTACCACCGAGCCATCTTCCCAGCCTGTTGTTCTTATTCTTAACAATAGTCAAACATACTGGGGTGATATGGAATCTCACTATTGTTCAGCTTTGCATTTTCCTTCTGGCTAGAGAAGTTCAACATTTCTTTAGGGGTGTATTGGCCAATCTGTCTTCTGCTTCTGCTTCTGCTGCTTCCTCTTCCTCCTCTTCCTCCTCCTCCTCCTCCTCCTCCTCCTCCTGCTGCTGCTGCTGAGAAGTCTTTAGTTTGCTTATTTGTCCATTATTTATTGGATTATTGACTCATTGATGGAATAGTTTGTATTCTTATAGCCTATTGTTTGGCAATGACCAACAGTTGTATCTTCTACTTTAAGAGATAGGTCACTATTGTAGTTGTGTAGGTTTACTCATTATGTTGTAACCATTTTCTTTTTATTTGTCCACTCAGGTTTTACTAAAATTTATGAATAAAATGAACAATCTTTATTTTTTTATTTGGGAAATTTTTTATAGTCCAGTAAAATGACTCTGATCCACAAAGAAATCCCATCTTAGAATCTTCTTAGAGCCAAGTTTCTTAAATATATACAACACGACAAATCATGTGTCACCTAAGCTCTAAGTTTCATTACCAGTGTTGAAAAAAGTGAGATTTTGAAAATTTAAACATATTCTAAAATATGTTGTTTGCAATATAAATCAAAGCAGATACAAGAAAAAAAACGTAATGGATATGTCAGAGTAGCTAAGAATAAAGCATTTGTTTAAATCCCAGCTAAGCTATATCATATGAAATATGAGTTTCTTAGGTCATACTATTTTATAGTTTATTATGTCTAAAAATAGGAGTGACAGAATCAGAGATAAGAAAGCTTTGTTAGGCAGCTGACAACGTGGTGGCAAAATAGTAGATGTCAAAACATAAAGTAAATATGTAAATATGTAAATCTCTATGTAAATTGATTGTGATACAAATCTTTTTTCATAGAGGAATAATATTCTGAATAATGGAGAAATAATATTTTATCTTTATTGTAAAGGTGATCAACAAGGTGTTACAGTTACATAAGTAAGGTAATGAGTGGAGTTACATAAGTAAGGTAAGACAACTCCTCCTCCTCCTCCTCCTCCTCCTCCTCCTTCTTCTGCTGCTGCTGCTGGTCATAGGACTTGAACTCTGGACCTGAGTGGTCCCTCAGCTCTTCAGCTCAAGGCTAACGCTCTACCACTTGAGCCACAGCACCACTTCTGGTTTTCTGGTGGTTAATTGGAAATAAGAGTTTCATGGCTTTTCCTGCCCCGACTGGCTTTGAACCATTATCCTCAGATCTCAGCCCCTTGAGTAGCTAAGTTTACAGATATAAGCCACCAGCGCCCAACAGTAGATTTGTTTTTGAACAACTGTTACCCCCACCCTCATTACCTTTGGCTTACCCCCCCCTCCCCTTCCCACCCCAAGTTGAATAGTTCATTTCCAATGTAGTTTCTAGTTGAGTATCATTGTTGCATGAGTGCATCCTTTGTTCTGCTGGTTCTGTGGTTCCCTTTTTCTTCCATGGATCAGACAAACTTATATACAGGACAAAAAGTACAGAAAACTATACCGAAAAAAATAGAAATAACTGCATATAAGACATAATAAGAACCTCCTCTTTCCAATTCTTGGAGTTCATTTTGATATGCTTCCTTATATATGGTCCTATACACTTAGCAATTGGACTGTTGTGATCCCCTGTTAAGAATATCATGGACATATTCTAGTTATTAAATATGAGTGAAAACATGCAACCTACTTTTCTTTGGGCCTGGCTTGCTTCACTTAATATAATGTTTCCAGGTCTTTCTATTTCCTTATGAATGGGGCAATGCCATTCTTTCTGATGGATGAATAAAACTCTATTATGTATATATGCCACCTCTTCTTGATCCATTCATCTACAGAAGGGTAGAGAAACAATTTTTATATTTCTCATGTCCACGGATTTGAAACAGATGATGCAATGTAGCAGAACACATGGTCCAAGAATTTCTTTTTGAAGAAAAATAAAGAATACAAGAAAGAACTAACAGTTTATAAAAAAAAAAAAATCACAACTCTAAAAAGTAAAAAGCCGGAAGTGGTGCTGTGGCTTAAGTGGTAGAGTACTAGCCTTGAGCTGAAGAGCTGAGGGACAGCGCCCAGGCCCAGAGTTCA
The DNA here is from genome assembly GCF_019054845.1 of Dipodomys spectabilis. Lineage (NCBI taxonomy): Eukaryota > Metazoa > Chordata > Mammalia > Rodentia > Heteromyidae > Dipodomys > Dipodomys spectabilis. The sequence continues at coordinate 12,490,013 of NW_024870950.1, forward strand.
GGCCTCATGACTGGACCCCCCCCCCAAAAAAAAGAAAAAAAATCACAACTTTAATGATAGAAGGAAGTTCCTATAGTTTCAATTGTGCCAGAGACCAAACACTGATAGGTCAACTGAGATGTCTGGTGCACTGTCTTTGAATTCTACTTCAACATGTAGAGAAAGTTATGAAAGCCATGGAAGAAGAATGCTTGCCTTTTGATATTGAATGTTGATAAAATAGTAAAACTTACTTTAAAAGAAGCAATGTTATTATTTATGAAACTTTATGTAAGTTGAACGAAAATAGGATTGAAATTGAGGAAAATAATGTGCATGGCTGCTTTGTTCAATTTACAGTCTCTTCCTCTTAGTGAGCCCTGAACAGCTTATATAATTGTCAGTGATGATTGTGCAAAATCTCATGCTCATCTGAATGTTAATAATTCCATAAATTGAAAAATAAGTCATAATTACCTGGAACAAAGTCAGCCATTGGAATTCCTCTCAAGTTTATATTCTTGTAATCAAAATTTTAGTAAAAAATAAAGTTTGGTAGAAAATGCTTAACTAAGGACACAGGTTGACCCATTGTAACAATGAGATGTACAAAACATTAGGTTGAAAATGAACTTTACAACTTCGGTGGTGTGGGGTGGGGGGTAGTTGTGGAGGTAGGAGGGAAGGGATGGTAGGGGAAAACAAAGGAGGAGGCAACAATGCTCAATAGGACATGTACTCATTCATTACCTTGCTCATGTAACTGTAACCCTTCTGTACAGTATTTTTTACAATAAAAAGTACAAAAATACTTCTGACAACTACTCTATACTACATTAACATACCAAATAAAATTTACTGATCATTTTTTATAAAAGAAAGGATGCTTTATTTTCTGAAACACCTATAAAGGTCTTTTTTGGTATCTTCTATTCTTGTCAAATGGATTGCCTTAGGCACAAACTTAATTATCCTCAAAACCTGTTTTATTAATGTTCCCATCTACTCATTACATGATTTCTTTTAAATACTTTGTGCTTAAGGAACTAGGATGCAACTACTATATGAATTTTTTTCTTTGTCAATCCTGATGAAATTCATGGTAAGAATCATCAGAGCAAATGTCCCACTGTTTTAATGATCCATAAATCTCATCAAAATAGTAAATAACTTTAAACAGCTTATATTAAAAAAAAAAAAACTAACAGAGTATTATGGCTCACAGAATGCTTCCTGAAGAAAATCCACCCTGAATTGGATATTTGAGGTAGGTATGCTAAAGCTAAAAGCAATCTTGAAGAAGAAAGATGAGCCTGGACTGAAAACTCAAAGTGGGAAGAAGAGGACATTTTTAAGGAACTGAGAGTTAGAAAGTATAAGACATGAGAGGAAGACTGAGAGGTATGGCTGGGAAGATAAGGAAGGATTCTGTGTGATAATTTTAAGTCATAAGAAGCAATGGGAATTAAGCACAAGACATATTTCATTCAATTTGTAGAAAAATAATTCTGGCTATGAATTGACAGAAAGAGTGAGTTCATTGGTTTGCAGCCACTAAAGACATCTCACCCTTCTTGGGTATCTTGAAATTATGGATAGAATTTCATTATGGGTTTTTTTTTTCATAGAAAAATAGGTTGGGAATGATAGTGGATATGGATCATCCAGCTGTGGCAGCAAGTACAAATAAGAGAATCACAGTTTAGGCAAAAAAAAAAAAAAATAAACAAGAATCTACCTTAAAAATAACTAAAGCAGAAATGACTGAGGGCATCACTGAGCAAGCACACAGCCTCAAGTTCAAACTCCAGCAACTGCCAAAAAACATGATGATTATAAATCAAATATCTGTTTATATTCTGAAATACCAATAGTGAAAGGAGAAGTCAAAATCTCTCATGGTCTTCCTAGTGAAAGATTATTAGGGTTATGTTTGAAATTGGAATATGGCTATTTCACCTCTATACTTAAAACCAGTCCAAGAACAGCAAAAGCATGCATATTTGGAATACCTCCAATTCATGCGAAAGTATGTGGACATTTCTGAGTGTTTATGGCATTTCCTGCATTGGTGTCTGTCTCTGTGCTACCTCCAGACTGAATCAGGAGCAACTCAATCTCCAATTTGGTTTTTCCTGTTGTATCTCCTTTACCCATCAGACATCTCTGTACATGCTTCTACATCTACCTCCCTTTAGACATCTCTGTACATGCTTCTACATCTACCTCCCTTTAGACATCTCTGTACATGCTTCTACATCTAACTCCCTTTATCAGCTATGTTTCTCTATCTTTCTTAAGTATATGCTCATCTCTTCTGCTTTGAATTCTTTCCCAATGTCACCCAGAGTCCCACAATATTTTCTTCAGGATGTCACTAAATTAGATCCTCCCACCAGACATTTTATAATAGCATGCTTGCTATCATTTGTAGCATTCAGCACAGACACACCTACCACCTAACAGCCATGGGTGTTTTTGAGCTCACGGTTTCTGTTGATGATTCTGCATCCAACATCTAAAAATAATCGCTACTACAAAGGCCAAAGCCAGGCTTCTCATGAAGTATGAAAAACAAAATGAAATTTAATGCATGTGATTTCTCTTGAACTGCATTCTTCCTTCCTTCCTTCCTTCCATCCTACCTTTCTTTCTTTCCTTCTTTCTTCTTTTCTTCCTTTCTTTCTTTCTTGTCCTAGGGCCTGAACTCAGGGCCTGGGCACTGTCCTTGAACTTCATTTTGCTCAATGCTAGCACTCTACCACTTGAACCACAGTGCCACTTCTGGCTTTTTCTGTTTATGTGGTACTGAGGAATCGAACCCAGGGCTTCATGTGTGCAAGACACACACTCTACCACTAAGCAACATTCCCAGCCAATTTAATTGAATTCTTATAACACAACATTTATCTATAACAGAATTTTATCTACTGTATCATGTCATTTTTGAGCCACTGTAAGGAAATGATGGGAATTATCTGACTCTTCCACTATTGGGCAGTGGCAATATTCAAATCAGTGTTAGAAATCTGTGTTTTCACTAGACCAAAATATAGTAAAAAAGTCTGCAGAAGATAATATTATTTCAATTGGATGAAAATTATAGCCAAAAAGTAAGAAATAATGGAAAAAAGCGGTTAAAGTATAGACTAATCCAAAGCAAGATTGTTCTTTCTAGTATTGTAGAGAAAGGTATGGCAAATGTTATAATTACGTTAGTAAATAGGTAAATCAATGAATAAATGTCATTAAAACAACTTGCTCCAGATAAATTGCCAATATCCCCCATATTATTAAATAAAAAGAGACTACAAGCCAATACCTTATTGTTTAAAAGAGGTAGAGAAATGGGGCTCTTATGGCTCATGCCTGTGATCCTAGCTACTCAGGAGATTGATATCTGAGAATCATAGTTTGAAGCAGCTTGGGCAGGAAAGTACCCCCCTCCCTTACCTCTCTCCCTGGTGACCCCCCCCCCCATCTTGAAACTCTTATCTCTAATTAACTACTCAAATACCGGACATGGCACTGTGGCTCAAGTGGTAGAGCACTGGCCTTGAGCACAAAGAGGCTCCGGGGCAGTGCATGAGTTCTAGCAACCGCAATCAAAAAAAAAGGGGGGGGGGTAGAGAAAATATGAAATAGGACGACCCTCAGATATATGGGATATACTCAGATATATGGGATATATCACATAATTTATTGCCTATATATTACACCTTCATTTATACCAGAAATTGATTTTTTTTTTAACCTTTAAAAATATATCAGATCAGCTCTTTAGGAAAAATATCCAGAAATGTTTTATGATTGATTATTCAACCAGGTAGTTTATTAATTCATACAATTTTTAAAAGTTTGAAGATTTTGAAGCTGAGTCAATTTTGAATAAAGTTAGGTGGATTGCTGGGTAGATTTATAGCAATGATGTTAATGTTTGAAAGGGACCTTGAGCTTGAAGTCAGCAACTGGACATATCAATGTCTGGGGCTGTGATTGCAGCCGCTGGAAGGCCAGTATTGATTTTGAAGGGCCCTATTTACTTTACCATTCTTCTGCTTTTCAACTTGAATTTTAAAAAATTTTTTTATTGTGAAAATACCGTAAAGAAGAGTCACAATTACATGGGCAAGGTAATTAGTACATTTCTTATCAAGCATTGCTGCCTCCTCCTTTGTTTCCCCTTCCCATCCCTTCCCATCTCCCCCACCACCCACCACACTCCACCACCACCCCCCACCTGGCCAAAGTTGTAAAGTTTATTTATCGACATAACGACTTGTACATCTCATTGTTGCAATGGGTCCACCTGTATCCCTATTTAAACGATTTGTTTTTTTCCTTCCCCTCCACAAATTATACCAACATTAAATATAACGAAAGCAGGGGTTATACTGTTGGGGAGGGACATACAAAGCAACAAAGAAGTATGTTAGAAATATGTTAGAAACAATTGCAAGAAAGAAAAAAAAAACATTTGAATATAAGAGATCTGTTTATCCTTTCTTTGTTGGTCCTGGATCCTGGGTATGTCCCTGAGATTTGTGCTCATGACAGCACTCTATCACTTGAGCCATAAATCCACTTTCAGCTTTTTAGTAGTTAATTTGAGATAAGAGTCTCTCAGATTTTCCTGCCCACAATGGCTTTGAACTGCGATGATCAGATCTCAGCCTCCTAAGAATCTAAGATTACAGGCATGAGTCACTGGGGCTCATCTTTATTTTAGAAATGGTGAAAGTAAATTTAACTTGGAAAAGGACATATTATGTAATATTTTGAATGTGTCTCTAAAAGCTTATATGTGAGAAATTTAATTTCTCATGGAGTAGTGCTGAGTGGAAGGACCTTTAAGATTAGGTCATAATGGTGTTCTTTTTTAATTTAATTTTGTTGTCAAGGTGATGTACAGAGGGATTACAGTTACATATGTATTAAAGCTACTACTGAGAAAGCAAATTGGAAGGCTGGAATTATAGTGGAGAAGAGTTATATCTCTGGGAAATAAATAGTTGAGAAACATTTTAAATAACATGCATGTAATATTAAATATTATAAATATAAAATATTGTTAATCACATACATGTTTTATTGTTGATTTTTTATGCTGGTTCTGGGCCTGGAACTCAGGGCCTAAGCTAGTGTTCTACCATTTGAACCACAGCTCCATTTCTGGCTATTTGGTGGCTAATTGGAGATAAGAATCTCATGGACTTTTCCACTCAGGCTGGCTTCAAAATGTGATCCTCAGACCTGTCTCCTGAGTAGCTAGGATTACAAGAATGAGTCATAGGTCATAAATGTATATACACATTTATGTTAATGTGCATACATTTATGTGAGTCTTGTTTGTTTGGGTAAGAGATGAGATGTGTTCTTACCACATGATTAGTAGATAAAAGCACAGTAATGGATTTCTTGTGACAGATGATACAATCATGTGCAATCATCTCTACCTCTTCATGAACTGAATTTTCAAATGAGTCAGAAAACAATTTTGAAAAAGGCTTATCTTTCATAATTCTTCAGAGATGGCACATTAAATACATTTTAGATGCTTTTTTCCCCACATTTAATCTTGAGCGAAACTCACAAAAGGCAATATCAAGTGAGAACTACAATTATTGCTCATGAACTTTTGATAATATTGTCTGCAAATATCTGTTCACATTCCTAGGAACACAAATCTGCCTGCCAGGATGCAAACATAGGTTTTGCCGAGATCTGAGGATCGCAGTTCAAAGCCAGCCCGAGGAACGAAGGAAAAGTCCATGAAACTCTTTATCTCCAATAAGCCACTGAGAAAAAGCCAGAAGTAGTGCTATAGCTAAAGTAGCAGAGCACTAGCCTTGAGCAAAAAAGAAGCTCAGGGACAGTGTCCAGGCCCAGGGTTCAAGCCGCAGGACTTTCAAAGAAGGAGGAGAAGGAGAAGGAGAAAGAGAAGGAGGAGGAGGAGGAGGAGGGGAAGGAGGAGGAGGAGGGGGGAGGAGAAGGAGGGGGAGGAGGAGGAGGAGGGGGAGGAGGTGGGGGGAGGAGGAGGAGGGGGAGGAGGAGGAGGAGGAGGAGGAGGGGGAGGAGGAGGGGGGAGGAGGAGGAGGGGGAGGAGGAGGAGGAGGAGGATACCATTTTTGGAGTCAGGCTTGTCTAAATATAATTGTAATTCCACGCTGGGGAAACACTTTGATTTCAATGATTTCTAATATAAATATGCCTTTGTAGAATTAGACCATGGAAAGGATATGTTTTCTCCTAGAATATACAATGATAATTTCACTCTACATTAATGAATTATATTTGCATTCCTTCACAACACAAACACAAACTATTGACCACATGTAGGAGACTCTGAGATGCAAACACCATGAACGATTTCTGTTCATCTGTTTATGTACTGCTTTAATTTCTAACATGGTGTCACATCTGCCCTCCTAAAGACCTGAATGATAGGTAATTCCAAACTTCTCATCACCAATTTTATAATAATGTGGGCTTCACCCCCCCTCCCTAAATCAGATAAGAAGAGCTTGTATAACCAGGGTTGGGATCTTCTATTCATCAGTATTCTATTGCTATTATGAAATACTTACGAGAACTAATTTACAAAGAGGGTTTACTTTTGACACACAGTGTAAGACATTCTAGTCCAGGATCACCTTAAACCTTTTCTTTTGGGACTCTGGTGAGCATGCTCGAGGACAATGAAGGCAAGCACATGGTAGAGCGAACTGCTCATCTGGTTAGCAAGATTCAAAAGACTACGACAATCCCCTTCAAATTAATGAGTAATAGAAGATCCTCCAAAAGATCCCATCTCCTAAAATTTCCAATAATTCCCAAATAGTCACCCTGAGGACTATGTCTTGAATGCACAAGCTTTTGGGAGAAATGTAAAATACTATTTATCACAAAAAAACAGCTCCTGACAGACCAAAGAGCCTTACCTTTTTTTCTGGTTTTGCCTCAGAAGCAATGTTCTCTCATTTAGGTTCCATTATATTGTCTAAAAACATGTATCATGAGCCGGGCGCTGGTGGCTCACGCCTGTAATCCTAGCTACTCAGGAGGCTGAGATCTGACGATCGCAGTTCAAAGCCAGCCAGGGCAGGAGAGACCATGAGACTCCTATCTCCAATAAAACCACCAGAAAACCAGAAGTGGTGCTGTAGCTCAAGTGGTAGAGCGCTCGCCTGGAGCTGAAGAGCTGAGGGACAGCGCCCAGGCCCAGAGTTCAAGCCCCACGACCGACAAAAAAAACAAAAAAAAACACATGTATCATGTAGCTTTCCCAATATTTGTGCCCAAACTATGCTTAAGGAATGAAAAAAAAGAGGTTCATGATTGTTTTACGTGATATGGTAAGTTAACTGATGGATCCATTTTGAAATAAATTTTACATAATTTGTTTATTGTCTATTATAGTGGGAAGGAACAAGTAAGGAAGAGTTTCTCTGTTTTCTAGTCACAAAAGTTATTCAGCCCAAATATAACTCCATAATTCAGTTGCCACAATTTTTCAGGTTGATCTAAAAAATGAAATAAACTATGTGAATAATATAATTTACATTAGGACTTGTTGGGTCTTTGAGAGTTTAAAATTAATCATCTAAAGTTTGTGGGTTGAATTCTTCAGACATAGTTTGGTCCATTCTATGTGAAATACCATGGGGAAGATAATTTTTCCCCATGACAAATCATATTGCCTTATTTATGTTTCTTTTACTTGTTGTTTTAGCTATGTTTAACCTCCTGTTGTTATTTAATTTTCCATTGATTTCCCATCCTTTTCAATGCATTGTTTATAAATAACCATTTATTCCAGAAGAGGAAATACAAGGCAAATACACAACTACAATTGCAGAGTTACATGGTTTCACATCTAAGAAAAGTAATCATTTTAACATGTCACCCAATCCAGGCATCTGTGGCTCTGGCCTATAATCCTAGCAACTCAGGAGACTGTGTTCTGAGGAACAAGGTTCAAAGCCAGCCTGGGCAGGAAAATCTGCGAGACTCTTATTTCAAATTAACCATCAAATAACAGAAATGGAGCTGTAGCTCATAGAGCACTAGCACAAAGTGCAGAGACAGTGCCCACACTCTGTGTTCAAGCCCCAAGACCAGCACCAAAAAAAGAAAAACAAAAAACTCACCTAATGTTGGTAATGTTACAAACTGCTACATTAATTCTTTGTTTAACTCATTTAAACTATTCCATTTGTTTCTAAGGCTTTATTGTAGTTTGCAGCAAGATGATACATCTAATGACTAATCAATTTATACCACTATTTTAACTTATCTTAAGTAGATACTCTATCAAAAACAGAAAGTACATTAATGAAGTTTATATTACAGGATTATGAATAATTTAAAAGAATAAAACAATGGAAATAATGTGAATCTTTCCATAACATTTTAAATTAATAACATATATCAAAACAATGTAATATCTTCCAGTTCTCCTAGAAAGCCAGCTGCTAATTGCAGAGATGGACAAGAAAAGAGACACCCATCCTATGAAAGAGGATTTTAATTGTGTGACCACAGTAACAAATGGGAAGTAATAGTAAAGGAGCCAGAAGTTTGGTGGATTGAAAGTAATCTGGATCTCAAATACGTTGTAGAAGCAATGAACTACACTGCAAAGTAGTGGGATTGGTATCAGGATTTCGGTTATGATCTATTTTCTATTAAAATAGTGAAGGGGAAAGGAAAAGGAATGACGTCAAAGAGAATATCCTGATTGAATGAAGACATTTGAAAGAGATGCCAAAGGTCTCCTGGAGAGACAAAGAAGCACAAAGCAGGCTTTTGTGGTAGGATTGTGCCTGGATTGGGGTCCATAACTTAAGTGTCTGTAAGTAAAATAGTCTTGCTGGGAGGTCAAGAAGGGGAGGGACAGGTGATCTGAATTTGAAAGACAGCAACATGAAGATACTTGTTCTGATAAAGATGAGTCCTGTAGAAGGAAAGGAGCTAATGAAGGCTCTAGCCACTCGGGAAAGGTATAGTGTGGAATCAGAAGAGGCACTCCAAGTGGAACTTGTTACTTGCTCTTGCCTGGGAAGTGTCACCATCAAGACTTCACCTTGTTCAAGCGCCACCTGCTCGTGGCTGTCATCAGCTTCTGGGAGCTTTGGATTCTAGCTGCAGTTTGAGGCCTCCAGTAGGCAGAGTTTGCCCAGTTGAATGACTTATCCATTACTGTAATGGGCTAAACATGAACATGGGTGAAATACTTGGTTGTCTACTTCAATGTGCACAAGGAGTTCTCATAGTCCCTTTTGTCTGAGCAACAATAGTTTTATAGCTGTGGTATTCTTAAAATAACAGCTTGCTTAGAATCATGATCCTCAGATCTCAGTTTCCTGAGGAGCTAGAATTTGGGGTTGTGTACCATTGCTATCCTGCTTTTGTGTTTTCTTGTCTCTTTTTTTAAATATTTTTTATTGTAAATATACTGTACAGAGGGGTCACAGTTACACAAGTTTACATTACCTATTGAGAATTGTTACCCCCCTCCTTTGTTTTTCCCCTACCATCCCTTCCCTCCCAACCTCCTGTACTGCCCCCAGCTCCACAGCAAAGTTGTGAAATTCGTTTTCAACATAGTGTCTTGTACGTCTCATTGTTACAATGGGTGAACATGTATCCTTGTTTCAGCATGTTTTTGTGTTTTATGTTAATTAGGTAGCAGTTTTCAGGTTCTTGAAAAAAATAGATGCACATACCACACACATACACACACACACACACACACACACACACACACACACACACACACAAAATTATGTTTCCCCTTAGTCAGAGATTACCCATTCAACCTGACTATTTATAAGATTTTTAGATAAGTCCTTTCACATATTCACTTAACTAGCTCAGTTTTCCAATCAGCTACCATTTCCCAGGCCTTTTCCAGTCAATCATAGGTTTATTCTTTGTTACTCTTAGTAATTATATAGAGTCCTCTTATTTGACACAGACAGCAGTTCTTGTCAAAGTTTTTAGCATGATGAACACATGGATCCACCATCTTTCTCTGTGTTTCCTTTCTCATCATTCATTAAAAACATTTCAGAGACTATGCTCTAAATCTTTATATATTTCCATGCTTTATGATGTACAGAACCGTGTTATAGACTCATCAAAGTTCTTATGAGTCCACATTTATGTAAAATTCCATTGTGTTCTCTGCCATTTATGAATATTTAAACAACCCATTCCTTCCTATGTGATACTTTTTTCCATTTAATTCTCTCATGCGTTCTGTTATGTATTTCATTTTTCTTAATAGGATAATGTGTGATTTGGACAAATACATGCCAAAAATTGAGACTTTATTTGCTATTTCATCTGGCAAGCAGGAATCTTCCAAGGATACAGGTTATTTTAATTAAATCAGTGGGTAAAGTAGGATGTGGCCTTTTGAATCTGTAAGTTTCCTTCACTCATGAGGATTATGGATCCAAATTGTACAGCTTTTACAGGAATTTAGGAACAAAAGAGCCTGTGAATCATAGGAAACCCAATTCATGTCCTACTATTACTTCATTCAAAAAAATTGTACGTCGTTAGCTGGTGGCTCATGCCTGTTATCCCGACTCCTCATGAGGCTGAGTGAAATCTAAGGATCATTGTTGAAAGCCTGAGCAGGAAAGGCTATGACACTCTTTTTCTGTTGTTGTTGTTTTTTGTGGGTTTTTATGTGTGTGAAAATACTATACAGAGGGGTTACAATTACATGGGCAAGGTAATGAGTACATTTCTTATCAAGCATTGTTGCATCCTCCTTTGTTTCCCCTTCCCAACTCTTCCCATCCACCCTTCCCCCCCTTGCCAAAGTTGTAAAGTTCGTTTTTTGACATTACAACTTGTACATCTCATTGTTGAGATGGGTCCACCTGTACCCCTATTTAAATGATTTGTTTTTTCCCTTCCCCTCCACAAATTATACCAACATCAAATACAATGAAAGCAGGGGTTATACCGTTGGGGGAGGGACATACACAGCAACAAAGAAATCATCTTATGAATATGTTAGAAACAATCGCAAGAAAGAAAAAGCATTTGAATACTTATCTTGGGGTTCATTTCACCTAACATCAACTTATCTGAACTTTTCCACTTGTCTCAGACATATACTAGTTATTGCAAATAAGGGAAACCATGGGACCTATGTTTCTTTGGGCCTGGCTTACTTTACTTAATATAATACACTCTTATCTCTAATGAACCACTAAAATGACAGAAATGGAAGTATGGCTGACCCAGTGGAGCACTGGTCTTGAGCAAAGTTCCAGGGTTAAAGTTTTATTTTGTATTCACAGGGCCAAGTACAATACAGGTGTCCCATACATATTTATCACAAGGAAATTGACTGATATCTGGTATTTGAGAAATAGGATGTTAAAGTAAGGTCTTTGGTACTTCTTTTCATGCAAACATTATAAATGTTTTTTAAAAATACAAATAGTAAACACTAAGGCTCCATGATTTCTAGCGAAGTCAGTTGATTGTTTTTTTAATAGAAAGGAAAGGTACTGCTTGAGAGGATCCAGTTTTATTAGCATACATTTAAACATTTTCCAACATTAGCACCACATTCCAATCTGACCTGCTCACTGATAAGGATCCCAGCCAGCATGTTGAGACTTTGACTTTGGCTCAACTGTCTTATGAACACATTATGTATTGTTTGGACTGCCTCTTCTCTCTCTCCTCTCTCTCTCTCTCTCTCTCTCTCTCTCTCTCTCTCTCTCTCTCTCTCTCTCTCTCTCTCTCTCCCTGCCCCTTCTCTCCCTCCTTCCTTCTTTCTTTCTGTCCCTCTTCACCTCTCCCACTATTCAATCCTATGGTTTCAGCCCTAGACCCTGTGCTGTAAGGCCCGAGGCCTGCAGCTCTTCCCCTTCCTTTCCCAATAATTATAACAAGGACAGAAAATACCCCTAAATTAATCCATCACCCTGGCACAGATTCTAATGGATGGGAATTGCCAAAACATGATCCATTACCACTGCAATTGGAAAATCATAATATCACAGTAGAGCCTCAGCAACCAGTAAAGCAAGTCTCTGAAGCCCATGGTGATGGCTGGCGATGGAAAGCAATCTCTGTTCCGGGAGCTGCCTCGGTGGGGCTCTAACTGATTTAACTGTCCAAACAGCTCTGCCCATCCACATGTACCGACAATACCCTAGAGTACCTGTGTGTGCTCATCCTGAGTTCTGAAAAACTACATTCTTCTTCCCAGTTGAGCCCTACAAGGTCACTTTACCAAAGTACAATGCCACAGTGCCCTCTAGTGCTCTTCTGCTTTTAGAATCAGTATATCCAAGGTTAGCAGGAAAACATGTTTCAAAAATGTTTAGGATGTGGCTGCCTGTGATTTAAAATCAAAGCAAACAAAAACCTAAATAAGATGAACAAGAGAAACAACAAGACAAAGATAAGGAGTTTTTTCTTCTACAAGATATTTTTTATTGGTTTGCATACTTTTTCCTCATTTTTATGCCCAACCTTTTCCTTCTCTAATGTCTGTCTGTCTTCAAAGGCAGCTATTCCACTCAGAATCTGTTCTGTCAGCTTGTGTTGTGATAAGACAGAATTAGTGCTTTCTTCACAACCAATTATATAGGAAAAGCTATAGAGAAATAGCCCCTTAGTTACTCAAAAGGAATGGTGAAGATGGTTAAAATTTTTACCTCCCCTTCTGCTGAATTTACCCATTACACCCACAAATGAAAGCAATGCGAAGGTCTTTCACGACTGACATTTGACTAATCAATTTAGCAAGCACATTAATCACTCTAAGACCATTGATCATTGTGTGTGTGTGTGTGTGTATTTCTTAACAGTCAAATCCCTTTGTTTTCTTCCTAAAATAGCGTGACAAGCTGGGCACCAGTGTCTCATGCTTGTAATCCTAGCTACTCAAGAGGCTGAAATCCGAGGGTCACGGTCAAAGCTAGCCCGGGCAGAAAAGTCTGTGAGACTCTTCTCTCCAATAAACCACCAGAAAACCAGAAGTGGGGCTGTGGCTTTAGGGCTAGAGCACTAGGCTTGAACTGAAGACCTCAGGGACAGCACTTAGGCCCAGTTTTCAAGCCCCACAACCGATAAAAATAAAAATAGTGTGGCAGCACTTTGAAGCATGGCATGTAACCAACAGTGAGAGTTATACACACTCACTGACAGTGCTTGAAATTTAGAACACTCCATAGCTCCAGTAAATCTGGAAGAATAACTACCCAGGGAATTTTAATCAAAGGAAAAGACCTTGTTGTTACTGTTAAATGACAATAAAGAATAGGGAAAAAAGCAAGTTTAGTGAGTACCATTGTGTAGAAGTAGATGTATAATATAAACTCACATTTTGTATGTCATGTTATCAGTAGAACAATATAAAGACATGAGTAGAACATGTCCTATTCCTCAGGAGAAACACAAACAGAACAATAAAATTGCAGAATATTTACACTTTTTCCACAAGAGGAACTCGAGTAAGAATTGTTTGACCAAACAAGTAAGAGTGTAGAGGGCTGTTGGATGCCCTTTTTCTTGTATAATCTGTCATGTAGTTCATAGTGTACAAGAACAAAACAGAAAAATGAGGCAACCAGTTAAATATTATTTTAACTCTTATTTTGTAAATTATTCTAACAAAATAAGATGGCAATGTTTTACTTACAAGTATAGAGGAAGGAGTATGAATACTTTTTGAACTTGTCTATGAACATGATCATGTAATATGACCACAAGGTTTGCTATTTTGTACAATTTATATACATTAATAATGCATGGATGTGTATGCATGTATATGTGCCTGTCCTGAGTCTTGATCTCAGGACTTGAGCACTTTCCCTGAATTTTTTTAAATCAAGGCTATTGATTGTTCTACCACTTGAGCCACAGCTTTTTGGTGGTTAACTAGAGCTAAAAGAAATCTTATGTTCTATCTTATACCAGCTGGCTTCAAACTGTAATCCTCAGATCTCAGTCTCCTAAGTATTGAGGATTACAGGGTGAGCCACCATCCCCCAGTTTACATTAATAATATATTAAACATAGAACAGACATTGCTGACTCTTATCTCCAATTAACTCCCCCTTCCCCTCACACAGAAAGCTGAAATCTCAAGTGGTAGAGTGCTACTCTTGAGCAAAGAACCTCAGAGACAGTGCCCAGGCCCTGAGTTCAAGCAAAACAACTCGTAGAATATTAAAATAATACAGAACACATAAAAGAATCTACACTGTAAGATTGTTGTAAGAACTCAAAGACATTTTTCCTAATTCTGTAAATATTAAGTCCCTAGTATATAAAACAGTACAGCACATAGCATAATATTCAGCCAGGCATATATATATTTTAATTTAATTCAATTTTATTTTTTCTATTTTTTACTTAATTCAAACTAAAGATAGTGAATGAGCAATATGTATACATTATTTTCCAAGTTAATTATTTTCCATAACATTCCAATCTAGTTTAAGTGGCTAAAGTTCAGATTTGTTGAGATTAGAGCAGAAGAATAGAGTAGAAGAATGTTTCTTTTTCTTTTTTTTTTTGTTGGTCATGGGGCTTGAACTCTGGGTCTGAACCCTGTCCCTCAGCTCTTCAGCTCAAAGCTACTGCTCTACCACTTGAGCTACAGTGCCACTACTGGTTTTCTGGTGGTTTATTGGAGATAAGAGTTTCGTGGCCTTTCCTGCCCTGGCTGGCTTTGAACCATGATCCTCAGCCTCCTGAGGAGCTAGGATTACAGGTGTGAGCCACCAGTGCTGGGGTAAGAATGTTTTTAAAATGATCTCAATTTACAGAATTTACTTATGTTTCCATAGATTATTCTGTTTTCAGTTCTTTTATTTAAAAAGTAGAAAATAAAATAATAATAAACTATTCCATTTAGAAATCACCCGAGAAAATTTCAATTAATATAAATATTAATGCAATTTATTTTATTTTATTTTGCATTTTTCTGGTCATGGTGCTTGAACTTAGGGCCTGGGTGCTGTCCCTGAGCTTTTATGATGAAGGCTAGATCGTTATGACTTGTAGCCACAGCTCCACTTCCTGTTTTCCCGTGGTTAATTGGAGATAAAGTCTCATGTACTTCCCTGCCTAGGCTGCCTTTGAACTGCTATCCTCAGATCTCTGCTTCCTGAGTAGTTAGGATATAGATGCAAGCCACCAATGCCCAGTGTCATAGGTTCTCTTAATTTTATTAATTTACACTCATGACTAAGAGTCATAAGTAACCCTGAGTTTTAAGGAGTTGTGAAGGAGTTTGCTTGATCGTACTCTCTAAGTATAACAGTTTACCTCCAATTCCTAGACTTCCCTTCCTATTTCCAGCTGTGAATCAAAATAGGCCCGCATTAAGCATGGTAGCATATCACACGAAGAGCCTCCCTAGCCCAGATACATTTAAATTCATTTTCTACTACTTGTGCCCCTCTGATCCAGCCAAGTCACACTCTTTATCTCTGTCGGATCTGACAGGTCATTTAAAGACTCAAGTCATTGTTCTTGATGTGTTGTCATTCTCTCCTGTCTGTATCTTCCCTTTATAGCCAACAGAAGACTATGATTCATAGTGCTCATTTTCACTCTTTCCTGTTGACTTCCCAAATATCGTTGAAAACAATTAAAAAATCTCCAAGTTTTGTCTTCATGGTGTATGTCACACCTTTCACTAACAATTAGACTTATGTAAATTACGTTGTTCATCCATTTCATTCATGCATATGTCAACCTATTAATTTTTATCAATTCTGGAAGAAAATGTTTGCTTTGCAGTAACAGAGGTTTCTATGTGTTAGAACTTCTGTCATTGATATTGAAATGGTATGTCTTGAGTTGTTTGTGTTTGTTTGATTTAAACTGCTTCAAAGCTCATTTTATTCTTCCATAACTTCTGAGCCAATATCTGTGCACTGTCTCAATGAGACTGCAACAAAATGTAACTAAAATGAGCTTTAATCATTTAATCTGATCACTAACAAATACTACTGTGCTAGGAGTTATTGTGAGTACTCTTATCACCATATAGTTTTATATTTCAAATGCCAATTTTAGACATGTCTTCTGGCCTCCTTTTTCAACTTCAAACATCAGTCAAACCTCACCATTTTATTACCTACGAGACATTTAAAAGAAGCTCTAAAATTTTTAGTCATCATCCTTACCTAGCTTTCATTCTGCCTTTACCATCTTTGACATTTCTCTAAAGGTTTTACACAAACTTATTGATGTTATTTTGGATGCTTTGTATATCTCCCCCTTCTCAGCTAATCTATCACTGGCTTTACTATTCATGGATATATTCATTACCTTGACTGTCATGATGGTTCCAAGTGTGTATATTTATGTTAGAAGACCTTGCTATATATCCAGAATATAAGCAATTTGGTACAATTGTTCAAAACAAAATAGAGCAAAATATCATTCTCCAGTATTTTAAGAGAGACAATAGCCCCAATTGGAAGACCAGTTAGAAAAGCAAATCCAATAGCGGCCCACAAAAAACTATTGTAGATAGGGCTCATAGTTATCATATATTCCTAGATTACAGTCCAGTTTGTCGTTGTAAATTTGTAGATTATTAGATTCAAGTTCCATGTAATGAATTTGCTTGTTGCAAGGTCATTGTGATCATAGAAGAAATGTGAGGAGGGAATTTTTAGATCTATATAAGAGTTTGTGAATCTGGTTTTATTTCTTCTCTAGACATTCATATATGTAGTTGCCATTTTGGTGTTTTTCTCGCCTCTGGTTTGTGGATCTCTACTTTGTTCTGCAGCATTTTCCTGTGATGTGAATGACTTACTTCACCAATTCAAATCCATTGGCTTGTCCCATCAGCTTAGATTTGTTGAAGCAGTATTTATATTGCCTTATTTTCCAAAAAGAAAAAAATTTTGTCTGAGTGTGGAATTCTAGACTGAATTTTTTTCTTCTTTCTCTTTCTCTTCCCATCTTTCCCTGCATAGCCCATCTGTTCTCCCATAGTTTTTCAGTGCTTTGAATATATTCCAGTTTGCTTTTATTTTTTTGGTGGCATTGGGATTTGCAAATAAGGCCTCCTTTTTACCACAAACATATTCTACTACTTGATCCAAACTTAGCCTTTTTTCACTTCAACACATTTACAGGTAAGTTCTCACGTTTTTGTCCATGACTCACTTGAACTGAGATCAGCCACTATTTATTGATCCTAACATCATTCTAAGTTTTTAGCACTGACAGTTCACTCTGGGTAGCAAGAGTTGGATAATGATTTAAATAATTGACCTTAGCAAAGAGTTCAGTACTATAAACTAGATCTGTGCTCCATGAACTTGCCAATAATTCTCTGCTACTGAAAACAACAGTCTACTTAGTCTTTGGGCATAATTCATATGGGGTGAAGGAAAGAGCGGCTAACATTTAGTTCATTCGCAGCAATTAATATGCTATGTGTTAACATTTGTTTACTTTGTATTAATTTTAAGTGAATACTATTTACAGTATAAAATTTTTCCCAGAGATGTTATTATCTAAAGTAATATTGGGCCCATATTTTTATTTTGGCTTTATTTCATTTAAATACAATTTTAGCTACTATGCAAAGTTATTAGGAAATTATTTTTCTACTTCATATTTTTCTGTTAAAAACAATGCTCTCAAGATATGTTTTACCCAATTAAAATTGTATCTATTTGTTAAAATCAGTTTCTGTTTTCTCATGTATTATTTACTGTCAACATTCATGTAATGCATGTAACAGGAGGTATGCTTTCTATTTTATTAATTTCATATAAAACACAAATGAACACTTTGGCCAAGAATTTTTATTAGGTGTCAAACAGGTCAGATGACAGAAAAGGAAGGGAAAGATGGCTTTGTTCCTTAGTTCCACGTGATCCTCTAAATGAAGAGCAGGAAGATTTGGCTGCTATTTTGAAAGAATCTAATCCAGGAATGGACAGTTACCATGCCACATACACTGAGTTTATGGAGCTAGGTATCACAGAGGAAGGAATAGTTTATTGTAATCCTGGAATAGTCAAAGAGGACACTGAAAATTTCTATCTGGAAAATAAGAATAGATTGTCATAGAAGCCTTGGCAAAAAAAAAAAAGTGAAAGGTACCTCTCCATGTCAGTCTCTGTATGAATAGGGAGTAAATGCGCTTTTGAGGATTTAGAGTAATAGAATGTCACAAGTAATGAAGTTGGCAGGTTTTTCAGAAGCCAAGCACTGTTTGGCCTCATATTATAACAGTGTGTATTTGATCCTGACACTGTTGTAAAACTTCTGAAGGAAACATGATTTCTGTAACAAAAATAGGGTCAGTGTATTTTTAAAATGCATTCTTTTGATAAAGTCCTAAGACTTAACATTAATAACACTTTTCTCTAA
This sequence comes from Dipodomys spectabilis, assembly GCF_019054845.1. Taxonomy (NCBI): domain Eukaryota; kingdom Metazoa; phylum Chordata; class Mammalia; order Rodentia; family Heteromyidae; genus Dipodomys; species Dipodomys spectabilis. The sequence continues at coordinate 12,508,391 of NW_024870950.1, forward strand.
CACCTGTGTAGGTAATACATAACACATTCTATTTAAAGGAGTTTCAATGAAGTAGTACAAACACAATAATAAATATTCCAAATATGTAGTGTCGATTTCTCAAATTGAGGAAATATAATTGAGGCAAAAGGTTGGGTAACTACTAATCACTTTGGATTTTACAAGGCTCTTTAAGATTTTGTGCTGATAAATATTTGTACTAGGGTAAGTTAGGAACAAATCTGGAGATTGCAGTCTGTAGAGTCATGAATTAATGATGGATAAAACTGGAAAAGAATGGACTGACTCTCTGTGGTCAGTAAATGATAACATGATTGATAGTTACATGATACTGAGTCAGGACTTCTTGGATCATTAGTTCACATATGTCTGGACTTCATCTTGTTAAAGGGATCAAACTCAGACAAATGGTCCATTTCTCATGTCTGAATTTTAAATGTTATTGATAGTTCATTTACAATGAATCAAATGTCTTGAAAGTGGACTCTGTGGAGATATATTATCAGAGTTGTCAATATTATAACATCTTCCTTCAATATTCAAGAGATAGGAGCTAAATACAAAGGATAAGAGAAAAATCTAAGAGAAATAGTGACACATTTCTTTCTCTATGTTGAGAATTGGAGAAGAGTAGACAATGACAGGTTTTGTCTCTTGTGTCTATTGTCAGTCCCTTAGGTCAATTTTGTGGATTGGAAATTCGGTCTATGTCGACAGATTCATGCTGGTTTGGATAGACTAACTCAGGCATTTGCCTTCATCTATTTGTGGAAGATCTCTTTCTTATATATATAGCATGCAAGTCTGGACTCAAGCACAGAGTGAGGTGAAGAATTCCCATGGGCATCAAGAATAAGTTTGCTTGAGGTCTGAGACTCTCATTTTCTATTTTATCTAGCAATCATAGCAAAGTTAACACAGATGCAATTTTAGGGAAGCAGACTCTATCTTTAGTTGAAGGTGCCCACAGTTTTCCAGTAATTTTGTTTCAATATCATATACACATAATCAACAAGAACCAGAACAGAACTTTCAGATTATAGTCTGATAATTTTTTTAAATATTTTCATTTAACATCTCCTATTTTATAATACATGCTCAGGTAAAAAACACATTTGAAGTCATGTATAAATATGAGAATATGATCAAAGACCAATTGTACCCAAAATAATACTTAATGATAACATTTGTAGGTTGCCTCTTTTAGGGTTGTAACATGACAGAGAAGTTCTGTCCTTTTATATGCTATCTTACTGGTAATGCTTGCAAGTACAACAGAGGATGGGAAAGGAAATGGAAAAAATGGAAAAAAACTAAACATATAGATTAAAAAGAATATTTAATATTTGCAATGATATGTTAGCATGTGTAAAAAGTCTGTACTACCCCCATCCAATTGTTTGAAATAATTTTAAAATAGCAGGAGAAAAAAGAAAAGAAACAGAGGAAAAGCCAACAAGATTATTGAGGGAAACTTGAGTCTTAATGTAAATTATCATAAATGCATCTATAATAAGAACTATATTAAAAGAGACAAAGAGATTAGTCCTAACTCAAAAAAGCTTTGGAAAATGTTTTGTCAACATACAGAAGCCTATAGACAAAACAACCTTCACTTACACGCTCAAATATACTTATGAATGTGCTTATCACACAGATATGATTTAATACTTCTGAAGCATCTTTATATTTATTCTACTAAAAAGCAATATAATACAGCTACTGATCACTGTATTTCTCATTGCCAGAGAAATAAATTAAAAAGAAAAGGAGAATGAGAATAAATTGTGTGGTGAGGTGCTGGTTTGTACTCAGATATGTCATATTAATTATAATAAATACTAAAACAAATATCAATGCATATGCACAAAGACAAATGTTTAGTATATTATTTTTTCTCTCTTCTATTAGATGGCCTATAAACATTGACACTCTAACAGCAATGAACACATTGGTGCCCAGAAAATAACTCGGATTTATTCTTTAGAGACATAAAAAAAGTCTCCATACTGAAGAGTAGTTATACCATTTGCATAACAAAAACTTTTACCTTGTAAGTGATTTCATGCCTAAGTTGAAAAGATTTGTAACTTGAAAAGTTCCATACCAAAATTAATTAAATATACACTTGAATCTCAGGCATTGGGATGAGAGGCAGAAGGATCAAGTTTGAGTTCAGCATAAACTAGATAGTGACCAAAAAGTCATTCTAGATAATATATTGAGACACCGTCTCCAAAATACCAAACAAAAAATGAGGGTATTAAAGTATGAGCAAACAATACATACATATGAATGAATATTAATATAAATGATCAAATATATAACTGACTAAATCATTGAAAAACACAAAAATACTTTGAGAAATAACAATAGACACATAGAATACCAAAAATATTGATAATAACGTGTTGTTTTGTCTATAACTGTCCTTCCTACAAAGACTGGAAAACAGAAATGAGGATGTAGAATGAGAGGTAAAACTTACTTTTTCACATTTGAATAATTAGTATAAAATTTCACTCTAAGTTTTGGAGTCGCTGGAGCTTAAAGAAGTAACAGGAGCAATATTTTAACACAAAAGATATTCCAAAGATAACTAGCCATACTCTTTCCATCAGGAGAGAGAGCTGACTACTTTCATCTTTGTCCCTCTCTCTTTTTCTTCTTTCTGTTTTTTTTAACCTATTTCTGTAGTGTAAATAGAGAGAATTATATGGGTAGCATTTAAACTCTGGAAGAAAATAGGCCCTCTGACATGTCTAAGAAATCCCCGTGACTTGTAAGACTACACAGGAGATTGCTCTAGTAAAACATAAAAATAGTATTTGTTTGTATATATGTTCTCTGGGATTTAAGCAAATTCTGGAAAGAGAGAGAGCAGTTAAAAACCAGACATGGGTATGGTTTTTATTTCTCCAGTATTCTACATGATCTGTGTCACTTGGGTGTTTATATTTCCACAAAGGATTCTGAAATGTTATTTGTATTTGAAATTCTGTGTAGCTACCTTTGAGAATACATTTGTAAGTGTCAAAATACCAGGAAACTCATACATATGCATATATATCCATATCTATGGACACACACACATATATATGTTTTGTTATCATATTTGTATCATGATTTCCTGCCTGAGCATTTGAAGTTCTTTGCATGATGTTCACCAAATTTTGTAATTAGACTACCATAATTTAAACTATTTATGAAATATAATATAAAGAATAGTAATACAGGGGGAGTTCCGGGAAGATGGCGGAGGAGAAGCTGGAATCTGAACAAGCTCTTGCATAGAAAACAGTTTCAGAGTTCCAGTGAACAGTCCCAAGCCAGAGAATCACACCAAGTGTGCCATCACAGGACAGAGAGTTAGTCAAGAGAGGGGAAGCTAAGCAGACACATCTGAGTGCCTGCCAGCAGCTGCTGCTGCGGCGGCAGGGTCGCAGTAGCGACCACCGCCGCGGGGGCCATACCTGAGACGCAGTCCGGGACGAAGGAGCCAGACGCAGCCGATGAGCGGATTCTACTCAACACCAGCAAGAAGCGGACAACTTCATCCTGCACTTTGCAGACCAGAGACGACCCAGGATCCAAGACTAGGCGTGAGTAGAAGCCCGACTTCCTCACTCCTTCTCAGGGAGCAGAGGAGGGAAGGCCACCCCTCCCCCCCAGCACCGGTGATCTCCATCTTGGATACCGACAAAGCTTGGAGGAGCGCCTAGCTCTAGCTCAGGCCTTGGAATAAAACTAGTCATTTAGCAGGTCACAAGAACTTAACGGCGAAGTGACCTCACAGACTCAGTTCCATCCAGGGAAAAGTCACCCAGCTCAGGCGCCAGCCATTGGAGTGGCTCTCCTCACCGGGTAACCAGAGCCAGAGGCTGCCCCTTCCTCTAGCAGCCACCACAATCAATTGAAAAACAGAAACCCTGAGAATGGCTCCAGGCTGGGTGCTGTGAGTTTTTTTCACAAAATAGCTCCAGGGAAAAGCTATTGTTTGTTGAAAGGCCTCAACTCTACCCAGAACCTAGCCTCATCACTGCATCCCCCTCTTTTGTGATTCTCAAAGCAGATCACCCTCCCAGTAAACTAACCTGGGAGGGGGATCTCAAAATCTTGGGTAAAGCAGAGCATTTTTCTGCCTGTTCCAACAAACTGACTTAAGAAACCAATCAAGCCACAGGACCTCAAGCTGACCAGAGACTCCAACCAGACTCTGGTTACAGACAAAAGGGAGATACAGGACTCTTCCCACCCCTCCCAAAAAAAAAAAAAAAATCAAAGAACTTTTTTTTTTTCTTCTACTTCTTTTCTTTTCTTTTTTTTGTTTTGTTTTTTTTTCGTTTTTTGTTACCTTATATATATAAAAAAATTTTTTTGCTTTTCTAAAACTTTTATTAATCTTTAATTTTTGCCTCTTCTGAAAAAATAATTGTTTTCCATTAATGTTTTTTTTTTCTCCTCTTATAATTTTTATTTTAGGAATACGTGAATGTGTGTTTTCCTTTCTTTTCTTGTCTTCTTTCTCTTTTTCTTTCATTCTTAATTATCTTTTTGTTTTTTGTCTAGCTCTACTGAACTTCTGATCTTTTCTTCTCACTTTCCTATCCTTTCCATCTTTTCCTCTTTGTTCTTCTTTATGTGACTTAACTCTTGTCCTGCACATCCTCAGATAAACCCGTAGTTAACCAGTAGACCCTATCCCCCATTGTGTACACACTTAATCCACAAACTTATTACTCAATTCAAAACCTCTGAGACTTAAATTCATTAATAGCAGTACTACCTCTTTATACCTATATAATATTTTAAGCATTTTTTTAAAGTTTTTCACATCTCCTCTATGTCCCTCCCTTTCTCTCAACATATTCATATTCCTCTATAAATAGATGGTCTTTTAATCTCTAAAATAACATTAATTTTTATGTTTCTATTTTTTTTTCTGGTCTCTTTTCATTCCCCTTTCCCTTTCTTCTTTTTCTCTCTCTCTCTACTTGCAACCTACCCAACCTATTTCCTGCATTGTGATTAGGACATAGTTAACTCTCCCTGTGCCTCCCCACACCAATCTATTCCTATTTTTTACCCACATCTCTCCCTAACCCTAATAATCTCTGGTTTTCCAAATTCCTCTCTGCAGTTCGAAGCCCTTTAACATATAGTTGTTTGATGTCGAATAGATGTATCTGTTGAACTAGATTGTATCTGTAGACTATTGACTGTACAAATGCAAACTTTGATTGATGGTTGCCTTAAGATAGTGTTCTAGCACAAAACTGGTGCTATCTTCATCTCAAATGGGCAGAGTAAGCCGGAAAAACACAAGAAAAATGGCAAATTCAGGTATCTCAATTCCCAATCTTGATAATCAGGGGTTAGAACAGATAATGAATAATCCAGAGGAGAGTTCCCAAACAGCTCTACAAACACTGCTGGCAAACATGATAAATGAAAAGTTTGACAACGTACAAAGGACTCTGTATGAGCGTGATAGGGAGAGAGAGGAGGCATCCCAGAAGTTTATACAGGAATATCATAAGCGTGAGGAAGCTACTCAAAAACTGATACAGGATTTGCGTGAACAACTTGAGAATACTCAAAGAGAAAGGGAGGAATGGCTTGAGCAGGCTGAGAACACTCAAAGAGATCTGCAGGAATCCCACGAACGGGAGGAAGCTAATCAAAGAGTAATACAGGAATTGAGAGACCAGGTAGAGAACACACAAAGATCACTAAAGGCATTCATGGAATCCATTAACAAAGAGCTGAAGGAAGTCAGGGATACCACAAAGGGAATGCTGAATGGAACCCAACAGAAGGAATGGGAGCCCAAAGAAACCATAACCAATCAACTAAGTGATTTGAGGACAAACACTGAACACCAAATTAAGGAAGTAAAGAAATTCATACAAGACCTAAAACAGAGCTTCAACAAAGAACTTGAAGCCATCAAAGCTGACCAACTAGAAGGAAAGAGATAAAAAACAAAGTAGAGAGTCTTGACAGCAGGTTAGACCATGCAGAAGATCGAATCTCAGGGATTGAAGACAGCCTAGATATTATAGAGAAAGAACATACAACCATCCAAGACAAGTCCAAGAAATATGATAGATCTATCCAACATCTGGAAGACACCATCAGAAGGCCTAATCTAAGGATAATGGGTGTAGAGGAGCACCTAGAAACAGAAGTTAATGGTCTAGGAAATTTGTTTAACAGGATCCTAGCAGAGAACTTCCCAAACATGCAAAAAGATAGGCCTGTCCAGATACAAGAAGCCTTTAGAACCCCAAATAGACCAGACCAGAATAGGACATCCCACCGCCACATTATAATCCACACAGGATAAACTCAGAACAAGGAAAAGATCCTTAAAGCTGTCAGAGAGAAAAGGGTAATCACTTATAAAGGGAAACCAATTAGAATCACCTCAGATTTCTCAGCAGAGACAATCAAAGCAAGAAGAGCCTGGAATGATGTATGCCATGCCCTAAAAACAAACAACTATCAACCAAGAATACTGTACCCAGCTAAACTCTCCTTCATAACTGAAGGACAAATAAAAACCTTCCATAGCAAAGAAAAATTGAAACAATACATCTCCACCAAACCAGCCCTACAAAAGATTCTTAAAGATGTCCTACACATAGAAAACCAACAAGACCGCAATAAAGGCCAAGAAACTGCACCCAAACTGAGAAGCCAAGAACCATAGGAAGAACCCAGTTTTCGCATCCCCCAAGAAGGTAGATAACATGGCAGGAACTCCCAAATACCTCTCAGTCCTATCTCTTAATGTTAACGGACTGAACTCTCCAATTAAGCGACATAGACTGTCTAGTTGGATTAAAAAACAAGACCCTTCTATCTGCTGCCTGCAGGAGTCACATCTTGCCCGTAAAAACAAACACATTTTCAATGTTAAAGGCTGGAACAAAATCTACCAAGCAAACGGACCGCATAAACAGGCGGGAGTTGCAATCCTAATATCAGATAAAATAGACTTCAAATTAAAATTCGTGAAAAGAGATAAAGAAGGTCGCTACATACTAATTAAAGGATCTCTCCTTCAGGAGGATATTGCAATTCTAAATATCTATTCGCCAAACAATGGAGCACCCAAATTTATCAAAGAAACACTACTTTCCCTCAAATCCCATATAGATCCAAAGACATTAATTGTTGGGGATTTTAACACACCACTCTCCCCACTAGATAGATCAACTCGGCAAAAACTCAACAGAGAAACCGCAGATCTAAACAGCTGCATAGATCAAGTAGACTTAACAGACATCTACCGAACATTTCACCCAGCAGCATCGGAATACACGTTTTTCTCAGCAGCACATGGAACGTTTTCGAAAATAGACCACATTTTAGGTCACAAAGCAAACTTGTCTAAATTCAGAAACATTGAAGTTATACCTTGCATTCTCTCTGACCACAAGGGAATAAAATTAGAACTCAACACCAAAAGCCACCAAAGGAAGTCCGGTATCACATGGAGGCTGAACAACACACTGCTGAATCATGAGTGGGTCATGGAAGAGATTAGAAAGGAAATTCAAATGTTCATGCTATTCAACAAAAATGAACACACAAAATACCAGCTCCTCTGGGACACAGCAAAGGCAGTACTCAGAGGCAAGTTTATAGCTCTGAGCTCCTACATCAACAAATTGGAGAGATCTGAAACTAACAATTTAATGACACATCTAAACCTCCTTGAAAAAGAGCAGCAAGATAAACCCCAATCCAGTAGACGGAAAGAAATAATCAAAATTAAATCAGAATTAAATGAATTAGAATCCAAAAAAACTATAGAAAGAATCAACAAAACAAAGAGTTGGTTCTTCGAAAAACTTAACAAAATTGGAAGACCCTTAGCAAATCTTATCAGAAAAAGAAGAGAACACACCCAAATTAATAAACTCAGAGATGAGAATGGAAACATCACCACGGAAACAAGCAAGATTCAGAACATTATAAGGGAATATTTCTCAAAACTTTATGCTAATAAGTTTGAGAACTTGACAGAAATGGACCTCTTCCTAGCAAATATTGACATGCCAAAACTAAACCAAGATTAGTTAAACTATCTTAACAGGCCCATATCAAGCATTGAAATAGAAACAGCAATAAGAGACCTCCCAGCTAAGAAAAGTCCAGGACCAGATGGTTTTACAGCGGAATTTTACAAGGCCTTCAAAGCAGAGCTCACACCAATTCTCCTCCAACTCTTCAATGAAATTGAAAGAGAAAGCTCACTACCGAAAACATTCTATGAAGCCATCATAACCCTCATCCCAAAACCAGGCAGGGACTCATCAAAGAAAGAGAACTATAGACCCATTTCTTTGATGAACATTGATGCAAAACTTCTCAACAAAATTTTGGCCAACCGACTTCAACAATTCATCCAAAAAACCATACACCACGATCAAACAGGATTCATTTCAGGGATGCAAAGCTGGTTCAATATACGCAAATCAATTAATATTATTCATCACATCAACAGGAGCAAGAATAAGAACCACATGGTTGTCTCAATAGATGCAGAAAAAGCATTCGACAAGATCCAACACCCCTTCCTGATGAAGGTTTTGGAAAAATTAGGAATCCATGGAACATTCCTCAATACAATAAAGGCTGTATATGACAAACCTACAGCCAGCATTATACTCAATGGTGAAAAACTAAAGCCATTTCCTCTTAACTCAGGAACAAGACAAGGATGCCCACTCTCTCCACTTCTCTTCAATCTAGTATTAGAATGCCTAGCTACAGCAATAAGACAAGATGCAGACATAAAGGGGATCCAAATAGGGAAAGAAGAAATAAAACTCTCCCTCTTTGCAGATGACATGATCTTGTATTTAAAGAATCCCATAAACTCCACTCCCAAATTACTCAAGCTGATTCAAAACTTTGGCAAAGTAGCAGGTTATAAAATTAACCCCCAAAAATCAATGGCTTTTCTGTATGCCAACAATGAGAAAAGTGTGGCTGAAATTAGGAAAGCAACTCCATTTGTAATAGCCCCACAAAAAATAAAATACCTAGGAATTAACTTAACTAAAGAAGTGAAGGACCTCTATGATGAAAACTTTAAAATCTTGAAAAAGGAAATCAACACAGAACTTAAAAAATGGCAAAACCTCCCATGCTCCTGGATTGGAAAGATTAACATCATGAAAATGGCAATACTTCCCAAGGCTATCTACAAATTCAACGCAATACCTATCAAAATTCCACCCTCATTCTTCAAGGAAATAGAAGAGGCAATCCAAAAATTCATATGGAACAATAAAAGACCCCGAATAGCAAAAACGCTCCTCAATGGAAAGAACACTGCTGGAGGAATATCAATACCAAATTTCAAACTCTACTATAAAGCCATAGTAATCAAAACAGCTTGGTATTGGCATAAGAACAGACCTCAGGACCAATGGAATAGAATTGAAAACCCAGAAATGAACCTACAGACCTATAGCCATCTAATCTTCGATAAGGGAGCTAAAACAATAGAATGGAAGACAGACAGCCTCTTCAGTAAATGGTGCTGGCAAAACTGGTTAACTACATGTAGAAAACTAAAGCTAGATCCTTATATATCACCCTGCACCAGAATCTACTCCAAATGGATCAAAGACCTTGAACTCAAAGCAGACACTCTGAAAACATTACAGGATGGAATAGGAGAAACCCTGGGTCTCCTTGGCTCAGGCCGAAATTTTCTGAATAGAGACCCGGAAACACAACAAATCAAAGAAAGGTTGGACAAATGGGATTGTATAAGGTTGCAGAGCTTCTGCAGGGCAAATGACATAGCTAGCAAGATCAATAGAAAGCCCACGGACTGGGAGAAGATCTTTACTAGCCATACAATGGACAACGGTCTCATATCTAAAATATACTTGGAACTCAAAAAATTAAACCACCCAACTACAAATCCTCAAAGAAACAACTGCCCAATAAGTAAGTGGGCGAAAGACTTAAAGAGAAGCTTCTCTGAAGAAGAAAGAAGGATGGCCAATAGACACATGAAGAAATGTTCAACATCCCTAGCCATAAAAGAAATGCAAATCAAAACAACATTGAGATATCACCTCACTCCAGTTAGAACAGCAAAAATCAAGAACTCTAACAACAACAGATGCTGGAGGGGATGTGGACAGAAAGGAACCTTACTTCATTGTTGGTGGGAATGTAAACTTGTTCAACCACTTTGGAAAGCAGTATGGAGGTTCCTCAAAAGACTCCACATAGAGCTCCCCAATGACCCAGCAATCTCACTTTTGGGCATTTACCCAAATGATCACAAACAAGGCCACACTAAAGCTACCAGCACAACTATGTTTATTGCAGCATTATTTACCATAGCTAAGATATGGAACCAACCCAGATGCCCCTCAGTAGATGAATGGATCAAGAAGATGTGGTATATATACACAATGGAATTCTATGCCTCCATCAGAAAGAATGACATTTCCCCATTTGTTAGGAAATGGAAAGGCTTGGAAAAAATTATATTAAGTGAAGTAAGCCAGGCCCAAAGAAACATAGGTCCCATGGTTTCCCTTATTTGCAATATCTAGTATAGGTATGAGTCAAGCGGAAAAAGTCAGAGAATGTGATGTTAGGAAAACGAACCCTCAAATATGTATTTTAATGTTTTTGTTTCTTTCATGCATGTGTTTCTAACGCATTTATAAGATTATTTCTTGGTTGCTTTGTATGTCCCTCCCCCACAGTGTAACCCCCGCTTTCACTATATTTGATGTCAGTATAACATGTGGAGGTGACGGGGACAAACAAGTCGTTTAAGGATTCAGGTGGACCTGTTGCAACAATGAGAAGTACAAAATGTCATGTCAAAACCAGCTTTACAATGTCGGTGGGGGGGGGGGGAGGGAGGGTATGATTGGGTGGGGGGGAGGGGGGAGGCTGGGAAGGGAGGTGAAGGGTAAACAAAGGAGGAGGCTGCAATGCTTGGTAAGAAATGTATGCATTATCCTGCCCATGTAATTGTAACCCCTCTGTACAGTATGTTCTCAAATAAAATAAAATAAAATTTAAAAAAAAAAAAAAAAAAAAAGAATAGTAATACAGTTTCAGTGACACAACTAGTCCCAGAGAATTCATTGAGTATGACAAAAATAATTTGGTATTAGAGTGGGAATTCCTTCAAAAAATAAGTTATTTTTTTAAAAGCATGGTAATAGTATTTTCTCTGATTTAATCAAAGGCTCTTACAGGAAAACATCTGTTTCTAATGATATTATGCCTGTTTTTCCGTTTGGACTAAAGTCATTAGAGTGCTGAATACCGCATGCCGGCTGTAAAGTGGGATGTGTGTAGGATATTGGGGTTTCTTTGGAAATAGCTCAGCTATGTAAAATATCTGGTCATGGAAATCTCAGAATTCAGATGAGAAAAGTAACAATTTTTCACAGGATGTATTTGATATAAAGCAAAACCAGAATGTTCATGTTTGTGCCTTGAAAGGTTGAATGACTTATTTTATTTCTACAGATATTTGCCAATCTATCCAAAGAAAGACCATTCTACTGTGTTAGGAAAGTCTACATCAAGGCTCAACATCAAAGATTGTGGCATTGTAGCTCAAGTCTGTAATTCTAACTTGAGAGATAGAGATCACTGACTTAGAGTTCAAAGCCAGCTCACGCAGAAAAGTTTGGAAGAGTCCATCCCAAATAATGGCTAGACAAGTATTATACCTCTGTTTTCCCAATGACAGTAGAGGAGAAATGGTTGAACCCAGAGGCATATATGTGTCATCTTAAAAACGAAGAGAATTCCAAATGGGAAGACAATTCTCTGTGCCAGTTCTGTATTGAGCTAGATGCTATCTTAAAGATCACCAACACAGAAAGAGATTGGAGGAGTCACTCAAGAGGTGGAATTAACAAAGCAGAAGGAATGCAGGAAACAAGGTAGGATTACAAGAATTATTTCAGGAAGAATTAAAGGAGGCTGTGATTAAATTTTAAGGATCTTGTATTAGGATTTTGAAACAGAATGTAAACGTGTATAAGCAAATTCTAGATAGGAGAATAATGATGTGCCAAATAAGTTGGGGAAAAGTACATATGATATTATATTATTACAAATACTATGGAGAACAGTTGGCAGTACCTCAGAAAAACTAAAATTATACCACTGTAATATGATTCAGAAATCTCAATTATAGGTAAATAAAAGGAAATGAAATCAGTTTGCAGGTAGATAACTGAACACCTATGGTTACTGTGGTTCTATTCATAATAACCAGATAAAAATAGCCCAAACAAAGATAAATAGCCAAATAAAGAAATTAGCCAATTGGCAGAAAAAGAAAATGTCACATGTACACTGATTGGAACTTCATTTAGCCAGAAGAAAAATAAGGCAGAATCATGAACAAAGGCTTCAAAATTTTTGCAAGACAGTAGCTATTACAGTCTTGCAAAGTACATAGTACGAGTATTATGTCATTGCATATATTATCTGATTTACCTCACATAAAGAGACAGATATTCTATTTACCAATTACCAATATTGAGACAAAAATGTGTTATGTAAGCCAAATTTTGTGTGTCTTGACAAACTTTGTCGATCTCGAAGTGACAAATTTAACAGTGATCTAAAAATGAGAGACAACATGGCCTATGTGCCTGATTTAAATGTTGAGTGACAGAAAATGAATGCTTGTTAACAGTATTTTTTGTTTTCTTACTTGTGGACACAAATTTCAAGTGACTCATACAGAAGAAGAGCAAATATAGCAATGATCTGATCTCCATGCATAATAGCAAATAAATGATATTAAATATGCATTACTATGAGGAAGTACCTTAACATTTTAAAGAGAAAGGGTGGAATGGAGGAAACCTCTGAAAGGGGTGACATTGATAAAAATGAATTATGCTCATATACCTCAATGTTTAATTAAAAACCCTTCTGTACAACTATTTAAACAAATAGTAAAAGAAGCAGAAGCAGAGAGAGAGAGAGAGAAAGAAAGGGAGAGAGAGAGAGAGAGACAGAGAGAGACAGAGAGACAGAGACAGAGACAGAGAGGCAGAGAAAGAAAGAGAGATAAAAAGAAAGAATTAGCTTCCCTAATGCTTTTGGAAGGTGAAGGTCCTGGCACCATGATAGGCTTTCTGTGATATTGAAGTTCACTGATAAGCACATTTTATGGCAAGAGCAGGTGTCAGATTGAGTATTGATTTTTAATACCAGGATTCAGTGAGTAGAGGTACCAAAGTCCCACAATACACCTCAGGGACACATCCCCCAATGACCAAAAACCTCCCTTGAGGCCCTATCTTTTGAGCCCCCATAGCCCTCTCAAATGGAGAACAGATCTGTGGGGACCACTTCCAATATCAATCCCATCATATTAATCACCTGAAAATCTGGACAAATTATTTTTTTTTGTCAGTAGTGAGGTTGAACTCTGGGCCTGGCACTGCCACTGTGCTCTTCAGCTCAATGCAAGCTCTCTACCCCTTGAGCCACAATGCCATTTCAGTTTTCTGGTAGTTAATTGGAGATTAGAGTCTCTCATGGACTTTCCTTGCCCAGGCTGGATTTGAACTGTGATCCTCATATCTCAGCCTCCTGAGTAGCTAAGATTATAGGTGTGAGCCACCTGCACCCAGTTTAGGAAAATTGTTTTTATCTGCCATGCTTGGAATCAAATCTAGGGCCTCATTCACAGCAGGAGGATGTTCTACCATTGGCTTCTCTGTTTTACTAATTCTCAATAACACTGATGACATATGGATACTGCTTGAGAAGAACAGCAAGAACATCTTAGCATCTCTTAGACAGGTTACTAGTGCCTTTGCCTCCTGGGGTATTAATGAACTATTGAAACACATGAATGATGGGGTGTGGGGGTGTTTCCTGCATGATGGATTGGCTGTCCATAAAGTGGAATGGTGCTATGTTCTTCAATATCTCCACCTCTTTCCATTGGCAGGACCAGCAAGAACCAGTGGGAAGTGGTTAAGGACCAAAATTTAAGTAGCAGACTCATTCTAAGATCTTTAATTTGCTGTATCCTTACAAGTAGATATTTTCAGGTCAAATTAATCAGAGAGGGGGCAGTGGGGAGAAAGGGAGAGCGAGTGTAGGGAGAATGAGCTGCTAATACAAAATAACCTAGAAGGTATTAAAAATTCACATTATCAAACCATGTTATAAATGTTCTGGGGGGATGAATGAATGTAACATCTATGTTCATTAAAACTTTTTTCAGAATACTTTGGGATTCACAGGAAATCATTAAACTAATGAGTTGCTCTGCAGTCAGGTTCCCCTATTTTAATATACATATATGTATGTATATATATTATACATATATGCACCTGCTACACACACACACACACACACACACACACACACGTGTGTACATACCTGCTTTATTTGTTGTAAAGAATTTATTCATTTCAAGGAATTATTGTAAATTAAAACTCATGTTTAGTGTTGATTTCCTCAGTGGTAACCTTATGCCCTATTTTTGTTTGATAAGACTATAGGAGATGACCGAATATAACTCATTATGATAGCTCATTTTAGGTTCTTCTTGGCTAAGATGCTTTCTTATACCAGCTATCTTATTATTTTATTATGACTTAAATCTTCCTGTTTAAACAACAGTGTTCTATATATCAGTTACAATATCTTCTACTTTGTGCTTGATCTTTTCTTCATAACCTGAGGCTAGGTGTCTTTGAACACAGAGGTTAGTATGTTGGCATTCTCATTATATCATACCACAATGTACGCCATCCAAGTTGCTTGCCTGATAGTAAAGCTTTCATCATCTGTAAGAATTGGGTTTTCTTTGTTCCTCTTCTAACTGTCCCAGTTAAAGGAAGTCACTATGCACATACTGGACACTTACACGTGAGGAGTTCTGTATTTTTACTTGTTTTACATAATTTCTCCCATCCTTTTCTCTTATTTATTCACTCACAAGTTGATTTATTGTAGACATTTGAAGATTAATTGTATAATTTGAGTTATAATCCAGAATGATTTTATTTAGGTTGCTGCTGAAATGAGTCTACTGTTGGCCTTTGGGGGTGTCTTAAGTTGATTCCTATGACTTTGGGCATTGTTAGGTCCTGACCTTGGTTCCTGACAGTCTTCTAAAGATCTAATATTATCTGCCTCCTTAGTGCAGTAGGCAGTGCATCAGTCTCATAAAGATCTAATATTAAAGGAAGGATCACAGACCATAGCATTACTGGGAGATGGGGGTGGGTGGGGACACTTAGGAAATGGTGCCTGGTTAGAGTTCCTAAGACACTTAGAAACCTGCCCTGAGAAGGTTAATTTATATCTCTTCCACTCTGTCTACCATCTGTTAAGGGTTAGCAGTTCTCACAGCCGCGTTTCTGACAGGTGTCTTGTTTATCATTGCTCCAAATGTAGCAGGAACATATGATCACAGACTGAATTCCTAAACTGAGGGCTAAAATTGACCTCTTATTTTCAGAATTGGACGTCTGATAATTATTACAAGAAGAGATCAGAGCACAAAGATCAGATTCACCAAGAATGTATGTTAAATGTAGTCTCACTACTTCATCTGCAAATATTTCATCTCAAACAAGTAATTCCTTTATAAGCTGAAATTGGAGAAGGTTATTTGAATTTCGTAACATTTTTTCATGTGAACTATACATTTCAATCTATAAATCTATGCATGTTGTTTAATAGGAGTTTTCCAGAATCTTTTATCTGCTTGCATTCATTTAGATTATATCATTTCACTTAAAAAAAGAAAAGTAGCTGGGCGCCGGTGGCTCATGCTTATAACCCTAACTATTCAGGAGGCTGAGATCTGAGGATCGCGGTTCAAAGTCTGCCTGGGTAAGGAACGTCCATCAGACTCTGATTTCCAATTAACCACCAGAAAACCAGAAGTGGGTGCTGTGGCTCATAAGTAGTAGAGCACTTGCCTTGAGCTGAAGAGCTCAGGGACAGCACCCAAGCCAAAAGTTCAAGCCCCACGACCACAGAAAGAAAGAAAGAAAGAAAGAAAGAAAGAAAGAAAGAAAGAAAGAAAGAAAGAAAGAAAGAAAGAAAGAAAGAAAGAAAGAAAGAAAGAAAGAAAGAAAGAGAAAGATGGAAGGAAGGAAGGAAGGAAAGAAAGAAAGAAAGAAAGAAAGAAAGAAAGAAAGAAAGAAAGAAAGAAAGAAAGAAAGAAGAAAAGAGAAAAACAAAATCCATTTAATAAAATGGAATATTTTTAAGAAATGCAATGAAATAGATCAGCCCAAAATGTAATGAAACCAATTAAATTGTTAATATGTAAGACATGAAACAGAAAGATGGCAGGACCTTTCTGCTCCCCTAAAGTTCCAAGAGAAATGACTGAGAAATTCAGCCCTGGCCAGCCTGCAAACCTTTATATGCTACATGCATGACACTTCAAGACACTTGATTTGATCACGGGGTAGACCCTTTTGCAAATCCATCCAATTTTGAAAGTTGAGATTTCCACATGAGTTTGAAAATACTTACCCCTTGCCTCAAGGGCCTTTCCCCTTTACACTAAACACACTGTGCATTCCTCCTTCAAATCAGGAATCGCTCTCCACAACCGTTCCCTGAAGGAGTGTGGTTTTAAGAAAAGAAAAAGAGAAAAAAAATAAAAAAGCTGGGTTTCTGTTGCTTGCTTTGTTAATAAATAGCAGACACATTCTCTGGGGCCATGCTAAATTTATAAAGAACACATTATGCCAGACAAACTTGATTGCTTTTTTTTTTTTTTATAAACTCACTAAATTAGTGTCTAAAGGAATGGAGCTGATAGAAAATATCCTGATCATAATAAAAAAAAAACAAGTTAGAAGTCAGTTACAAACACATATTCATAGATTTTGCTTGAAAATTTAATTCAAATTACCTTACCCGCAAGTACTGTCGTGTAGATTGAAAACTCAATGAAGAATGGTCATAAAGAAAAGATAATGAAAAATTCTACGAGAGAAATCCATCATGCAGACTTAAAATTTTAATGAATATTATGGGAAAGAGGCTAAATAGCCTGTCTTTTAATTCCTAATTTTGCTTACTCAATTGAGAAGCTTTATGGATAACCAAAGGAATTATTTTATGACTCTGAAAGCACATCCTATTTAGTTGAATTGGTTCTTCTCAATATTATCAGGCAGTAGATTTTCATTCTGTACTACAGAATGTCCACCATATTAAACTGGTTCAAGAAATCCTGAAGATGGATAGGAGTATATTATTATCTCTCCTTAAGGTGAAGTCAATGAGTCTGAACACTAGTCTCATTGCCTAAGCTGTCATATGTGTTTGTTTGTATACTTTCCAAGGAAGACTAGAAACCACAACTGCCCAGTTAATCATATAACTGACTGAATTGTGAGGACAAGCTTGAATACTGACTTGTGCTTTTTGTTGTTGTTTTTGTTGTTCATAGTTGAATTATTTAAATATGTTTGTTAATGGCACGTGTGTCTGTCTATTTTTGAGGGTCATTGATTCTTTACCATTCACTGGACAAAATACTAGCCACTTCCACAGGATATCACCCATGTATAATTTTAGAAATTCCTCACCTATTCTCTACAATTCAGGTATATTATCCAGTGCACAAGATTCCTTAGGATCCATTGATGCTTGTGAATGAAATTGTCCTAGAAATGAAACAGTTAGCCATGGATTAAAACAAGTTAGTCGCAACTAAGTCCATAGCCAGCAATATACTAATTGAAAAACATGCTATATATTCCATCCTATGAAGTTAATTTATGTCACTGTTATTCGTGAAAAGGTGCATTGAAATTGAAAGGCTTGAATGTGTTTATGCTGTTTGACAAATCCTTAGTGGATATAAGAATCTGTGTCTTCATCTGAAAAAGGGAAATTAAAAATTTTCCAATAAAAAATAAAAAGTTTGTGTTGTATGAAGCACAGTTTGGTTTTTTTTTTTTTGTAAGTCTTGGGGTTTGAACTCTGGGCCTAAGCTCTGTCCCTCAGCTTTTCAGCTCAAGGTGAGCACTCTACCACTTGAGCCACAGCACCACTTCCAATTTTATGATGGTTTATTGGGGGTGAGAGTCTCATGGACATTGCTGCCTGGGATGGCTTTGAACCGAGGTCCCCAGATCTCAGCCTCCTAAGTAGCTAGGATTACAGGCGTGAGCCACCGGCACCCAGCTGAAGCACAGAATTTTTATGAGACTCAAATTATTATTTGGTATTTTGTATCCCTAAAGTACTCTAGAACATACAGGAAACTGTTAAGTGACCTAGTTATTGTGTAAGAAAGAGGAACCCCAAATTACATTCTCCTTGCAAATGTGGCTATTTGTAGGTACTATAAAATTTTTATTTGCATCACCAGTAGTTGCAGTGTAGATTGCTGATCAAGTAAGTGGTAGGGTAATTTTGAAATAAATACAACAGGTAATACATATTAGTGTTTTTTAAATGGAAGATTAACTTCATACTGCAAGTTCGTGCTATTTGTAGCACCAAATGATTTCCATATTTTAAATATCTGTATGTGTATATCTCTATTGAAGGTAGTTTTCTAGTGGCTTCAGAAAATTGTTGTCATTGATTCACATTAAATATATTTTAAATCAAAGAAAGACTGCACAAGTTGGGTCAAATAGACCTAATATTGGTTTCTTACACTGGAACAAGGGAAAATTTCAATAAATTCACTTAACTTCTTTCACCTTGGTGTATTTAATACATTTATTGATATTTGTGAAGTTTTAATGCTCTCATTTTAATTGACATATTTATTTGTACATAGACCATATCAATTTTATAAAGGCTTTAAATGCCTCTGATTATTGGACACATGTATATAATATGTAATTAAGCATGATTTAATAGTTCTAAAGTCATGCACTGATACATAAAATAAATAATACTTCACAAACTGAAGGAATAAACAAAAATTGTTTCATATGCATCCTAGCAACTTGTTGCAGCTACTGGAAGGAATTACATATATAATACACTACACAAACCAAGATGGAGAATTTTGTGACAAGTACGAATGCTATATTGTTATCTTTCCTGAGAGATTATGTGTTTGCCTACTTTTTGAAGTGAATGATTACTCTGATTACTATTGATTCAGTGAGCTCACTTTTCTTTTCTTTTTACGTTATTAGTATATGTTAGTTGGACAAAGGGAATTCTCCATTATATTTTCACATATTCAGACAATTAACATGATCAAACACAAGCCCTCTCTCACTTTCTGTAGTCCCATTTCCCCTTCTCACAATAAATTCAACAAGAATCAGTATTCTATTTTCATACTTATTTGTACAATAGTTTGACTATATTCAACCCCTCCCTCCTTGTCCTCTTGCTTTCCTGATATCCACTAGTTCATACCCACAAATAACACCTCTGCAGAGGAAAAGGAATGTACGATCTTTGACTTTCTGTGTGTGGCACAATTTGCTTCACATGATGATTTCAAGTTCTATCCATTTTCCTGAAAACTTTTGTATTTCCATTCTTTATGGCTTAATAACATTCCAGCATTTACATACACCACAGTTTTACTCAGCTATGCACCTACTGATGTTCACCTAGGCTTAGTTCATCTATTGCTTTTTGAAAATAATACCTCTATAAACATAAATACATAAACATAAGTATGCAAGCACTTCACTTATAAGTTGATTTATATTTCTTTAGACATATGCACAAGAGTGGTATGGCAAGATCAAATGATAGGTCTCTTTAGATTTTTTTCAGAAGCTCCATACTGATTTAGTTTATATTTCACTATGGTTTATATTTCCACTAATAAGTAAAATAAGTATAATTATACAAACAAGTTCAAGTATAGAAACATTACTAATCGTTGTTGCTTGGTTTTTACGAGAATGATGCTTTGATTTGCATTTCTTTTATAGCTAAGCATGTCAAACATTTCTTCCTATATTTCTTAGCCATTCACATGTCTTCTTTTGATAGGTTTCTACTCATCTATTTATTAATCAAATTTTTTATTCTTTTTTAATTTGGAGATCCTAAGGAGATAGAAGAGCTCCACAATGGAAACTATAAAATGTTGAAGTAAAAACCTGAAGAAGATTCTAATGATGAAAAAGCCCTATCCCCATCACCAAACCATGGTCATGGAGCAATAGAGTCAATGTGGTTAATACGGCTAAACCAAAGGCAATCTACAATTCCTTACAACTCCCCTCAGTAGAGATTCAATACAATTCCCCTCAGAATTCCAATGCCACTCTTCATAGAAATAGAAAAAACAACTCTAAAATTCATGTGGATGACTAAGTAACATTGAATAGCTCAACATTCTGACACCATAAAGAAGGCCAAGGATCAGGGAATAGTGTAGCTAACCTCCTGACTACAGCTGAGCAATGCCCTCTGCCTTCATAATTCTAACAGGAAAGGCCAATCCAATAGAAGACCAACTGAGAAAAATGGATACATCTCAAAAAAATTGAATTAAATGTGGTACATTATTGCCTGCATAAAAAAAAAACACTTCTTCTCAGCCTCTGCTCTTCTCTTTCTACCTTAACATTTTATCTAAATATAAGTTACTGAAGAATGATTCACATATGATAAAACTTAGATGCTTCCAGTAGATGCTTCTTCTCCTTTAACCAATGTTTAACCAATGTTTTAATTCTTACATTGACCACTGTCTTCTAGCCTTTCAATGATTTTCTTTATGTAAAACCAGCCTAGTGATATGCAATATGAATGACCTGACATTTTATTCCTTTCCTTCTCTAATAAGATAATAAATCTCAAAAGGCCAGAGAATATTGAAACAAGTTCTTTCTGGAAATAATAAACAAAATATAACTTAGATTGGCAAAGCAATCTTATGTGTTAAGAATGGAGAAAACATATTTGAACTTTCTTTAAGCCGTTTTATCTTTGTGTATCTTTTATCTTATCTTGTGTATGGCTCTGTAAAAACTAAAACATTTAAAGAATGGAATTTTAAACAAAGTGAAAGTAGTGTGACTATGAGAAATATTACAGTAAAAGCCCAAATCAAACTAGGACAGAATAATGCCCTTATTTTGTTTCCATGAAAAATAAATACCTGAAAAAATCTTGTTAACTATTGATATAAATGCAATCAGAAGAGAGAAATCCTTTGAATTCACACCAATTCAAGTTTTAAAACAAATGACATTAAGATTTCATAATGAATAGAAATAGTTCTTCAAATATTTGTGATCTGCAGGTGAAAAAAATCCCAAGATTAGTGAGGAGTCATAAAAGCATACTACAATAAACTACAAAAATTAACTGTCGTATCCATTTCTAAGAGAAAATACAGCTACATTTTTTTTGGTTGGTTGCGAGGCTTGAACTCTGGGCCTGAGACTGTCCCTCCGCTCTTCAGCTCAAGGCAAGTGCTCTACCACTGAGCCACTCTACAACTGTAGCCATACAGCTACATTTTAATAGTCCTGAAATTGGAGAAGCCTTGTTTTTCCTTGGATAATCAGACACAATGCTTTGTTGTTCATATGAGAAGGATATACGAAAGTTTTGATTGGTTTATGGGAAAAATAAACTCCTGGTTTAACAAGTACATTCCATAATTATAAAGTACTTTAAAATTTTTAGTTTCATATAATTCCAAAAGCAACCCCGAACATAGTGAGCATACAGAAACAAAGAGAAGAGCTCTAAGAAAACCCAGGTACCCATTATCCCTCTTCCCAGTGAAAATGAGGATTCACAGATGAATGGATCCTTAGTATAGTTTTACTATGGGAATGATGTAATACTGAAGGTTCATGAATTCCACTCTTAATTCTTTTGGCTACACAGAGAATGGCACAATTACTTAATAATATTAGGTTAGTTTTAATTTTCAATATATAATACTTTTAACAGGGTGTGGGATAACATTACTTTTAAATATCCAAAGGAAGAAGTCCTCTCACAAAGATTAAGATTTGCTGTGACAAGTGTGTAAGTACATAATGATATCACTGAACCCTCTGATGTGCTTTATTCCTCCTCCCACTGAACATTTTAGACAATCTGACCAAGAATTTCCCATTTCCTCAAAGATGGGAAGATGCTGGTTTCTCTTGATGTCTATAAAGCAGAAGTGTAATTGAGAGAGATCTTTCTCTTCATTTGGGAAATACATGAACGATCTCAGGTTACCGCATGTAAGAAGCCACATTGAAGATGTCAATGATGGAAATAAAACAATTTGACAAGCAAACAGTAGCAGACTAAAGTCATTCCCAACGGTTGACTACTTATGAAACAGATGGCCAAATGAGTGAATGAAAACACAAGGCTGAGCCATGTGCCAAAAAGAAACTAAGATGCTTTATCTCTGGAGAGACAAAAAAAAAAAAAAAAAAGATTTTATACTACTGAAAAAAACACTGCTTTAATGGTTTCAGACAGTCACTTTACATGAAAACCAGTTTAATCTGAAATTCTGAATGTTTACTTAATTGAAACAAAACCCTAGCAATGCAGTTCATAGATATGTAAGATGTTTGATGAATTAATGAATATATGACTAATCATTGGTAACATGATATGTATTCATAAATTCTTCAAGTGATTATCCCGGTTCCACTTTGTACCAATACTTACCTGACATGATTTGCAGACGTTATAATGGAGACCAACAAGGGTGATTCACATCTTCAACTCAGCTGATGCAGGAATTGGGTAGATCATAGTTTGAAGCCAGTTGACACATAAAGTTAGTTCTTATCTGAATGAATAGGCTGTGTATGGTTGTCTGCACCTGTAGTCTCTGCTATGCAAGAAACATAGGAAGAGGATTAGGGTCAGAGGGATGCTCTGGAGAAAGATTAGTAATGAAGAAGGACACAAAATGTTCCCTAAAAGGAATGCTTTCATATCCAGCATTTTAGAAAAAGGAAGAAGGTGAGAGACACTGAGATTAGTAATGAAGAAGGACACAAAATGTTCCCTAAAAGGAATGCTTTCATATCCAGCATTTTAGAAAAAGGAAGAAGGTGAGAGACACTGAACATTAAAAAGTAGAGCAATAAAAAGAGCCAATGACAGGGAAATGTGTACGTAAGTGTCATAAGAATTTAAGAAATGATAACTTCAGCTTCAGCATCATTTTGCATCATTGGTTCAGTTTTAAAGACAATGTTGACTCATTCCTGGCTATTTTTTTTATCAGATTCTATAGTTGTTATTCATCAGAAGTGTTTATTTAGAAATTGAGTGACATTTCAGACTTTTTCCTTAACATCCAAGAAACAGTTAAGGTTACTTAGATTAAAATAGAAATGTAATGACACGTAAATGTTTAACGAATTGTGTTGGCCAATAGGCATGATATCATATACCTGTCATCTCAGCAATTGGGCGGTTAAAGTAGGAGGACAATGAGTTTGAGGGCAGCTTAGGTTATATAGTCGGATTAAATAAAGCTTGAACTGTAAAGTATTTATTAAAAAACAAACAAATGAAAATAAAGTATTGAAAAGTTAAATACACAATTCTCAGATGCTTCCAATCTGTCAAACATTATGTGAATCAAATTCTATCCCTCAATTACACACAGAGACACAACCAATTGAGTTCTTATTCCTGTTGCAATTACACATAACTCCGAAAATAGCCTTTCAGGTCCAAACCATTACAATGGAGATGTCTTGTTGCTTTCTAGGCACGTATTACCCTTCCAGAAGATTTTTCACATAATCAAAGTTGCATATTTTTAGAGAGATCAAAAGAGAGAGTGAAGTGGGCAGCAGGTGCTCCAGCCTTCTTAGAGGAACTGAGAATACAATTAGCCAGCAAACGAGCCCTTGGGATGCCACAACAAAAGTCCTCAAGAAATGAGGTGAGCCAGGACGACTCCTGAAAGGAGTATGTACATCAGCATCTGCTCCTGCTCTTGAACTGCAGTGAAAAGAGAATCCAGACAATTATGCAAATTCAGGAAAACCAAGGAGGGGGATCAAAGTTCTGTTTCCACAAAGCTTGTTGTGACAATCAAGCCTCTTTCTCTCATTCTCTCTCTCTGTCTCTCTGTCTCTCTCTCTATTTTAGCAACAGAAGCAACTGAAGAAGAGGGCAGCAGTCCTTCATTACTTGACATGAACAGAGCAAATCCCAAAGCTCCTCTAACAGCAGACACTCAGCTGCAAAATGTCTCTCAGCTTTGTCCATGCTGAGTAGCATCAGTGAGCAATAAGTTCTTCACCTCTCTGAACTTCTGTTCTTTTGTTTTCTGCTTGTTAGCAATCATAGCAGTAGTAACAGGAAGCATAATTTTTCTTACAGGATTCTTTCTTTTTTTTGTCGGTTGTGGGGCTTGCACTTTGGGCCTGGGCTTGAGCTCTTCAGCTCAAGGCTGGCACTCTACCACTCGAGCCTCAGTGCCGCTTCCAGATTTCTGCTGGTTTATTGGAGACAAGAGTCTCACGGAGTTTCCTGCCCAGGTTGGCTTTGAACTGTGATCCTCAGATCTCAGCTTCCTGAGTAGCTAGGATTACAGGTGTGAGCTACCAGTGTCCGGCTTCTTACAGGGTTCTTAAGAAAACAACTGATATGTATGTCAAGCCACATGGATCATAGATAGAATAATTTTTGTAATGTGGTAGCTGCCATGCTTTATTTCCCATGATTCTAATTCCTCCCTGATATATATATATATATATATATATATATATATATATATACACATATATATATATATAATCACATATATGTGTGTGTGTATATATATATATATATATATATCCACAATAAGCCACTGCTTTTGGTGAACAAGATTTAGGATTGATGGCATATTCTATACAGAAATCATATACTGCAGGAAAGCTCAAAATTAACATATAAATGGACAGGCAATCCAGTTTTGTGGTATTAAATTGCTAGTGAGAATGAGAACCGAAAAGCCATGAAAGGGGATATTTTCAAAAAAGAGAGACAAAATATCATCTAAAATTTGGGAATGTGCAAATATGGTTAATCTATAACATGCTGCATAACATATAATAAATAAACCACTTAAGTTTGGTCTTCTAGGTCTTAGCAAATATTTGCTAGTGACTTCTCTGGACAATGTCATTTGTAGACATAGCTTTCCCATCAGAAGATGTACAAGTAAAGTATTATTGCTATATTAACAGAGACATTCTATTCTATACACTATATTCAGTATCAAATTAAATATTATTCTTTTATCCCCATTAACTTGTATTTATAGTACTAAGGAGTATATCCTCAGGCTGGGAAGTAAAGGGTTAAACAGAAAACCTCAAGGCTGACTTAATAGTTCACATTATAGTTCATTAATATGACTGGCAAGAAATGGAATTCTTCTATACAGTCCTCACTCCAAGCCTTAGAAGCTCATGCTTGTAATATATGGATGCATATTTGTGTGCATGATATATTTGGATAGTGTATACCTATTGATCACATGTATAAATAAATATTTGTGATAAACCCATCGGAGAGAATTCTCATGACATTGGTCAGGTCTCCTGGTACCCCTAGCTGCTCTGATTTCAGGCATCTAGATATGTGAGAGACACTGCTTCTTTGCAGATAGATATGCTTTTATGTTTAGTGAAATGTAGCAGGGAACTATAAGTCCTTTATAAAAGAATGTACAGAAATAAGCTTGACTATTGGACACAGAGGGAAAGAAAATGTCCTGCCTTTCGATTCCACTCTGCTTTTCTTTGCAACCATCGTCCTAAACAGCCTTTTAGTCTTCAAATGACAGGGGGCAAGCTAGCAGGTATCTTATTTACTTTATCGCTGTTTGGATTTTCCAGCCATATGAAAACTGGAGCATGTAAAATTTACCTCCAGCTGTCTGTCAACTAATTGCTATTTTCATGCGTTTCAAGTAAAGGAAATGTGTCCTGGAATCGGGGACCACATTATCTTCTGCATTAAGTTTTGTAACTTGCATCCCAATTACATTGCCTGTGGGTGAATCTTTCGTCTGTCATTTTCTTCCAAAGTAACCTTGGGCAAGCTATTTGACCTCTCTCAGGCTTCAATTCCTTTTCAATAACGCAGAGACAACAATGACACTTGACTCAATAGAACATTTTAGACATTAGGTGATTATTCAATGCAAAACAAAAAAAGTGAGAACATTTCCAGGCACATAGCAAGCTGAATATGACAGTTATTCTATTTCCTCAGGCAAGTCATTTAAAATTATTTTGTCTCCATTTTTTCTCATCTATAAAAGACCATAAATATGTGCCCAGAGTTATTGGGAAGAATTTGCATGATCACCAACAAATGTGAATTACATTTATGAGAACATTTATTCATTATTTCTTATTAAATAATGAATTCTAGCTTTTATGAGTTATGATATTTTCCTGTCTAAGACAATAATTAATCTGAGTGTGTTAATTTACAAGGCTTCAATTTGAAGCTGACATACAAGCAAATTAATTTTTTTAGTTAATAGTGTTATCCCAAAGTGTTTTCTTTCTACATAGTATATTTAATTATTCATGACTCCTTAGTCATACTATATGTCTAACCTCTTCCAGGATGCCACACACAAGATGAATACAAAAAATGGTGCACTCTGGGACCCTGAGTGCTGTCATTTGACTATGTGAACCAATAGAATGTTGATAGAAATGAAATTTCCATGTGCTTTTGTGCCATGTGTCTGCCACTCATTTTTAATATTCCTTAAAGTATCATGGTTATCTGCTGATCCTGCAATCTGATCCCCGGAATGATGAGTTATTGTGCTTGCTTTTTACTGCAGCATTTTGATGGCAATGGTTAAACCAGTGGTTAACACCACCTCTTTCATGACCACAAACAGAGCTCTGGATTCCAAGCGAGCTGCTAACTTATTATTGTTGTTATTATTATTATTATTAAAAGAACACTTCATTCTATGTGAAGTCTATAGTCTGTATTCATTTCCTAATGTAATTTTGGCCTATGGATCATCTTGAATAGAAGCTAAGTTTTCTACATGTATTAGCTGGTAAACACATGTTTAGTGAAATGGATTTAGTTAAGCCTTATTTTTTTCTTAGTACACCTGATTTAAAATATGCATCCTTAACTATATAATATCTATCTGTGTATATATCTGTCACTGTCTGTCTATCCTCATCATCTGTAGCTACTATCAACCACCTTACCAACATATATATTTATATTTATATCTATATCTGTCTATAGCTAATTTATATAGATCACAAACATTTGTAATACTTTTTTTCTCTTGTGTTAATTAAATAACTTAGACCTTCCTGTGGTTATTTGGGATGTCCATTTATGGTTTATTTTGGTGAAAATATTTTAGCTCTAAAAAGTTAAGCTATGTAGCTTTTGTCATATAGCAAATGGGTAAGAAAGCAAAGAAAAAGTCTGACTAATAATGCAGTATGTATCTAGTTTATATTGTCTGTCCAACTGAATGATCAGATCAGGCTTTCCAATTTAACCGCCATATTGTTCCTTTAATCTGATTACAGATGGATAAATTTCTACTTCTGCTTTCCTGTATAGTAAAGCTGATTTAAAAGTGAATCACAATAGCAATAAAACCCAAAACAATCAACTTTCCATTAAATCATTTAAAATGTTAAAAGCTTCACACACTTATTTTCATGAACTTATCAATCCTTAAATTTTCAATTGCAAAATAGATACAAAATGCTTTTTTTTCAGATATGGATGTATGTGATCTAGATAATGATATATACAAATAACTGATGTTCATTAATTGTATAATATAAATTACACTAAATCAATATATACCAGCTATGAAATGATGCATAATGACAGTTGAAATTCAGGATAGAAATTGCAGAAAGTTACATCAGATGAACGAACTATCATTATTATTTTTTGTATTTTTTGCCTAAATTAATGATGGTATAGATAACCTGAAGTAACAAATGTGACAGTTGAAAATACAGATGCATTTTCAAAATACAAAGCTACATGAAATAAGCCAGTCATAAAAGATAGCAGAATTGGTAAGCTGATGATTATCAGGAATTGTGGTAAAGAAAGAACACTAGCGGTGATTACTGAGAAAGTTTAGCATTTCCTTTGGGGCGTGATAAAAATGTTTTCAAAACAATTAATACTCTATGTATAGTTGCAGCTGCAAAATGTCACTAATATTTTAACTGCCAGTGAATTCACACATTAAAATAATTCATTATATTCAAGGTGAATTTCATCCTTTTAAATCCAAAAGAAATTTTATGTATTTTTTACAAACGATGAACATTTGAACATTCAAGCAAGTTTATTCTTTGTTTCTATTTCATTCCACAACACGTTGCATATAGAAAACAATCTTTTTAATTATTATGCATAGTTTCTTTTTAATTTCACTGCAGAAAATTTATTTATTATATAAAAATGTATTAGCATCCTCACCTACTTTTAGATCAGTTCATTTATAAACCCATTCTCTTGTAGAATGCACATTGGCATAGAAACAATTTAAAGAAAGGTATTGGCTATCTACAAAACGAGCTGGGATCATTGTATGCATCCCTTTTTGTTGTTGTTGTTGTTGGTCTTGGGGGCTTGAACTCTGGGCCTGGGCACTGTCCTTCAGCTCTTCAGCTCAAGGCAAGCACTCTACCACTTGAGCCCTAGCACCACTTCCGGCTTTCTGGTGGTTAATTGGAGATAAAAGTCTCACTGACTTTCCTTCTCGGGCTTGGCTTTGAACCACGATCCTCAGATTTCAGCCTCCTGAGTATCTTGGATTACTGGAGTGCGCCACCAGCTCCCAGCTTCATCCCATATTTTCATGTGCTTGTACACATAAAAGGAAACTAAAAATTTTCAAACTTTACATTCAGCAATTTTTCCCCTAAAAGAGTTAGAGGACTCTTCTATGCTCTAAAGGACAACATTTTCAAATAAAGGAAAAAAACCCAACAACTAAGGTACTAGAATTATAAGATAACTCTGCTGTGTCTTAACAGCATTTTTATATAAAACAATTTGAGCTGGAATGCAAGCAACTTTTGTTGTTGTCACTTACCTGTATTTAGGGAAAATTACACCCATTTCACATAAAAGTCTCACTACATACACTGCAATAAGCTCATAACAATGTTTCCAAAAAAAAGAGCAGTATTATTGGCACATAAAAACGACTTCTTTATAATTAACTAGAATTCCTTTATCATGAAGTAGGCACGCATAGTTCTTAATCTTTATATACTATTCCTGGCTCAGAAAGTCTCTCCCTTAACTATTATCCTTTTCTGACTGCAATCTTCTTTCACCATGAAATTACAGCATTTGACTTAACAAACACAAATATGCTATTTGTGTGTATCTATCGCTATCAATCAGAAAATATCAGGCCCTGCTCACTCTCTGCAATTGTAAACTAGATAATTTGAGACACAATGCTTAATTTCTTTGAGTTTGATTCATCTCAAATGCTAAATCTATATTTTATTGCTTAAATAAAAAAATAAAGCTCCCCTGGGCTTTTATTCAAGATCAGATTGCATTGTGTGGATTTTAATCATCAAAACACTGTAAGATTAATAAAAATGCAACTGCCAGCAATAAACTAATGATTCCATCATAATTGTGTTTCAGTCATCCATTCAGCAAACACTCTCTATGCACCTCTTCTTCTCCTGTCCCTGGGATATAAATATGATCACCAAAGGCTGTCCTCCTGGGCCTCTTGGTGTGAAGTTGTTGAAAATAATCATGTTGATGACTCTTACTACCACACTCTAGAAAATGTTAGAGAAGGTTCTGCAGCAATGGCACGCGCTCCCTGAGCTACCACGGCGAAGGCCACTCAGCCCAGAAGAAAGTAAAGGTAAAGCCCAAGAGAGGTACTAGGTGTGTTCTTGATAAAACGAGAACCATAACAATAAGGTAGTGATGAGGGACGAATCTTTGGACAAAGTATAACAGGAAAAGAAAAGGAAAAAAATTTAAAAAGGGAAACATAGGATAATAGGCTGAAGCAACTTTGAAGTAACTAAAGATTTATGTGTAGGAAATAGAATCACTAAAATGAGAAGTCTGAAGAATGGAGTGTAGCAGCAAGAAAGTTCATTCTGGCATTACTTTTCCTCAGTGGTCCATGTCTTCCTTGAAAAATCTAGAAGAATATTTTTACCAACTACTGTGTAAATGTAAGTTGTGTTTTTTTAATACTTTTTTATTGTAAACATACTGTGCAGAGGGGTTACAGTTACATGAGCAAGGTAATGAGTACATTTCCTATCTAGCATTATTACTTCCTCCTTTTTTTTACATCTGTGGTAACATTTTTTTAAAGGAGGGAATATCACAACATTCCATTTCTTTGGTATAAGTGCTTTTAGTTTTAGGTAAGATCATTTGATTGTCATTATCATTATTATTATATCATTAATTTTGTGCTGGTCCTGAGGCTTGAACTTAAGGCCTGAGCCTTATCTTTGAGCTTTTTATCTCAGGGCTAGCACTCTACAACTTGGACCTCAGCTCCACTTCTTGCTTATTTTTGGTGAGTCATTGGAAATAAGATTCTCAAGGACCTTCCTGCTCTGACTGACTTCAAACTATGATCCTCACAGCTGAGCCTCCTGAGTAGTTAGTATTACATGCATGAGCCACTGGAGTTACTTGCAAGTAATTATTATGTTTTGAAAGAAAATAATAGTGGGGTATTGACTTAGGGTGGGCTTTCTGTCTCTTGGGATCACATTTTGTGCTATAGATATGAGAGAGACTTTGTATCCAATCACACAATGTAAACTAAATGGTGTTTTGGTGTCATAGTCATGTATTTGATATGTCTTGAGAATTTTGAATTCTAGTTCCCAGCTGTTTTCTCATAGGTTTGTTTTCTAAAAAAAATGACTGCTTAGTCTTTGCTGTCAGGAGAGTGTGTGCTCCATAGGCTCTATGGTCATGGTAGTTAGTGTTTCTGAATTAGTTCATGTGAAACATGGAGACTTGAATATGTTCTCGCTATGGTATGAGATTGTGAACTGTGTTGATGTTAAGGGAGAGATGATCAATATTTGGGGATGTGTGATATCTTCTTGGGGAAAATGAGCCTCCAGGTTTGAAGCTGGGCTATCAATGATATAACTGTTTAAAAGCAAATAGTACATGGCTTTAAACTTCTGTTCGTGTGCAAAGAATTTTGTATGAACTGGAATGACTGGAATGATTCCCAATCCAACTAATAAAAATTGTCATTAAAGAGAAATATTTCCTAAGAAAATAATGCCAACATAGAAAGGTAATATAGTCTGTTTCAACTGTCTTACTTTTATTTGACAGGACAAAAATGTAACAAGTCTTATGTCAACTCTTGTAAATCAATTATTTCATGCTCAAATATGCAGATGGCTTCAAAATTTGAAGTGAGAATATAGAAGATCATCGAATAGACCATTCTGCTTGAAACACTCATTTTTTTTTTAAAATTCAGCACATTTTCTGATATGTAATAACTACTGCAAGGTCTGAATAATTTATAACTAAGACATGATACCTCCAAACCTCCCTAAAGCAAGCAAGTGAGAAAGCAATTGGTTTGCTCTTCACTTTGGAAGCTGTATTATTTATTTAAGTTAGATAATAGAAATGCTAGGTGTGTGGCCAGGATGATAATAGTGAACAGTAGTCCCCAGAGCTAGTAAATCACATGCAGAGACAGAAAGTAGAATGACCTAATCCAAAAAACAAAAACAAAACAAAACAACCCACAAAAATTAATTTTGGTAAGACCACAGCTGGATAGGTGGCTAGCATTTAAAGCTATATGATATTTAGGAAATGAATTGGAAATGTTACATTCCATTGCATAAAGAATGATACATTGCCCTGTAAGGAAAATTAATAACTTAGTAGTTTTTTTGTTTTGTTTTTGTTTCTGTTTTCCAACCTAAATGCTAGCAAATTCAAAACAAGGTGACACTGTTCAAAAAGAAACGCACTCATTACCTGACCTATATTCCTGCAACCCCTTCTCGAAATCAGTTTTACAATAAAAAGTGGATAAATGAATTAAAAAAGAACATTTTCAAAGGGTGTCCATCCATATACTCCACCTTGTTCATCTCACTGGAGATCCACTCATTCTTCAAGCAGGAGTGGGGAATAAAGTAATCCGGTTATATACACCATAATTAAAAGGAATCATTTCTAGAATAAAATAATTTATGGAGCTTGCCTGAGATATAGGGAAAGTGTATCTGCCCACCTCTCAGGCCAAAGGGGAAAATATGTATGTAAAATAAACAATTCTTGGGCACATGCCCAATACAAGATTGAGATTTAATCACAAAAGCATGGAATTAACTCATATACGCTCCTACTAATCAGTAATTATAGATAATCTAACCCCAAATGCAAAGTCCTTCACCCTAATTCTTGTTATTTATCATGTTGTGTCTGGATTTCAACAACAACCACAACAACAACAAAGATAAAGCTAAGATGAGAAGATAAGAACAGACAAAGAGAAAACACACATGATGTAAAGAGATCAATAAACCTTATAGTCAGATTTAGAAGCATCACAGAAGCTGGAATAATCAGCCTGTAGATAAAACCTTAAAGACACTAATAGGTATTACAAAGCATGGTGCAAGTAATAGCAGATGGTCTATGTGAGTCCAGAGACAAAACCTCTAGGAATCAAAAGGAAGTGCTAGAAACCATAATCATCTAACTTGAAGAATGACTCTAATGAGCCAAACACAGGTAAGAAAAGAATCCATAAGCTTGAAAATGTGGTCAATAGAAATTTCCCACATGGAAAAGCAAAGAGAAAATATGGTGATCGTAGTGATAATTACACAACTCTGTGAATTGAACTAACCATGTGTGGATTGTGTATTTTCTAAGGATAAATTTGGTGGTCTGTGGATAATATCACAATAAATATATTTAAAAAGTCAATCTGGCTGGGTGTTGGTGACTCAGGACTGTCATCCTAGCTTCTCAGGAGACTGAGATCGAGGATTATGGTTCAAAGCCAGCCAGGGTAAGAAAAATCATGAGACTCTGATTTCCAGTTACCCACCACAAACTGAATGTACAGGTGTGACTCAAGTGACAGAATGCCAGTCTTCATGAATGAGCTCAGGGACAGCATCCAGGCTGTATAATGTTCAAGCCCAGTACAAGTGTATCCACCCTCCCTTCCTCCCCCCATACACACACATGGGGGGAAAAAGGAAAATATGACAAAAGTATGATCCATTTCAGCTCTATTTGAAATGAAAATAATGATTGCTAACCTCTTTTCAGTCCTTAGTGTTCACCAAGTATTGAAGTTAATATTTTTTATACATTGCCTTGCTTAAATCCACAATGGTACTACATCAATATACCCATGAAAAGGCTCAACTATGCTAAAAGGAAAAATTTTCCAAAACTCACAAACTGGTGCATTTTAAATCCAATGTTTCCATATATCAAACTTCCTCTCCAAACTGCTGGGCTCTTCTGCTTATAATTAGAAATCATAGTTAAAATTACAAAGATTAAAGATTAAAAAGAGCATGATGACTTATTTTAAGTTATAATAAGTGAGAAAAGGTCAGTCTCTATAACACAGATATCAGGAAAAAGTGATTTTTTTTTTCTTCTGATGCTGGAGCTTGGACTCAGGGCCTGAGCACTGTCCCAGAACCTTTGTGCTTATGGCTAGTGCTCTAATACTTGAGTTACACTGTCACTTCCATTGAGAGCTCTTAAATTTTTGGCTGTTGTTCTCATATTAAACTATACCTTGGGCACATTTGGACTTGGTTTCCCCCTCACATATAAAAAGAAAGCTTCACATCTAATTTTGTATTTCCCCAATTTCTTTTCAGCTCCTTTCTTACTTAACCCTGGAAGTCACTAAACTGGACCATGCATATGACATCCAAAATGTTTTTCCAGTGCAGTAAGGTGGCATTTGTCCTGTTCTTCCTTTAATTCCTTCTCTCTTGGCTTCTTGCTTTCTTTTGCTAGCCGAAAATAGCTTGAGAGACAAAAGAAGGTAATTGGGAAAGTATTCAAATCCAAGTACAACTTAGAGATGCTACAAAATCTCCAAGTCTCTGGGGGATTGAAAAATTTGCTCTTAAAGAGCCATATTTTGAAGATGATTTCTCCCAACAGTTCTGCCCAGAGATTATCAGCACATCTGCATAGGTAAAATACACAATGTAAAAGCACATTTTGTATATAAATATAAAACGTGCTTTTAGTAATTGTATAATATAAATATATGTATAAAATATAAAGGTTTTTAAATTATATTATATATTTTAAATATATAATAATATAGCATATCATATTATATATAATATGTAACAATTTTTTACACTATATACAATGGTTATATTAAATAGATGAATATAGTATAATGAAGTTTTTGATATACCATAGTTATATGATATATTAAAATATATGTGTATTTATATAAAATATACATACATTAAAATATATGTGTATTTATATAAAACATACATGCATAAATAAATATGTGTGTTCATTTATTTATCTATCTATCCATCCTTCGGTACTTAGACATTGATACCTGGGCCTCATCAATGCTAGGCTAAAATACTACCACTGTGATTTACCTGTAACCACAGTATTCATACTGACCCACCATTTTTTTTGCTCACCAACTTGCTTTTGCTCACTAACATAAAATTCACCCACCCTTTCTTTAAGATTTCTCTTTACAATTACTTTTTCACATTTAGATGAAGCAGAAAGACAGAAATATACAGATGAGAAAAATGTACTAATATCAGTTAAAGGAAAGGGACAATATGAACTCTCATCAAGAAATTAAGAACTCTATTTTAGTTCAAGATTTGCATCTTATGATGATATATCAATTAACCTATTATTTTGAAACAGTCTTAAGATGATAAAAAGAAAAGCTAATTATAGATAATCTTTTATATATATTTTTATTGTGAAAATACCGTACAGAGGGGTTACAATTACATGGGCAAGGTAATGAATACATTTCTTATCAAGCATTGTTGCCTCCTCCTTTGTTTCCCCTTCCCATTCCTTCCCATTCTTCCCCCGCCCCCCCCTCCCCAATCCTCCTCCTCCCCCCCCCAAAGTTGTAAAGTTCGTTTTTCCACATAATGTCTTATACATCTCATTGTTGCAATGGGTCCACCTGTATCCCTATTTAAACGATTTGTTTTTTCCCTTCCCCTCCACAAATTATACCAACCTCAAATACAGTGAAAGCAGGGGTTATACTGTGGGGGTATGAGTACATTTCTTATCAAGCATTGTTGCCTACTCCTTTGTTTTCCCCTCCCATCCCTTCCCATTTTTCCCCTCCCCGCGCCCATCCCGTCCCTCCCTGCTCCTCCCTCCAAAGTTGTAAAGTTCCTTTATCGAGTTAACGTCTTGTACATCTCATTGTTTTTGTTACAGAACATTCAATATGTAAGGATTAAATGAAAAAAAACCTGGAAGTGTTTGATGCTACAAACCAATGTTTCCTAGAATTTGCACACTTGTTGTATACATTACAACTTTAAAGTTATCTCTATGTTTTCTTCTCTACATTTTATAATTTCCAGGTTATGTCCTGACATTTGTTAATCCATTTAGAGTTCATTTTTGTTCATGTTATAGCTATCCAGTTTGTCCTAGTTTTCATTTAGATATTTAATTTCCCCAGCCATTTGCTCCAAAGGCTGTTCTTCTCAACACTGTATATAATTTTTTGGAGCCCTTGTCAAGCATCTATTTAGCTTTTGTGGATCTATTTCTGGCCTCCTGATTTTGTCCCATTGTCTACATGTCTCACTTCATGCTGGAGACCATATTCTTAACTGAGGACCATATTCTTAAATCATTTTTGCAATATACTGTGGATTGATGAAATATTATACATCAAGTTTTTTTAGTACTGTTTTATCTGTTTTCTCTTTTGGGTAATATATAAATTTCACACTTTTTGTTTTTTTCTTGTGAGAAATGTTATTGGTATTTTGAAAAAGACATCAATGATCATTTAGATTGCTTTGGTAGACACCAAAGTTAATACATGGGCTCTCTTTCCAATTATTTGTAGATTATTTATTTTACTTATACTTCCTAGTTTTCAGTGTATAAGACTCTGTTCTCTTTGTTCAACATATATTCTTCTTCTTACACTATTGAAAATGTAATTGTTTCCTCTTCAGATGGCTATCATTAGTTTAGAAGAATATACTAGTATATATTTCTTTAGCTATGACAGCAAAACCACAGGCATAAATAGACAAGAGGGACCACATCAAGCTAAATAGTTTTTGTACAGCAAAGGAAACAATTAACTAAATGAAAAGACACCATATGGAATGAGAGGATTTATTTGCAAATTATATATCCAGTATGAGGTTAATTCCCAAAATATATAAGGTAATCTCACAATAGCAAAATGAAATAAGAAAGAACAAGTACTAACCCAAAACACAGCAATCTATGTCCACAGCTGGGAGATTGCGCCAATAGAGAGCAGTTCAGTCAACATAACATTTTATCTATGGTACATGACTAACACTTAGAAGCTAGTGTTATAGTAGGGTGCCTATGCAAAGGATATGAAGGGTAGAGTTCTCTGAAGTGTTTCTACCACAAACCAGTCAGAAAATAAAAAGGAAACTATGAGTTCTGTTAGGTTTGTTTATTCCCCTCAGTCATGCTGGTGGTATCACAGGAGTTTGTTTATATCAACTTGCATTCATTGAATTTGTACACTTAAAAAAAAGGGAGGGTGATGTTTGTATTTTAAAATTTGTGAAATTTAATAATTTAATGCAACAACCTCTTATTTTCTCTCCCAACACTGGTGTGTAGCCTGGTTTTGGGGGGGCTGGATTGGTTCTACTGGAATTAACTTTTTTTTTTTAATCTGTCCTCTACCTTGTCTGGAATACTTGTAAGATTTGGTACAGTTAAGAAGTATCAATCATAAGATTTTTTTCATCCTACACCAAGTCAGCCTAGGTTAGTACATATGGTGTCAACAGATTTCCACAGAAAAGCAAGAATCAGTTCCAGTGTGCAGACAGTGGGAAGTGTTTACAGGGCATTTGTAAATACCCCAATACCCAGTGCCGGTTTCAGCAAAGAACAGATTCAAGAGATGCATATCATATCTATTTGGATGGAACAAGAGAACTAGTACAAGAAGTGGCAAGAAATATTTGGCCATTGTTATGAAAGTCATTTTTCCCATTTCATCGATAAAATCACTTGTTACTTTAGATCTAATCTGAAAAGACCTACTTGTCCCATATGTAAGTTGCCACATAATGTAACACAGAGGAACTAACTAGTTCGCAGCACCAATACAAGTAAACAGTCTCTTGTTCTTTCTCAATATAAATATGCATATATGCATATATATGTATATAGATACTATATCTAGAAAAATGGGTAGATAGATCGATAGATAGATCATTTTCACTGCTTACTAGTTTAATTCCTACCCATTCTGAGATTTCAGAACAGAAGGAAAAAGCATCTTATTATGTACTTAATATTACAGTTGTTTTAATATAGATAATGCCTAAATTTTTCATCCAAATTTTCCTTAAGATAATACTGTATATGCCAAAATGTATTCAGAGAAGCGATTAAACTCTTGTGTTTGAGTATGTATGTGGTTCCTGATTTAAGCTATGTAAGTTTCCTTGCTGTAAGGATGTTAAGATATTTTGATATGTTAATGGATTTGTATTTTTTTAATTTAATTTAATTTGTGAACATACTGTACAGAGGGGTTACAATTACATGGGCAGGATAATGCGTACATTTCTTACCAAGCATTGCAGCCTCCTCCTTTGGTTTACCCTTCACATCCCTTCCCAGCCTCCCCCCTCCCCCCCAATCCCAATCCTTCTCCTTCCCCCCCCCCCACCGACGTTGTAAAGCTCGTTTTGGACATGTCAACTTGTACTTCTCATTGTTGCAACAGGTCCACCTGTACCCTTAAACAACTGGTTTTTCCCCATCTCCTCCACAAGTTATACTGACATCAAATATAGTGAAAGCAGGGGTTAGACGGTGGGGGAGGGACATACAAAGTAACAAAGAGATAATCTTATAAATGCGTTAGAAACACGTGCATGAAAGAAAAAAACATTAAAATACATATCAAAGGGTTCATTTTCCTGACATCACATTATCTGACCTTTTCCGCTTGACTCATACATATACTAGATATTGCAAATAAGGGAAACCATGGGACCTATGTTTCTTTGGGCCTGGCTTACTTCACTTAATATAATTTTTTCCAAGGTTTTCCATTTCCTAACAAATGGGGCAATGTCATTCTTTCTGATGGAGGCATAGAATTCCATTGTGTATATATACCACATTTTCTTTATCCATTCATCTACTGAGGGGCATCTGGGTTGGTTCCATATCTTAGCTATGGTAAATAATGCTGCAATAAACATTGTTGTGCTGGTAGCTTTAGTGTGGTCTTGTTTGTAAACATTTGGGTAAATGCCCAAAAGTGGGATTGCTGGGTCATAGGGGAGTTCTATGTGAAGTGGATTTGTATTTTTTTTTTCTGAGAAGAGAATGGAGCCTGCAAATTTTTTTTTTCTGAGCAGGATTTCCATTTGCAGGCTAAGATTGTAAGGCTGAGCTAGCATCATAGGGGAAGAGGCTTTGGGTCTGCACATTTGCATGTTCACAAGCGCATTCAATATTTATAATTGAAGCAGGTGTTTTTTTCCTCATCACCAGAAAACTAATGACATGAGAGCAAACTAAGCTAAGTTGCCAAAGTACACTTATCTCCGGAGCAACGAGTTGAAGTACAAACTCTAGTCAGATTTAGGGCACAAGTGAATTAAAGAATGCCGATGACAGTGGATACATCTGGGAACTCCTGCAGCTACCCGACAAGAAGAAGCCAGTTTGCTTTTACCATGTTGGTCATTCTGTTCTGGCCCCAAATAGGGAGCTTCTGCTCGGCCCAATCATGTGACACACTTTTCACAAGGATCGCTCAGAAGCAAGCCATAAAACAACACATTTCTGCCCTCCAGATCAATTCCCCATATTGCTTTCCAAGAACGCTCTGCACAGCCGGGCAGCAAGGCTTCATATTAATCATGTTTTCTAATTATTTATTTATTAGAACAAGGGTGCGGAACACCTGGCAACATTTACATTTGCAATTAAGAGAGCAGCCTTGCCCCTGCAGAAAGTCTGGTTTTATTAGTTGCCTTTGCCTTGTAAAATCAAGTTGACTCCATGGTAGAGGAAGTAATTATTAATATAAATGATGATGAAAGGTTGGAAGCAATCTCATGCCTGACCTTCATAATGGGTCTACATTGGACATTTTTTTGTTGTCTTTGGACTCATGAGGCAATGGCTAGTTAGTATGACATAAAGCCTTTTTTCACTTACTCAAACATATCTAAGCTATCATGACTAAGAATATGGTGAATGTTGTGTTTATTTTTTTCCTGTGTGCCGGTGTTGTTTAGCTCAAAGCTAGCACTCAACTACTTGAGCCACAGCATCACTTCTAGCCTTTTCAAGTTGCTTTTGGGCAATAAGAGTCTTATGGACTTTCCTGTCCTAGGTGGCTTTGAACTGCTTTCCTCAGATCTCAGCTTCCTGAGTAGCTAGGATTAGAGGCACAATCCACCAGTGCCCTGATTATAAGCATTCATTAAAAACCAAAAATATAATAAAATTCCAAAAGTACTTCCAAAAAGAACTTAAAAGAGTTTATCTGGAATAAATTTTCTAAGTCTTACTAAACATTCACAGCCTTATGATTCTTGCAACTAGATATCCTTTCTCCAAACCTTACAATTACCAGTCAGGTGACACTTCCTTGGCTACTCAGGAGGCTGAAATCTGAGGATCACATTCAAAGCCATCCTGTGGTTGGAAAGTCCATGAAATTCTTATTTCAAATTAACCACCAGAAAATCAGAAGCACTCAAAATGGTAGAACACTAGCCTTGAGCAGAAGAGCTCAGGGGCACTGCCCACTCCCTGAGTTCAAGCTCCATGACCTACCAAAAAAATAAAAATTCTAACTATGAAATTAAGTTAACAACTACATCTAGAGTCATTTGAGGCTCACAATGGATAATAGCCCTAGATCTCACTCATAGGTGAGTTGTATCTACCCTAGGTAGCTGTTTGCCTTCCAATTAAGCATAGTAATTATCGAGACAAAATCATAGCTTAAAGTCACAGCTTTGAAGCATACGAGAGCCAAGATACAATTAAAATTTGCAAAACAGTAAGCTAGATGCTGACTAGTGTCATATAAAGATCAAATATCTGTGACTAAAATGTATTTTTGCATATGGGCCTGGAAGACAATATAGGCTAGAATTCTAAATATATAGTGTGTGGAGAAGGG
This sequence comes from Dipodomys spectabilis, assembly GCF_019054845.1. Classification (NCBI taxonomy): domain Eukaryota; kingdom Metazoa; phylum Chordata; class Mammalia; order Rodentia; family Heteromyidae; genus Dipodomys; species Dipodomys spectabilis. Next base: position 12,548,826 of record NW_024870950.1, read on the forward strand.
CAGAGGGAGGTAGGTGTAGAAGTTTAGATAATGAATGGCATTACAATGTGCTTGAAGTGGTTGAAATTCATACGGCAGCCAAAATTATCCCATTGACAGCCCAGGGTCATACTTCACGAAATTTAATTCAGCCATTGTGTACCCTATGGGAAGGCAATTGAAAGCAGAGAGGAAAATGGCAATTGAAAACACTGTATAATTGTAATTTCTTAGATGATGCCAAGTCCACCAAATTTCTGGATTCATTCTCTAAATATACAAACTCCCCAAAAGAGCATTGCTTTTCTTTGGAAGAAAATTTCATATCTCCCAGAATGAGGAGTTCCAAGTAAACTGATGATAAAATTAGAATACCTCTGTCCTGCTGGAAGGACTTGAGGCTACTGATAATGAGGTTCCAAATAACAGTAGTGAAAATGAAATTCACACACACACACACACACACACACACACACACACACACAAACACACACGAGACCGCTTCTCTTAACATGCTACCAGCTCTCAGAGATAGCCTGGTGTACAATATAAGATGCATTCATCCCAGTTCTTGAAAATGAGCATTGGTAAACTATCTTTTAAAGGAACGAATAGCTGAACAGACAGTTCCTTTTGAAACAAAAGAAACATTCCTCTATCATGTACATTGAATTAGACAAGTTATTTTACTCTTTCTTTCTAACACTGTTGATTTATGACCCCACTATGTAAATATATACACACTTACATGTATGTATGTGCATAGATAAACACATATTTATAATTAAACATAAATTTATGGACATACTATTCAATATATAATTCATTTCCAGTAAAATTATGCATGTGTAATGAATTGCGGTTTATGTTTATATTAAAATTATTTTTGTATGCCTGTTAAACAGAAAAATAATTTAATGAAGAAGATTTTATCTTCTGTATTAAAAAAATGAATGAACTCATAATTTAGAGGCAATAATATGTATTTGTTAGCCCATTGTAGAATTCAGTGGGGGGAATTAAGAAATAAATTTTACCCAGTGGAGATGAAATGTAACAAATATATGCTTATTTATTAACCAGATTTGAATAAAGATATCTTTAGTAAGATACCAGACAGCTGAATTGCTTATTGGTGGGGTTCCAATTGCCCTACCTAGAAAGTGCTAACTACCTGCTTGGAGAACAGATGTTGCTGCTTTTCATTTAATGTGGTAGCAGGAAGTTGGTAATACTAAAAACTCTGTGTTATTTCTAATGATGTGATTTTTGCTGTTTAGTAACTTTTCAACTTTTTATATCCTGAGGAGAAAAGAATGTTTACGCTTTTTTTTAAAAAAATCTCCAATATATCCACAAACAACATCAGCTTTTCAATCACACTCTAGATACTCATTTTCTTTCATATATGAATATCAGCCAAACATTGGCACACATAAAAACACTGAGTGGTATTTTTGGACATAACCTTCGCTTGTTGAGAATATTTCTAGCCAATGTGTCAACGCATAAAAGTCTGCATGCCCTTTTTGTGCTTGTGTTGTGCAGTTGCTTTCAAATTCATTCTCGATGAAAGAAATTCAAGCAGAAACTCCACTTTGCCATCTAAGAACATTAATTGCACTTTATAATGATTGCATAAATTATTTTTCAGTTGTAAAATCTTTCCTAATATAGTTGTCCTGGTTACTTATTAGTCTTCTCTTTCACAAGCTGTGTTCTCTCAATGCTGATAATAAAAGTAGTGGTAGTAGAGACTGGCAGTTATTGTTTATGAAGTATTTTATTTATGTGAGGCAATATATTCTCTTCTGTGCTTATACTATCAGCTTTAGACCAACTGCTATTGTATAAATTTCAACATGAGGGAAATAAAGAGTGATTAGATAATTTTTAACACATCTACAAATGGACCACATAGAATTTGAGATGAAGAACTTGACATGGAAGAAGAAAAGAGGAAGAGAGGAAGGGGAAAAAGGAAAAGAAGGAAAAGGGAAGGAAGGAAAAACAGGAGAAAAGGAGGAAAGAAAAATGAGGATAAAAGAAAGTGAGAACTTCTGAATGATATTAGAAACCTCAATTTTAATTGAGTTTTGACCAATTCTTAATCTTGTTTGGTTTATTAACACGTATTTTGCAGCTGTTATTTGTATACTTATAAGATGGTTAGGGATTTTGTGTGTTCCTGGTGAATTAACCTTTCTTCACTGTCTTGTGCAAAAGTGAAATAAGCATATAAAGCTTTCTAGCACTTATAACTTTCATGGTATATTTTCCCCCTTCAAAAAATTATTTATACTTAAATTGCACCAGTTATAGACAAAGTCTTACAGTTTTATCAATTCAAAGAGTCTGCCTCTTAAAACAAGTAATTATTGATATATTATTATTATATAATGATCTTGCTATGTGTTATCTCTTTGCCCAATTTTCAGTTTCTTTTTGTGGTTCCTCCATTTCTCCTTATTTATGTTTTTGGAGTTAATCAAATTTTAAGCATTCTATGTCTTCCATTGAGGTTTCAACCATCACTTGCTTTTATAATGGACTTGTCCTAGGGATTTCAGTATTCACCCATACCTAACTTATCGTATACCACAAAAAGCCACATTATGTTGTGTAAATTGAAAAATGCTTTCAAGAATATAGTTTTATGTCTTCTGTGATGTTACTGTAACATATTTTATTCTACATGCTATAAATTCTGAAATGCAAAAAAAAAAGTGAGAAAGGAAAGAAGGAAAGAAAGGAAAAGAAGGACGGAGGGAGAAAAAGATTAGAAAAAAGCAAGGTGGAGAGAGAAAGGAAAAAAGGAAGAATAAATTGCCTTTGAGAATTCTGTATGTGTAATATGAAGAAAGAAATATCCTTAATGAATGTGCAGATCACTTCAAAGGGTTGAAATATCATTATCTAAAATTTTGTTCTTTATAGTAAGAGGTGTAACTTTACTTTCCTGTCAGAACTATCTGCTGTTCTCAAATCATAGAATCAGAATAAAAGGTAGGTGTCACTAAGAACAGGACCCTTCTCAATCTGAGCACTTCCTATATGCAAGATATTTTTTATTTGGCTTTATGCCTGCTATCTTAATCAATGCTTAGAATAATGTCATGAAAAATGGACTCCCATTCCTCATATAAAAGTAAGTAAAACAACTCTGGTGAAAATTGAATATTGTCCTATACATTTTTTAATATCACAAGAACAGTGTTAAGGACTAAAGCTGGATCATATAGTGTAATAGTTCTAAAACCACTGAATTGTTTATTTTAATTTATATTTTATTCTTTTCTTTTCTTTCTTCCTTTTGTCCTCTTTCCTTCCTTCCTTCCTTCCTTCCTTCCTTCCTTCCTTCCTTCCTTCCTTCCTTCCTTCCTTCGTTCCTTCCTTTCTTTCTTTCTTTCTTTTCTTTTCTTTCTTTCTTTCTTCCTTTCTTCCTTTCTTCCTTTCTTTCTTTCTTTCTTTCTTTCTTTCTTTCTTTCTTTCTTTCTTTCTTTCTTTCTTTCTTTCTTTCTTTCTTTCTTTCTTTCTTTCTCTCTTGTATTTCAGAATTACCCAGCCTAGACTCAAACTCCCAACAGCTGAAAGTGCTGATGTACATCATTCACACAGGTTCATAAAGCTGTGGCCTAATATTTTGTGACTGGAGAATTCAAGAAGTCTCAAAGGATTGTGTGACATCACAGAAACATCTGTGAATTTGTAATTATTCATGGGGGTTCACTGTGACAGGATTTGCATGCCTACAGGCCACCCCGCCCATGTTCTCTGTAAAAAAAAAAAATCACAAAGAGAATAAGACAAATCACCAATGACTCCATGAGGCATATTTAACCTTGCACACTCAGACATCTTTAAAAGAACTATTGATTATTTCTACTAAAGCCCAGTGGTTATTGAATGGCAAAAACATTATTAAACACTACTGGTGATTGTGTTAGTCAGATATTGATTACTACAAAAAATTCCTAAGAAAACTCAAAAGGAAGAGATCCTTTGGCACATGATACCAGAAGTTTCAATCTATGGTTACTTGGCCTCATTAAGTTTGGGCCTGGGCTGAAGCTATGCATCTTAGCTGGTGCAGAAAATGAAACAAAATTGCCTACATCACACAACTGGAAAGTGAGTGAGGAAGAGAGTGGACCATTGTATTAATACCCCCTACAAGGATGTGCACATCCCAATGACCTCACTCACTTCCCCTAAGTCCCAGTTCCTAAAGCGTTTACCATATCCCAATAACATGACAAGGCAGCACCAGATTCTCACAATATGGGGTTTCTGAGATCTTAACCATCCAAACATAGAAATGCAAACGTAAATGAAGCCACTCTTTAAAAAGAAATGGCCTATAAGAAATAAAATGCCAAACAACAAATACTAGAGTGAGCAAATCAAATTCTAATATTTTTGACAGTCATGGGACTTGAACTTGGGGCCTGGGTGCTGTCCCTGAGGCTCTTTTAGGTCAAGGCTAGTGCTCTAACTTGGAGTCACAACACCACTTCCAGTTTTCTGGTGGTTGACTGGAAATGAAAGTGTCATGCACTTTCCTGCCTGGGCTAGCTTTGAATTGTGATTCTCACATCTCAGTCTCCTTTGTCACTAGGATTATAGTCTTGAGCTATCACCACCTGGAAAGTTCAACATATTTTCATAAGTAAGTGATACATACAGGAAGATTCGTGTGAGTGAGAACGAGATAATGGCCACTGTGACAATATCTACATTAACAAAACATAAAGCTACTCAGTTTTTCATCTATTAGAAATGGTATTTACTGAATCCATAAATTGTATAGTTGTATTAATCCATATGTTGATAGAAATATCTCTAGTTATATTATAATATATAGTGATACAATATAGTATAAATATCATATATAGACACATAGTTAACCAATACAAGATAGATGATGAATGTGTCTATCTTATATTAGAGAGAAGGAAGGTGACTAAAACCTGGCTGTTCTATCAGTTAAGCACTACTTGATGAAAAATTGGTGAGCTCACAGATATTGATCATCTATTAGACATCAGGGGCATGTTTCGTCCGCACAGCCACTGTACAATAGGATAATTAAAATCTATAATTTGGAGAAGAGGCAGAGTTCAACTCATGCAGTCTGAAGGGGTCCCATTTGGAATTCCAACACTGGCCGGCATGCTTTCCAAATCGGATGCTCTTTCCAGAGCATCAAGCTGCTTCCACAGCAGTTGGAACTTGTCCGCATCTGTTCTATACTTGTTTGCATTTTTTTCCATTTTGAAGCAGCAGCCACCCCTGTCCCACGGTGCACAGAAGCACTTTGATTTCCCTTCCTATTGCGGATTCCCATCCACTCACCTCCCTGGCATTCGTGAGCAGCTCTGCAAAGCGCTTGAGCATCTGGCAATCCACCCAGCCAGAGTGACTGGAAAAGTACAGAGAAATCCCTTTGCGAGCAAGCAACATCTGTTTGATAGGCAATGAAAAATAAACCCATAATAAACTCATTTTAAGAGCAAAAGAAAAGGGGGAGGGGGCCCTTCTCAAAGTGCTGATTATTCATTTTACGCAAGGGTAGAATAGATGGGTCTACTCGACAAGCAAAGAAACAGCATGTCCAGAAGCAAATGGGCACAGCCAGAGGGTGAGGCTGCTCTCCGCAGGACCCAGCACAGGCAAAGGCAGAGCAGGAAGCCTTTAGAAAGATTACCAGAGAAAGCACACGCCACCTGTGGCTGGCTCCCGGCACACAGCCCTGACCCAGGTGGTTGGATGGGCTACCTAGTGTCAGGAATGAGTTTACATTTGAGAGCAATGGCTTCCTCACTCCTACAACTGCCAAGCTGCTGCCCATTCGCTCAGTTACCAAAGCGTGCAGTCCTTTAGTCACTCGTGCATTCTCCCCTTCATTCAAGACCTCGTTGGATCTTGTAATGTCTCCAGCATCTTATTGGCAGGTACTGTTTCCCAGATATTATCGCTACCATATAATCTTGGGAGGTTTTCCAAAAGAAAACACGGGTGGTAGATAACTACTTGTTGAATTTAATTCTCATAAGATATAAATGAATACAAAAAAGGAAGGAAAATAATTGAAAAGGGATATTTTGTAACAATTACCTTGAAGATAAAAGATTATGCTGGCCACAGAAGGCAAAACAAAAGCACATATCCTCTCTCTCTCTCTCTCTCTCTCTCTCTCTCTCTCTCCTCTATGTTTGTCTCTGTCCCTGTGTGTCTCTATCTCTGTCTCTGTCTCTCTCTCTCTTGTCTTCATTTGACAGAGATCTTCTAGATTTTTTTCTCATTGTCTATCATGGTGAAGGACAGAAAAGAAACTTCTAAAAGTTACTTAGGGGTGTACATGCTATAGAACCCAAATCAAACATTCTATGTTATTATTGTATTTTTGTGATCTTGTGGATAGATTTTAATTTTATGCTGTGAGGTCAAATATCATGGATTCTATCTGTATAAAAATGTCAAAGTCAGAGAAAAAAATGTGAGACTGGGGTGTGGGTTGCAAAGGGAGATGGAGAGGAAATGCAGGACTTTTTAGACATCATAGGCTTTAACAGCAAATATCTGAGCATGATTCTCAGAAATATATTCATCCCTCAAGACTGAAGCATATCAGTGTAGAACAGCCAAACCTGTATACTTTGTGTAGACGACATTGAAAATTTAGGATGATTATGTTATTCAGTAGGCAGAAAAATCCCCATACTGAACACACATGAGAACTGGTATTGATGCAATACAGAGACTATGCTATCTTCTGGTATTATTTATCTCAGCCCCAAGAAGATATTAGTTTGTACAGGAAGAAATATGTTCCTTGGAGCCAGAGAGTCTTGGCTTTGATGCCTCTACCTTAATGATCCTGGGCCAATGAAACTCAGCATCATCGTGTATGAAACAGATGTAATAATGTTTGCTTGATATAAATATAGTAAGCACTAAGCGAGATGGCATTTATGAAGTACTCAGAAGAGTGAAAGATACATACTAATCATTCAATAAACAGTAGCTATTATTCCTATAATCATGCTCATGATTATTTTCTCTGTGCCTGTTTTGCTCATTAGTTACATTTGAATAATGATACATAAGGTTAGAGTGAGAAAGAAATAATGTGCAGTTTATGCATTCTAAGTGACAACAGTAATTGACTTAGCTTCAAAGATATAGAGATGGAAACACATTTCTAATCTAGATATTCCCTAATCAAATAGAATGACACTCTAATTAACTTCTTGTGGCAAGAAAATTTCCAGCATGAGGTTCCTGAACAAGATATTTCTCAGGATAAAATGAATTTTATTTTGTCAGTTGTGGGACTTGAACTCTGGGCCTGGGTGCTGTCCCTCAGCTCTTCAGTCAAGGCTAGCACTCTACCACTTGATCAATAGCACCATTTCTAGTTTTCTGGTGGTTTATTAGAAATAAGAGTCTCACAGACTTTCCTGCCCAGGCTGGCTTAGAACTGGAATGATCAGATCTCAGCCTCCTGCGAAGCTAAGATTATAGGTGTCAGCCATTGTCACCCAGCTAAAATAAATCTTTATATATGTACAACAAAGGAATATAATTTTTGGGCAGTACCAGGACTTGAGCTCTGGATGTCATTTCTGAAGAAATTTACAACGTTAATAATGTATGTCTTTCTCTTATAAGATCAGTAGATTTTATGCATATATGTTCATCTTAGATCATGAAATACTAGAGCATGGGATTCATATGTTCATTCCTAATATTTACCACAATTCCATTTCTAGGAGAGGCTCTAGTAAATAGATGGCAAGCTAAAGGACTCAACTATTGATGCTGTGATTTATTGGACAACCTCTGGGCCAACAGGCTATCATCTATAGGCCATTTTAGATCTTCTGTTTGAAGCCACAGAAATTAGTTCACTTAATTGTAAAAACAACTTTTATGTTTTGAATATGTTTTGTTTTCAAAGCATTTGTATGCTGAGGCCTTTGCTGTTGAGAAGGACTAGAGATTTTGGATTTGGAGGCCTAGGTTAAGGTCCCTAATTCACTGTGGATATACCCTCAGGGGAGACTACATGGTCCAGTCTCTTTCCTGTTTCTGTGTTGGTAATGTGGTCTCTTCTTCACAAATATGGCCAAAAAGATTCAGTGAAGTGGGTTCATACCAGAACTTGGCCAATGTCAGTGACACATCTTTGTTTCCCCAAAACTGGAATCTGAGCAAAATTCTTTTCATTATAAAGTTAACCTGTCTCATGTATTTTATTATAGCAAGGAAAAGGAGGCTCATATAAAACTGTTCAAAGACAAGAACATGATATTAACTTTCCTTCAATCCTACAATATATGTTTTGCTAGCAACATGAGTCATTTTAAATATCACCTTACCATGTTTATAGATTTTTGTGTTAAAAGTACCCATTCCTATAAGATATCTATCTATCAATAAAATACTTGAGATGACCCAAGAAATTTTCTTGATTCTATCTGGGTCTGAGCATGCTGAAGTTGCTGGTGAAATCCCTTACAACTTAATGACTTTTATCTTCATCCTGATTTTTCTCAAATTCATTTGATTGAGAGATCAGGAGTAAATTTAACTTCTGTGAATTGTTATTTTTGTCCTGTAAAATAAAAAAAAATAGAAGCTGATATGTGTAAGTGTTGTGGAACAATGGCAACACATTTCCAACACAGAGAAAAGAAACTCCATCCCCAGGTCTGAGTAGAGAATTAGGCCCAATGAGCAGATGCGAGTCAAACATTAGGGCTGCTAGGGAAGTAGACAGGAGTAAACTATAGAGTAGCCAGAGAATAATATGTATATCTTCTGTGTATTTCAAATCGATCCATCTGTCCATGTTATTGCCATTCAAACTATCAATGCTTTCTTGTAGGCCTTAAATTAGGGACCAGGCAAGTTCTCATAGCCGAAACACTCTTATGCTCACCTGCTCTTCTATCTTTCTTGCCTTCTGCACACAGATTTTAAGTCTCTATGGCTTAACCTCATTTTCAGTTTCCTGTCTCTCTCTTCCTCAAATTTCATGCGGTACACATTTTTTTTTTTTGGGGGGGGGGGGTTAGGAAACTGCCTCCTTTGATTTTCCACAGTTATATTGCACTTGTACTATATTCTAAAAGGAATCCCTATATGGGTATAATGCATGAGTTATCACAACTATACTTTGCCTTAAGTTGAGCCCTGGAGAAATGAATTTAGAAGAGTCTTTGACTTTTGCTCTGGGAAGTTTATTGAGAACAATGGGAGTTAAGGAGATAATATAAACAAGAGACACAATGACACAAAAAATTAGCAACAACAAGCTGGGTGTAGGTGGCTCACACCTGTAATCCTAGCTAATCAGGAGGCTGAGATCTGAGGATCACGGTTCAAAGCCAGCCTGGGCAGGAAAGGCCTTTGAAACTCTTATCTCCAATAAACCACCAGAAAACTGGAAGTGGGCTGTGGCTCAAGTGGTAGAGCACTAGCCTTGAGCTGAATTGATGAGGAACAGTGCTCAGGGCCAGAGTTCAAACCCCATGACCAACAAAAACAAAAAGAAAAAACAAAACAACACAACAAGTTAAATTTTAAAAAAATAATGCAAACCTTAAACGACAATTATGCTTTAACCTCCAAAAATGTCCATAGTACAAATTCTACTCCGTACTTATTCTCATAAACAGTTGGCTTTATTTCATAACTTTTCAGTTGGCATTAGAGGTTGATGAAGTTATACCTGATAGTTGCTAACATAGATTCTCAGGCTAGTTGGCTGCAGTATGGCTAGGAGCAATGGTATGATATGAGAACAGCTGTGCAGAGGTTAACAGCCAGTAATCAAAGCACAGAGAGAGAGGAAGGAAGCTAATCCCAGCTGTTAAAGTCACTTTAGCTAGGCAGAGTACCAATGCCATTGAATCTGTGTGCATTGTACTGTTCTTTTCTGATTATGGATAGCGTCCTAAATCTGTGGAATTCAAGGTCAGTGAAAGTAAATGTGGTGTCTGCTGTCATTTAGAAATACACTATGCAGATGCTACTAAAATAGACAATCATTAGTGATATAAAATGAAGAATGGATCAGTCTTTGGCTTCAAACAGGGAATCCTAGAACACATGGGAAATCATGACAGCAGGAATTAACATTTAAATTCATCCTTAGCATGCAAAGATGAATCAGACAGGATGTCCCTGCCTAGAATGAAATGCAGGAACATAAAATCAATGACCCTCTCCCAGTTACATCTTCACTTGTAGAACCCTAAATCAAAAGAGACTTTGGCAATGCCGAACACAGTCCACCAATAGATGCATTAGATGTCTGTATTATAAATAAAATAGGTCCCATCCTTATTTTTTCATTATTTTACTAAGCTATATTACTGCCCAACCCTAATACTTAATTCTAAAGCTTTTTATTAAGAAAACTTTAACTCACAAAAATTGTACATTTTTTTCTTTCTGTCTTGGTAATGAAGACACAAGTAGTGATGAATTCCTCAATGCTGAGCTTTAGTGTAGAGCAAAAGTCTATGAATTTTATCTCTCATTGATAGAGTTCATTTATTGAATTAATGCTTCATTAGCCTGCAAACATCAGAAAGAGCAAATGCAAGAGCTACTGGGAGATAACATAATCAAACTAGTAAAAAGTATTTTTGCCTGGAAAGAGATGTAAATGGTCATTTGCACATTGCACAAATAGCAGAAATTCTTAACTTGTTGTGTCACTTTACTGCTTTATCCAGATACAAAGTTTCTTTCCCCAAATAATCTTCCACTTAATTATCACCAATAAATCTTCACAGACAATGGTCATGCATCTCTGATGAAGAGGAAGAAGATGAAATCCAGCTTCATGGCTTCTTACTAGGAAGCTTTAAAATGATCGCATTTGGAAACTAACAACACCATCAGCAGAAGAAAACACACACAAATTGGTTTTATGCACAGAAAAGAAGTTTCACAGTACTGGAGATAAAGAAACTATACTACATATTACAAGTCAATAATAGAAGGTTTTATTTTTATAATAGTAATCCTTTGTTTCAATGCTGCTACATTGATGTACAAATTCTTGCACTATTTAATTTAAAACTGTAGAATTTTTTAAAAATAAATTTCCCATTTGGTATTTACCAATGAAAGAAGACACTAAGTTGTTTTTGCTTTTTTTAAATTTACTGTAAAGGTGATGAGCAGGTAAAGTAATGTGTACATTTCTTTTTAAACAGTTACCCTCTCCTTCATATTTTCCTGCTTACCACTCCCTGCTCTCTTCCCCCTCAAAGTTCATTTCTAACATAGTGTCTAGTGAGTATCATTTTGCAATAGTCCATCCATTATCCTGCTGTTTCTGTGATTTTCTAACTACCGTGGATCAGATAAGCTTATATACAAGACAAAGGTACAGAAAATTAAAACAGAAAGAAAGCATTATATATCATAGCTAAAATATGGAACCAACCCAGATGCCTTTCAGTAGATGAATGGGTCAAGGAGATGGGTATATATATACAATGGAGTCCTATGTTTCCATCAGAAAGAATGACACTACCCATTTGTAAGGAAATAGAAGGATTTTGAAAAATTCATATTAAGTGAAGTAAGCTAGACCCAAAGAAACATAGGTCCTGGGGTTTCCCTTATTTGTGATAATTAGTATACATCTAGGACAATCTTAGCAGATGAGCAGAACAGCTCAATAGCTATATACATATGACCATATATAATGATGCTAAGCAAAATGAACTCCAAGACATGGACACAAAAGGTTTTTCTTTACTTTTCTTTCTTATTATTTATTTTTTTGGTCAGTCACGGGGCTTGAAACCTGAGCCTAGGTGGTGTCCCTCAGCTCTTCAGATCAAGGCTAGCGCTCTACCACTTGAGCCACAGCACCACTTCCGTTTTTCTGGTGGTTTATTGGAGATAAGAGTCTCACAGGATTTCATACCCATGCTGGCTTTGAACTGCCATCCTCAGATCTCAGCCTCCTGAATAGGTAGGATTACATGAGTGAGCCACTGGTGCCTGGCTGTTGCTGTTTTTTACTATATACTATGTGATTTCTTTTGTCTTTTGTGTTTGTATTCTCCCCATTGTTTATCCCCTGTTGCCACTATATTTGATTTTGGTACCCTGGATATTGTATATATGTTTACCTGAATTAGGGAAGGGAAAGGAAACAAAAAATGGTGAGACAAAGGACAAAGGAGGAACCAATGCTACAGCGATACACACAATACACTATGTTGGAAATGATCTGTACAACTTGGGAGGGGTGGGGGGAAGAAAGGGGGAGAAAAATGTGGGAGAGGGTAGCAGGTTAGACAAGATACATACTCACTACCTTACTTATAACTATAACCCGTTTGTACATAATCTTGACAATAAAATTAAAATTTACAAAAGAATAAAAAAGAACTGTACTCACTACCTTACATATGTAACTGTAACCTCTCTGTACATCACCTTGGCAAAAAAAATTAATTAGAAAATAAATGCAAATCAAAGCAACATTGAAATTCCTCCTTACCCCAGTTATAATGGCCATTATCAAGAAATCTAATGACAACAGATGCTGGAGGGGATGTGGCTAAAATGGAACAGTACTACACTATTGATGGGAGTGTAAACTTGTTCAACTACTCTGGACACCAGTATGGAGGTTCTTCAAAACATAAAACATAGAGCTCCCTATGACCCAGCAAGCCCACTCCTAGGCATTTACACAAATGACCCACAAACAAGGCCAAACTAAAGCTACCAGCACAACTATGTTCATTACAGTGTTATTTATAATAGCTAAGATATGGAATCAACCCAGATGTCCCTCAATAGAGGAATGGATTAAGAAGAAGTGTTATATAAAAACAGCAGAGTTCAATAGTTCCATTACAAAGAATGACATTGCCCTGTTCAAAAGAAAATTGGAAGACATGGAAACACCACGTTTTTTAAAATTTATTATGAAACTACAACAGAGAGGTTACAATTATGTGGGTAAGGTAATGAGTACATTTCTTATCAAGCATTGTTGCCTCCTCCTTTGTTTCCCCTTCCCATCCCTTCTCATCTCCCACCCACCCATCCCCAGCCCCAAAGTCGTAAAGTTCATTTTTCAACATAACGACTTGTGCATCTCATTGTTGCAATGGGTCTACCTGTATCCCTATTTAAACGGTTTATTTTTGCCCTTCCCCTCTACAAATTATACCAACATCAAATACAATGAAAGCAGGGGTCATACTGTGGGGGAGGGACATACAAAGCAACAAAGAAATCATCTTATAAATATGTTTGAAACAATCGCAAGAAAGAAAAAAAACATTTGAATATTTATCTTGTATTCTCTCAGACCACAAGAGAATAAAATTAGAACTCAACACCAAAAGCCACCAAAGAAAGTCCTGGAACACATGGAGGCTGAACAACACACTGTTGAACCACCAGTGGGTCATGGAAGAGATTAGAAATGAAATTCAAATGTTCATGATATTCAACAAAAATGAACACACAAATTACCAGCTCCTCTGGGACACAGCAAAGGCAGTACTCAGAGGCAAGTTTATAGCTCTGAGTTCCTACATCAACAAATTGGAAAGATCTAAAACCAACAATTTCATGAGACAACTGAACCTCCTTGAAAAAGAGCAGCAAGATAAACCCCAAACGAGTAGACAGAAAGAAATAATTAAAATTAAATCAGAATTAAATGAATTAGAATCCAAAAAAACCATAGAAAGAATCAACAAAACACCACTTTTTAAGTCACCACTTAAGCTGGATGACAGTGGCTTAGGCCTGTAAATCTAGCATCTCAAGAGACTGAGGTCCAAGGATTTTGGTTTGCAGCAAATCTGTGCAGGAAAGTCCATGAGACTCTTCCCTCTAATTAACCACCAAAAAGCTGGAAATAAAGCTGCGGCTCAAGTGATAGAGCACTAGTCTTGGGAACAAAACCTCATGCACAGCTCCAGACCCTAAGTTTAAGCACCAGGACCAACACACACACACACACACACACACACACACACACACACACACACACACACACACACACACAAAATCAGGAGAAAAGTAGAGTTATACACAACAAGAAGGCAAGCATTGACCTAGACCTCACAAATGATTCTTCCAACACTGAAATGGATTTTTGGAGAAAAGGCCAACTGTTGGAAATTTCTAGAATTGAGGCACGAAGTTTGATTCCCTGTACTCTTGAGTTCAGTAGTCTTTTGATGCCAGTAATCCTCAAGAGCAGAACAGACCTGAGATGCATCAGTGTTCCCCAGGTGTATCAACTCCAGAAGGGGGATGACAGCTGAGCATTGTCTTCTGCCAATACATACAGCATCATGAAATGATGTTTAGGGCTCAGAAGGTATTTCTTGCAAATGTGCATGGCACTTTAGGTCAGAATGTGAGCATCTCCTGAGAAGCATATCTAGAATCAGTGAAGCTTTCCATGAGTATCCATCAGGACATGGGTATGGAGGCCTTGTTAGTAGAAAGATAGGATTGTCTGCATCAAAAAATAAATATTTTGGGGCTGGGAAGGTGGCTCAGTGGTAGAGCGCTTGCCTTGCATGCCTGAGGCCCTGGGTTCAATTCCTCAGCACCACATAAGCAAAAAGAAAAAAGCCGGAAGTGGCGCTGTGGCTCAAGTGGTAGAGCGCTAGCCTTGAGCTGAAGGGCCAAGGGACAGTGCCCAGGCCCAGAGTTCAGGCCCCATGACCGGACCAAAAAAAAAATAAAATAAAAAAATAAAAAATAAATAAATATCTTAAATTATTAATCTATAAAGTTATAATTTATCTATACTGTATATATGTAACATATAGACAGTATATATACAGTATGTATTATATATACTGTATTATATATACTGTATATATGTATGTACAGTCTATGTACATGTGGAGGGGAAGTAAATGATCTTTTTCTGTTTTCATTTAAAACATTTTAAAAAGTAATAGTTACTTCCTTTCTGCACTTTCTATTCTCAAATACAATATGCTTCACCTTATGTTGAGGTGTTTTTCATTTTTTGTTGTTATTGTATTGTTTTTTAGTCCAAATAGGTCAATAACATGACTGAGAGAAATTATGATGCACTAGTGAAGTTCTATTTCTAATAGAAATTATGATCTCTAAAACTCTGTTCAAATTTGTCATTCAAGTCCCACTGGGAATATATATTTAAAAGTGAATTTTTTTCTGCCAAGAATGCAAATACTAATATATATTCATTTTCATAGAGTTGGGAAATCATACTGTACATACATAATTTTACACACAGACACACAACACACACAAACATATAACAGAGTAATCATTCACTCTAGAGAAGTAGATGAATGTGATTTATAGTGTCTGATATAGATCAGCACTTATTTCTGGAGAGACAGACAGATAAAGAGATAATAAGCATATCACGGGGAATCATAGTCCTAGGTTACTGACCCTTCAGAGAAGAAGAGGCTGTTGCTGACATCTGTGTTTAGATCAAAATATCTTATTACCTTTCTAAGAGGTCATCCCAGTCTGCCCACACAGCATCCATTTACAGTATATATATCACATACTCAGCTGCAGCAATACATCTATACATAGTTATACCCAGCAATAAAATGGGGAAAAGGAAAAGTGAGTTCAAGCATCAGTCTTAAAATATAAGTGAAAGTAAAATCTTCATATTGATTCACATTATGATTTTTCTTCCAAAATGCTCATCCGAGCTACTATTTATGTTGTGCCCAAATCAGGTGTATATTTCATTTTTATTGGTGATCTTGGAAAAAAAAAGCATGAAGCCATTTGACTGACAACCTTGTTATTAATGCTTATGGTAAATATGGCTAGTGATCAATGAACTCTTAGTTTGTCATAATCATGTTTTCAAAATTATCCTGAGCTCAATGCTGAAGCTCTGCACAGTTAATTGATCAGGGATCGCTGGTACTATTGAAGGCCACCTTTGGGAACTCAATATGTATTTGAGAATAAATTATAAGTGCTCTGTCAGTCAAGTGTGTGAATGCTCCCCAATGTAAAAGTAATATTTTATAAGTCAAGATCATGTGTTAATATTTTTATCCTATTGAAATATGTATTTATAATACTTACTAATTATCCTTTCCTACTTCTAAAACTGCTACATGTCAGTCATTGTTTTAGTCCTAGCAACTTGAGGTTCAATTAGAATATGCTTTGACCTTGAAAAACTCAGTCTTACTAGTGAGAGAAATAAAGAAGTCATTGTGCGATAGTGGTATAGCTATTACTATTGGTAAGCATTTGGTGCTCTGTATCAATAATAGGCACCTAATCCTGTCAAAGTTTCAAGATTGCATTAGAATTATTATCAGATGCTTTGAATAATTGACCCATACATTGTGTTAGAATGTTAAAAAGCTATTAGAGTTCAAAAAGAACAAAACAGACAAGGAATATCAAGGATGGGCATGGAGAGAGAGAGAGACAGACAGACAGAAACAGAGAGACAGAGACAGACAGACAGAGACAGAAACAGAGACAGAGAGACAGAGACAGAGAGAGAAAGAGAGAGAGAGGGAGAGAGAGAGAGAGAGTGTCCAGGCAAACTAACTTCTGGACAACCATGCTGCAGAACACACATGAGTTTGAGCTCATGAGTTTATATTCAATATTACAGCTTAAGAAAAGTCACTTTACTTAAAATTCCCTCTTCATGTCCACCACCTTTGTCCTGGATGAGCTGCTTTTTTCCAGTTGCTGAAAAGTTACATTCTATAGCTTTTCCCCCCTCCAGTACTGACAAATGGTCAAATGGAGAGGGAGGTGAAAATAAAGAAAGAAAATCGATAAAATCGTACAGTTCTCATGACTAGGTCATCCATGACTTTTCTGTGCACGCCCAAGCTAGTTTCCCTGCTCTGAGTCAGGCTTTTAAAAGGTTGCTTGTTGATGGAACTCTCAACTCAAGGGGAGAAAAATTAGCTTTCAAACTCTGTCTATACCAACAAAAAATATTAGTAAAAAAATCCACGTACTGCATCTGTGATTCTGTTTTTTAACATCCTTCACAGGAAAAGAAGCACAACACAATAATTGGTCATTTCCATTAAAATAAAAAGAAACATAAATGTGTGAAGCCAGAAGGGTCCTTGGGGATTAAGATGCCAAATATCCCTTCCCCTTTTATTTTATAAAAATGGAAATTTGTTCACAGGGAAGGCAAGGGGCTTGCCCAAGGTGACAAATTAAGCTAATGACTGAATCTCCATTCCCAGGAGAATGTATTGAGAAGAACAGGCATTTGAACCTGTAGACCAAAAGTAAAAAAGGTAAGATGAATCCCAATTTGTTCTTTCTTTCTTTCTTTTTTTTTTTTTTTGCAAACAAGTCTTTTTCAGATTAATGTTTTCATTTTTTATTATTTATTGTGAAAATACTGTACAGAGGGGTTACAATTACATGGGCAAGATAATGAGTACATTTCTTATCAAGCATTGTAGCCTCCTCCTTTGTTTACCCTTCCCATCCCATCCTCCTCCCCCCCCCCCACCAAAGTTGTAAAGTTCATTTTCGACATAACGACTTGTAAGTCTCAGTGTTGCAATGGGTCCATATATCCTTATTTAAACGATTTGTTTTTCCCTTCCCCTCCACAAATTATAACAACATCAAATACAGTGAAAACAGGGGTTATACCGTGGGGGAGGGACATACAAAGCAACAAAGAAATCATCTTATAAATGTGTTAGAAACAATTACATGAAAGAAAAAAAAAAACATTTGAATACATATCTTAAGGTTCATTTCCCTAACATCAACTTATCTGAACTTTTTTGCTTGACTCAGACATATACTAGTTATTTCAAATAAGGGAAACATAGGACCTATGTTTTTTGGACCTGGCTTACTTCACTTAATATAATTTTTTCCAAGTCTTTCCATTTCCGAACAAATCGGGCAATGCCATTCTTTCTGATGGAGGCATAGAATTCCATTGTGTATATATACCACATTTTCTTGATCCAAACATCTACTGAGGGTCATCTAATCTAAACATTTCATTGCTTCTTTTATTTGGGATGATCTCCACGGTCACCTGTGTGTTGGGATAAAAATATCCACTTTTCATACTTTCAAAATAACCATGTCCTGATCATGTCATGTTGAACATGAGCTACCCATTAAAGTCACATTGGGGAACTTGAAAAATAAAATCAATGTCCAGTTTCCACTCCTCAGAGATTTTAATTGTTCTGGGATGTGATTTGAACATCTGTGTAATGAAAGTGTCTGAGGTGACAGTACTGACAAATCAAGATTGATGGCCTGACTCTACATCATAATCAAGATTCATCTGTGTACAAACTCTTCCTTATTCATGCGTTATTTATACCCCTAATTCATCCTTGTTCTCACACGGACTGAATATTTAACTGAAGTAAATGTATTGCAAAGTAAATATACCAATGTGATAGATAACATTGGCTGTGGGGGAAAATGAAATAAATAGAAAAGAACCAAAATTGTTCAGGCTATATTGTTTGAAGCTTAGACCTTGATAGCTCCTTCTGTCATCTATTTATCTATGAGTACATGTTAGAGTGATGCTAAAGAAAATCACACAAAACTAAGACCTGCTTGATCTAAGTAAATGAAGCCTTGATAAGTATAGAGTGACATGATGAGTTGAGGGGCATCCCATTTACCATCAGCGATAAATGTTCATATTTGAGAGTCCATGTTTGAATGTACAGGAGAAAGCTTGAGTCTTTTCTCTTCGTTTTTGAGTTTCTAAGTATACCAGGGCATTGAGACATGTCTTAGTCTTTCTTATTCCTGGAAATATGTACAGTTAATGACCCTACATCATCTTCCCTGGGGAGGTTACTACATTTTTTATGATGATGACTGACAATATGGGGATTGGATATCCATTCTCTTTCTTTATTTCTCCTAAGTCCCCTCAAGTCAGTCACTGATCTAGTCATATCTATGGGTATTGGTTTAGAGAAGTATATAAAAATTTCTGGGGACTTAGGTCATAAAGTTGCTGTATTCTGCATCCTCATAACTGAAGTCATTTTATGAAATTGGTCCCCAGTAGGAATCAGGTACCCTGGAGGTTTGAATATAACTATAGCCAGAATCCAATGAATCAGTCACCAAATCTTCAAGAGAGGAATGACAAAGACACTGGCTAAAGCATGGGAAGATTTTAAAGGGAAAGCTAGCGTCAGCCAATAGAGGTGTGTATGTCACACACATACACACACACACATACTAACACACACACAGATATGCTAACACATACATACACATAAATCAGTTATACTCATAGAGCATTTTAGGAAATCATAATATTTTGAATTTGGAGAGTTCTAGCCAGCTTTATCAAGACAAAATATCCAAATTTGTCTCCTGTAGGTACAGATAATTTATTTAAAATTTAACTATTTCACATTGCCATTTGTTTTGCTCCTTTTCTGTTTGTTTTGTTTGACTTGTTTTGCCTATTCTGTATGATTTATTTTACCTGCCTTCTCCCACTCCTCTTTATTGTCTGTTTATGCTTTCTCTACTTTTCCAAAGTCCATGTCTACTTCTTTCAAATGTAATAAATAAGCACATATCTGAGATCACACGTACCCCACACCATACCACACCACACAAACACCCTGACTCTGCTCTCAAAGATCTATGCCCTTTTGTACCCAAGGGAGTCAGCCTATATCACAAATTCTCGGATTGTCTGATGGTTTGCCTGGAGTGCAGGACTGATGTTTTCGTTGTAGAGCAGGAAATAAACCAGGATGTTTTCTTTATAAGAAATAAGAGGATGTAGGAAATATTCAGGGCAGGAGTCACATGTAATAGCACTTCTATATAACCCAAAAGCTTCATTTCCTTTCCAAATTTCCTATCCGTATGAACCATAGGCCACCTTGTCTCTCTCATTATTGATCTTTCATACATGAACTCACAAGGATACACAAGAAAGGGACAGCCTCCTACTCTGTGACATACTTTTTGAAGCTGTGATTCTAGACCTTAGGGTACATTTCAATCACTTGAAAGGCCAGTAGTAATAACTTAGCTCCATTAGGGGTATATTAAATCTATATATTTAGGGCAAAATTTGACATGAAAATTTTTAAACTTTCATGTGACACATAACCCTTTATCATTTTGGTGAAGTGGCAAAATTCCATATAAATATTTAAACCTTCTGATGCTATGGCAAAATCCTGAACAGCTACATTGTCTGGTGCCCTAATAAATATTGAGAACCCTTTCCCCTCAACACACACACACACACACACACTCACACACACGTGCACACATGCCCACATGCACCTCTGCATATACATTCAGATTTAATCCTCAAATTAAGTATTTCTCAAAAAGTCAGGACCTTCCTTTCTGGTATATTTTGAATTTGGAAATACTAGAATACTGGCTTAATATAAGCAATATAAATCTTAGCTTCACAATCATCTAGCAGAGAGAAATCTGATTTTATAAATATTAAGGAAGGAAGGAACTGTAGAAGGGAGGGAGGGAAAGGAGGGAGGGAGGGAAAAAAAGAAAGAAGGAAGGAAGGAAGGAAGGAAGGAGGGAAGGAAGGAAGGAAGGAAGGAGGGAAGGAAGGAAGGAAGGAAGGAAGGAAGGGAGGGAGGGAGGGAGGGAGGGAGGGAGGGAGGGATGCAGGGAGGGAGGGAGGGAGGCAGGGAGGGAGGGAGGGAGGGAGGCAGGGAGGGATGCAGGGAGGGAGGGAGGGAGGCAGGGAGGGAGAAGGGAGGAAGGTGAGAGGGAAGAAGCACACTAATAAATCAGACAGACTCTCCCAGGGGGAAAATGATAATATTTTCTTAAAACACCCACACACAAAACTCTAAAATACTTTATTCCCACACAAGTCTTCTACCAGGAGAACAGAATATGGTTTGGAGAGACAATAGTGTATCTATATGAATGTCAACATTCTTGCAGGATTTAAACATGTAGAAACGAGTTCTTTATGTAGTGGATCATAAATAGTTCAGCGTCACTTCTAAACATGTGAAATTTATTTGATCTTCATGAATACCCGATTTCTTTTTATTTTTTTTTCATATATTCAACATGTATTTTAGTACAAGCCACTCATCTTTAACATGCATTTGGAAAACTAGCTAAAGGTGAAGCTAAAAGTAAGATAATTTGTGGATGGCAGGGCTAAAGTGAAGAAGGGTTTCGATGACTTTGAGACTAAATTATAATGGTAACTATTCTGAAAACAGATACCTGCAGACTCAAGTTAAGGTACATGTGATTTATCCTATGAATCCAAAGAATCAGATAGGATTTTGGTCTTGTTACCAATTCATTTCTACTACTACAGTAGAAAGTCATCGCACTGACACGTCTCTGTACAGAAATGAATAAGACACATTGTTTTGCAACAGAGTGGTATCTACAGTGCATAGGAGTGTAAAATGAAATGGGAGAATTCTCACCAGTTAAACAGAAAACAAAAGAGAGGCCGCTTTCATGTATTTGTATATCGAAAGGGAACGGCATGGGGATTATCCTGTAAGACCCTGGCTCTACCAAAGAATGCATATCTATCAAATAGAGCACTGCAATTATGCGAAAGTATTTTCACTTAAGAGAGAGAGCAGGCTTGTGGCATACAGAAAAGCAGCTGTATTCAATGTTCCTTATGAAGAAATTGTACTGCTACCATTCTTCCCTCTCTCTCCTTGCTGTCTGCCTCTGAAATCCCCTTATCCTCTGCTGATAGACAGACACAAATTGAATTACCAAACCAATAAAAGATATGTGTGTGTGTGTGTTTTTTCTTTTTAAACATAGACACCAACAAGCTTGTGTCATTAAACACTGTCTTCTCACTGCCATCTTGTGGACAGAAGGCTACCAAGCAGTTCTTCTACTGACCAGATGAAGGACATAAAGCTCACTCCATCTGCCTAGACATCAGAGCAGAGGTAGAAATTGTAATCATCAACACTCAAGCCATGCAGGCCTCCTGGCTAGTCTTATCTAAAACAGCATCATCACATGAATTGTTACAGCCTATGTGTATGTGTGTATATATGTATACACTATGTATAATACACAGCATATACTGTATATTGCATGTACAATGTTTATTCACATACATTTCTCACATCGTTATATGTATGTATATTTCATATACAAATAATTTGCATGTACTTCTTATCTCACTTTTCAGATATATTTCTCTTATCATTTGATTTTTCACATATATACATGTATGTGAAAGATTTTTAAGATTAAACAAGGATTTATTGCTGATTTCGCAATTGATCGATTTTTAATAGATTAAGCAAGGATCAATCGTTGATTATAAAATAGCACCTACTTACCAAATCACTTAAGAGCAAGCTCGCATGGAAAATCAGATTGATGCTGCAACAACAACAACAACAACAATTGTCATTTTTAATTTTTGTAGGCCCTATGGCTCCGATGGAGGGCCGCAGAATTAACAGTGACTCCTAGCTTCCATTTCACCATCGTTTGTCTTCAGCTGAATTCCACTGGTTCACTTCCATGCTACCCCTGATGCAAACAGGATGTAGATCCGGCCATTGAAGGCTTGGGTATCACTATCTTGTGTTATGTTCGGGAGCTTCAGTTTATCCCCATGCGCTAAAGGCTTGGTGTCTAGTGGGTGGCATTCTTGACAGGTGGTGGAGAATTTGGGAGGTGATACTGGAACTAGTCACTGGGGCTGTGTTTTTGGACCAAAGCCCTTCCTGCTCTCTTCCTTTGCTTGGTGGCCTCCATGATGCTCAGTGTTGGTGCTCAGTGTTCCTCCGCCAAGCTCTTCGACCATGCGGCATTTGCTGCACACTACAGGGACAAAAGCAACCACGGAAACCAACCCAGAATGGACCTGCCTGACATTGAGAGCCCAAATAATATAATTTCTCCTTGTCAGTTGTTTATCTCTAGTAATTTGTCACCAGAAAGGTAACATTCTAAGGTGGTGATAGTAAGGGGGAATATCCTGATTCCCTTGGCCAATGGAAAACACGAAAACATTTTCAAAAAGAAAATGCTTCCGTGTTTTCTTAACCCTAATTTTGATGTTGGAACATCTCACTACAAATACTATATTGGAGAGCTAGATTTCTCAACTCTGTTTCGAATGAGGTAAGCATTTCCAGTAGGGAGGGGATGTCTAATAATGTAAGTGGACGTCTAATAACATCCTTAACTTCTGCCCACAAAACATCACTACACCTTCCTCTTTCCATGAATCAATGAATAAAGTGCCACTGTATTTGGTCATACGTCTTAGCAAAGGCCATAGCAAGGAGGCCATCAGGCCTGGAGAATAGTCATTGTTCTTAAAAACTAACCTTTTAGGAGAAAGTGTGGTCCAGTGGAAGAGCACCAATCTAACAAGTATAAGGTCCTAAGTTCAAACCCCAATAATATCCTCTACCCCTAAAAAATTACAAAACAAACTGAACATTTAGCTCCTATTCTTATAATATATTCTATTCTATTCATTTCCCCCAAATACACTGTGGTGTTTTGAACATACTTTTCTCTCAACTTTAATTCAGAAACCATTTGAAGGTTCTTAAGATACATAAATGCCTACAGTTTTATAATAAAACGTGTCTTTGGGTTTATAGTATAGAAAATAAATTTTACCTTCAATAGAAAAGGGCTTTGTTATGAATTAGAAAGAGTAGCTTAGATGCCCTTCAAACTCTAACATTTTAGAGAATAGGTTTTGTGGAATTCTAACAATAGCTAATAAATATTTGCATATTTGATGTGCATACCTGTGTGCATTTGTGTGCATGAGTGTATAGAAAGTCTACACAGATACATTTATGTCATAGGTTGGTATGGCAAACTATATTCCCACCCCAAAATTTCCATTTAGCTGTGGAAATCCTCCATTTAACATAACAAATGAATTGATTAGTTCACTATTAAGTTAAGGCATACTCCTATACAACCTTCTTTCCCTTGACTTTTGAAAACTTATTAGCAACTTTTTTATTCAGCTTCTGTATTTATTTCTGCTGAAAGAAAGCAGTGTGTCAGTGATCTGGTAGAAAGGTCCATGGACCCTGGTCATTGATAGTACAAGATGAATTGTGACCACAATGTTTAAACAGATGCTAAAACCATAAGTGGAATAGAGAAAGAGAAGAGATGGAATATAAAATGAAAGAAAGTGAGAAGCTACTGGTGGCTCACACCTGTAATCCTAGCTAAACAGGAGGCCGAGATCTCAATGGAAAGTCAGCCCAGGTAGGAAAGTCCGTGAGACTCGTATCTAAAATTAACCACTCAGAAAAGACCAGAAGTGGTGCTTGGCTCAAATAGTAAGAGTGCTGAAGTGGTACTGTGGCTCGAGTGCTAGCTTTGGGCACAAAGATGTTCAGGGACAGTGCCCAAGCCAGAGTTCAAGCCCCAGGACTAGCAAAAAAAAGAAAGAAAGAAAGAAAAAAGGGAGTAGGTGAAGAAAGAAAGGAAGAAAGGAAGGAAGGAAGGAAGGAAGGGAGGGAGGAAGGGAGGGGAAAGGAGAGAGAGAGAGAGAGAGAGGAGAGAGAGAGAGAGAGAGAGGTGCCAGACATTGTCCAGATCATTCTGTGGTAGAAGAGAGACAACTTGTTTACAATTAAAATCAGCTTATGTGTGGGTCATTACTTAGAAGGATCTTTATTACTTTGAAAGAATTTCACCTTAACAATTTTTCTGAGACTTTATTTTATTTGAACAAAAATTGGCTGCAGGTTGGATCGAGGTAGGAGTGCAGGTCACCCATGAGATTCTATATTTAATCTATTTGCTTTTTCAGTGTTCAGTCTACATAAACTTCTGTCTAGGTATAGACTATGGTTGCAAAAAATGATCACCTTAAATGAAGGAAGGAAGGGCTTCTGTGGATAGATCTAAGAAGGAGAAGTTACAGATGTTGAGTTACAGATGTTGCGATATAAGAAGGAGAAGTTGCAGATGCTGAGTTCAGTTTGAATCAGATAAATACCAGGCAAACTTTGAAAGCAGCGATGTGAATTTTCCATGACTCATTTTTTTTCCACTGAGATGTGTAGCCTCCAGTTCTTACCAAAACTTATTATGGCAAAGCTCTTGTTTGGCTAATAATTAATTAAAGTAAAAAAATCACTACTGCTATCTTAAAAAAATATTCTTAAGTCAAAGCAAGGCTAACAGTGTTAACTCGTATGGGAAAAGTACTTTGGATAGAATCTCAGAGTAAATAGAAACATGCTCTTGAGGTAAGAAAAATTATATTCTCCCAGCTCAGATCAGAAATTACAACTGATGGAGGAAATCCTGTGTTTAAAAGATGATCCTTGCTTTGTTTTCCACCTGGAGATTTGGAAAATATGACACAACACATCTACAGTGTCACAAATAATTACTACCCTGGTGAATTACTAATGAGGAAACTTGAGCTCCACAAGCATATGTCAAATAAAACTGGAGATATATCACATCCTCACAAATGGGTCTTCTAAATCAATGCACACATACACATGCATGCAATACAGAAAGTAAATCTGTATACAACTTATGCATTCAAACTAGAGTCAGTGCCGAGGGGGGACGGCCAAGCTCCTAGGGGTCACAGAAGTTATTAGTGCAGAGGTAGAGAATGCAGCATAAGGTGAAACCAGCACCAGTTTAGGTGAATGGATGGAGAGTTGAAACTGGACAGGAACAGGGGTACAAGAAATCATTTCTCACAGATGGGTTCAGCTGGCAGGTGAGTGGTTGTTAAGCAACACATAACCTAAAGAGGAAAAATTATCTCAGATAGAGAAATTAGTTGGAATTAAATCAAGCGGATGAAAAAGAAGATTGAGAGAAATGGGGACCACATATTAAATAAAAAGCCGAACTAGAGAGTTTGTATTTAAAATTACTCTAAGAAACATAATTTAGGGGGCTGGGAAGGTGGCTCAGTGGTACAGTGCTTGTCTTGCATGCATGAGGCCCTGGGTTTGATTCTTCAGCACCATATAAGCAGGAAAAGCCAGTGGAGCTGTGGCTCAAGTGGTAGAGCACTTGCCTTGAGCTGAAGAGCTGGGGGACAGTGCCCAGGCCCAGAGTTCAGGCCCCACAACCGAAAAAAAGAAAAGAAAAGAAATATAATTTATTTAATGTTAGCCCAAGATTTTCTGTAAACCAATAAGCTTGTTACACTACTAAATAAATTAGATAAAAGAAATAAGCCAGTGAATAAAACATTCAAGATAGGGGTGTGTGTGTGTGTGTGTGTGTGTGTGTGTACGCGTGCGTGTGCACGCGCACCTCCCTGTGTTAAAGCTTTAATTCGGGGCTTTTGCTTAAGGCTAGAACTCTACCACTAGAATCATGGCTCCATTTCTGCCTTTTTATTTTTCTTTGTGGTGATTAATTGGAGATAAGAATCTCTTTCACTTTGCTTCCCAACCTGGCTTCCAAACATGATCCTCAGCTCTCAGCTACCTGAGCAGCTGAAATTTCAGGTGTGAGCCACCAGCATCCAGGATATCTTAAAAAGTGTTTAGAGTTGAGGATCTCCTTGGATCATGTCTCTTTTCGTAGCTGCTACGAACTTGTTAGTTAAGTAAAGTGCAAGGCAGTGTCTTTAAGTTACTCCCTCATCATCCAAAAGAAACCCAGAGTGCTATTGTGTAACAAAGTACAACGCAGGACAATTATCTGAGCCAGTCACACAATTTTAAGTTTTCAAGGAACCAGATTAAAAATAAAGCAGTATAAAATTGTTGTGATGTTTGACATTCTTTTTCTCAAAAGAAGTTATTCAGTTCAGGGATGTATTTTTCACCGATCCCATGTCTTGGTTTGAACTGGTCACATTTCAAATATTCATCTTTGTATATCTATGGAGTAAATCAAAAGCCTTAGATGTTCAGTTACCTTATAGAAAATAGCATATTATTTACATGTAGCTTATGTACA
Source organism: Dipodomys spectabilis (assembly GCF_019054845.1). Classification (NCBI taxonomy): domain Eukaryota; kingdom Metazoa; phylum Chordata; class Mammalia; order Rodentia; family Heteromyidae; genus Dipodomys; species Dipodomys spectabilis. The sequence continues at coordinate 12,575,799 of NW_024870950.1, forward strand.
TTCTACTAAAAGTTATATAAAATTGCATGTGCTATGCCTAATGAAATATATATGTCCTCTGCTAGGACTATCCTAAACATATACTAATTGTTACAAATGAGGGAAACCATGTACATAAGATCATATAAAATGATGCTAATTAAAATGAACTCCAACATATGGAAACAAGAGGGTTTTTTTGTTGTTTTAGTGTTCTGTGTGAAGTTATTTCTTTTTTCCTTCATCCCCCCTCTTTGGTTCACCCCTTGTTGTCACTGATTCTTATTTCGATTTTGGTACCCTGAGTCTTGTAAATATTTTTATCTGATTTGGGGAAGAGAAGGGGAATAACAAAATGGTGAGAAAACAGACAAAAGGTGAACCAATGCAACAGCGATACTCACAAGACACTATGTTGGACATGAACTTGACAACTTGGATGGGGAGTGGGGAGGGAAATGGGAGAAAAATGAGAGGGAGGTAACAATATTTGACAAGAAATATGTGCATCACCTTACTTATGTAACTGTAAACCCTCTGTACATCATCCTTACAATAAAATAAAATAAAGAAATACTAGTATCATGCAAGGATGTGTTATATTGTATAGGGAATGAATCAAGTGTGTTTAGGTTCAATAGAGACATTATTTTAATTTTTAAAATTCTGTTATTGGTTGAATCCCTGCATGTGGAATATGCAGATACAAACCAACTGTCCTCAACAAGCCCATGAGGACTACAGTAAGAGAGAACATGTTTCTAGAGTCATGATTCTCAACGTTTGGTTAAGCAACATTGCCTGATAACCTGTCAGGAGCTAATATGGTTGGGTCATCCTCCAAAAATAAGTAAAGAGAAGGGGGAAATGTAGGATTTTCGCTTTAACAAGTGCCCTAGATCATTCTGATGCACATAACAATTTGTTTTTGTTTTTGTTTTTGTTTTGTTTTGTTTTTGGGTCCGGTTGTGGGGCCTGAACTCTGGGCCTGGGCGCTGTCCCTCAGCTCTTTAGCTCAAGGCTAGCACTCTACCACTTGAGCCACAGCACCACTTCCGGCTTTTTTTCTTTTTGCTTATATGGTGCTGAGGAATCGAACCCAAGGCCTCAGGCATGCAAGGCAAGCGCTCTACCACTGAGCCACCATCCCAGTCCGCACATAAGAATTTGAAACACACACCACAGGCAACTTTGTGAAAGACAAGCTTTGTGGATGTTCAGTGTCCTCCTCCTTTAGGAACCTGTTGGAACTGTAATTTCCAAACCTACTTGGACCTAATTCCACTGGATATTTTCCCAAGAAGTCTAAGCGATTGATATGCACACAACACTTTAGGCAAGCGGTTTTCTAGTCTGATAAAACACATTTCTGTCTTTCTGATTGTGGAGTTTGAACTGGCTATTTTGGATGTAGAGTCACAGGGATCTTTCTCCTCATGTTGGCTTCATAATATTTTCTGGATCTTAGCCTCTGGAGTAACGAGGATTACAGGAATGTGTCAATTGCACCTGCCTGACTGAAGACTTCGGCAAACTGAGAGATTTTATTAAAATGAATAAGTGCTTCTTTTGCAACTAGATTAAGCTTTTCATTCATGTTGCACTGTTTCTTCATTTACTTTGTAGCTGTTTATAATTCATGGATCATTATGAGGCTGAGTGAAAATTCAAAATTGGCGCTCTAGAATTACTATTTATCAAAATACCTCCACTGTAACTGCACAGCTCAATATGTTTATTGGATTCTTCTTTTGAAAAAAATCAAATTTATGGCAAATGGGAAATAAATTTTCAGTAACACTTGGGTAACTGGCATTCATATTCTACTATCAAAGTTGAGTTCCACTTGCTTTATGCTGGGATCATCCATCGAGTCATTAATCTGCTTACAGATTGCATCTGTAATCATTTTTAAATTGAGTTGTAAGAGTACTTTATAATACTAGATTCAAGTCTATTGCAAACATACTTTGAATCTATTGTTGTATCACCATTTCCTAAATTAAACTTCTCAGAGAGAAAACATTGATTTTGATGAGATCATTTTTTTTGTTTGTTTCCATTTAAAGACAATGTTTGAAGGACTGGGTGGGTTTTGAAAATGGCTTTTGCTCTTGTCTAGCAAGTGCATGGTGATGAATTCAAATCCCAATATTACCAAGAAAGGAAAAGGAAATCTGTCTAGTGTTTTTTGTGGTTAATATAAAGAGGTATTGCTTACCTCAGCATTGAAAATGCATTATATTATTCTCAAAAATTAAAATCTAGACATATTACCTCTATAATATTTTCCTATGAGATAAAGCAGTGTCAACATTTATTTTTGCATATGATTATCCATTTCTTTCAAACTTACCTCTTTAGAAAGATATACAAATACTTCCTATTTAATTTCCTCAGTATTTTCAATCTTAATTGTTTATAAATCTGTGGGTACATTTCTAGATGCTATTCCTAAGTTGTAATTAATGCTAAAAGTACAATGTCTGGATTGCAAAAGATTTTAATTTTATCTTTTTAATCTTGCTATAAGATAGTTAAGTCATTTCACTGTGGGCTATGAATGTATAGTGTTATGGTATTTATCTTGCATTTTCAAGGCTCATGTTTTTGCCACAGGCATTGAAAAAATGAAAAAAAAAAGAGGGAATCATATTTTATCTATTAGGATTTATCTAATTTTCAGGTAAATGTTAAATTGTATCCTGATTTTTGAACTTAGTAAGGAGAAAGTGATCAATATTCAGTGTTATTTAAGACACTAAGTTTCTGTTTAGATATTTTGAGAATGTATCATTCTACCATTTTATTGTTTCATTTCCTTTCTACTTTGTTGGAAGTATGTTTTTCAAATACACTTTTCCCTGTTTTATTCCTTTTTGACAATTATTTTAAGTGACATCTGTCTTTTCTCTAGGATTTGAAAGGACTATATTCAGTGAGGCTGTGAGTCTTTACATATGAAAACATATTTCATGTTACTTGCACATCATAGCAACAAATTGCATTTATATGTAGGCCATCCATTACCTTATAAGATTAAAACTACAAAATGATCATAGTACGTATTTCTTTGTTCTCCGTAAGTGTTTTCATTAGAGAGTTTTCATTAGTCTGGCAATGGGCTGTCCATTGTTTTCAGGACCCGATGTTCTCTTTGTTTTTCATGCTCTGCCCTCTTCTTTTGAGATTGTCTATCCATTTAACATCCTCAGACTCAGCCAACTTGGATTCCGATCATACAAGGCCTTATCACCATTGTCACTGGGACCATTCTCAACTTAGTTCATATTTCTTTGTAATGTCTTAAAACAGCACACACATTTCCTTAATTGCTACAATCTCACCCACTGGGGACCACAAACAGAGAACAAGCAGACTCTCACGCCCCCTGCAACTTCTGTAGTAGCATCATTTGCTGTAAGATTAATGAGAGAAGCTGAGACAGCCAGAAGTGGGGAAGAAAGCCATGGGTTTGGGCTTTAGGAAACTTTCTAGGCCACTTAAATAGAGCGACTTCAACTTAACTACTAATATCAGCACTTTTTGAATAACTTTGCAGCTTTTATTTACTTTATTTATGCACTTTAGATTCATTGCTCACTGTCAGTGAGCTTTATAAATCTCGAAATGAGATATTAATGTTGCCGAATAAAAACCATAAACATCAAAATTTTCTTTCAACTTTAAATATACTTCTTTTATAAGTAATCAGAGTGTTTATTCTCAAATTCATTTGACTGAGGAAACAATTTTATTACTCAGCATTTCAGGTATAGTGATTCTTTAAAAAACGAATGTGTATATTTTAAAATAGTTCTCAAAATTTATAATAAAATGACTGCAAAGAATATAGTTACAGACTGCCCAGTATAATCAACAAAAAACTAAAAAATAATCAACAAAATAAAACATAAATAACAACAGCAACAAAACTGCAAACAAAATCTGTAAAAATCCTTGAGCGCTTTATTTTATACCTATTTTAAACTTAGGTGTCTTAAGTTGATCTATTCTCATTACTTTTATCAAACTGTCTTATAAGATGTTGTATATCCAAAGACCAATATAAAAATTATTGCAGTTATTATAATTAAGAACTGTGTCTGTATCTGTATTGCATAAAGACATAACCAATTATTTCTTCGGGGAAAATCTTTCCTTTTGGCCTCATGATTCCATAATATTTGACAAAATTTTACCTTTGACTTAATAATACATAGATGAAATTAAATAAAATTCATGCCTGGGATAATGGAACGAATGTGGGATATCATTTGGGAGGTATGAGTATAAATCTCTATGTCATCTGCCCTTAGTGTTCCTGCTCTGATATTTAGAGTGGAAGAGAAGAAAGGTGGACTTAACTCAACCCCTGCATCTTCAAAATGATCTCATGAGAAGTGACAATGGAATATGAAACCACTGTGTCTCTTTTACAGCTCATATAATTTTAGAACCATTTGTTATCTCTAATATAACAGTAACTAAATTAGTTCCTATCCTTTATCAAAAATACAGAGTAACATGGACCAAGTACTCCTAAAATTTAAATAATCAAAGATGTTTTAGTGGTTTTATGATGTTGATTGTATTTTAATAATGCACTCATGATTATTATTTCCTACTTGCGTCTATCTCTCACAGGGATAATGTAAGTGGGTTTTTAGCCATCAAGTTATATAAGAAATCAGAAAATAATCAGAAGCAATTTTGTGGGCAAACACAATGGTGGAGGGCTGGGAAGGTGGGTCAGTAGTAGAGTGCTTAACTTGAATGCCTGAGGTCCTGGTTTTCCTCAACACCACATAAGCAGGAAAAGCCAGAAGTGACACTGTGGCTCAAGTGGTAGAGCACTAGCCTTGAGCTGAAGAATTGAGGGACAACGCCCAGGCACAGAGTTCAGGCCCCACAATCAGAAAAAACAAACAAACAAGCAAAACCACAGTGGTGAAATAAAAAACTAGGTAGGTCAAACACCAAGTGGGAAAGAGGCCATATTGTCTGAACTATATTTGTGTGTCCATGTATACACCAGAGAACACATAGAGATGCACCCGCCCATACACAAACATAATTAATGGGAAACCAGATAATCATAGTTCTGTGTTTTATTGAGCTTATTTGTTAGTGAGTAAGAGCAAAAACTTGTTTTCTAAATGCAAACAGAAAGGCAACCATTTATTGGGTCATAGAGATTCTTCAATACAGGAGACCTTGCTTTGTAGATCAAATATTAATAATTATATACATTGCAAAATCAATCATATTCTTTGGAATTGGCTGTCTTTAAGAAGGAAGCACAAAAAGGGATGAGAAATGCATGTGTAATAGTTTAATGGTAGGGTGCAGAAGGTCTTACATTGTTTATAAGTTAATCTTTTCTTGGGAGTGGAGGTCCGGTCGTCGACCTGAACCCTGGGCCTGGGCGCTGTCCCTCAGCTCTTCAGCTCAAGGCTAGCGCTCTACCACTTGAGCCACAGCACCATTTCCGGCTATTCTTTTCTGCTTATGTGGTGCTGAAGAATGGAACCCAGGGCCTCAGGCATGCAAGGCAAGTGCTCTACCACTGAGCCACCTTCCCAGCCCCTATAAGTTAGTCTTTATGCTGTGGTCAAAAGAAACCTCCAGATTGTTTTATACAGTGGAATAATATGCCATGGTCAAGTTTGGTAGGATCATATTTACCAACCAAATCAGAGAGGTGGGAGAACTGTTAGTCCCTCTTTCAGTATTTCAAGTAAGAAATGATGTTTCAAAAACTGACATAGGGCTGGATGTAGCTCGATGGCAATGTGCTTGCATATCTGGTGCAACACTCTGGGTTTGATCCCCAATACCACAAAACAAAACAAAAAACTGACATGCACTGGTAATAAGGGTACAAAGGACAGGTGAAGCAGAAATATCCAGAAAAGAGACTTTTGGACACAGGTGTACCATTCACTATAGGCACAAACTAGACTTGGTAATACTACAACCTCAAATTCTTTACCAATCAAGACCATCTTTTTGCATATTACACTACACATTACACCAAAGCCTTATGCAAAACTATCCTCATGCTGTCTCAGAGATGGTTTACCATCTTGGAACTTCAAAGTAAAAGACTTCTCACTTATAAATTTCTAATCTTTCAAAATAAGGAAAAATGAGAAACTTGTGAGTATTTTGAAAAGACAGACATGGTTTTTGTTGGGTCTGTCTTATTTTTGAAGCTGTGTCTTTTAGGCACTGACACAAAAACTATGCCCTACATAATGCAGGTATTCTGTTAGTTCAGTCAAATTAGATTAATTGTAATACACAAAAATTGTCACTAAAGTTCTCAGCTTCTGCCTCTAATATTATGTGAATACATTTTATTTCCTAACATTATGAAACAGCCAAGAGTATAATAAATTACTTACCTAAGCCCTTTGAGGATTTTTGCATAATTTACCAAAACAAATTGATTTTAGCAGAAAAGCTGCTAATTTACATGGGTAGGAACTGTTTTCCTTGGTGTGATGAATTTAATTTCAATTTCCCTGTTTGCATGAATTCACCCCAGCGATTCATCACTGTTAGATTAAACTACAACTATGTTTTACTTCAGTAGGCTCCTAACATTATATATGTATATGTGGAAATAAAATAACCTGAGTGTGTGACTATATTTTTACATGTAATACATGATTGTTAAGGTATCTTTCATAGCAACAATAATTATATTGTAAACCAATGAAATGTGAGAATGTAAAATAGGAACAAATAGTTTTGTACCTTCCTTCAATTTTTTTCAGGATTTAAAGAATCTTTAAAAAAATTTACATCCCTGTTTCATCAAATATGTACGAGCTGATACCTTGGTTGTTCTATATTTGTTTTGCTTCTTGTCTTTGGTATCTTTACTCAGAGGGATCATTTTTATGTAAGTAAATACAGACAAATACTGGTAACTGAAGAGAATCACTATCTCCCATGGGTGCTAAGGCTCGGAATCATAGCCTGGCTCACTTGAGTGGTTCGGATGCAGTAGACTTCACAAAGAGACCGTTCATTTGATGACCTTAGCAGCAATCTTCTCAAGTTTTTAATGGGCTGGAGAATAATGCCAAGCCTTTGAAGGTGGTATTGGTTCCTCTCTGATTTGGAGTTGGCAACTCTCCATTCTGTGCCATGTGAGGCTCTTCATAGACAGCCTACATGTCACCACAACATGGTAATTTGTTCTGGCCAGAATGATCTGAGAGAAGGACAAAGAGCTAGCTATCAAGAGAATATTCAAGACACACACTCCATAGAGTCTTTCGTAACCTTTGAAAGTAACCAATGACTTCTGTCATCTTGTAGGCCACCCTTTCCAATGACTGGGCAATGTAGGTAGAAAGTCTACAACGGTGTGACTCTGGCACCAGACAGTCACATGGAGGCTGACTACCATAAATTCCAAGTATATACATTCTAACAGCACAACTAAAATGACAGGGCTGAGAGAATAATCTAGAAGAAGAAGGTAAGTCTCTAAAACTGCCAAGGTCTTTGATGATTTAGAAATAAAAGTTAATCCTTCAGAATGTTCAGTCAGGGCACTGGCTTAATGTCAGAGCCAAAATAGGGGACGATATACAATGCCAACTGTAGGACAAAGTCCTTACAATCTAAAAGACTGAAGCTTACCTGAGGCTATGTTGGAAACTCTGGTGGGTGACAGGATTTACCCCTCCTGACTGTTCTCTCTGTCTGTCTGTTTTAAATTTTAGCTAATGTCAGAGTTGATTCCAAATGGCTTGATTGCAATATAGGGTGAGGTAGATGATGCTGTTCGGAGTTCAATGACAACCTGGTATCAACTTCTGCTTTTCCTGAACTTGACCCCAGTGCTTAGAGTTACACAGGATATCTATTCCATGCTTTGTAAAGGCAGCTGCCATTTCCTGACTTCATTGGGAAAGAAAGATTGCTGAACGATATGACTCACTCCGTATTCTATCTTCATTGCCGGAAATAATAACCACATAAGTAATAATAGCAGCTCAGTAATGGCGCACATACATATAGAAGTCTTTTCTAAGCACTTAACATAGAGTAAATCACGTAATTACCATCTATCTCACTGCAAACCATGTATGTGTGCCACATAGTTGGACTGTCTCTATTCAGCAGGAGAAGTAACCAAGACACAGCAAAATCCTTTAGTGCCTCAAATCATACAGCTAGTGAGTGGGGTAGTGACAGAATTAAAGTTCAAGCATGTGCTCAAACCAAACTTCCCCAATCTTACATGTTCTGAGTACAGTAAATTGCAGTGCCTGTCTCTCAGGCATGTTCAGTGTTGAATAGCGAGACAAACTATTCCATAAGGAATAATTTCTAAAATGTATGATCTGAGGAGTCCTCAAGTCCACAAGCATGCTACCACTAACCATCATACTCCAGTATAGTTCATCTTTTGGAGTGTCCTCCCAAATGTCCATATGTTAAAGGTTTGGACCCTGGTGATATTGGGATTGGTTGAGACTTTACAAGGTAGAGCTTAGTGGGAAGTCTTTCCATCACTATGGGTATGTCTCTCTTGGGGATATTGGGAAAAGACCTTTGCATTCACTCCTTTGCTTCCTAGTCATGAGGTAAACAAGTTTCCATTGTCAGGTGTTCCTACCAAAATGTGCTGGTTTACTATAAGCTTAAATCCATGGGGCCAATGGATCATTCATGGATACCTCTAGATGTGTAAGCTAAATTAAACTTAAAAAAAAAATCTTTGTACATTAATATTTAGCAAGTAACTCATTCTAGTGACAGAAGTCTGACTAACATAGATGCCCTTAGTTCCAAACATTCAGGAAGTAGTTAACAAGCTATTGATGTTCAAAAGATTAACAAACTAGTAAAAGAAATAAGTTAAGGATTTGTTATTGGTGGGTCATAAAAGTAATTGAGATTGTCATTTGATATCATCAGAGAATGCTTGAAAAAGAAGAATGAAGTCTATAATGCTTTAATAGATACGGAATTACACATGAGCAGAAGGATGGAGTTAGTAAGCAGAGCTGAGACCATTTTTTTATGAAAGGAAGGAATGTCCTAGTAGATCGAAGAATCAGACTCCATTCTTGAATTTAATTTGTATGTTGGAGGGTGAAAATATTGAAGCAGATACTCCTACTGAAAGGAAGTGAAAATAATGAAACAGAAATGTGAAAGTAACGAGTAGTTGTCATGATTAAAATTGGAGTCCATCTTTAAATGAATTATAAACAAAGCTATACAATTGTATAATGACGGGCTAAATAATATTTCTCTTTCAGTTAACCCTCATGAACTCTGCCCAGCATCATTTCATAATGATCTTCACTGATGGGGAAAAGACTGGATAAGTATGAGCTGAAAGGTTAGAATTGTTTCAAATTACCATCAACTACTTAAAACATGCAAGGTCAGAAGCATATTTCTTTATTCTTTTCTATAATTGGAATGCATCTTTGATCCTTTTGAAAATATTGTCCGATGAATATTTGAACATTTCCCCAAAGCAATACCTAATGTAATCTTACCAATAATGTCTTAGACATATAGCAATAAAAATGTTCTGCACAAGAAATTTAAATTGGCAGCATCTATCACATGCCTACTAAATTTCAAAGGTGCTGGGAGAATGGTCATAAAGAATGAAAAATAGTGAGTTGAATTTGATGAAGAAATCTCAATTTGGGCTGGATGTGGAAGAAATGAGCATAGAACTATGAAGAAAATTAATGACAGTAGCTATATTAAGTGATTGAAAAATTCATAGAGAGTGAACAAAAATTATGTCTGAGGAATCAGTGAAGATTTCATAGAAAAGATGTTTATTGAAAATATGAGCAAAATTTCAAGCAGTGCAAAAGACATGTTTGTTAATTTTCCATTACTGTAACAGATATCTGAGATAATTAACTTAGGTAAGCCAAGGTTTGTTTTGTTCATGATCTGGGAAGGGTCAATCTTTTGGGGGATTCTGGAGATTCTGGGGAGGCAGTGTCTCAAGATAGGGAAAAAAGCCATTCACTTTAAGGCTGGGTGTCAGAGAGAAAGAGATAGACCTTGACTCTAGAATATCCATATACCCCAAATCTCTCTCTCTCTCTCTCTCTCTCTCTCTCTCTCTCTCTCTCTCTCTCTCTCTCTCTCTCTCTCTCTCTCTCTCTCTCTCTCTCTCTCTCTTTCTCTCTCTCCTTAACCCAACTTTCTGTGCCAGTACTAGGGCTTAAAATCAACTTAGCTGTTTTACTCAAAGATAGCGTTCTACCACTTGAGCCACAGCTCCACTGCCTCCACCATCTCTAAATATTCCAATGAGATGAGAAACAGATAATTCCTTAACACATGGGATATAGTGGGAAGGAAAAGTATCTCAATAAACTACGGCTGGACATGCCCTGAGTGAGGGCAGAGAAGGCAAATATTTAAAACGTGTTTGTTATACGGTGCCAATGTGTTGAAGAGTGTTGAGTTTTGGAGAGGAAGTTGAAGGAAACAGATGTGTCCTGGTGGCAGCCATCTGTGGGCTAAGACATTGTTATCCACAGAGGCAGATGGTTAACAAGGTTTGTCAAGAGCACCTTTGAGTAAGTTAACTGTATCATCTCTACTAATTTGTACTACCTAGAAAACCCATGGCACTCCCACACCTTTAAATAAATCACTCCTGGACTGGCACCCAAGAAGAAATGGTAGAACATCACCATCTCCTCCTCCTGTTACCTTCCACATAAGCTGTACTACAGGCATGGAGTAGGCTGGCCATGACTCAGTCATACTGGTTTGTGTTGCATTTTACTTTCTATTTTTATTTTTATTTATTTATTTTTTGCCAGTTCAGGGGCTTGAACTCAGGGCCTGGGCCCTGAACTTGTTTTTTTTCTCAAGGCTAGTACTCTACTACTTGAGCCACAGTGCCACTGTTTATGTGGTCATCTTTTTTTGTCTGATTATGTGGTACTGAGGAATCAAACCCAGGGCTTTATGCAGGTGAGGCGAGTACTCTACCACTGAGCCATATTCTCAGCCTTGCATCACATTTTATTCCAGAAAAAAATTTGAAACCTTAATAGTACTTTTTGATACGGATCTCTAAACATGAAGACAGTGGGAACAATTATTGAGGCAAAAAATCCTACCTATAATAATTTACCAATCCCATCACTTTTATTTCAATGTATGGTGAGATGGGTACTGAAGAATGTGTTTATATGCCTTTGGCTTCATAAAGCAACAAAAATTTGCATATTTTTCTCAATTAACTATTATACTGACATACTTAATTAAAACTATAAAGGGCACTGACAATATTTCATTCTCTTAATGAACGAGGAGACATATTATACAGTTCAGAATGTCTATTTAATTTTCCTGACTGTTTTTTTTTTAACTGCTCAGACTGTGTTCCTTCTATGAATGTTGTCAATTAGGATGAAAAGAAGGAAAATTAAAGTTGCTCTTGAAAATGCTCTTGTGTTTGCTTGTGGAATCTGTCAACATTCAGAAAGTTGCGATTTGCATATTTTGTGTGTAATTAAACTTAGCAGAATGAAGGCACTATCACCCTCTTGCTAGCTTCATTTTATTACGGGGGATTCATGTCTTCCGGTAGGGTCTCTCCTTAAAAACTATTAGATTTACTGTCTTTTTTTCCAGAAAAACACTGTATGAAGTCTCTTAAATGTCCACTGTATGCATTTAAATATATTTATGGACATATTTAACAGTTCAGTTATGGAAAAAGAGTGCTGACACAAACATGGTATAGCTACATAATTTTAGAAGTATGAGTTTGAATCACAGACCTTTTGTTATATTTATGAAAGGTTCCAATGAGCTACAGAAATACCATAAATAAAATCAAAGTAATGGCACATAGTTCATTGACTCGAACAACAAATGGAGATCAAAGACAGTATACATACATGTATATTTATGTATGTATATATGTATATAACTCCATGTGTTTATATATATATATATATATAGTAAAATGAAAGTAATGACACATATTTTGTTGACTCTAACAATAAATGGAGAAATCAAATAGTTGTATATAGTGTGTACATAATGTATACAGTATGTATATAGTGTATACACATGCACTCTATATGTACACTTTGTAAACTATTATACTTCAAATAAACACAAACATATATTTTCAACCTCCTAAAAGACAAGAAGAAAGAATAATTGCCACTGTCTAAAACAGGTTTACAAGTCTATGGAGGAAGATAAATATGTGCCATAATTCAAGCAGAATGGAATATGTAATATACTGGAGAATGAAGCTAGTAGATAAATATGACAAATACCCATATAGGTCATTTTGCTTCTCTATAAGTTCTCCTTAGATTAAGACTATTGGGCGTAGATGCAAAGCAGGAATGTTTTAATGGAGTTAATGTTTGAACCCAATCTTAAATGGAAATTGAAAGTTAACATTTCCAGAAAAAATACATCTATCAAATGGATTACCTGGCTTCATAAGCAGTCAGCTTTCATACATTAATTTCTGTCTGAATTAATGTAAATGGTCAATTGCCAAACATTTTCACTAAACTCCACTAAGAAAGAAGGATGTACGTGGGTATCTGTAGATCTTTTTTTTTTAACTTTCTCTACACTTAAGCGTCTTTGTTTTATTTTATATGAATTTTACACATCCTCACAAAATCACCTGTTTGAAAGGCTTATTTGTTAATTAATATATTTATTTATTAGAATACTGATTTTTGAACTGAAAGATTCACATCTGCTAAGAGAGCATTCTACCTCTTGAGCTACACCACTAATATATTAGACTTTAAACATTTTTGGAACAATTTCACTTTGCAAAATAAATTAGAAGCAGCTACACGTATTTATCTCACATCCCCTGATCAAATATGTTTGGCCCTCTCCTTAATCAATATCCTCCAGCAGAGTGGTACATTTGTTTTAATTGATGAATATATATTGATATGTCATCATACCAACCAAAGGTCATCTTCTACATTAGGATTCATTGTTGGTGTTGTACACCATCAGCACTGAGCAACTGTGTAATTACACATATCTGGCATTATATTATCATATATATATATATATATATATATATATCCACCTATTAACCTTTCCTCTGCCCTGACCACCTACAAATGCTTATATTATGTCTGTAATTCTTGTCTTGAAATATACTTTATTTTGGTGCAGTCTGTGTTTCAGACTTTGGCTATTCTAATGGATATATGGTGGCATTGAGGGTCAGTGTTAATTCGAATTTTCTTGATAAGGTGGTGTGGACACCCTTGTTGTATGCTCATTGGCACTGTATATCTTCTTTACCATGGTGGCCATATACATAGTGTGTCTATTTATCAATGGAGGTGTTGGTTTCCCTATGGTTGACTTATAAAATATTTATTGATCATCATGATTTCAGGCATAATTAGATTTTTATTCAAATATAATATTTTGTCCTAGTATATAGCGTGTCCTCTTATCCTCATCAAAGTATGTTTTCTAAAAGAGTGACTGTCATTTCTTTTCAATGTTGGAATTTGAGCTCAGAGGCTCATTCTTGCCAGGTTGGCATACAACCATTGGATCCATATTTCTAGCCATTTCACTTTTAGTTTGTTTTCTAGAGTGAGTCTCATATGTTTTTGCCCAGACTAACCTCTGACCATAATCCTCCCTACCTTTGACTTCTGGATAGCTTGGATTTATAGACAAAAGCACCAGGAACTTGTAATTTTAATGAAGTTTATCTTATCAATTTTCTTTTATCTATCATGCTTTAGTGTTATTTATAAAACTATTAGTAGGTAAGGACATTTAGCTTATCTCCTATATTTCAGCTACTATTTTCCTAGTTTTAGATTGTGCATTCAGACATTTTGAACTTTTTATTAAAGGGTAGGTTTTCTGTGTAATCCTTTTATTAAATTATGGGTGTTTAGTTTTTTAGCGACATTTGTTCACAAGACTATCTTTCCCTCATTATAACACTTCTGATGCCTTGTGAAGGATTCATTGGTCTATTTCTAGACATGATTATATTTTCTTGACCTCTTTGTCTACCTTCTTCCATATCACAGGTTTGCAATTACAATAGCTTTTCATAATGTAGTAAATTCTAGGGGTGTCAGTTTTCTAACATGTCCATTAGTATCTTGGCTTTTCTAAATCTTTTGTCTCTCCATATCAACCTGGAATCATCTAGTAAATAATCACAAAACAAATGCTGAAACCCTTCTAGTACTCTGTTGAATCCACAGGGCAAGTAGAAAGAACTATTTTCTTAAAGCCTTCCTAACCATATATGTAAATAGAGTATTTCCCTTAAGTGATGGTCCAAACTTAGCAGATCATCTCTAAAGAGTTTCTTCTGAGGGCAGACCTTCCTAAGAATAGAATATATGATTTGTTGCAACATAATACCTTCCACCAGACACATGTGAACTTTGTTCCAATAGTAACATTGGTAAGTTGATTAAGCTCCTGGAGATTCTCCTGGGCATATTTGCTCACATAGATGCCCCCAGCAAGCTTCCACAATTCAATTACATTTCAGATGTTCCTTCTCTCACATAGACTCTGGGGGCAGGTAATTCCCGAATTCCTGTATCTCTTTGTCTTTGTCTACGATTTGGATGGTGTGAGAAGGGAGGGGAGATTACAATGACTTCACAGTTCTCACAGAAATAGGCAACTGTTTGAGTTTTCACTTTGGTCTTTTTTTCCCTTCGATTTAGGATAGGGTAGCAAATTCTAGCCTCCTTACATGCAGAACAAGAAATTGGAATCCCTAATGGTTTCATAAGAACAAGATGAGGGTTGAGGTCATGATTCTAGCATTAGAGAGAAGCATAAAGCCCCAAGCTGGAAACACAGAAATGCAGAAGAAAACAAAAAGTGTGATAGGACTATGATTGACACAGTAGTAAGTTTCAAGCAACATTTGTTCTGCAAGCTACAGAAGCACATCACTAGTTAAACCGGTCTTGTGTCCTTAAAATTATCTGTAAAGAAGCAAGTACAATATAAAGGCATGGTAGTACAGGGCTTCCATGATTTCCTTTACTTTTCTTTGTCATTATTGTTCCTGTCTTAGTTATGATCATACAACACAGTCAGTCCCCATACAGTAAGATGTCCCTCAGACTCAATTTCTAGATAAACCAAGTTAAGACAAAAATCGTTGTCTACCTCACCCTCATGAGAATGAACCAATAGACATATCACTACAGATTCTCAAAATATTCATATCAGAAACAGAGTGTGGATGTTTAAAAATTCAATAGTTTATCAGACTTTGGGATATTTCTTAAAATAATTAAGATCCCATGAGCACATTAATGAATTTTAATGACATTAAACTGAAGTTTCTCAGATAACTCCTTTTAACTTTGGGGAAGGTCTATTGTAATGCATGTTCTCATTGAACATTTTGGTTTTAAATTTGTGAATGAACAAATAAATCAATTTCAGAGATACTTTTATTATCTTATGTTAAAGAAGCCCTATTTACATCTGTCACTATTAGAGATGGTCAAAAAAAATCGACAAAATGAAAGGAACTAGCATTTTTTTAAATATATATTCTTTTATTGTAAAGATACTGTACAAGGGGGTTATGGTTTCATGAGTAAGGTAATGAGTACATTTCCTCTGGAGCATTGTTAACCCCTCTTTTGCTTTTCCCCTACCATCATTAAAAAAAAAAAAAAAGAACAAGGATCTAGGAAGGTGGCTAAGTGGTAGAGCGCTTGCCTTGCATGTATAGGTCCTGGGTTTGATTCCTCAGCACTACATAAGCAGAAAAAAAACAGAAATGGTGGTGTGGCTCAAGCGGTAGAGCACTAGCCTGGAGCTGAAGGGCTGAGATACAGCTCCCAGGCCCAGAATTCAGGCCCCACGACCAACAAAATAAATTAATATAAAAACAAAACTCTTGGTTCATCTGATTATTTCAAAATGAGTTTTAAAATAAGTCCGGGGGATGTCTTCAGAAAATTACATACTATAAATTGTTAATACCTGCTTGTGTAATGGTTTTTAATAATGAGCTCCAGATGGTAAGTTAGCTCATTCATTATATACAGTTTTGGGGCTGCCACAGAAGAGTAAAAAACGCAAGCACACTTCACATCCATTGCTCCTACTGAGCTTCTCTACTCCCAGCCTTCCCACTGACTTCTGAAGCTCAGCACACACAGAGCATTAAAAGGCCACAATCTGATCTTGCTTTACCCCCTGTGGTGCTAATCTGAACTCCCCCGGAAGCTCCTGTGAATTCAATATGAGCTGGGAGTTCAGTTCCACTTCTTTCTGAGAGAAAGAATGTGCTAAGAATTTGGATCCTAGTCAATGCATCCCTCTGTGTGCCTTCCCAGTCGAGTTCATCTACTTAAAAGTTTCAAGTCAATATTTCTGAGGTTGAACTCTTCAACTGTCAGTCAATACCTCTTTCTTTGCTTCTCTCTTCAACCTGAACACCCTTACAATACTGACAAGCTATTGCAACAGCATTTATCCCCAATTCTTCCAGATATCCGTTCGGTTAATGATCTCAGCTTAAAAATCATTACTGCTGACCACAACCAGCATTTTACTTTTTACGTCTCAGCTTTTGCACGTATGTAAATAAAACATTTTCATCTCCCAAATGACAATAAACATTCTCCTTGTGGATTCAACTATCTAGTTGAACTTCTGTAGGTTGATTTTGTGTCATTTCTGTCACCAGTCATTCAGTGCTGAAATTTCATTGACTTTTATGGTTGGATTTATCTCGGAGGGAAGTTTCACAGGTAGTATTCAATAAACAGACACATTCACTTATTGAAACTGGCAATGTTTGTGTTTCTGTAAAACATGCCTTTGTTCGGATACCTTCACCTTGATCATCCATCCACTACAAGAGAATAATGAGAGGGGATGTGGACTCATTGAGACTGGGTTCTGCTTTTAACAAAGCATTGAGGCTGGGTAATTTATGAAGGAAAGAAGTTGTTGAGTCTCACAATTCTGGAGGTCAAAGAGCCTGGGACATGCTTCTGGCTTTCTCTGGTGAGTACCACATGGAAGATACTATGAACATAGCAGTGAGGGGATCTGTATAGATCATAATGTGTAAGGACAGGAAGGCAGACACGTGTTCTCCATCTCCTAGGATCTAACTCCTTTGAGACTTCTTTGAGACTGTGGGCAGTGCTTCCAATGAGGTAATTATCATATATGATGCCCTTTCTCTTAAAAGTTCTAAGTCCCATTTTTGCCATACTGTATACTGACCTCCCAACACTAGAAGCTTTGAGAGAAAAATTAACCACTATTGGAACCATAACTGAGAGCTCTACGTATTCCATTGGTTTATTCCAGGACTCCACGAAGCCTCCAGTGATCTACGAGACAGGTCAAAACTGGGAACATGATCATTATGATTATTACAGCTCATCTCTGCAAACCAGGTACTCAGATAACATAGATTGAGATTATGATAGCTCAAAACCAGCCAAATAAAAAAAGTTAGCAAGACCCCATCCCAACCACAAAACTGGCCATGGAGTTTCATGGCTCTGAATTCTACCTACATGACAGAATAGAATGCATAAAGAACTTAGTTCATCAATAATCTGGTAATAGTCATCTGAATAATCTCGTAATAATCTATCAAATTTTATATAGTCAGGGAAAATTTTATTTATGAATATAAAAGATCATCTGAGATCACAGAGAAAAGATCTATATTGGATATCAGACATGTAATGGTACTAAATCACATGATTTAGATTAATCTGGAAAGCAACATATGATCCTCAAAATTTAACCAAAATGAATGTCAGTCATATCCTACAGGATATGGAATTAATCCTAAAGGATTTATTATTTTTCACAGTTTTAATATATAGAAACTGAATAGGGGAGAAATCTCCTTCCCTTTGGTATAAAAACAGAAAAATATCGAAGTTAGAGCTGAAAATAAAAGGGATTTTCATCTGAGCAAAATGAAGGTAATTTTGGAGTGTGAAGTTAAAGCAATATACAGTGAAAAATAGAGAGTTCTTGAACCACGACTTATCAGTTTTTCTTAATGACATAAACTCATAATTTTTCTATATTCCTAGTCCAAGGAATTGATCACTAGATGTTTTCAATCTCTAGATGCCAAGAATATTCTACCAATATATTTAGCCATTCCAAAATCCAATGTAGAACATCATATGACATTAGCTGACCTATTAAAGAAAACAAAAAAGACAAACAATACAGACAATATATCAATCAAATCATGATTATTAATCCCATTCTTATCCACGATCTCTGCTTCTGTTACATCATAGAAATACAAGACTTTACTGTCAAATTTTTATGTACTTTGTCAAAGTTATGGAAATGCATATGATTGAAAGCAAAGGCATATAATTAGTTCCAATGTCTATTCATTAATAAACTGTGAATGTTTACAATTAAAATTGGTTTCCCACTAGAAATATTTCTTCAAATAGTTGCCACCCTATTACCAAGCATGAAATAGTATGAGAAACACACTGGTAAACTTTACCCATGATACTACCTCACACACCGATCTTTGCATAGGATTAGCTTTAAATTTGGGGCCATTAAGGCATGTCTCCATTTTATGTTAGAATTTTAATTTAATATTTGTAAGTGAGGAAAACTGATTTGCATTTTAATGGGAAAAATATCACTGTGCAAATTTTTGAAACATTTCAACCCAGAGGCTGACAGCAAAGTCAAAGGAAGTGAGTTCATAAGTTTAAAAACATAGAACTTAAGTTTAGCTAAAGTTTGTGTTTTCAAGTTAGGTATTTTACCTGAAATTAAAATTGTTTTTAAATCTCTCTGAACTTACAGCCCACTATAATATATTCAGTTTTCAAACTATGGTGGAGATGTGTTTTTCCATTCAAATAAAGACATACAGTTTAAACAAGGTCCAGTGACTCATGCCTATAATTCCACCTACTCAGGAGGCTAAGATTTAAGGATCTTGGTTCAGAGCAAACCTAAACAGGAAAGTCTTATCTTATACGAACTACTGAAATGCCAGAAGTGGACCTATTGGTCAAGTGGCAGAGTACTAACCTTGAGTATAAAAGCTCAGAGACAGTGCCCAGAAACTGAGTTCAGTCCCCAGGATTGACATACATAAAGAAAAATAAACAAATTAAAAGCATATACATAAAATTATTTATCTTTTTAATATACACCACATTGGTATCTATCAATGTCAAAATTCCCCAAAGTTGATTTTGTGCCTTCTTTTTGAAGATGAATTGCTTTTACTTTTCTATTAGCATATATCATTTGTTAAGGGAGATTTATTGTGATATTTTCATATATGGATAAAATTTACTCTGAAAAAAAAATTCCACTTCTTTCATTGTTCTCCTTCAATTTGCCTCATCTTTTCTAAAAACAGTTTCGACAGATTTCATTCTATTTTCCTAAGTGAGTGGGAAATACATTAATCATATTCACCTTCATTCACTATTTCCACTTGACCTGCCATTTGTGTTGATGTCAAACTCACAATGGAACCTGTCTTATATTTATTCCATTTATTTTTGTAAGAAGTTTATATTAATGGGAAAGAGAATGATGAAGAGTGAATAACATTGAAAAATAATGTGTCTATTTTTTTTTTTTTTTGGTCGGTTGTGGGGCCTGAACTCTGGGCCTGGGCGCTGTCCCTCAGCTCTTCAGCTCAAGGCAAGCGCTCTACCACTTGAGCCACAGCACCACTTCTGGTTTTCTGATGGTTTATTGGAGATAGGAGTCTCACAGTCTCTCCTGCCCGGGCTACCTTTGAACCACGATCCTCAGATCTCAGCCTCCTGAGTAGCTAGGATTACAGGCTTGAGCCACCAGCGCCCGGCTGCATTGTGTCTATTTTTAAGCAGTGTTCTATATCATTGTCAGTGTGTGCACTTTTGAATCCATATGTCATACTTTGAAAACATTAGGCATTTCCTGTTTTGAATGTATATATTTATACAGAAAAAGGTTTTTTAAATCTTGTATATGGTGGTATCTATTCAACGACAAGAAATTTCACAGTTAATTACAACTGAGTTTTTTACATTTATCACTACGAGTTTAATTTTATAAACTGGAAATTATTATAGATATCTAAAGCCACACTTTTTTTTGGAGGGGGGTCCAGTCGTGGGGCCTGAACTCTGGGCCTGAGCGCTGTCCCTCAGCTCTTCAGCTAAAGGCTAGTGCTCTACCACTTGAGCCACAGCACCACTTCTGGCTTTTTTCTTTTTGTTTATGTGGTGCTGAAGAATCGAATCCAGGGCCTCATGCATGCAAGGCAAGCGCTCTACCACTGAGCCAACTTCCCAGACCTAAAGCCACACTTTTTAAAGAACTTTTGGTATGTTTGTAAATGATTTATATTTCTATGCAATTGTTTCTCCTTCAGATCTGTATCCTTGTCATAAAAATTACCTAAAAAACAAGTGTCAATTACCCAGTAAACATCCTACCACACATTTGTTGAAGGCATTATTTTTATTTATCTCCCTAGTAGATTCATTACATATTTTGTCTCAAGAAGAGATCTTATAAGATCTTCCTGCTTCATGTTCACTCATGGCATGATAATCTCCAGACATTCTACTTGATAGTTGGATATTTATTGGCTCAGTAATGTTTTTTATTTGAAGATGCCTCAAGTGAACAAACTCACTCCCTCTGCTTTTCCCTTTAATTGCCTTTGTGTTCCCTCTATCTTTAAAAGTGCTTCATGTGTTACTATATGTGTGTGTGTGATCTATATTTATGCCTATGTCTGTATCTATATATCTACACACTTCCAAGAATGCTTTTTCCTTTCTCTCTTTCATTGATCCTAGTTACACTCATGTCCTATCATCATCATCATCATCATCATCATCATCATCATCATCATCATCATCATATCTTAATTCTATGTTCCATATATGAATGAAAACTTGATATCTGGCTTCCTGAGCTTAACTTATCTTATTCAACATGATAGTCTCCAGTTTCATCCATTTCCCTAGAAGTGATAAAATTTAATTCTTTTTTATTATTGTATATTTTTTATTGTAAAGATACTGTACAGAGGGGTTACAGTTACATGAGTAAGGTAATGAGTACATTTTCTATCAAGCATTGTTACCTTCCCCTTTGTTTTCCCTTACCATCCCTCTTCCTCCACCTCCCCAACTCCTCCCTCTCCCCCACCCCAAAGTTGTAAAGTTTGTTTTATGACCATATAAGGTGATGCTAAGCAAAATGAACCCCATGTTAGGGACACAAGATGTTTTATCTTTCTTGCTACTATTTTTTAATGCATTTATATTATATTATGTGATTTTTTTTTGTTTCTTTTGTATGTTCTTCCCTATGGTATAACCCCTGTTTTCACTGTATTTGATTCTGGTGCCCAAATCTTGTATATACATCTTTTTTTTTTTTAATTTGGGGAGTGGAAGGGAAATAACAAAATGCTGAAATAAGGATACAGGTTGATACATTTTAACAATGAGATGTACAAGACACTATGTTGAAAATGAACTTTAATTCTTTATTGCTGAACAATATCCCATGGCATATGCATGCACACACATGCATGCACACACACACACACACACACACACACACACATGCACACATTTCACATCAACATCTCATACAGGCATCTCAAATCCATAAGTTTATTGCTGCAATGGATAATATATTGACCTAATTTTCAAAGAGCATTGGAAATAATTGATAGTGAAAAATATTTATGGTATGTGACAAATTTGGCTACAGTTGAAAAGTGTTTCTAGTTTTAATTCTCCATTTTTTGCCAATGAAAAAAATCATTTCTAAACTTACAATCTTACACACTGTAATGTGAGTTATGATTTACAGGCAACTGTGGTAAGGATTCTGGTTTTAAGTTTCTATGACAGAACTCCTAAGCTGCACGTTTTTCCAGGATATTCTATTTCATTCTCCATCTACTAAATTTTGTAGACTTCAGATTGACTAAATGACCTGCAATAAGAGAAAGCAAACTTTGTGAATCCATGGCCTCTTTTGCTATTGAAACCAGTGGTTGGGTTTCAAGTGTATGTTTTTGTTTAATTTACTAAGAAGATGAGTGGGAGTTTCTTAAATGTATCAAGATACCTACAGGGAAATAGCTAATTTTCATCAATATAGTTTTTTAAATCTCCCCAACGGAAATATAGGAAACCCTATTTCAATCCATTCTGTTAAAACAGCTTAAATGTCCTCTAAAAAAAAATCTCATTCATCACAATGGTGGGATTTATTAGGACCTTTTATGTGTGTCCTGCCCAGAGAAAGAGTTGTATTATCCTATGCAGAAACCTGGAACTGCAAGGGGAGAAGACCATTTAAATGCAAATCTTCTAATCCAAGGGATTCACACTCTAAATAGAAGTGAGTCTTCAGGGTGACTTATGAAGTTAGCAATATGTGGCCGTTCTTGTGGGATTACTTATTTTAGGAAATCTAATAATCTGCTTTATTATGTGTGCATGCGGCATTCTACTGCGTATGCCCCAGACTTCTCCCAGTTACCCATGCTTACAATGTGTAGACTTTGTGGTTATTAAAAGTTTCAGTGACTCCTTAAGTTATAAATCAGGTGCCAAAAAGGTCCAATTCCAGCTGCAGTATTAAATTGTCTCTGGTAATTACATAGTATATATTCTCCCGTTGCAATTATTGGAAAAGTGAAGAATAGCATGCTAAAAAGATAGACTGGTATAAATACTGGAGGGGTAATAAGCTCTCCTACGAACAGTTCTGTGAGATGTGCACCTCTGAGCTGCCTGCCCACAAATCACACTGAATATACAATCAAACCTATTTCCTATATTTCTACAGCTGTTAACTCTTTGTTTGCTGAGTGTATCTGCATTCAACAGCTGCCACAAAACCCTGGAGAAAATCTACTTGAAGGAGAATTTTTTTTAATGTGTTAGCTACTGGATTCAGGGGATTTGGGTCATATTCATTTGTCTTCCTTGCTTCAGGCCCTATGGTGAGGAAAAATAGCATGATTGGGACATGGTAGAACTAAACAACACCTCATGATGGACAGGAGGCAGAGAGGGAAAGAGAGAGAGGAAGGGCTGATTCCTAAGGCCTGATTCCTTCAACTAGGTCCCCCTTCCTAAGTTTCTATCGACTACCAATAGCTCATCAGATTATGAATCTATCAATGGATTAATCCATTGGCAACATTAGAATCCTCACAATTCAATCACTTCCCCCAAAATTTACCTGTAAACACTGCTGCAAGAAGGACCAACCCCACAGGCTTTACAAGGTGGTTAAGATCCAAAATTTGGCAGCATGTTAACGACACACAGAGATGCAGACATCTCAGGGCCACTTCGTCTCCATCTCCATCTCCATAGCTGCTCTGATAATGAGTTCCTTGTACTCAGTGACTTAAAGTGTCTCTTAGTCATTGTGAAGGTAATAGTGAACCTGTAAGCTTTAAATAAAACTATTTCACCACCTAAGCTTTATTTGAGTCACATAATCAGGATTGGAAGGTCTAGGGACTTATTACTTCTGCTAAAACCATTGTCATTCTGCAACTCTTCCAAAAGGCAGAAACATAGTTATGGGTTCATAAAGGAATGTATCTCTCTCTTTCTCTCTATCTATCTATCTATCTATCTATATTTGAAGGAATACAGTCATACTTCTGGCCAATTGATTGAGTTCCAGTGAGATAGGGAAGAAAAACATGTGAACTCAAATGCATGATACGTATAGATCCTGGAAGGTAGATTAAACAGAATCATTGGTGTGGAAGTAAAGGCAAGAGTTGCACATTGTCATTGGGAATGTAAATTAACACAGCTATTTTGAAAAACACCACACTTCCTCAAATAATTGAAAAAAATACCCTCTTGGGCATATTTCAGAAAAAAAATTAAGTCAGGGTAAAAAATGCCAATTAAATACCAAAAATCAATGAAGCACTGTTCACAGTAGCTGTGTATAGAAAGAGACTGCGCGCCTTAAAACTGATGAATAGATCAAGTGAATAGGGTATGTATACACCCTGATATATTATTCAACCATAAAGAAGAATACAATACCATTTACAGGGAAATAGATGGAATTGGAGACCATCATTTTAGCAAAGTAAACCAGATTTGTAAGAACAAAAGTCTCATGTCATTCTCCCTTGATGGATGTTACACATAAAGATAAAGATATGTATAAACACATATAAGATCATTCACACACAGGCACTCTATCATACATGTACATTTTTGCAGTTGTTGGACTGTATGAGAAGATTACAGGGAACAGAAAAAAAGAGAATGTTAAAGGTGTATATACATTTACATTGTATGTAAATGTGAATTAAAAAATAGAGCTACCAAAACTGGGTATTGGCTGTTCACACCTAGCTATTATCCTAGGTTGAGATCTTAGAATCACAGTTTGAAACCAGCCCAGGGAAGAAAGTCCCTAAGATTCTTATCTCAATACTCAGAAAACCAGAAGTACTCATTAGGAAACATACTCATAACCTTGCTCATGTAACTGTAACCCCTCTGTACAGCATTTTTACAATAAAAAAAAGTACAAAAAAAGAAAAATGAAAGCCAGAAGTGATACTGTACCTCAAAGTGGTAGAGCACTAAACCTTGAGCACAAGAGCTCAAGGGCAGCTCCTATTCTTTAAATTCAAGCATTGTGACCAACAAAAACAAACAAACAAATAAAGCTACCAAAGGAGTCAGTATTTCCATCTATTTTAGTAGGAATATAAATGATATCAGAATGTTCAAGATATGTGTATGCTCCTATGTCTCCTGAAGTTCTAGTCACAAGTGCCAATGAATAAGTCAGTTTAAGTGACCATTCGTAGGAGGATGGTGAAGAAAATTTGACATATGCGCAATGGAATACTGGTCAGCCTTGATTAAAACATGTATAGAATTGTAGTGCATTATTTTCCGTGAAAAATAGCCAATCATAAAAAGACAAATACTCAAGTATTTATGGAATCTATTAGAGTAGAACTCATGGATACAGTAAGATGGTGACTCCCAGATGATGGATTATTTGTCAAAGGATGCAAAGTTTCAATTAGACAGAAAAATTCTCAAGAGAGCTACTGCACAATATGAAGTCCATAGATAATACTAATATATTGTATTCTTGGAAATCAGAGCATAAAAACACAGAAATGATAATCCGATGTGACCCGTAAGTAAAATAGCCTGAAGAAGCCACAAGCTTAATATGTCAAAACATCATTTTATCTAATAAGTATGATATAAATAGACTTAAGTTTTTAAAAAAATAAATGATTCAGAGAAATGGCTTATAACATGAAGAGAGACAACAATAAAGGCAGAAAAAAGGAAGACACTATTAGGAAAAAACATTCTATTTGTGAGAAATTGTGTTTTCAGCCTAAAGGAAGCTGAAATGTTTACAATAGACTATTCTGAAATAATTTTTGTTAGATTTTATTTACTCATCTTTATTTTTTTGTTAGTGCTTTACCTTTCTAAGAATTATACTCTTTGAATTCTTCATATAATCCACCATATTTCAGTTAGTACGTGTGTGACCACATGCATACCACCCAAAGTGATTATTTATAGGTCATAGGCTAATTCTAGCTTCTGCATATGAAGGAAACCTTGTCACCTTTGTGACTCTTAGTCCAGCTCACTTCACTTAATGTCATTGTTTCCAAGTCTTTCCATTTCTTTACAAATGATACAATAGTATTCTTTCCAATGGAAGAGTGCATTTCCATAAGATGATAGGTGCAAGCCACCAGTTCCAAGCTTGTTGCTTCTTCATCCATTATTTGTTTGAAGGAGAGCAGTGTGACATTGCTGTAGGAAGGGCTGCTCTGGAGCCTTAGGTAGAATAAATTACAGAGGGAATTTATTTGCTTTATTGATTTTGGGGATGATGGAGATACCAATACAATCAGCATTATATATTCTAAAGTGTCACCATAGCTGTTGAGATATAGAGCAATAAATTTAAAAAAATACAGTAGGATTAAAAATTGGCTATATAATTTAAAACAGACAGAGAATGGCCAGATACATCGTGTGATCACTCTGAATACTACTAGGAAGGAACATTATTTGGTAAATTATGCGACTGTTAGTATTTTATGCCATAGGCACTATGACAGGTATGTTGGATGTACAGTAAATGTCAGGGTGATAGAATCAGATTGTCCCTGAGAAAACCAGCAGGGAAGACATTGTCAAAGCTTGCCCCAATGTTCAGACCTAGATAATCATCAGTTTGTAAGGAAGAAAATCATAAAACAGTTCAAGTTAACCCCAGTATTCTAGTAATGTCTTTCACTCTCTCTAATTATCCCCATTTGGTTCTATTCTTTAAGACCACCTTTGATGAATTACATTTCAATTTCTTCTAGTGAGGTTAGCACTTAAGAACTAGAGTGTGTACATTCAATTTATTACAAAAAGAGGAAGTATTATAAAATTACCATTTAACTTAATGGCAGAGGAGAGAAATTATCTCCAACCAGGTGTCTAATGAAAACAAAGATCACATTTCTGGTCAAAAGTAATTAACTGTGCCTATAGGATAATTATGCACAAAACAGACACAAAGCCATTAATTTCCAGGAACATTTTAGTTTTTAAATACTCTTAACCTCAGATTTCTGACAGCTGTCTTTATTTATGTATGTATATAATGATACAAGGGATGATATGTTTAGCTCATTAAATCAACACGAGTTAAGAGCTTGTGATAGCAAATAATCGCAAAGATATTGTCATCAAACACTTAGCTCAGATATGAAAACTTCTTACTGAATTGTAACCCTTGGCATTTTCCAACAGCCTTCAAACTCTGATCTATAAAATTACAAACATATAGTGGATGGAGCTTGCCTAGCATGCACAAGGCATTGCGTGTGATCAGTTAACACAAAGAAATAAAAGCAAATAAATATATTGTGTTGTAGGGCGGATTAAAAGGTAGATCACAAAGGAACAATGAATAAGTAACGATGGACATAATAAATCATTCTTCTGTTTGGAACTGCTATTGAATTGAGGTAGCTCTTTCAACTTCTGTTCAATTATTACTTCTAGTTATAGGCTTGGAATTTCTGTGAGCACAGAAATGACAAAAAAAACAAAGTATAATTATTTTTGAAATAGAACTATTTCTTAATTCAAAATGAATACAAGCTGAAAATATGTTTTAGTCTGAGAATATGCCAATATAGTGAAACAGGTACCATATTACACTCTGCAGTTTGGAAATGCAAATCGTTTTAGAATTCCAATCATTGTGGAACATACACTTTCAAATGACAACAGTGTTTGTTTTGTACAGCCCTTGTTTTATATCCTGTTCAATGACAAATAAGACAAAGGAGAGGAGGTGCACAGCTACATCATTTAGTTTATTTATTGAGGGAAAATGGAATTATATTTGCCTCTTTTACCCACTGTCAGATGACTTCATGTTACCTAAAAGACAAACTCAACACTTGAGAATGAATATATTGATGATATAATATATTGATGATTTATACTCACATAAAAATTCCGAGACTCTAGCTTGCTTTCGCTTATCTTTCCAACAGGAATGTCTGTAGACTTCTGCAAACTTGTTTAGGTGTGCCAAGAATAAAGAGGTGTCATATTCTTAAGGTTTTAAGAAGCTATAGAACTTTCTCCTGAGACAAGTCCCCTCTCTGCCATGCCTCTTTCCAAGTTTTTCACACCCATACACCCCTAGAGCTAACTAGCATAAATATTTTCAGATTCATTCTTGCAAATAATTTACTTGAGATGTATAGTCCAGGGGATAGAGTCATCCATTTCAAAAGAATGTAGAAATAATTTTTGCAAAGAGTGTCATTCACCCACGAATAAGAAGCTATTTCAAAGGATACTCTAAAAATTGTACAATCTGTGTAAGTTGCAAAGGAATCTCTTTGGAAGGTGAAATATTTGGAGAATGGTTTATCTTATCTTTCAAGCTATATTTTTTGCAACTGGACAGCCTACCTCTGGGAAGAGCAAGTTTCCATTTAAAAGAATGACCTCATTCAAAGACCCAAATAGAGGGTAAAAGCAAAGGTATAAAAAGACAGGATGAGAAAAAGGCATTCAACACAGCATGAGTTTTTGTTAAATATACTTAGATATACATGTCAGGTAAGTTACCACTGATAGTTCATATACAACATAATTATGTGGATTTAGATAAGAGAACTTATTCTTAACTCTTCACCTCATTATTCACTCTTTACCCTACCACAGAATTGCTATTTAATCAGTCGGTAACTCTTATGAATTTTTGTTCAAGTGTCAAAAATTCCAAAATGATTTGACAATCATTTCATCTTGTACTTTTTACAAATAAATATTCACTTATAAATTTCATTTGGATCTCGATGGATAAATAAAATCATCCTTAAGCATATTTTGATATATATTTCACTATGCGTGATGCATAGAAGGAGACTAATCCATCTTCCAGGCAGGGAAAGATTCTATCATCTACTTCTAGGCATTGAAAAGGGGTATCTTGTAGTTTACCATACCCAGAGATCACTTCATGTTCAATAATGTGATAGAATAATTTATTAATTCTGTTTAAAAGGTGGCATCTGCAGTTTGTATGTCTGAAGCACAAAATGAGAGTCATTTCCTGGCGTAGACTAGCATACTTCATGTCTAATTCAGTCCCAGGGTGCTTTGCTGTAAAGCATACACATGTACCTCATCAGAATAGGAATATCCAAAAGGGGACTTTTCTTCTCCCCTACACAAGCAGGCTCCTTTATTCCTCTTGTCAAACTTTCTCAGCATCCGTCATTATTTCCACATCTGGAAGAGCAGATAAGCTGCTGCTGTTGGAGCAATACAGTCAGCAACTTTCTGCAGGACACTACATTTGTCAGTTCTGCAGCGCATCTGTCTCCTGCCAGCTTTTGATTTCCTATCCTCAGGGCCAAACTTGAAAATCAGACCTCCAAGTTAGAAAGGCGGCTGTGGTCCAGACTGCTATAGCTAGAAGGGGAAAAAAATGTATGACAAAGGATGCCGAAGATCATGATGGATGCACATTAATTTCTAGAACAGCGGGAACCCATCTAAATATGATGTAAAGATTTAATCTTCACCTGATGCTTTGGTAGTGATCTCCCACGAATTCCGTCTCAAAAAGAATTCATGACCAGGGCTCTCCATTTTCGCTGTGCAGTTTGAGACTCTCCATTTTCCCTTCCCTTTGCTTTTACAGTTGGCGTTCCTTCTACTTGGAACCAAGGTTATAATGTTACACGGACCACTGAAATTTTTAGTTCAGGTACCTATTATCCCATCTATATGATATGTCCTGATAAAAATACCTCTATATCAACACAGCTTTTAAAGGACAATTCTATACCATAATATCCTGACAGCCTTATTTTATTTTATTTTTTTGAGCTACCACCCTTTACACTTCAGCCTTTTGGGATTTATTTTTAAGATACGGTCTCATGCTTTTACCTTGCTGTCTCAAATTATGGTTCTCTTGTATGCCCTGACATAGCTAAGACTATAGATGTATATCACCACATCAACTTGTTTCTTGAGATGGAGCCTAACACCGCCCCCTCCACCTCTTGGCTGCCCCCAAACAATGATCCTCACCATAGTTACCCCCTAAGTAGCTGGGATTGGCAGAATGAACCAGCACATGCTGCTTAACCATTATTACAATAAGACTTTGGAGAGCAAAATAGCCTGAGTGCAATTAATGCAAGTGCCTAGACATATTTTTCAATGACTGGAATACTTTGTGTATTTTATTTGAACTTTATTACCGTTGTATAAAATTACAAAAGTGCTACAATCATAGTACTAAATATTTTTTGATACAGCTCTGTTAAAATTAGTTCCAATGTTATATTCTTATACAAAAGAGGCTGAAAGTCCTGCTAATTATCCTTCCTTGATGTTTTCTTCCTAAAATAGTTTGTATCCAGTTTTTAAAGTAGGGTATTTTAATACTGCAATTCAAGCTGAAGTGTTGTCTCCCTAAATCTCTGGATATTAAATTTGCCTCATTAATTAGAGCTGATCAATTGCTTTTTCATTTTATTTGTTCTTATTAATGGGGTTCTCTCATGTCAAATGTATGGGGAATATATTAAAAACATGACTTTTTTTGTTCTTATTATTGAGTCACAGATTTGCTCCCATACCTACTAGAAATAGTTTCCTTGAAACACACACACACACACACACACACACACACACACACACACACACACATCCCTTCAATGTATTTTTACATCCTTTTTTCCTTCATAACACAGTATGGCATTGGCCCTGTTGTATTTCTTCTTCAAATTGATTCATTCGCTTATTAGATCAGATATAATTAAAAATGTGGGCTTTCAATGTCAGGAAGATTAGTGTTTAAAATTTAATTCATGCAGGTACTGCCTATGTGCAACTGATTTATTTTTCTGAGTCAATACTATCATATCCAAATGGGGGATAATACAGAATTGTAGGATCTTGCAATTGGAAAATATATTTGATAACAAACCTTGATTATGAAGCAGAAGTCAGTAATGACCTGCGGTTGAAATACTGTTTAAACTCTAAAATATCCTATTCCTTGTTGTACCCTTTTCATTGGATAAGTTCTATTGCAAATTCATACCTTCTCTAATTATCTATGCTTTTACCTCCAGTTTTTACTTTTAGTCTATTTGTAATTATAGATGACAAATACATATTAAAATTGACAGCTATTAACATTACAGATGTGCAAATGAGATGAAACCACACATTTAAAGCAAGAAACTCCACTTTTTCACTGAGCTCAAATACATCAGAAACTCAGTAAGAGGATCACTTTCAAGGGTTCCTTTTTAAATTCCCATGCACATTTAAAATGTTTAAAAAGTTACTAGAACTGTATACTTATTAACATATATATATGATATATTATTTATCATAGGTAATGTTTGTATATCTATCTATAAATGCCATAAAAGGGTCAATCTTAAAGCTTACGAAAAAACTACAAAATACAAAATGGCACATTTTAAAAATAACTTTCTTAGTAGTCATGATTGTGCTTTTCTAAAAGCAGAAAAGAAAATCAAAGTATGAAACTACTATACTAAATATTTGGGGTTTTAAGCAACTTTACATCAAATAATCAAACACACCCTGTGAGTATGCCTTTTCTATTTGTAATGGATCCATCATTTCTGGGACCAGCTATCAGAGTGACATAGCTCAAACTCAGAGTCAATATGAAAATGAGGTTTAGTATACATCTAACTTCTGTTCTGTGATTGAAATTATAGATTCTAGATTCAGAGAGATAAATGAGGACTAGAAAAATCAAGCATGATATGACAGATAATGAAATAATGATTAAATCTAATCAATGCCTAAAGAAAAGATGTGTGAGTGATTATAATAATTAAAATCGACACTAAGTATAATCATCTTACCCAACAATAATAGGTTTAATATTTTCTGCCTGTCCATCCTACAGCTGAAATATGATTATTTCCATCAGGTATCAACAATACATTCTATGCCAGACAGTCTTATCCTATTT
Organism: Dipodomys spectabilis; assembly: GCF_019054845.1. Taxonomy (NCBI): domain Eukaryota; kingdom Metazoa; phylum Chordata; class Mammalia; order Rodentia; family Heteromyidae; genus Dipodomys; species Dipodomys spectabilis. The sequence goes on from NW_024870950.1 coordinate 12,607,422, forward strand.
GTTTTGTACGTATACATAAGATAATGAAAGAATATTGGCCAAAGTTCTAACTAGTTTTAAATACAGAGAATCAGAATCCATGATCATGGTTACCTTAATCACAACTTTCTATGTATGTAAATTAAAATAGTAAAGTCCTGGATTCAGCACTTGCCATATGGCTATCTCCAATCCAGAATGATACAGAGCACACACTCGCTCACTTCTGCTACCCACAAACTGATCTAAATGAACAATATACTGTGGTACATTATCCATAAATATTTTCTTATCTCTGATAAGTACATGAACACCAAAAAATAGCCAATATGAGCCTGTCCACAGTTACTTGAGAAAGTAGCATCAATGATATAATATAGTCAAATAGTTAGCATACATAACTATAATGTTGATAAACAGCTTTTTTTGTTTTTGTTTATGCTTTTGTCAATAGTGGAGCTTGAACTCAGGACCTGGGCACTATCCCCAAATATTTTAAGACTAGCTCTCTATCACATTAAGGCACAGCTCCACATGCAGTCTTCTGTTGGTTAATCGAGATAGAAGTCTCAAAGACTTTCCTGCCCGGCCTGCCTTTGAACTGCGATTGTCAGATCTCAGCCTCCTGAGTAGCTAGGAATGACGGTATAAGCCACCAGAATCTTGCAAAGATTTGTTATTCTTTAATCTATCTCTCTATATACATATATAAAATGTAGAGTTGTCTATATCTTTATGGTCTGTATATTACCTTCTTAAGTATTTTGATATATATTATATATACACATTATATATTATATATGACAGCAGTATATTTTTAGTTATCATCTGACAATGTTTTTAGAGAGTAAAACTCTTATCAGTTACTGACAAAAATCATTTCACTTTCCAATTTTGTACTTCATTGTTGAGAATCCTTCAAATTATTTCAAAGGATATTCTTTTAATAATGAATAATTCTACTGAAACAAATATCGTTATATATGCTATGAAGAAAATTAGGAACACATAGCTGCAAACTCTCTGTGGCCTATAAGCCTATGACACATTTCTGTAATGCTAATGTGAGACAATGAAGCATTTGGAAAGTTTTAAGTGTTGAATATATTTGAATCAGAGTATACACTGGCCACAGCTTAAGAAAGAAAGAAAGAAGAAAAAAAAACTCTGTCTAAGCAGATATATTCGATTTGTAGAAGCCTTTTTTTTAGGGGACCAAAAGTAAAAACAGAAAATGAAATAACAGATGTGTTTCCAGAAAGCCCAAAACAGCTCACGACTCCTCAAACTACACAAGCCTTTAGCCAGGACGCTAATCGTCGAACTTTCTCTTGACTGCATTTCAAACCAGAAAAAAAAAAAAAAGAGAGAAAAAAAAAATCAGTGAAAGATCTTTGGAACTGAGAGCAAGTTGCACTAATGAGTCTCCTGATGCTGTCGTAGTGATGGGCTCAGCAGAATCCCATCAATAAAACATGGCGATGAGGCACCCACAGCCCTTCAGGTAAGCAGCCAAATCTCATTCCAGGGAGTTGCGTTTTGTGTCAATTAGAGACTAGACTTCAAGAGAGGAAATTCTCTTTGCTGGGGCTGGTAGGACACCTCTGGAAGGCATTAGCACAATAATCGCCGTCGTATTTTTTGCCTTTTTTCTTTGTTTTTGCACCTCGAAGGGTTCGAATGCAAGGAGCATTTCTCGTTGGCATCCTGTTGTTCCAATAATGTACTCACTGAAACTTGCATTTAACTCCCCATTGAGTTGGCTGGACAGGGAATGGGGTAGCACTCACAAATCATTTTTAAGCTCATATCTTTTCTATTTCTAAGTAAACCTTTCAGATTTGTTGTCTTCCTTTTGTTGCCATCAGGAGAGTTTTGAGACAACTCTGTGAAATAAGATAAGGACTTTCATATTTATTATACTAATACCTCTATAAATAAATTTGAACTCCTGGTGGCTTCAGGATCATGTATTTTCCTACATTTAGGTCTCAGAATTTTTGCCAGAAAGCAAGGGTGAAAGAAAGTAATGTTAGCATTCTTTTTATGTACTTGTTAAAGAAAGAAATTATTACATAATGAAAACATTGATAGGGAATTTACAGTGAACCTCACTACAAATTTACATTAAAAAAAAAAAACAATTACACCTCAGGAAACTAAAAGGTTTTGTTCAAAGGATCCTTGTGTTGGGTTTAATATGTATTTAGAATCAGAATGCTGTGGTTTTACATTTGGAAATCTAATTCCCTCAATTTGCATTAAACTGTCATTTTTGTGTCATCAACGAATAAACAAACTTGCATTTTTCTCATGTAACTTGCCTCAACAGAAAGAATGAAAGAGAAAAGCTTTGAATATTCAGGTATATACACTTTGTCATTGCTGTCATATTAACATACAATGTGATTTCTCTGCTTCTCTAAGATTTCTAAGGTGTACCCTGATTAAAGAAGAGCAGGAACATGACAGAATAATCGAACATTTTAATCTCAGGAAGAGAGCAGGTGCTTGAACGTTAAGAAGCACCTTGCTCCCACTCACCCTGCAGGGTAGCAAATTCAAGTGTTATCCATGATGAGATTCAACCCCAGCCCTTTTACCCCAGAGACCTGACACTGCCAGCAGCAACCTCTCACTGCCAATAGGTCTTTCAGCTTTGACACTGCCCCCCCCCCAAGGTCCTGTCACCACCAACAATGAGAAAGGCACTCTCCCATGGGCTCTGCCCCTTTTGCCTGATTGCTCCAGTTACAAAGCATTGGAGAAACTGGGAACTTTCAGACATGAAGCCATTTCTTTGTGAACACCTCTGCTCATTTTATAAAGAGGATCAAATAAAATGCATTTTAGCTGAGCACCAAAGGTGCCAGATAACTAATGGAGACACATTGAGTTGTCAATGAGGGGCAGAGCAGACTTTCAGAAGCACGTTTTCTAGTTTTCCAGTTAGAATGTCTTCCAGTATATTGTAGTAGATTTTTAATACAGAAGAACATATGGTTGGAGTAGATAGTTTTTTTAATGTGAGTGTTTCTGAGACCTGAACAGGGTAAAAATGGGTGAAGAAAGGAAGGAAATCCATTTTAGATTAATATATATATATATATATATATATATATATATATATATATATATATATAGTTTGCAAATCAGAAGATCAGCCTCTGTAATCACAGAATATAAGCAAAAGTTTTAGGTGGCAATCACTTCACATTTCTTCAGATACTAGAAAACAGTAATTACTCAGAAGAGCATGATGCCCAGGTAACATATTCATAACTTTATGGATAAATCCATTTGGGCCTAGTATATATATGTATACCCCCCAGTAGTTCAGGAGCCACCAACATCTCTACCTACTTTGTGCTTTTCTGGAAACCCACTCTGATAAAGCAAAAATAATTCTTTCACACTCACAGTAGGTCTTGTGTAGGGGAATGAGAAAAAGAGCAAAGGTGTATTCAGGAGGGAATGACTAGCCGTTCATTTTATGGACAGTGGGTTTCTTTCCCCATCCCCCACGGGAATATTAATTACAGCTTGAAATCAGATGAAGACATTTCAGGGAGTGGATCCAAATGAAGATTCACAATAGCTCACCCTGTAAAAATAAAGTGGAACTGAAGCCTAGCATGGAACTGAAATTTGCTAAGCAGAGAGAAGACAAAAGGAAAGAGATGAGGATGGCAGTTGACACTTGGGATATCAGCGACAGGAAGGATCTGCACTATGGTGCAAGAACAGCTCTGGGCCGAAAATATGAGTATAAGAGGCTCTATCTGAAATAAAATTAAAAGCCAAAAGAGCTGGAGATAGGACTCAATATGCAGAGCAATTGCCTAGCAAGGCAGAGGCCTTGTCAAGAACAACAATAACAACAAAAAAAGATCAAAATAAACAAAGGTAATAGAAAGTATTTGAGGCAGAAGAGCAAACAATGGAAAACCTTCCAAAGTAAAGGAAGATTGAAAAATAAATAATTGTAAGGACACAAAGACAGAATCACATTCTTGAGGGGAATGAATGATATCAGAAGATATTAATGCAAAGGCCAGTCTTTGCCACCCGTTATTTAAAATGAGGTTCTTTCATTCCAATTTAATAACTCGTACCTGGGGTTTGTTCATTCATAAAGTAATTTACTTTTGATTTTTACTACAGCATTCCCCACACCTATCCTGATGCTTTTCTTTTCTTTTTTATTGTTGTGAAATTACCATACAGAGGGGTTACAATTACATGATCAAGGTAATGAGTACGTTTCTTATCAAGCATTATTGCCTCCTCCTTTGTTTCCCCGGATGCTTTTCTTTTCTCAAAAATGTTCCTATGATGGCATCATCTAAGCCTTTGACAGACACAGCCCACTTAGTAGAGCTGAGCAAATTAAAATGCCTTACACCACAATGCGGTGTTTCCAGCATGCACTTACCTGGTCATCAAAGAGTGTGCAGTATGCATGCATTTTGCAGTTTGGGCTATCTCAATCTGTATTTGCCCTCAAACTTTCCTGGGGCTCTGTCGACAATGTCAAATGGAGAGTTGAGCCATCACCCTGCGAAGAGTATGGATGGAGACGGTTCAGGTTCAATGAGTCCCCTTTTCCCAGCTCCTCCTGCATAATCCCCTCATGTTTCCTCTTCAATTTGCCTGCATCAACAGAGCCTAAGGGCAAACTGAGACTAGCTGGTGCTCCAGACGTGCCTCAAATAATGTCACAGAATTTCAGGTCTTGTCTACAAAGGAGGTTTGACCTATAACAATTGGATGCTGAAGGAGACAATAAGCAATCCCATTCCAAATGCTTCTAATACATAGGACACTGAGGCTTGTATAATCATTAGTGCTCTTTCAGGGCATTGCCGAGAGATACAGGTAGAAGAATAACTGCATACAAATATCCCCAGTCCTACTTCTGAGCGACAGACAGCACATGGTGATTGAGATCCATTCATTCCAACGGGCCTTGTAGCAAGTGCTTAATATTTATCAGTTCTTGTAGGTCTCCTTCAAATCAAAATAATCATCGCCTAGCCACAGTTAACTGCATGCCTGGGATTACATTAAGCAATTTACATGTGGTTCTTCTAATTGACATCTAGGAAGGAGATGTGATTATTAATCCTATTCTATGAAAGAAGGGACGAAAGATTTAGTTTGGATAGCTTCTTTCAAAATTATACCACTATTATGTGGTAGGTGGCATTTCACTGAGGGCCGAAAATCTTTAGCAAGATGACATTCTTCCCCACAGGTGGTGAGCTGGGTTTTCTTTTGAAAGGGAAATATTAACTAACACATTCTATGTAAAAAAATGAAATTCTACTATGCATCTGTCTTGCAAATAGTGCTATGAAAGATGTGACTTATGAATTTCTTTTTGATGTTGTTCTATTTTTTTTCTTTTGATGCCATTGCTAAGACTTGAACTCAGGGCCTCAGCCTTGGCTATGAGCTAATTTGCTCAAGACTACCAGTCTACTGTGTGAATCACAGCTTCATTCCTGACATTTTTTGTTTTTTTGGTGGTTAATTAGAAATAAGAGTCTCACAGACTTTTCTTGCCCAGATTGACTCTGAACCACTATCTGCAGATTTCACCCTCCTGAATAGCTAAGATGACAAGTATGAGCCACTGATCCCCAGCTTCCATATTTCTTGTATTTGTAGTGGTAGTAGTCAAATAAATGATGTGAAATTTGATGCCACCAAAATGATATTCTTCTGGTCAGATGCAGACACATCTCTGCCTTTCTGAAGTGAGTACTCTCAAAGATTTTCAAGAGTTTTTTTGTTTTCTTGTTTCACAAATACTTCATTGTACATGCACGCATTCACATATTTCTATAACAGTGCTTAAGACGTTAGTACTGCAACAATGTAAACAAGATACTTTGTCAAAATACATCCTCAGCAGAATTCCTAAAACAAGGTGCTGCCAGCTCTTCCCTAGAATTTTTGGTAGCAGTGAACTTTGTATGTAAGCAGGTTACAACAATGTGCTTTTTTGCATTTAAAAACTTGCACTTAGACCGGGAGACAGTGGCTCATGCCTGTAATCCTAGCTATTCAGAAAGCTGAGATTTGAGGATCATGGTTCAAAGCCAGCCTGGGCAGAAAAGTCCCTGTGAGAATCATCTCCAATTAACCACTCAAAAAACCAGAGGTGGCACTGTAGCTCAAAGTAGTAGAGCACGAGTCTTGAGCGAAATTGCTCAGGGATGGTGCTCAGGCCCTAAGTTCAAACCCCATGACCAATTAAAGAAAATCATGACTGATGACAAAAAAGAACAAATAAACGAAAGAAAGAAAGAAAGAAAGAAAGAAAGAAAGAAAGAAAGAAAGAAAGAAAGAAAGAAAGAAAGGTCTATTTGTTATATCCTCTGCAGGAAGCGCACTATTCACCAGGGCATTGTTTTACCCTTTGCCATGATATGTCCCTCCTAGGCTTATTCACTGGAGAAACTCTCCGATGATTATTTAGATTGACAGTGAGGGCAATGATCAAATTTGTTTCCCTGCAAAGGAAACGTGTAATTGCAGTAGAAGTTCAAGAACGTGCTAAAGATTAGCGAGAGCAATTGTAAAACAGCAGAAGAGCAGCAGGTGCCATCATTTTAGAAGTTGTTGTCAAGATAGATCTAAACTAAGAATTGACAACATGCTTTAATCAGACACTGAGTTTTATATATATATATATATTTTTTTTTCATAGTGTTGCAAGTTGAGAAATCCAGCATCAATTACAGGCTTGGAATCTGATGACTCTAATGAAGGTTCCTTTATTTCTTCCTCTTCCAAGATGATACCTAGTTGCTTTTGTCCTCTGAAGAGACCTAATACTTCATCCTCATATAGCAGAAGGACAAAAGGGTAAGAAAACAACTTGCCTCGTGAGTTTTGATGGCACCAATCAAGGATTTCATCACTAGCCTAGAGTTCTTAACACCAGGAGAGTGTCTGTCAACACCACCTTTTGAAGTTCATTGTTCCACATGAGCATCAAAACCATAACAGAACATCAAGACAGATTTGGAAACAGTGATTGGATGTTGAAGGAACATTGACTGGAAAGATTCATTTGAGGTTGGACAGCAACTCAAAGCTTGGGAGAGGCAGAGACAGTCAAGGTGACCACAGTATCCCCAAGGGAATTGTACAGTGACCTGAAGCAGAAAGAGAAAGAGAAAAGGTATCTCAAGCCTCCACTTCATTTTTAAGAGGGTGGAAAGTGCTGTTTCGCTTCCTGGGATGTGTCTTGTGGGGTATTGATCATTTCAGAAGGGAAATATGATAGGCTTGTATTGTGAGAAGTGAACCTCAATTTCAATGGAGAAAAGGGACTGCCGAAGGCTGAGAGAAGATCATTACATTTGCACAACTTTGTTCACATACTGGCATACCAGCAGTCTGACTACAGCGGGAGAGGGGCATGCAGGTTTTGTAAAAGCTGTGGGATTCACTGTGTCTTAAATACTGTGGAAGCAGAAAGGCATGTTCACACTTGAAACAAGAGTGAGGAAAAATTGGGCCATACTTGGAAAAACTAGAAAGAATGAGGTAAATTTCAAAACTTCTTGCAGCTCAGTATAATGTCATTATTATACTCAGGGACAGTAATTTAGGTAAGTGAGGTTTCTGGTTTTGACGATAATCAGTTAGGCATAGAATCTACTTGTTAAACTTCTGAAATTTCTTCTATAACTGGAAGAAACTTTTGGACCAGGAGTCTTCCCCCTAATGCTATTTTGAATGTTAAATTATTCATTTGCTTTATATAATCTGAATTGTAAACCGTCTATTGCTAGAGAAGCAACATATTTTCTCTCTGTAATTGTAATGAAATTTCATGTCTCACAAAGAGAAGATTATCTTACTTCCAGAATTTTTCTATACGAAAGTCATAAATGCAGTTCAGCTTAGTACATGTCCCAAATTTGTGGCCAACCAGAAATTGAAATAAACATGTAAAGACTGCTTTTATGGGCTGGGAAGATATGGCTCAGTGGTAGACCACTTGCCTTGCATGCCTGAGGCCCTGGGTTCAATTCCTCAGCACCACATAAACAAAAAGAAAAAAGCCAGAAGTGGTGCTGTGGCTCAAGTGGTAGATCCCTAGCCTTGAGCTGAAGAGCTGAGGGACAGCGCCGAGGTCCAGAGTTCAGGCCCCACGACCACCGGACTAAAAAAAAGACTGCTTTTATTTGAAGACTGTTTCTTGCCTGGGGCCAGTGGCTCATGCCTGTATTCTTAGCTAGCCCAGATAGGAAATGCTGTGAAACTCTTATCTCCAATAAACCACAAGAAAAACGGAAGTGGGGCTGTGGCTCAAGTGGTATAGTGCTTGTCTTGAACTGAAGAGCTGAGGGACAGAGCCTTGGACAGATTCAAGCTTGTGATCAACAAAAATAAAAATAAAAAAATATATTTAAAAATGTTTCTTTTGGAAACATAGGTCCTATGGTTTCCCTTATTTGCAATTACTAGCATATGTCTGAGACAAGCAAAAACGATCAGATAAGTTGATGTTAGGCGAAATGAACCCCAAGATAAGGACTCAAATGTTTTTTCTTTCTTGCAATTGTTTCTAACATATTTATAAGATGATTTCTTTGTTGCTGTGTATGTCCCTCCCCCATGGTATAACCCCTGTTTTCACTGTGTTTGATGTTGGTATAATTTGTGGAGGGGAAGGGCAAAAACAAATTGTTTAAAAAATTATATTAAGTGAAGTAAGCCAGGCCCAAAGAAACATAGGTCCCATGGTTTCCCTTATTTGCAATATCTAGTATAGGTATGAGTCAAGCGGAAAAGGTCAGATAATGTGATGTTAGGAAAACGAACCCTTAAATATGTATTTTAATGTTTTTGTTTCTTTCATGCATGTGTTTCTAACGCATTTATAAGATTATTTCTTGGTTGCTTTGTATGTCCCTCCCCCACAGTGTAACCCCCGCTTTCACTATATTTGATGTCAGTATAACATGTGGAGGAGACGGGGACAAACAAGTCGTTTAAGGATACAGGTGGACCTGTTGCAACAATGAGAAGTACAAAATGTCATGTCAAAACCAGCTTTACAATGTCGGGGGGGGGGGGGGGGGGGGAGGGGAGGAAGGATTGGGTGGGGGGGGAGGGGGGAGGCTGGGAAGGGAGGTGAAGGGTAAACAAAGGAGGAGGCTGCAATGCTTGGTAAGAAATGTATGCATTATCCTGCCCATGTAATTGTAACCCCTCTGTACAGTATGTTCTCAAATAAAATAAAATAAAATTAAAAAAAAAAAAAACCAAATTGTTTAAATAGGGAAACAGGTGGACCCATTGCAACAATGAGATGTACAAGATGTCATGATGAAAAACGAACTTTACAATTTTGGCCGGGGGTGAGGGTGTAGAGGGGTTGGGGGGTGAGAAGGGGGGAGCGGGATGGGGGGGGGGAGATGGGAAGGGATGGGAAGGAGAAACAAAGGAGGAGGCAACAATGCTTGATATGAAATGTACTCATTACCTTGCCCATGTAATTGTAACCCCTCTGTATGGTATTTTCACAATAAAATTTTTTTAAAATTTTAAACAAAAGAAAGAGAAAAGAAAAAAATGTTTCTTTTGGTTCTAATCTACGATAATTACTACAAGGGTAAATTCTTAGCTTTAAAATCTTTTTTTTTTTTTTTTAATTTACTTAAAGTAGCATGGTAACATAAAGGAAAAATAATTTCTATTTCACTGCTTGAGTTGGGTTTTTTGGCCTTTCCTCTAACCTATGATGAACTTGCCTATTTTCTTTCTCCTGTTCTGATTTGCCTTCATTCACATTATGGGAAAAATTGTCTTTAATGCACAAAAATTTTCAGATTTAGTACATATTTGCACAGTAAATTTCCCATAGCTTACAGAGTTAAGGCTATGTAGGTTTATCTAAATATAATTTTCTTCGATAATTTTGACCCAAAGTACATTCATGCTTCTTCTATTCCTCATTATAGTCTAGTCAAGGTGCTATGGACTGTTTTAATATATTTTTTCAGACAAACAGTGATCATAAGGAAAATCAGTTCAAATAGATGCTGTAGCAATTATCACATTGAATAAATAGATTAGCACATGTATAATGTAATCTCACTCTCCATATAACTATTATGGTCATAGCTGTAGCATGGCTGCCACTTGAGGATTTCTCCTAAGGCAAGTAACTTATTTAACTGGCTTTCAGTTTTATTAATATATTTATTAAAGGTTGTTCTCAGATATTGATCTAGGATGTTGGAAGAATGAAGTAAAAAAAAAGGAAAAAGAAAAAAAAGAAAAAATAATAAAAAAGGTAATGATCCCATGTCAAGTTGCTTTATTCTAGTGAGTCATATTATTAAACTCTATAGACTTGAGTATTATTAAATATCATTACCTTTGTTCCCTCTATTAAACTATACAAATTATACTTTTTGCCTTGTAAAAATTGCTATATGTATCTCTATCTATCTATCTATCTATCTATCTATCTATCTATCTATCACCATATATGTCCCTAAAACAAAATCTAATGCTTAAAAACCAAGCATGCCAGGTAAGGACAGTTGTGTGACCTCCAAAATAGAAATGCATTTTTTTAACCTTGTTTTGATTCAACCACTTACCTTGTCAAGGAAGTATCCCAAATGGATGCTATCTTTAAAGACTTGCCTCTGCCATCTGGATTTATTTTAATGTCATGCCATCGATGTGTCTCTTCAAGTGGAGATCATTTCATTCTTAATATAGTCGGGTAGCCAGGAGTGCTTTTCACTCTGAGAAACACAGGCAGTACAGCACTGAGACCTTGTGGGTTGAGGAACAAAGTCTAAAGGAAACCCCTGGTGAGATTGTCAAAGGCAGAGTTGTAAGGAGATGTGAGAAGGTTCCACATATTATCCAAAAGAAGGCAGAGTGATTGGCAAGGTCAGGTTATTTACAGAGATTGCATCGGAGCCCAGCTGGATTGAAACTTGAAAGCATAGCTAAGTCAGAGGGCAGTAAGAGAGGGAAAGAAGAAAAAGAAAGAAAAAAAAAGTCAAGGTTTTCCTTACTGGAGACTTAGTAAGAAAAGAATCCCCCGTATGACAAAAATTATACAAATGGAAAGGGAATTGGAAAAGAAATTCTGTATCTAACATGGAAAATGTAATTAAAACATGCTTACTTTTATCTAATTAAAACATGCTTACTTTTATCGGACCACCAAAAAGATTCATTGTGAGTAGTTGGAATGGGTATGTTTTCAAAACAGCCTGTGGAAGTATCTCCAAATATGATTAAACATTTGCTGTATAAAAATTACATCAGGTAGCCCTTTTCAAACTGATCTTTGAGCGATTTCAATTAGAGTAAGTTAGTATATTGATAAAAAGAAATGTAACACCTAAATTTGTATGGCTGGAACTTACTTCTTTTCTTTTCTTTGGGTGTTGATACTGTTATTTGTTGTTTATCTACTGGATTCAGTAAAATATTACAGCTGGAAACCACAGGTCAAATTATCTGACTAACCAGTTTTGAACCCACAGAAAATCATCTCAATAGTTTGGGGGATTATTTGGGCTTGGTAAACAAAGTTAAGTAGGAGAGTTCAAAGAGAGGGGCTTAAATAATTACTGTAGTAATAGAAGATAGAAAATTGTGTTCTCTGCTTTTTAGGAACTTGAATTCTTATGATTGAAACAGGGTAGATTAATAAATTCTGTGGTATTTAAAAATACCAAGGTCAAGACATTAGTCTTACTATTTTTTTCTTTTTGGTCTTCCTATGTATTATGTTCCATGTTTGTATACTATGTGGGGATGTAAACATTCCCAGAGGAAAAAAAAAAACAGCTAACACTCTAGGCAAATGCACAAAACCATTTGGGAAGACAGGTAATATCTAAGTTGAGTGACTAGGTAGAGGTCAACACTCACAGTCCAGCAGGATAAAGTGTCAGATACCAAAATCATAGGAAGCCGGCATCCTTGGTTCATGCCTGTAATCCCAGCTACTCAGGAGGCTGAGATCTGAGGATCACGGTTCAATGCCAGCCTGGGCAGGAAAGTCCATGAGACTTTTATCTCCAATAAACTACTAGAAAACTGGAAGCGGCGCTGTGACTCAAGCAGTAGAGCACTAGCCTTGAGCTGAAGAGAACAGGGACAGCGCCCAGGCCCAGAGTTCAAGCCCCATGACCAAAAAAAAAGAAAATCAGAGAAGTTGGGGGAAATCTGGGGTTGAAGTGAGATTTGAAGATGAAGAATGAGACCAAATCACAAATAAATAGTATGAATTTGGATACTACTCTTTATTTAGTGCAGTATTTTTGCAAGAATTTGTGCAGGTGATAGAACCATCATCATCAAGTTTACAAAGACATCCTCAGTGGAGATTGGGAAGTAAATTTGGAGAGCACAGAAAGCAAGGATGTCAAGGTAATATTTCACTAGCTGAGTTTAATGGCTCACATGAGACACCACAGGGACCTTTTCTATGAGAACGAAAGAAAGAATGGAGAAGAGACATAGGAAAGGTATTTATTGTCAATGAAGTTTTACAAGGCTTTCTTTCAGAAGGCTCAGAATGTGTGTGTGTGTGTGTGTGTGTGTGTGTGTGTGTATTTTACAGATTTATAACTGGCCAGTTTTATGGTTTTGGGTTTTTTTTAGTACCACCATTAAAAAAATTCATTTTATTGTAAAGATGCTGTACAGAGGAGGGACAGTTACATGAGTAATAACTGGCCAATTTTAAAATGTGAGTATCAAATTAAATCTAAATTACTTCCCTTCAGAAGATACTTGTTTCAGCTTCAGTTTGCCTATGTTTATTATGGAATTGGTCTTGCAGTCCCCAGAAGCTTCTAATTTTCATCTTCACATCTATACAACCATGAATTTACTGGCTTTATTTTTCATTTATTTTTTATTTTTATTTTGCCAGTCCTGAGGTTTGAACTCAAGGCCTGGCCACTGTACCTGAGTTATTATGACTCTTCTTTTTTCATTTTACATTTTTGTTGTTGTTGTTGTTCAAGGCTTTACTACTTGAGCCACAGATCCACTTCCGACATTTTAAAAAATAGTTTCTTAGTTTATTGGAGATAAGAGTCTCAAGAACTTTTCTTCCTGGGTGGGCTTGGAACCATTTTCTTCAGATCTCATCCACCTGAGTACCTAGAATTACAGACATGAGCTACTGGTGCCCAGTTAGTTTGCTAACATAAGAGATTATTACCACTTCACTCTAACAAGAGGCTCAGTCAATAAACAATGAGCTTCCTTACCTGAGATGACTTTAAATAAATAACACCTGATCAAAATGTGATTATTATTAAACATACATTTATTTATTTAGTTATCCATCTATTTATTTATTTATTGCTAGTTCTGGGCTTAGCCCTCTTATTTTGATTTTCCATTCAAGGTTGACACTCTACCATTTGAGTCACAGCTCCACTTTCAGCTCGTTGCTGGTTAATTGGAGATAAGAGTCTCACAGATTTTTCCAGCCCATGTTGGCTTTGATTAGTGATCCTCAGATCCCAGCCTCCTAAAGTGGCTTGGAATACAGACCAGGGGTCATGAACTTAGCACATTTCTGGTTTACAATCCTGGGTTTACTTCCCATGGAATCAAAATGAGTATGTTCCCTTCAAGTGTAAGTGGTGAATATCATGAATTTCCATCATGCAGACCAAGTAAACATACAAGATATAATCTCATAATCCTGGGGCATACTGTACATCTATAATTTCAGAATATATACAGCTTGTGATCTGGGACTCTTCATAGAGTAAAAATTATAATTGTTCTAATGCTGGAATGCTTCCTCTGACTCTAATCTTATGCGAATCCATGATTTCACTTCAAACATCCTGATGATTTTCCGTAGGACAAATGTATCAGTGAAATGTGATTGCTTTGAAGTATTTCTGTTCCTACCATCTAGAAAATGTTTTAAAGGAGAAGACAGAAGAAAATTTATACCTGTGGTTAATGTAGGGATGTGTGTTTGGGGGTCTAGAGGAATATCCAGTAATATATTCTTGTCTGTGTCCCCTAGCACCTGGCACAAAGCCTGAGGCATGGCAGGAATCCAGGGAAATGTGTGGAATGAATTAGCTGATTTGAAAGTCAGTGACTCTCCTCTCAGTAGGGAAGTGGTAGAGGTAAGTTTTAGCTTCTGAAGTGAAGCCTTGAATGCTCCCAGTAATGAACTCTGCAGTCAGCGTTTAATGGGAGTGGGAAGCGATTCCTTCAGAGGCAATCTGTAAGGGGTTAGATATTGGTGGGGGTAGGGGGAGGTGGGGGTGGAATGAAGTAATGTTTTTGCCTTTGCTAAAATTCAATAGGTGGGCTCCCTTTTGTTTCTTCCCTGCGTGTGCAGGATTGCTGAAGACCTCTAGATGGCGCTGCTGGCTCATCGCTAAGCAGAGATGGAACTCCAGCTCCTGGGAAGGAAGAAAAACTCTTGACTTCTAAAGGAACATCCCTACATTTGTGTCTTTGCCTCTTGCCAATTTGCAGGTGCTGCATTGTAAAATAAAACCATTTGGCCAATTCAAAATCACCTTTCTTGCCTACTCTTCTCTTGTTATGGCTGTTTTCAAATTAAGGAAACTCTCAGGATATTCTTGGCATCTAATTATGTCTATGCTTTTAATAAAAAAAAATTAGCACACATAGCAGAAAGTTAGAAATAACTGATCCGTAAGGAACGACCAGGAGTTTTCACCCCAAAACATTCTCTATTGGACTCCACTCATCAGGAGCTCCATACATTCTTCACATTTAACTTCACATATAACACATTCTTTATTCATAACTTAGCCCAAGGTATTTGATTTTTACAAGTCAGTCTTAGCTACCTATAAAATCCAGTTTATCACAAGAATATAGTATTATATCTACACTGCCACTCTTCTCTGTCAATTCCAGCATGGACACCAATCTATATTTTTTTCATGGTACTGACTGTTTCTCAAGTGACGAAATGTGGAAATAGAATCAATCCCCATGCAAAAATAAAGGTACCTGAATTGTCTGTATGTATTTTAGTCACAGACTTGGTCCTATGGTGTCAATATGGTTTGATGATATTCCCTAAAAGTGCATGTGTCAGAAGTTTGGTTTCCAAAGTGGCCTTGGGAACTTTTAAGAGGTGCAGACTAAAAAGAAGTCCTCAGGTCTCTGAAGCACTGGAAGGAATTAACTAGCTTTTGTGAAATCCCAGTTATTCCTCACAAGATAGATGCTATTTAAAATAAAAGTGAAGAAGAAAAGAGTGAAAAGAAGAAGAAAAAAGCCCATATCTGAATTGCTTTGTGGTTTTTTGTCCCCTCTCATTTTTGATTTTAGTCCTGGTCCCTGAATTCAAAGCCTGGGTGTTGTCACTGAGCTTTTGTTCATAAGACTAGTGCTCCGGGGCTGGGAAGGTGGCTCAGTGGTAGAGCGCTTGCCTTGCATGCCTGAGGCCCTGGGTTCGATTCCTCAGCACCACATAAGCAAAAAAAAAAAAAAAAAGCCGGAAGTGGCGCTGTGGCTCAAGTGGTAGAGCTTTAGCCTTGAGCTGAAGAGTTGAGGGACAGCGCCCAGGCCTAGAGTTCAGGCCCCACAACCAGACCCCCCCCCCAAAAAAAAGAGACTAGTACTCTACCACAGTTCTCCTTTTCTAGCTTTTGGGTGATAAATTGGAGATAAGAGTCTTATAGACTTTCCTGCCTAGGCTGGCTTCAAACATTGATCTTCAGAGCTCAGTCTCCTGAGTAGCTAGAATAGCAGGTGTACACTATGGGCACTGGGTTTGCCATGCAACCTCTTCCTGTCACAACTTACCCCACAACTTACTTCCTGTCACAACTTACCCCACCTTTGGCCTTCCTTAACATATCCTCACCTGAACTGATTCAACATCAGTGCCACTCGCTTGAGCTATTGGAGATGTGAGATGACTATTAAGCTTCTTTTCCTCATAAAATATCAAACTTCAGGTATTCCATGATAGCAATGAAAAATTGACGAATATCTCCTGGCTTTATATAATTCCATTATTTTACATTAGTTATTTAAGACTTCTCAAGATGCTAGGTGACTGGCCTACATTCCTATGAAGTAAGTTGCAATGGGATAGAAAAATACTATAGAAAGCAAATACAGGAACCATGTACGGATTAGGTCTGGTTTACATATAAAACTTTAAATCAGCCGGGCGCTGGTGGCTCATGCCTGTAATCCTAGCTACTCAGGAGGCAGAGATCGGAGGATCGCGGTTCAAAGTCAGCCCGGGCAGGAGAGACTGTGAGACTCCTATCTCCAACAAACCACCAGAAAACCAGAAGTGGCGCTGTAGCTCAAGTGGTAGAGCACTCGCCTTGAGCTGAAGAGCTGAGGGACAGCGCCCAGGCCCAGAGTTCAAGCCCCACGACCGACAAAAAAAAAAAACAACTTTAAATCAAAATGCATGTGCCATTTGGGCACCCTTTAGAAAATTGAAAGCAATATTTTATTAGTCAATAAGACTTCATTCACTATGAATTCAACACTGTGCTGTAAATTGGGCTAAAGATTCAAAGGAGGCCAGGTTATAGTAGCTGAAACCTGTAATCCCAACATCTTGGAAGGCAGATAGATCATGGCTTGAGGCCAGCCCAGGTCAAAGGTTCAGGGGGTGCACATCTCAAACAATAGCAGAGTGTGGTGAGAACTGATTGTCATTCTGGCTACATGAGAGGCTGAAATTGAAGGCAGTGCAGTTCCTTTTCAACACAGACAAAAAGTCGTGAGACTCCATCTCAACAAAACAAAGAGGAATGTGGTTGGGTGTGTACCTGTCATTCTAGCTACAGTGAGAAGTTTCAATGGTATAACAGTCCAGGCAAACCCAGGGAAAGGTGAGAGCCGATCTTTCTAGAAAACAAGACGGCCTGAGTTCAAATCCAAATAAATGGATGGATAAATGATAGAGCATAGTTAGTACCATTTTGGAACAAAAAAAAGTGTGAATTAAGCTTAGTTTACCAAGACCCATAAACCTATAGTAGGTCGTATTTGTTTTCCAAGAATGAGTAGAAGGATTGGCAGTAGACAAAATGCATAGCTATGCTTAAAATATAAAATCAGGAAGGACAGCAGCAACTTCTTTTTCCGTGTGATTGATGTGGTGTTTAATTCTCACACTAGTGTGATCACTGTGCACATGTGCACTACTTCTCATCATACAGACCTGAAGACTGAGACTCAAGAGATGTTAAGAACGTTATTGAAGGTCAGACACTGGTGGCTGACCCCTGTAATCCTACTCAGGTGGCTGAAATCTGAGGATTGAGGTTCGACTCCAGGAACTTCTGTGTGACTCTAATGTCCAGTTAGCTACTAAAAAAGCCAGAAGTGGGGCTGTGGCTCAAGTGGTAGATCACTAGCCTTGAGCACAAAAGCTTAAACCCCAGGGTATGCACTCACATGAGCATAAACACACACACACACACACACACACACACACACACACACCATGTTATAACTAATATTATGTTTCATCTTCACAAGTAACATGTGGGAGATTTCTGCGATTCAGAAAGAAGTGTTTAAAGAGCAAATATGAAACCCAATCCAAGTAAAGATTTGAATATGAGGAAAGCAGAACATTTGATTTCCCACATTCTAAAGTTCTACTGGAGACTCCATTCTTGACGATGCCAAATTCTGGCATCCCAGAGTTGGTTCAGAGATCCTTCACGGTGGATTATGAGAGACAGTCTAATGCTTTTCCTCATTTAACTAAGAACAGACACAGAAATCTTAGAAATAAGATTTCCCCTGCTCTTAAAAAGAGAGAGAGAGAGCACCAGGATCAAACAATGTGATTCAGAACTTTCTCCCTTTTATAGATGTATGATCTTTTTTCTCTCTGCCCCTCCAGGCTTCACAGACTAAAGAATGAAAGAGAATGTATTTACATATGAATTTAAGTGCTTGTACATGCCAAAGCATATAAATAAGCAAGAAACTGCCTGGTCTGGGCATCCTCAGACCAAAGGAATGTCACAGCAATCAATCCCTTCAGATCCAGCCACTGTATCTGTGTCATGTCCTGTGGGTTTCAGTAACATCCCTGATTATTCATTCACACACTGGCTCAGTCCATCACCACTTTACACAGGGCTCAGTTACTCATTGTTCTCCACTGATTAGCATGCTGTGATTTATAAATGGATGATGGAAAAGAAAAATAGACCAACACCCTGACTTATAGGTGGATTTTCTAGTGCCTAGACTCTGGGAGAATCAATCTTCAAACTGATTAGCTCCTGACCACTTGTAATTAGGATTTTTTTTCAAATGATACTCTCCACTAAGCAACGATTCCAAACTCCAGGTGCGTCCAGTTCCAAGAGGCAGCTTAACTATTGCTTTTCTTTTCCATAACAGTAAAAGTAGCCAATTTATGTTCAAACTTCTTTTTTTGTGAAAACCGTAAGGGTTGATTGATTGACTCCAAAGTGACATACCGGAAGGGCTGAGTAGACAGTGTGAATATTAATCTAGCAAGGTTGTCACTGAGGAAGTACTCGTGATGGCTTTTGTCTGAAGGATTGCACAATGTAAGAGATGACACAAATGGGCTTTCTAAGCTTCCAACCTGAGTTTGACCTACACACCTAGCACCTGCTCCTGAGAGGCGGGGACCTGGCTCTGTGATTCTAAAAAGTCTCGAAAACAAAAGCAAAAACAAACACCTCAGGTAATATCCCACACATTGCCTTGCACAAAGAGGTACTCAGACCTCACAATGAGAACAATGATTGAAACATGAATCAGCTCTGAAAAAAAATGAGGAACGTGGGCGTTCAATAAAAGCTACAGGCTCCTAAAGTCTAATTATTTCTGTTGTGTGAGATTATGACTTCAGCACCTGATAAATCTACCTCAGGATGACTTTTCTAGGTACATATGAACAAAATATATTCCTCAATTTTTGATTCAATGGTAGATAAAAGTGAAACCTTAATTTAAAAAGAAGAATCATTTTCATTCCTTAACTTAAGAAAAAAACTTGAGCATTTATTTTACAGGTAGCAATGCATATAATAAGAGAAATGTGTGATAGATGTCTTGATATTAACTTCAGTTTGTATCTGACCAAAACAACCTGTTGTCAAAAATACGTTTTCTACATTGATTTTGCAAGTTCTCTTTTGTGTTTTAGAAAAACAAAAAGTAGAGTGTAAAATACTCACCATTCTATGTTCAAATTCAGTCTCTGGGATTCGAAGTTTTCTCTGACCAGTAGAGACCTCAGACTATAGGTGGGAGTTAAGCCTCTACGAACTTGCTTTGACAAACTAATGGCCATGATTGCCTGAAACAAGATTAGTTCTGGAATATAACACAAGTTATTCGGGAAAAAAAATTGCAAAGGGAAATTGGAAGAAAAGAGATTTAAAGAAACATTTATTAGAGCTTCTCAATTTTTGAAAATGTTTTTATTGTAAAAATAGTATACAGAGGGGTTACAGTTACATGAGTAAAGTAATGAGTACATTTCCTATTGAGCATTGTTACTTCCTCCTTTGTTTTACCCCTACCGTCCCTTCTCACCTCACCCCCCCAACTCCCTCCCCCCCCCAAGTTGTAAAGTTCTTTTTCAACATAGTATCTTGTACACCTCAATATTACAATAAGTCAACCTATATCGTTGTTTCACCATTTTGTTATTTCCCTTCCCCTCCCCAAGTTAGAAAAATGTATATACAAGATGCAGAGCACTGACGTCAAATACAGTGAAAACAAAGATTATACAGTGGGGGGAAGAACATACAAGAGAAACAAAAAAAATCACATAGTACATTTTAGATACATTAAAAACAATACCCTGGCCTTGGACACTGTCCTTCTGCTCTTCAGCTCAGGGCAAGCACTTTACCGCTTGAGCTAGACCATCACTTTTGGTTTTTCTAGTTGTTTATTGGAGATAAGAGTCTCATGGACTTTCCTGCCCAGACTGGCTTTGAACCATGATCCTCAGATCTTAGCCTCCTGAGTAGCTTGGATTACAGGCATGAGCCACTGGCGTCCAACTCAGAGTATTTTTTTATATCACTTTAAATAATATAATGTGGAATTTAAAAGCAATTACAATTTTTATTTGATACAAAAAATAAAAGCAAAGCATCTCTGGGTGCTGATGGTTCACACCTGTTATTCAAGCTGCTCAGGAGACTGAGATCTGAGGATTGCAGTTCAAAGCCAGGAAGCCAGGAAAGTCTGTGAGACTTTTATCTCCAATTAACCACCTGAAAAACTAGAAGTGGGACAATGGCTCCCACTGGTAGAATGCTAGCATTAAGCAAAAATTTCAAGGACAGTGTCCAGGTGCTGAGTTCAATCAAGACCCACGACCAACAACAGGATAAAAAGCAAAAAATCCCACAAAAGTCCATTTATGTGTGTTTTAGGGGAAAAAGGCAATGTATTAATGGAGTAGTTGTGGGAAAGTAGCAATCCTCTTAAAGAGTAAAATAAAATTTTCAAATCTTAACCCATATGTTAATTTAGATATTACTAGCTAATCACTACTATTCATCAAAATGATTGCACCCATA
Source organism: Dipodomys spectabilis (assembly GCF_019054845.1). NCBI lineage: Eukaryota > Metazoa > Chordata > Mammalia > Rodentia > Heteromyidae > Dipodomys > Dipodomys spectabilis. The sequence goes on from NW_024870950.1 coordinate 12,628,001, forward strand.
GCTAGCCCTTCCCCCCAAACCAGGAACACCAGATGACTAAAATTCCCTGGAGGAGAATGTCCTGGTAGACTTCACGATGATTTTCAGGCATTTGCTCTGTGACTTAGGAAAATTCATTTAACAGCTCCAAACATTTTTGTGTGATTATCGACCAAACTAAGAGTGTTGAGGGATGTTCTGAAGTGATTGATTTTTTTTAAATGTATTTGAAAAAAAAATATCATCAGTTCAAATGTCCTTCTGGACAGGTGCTTGAATAACCGAAGTACTTCTCAGAACCCTGGATGGCTCAGTAATGCTCATCTTCAGACAAGGCGTCATTATAATACTGACAGTATCATTACGAAAGCGCTGATTGGAAGTCAGGGCTGCCAGTCAGAAGTTTGACCTGCATAAACTTCCTTCCTATTGGGCTATGTGCTGGACAGCCTACTCCGATTGCATAATTCCAGGTTCAAAGACCATTTGGTCCTGGGGAATCCAGAAAAAGCATTTAAATCGAGGCTTACTGGGACGAAAGTTGGAAGTGGGGACAGAGCAGTGGGCATAGTTGTATAAAGGTTGTTATACATGAATAAGATTTTAATTACACATTTGTTTTCTATATTAACTGTTTCTTACAGTCCAGAGAACAAGCTCCTGCTTTTAAAAGGTGTAAATAATATTTTATATATATATATATATATATATATATATATATATATATATATATATATATACTAAAACATAATTTTACTTAATTTTTTAGATCTCCTAGCCCTGGCCAGTTCTACCGACCACACATGGTCATCTATAAATGTCCAACATGAAATGTCTTTCTACTCATGAATAGAAGTGCACACATACACATCAAAGCCTGTGGGAAAACACAAAGCATAAACAAGTTATTCAATGAATCTTAATAGGTGATGTATTTCTTTGGGTTATATCTTTGAGGTTCTTATACACTCATATATGGATACAATTTTAATTGTATAATTTTAAAATATTTTCTTGATTGGCATAGGATTTGTAAATATCTTTGAGGTAAAATGTGTTGACATACATATATATTGGAAAGTAATCAATTCCATGTAATTATATTTTAACATACACTTTTCTCTTTGAGCAAAACTTAAAGTATTTTTTATCTTTAAGTAGTTGTACAACAAACTTGACATGTAACAAAGCAGTTTATGAATGCAATGCATCTTGATCCATGAATGTCACCCCAATAATCTCGTCATTTTTTTTTGTTTTTTGATTTTTGTTTTTTACTTTGTGTTTGTGTATGTGTTGTTTCTAGATTCTCACTCTTTCATCTAGGTCATGTAATGATGATATTCAATGTCCTATCTTCTGATTAATTGAAGATCCATAATGTGTTGTAACTAGTTGTATTTCCCCGGTGAAACAGAAGGGAAAAGTCATTACTCCTGTTTAACTAGGACATTATGCCTGTTGAATCTTTCTATATCAGACTCATCCTAACGCACAAAACTTCATCCTATAAGTGCTCTTGTATGCACAGTTCTTTTAAGGTTTTCTCAAGTTAGGTCATTTTGAAGTCTGTTACTTGTATGATCAGCATTCTTGCTTAATATACAAAGTTTACAAACAAGTGCTGATACATTAAGAAAAATCCTGGATAGTGATGACTTCTGCATGAATAAATAATTACTTCCACTCTCTGGACATCTCACATCGATAGAAGAAAGCCATTCTTAATGTTAGACTTTGAGAAAGTAGCCTCATCCTGAGTCTTGTTTCTTTGAATATTGACTGGACTACATCAGAGAATTAATTTCTCCCAGAGCCAATTCCCTCGTTGACAAAATGGTTTGATAGTTTTCTAAGCATTGAACACAAACTGAATATGTAAATGAGCTCTTCTAAAGCAGTGCTGGCATGATAAAAACTATTATTTTAACATAAAAGCAGCCCACATCACCCCATTGGCGTCCTCTCACTGATGGCTGTGGTGGGGATTAATTGCCATGCTGGTGGGAATACAAGCAGTTGTGCAGAACACACTTCCTTTCTGATTGTGACCTCGCCTGTGAGCTAGACAGAGAGGACATTTCCTCCCAGAAGTGTGTCAGGTCCCATCAGCAGTTTAAAATGGTCAAAACAATAAGCAATTCCAGCAGATTTTCTTCAAGGTCATTTTCTACCTAATATTTAAATAACAACAATAACAACAATAACAACAACACCTCAAAGAATTTGCTTTACATCTTCACATTGGTAAGAAAGTAAAGGAGCATTTTTTTTTCCTTTAAGGCTAGCATTCTACCATGTGAAACACAGTACCACTTCCAGCTTTTTCTGTTTTATTTTTGTGAGGAATAGAACTCAGAGCTTCATGCATGTGAGGCAAGCAATCTAGCACTAAGCCACATTCCCATCCCAAACAGAAGCTCTAATAAATGTTTTCCCAGAATTCCAGAAAAAACCTCAATTCCACAAAACGGACTATAATGTATTTACATAAAATAACTCAATGGTATAATTTCTTTTAAAAAAATTAAGAACAAAATGATTTGACACTGTTTATACTTTAGAAAATGACAATACAAACAAAAACAATAAAGTCTGTGCTAATAGAAATGCCTTAAAATGCCTTAAAAGCTGGATTCAAGTAGCTCATGCCTGTAATCCTGCCTGTATTTAGGAAGCTGAGATTTGACCACAGTTTGAAGCCAGTCTGAGCTGGAAAGTCAAGCAGAGTCTTATCTCTAATTAATCACCCAAAAGACAAAAGACAAAAGTGGAACTCAATGGTAGAATTGCAGCCTTGAGTAAAAAAAGTTAAAGGACTGCATCTAAGCTGTGAATTCAAGTCCTAGTATTCCATTTCCCTCCCCCCCCAAAAAGAAAGAAAGAAAAGAAAGAAATAGAAAAAAAAAAGATTTAATTAGCTATTCCCAACTGATTGTCTGATACAGTTGTGATTATATTATACATTCTTTATATATATATATGTTCTCATTTATCCTTTTCATATTTTATGCCTATGTATATATGTGTGTTGTAGCTATGATATACATATATGCTTTATATTGTATTTGTGTATATTTATATATGTATTTATATTCATATAAATATTTATGTATATTTATGTATATAAAAGACATACAAAATACACTCATATATCTTTTTTTTTAATGAAGTCTGGTTGCTATGCATAAAGAAATACAGCTTGAAGCATATATTAATATCCTAAATTATTTTTTCTGTAGATGCTCAAATCTTACTGCTGGCATACGTTTCATACTCAGACCATCATAAATTCTATTTTCAAATCACCAGGGATAAGTCTGACTGCCAACTGGATACTTTTAACTAATCCAAATCTCATATATATCTCATATATGTATACATATATATATCTCATATATGTACATATATATGTGGTAGAAGCTATTATATTCTGCTTCTCATAGCAGCTTGGAAATTGCACAATCTACTTGAGTATTCTTATGTTTTTACCAAGTAAGGCTGGGAATTGAGGAATAATCAGTAATGGTTATCTGCCTTTTCCTATTTAAGAACAATAATGGTGCTCACTCATCCTGAACAAGGCTGTTAATTAATCATTGTAGCTATGCAGGTTGAAGTCCCAATGTTATCATCATTGAAGCATAGCTGTAATATAAACTCCTGCTTAAGTGCTTTTGTTCTGCAAAATAAATCTGTGCATTACAACTATTCCTAATCATTTATTAAAATTATAATACATTACTATTATCATGCTTGATTGTGATATTTTTAAGCAATTTGTTTGGTTTATCTATTTGCCAGCACAAATTCAATTTGCCAGGATGTTTAAGCATTCAGTGGGTTTAATAGTATGATATATGGAATTATCTAGATGTATACAAAAATAAAAGTAATAGAAAAATTAAAATGATAAAATAAAAACAAAAAAAATGTAATAGGATAAAAAATATGAATGACCAAACCAATTGGTTACAAAAATGAGCGTTTGGCATCACCTGGCAATAAAATTATATTTTTAAAGAGTATTTGGAAAAAAATGAGGGTTGCTTTGTTTTTTGTATTACTGGGTTCCTTTGTGGAATCCAACCAGAAGAAACAACTACTAATACTGAATTAACCATATTACCTCAAACATATAAAACTTTCTATTGATTCGAAAGAAATGTTCTTCTCTAATTTGGAAGTTGAAGTAATTGCCTAATTTGCTTAAAAGTTAGTTAGTATCTGTGAATAATTCAAGGGAAATTACTACTTTATTGTCATATGGGACTTGTATTCCCTAGGAAAGATAACTTTCTAAGAGACTTTAACTAAGTAAAAGTGTGGGGTAGTTTTATTTTAGTAATTTTGTTTTGTTTTCTTAACTCAAACACCCCAAATTGAAGTGTCTTGTTAGTACTCATTTATCATGAAAGCCCACAGCTGAATACTTTGGAGCAAGAAGTGAGAATCTCACTTTAAAGTAGCACAGGACATCACACAACCTTTAACCTTTAACCCTTAACATTCTTTAAACATCCAGTGTGATACTATACTCAAATGGGGCATAATGTAGTTTATAAAGAAAGGATACCATTAATTTGTAAGCAATAAGATTGGAACCTAGTAACCCAAGTGAGTGTTGTTCTTAAAATATAAACATGGGGGAAAGAGGTATATTTATTACAGTATATTAAATCGTATTACCTCATATGAAAACTGATGTGAAGCTTCTAACACACCATATCCATGAAAGTGAAAACACTTTCAGAAACAAAGATTGTATGGGCTAGATTCATTAGCATAGTCTGAAAATGAACTGTTTATTAATTTATCTTGTATTCAATAATCAAATTATATATATATATATATATTCACATATGTCTGAAAGTCTGAAAGTAGTTAGTATGGGTGACTGACCTGATGAAAATCTCAATAAATTAATGCATGACAAGTTGACTCCTTGATTAGGAAAACAAAAATCTTTCCTTGGCAACAAAGGTCTCTAATTTTGTCATAGTGTAAAAGTAACATTGGCTAATTACACAAACAACAAACACGAGATATTTCATGCTCCCACTTCTTTATTTGAACTTGAATCGGTTACTTGCCATCTACCATGCACTGTGCTGGCAGACAGATTATAAAAATAGAAAATTTCTGTCTTTCTAACCTTTCCATTGTCATAGAAAAGGCAAATAATAACATGTAATCTGAATATTATTGTTTGATGAGTGCTGTAGCAGAGGAATTCAGAGGCGATTTGAGGTTAGCAAGAAGAGTTGTGGAAAGGATTCATTGTAATATGAAGAATAGTTTTTAAAGTTGTGACTGACAATACAAAAACCATCATCATTAAAGTCGACCTCCATCTCTTCCCCACTCTAAACTTTCTTTTAGGGCTATTGTTTTTTAATTCTTGAAACTATTCTCAAAGGCTCTACACCATAAACGCCCTAACTATCTGCAGCAGCCATTGCTAATGAAAGGGCTTTTTAAAAAATAAATTTTCCTCCTTTATAATGAATTTCCAATGAATTGCATCTAACTTTTGCATTATAAATTTGTCTTTCATTACATTGGCCCTTCACTAAATAGTTGGAGACTTGGCTTCATGTTGACAACTTGATTTTTTCTGTTCATCTCTTTCATATTTCACTACAGTACTCTTAACAATTATTAACAATCAGATGGCTGTTGAATAATAAGATACTAAGAAGCACCCACTCGGTTTCTTAATGGCATTTGACTTCTGAAAAATGCTCAGAAGTACTGAAAGAAGTATAATCTGTCTGGTTTTGAGCCTGTCAGTTCCAATTCATTAATCAACAGCCCCTCACATCTGGATTCAAGCCTTCTACATTGTTTACACCACGAAATAAACATCTTATTGCCATGAACATTTACCCCTGATTCAAACTATCCGTGAAAATATGATCACAAAATTCCAAAGACACATTATCTTCGCTGTTAAGGAAAAAAGAACATACCAATACAATTGTTGTCTTGCCACATAGTTTTAATAGTAGCAGTTTGAACACAGGTCCTGATGCAGAACTGTAGAATCTAGCTGCAAATAATGTCCTTATCATCTCTTCTAGTATTTTTTTTTCAAAGTCAGTGGCTTAGAACACTAATTTTGCTATTTTTCCTTTCCACTGATTTTCCAATATGATTCATCCTCTGCCTGTGAGTATTTTACTGCCTTACAATATCTTCCTGCTATGTAACTTTCATATTAGACTTTGCTCACTTTCAATTGTTATAAAATTACCAGTTGGAACTACAAAAAAAATCCCATCAGGAAATCAAGCCCCAGACTACGTAGTGAAGACCCAATGGAATGAAAGACAAAGAAGCCTCTTTGCTTTCTGGCCTGATATTCTTTTAGCATTATTTTATCATCTTCAGTGACTAGTTACATTTACAATTGTTCATTCTGTTTTTGATCATATCTACAAGTAGATTCAATTTCCCTATTTCTTCATAAGCTCTTCAGTAATCAAGACTACATTTTCTTTCTTTTTCCTTTTTTTATTTCTCTTTTTTTTTGTTGGTTGTGGGGCTTAACTCTGAGCCTGGGCATTGTCCCTCAGCAATTCAATTTATGGCTAGCGCTCTACCACTTGAGCCGCAGCTCCTCTTCCAGTTTTCTGAGTGCTTTATTGGAAGTAGGAGTTTCACAGACTTTTCCTGCCCAGGCTAGCTTTGAACTGTGATCCTCAGATCTTAGCCTCTGAGTAGCCAAGTTTACAGTTGTGAGCCACTGGCGATGCCAGGATATGTTTTCTTTCATAATTTTGTGCAACTCTTGATTTACTTTTACTTCATTTGACTATAGGGCATTGCTTGTTCTCAGTGTCCAAGACACATTTGTTAGATACTTGATTGTCAGGCCACAAACAAAAATAATGCTAGCTGGTAGAAGTAAGTACCTCTTTGCATATCCAGGAATGTCTGTCTATCTATCTGCCTGCCTGCTTATCAGTCTTTCTATCTGTCTGTCTCTCTAGTGTACTTATTGATTGGTCTATTTTCTGTAACCTTCTACTACTCACATAGACATAGATAGATAGATAGATAGATAGATAGATAGATAGATAGATAGATAGATAGATAATTACACATAAAACTTATAGGATTATATATTCCTGTTTCTCCAAGGTTTAATTTTAAGATCTATATTATAAGAACAAAATTATTTGTTCTACAATTTAGAATTGTTTTCATTTCTCTTATTCTCTGTCTCTGTCTCTGTCTCTCTCTCTCTCTCTGAGACTAGCCAATAATACTTTTGTGACATAGCTTTTAAAAGAAAGACACAAAATGAGTTTGGTATGCCGAGCAGGTGAACATCAAAGCAGGTGTCCCTCTGCTGCCGTTAGCTACATGAAAGCTTCTGGGAGTTATTCCTTTGCTCATTTTAGTGGTCTGTATAATGAGATCAGAAGACAGAAATTCTGGCAACTTGCAGATGCATTTGGTAGCTGTGAGACAAAGAGAGACAGTCTGCAGAGTAATGATGATTCTATTTCCAAACAACTTTGAATATCCAGAAGTCCAAGGTGGCCAACTGTCAGCCATATTTAGGCTGGCGTAAACATGGATGCAGTGCCTTCCTATGTGGGCAGGCTTGATTTCCACTGCTTTACTCCTAGGCATCCTGACCATCAAGTAGCTTTCTCTGCATTCTCATTGTGGTTGGTGTGAGATTCAGTCCTGGAAGTGGAACAAGAGAAACATACATTCAGTGATAGCTGAAGAAAGTGTGTAGAAGCTGGATGTGGTAGTGTATGCCATCATGATGGAGGGATGCAGGTGGCTGAGTCAGGGGGTGATTCAGGCAAGCCTGGGCAACATAGAAAGTCCCTATGTCAAAAATAAAAAGGCTGCCGGGTACCAGTGGCTCATGCCTGTAATCCTAGCTGCTCAGGAGGCTGAGATCTGAGGACTGAGGTTCAAAGCCAACCTAGACAGGAAAGTCTGTGAGACTCTTATCTCCAATAGTCTACCAGAAAACCAGAAGTGGTGCTGTGGCTCAAGTGATAGAGTTCTAGCCTTGAGCTGAAGAGCTGAGGGACAGCGCCCAGACCCAGAGATCAAGCCCCAGGATTGACAAAAAATACATACATACATACATACATAAAATAAAAAAGCTGTACGGAAGGCAATAATAATCACATTCATGCACATAGACATAATCGATACAGGACATAAGGCATATCCAAGTTCAAGGGAATCGAGCTAAGTTGTGACGTGTACTTTACACATTCTCAGTCGTTCCTGAGGGCTGACTTGACTTTGCATTCCAATTCCTTCATTTGCCTATGTGCCAGAAGATATATAGATGTCTGTGTATGTTTTCTAAGTGTTTCCTTGTCATTACGAGAAAACTGGACCTAGAACTCGATGCCAAGGTCAAGTCGCTTCTTGATGCCTTACTCAAGAACAGTTTTATGCTCTTTCATTTTGTCACTCATACTGAGAATTATGTTACTGTAACTATGGGAAGTGCCTGAATGATTCCATTTTGAGATCTCATCTGAAGAAGGATACAAGAGCACAGTGTGAATTAGACAGATGACACTCCAGCGTGTTGCAGAAAGTGTCCAAAGGCAGCAATGAGTCCTGTGATGGGAAAGGATGTCCTACCAATGTCCTTCACTGGTCATCTTAAGGCAAGTGCCAGTAAGGACAAAAACACCCAGAAACTCTGGGTAAGGATCTACAAAGGCGTGTGATGAGTACAATTACCTGTGACACTGGTTGAATTGAGAAAAGCCTAGGGAATTAACAAAACTCATTTCTGGGTGTGTCTGTAATAGAGTTTTCAGAGATGATTAGATCATCAGGATTTCAGTCTAGTGTATGGATTAATTCATTGGTAAGTTCATGGTGTAATGGCATTATTTTGAGATTCTGAAAGCCAGGAGACTGGTGAAAGTTGGTTACTGGATATATGGTCTTGAATCCTGACTATCAATATACCTTCTCTCTAGTTCCATTCCTCCATGAAGAATGAACTCTCCTCCAAAGAACAATCTTGACACCATAATGCTCTGCTCAAGTTCTTGGAGCCAAAAGACCATGGATTGAGCTCATTGAAATTATGAGCTAAATAAAGTATTTTCCTATAAAATTTTTTCTTGGTGGTATTTGGTAGTAGAGATAAGAAAGCTGCCTAATAAGGAAAGTACAAGCAAATAAAAACATTTCCAAAGGCAGATATAATCTTTGTGGTAGGGGAAAATGTCCTACAATTGTCCTACATTTATTATTCAGTCCAAGTGTCAGTTTGGGCAATAAATTTCCAGAAACACAGAGCAAGAATTGAGAAGGAATAGCCTGTGGCAAATCTAATAGTTAATTTTGACCATCAACTTAGGTGGATTGAGAAAAACCTAATACAAATAGTGCTTGGTTTCTGACAATTTGGATATTTAATTATACGTTTGGAATAAAATATTTCTCATGAGTTCACATCTGTATTTCTGGCTAAATTCATTGGTATTACATTTGGTTCATCACTCAAAATATTAACTAAGGGCTGGGAAAGTGGCTCAGTGGTACAGCACTTGCCTTGAGCTGAAGAGCTGAGGGACAGCACCCAGGCCCAGAGTTCAGGCCCACGACTGCCCCCCCCCAAAAAAAAATTAATTAAAATATCAATACAAAGGTCCTCTTCCTTTTGCCACAAGTAAGGGTGTCTGTAAGTTTGTCAATTCACTGGATTCTATAAGATTTTACAATAAAAGTTTGTGCTTTTAATGATCTTATTATAGGTGATCATCTCCTAGGGTTATACACAGCCTTGATTCAGTTCGAAGCCCTCATTTTCAGGTGTTGACATTTCCTCATTGATTAATAAAAGCCAGATATATGCCTGTCTTGCTTTAATTACCAGCAATATTCCCATTTCCTCTTAAAATGTTGCCCACATTTACAGTATATTATATGGCCACTCTAATCCTCTCCACATTAGAGTCTGTAAAACTGTGTTTTCTAAAGTGTTGTGTACAGATTAACCTCATTAATGCAGCCCAGAGAGGTTTTAAGAAAGCATATTCCAAAAACTCAGCCTCAAATAAGACTCAATTTCTTATTGGATTTGGTTCACTTAGTTCACTTTACATATAACAAAATGCTCTTTTAAGTCATGAAAATCAAGAGTGAACAGAAAAGTTTATTATGCACTATCAGTACTTCTAATAAGTATAGATGGATTTTTTAAAGACTCAGAAAAATAATTGAGTAAACTATCTGACAATCAGAAAATACTCCCCAAAACAAATAGTCAAGCTTTCTTATGTTTCACATAAGTATTATTAAAATACAAGAATAAAGTAACAACACTAAAAAAATGTAACAATGTTGTTACATGAACCAGGCATGGTACCCCAGGTCTGTGTTCTGAGGTACTTCATAAGCTAAGGCAGGTATTCTTCCATTCAAGGACAGACTAGGCCAGACTGGGCAAGATTTGTTGATCCATTTCCAAAATAAGATCAAAGAGCTGATTTCATCTCTCAAGCAGTAGAGTTCTTGATTAGCCAGTACAATACCTTGGTTTGACCTCCAGGACTGCCAAACGTCAATAACCAAGTGATCTTATGGTTCTGTTTTACGCACTACTATTTTAATAACCCATTTTGATTGCTACATTTATAAAACACAAGGAGGTTTTCATAAACTAGCACATTTGGTAGATGGGGAAATTAAAGAGAAATGTTACGGATTTTGTCCAGGATTTATAAATAATGCAAACAAGTAGCATTTCCCCTGGCAACCTAACAGCAGATTCTATATTCTTAATCCATATGCACAATTCTACTTTTCTCCTTAGCTCTCCTGGGCGAAAGGTGCTGGGCCCTACTCTCAGGAGTGTTTTCTTCAAGTGGAGTCCCACCAATGTTACTGTCAGGTTTTATGTCACAGTTTCTCACTTCTGAAACTGAAAGAATAAACTGTAACAGCTCTGGGGGTGGGAAAGGGGGGCAAGTTTACCAATTTATTTAAAACATGGCCTTAAAAATATGACCAGAGTTCTGATGGTAGCTTTAGTGTGGTCTTGTTTGTGATCCTTTGGGTAAATGCCCAAAAGTGGGATTGCTGGGTCATAAGGGAGCTCTATGTGGAGTCTTTTGAGGAACCTCCATACTGCTTTCCAAAGTGGTTGAACAAGTTTACACTCCCACCAACAATGCAGTAGGGTTCCCTTCTGGCCACATCCCCTCCAGTGTCTGTTATTAGAGTTCTTGATAATAGCCATTCTAACTGGGGTGAGGTGGTATCTCAATGTTGTTTTGATTTGCATTTCTTTTATGGCTAGGGAGGTTGAGCATTTCTTCATGTGTCTATTGGCCATCCTTCTTTCCTTTTCAGAGAAGTTTCTCTTTAAGCCTTCAGCCCACTTATTTATTGGGCAGTTGTTTCTTTGAGGATTTATTGTTGGGGGATTTAATTTTTTGAGTTCCAAGTATATTTTAGATATGAGATTCTTATACATTGTATGGCTAGTGAAGATCTTCTCCCAGTCCGTGGGCTTTCTATTGATCTTGCTAGCCAAATCCTAAAGCTACTAGCACAACTATTAATTGCAACATTATTTACCATAGCTAAGATATGGAACCAACCCAGATGCCCCTCAGTAGATGAATGGATTAAGAAAATGTGTTATATATATATATATATATACATATATATATATATATATACACACACATATATATGTGAATTCTATGCCTCCATCAGAAAGAATGACATTACCCAATTTGTTAGGAAATGGAAATACTTTAATAAATTATTTTAAGTGAAGTAAGCCAGGCCCAAAGAAACATAGGTCCCATGGTTACCCTTATTTGCAATAACTAGTATATGTCTGGGACAAGCAGAAAAGGTCAAAAGCTATGTACAAATGACCATATAACTTGATGCTAAATGAAACAATCCCCAAGATAGGGACACAACTGGTTTTCTCTTTCTTGCTGTTGGTTTTAATATATTTATAATGTACCATGTGATTTTTTTGTTTCTTTTGTATGTTCTTCCCCCATGGTATAACCCCTGTTTTCACTGTATTTGATTCCGGTGCCCTGTATCTTTTATATACATTTTTCTCCGTTTGCCATACATGCATTATCTTACAAGGACTAGAGTTCCACAGATTTGCATGGCTTAAACAACAAAACTTATTTTCCCCCAATTCTAAAGGGAGGGAGGGAGTTCACCATAAAGGTTTAGGGTTAAGTTTCTCCTGAGACTTCTCTGTCTGTCTTTTGCCTACAGATTGTCAATTTCTTGCTGTGACCTCACCTCTTTCTTTCTCTGTGCAGGCCTCTCTGGTACCTTTTGCATGGGCAAGTTTCCTCTTCTTACAAGGATCTCAAGTCATACTGAGTTAAAGCCTACTTTCATAACATCACTTTATCTTAATTATCTCCCTCCTTTCCTCCTTCTTTACATCCTTCTTTCCTTCCTTCCCTCTTTCCTTCCCTCCCTCCCTCCCTCCCTCCTTCCCTCTCTCCCTCCCTCCCTCCCTTGCTCCTTCCTTCCTTCCTTCCTTTCATTTCCTTCTTCTCCTTTTCTCTTCACATTGGTCCTGAGGCGAGGTCTGAACTCAGTGTTTGGGCATTGTCCCTAAGCTTTTGTACTAAAGGCTAATTCTCTACTATTGGAGTCACAGCTCCATTTGTGGCTTTCAGGTGGTTAATTAGAGATAAGACTCTCATAGACTTTCTTGCCCCAGCTGGGTTTGAATTATGATCCTGTGATCTCAGACTCCTGATTAGCTAGGATTATAGGCTTGAGTCACCAGTGCTTAGCTTTAACCATTTTTTTTTTTAATGCCATCACATTATGAGATTAGAGAACTTCCATTTACAAATTGTCAGGGAGAGAAGACAAAACACAAATCACATCACTTAGTTCAATTTAGACTTCATTCTTCCCACATTAATCTGTGTATTTCATACTAAATTAGTATTTCCCAAACTTTTAGCATTTTCAAGCCCTTCTATTTCCATGTACTACTTTTACTGGCACTGATTGATAATTTAAATTCAATTTATCAAGCTATTTTAGAGGCAACCTTTTGATTATTACAATAGATAAAATAGTTACAGTTACTCATCTTAAATATAAGGTATGATAAATAAATACAAAATATATTACTTTGTTCTAGTAATGCTTTAAGTCTGAAGTCTACTTCATCTTTGTTGTAATGTCAAATGTTGAAGGTATGCTAAAGGCATAGTAGCAACATACTGATTCAGTCACTTAAAGGAAATGAAAGAAAGTTGAAGAGAAAAACTTTCTTGCTAGCATACTCAAGGTTAAGTATTGTGTTTCTGGCATGCTCTCTAAAACCATCTTGTGTTCCAATTAAAAGCGTTCTGATTTACACAATAACTTCACATCTCCCATTTGAGTAAAGCATATGATGGTTGATTTCAAATTCCATTTTCAGGATCCTATCATCTTTTTAGATGTGTAAGTGTCAAATATTAAAAGAAATAGAAAGTAAAGTTAATAGTAAAACTTGTGGGGTTAACTGTAAGTCAAATGGAGTGAGTAGAGCCATTGAATAATGTCTTCATAATTGACATAAAAGTGCTGTACAGTTCAGCCCTAATGTGATTGTCTTAAAAAGTTCAAAGACAAGAGACTACTTTCCCCTTTTCGGTACACATATCAAACAGTTTTGTAATAATTCATGTGATGATGGACTGAGATTGTTCCATGATTGATAAACTCAAGGGATGTAATATATCATTTTTTTGAAGTAGGTGTTATGGTGATTGGTTTAGTAATGATTTGAGGTGTCAAAGATTAAAAATATCAAGGGAAATGTCTATATACTATGCAAATGACTGTTAAGTGCAGGCATCTTTAACTAGATGAAGACAGAAAGCACATGCTTGGAAAAGACTTGAATATCATTCTGTCTGGAACCCCTCTGCCTCACTTAGATAGTTGGAATACATCCAAGCTCATTGTGGGAGTCAATTTCCACGTCTCACAGAATACCTTTTTTATTTTTTTTAATTAGAGTTCAAGGACATGTGTAGCACTGCCTTTAGTTGAAGATCTAGAAAAAGAAAAACTAAATAAAAGATAAAAATATTTTTCTGCAGAGCTATTCTTAATCAATGTAAGTAAAAATAAATTACATAAATTGATATTATTCTAATTCTTGCTATTCAATTAAAGTTAGTGTGGTTGTTTAGAATGTCGACTATCATAAAGCCAAGACACGTGGATGCATATAATGTTTCATATATATGTATATATGTATATATGTGTGTGTGTGTGTGTGTGTGTGTGTGTGTGTGTGTGTGTGTGTGTGTGTATGTGTGTGTGTGTGTATTTCAGGGCTGAGATATAGCTCAGTGGCAAAGTGATTACCTAGCAAGGGCAATGTCCTGGGGTCAATCCCTAATGCCAAAAAAAAAAAGACAAAACATAACATTGATTTCTACCTAAGACATCCACATCCGTGGAAGAATACAACTGTAGTTGTGAATCTTTGATCTCCTGTAGGCTACATTGTTATCATGCTGTCACCTTATTTCCCAGTCCTTCTTCCATTCCCAGAATTAGCACAGCTGATGGTCATAGCTTCTCAGACAAGGACAGCTCATGGTGTTCCAGTGTTCCTCATAGAAGGCTCACGAAGTTCTTATTCACTCCTAAGGAACTGAATCAATATGTCGAACTTTATGCCAGTGGTTTTCTAGCTTAAAAGTACACAATGATCCCTAGAAAGCTTGCTAAAATAAACCAGTTTTGGACTCTCACTTCAAAGTATCAAATACATTAGTTGGGTGCTAATATAGAAGCTCTGGGTTGAAACACAAGTCGCTATGTTTCTAATGTGTTTCTACATGATGGCACTGATTTTGGAACAGACACTGTGAAAATGACAGCTTAGTATCCTGTGGTTTTCCCATGCATGTAATCATAAAGTTTAGAACAACACCCAGAAAATGCAGAGTGAAAGGAAACAGACTAGCTGTTGCCAGGGAATGTGGTGGTTGGAACAATACAAGTTTGCTTTTTTTTGGGGGGATGGTAGAATGGATGAACTTCTGTATCTAATCAAGTATATCTCTGAGTATGTTACAACTCAAAAACACATTCAGCAAAAGGAAAGTCTATTTTATGAGGTAAGAAAAACTCTTTCATGTCATACACTAATATTCTGTTTTTTATTTGTTTATGTATCTTTAACTAAAGAGTGTCTCAGTGATTGAATTCAGGGCTTTACACATGACTAAGTACCACTGAGCTACACCGAAGTCATTCAAAATTTCTTTTGAAAATGTATTCCTCTATTACCTCAGTAATAGGAATTTGAGAAAGATTAAAATGTTATATTCTAACTCATATTCTTGATTTATGATTTATTGAGGACACTTAATATTCTTTTCTAATTTCTTTCATATTCCCCTTTACATTCCAGAGGTAATTAATAGCAATAAAAAGTTGATTCTTCACAAATTGATATTTGGATTTAATATAATCCCAATTAAAATCACAGTAGTGTTAATTAGATTTAGAACAACGTGAATAAACAGTTGACATTTCATGTAGAATAAGAATTAGAATGGAATGCTCAATATCACTTTGAAGTAGTTTGATGGAGAGAGTGAGGTGAACCACTCCAGATATCAAAGCAGGACATCTTCATAGCTAATATTCATTACTGTTCAGATGGCTACTTCTTTCCAAATAACGTCATATATACTAACTCATTTGTTCTTTACAAAAATCCTTATGGCATACAGGCAAGTTGTAAATAAGAGAACTGAAGGAAATAGAAGAGAGAATAAATAATATAGCTGAGTATATAAATGGTTCATGAGGGATCAGAGCCAAAGTCAGGTACCAAGAGACTATGCTGTACTAACCATTATAGCATACTGAGATATTAAAATGGAATGACCAAGACAGGAATAGCACATAAATAGAGGATCTGGTACATGGTAGGGTTTGGTGACCCAGAAAAGAGTACATGAAAATCACCTCACCAGCAGTCTGCATTTCTGAAAGTGAATTTCAAATTTCTAACTTACCCCCAAACTATCAAAATTTGTCAGCATTCTTTATATTCCATCCTGTATTTATAGCACTGTAAAGGACTGAACATAAAGAATACTCGTTTCACCATCACAATGAGCAAAATAGGCTCACTATTCTCTTATTCTTTTTCAGATAGAATTTTCTACCATTTAAAATTTTGTTTAAAAGAGGGCAATGTTGTACCCTTCTGCCTTTTTATTTTTTTGTACTGAAGGTTTAAAATTAAGTCATTAAGTTGATATGGGTATAGGTGAATACATATGCATTTGCTGCAAAAAGGCAGACATTTTAAGTGACTGTAAGTGACTGATAAAATTAAAAGCAAAATTCCTACCTCTTTGGTATGAAAATGAGTATGCAAAGAGGTGATTACATATTTATGAAAACGGTAGCTTTCATTTGGTGAGATTTTTACTACATCAGATAATTTGCTAAGCATTTTGTATGTGTCAGCTCACCCACACTTCTCACAAAACCCCATGATAGATATCAACCCTAAGTTTCATATAGTATGGAACTGGTGTGGAGATAGGTTGTAAGCCCAAATTTATACTCATTTGATAGAGAATGGTGAATTAGATTTCAGAAATCAAAGTAGCAAAGTTTGTTTAAATTCTTATAGCCCATGGTCTTAAATACCAGCGAAATATTTTGGAAATAGAGACTTAAAAATGCAGGACAAGCAATACTTTTAATGTTTACTGATTCAAGAATGTGGAAAAAGATGTTCTTGAAATATACTGGAGACTGCTTGAAGTCCAATGGGTAACTACTTAGTATTGTCTCTTAAGAAAAATAAGTCTTATGGAAAAGAAAGTCAACTTTATAATACAGTTATCAACATGTAAGAAGTTTCTATCATACCGTGGCTTTTTTGCTGAGTCCTTAAAACAATGGTGATTTGCTCTCTGTCTTCAAGGCATCTATAATTATAGGGCCTGATAAAAAATAATTCTTCAGCCCTGTTCTTCTGAGCAGGCAGAAGAAAGTTATATACTAAATACTAGAACAAAAAGCAAAAAGGATAAATGGATATCTTGACCAAAATATACTTACACTTTGGCATCTGAGTGTAATCTTCAGTGAGTAATTTATATTAAATCTAATAAAAGAAATGTCAGGAACTTTATGACCAACTGTCCCACAAATCATGAGAGAGTGCTACAGGAAGTTTGAATGAATTATGTCTGCTGTCAGTGTTGTGCAGGAAAAAGCAGTAAGATACCTTTAGATCCATGAAAGTTTCAAACTCTGACTCTAAAAAAGTTCATATTGAAGTACAGGCATTCTCCCAGAGGCTGCATATGTTTGCTGACAAAAGCCATGGTTGGGCAATGACTCCCAAGGCATTAGAATTAAATTCCCACTCACATACTAAGTTCTTCAACGCAAGCAGCTGAGCTGACAGCCCCGTAGACTGCCTTTCCATAAACAAATGCTACTCTGTAGCCTGCCTTTTCCCTTCAGCTTTAGAAGAGAATTGTAATAGCAGGCGAAGAATCTTATACAGAACAAAGAAAAAATAAAAAATCCTCAAGTAAAATTTAAGTCAACAGGAAACTTCTCTTTTCCATGCTTTTTAACCTTACATTAAACTACAAATACTCATTATTACACACTATTTATTGAAATTTTTGTTTAAATATTTTTTTCAGTCCACAAAAATTGTAGCAGAAGGAGAATACTCTTGCTTAATCTTACTTGGGAGTTCTGCACAGTATTGAACTACAGATGCTCTGGATTTAGGCAGATGTTAGTTTAAATCTCAGATTATGCTATGCGAAACTGGGTACTTAATGAAAACTGGTAGAGCAAAGTTTAATTATCTATGAAATAGTAATATTTGCGTCAAATTCCTGGAGTGTTTGATAACTTGGATCAAATCTTTTTTAGATGGGTATGGTGGTGCATGTCTGCCTGTAATCCTAGCTACTTAAGAGATAAGGGAAGGAAGAATAAAAGTTCAAGGCCAGCATCAACAAGGTTAGTGGGAACATGCCACAAGGCACAATACCTAAATTGAAACAAAATGGAATAGCAGAGTATTTGATTGAGGTAGCTGAAAAAAAGAAATAAGATACTTAGAATGACTGAATAAGAAAGAAAGCAATAATGAACTTATGGAAAAAATAGATAGCATGCTGATACAAAGCCTGACAACATAAAGTAGCTACTAAAATAATTACAAATATGTCAAAGTCGAATAAAATGTTCATTGCGTTATTTTAGAAAATTTATCAAGGGAAAAAAGTTTGGTGGAGAGCAGGGCATAGTAGTCCTACCTATTCATGAGGCTAAAATCTGAATATCAAGTTTCAAAGTGAGCCCAGTAGGAAAGTCTTTAAGACTCTCAACTCCAATTAACCACCAAAAACCAAGAAACAGAGGTCTGGTTCAAATGGTGGAATGTTGTCTTTGAGTCAGAAAGCCAAGGGAGTAGTACAAGGCACTGAGTTCAAGCCCCAGTACTGGCATTAAAAAAATTAAAAAAAATCCAATTCTTATAAAAGTTCATGGAAATCATAAATCAATCATAAATTTACTATATTAGATTTACAATACTTTCCAATGGTTTTAAAGATAGCTACTTTTCCCTACAAGGCTAATATATGAAACATAAAAATCAGGATTAACCTTTCCTTGTATAAGTACTGAATTTAGAATGCATAGAAAAGATAAAAACTTGGGGACAAACTGACTCGTTTATGGACACACAACTTATAATTTCTTATTTGTGTTCCTCGAAACATAGGGAGGGAAAATTGTTGGATGAGACTCCATTGAAATTAATGACTATATTCAAAAAATTGAAAACATTGACAAGTATGTTTCACTTGAAAAATCAGGTCTAAAAATGTATTTGAATGTTTTTAAAACTCTGAAAATTGTTAAAAATAATCAGTAGCTTCAACCATACAAGAACAATACACAGAGAAATAAATTTCATTTTTAATATCTGTATTGTACAGATAATGAACAGGGAGTTACAGTTACATAAGCAAGATAATGAGTACATTTCTTTTTAAACACTATTGCCCTTTCTCCCCCTTACTCCCCTCCTCCCCAAGTTGTATAGTTCATTTCCAACAGAGTGTTAAGTGAATATGAGTGTTGCATTAGTTCGTCCTTGGTCCTGCTGTTATTGTGATTCCCTTCCCCTTCCACAGATTGGATAAACTTATATACGAGACAAAGGGTACAGAAAACTAAAACAGGAAAAAAATAGAAATGATTGTATACTGGACATAATAAAAACCTCTTCCAATTCTCGGAGTTCATATTGATAAGCTTCATTATATTCCTTCTTTTTTTTTCTTTCCTTTTTTGTAATGCCTTAGGCTTGAACACAGTGAATGGGTGTTATTCCTTATCTTTTTTGTCCATAGACAGTGCTCTACCACTTAAGCCACAGCTCCACTTTTGGCTTTTTGTTGTATCGGAGATTAGAGTTTCAAGGAATTTCCTACCCAGGCTGTCTGCAAACTGAGATCCTCAGAGGTCAACCTCCAGAGTACCTAGGATTACAGGCATAAATTATAGGCATGAATCACTAGAACTAGACTAGCTTGGCTGTTTTGCTCATAGCAAGCACTCTACCATTAAGACACTTTTTTCCCCTGGATATTTTGTTAGTCAATTCAATAAATCAATCTCTCAGATTTGTCTACCTTAACACCTTGCAAATCTCATCCGCTCTTTGAATCTAGATCCTCAAATCTCAGTAGGTTGGATTATAGGCATGAGCTATACACACTCTGCTAGTAACTTGTCTATAGAGTTAATAACGCATGTATACCCTGAGCTTCAGTGCTCCATCTTTCTGAGGCACTGAGTACTTCCCCTGGCCCCCAGCTTGGCTGAATTAAGCTAGTTGATTCATTGTCTTAATCCCAAGTTTTACTTGTTTATTTATTCACTTAGTAAATATTATGTGGTTTAAATGGTATATATATGTAAGAGAGATGTAAGAACAAATAATAGATTAAGAAAAACAGTTTATTCCATTTTTATTGAAATATAAAAAAAAATGGAAGTAATATGAAAACATGAAGCAAGCAATAGCCACTTTCTTGTTTACTATAACATAATTGTATAGTCTATGCAATAATAATGGCAGGTATTATCACATTAAATGTATAACATTGCTTTGTTATGCTCATTATGAGCAAAACTCAATTATGTAAATAGAGAATTTTGATGCAAATAGAAAAAATAGATAGAAAACTAAAATTATCTCAAGTAAAAGACATGATATTTAGCCTTTGTCATATACATTATCAAAGCATTGTATATGCAATATGTTAGTCATTTATCAATCACAAGCTAAATACACATTAAAATCTACTTACTTTGGAAAGGTATTATTGCTTTTGATTAAGATAACACCTATAATGCACTTAGGACAATACCTTGATTGATCATCATGAATGTGACCACAGTTTAGCTAATAATTCTAGATTTAATTTGAGCATTCATATTTCTAATGCTATTTCTAACAGTACTCATTAAGAAATATAATTTAACTGTATTTTTTTGTCTTTTTTTTTGGTACTGGGGATCGAACCCAGGACATTGAACTTGCTAGGCAAGCACTTTACCACTGAGCTACATCACAGCCGCAGAAATATAATTTAATACACATGATCATTTATAGTTTAGAGATGCACAAAAACACATCCATTGAAATATAGATTAATTTGTATTAATAAAGTGATCCAATCTAGGTTCTATGCTACATACAAGGAATCTCAATATTTGTGCTAACCCTGAGTATTCCTTCTTATTTTACTGACCTAGGGACCACAGTGGATTTATTTTCTGCCACTCGAGTATCTGCATATTCTTACATATTTTATTATTGCTTGGACTTTTCTTTCCTACCTGTTTTGTGACATTCTCTTATCCCCTTTACATTAGAGTATGGAGAGTCACCTCTGGAGTGATAAATTTTAACCACCAAGAGCTCCAATCTGTCCTGTGTCATCGCACACATCCCATCATCTTATTTTGGAATCAGACATTGACTTTTAGAAGGTCCTCCTTATGTTGATGCATTTGTGGATTTACCTTTAGCAAAAGCTCCTCGAAGCCAGGGATCCATGACCAGATAATGGGATCATTCATGCTGCCTGATTTATGCAGCAACTCTTGAACTGTGTCATTATCACACTCTTTCATTCCTTCTGCCAAGAACCACTCAGACAG
Source organism: Dipodomys spectabilis (assembly GCF_019054845.1). NCBI lineage: Eukaryota > Metazoa > Chordata > Mammalia > Rodentia > Heteromyidae > Dipodomys > Dipodomys spectabilis. The sequence continues at coordinate 12,649,247 of NW_024870950.1, forward strand.
AAACGACTAGAGCCATTTGAAGAAGCAAGCCCTAACAAACTATTATATAAAACAAGAAAAGATAAAAAAACTTCATTCACTTACCTTGATTCAACTCTCTATAAATATATTTAGTTGAGAAAAAATGAATTTGCTTTTTGTAAAATACAGGGCAACTCTGCCTTTCAATAGTATTGAGAACTTTAATACTGCAATTAATTTGGTGGTTTGAAAAACACAGGATTCAGAAGCAAAAAACAGCAACAGCAAAAACAAAAAATAAACTAGCCTTAACTTCTATCACATTTGGGATATCTGATCTTTGCAATTCTTTTATCTATTTGTAACTAATATTCTTTATGCAAAAATGAAAACTTTTAAGGTGTGGCTTATGAGGTCACTTGTAATATTAAATGCAGACATGTTTTTAAAATGCCTGACCTGTCATTGGGGATATATTGCATAATGGTAGCTGGTTTCCTTTAGGGAAAATTCTGTGTATGAGCCAGTTAACTTTCAAATCTCCTTGGCAAAATGAATCACAGTAATGATGTTGCTTCAGAATCCAGAAATAAACACAGTCCACCTTCTTCATTGTGTTTTGTACTCCAGCACACTCACACAACTTATGGTAGAACGGCCTGGAAAACCAATGTAGATTAGATATAGACATCATAAATGTCATAGTATAGAAACCAATGAAAATGGCTTTGTATTGTCAAAGCATAAATTTGAATGTATTTGTTTAAGAAGTAAATGCATCATCCTAGTTCATTTCAATTATCTCACTTCCCAGAACAGTTAATACTTAAATATCATAGGCAATTTTTGATATCTCCATTGCATTTCTGCTAACATTTGGCATATATTAGATACAATCGCTTTGGACTCTTTCTCACTACAATATACAAATCTAAGAAGTGTTTATCAGTTTCCAACTCATTGAAAGTTTTCCATTACTCTAAAACTTAAGTTTAATCCCTGTAAAATGAGGGGGGGTTGTCATGTGACTCAATGAAAGGGTATTCAGGGGCACAACTTTTGCCACATAATTTCCCAAGTGTTCCATCTATGGGCTTACCAAGTCTGTGTTCAGTTCCTAAGACTCTCCCCCTCATGCCTTTTTGCATTAAAATGCTTATGAACAATTTAATTTAAATACTGTTCTCATCATTTCCCAAGTCTCACAGTACACATTTCCCTTTATAATTCCGTCACAATTTTCTTCTTCCATGGCTCAGTAGACAGACAGAAAGGTAGGTATGTAGGTAGGTAGGTAGATAGACAGACAGACAGACAGACAGACAGACAGACAGACAGACAGACAGACAGACAGACAGACAGACAGACAGACAGACAGATAGATAGATAGATAGATAGATAGATAGATAGATAGATAGATAGATATAAATTTATGATTGTTTTAAAGTAATGCAATGATATTTTCACTTGAACCACCTTTCCAGACCTTTTCACTCTTTCAGTTCATTTTTACTGTAGGGTACATACTTTTTTCTAGGCTTACAATGGACCAGGATCTCCCAGATATGTAATAGATGGGAAGACAGGCCATGATCAGTGTAGTTCATAATCTTCATTTTCTCCTATTTAAAAAAATCTCCGCTTGCACAGTACACTGGTTATGAAAATGAATTTACATGGATACATTATTACCCATTGCTACCCGTTATTTATTCAAGTGTAACTGAGCTAAAATCGCAAAGACAATGCGTGGGGCCTGAGTTCAAGCCAAAGACTGGCACAACAAAGAAAAATTAAAAGAGAGAAAGAGATATTATGCAGCATAAGTTGTGGTATCTTTGCTATAGCAGGAGTTAACTGGAATTGCACATTTTATCCAGTTCCAGACGAAATAAAACAAAAACAAAAACAAAACAACAAAAAAAACTTGATGAGGATTTCAGAACAGTCTAATGGATTCCATACCTATGGAGTTGAAAACATCTTAGAAAGCATGTGTGATCTTTCATATTGGTTATTAATTTTTCAGACAAATTTTCAGTCAGAACACCAGCCAAACACATTAGGTAGACACAGCTAGACACAGGCAGCTGGAGCTTACCAAGGAGCTTCTTATCATAAACAAGCAAGTTAGCTAACTAGTCTGTAAGGGAACTAGTTAACTGTTCAACCTCTGATCCTGTGACGTTCTGAGCAAATGAATGAGGCTGGTTGCCAGACATCTAATATATATGCAATCGATCATTCATCCCAGCAGCCATTTAAGGAAGGAAAGCATGGTAACAATATACTGGGTTTTTTTGTTTGTTTGTTTGTTTTTTCTGGCCCTGGGACTTAAATTCTGGGCCTAGGTGCAGTCTCTGGCCTCTTTTTCTTCTGGCTTTTTCTGTGATTTGTTGGAGATAAGAGTTCCCGCCCAGACTGACTTTGAATCACACACACATATATATATATATATATATATATATATATATATATATATATATGTATGTATGTATACATATATACACATATGTATATATATATATACTATATACATATATATATATATATATATATATATATAGTGAAAATACTGTACAGAGGGGTTACAATTACATGGGCAAGGTAATGAGTACATTTCTTATCAAGCATTGTTGCCTCCTTCTTTGTTTCCCCTTCCCATCCCTTCCCATCTCCCCTTCCCCCTTGGCCCTCCCCAGTTTATAAAATTTGTATGTTCATTTTATAAACTGGGTTGTTCATTTTTGGTGCTTAATTTTTTTTATTGTGAAAATACCGTACAGAGGAGTTACAATTACATCGGCAAGATAACGAGTACATTTCTTATCAAGCATTCTTGCCTCCTCCTTTGTTTCCCCTTCCCATCCCTTCCCATACTCCCCCCACCTCTCCCCACCCGATGCTCCCACCCCCAAAGTTGTAAAGTTCCTTTTTCGACATAAAGACTTGTACATCTCATTGTTGCAATAGATCCACTTGTACCCCTATTTAAACGATTTGTTTTTGCCCTTCCCCTCCACAAATTATACCAACATCAAATACAGTGAAAGCAGGGCTTATACCGTGGGGGAGGGACATACAAAGCAACATAGAAGTCATCTTATAAATATGTTAGAAACAATTTCATGAAAGGAAAAAAACATTTAAATTTAAATTTAAATACTTATCTTGGGGTTCTTTTAATTATTTGTATATCTGATAATGAGTCTTCTACACTGTGAATGACTTTCAAAAATGTCCTCTTCTTCTATAGGTTGTCACTGGATTCTGGTAATTGTTTTCTTTGGTGGAAAGAAACTAATTAAATCTAACGCAATTTATTCCCTCAAAAAATGAAAATAATGAGGGATATAATTTCATGCACCTATATTTACATGCATTTATTCTATGTTTTATATAGCAATTTCAGTGTTTCTAGCCTTAACATTAAGATTTTTGAACCACTGATTCTGTGAATATTGATACAGTATAGCACATGGATATTTAGTTCACTAATCAAAGGAGGTTTTACAAAGTAAAAAAGCATATATTGAATATAAACCACTATTGTTCTGATCACATTTGCTGTTTTCTGAAAGCAGCAGACAAATGCGTATCTTGAAGGCCTTTTCCAAAAAGAGTGCTGAGTAAAGTGAGCAATCAAGAGAAGGAAATACTCTAGCCATTGACAAACACCATAAAAATTAATTGCATTTGGATTGCAGGTAAAACAAAATATTACAGACATAATAATGAGGCTTTTACAATAAACATAAATGCACATTATTACAACTTTGGTGAGCAGAAGTATTTTCTAAACAGGACAATGAAAATACTGAACATTAAAAAAAAGGATACTACATACTAGAACATTGAGAAATCCAGTTCATTAAAGGGATCTATTTTAAGACCCTTAAAACGGACAATTAATATTATAATGACAAGGAACTCAATGTAGTATGTGGGGAGATATTCATACTTGTGTATAAAAAGATGTCTACAAGCCATTAAGGGAAAATTAAGTGACTTAGGATAAAAGCAAGTATAATGCCTGGAAGCATGTCACACAAGCAGAAATTCAAGTGGGTAATGAAGCAATTAAAGGTGAGCAGTCCCCTGTGTCATCAGAGAAATGTAATCATAGTACTGAAACTGATACTGTGATCTCACCTTACAACTACCAGAGAGGCAATAATTAAGTAGGTTGAATATATTATATGCCAAATGTTGGTGATAATGGGAACATTGGGGTTAGATGGATACAATCCCTTTTATAAAAGTGTCTAGTGATTTCTCATAAAGTTGAGCATTCCTTATAATACAGAAATCCCATCCTTCATCACATGGTCAACAATATTGCAAATTACTGATCAAAAATGGTATTATCTTCCCTCCCTCTTTACTTGTGTAGTTTTATTGTAAATGTAATGGCAGTGCTTAGTTTGTTTCTTGCTTACATGCTTGGTTTTTGGTCAGGACTATTTATTTATTTATTATTTTTAAATTTTATTTTAAAGATAATACACAGTTACATAAGTAAGGTAGTGATTGCATTTCTTTCTTTCTTTCTTTTTTTTTTTTTTGCCAATTGTAGGGCCTGAACTCTGGGTCTGGGCGCTGTCCTTCAGCTCTTCAGCTCAGGGCTAGTGTCCTACCACTTGAGCCACAGTGCCACTTCCGGCTTTTTTTTGTTGTTTTTTGCTTGTGTGGTGCTGAGGAATTGAACCCAGGGCCTCATGCATGAAAGGCAAGCACTCTACCACTGAGCCACCTTCCCAGCCCATGCATTTCTTATTGAACATTTTTATACCCTCCCTCATTTCTCCCACCCCCAACTCCCCTCCAAGCCCCAGAATTATAAATTTCATTTCCAACATAGTGTCTAGTGCATAGCACTGTTGCACTGGTTCACCCTTTGTCTCATCATTTTCATGATTTCCATTCCCTTCCCCAAATCAGATAAACCTATATACAAGACAAAGGGTACAGAAATTACAAAAACGATATCAACAGGAAATAAACTAAAGGGGGAAATAGAAAGAAATAACTATAAACAACACACTAAAAAACCCGTTGTTTCCAATTTTGGAGTTCATTTCGATAAACATCATTTTATGTGGTCCTATGCACATAGATATTGAGCTTTTGTAGTCTTCTGCTAAGAATATGCTAGATATATTTTAGTTATTAAAAATGAGGGAAACTATTCGGCCTGTATTTCTTTGGGTCTGACTTGCTTTCCTTAGGTTTGTTTTTGAACTTCTTTGATCTATTTGTTTGCTTATATAGTACCATACTATAATTATTGTGCCTTTAATTCTAAGTCTTAAACCAGGTATGACAAAGTCTTAACATTCTCCCCTAACATTTCAATGACAGAAGGGCTGGCATTCATGATGATGCATTGTACACATAAATTAATGTGTTGCATTAAAACCCATTTGTGCAACCTCTCAAAGATAATCTTTAAAAAGATTGTATTGTTTATCCTTAGCATTTCCACATCAATTTTAAAGTGGTCTTGACAGTTTGGGTAAAGAAACAACAATCTCACTCTTAGGGTTTGCTTAAACTGCTGGAAATGTGCTAGTAAAACTGGAAATTAAAATCTTAATAACCAACAAATCTTCCAATAGAACAGGTGTATTTTTAAGGTTACTAATGCCTGGAGCATGTGATTCTAGATTCTAATTTGTAAATTTTGTTTACTAAGTCTGACGTGCCGAACTATACATTCTCCATACTTTCCTTTAATCTTCATGAAAACAAAACTAATGAGTTGATCATAGAAAACAAAAGCTTCTCCCCATTATTTCTTTCAGGATGCTTGTATTTGTTGTTACCTTTGCTTGTGTTCTTTCTTTCATGTCCATTAAATTTGCTTGTGTAAATCCCTTAAATATTTTGGTAATAATTTCCTTCAAAACAACCAAGGTCCAAGATCCACCATTAGCATTCTACCCCGTGCTAAGAAACAACCTGAATTTGTGTTTGCAGTTGAGAGTTATAAATTATATCAAAACATCATTCAGTGAGAGTCATTCTCCAAGATTGTAAAGAGATGGATGGTCTCCAGGGGAGGGTTGTCATAAAAAGGAAAATCAAAGCAGCTGAATAATACAATAAGTCTGTATAGAAAGCCAGCTCATCCATGCAGGGATGGGAAAGGAGGCAGCCTTTGAGGAGGCGGCTGACAGATTTCATTTGTCGAGGAGGATCAGATCTTGCCCTGGTGTCACATGTCATATTTTCCCCACCGCCCCTCCGGTGTTCTACAGGAACCCAGTGGGTCCTGGTGCTGCTGGGGGCATGCACAGGGACTGCCCATCAAAGGCAAGCAGTGGTGAAGTCAAGTGTGCTAACGGCACACTATCTCCCAGTTCTCCTTGCTGTGGGGTGTGAGAATCTCTTCACAGTTACACTAATCATGTAGAATAAAAGGGATACTGGAATAAAGGATTCACTTTCCTTTGTTTCCTTCTTTCTGTCTGTCTGAATTTTCCCTTGTTTGTTGTTCTCTTTCCTAATGTTCCCTAGACTCCTTTTTATTTAATTTTTATTGTAAAGGTAATATAAAAAGGGGTCACAGTTACCTAAGTCAGGTAATGAGTACATTGCTTTTTAAAGAAATAATGGCATTTGTTATTGTGATTGAGTTGATATCCAAAAGGGATACAGTTACATGAATCGGGTAATGAGTAATGAGTATAATTCTACAATGCCATCCCTTCTTTCGTTTTCTCCCTGCTTTTGCCTCCGATCCCCACACAAGGTAGCCAGCTCATTTTCCACGTAGTTTCTGGTGATATTCAATGGTGTATTTGTTCATCCTTGCTTCACCTTTTAGATGCCCTCTCTTCCCCTCCCAAATACAAACAAAGAAACAAGACACCATGAAAAGTAAACAAAAATAGCAGAATGTCCCTTGCTTCCTTTTCTTGGTACATTTCTTTTTGAACAGTGTCACCTCTTCCCTAGTTTTCCCCCAGTTTTCCCCTCCTGATGCCCCCTCCTCAATAAATTATATAGTTCATTTTTAGCATAATGTCTGATGAGTATCACTATTGCTATTATTCACCCTTTGTCCCAGAATTTCCTTGCTGTCCTTACCCACCTCTGAACAGATGAACTTATATACAAGACAAAACCTACAGAAACCAAATAACAACAACAAAAGAGAAGATAAAATGCAGGAAGAGATTTTGTTCCTTTTGTTTTCATTGAATTCCCCTCCCTTCTTCAACCTATTTATATATTTTTACTGTTTCTTATTATCAGTAAATGAATAATTTTAAACCCTCTACAATTATTATTTTGTTTATATAATGTCCTTTGATCTAGAGAGGAAATTCATGCATAGCTGCAGTGGTAGTGTGAGGTTTATTCTGCCTCATTAATTTTCTCAGGGAGAGAATTTCTTGATCTTTCTATTAAATACTTTTCCAACTTCTTTTCCTCTGTGTGTGTGTGTGCCTTTACTTCGACTGCATTAGAGTACTGCCCCCGGCACCCATAACTGAAAATTGATACAATTATCATATTTATCTTCACAAGGTATTGCTTCAATTATTTCTTATTCCTGACAATTATGAAATCAAAACTACCCTCTCAATAAGGACTCAAAGACCTTCAAAAGTACCATAATGTTTATTCATAAACTCAAAAGACAAAAGACTCGATTCAGACATTTCCAAGTAATACGAACACATGAATAGGTACTTTGAATGAAAATTATGATTTCTTCTCTCACAGGGACAGAGGGATTAAGTATCTGGCTGAATCTAAACTTCTAAAATTCTGTTTGAGTATCTTGCTGATCCAACCCTGTCCTCCCAGCCTTGGTTTTTCCTTTAGCCTACACTTAAGCAGTGGCAATCTAACTAAAATTCTCAAGCTTACTTCAGGAAGCATGTTTGACCTATACAACAAAAACAGACAATAAGAAGACCATGATAGGCTAACTTTATAAAATGAAGCAGTCATTCTAGGTCCCATGGTTTTCCTTATTTGCAATAATTAAGATGTCCTTTTTTTTTTATCCCTACTGTGTTCTCTGTCTGAATAGAATATCTTACACCCTCACACACAAGCACATATGCTTGTACACATGTGTACACATGCATGCATACAATTATACATGAATCTGATCTGAGATAGTGACTGCAAAGTATAAGGCCCTAAGTTCAAACTTCTGTGTTGCCAAACAAAAATTATTAATGAATCAGTACATTTGTAAATCTTTCAATAAATAATATTGGAATGTACTTTTCATTGCATTTATAAAATTTATGAATGTTTGTATGTTTATATAAATAGATTGATATTTATGTTTTAAAATAGAAATGCTTTCCATTTCCTATCAAATGGGGCAATATCATTCTTTCTGATGGAGGCAGAGAATTCTATAAGTGAAATAAGCCAGGCCCAAAGAAACATATGGTTTCCCTTACTTGCAATAATTAGTATAAGTCTAGGACAAGCAGAAAAGGTCAAAAGCTATGTACCTATGACCAGATAAGATGATGTTAAGTGAAATGAACTCAAGATAGGACACAAGTGTTTTTTTTTTCTTTCTTACTATTGTTTCTAATGTATTTATAAGGTACCATGTGATTTTATTTTGTTGCTTTGTATGTTCCTCCCCATGATAAAACCCCTGTTTTCACTATATTTGATGTTGATATAATTTAGGGAGAAGAAGGGAAAAAAGAAAATATTTAGAGATACAGGTTGACCCATTGTAACAATGAAATGTACAAGACACTGTTGAACAGCAAATTTTACATTTTAGGTGAGGGATAGCGTAGAGAGAGTGTAGTTGTAGAAGTGGGAGGGAAGGAAGGGTAAGGGAAAAACAAAGGAGGAGGCAACAATGCTTCATAAGAAATGCACTCATTACTTTGCTCATGTAACTGTAACCCGCTGTACAGTATTTTTACATTAAAAACTTATTAAAAATAAAATAGAAATACTATTTAAAAATGATACTTTGAAAACATAGATGGGCTAACCTCAAATATGAGTATTGTGCCTAGATTTTAAAACTATATTGCTTTGGGAAAAATATAGAAACCTTCTGAACTCATTACTTAGAACATATACGCATTATTATTTTATTCATATATTTAATAACAGTATACACTATGCACAACTAAAAGTTTGAACAAATTAAAGCAATCTTTTGAAAACTATTTTGTAAACCATAAAGTTGTTATCCTCATTTATATCATTAGCAATGGTGTCTTTTCATAAATATGTTGTAAAATATTTGACAGTATGTTATTAGATATTGTAAATTGGGAATATTTACATAGATAATTACACATTAATTAACTTTTTTCAGGATTGATATTGAATGCATATATATGTATGTGTGTGTTTTTATGTGTATATATGATAGATAGATAGATAGATAGATAGATATAGATCACTAAAACATATAAGAACCCCTTGGACACAGACTCATGACAAAACAAGTACTATCTGTCATGTTTCTATCAACTACCTTTGCCTCCCCATGAAATATATGGAGATAATTCCACACAGAATAGATGATATTACAAAAGAGAAATATTAAGATTTAACGTCCATCACTGTTTTGTAAAGAATAAGCAAGCAAATTTCTGTGTCTTGGGACAGTCACCTCATCTCCACTTACTTCCTATAATATAGTCCAAAAATCTCAAAAAAATGGCCCCCAAACAATGAGTTATGTGCCTTAGCAGTACATGGAGGAACAGTGAAACCTGAATGTTTTGTATTTCTTTATAAAGAAATGTTGAAGTCTGAATTTCTTGGTATTTTCTATAATAACAAAAGTATGTTTTTGTGAGTTTTTTTTTTTTTGCCTAGTGTCAATGTAACAGTTTTTCAGATAAATCTGACTCAAGTTCCATCAATCTAGGTGCAATGCCTATTATGTGCCTATTACTGAGCTTAAGTAAATTCTAGTCAATGCTTAAGGAATAAGTCCAATAGGTGATTTTTAAAATAGTGTATTGAAAGAGGCAAAGCTGTTGTCTTCAGTGATCAATTTCAGCCTGTTTCTAATGCCTCTGGTGATATCATCCTTACCATCTCATAATGTTTCACAAGGTTTTAGTAAGAGGAAATTAAATCATCTGGCCAGTAGAGTTGTTCTTTTCTGTAGAGCGTATGTAAATCCATTATGTACAGGAAATCATCATTTAATCATTCTGATGTCATTTTAACAGATAAGATGCAGCCATTTTCATAAGAGCTGTATTATAAATGCTGCCCATCTGCTTCTTCTCATAAAGCAAAAGTATAAAAAGTTATGCTGCTTCTATTTTCATGAGTCCATGAAAAGACAGACATCCCATGTGCACAGGTGCCTATAGACATGACAGCAAATGGGCATGCATAGATTGAATTCTTTCTTTGCCATCCTTCCAAATATTATTATCTTAACAAAAGCTATCAATGTTAATGTATAACAAATATTGTCATTTCACTCTGGTTTACTTCATTCCATTTTCATTATCAAAATCTTAGGCAAATTGATCTTCAAACTGTGGATAAAATCCTTTATCCCCATGGTAAAAGCCATACCACAATTTCTCATTTGTTTCATTCTGAGTATACCTTACATAAGTTTACAAGCATCTAGATTTTGACAATATTATGGAGATGATGGGACAGAAGCCAAATAAATTTATGACCTCATTTGTAAATAAAAATTTTCAGGAATCTAGATATACATTTCCATTCATATATTACCTGTGAATTATTATGTACTACAATGACATGTCTCAGTTTATGCAATAAAATCTTATACTTCCCACAAAATTATAAAAATGCTTTATCCTTTCAGTTGTTTTCTATCACTACGACAGTATCATTTGTAACAACAAATATTATTATTTCCAAATGTACATGAGTTACGAATTTGCAGAGTGACTGTGAACTTCTCAGAATCTCGCATGACTGAAACAACATGGAAGTAGGGACCACTTCAATATATTTCATCTTCAGGGTTTTTTCTCATTCTTTTTTTTTTTCAGATAATTCATTTCATTGAGCTGTATGATTCTTCTTTTCTTAATGGTTGCTACCTAGTGATTGCTCACAGCATCTTGGGTTGCTCCCATTTTTTACCTCCTGATTCTCCTTATGTTCAAGTAAACAATGAATGGGTAAGATGAATTACTTTCTTTTGTTTTCATAATGTCTGATGTCCTTTCTGTCTGTTTTCTAGGACTCAGATTGAAAGGTGCATGCAATGACTCCTAGTCTTTTTAAAAATTACATCTGACGCCTCTCACACTGGGGGAATGGAATTTAAACATGAAAATTTGGGGAAGACACATTTATTCCACAACCTCGAGCATCTCTAAGCTGCAATCTTTTCCGTCCACCATGGGAAAAATAAAGCCCTACTTCAAAGAGTATGGGGAAGTTTAAATTCCGGAAATACTACTGGTCGGCTGTCATTTAAGTACTTCTTTTCCTGTAGGATGATTCCACTTCTTTGACTCTGCATTTAGCTTTGTGCATAGTGAGAACTGGACTTCCAGGTCACCTGCTTGCAGAATAATGTTGTGTGTGAGGTAGTCATGGTGCGTAGGGAGGGCCATTATCTTATGATTCCTAAATAACACCTTAATAGAAGCCTGAAATGTGCTGTCCACAAATGTATTCCCCCTGCATAATTTCAATGTATATTATGCAGCACCAAATCTTCAACTTTTGCTGCTATTTTATTTTCCTTAAACAATCCCCATATTTTTCTACCCAGGCTATGTTTCTTGAGGTGATATCATTAAAATTCATATTTCCAGGTCCCATTCTGTATATGCTAGAGCTGAACTTCTGAGGATTATATTTCTATTGTGTGTATTTTTAAAAGAAGAATTTTTGGAAACCGGTGTCTAAAAACAATACTTTTTTGCAAATTTAGTGTGAATTTTCTTTCCTCTGAAATCCACTTAGAGAGTTGCCCATTCTGTAAACAAGTTAAAAAAATAAAGAAGTCCAGGAGGATATAAATAGAGAAGCCATTCCAATGTGTTTGACACTGGTATCTGTCAACTCTGAGAAGCGTTGAGACCATGTACAATGAAGCATCACAGGCATAAAGATCCAGACCCTTCTTTGCCTGAAGCTGAGATCAGTCGACATCTATGAAAATTTCCTTATAGGAATTGCCACCACTTGTTAAAGTATTGCATTATAAGTAAGGTAGCCAGTTTCTCCTGGAAGCTCTTTAAAAATCAATCCAATATAGCCTCAAAAATAAATCTGGATTGGCATGTGAAATGCCTGGGATTATTGTACTCATGGATCCTAGACGGGGAGACAGACATCATCACCATATTTGCTAGAGATTCAAGCTATAGGCTCTGCTGTCTTTATAGAGCCTACCTTTGACTGGTTATAAACAATAAACAGAAGAACAAAGAGCTAGAAAATGACGGATTCTATGGAACCCAAACAATGCAAAGGGATAGAGGAGGGGCTCCCAGCTTTGTTTCAGTAGGTAAATTCTGGAAAAATTGGAAGAAGAAAATAATGTTGCTAAGCAAATCCTTTACTCATATAAAATTAAATGGATGTTTTTATGTGTTAGGCATATAATGGATGTTTTTATATACTAGGTGTGAGAATGAAATGTGTGTCATATCTACAATAGGTGTGTGTATATATAAATATATATATATATGAATGTATATACATACTGGCAGTTAAAATATAATATGCGTGATTAGACCCACTAAGAAAAGCTTTCTGTTCTTGGAAGCTGAAGATTGTTTTATGTAATTTGGGGGGGAAAATGAATAAAAGAGAAGAGAAATGATATGGGGGATAACCCTTGGAAGATCTGTGCTTGAAATAATAATAAAACAGAAACTATGTTAATGAATCATTATCAGTACATATATTAGTCCTAACCAATTCATCATTTCATTCGCATAGCCACTTTAATCGTACATCAGGAGCAATCCAGACACATCTAATTTGATCCTGCCAACTACTGTATTTCTTTCAAAAACTAACTTGATAGATGAGGAAACTGAGCATCACAGAAATACAAGAAATGGCAGAGGAGACTCAACCCACTTCTGTTGGAAACAAGGCATGCATGGGTCCATTGTTCCCTACAAGATATGGGGAGATGACAATCCTACAAGCTGTACCTGTATTTGTTAAGGAAATGTGGTCACCCAAGTAAGACATGAGAACCACCTGCTTGTCCAAGCTGTGATGGACGGGCTTCCCAATACAGGTTTAAAAACTGAGCAATGGGAAAAGCCACTCAATCACCTACATAAATAATTTAATGCTTCTTAAAGACTTGTGACAGAGATACCAGTACGAGATTCGTGATGCCAAAGTAATCAATCACTCAGCTCACTATATTGTTGATAAGGAGCAAACAGGACAGTATCAGAATAAACTATCACACCTCCCACCACTCCACCCATGGTAGAATTTGCTGTTTGATTCTAGTATATTTCTCTGTCAAACTCATTAGTAACTTTCTCAAAATATTCCTCATGAGAAACTCTATTCATAGCTATAATATTGTGGCAAGAGAAAAAAAATTAGTATCTTCTGTGAATAATCCTATATACGGGGGCGTCCAGGAGTCTTCTCTCCATAAAGTGAAATAGTGTCTCTTTCATAGCAGTTTTTGTTCTTTTTATTTCTCTGGCTAGTGTGTATTCTGCAGAGTTAAACAACAAAGCAGAAATTGCAAGCACATGACTTTGTCCCTTCTGTGCCCCTCAATTTGAGTTTAATAAGAATATTCTTAGTTAATTAAAAAAATCATTTTGGAAGGTTATTTAACATAGTTAGGAAAAACATAAGCCACACAATTGGAAGAAAGGGTTGTTTTTTTTTGCTATATTCTACATGATGTGGGACAAATAGCCACCCTAAGACTCAATTTCCTCACGTGAAAATTTGTTAGAATAATATTAGCTATCCTATTGCATGTTTTATAGAGGTTTAGTGATATATCACTTAGAAAACCTTGAGAAAGATTTTTGTATGGATATATATATATATATATATATAAAAATTAAGTGAATATTTATGTGCACTGTCTTCTATTTTTGCATCTGGAAATACCTGAAACAGCATGTGATTTGCCCAGTATTATAATCAGATTTAGATTTGGAATCTTTGATCATCTTATACTGTCTTTCCCTTGATGACTGGGACCAAGATTTATTACTTTGTAGTCTCTAAGGCCTTGTATTAAGTAATGTGTTATCTACTCAAACAGCTGAATAACTATTTAAATCCCAAGTACTTAGACTTAAAAATGCACAATATATCACGAAATAATTTGATTTCTAGAGTGTCATGACCTAGATTATGTTGACATCTAGAGTACTACATTTATTCCTCTTTAGAAAATGTTCTTTTTAATAAAACATTTATTTGAAGTAAGTTTCTGAATTTTCCTCAAGAATCAGATAGGAAATTTTCAAAGGAAATGATATTCATTCTTAAGAGTTTGAATTATCACTTGGATAAGGAAATTCTTACCTACTTTATACTGTAGATAATTATCTAAATTAATTCTGAGTAAATGTGAATCAAGAACTATGAGGAAGAAATGGTACATTTAGAGGGGAAAATGATGTCATGTTTTTCAGTCTGGCTCTCATCAGTTGAAAGTGTTTGTGTTGGGATTTTTCTAAATATATGTTAAAGGCGCATGAGCATTCTGTGTCAAGGCAGCTTGCTAGCTGATTTGGAAGTGTTCCCCATATCTGTCTGCCTAGCAAACCATCTCTGAGGAGTTGGTGTGGTATGGGCCTTCCTATGCAGAACTCTCAGTTTTGAGTCTTAGAAATCTGCTTTCAGAATCTGAGCATGGCACCTGCAAAACTGTATTGTAGTAGAGAATTCCAAATGGTTCTGAGCCATAGCAATGGATGCTATCTGAAATAATAATACAAAAAGAAAATCAATGCCATTAGGAGACTGGCTTGGCTGAGAAAGTGAAAAAAAAGTTCTCTCTGTTTCCAGCCTTTCCTCTAAGAGATGTGTTGGGTTACATCATTAGAAGTGCCCCAGGTATCTGTAAGTAGGGAAGTGCCCCCCGGAATCTCCTTCAGGTTAGTCTATATTCTTCACCCAGGGCAGAACAGAGCCTGGAATAAGAAGATCTCTGTTGTGCCTTGGGTTTTGTCCCTTTATCAACCAACATATGATGGGACATAGCTGATAGGGAGAGCAGATATTTCACTAGCTGATAAAGTTCTCTTCTCTGGTGGCCAGAAACAGAGCAAAGCCACGGATCTGTGAGGAAGAGCTGGCCATTGATGCTGTCTCCTTTGTCACAAGGGTAATTCAGTCACTTCTCAATGTTTCCTGCTCTCATGTACACATCTGCTCCTCCATTCATTACCAGAAGACCATAATGCTGCTGCAAAATGGATCCTGACAATCCCAAGTTAAAATGAAAGAAGGCCTATTAGTCAAGACCACAATTGGAAATCTTACGATCTCTCAGTATTTTCCCCAAATTATCACATGCCTTTGTAAACTTTGCCAAATATGTTTCTAGTTTTTAATTCTGGATTATACTGAGATTTTTATCAGACTTTGGATTTAAGGTTGGCTGCTTTACTTTTTCTTTCCTAGGTCTCATTTATATAGCTTTTTGTTGTTAGGTCACAAGTCAACTTTTTTTGTATATATTTTTTATTATAAAAATACTGTACATGGGGCTGGGAAGGTGGCTCAGCGGTAGGGCGCTTTCCTCGCATTCATGAGGCCCTGGGTTTGAATTCTCAGCACCACATAAGCAGAAAAAAAAACACTGCCAGAAGTGGTGCTGTGGCTTAAGTGGTAGGATGCTAGCCTTGAGCTGAAGAGCTGAGGGACAGCGCCCGGGCCCAGAGTTCAGCCCCTACGACTGACAAAAACCAAACTAAACCAAAACAAAACAAAAAAACCTGCACAGAGGAGTTATAGTTACATGAGTAAGGTAATGAGTACATTTCCTATGGACGTTTGTTAACCTCCTCCTTTATTTTTCTCCTACTATCCCTTCCCTCCCCGCCTCCCCAACTTTTCCCTCCCCAGCCTCCAAGACAATATGTCGAAAACAAGTCAACTTTTCTTTTGTGGGTTTTTGACTATAAAATTGATATTGTTTATTATTATCAATCCATGTTTTCCACTCAAGGCACTTTTCCCAAGTCAAAATTTTCTTTTTATGTGTGTGAATTTTTTTAGCTACCTTCCCATCTAGAACGTAAGCTTTATGACAACACAAATAGGCTTTTTTTGAGATCACAATCCTCTCTGTGCTCAGCACAACATCTGGTATGTTCCAGGTGCACAGAAAATGCTATGGTTAATGTGGTTGGATGGTGTAGTTAAACTGCCTTCTTAGACAAAGAGAACAAACTCATTTAATAGGATCTAAGTAGGATTTGAATAGCCGGGACATGAAAAACAATGTTTTTTAAAAACTATTATCCTATATATTAGATTGTTCTAAGTAAATGTAATTTTATGAATTATATATAATTTAGGAAATGAAGACAATTTTAAAACTAACACTTGTTACTTTATAATCTAAAGCTTTAGTGAAAAGCACTGTTAATAGCTACATGCATTTTTCAGACTTTGCATTGTCTGAGTAGTCAAGCTATTAGACAGTATTTAAGTAATCCATTTTCATTTGATACTATCCTTTTAGAGTGCATGTTTGTGTGTGTGTGTGTGTGTTCATTACTATGAACTGTGTTTAATCATTTGGATTGTTTCTAATTTATTGTTGACAGAATGCATATTTTTGGAAATGATTCTTCATGTATTTCCTTGATTATTTTTGTGCTACTTTCTGGGTGATATCCTTGATAACTTTATGTAACGCTGTTTCTTGTTATTTAATACTTTTAGGTGATTATATTTTTAATTTCTTGAACACTTTTTTATGCAGTATTTCTTTTAGTTAACATCTTCTTTGCTTTTGGCTGAAATACTTTTCCATCCTGTGATAAATATCATATTTCTCTATTGACAAGAAATTTGATTGTGTTCTCCAAAGATAATTGCTCCAAAGATAATTGGTGTTTTGGGTTCTAGCTTGATAGTAGAGACTCTCCTCCTCACATGATTAGCGATATTAGACTTTTTTTTCTTCGTACTGGAAAACCACCAAATACTTTCTGAAGAGCTTTGGTCCAAGTTACTGCTTGTGAACTAGCGCACAACTCATTGGAGGGTGAAGAGGGAATGTGAAGATATATTTTTTTCCTGGAAGTAGACAATCATTTAAATAAATATATACAAAGATTTCAACATTGCCCACATAGCCTGATAAATTTGACTGCCAGCAATCATGGGATTTAAACAGTAAGGAAAATTTTCAGGTTAAGAATATTTTCATATTTTAAAATACAGAAATAAGAATTCAGGATTCCTACCATTTGATCTGATACCTCCCAACTCTTCATGTGTGCCTAGAAGCCCAGCACCAGAACTATTTCTGACTAGTCTTCTTGGATGAAATGTGGCTTGCGTGGAATTATAAGGGAAAATGAGACTCTCTCTCCTATATCCTTCATCCATAATATATCCAGGCTACCAGTTGCTGAGGGTTTCTGATATAATCTACTTTTTTGTGATAATATGACTTAAAAGTACTTTGAAGTCTTTACCATCATTCATTATTCAAAAATTAGCAACAATATAACCTCTCTGAATCTTCCAAATATATATTGACTCTTCTTATGTGCAAATATATTTCATTCTTCCAGTACTCATGTTACATTTTAATTATTTCAAAAAATGGTCATGTATTTTCATTCTAGTAGATATTTGAGTGGTGAATGCATACCTTTTATAAAATATGCTAAGCTTCATTCCTGTTCCATGATAATGAAGTTCAATTGGACATGCATTAATGGACTGCTGGTTTACATTCTAAGTTAAATGAGTACTCTTTCTTTGAGATGAACTTCATGTTGCATCTTCTAATTTCCTAATATTGAACTGCAATCAAACAAAGAGTCATTTCTGCTAGAGATTTATAGGTTAACAGATGCCCCCAACTGTTATATCTCTCAGGTTTCTATTCTGTATTAATTAAAAGTCTTAACAGTCTCATTTCTTCTGTCCTTCGCCACAGGCCACTGATCTGAACAATTACTTTGGGCAGAATCTGATACTAGAACTAGCTCAGGTGAATAATAAAATAAAAATAAAATGCAGTTAATTTTGAAGGCTGTTAATGCCTTCATATGAACAAATATATACTATTTTTCCTATTTTATGCATTAATTACTGAAAATAAAGAAACATACCCCTCCCACCCAAAGGAATCACTGTGTGCTATACACACAATATGGTAAGTTATTTATGTTTTCCCTGTGGTCATATTAACAACATTTCTAAGTATCTAATTGATTCTCAGATCCACTTGATAGATGAAGTAATTGAGGCTTGGGAAAATAAAAAACTTGATTTAGTGGGTAAGTAGTTTTATCAACAATAACAAAATATTTCATCTAAGCCAGTCATAATAAGATTTCTTTTATGGTTTATTAGAACAATGTATATCCATAACATTTCTTATCACTAGATGGGAAAACCTTCACAATTACAAAAATAGGAAAAAAATAAAGAACAAACTATATATCTGAGTGCCATTGGTGTTCATGACTGTAATCCTCACTATTCCATACATCGAGATTTGAGGATCACTGTTCAAACCCAGCATAGGCAGGAAAGTTCAAGGAACCTTTATCTCTAATTAACTAGCAAAAACACAGAAGGGAGCTGTGGTCAAGTGATAGAGCATCAACCTTGAAAATTGTTAAGGGATATTGCCCAGGCCCTAAATTCAAACCCCAGTTCTGACATTAAAAATAAAAGGTTAAAAAGAAGACACACACACTCGAAATCTCACATACACAAACACGGAAAACTAACATTGAAGAAATTTTTTAAAAAATCATAAAGCTTATTCCATGTCTTGAAACTTCCTGGGTGGGAGAGGAGCCTGTTGAGATTCTGAAATACATGTTTCTTCCAAAGTGATTTCACAGACTGTTCCACTACACGGAATTTCCTGGAAATATCAATTAATATGATTTAAAATTTTAAAGTAGTGGATTAAAGACTTGCCTATTTCTTACACAAGCTGGAGAATTGTTCTATTTTGTCTTTGGGGTGATGAATCCAGGGGAAATCTTGAATCAAGGACAGAGACTGAATAAGCGGGTGACTATTTTGGTTTTCCTCTACAGAAGAATCTTTAGAAATATCCCCCCTCCCAATATTCCTCGAGTGAATCAGACCTTTAATGTCATTCAAGCACATTCATGCAGTGTTGACACCATTCACAATTTTGCAAATGATATTATCGAATTGTCAGGCAAATTGAAGCAATTATCTAATGAGTCTTAAGTAATGCACACATTGACATATATTTGCCTTTTGATAACAAGGAATGATCTGTGAGCTGAAAAGCAACTTTCTCATGGAAATGTTCCTTCGATATTTATTTCTTTTCTTGGCAATGACAACTTTGGCAATAAACAGTGATATTCTTTCATTTAAGGTGAGTTTTAGGATTTGAGAGTTGAGCTAGTGCTGGCAGCTTGGCATATATTAGCATATGAAAACACTCAGCAATGCATCTCTAGGGAAAAGCAGTAATTAATCATAGAAAACAAATTGTGATTCTGATTATGCCTAATAGTGAAGAAATAATATCCTAGCTTTACACATGCTGGGTTTCAATGTGGGATGAAGAGGTAAGAACTGCACAGTGGGAGTTTTGCAACTGTTGCTGAACATAAAGATCACTGAACGATGCATTTCCTGACACATAGCACAAAGTAAAACAAACCATGGTGGGATTTAAAAAATCATAATTAGAAGTCAGAATAAGACTCTTTACTAGTGAGAAGGGTGGTGCTTTCGCATACCCATTTATTTTCAGTTCAATTTGAAATACATAATAAAGTTCAAGGATGGAGACACAACTTGTCAACTCCACTACGAAAATGAGGAAGTTAAGCAACTACTGCCTAGGTATCCCAACTCTGGCTCAGGCCTCTCCCATTTCGGTTTAATGAACTCTCAACTCTTCAGTTACAGTTGAGATTTTCCTACACATTCAGTGGTTCCCAATGCGGCTCCTGAGGTTGATTGCTCCCTTGAGTTTTGCTTCATTTGCCCGTCTGTCTGTACATTTTGAGGAGCAGATAGTCACTCTATGTCCTAACATATCTTACATACTTTTACTCTCTTCAGTGGTTGATTTATTTTCAGGATGAAATGGCAACTTCTGGGTTCTTTACTTGCTGACTCACAAACCTTTTGCCCTTTATTTAGATTTTCTTTGGTTAAATCTTAACCAAGTGTTTGGTAAATATCCAACAAATACTAAGTGATTTATGAGAGAGTAAATGTTGAATCTTCTATCAAGGTTGTATATATTGTTTACAATAAGTATGAGAACATTCTCCTGGTAGGAGATATTTATTCATATATTTAAAATATAGTTTCTTGTTATTGTAGAGGTTATGTCCAGGGGGGTTGCAATTACATATCAGGTTAATGAGTACATTTCTTCTTGAAACATGTCACTCCTACCCTCCTCCCTTACCTCCCAGTTTTTCCCTCCCTTCCCCATCCACATGTTGTATAGTTCATTTTCCACAAAGTGTCTACAGAGTATCATTGCAAAATTTGTTTACCCTTTGTCACACCTTTTCTATGACTCTCTTTAGCCTTCCAAAGACAAATAAATTAGCAAAAACAAGAAAAAAGGAAAGGATAGCAAAAACAGCAGCAGCAACAACAAAATATCTGTTTCTATTTCTTGGAGTTCACTTCATACAGTATTATTTTATATGATCACATGCACATAGCTATTGAGCCTTATTGATCCACTTCTATGAATGTTTTCCTTTGGTCTCATTTTGTGTCTGTCTAGAAACCTGTATAATTTACCACATCCCAGTCTATTTTTTTCCACTCGGTGTGTGTCCTTGTAGATTTATAGGTACTTTCTACTTCCCATAAATGAGGGAATCATTTAAGCTATGTTTCTTTGGGTCTACCTTACTTTGGTTAATATAATTTTTCCTAAATTTTTCTATTTCTTTACAAATGCTACAATACCATTCTTTCTTATGGAAGAGTACAATTCCATGTGGCATATATACCACATTGTCCTGATCAAATCTGTCAAGGACTACCTGTGTTGATTCTATGTATTTACTATGGTAAAAGGTACTTCAATGGACTTGGCTGTGCAGGTAACACCAGTGTGCCATTGTTGTGTACCTTTGGATAAATGCCCAACAGTGGACTTGCTGGGACATAATGAATCTCTATGTGTAGTCTTTTGAGAAACCGCCATACTGCTTTCCAGAGTGGTTCAACAAGTTTACACTCCCACTAACAGTGGAGTAGAGTTCCTTTTTGGTCACATCCTCACCAGAATTTATTAATTATATTTTTCTTGATAATGACCATTCTAACTGGGGTGAGTTGGAATGCTAATGTTGTTTTGATTTGCACTTCTTTTATGGTAAGAGATGCTGAACATTTCTTCATGTGTCTATTATATATTTGTTTTAAATTTAAAGTCCACCTGTCTCTTGATCCGGAGATGAATCCTGAAGTTGGAATAAGATATTCTGCTACTTAGTATTACTCTTTCTTTGAAATAAATACCCACAAAACAGGAAAAATATTAAACATGTATTCCAAGTTTGACCACATCTCAGATGTTATTGTTATATTGGACAGTTAGTTCATCCAATAACGTTTCTATTCTAAGAATCATCATGAACCATAGTTTTAAGAGAATACATTTCTACTCTCTGAGAATAAGAAGAAAATAGATTAATAAAATACTTAATTTTGAGAACCTGGTCAAAGCAATTTGAAATATTTTCTTTCTCATTCATCCTCATTAGAAGTTCTGATTTTCCAGAGAGAATTGTTTGATCTGATATGTTCTTTTGTGTCCAACCTTAGTGAGAACATCAAAAGAGAAATGATTCAAAGAAAGAAAATAACACAAATATCAATAGTACATGATGCAATATAATTTTTATTGTATCAGATATGAGTTTTCAGAGCTAAGTTAAATCTAGCAGAAAATTCTTTATCTGGTCATTAGTTCAGTGCTCCATAGAATGAAGTACTTTTAAGAGCTATAAAGCAAAGCTCTATTAATTGATATAGTTAACTGAAGAGAGACTTATATATCACTCTGTATATGTTTTCTTTTGCATCTGCTCCTATAACTTGTGTCATTAAGGATATGAAAATTACATTTAATACTCTATTTGTGCCAGTTCATGATTCTTGTAAAATTTGTCCTTAAAATACACCCTGAGTTACAAGTTTTATCGTGAAAATAGTTGATTTCTAGTACAAATTTAAGTGAGTTTGTAGTATGTAAGTGCATTAAGGTATGTTGTTTTTATAAGGTCTATTATTTTTTACAGTTAGCACTTTCATGATTTATGCATTATGCATGACCTAAGATGTGTAAATTCAGACATTTCAATTGTGCAGTGATAGAATAAGAACACTAACATTGTTAACACCATAGGATGTTGGTAATGCATAAGCATCTACATAACTGCCTCATCTTACAACTGTAGTTATAAAAGATGAAAGAATCTATATTAATATTGTACTCGTGCTAAAACATTTTCAGATTAATCACTTATTTTTCTAAAAACGAAAAAACATTCACTATTGTAGAGGTGATCTAAAAATAATAGGGGAAAAATTGGAAGCTGTAACAACTCATAACACTTGTAGTCTTCTAGTAGGGATATTAAATATATAAGTTGTAAACCAGATATGAAGTAATAGCCATCTTCAAATAGCAAAGTCAGGTAAAATAATGAACAAGTTCCAAAGTAAAGATAAAAAAAAGCTAGGGGAGTAAGGGAACACTTGTTTCTACATCATACATGATGCTCTAAGGATTGTACCTTTGTTCCATATAGGTTACTGTGTATTAGACTATACCTGGATACACTGAAAAATCTTCAAATGAATCACATATAAAACTGGTTCACATCTAATACCAACATGTTCAAAGCTTAGCCATTCCCCAAATTTCTATTATATGCAGGCCTACTGATCTACGACCAAATGCTGCTCAAACACCCTCATTTTCACAAGCTCCACCGTAAATGTATTGCTTTGAGTTGCTTAATGAGCAGCTGTTTCAATGTTATGTACTTCAGTGTGTGTGTGTGCGAGTGTGTGTATGTGTGTGTGTGTGTGTGTGTGTGTGTGTGTGTGTGTGTGTGTGTGTGTGGATTTTTTTTTTAATCACGATTCCCCTTACATTCATTGGTCTTCTTTTATGTTATTTTTTGAACCATTTGACATCCCTGGTTAATTAATATTTTTAAGCCATCCTACTGGTGGAAAATTGCTATAATTTTGGATCTAGAATGTCTCATTGAAAGCCCACAGGTTAAAGGCTTGGTTTCTGTATGGAACTATTGGAAGTTTTGGCACAGTGAAGGGGATGGACCTTGTAGAAAGTCTTTGATTGTTGAAGACATATCCCTGAAAACTCTCTCAGGATCACACTCTCTTTTCTTTCCTTTGCTCCCTGGTTGGGCAAGTGATGTTGGGTGTTGCTGTAACTTACATTAAAGCCAGTAATTAGGTGTTGTTTCTCCATAGTCCAATAGGATTAATCTGTCATTGACTGTTTACTCAGGTATTTGTTTTAGTAATGGAAGGTTGACTAGCCCAGACACCAATTTTCCTACCAATATCAATTATTTACAATATCTCTGGCTATTGTATCCATAACTCAACAATCTAGCCGATGCTAGTGATCACCTGGGTACTTAAGAATATATACACTAATGTTGAAGGAAATATATGCTCCACCTTCCTACACATATACTCAGTCAAGAGTAGAAATTTGTACTTTTCAAAATGTTGCTGGTGGCTCTGATGACAAGCCAACTTTGATAAGTTAGAGTTTCCAGATTCAGTTGTTTTTTGATATCTGGGACATATTGATCTAAAATGTTTATACCAACTCAATCTTTTTCCTAACAACCTATATTCATATATCATTGAATAATCATTGAGTCCACCAACTTCTGGGAAGAACTTACAATGCTTATTATTAAATAATAGTATTAAATGGCAAGCTTTTCCCCTACGTTCCCACTTTGAATCAAAACTGATATTATCTCCAATAGGAAAATATCTTTCTCTCAATCTGTCTGTATTTCTGTCAGTTAATGTATCTCTCAGTCTCTCCCTGTCTCTATCCTCTTGCCCACAAAATCAGACTTTAGAGACATTTCCCCAATTCAGTTCTCTGTGAAGGGAGTATGTTTGACAATTATTCTGATACCTTGAGGTTGAAGAGGTATGAGAAAGAAAATTACACTGGGTCAGAGCTTATTGATACTTCTGTGAATTTAAGACCTGCTAGTCATATACTTGTGATGATGATAATAGTTAAACCAGTGTCAATGTTCTGGATTTTCAACTTAATACATTCAATTAAACAAATGCTCAAAAAGACAAAAAATTAACTGATCTACACATAAAAAAATAAAATAAAATCAACTCCATCTAATCAAACATTAGAAGGACTCTGAAGAACACCTGCCCATCAAAGCCAAGATTGGTTTGTTTGTGTACCTCTCTTTCCATAGATGAGAAATCACATATTAGTCAGATGGAGACAAAAGTGACAGTATGAAGTGGGCTCATGGGAGTGGAACTGCAAAGCACTAAAGAAAGAAACACAAGCTGAAGGAAGAAAATAAGTTGGAGCATGAGTTTGTACTTCTAGTATCCACAGGGTGATTTCAACACTCACTAATATTAATCAGCACTTCTGAATAAGAGTGATTTTATTGATATTTTCAAGGTAGAAGAACGGACATGTGGAAGAATACATGTTTGTATTATTACTTGCTGGTATTGCTAGTATTCAAATCTATGGTGAAATTAGACTACTTGTCTCTTTGATTATAAATTTTTGCACTGTATTCACTCAGATGAAAATTGAGCATTTGGGTGTAAACCAGGCAATAAATAATTAACAAAATATTCATTTTATAAGGTGGGCATTAGTATTTCAACCCTCTAATTCTAGCTACTTAGGAGACAGAGATCTGCATATCACAGTTGAAAGCCAGCCAGAGGTGGAAAGCCCTGAGATTATTGTCTCCAATTACATACCAAAAAAACTAGAATTGGAGCTGTGGTTCAATTTGTCGAGTAGTAGTTTGAGCAATAGAAACTCAGGGACTGTGCTCTGGCCCTGAGTTCAAACCCCAAGAACAGCATAAAAATTATAGCATGTTACACTATAATAAAAATTGGCACACACAAAAATATGGACTGATATCCAAGATGGAGTAGAGGGAGTGTATTGATGAATTAAAGGGAGTATATGCAACCACTTTGGAAAGCAGTCTGGAGGGTCCTTAGAAAGCTAAAGATTGACCTCCCTTACGACCCAGTCATACCACTTCTAGGCATCTACCCTGAACAACAGGAACCAATATACAAGGACACGTGCACCTCCATGTTTATTGCAACACTGTTCACAATAGCTAGGATATGGAAACAACCCAGATGCCCCACCACAGATGAATGGATCCAAAAATTGTGGTATCTATACACAATTAGAAATGACAAAATAATGGCATTTGCAGGGAAATGGATGGAGCTAGAAGGAATCATGTTGAGTAAGGTAAGCCAAGAGCAAAGAGACAAACGGTACATGGTCTCCCTGATAAGTGGATGTTAAATCCAAAATGTTAGGTGATAGAACAAAACTAACAGGACTTAACAAAGAACTCCCACTCATCTGGTCGAACCACTACTGAATATCCCCATGCTGCTGATCACATGTATGGTGTATATGTATAAACCGTTATATGTTACAGACTGTGATAGACAATTTGCTCCAGGAAAGTTAGAATGAACTTGTGACTTTAAATGAGCATCATTATTCCACAATACTGTGAAATTTGGGAAATTATGTAATCACTTAATCACAATAAAAAAAAAAAGAACCTCCAGGAAGGTAGGGAGGGAAGGGATGGTAGGGGGAAAACAATGGAGGGGGTAACAATGCTCAAGAGGAAGTGTCTCATTACCTTACTCATGTAACTGTAACCCTCTGTATAGTATCTTTACAATAAAAAATTAAAAAAATAAAGGGAGTATAGGTACACAGTTTTAAAAAGCTTACCAAATTTGCAAAGTGTTTGGTGAAATGGGAGTAAAAGGTAGGTGAGCTGAGAGGTAATGAAGGAGACTGGTAGGGGTGGTATGTGGAAAATAGCATCAGTTTTCATTATTGATATTTGTCAGTTTCTGTACTGTTGCTACAAGTCCTAGTGCATTTTTCTGCTCACCTCAAGTTGCACAGTCTTTTTTACATATAATTTTAGTTTTATAATTAAGTGATAATACAGAGTGGTGACCATTTCGTAGCTTAGGTAATGAGTCTAGCACTTCATGGACAATGTCAACCGCTTTCTTTGCTTAGGTTGCACAATGTGAACTAAAACATGCAAATTCATTCATTAATATCCTTGTGCAGCAATTTTATTAGCACACAAAAATTATGCTTTTACATAACCATTTTTATATATCACACAGTTAGCAAATTTTAGAAATTTCTTTCCAAATTTCTTGGTCTACAGATTTAAACTTAACCCCAAGACCTCATTTTTAATGGTCAAAGCCCTTCAGGATGTGTGATCAACCCAGCATCTCTAGAGAAAGGACTCCTCATCGCCCTCACACTTGGTAAACATGACCGACTGCTAATTCCATTTGCTTTCAGCTTCAACAACAGTGCTGTCCACTGCATGAATGCAGTCATTTTTCTCTTTGACACCACTTCATCACAAGTTCTAGGGGGTTTTGTAGTTTCTGAGGTAGCTGCACAGAGGAGATGACAGATGAATTTTCTTTTGCTGGATGTCTAGATGTCTGTGTTTTTCATTCATCAACATTCAACTCATGGCCACCAGCACTCTGCCTTTGCCCCAAATGAAGCTTCTCTCACATGAGGTTTTCTCTTTAAGTCACACCCTTCCTTCACTTAGGAATACTTCTCACTCCAGTAATGTGTGTAGTGGTTATTTTAAACACTGAAGTCAGTCACCAACAAAAAAGCACAATAAGTGTTAAAATATGGTGCTAAATAGGCCAGAAAAAAATGGTATATTTTTACAGTAAAAAAAAAAATCTTAAACAAGAAGGGAAAGTGTTACTGAATTCAACCACATCTGGGAACATGGAAGTGAAGAGACTCAAGTTATTTAGTGCTCGGAGCATGCCTGAAAATGACAAGGAATACATACTGAATATTGATTTGAGGTTTACAAATAAATCTTGGTAAGTAGACAAATTCAGATACACAGAATTCATAAATAATGAGGATCAGCTGCAGGGTAGCTCACTCAATGCAATGAGAATCTTTGGAAGGTTTCAAGCAGAGAAGAGACTTAAGGTGGTCTGCTTTTGCACTGATTTTGGGCAATGATCACAAAAAGCTCAAAAAATTTCAATAACTTCCTATTTTTGTTTCATAATAGGGGCTCTTTCATACTTGTGGACAGTATGATGCCATTGGATTATTTGATTCCTTCTTGGTTTTGTACCACTTACATCTTCCTCTAATCATACATGCCAGCCCAATAAACCTCCTCTGCATTATGTTTAATGTTTCAAAATTTAGCAAACTTGGGGGGCTGGGAAGGTGGCTCAGTGGTAGAGTCCTTGCCTTGCATGCATGAGGCCCTGGGTTCGATTCCTCATCACCACATAAGCAAAATGAAAAAAGCCAGAAGTGGCGCTGTGGCTCAAGTGGTAGAGCGCTAGCCTTGAGCTGAAGAGCTGAGGGACAGCGCCCAGGCCCAGAGTTCAGGCCCCACGACCGGACCCAAAAACAAACAAACAAACAATCAAAATTTAGCAAACTTGCCTTTAAAATGTACCTGTGACATAAATCTGTAAGTGAGTCAGAGCTCTAAATGTAGTCATTTCTTGCTAGCGAGATTTGTGCAGGTTTCCTTCAGTTGGAAGCTGATTGGTCCTTGTAGAAAGAGCCTCCAACCCTTAAGATCTGAAGAACATATACCACAATCTATCTTGCCAATGTCAATTTCATGGGGAACTATCAGTCACATATTAAAGTGCAAAACAAGCTAGGTAGTAATGCAATCTATCATAGAACTTACTAATACACTCTCCAAGAGTATAAAGAGCTGAGAGTGCTTCATAGCCCCCATGACCTACAACCCAAGACTGCAGCCGCTGTGCTTCCATCCGATCAGACCTTCCCCGGGATCATTTATTCTTCATTACTTCCTCAGGTTAGAGCCCTATGTACCATTTTCCTTTCCTTAAAACAAATATCCATTTGTCCAACTTCTATTGTGATCTAATATGTCCAACTTCTTAGATCACATTCACATTGCTTGGAGCTAACCAAAACCTCACAAATGACTGTAAAAAGATTCTTCAACTTAGATGGGGGAGTATAGAGGTGCCTATTATTAATGTCTATATCTGGGGTGATTAGGGACCTAGGGTTGGCCAAATTCATTATAATTATCTACTAGCATCAAAACAAAGTGGCAGTCAATGGCAGTCAACGTTTAAACTGCTTTACAATTTTACAAGCATATAGATTTACACATAGCATACACAATTTTTGCAAGCAGAGAGATTATTCAGAGCTTATTTATTGCTACTATACATTAGATCATGTATTTAATGGTTTTGCTGAATTGAGCTATTACTATTTGAGTTGCAAACAGATTGTAGATGCTGATGGCTGCCCAGTCACAGCTGAAGATAATGATTCTGGATCAAAGTTCCCTATCATGTGTAGGTCCCTTTAAAGGTCACAAGAATACCTACAGCATAAGATTGATGAATTATGGTGATCTCACTACTCTACTGGATGGCCCGCTCACTGCCAAGACGGCCATCTGCCTGTCTAGAGCCATGTTTCCATGGTTATATGCGTGCATTCTTTTTTGTGCAATGCTTCTTTCACTATTAGGATCATGATATTGGTGTGGAAACTTTTGTTTTTTTTTTAACTTTGAGGAATGTGTAGGCATGCATACTCTATTATGCCAGTGTTTTGTTTTCCCTGTTGGAATGGAGTGGGTAATTGTTCTTTTCAGCTTTGGTAAGTTAATTGGTTGTGCTGTGCGTTATCTAGGATGGGAAATTCTCTACGAGTACGCAGAGTACAGCAGGGAATTTGGAGTTTGCAATTTACCTTGAGCTTTCTGGTCCATCCAATGTATTCCCATGAATTTTTGTGGTTGTTGTTCTGTGAAAATCAGTCACAAAGACTTCATTTGGTGCATATTTACTGTAGAAACCTTGTCTCCAAGTAGCATTCTACTCTGATACTCCACAGGTTCTCACCAAGAAACCTCTCAGCAAATGATTAAGCCAAATGTGATATTAACCTGCAATTTTCTTGGTGGCTGGAAAAGCAAGAGAGTAAGATGTCAGTAGCCCCTGTAACTCTCTAGCTATATCATCTTCTTCAACAAGGGAGCGAGGAGCCCTATAATGGAATCCATTAGCAGTTCATAGGATAGTAGAAGAGAGGGACTTATAGAGTAGAATGGGATCAAAGAAAATTATCTAGTTCCCCAGAGTTTTTCTAAATTGCCGATTTGCTCCATAAAACACACTAAGGAGAACTGTTGAGAAAGTCTAACCTTCTCCACTTATGGTCTTGGCTCTGAGACCATTTTCTTTTCTATTACCCTAGCCTGAATAGGTACCACCAAAGATTCTCTGATATGCTCATATTTTGGGTCAATTTTCTTTCTCATTCTTCTTTGAATGAAGTCATGTTATATTGCTCAGGTGGTCCAAACCTCACTATGTAGCTCAAGTTTGTCTCCAATTCAAAGCCCTCCTATCTCAGCCTCTCAAGTGCTAGGATTCCTCCAGGTACCACTAGTCTGGGTTTATGCTCCCAGTTCTCAATATGACACAGGTCTCGATATGACACAGGGTTTGAGCATATAAATGAATACAATTTCAAAACTGCACTTATGTCCTTTCTGGGAAATTATGTTGGATGATCCTGCTACTTCTGCCTCTTGAGTAATTGGGATTATGGGTACACACCATCACACTCATTTTGATTTTCTTAGATAGGATTTCACTAAATTATTTCTTTGACAAAACTTGAACTGTGATTCTTCCACCTTTGCCTCTAAAGAAGCTGGGATTACAAGTGTGATCCACCAGTCGTGAACCCCAATTAATATATTCTTAAGAACATAAAAAAGCATCTGAAATCAGGAAAATTGAATTCTACCCTTATGGTTCTTACTAGGTTATCTACCTGCCTAGACTTTTGTTGAAGTACTTAGCACATTGCCTCGTTCTTTCACAGAGATTAGAAGTCAAGGAGGCATAAAGCCATAGCATCATCCTTCTTAGAAACTCAACTTCTCTATTTTCAGAGAAATGTGATTTAAGAGAAATAAAAAAAAAAATCAATAACTCAGCTACTTTCCGAAGGCTCTGTTTTGGCCCTTTCGTTCTTTGCCGCCATGGCATGCTGTGATATTATCTGTCTCTCTGCAAGACACTGAATAAGAGAGCTGTCAGGATGATGTGTGCTGAAAAGGACTAGTTTATCTCTAGACCAGGATTCCTCCTTACTCTATTCAGAGATGTTTTACTTTCCCCCAGTGACTTTCTGTTACTACTCCTTTGTTTGTTCAGATGAAGAGGAACGAGTTGGACAAAGCAGAATTTGAATAGGATAACAATCCAAACACAGGTGTAAAACCACTGGATAAACTTAAAAATGGATACTATTACAATTGGCAAGATCTCATTTGTTAAGTTTCAGTAAATTTATTTGACTTTGTATCTTTGGGATTCACAAACAGGGCTTATTTTATTTCAGATTCTATTTGATATAACAGTTAAAATATTCAAGAATAGGTTGAGTACCATTGTGATAACTTGAGATATTTCTGCCCTATTTAACAAGGCCCAAAATGCAACTTTTTTTTAATCCAGAGCATAGACCGTTTCTGCTTCATGAAGTATGAAGGATAATAATCCCAGCTCTGTGGGAAGTAGATGTAGGAAGGAGATCACAATCCAAGGTCAGTTGGGTCCCAAAGTGTGAGATACTATTTACAAAAAGTAATCAAAGCAAAAAGTGTTAGGAGCATGGTTCAAGTAGTAGCATGCCTGGCTAGTAAACATCAGATTCTTATTTCAAATCTCAGTATGCCCAAATGATGAAATATTAAATTAGAAACAACATATTCACTATAGCTCCTTAAATTAATCAAAGTGCCTTTTGGATAAAACAGAAAAATCTAATCAATTCTGACTTTCATTTCTTTTTCTTGAATTACCAACCAACTTTGAAGTCTGGGTTGATTAAAACACTGATTCTAAGCTGGGTACCAGTGGCTCACACATGTAACTGGCTAGTGTGTAGGCTGAGATTTGAGGATCACAGTTCCAAGCCACCTCAGGCAGAATAGTCTGTGAGATTGTTATCTCCAGGAATTTACCTAAACAGAGCTGGAAGTGGAGCTCTGACTCAAGTTGTAGAAAGTTGATCAAAAGCAGCTCAAGGACAGTTCCCAGGCCTTGAGCTCAAGTCCCAGGCCTGGGAAAAAAATCAAAACAAAAAACAAACAAACAAAATACTTAATTTAGGTAGACATTTTTCTGAATAGCTACAACAGTCATCATATTCCTCAAATTTGCATGTTTTAAGTCATGACACAAGGTTCACCTGAAAGAATAAGAGTTGGGAGTTAATTATACCTACAGATTGCTAGACACCAAATATACATCTTAGGAGATGTGTCTGATACTTTTATCCAAGCATGAGAAGCTGTGTTCCATCTCCTAGCTCACTGGCTCATAAAATCATCAATCATGTGGAGGAAGTAATGGGTTGGAAATGAGTTTCACTGTCTTCTGAGATCTGGACGTTACCCATTATTCTTGATAGCAAAGTGGTGATGGTCAGATTGGTTCAGGTAGTCTGTGGAATTGATTCTAGCTTCTGCTCTGAGACATGCTCTTGCCTATGTACTGGGGAAGCCAACACCAACAATATTCATCGTCATTGATAGAGAGTAAAAAGGACAGACACAATAGAATTAGGTTAGTTTCAGGATTTGTCACAGATGTATTATGTAAATTTCTTTCAATCCCTGAGTCTCATTTCTTCAGCTGTATACTAATATTGAACTTTGCAATCTTGAGAACACTCTCCACAACCATGGAATGTACAGAATTTATTTCATCAGATAGATTCCTTAGTACTAAACTGCAAAAACCTGACAATCCTCCCTTCTAAAACATTTGGATCACCCACACCTCCTCCGTGTTGTCAATCAAAGGTCCCCACACACAGAAAAATTCTGGAAACAGAGTGATATCTTATCCAGATCTGGCATTGAAGAACTCTTCTCCATTAAATGTTTAAGAAAAAGTAGGTCTCAGTTTGGCACATTCTCCATCATATTCCTTTCTTGAAAGTGGATAATAAGCACTTAATCTATTTTTTAAATGATAAGAAATATAAAGCAGAGTATGGTTTTAATTTCACGTAAATGCTTACTTTGTAAAAGACAGTCAAACATTGTATTTGCTTGTTTACAGTTTAATAACATTTAATAACATTTCAAGGACTCAATAGTCTGCAAAATACACTTTGGTAAATGCCCTTTATGAAGCCCTTGGGGAAAATCTACCCAGTCTAAGTTACCCTCACTACTTTCCAGCTTTACCTTAAAAGCTCATTTAAACAGTCATTTAAGCCACTGCTGAAAGTCAAGGAGTAAAGAAATCACTTCCTTCCCCCCCCAGTGTCATGATCTTGGCTCAATTTCTAGTGATAATAACTCTAGAGGAAAATACCAATCTTCAATTGACTTGTAACAGGTAATGATCCAGGATTAGTGCTGAAATTCACATCCTCAACACACACACACACACACACATATGTGTGTGTGTGTGTGTGTGTGTGTGTGTGTGTATGTATATTTCCTGAGCTCTTGCAGTTGGAAAAGTTACAATTCCAAATTATAACCTGCACTTTTCAGTCTGTTAATTGCTCTTTGCGTGACACAAAAGGTCTGAAACAGGCACCCAGGGAAGAAAGCATTATGAGAACACTCAGATTAGATTTGTGAAGATAATTAAGCTGAATTCTTTATAGCTTCTTTGTATTCTTAGCTCTGAAATATGTCTTGCTGTTGAGTCATTTGGGCTCCTGGTAGCATTGCTGGTGGAAAAAAAGTAGATATTTATTAAACAAACAAGAACAACATAATAAATCTAGTTCTATTCATACCCTGTGAAAACAAATTGCGGAGCTATAAAAGTTCGGTCGTTTGGTATAGGCTTTTTACAGAAAGCATCTTTCAGTTTTTCTTTCCTGCAAATGTGTCTTAGTAGAGTGCTGTCAAATTTTAATTAGTCCCAAGGGACAAGTTATAGGTGATTACATCAACTCTTGAGCAAAGCATACCTTAAAACACAATCTAGTTTTTGAACACAATCTAGTTGTTTGGTGACCTTTAAGATAAGCATTAGCAATTTGACATAGTTTTTGTTTTTATGAGAGGTTTGTCAGCCCAGACAAGTTACCACCTATCTCTATAAAGTTTGGGTTCAGATAAATTAAGAGCATCTAGTCATTATTTTCCTCTTAGATTCATGAATTGAGACTTTTGTCTTAGGGTCTCTTGGTTTCCATCAATGGAACTGTGTGAATGAAATGTGTGCAGTTGATTTCACAGTTCTGAAGAATGATTCACATTTGGCTTAGAAATGAGGCAGAACAAATCCTCTGCTCAGAATGCAGCAGCTACCTTTTGTACTCATAAGAAACACAGATGATACTGATGCTGCTTCATGAACCATGGTAATTTCATCTCCAGGAAAATCTTTACAATGACTTGGGGAATATGTGACCCTGCTTTCTTTACCATCGCCGTCTTTTTCCTGCAGTCCTCATGCTAAGTCCAAACCAGCAGAGGTTGGAAGTTATTGTAGGAAGGTTTAGAATACTCAAGACACTTTTTGCCTGTTAATAGTACCTCTGATAATTCTTTGCACAGAAAAGATTCTTAGTAAACATTTATTACTTAGGTATTATTGAGAGAGAGAGATATCTTTAGCTTTGATGTTAGACTTACCTTTTCTATCATTCCCAGAACGTTTCTATAAAAATAAGACCCAGTAAATCAATTGGTCTAGACTCAATTTTCTTTTCTTTAAAGGAAACTTTTTAAAATTATGATAAGATATATAACTTCCTGTAGACATTGAGTATTAAGCGTCTATTTTTCTTTTTTGGAGGGAGGGGGAAGAAATTAACATGCACCTGTTTAGTCACCATATATCTAAAAAGTTGGTTAATAGCCTGAAAAGTCAAAAATACAGCCTTCACTGTAAAATGTTCAGCTGGGGAAACATAATTCCAGAAGTAGACGTTTTAATTTTCAAGTATTATGCTTCACTTCGGAGTGTCTCACACATTTTAAACGTTGCTGTGTCTGTCATTTCATGATTGTGTAGATACTCTAGATACATTCTTTTTTCCTAGTGATAAATTAAGTGCATGCTGATGGAAAGGGTTTCGACAAATGTGAAAAGTACAGGAGAAAGGAAAAATTACTATAGCCGTCTCGTAGTTCAGAGGAAAGAATCCATGGAATGTAAGGAATTACAAACTTCATCTTGAGTCCATGCATTCATGTATGTACATGATTAATACATGTGTTTGTATGTGTGATTTAACATGGTACTATCTAAGCATCATATTATATATGCAAATGTGTTTGTGCTTCTTACATTTTCATATATTAGTTCTAGATGTTAAACTCATACCAGTAGCATAGTGTTATTACTTATAGAATATTTGGCCTTACAAATGCATAATAAATAAAGCATGAGGTAAATTTCTCATGAATGCAATTCCCTTACATCTAAGGGAATATACATCTGGGTATAAGGGTATACTTTCATTTCTAACTGGATAAAATACCCAGATAGGTTATGGCTACCAAACCAATAATAGTTCATAAAATATTTCAGGGATCATCCAAAATCAGCTTATCTTAAGCCAGGAGAGTAGATCTTTTCAAAATTCCTTCACTTTATCTGAGTGAAAAGTAGTCCATATAGCAAAAATAATTCTCAGGTATAAAGATGGGATATTATATTCTCCAAAATCTTATGAAATGCTTTATCATTGATCAGGCTTTTTATTTTATTTTATTTTATTTCAGTAGTGGGGCTTGAACACCGTCCCTGATCTCTTCAGATCAAGGCGAGCACACTACCAGTTGAGCCACAGTGCCACTTCTGGCTTTATCTGGTAATTAATTGAAGATAAGAGTCACATAGACTTTCCTGCCTGGGCTGGCTTTGAACCTCGAACCTCAGATCTCAGCCTCCTCAGTAGCTAGGATTACAGATGTGAGCCACCGACGCCTGGCTGGTTTTTTCTTTAGCATGATTTAATATCTACCTCTGCTGTGTTCCAAACATTGAATATAGATAAGGAAGTTTAGAATTTTTTCATCAAGCTAACCTATTTCTCTGAAATGAGAGTAAAATATATACTCAGATGAAAGAAAATTAAGATAATTTGTCACTCATGGATATGTTTTAAGTGAATGTTAAAAAGACCAAATAAAGGAGAAAAGTCTAAAACCCCAAGAATAAAGAAAATACTATAATCTACATCTATGTATACATATATGTATATATATATATTCTCTGTATCTGTCCCATATTCATATATATATATATATATATGTATAATTACATGTCTTGTTTGATCATATATAGCAATATAAATTCAATGTGCTATGTTACTATTGAAGCAAAAAAAGGACATTTCCTGAAGGATGTGGAGGAAATAAGATGAAAACTAAAACAAAATAGGACAAGTAATAAATTCCCATGTTTGTCTAGTTTTGTATTTTATTTAGAATGATATTACAAAACTTTTCTTTGTTTTTTTTTTTGGTTTTTGTTTTTGTTTTATTACATGGCTCAAAAACTGAGGGCTTGGTTAAGAATGATCAATATATTTAGAATAAAATTTTTCCCCAAACTAGTCTATAGGTTTAGTTAACTCCTCATCAAAACCTCCACAGGTATTTAAGGAAATATAAACTAACTGCTTCTAAAATTTTCATGGAAAGAAAGGAAAATTATTTTGAGAAAGAGCGACAAAGTTAAAGCAATCACATATCTTGATTTTAAAGCTTAGTAAATCTTTACAAATAAGGACTATGTAATATGAGTATGGAAAAAGGCACACAAAACAAGAGAAAAAAACCAATAGTGCAGAAATAGAAAACAATCATGGCCAAATAATTTGCTTAAAATTTCAAAAGTGATTCAAGAGAGAAAGCCTAAAGATTTCTCAGCAAGTATTTCTGGAACAATTGTATGTTTATATGTGCAAAAATTTTCTTTGACCTGATTTCCATGTTTACACAGATTAATTGTAACCAGGTCATACTTTTTGCTACAAGACAATCTTTATATGAAAACTTAAAGAAAAGAACATTGTGATTTTGTATTAGGTAAAGTGTTCTATGAAGCCAAACTCACGATTTGTGGGAGAAAAAATAACAAACTAAACTTCAAAAAACTTGAGAATATCCTGTGAAGAAATTGTGGGGAATATGAGAGGACCAGCCACACATGAAAACGCAATCACACACTTAACAAAAAATGTATTTAGATCAAACAAATAGGATGCAAGAAGGGAGTCAATGTATAAGTAAGCAAAGTATATGAACAGTCCTCTAAGTGAAGACGATATATACATAATAAAATAAAATGAAACAAAATTAATTAATTAAAAAAGAAAGAAGGCTCAACGTTAACTAGTCTTTATAGCAATTAAAATGAAAATCAATGCACATCCACTATAATGCCAAAATTTTAAAAGAAGGCATGATAATTGCAAATGCTGCAAAGGATATTCAAGGGCTTTAATTCTTATTTACTCATGGTAAATATTGCAACTTCACTTTGGAAAATAGCCTAGGGTTTGTCTGTTGAACTTTGTATGTATATAAGTTTCATGAGACCCTTCATGTCTAATCCCAGGCATTTATCCTACAGACATGGCCTTTAAAGTTCAAACACAAATCTTCCATTGATTGTTATTGTGATGAAAATTCAGAAATGAAAATATTTTCTTCATAATCCTAATGTGATATTATTGAATGCAAGTTAGTGAATGCTAAAGACAACATATTGTTGGATGTTATATTGTTAGAATAGCATATAGTTTACTGCTAGGTGCTCTTCAATTACATTCATTCACATAATTCTTTTTTAAATAAGTTTTTTATTGTGAAAATACTGTACAGAGGGGTTACAGTTATATGAGCAAGGTAATAAGGACATTTCTTATCAAGCCTCCTCTTTGTTTTTCCCTTACCATCCCTTCACTCCCACCTCCACAACTACATCCTCCTACCCCACAACTACATCCTCCCACCCCACAACTACATCCTCCCACCCCCGCCTAAATTGTAAAGTTCATTTTTCAACATAGTGTCTTGTGCATCTCATTGTTACAATGGGTCAACCTGTATCCCTATTGAAACATTTTGTTTTTTCCCTTTCCCTTCCCAAATTATACCAATAGCAAATACAGTGAAAACGGGGGTTATACCATGGGGGAGGGACATACAAAGCAAAAAATAAAATCACATGGTTGTTTATAAATATGTTAAAAACAATAGAAAGCAAGAAAAAATCACTTGTGTCCTTATCTTGGGTTTCATTTTGCTTAACTTGATCTTATCATGTCCTATATACATAGCTTTTGACCTTTTCTACTAGTCTCAGACATATAGTAGTTATGGCAATTAAGGGAAACCATGAGACTTATGTTTCTTGTGCCTGGCTTACTTCACTTAATATAACTTTTACCAAGCCTTTCCATTTCCTAACAAATGGGGAAATGTCATGCTTTCTGATGGAGGCATAGAATTCCATTGTGTATATATACCACATTTTCTTGATCCATTCATTTACTGAGGGGCATCTGGGTTGGTTCCATATCTCAGACATGGTGAATAATGCTGCAATAAACATAGTTGTTCTGATACAAAAATTATCCTTAACAGAAAGAACAGTGCTGGAAGACTATCAATACCAAGTTTCCAAGTCTAATACAAAGCCATAGTAATCAAAACAGCTTGGTACTTGCACAAGAAGAGACCTCAGGACCACTGGATTAGAATTGAAAGCCTAGAAATGAACCCACAGACCTATAGCCACCTAATATTTCAATAAAGGAGCTAAAAATATAGAATGGAAAAAAGACAGCCTCTTCAGTAACTGGTGCTGGCAAAACTGTTAATCAACTGTAGAAAATTAAAGCTAAATCCTTATATATCACCTTGCACCAGAATCAAGTCCAAATGGATCAAAGACCTTGAAGTCAAAGCAGACACTCTGAAAACATTACAGGAAGCAATAGGAGAAATCCTAGGACTCCTTGGTACAGGCCAACATTTTCTTAATAGAGACCCAGAAGCACAACAAATCAAAGAAAGGTTGGACAAATGGGATTGCATGAAGCTGCAGAGCTTCTGCATGGCAAAGGACATAGTTAGCAAGATCAATAGAAAGCCCACAGATTGGGAGAAGATCTTCACTAGCCATACAACAGACAAGGGTCTCATATATAAAATATACCTGGAACTCAAAAAATTAAATCCCCCAACAACAAATCCTCAAAGAAACAACTGCCCAATAAATAAGTGGGCTAAAGACTTAAAGAGAAACTTCTCTAAAGAGGAAAGAAGGATGGCCAATGGACACATGAAGAAATGCTCAAGCTCTCTAGCCATAAAAGAAATGCAAATCAAAGCGACATTGAGATTCTACCTC
The DNA here is from genome assembly GCF_019054845.1 of Dipodomys spectabilis. Taxonomy (NCBI): domain Eukaryota; kingdom Metazoa; phylum Chordata; class Mammalia; order Rodentia; family Heteromyidae; genus Dipodomys; species Dipodomys spectabilis. The sequence continues at coordinate 12,688,148 of NW_024870950.1, forward strand.
ACTCCAGTCAGAATGGCTATAATCAAGAACTCTAATAACAACAGATGCTGAAGAGAATATGGCCAGAAGGGATCCTTACTGCATTGTTGGTAGAAGTGTAAACTTGTTCAACCACTATGGAAAGCAGTATGGAGGTTCCTCAAAAGACTCCACATAGAGCTCTCTTATGACCCAGCAATCCCACTTGGATTTTCTGCCCTCCACACTTCCACTTCTGGCTTTCTACTGGTTACTTGGAGATAAGATTCTCTTGGATTTATCTGCTCAGACTGGCTTCAAACTTGTACCCTCAGATCTCAGACTCCTGAGATGAGCTAGTATCATAAGCAGGAACCACAAGTACCTGACTTCTTAGTGTGCATTTTCAACACAAGCAATTAGTCTGTTTGGTAACATCTCTTATGGTAACTTATTAGTGTCTATTAATTGAACAACAGAGTTCTATGGAGACTTTCACAGTGCATATTCTGCACATTTGTTGGATTAACCCCGTCTGTTGATCTTCCTCCTGTCCCTCCCTACTGTTAAACAACTTTTGGGGAGTTCCCTTTGCCATCTTTGTACATAGACACAATGTCTTTAAGCATTGTTCACATGCCCACCATACCCATTCCCTTACAAGCTACCCCTTTATATCAGTAACATTGTTAAGATAAAACTTATAATTTAAAAATACCTGATTTTAAAAGTGTCTGGACTTAAATTCCTCCCCCACTACTTGTCACCTCATTTCTTGATGAACCAAACTTTGATGCCCAGAGTGGAGGATTTGCTCCTAAGGCCCTATTATTTAATACCATGACTCATTTCTCTAGGAAGCAATCATATCCTCACTGTGAATCCAGACCTCCAGTTCTCATCAGAGCTCTCCTGGTAGAGCCCTCTCTCTCAATGGACTCTGAAAATATACAAGGTGGTTTCCTAGTAAATTATATAGACATCTATAACTTTCATTTTCTCTGAGCAGTTAATTTATGTTTACTATAAACATAAATCTTTCACAGATGTAACTACTTTGAATCCAAGGCTGAATGGAATATTTATTACTCGAGGAAAGCCCTGTTTGTCATTCTCTTTTGACATCAAAGTCAAGCTAGCAAATTAATGACTAGCTCTGACCAATCAGTATGCAAAGTGTTTGATCTCTGCCACCGGGTTCAGCAAGCAGGAAGGCCACTCCAACATTGGTTTGCCAGGAGACAGAGGAATCCTTTCTCCTCTGGCATGCCAACAGATTGTGTGAAGAAAGACAAAAGATCTTCTAACGGCTATTCAGAAAAGAGAGCTATCAAAATGTAAAGGATTAGGAGCTATTGGAAAGACTATAGTTTAACATAATTTCTGGCTGGAAAAACAGACATCCAATATCTGAAAAAAAAAGAGAAAGGATGAAAACATCCATACAAGTTGGTCATAGTGGCCCAGGCCATATCCTGATTTGCCAAAATCTGCATTATGAGTTTCAGCTTCAGAACATAGAAGATGATTTCAGGCAGAAAACACAGGCCAATGTTCCATTCAGGTGAGCCTTGGACACCAGAAATCAAGTAAGAAATTAGCAGTAGCGCTGACAGATCTGCACAAAGAAATTGCAGAATGACTGGGAAATAAGGCAAATCAATCATTCAACTCAGGAGGAGGAGAAGTTGCCATGGGAACGAATGGTACCGCCGCTTCTCTTAGTATTAAGGACATGCTCTCTTTCATAAAAAGAGACTAGAAATATCAAATATCTCCCATGATTGCTTTTCTAGACCTTTATCTTGTAATCATTACCCAGAAACCACATATATATTCCACTTAGTTGGATACTAGACATGGTGTGTGCGCATATACCATTACTGGGGCTTGCTATCAGACCCTAATACTCTCAGGCTCTTCCACACAAGGCTGGTACTCACCATTTGAGCCACATTTCCAGTTCTGTTTTTTTTTACTAGTTAATTAGAAATCGGAATATTTTTTTTCTGCTGGATTGTCTTCACACTATGATTCTTAGCACTCAGCCTTCTAAGTAGCTAGGACTATAGGCTTGAACCACCAGCACCACACTTGTGGGCATTCTTATTAAGAAAACACAAATAGAATTAAAGTCTCCATAATCGGTTAGGTCCATCCATTTTTTAATCAATTCCTCATATTGCAGCTGTCTTCTGCTTTCTCTCTCCTTCCCTGTCCCCAAGTCTCGGCATTTTATAATGATGTCTCTATAGTGAAATGGAGTTTTTCTTTTCCTTTTTTTCACTTAGGAAATAATTTTTGCTGACTAAACATTTCCACTTGTTCTGAATGAATAAATTTCTCTCACATTACATTTCTCTGACCAAGATATAAAACCAGTTTTATGGTCAGTCGTTGCAAAATTGGTTTGTTCATAACTTTTTTTGTCCGAGAATAAACCAATTGGTAAATTTTACTGGAAGAATGTCTGTCTCATAAATCCCTTTTACAAACATCATGACAGTCATGCTTGAAAAGAGCTAATTTTTAACTCATTTCTAACTCAATGACACTCTTTGCTTTAAAAAAAAACAAAAATATGTAAAGCTTTGTTTGGGAAAACTCCCACATTCAACAAAGAAGTTACTTGTGACTCAGCACAGGGCCAATTAAGACCTCTACTGTTTGTTTCCTTTACACAAATCATTACCATGGAAACATTTTGGTTGGTCAATTTCTGCTAAGAGTCAGAAAACCCAAACCACCACCTGAACCCTAGCCAATGCTAGAAGCTAATAATAAAGAGAAATCATATATATCCATTTCAAGCTAGAGTCAATACAATGCTTCTTTTACTATCATATTGTTTTCCTTAATAATTAACTCCCAGATGGGTTCAACATTTTTGGCTCTGTACAATTCCCTAAAATGTAGAGATTAATAGCTCTCTCTACTTATCTTTGAATTTTCATTACACCATTGATCACAATGTCACTTCTAATTTGCACGGATGGCCCTGTAAGTCCACTCCAATTAGGTGGCAGAAAAACCCTTCATACGAAGTTCAGTGTTCAGCCAAGTGTTGCGAGCATTTGTGAAAGAAAACAATTGTATGTAGTGAGGATTGTAGAAAGCATTGTTCAGAAAAAAGGGAAATTGTCTTAACAACCGTATGTGATAATTAAGAATACATTAGTTAAGTAGCTCTATTATTGCCGAAGTAGAGCAAACACATTTCATTTTTATAACCCCGTAGAAATTTTAATGGGCATTTTATCTTTTAAGTTTCAATTTCTAGGAGGAAAATGTGCTTAATCTTCACTACTGCATAGCACACAACATTCAGTTTACTTTGGTCCTCTGAATTGTACAATTAAGTTACATCAAAGTCAATTTATAAATATTTTTAGTAAACATTCAAATTCAAATCTACGTTTATATTCCCTAAACATCTTTACATTGTCCTTCCAGAGTGTTTAACCAACATAAATTTCACCTAAAAGATCCTCTATCCTTGGGTGATAAGTCTGGACCTTTCTTACCTCTTTTCATAATGAATTTTACCATAGCTTTATTTGTCAACAAACTACAACCTCACTTAAAACTGCATCCTGGCAATCAAGCAACTGAGTCGCAATCACAGCATTAGTCTTTAGCCAATGATTGACAGCTAACTGAAAAAAAAAAAGAATGAGTCAAAGGGAGCCCATCAGACTTTTATTTAAATTTAATCTGCAAATTGCTAGATATGAATAACTTGTACTTGTCATGGTATCAATACATGGTGAACTAAATTTGGTCTGGAATGCTGTCTGGTTCTAGAGTAATTTCTTATTCGAACCAAATCAAAACAAATAGCAACAACAAAAATCTTCAAAGATGCTCTCAGTTTGTTTTTCAATGAAGTGCATTACTGTTTGTGCTGGGAAATGAGTAGAGGAGAAGATATATCCCACAGACTCAGAAATGCTCTCAGTGAACCATTGAATCTGTCATATTTTCTAAATAATCAAATTTCATTTGGCCCTATGGTTCTAGTCAAAAACTATGGACTCAAGTGATAAAGATATAGTTTTTTTTTCTAGTGAATATACTACGCTGAGGGTAGGCATGAAGGAAGTAGGGATTGGATGGGTGTGATGGTAAAGTATGCATGGGAACTCTGTACCTGATCTACCATCTAAAGTCCATTGAAAATGAAAGTTAAATAAGTATTTCCTTTCATAACTCCAAGAAAAATGTCATTGAGATAATCAAATTGAAGTTTGAGTTGATGTTGCAAAAAGTCTTCACTCATAGCTGTTAGGTGTTTGGTATTATGAAAAATGTGTGATTTAATAATTATAAAGTGTTCTTAGAATTTCAGATTATTAAGGAAAATATTCATTTTTGGGGGGAGGTTAGTCCTAGGGAGTGAACTCTGGGTCTAGCCACTGTCCCCGAGCATCTTTTGCTCCAGGCAAGTGCTCTACCACTTGAGTCACAGCATCATTTCCAGGTTTGTTTGATTTTTCTTGTTGTGTGTTTTTGTTTTTATATATTTTTTGAGTAGTTTTATTGGAGATTAGTCTCATGGAGTTTTCTGTCCTGGCTGGATTCCAACCACAATCTTTAGTTCTCAGCCTCCTGAGTAGCTATCACTACAGACATAAGCCACCGGCACCTGGCTAAAATATTCAATTTTATTGCAGAAATAATGCACTTCAAGGAAATTTTAATTTACAAGGTGATTTTGGTTTTGTTTTTGTTTTTGTTTCCTGTCGTGGCGCCTGAACTCTGGGCCTGGGCGCTGTCCCTCAGCTCTTCAGCTCAAGGCTAGCGCTCTACCACTTGAGCCACAGCGCCACTTCCGGCTTTTTTCTTTTTGCTTATGCTGAGGAATCGAACCCAGGGCCTCAGGCGTGCAAGGCAAGTGCTTTACCACTGAGCCACTTTTCCAGTTCCCAAAGTGATTTTTTTCAGAAAAAAGAAATGATGACAGAAATGTTAGTTTTCAAATTTCAAATCTATTGTAAAGATGATGTACAGAGGGTTTTACAATCACATGCATCAGCTAATGAGTACATTCCTTTTAAATGTTGTCACCTCCTTCCTAACTCTATCCCCTCCTGACTTTCCCCCACAAATTGTATAGTTCATTTCCAACATAGTATCTAGTGGGTTACACGGCTGAATTGGTTCATACTTAGGTCCCACTGTTTCTATACTTCCCCTTTCCCTCCTCAAATCATATATACTTATATGTAAGACAAAAGGTACAGAGATCAAAGATACATATCACAATGAACTCCAAGAAATGGAAGAGGTTTTTTTTTAAATTATACTGTTTGCAATTCTTTGTTGTTCTTTCCTTTATTTATTCCCTTCGTGGCTGTTTTTGATTTCTATATCATTTGTTTTGTATATGTTTATCATATAGTTTCATATTATACTTGAGAAAAAATTCTACAGTGAGTAGAATCAAGCAAATGTTCTGAGGAAATGGATGGAAGAAACATGACCAAACATATGATCTTCTTATTCCTAGTTACATATACGTCAACTTGGCTTTGATAAATATCATTACTTCTTAAGGATACCTATTATGTCCACTTTAATTGGACAATTATAAACATGTTGATAGAGAAAGGCAGAGATATTAAAATGCAGTTTATATATTAAACTTTATGAGTTTATACATTTTACCTCAAAATTCTGTAAAGAAACTCAAGCCAGGTGCCAGTGTGTCAAACCTGTGATCTTAGCTACTCAGTAGGCTGAGATCTGAGGATCTCGGTTCAAAGTCAGCTTAGGAAAGAACATCCGTGAAACCCTTATCTCCAATGAACCACCAAAATATAAAAATAAGAAGGATGTGAAACTAAGGCTCAAGTGGTAGCCTTAAGCTTAAAAGCTCAGAAAGAGCATCCAGGACCGACGTTCAAGCCCCAAAATCAGATAGAAAGCAAGAAAGAAAGGAAGGAAGGAAGGAAGGAAGGAAGGAAGGAAGGAAGGAAGGAAGGAAGGAAGGAAGGAAGGAAGGAAGGAAGGAAGGAGAGAGAAAAAGAGAGGAAGGAAGGAAGGAGGGAGGGAAGGGAAGGGAAGGAAAGAAGAAAACTCAAAACACTCATACTTGACACACAAACAGGAATAGACAGGTTCAACTCTGACACATTGCAGGACAAGCAACACTGAATCTTTTGACTCAAGATAGTGTTCTGTACATATTACCAGCAAAGATTGTGTCCTTAACTCTCTGGAAAGCTACTTTCATGATATCACTGGGGACAGATCATGGCAGAGGTTTCACAAATTGCAGTCACAGGCGTACAACTGTCCTAAGCGGCCAGCTGTGGTTGACGTGAGCAGCTCTCTCTCATTGGGGTGTCCTGTGCCTGGGTCAGAGGCTGGAAAGTTCTGAGGCTCCATCCTTTGAATTCAGGTAGAAGTTGACGCAGTTTCTTGCTGTGTGAATTCTGCACTGTCCAGAGTCAGTGTTATTTAGAACACATTAAGACTTTCCATCTGGGACAGCCCTTATTACCTGTGTCACCCATGGGCCCACCAGCTGTGAACCTCAGATAGCGATAGAGGGTTGTGATTTTAAAATTTATGTGAAACTATACAGTACGTGTAGAAGAGGATTATATGTCTATAATCAACGGACAATTATTCTATTTCTTCTTCCACAAGATAGGAATTTCATGAGCTAGTTTCTTGAATCATTTTCATCATTTTCACAGCCATCCTGAATACTTGTGTTAAAGTCAACTTTTAGACATCAAATGAGGCTTTTACCTGTACAAGTAAAGTACTGGACAGCTGCAATTCAAAAGAATATATAGAGGGAGGATTCAATAGTGAATTTTTTGAAACAACCAAGGTCTTTACTTACATTTTAAAGCATTTGGAAATTCTCCTCTAATATACTTATGGAGTAAACACATTGATAAATGCATCATAATTTCATGGTTTGAGTAAGTTTGGAAGAGTTCTTTGGTTGTTAAATGATGACAGGCAAACAATATTAAAATAAAGATATCAGTTTCAAATACAGTTTTGCAAACAACAAATTTAGCTGTTGAGAAAAAAATCTATAAATACCTTAATCTTGAAAGATGTCTTGTGTGTAGAAAATGTAATTTTTCTTAGAGTTTACCTGATCTACAACGCAAGTTTATTTTTGCAGTTGTCGTATAAATGTGTGAAGAGCATAATCATCATAATTATTTCATTTTTCAGGAGGCTTCCAGATGCTAGATTTACACATAGTTTTACTTCCCAAAACACATATATCATTGCAATAGAAATAGAGACAGCAAATTAAAGGAATTGATCTTTGATACTATATCAAGAATAATAACTTTATATATTGGTAATATATCACTTTTTTAATCAAGTGTTATAATTTAAGCATTGATGTTTTTCATAGCTTTGTGAGCTTTTGTGTGTATGTGTTGGTACTGGGCTTGAACTCAGGGCCTTATAGTCTCATCGAAGAATTTGATTCATAGCTGATACTCTATCACTTGAGCCCCATAGTCTAATTTTGTACTGGTCAGTTTATAGAATTGGAAGACTTTTGTGCCTCAACTGGCTTTGAGCATTAATTTTCAGATATTAGCCTCTTGCATAGCTTGGATTATAGGCACAAGCTAACAGTGCCAATATTCATAAATGTTTGTCTATCATCATAGCTTACATTGTGATATAAAATTGGAACAGAAGGATAAATAAAGCTTTGGTACTTCCTTCAAAGTGTTTGCTAATTATTCATGTATACACATTTAATAAGATGTGGTTTATAACATATTAAGATAAGAGATAATATAACTACAACGTTTGAAGAAATAAATTGATATTTTTAATTCAATGATTATAATAGTATCAACTTATGCTTAACATTTATGATCTGGTGCTATGCCTCTGTCATTGTTTTAGGTCTATGGCATGTAATAACTCATTTTATAATTTAAATTACATGATAAATATTTTATGTCAATAATTATTTTCTAACACTCAGAAATTAACCTCCTTGCCCCAGTTATTAACCTCATATGAGTTGGCTTACATCATGCAATATATTGCCCACTGAAACTGAAATTAGGTGGAAATTATAGCACATGCATTTATATAATGTGAGTAAACTTAGGAAAACAAGAGGAAGAAACACATCCTTTTAACACTTGGTTGCCTGAAGCACAGACCAGGGACTTGCTGCCCACCACTTGAATAAAAACAAAAGAAAAGAAAGAATTTAAAGGAATTTAGAGAGTTGGTGTTTAAGAACGACTCTTGATAGTTAACTATGTATTTTGGTATCAGGTCAGTGCAGAAGAGTAAGATGCTAAAGGAAAGGGGCTAGAGAAATAAATATTGCTGTATCTCCTTCTCCTGGTGTAAGAACTACTGCCAATGTTTCCACTAGATAACAGCACCTGAAATTCAGGGCTCAAAGGATAATTATACCCCAAACAGGACATGGACAGATTGGAAGTGCTTACTGGAGTCAGTAGTGGATATATATCCAGAAAAGAAAAAAAAGGGACCCATTCTGAGGAAGGGGTGATGTGGGTATGAATAAAAGTATAACTATGCTGCAAGAGATGAAGAAGATGAAGACCAAAAACATAAACTCTGTCAGGGTTTTTGGTTTGTTTGTTTGTATGTTTTGGCAGTCATGGAGTTTGAATTCTGGCCCTGGGAGCTTTCCCTGTGCTCTTCAGCACAAGGCGAGTGTTCTACCGCTTGAACCACAGTGCCACTTCTGGTTTTCTAGTGGTTTTTATTGGAGGTAAGAGACTCACGGAATTTCCTGTCCAGGCTGGCATTGAACCATGATCCTCAGATCTCAGCCTCTTGAGTAGCTAGGATTACAGGAATGAGCCTCTGGCACCCAGCTAAATGCTTGTCAGTTTTATATTCCTTCATCACACCTTCCTGTCCATCCTCTATTCCTTGCAAAATTACATTTTCAGAGTTGGATATGTGAAAGTTGTATGACAACATGGTATCAAATAGAGAACTATTTAATACTCCATAAATAATGTTTCATTGAATCCTCACCTCTTCCCTACTAAGATGTTCAATTTATCAGCATCGTACAGATACGCAAAACGAGGCTCAGAGAATTTGTCACCATGATTTGACAGAAAGCAAGTGTCACAATCAGATGTTGGACTCCAAAGTTCAAGCCTAAATCTACGTTATAAAATTGCCTTACTCTATGTGAAGAAACAGGGTTAGACAAGTCTGCAATACTGAGAAACCCAGAACAAAGAGGAAACAGAAAATTGTTTTGTAAACAGTTTGTAAGGTTTCTTCTTGGTGTACTTTGCTGTGTTCCTATCTTATGGACATTTATTGACATTTCCCAGAAAATAAGTATGATGTCCATCCTAACTGTAGTTTCACTGAAGATACATGTGCATGTGTTCCATCCTGCTGAAATTCTTTAATACCCCACTGCCTTTCTGCCATGCTTGGCCTTCATATTAGATATTATTTATGATCTCAGAACATCATATTTTATCCCCCATGAATGTGCATAATTCTCATCTCTCTTTCCTCTTTACATTCCAATTTTTCATCTACTACCCTACTTCTATAAAATACAAAAATAAAGCTAACTTTTCTTAAGGATATTTTCTACTATCAAACATGCAGAGACTACTAGAGTGGAAAAGGTTGGAGCTCATATTATGAGAGAGGGTAAATAAAGCGTGGAATAGTATCAGGCCTTGATATGTTTTTGGTCAGTCAACCATAAGATTCATATTTTTTTTCTTAATCTTTTAAACTTTCTCAAATGTAAAATAGCTGGGCTGAAGTTTAGAAAGGCTTATACGAGAGACATTTAATTTAATGTTACTTAACATTTGTTATGTTCTTATAAAACTTGAAAGTATACTTTACTGATGTAAAGAAAGTATTTGAAAAAGGAAAAGAAAGGAAAGGGGAAAAAGAAAGCACACATATTTGCATACACCCCCCTCCCATACACACAGAATTTAGGAAATGACTAAGACTAAGCATGGAGACTTCATGAGTAGGATTAATGCTTTCATAAGAGTCCTGAGAAAATTTGTCCCTTCTGCTATTTGAGGATACTGGGAAAATGCCATTTATGAGGAAGGAAGACCTCACCAAACACTGAATATTCTGGTATCTTTATCCTAGATGTCCTAGCCTCCAAAAATGTGAGCAATGAATGTCTGTGGTTATATAATACCCAGTGTAAGCTATGTTGTTTTCATAGATTGAAGGAACTAAGAAAGGTACCAATAATAAAAGGTATAGTTATAGAGATGAGCAATTCATTTCTGACAAGTACAATATGTATGAAAGGGTGCATTAATAAAAAGAAAGCCATACAGAAATTATTACTTGAAACCAGATAAACTGAGCAGGAAAAAAGCTTATTTTTTAAGTATCAGAGCAATATTGTGCAACTGCCATTTGGATTTCTCTGAGTATTGCAATATTTGATCAAAGGATTCAAATTTAAGTCAAATTTTAATAATGCAGAAGTCAATGATTCCCTTTCCACAAGCACTTATATCTGGGAAAGATGAGAGAAAAGAGATGAGTTCAGGGGAAGAATGAGAAAAAGAAAATTTGAAATGCTATTTCAATTCAGATGATAATAGAAAGTAATAGAAGATTGATAGGAAAAAATAAACCAAATTACTAAATACATATTACCACCATATATCTTGAGAGTCTTTCTAATAGCTAGTTTTTATTCATTCTCAACTTTTTATACTTTACAACTCTGAAGAAACAAAAATAATTATAACTGATAGGTTATACTATATATATATATATATATATAATTTTATTTATTTATTGTCAGTTGTGGGGCTTGAACTCTAGGCCTTGGCACTGTCCCTGAGCTCTTCAGCTCAAGGTTAGACCTCTACTACTTGAGCCACAGCACCACTTCTGGTTTTCCAGTGGTTAATTGGAGATAAGACTCTCATGGACTTTCCTTGCCTAGGCTAGCTTTGAACCATAATCCTCATACATCATCCTCCTGAGTAGCTATGATTACAGGCCTGGCACCTGGCTTTCTCTCTCTCTCTCTCTCTCTCTCTCTATACATATATATATATAATATATATGCATGTATCATAATATATATAATATATATTTTTATTGCAGTTTGAAGTATACACAAAAGCCAAGTGAATCAATGGACTACAATATAATATGATCATTAGAAAATATAGAAGCATTCATGTGACAAAGTTCACTGTGAAATGACACAGTCATGGACAAATCCTTTCTGAAAATGGTATTCTGAATGTATGCAGAGTCCCCAAACAACTGTGCCAATAGCAACAGACACTGTTATGACAGACAGATTATCCCCTTGTTGCAGAGGTAGCAATGAACCACAGAAGGGTAAACTAATTAACTCACAAAGAATGAATTAGTAAAAGAGGGAAGAAATTGATATCCTGGTCCTGGTGATATTTTTAGTGTGGACTCCATTAGTGTAGCTAAGTTATACCATTTACAAAAAAAGAAAATAATTCTTTTTGCTGGGAGAAGTGAAATGTAAGCTTGGTACACACGTGGACTTGGTAGATAACCAGGTAACTAAGATTTAATATAGGTAGGAATCTAAAATAATGAATACAGGTACATCAGTTGTGACTGAAGCCCCTACTCTTAAAGAACTCTTCTGTGAATTGAGTTTAAGCATCTATTTCTAAATTGTAACAATGAAGTCATGGAAGGAAATACAATCCTGACAGAAAAGAAGACTTAGAAGAAGCATATTAATGTAAAATCCAGTTAGAAGAGTGGAAATATATGACGAATAATGAAATGGGATCAAGAATGTGAAGAATGGGATGAAGAATTGTTTAACCTCCAGGCATTAGTGGCTCAGGCTTGTAATCTTAGTTACTGAGGAGGCTGAGATATGAGGATCACAGTTCAAAGCCACCTGTGCAGAAAAGTGTCCTTGAGACTCTTATCTCCAATTAACTACTCAATAAACATAAGAGGAGCTGTGGCTCAAAGTGGTAGAGCGCTAGCCTTGAGCAAAAGAGCTCAAGGACAACACCTAGATGCAAGTTCAAGCACGACAAATGACAAAAAAAAATGTTTAACCAATATTGGTTAAACTGGTTAAACAATGACTAGGAAACAAGAACTGTGATAATAAATTAAAAAATAAATCTCGAATTAACTCTTCTCACCAAGACTCTGTGAAAACTATTCGTAAATCTAATCAATAAATTGAAAAAATAAAATGTCCCAGAGAATAACCTGTACAAATTTACACAGCTGAGATGTGAGAGCCCAGGTTTCTCATATTCTAAATTCCTCTGTTTCCCAAAAGGCCTCAGGAAGCAGTTGGATTGGACTGGTTAAAATCTTCAGAATGTGCACAAGCTGTCATGAATTCAGCAACAAAAAGCAAGTTTTCTAATTTGCTTTCGAGTGAACAGCAAACTTATTTCATCAGAGCACAAACATTTTTACCTCTCTCTCATATTTACATCTGATCGCATGAGCCTTTAGAACAATATAACATGTTATTATTGGTTGAGTAATGTTAACTTTACATTTCCTGCCCTTTCCCACCCTCGTTCCTATTTCTGTAATACTGTTTGAGTAGTTTCCACCTTGAACCTAAAAGCATTCTCTGTAAGAAGCCATGCCTACAACATCCATTTTCACATTTTGTCCCCTTATGGAAATGCAGATTCTCTCTAGTGTAGCAAATTAATTAAAGTCCCATCCCACCACAATATACAAACAGCACATACATATTTAATGGCCTGGTTTAGCATTTTTATTAGGCCTGATGATACATCAAACTATATACTTGTTTAAGAGCTGAATCTCAATGATATAGGGCTTTCAAAAATCCCATCATACAGGATGTATTTCACCAATAAAATTTAAAGAAAACATTTAGGCTGTCCTGAGAATGAACTATTATTCTTTACTTTTTCTAGGACTGGGACTTGTGCATTCACCAATAACGCATTATGCTTTTATTAGATGTAAGTAGTAATAGATGAAGCTTGTGTGGAAAGATGGTTACCCCAGGATTAGCTTATGTAGCATGCCTTTTCCTGCTTCTCGCCTGTGGTGTTCAGTACTTTTGACGCCATCTCTTCAAGAAATCTTACATATCTCGATTAGCTACAATCATTGGTTTTCCCAGTCTCTAGTCTATCTTAATCTTTACTTTTCCTTCCTCCATTTTTCCCCATAATGCTTTAAGCCTCTTCGGATGTACTTCTGGGATTTTCAAGCACTCTCTACTGGCTTAACCTTAAAGTGACACAAACTTGGTTGTATCTCACTGCTACTTTATATATCTAATCTCTACTATTATCAAGGATTTCTCTTTCAGACAAACCCTGGGGTTCTGTTACAATCTCACTGGAACTGGGACCTTTTGTTTTCTGCATGCCTGCAAGCAAGCATGACATAGATGACCCTAAGGTCACCTCATGACCCCACAATTGAATGCCTGCTAGCACAAGCCATATGGGGGGGTTACCTGAACACAGTTCCTACAGCAGCCCCTGAGTGCCTTGATTGCTGACCATGTGGAGAAAAACATATCTTGTGGAAATAGTTCTCTATGTCAACTGCAGAAGGAGAGTGACTCAGAGCTCCCTTGTCAATTAAGGTACTTAAAAGAAGGTTAAACATTTACACCATTTTTTCCTTCATTTGGTTCTTGAATGTTCCCTCACTGACCCATATGCTAAAGTACTGGTTTCCAACTAATGACATTATGGGCAGGTCATGGAAACTTTAGCATTCAGAAGTAGTGAGATTCAATGATCAGAGAGGAATAGCCTAAGAGAGGGAATCAGAACTCCTTCCACTTTCTCTGCTTGCACCTGGCATGAGGTGGAAAACATTGCTGCCAAAATGCTGTGCTATCAGAGATTCAACGTGATGACATGAAGTGACTATGGATGGAGGTCTCTAAAATCACAAGCAAAAACACATTTTCTCCTTATGAATTAATTGGTTTGGGTGTTTGTCTCACAGATAAGTAGCTGATTTTTTTTGGTCTACTAACAAATGAACCTCCAAACATATTTACAACTTCACTCCTATAACTTTTTTTCATAGTGAAAGTATTAAGATGAAAGAAAACACATAAGGATGAAGGCATGATACAAATGATGTGTTGCTAGTAAAGATGAGTTGAAGATCCAATAGCTCAAAAAGAAAAACCCCAAAAATGTTCAGTATACATCATTGGACACTGGCTTTTCTACTCCATATCAGTTCAATTTGTTTTTTTTTCTACTTCATTTTATTAAAATTAAAACTCTTGGGATCTGTAGGATAGTTCAGTTATGGAGCGAGGACTTAACATTGCAAAGCTTTGAGTTTGATCTCCAGCATGGAAATGTACATACAAGTATATATGTATATGATATGTATATAGATGTGTATATGCATATGTATGTTATGATTCATTCATGTCACTCACATTCTTAAAACCCTCTTCAGCTTTCCCACTTCATTATGTTAAATTCTAAAATTCTTAGATTTCTACTTTCTGTCAGCATAACTTATACTAACCTAATTCTATTATTTATCAGATAAAATCATTATATATTGTATAAGTTATTATATATTACACAATAAGAAATTTTATATATCATATGTAGTATATTACGGCATATTATCCCACCATCATGACCTTTATCACCACTGTTACTAACAATCCTATATGACTTTGGTACAGTGCTCACAGTGACTTCTATGTAGAGAATGTTTTGGAAGAGATACAATTGGATATGCAGTGCTAGTGGTAATAATAATGGTGATGGCAATGGTAATGGTAGTGGTGGTGGTAGTGATGGTGATGACAATCATGGTTTTGGTGACAGGGATGATGGTGTTGGTGATGGTAGTAATGGTAATTAATGGGTTAACAGTCTTAGTCCTGGCTGCTGCTGGTTGTGGTTGTCTAATTCAAAGGACTTTGGTGGAAAAAGTTATGCTACAGTGATATGTGGTGGTGGTGTTGATGATGTTGACAGTGATGATGATGGTAATGATGGTGATGGTGATAATGATGGTGACAATGGGGTGCGGTGGTGGTTATGGATACTGCTGGTTATAGTGTGTATCATTCTAAGAGATTTGGAAAGATGGAGAGTTGGTAGGGAACAGAGTGCTTAATTGTTTGTGTGAAAGACCCAATTTCTGTGCCAGGCACTCTATGGCAAAAAAAATTATAGGCAAAGAAACAAGATAAAATTAGTTTATTTCATACTTCATTAATACCAATAGTAGAAAGAGCTGCCAGCTCTTAAGTGGTTACTGATGCTTCGGGTAAGCAAAAGTTGCTTAGAGCTACTTATTAGGGGGTTGAGTGCCATTTGAAATGTCAGCCTTCAAGACTTACAAGGGGGTTCAAATCTAGTTTCATTTTAACCTCAACAGTGACGTTATCATAACAGAAAGCAGTTAGGTAAAATCTGTTCTCTTTGCTCAGTCAGATTGAAGCCCTGTGTGTCAATAAATAGAACACTTGTATAGACATAATCATTACACCAGTCCCCAGATGCATCTGGAAAACTATTAAAAACCAAAGAGGAGTCTAATGAAAAGATCTCCTGTGGCTACAGAAATTACAGGCCATGTTTTTTTTTTTTTCTCTTTCTCTCTAGAAGTTTTCTTTGTTAGGTTCCTCTGAAAGACCGGGCAAAAGCACATTTATTAAACAGAGGAAATTTCCTTAATGTGGTTTAGTTCTGGGAGCCAAGAATAGAATAGTCCAAAGAAGAAAAATTAATTAAAATTATTGGTCATATCTTTAATAGTGTGCATATGAATAACAAAATTGATTAGATTTCTAATCCCTTTAGTTTCCACGTATACACACAAACACACACATCCTCACCCTACACTCTGCTAACACATAATGCAACATTCAACATAGGCTTTTTCTGAAAGCAGTGATTTCCAAGCAAGCATGTTCCAGGATATCTTTGAAGTAATTCACTGGCCTTACTCATGTTCCCTAGAACTATGTAAGTCAATAACATACCAATTCCATCTACATGGGAAATCTGCCAGTATCCTGTTTTTTTTAAAATCCTCTATGGCACAACTCTATGCTTGTTGTCTGAGAGAATTTCTTTGTCTTCTCAAAAAGGTACTTACTAAGTAGTGCTCACTTTGTAAAATTCAGTAAGACTCTCTTGCTGAAAACATGGAAAGAACGTGAATAGAGAAAGCACAACTCCCAGAATCATAAATATGTGAGCAGTTCTAGGAGTGTCAATAGTTAAAATGGATACAATAAAATCAGCAAAACAGAAACAATCTGATTTTGTCACTAGTAGCTTCATCTAATAAATAAATAAAAATGTGCCTTTGTGTGGGGGTAGTATTGTTTAAACAGGACATATTTTAGTGATTTATAAAGCAATTATACACATACCTTACTACTGTCGTGATCAATGACCCATAAGCAATACATAATTTATTATGAATAAAAAGAAACACATAAGGTATATGTTTCTGAATTCAGACTAAATGGTGACTGCAATACCTCAATATTTATCATAATAATTTTTGTACTTTTGGAGAAATAAGGGTAGATATTTATCACCTGACTACGATTATGATAAAAATTATGTTTTTACATACACAATGAATTATATTATAGGTACATCGGTTGTATGTGTTTTTGTGTATGCTAGATTGGATTTCCTCTTGATTGCTATCTTAGTTTAAGTTCTTATAACAAAAATGCCTGGGACAGGGTGACTTTTTATAGATTTAATTGTCAAGGTGATATACAGAGGGGTTACAGTTACATAGGTAGTGATTACATTTTTCGTTGAACTTGTTATGCCTTCTCTCATTTTTCTCCCTCTTTTCCTTCCCCCATCTCCCTGCCACCTCAAGTTGTACAGATCATTTCCAACATATTGTCTTGGGAAGGTGACTTTTAAAAACAAGAAATTTTCTGGATGCCAGTGGTTCACTCTTGTAATCCTAGCTACTCAGGAGGCTGAGATCTGAGGTTTGCAGTTCAAAGCCAGCCAGAGCAGGAAAGTCCTCCAGACTCTTATCTCCAATTAACCACCAAAACAACAACAACAACAACAATCGGGAAGTGGCTCTGTGGATGGAGTGTAGAGCGCTCCCCTTGAGTTGAAGAGCTGTGAGACAACACCCAGGCCCAGAGTTCAAGCCCCACAATCGACAAAACAAACAAACAGAAACAAAATTTAAAAACCCC
Source organism: Dipodomys spectabilis (assembly GCF_019054845.1). Lineage (NCBI taxonomy): Eukaryota > Metazoa > Chordata > Mammalia > Rodentia > Heteromyidae > Dipodomys > Dipodomys spectabilis. Next base: position 12,705,324 of record NW_024870950.1, read on the forward strand.
AAGAAATTTATTGGTCATAATTCTGGAGGCTAAGATACCCAATGTTTCGTAGTCAGTAAGGTTTGATGGCTTTTGAGAGCCTATTCCTTACAGAGGACACCTTCTGCATATGCTCACATGGCTAACAGAATAACCAAGGTGTATTCTGCCTTTTAAAATAAAGACATTAATTCTACCCATGCTGGCTAAGCTCCTGCTAATAAATTACTTCCCATAGCCTTGTCTTTTCACACTGTTCTTCTGGAATCCATACAAATTTTGACAGAGATACAAATACACACATGGGCAACTATATAAGAAGCTAAAAAGGTTTCTGAAGTTAAGACCAAGATGCTTTTCCCAGAGACAATAATGACTACAAAGAAGAGACTCCTGGATCGATCTTTCAAGAACTTTGGACATGTGAAGAAATAATTTTGAGGAGACTGTGTGAACCCCTTAATTCTCTCAATTAGGATGCATTGACATTTTTCACTCTTGGCTGGATAGTATCAGGATTTTATTCATAACTAAACTGGAAAGATATAATCATACAGTGGAAAGATAGGAAAACTCAGTACATGAAAATCACTAGTTAACATGGTAAACAGAGTCTTAGGAACATAGTAAGTGTTCAAGGTAAAATGAAAAAAAAACAGGATAAAATCATAGTTTGAAACGCAAGCAAGAAAAGTAAAGGCTGCAGATGAAAGACAAGTAATCTACTGCAGGAGGAAAAGATGATACGGAGATTGGGTTACCTAGAATGTCAGTGATAAATCAGTGGTCAGATTATAGTACCCGAGATTATAAAGAGCTGTAAAAGCCAGCTGGAAGCCAGCCAGCTTCTAGTAGCTCATAACTGTAATCCTAGCTACTCAGGAGGCTGAGACCTGAGGATCACAATTCTAACCCAGCCTGTGAAGGAAAGTCAGTGAGACTCAACTCTAATTAACCACCAGAAAAAGTGGAAGTAGACCTGTGGCTCAAAGTGGAAGAACAAAAGCCTTGAGCAAAACAGCTAAAGGACAGAGCCCAGGTCCTGAGTTCAAGCCTCACAACCACACACAACCCCCCCCCCCCACACACACACATACACACACACATCCACCAAAGATTTAAAAGCTAGGTTAGCTAGGACAGAAGAGGGATGAAGGAAGGAGCAGAGGGAATTATCTCTCTGACTTTCAAGGAAGAAGGAAAGGAAGGAAAGGAAGAGGGAAGAAGAGACTAAAAGTGGAAAAACTGAAGAGGGAGGACTTGGGAAAAAAAAGAAAAGAAGGAAGGGAGGAGGGAGCGAAGGGATGGATGGATGGATGGATGGATGGATGGATGGATGGATGGATGGATGGATGGATGGATGGAAAAAGGAAGGGTGTTTTGATTACTATGGCTTTGTAGTAGAGTTTGAAATTTGGTATTGGTATTCCTCCAGCACTGTTCTTTCTTTTAAGGATCATTTTTGCTATTCAGGGTCTTTTATTGGTCCATATGAATTTTTGGATTGCCTCTTCTATTTCCTTGAAGAATGAGGTTGGCATATTGATAGGTATCACATTGAATTTGTAGATAGCCTTTGGAAGTTTTGCCATTTTCATGATGTTGAGCTTCCAATCTAGGAGCATGGGAGGTTTAGCCACTTTCTAAGTTCTGTTTTGATTTCCTTTTTCAAGTTTTTAACGTTTTCATCATAGAGGTCCTTCACTTCTTTGGTTAATTCCTAGGTATTTTATTTTATGTGGGGCTATTAGGAATGGAGTTGCTTTCCTGATTTCAGCCACACTTTTCTCATTGTTGGCATACAGAAAAGCCATTGATTTTTGAGGGTTAATTTTATACCCTGCTACTTTGCCAAAGTTTTGAATCAGCTTGAGTAATTTGGGAGTGGAGTCCGTGGAATTCTTTAAATACAAAATCATGTTATCTGCAAAGAGGGAGAGTTTTACATCTTCTTTCCCTATTTGGATCCCTTTAATGTTTGCATCTTGTCTTATTGCTGTAGCCATGTATTCTAATACTAGATTGAAGAGAAGTGGAGAGAGTGGACATCCTTGTGTCATTCCTGAGTTAAGAGGAAATGGCTTTAGTTTTACACCATTAAGTATAATGCTGGCTGTCATATACAGCTTTTATTGTATTGAGGAATGGTCCCCCAGAAATGAACCTACAGACCTATAACTATCTAATCTTCGATAAGGGAGCTGAAAAATAGAATGGAAGAAAGAAAGCCTCTTCAGTAAATGGTGCTGGCAAAATTGGTTAAATACTTGTAGAAAACTAAAGCTAGATCTTCATATATCACCTTGCACCAGAATCAACTCCAAATGGATAAAAGACCTCGGAGTCAAAGCAGACACCTGAAAACATTAGAGGATGGAATAGGAGAAACCCTAGATCTCCTTGGCACAGGCCGAAATTTTCTTAATAGAGACCCAGAAACACAACAAATCAAAGAAAGGTTGGACAAATGGGATTGCATGAAATTGCAGAGCTTCTGCATGGCAAAGGACATAACTAGCAAGATCAATAGAAAGCCCATGGATTGGGAGAAGATCCTCACTAGCCATACAACAGAATAGGGTCTCATATCTAAAATATACCTGAAACTAAAAAAATTAAATTCCCCAACAACAAATCCTCAAAGAAACAATGTCCAATAAATAAGCGAGCTAAAGACTTAAAGAGAAACTGCTCTGAAGAGGAAAGAAGGATGGCCAATAAACACATGAAGAAATGGTCCTCCACTCTAGCCATAAAAGAAATGCAAATCAAAACAACATTGAGATACCACCTCACTCCAGATAGAATGGCTATAATCAAGAACTCTAATAACAACAGATGTTGGAGGTGATGTGGACAGAAGGGAATCTTACTGCATTGTTGGTGGGAGTGTAAACTTGTTCAACCACTTTGGAACGTAGTGTGGAGGTTCCTCAAAAGACTCCACATAGAGCTCCCCTATGACCCCACAATCCCACTTTTGGGCATTTATCCAAATGGTCATACTAAAGCTACTATAGCTTCTACTATAACATACTAAAGAGCATACTAAAGCTACCAACACAACTATGTTTATTGCAGCATTATTTATCATAGCTAAGATATGGAACCAACCCAGATGCTCCTCAGTAGATGACTGGCTCAAGAAAATGTGGTATATACCCACAATGAAATTCTATGCCTCCATCAGAAAGAATGACATTGCCCCATTTGTTAGGAAACGGAAAGACTTGGAAAAAATTATATTAAGTGAAGTAAGCCAGGCCCAAAGAAACATAGGTCCCATGGTTTCCCTTATTTGCAATAGTATATATCTGAGACAAGCAGAAAAGGTCAGATAAATTGATGTTAGGTGAAATGAACCCCAAGATAATATTCAAATGTTTTTTTTTTCTTTCTTGGGATTGTTTCTAACATATTTATAAGGTGATTTCTTTGTTGTTTTGTATGTCCCTCCCCCACCACGGTATAACCCCAGCTTTCACTGTATTTGATGTTGGTATAATTTGTGGAGGGGAAGGAAAAAAAAAAACAAATCATTTAAATAGAGATACAGGTGGACCCATTGCAACAATGAGATGTAAAAGTCGTTATGTTGAAAAACGAACTTTACAACTTTGGCTCGTTGTGGGGGGGTGGGGGGGAGATGAGAAGGGATGGGAAGGGGAAACAAAGGAGGAGGCAACAACGCTGGATAAGAAATGTACTCATTATCTTGCCCATGTAATTGTAACCCCTCTGTACTGTATTTTCGCAACAAAAACTAAAAATAAAATAAACAAAATGAAAAAAAAAGAAAAAGGAAGTGTAGAGAGAGAAAGAGATAGAGGGATTGACTTTACCTCTACTATGACTTTTCTGCACGATCTTATGAAGCCCATGTTGTTTGTTTTTGCTGTTAGCAATGTAATAAAGTTTAGGATCGGTTTCGAGGCTTTATGACAGGTATTATAGAACTCAAACTCCAACCCCCTCATTTTAGAAATTTGTGATATTGTGTATTCTTTAACCTGTATGAACTTTCCCTTCAGTGGAGATAATAGATATATTTTCTAGTAAATGAAACTTCCATTAGAGCTAGTGGTTATGAGTATATATTCTGTTCCATAATTTTTTAAATGAGTTTTTTTATTGTGAAAATACCGTACAGAGGGGCTACAATTATATGGGCAAGATAATGAGTACATTTCTTATCAAGCATTGTTGCCTCCTTCTTTGTTTTTCCCCTGCCATCACTGCTCTCCTCCCCCTCCCCCCCCCCCCCCCCCCCCCACTGGCCAAAGTTGTAAAGTTTGTTTTCGACATAACGACTTGTACATCTCATTGCTGCACTGGATCCACCTGTATCCCTATTTAAATGATTTTGTTTTTTTCCTTTCCCCTCCAGGAATTATATCAATATCAAATATAGTGAAAGCAGGGGTTATACCGTGCGGGAGGGACATAGAAAGCAGCAAAGAAATCATATTATAAATATGTTAGAAACAATTACATGAAAGAAAAAAAATTTGAATACTTATCTTGGGGTTCATTTCCCTACCGTCAACTTATCTGATCTTTTCTGCTTAACTCAGACATACATTGGTTATTGCAAATAAGGAAACCAAGACTTGGAAAAAAATTATATTAAGCAAAGTAAGCCAGGCTCAAAGAAACATAGGTCCCATGGTTTCCCTAACTAGCTTTAGTTTTCTATAAGTAATTAACCAATTTTTGCCAGCACCATTTACTGAAGAGGCTGTTTTTCTTCAATTCTATTTTTTTTTTTAGCTCCCTTATCGAAGATTAGATGCCTGTAGGTCTATAGGTTCAGTTCTGGGTTTTCAATTCCATTCCATTGGTCCTGTGTTATATATATATACATATATATGTATATATATACATACATATATACAATATATATATATATATATATAAATTCTATGCCTCATTAGAAAGAATGACATCAACCCATTTGTTAGGAAATGGAAAGGCTTGGAATAAATTATGTTAAGTGAAGTAGCCAGGCCAAAGAAACATAGGTCCCATGGTTTCCCTTATTTGCAATAACTAATATATGTTTGTGACAAGCAGAAACAGTCAAAAGCTATGTACATATGGCCAGATAAGATGATGTTAAGCGAAATGAACCCCAAGATAGGGGCACAAGTGTTCTTTTTTGTCTTTATTGGTATTATTTCTAGGTATTTATAATACACCATGTGATTTTTTTGTTGCTTTGTAAGTTCCTACTCCATGATATAACTCCTGTTTTCACTGTATATGATGCTGGTGCCCTACATCTTGTATATACAATTCTCTAGCTTGGGGAGGGGAAGGGAAAAAACAAAATGCTGAGATAAGGATAATGGTTGACCCATTGTAACAATGAGATGTACAAGACATTATGTTGAAAACGAACTTTACAATTTAGGTAGTGGGGGGAGGGGAGGCGGGGACAGAGTGTAGCTGTGGAGGTGGGAGAGAAGGGATGGTAGGGGAAAAACAATGGAGGAGGCAAGGATGCTTGATAGGAAATGTACTCATTACCTTGCTCATGTAACTGTAACCACTCGGTACAGTATTTTTACAGTAAAAAAACTTACTAAAATAAAAAAAATAGTTCTAAAACTTGCACATCAAATTTTTTCAGTGAAGTTGCTTGATTCTTTCCCTCATCTCTATCATAGAACTTTTTAAAGTATCGAACATAGAATTTTTGTATAGTAATGCTGGGAAGGAAGTCCTACAAACTATTCACTATTAGCATGTGTGTTGTTGCTATTGAATCCTGTATGGGTTTGAAAACTGAAATGCTATTTTGTATGGTGTGTTGAGCATTGTGTGCAGATCACAGTAAAGATCCAATGATGCTGTTCCTTGCATTCCTGTTTCGCTATGAAGAAGTGTCAGGAGAGACTCATTCATATGTGATCCCTGGCTAGTAAGTGCACTTACCTCCCATTATTCATCCTATAGTCACACTCCCTACAGGAAATCTCCCTCCTCACAACCATAACTTGCCTTCTTACAAGGGCTGTAAGGGAACTTTCTTTCTCCTTAATTCATCTGATATCTGGTGTCCTGGATAACGGAGATGAAACTCCATTTCTATAAAGAAGAACTATTTTTTTTTTTTTGGTTAGGAACCCACTGATCTCAAAGTTTACCCATGGAAACGACAGTTAAACATATTACATAACATGTGTTCAGAAAAATAAAACATTCAAAATACCCAGCTGATTTGGTTATGCTGAAAGATGTGCTTTCTCTTCACATAAGACTAACATATGGCACCATCATATGAAATTTTAGTAGGTTTAGCTCATTACTATCATGTCGAAATAAAAAAGAAACTATGGCAGGTAAATTATACTTGCTTCAAAGCTATCAGTGGACAAGGTGCTAAATTCTAGAATTGAGCTCAGGTTTACTTTGCTGAATTGTTTTAGATTTGATATACAAAGTGCATTAAAATAATACACACAAGCATATCTGAACAACAAACTGTATCACAGTCTATCAAATGTAGCATATTTCTTCATCTTATTGAAAAAGTCTCAAAATGTTAGACCAGAAGCATAAACAATTTTACACTCTAAAAAAGTAAGTATTAGGATAGTCCTTGGAATTACATCAATTGTAACTCCCTCTCCCTTCCTCAGGGAAGAAGCCACTGAGACTTTAGATTTGGTAAACAGTTGAATAGCTGCAAGTACATCAATATAAAATTCTGCATATAATAGATTATCTGTCACTAAAACCCATGTGTTAACTATTTTTCTATATCACATTTCCAGAAAGAATTAGCTACTTAGGGTAATCAGCTGTTGGAAAGATTTGCTGTGATTTGTGGGAAATATATTGTAATATTCACTTATGGGTTTCACAGATTGCTCAGTATCTGAAGAGGAAGACTATGTTTCTGAAGAATATTATTCTTAAAAATGGCTCATCAAGAATGTGAACTGTTTTGCAAACACATTTTTACTTATAGGACATCTGGTAAAGTTAATGAAAGTTAGCAATGAAAACTTAAGCAGAAATGCAGCATCCTGAGAAAGAGCAGTTGTTTTATTCTAAAAACAATATCTGTAACCATTTAATAACTGTGTAGTTTAATTGGAATTCCAGAGGAGATTGCTAGAGTATTGAAATACCCATACATACAGAGGATGCACTGTATTATATGTCAATAATGTTGCATGTTGTAGTACGTTGAGAGACCAAATACCTAACAAGTATGTTTACATAACTGTGAACATTTGGTGTGGAAAAATTTATTTCCTAGTTTCTCTTAAAAATGATATTGGAATTTTCCTTGTTTGATTACATAATTTAGGATGGATATAATTTTTTCATTTCTATAATTCATACTTATTATTAGACTATGTTTCTTTCATTAGATATTTCATTATTTAATTAGACCTTGTACCTTATTATAAACCATCTTTTGGTTTTGAAGTTTTCAATTTAAAATTTTAACCTTTTTGTGCTTGAGATTTTCGTTCATTTTGTTGTGTGTATTTTCTTTTGATATTTTTTTCAAGTCAAGATTACTTAATGCTGGATGGCTGCCCATGTTTTCTTCTATTTTAGTATACAGAAAAAAAAATCTATAAATGTTTTGTTGTACTGGTCTGCAGCTTCCAATATTTCTGCCACGTAGAGTCTAATCATCCCTTCTCTAGATGACCAACTATAATTTTTTAACTTATAATTGTTTTCTAATGTACTCTATCAAAGGATTATTACACAAGGCCTGGAACAGTACTTGGGAGTCTACAGATGAATTTATACTCCAGGTGAGCATCAGCTGCATTTTGATCAGGTAGCCCACTTAGATTATACAGTGAACCCCTGTGTAAACAACAGAAAACAAAAATAAATAACAAAATTAAGTAGATATTGGATATTTGCAAGATGCTAAAGCCTACATTTACAGAAATCAGTCTAGCATAGATATCAGAATATCTGCCTCTTAATTTTCTTCACTTATCCTTGCTTCCGTGTATTTATATTCATTAAAAGTTGTAATTCAAGGCATTTGTTTATATATTTATGTTTTATAGCTATGTTCCCTCTCTCTCTTTATATATATATATATATATATATATATATATATATATATATGTATTACAACTATGCATTGTAACTAGTTTCTCATAGTTAAGTTTCAGATACATAATTATCTCATTTATATTCAAGAGAGAGAGAAAATTTTAAATTGTTTTAAGTACCTTCAGACAGGAATATATCTATTTCTAAATGCTGCTTATTTGAAAACTATGGACAAGCTATAACATTAATTCACAAATTTTCTATTATATATATAAATCCTGCTATATGTATTTTTCTTCACATGCTTTGAGTCCTGTTTAATTCCTCAGTATATATTATATACTTAAACATTTTTATTTCAAATTCTCTATTTGTTAGATCCAATTTGCTGAAAATAACAAACAACCTCTCCTCAAAGAAGGTAACTTTCACACTAGTAGTGAAATTAGAAAATGATATACTCACTCCACTCTAAAATGCCTACCTTATATAAGGTAAATAACACAAGACTTAATACACACCATATTGACAGGTCTATTATATGCATTGTTTTTATCAAAAGAAAGCCAGGGTTAAGAGGAAAAATGTAGAACACTATTACCACGAAACTAATGAAAAAGGAGAATTCTCCCAGGAACACACAGAGTCGTAATATTTGCTTCCAAGAGATAGTATGTATTATTTCTAAATAGATTTTTAAAAATCCATTTTCTGGTTTAGCATTGTATTACCATGTAGATTTCCTTATGTGTAGATTTAGTTACTTCTGGATTTAATAGATAGGGATGTTGGGAAAACAACTATATACTTCATGAGGTTTTAGAATGATCTATTAGAGGCAGTTTTATAGAAAGCAAATACCTCTATTACAATATGCTGTTATAATAGTCTTTGAATCATGCTGCATACCCAGCCCAGCACATTTCAAGTTTTAAGATACCTTTTACTTTTCTCATTCCATTAGCCTTTTCTTGCAATGTTTTATGTCTGTTTTAAATTTGTTTATGTGTCCTCTTAACAATGTACTTAATATCGCAAAGTACTTTACCATATGTGCTAAGAAAGTCATCTTTCCATGAATTATGTTCCTAGGTCCTTTTTCTTCCAATTTCATGAAGTCACTCTTCATTCGGTGTTGTACAATCACAGAGAGAGAAAAAAAGGGACAAATGCAAGCCAGAGCTTGCTTAACTGCTTAGACACTTGTTGACACTTTTATGAAACTTACATATGTGTGTTCAGAAGTGGTGCTTGAAACAATGTTGGGTTAAGTTGGAAATGGAAGGAGTATACGGTAAAGCAAACCACTCACATCTACTTACCAAAGTAGAAGGAATGTTACAGGTTCTATTATGTCTGCTTCAATATCAGTACTCTGGGTTGTTCTGGAAACATGAACCTTAATCAGTGATTTAAAAAAGCTTCTAAAAGAATGTTTTCTTTTTTTGCATTGATTAATGCAGTGTGCTATTTAGTTCACACAAAAATACCTTTCAATTGATACTTGGCATGATCATATGATCATGTGGGGGAGGGAATAACTCAAATGGTTTTCCTTTCTTGCTATTGTTTCTAACATATTTATAACACTTCAGTTTCTTTACTTTCATTCTGCCTTTTTATTTCATACCTTCAATTTTTTCTCAAAGTAGAGAGCTAGGGAAGTACTAGAGACCACTTAACCATATATAAATAAATATATATATATATATACATATGTATATATATATGATTTTCTCCATATTTTACAGGAATTTCTACATTTGTTTGCTAAACAGCTCATATTTTCAAAACTATTTTACGTTTGTTTCCCAATTTGTCTCTTTGTTCCAAATGGTGGGGTCAGTAAATCCTCTGTTAGCCATTTTGATCATAAGCAATCATAAATATTTATTGATATATTCTTTTTCCTAATGCTCTTCATAAATATTTTTATGATGATTGTATCAAGTGCCTCTAGTTTGAGGTAAATGATATACCCAGCATGGCCTTCTCAAAATCATAAAAACTCACCATGAAATTATGATTTGATGCAAATATTAAGCTACAAATATATTTTTTTTAAATATGGTCTTCATTTAAATCTAAAAAAATTATTTAGTTACATCACGATAAATCATTTAACAGTGATTGTGTAACTGTAATATCATTAGGAAAGTAAACAGATAAATTAGGTGAATATTCATAGAATTCTTATGTAAAATATTAGGCTTAAGAGTTAATCAGATTTAATCTTGAGCCAATTAGGACAATTTAGAGACATATCAATGAAGTCATGATGACTGGAGAGGATTTGAGATTCATGGCAAAAAACCAGCCTAGAAACCTGTTCTTAGAAATGAAAATAATGGAGAAAAATCCTAGGCTTTCTGGCTCCAGTCATATTTAGCCATTTCTTATTTGACAACTCATATATTTCTGTAGGAAAAATCACTAACCTATATTAGTAGATTAGTAATATTCTCCTTTATCACATGTTTGTAAACATTCATGATGCTCCACACCCAGGGAAACTCAACAATGGCTCTTCTTTTGGTATTTAACTACTTTGTATTTAGAACAAATACTATGTTTTATGTGCTCACCGAGAATCCCAACATAAATACTTAAGATCACATAAAGAAGCAAGTACAATCTAGTTTTCAATCATGACAACAGTGTCATCAAGATGATTACAAGATATTCATCTGAGAGTTTATTTATTTATTTTTTTAATCCTAGGGCTTGAACCCAAGTCCTGAGCACTGTCCCTGACTTTTGTGTGCTCTTCCACTTGAGCCACAGTGCCTCTTCTGGAATTTTCGTTTTATGTGATGCTGAGGAATCACACCCAGGGCTCATCCATGCTAGGCAAGCACTTTACTACTAAGCCACATTCCCAGTCCCAGAAGGGTGATCATTCGAAAAGAGTGGTACCCTGATTAGTGGAATAATTCATTTTGATAGTTACACAAAGATTAGTGAGACTCTAAAACTCTGGGCAGAGAGTGATATGAAAAGAAATGACATGCATCTATTTCCCAACACTTAATTTAAGAGAATTACAATATTTCTGTACTCATATTTAATACGTGATAATAAATATTTTAACAAATATTGATGAGAATAATCCTTCAACTAAGTCTATATTAGTAAACTCAGCCAATGACAAAAGTTCAATTATAGCTCAGTCCCAGATGAAACTCAACTTTTTACACAGCAGAGAGACTCCGTGTGTGTATGTGTGTGTGTGTGTGTGTGTGTGTGTGTGTGCTGGTCCTGGGGCTTGCACACAGTGCCTGGGCCCTGTCCCTAAGCTGCTATGCTCAAAGCTAGGGCTCTACAACTTGAGCCACTACTCCATTTCTGACATTTTGTGTAGTTGATTGGAAATAAGAGTCTCATGGGCTTTCCTGCCTAGTCTGGCTTTGATCTGCGGTCTCCAGATTTCAGCCTCTTGAATAGCTAGGATTATAATGTAAGCCACCAACATCTGGCAGGACTCCATGCTTTAAGTGGATGGTAGTTACATACATTCCATCTGTACCTGGGTAGACAAATGTTGAAATAATTTTACATTAAGAATTGATCTGTGAGAGGTCACTTGCTTTGTCCTAATGTTTTTGTTTTTGCCAGACAAGCACTTGAACTCTGGGCCTGAGTGCTGTTCCTGTGTTCCTGAGCTTCTTTTGCTAAGGATGGTGCTCTACCACTTGAGCCACAGTGCCACATCCAGCTTCTCTGAGTAGTTAATTGGAGATAAAAATCCTCATGGAGTTTCCTGCCTGGGCTGGCTTTGAACTGTGAGTCTTTGATCTCAGCCTCTTGAGTCTCTAGGATTACAGGTATGAGCCACTGGCACCCAGATTTATCCTGACTTTTAAAAGATATCTGACTTAATAGCATTAAAGTTTTCGGAGAAAGATTCCTATCAGAATTGGTGCTAGGTATCTACCTTGTGTCCATCCCCTGGCATTGTGACATGGATCTGTGGGATGTGCATTGTGGGCAGGATCAGTGGACTCTATTGATCTTTGTTTGGGTCTGGTTAAGCTTGGCTACTGGAAAGCTTGTGTGATTCTGGAAAGTAGGCAGAGAAGTGAAACCAAGGTATTTATTTATGTGGTCCCTTGTTGCTATTTGTCCATGGGCTGGTGGTTCCATTTTCTTAATGTCATAGCTTTCTCATTCTTTTCTATATAATTCCCTCCCTAATTTCTGCTTAGTACTCTATTACCTCACTGTCCTTTCAGTAATGGACAGTGGAAACAGTGTATTCTATTACAAACCCTTTGATGTTTCTTTTTTCCCCAAATAAAGCTGATGATTCGCCAGCATCTTGGAAATAAACACCTTCATTATGCTCACTGGGATGACTGTCTAGCTTGCATTCCCTATTAACTCTTCCTTGCTTAGTTCTCAATTAATGCAACATTTTGTGCATTAGAAATAACAGTGAGGACCACTATTGTCCCCTAACATGGTTTATTGTTGAGAATCCTAAGACAAAATGCACATCATGAGGTCTAGCCTCCTAATATCCTATCCAAAATGACATCAGTAACACCTACTAACTCTTACAGACAAGAGAGAAATCAGAGACACAGAGATCATCCTGAAAAAATCTTATATTGTGTTGAGGATAAAATTTTGCCTTAGAAAGACTTTTGTCTTAATCACATAAATCAGGAGAGAAAAGTACAAAATGAACACAGTAACAGGGTTAAAATAATTAAGAATAAAATCAACATTAGATCTTTCTCTATGCTATATGATTCCATTTTCATTCGTTTCTTGTGGATATCAGTTTTTGTAAGTCTATCACAAATGATTACATTTTTTCCTTGCTGTTTATTCTTACCTGCTTATGGCTGTAGTTTCCATCATAGCCAAATGAGGGAAATAACTGAAGTAGCCATTGGTGGATGGATAAAGAAATATGGTATATTCATAGAGTATTATTCAGTCTTCAGAAGGAAATTTGCAGTTTATGACAAGATGGATAAATCTGGAAGACAGGAAATAAACCAACCAATAAAGGAAAAATACTACATGATAGTGCTTATAAAATACATCAAGAACAGTCAAACTCAAAAGGGAAGATAGTAAAACAGTGCTAGATGGTAGAGCGAGTAAATGTGTTCTTGTCTACTGGCATAAAATTTTATCACTGCATGAATAAGTTCTAGCTGTCTGTCGTTCACATATTGCCTATGGTTTACAATATAGTAGTATGAATTTCAGATTTTTGAGAGTATCTCTCACATTACCTATTCTTACTGTAAAAGTAAAACAAAACAAATCACAAAGAAACACAGACTTGTTTAGGTAGGCATTGAATGTATCTTTTATATTGACTAAAATTGTAGTATCTTAACTGCATAGGTCCAAACATCCAATTGTATGTAGTTATTAGGTGGGTTTTTTGTGTATCAAACATATGCAGTTTCTGCAAAACAGAAGAAAACAAACTATCTACTTATGTGAGCAATAACAAAGACTTGGCCAAATTCATTTAGATGATTTTGGGGAGAAGCAGCAGGTTTACTATGGGTGGTAAACAAATTTAATTTCAAATGTATAACTTCTGAGACACCAATTTAAAAGTTACTTTGAAGGGGAAAAAATAGGGAGTTTATTTGCAGGAAATCTTTAGTTTTTATTAAGTTTGGCATATGCCTGGCAGCTGTGCAATTCAGTGAGAAAATATAAGCCAGTGTAGGTGGCTGTAATCCTAGCTACACAGGCGGCTGAGATCTGAGGATCGCATTTCAAACTAGCCCCAGCAGGAAAGTTGGTGAAAACCCTTAACTCAATAAATAAATAAATTAAAGCCAGAAGTGGAGTTGTGGTTCAAGTTGTAGAGTGCTATCCTTTAGTAAAAAGCTCAGCGATAGCACCTAGGTGTGCATGTGTGTGCCCCAGGGACAGCGCACACACATGCAAAAATAAAGACAAATATGACTAAAGAGATAAAGAAGATCAATGTGATAAAATGGCCATAACTGAAGAAAGCAAAATGTTCAAATCCTTGCTATCATGTGTGAGTGAGGCCATGTGTTCTGTGTGCCATGTTGAGAGAATGGAAAGTCAAAAGCAGTAGAAGGGAGCGATGAGATCAAGAATCCAATGTCTATCCTACAAAATTAAGAGTTGCGAGTAAAAGGGTGGGTAGGGAATGGATGCCTTCGATAATGAAAGCTGTGGACCTATTCAAGGTCCATTGTATTCACAAACCCCTCTGTTAAATGACAGCTCTTTCGTATAACTGCCCAAAGATAACATGGACAACAAAACAACAGTAGAGTGAGTGTGACAGTATCAAAGCTGGGCCGTGTATCAGCACAGAAGGTAAAGATACGAGTGCTTCGACAATGCTGCCAAACTCAGGTAGGTCACCATGAGATTCAGGGCACAGATAGTGTGCTAAAAACTAGCCTTCAGTTGAAACACACAATCTGAAGCAAAGAAGATGACTGGGTCAGCAAGAGAAGAGCAAAAGTAGTTGAAGACATCCTGCAGTTTTGCTTTTGAACCATTAGATGTGTGCATCTTGCAGTACAGTCCCAGCAGGAGTGAAGTGTCACAGCAAGTCCTCTCAGTGTGCGGGATCAGGAGCAGATCAGGAGACAGATCTTCATTGACTTGACTCACTCTCAATGTTCCATCTCTCTAACGAGGACTCTGGCATATGCTTTTGAAGAATACCTGGCTGATTAGTGCTTTCAAACCTCCCAACCTCCCTCTTTGCCTTGGACTCCATTCCCAGACAAACTGATAAGAAAACTTGAGGTTTCTGTTTTGACACCAGCAGGGCATTGGAAGAAGAAGAAAAGCTACTACCCACCTCCCTAACTACAATAAAATGAACTCTGTCCTTCCCTTACTCTCCCAAACCACTTCTGATTGATTCAAAAGGCAGATCCTACTCTATCAAGACTTTATGGAAGGAATAAACCAACCATATCAGTGTATTGGTGACATCATGACATCTCCAACTCAAGCTTATGAATTTTGGAGAGTGTTGTGGGAGTCTCTCTTCCTCTGTAGATGGTATTGTAGGCTCTGTGCAGATCATCGGCTATTGGCCAGAGATTCCTTCTTCAAAAGCCAAGTTTCTTTCGGTTAGCGCTCCAAAGGCTTAGCAGTGCCTGTTCAAGAGCTAGATTTCATTTCTGTAATTCTCTGTCTTTCTCAGTCTGTCTCTCTCGCACGCGTGCAGCAAATCAATATAAGCTTTGCTATCACCCTGATTTTCCAGAGTCTTAGTGTGGCACGATCACAGAGAAAGAAGGCTTTGACCTTTTGATGGAGCTCTAGTCCAACACATGCAGTGGAAATACTTTCCTTGTCACATCTCTGTGGTTGATGGTACCAAAGGGATATTTGGGCATGTTCTATTAACCAATAAAAGCAAATTCATTTCAAAAAGAGGGCCTTCATGCTACTTCATTTCTAGCTGCTTCAGTGTTTACCAAGGTACCATTGTTTTTTGTTGCTGTTGTTCACCCAGAGTTTTGTAGATGTGTCTGAAGGCACGTAGCATCTCATGAAACATGATTCCATGGTCCTGTTAATGTATGAGACATTCCAAGCTTCAATTGTGCCATGTTTATTTTCCTCTTCACTTGTCCACAATTTCTCCCATTTAATTTAGATTGTTCAATTACCATTAATTCCAGGCAATCTATTGTTTAATTGGATGGATTTCAATTGCAAATTAAGACTGCTGATTTCAACCAAGAAAGCTAATTTAAACCTGACAACAGGTTTGTTTAAAAAAAATAGTAGGAAATGGTAGGAGAGAAGGGAGAATACACAAGCATTTGTTCCTGTATCGAGATGTCACTTGTTTCTTTAATGAGAACAAAACTGTAGTTTTCTACTAACTAACTTTCTAAATTGCAGACATAACTAGCACTCTGACTTTCCACGTGGGGAATATTGTCATAAGTGGCTTACCTAACCATTTAAAACAATTCACGAACAATTTCTTTTAACTTATCCAGAGCATCTTGTCACATAACAAACTCTTTCTAAGTAAAAATAGAAGACTAAGAAAAGGTTATATAATTCAAATAGGTGGCACTATGTACAACAGAGGATAAAATAAAGACTTCTTCAGCAATACCAAATGAGGCTTTACTCAGTAAAGAAACTTAGTGTGATGGTCCTCACCTGTAATCTCTGCACTGAGGAGACTAGGTGGTAACATAAAGAGTTTAAGGCCAGCCTGGATTTTACAGGGAAATCTTCTTTCCAGAAACAACCTCAAACATATATACAAAACAACTAACTAACTAATTATATATATATACATATATATATATATATACACACCCATACACATATATATGCACATACATACATATGTGTAAGCATATATATTATATGTGTATATATTATATGTATATGTAACTAAATATAACAACATACATGTAGTTAAGCAGTAGTTTCTATAAAATCTCTTCAATTTTTGCTGGTCCTGGGGCTCTAACTCTGGGACTGGGTACTGTCTCTGAGCTTCTTTTGCTCAGTAAGCATTCTACCTCTTGAGCCACAGTGCCATTTCGGGCTCTTTTTGAGTAGTTTATTGGAGATAAGAATCTCACAAAGTTTCCTGCTGAGGCTGGCTTCGAACCATAATCCTCAGATCTCAGCCTTCTGAGTAGTTAGGATTACAGGTGTGAGCCACCTTTGCCTGGCTTCTAGAAAATCTTATGAACAATCCATATGTTGTCATGAGTTTATTAGAAATTTATTGGCATGGTTATATTTATGAATCCATGAACTAGCAAAAGTTTTATCCATTTGAAAAATATAAAATCTACAGTAATTCTTAGAATGGATGAATTAATTATCTTGGAAACTTCTTAAAAAGGGGAAAAGAGTGGAAAAAGAAGTACTTTTCTTCAGTAAACAAAAATTTACCCTGACTTAGACATGGAGGCATTTTTAACCCTTGCAGGAAAATGTTCCAACTTCTTGTAGAAAAAGTGCGCAAAGAGAAGCGAGTGCAAACAAGTATAAACTAACTATGACAACTCAGAATTATTAAAGCATCACATGTTGGTGAATATATGAATATATAAAGACTTCACTATTTAGGATATTGGAGATCTACAAGCTTATGGATCAGACCATCCCTGGAAGAAAAGCTTGCTAGACTCCATATCCAAAGTAACCAGCAACAATCCTAGCTGGAGGCATACCTTCCTGCTAGAGCACTAGTCAAGCAAACTTGAGGATCTGAGTCCAAATCTTGATATAGGTAAAAGATAAAGACTCAAAAACATAAGGAAAGTGAATTTCTATGTTCTAAGCTCTTTTAAACCAAACCAACACAGAAATCATTGTATTAGAAATACTAGAAATATTATTCCTATACCTTGGAGGTTTATCTTCTTTACAACCATTATCCTTCACAAAACATGTTACTTTCTAGGGGGACAGGGGGAAGAGTATTTCAACTTGTAAAGCTGTCTCTGTGTTTCTTACTAGAACTACCTTTAAGTTGTGAGGCTATCAATCATTTACTTTCACATATGATTTTAGCCTTCTGAAGCCATTGTAGAAAAGGGCTGCCCATGGATGAACTTAAAACTCCAGTACCTTTCACACAATACCTTGAAAACCCATTCTCAATGGAACAGGAGGCCTTCATGTGAAGAGAAATAAGCCAGACTCAGAAAAACAAATATCACATATTCTCTCAACAGAACTAAGGACATGCATGTGACTGAAGGTTTGTTTGAGGTTTGAATCATTGGCAGCAGAGAGTGTAAAAGGAGTTGGTGATAGCAATCAAATTACTTTAAAGGCAAATATGAAAATAACATTATGAGACCTAATATCAGTTGTAGAAAGAAAGGGAGGTAAGACAAGAAAGTGATAAAGTATCAAATTCACTATTTGCATGTATTGACATTGCACAATTTAAAAATAATTTTAATAAATACCCCTTCCTAAAATTAAGAACATATAGATAAATGTCTTTGTTAGCTGGTTGTGTGTGTGTGTGTATGTGATATGTGTGTGTGTGTGTGTGTGTGTGTGTGTGTGTGCGTGTGTGTATTTCAGTCTTAGGGCTTGAACTCAGGCCCTGGTCACTGTTCTACTTCCAGCTTTTTGGTAGTTTATTGGAAGTAAGAATCTTATGACTACCTAGTATCCACCTGGCTTTGAACCATGTTCCTCAACTCTGAGCCTCCTGAGTAATTAAGATTATAGGTCGTGAGCCACTGGTATTCAGCTAGGACTTTCCTCTTTTTTAATTTAGATATTTCCCATTCACAGTCAGGTTAACTGCATTTAATATCTGACTGTGGACATCTGTAAAGATAGTTAATAAAATCACAACTCTACAGCTGAGTCCATGGAGCTTCAGCTAGAATATAAGTGCACAGTGATCACAGAAGGTATGACCTCTTTTCTAGGCTGCCCCTTCAAGATACAGACATCATGAAGACCATCTATTCAACATAAAAGCTTGGTTAGATAACCACATCTGAACCAAACAGTTAATGGAAGTCTACATTTTAATCTATATCCTAGTTGCATGATCTGCTACTTGTTATTTCCGAGACCCAGGAGATGTTATTTAAGCTCTGTGAACTTCCAGAAAATAAGATCTATTCCTAACAAGAGTATTTACATAACACAGGTAAAGTAAGTAAATACTAATTGTCTTCCTAGAGTATGGATTGGTGCATAAATCCAGGAAAATGAAATTGAGCTGTTGTTGCTGTAACATCCAGAAGTGTCCTTGCCAAAGAAAAGCAGTACTTTGTATACAAGTCTACCCTATCATAAAACCATTGCTAACAAAGATAATCACCAGCAAGGATGGTCTGAACTTCTTTTTTTAAATGTTCCTATGCTTTTGCTTTAAAAAGAATAGCCCACTAACACACACAAACACACACACACACACACCACCACCACCACCACCAACAACAACAACAAATCCCCTTACAATTAAAAAGAAAAGTTCCTCACCCCCTGAGGCCCTGAAAGCATCAGCTTGAAGCACTTAAGTCCACTGGGTTAGCACAAGATCAGTGAGGGCTGAGAAGAAGGCAGAACTCCCAGAGGCAGAGCTGATAATGAATCTGTAAGCTGTCCAGTGAATGTGGGAGCATGTGGTGTTTCCAAGAGGACCAAGTCTCAGGCCCTATGAGCACACCGAAGGCTTTGCCACTCAGGGAGGAATTAAAATAGTCACAGGAGGAAATCTCAAAGCTAAATGCTTACAACTTCGCAAAAATAACCAAGGAGGTGAGAAACTGCTGGCAGTTTGCCCTGGATAGCAAAGCTGTGGACTTTGTCTCTATTTTTCACAGACCTGTTGAGAGGATGCTAATAAGGGACAGACCACCGTGAATGAAGCTCAGGATGTGTTCCACTTCTATTCTGCTCACTGGTTTAAGGAAGTCAAGATATAGACACGGACTCAGGTACTGCTGTGAGAGAAGATAACATCGTGCACTTGAGGAGCAACATAAATGGATGTCCTTTGAAAATATAAAAAGAGAGGGTGTGAGATGGGGTTTGAGCAAAATTTGATAAGTGGAAGAACATTGAAAAGTTATGATCCACTTTAATCTCTCTTAAAGAATAGCAGACAGGGCTAAGCATTCAAACTCCTCTGTATCTACCAGCTAACAATGCCTTGCCTTGCCCAGCACAGTACAAAACATGAAAGGCAATTTGAGTTTTGCCTTTTTTCAGTACATACATTACCATCTCAACAATGGTTTCATATTGTATTATAGTGAGGCATTGAATGGCATGAAGAAAGGAGATGGTAAAGTAAAGAGTTGTCTTTGACTCTGCTCTAAGAGCCATATTCGAAAGCAGAAAGTTGCAGTGAAACACATCCAGGTTAATATATTACCTGTATGTCATATTTATTGAATAATAAAATATATTAATCTCTCCTCTTAAATAAAAGAATTCAGATACAGACATTTGCACAAAATAATATGCTATTACATATAAAGAACTGGCAAGAGTGTCAGAAAGGCCATCAAGCTAACTTATAACAGAAAACAGACCTATTGAAAAAATAAATGAAAATGAACAAGCACAGTCCTAAGTACACCACCCCACAGAGAAAGAATATATGTGATAAGCATAAGAAAAAAAGAGAAAGAAATACCTTCAGGTATCTGTTTAATGCAGTGAGAGAAATTTGCTTAATTACCTTATTTTAAAAAGCTTCTCAGATGATAGTGTTTTCCAATTATCCTTTGGCAAGTAGGTATCAAAAGTGGATTGTAGGGGCTGGGAAGGTGGCTCAGTGGTAGAGTGCTTGCCTTGCATGCATGAGGCCCTGGGTTCGATTCCTCAGCACCACATAAGCAAAAAGAAAAAAGCCGGAAGTGGCACTGTGGCTCAAGTGGTAGAGCGCTAGCCTTGAGCTGAAGAGCTGAGGGACAGCGCCCAGGCCCAGAGTTCAGGCCCCATGACTGGACCCCCCCCCCAAAAAAGTGGATTACATTCTATATTGAATTTTTTTAGTTATCTAGGGGATCTTTGTTTAACCATAATGTCATAGAGTTTATCCCATCAGAGATTTATGCAACTCCATTTTTGAACTCTACTAGAATAGAGTCAAGTTGCCTGGTATCTGCTTGGTAAGAGTTACTTTCTCCTCAGGCTTCTGGTGATGGAACTGCTTATCACAGGCATTATACCTCCGTCCAAGAGACAGGATAAATGTGATTCTCATGAGAGAAGTATTATTTGAATCCTTGTTTCCTATCTGAGGAGTTATGTGGTGTGGTAGATGTTTGTTTGTTGTCTATTTTTGGATAAAGGTTCTCATTATATAACCCAGGGTGACTTCATAACCACCTTCCCCCTGCATCAACATCCCAAATTCTGAGATTACAGATGTAGCCACCAAACTCAACTGTATATTGACATTTGGATGACCCATAATTAAATGTAGCTCTTAGGCTGTACGTCTATCAAGCCCATTACTGGTTAGGATGTTTTAATGGTGTTATTATAACCATAGTCTGCTGCAACCATGACTTATGTAACCAAGAGGCTATCAAAGAAATAAAGTGGTACCAATTGTATAACACAACCTTAAAATGATTTGGCAGCTAACCTTGACATGCTACAGAAAAATAACCAAGAAAAAGGGTATCTGGTGTTTCTGGAACTGCCATTCTGTGAGGAAGCCCAAGCTGTGATGTGGTACAGCATGCAAGGAACACATCTAAAGCTATAGCTGGTGCTGCAGCTGAGCGCCCATCTGGTGGTCCCTACCATATCTTAGCTGTTTCTCAAGACACTTTGAGCCTCTTCCTCATCCATTACCATTTTGGACACAATATGTAGCAGAAGAAATGCGGGTTTCACACAATGGATTGTAAAAACAGGTTATACATGCCTAAAAATTGTCCAATAGCTGCTCAATCATTTCCTCTAATGCATCCTACTTTCCTATTACTTCACTTATAAAGCATATAATCAGGGGCTGGGAAGTTGGCTCAGTAGTAGAGTGCTTGCCTTGCATGCATGAGGCCCTGGGTTTGATTCCTCAGCACCACATAAATAGAAAAAAGCTGGAAGTGGTGCTGTGGCTCAAGTGGTAGAGCACTAGCCTTGAACTGAAGAGCTGAGGGACAGCGCCCAGGCCCAGAGTATATGTGTGCTAGCTAAAATATATAAAGTATGAAATATCTTGACTAATAAAAGAAACACACATGAAGTTATGTATTTCTATATCTATTAGAGTACAAATCTAGACACTGTCCATAAATATTAGGATGTCTTGGAGATATTCTAAGGATAGATTTAGAAATGGAAATTAATCACGGCCAAAACTAACAGTTACATGGGTCATGGCAAGCAGTATTATAAGTTGTGAATTCATAGCATCTGGAAAGTCATCAAGAGAGGAGCATATAGAGAGGTTATATTACTCCTGTAAAACATAGATTCTCCATAGTGAGAATTCTGAAGTCAATATTCTATACATATTATTAATGCTTTATCCACACAAATTCCAGAAAATTCCTACAACATTGTCAGATGAACAAAGTTTTTGAAATTCAGTTGGTCCTAGAGTAACTTGGAAAACTGAAAGATAGTTGTTAACATAAAATGTAAGCAATAAAGATCTACCTGATATTGACACTTTCAGCAGTTAGCAAAGTATATGTTATATATGATATATATAATTAGATGTTAAAATAATTAGAATAGAATAATTTAAATAGTTGGAAAAAGACACTAAAAATGAATCCTAATGATGGAAATAATTAAAGGATTAAAGAGACAGCATCCAAAAAATATCTTTAAACTTGCTGAGATTTGTAAGAAAGAGTTATAAATTACTTAAAGCCAAAGAAAGCCAATGGAAGAGTGTGAAAGGGAAGACATTGGTGTCATTTGCTGTTTCAAATCTCATTGACACAGTTACCATTTACTTCAGTAATTATACCAATCCCTTGAATAGGTAGTCCCTCATCTGAAAATTATTATAGCAAGTAGGTTGGTTATAGCACTGTTGTGAGATTTGACTGAGACAATTAATGCAATATACTTTGTTCAGGTCTATAGCATAGCAATGGTTGCCCCATTTCTATTACAATGTTGTTATGTGCACTATGAATTAAAAAGGACAACTCAGAGAAGAGATGTTTATGGGAAGCGAGTGAATTCATAGCAGAAAGATAGAAAAAGAATAGTAACCTTCAGTTCTTAGAGAAAGTGTTTTACCCAGTTACCTATGAGGTAGAATGTAGCAATGGCTCTTCTTGAAAATTTGGGGTCTTGTCAAAAGACATTTGTAAATGATAGATAAAGCAAATGCTGTACCCCTAAGGTGCTCTGTCAACCATTGGCGTCTTTGACATGGGCCTTCCAATCCACAGCATGACATATAGAAATAAAACTTGGTTTGAATAATTGAAGAGTAGGCACAATGCCTCCAGGATTCAGCAGAGCAGTATATTAAGCTAAATAGCAGCACAACTGAATTTGATTAAGTATATGTCCAAATTTGAGTGTATTTACTGCCTCTCTCATGAAGAATCTGGTTTAATTCACAAATACAGATGCAAAAAATAGAAAGATTTGCAACAGCTGGTTCTACAAGTTTGAACTCCCTGAAGAAAGATAATTCTGTGATAAACTGCAAGCTAATTCAGAGAGGAGCATTTTAAAATCAAGATTGAATTCTTTTTATTCACATATTTCTTTAAATTCTCCCAGTATGAATACAGCAGCTCTCCTTCTAATTTGTCATATTTGTAACACTCAAATGTATCTCGAAAGGAATAGCTATTTTTCTGCCTTTTAAAGTTGGATTCAACCTACATAAATACAGTCTATGGAAATGAAACAATGGAAAGATTATTTGTAAGATTATTTCACTGAGCCTTAGTTACCTGCCAGGTGAGGGGGCTCAACTCTTACAGTTTGAGGTCCCACAGATCTGAGAGTCTAGCAATGCTCAACAGAGCCAGCCCCCTGTCCTGATCCTGAGTTGCCTGCTGACATTCGAAGTGTCAGTTTTAGTTTAGGTTAGTCAGTTTAGCCTTAACTTCTAAGTTGCAAACTTGTTAAACTAGATTCCTAATCCTTGTTTCATCCCCATACATTATTTTTTTTTTTAATTTCAGTTTACAGGGGATAGCTAACAGAGATAGAAATGTATAGAGATCATACTAAATCTTCTCAAAATTGTTTTGAGATCAACTTTCTGCCAACTGCTTAGATTACTAAAAATATCTACCCATCTTTCTGAACAAACTTTCCTAAGCTGCTCCACCTAAAATAATACAAAAACGATTATCTTTGCTCTGCTTTACAGACTCCATGCACCAGTCAACACATGAGTTGAAACAGTGGCTTTTCTGAGTGCCCTGAATCATTATTAAATGTAATGTTCTTGAGGACAAACATTATGTAATTTCTTTCTTTTAGGTTCCTACTTCTTCATTCCTAGTTATGAATAGATTAAATAAATATAGATCTATAAATAAATATTGATGGAATCAATAAATATCGATGGAACAATTACATAAATCAGTATTCTACAACCAAATTCTTCAATTTGCCTATAAAGTTTCCCATATATTCTTTAAAATCTACACACGTATCTGGAGAGATACTTGTGGTTGCTAAGTATTCTATCACTTATCTTCAAGTTTCATTTTTTTTTAGATTACAGCATAAACATTGCTCTCTTTTAATCTTTAGCTACTAATTCTTTTAAAATAATTTTTCTAGAAAAAAGAGAAAACATGTTTGAACAGGCTTCTTTTAAACAAAAGCTGCATCTATATGTCTACAAATTCTGGGTAATTTATTTAAATTATGACTCTCAGGTGTGTGATTGATAGGTCTCAATATAGGTATGGAGTAACATGTTATCATTTAAAGCTGTTCTTTCAAACTTTAGTTGAACACATAATGGGCAAAATGATAGGTCCTCTAGACAAATATGATAGATCACATTGCTTTGGTTAACTGATTTTATCACTTCAGGGAGAAAGATCTGGTTGGTTAGAAACACTAATAGATAGAAACATAATTATCACATAAAGCCTATAAAACTCAAAATGAGTTGATCTTAATATTGCTGGCCCTCCATGGCCAGTAAGCAAACTTCCACTTTACCAGAGGGATACAGAATAAAGCCATCTGGATTATTGGAGAAAAGAGCAATCAAGTGACTTAGATTAACCCCAGCCTTATTTTCGGAGGGAATAGCTCCAACCATCCAGCTAAAAAGGATGTCAATTTAGAACTCAGTTTGATGTAAAGGGAAATAGAATATTAAGATAATTAATTGGCATCTGACCATGTTTCAAGAGTGGGAAAGTTTGGGATGGAAAACAATCTCAGTAAATTGCATTATAATTATGAGAAGAAAACAGGGTCTATCTCATTGCCTGCAGGGAGTAAGAAATAAAAAGTCAGTATAACTTTATACTTTATGAGGTGCTTAGAGTCTACAAAACATTATTGCTATTGTCATGAGTTGATGGAGGAAAAGTGATATATTAAAGAAGACTGTTAGTCGAACTTGTTATACTAAATACC
This sequence comes from Dipodomys spectabilis, assembly GCF_019054845.1. Taxonomy (NCBI): domain Eukaryota; kingdom Metazoa; phylum Chordata; class Mammalia; order Rodentia; family Heteromyidae; genus Dipodomys; species Dipodomys spectabilis. The sequence goes on from NW_024870950.1 coordinate 12,730,392, forward strand.
TGAAATCACTGTGAAGTCATATAAAATAGCTACTTCAATATATATATATATATATATATATATATATATATATATATATATATTGCAAAAATAGCCACACTTATTTTACTTTCTGTATCCAAGCATTTTTTATCATATGAAATTGCAGTTTCTCCCATCAGGAATGAGTATAGAACATATTGCATAAAATCCAATGGAGTCTAAGATACTTAGAAGATGATTCAGCCCAAACAATGGGTCAGATGTGACCTTAGGCTGGTTGACAAGTTGATCAGGTGGAGCCTTACAAAACAAATCTTTCTATGAACACCCAAATTGATTCTTGTGAGAATAAGACTTCCTCTAGACTGAGAGGATGAGTCAGAGCCCAAGGTTGGGCTGGTGAAGGCACACAACCAGTATCAGACAACCTAGCAAGAACTGCAGCATAGGTAACCATTGAGATATGAAACACATTGAACCCAGTGACAATAATTCCTATTATTGTTATTATCCACAAGAACAACCCAGTTGTCCTACAGGCTCTGGGGTAATGAATATTTAAAGTATTAACCCAAAAAGTATTTTGGTTATTTCTATTAGATGGTAAAAGATGCTAACTGGACACTAGTGAGATATTGAACATGGAAAAAAATAGAAAATACAGCTCAAAACATGAAGAAATGGACAAGCTCATGAAAGTTTCAAAAAGAAATGAGCTATCAGACTCAATAGAATCTATACATTATTAGCAATGGATTAAGACAAAACAAAAGTGGGAAGATATGTCCTAACCTCAATGGGCTAGTCATTTGAACCTGAGATCTTCTCTCATCAGAATTTCTTTCCATCTGGAATAGTAGCCTTCAAACTTTCAGGATATTTGAGGTAAAAATGAATACAGGTTCAGTTTTTGTATATGTTGCTAGACTCTACTAAAATTTGTGTGCAAGGTAAAACAAATTAGAATAATAAAATGTCAAGGTTTAGGAGTCACTTAAAATATCTTTGTCCAAATAGGAGAAGTTGGAAATCATGATTGAAGTAAACATTCATATATGCAACAAAACTCCTTCTGGTGAAATCTAGAAACCTTAACAGAAATAGAAGAATTCAATAGTCCCTCATTTAAGATTCCAGACTCATCTGTCACCATTCATTCTGAAGCATGAACGTAGTAATTTACTAATAATTTACCAGGCTTTACTTATTCTATCATGTCACAAAGCCATTGGTTTTATCTTTCCAACTTCCTAAGATGCACTTAATATATCTATCAGTTGAAAAAGCTTTTATTCATGCATTTTATTATGCCAGGCACCATGAGCCCAACAGCATACCACTCTTCTAATAACCCCCCCCAAAATATGTTTCCTATACTATGTTTCCATTGTCCTGTATATGCCTTAGTTGTATCACTAGATATATTAAATAATAAATTTGCTTCACCTTTGTGATTCCTCAGCTAAACCAATGGCAATCAAATGATTGACCTTTTTATTTATTGTTCTCTTTGATTTAAAAAAATTGTTTTGTTTTATTGTAAAGGTGATGTTCAGAGGATTTATAGTTACGTAACTCAGGTAATGAGTAAATTTCCTTTTGAACGCTCTCAAAAAGGCTTTCCCTTCCATACCTACTCTGGAAGTTGTATAGTTCATTTTCAACATAGTATCTAGTGAGTATTAATGATGAATTTGTTCAGCCATCGTCTCACCATTTCTCTGCTCCCCTTACCTAACCCCAAACAGATAAACTTAGAAACAAGACAAAAAGTACAGAAAACAAAAACAGAAACAAAGGAGACAAAAGAACAAAAACAAAAACAAAGAATACAACTCCTGCTTCCATTTCTTGGAGTTCATGTCAATAAACTTCATTTTATATAATTATATGCACACAGATTTGAGCCTATGTTACCCTCTCCTAGTTATATCCTCCGTGGGTCTCACTGTGTGAATATCTAGAGTCCTATTTAAACTGTCATGTCCCTGTGTCATTTTTGCCTTCTACCATCCTGTGTGTTCACTTGTAGATTTATAGTCACATTCTATTCACAAGAAATTAGGGAAACTATGCAACTTATATTTCTTTGGGTCTGGCTTACTTCACTTAATATAAATTTTTTCAAGTCTTTTCATTTCCTAAAAAAAATAGTACAGAATTAAAATATCATTCTTTCAGGACAAGGGACATCCGGGTTGATTCCATATCTTGGTTATGGTAACAATGCTGCAATGAACACTGTTATGCTGGTAGCTTTCATGTGGCCTTGTTGGTGTTCTATTGGATAAATGCGTAGGAATAGAGTATCTGGGACATTGGGAAACCTTATGGTTTAGTCTTTTGGGGATCCTCCATACTGCTTTCTAGCATGGATGAACACGTTTACCTTCCCACCAACAATATAGAATCTGTTATTGCTACTTTTCTTGATAATGGGGATTCTAACTGGAGTGAGACAGAATCTCAATATTGTTGTGATTTACATTTCTTCTATGGTCAGAGATGTTGAACAATTTTCACGTGTCTATTGGCCCTTTATATATCTTTATCTGAGACGTCTTTCTGTAAATATTTAGCCCTTCTAATAATTTGGGCAGCTGTTTCTTTGAGGGTTTATTTTTTGGGGTTTAATTTTTTGAGCCCTAAGTATATTTTATACATGAGACCCTTGTCTGATGCATAGCTAATAGAAATATTCTCCATTCTGTGGGCTTTCGATTTATCTTGTTCTCTATGCAGAAACTCTGGGACTTAGGAAGTTTCAGTCCATGACTAGAAGTCCTCGTGTTTCCCTTAACACTCCTGCAATATTTTCATGTTATTTAGCCTTATATTGAGATCTTTGATCAATTAAGAATTAATTCTGGTGCATGGCAATGTGTATAAGGATCTTGCTTCAGTTTTCTGCAACTGTTTAGCCAATTTTGCTACCAAAATTTCTATCAACTACTTCTTAAATTAGAAATAGCACTACAATGTTGTGCAATACATGTATTTTCCAAAATTTCCTTGGCCTCAGGACAGCAGTTTCACTGAATGACTTAACTTTTCTGATTTTTTTCTAACATTATAATTTTGGGGATGTCATTGCAGCTTATTAGTCAAGTATTTGCAAGCATTCATGAAGCCCTGGACTGCATCGCTAACACCATACACACAAAAGTCACATGCATACATACAAAGTGATACAGTTATTTATCTTGAATAGTCATGGTACTAAATAAGCCCTTGATGAAAACATGTCTATTCAATTAATTTCTGCTCTATGGCAATTAGCAATATTAACAATACAAGAAGTCTTTATTGTGATTGTAATTACATAGATTATACCCCTTCCATTATATTCCTATAGCCTCTTCCTTACTCCCTAGTTTGTCAGTGTTTTGGTGGGTTTCATTACATTGACTTTAAAATATGTAGGTGTGTGTGTGTTTGTATGCACATGTGTGCATGTATATATATGTGTGCATACCTGTCTATGTGTGTGCAGTTGGACCATACTTTGATAGTGTTGACCCTGCAGTATCATTTTCTTTTCTTCTTCCTTCTCTCCCTGAGTCTCTCAGAAAGCACTGCTTTTATGTTCATATCCCATTATTATCATCTTCATTTTCATCATCAATCTTCATTTCAATTTCCATTTTAAAGAGAAACAGAAATATGATCTGTCATTTAAAACTTCCAAAAATTTAGAAACCTGCTAGCCCTCCAGAAATAATAAAAGAAAATGACCTTTGAATTCATTCTACTTCTTACCACATAGAAGTGTCAGGGTCTGTACTCATTCCCTGGATACACAGGACAACATAACAAAATCATAAAAATATTAGCTAGCCCAGTAATGCTGGCTCATGTCTATAATCCTAGCCACTCAGGGGGTTGAGATCTGAGGATTGTGGTTCAAAACCAGCCCAGGCAGAAAAGGCAATGAGACTCTTATCTCCAATTAACAACCCAGAAAAAGCCAGAAGTGTGTCTATGGCTCAAGAGGTAGAGCACCAGCCTTGAGCAAAAGAAGCTCAGGGACAGAGCATAGGCCCTGAGTTCAACCGCCAGGACCAGCAAAAATCAGAAAAACAAAAAACAACAAACAAAAGAAAAAAGAAATACACACACACACACACACACACACACACACACACACATATATATGATAACCTGTTTCTGATACTAGCTAGAATTGTTGACAAGATTTTGATTCCTGCAATAAAGGAAACTAATGTGGCAGGTAGGTGATAAATACCCCAGATTTATACTTAGAGATGGTTTCCTAACTTCTTTGGAGAGATGTGGGATCTAGATAAGTCCAGTTGTACTCTTAAGTGAAGGGAGAGAAGAAAAAGCAGTGTTTGAAGTATCAAAGGCAGCTAGAATATGCAGCAGAGAATATAGTATTAGCATATCAATGACAGATGTGTCCTCAGTGGATATATCATATTTTAGGTATATTCTTCCTTTTCTCCTTTATGTATACACCTAGGACAAAATGTAAGTTAAAAATTAGGCACATACACAGTAACTAATGTTAAGAGGGGACACATATAAAATAGATTGTAATAAAGGCTATATTACACTAAACAATATTATTATAATATACTATGTACTAATATACTAGATATACTACATACTGTATATACTATAGATTAATATACAAAAATACTAAGTATACTATAATAGATTATATTAAAAGTTATTTAAAACCTATTTAAATATAAATTTCCATTTTTTCAATCTCTGCCATTTGTCATTTAATCTTTTCAGACTATGACTGGTTTCCATCACTGGAGTGATGGAAAACTGTGTATGTTTTGGCTTTATAAAAAAGGAACTAGACAGAGAAGGCGTTCCAGATGTTTATTTAAAAAAATCTGTCATTGGCTGAATATCAACTGTACACTTACAACAACTCCATAAGTTTAGAATAAATCATTGTCCAGAAAAAAAGCAGCTCCCAGTGGACTGAAACCTAATACAAAGAACTGCTCAAGTAACCATCAACTAGAAGAGAGAGACATTAAGAAATACAGGGACCATGCACTAGATAAGAAAATGGCCACACCTGCTATCATGGGTCTAACTAACTCTATTGGGAAAAGTGATAAAGGCAACGTGGAAAAAAAAATTAAAAACTGTAAAACTACAAATCAACCCACAGAACTAATCTGAATCCCTTTTGATATTAGAACAAATTCTGTGATCAATAATATATAAATCTATAATATATAAATCTATAGCCTATAAAACTATAATATAAAAATATAAATCTATACTATATAATAAATCTATAAATCTATAATATAAAATATGCTATAATATAACATATATATATGTAAATATAAAATTTATAACTCTTGTCATTAAATAAAAGTTGTTAGCTATACAAATCAACTCTGTGAGAAGAACATTCAACTGAAATAAAAGGGAACAATGAATAAGTATGCTGGATTTGATCCAAAGAATCTCTTCTCAGGTAAGACAATACTGTTTAAATTTTCATTAAATTTAAAGCTTTGTACTAAAGAAGATTACAATTGTAGAACATTACTTTAGTTTAGTGATACTGAGGTTTGAACACAGGACCCTGTGTTTATCCAATGAGTGAGTACTCTTCCGCTACAGCCAGTTTTCCCCCGTTTTGATTGAAATAGGGTCTCGTACCTTATACAATGACTTAACTTCCTTCCTAAAACTCCTGTATAGCTAGGCTTACAAGTTTGTCCTACTACACCTTGTTTCAGAGCAAATTTCATTTAGCTTTGTATGATATAATTCATTAGATTGCCTCCTGAAGTAAAAGCAGTAATCCCTTAATTCTGTTTATCATGGTCTCTTATTCACAGATTTATTACATGTAATAGTTTTCCAAGGGTGGCCAAATTTATAATATGGTTTTTAAAAATCTAAGGGCAGTTCAAAAGCAGAGATTTATTTTTATAATTCCTGCCTGTGCATTACATATCTCCGCTGGTATAGAGAAGTTGAGTCCATCCTGAGTGATCAAACATCAGCTGTGTTTAAATCATTGTGTCATCTGCTAATTGTTTCCTTGACTTTAATCTCTGGCAGATGCCTGCCAGATCAGTACATGGTGACCCCCCAAAGCAAGGTAAAATGTAAAGGGCTTCATTGATGTGATAAAAGGGAAATTTTTGATTAACTGAATGGGGACATGACTTTCTCAGAACTTTGATGCAGAATTATGGAAAAATGAACTCTGTGCACGTGATAGCTCTTGGTTTTCCCTCAGTTGGAATTTCCTTGGACCCATGTAACTGCCAGTCACCAAAGGTTTATAACTACTCTTTTCATTGACAACAAGTGCAGAGTATTAGTTACAGATTACATTTTTTAAACTAGGTAAGGCTACTTCAAAATGACCATAAAAGTCATCTAAAGACCTTATACTTCAGAAGTTAGTAATGATTTTAATTTTTATTCTAAAATTAGCATTGTTTTGATTCACACAATACTTACTTACCTCTAGCTGAGCACTTGATATATTGCCTTCTAAATAATTCATTCATGAAAAAATCATAATTTTGTAATTTAGAGGGAAAAATTACTAATACTGCTTGATTAGAAAGGGAAAAAACTGATCATGCCATGTTTTGAAACGTCACATGAATATAAAATATTTTTTCAGGTTTCCTCACAGGCAAAGTTACTAATTCTCTAAAGAGACCATAATTTTTCTATATTAATTCTCAACATACTAACTTTAAGAATGAAAGGACTGTGCTAATAATGATTAAAGATGCAGTTAAAATTGGGATAAATGTTTTAAGACAATAAACCTTGCAACGAATCTAAACAGCACTGAATTGCACTAATATCTGGGGAAATCTATGAATTAAGTATAGATCATCATCTCGTAGTAACCTCTGATAGTTCTCATTAAAACTGCAGTTATAGAATATGTTAGAGTTCTCCAGAGAGATATTATGTGCAAATGCAGAAATTAAAAAATGAATATTGAATGATTCTATTGAGAAATTAAGGGCATTCACTTGTGTTCATGGTGGTAGAGTATCAGATCTATGTTTTTTCATTTACTCCTCTAAAAACAAAATGCAAACTTGCATCTAATTTACAGATTTAATAACATATAATTCAAGTAACACCAATTTTGCATAATAATTGGCATCATGACTTTTGTAAAGTGTTACATATGGTATATTGCCCAGACACATAAATATGAAAGATCTTATCTCTGAGGAAACTAATCATCTTAATAACTAATCATCAGAATAACATTTGGCTCAACCTTCACATTTTAGAGTGTGAGTAGCTTATAATTTTATGTTTCAAGGCAGAGATTTGTTCAAAATCAGAATAAAATTCTGTTTGGTTTGAAAAAATGATATCTGAAGTGAATTATATCTATTTTTGTCTCAAATACACACTCACAATTTTAGAGAAGAATGAATATAAGAAGATATCATAATTATTCTCTCCTTTCATCCAATATTCTTTCAGTAGACTTTTGGGCCCAGGCTAGGATACTGAATAGGCATATGAGTATGTTTTATATTCTTGACCTTGGCCAAGTGTAGACTCATTTAAGGGAAAACATTTGAACACCAACATTACCCAGACCACAGAGAAACAAGACATGTAGACAGAAGGATATATGAGTAGGTTTTGTGGAAAGCATGATCTATTTGGAAGATTAACTCTAAATATAAAGTCATTATTGTGATCCTTTCTCTCACTCAATATTTCAAATTAGTGTATTTAATGGATGAGTCAGAGAAGTACACACAACAATGCTCCTATCTGCAGTTACTCAAGAAAAGCCATGGTTATGACAGTTGCTATGGTTTTGCCTCAAATATTTTGGGGGAGGGAGGATTGAAGAGCTGGGGTAATGTTTTATTAGGCTTTCTAACTTCTTGGCAACAATACAAATATGGCTATAAAGAAGGAAAAGAACACCTTGAACATTGCCAGGCAATTATTACTTGAGTAAAAGCATCTCGTATTTTAGGGCCAAATTATTCCTATCCTAACAAACTCTTTTTATGAATTCATTATGTGAATTTCAGCTACCCAAGCAAGTTTTATGAAGATGAAATGCTTGTTTTCCTTTTTGTACTAAGAGCATTTGGATGGTCATGAAACAGCTCTTTCTTTTTTGTATTTTTGATGATGTTAATTTTGGGGTAAACAGTTTTAGATCCAAAGTATATGGAACCATACTGCTGGGTAACGGTGTAACATCAGGCAGGCTGTGGGCCAAAAGCAATCTATGTAGTCAAAGAGAGAGTAGGGCTTTTTATATCTGGACCACTTTCCTCTCTTTCTGTCTTCCACCTGAACACTCAGCTCCCTATGCATCTCATTCGCAATCATTCTCATGAATGTGTGAACTGTTTTGCCTGTTCACGGCACTAATTTATTTAGGCTACTTGCCTAAGCACCGCAGCCAATAATTAGATGCTTATCATGTCAAAATTTGTCCATGAAATGTTACTAGAATTATGAATTTGGTGATTTTTTAATTCTTAATCAAGTGAAAATCAGTAAATAAATGTGAACGTATAACATATGAATCACTTTCGTGATATTATGGGATAGAAGTTATACCTCTTCCCGATCCAAATGCTGACTCTTTTTTGGCCTTTTTTTTTTTTTTTTTTTTTGAACTTCCACATTGTATTCTAAGGAGTCTCTGTGTACTCAGATTAGGAAATCCTCATAAGGCCCTCAACTTCCAGAAGTCATGAAATATTTTTGATGCAGGGTAGGTATTCTAGACTATGCAGGCAATGTCATCTCTGTTTCAACTACTCAATTCTGCTGTAAAAAAATTACATAATATGTAACTCAGAGCTGCTGGTGGCTTACTCGTGTAGATCTATCTGCTCAGGAAATTCAGATACATAGAATATGAATGACTCAAGGTCATCTCCAACAGAACAATTTCTGAGACTGAAGCTCAGAAATAACCAGCAGAAAGCCAGACTGGAGGTATGGCTCAAGTGTTAGAATGTTAGCTGAACAACCACACTGAGTTCAAACACCAGAGACGTCAGAAAGGAAAAGAGGTTTTCAATGCATAAACGGTATTGAAATGGATGTATAACCCAACAAAATTTTACTTACGAAGAAACACAAAGTTGCCTAATGGCCCAATTTGCAACCTTTAACCTGTATCTAGCTTTCTGAAGCTTGACATTTGTATTGTTTCCTCTTGTTTTGCTTTATACCAAATTATTTAGAAAATTCCATTTATTCCCAAAGTGTTATGGCCTGTGCTACTGCTTCCCCAATCTGATAGTCTCATCAACCCTCAATGGGCCTGAACAAGTGCTGAATCTGTTGCACTTCTTCCACAATTTCTTTTTAATGGTGAATAAAGAAACACAATTCTGTCCTCTTTGTCTGTCACAACGTGGGCTCAAATACCATCTCATTCAAGGTTTAGTTTACCCATAAGGGCACCCAATTTCTCTGTAGCCATGCAAGTCACTCTACTTGTCCTGTACTTTTCTCTTAACCATTAGTAATGTTTTAAGTGACTTAATATTAAGGAATATTGTGCTATTATCTTATTCACTTATTTAAATACTATTCATCTGTTTATTTATGCTGGTCATGGGGCTTGAACTCAGGACATGGACATTGTCCATGAGCTGTTCTGCTCAGGGCTCATGCTCTACCACTTGAGCCAAAATTCTATTTTTTATTTGTTTATCACCAGTGGGGCTTGAACTTTACTGGGCCTGGGCGCTGTCCCTCAGCTCTTCAGCTCAAGACTAGCACTCTACCACTTGAGTCACAGCACCACTTCCAACTTTTTCTGCTTATGTGGTGCTGAGGAATCGAACCCAGGGCCTCATGTATGCAAGGCAAGCACTCTACCACTGAGCCACCTTCCCAGCCCTATTTTTTAAAGTAATTAATTGAAGATAAGAGTCTCAGGGATTTTCCTGTTTGGGCTGTCTTCCAACCAAGAGTTTCAGATCTCAGCTTGCCAAATGTCTAGGATTACGGGTGTAAGCAGCCGGTGCCTTGGCTTAATCATCTTATTTAATAAGAAGTCTAAGGGTAGCTCTTACAAGGTTTGTGATAATAGCTCATAAATAGATCTAAGAACCCCAGACCATTTTCATCTGTGCTGATTACCACCTAGACACAGATAGTTATTACAGCCTTAAGGATCCACATACCAAGAACTCAGGTAGACTGGAGGAGTGTGAAACTCTAAAGTTTACTTTAGGGAAGGAAGCCTTGCAATTCATTTACATCTGATTCTCATTAGCTGTAACTGGGTTATATGCTTACCCCTAGAGCAGCCATGAGCAAAGAGGGACTGAAATTATCAGTGCACATGAAAATCAATTAGGATTCATTTCCTGTGCTAGGAAGTAAATCGTCTTTTCCTGTGAGAACCTACTTCCCTGACTACCTGGCCAAAATCAGTGTGGCCGTTGAGGATGACAACAAGGTGACAAGTGAGGTATGTATCCTCCATCCTCCTTTGTAAGCAGCCAGGAGCACGGAATCCAAAAATAGAAGATGATAGCATGCATTTCTCTCGTGCACTTTCGGCATGACCTTGAATGTACAGCTCAACTCCTTTCTCTGCTTGAATTCCCTCCTGTGGAAAACGAGTTTGATAAAGTAGCATCTTAGATCTCAGGGAAGGTGGAGGCATAGGAATAGATCACTCAGCTCCAGAGCACTCAACTCTGCATAGAGCGGGTAGAGCTTGTAAAAAGTTTGATTGAAGAGCACACTCAAATGACACTTCTGTTACTCCCGAAACCTCGGCGGAGGATGCTGTGTCTCGTCTGCTACCCACTGATTTTCTAAATTACCAATTTATACAAGTTCTCTTTCAGAAACACTCTGCATAATGTACCTATTGTTCTACCTTTTCCCCTAGTTTTGAGACAAATCTGAAGCAGAGAGACTTACTTCATTTGCTACCGATGAAAGTTATTTGTCTTGGAGGTTAAAAATAAATGAAGACTGAATGACCGTTTGGATGGTGTAGCCATGACACACCGACTTTGGTTCAAATGTCTTCTCATACAAAGGACTCAGGCCAGGACAAGTGTAATCCTAAGGGTAGAAGAGTGCGAAAAGGAGCAGAAGTGTTAACATTTAAGGACAGTTTCACAAGCCCTACGCTTTGTCTGTTGTAGTTATTGCACAGAAGAATCGATGAAGGTAGCAGTGTTCACCACCCCTGGCCCTCAACATTGCATCACTGATTGAATGTGCTGCTATACCAGCAATGCAGAACAGAGTTGGTTTCACTCAAGCCCAAATGTCTGCTTTAATGATTAGAATGACTGGCTGGATGTTCTAAATGTGAGCTTCCAGACTTCATTGAAAATTGGTTTTAAGATGTCCCAACTATCACTTTTGATCTCTCAATCACTGGACCCCAGTGATGAGCTTTTCTTAGTATCATGGAAACAGGTTTTCAGGACAAGAATGTCCGAATATGCTCTGGGAATTCATTGGGTTGTTAACTACGCAGGGAGTTTCTACCTAAGAAAGCTATTTAGGTTAGCAAAGGGGCAAATTCTTCTCACATTTATAGCCATTTTCTAATCACAGATTGAATGGTCAATCTCTTCATATCTCTATGCTAGCAAATAGAAATGAAGGAACATATGAATCATTTTTTCTTATTTTGCTCTCCGTTTATTTTCTGTTCCTCCTGTCTATCCCCTATGCTAAGATTTCTAAAAGTGAAGAGGAAGAACTGATTTTGAACAATAAGAAAATATTCTCTGTTGAGACCACCAGAAGAGACATGGAGGGCAGGGAAAACAACACTGTTTGCAATAAAATTAAAATTAAAAGAGAGATGATTTTAGGCTCATGAGAAGCAGTTTGATTTGGTTTGATACATTGGAAGAAAAATGGGAGATTAATCTTGGATCGTATTATCAAGGTCACAAGATTTTTCCTGAAGGCAGTAAAAAAATTAAACAACCCTTTAATTACCTTTTATCACAGTTAGGGTATATTTCTCATTTATCTTCCTTCTCGTGTCTACAGGGAACAGAACATAGCAAACTAAATAATTAGTTCGATGTAATGCATTCATTAAATTGCAGTATACATAAGCCACTGGACATTTTAGATTTACCATCAATCCTTTGGAATAACCTAGCTCAAAATATGATACAAATGCAGTTCTTAGAGGGTAAGTCAATTTGCCTGGGTAATTCCATATATTAGAGAACAAAAGATCTCAAGAGAATTAGGATAAAGTAGTGTTTTTTTTTTTAATTTACCTTTCTTGTTTTGATTCAAATAAAAAACATTTTTTTTTATTTTGTTCAATATATATTTCAGAAGGGAAGTATAAATACAAAATTAATGCACACATGCATAACAACTCTTTGTATATAAATGGCATTATGCCAAACAGTCTTCTATCCCTAACCCCTAGAGTAGTTTTTCTAGTAGAGAAAACAAATATTCTAGTTTGCAGGGTTCAGAATCATGAGGCTAGCTAAAGTAAGGACCTAAGTAACTGAAATATTTTCTTTAAACTTTCTAAGAGATATTTCCATTAAAATCCCATGTAAGTTGTTCTTCCCCCCACCCCCGCATGGGGAGGGGAGGGAAAACAGCAAATATCTATTGTGCACCACACAAAAATTAAGCTATTAATTTTTAATTGTGTTAGGACAATCAGACTCAAAGTGGAAAAGGAAGGGACAATGGTGCAAAGAATTTTCCAATTATGCGGTAACCGGTGTATACCCTAAAGGGAAGATTTTGTACTTTGACTGAAAGTGTGGAGAGGCAAACCAAAAGTTTCCAGAGTACTCTAGATAAACAGACATGGGAAGAGCATAGATTCAACTATCCTAGGTAGCATGCTAATCTGTTGGTGTAAATTCTGTAATTTGTCCTTCCTTCAACTCTGAGCTGATACCACATATGATAGGATTGAGTTATATATGAAAGGAATAAAGCAATATACATGAAGAAAACAGAAGGAGATTAGTAGTAGAATGGCAGAGTAGATGTCAGGGATCAACTCAAGGAAAGAATTCAGCATAGCACAATTAAATAGCCCTATTTCCAGCAAGATAAAAATATGGAAAATAGTAGCACTTGGGTCTCTATTGTCCTTGTTTGACTTAAGAGATGTCTGACTGAACACAGGATGTTTCTTCAATTAATACTTGAATGTTTCTCCATGTTGACTGAATCAATTTGCATGTGTAATATGAGTCTATTGTCATCTTTCTTTGCTTGAGCCTCACTTAAGCTCTAGGGGATTTGAATTCGAGTCTGCGATAGTCTAAAGACAATTTTCATGTATATATGTCTTACAGACAACTCACTAATCCAAAAGTGAATTCAGAAATTGCACTCATCTGACTCCTACAAAAACTACTGGCCATACAGATGTACATTTTAACACGAGTAGACATCTCTTTTATCTAGAAACCTATTCAACAGTTTCCACAATCTGTATAGTCTTTTGGATACAAGTCTAATATCTCAAACATAGGTGAAGCAAAATACCGTGGCCAGTCTTGAGAAGGCTGTCAACAAAATTGTCATACATTTCTAACCATTTGGCTGCTTTCATATAAATAATATTAAAAAAAAGAGTAGCTGTGTCAAAAATCATACATTACAACAGATTATGGCAAACAAGGGGTCCCAGTCTCCACCCTAAGGTAGTATCTCTGGTTTGTTTCCTCCTACCTCTTTTCAATTCCATTAACTTTAACAAATATAGCATTGAACATGACTCTGAATTAGAACAAGACAAGACATCTAAAATAATGAACCCTGTCTTGTGAATTTGTGAATTAATAGCATGTGAATTAATTTTCCCTCCTCCTCCTCCTCCTCCTCCTCCTCCTCCTCCTTCTTTCTATTTAGGAAATAACTAAGGAACTTGCACACTTGCTTGCTGACACTATCTAGAGTCACATCTCCATTTCCAGCTTTTGGCTGATCAATTGGTTAGTTGGACCTAATAATCTCATCTCTTTCTTTTTTTATTTTATTTTATTTTTTATTGTGAAAATACTATACAGAGGGGTTACAATTACATGGGCAAGATAATGAGTACATTTCTTATCAAGCATTGTAGCCTCCTCCTTTGTTTCCCCTTCCTATTCCTTCCCATCCTCCCCCCACCGCCCCAATCCTCCCCGCTCCCCACCCCCCCCAGCAAAGTTGTAAAGTTTGTTTTTGACATAACCATTTGTACATCTCATTGTTGCAATGGGTCCACCTGTATCCGTATTTAAATGACTTGTTTTTCCCCTTCCCCTCCACAAATTATACCAACATCAAATACAGTGAAAGCAGGGGTTATACTATGGGAGAGGGGCATACAAAGCAACAAAGAAATAATCTTATAAATGTGTTAGAAACAATCGCCTGAAAGAAAAAAATACATATCTTAGGGTTCATTTCCCTAACATCAACTTATCTGACCTTTTCTGCTTGACTCAGACATATACTAGATATTGCAATAAGGGAAACCATGGGACCTATGTTTATTTGGGCCTGGCTTACTTCACTTAATATAATTTTTTTCCAAGCCTTTCAATTTCCTAACAAATGGGGCAATGTCATTGTTTCTGATGGAGGCATAGCATTCCATTGTGTATAGATACCACATTTTCTTGATCCATTCATCTACTGAGGGGCATCTGGGTTGGTTCCATATCTTAGCTATGGTAAATAATGCTGCAATAAACATAGTTGTGCTGGTAGCTTTAGTGTGGTCTTGTTTGTAAACATTTGGGTAAATGCCCAAAAGTGGGATTGCTGGGTCATAGGGGAGCTCTATGTGGAGTCTTTTGAGGAACCTCCATACTACTTTCCAAAGTGGTTGAACAAGTTTACACTCCCACCAACAATGCAGTAGGGTTCCCTTCTGTGCACATCCCCTCCAGCATCTGTTGTTATTAGAGTTCTTGATTTTAGCCATTCTAACTGGAGTGAGGTGGTATCTCAGTGTTGTTTTGATTTGCATTTCTTTTATGGCTAGGGAGGTTGAGCATTTCTTCATGTGTCTATTGGCCATCCTTCTTTCTTCTTCAGAGAAGTTTCTCTTTAAGTCTTTCGCCCACTTATTTATTGGGCAGTTGTTTCTTTGAAGATTTGTTGTTGGGGGATAATCTTCGATAAGGGAGCTAAAAAAATAGAATGGAAGAAAGACAGCCTCTTCAGTAAATGGTGCTGGCAAAATTGGTTAAATACTTGTAGAAAACTAAAGCTAGATCCTTATATATCACCCTGCACCAGAATCAACCCCAAATGGAGCAAAGACCTCGGAGTCAAAGCAGACACTCTGAAAATATTACAGGATGGAATGGGAGAAACCCTAGGTCTCCTTGGCTCAGGCCAAAATTTTCTTAATAGAGACCCAGAAACACAACAAATCAAAGAAAGGTTGGACAAATGGGATTGCGTGAAATTGCAGAGCTTCTGCGTGCCAAAAGACATAGCTAGAAAGATCAACAGAAAGCCCACGGATTGGGAGAAGATCTTTACTAGCTGTACAAAGGACAAGGGTCTCATATCTAAAATATACCTTGAACTCAAAAAATCACATATCTTTCTTTAGGCTTGCTTTGAATCTGGATCCTGAGATCTCAGCCTCCTAAACGCCTAGGGATTACATGTGTGAGCACTGGTGCCTGTCTCTCATTCTAGCTTCTGTGCTTCAAACTTCTGCTTACCTTAAAAAATCACTCTGTGAGTAACTGTATAAACATTTCTCAGGGAGCCCAGAGTGGAGCTGTCAGTTTCTCTTTGCACCCATCCACATTGTTCTCTTCTGCCCTACATAACTCATATATCATTGGAGTATATTGCTCGCATATCTTTCAAAACACATCAAAATTTTCAACATATACTCAAGAAACCTTCTAGTCCAAAATTTAAAAAATAAAGAAAAAATGATTAATTTTCAAGTTAAAAAGCACACAACAAAAGCACACAACACCAAAAATTGAAGTCACTTTGAACTCTAAGATTCTGGCACTACTTTAACTAAAACTACCTTGACCTTTTCTGGTTGACTCAGACATATACTAGTTATTGCAAATAAGGGAAACCATGGGAGTTGATTTTAGGGGAATGAACCCCAGGTAAGTATTCAAATTTTTTTGTTTTTGTTTTTTTTTTCCTTTCATGCAATTGTTTCTAACATATTTATAAGATGATTTCTATGTTGCTTTGTATGTCCCTCCTCCATGGTATAACCCCTGCTTTCACTGTATTTGATGTTGGTATAATTTGTGGAGGGGAAGGGAAAAAAAATTGTTTAGGGATACAGGTAGACCCATTGCAACAATGAGATATATAAGTTGTTATGTTGAAAAACGAACTTTACAACTTTGGAGGTGGGGGGAGGATCTGCTGGGGGGATGAGGGGGAGGATGGGATGGGATGGGATGGGAAGGGGAAACAAAGAGGAGGCAATAATGCTTGATAAGAAATGTACTCATTATATTGTCCATGTAATTGTAACTCCTCTGTATGGGATTTTTACAATAAAAAATAAATAAATAAACTACCTTGAATAATATCCCTCAGTACAATCTGGCCCAGGGTCTATTATTTGCACATGAGTAGGCTTGGATGATCCTTTATCCAAATGATAGGGTTTAGGGAGAAGGAAGGGAAGTTACATAAAAGTTCTTAAATTTTAGACACTATAAATGACTTACTTTGACTTTTTCTATGTTGCAAATGAGAAAACTGAGGATAAATGTAGTTGAATTAGTTTCATAATAGTAGTAATATCTAAGATGTTATATCCTAATTTATTAGTACAATTGTCTTAATTCCTCATCCTGGATCTCTGCCAATGCTCCACCAATACAATCTTTCTTTGTATCCTTCACCAGCAATAGGGAACTTAATGGAACTCTCAGTTCTTCCTTACTTCAATTTAGTTTGACCATGAAGAAAAATGGTGGATTATCTTTCCTTGTATTGTGTCACACATCCTCTGTGCCTGAAAGAAGATTAATTCCATTATTCCCAAAAAACACTAAAGCTAAGACTTAGCTTTAGCCTTCATCCTCTGAGTATTATAACACTGTGAAAAAGGGGGAAAACGAGAGGATAAAAAGAAAGAGAGAGAAAGAAGGGGAGAGAAAAAGGAGGAGAAAGAATGAGCAATTCTTAAAAAAAAAAAAAAAAAGAGTTAGATGGCACAAATTACAATGTTCCTAGCATAAACCTTTCTTAAAATAAAAAGTGCCTTTTGAGTTTTGGACAATGACTTTGAGTTCTTACTTAGTTTTAAAAGATGTAATATATTAAATTTCTGACAGTGCTATTTTTTTCTCTTTAGACTAATGATCCTGCTTTGTTATTTTTTTTTTTTTACAAAGTACTTAGCGACTAGCTTTCTTCTCTAAGAAAGGCTCTTTTATCTTTATTTCAATAGAAAATGTTGCCTGGATTTCCTTAAATCCCTGTGACTCCTAATATTCCATTGTTCTTCAGTCAGTCCCACAGGTACCCATTACAGGAGCAAAATAATCTATTCTGAAAGAACCCAGAGGCATCTTCTTGTTCTCCAGTGCAGGGGAGAAGAAAACAACCTCACAATTATCCTCACTGCATAGCAGCTGCATAGCAGCTAATACAGAATTTTGAAAGCTTTTATGGAATGTTAACCAGTTGTTTGTTTAGTTCAAATGCTTATTGGCACATTGATAGGTAAGATATGTTGTAAATATTAACTTGGGAATATGGTTATAACTTAGATAGAGGTAATTTGGGCTAGAAATTGTAGGTGACAAGACTGAAGACACTTGGTTTTTAAGAGGACCAGTGTTTGTTGAAAGAGGGACTGCTAGAAAGGTTATGGCAATAGGAACTGTTAAATGGACCATGCATGCAATCTGTGCTTCATGATCTTACTTGATAGATGTTTAACATAAGTAGTGCAATTGCCCTCCTTCCAAATATAAAAATAATTTCAACTCTAGTTTAAGATATCTGGCCATAGACACGAGATTCTATGAAAAACAAATTCTGAATGCAAGGTTTTGTACATTGCTCTTTCCTTTTTGACCCTGAATCTAAGAATTCTAAAGGCAAGCTATTTGCCAACTCCAGGCCTGAGGTATAATCTCAACACAGGGGCAGTTTAGCAAGCTAGGATACTGTCCCAGTATAAAAGTTAAAGGAATCCCGCATGCATTTGAAGTGTTGGTCAAATATTGCCTGGCCCCATGACCTACCCTACCCATACATTCTCTCTTGCTCTTTCTCAAGTCACAGTACCTGCACACACACACACACACACACACACACACACACACACACACACACACCACAATTGGAGTTACTTGAGTTACTTTGAACACTAAGATTATGGTGCCTACAAAGACTACTTTGAATAGAAATCCCTCTGTATATTCTTGCCCTAGGTCTTGTATTCCAACATTCATATTTTAATGGCCTTGTACAAAGTATACAAAAGGATCATTGCACTCACGTTTCATCTTTTCAACATGATCTAAATATTCTATGAGCATTGCTTTGTAAATGTCTTTTTAAAAAATCACTCAGAAAAGTATTTTCCTTTCAGGTGTTTATGAAGGTGATGAGTGTTTGTACCGTTGGAGAAATTCCCAAAGCTTCATAGGTGAACGATATGCTTGTACCTTGCTGCAGCTATTAACACAACCACATTGGGAAAGTCAATGCTGATTCTGGCTGCAGTAGGCCTCAGTCTAATAGAACTGGAGATTGAGAATAGTGCCAGAAACCTGTCATGATTTGTGAGAACAGATTCACCACAGGCAGAGTCTTTATCCATGCTGGGTATAATCCAAACACATTTAGCAGATAAGAGAAGCAGACTGAAACCCTAAGATGAAAATGGAGCCAATAACATTGACCTCCTGAAAGGAAAATGGTGTTAGTGACCCAATACATGGAAGAAAACCTTGCACTTGGCTATGTGGATAGTTTAAAGCCATTTTCCTGAATTATTTCAGATACACCATTGCTACCTTCTCTGCCACCACACATTGCCAATGATTTCTCACAAGCCTTAGGGATTCTAGGAAATAATGTGATATTATGACAAATTATCTATTGTTTAGCAGATGTGTTCAACTCTTGGCTATTTTTAGCAACAAACGCAATATAATTTCAGAAATTTAAAAATATGACCTTAATTTCATTATCTTCAATCTCCCCTAAATTTATTTTCTGAATTGAAAGAAGATATGTTTTACTGGACACAGGTGTCTCACACCTCTAATCTTACTTGGGAGACTGAGATCTGAGGATCATAGTTTGAAGCCAAGGCAGTAAAGTCCTTGAGATTCTTATCTCTAATAAACTACTCAGAAAAAAGACAAAAATGTTGATGTGGCTCAAGTGGTAAAGTGCTAGCCTTGAGCAAACTGAAGCTCAGGTATATTGCCCAGGCCCTGAGTTCAAGCAGAAGAGGAAGAAAGAAGAAATAATGTTTGGTTTTCCTAAGATTTACTAATGTCTATGTAAGTTTTTCCTTAATTGTTACCATGTTCTAATTATTTTTGCTTTCTTTAACCATTGTAGGGAAGTTTAGATTAATTCAGAATATTTCTTGGCATGTGTCATGGGGAATTTCTTATCTTTGTAGGACATCTTTCTCATAGTCTGAACTTCAGGCAATAAGAAGTAATCATCTTCTGGCCCATTTTGTAAACCACTATAACATGCATTTTAATGTGGCATGATCAGACTATGCGAAATTAATTTCTGACACAAGCAATAACTGAGGTGTCAATTCCTGTTAACAATCCACGCCTTGGCTGATTTTTGTCAATCCATTAATAACATGTGTAATTGATAGCAGAGAGAGAGAGAAAGGGAGAGAGAAAGAGAACGTTGCTATTAATTCCCTGCTTATTACTCATGATTATTAAGGATGATAATAGTGAGGGATTTTTTTCCTCCCTGTCAATCAAACTCAATATTTTTTTTCCAAAATTAGTCTCACTAGGTGAAGAAAGAACACAGTATTAAGTCCTAAAAATGGATCTGTATTTAACCTAAACCAAGTATTGAGGAATTTCTCTTGGCAATCCCAAATTGTATCACAACCCTGAAGACCATAGAGAAGATTCTGTACTTTGTGAAATTCGGAGGAGAGTCTTGCTAGTTCAAGTCAGGTAACACGATTGTAAGGGAAATCGCAGTTGCAAATCCAGCTGCAGGAAATCCCAGGAGCCACGTTTTGAGAGGGTTGAATTGGGGGTCTCTATTAGAAAGCTGGTGTGTGTGTCTGCAGATGAACTCCTGCCTCCGTGACCGGCAGCCCCTCTAATACACTTAACACTGTTAGAAACCTGAGAGCAGGAAAAAGCAATACTAACAAACCAGATCTACTCCAGTGGAGAGCTGAAGTGGGCCACCACGGTGACGGGAGGAGAGCCAGGGGACACAAGACAGATGACTCAGACGTGAGGTATGGTGTCCTGGCACTGGAGCTGGTCAGGGCCTGAATAGTGTCAGGGTCATGGGGGAAGGTTCACAGGAAACTCGAAAGTCTCCCAAGTTCCAGGCCTAGGATTGACAGGGCCAGCAACCTATTTCCAAATCCTCTATCCTGCCTCTAGGCATTCAGACAAGTCCATCACCTAGGAGGTAAGACTTTACTTTCCTCCACCATGAAGACAAGATGGTGCCAGTTAAACCCAATTCTCTATCCAGTACATGGCCAAGATTGCCCTGGTTAGACCCAGCATCCCTACTTCAACATCATGATAAAAGAAAAAAATGATAGGTAAGAATTTGACAGAAAAAAAAAGCTTAAGACTGAACAGAAACAAGAAACTGAGAATATATTTTTAGTAACCTAAAAATAGAAAGTTTGAGGTTGATAGTATTGCTGTCTTGCTTTTTTCTTTGACATTTTGTATATGTTCTTTAACATTCTAGCATTTAACAGATTGCCAGTCAAATCCATTCAGAATTAGTATGTCACTATTTTTAAAAAAAAATAAAAAACAAGACTGCTGATATGCTTATCAAAACAGGTAGAATTGTATTAAACGTTAGGAACTACCTGCCTGCCAGGCTGGATGGCCTCTGGCAGTTCCATTTGCATGCTAATGAAACCAGAGGCCAGATGCCACTAATTACAACCCAGTTGCTCTGCCCACCACCCCACAACCAACTGCTCCTGAATGGACCTCATCATTCCATTATGCAAATGCTTCTTAGGGAGAACAAGAATAAATTCTAAATAGTGGCAACCCAAGCTATATATTGGCAGGAGGTAAATTAATAAATATATTCAAGAAATGGAAATTAAAAATTATTATTCAACACTAGATTAATCATGGCTGAATAAATATGGAACAGACTCTCACTCACTCTTTCTCTTTCTCTCACACATAGTGTTTTGTGTAATTGAATAAAAATACCAGATAGTTACTGAAGCATCATGAAGTGTTATTCCTGGAAATCATCAATCAGGCTGCGGAAGGGTTAAATTTTCTTAACACACTCAAGTTTGCTCTTGAGAAAGTAAAAATAAAAATAATCAGACATGCCTCAAGGGGATTTTCCTTCTTCTGAGTCATAAAGTTGTGTTAAATAAAAATCAAAATGAAGCCAAGGATGAAGCCTTTTCTTTGGAGTTAATGGTCCGCACCCAGCTCCATGGAACGCTTGCAGATTCTTCTCTTTCTATGATACTCAGAACGACACGGAGGAAGGAGGAAGACAAAAAGGACTTGAAATCAAGACCATTCAAAACACATGTTTTCTGCAAAGCAATTTTGCCTCCAAGTGGACTGAACAGAGGAGCCGGTTGTTAAGTTGGAGAAATCATCTTCCCCGAAGATTGCCTTAGAGGAGCTGGGAGCTGGGAGCACTTCTCCCTAAGGCGATGCCGGATGGTGACATCATTTTCATGAAAATCACAGCAAGAGTCTAAAATGTATTTTCCACATCTCTATTAGCAGCCAGTTCCTTGCACGGAACATTTCACTTAACTCCCTGTTGATTGGACTCCCCATTTTGTGACCATATACTTCCAATTTTCCAGCAGTTTCTGAGTGTGCGCACCCTAATTCATAATTAAGGTAACTGGTTACATGTTTAACCAGCTGTGAATGCATTATATATTCTGACATTTAGCCTCCCCCTCTCTATCTCTGTCTCTGTCTCTGTCTGTCTCTGTCTCTGTCTCTCTGTCTGTCTCTGTCTCTGTCTCTGTCTCTCTTTCACTCTGTCTCTGTCTCTCTCTCTCTCTCTCTCGGATCTTTGTTGATCCTCTTGTTCAGGATTCCTACCATAGCAGAGATGGCAGACTTTCAGTGCTATGTCGTTTTTCAAGTTGAGGTATAGTCTAGCCAATTTTTGTTTTCTGCTCTCGCTGAGCTTGAACTTTACATCCTCCTGAACTTCTCATTTCAACTAGCTGGGATGATAGGCATGGACCCCTGTGCTTAATAGCTGTGAACTATACATCTTTCACAAATGAAAGTATTATTCTTTTTTATTCTTTTCTTCTTTTACTGTAAAGACGCTGTACAGGGAGGTTACAGTTACATGAGTAAGGTAATGAGTACATTTCTTGTCAACCATTGTCACCTCCCTCCTTCGTTTTTCTCCTACTATCCCTTTCCTCCTCTACCTCTCCTACACCACCCCCCCCCCCAAGTTGTAAAGTTCTTTCCAACTCATAATGTCTTGTGAGTATCACTGTTGCAATGGGTCATTGTTTGAAAATCTTTTTCTGACGGGTATGATGATTATGTTCTCAGCACCTCTTCCTTTGAGTCCTCTATCACACTTTGACTCAGAGTCAACTGGAATTCTTGCTCAGAGAGATCCCTTTACAGCAATTGGAACTATAAACCAGATGAAAACTCCCATGTCTGACTACGTGGATGGACAGTATTTCATCTTTGTTTTGGGTCGTGTAATTCTGCGCTAAGCCGCCAATACATAGCTTGTCTTTAGCAGTCATCACATTTCAGCTTGAGAAGAATCTTGGCGTGTAGTAGGCCCTCAGTAAATGCAAGCTGAACAAACTACTCAGTGAAAAAAAGTGTCAGAATAAGACTGAGTCGGTTCAAGAAATTACAAGGAAATCATAGGCCAGTCCATCTCTAAACCATATCCTTATGATTAAAATATTTCCTGAAAAGGGTTGGGAGGAGAGCTCCGTTGGGAGAGCGTTAGCCAATGAGTGAAAGCATGAGGTTCCAAGTTTACGTCCCAGACTCCGACTTAAAACTAAAAAATCCTGAATAATGGTAGTGAAGATGGACAGTAGGATTTCACAGGAAGTATTCATTTGAGCCAAATATTAAAGGTTCTCCAAATGCAGACTGACTGTAGAAATTGCTATTTCTACCATCAAGTTGACCAAATAAACAGGCTTCTTCAACCCTGGGCGGAGGGATCTCCTTTGACTTGATGGAACGAAAGAGGATTAGCAAAGAACATCGCCCTCAGACAGAAGAATTCAAGGTCACAGACACAATGGGACATTCCCTTAGAAATTCGTGGTTATCAGGTCTTTTCTGGGTGTGTTAGAAGGGCTGAAAATAAAACTTAAATAGAGCAAGTGTTTAAAAAAATACTAACTTTGCATTTAATGGGTGTTGGTAAGATGTTCACTCCACTTTTTAGAGTAGTATAAATCAGGACAAATTAAATAATCATTCTGAGTTTGTTTCCTTGAATTAATTAAAATGATAACGTATAACTCAGAATTGCAAAGAATAAGTGGAATATTCCTCGTATAGCTTCTCTTGTGTTCCTTACAAAAGATGAACAATGTACAATACCTATTGTCAAACACTGCAAATATGATGGAGAGAGAGGCTTTACTTGAACATCTTAAGCATGGGGGATAATTAGCACTGTAAAAGGGAAAGGAGGACACCAAAGAAAACCTCAAAACAGAGTGAAACTTTTTTTTGGGAGAGGACAGATGTGCAACAATAAATAAAAATATTAGGAAGATGATGTTTGGATAAAAGAGGGAATATACCAGCCATATAATATTGAAATGTTGTCAAGGAGGTTTTCACAGGGAAACTTACACAAGCCTAAAAATGTATGTAGACCCAAGGTGAAAATATTGAGAGAGAATGTTCTCTGCCCAAAGGGAGAAAACAGTGTGGTGTGCACACGAAATCTAGGAAATTGGGAAACTGAGGCAGGATATGTAACTTGTGCAGAAATTCTTATTCTGGGACTGAAGTCAATGACCCTCAACAGAGAGTCTTTACTTCTACAAGGAAACTTCACAAATCTTCCCCTGGATTAGGTGACACAGCCAATATGAGGTAGTTCACCTTTGTGAAGCATTTAGCAGCCTTTAAAACTAGCGGCAGTTGATGCTTACATCATAAGTCTATCCATGAGTATTAAGATTGTTTTGAGAGTTCCACAGAGTCAAGTTTGTAATGCTCTTAGCACTGACATAGGTTGTTAGAGAAGCATTAGCTAATCTGGTTATAAATATCAAGGTAGAATTCCACCAAATGATAGCAATCTGTGATTTGAATCTTCCTTCAATCTCATCATCATAGATGAGTGATGGCTTCAAGAATCTATTCCTCTTATAGGTGCTAAGAACACATCTAGATATGTTTATGGACTCGGTTGCAGTTTAATAATTACACAATAAATAGGAATTTGGTCCTTCTGGCCCCAGAATCCTATTGAGAGACAGCTGATTTGAGAAAAAGAAACAAAATGGTATTTAGTAGATCCATTAGTGCTGTCTTTCTAAGATTATATCAGAGAGTGAGGTTTGCCCTGTATTTCCAGAAACCTTATCAGGGGCCTCATTGTTCACTTAACAGAAGCATAATTACTCCTCATTCCTCTTCTCCTCATTAAGTTATCCCATAATTTGGAATCCTCATAATGTTGCTGCAAAAATTCATAAGGAAAAAATCAATTTTTCTGAGGTGAAAGGCCAGAGGACCTCAGACGCATTGCTTGCTCCTGTGTGTATATGTCACATCGTAGTGTATAAATGTCACTGGGAAGGTGGCTCAGTGTGCATGCCTTGTGTGCATGAGGCCCTGGGTTTGATTCCTCAGCACCACATAAGCAGGAAAACAAAAAAGGCTAGAAGTGGCACTGTGGCTCAAGTGGTAGAGCTCTCGCCTTGAGCTAAAGATCTGAGGGACAGCACCCAGGCCCAGAGTTCAGGCCCCACTCCTGTAACCTAGCTACTCAGGAAGCTGAGATCTGAGGCTCATGATTCAAAGCCACCAAGAGCAGGAAAGTCCATGAGACTCTTATTTCCAAATAAACACCAAAAAGCCAGAAGTGAATCTGTGGCTCAAGTGGTAGAGAACTAGCCTTGAGCAAAAAAGGCCCTGTTTCCAGCCCCTAGACACTCTCTCTCTCTCTCTCTCTCTCTCTCTCTCTCACACACACACACACACACACACACACACACACACACACACCAAAAATCAATCACCTGATCAATCAATAAATCCCGCCCACCCACAGAAAATGAAGAGACAAATTGTAAACCTGTAGCCTCACCTTTCAAAGATGAGAAAGCTCAACTAGAAATATTTGTATTTTCTTTCCTTTCACTAGCTCTGTCTTACAACATTAATTAATTTAATCCTCACCACTAACAATCCACTAATCATTATCTCCATTTAATGAATGAGGGAACTAAATTTCAGAGAGGCTAACTGACTTGCTCAAAAAGAAAAAAAATACACACAGATGGAACACACATTGTAAATTGCTATGCCTCTGAGCCTATACATTTAGACAGCACCTTCTTAAAATAGAGGAATGAGGACAACTAGGTTACAAAATGGTTTGGCCTGCTTTGTCTGCCACGGGCTCCATCACAATATTCTACTTTGTGTTCCATATGTTTTCTACCTCAATTAGTCAAATCCAATATTTTGTACCAAACCCACTGTTGACAATTCAGAAATAAATCAGTCAAAAATCTTCCAACAAATCTTCATTTATCTTCAATGACAGCAACTGTCATTGAACAAGTTTGGACCCCAAAATTCAGTTTTTTCATCCTTATTATTGAATATGAAGGTATTTTAAGGGAAGAACATATTCTGATCATGGGTTTGGTATTAACTTATTACTCAACTTTGAATAAAGTACTCTTCACAAAATCCCTTTATTATTGTCTATGAAACACATGCGAACCATCAAACGATCACACTTGTATGAAGGCTCTTATTAGAGCAGATATCTGTATCATTATCCTGGAAATTCTACAACCTAGGACAACACTGGGAATGTAGCTCAAGGGTCAAGTGCTTACCTACCATTCAGAAATCCCTACTTTCAAATCCCAGTACTGTAATCATTAAATGAAATGACACACAGGATAGGATCTGGCACATGGGAAATGTTCAGTTATTGTCTCAACAGAATGAAAAAATCTGTGTAGTGGATTTCTGGAATCCTTTCCAGGCTGGCTTTGAATTATGATCTTCACATCTTCATATTCTATAAGGCTAAACATAAAATACTTACTCTGTCATAGTCTTTTTTTTTTTTTTTTTGGTCTTGGGGCTTGAACTCTGGGCTTGGGCGCTGTCCCTCAGCTCTTCAGTTCAAGGCTAGCCCTCTACCACTTGAAGCACAGTACCACTTCCAGTTTTCTGGTGGTTTACTGGAGATAAAAGTTTCACAGACTTTCCTGCCCTGGCTGGTTTTGAACCACTGTCCTCATATCTCAGCCTCCTGAGTAGCTATGATTACAGGCATGAGATGCCAGCAATTGTCTATCATAGTCTTTATACCTGGCTTCTGGTCTCCTAGTATACCTTAGCTTTGACTGTGTCAGCTACATCGTATTTACAGTGTGTAGGGTTTGTGACTGGTAATTATACCAGGATAGTGGGTATTTCTGTAGCCCCAGAGTCAGTTTGTACATACTTAACCAAGTCATTTCTATATTGCCCTTGATGATCATTTAAAACTCCACCAAAGGTTTCCAACTTTTACATACCCAGACATTCTCTTCAATAAGAATGTGAGAAAGATGACTAAAAGTTCTATCCTTTATTTACACACGAGGTGAGTTACTTGAAAAACACATTTTAAAATCAGAAGTAGCTAGCATATAATTATTTAACCACTTATTTTTTTCCCTCACACCAGGTGGAGGCTCAAGAAAAGGAAAATAAAAATGGGTCACTGCACAAAGAAATCAACATACATTCACTCTGCTCATCCGAGTACTAAGGTACAAATGTCTAACCTTCTGTGGTTCCTTCTGGTTTCAACAGCCTGTGATCTCTGGGAGTGATGAATTCCTATGTTCAATAAGTCTCTTGTGACATGACGTCTAAAACAGGAACTGGGGAAGAGAAATATGTGCCGGATGCATATGTCATACACTGTTTCTACTGCATGTTCTAATATGCATTCTATTATAAACTACTGCAGAAGTATCTTACTATCCATATTACAGGAACTATGTCTACAAAGACCAATGAAGGACAGTTACAGATACCAGGATGGCACCTTCTGTGAGATAAAACAAAGTGAAATATTAAACCCAACTTAGAGATAATTCTATTTCAAAGGCAAGATCATGTCTGAAGCATTTTTTTTCAATACCATGGAAAATGCGAAAACAAAGAGAAACAAAACTCCTTGAGTGTTTGGCTCAAAACTCAAGCCACAGACCCTTAGCAAATGCCCCCATAGTAATCAATGGGCCCGTTGAAAGTATTGTTAGGACGGGGATAGTGGGAGGAATGTCGACCATTTGCTCTGATTCAGAGATTTTTATGAGCGCCATTAAGAGAAAATAGACAAATAACTATGTCAAGCAGAGCAAAACCCCCGCAGCTCTGTGATGTAAAATCCTGGCTAGGCTCATAAAAGAAGACCCTTCAAATCAAATCAAATGAAATGTGTGTCTTTAGAGGCTTGGCATTATTTTGCATTTGTATTAATCATTTAAGATCCAGTTTTGGTTTTTTTTGGTCGGTCATGGGTCTTGAACTCTGGGCTTGAATGCTGTCCCTCAGCTCTCTAGCTCATGGAGAGCAATCTAACACTTGAGCCACAGCACCAGTTCCTGTATTAATCATTAAAATAGTATGAAATGATCCAAATAGTTCTGGGCTGTTATAGAGAAAAATATAGATTTTTTTAAGTGGAAAAAGTAACAATGGAGGAAAGAAAAAGTAGGTAATGTTGGTTTCAAATATCTTAAGCATCTTGGGATGCAATTTGTAGATAGGTTGTCCACATTGGATTTTATTTAATTTGATCATTTTATTTTCTGGAAATCTTGGCCATGAACTCAAGGGCTCAAGCATGCTAGGTAGGCTCACAGAACATTTTTTTTTATTTTAATTTTTACTTTTTTACTTTAGCTGTTACTCAGAGAGAATCTCATGTTTTGGTTTGGGACTGAACTCTGCTGGAGATCCTCTTATAGATTCCCAAATCTGTAACCACAGACATGAGTCACCATTCTCAGCTTAATTAGTTTACATGTGGTCTCACAAATGTGTGTCCCAAGCTGGATTGATCCAGAATCCTCTCTATCTTGGCCTCCCAAGTAATTTAAATGGTGTACTACCATAGCATACCACTTTACAACTCCATTTCAAAACCTTTTCTCACTAAATGTCTCTAACCCAGGCTAAAATAAAAAGCTATTCTGAAAAGTGACATATTTGCAATTTTTTATATCTGAAACTTATTAGAAGCAACATAAAACCCTTTTCTCACCTATCCTCTCAATAATTTACTAATATGTGATGGAATTTTTCTTATACTTAAACCATCCATGCTATTGTCTGTTTTCTTCCTTTGCACCTCAGTTATTTTACTTTTAATTTTTATTCATTTAACTCTCTACATATACTCTTTAAATTGTTCATTGCATCAACAATCTTTGTCCAGACATTACTCATCTTTCTCTGTCCCTTCCCTCAATGGCAATCAATTTCTAGCCACAATCTGTGTTAATCCTATCACTCATGGCTTGATTATCCATGTGATAATCAAGCCAATGACCTGTAGGTTTGGTTTTTGTTTGACCCCAGTGAAAAACTGTTTTTTGGTTTCATGCTTAGAAAAAGCAAGAAAATATGAAACAAACTAATCACCAAACCACTAAAGAGTAGACCACCTAAGGCGAAAATATTAGTTTTCTCTAAAGAAGAACTTTATTGTTTTTTACTATTTAGTATTTATTCCAAAGTGCAAGGAGTAATTTCAGTGTGAACGAAAGCCTTCCACTCATTCACATTTACTAAGGACCTGGTAATGGTGATAAATAGATAAATAGAGTTGCACATCATTTGAGGGCAAAACCACATTCTGAGAAATGCATTGTTGGCTCATTTTTGTCATGCTTCAGACATCATATGTATGTTTTTCTTGCACAAGCATAGGTGATATAAGGCAATCATTTGACATGACCTCCTGATACAATACAGGCACTGGAGATGCATAATTTTATACCACTCACAGTGTAGGAAGACTGATATATATATATATATATATATATATATATATATATATATATATATACACATATATATATATATATATATATATTTTTTTTTTTTTTTACATGAGCACAAAGATGAACACAGATCTGCACTAGGGAGGCTAAAATACTACTAAGCTCCATCTTAGGCTCCATCATAATCTAAGAAGATCACTGCCCCACATACAGTTTCTCATAGACCAGTACATTGTCATTAGGATCATGATCATTTAGGATGATAGTAAGGTATCCTCCAATTTTGTATTTTATGCCCCAGTATGGTGTAGAGAGCCATCCATCAGTTGTTTTCAGAAATGCTGAAAATGGGGTTATATTTCATCTTATGTTAGAAGATTTAATAGATTTTACCTTAGCACAGTAGATAAGTATTGATGAAAAATATAGTCATTTATAAGAACCCTTCTAAAGCTAGAAATACATGATTTTTTATTAGTACTATGGGAAAAGGTCTAAGTGCATGGCTTATGTGTGTTATATTAGCTACTTTGTATAAGTACGACTAACTATAGAGCCTTAGCAGTATTCTCCTAGCTATCAAGTGAATATGAGATCCCATCTACTATTACTTAGTAACATCCAACAGTTGATTTGAAAGATAGAATGTTCTGATTAAATTTGTCATTACGTTTTCATTTGGGATGTCTGTTATCAAGGTGAACATAAAAGGTAACTTAAACTTGGGGAGTTAAGGTGGGCTGGGTATTGAGTCCTTCAGAAATACCAGCATGGAGAAAATATTGGTAATAGTTTTAATGTACATTTGGGGGCTTTTCTTGTCATTTTATCCTGAATTAACTAAAATTTTAGCTTGCTGAAATTCACCAGACCCATAGTACATTTCTTGGCAATGCTGAAACTCATTGGATGTCAGAGTTTTTCTATGTCAAAATTAATCAGCTTGAAGAGGTCATTTGTGATTATCACTTCAAATTACTCAGAATTAAGATTTCAGATTTTACAAGCCTTCTGTGATTCTACATGTTTATCCTATTTGCATTCAATTATTTTTATCAATAAATGTTTCATGACAAGTCTGCTGGAAATAGGCATTTATAGTTACACTGATTAAATTGACATTTGGTCTCCTAGTAAAAATTCAAATGGATGGCTTAAGTTTGGTTTTGTTCAAAGAAGTTTGGGGGGAAATCCATTTGCAAGGAAAGTAGGACACCAAGTTAGTTAAATCTTTGTTTCATTCTCTTATCCACAATAAAGCTGGGAGACAAATTTCTGTGGACACTTTGGAATCATTTGGTCGATTCTTCTGCTTCTGTCTGCTCTTCCCGGCTACATTCACAGATAATCTTCTACATATTTATGCTATGACAGCAAGAAATGACCCTGCAAAAAGCTAATTTCAGTTAGTTATACATTGGTGGGCAATATCTCAGCTATAAGTGCCAATCAGAAATATATGTCAAAAAAAAAACCACCCTCCCTCTCTGTCTTATTAATGCTGACTTAGCAGGTATGGAAAAAATTCAGGGCAAGTCAGAATTCTTGTTTCATTGTCCTATTTTCAGGAAAAGAAAAAAAAATTAGGACAACTTAGAATTCTTTCTCCTGCCCTATTTTATTGTATCTATGTTTATTCATATTCAGCAAGGAATACTAATTTTATTTTTTGGTCTCTAATTTTATTTTTTGGTCTTCTCTTTATTTCAAAAATGTATGTCTCCAAATTAATTTTACTTTCCCTCCTGAAACAAATATATCTAGTTAAAGAGCATGGCAAAATTATATAAGTTGGAATAAGGTTTTTACAGGGTTTAGAGTTTCATAGGCAGAGAAGTAAATTTTGGGCAATATTCCTTTGTGAAAGGCTTAGTTTTACAGGTTCATTTGATTAGCCATAAGTTTGCTTTTTATTGCTTGTTTTTTATCACAAACTTTGTCCTCATTATTATGCCTTTGTGGTAGGAATGTGTTGAAGAATCCCTAACCTATTATATGCCTGTGACATATTCAACCTTCTCTTACGTACTAAGTATTTATTCCCTTTTAATTTTTTATAACTTATAGTAACATCCTGTTTCCATGTTTTCTCCTTTTGTTTAATTTAACTCATTAAGAAAAAACTTATAGCAATAAAATTAACTCATGGAATTTTAGAAACATTACTGGATTGTTAATCTATGACTCATTAAGATACCTATATTAGTTAGAAATTGAGATGGAAGTAAGAATAAAATAAAAAATGATTCTGGATGTTTACATTTTAAACCTTATTTTTTTTAGTAATTTTACTATTATATATGCTCATTGTCTAAATAGTATTTTCCTTATGCAAATATCCAATTATACAATAATATAAATTCTTGTTCAGTGAGTATAGGATGGAGTTGAAGAAGCTGCACAGCTAAACAGGCCCAGAGGCTCTGGTTTTTCCCTCCTACTAAAACCAAAGTGAAATTAACTCTATCATACCGTTTCAGCATGGAAGGATCAATGCTCTTCATGGTACAGGAAAAATTTCAGCTACCTTTGTCATTACCAATGTGTTTACACCAGTTATTTGTCTTCTACAGCACAACTTTAAATGTCTATCTGATATTGAGAAACATTCCGTGTGTGTGTGTGTGTGTGTGTGTGTGTGTGTGTGTGTATGTAACCCCCTTTCAATCTATTTCAGTGAATATATGAATAATTTTAATAGTGTTTCAGCTTAGGTAAAAGAAATCAGTTTTAAAACCTGAATGAGTTCACATCTTTTTAAAACTTGAAAGCCTCTTTTATATTGATTTTCACCATAAAAACTAAGCTTTTAAAAGAGCCCAAAGTTATATAATGACATTTTAATCATGTCAACCATGTGATTCCATTTTATTTTTTTTCCTTCCTTAGTCTCCATGTTATTTTTTGGCTAGCCTGAGTCTTCCCCAGACCACCCTCTCTTTGTTCTCACCATAATTGCTTCCGATACATACCATTTATAAAATCCTTTATGCATCTTTAGCTACTTTGGCTCTACCTACTACACTAATTTGCCCTTGCTCCAAGACTTAACCTTGCAAATTTTCTAGATATTGACAAATAAATATGCCTGATAAGTCATTATTCATATGCTTCCACAGCCATAAAATAACTTTTCCATTCATTCATTCATTCAATATGAATGCTAGTATTTTTAAGTTCTCATAGGCCTGTAACTGTTACAAGTCTGTGTTTATAATCTCCAGGACTCACACCATCCCAAAATGTGCATGCAAGATGTGCCACATTATTTCATAGAAGAGAAGATAAATAAGTGCCAAAATAAAGGGATATAAATGAAGGATGGACAAAATCAAATGAGTCTTTGTAAGAGAAACTATTGCTTTTTGTAAATACAATTTCATTGTTGTCATTAATGTGTTGTACAGAGGGGATATCATGTCATAAGCCAGGTAAGAAGTAGATTTCTTATTTTGGACAATTCACTCCTTCCTTTACCTTCCCCCGTTTCCCTCTCCTGTCTGTGGCACTTCGTTTTGCCTACCCAAAAATTAAAAAAAAAAAAGACCAAGACAACTCTCAAAAGCAAAATCAAACATCATCGCCATTGTTTTGTAAGTCTGTCAGTATAGTATAAGCAAATAAAGCAGAGTATAGCCGCTGCTAAGACAGGGAAGGTATTGAAAATCAGAAAATATCAAAAATAATACTTGAAGTGAATAATAAACTAATTAATTGCCATCTGTAAGTAAAACCTGGGGAAGAAGACTCCATTCACCTTCTGTGATTAATGAATAGAAACAAGCTGACTTCAGCACCTGTCTTCCAGTGTTTTACAGCTCACCATGAAACCTCAGCAGCCCATCAATCTCTGATTCTGTGGCTTATGATTCATCACCTGTCATGCACTGGGGTGAGGATTTCCATGTTCTACCTTGGTCGAGAGGGGTCAGGTACAACATGAAGGGAGGCTAGCACAAATGCAATGCAATGATGCCACTGGCATTACTCAGTACTACTAATGGGGATGGAAGGAGCCATGAAGCAGGGAAAAAGTTTGGTTCAGCCATTTGTGTTCTGATGTAGCAGGAATACTGCTGCTCGTTTGTCATTTACACCTAGCACATGTTGGAGAATTAGACTTGTTCCAGTCTCAAGGAAGCTATAGACCTGGACCTACATCATCTCCAGAGCTGAAGCCAAAGCCCTGACCTGAACTTAATAAGGATTTTGTTTCTTTTTCTTTTTCTGCTCTTAGGGCCTGGATGCTGTCTCTGAGCTTCTTTGTGTCTACTACTTGCACCACAGCACCATTTCCAGCTTTATCTAAGTAGTTTATTGGAGATAAGAGTTTCACAGACTTTTCTGCCTGGGCTGGTTTCAAACAGCACTCCTCACTTCTCACCCTCCTGCATAGCTAGGATTACAGGAGTGAGCCACAGGTGCCCGGTTTATTTTAGGAAGTTTCGCATGTGAGCACTGACAGGATCATGGTCCCAGGTTCCTAACTGGTTTGTTGACAGAAGTACTCTGACACTAATGTATGTATATGTCATGCATATATATCAGTGCCTCTATTTTTAAATCATAGAAGATATATTGTAAACATGAAGACTTTACTCAGATATAAAACCAAGTTCATCCAAAATATTGCAGAGTATCTCACTGTTTATCTCATAATTATCCATCATTATTGAGCACTGTCTTCTGAGTTGCCTCAAAGACTTTCCTAAAAGATGTGGCATATTTTAGTGGGAAGACAATATACATGTGTAAGACCCAGAGGGCCTAAAACTGAATTGCATTTGTAAGATCCGTCAAATAAATGGACCAAGGGAATATATTTAAGTTATCTATGTTTCTTTCATGTATTATTAAAAGTCCACACAGAGATATGATCTATTTCAGAGTTTTATGAAGATGAAATCAATAATTTGTCTTGTGAAGTTTTCAGATACTGTTGGTCTTTCTGCTGCTGCTGTTGTTGTTGTTGTTGTTGATGATGATGATGATGATGATGATGTTGATGATGATGATGATAAGCTAAAATTGGGAGCAAAATGTGAGGCCCTTTGTTTTTCAACTGTGATAAAAAACAAACAATATCATACTCTAACCTATAGATGGTGTGACAGATTATAGGGCAGTTAGGGTGTATGTGTGTGTGTGTGTGTTTGTGCGTGTATGCAGGACCAGGTGTCTTAATGTATTGGTGTGGGTAGAAATATAAGAAGATATATTCTTAATTGTATAAAAGACAAGATGATATTAGGCATGTGATTCTTTATATCCCTAGCTGTAGTGATCTTGTGTGTAGATATGGAATGCAAAATGATTGAGAACGGGAGCACACCTTGGTGTTAATGTATGTGGGAGAGCACTGAGAAGATGCACTTAAATAAATGGAGGAGTTCCTCCTCTTGCTTTGATCTTCAGTTTTCTCCCTGTCCCTTGAGCACTCAATTCCTTCCCTACATTCTGTCTCAGGGATGAAATAAAGTCTTGTTCCTCCTTTTCCCAGCCACTCAATTATCTCCATTATCATTCTCAGAGGGGACTTCCCATTGACTATGTAATCCACTTAATCTATTTTCTGTCTCACGACTTTCATATTCACATTGAATTATCTCTGATTTTGATGATCCAGTCCTCACATGACTCCTTACTCTCTTGTTAACATCCCAACTTCTCTCAAGTTCTCATCATCACTTCCAAATATTGCTCCTCATCCATGAGCAATAAATGATCAAAAGCATAAAACAGAAAGAAGAAATGAGAGATTAAAGATGGCCACCATTAGGAGGTGGCGAGCATGACTTTCTTTCCACTTCCCTTCCTTCCCTTCTCCTTTGCATTTCTTTCTTAAACTAATGAATGTGTGAGGGAGGATGCAGTCTTTGAAAAACAGAGCAAAGAAAAAGAAGTCTCATAACACACAGGATATTAATTTAATTAATTAAATTAAGATCAATATCTTAATTGCCATAGTTGATTGGCCTATTGTATATATGTCTTAGTGCAGAATCTGAACGGCTTAAAAAAGGAGGGTTGGGGGATGGGCTAGGCTAAAAAGAAAACCAAATGCATACATACTACAAAAAGTAAAGTTCAAACATAAAAATAATGTTCAGCAGGAAATCTAAAATAAACTCTGCAGAAACCAATATCATTCACATTCATTCTGTTAGCCTCTAACTCTGCCTGGATTCTTTAATTATTGATAAAAGTTCCTCTGTCAGAACTTACTTTTATTGGTTCTGCATATTTTTATAAGTGAGCATCTAAAGTTGCTGTTGATTATTTGATTCGTATGTTTTGAAAAAAAAGTGTCTTGTTCTCAAGGGTCAGTAGAGGTATAGTTCCTGTCCTATGAGGTAGGTAGCTTAGTAACTGTTGCTATGTTAGGTTTTAGTTGAATTGTAGAGTGACAAGCCTCAGGTCTGCTTTGTTTATAGGCTCATTGCTGCATTCTAGAAAGACAATAGCATTTACTATAAGAGTACATCTGATTCTCAAAATCTGACCCATAATCCAGTGGTCAAACTTTAAGAACATTATAGTTTTTCCTTTTTTCTTTTCAAGTGACAACTAATTATGAAATACTAAGTAATCGAATTAAAAAAACTTCCTCTGAAAGTTATTATTAGATGCTTGATGTTTCAAATATTTCATACTATTCCATTAGGACAGATGAGAGTCTTAAAAAACGAAAAACAAGGTAATATGAAAATAATCCCATCCATCATCACTTAGTAACTGAAGCTTTGAAAAGACTTAAGCTTCCTGGTTTATGTTACTTAAATATTCCTAGAGAGCTGCCTTCCCTCCTCTTCCCATAATAAGACTGCCAGTCACATAGATAATATTATTCCATTTATTATTTGAGGCCTTCCTTCCCAGCCACCAGAGCAATAAATACATCAGGGAGCCAGAGGGATATTATCGCTCCTTTTCAACTCCAGTTAGTTTTCCTCTGATAATTGACTTCTAACAGGAGCATAAAAACAGAATTTAAAAGAAAAATAAGAATAATCAGTTAACTTCCTAATGACTTTGCATTGCAGACAGTCCCATTCGGTTTGAAACATACTTGACATCCCTATCAAATAATCTGATCTGAGACTTGTAGTTAAAGTTGCAACATGTTCCTATGCACCTGTTTAGTCTCCCCCCAGGGAAGAGAATTTGACACAGAGCCAAAGTGAAATACAAAAGTGCTAGGGTAGAGAAGGAAGGGGAGGAGGGACCTACACATGTACAAATGCCCCCTGCGGCCCCAAAGAAATGGGTCTGTCACCTGAAATTATCTGATGAAGGGGAAATCTGTGACACTTAATGTTCATAAGTAAGTATCCCGCGTGGGGCCGGGCAGCCCTGTCATAGGCTGTCAGGATGATTTTTGTATCACCAACCTAATCTCCGGCTTTTGCTTCCATTGTTTCTTTTAAAAAGGGAGATGAGGAAATGAAAGAGATACCATCTTAGGAGGCTTTTGTTGGAGAAATCCAGCAGGAATTATGAGAGACATGGCTTTGAGAAAGCTAGGGTCTCCGGAGGCTTCTGTTTATTAATGGAATGGTAATGATTTGACTGGTGCCCAGCCAGAGCTGTTAGATCTAAGAAAAGGGATATTTGTCACTCTTGTAGAGAATGAAAGGAGACAGAAATGAAGAATAATGGTATCATTTGTTTGTAGACATTGAGTGATGTTATCTTAAACAGAAAGCAGGTGAAATAGATTGTTCAAAAAGAGAAATTAAAAGAAAAATCTGCCTCCTGGGATTAAAATGACAAAGAAACACCACTAGTAGCCTTCCATATTAGCACCAGAGAGAATAAACATAGCATTCTTCTCATTTTTCTTATTCATTAGTGTTTCAAAATTGGAAACCTACTTTCCCTGTTTAAATAGAAGTTTATTCAAATTGAATGTAAATAGAGATCAACTTTTTAAAAGTCCAACTACTGCCCAGGTTCTTTTAGAATATGCATTAATGCAAAGGAGACTGAATTGTGCAATAACGAAATAGATGCCTTTTTCAAAGCCACAGACCATGAGATATTGAGATTCTTCTTATTATTTAAAAGTTGATGAGAGAAACCAGCTCACCTAATGTGCCAATTTTGTAGTTCTAAAAGTGTTTTTAAACTGATATTCAAATACTATGCATAGTTATCAAATAAATTAAGTCCATCCTGAAGTGACTGATTCTTCAAGCTACACTGGTAATGTTTAAAATGAATTTGAAGTATAAATTCTTAATACTACTTGTCCTTGGGACACTTTGAAAATTTGGATGATTTCTGAGCTATCAAAAGCTAATGAAACAATCTGTAGCAAAAAGACTGCTTCATTCTCAAGAGCAAAGCATTTGTTACAAACCCACATGCAGAGTTTTAAAATTTATGTTTGACACAAAAAGGGACAGAGTCTGGAATATTCAGTTATCTTTCAGAAAAGAGAGAAACTCTCTACTCTTTGAGTATTTCATATCCTACATACAAGTGCTTGCCATCCACTGGGGGAAGAAGAGGATATGAAGGAGAGATGTTGGCAAAAGGGACAAGTTTTGGTGGTAGAAGAAGAATCATGTGTGAAAATCTAGTGTACTGTCCCGTGATAATCATTAAGAATATGTGTTGCATACTTGAATGTTCACTTTCTCATAGAAGTATCCACCTGGGAGATTTATATAGTTTAAATAAAAATAATTTTATCATGTATATTTGCAGTTAACTAGATGATGTAGGATACATCCAGCAAGTAAAATGCTTCACTGTTGTTAAAAGGTTAGATTTAATGTGTTCTGAACAAAAACAGAAGGTAAGAAGCAATGATGGAAAGGAGGGAGGGAAAAAGAATACAAAAAAGAACCAATAGGGAAGAAAATGAAGGAAGGAAAGAAAAAAAGGAATGGAGAGGAAAAGGGAGGAAGGAAAAAGGGAGGAAGGGAGGGAGGGAGAGAGGAAGGAGGGAAGGGAGGAAGGGAGGAGAGGAAGAAGGAGGGAATGAAGGAAGGGAGGAGAGAAGGAAAGAAGGAAGGAATGCAGGCAGGGAGGGAGGGAGGGAGGGAAGAAGGAAGGAAAGAAGAAAGGGAAGGAGGGAAGAAGAAAGGGAGGGAGGAACAGAGGGAAGGAGGAAAAGGGAAGGAAGCAAAGAAGGAAGGAAGGAAGGAAGGAAGGAGGGAAGGAAGCAAGGAAGGAAAGAAGGAAGGAAGGAAGGAAAGAAGGAAGGAAGGATGTAGGGAGCTGAAGGAAGGGAGGGAGGATATGGTAGCTATGTGAGTTGATACACGTATGAATAGAAGTTATTACCCAAAGGGAAGGCAACTGTTTCCAACATAGATAAGGGACATTTTCTCTTCGAAAGTACTAATAAAACAGGCTCAGAAGGGAAAAAAAAATCCCTGATGCTTAGGCTTCCAGCATTTCAAGGGTTCTCTCCCTGAAAAACAGACGTCCAGTATTTAAGATTGTGCAATTTTCACCTACATTTTCCTTCTTCGTGGAGAAGAGATCTTGTGTACAGGCAGGACGAAGAAGGGTAGAGTCCGCAGGAACACACTGAAGGTGGGAACGTGGGGTCCCACGGGACTCTGAGACTGGAGGCACCCTGGGTAATACTAAGTAACTTTACTCCCTAAATCACCTGTGCCAAGAGGAAAATAAAGCTAATCTTCAAAATGTCAGGATCTCTGTGTTTTTCCCAAAGAGATCAGAACATCCTGGGGAGTATTTGGCTGTACAAATACCTAAGATGCAATATTCCCTTCAGCTCTCAGAGCACATCTAAGCATTTGGGATTGAGGCAGATTCATCACTCCTCCCAACCATGCTTCCAGCCTCATTTTTGCTGATTTATTTTGGAGGATACAGTCTCACACTTGTGTCTTCTTCTTCTTGTTGTTAATTATACTTAAATAGTTGTACAAAGGAATTTCAGTTGAACGTGTCGGTTTGTAATTACAACGAATTTGAACCCAGACTTTCCTTGTCAGGCCATCTTTGAACCTGGATCCTCAGTCCTCAGCCTTGTAAGTAGCTACAATATCAGGCATTAACCACCAATGCTGGCTTACTACTCATCTTTATTTAGGAAGAGTTTATATATGTAATGAAGAGTATATCACAGGATAGTCAATTCATTAAAGCATAACACTTATCCTTCAATTCTTTGCAAGGCTTTTGTGTTCCAAATAAACATACTAGATCTGTTTTCCAAATGATGTGTTGTAGTGTGTTGTTGCTTATACCTGTAATACTAGCTACTCAGGAGGCTGAGATCTGAGGAGCTTAGTTTGTGAGACTCTTCTTTCCAATTAATCACCAGAAAAAGCTGAAAGTGAAGCTGTTGTACACAACAGCTCAGGGAAAGTACCTAGTTTGAGTTCCAGGAATGGTACGCACACGCGCGCACACACACACACACACACACACACACACACACACACACATTAAATTCTGTAACAAGAATCCTAACCAATTATTCCCAAGTCATCAGAAAATTAAACTCAGATACTTTAGTTGAGCCTCATGGCTAAAATTTACAAAAGAATAGACTCATAATGTCTCTCAACTTCTTTTGATATTTGGGCTGTATGTGTGAAAATTGATTGACATTTGGAAAAGTGGGTAAAGAGGTACAGAAAATCTCTGTACCATGTCTGCAGCACTTTAGGATACCTGATCATTTCACTATGAGGTAAAAAAAATCAGTGCCATAAAAGACAACCCAGTCCCTCAAAATGCAGTGTCTCTCTGTATTCTCTAGCAGTGGAAGGTTTGAGGACTCCAGTCTAACACAGAGGGGACCCAATTCCAAAAGCTCTGCAGAAGTGTGCAGCCACCACACCAACTAATCCTCAACTGTGTTTCCTACATCGTTGATGAGGTGTTTGTGTTTTTTCTGGACAGAATCT
Organism: Dipodomys spectabilis; assembly: GCF_019054845.1. Classification (NCBI taxonomy): domain Eukaryota; kingdom Metazoa; phylum Chordata; class Mammalia; order Rodentia; family Heteromyidae; genus Dipodomys; species Dipodomys spectabilis. The sequence goes on from NW_024870950.1 coordinate 12,770,721, forward strand.
TCTTCTCATCCTCTAATAGAACAAAATCTCACAGGTCAGATTTCTCTTGCCTCAGGAAGGCATTCTAGAAAACTCCAGAAAGTCATTCTAGAACACTACACATTTCATGCTGTGGAGTCCCCAAGTCTTTGTCCTTATTCCCATATTTCTCTGACAAATAGGTAAGAAACAAATAAACACTTTCTTGTCACAAGTAAGCAACTGGAACCAAAACAGAGGTCACCATGAACATTCACACAGTACCTTCCCCACGCCTCCTCAGCCAGACACAGCACTCTGAGAACAATACAAGGCTGGGTGAATACTCTAAAGAATGAGATACAAGGAGTCGATGAGTAGAACGAAGCTTGAATGTGGTAGGGATATTGATGTGATATTTACTGTATACTAGATATCACATGCATTGCTAAGTCCCTTGAGATATGGTTCACTGGAGTCCTCATTTTACAAATGCCATCAAGTAAATAAATAAGGGGGAGAGATTTGAACTAGGTTGTCTGATAAGAGACCTTTACCTTAATTGCACTTCTACCTCTGAAATTCCTTGAGTGATAATTTTTTTTTAATTTCTTCTGGCTTTTAACATTTGTGGTACCCCTCCAACCATGTCTTATTACAAGACCCCCCCGGCCACATTGCTTTTCAAAAGATATAAATTATATCTTCACTTCTGTTGTTCATGATCTGACAAAATATTCTCCAAATGGATAAGCTGATGTGAATTCTTCCAAATAAAAATGAGGTTTTAGGCATAAAGCATGGATTTTTTTTCTGTAGAGTCATAAATATCATTGCCTGGTTGTTCTTTTCCTTTATCTGATGTGACTATTAATTCTTTTTTTTTCCCCGGGCTCTTAGCACCAGAGGGTAACCTTAAATGACTGACATTTTCAAGTGCTTTATATTCCAGGCCTTAGGATCAGCTGTTGCCATTTTCAGAGACAGCTGTAGCTCCACTCACAAAAGGCCAAGTATCTTATAAAAGAAGGTGTCATTGTAAAGTGAGCTGTTCAAAGCCATATGCCCAGTTCTTTTCAGGTGGCAGGGAAGCTGGACTTATTCAGGTGCCTCTGTTCATTGGGGATTGCTTATTTTCTGGTCTAGAAATGATGTCTATTTGGCCCATATATTTTAACTGCTTGTTGTTATTTAGTTTTATGAGTCACACACTCCTTGTATCAGGCTCTGTGCGGGGAATGGGAGCTTACCAAAATGATGTCCCTTAAGACAGTTGTAGTCCCGTACCAGAGCTTAAATTCTATTTATTAGATTCTAGAAACACCTTTTGTGTCTTAACTGCACAAGTATCTTTATTACATTGTTGTTGGTTTTTCTCTTTTCCCTCTTCCACTCATTCTGTCTCAGTGAGTGAATTCTTGCTCTAGTCCTTGAGTTTATCTTCTTATGTCATTTTAAACTTGTATTTAAACTTGGTGGATCTTGTTCAGTGATCTACAGAATGAAGGGGCAGGCTGTGAGGTTGGTTTCAAGTAATCAGAAAAACTATAACTATGTGCTTTATACTCACAGAGCACACATTGGTTCCACCTTTCTGAATCTAAGAGGTGGCATTGTACTACTTGTTGTTTAGCTTGTTTGTTATTTTTAATATGTACATAACTGGTTTTCTGCCTAAGGAGATGTTGAAAATGCATCTTAAAAACAAAATAATCTTTAAAAAAATCTCTTCATCCTTAAACAGATACTGTGTTAATCAGAAATCTCCAGAGAAACAGAACCATTGAAATAGAGCCCAAGTTTCTCCATCTGTCTCTGTGGTCTTTCTGTCTGTGTGTCCATCTCTCTCAATTGTTGGTGGGAGTGTAAACTTGTTCAACCACGTGTATGGAAGTTCCTCAAAAGGCTTCACATAGAGCTCCCCTATGACCCAGCAATCCCACTTTTGGGCATTTACCCAAACGATCACAAACAAGGCCATACTAAAGCTACCAGCACAACTATGTTTATCACAGCATTATGTACCATAGCTAAGATATGGAACCAACCCAGATGCCCCTCAGTAGATGAATGGATCAAGAAAATGTACACACACACATACTGCAATTCTATGCCTCCATCAGAAAGAATGACACTGCCCATTTGCTAGAAAAGGGAAAGACTTGGAAAAAAATTATATTAAGTGAAGTAAGCCATTCATAACGAAACATAAATTGCATGGTTTCCCTTATCTGTAATAAATAGTATATGTCTAGGACAAGCAGAAAAGGTCAAAAACTGTGAACATATGACCATATAAGCTGATGCTAAGTTAAATGAACCCCAAGATAGGGACATAAGAGGTTTCATCTCTGTTGCTGTTGTTTTTAATGTACTTATAATGTACTATGTGATTTTTTTTTGTTTCTTTTGTATGTTCTTCCCCCATGGTATAACTCCTGTTTATACTGTATTTGATTCTGGTGCCCTGCATCTTGTATATACATTTTTTTTAATTTGGGGAGGGGAAGTGAAATAAAATGCTGAAATAAGGATACAGGTTGACCCATTGTAACAATGAGATGTGCAAGACACTACGTTGAAAACGAACTTTATAACTTCAGAGTGTGGGGGAGGGAGGAATTAGGGCGGGGGAATTAGGGGACATTAGGGAATTAAGGGAAAAACAAAGGAGGGGGTAACAATACTCAATAAGAAATGTACTTGTTACCTTACTCATTTAACTGTAACCTCTTCGTACAGTACCTCTGCAATAAAAATATATAATTATAAAAAGAAATTTGCCAACATTACCATGTTTCAGCTTACAATTTTTTAAACTCACAGTGGTGGAAAAGTGATACAGATTGAGTAGCAACTGTACTCCAGAGTCATGGTTGCCTTTACCCAGTTTAGAAATAAACACCATACTGCCCCATGATAATGGAGAACTGCGGAGACCTGAAGCTCCAGTCCCCTGCAGGACTGGGACAGCAGTGGTTAGCACTGCTGAGCTATGATGCTCATTGGGTTTAATGTGTAGGTGTGGATATCTTGAGGTAAAGTGTGTCCTAGTTCCCTAAGTATCTGTCTGTCAGGCACACTTAGGGAGTTTAACTGTGGTGGTGTTGCCATCTTCCAGGAAGTCAACTCATTGGGTTTAATATATAAATGCATTTTGATTTATGTTGTTTTGGGGAAATAAGCCAGTGAAAATTATATATAATCATCCAGCTTATATATATATATATATATATATATATATGTATATGTAAATATATACATATATATATAATCAACCAAATTAAATTATATATATTCAACCAAAGAGAGAGAGAGAAAGAAAGAAAGAAAGAAAGAAAGAAAGGAAGAAAGGAAGGAAGAAAGAAAGAAAGAAAAGAAAAATAAAGAAAGAAAGAGAGAAAAATGGAGGAAGGGAGGGAGGGAGAAAAGAAAGAAATGAAGGAAGCAAGGAAGGGAGAAAGAGAAAAATGAAGGAAGAGAAGGAAGACAGGCATTAAGGAAGGAAGGATAAAGAAAAAGAAAGACAGAGAAATGGTTTATTTGTGAAACATGGTTTAAAAGTTGTTGTGTCCAGAAGTGAGAAATAATATAATATGCCTTCTGCATGCTGGAGAAACAGGAAAATCAATGGCTTAAGTCTCTCTTTAAGTCTCAGGGATAGAAAACCAAGGGCAGAAACATCCAAAAGACAAAATTCCTTTCGTTCAAGCAGATGCCATGAATTCTCCTTAGTTCTACTCTGATTCTTAATATATTTCATATCAGCTTCCCATTATTGGTCAGGCAGATCTTGATTTACTGAATCAAATGCTCTTCTTCAAACATTCTCAAAGCCATCATCAAATTTATCTTTTATTTCAGCTCTCAGGGAAGGCTCATTCAATTGTAAAATTAACAATCCTGAATAGGTCATTTTCTCCTTGACACCACGTTCCTCCAAATTACTAATCACAATACTTTTTGCCTTTTGTACTTTAGCATCACATGGTTCCAACAAAAGGCCAGTATACCCGATGCTTCTTCTTGCATTGTTCCAGAGAACCATGTCAGTTTTTATTCTGCTCAAAATGTCCCATTTTCCCACTCTGTAATCCTATAGAAAAGTACCAGAATATCCCTCCCTCATGCTGAAAGGATGCTATGAACATTACCATGCATCCTGTTGTATGTACCCTCTCCTATATCTGGCCACTGTTTCATGAGTTCAATAAACAAACGAAGATGGCTCAGCTATAGGAACCAGGGGAAAGTATGATTTTTTTAAAATACATTTTTATGTTCATTAGTTGTACAAAGGAGTTGCCATTCAACAGAGAAGTTCATGAATACAGTACAATGCCCCCCCTTTCCACATTCTCACTTGCCACTCTCATCCTACTCAAGTCCATTTTTCTTCATTTGTAGGTTATATATTGAAATTTTTGCCATCTAACACAGCAATGTATGCATGTAGCACATCTTGATCTGTGAAAAGAATGATTTTTCCATTGGAACATCTGCCCTCATTTTTATTACTCTCCATGCTTGTCTTTCCTTTTGGAAGTTCAATTAAGGGGGTTATTTATTTAATTTCACTAGGTAGCTGGGATGGCTGCCACCTCTGTTGCTTCAGACATTGGAGTCAGTTCAGCCTCCATGATCCCATCCCATAGTTGCTTTCATGAAAACAATAGAGTATGATTCCCATTTAGGAATCCTATCTAATCTTTTTTTCTTACAACAAAAACTTGTTCCAAAAGAAACACATTTGTCCTGCCGTGGTCTGATACCTAGCCACACAGACTTCAGGTCACACAAGCAGCCTCTCTTTTTTATTCAAAGTTTGTTGCTAATTACTATTTCATCTCCAGACACACACGCACATATAATGTCAAATTAGACAGCATTGATAAATGCAGTGCATTTATCTATAAGTGGTAGGTGATGATATAAATATCATAAATGTAGGTGTGATAAATATAATAAATATAGGTGTCTAAATTGATGATAGATACAATAATTCATGGAGAGAAGGTAGCAGACCTACTTGGGGGATGAATTGTAGTCAAATTGAGTAGTCTAAACTATATGCAATTGGAATCATTGGAAGGTGTTAAGCTATGGAAAGGTGGATTCAGTCCTTACTTTCAAGTGGAATGGGAGAAGGGAGGGAGAAGGCGGTGCAAATGAGACGTGATAAAGCTTTAGAGCACTGCTCCCACTCTGAGAATTATTCTTCTTTGATAAGTGAAGCACAAGGTAAGTGAAGCACACCTTATAGAACTGTTCCCAGCTTTGAATAGGCTTCAGCCACATTTGGACTCCATTATAGAACTTACAAAAGCAAGGGTGGGCTGGCAGTTGATGTGGACGGGGAGGAGAGGAATGGGGCTGCTGTGTTTCACAAGGCCTCAGTGATCATTAAAGGGAAGGTGTGGACACAGCACATCTGCAAAGCTAATTGCACGCCTGGAAAACTTCAGGGGGAAGGATTTAACTGCACTTATCCCCACTTCAAAGTTGCTGTTAGCTAAATGGACACAGTTTAAGCTGCACTTCCCATAGAAGCATGGGGAAATGGCTCATGAAAATTGAGCAGGCTAATCTAGGAGATGACTGCAAATTAATAAATAAATCCTGATATTATGTAGATTGATATGCTTATTTTCAGACTCTTGAGAACATGCAAGATTTTTTTTGAGGGGGTTAATTTTTAAAGAACTATTTCAGCTGCTTGATTTAAGGATCTATTTTTTTTTTCTTTTTGAGCTTAAAAAGAACAACTTCAGAGGCCTATTTCCCTTTCAAGAGAAGGATTAAATAATCTTAAAGTAGTTTGATGTGCAGTTTATGTTCGCATTTTTTTATCTAATCAGCCAAACAAATATAATTAATTCAGACAGTTGTCTCTATGGTTTTGGCGCCTGCTAGGAGCTGTATCATTACAAATGCAAATATGCTCCTAAAATAATGAGAATGTCATTATCACCCTTATTCATTTATGTGGCCAGAGAGAAAACTGAAATATCATTTATTTTGGAAGTGACTTTTTGTAAACTTTGCAGAGAACATTAACTATTTTGGCTGTGCAGGACATAAGTCTAGCTGTGACTTTCTCTAGTGTGAACTGTGTTGTTAATGATGCATGTAAGTTGGGTATGCATTATAATGAAATAGGCATTGGGCCACATATTTTTTCAAGACTGGACTTCTGCCTCTTTCTCCCATAGGAACAATTGTTAATACCTAATCTATTAATTGAACACTAATTATTTCTATCCTGTCTGATTGGAAGGGTACTGAACAGATCAGGAAAATACATGAGACGCTATTCATAAGATAGGTGATGCTTACACCTGTAATTCTAACTACTCAGGAGGCTGAATGCTGAGGATTGCAGTTCACAGCCAGCCTGGGCAGGAAAATCTGTGAGATTCTTATCTCCAATAAACCATCAGAAAACTGGAAGTGATGGTGTGGCTCAAGTGGTAGAGCACTTGCCTTGAGCTGAAGAGCTGAGGGACAGTGCACAGGCCTAGAGTTGTAGCCCCATGACAAAAAAAAGTAGGTGGGATGAACATACCTATAATCAGATTCTACACATGTGCATCTGTAAGCTCATGTGTGTGTGTGTATGTGTGTGTGTGTATGTATGTTCACAAACTGGTTTTCTGAGGCTCTCCTTGAAAACATTTGAGATGATTTTAAAAATATTTTAATACAATTTGTTTACTTTTATCATCTTCACCTAGTTGTACAAAGGGGCTTCAATCTGATGTGTGTTATATAATGCATCTTGATCCATGTCACCTCTTTTACCATGCTCCTCCATCTCTCTACCCCATTTCATCACCATAATTTACCTGGTTTCATATTCACATAAGCACATTGAATTTTATGAGTGTCTTTGCCTAGTACTTCTTTCCCTTGATGTCATATAACATATTTCTTATTACACATTACTGTACAATTCATGGTGTTTATTAGTTGTTTCATATATACGAATCTTAAGCTTTCTCATGCTAAAACAGGTAACTAGCATAAGCCATTACAAATTGCCTTTCTTCTTTCACAGTTAAATGACAACCTCTATTCTAATCTTTACCACATTCTAAGTGCTAGGTACTCATCAAGCTGGAATCTGCTTTGTGCCCATAACTTGACTCATTTGAATTGAGTTCTCTGGAGCAATTAATGCAGCTGATTAGAATTCCTTCCTATAGAGACCTACAAATCTAGATTCTTCATTGTGAATATAGGGATAAATTCCAGTAGATTTAAGTATGTTACACATGATTCAGTCTTCCAGGTGGAATTAAACATTAGTAGGCATAGTCTTCTTGTTGCCTTAAGATTTGAACATGATATTTAAGAGGAATTGTTTTATTACTCTTTTTCTTTGTATCTTTTATTTCCCATTTAATTTTAATCAGAAAATAAAAGAGGCTACAGAAAAGTCTTTAATGTATAAAATTAGAGAGTCCTAAAACACTTATTTTCATATCACAAGTGGAATATTTGGTTAGAAAAATCCAAGAGATTCTTATCAACAATGAAGCAGCAAAAAGCTAGAACTGGTGGCATGATTCAAATGGCAGAGCACCAGCCTTGATCAGAAAAGGCCACGCAAGTAATCAAAGCTCAAAGTTTGAGTCCCTGCACTGGAATACAAATAAACAGTTAAATAAATAGCTCTCATACAGAAGAGTAGAGAAATATTTCTTCTTCAAGTCAATTAATTATTCTTAATATAGCACATTTCTCTATAATGTGCTATACACAGATTTAGGACCCAAAGGCTGTTCAAGGCTGTGTCAGCAAAGAATTCTTAAAAATATGAGAGACTAGTTAGAGGATTATCTTATAGGATATATTAACAAGCATATATGCCTGTGTCGTTAGTAAGAATCTGTGTGATGCAATACTTTAGGATAAGATTGGTTCAGCTGTTTGTTACTTTGCCTGGGGTTGGAACAAGATGAGATTTTCAATTTGGCTGGTTGAATGAATAGCACTTCACTTCCATACAGGGAATAGAAAAGATTTATAGACAAGATAACCAACATATCCTTAAATGGGTCACTTTAAAGTTCATCTAATTTCTTCGATGTGAGCATTAGGAGTTATTTACTCCAGTGGTCTAGGTTCATACAAAGTTTTGACTATACATAATTGGACTGAGAATTATTATTCTGTATATTCTATGTATGATTGTAATTATAAATAGACAGATATATTCTTGAATGCATATGATTGTATAAACATGAAATTGCTGTTCATTTGTGTGTTTAGTTTAAGGCTTTTCCTTAATTGGGATACTTTAAATGATAAACTGTTGCATACATTGACTTGATTTTATTTAAATTCCATAAATTAAAAAAAATAAAAAATATTTTTACAGATCCAGGCCCTGATGGTTCACACTTACAATTCTAGCTAACTCAGGAGGCTGAGAGCTGAGGGTCAAAGTTCAAAGCCAAACCAGGCAAGGAAGTCTATGAGATTTATGTTCAATTATCCACCACAAATAAGGGAAACCTTAAGACCTATGTTTCTTTGCTCCTGACTTACTTCACTTAATATAATTTTTTCCAAGTCTTTCTATTTCCTAACAAATGGGGCAATGTCATTCTTTCTGATGGAGGCATAGCATTCCATTGTGTATAGATACCACATTTTCTTGATCCATTCATCTACTGAGGGGCATCTGGGTTAGTTCCATATCTTAGCTATGTTAAATAATGCTGAATAAACATAGCTGTGCTGGTAGCTTTAGTGTGGTCTTGTTTGTGATCATTTGGGTAAATGCCCAAAAGTGGGATTGCTGGGTCATAGGGGAGCTCTATGTGGAGTCTTTTGAGGAACCTCCATATTACTTTCCAAAGTGGTTGAACAAGTTTACACTCCCACCAACAATGCATTAGGCTTCCCTTCTGTCCACATCCCCTCCAGCATCTGTGGTTACTAGAGTTCTTGATTATAGCCATTCTAACTGGGGTGAGGTTGTATCTCAATGTTGTTTTGATTTGCATTTCTTTTATGGCTAGAGAGGTTGAGCATTTCTTCATGTGTCTATTGGCCATCCTTCTTTCCTCTTCAGAGAAGTTTCTCTGTAAATCTTTAACCCACTTATTTATTGGGCAGTTGTTTGAGGATTTGTTTTTAGGGGATTTAATATTTTGAGTTCCAGGTATATGTTAAAGATGAGACCCTTATCTGTTGTATAGCTAGTGAAGATCTTCTCCCAATCTGTGGGCCTTCTATTGATCTTCCTAGCTATGTCCTTTGCCATGTAGAAGCTCTGCAATTTCGTGCAATCCCATTTGTCCAACCTTTCTTTGATATGTTGTGTTTCTGGGTCTCTATTAAGAAAATTTCGGCCTGTGCCAAGGAGACCTAGGGTTTCTCCTATTCCATCCTGTAATGTTTTCAGAGTGTCTTCTTTGACTTCAAGATCTTTAATCCATTTAGAGTTGATTCTGATGCAGGGTGATATATCAGGATCTAGCTTTAGTTTTCCACAAGTGACTAACCATTTACTGAAGAGGCTGCCTTTCTTCCATTCTATTTTTTTAGCTCCCTTAGGGAAGATTAAATGGCTATATTTCTCTAGGTTCATTTCTGGGTTTTCAATTCTATTCTATTGGTCCCAAGGTCTGTTCTTGCGCCAGTACCAAGCTGTTTTGATTACTATGGCTTTGTAGTAGAGTTTGAAATTTGATATTGATATTCCTCCCACACTGGTCTGAGACAAGCAGAAAAGGTCAGATAAGTTGACGTTAGGTAAAAAGAAATGCAAGGTAAGTATTCAAATGTTTTTTTTCTTTCTTGTGATTGTTTCTAACATATTTATAAGATGATTTCTTTGTTCTTTGTATGTCCCTTCCCCATGGTATAACCCCTGCTTTCATTGTATTTGATGCTGGTATAATTTGTGGAGAGGAAGGGCAAAAACAAACCGTTTAAATAGGGATACAGGTGGACACATTGCAACAATGAGATGTATAAGTCCTTATGTCGAAAACGAACTTTACAACTTTGGTGTGGGGGGGGAGGGGGGAAGGGGTGTGAGGTGGTGGGGAGAGGGGTCGTGGGGAGATTTGGGTGGAGGGGCAGGAGGAAGATGGGAAGGGATGGGAAGGGGAAACAAAGTAGGAGGCAACGACGCTTGATAAGAAAGGTACTTATTACCTTGCCCATGTAATTGTAACCCCTCTGTATGGTATTTTCACAGTAAAAATTTAAAAAGATTATCAACCACAAAGCTAGAAGTGGAGGAGTGGCTCAAGTTGTAGAACACCAACCTTCAGCAAAATGTCCAAGGACAGCACCCAGACCCTGAGTTCAAGTCCCAAGACAGGCACACAAACACAGAAACAATATTCTAAGAGCAAACTCTACTCATAAATATTAACCACATGGTCTTTGCAGTGATTTGGTTAACGTGAGTCTTTTTGGTACATGTGGACAGTGAATATGTGTATGTACATGTAGATAGAGATAGAGATAGATAGATAGATAGATAGATAGATAGATAGATAGATAGATAGATTAGATAGGTTTTAGATAGTGATATCCATATTGGCCAAACAACTATATTTGGGTATACCTTCCTAACAGCAATATGTGTATTTTCTTGAGACATTTTTACTGTAGAAAGTTAGGAGAGTTCTGGAGGGATTGAATATTAACCCTATATCAGAGAGTCTTATACTCATGAACTCATTATGTAGAAACTAATCATCATTTCTCAATTAGGACAATCATGCCATACCCATGGTTGCACAGTGAGTATTATATGAGAGATATGAACTGGCAAACAGACCCAAGAACAAACTCCTGGCTTTCCAAATGTACCCATGAACATCAGTGTGCTGATGAAATCAAATTAAAACACTCTACTTACATGAATATTTGAGCTATCTTTACAGACACATTTAAAGTGTATCAGCACATGCAAAGGACTAATTAGCAAAAATGAAATTATATCTAGTTAAGAAAGTAAGCTTGATTCCATTATCATGACAAGTAGGTTAAATTCAAAGTGCTCTCCTGAGAAGCAAGCTCACGTTCTCATTAGGACATTGGTGTATGTCTCTGGAAAAACAGGTGACTAATTAGATTCCTAGTTCACATAGCACGGTTTCTGGAACACCTTTCTTGGTGAACCTTTCCCCAGTCTACTTGTATATTTGTGTATCTTTCATTGAAACCTTTTGATTAACTTGAGCACACTTTGCTATTTTACACCAACATGTGAATCAGTTGTTATCACTTCTTTCCAGAGCACAGATAAATATTCTAAGGGTTCAGAGATGTTCCTCTGGCTAGATGACAAATGAGTGTGGATTTCTGTTTCCCTTCTTCCTTCTGATGGCATCCTTCTAGACCTCTAATAAAATCAAAATCGCTATGAAATCTTCAGTTTCATACAAAAGATTTAATAATGCCTATTTAGAATAGATTGAGGATACAAAGAATTCCATTGTCCGTGTGCATGTGTTTAGTGCACACTTGTCTTGATAATGAGAGGGGAAACTTACCTGATTAAAGAAATGAAGTGCCAAACTCCAATTATTCACGCCTGTAATCCTTGCTACTCAGGAGGATGAGATTTGAAGGCCCCATTCAAAGACAGCATGAACTCTTGTCTTCAATTAGCCCCCAGAAAACCAGAAGTGGCTCTGTGTCTCAAAGTGGTAGAGGGCTACCCTTGAGTAAAAGAGCTAAGGTCCAGTGTACAGGCCCTGAGTTCAAGAAAAGAAAAGAAAAAAGGAAAGGAAAGGAAAGAAAGGAAAGGAAAGGAAAAGAAAGGAAAGGAAAGGAAGAGAGAGAGAGGGAGAGAGGAAGAGAGGAAGAAAGAAAGAAAAAAAGAAAGAGACAGAGAGAGAAGGAAGGAAGGAAGGAAGGAAAAGAAAGAGAGAGAGAAAGAAAGAGACAGAAGGAAAGAAAGAAAGAAAGAAAGAAAGAAAGAAAGAAAGAAAGAAAGAAAGAAAGAAAGAAAGAAAGAAAGAAAGAAAGAAAAAATATCTAACCCAAATGTTACCTTAGGATAGCAGATGTTGATGGCAGACCAGATACAAAACTCTGTATGGGAAGAATGTAGTCTGTAGGATATGGAAAACCCTTCACATTTCATGTTTTAAATCATTCAAACTCAGAACATAAGAAAAACAACTGAAAATACTTGAGAGTAGTGACTTTTGGAAATAACGATGGTAGTAATTTTTGGAGCCAGTAATCCTTGATGTAAAGGAAATGTAAATTAGTTGATCTTTTTGGGCAAAGTCCCTTCCTAAAACTCAGAGGATGGAATTGTGATCATTGGAAGACAGAGAAAATATGGATATTTACATAATGACAGTATGAATATGTCTTTTTATGTAGGAATTTATATTATAAATATGAATTATGAATTTACATGGACCTTATTCAATGAATTATTCTCACATCCAGAGATATATAATGTTATGATTTTATTATTTGTTGATTTTTTTCTCATTTCTATAGCTTTTGGTTTAATAAAAGTAAAACCACAGAAGTAAAAAAAAAATAAAATCCACCAAAGGATATAAAAGTGGACTTAATCATGTGAGCTACTGTAATATCTGAATTTCTATTCACTGGCAGAAAGTTCCTCCTATTGTCTGGCTTCAGTCCCTCCTACCATTAGAAAATTTACTCTCCCCCCTGAGCCCCCTTTCCCTTGGAAAAGAAGGATATCCATGAGAACATAAAGGTGAAATCAGAAAACAGAACAAAATTACTAACAAAGGGCAAAACCTCTTGGTCAAGAAAAACCCCAAGCAAAGGTTGACCAGTAGTGAGCATTTGTCCCTTCTCTGTCCTTGCTAAAAAGCAAAAGCATATCTCTCCCTCACTTAAGTTTACCAACCCTGGCAGCTTTGCAGAAGGCTGCTAACAAACTTGAGGCTTATCACAGCCACATGAGTTTCTGTATTAGTCAAGAGCTTATAATAAAAATCATTTCTGTAAGAGTGTCAATAGCATTGATAGTATCGGTCATGCTGACCAAGTCAAGGTTATGTTTTGCCTATGCTCTTGTGACTCATGGCTATGTTTTGCTTCTGTAACTTGCTTGCTTGCCTCAGTAACAAGGCCTTAAGTCCACAGGTTACATCACCACTGTAACCTCCAATTGAAGACCACCACTGAATGGTAGCCTATTGCAGATTATTACCTGATATTTACCATAAAGAACAAATGAATTTAAAGGTCACATAACCGTAACGAATGAAAATGTGCCAAACCTGCCTTGCGTGGCTTCATCTATGTAACTCCTTGTAACCTATCCCTATAAAAACCCATCCTACCCTGAGCTCAGGGCATTACTTTCCCAGTAATAGGAAGCAGACCCGGCGTGATTGTAATAAAGTTCCGAGCTCCTTTAACTAGGTGTCTTGGAGTCTCTTTTGGATCCTGGATATTATACTATGTATACCATATTCATGGATAGTTAGATTTGATAAAGTTTTAATTCATTCAAATTAAACAATGCTAATCCAATAAGGAAATCTGTCATACATTTTGAGAAAACATTGATAACTAATTCTAAATCTTACATGAGAGAAAATATATTCAGAGGTAGTGCACATAGGTTTAAATATTCTGGGGGTGTTTACAGTGCGGGATCAATTCCACAAAGCGATGCTTCTCTCATTCATCTTCTTCATTAACTTGGGATGCTGCCTTCTATGGACCACATCAGCTTGGATGCCTGGGCTACTGATTTCTTGAGCTACGACTATAAGACCATGAGGAACTCTCTCCCTAATATTTCTCTACATACCATGAACATTTCTACATTTTCAGCTCTTTTAAACAGAGTGAATAAAGTCAGTATTGCCAAGTAAGCACCACTATTGATTATACATTCAACATTTCTGTCATCTTGCTTTAAAACTTTGTGTCTGCTATACTGTTCTTGTTGAAGTTACTGCATCCTATACTAATTAATACCCAATAACTCCTTAATAAATACATTTTTAGCCTACAAGATCATGAATTCCTTATTCAACAACCACCTATGACTGATATTCAGAATCATTATACTACATTCAAATTTTTATGGGATTAAATCTAAATAAATTTCATTATTTAAACATGTATTGGGGAAGGGGAGCTGTTTTTCTAATATAATAATCAGATAATGAAATAAAAGAAAGTTCTATTTCAAAATAAATGAAAATATTACTATCTGTAGTTATTATTTAGCAGAGACATGAATCCAATATAAGACAACTTTTAAAATCCTAAGGAAAATAATGCATTGCCCAGAAAGCAATCAGCTATTTTGAATACTTTGATATTTAATAAAGATAGCTATATCTTTGCGAGCAAAATTTGATAACCAATATTATATTCTAGATAAATAGAAAAGAACACTAGACAATGAATATCCTGGGGCTTAATTTGAATATGGAACATTTTACAGCTTGCCTAAAATAAGTAAATAAGAATTATTGGAGAAGAGAAATTGTCTTTGCTTTCTTTTCTTTGAAATTCTTTACCCAGGTACCCATAACATAAAACAAATATAAACATTAAAGTACCTATTCTATGTGATTTCTTAAGCCCCAATTGCTGGTAACTTAGAGAGAGAGGTAAAAATATAAGGTATGAGAAACTGAAATTTTTTAAAGTTTTAAAAATCTTGTTCAGACATGAGGAGACACTGATGTGCAGGATTATCAAATGTAGCTGTATGATATAGAGAAGGTTGTATACAAAGGATCTGAGATATTTCAGAGCTGTACTCTCAATTTTGCTGTGAATAGTTTTGTAATCAAAACTATTCAAAAAACAAAATATATTTCAAGATGTTGATTAAGTAGAGAAAGGACAAAAAGAGTAAGAAACTCAGGCATTCAGTAGAGAATCACAATTTTAAAGACAGTAAACATGAATATTAAATATGTTTATGTTATCAAATGGGTTTTTATGAGTTGGTGGTGGTGGTACTTAGTTGTAATCCCAGAAGATGGAGAATGGGAAGACTTAGATTTGTATCTAGCTTGGAACAATTAGGGAGACACTGTCTTAAAGACAAAATACAAACAAGAGTTGAGGAGGAGGCTAACTTAGTAAAATACTTACCAAATACATCACCCTAATTTCATTACAAACAGCAATTCAAGAACTGGTTTTAATAATATGATTACTTAAGTCAAAAATTTATATCATGCTATTTTTTTGGAATTCCAGCTTATTGCGGAAAAAGATTAAACCGAAACAAATAATGTTATGGTTTTGTGCTAGTTTTAACATTTTATTGTTTAAATTGCTATTCCTTTTTACTTGATGTCTTTAAGTTTTCAGAAGCCTAATTATTAGAGTAACATGCTAAATTTAAAGTGGTGGTTTTCATCCAATGCACTAAACAGATGGATGTTTTCTTTAGATAGTTTTGAAATATTTCAATTTCTTGACTGATTTTTGAATTTTATTTAACAGTAGTATCCAACATATACCAATACAGCATATTTCACTGAAAAAAATATCGAGATGTGATATCTATAGATGTCATAGTATTATATTTTTATTTATTTTCTTTTTTTCTTTTACTTTTTTATTTGAAAATACTGTACAGAGGGGTTACAATAACATGGGCAAGATAATGAGTACATTTCTTATCAAGCATTGTAGCCTCCTCCTTTGTTTCCCCTTCATATCCCTTCCCATCCTCCCCCTGCCCCCCGCTCCCAATCTTCCCCGGTCCCCCCCTCCACCAAATTTGTAAAGTTCGTTTTCAACATAACGACTTGTACATCTCATTGTTGCAATGGGTCCACCTGTATCCCTATTTAAACGATTTGCTTTTCCCTTCCCGTCCACAAATTATTATATTTTTATTTTTAGATTATATTTCTGTATTACACTTGTATTTTTGTCAGTTACAGCACACTGATTATTCTCAAATTTTCATCATTTCCCAACTTTCAGCAATATAATGTTTTCTTGTTTAACATAGCTTTTATTATGTTTTCATCTCAGTATCCTCACTGTGGCGTTTTAACCTATAAAGAGGAAAAAATGGCTATAGCTTGTACAGAGGTCAATACATTTCCAAAAATGCAAGTGATTGGACTGTGACTGTACCAACATACAGCATGAAATAATATGACATACATTACAGGCATGTACAAGTATTATTTTAAAATTAACATAAAATAGTTAATAAATTGATCTCGTATTATTAATTTATGCCATGAAACAATTACTGTCACTCCTCTAAAATAGTAATGAAATTATGCCAGTGCTCCGCATCTTACTTTGTAAAGAATTTACTCTTTGTAATGTCCCTCACCTGAGTCTCTTCCCTGGAAACCGGTGGACTGTTAGATGAATCTAGATTTTGGGCCACCTCCCAGCAGCCTTTGCTCTGTCTGGTTTACAGTTACCCACTAATTGTCTCCAGAATCCTGTGTGGATCCTGGCCATGTTGATGCCATACCTCGGACTACTTATTGCAGAAGCCCCAGCCACTCCTGCTGCTCCATTTTCTGGAGACCTAGGCTCTGTGTTTCCCTGCATTTGGATGCAACGTTCTGCGATAGGCTGGCTTCAGACTGCCAGCTGTAGCTCGGCCTGAGCTGGCCCTGCAGGCAGCCGTAGGGGTGGCGCCTCTGCCAGACTTCTTGTTTCCACCACCCGGGGGCCTCGCTAACACACCTGGCTCACTTCTTGGTCTTGCTCCTTTCTGATGGCTCATCTGCTCCAAGAGCTGTTGGACCTTGTCCCTCCACGTGGAGCTCTCCACCTTCAGGCCCTCTGCAATGTTGTCTCTCTCCAACCTTAATTTCGTCTCTAACTCCACGTTCTCTAGCTCTCTCTGCAGCAGGACTGGCTCTACCATGACACATTTTTGTAATTTGATTGCTATCTGGGGGTTCACTAGAAAACTGAACAAGTAGGACTTCTGATATGTTGTGATGGATTCCGGGATCTGTGGAAAGGACCCCCTGGAAGGGAAAGACCCAGGGGGAGGCTCAGGATCAGGGTGGTCTTTAGTCTCATCCTTGCTTGATTTCTAATCCCATGATACTGGTCTTGGGGTAATTTTCTTTCTAATTTTTTTCTTCTTTGTCTTGGCCACCATGACCATTATCCACCAGGACAATTCCTCTGCAGAATTCGTACAGTAGTTTCTTGTCTGCAACTCTCTATCTATCTGTCTGTCTGTCTGTCTGTCTGTCTGTCTGTCTGTCTGTCTGTCTGTCTGTCTGTCTATATTTTTTTTCATCTTGTTTGCTTGCAAGGTGACGGGGCCACATTTCAGGTTCTTTGAAGTCACATCTATTCTTACAATCAACACCCATAATGTCTGCTTCCTACAAGTTGTCTGAAATCACCTCGATTCGCCCAGTCACCACACCGCGCCACAGCTGGTGGGGGTGTGAGGGAACACCAGAGGTGCTAGGCCCCATGGAATGGGAGTGTGTTCTCAATTCTTATATCCCATTGGCCAGAGAGAAACATGAAGGGAAGGGGCGTGACCAGCTCATTGTGATCCAGGAAGAATGGGTGGAGTATGGAGGAGAGCTGCTCCTCTGTGGTTCTTTCATCCACCCTGCCCACTTGGCGGATAGGACAGGACCAGCTCTAGCTGAGTATATTCCCAGCTGTATTGGAGACTGTTCAAGACCATGGCCACCATCACACAGTTGTAGTCACTGAGTGCTGCTGAGAAGTAACTCTCAGGCCAATTCCTTCTTGTGCTGCAAACTCTGAAGACGTGGTGGTGGATCAGACCCCAGGTTCAGGGGTGAGTGAGTGACAGGCAGCAGGGATGCTGTGTCAGGTGATAGTCCCTTTCCTCATTTCATAACTTGGCCCCATTTTTCAGGTCCTAGAATTTGCCTCCAGACTTCCCAGCTCTACAAACTCCCCCAGTTCTTCCTGGAAAGTTCCTTGGAACTTGGAAAATATTTGTCCTCCCCGACCTAGATCCATCCCTAGATCCATGTTCTAGTCCTCTCCTAATTTTTGTGTACCATTTTCCCATAACAGCGCATTGGATCCAATTAGATTTTCTCAGGAGATTCCACTCCAGGGGTGTATCAGAACTAAAAAGTTCACAAGGGCCTTTTAATACACAATTAGTATGTTTGTACCCATCTCTGCATCCCAACCCAACTGTAGCCCACTCATCTCAGCTCTCTTCAAGATCTTTCTCCAATAGTCCTCTGTACTGACCACAGTTTAAATGGTTAATAACTACAGGTGACTCTCTATAGTGGTTATCATATTGGGCAGACCTAGACTTTCCATTAGCTTTCCTTACTCCTAATAAAGGCATGATTAAGCATTAATAGATGATGCCAAATGCCTCATTTATTGCAGGTTTGAGTGTAAACTAGAAAATGCAATAAACAACTGCAAGTACTTTGCATGCAATAATACCTCACTTAACTCTGATCTTTATGTATGGGAGTTTGACTGACAGGAATAGAGTCTCCAAGCTTTGTTATATTAGGATAAAACCAAGATGGCCACCCTACCCAATGTGCCTACTTAAGTCTGGGTAGAGTGGATATACACCCTTCTGCGCAGAAGTAAATTGTCTTGATCAGATCTCCTTTATCTCTTGTGTGTCTATTTTGTTTCCTACACCAGAGGTTTAATTTCTTGAGCATCTCATTTCAACACTGGAGTGTTGTGTGCTTTCATCTCAGAGCTCTTGGGGATCCTCATTTTATCCAGAAAGGGGGGTCCAGCTCCTTCTCCACAGAGATGCATCTTACTGCCCAGTTGACTGAGCGCTGGGGCAGCAGCAGTGACTTCCAGGATCAGCAAATGAACCCAGACTCTTGGAGATTTCGCCAACCTGGGTACAAGAGCTTGAAAAGCTGGGATCTGGTGACTTTGAGATCTGAGCATCATGGTTCAAAGCCAGCAGTTGACCACTAAACCCGTGCCCTTCTGGGCCAGTGTTGGCTGCATCTGCTCTTGGAGCTGCAAGCTCTTGGCTGCCAGACCAATGTGGCTACTGCTCCCCACCAGCTTCAGCTTGGCTTCAGAGAGCAGTGCTAAGCAAGAACTGTCCAATTTCCCTGGATCTGCAGGGCCAGTATGGTCTGGATGTAGATGCTCTTGGCCAAGGAGCCTGGGGGCCCCATAGCATCATATGTGGTGGGCTACCATGCAGCTTCAATTTTAATATTATCAACCATTAAATACCAAACATGATCCAGAATAATCAACTCCTTTGATATATTTCAGAGAGGTAATTAGGATCTCATTTTGATAACTTTAAAAAAATGATTTACAATATTCACAGGCATATCTTCAAATACAAATTTGTTCATGGTCATCATTGACATAACCCTAATTATGGTGTGGAAATACAAAAGATTGAAATCCAAAGCCAGCTTAGAAATAAAATGTTGCTAGGCTCTATCTCCACGAAAACCAGCAAAAAGCAGGGTTAAAGGTATGGCTCAAGTGGCAAACTTGCCAGCTGAACACATAAGCAAGGCACACCACACACACACACACACACACACACACACACACACACACACACACACACATACTTGCAAATGTTATCTAAACCAGTTGAACTAAATGGAAATGAGGATATCTTTTGTACATACTTTTCAATAATTGTACGTTAATTAACAAAGTAATAAGCAAATTAAGGACACCTGGGATCCATGGACTAACGCACAGAGACTTTATTCAGGTAGCATCATTACCTTTAGAGAACTTTTCAAGGGAAGTTATGCATTTATTTTAGAAGATTGAAGATCATAATAAAATGGGTATTGACTCATTTTTCTCTTCAAGCTCTTGAAGCATAACATATTGTCCTGTGAACCCAAAGAAGTTATAATGACTGTGAAATGCAGCTTATAATCTTTTGCTCTGAATAGCTTAGAAACTTTTCTGCATTTCCATTGCACTTATAACGAGAAGCTTATGAAACTGTCTGATATGTGCAAAAGGAATAGAATATGTAAAGCTTATATGGCTGTGTCACTGAGCTGATTATTTTGTGCTACCTGAAAGTTAGGGCTATTGAGTTTGTGAGAGGTGGCATTCATACTTCCAGTGTTATCACCTCTATTCTCTGGTAATTAAACCTACAGGGTCTGTGGGCATATATAACTGAAATGTTCTCCAATGGAAAGAAAATGAGTATTAATTAAACTATTGTGCAGTTTTTTGAACTATTTTGAACTATGTGAACTTCTTTAGCCAAACTAGGTACATTCTTGTGCTAATCAATCAACTTTAAACAAATACTGTCAACCTAAAGATAGAGATTATTACATTTTAAAAGCAAAAATTTATTTTTTCATTCATGCTTTCCTTTTGGATGTTCTTTTGTCTTCCCGTGTTCTCAGTAATATTAACCTCCCACAGCTAAAGTTAGATTAGCTAAGCAAATAAAGTATGTTAAATGCTATCCATTTCCCTCCGTTCATTGAAATACTTGACAAGTGAATGATTGAATCAACAGGCTCTACATATTTAATAAAGTCAACAACTGCATTCATTACTTTACGCTTTTTTATCTAGTTTAAGCTCACTATCTAGTTTTCTTTTTCTCTTTGGAAGGCTACAACTTGTGTATTCCAGCCCATAGGCAGGATTTGTGACTATAAGTTGGTAACGAATAGAAAACCTCATTTTTTGAGAGAGAGTTAAAACTCCAGTGGTAATATTTTTTGTTATCTGAGTTAATTTTGTTCTAGTGCAGTGGTAATAAACTGTAAGACATGGAGAACTCCATGGCCAAGTGTCCAGTGTGCAGCTTGACATTTTGCATTTCTCAGAAAAAATATTCTATTGCTCAGCGACACTACTAAAAATTTATACTGACATTCCTTCTTGCAAATGTTATTGTTTGGATATGAAATGTTGTCCCTAAAGGGTCATGTTGAAAGCACTGTCATCCGATGGTGGCGTTATTGAGGAGTAACTGGGTCCTGAGGATATTAGCTTAATCAGTATATTAATTCCTGGATGAGATCATGGCTGAATGGATATTAAAAATGGATTTGGCGGCCTCTGAAGTGCCAAATCCTCTCGCTCTTCCTCCTTTTCTCTCTCCTTTCCTTCTCCTCTGTCCCCTCTTCTCTTTCCCTTTTCTCCTCTCCCTTCTCCCATGTCCCTTCTCCCTTTTCCATTTTTCTACCTCAACACAAGCAGCTGTCTTTGCTTTTCCACATATTTCTCATCAGGATAATATGCCTCACCAAGGACCTGAAATAACAGTGCCATATAACCATGGACTGCAAATATCAGCAAAAACACATTGTCTATCACCTTGAAGTTGAGTTGTTCACATATTCTGTCTGCAAAGTGACTGACGACTTCTAGCTTACTACTACTTTAGGCTAGACCACAGAGAGCTTGAGAGGTTGAATTGCAACCCAATCTTAACCCATGTGGACAGTAGAGACTTCTGCTGGTTTGCAGCGTTTGAAATTTTTCAATGCACAGAGGGATGATTTATAACTCCTTATCTCTTACCACCTCAGACAGAAAGTCTGTTTTCTTGTTTTGTTTGTTTCCTCCACTGTCTTCACAAATGAATAGTTATTGTAGTGAATGCTAGTTGTGTACCTGATTTATTCATAAGTGTGCATTGTACGATTATTTCATTCACACACAGCACTATTTTATGAAGTCAGAATGTAGTTATGAATCTCATTTTCCCAATGAAGATCTACTGCGGCAAGAGGTTAATTGACTTGCCACACACTTTCAAGTAAGTGATAAGGATGTAAATGATAAGTATCTCTGAACTTATTTCCCATTTTCTGGCTCCTTTCCAAACAGCCACTCAGTATCTGGCACCTACAATTTGCTCAGCACACTGTACACTGGTTTGGAGAGTTGTGGCTTAGTGATTGTAGACTGCATATACGTATGTATACATCTATAGTTATAGATATACTTATCTGTATATCTGTTCACATGTAAATCTATGTCACGTTATAATATATTTTAGTATATTACTTATGAATATATAGAAAGATTATGTATATAATTTCATCAAAAGCTAATCAAGACATAGAAGATTTAGTTAATTTAGTTTTATAGTAGCATATTTTTATCTGTGAGTTGTGAGAAATGCCTTCCTTCACCCATCCAAATCCCCCAAACGAGCCACGAGACAAAAAGTTCAGAGAAAGCATGGTTCTAGCTGTGGTCTTGCAAGATTGCCATAAGATGGTCAAAGGCATACCCTGGGGAGTCACAACAAGCAATTGGTCCCTAGGGCATGAAGTCCCTTCCCCAGTTTCCCATTGGCTGGGTCCTCTGTGTGTACCTTCTCTCCTGAACATTACCTAAGTTTTATGACTGCTAACTTGGTGATTGGAATAAATACATTCTAGAGCTTGGTTTACATTTTAAGCAAGTTTTGGTTCTCTCCACACACCTTTGTTTTTCTTGTGGTGAGAAGGCTTTTGGGAATATGTACTATGTGGAGTGTGCACGGTTTTTACTTATTTTCTTTTTGTTGCAGTCTGTTCCTTTCCTGCTAGTCAGACTCCTTCTATCCTCCTGTTTGTTTATCTTGTTTGTTTAGAGACTTTCTAATATATACATTTTATTTCATTCCCAAATTACTATGCAAGCAAGCTACCAATAATTTTCCATTCAGGGCCAAATTGCTTGTCTTGAAAATGAACCACTGACTTTATTTCTATAATAGATGAATACATACAGAACGATTTATCTATCATCTGCTTAGGAAGCAAGGTGGAAGCAGGAAATGTTTCCACACGTCAGTGAAAAGAGTGGTGATGAGATAGGTCCCCAAAGATGAAGATTGTCAATCATGCATTTAATATACTGGCTTCCCTAGCACTGACTTACAAGTCCTTGTACTCTTGGGTGTGATGGGCTGGGTGGGCAAGGCAGCAAACATTGCTAAGTGAAGAGAATGGCAGATAGAAAGTCAGAAAGGCCTTCCAAGAGCACAGCACATTTGCAGAAATCCAGTAATTGCACTGAGTATTTAAATTATCTTCCACAATCTTACCTAGTACAGGTGTATTTTAAGATTCCAACATTTCTGAGAGGAGAGAAATGCTTTATGGATGCAATAATCACCTGGATGTAAGGAAAAGAAACACTGGAGTGAGGCTTTAAAAAATCTCAATAAGTGGCTCCAGACCTGGTAGCAGACGGTTGTGAATATGTAGGAGGCCTGACATTCTCCCTCTTTGTACTGAGTTGGCAATTTAAAACAGTACTTTTTGGGATAGGATTGTCTCCAAGGAGGGAGCATGGGTCTGTTTGATGAGTCAACATGAAATGTGTCTTAATTTCAAGAAACCACATGGAAAGTTATTGGAAAGGTGAGCATTATATTTTAAAATAATTGCCCCGAAGTGCTCAATTATATGTTTCTTAGTAACAACATCTGTTGGTAGGAAAATAAAGATCAAGTTCCCACTCTCTATAATGTACTCCGAAGTGATGAATAAACAGATTAAGGCATTTTGTAAAATATATCTTGCGTGTGGCTGTGACAAACCTTGCTGTAGAGGATTTATCAAACAGGCCCTAAGCAAAGAAATGAGCTTTTATATTTCTACTGGTTTTGCACCATTTATCTACAGTTCTAGAAGAATGTCATAGAAAAAAAATGGGTGTAAAATGGGATAGATTCATGGGTGACATCCAATAGACTCATATATGTTTTCTCAATTATAAGCAAAAATCATAAAGATATGTCTCCCTGATGGAATTGAATAGATTAAATAAATTAATTATAATACAGAAAATGATGAATAAAAGCCACATATCCCAAATGTTCTCTTATGGTAGTGGTTTCACTTGCTCATTTTTTTCCTGTATGTCTTACTAAATTGGTTTCAAGATAAATAAAACATAAGTCTTATCATAAATGTAAATTGTTCAGCCATGTTAATTCACTATGTAATTGATCACTTACAACACTGATTACTGAATTCCTCTGCACACTTTTGGAAGAAAAGCCTTAAACATTGGAAGGACACCATTGTTTGGTGCTGGGAACTCATATTTTAATTATGTGCTTAAAAATGAAAAAAGTTCATGATGAGAGTGATTTTTCAGGGTGAGAATGAGCCTCCTCTGGAGCAAGCATTCTACAAGTATGTCTACTTGTAAATAATTAATTGGTGATGTCTGAAAGCAGTAAAGAAAATTGTGAAAAGACATGAGAGATATAAATTACTCTGGCTGTCAAAAGCTATTGGTCAATCTGGTCATAAGTGCCTCACATCTGTTATCATAGCTGCTCAGGAGGCTGAGGTACGAGCATTACAATTCAAGCCAGCACAGGCAGGAAAGTCCATGAGACTCCTTATTTCCTATTAACCATTGAAGAGCCAGAAATGGAATTGTGGTTCAAGTAGTAACTTGCCAGCCTTGAGTGAAAAAGCTGAGAAAGTGCCTAATCTTCTGAAATTCAAGCTCCAATTAACAGGACAAAAACATATGTCTGTGTTTATGTGTATGCATGTGTGTGTGTGGGGGGGGTGTGCTTTAGTTATTTTATTTTTTATTCATTGGTCATAGGGCTTGAACTCTGGGACTGGATGTCCCTCAGCTCTTCAGCTCAAGGCTAGCACTCTACCACTTGAGCCACAGCACCACTTCTGGCTTTTTCTGTGTATGTGGTGCTGAGAAATTGATCCTGGGGCTTCATGCATGCTTAAACTCAGGGCCTCGCCACTGTCCCTGAGCCATCAGTGCTCAGCTTCCTGCAGAATTGTTGCATCAAAATCCTAACTCACAAAGTGAGTAGGCACTAGGTTCTGGGGTGGTAATGACTGAGAACTGAGCACTAATGATTGGGATAGTGGTCTTGCAAAATAGACACAAGGAGTTACTTCATGTTCCTTCATCTTGGACACCCCAGTCTCAGGAACTGTAAAAAAGAAAGTTCTGATATGTATATGCTATTCAGCTTATGGCATTTAGTTATAGCAGTCTGAATGGACTGAGACAGAAGAGCTGTTTTTTGGCTTTTTTGTAAAAGATTAAAGCCTCGAGTAAGTCACATATTGCTTGCAAAAATTTTTCCAAGTGCAACAAGGGCCTGCCAGCTAGATTCTGCCCACTGCTCCAAGCCCTATCTCAGTTCACTCTTCCTCATGGCTGATACGCATGTTTCAGCTCATTTCTTACCACTATAAATAATTCATTAGGTACTATATGTCATTCACAGCCTTCCCTGAAGATTGTCACACGCATGCCCATGCAGCATGCTTCCAGCTCCTTTTAAGTGTAGATTTTAGGTGCCAAGGATATGATTCAGTCAGTTATTAGAAGCATAATAATTAGCTGTTTTCATTAAACAGTATCGCAAAGAAAAGATGGGCAACAGAATGCTAGCTGGTGGCAGATCTGATTTATTATATTGCTTATAAAAAATTCTGGTACAAGTTAGTAATATCAGCTGTGCTAATTAATTCTAGTAATCACTAATTAAGCCTAATATTAATAAATTAATGCATGCAGTTGGGATAATGAACATTAGATTATGAAATGGTGTTTATGTGTTTAACTATTGGCCTTGTCTATGGAATTTAGAACTGGAACGAACATTAGCTATCATCTCGTCCAATCTCATCTTTTAAGTATGACAAAGCTGTGATCCAGGATGAGATGATATATAACTTGGCCAGTGTTATATTTTGAAGTGTTTGGGGAGTAAAAATATAATTTGAAAACAAAGGAAAGCTTGCTGGATTCCAGATCCCTAGATATAACCAAATTTTTCATTTCTCTCACCCAGTTGGCCATCTTCTCAGAACCAAATAAAGGAAGTCAAATGTTCAAAATTCTTGTAAATATTTCAGACCTGTTTTTACTTCTCAAAACATTATCCCCAAACCAAAAATGCATAAGATACAAGGAAAATAGGCAGATTCAGCTCCTATAAAAACTATGAAGTTAGAATATTTATAGCTAGCATCTTAGAAGCTTTTATTTGTGTGTGTCAGGACTCAGAGTTTGAATCCAGGGCCTTGTGCTCTCCCTCAGCTTTTTCTGTCAAGGCTAGTGATCTACCACTTAAACCATACCTGTACTTCAGGCTTTGAGCTGGGTAATTGGAGAAACGACACTTTAAGACTAGCTTTGAACCTAGATCTTCAAATCCTAAGTTCCTTATTAGCTCTGCTTACAAGAGCAAGCCACATGCACCAGGTGGCTTAGAATAGCAATAGACAACATATTGATCAATGATTGAGACCTGCAGTTCTAGATAAATGTTTTTTATTATTATTCTGCATATCACAGAAAGCATAGATTTAATCTGTTTGTGGCTATATTCTAAGCACTCAAGAAAGATGAACGGCAGGTATCTAACAAAGCACAAAATAAGTAACTTGATTTCACCAAAAATGAATGAATGAAAAAGGTAAGCCTATTATAGTAATCATTTTCAAGTAGAAATCTCTAATAATTAAAATCATAGTTCTAAATAAAGATGGAAAGAATACATTTCAAAAGTTTAATCAAACTCGTTGAATTGATAAAGGAACCAGGAAAATTCTAAAGCTGATTCTCACAGAAATAAGAAGGATAAGTCATTTAAAACTACAGGAAAAAATATTTTAAAAAAATGATAAAATAAATTTACTAAGTTAGTTTTGGTTTAATGTCTATTGGCCTTCAAGACTAGACATCATAATATTAGGTTACTTTTTTTGCAAGACAGGAATATAAAAGTTAATAGGTAACTTTACAATTTTCAGACTCTAGTTAAATAATAAATACCAAACTAAAATAGGGGAATAGTCTTTCTGAGAATCAAACAATTTTGGGGCTATGAACAAGAAAGAAAAACAGATATCAATACAACTACTTTATTTCAAAGTTTTCAGGATTTTTTTTTTTTTATTTTGGGGTTGTTTGTCTTTAAGCTTCTACTTCATGTCAAACTCAGGACCTCTCATTCTTACTCAGTTTTGTTCCCCTACCCTTTATCCCGCACCCCCTCTTCCCCCCTCCACCCCCCTCTGCCTTCTTCCCACCTCCCCCCACCTTCCCACTTATGTTCTTCCTCTTCAGCCACATCTCCACTTCTGGCTTTTCCTTTCTTTTCTTTTTCCTTTTATGCTGATTTTTTTTCAGGTAGGAGCTAGAGGTTTGAGCTAGCTTTGATACATGATCCTCAAATCTCAGCCTCACAAACAGTTAGTATAAGCCACTGGTGGGTGAATTTATTTTCAAATTTTCAGTAATTTTTCTCTAACATCATGTTAAGCTATTTGCAAAGAAATGTTACAGTATAATATTGCATAAATTGAATGTGGCAAGGAATGGATTATTATGAAGTGGTATACCCAAGGAGGAGGGATTATTCTCTTATTCAAAACAAAGGATAAAGACAGAGGGGTATAAAACATAGCATGGTCAGAAAGAATAGAAATCACATCCATATACATGGGGTTGTTCAACACTGCAAAAAGGAAAAGCCAAATTATTTATAGCACTATAATATAGCTCAAGTTTTCCAATCTTCCATTCAGACATAATTCTACCAGGAGATCGCTGATCAAAATATCATAAAAGTGGTAATATAGCCCTAAGATCAATATAGCTGGCCTCCAATCCTGGATCTCTCTGTTGCCCCCTGTGTCCATTTTTAACTTTTCTCCTCAAGGGAAAGGGTGTAAATGACCACACCTTCCTGGCAGCATAGGGATGAGTGATTGAGCGATGACCATAAATGGTCTGGTATAAAACGTATTTGGTATCAATTGGGGTTTAAACTCTCATTGTTATTCTGTAAAGCACTTTGGGCAGCAGAGAAAAGTGAGAGGCCAGAAGTGTCAGAGGCTCAACCTACTTCCTAGCAGAATCTAAGAAGCCATTCCTCAAATCAGATAGTGGCAATAAAATCCCAGGCTCTTATGGTATTAGAGCAGAATAGCCTGTGGAGGAGAGTAGTTGGTTCACTCAACTGGACATGGTAGTGTGTGCCTAAAATCTCAGCACTCAGAAGACTGGGGCAGGAGGATATGAAGTTGAGGCTAGCTAGGGTTGAAGAAAGGAAGGGAAGGGAAAGGCAGGGAAGAAGAAGAGAGGTAGGGAGGGGGAAAGAAGGAAGGAAGGAAGAGAGAGAGATAGAGAGAAGAGTGTGAGAGACAAAGACAACAAAAATATCATAAGTGCTACTAGTGATTTCTCTCTATAGACAGTAATCCAACCAGCCTAACATTGATGATTATAATATTTAAGAACATAGAATTCTGAATTAATAGAAGAATGCAAGACTATCAAAAGGAAATAAATAAAAGAAACAACAACAAAACAAAACAGCTAGGATGGGAGAAACTTGCATATGCAGTTGGTAGGAAATTCAACCATCAACCAATGAGAGTCAAGTCTTATATCACTTATTTTCTCCTAATTTTGTCTTCTTAGATTACTTTTTCTCTCTATTTTTCTACTCATTGTTATCTTCCACAGGTGATGACCTAATGAACATCTATTTTACAAAGTAAAGATACTTTAAGTCTATTTCCATAGTAATTCACGGTGGGGAAGAACTTTGATCTCTTGACAATTTTTTTACCCTGTTTGCAAACTGAATAACAGCTATTTGACATTCTTTAGATTATATGATGAAGAGAACCAAAGACTATACCTCTTTTGGGGACCATCTTGGTACTGAAGAACAATTCAAAGAATATGGTAGCATAATGATGATAAATGTAGTGATTTTACATTAGATACATCATTACAAGGAGCACTATGCAAGCATCTTAAGGCTTCTGGGCCCATATCTCTTACCCCAGCTACTATTATGGTTCTGGGTTTTTCTAATCATTTGAATGACATCTGATATTCATGCCAATATCTCCTGGACACCACTCCTGTAGAGTAGGATGTCAAGAAGTGTGCTACTTGGCACTCATTTCTGTGCAAAGGATGTGTGGACAAGTTAAACACTATGAGTAACACTTCTAGTAAGGAAGGCAAGAGTTTCCACCCTTTCCTGCTTTTCAGGAAGTTTCTGTATTATCTTTCCTCTTCTAACAACAGTTTCCGTTTTCTTTGGGGGATCAAATTTCCTACCAAAAAGTACTCTCATAGAATCTTAGTCTTTGCTTCTGCAGCTGAAGAAGCTAAACTAAATGTAAAGAGTTGCTGATCTAAGCATGAATGGAAATATTTTTTCCCCAGTGAGCAATCCAATACATAACATTACAGAATTTCTTTGTAATGGTTAGTTCCCTTGCCACTGGGAGCACAGTATCTTTTATAAGCCTAGAAAAGAGAGCTAGGATTATGTTTTCAAAAGTTACCTTCTCACTTAACTTGAAGAAATAACAGGCAAGTTACTTCACTTTTCTATAAAGTCAGGGGCTAAAGACAGAATAATGCACTGTGCCATTCAACCTTGAAGACTGACAAATAGGTTTTATCCAGTGTAATTATTGCTCTTTTCATTCAGTCTTCACACCCATATCTCAGAGAAGTTGTTAAAATGGATAGGTTACTGATGGAAAAAAAAAGCAGATTTCACATGTTAATCTCACAGGTACACAGCTCCTAAAGGGTAGAGTGAGGTTACACACATGAGTTTGTTAGAAATTAAGAAGGAAGGGTTAAAGATTAAGGACTCTCCTCATTTACCAGCACTAGAAAACTACCAAATTTAGAAACAAAGCATCTTTCTTCATTGGTTAATATTAACTTATTGAAAATGCCTTGCCATGGCAGTGTGTACCTATAATTCTAGCACTCAGGAAGTTCAGTCATGTACACATTGAGTTCCAGGCCAACCTGGGCTCCATAACAAGGAGACTCTATCTCAAAAAATTTCAATCAAATGAAAAATAAATAAATTATGTGTGCATGCATATGTGTGTATGGTTGGAGGGAGGGAGAAATACAAGAGGGAAGAAGGAAATTATAATAAAAATGAAGCCAAGGAAAGGGAATTTTAAGGCTTTTAGAAGCAAGTGTCAATTTATAAATATAAATGTAAGAAATCTAAAATATGATTCTGTTGGAGAAAACTCCTTATAAGGTTTTGCTTTCATTCTAACTGTTTTACTATTTCAGCTGCAGAATTTTAAAATGAGAATGGTGAGTTAAACTAACATTTTACATCTCTAGAATCTCATGGAATATCGATAGATAGATAGATAGATAGATAGATAGATAGATAGATAGATAGATAGATAGATAGATAGATAGATAGATAGGTATATTCAGTATTTCTCAATTTGGAGCATTTTTATATCCTACCAAGAGGACACCTGTAATATTTTTGCTTTCTTTATAACACTTTACAATGGACACTGAAGTCTTCAGCTCCAATTACAAAAATTACTCAAATATTAAAAACTGGGTTAAAAAAGAAAAAAAAGTGCTCCCATCATCTGTCTTTAAAGATATCTACAAATCAATATCAAAGAACTGGTTTTGATTAATGATACAGCTTTAATATTCCCACCTGTCTTTCTCATTTTTCTTAATTTTGTAGGCTATAAATTGAATTTTTGATTACATCAAAATGCAGTTTGTTCTCCTATACTGCTTTGTAAAATGGCAACTCCTCTGTACAACTACTTAAAGACAATAAAAACATAGAAGAAAAGCACATAAATTCATTGCCTAATGTCATGGGTCTGTTTATGCTTTGTCCAATCACAATTAAACCTAGGAACAAAATGATTCCAGCTATTCACAAGTTACTCCCCAGTGATTCTGTTCTCATCTTAGATGGGTGGTTAAATAAATAGTCATTTTATAAAACTTCACGTTAAGGAAACTTTCTCTTATTTTGACTTATGTAAAGAGGCACATACATCCAGGAGATGTAGGCACTCAAATGGGTGAGAGTCCGGCATATAAACTCAGCCAGGGCTGCCATTTGCTCCTGGAGCTGTCCAAAGGCTGAAGTACAGGGGTTGCTAGATAAGAATAAAAGTGAGTAACAAATACAATGAGCAAATTAAAACTGAGTTAGAAGAGGGGAGAGAGTGAAAGTATGGAGATGTGCAGAGGCAGTTTGTCAAGATGATTCCTGAGGACATTCCTTCATGTAGACGAAGAAAGAACAGCCCGAAGCAATTCTCTGATTGGAGTTCAAGTGCCCTTGTGGGTTTTATGTGAAGCCTGCAGGTACTGTTGGTGGTTATGCTAAGCACAGTTTCAATGATTCTAAACTCAAGTGTTCAGACTTAACAATGAAAGTGAGATTGAAAGCGATAAACTTTCACCTTTCTCCAAAAAATCTGGATTCATTAGCTCTGGGTTGGTGCCTGGGAAACCACACTTCAGTACACTCTTCTTATTGATTCTGAATCTCAGGGTCAGAATAAGTCAAATACTGTAAATAGCCTAAGCTGAAACAAAGAGAACATAGTGTTTTAGTCCTCTTTTCTTTTTTTTTGAATAGTCTAACTCTGTTTCATGAAATATTGGTGATTTACTGTTGGGTTAATGACTTAATGACTTAAGATTTTTTATGAACATTATAGAAGATGCTCATGAAATAACCATTTTATACTATTTAGTAAGGTGGAAATTAGTCAAGATAAATGGCTTTTACATCATAAGTAAGACATTTAGATTTCAGTTTATATACACTAGGTACGTCTGAAATTTTCTTCTTTCCATTGTGCTCTATTTCCCCCCAAAGCTCTAAGTGGCTAGATCTAATTTTGTGATTGTGGGATGGATATAGAAAGGAGTCTTCAGGGTTTAGACAAGCTGTCCATCCCTGAGTTACCATCTTTTCTGGGAGACCCTCAGTAACTTGTACAGCATTTATTGTGGTGTTTAGCTGTCGCCACATTTCATGCTGGCAGCCATTATGCCTGTCAAGTGTCGAGTCTCAGGCTTGTTGCTGGTGGTTTCTGCGTCCTCAGACTTGGCTGTCACACTCTGACAGCTGTGTGGAGTCTTATGTTCACTTCTTATCTATGTTGCCATAGTTCTGAGTACTTAGCTCTTCCCCAGCCGCCATCTTACAGCACTGATACATCTAGATAAGCTATTGTCCTAACTACTTCTCAGGTCCACACAGCTGTGCGCTCTGATTTTTCTCCTCTCAACTGTTAGTAGGATAGGTCTCTAGGCTCCCTCACCTTCTACAGAAGCAGATGTCCTGAATCCACACATCTGAATGCAAAGCCTGGGTGATTAATGGTTACAGACAAAATCTCCAAACTAGACCATGCTGGCATAACTGGAAAAGTCCTTTTTTATCCATGGCCCATGCTCATCCCACTTTTTGTACCTTTTTTATTGTAAAAATAAGAGGGGTTACAGTTATATGATCAAAGTAATGAGTACATTTTCTATCGAGCATTGTTGCCTCTTCCTCTGTTTTTCCCCTACCATCCCTTCCCTCCCACCTCCACAACTACTCCCCCCCTCTCAGCAAAAGTTGTAAAGATTGTTGTCAACATAGTGTCTTCCCCAGTTCATTGTTACAAGGGGTCAACCTGTATCCCTATTTAAGCATTTTCTTTTTTCCCTTCCCCTCCCCGAATTACAGAAGTGTATATACAAGATGCAGGGCACCAACATCAAATACATTGACATCAAATACAGTACATGGACATCAAATACAAAGTACAAATACAAAATACAGCACACTGACATCAAATACAAAGAAACAGGAAAATCACATGGTACATTATAAATACATTGGAAACAATAGCAAGCAAGCAAAAAAAATATTTGTGTCCCTATCTTGGGGTTCATTTTGCTTAACATCATCTTATATGGACATATGGAACTGCATGAAGCTGCAGAGCTTCTGTATGGAAAAGGTCATAGCTAGCAAGATCAATAGAAAGCCCACAGATTGAGAGATCTTCACTAGCCATACAACAGATAAAGGTCTCATATCTAACATATACTTAGAACTCAAAAAATTAAATCCTCCAACAACTCCATCCCACTTTTTATCATTTAAATGGCTCCACATTGTGAGCACATTAACAGAATCCCATTAATACCGAGTCCCCTTTCTGACTTTATGCATTATTAGTTCACAGTTTTCCTTCTTCCAGAATGCTCTTCCTGGGAAACTTCAAAACACATTTAAGATATAACCAGAATTCAATATCAACATGAATGATTCTCCATGCTTCTTGGTCTAAAATCTTCTAGAAGGTATTATTTACCATATCATTCCTCCCTTCCTCCCTCCCTTCCTCCCTCCCTCCCTCCCTTCTTTCTTTCCTTCCTTCCTTCCTTCCTTCCTTCCTTCCTTCCTGCCTTCCTTCCTTCCTTCCTTCCTTCCTTCCTTCCTTCCTTCCTTCCTTCCTTCCTTCCTTCCTTCCTTCCTTCCTTTTCTTTTGTTCTTGTATTGGCCTTCAGGCATGAATGTAAGAATCTGGGTGCTGTTCTTGAGCATTTTTTGCTCAAGGCTAGCATCTACCACTGAAGCCACAGGTCTATTTCCAAGTTTTTTGTTTTTTTTTGTTATGTTTTGCTTTTTAATTTATTTATTGTAAAGATGATGAACAGGGGACATATATTTACAAGAGTAAGGTAATGAATATTTTTTTTACAGTGAAAACAGGGGTCATACCATGGGGGAAGAACATACAAAAGAAACAAAGAATCACATAGTGCATTATAGGTATGTTAAAAACAATAGCAAGCAAGAAATAAAAAACAGTTGTGTCCCTATCTTGGGGTTCATTTCATGTAACATCATCTTATATGGTTATATTACATAGCTAGCAAGATCAATAGAAAGCCGACGGACTGGGAGAATATCTTCATTAGCCATACAATGGATAAGAGTCTCAAATCTAAAATATACTTGGAACTCAAAAAATTAAATCTCCCAACAACAAATCCTCAAAGAAACAAATGCCCAATTAATAAATGGGCTGAAGACTTAGAGAATTCTTTGAAGAGGAAATAAGAATGGCCAATAGACACAGGAACACATCTTCTCTAGCCATAAAAGAAATGCAAATCAAGACAACATTGAGATACCACCTCACCCCAGTTAGAATGGCTATAATCAAGAATTCTAATAACCACAGATGCTGAAGGGGATGTGCCCCAAAGGAAACCCTACTTCATTGTTGGTGGGAGTGTAAACTTGTTCAACCACTTTAGAAAGCAGTATGGAGGTTCCTCAAAAGACTCCACACAGAGCTCCCCTATACCCCAATACCATTTTTTAGGCATTTACCCAAATGATCACAAACAAGGCTGTTCTAAAGCTACCAACACAACTATGTTTATCCCAGCATTATTTACCATAGCTAAGAGATGGAACCAACCCAGATGACCCTCAGTAGATGAATGGATCAAGAAAATGTGGTATATATACACAATGGAAATCTATGCTTAAATCAGAAAGAATGATACCACCCCATTCGTAAGGAAATGGAAAGATTTGGAAAACATTATATTAAATGAAGTAAGCCAGGCCCAAATAAACATAGGTCTCATGGTTTCCCTTACATGCAATACTTCCAAGTATTTAGTAGTTAATTTTGAGATAAGAGTCTCCAGGACTTCCTTGACTGGACTGGCTTCCAACAGTGTTCCCAGAGTAGTTAGGATTGCTGGGTGTGCTACCAGTCTCTGGCCTTCTTTTTCTTTTCTTTATATTATTCTTTTTGCTTTTTAAAATTTTACTGTCAAGGTGATGTACAGAGGGGTTATAGTTACACAATAAGGTAGTGATTACATTTCTTGTCTAACTTATTGCTTCTTCCCTCATTTTTCTTCCTCTTTCCTTCCCCTCCAGTACCCCCAGCAAGTTGTACAGGTCATTTCTAATATATTGTCTTGTGAGTATTTCTGCTGAGTTGGTTCCATCTTTATCCTTTGTCTCACCATTTTGTTGGCCTTATTTCCCTCTTAATCTCCATCTGAAGCAAGGTATCTAGAAAATCATTACCACTTTATACGCAGTTGTTGACACAGATGCTCAGAACAGCATGTTGAACTTTTCAGAACTGAACCTGAATCTGGGAAGGTGGCTTAGTGGTAGAGTGCTTGCCTCCCATACATGAGGCCCTGGGTTCAATTCCACAGCACCACATAAGCAGAAAAAAAAAGCCAGAAGTGACGCTGTGGTTCTAGTGGTAGAGCGCTAGCCTTGAGCTGAAGAGCTGAGGGACAGTGCCCAGGCCCAGAGTTTAGGCCCCACAACCAACCAAGGGGAAAAAAAAGAAAGGAAAAAAGTAAAAAAGTAAAAAAAAAAAAAAAGAAAAGAAAAGAAAAATGGAACCTGGTTCTCAAATCTGGAGCTGTGTTGGAGTGGTGGCCTGAAAAGATGATACAATTGTAACTTCCCAGCATTTCTTCAAGGACCCAGAAAAACAACCTAACCAAGGAGGACTGGTACAGAGACCACAGTATGTAGAACTTTTTTTGTTGTATCACACAATAATCTCCCAAGCAAACAAGAGAAACTCTTGGCAAATCTCTCCCTAGAAAACCACTGAATTATTGCAGACAGTGTGAAAGCCCATTTATTTCTAAAGCTGTAATACATGCTGTGTTCTGCCATTATTTGCTTAAGACACTTGAGCAATCCTGTGAGAAATATCTGCAATGGTTTCTTCAAGTGTTGACTACAGGAGTAATGAGAATCAGATTTCACCAATCTATATCTTTCTCCTTGTGTTTAACCCTCCCTCCCTACTAGTCCCCTGCCTTACTGTTCCTCACCACAAAGACAAAGCCTCTTTCAGTTATAGCGCCATGGCTTTCACAGGTTGCTTATTGGGTACATCAATTCTGAATTTTCTAAGCTTACCCTTTTATATGTAGTTTTAAACCAAGCTTGATATGAACAGACCAAATTAAACATTACAGTTGCTGCCATGTCACTTTCAAAGGCCATTCATTTCATTTTTATAAGTGATAATGCTGAACGATTGTTTACGATAAAATTCTTTTTAAATTTATAATTTTGCCAAGAAAAAGAAAACCAGAAGAAAAAGCAAGATGTATTCAACTTGTTACTGAGCATAAACACTAAGGGAAAGAACAGCGAGGAGTAAAGGCTATATTTGTTCTCAAATAAATGGATGAAATTTAATATTTATGTCTCTAAAGTATTATAAATGAAAACACATAGGTGAAACACAGGATTTGTCTTTTATTTATTTTTTAGAACTGCCAACTGAGAATCCTGATTTACTCACATATAAATTCTGTGTCTTGACATTCATCAGTGCTTCAGAGTTTGGGTTTTTTTGGTAATATATATTTTGCCTTTCTTCCCTAATTTCTAGTGTGTAGGACATATTCTCATTCATTAATCTTCCAGAAAGGCTTTTCATGTCAAAGATCCTGTTTCTGAGTAGACATTTGTTTTCTATTTCTATGCACAGGGATTATACTGCCCCCGCCTCCTCCTCCTCCTGTTCCTCCTCTTCCTCCCCCTCCTCCTTCTTCTTCTTTTCTTCCTCCTCCTCCTCCTCCCCCCTCCCTCTCCCCCTCTCCTCCTCCTCCTCCTCCTCCTCCTCCTCCTCCTCCTCCTCCTCCTCCTCCTCCTCCTCCTCCTCCTCCTCCTCCTCCTCCTCCTCCTCCTCCTCCTCCTCCTCCTCCTCCTCCTCCTCCTCCTCCTCCTCCTCCTCCTCCTCCTCCTCCTCCTCCTCCTCCTCCTCCTCCTCCTCCTCCTCCTCCTCCTCCTCCTCCTCCTCCTCCTCCTCCTCCTCCTCCTCCTCCTCCTCCTCCTCCTCCTCCTCCTCCTCCTCCTCCTCCTCCTCCTCCTCCTCCTCCTCCTCCTCCTCCTCCTCCTCCTCCTCCTCCTCCTCCTCCTCCTCCTCCTCCTCCTCCTCCTCCTCCTCCTCCTCCTCCTCCTCCTCCTCCTCCGCCTCCTCCTCCGCCTCCGCCTCCTCCGCCTCCGCCTCCTCCGCCTCCGCCTCCTCCATTTTTTTGTCAGTCTTGTGGCTTGAACTCTGGGCCTGGGCACTGTCCTTCAGCTCTTCAGCTCTTGGCGGGCACTCTACTTCTTGAGCTGCACCACTTCTGGTTTTCTGAGTGGTTTGTTGGAGATGAGAGTCTCATGGGCTTTCCTGCCCCAGCTGGCTCTGAACTGCTACCATCAGATCTCAGCCTCCTGAGTAGCTAGGATTACACGTGTGAGCCACCAGTGCCTGGCTGCATTCTTCTTCTAAGGTATTATTATCATTATTTAAACTGCAATGAGATAATTATTTACAGGTATACAAAAGGTCCACCTATATCTCCTAATGTTTAGGATTATAGCTAACACATAGGTCTTGCTCAGTATTTGATACTTTCTGGCTTGAACCAATATGTACCTGAAATTTCTCTCTCTCTCTCTTTTTTTTTTTTTTTTTTGGTTGTGGGGCCTGAATTCTGGGATTGGGCGCTGTCCCTCAGCTCTTCAGCTCAAGGTTAGCACTCTACCATCTGAGTCATAGCACCACTTCTTGTACCTGAAATTTCTTACACACAGATGATCCCATTCTTATCAAGTGCTAAAGAGACCAATTTGAAGCTTTCTTTTGTCAGATTGATTCATCTGAGATTCAAAGTCCTTTTCCACAGATCTGTGTCACATACCTTTTTATTTTTTACTGGTACTTCTTTGAACACCCTTTGTGAGACAGTTTTAGGACATATTAGACACTCCTACACAGGAAATTCAGAGAAACGAATGACCTGGTGACCATATTTAGCCAACGATGAAGAATGCATGCCTCATTCTTTCATCTTCTAGATTCATAGTTCTGAATTTGTAAGTCTTCTCAAAAAACCTTAGCAAAACCAAAAAAAAAGTTGTCACACAATAAGGTCTAAGTGCATCATGCATCATTGGTAAGATTTTTCTTTCTTACTCTGTTTTGTTTCTATCTCTCTCTTCTGGATCATGTTTCAAGTAATCTACCTGAAAACAAGCCTTTCTTCAACATCTTCTTTTTGTAAAATCTAAAGTAGCACATAGTTCATTGAAACAATATCAATGATGACCTTGAACTGCTGAAAGACATATAAAATATCCATCCTATAAAAAATTTTTTTAAAGATAATTCAAAGGGTCCCTACCCCATACTTTTGATAACTACTCAACGTTTTTACACCCAAGTTGCACTCCTCTCCTGAATCTTTTCATCTTCCTACCAAGAATGAGCATTTCCTTTTTCCTCTCTTCGAATCTGGTTAGATCTTTATGACTATCATTTCTAGTAGGCTGTTTGAAAAGTGAGTGGAAATCTCAGGTATATTGGGGAAGGTGATGCTCCTATATTGGGTTGTATGACTCTAAAGTCCTAAATTTCCTTAGAAAATAACCTATCACATTTTTACTACTATGACAGAGTATTTCTATGGGAGGAAAAATAGAGAGAGGGAGAAAGAGAGAGAAAGACAAAGAGACAGAGAAACAGAGTGAGAGAGAGAAGATAAGGGAATCCCCATTTTCACAGTTCTGAGCTGCTAGAGGTTTCTAGCCTAGTTCTAGATCTGTGAGATAAGAATCTTTTCAAGTAAATCAAGACACAGTCATATTATCAATACCAGCTCACCAGAGACTCTGGGTCATAACCAGGAGGTTCACTTTAAATCTCTTAACTAAGAGAAAGAGTGAGAGCAAATGGCTCTTGTATTAGAATAATATTTTATATTTTATATAGAATATTTTGTATAGAATAATATTTTATATGTAACAAATGACTTAGAATAATAGTTGATACCATTTACTAAATTGCATAACTTTCTAATGTGCAGTCTTACATCATTCATGAATAACAATTAGTTGATGGAAATGAAACTCACTAAATATAGTTTTATAAATTCAAATTAGGGCAAGAAAATATTCCATACATGTGTTTTCTAGACATAGTCTCATTTTGTCAAATAGGTCAGCCCTGTGTGAGAAGTAAATCAAGACATACAAGTGTTTTATCATCTAGAACAGTAAAAAAAATGAAATAAAGATATATTCAACTTATGCTGCTTGCTGCGATTTCAAATCATGTATCTGAGATCCTGCAGAAGCAACTATGATGATGTTTTAAGCCTTCATAAATTTACTGCTGTCTTTTTACCTTTAAATAAATTTGGAAACACTTATGTTCTTTAGAAGGAAAAAAATACAGAAACTAAAAATATGCTAAATCATGCTGAAACTTCTTTAATCTGTAGTTTACAGTAAGAATGGTGAATTATGTTGAAAAAGAAAATCCCAAAATGTTTGCTCTGTTTCTCTGTTTTTGTTGTGCTGTTATTTGTTTTTTGGAACTTAGGACTTTGTATTTGCCTACCCCTTGAGGTAGGTCCAGATTATCTATCTTTGGAATACGGAAATGGTAATATAATTTGTGTTTGCTATCATAACAAATGAGTCTGCTTCTTAGAGAAATTAGGGATAACTACTCTGCAATGGAGCCTTTCCTCCCTGGATGATGTGGACTCTTCCTTCACCAGTGATCTGCAGATGTTCCAGCATTACTCCTGATGGAGGAGAAACCCCACACAAGAAAGGTCCCATCCATCTTCACTACCCCAATATTTCCAGCTGGTATTCCAGATATTTAAAGCCAGCCATCCTAGACAACCTCACCTCAGGTGCATTGATCTGGACTAGAAATGCTTAGGCAACACATAGAAGGTGTTTTTGTTTGTTTTGGTTTGTTTTGTTTAATATGTTTCCTGTGTGAATCCATTAGACCTGAGTCATTTGATACGTTAAGAAATACCAGCTGATACAAAGAGTAGTTTTATTAGATGAATAATATAAAAGAGATGCTTTCTATTCACCTCTGTGACTCTCATGCTCCGAGGCGTTGCCAGGGAAAGTTGGCTTCCTTTGCAAGGGTTATTGCTAGAAATCATGCTCATGCTGTAATTATGGGCACAATGACAGTGCTTGATTCTCAAGTGAGCCAGGCTGCTGAACCTAAATTCACTTGACCAGCTGGGTCAGTGAAAATAAATGGCTTTCCTTGACCAGATTTGGCTTAGGTCCCTTAATAGTATCATTTTATATCCATGGTTCAAGGACACAATTTTGCTGGGCAGGAGCACATTACTGATAAACATACCACACACACACACACACACACACACACACACACACACAAAATAGTTGGCTTAGACACTATATATATATATATATATATGTATGTATATATATATATGTATATATGTGTGTGTGTGTGTATATATATATATATGTGTGTGTGTGTGTGTGTGTGTATATATATATATATACACACACACATATATATATATATATATATATATATATATATATATATACATATATACTTTTATTTTCCATACAAGAGAATCCAGAAGTTCTATTCCTCTGGGTTAGCCTAAAGGTCAAACCTTGTCAAAGGTTAACATAACGGTTTGGCTAATTAAGGGATAGGAACTGCTTCAATTCTGCATTCCCGAAGCAGCACATTTGGAACTGGATATCTTATTCATAGTCAATGTGATTGCTTGCTGTATTCTAGGAGTGGAATTGCTTTTTTCCCATTCTGAAATTGTGCAAAGGAAGCTAGGCATATGTCTCACTCTGGCTGTTGTACTAGGGAAAACATCTCATTTTTTTCATGTCTTTTCATCTTCAATCAATAGGTCTGCAGCATAATGTCAAAAATGCATGTACCTTCAAAGTTTTCAGGTGTCACATTTTATCCAACACTCCATCATTGATAATCTACAGGCACTTCCTTCACACACACACACACACACTCACACACACACAACTATTATGTAGCTCACGGGCATGGCAAAGTTAACATCATACTTCAGGTTGAATAATCTGACAACTTTTCATTTAAAAATAATAAAGGGCTCACAAGGTGTAGTTTTCCATACATGTTTTATTTCTTAGCACTTCCATATTATTCTCTCTCTGACATTTTGCATGTCACACAGAGACTCTCCTGAGGGAGAGTAAATCAGATTTCTGCCTGGAGTGCAAGCTGACTAATAATAATCATCACCATAAAGGAGTCTGTTGTGTTTGGGACCAAAAGTACTCTCTGTTGTTATGGCAACCAGGATTTGAAAAGGGATGTCTGGTTGTGAGGGGCAGGCACCAGTATCCCAAAACCTATTCTTCATCCAAGCTTTTCCTAACAGAATCATTTCCAGTTATTCCTAAAATGGAGGCAGAGTGACAGATTGTCAGCACTTATGAACTAATCTCACTCAGTAAAGTGACTACATTTTCATCATTGCGTATGGCACTTACTCCCTTGTCACTGGATTAGTCTAGACAATGGGACCTAAATGTAATCCATGGTCCTGGTTAAGGCCACATTTCTGCAGAACTAATTGCTCTTGCTCATGTAGATGTATCTCATAGGGCATTTCCAATCTTCAAAACGAAGTCAATTGAAAAATATACATTATATCCTTTCCTTTTTAATAAAGAAGAATTTGTTTCCACATCTAAGATTAGGATTAATAAGCAATTATTTTGTACTTTAAGAGATTGTAACTTCTTTGTCTGGTGTAATTAAAAAAGTAGCAAAACTAAGTTAGCCTTAGAAGTAATATAAATAATAAATGGGAAAAAATACCTGAGAACAAGATTCAAGTTATTATGCTGGGAAACTCGGATTTACTGTGCACTGATAAACTACTAAGATCTTGTATGTATTTTTTTCATTCTGTGAAATTTAAACCTATGATACATATTTCATCTGTCAAAGCACTTCAGTGAATTTCTAAGATTAACCTCCACAATCTAAGATTTATACCCACTTAATTTTCCCTAATAATTTTCTACTTAGTATTTGAATTTGTTGTTAATTTTCACCTGCAAACATTGTCCACTGACAAAGCCTATATTTCCTGTATACAACCACCCACTCTGTCAGGAGCAAAATTAAAAAAATCATCATTAATTTGGTATGGATTTGATGAGTTCATACTATTTACATTCATCTTTCCACATGCATTTAAACACCTCTTGTCTAAGCAATACCTGTGCAGAATTTTAGTATACAACCATTAAATAACATATTGCATTAATTTCCTATTTCTCTATCCATTATTTTAAGCTTCTCCAGGAGAGAAATACCACAGAGTTAATAGAGCACTTTTCACTATGTGAAAAATACTGAATACCTTTTAAAATCAATTTACATTCAATTACTATTATCACAGCAAAATTTCAGCTTAACTAAATCAGAAAGCACATACAGTAAAAAAAAATTCACCAATAAAGCACTTTACTGCCAAATTATTTTTCCTGTAATAGTTTGTTTTCAATTGTTATGTGCTCATAAGTTTTGTAACTGAAAATATTGTATATACATAATTTTCCTTGAATATTATAACTCAGACCTTTGTCATATTTAACATTTTCTTCACATTGACTTTTAATGCTTTGTGGCTTACCTGATAAAACTACCTTGATTCTTACTGGTCTTATTTTAGAAAGTATATGAAATGGACAGATACTTCTGCACAAACTTATTTTCTTCTTTGAATTACATGTTTAGGATAAGCTCCCAAGAGGCAAAATCACTAGGCTAATACAGCTGCATATTGTATGTGTCAATTTTTCCAAATAATAAAAAAGTTTACACCAAGTTTTATGGATACCAATAGCACAAGTGTGCCTCTTTCCTCCCGCTTAAGCTGACATTCACTGCTATAACTGATTTTTCTAATATAATAGATATGTGGCCCACCCATTTCATTTTGCTAAGTACTCATTTGTTTCATTCTCTTCAAATCCACAATTGTTTCTTCCAAGCAAGAACACTATATAGCAAAGCACAGTGCAATTCATTAAGAAGGTAAAGAAGAAGAAAACATATTAATCCTACCCTACAGAAGCTTTTTATTCAGTGCCCCACCTCCTGCTTCAAACAACATTTAAGTCTAAATACAAAAGTGCTCTGAAGTAGCAGTGGTAAGTTTCAGAGAGTACTGAGCAAAGACTCACAGAAGCATTCTAGGAGATATAAAGTTTCTAATCTCCTTTATGGAAATAATCTGCATGTTTTCTTTCTTTTGATAAGTATTGGCTCTCCAATCCTTTCACTCCAGATCTCTATATGAGTACTAGGTCTACATTCTGCATTCCTTCCATGCTACCCAGATGCCCGCTCATGTTTTAGACTATAAAAATGAATTAGTTCTTGGCTAAGTGCATATTGTTCCTCACATTATAAAGTTCCTTATATTATCAAGTAATTCCAGGACATTTTAGGTATGATAAATTTTATTATTATTACCTGACATTTACTGATCATATAATTTATTATCTCCTTGTAGTATACATTCTAGATATCCTGTAGGCTCTAAGCCCATGAACATTATAGAACACACAGATGTTCTCTTTCTTCTTGTCATTCTTTCCTCCATTTTTCTCCTTTCTTCCTCCCTCCCTCCTTCCTCCCTACCTGCCTCCCTCACTCCCTCACTCCCTCCCTCCCTTCCTTCCTTCCTTCCTTCCTTTCTTCCTTCTTTCCCTCCTTCCTTCCCTCCTTCCTTCCCTTCTTCTTTCTTTCTGCTCTTTCTTTGTCTCTTTCTTTATTTTCTTTAATATTGAATAGAATTCCTGTGTATTCTAGACAAAACCACTGTGCTCTCTCCTTAGACCCAAATGCATCTTGAAGTCCATGAACTCTTACCATGACCAGTCTGATTATTGCTCTCCAGATCAGTAACCTGCCTAGAATATGTGACAGAAGAAAATAAGAAGTTACCAAGTCAAATAGGGTTCCCATGATGAATGAATGACTCCCAGTACAGAACCCGATGTTTGCTGTTTTCTTTTCCCTTAACTCCCATGTCTACAGCCCTATATATATATATATATATAAACCTATTCAAACCATTTTTAGCAAGCTCAAGTTGTTTGATAATGCATGAATACCCACCCACGAGGCACTCATTAATCTCTAGGATCCTTAGGTTTAGCTATGTTTTCTTCACCAATTTAAATACTTAGCAACACATCCTAGCAATGCAAGCACTTTAAATAAAGTATCATTCTTAGTAATCTGGGTTGCCGTGTGAAGGGAAACAAGCAGGTCCTAAAAAGTCCGGCAGAAATATACCTTTTGTAGTGTTACCCCCATGCTGTCTCCTTTGGCTCCGACAAGCGCTAATAATACCTTCCCATTTCTCCACACATGCCCAGGGGCCTCTTCACATGGCTCTTCAGACATGACAACAGCTAGTGCCCTCAAGACACAACTGCAATCCCAGCCCATTTGGAAACATATTGCTGACTTCCCACACCTGCCCTGTGGCTTGAAGGAGGTGTGTGTGTGTGGGGGGGGGGGGGGGGATTATTTCCTCACAGCTGCATCTTGAAATTAAAGTCCGTTTCATTTACTTGACCCTGGAGCTTTGTCCAAACAAGCTCACTTGAGCTTTACCCAGATGGTGGCCATTTACTTCTGCCTCGTTCATTACTCTTCTCTTAAATCATGGCGCTGAGCCAGCTGGCACACCCACACAGCTTTTTAATGGGAAGATCACACATTTCCCTCCTTAAGTTAGTCACTACCAAAAGCAGGCATAGAAATAGCAACCATATCTATGTTGTCTTGTTTCCTCTCCATAGGAGCCCATGTTGTACATCTCTGATGCTTTTTAATCAATGGAGTTGATTGTGTTAACGGAGAAAAGTGACATTTGTGCATATAATAGAAAACAAATGCAGATTTCATTATTGCATTGTTTTTGGAAATCATCATGCTGTGTCACAAATCATTCATCATTTGGTGGTCTATATAACTATGCCATTATATTATCTCACGGATCTGCAT
The DNA here is from genome assembly GCF_019054845.1 of Dipodomys spectabilis. NCBI lineage: Eukaryota > Metazoa > Chordata > Mammalia > Rodentia > Heteromyidae > Dipodomys > Dipodomys spectabilis. The sequence goes on from NW_024870950.1 coordinate 12,815,375, forward strand.
GTCGGTAATGATTTGGCATCCTTAGATGTAGTCCACTAGGCAGTGCTGTTCAACTGTCATTTGGACTTGGGTCACCTCCATATGTATTCATTTGTAGGTCAAGTTGAAGGGACAGTTGATGCACTGGATATTTTTAATCTCATGATATGTTCCTGGAAGAGCTAGTGCCATGTTAAACTGTGTATGGCATTCTAGGCCCAGGCATGTCTAATTATCTATGAGTCACTTGCCTCAGCTTGAAATTTATGGGTCAGAATAAAAATTCTCTTCACAGTGGAATGAGAAAAGGAATGAATGTTTGCTGAATGACTGTTTGTTCCTAATCAAAATCAGAATTGCTGTTCACAAATTAAAAGGAGCATGGTAATCTTTTTTGTATATATTTTTATTGTAAAATAGTGTACAGAGTGTTTACCGTTACATAAGTAAGGTAATGAGTACTTTTCCTATCAAACATTGTTACCTCCTCCTTTGTTTTTCCCCTAACATTTCTTCCCTCCCCACCCTCCAACTCCTCCCTCCTCCTCCCCCCAATGTTGTAAAGTTTTTTTCAAAATAGTTTCTTGTATATCTCATCATTACAATGGGTCAACCTGTATCCTATTTCAGCATTTTATTTCTTTTCCCCTTCCCAAATTAAATCTTGAAAAGTATAATTGCAGCAGTAGATTATTAATGCTTTTACGTTTGGAGTGCCTATAATATATAACTTGTATTTTACAACAAGTGTTCATAAATATAACCAAAGACATACACATAGGCACAAACACATATATACTTCACATACATTATATATATAATATATAATATATATGCGTACTGATACAGGAGATCATTAAGATCATAATAGCGAAACATAAATCATTAATGTATTTCTTTGCTGGTTACCAGAGCTTCATTTTGATTGTTTATTCTAAGACTGGAATTCGAACTTGATGTCTGATGTTTTTGTTCACTAACTATCACTCCACCAACTAGGTCATGCCTCTGACCCTGGAGATTTTTTTTTCATGTTTTAGCATCTTAGTTTTATTTATTTTTTTATTGTGAAAATACTGTACAGAGGAGTTACAAATACATGGGCAAGATAATGAGTACATTTCTTATCAAGCATTGTAGCCTCCTCCTTTGTTTCCCCTTCCCATCCCATCCTCCCCCACCCCACACCCAACCCTCCCCTCCACCAAAGTTGTAAAATTCGTTTTCCACATAAGACTTGTACGTCTCATTGTTACAATGGATCCACCTGTATCCCTATTTAAACGATTTATTTTTTCCCATCCCCTCCACAAATTATAACAACATCAAATACAGTGAAAGCAGGGGTTATACCATGGGGGAGGGAGTTTTTTAATTCATAGCCTGATTCTCATACCACTTTCTTACTTGCTTGGCTGACACTCTACCACATGAGTCAATGACTCCAGCCCTAAAATTTCCTAGTAATTTTGAGATGGAGTGTCATGGACTTTTCTGTTTGGGATGCCATTTAAGACATTCAATTAGGACTAGAATATATACCTTCTTTACAAGGGGTTCTACTCTACTTCAGTCCTATACTGTACTTCTATCCTATGTCCTCTTTTGTGTATCACTTTTGCCAGTCATGAGACTTGAACTTAGTGCCTGGACACTCTCCTTGAGCTTCATTTTGGTCAAAGCTAGCACTCTACCACTTGAGCCATAGTGCCACTTCCAGCCTTTTCTGTTTATGTGGCACTGAAGAATCGAACCTGGGCTTCATGTGTGCTAGGCTAGTACTCTACTACTGAGCCATATTCCCAGCCCTTGTATATTATTCATTTTCCCAACCTTTTATTTCACAGCCTATTACTTCCCAGCCTGATTATCCACAATTTAAAAAGCAGACATGGACTCCTATTTTCAGATCAGTTACATTAATTTTTGGCAAAGGAATACTTCCTTTGTGCAACTAGAAAATGCTGATTGTTTTAAAAATACATAAGTAAGTAAAGAAACAATATATACTTATAGGGTCATAAAAAGCCATAGGATTTATAGGACAACATAAAATTCTAGCAAAGCAAAATCCTCAATTGGAGCCATGCCTATATCCTTGTTCTATCAGTTCAGGTCCAGGCAGCTGGGAGGGGACGAAGGGGAAGCTCTATCAGTGGTTGTAAGGAACTAGAATATGCACCAGCAGAATGAAGGACTTTATATGAAGCACACGTCTGCTTTCCCACAATGTGTTGAGTAGGTGATGGGATGGTATAAGATTGCCAGTCATCTGAAGACATTTAGAGAATAGAGTAAAATTCAGAGCAGTCTTAGAAAGCTTAGGAATGGACTAGTCTGGAAAAGGATCAGCTTCTCAAGGTCATCACTAGTCTTTTGCATAGGAAATTTGCCATACAGAGAAACTGAATGCAGTAAGAAGCCAAAGAGCTGAGGATGGCAGGCCCATGCCACTGCATTTGAAGAGGCAGGCTGGGAACCTCTGAAGAGCAGAAATGGATTTTCCATTATCTTAATGGGCTATGGAAACGGACTTCATGGGTACACATATGATAACTAGAATTCTTGATGCTTTTTAAAATCTGAAGCTGGCTTATATAACTGACACTGATTGGATGAAAATAATTGTTGCCTAAAAGAAAAGGGAGAGGCAGTGAGCTCTCTCTCTCTCTCTCTCTCTCTCTCTCTCTCTCTCTCTCTCTCTCTCTCAGATAACTATTGCCAATTGATAAACTCAGCTGCAAATTGGATACCGAAGAACACAAATAGAGTGATTTAGAAGAAGTTCTAAACTCTGGACTTGACTGAATGCCAACACATGCCTTGGGGTTGCCAAATATTTATAAAAAATATATCTGGACTCATCCAAAATGCAGGGAAAATATTCTTAAAGTCAATAATTGGAAAATCTATATAAATTAACAAACCAATGTAATTAAAACTATACATGCAATTATATCCAAGTGTTTAGAAGCACAAAAATGCTACAAAATTGATTAGTCATGGAGATGAAAATTGAAAACAGAAAAAGAATCAATTCTAGGCAATGGACTAATCACTACGCCCCTGTAATGATAGAAAAAAAGGTGTGTGTGTGGGGGGGGGGGATTGTGTCAACCACTATGCTGAGCAACTGGAATCTCATCCACTGTTTCTTAGAGTTCAACTTAGTATGCACACTTTATGGAACTACTAAAAATTATGCATTAAGGTTATAATCTCATATACACATATACATAAATATCCCATAACTCAGAACTATTTCTCCTAAACATATCCTTAAATCAGTATGCATGTTATGGATGATTTGCATTACTCATAATATTGCCTACTCAAATGCCACTCAACTGGATCACTGACAATTGACTTATTAACACAACAGAACACTATACTATAGTGGGAACAAATTATCTCTGTCTGAAGCAATATGTCAATGATCACAAAATTTCCTGAAAGATGAATGCACCTGAGCAGCATAGATTACATAGTGCCATCTATGTAAAACACAATCACTGATAAACCTTTTACAATTTCAAGGTATGATTTCCCTATAGCAGGTAATGAGAAAAAGACAAAATGGATGTTGAGGTTTCCTGATCCAGGGTACCTGATGCATGGTGTATTCAATGTGAAGATTCATCCAGCTCCAAATGCCATAAACTACTAAGGAATTTTAAGGCACCAATAAACATAAAATGTGACAGAGAAGCACTGTCCTTAAGACAAAGTGTAGGTTCCTGTTACTTTTTTTAGTCAATGAATAATCTTGTAAGTTGTTAAATCAACTGATATTGAGAGGGTGTTTGTAATTTTAGCATAACTTTATTGACTTTTAAAATACTCTATATGGTGATGTGATTAAATTTTAAATCGGAATTTGTTTTACAAAGTAAACCATAGCTGATAGAATTTTAGTTTCAAGTTTAAAATCAGGTAGTTCTACTATGTGTCAGAGACTCACACCTGTAATGCTAGCTACTTATGAAGCTGGGGTCTGAAGATTGTGGTTCAAACCCAGCCAAAGCAGAAAAGTCCTTGAGATTTTTATCTCCAATTAATCAGAAAAAAATATTGGAAGTAGAGGCTTGGCTCAAGTGATAGAGTACTAGCCTTGTACAAAAAAGCTAAGGGACAGCTTAGGCTCTGATTTCAAGTATACAAATGCATATACAAACATGATATACACATTCATAAATACACATAGATACATATATATGTATATACTATGTATATATAAATTTGCACAGACACATGTTTTTGAGGTTTGAGTAAATGTGTGGGACAAAGGTTGAACAAATATACCAGTGTACTCACTAGACACTATGTTGAAAATGAACTACATGATTTGTGGTGGGAACAGGAGGGAAAACCTGGAAGAAGATGAAGGAAGGGGTGACATTGTCCAAAAAGAATTGTCCTTTTTTACCTGACCTATGTAACTGTAACCCTTCTGTACATCAGCTTTACCACAGCAATAAAAAAGTATATAAAAAACACATTACTGTGTAAGGAAAATAATACTCGATAAAATTAACCCATTGTAAAACGTATAGAAATGTGATGATTTAAAATATAAATCATTGGCTTAGAAAACAAATTTCAGTTTATTAAATACAAAACCTTAAAATATTAAAAAGATAAAAGAATGGAATATTGGCACTTAGACTGCAAGATGGAGGTATTCAGATTGGTGTTCTTTTGAGAGATGATTTAATGCAGTACCATGAAGGAAGCTGCTGGGTTCACCCAGTGCCCATCTTCTAACCCAGTGCATCCACCCTTCTAACTAGTGAGCACCGCTACCCCACCTCCTCTGGGAAACAGATGCCCGAGCCAAATACTAGGCCAGTATCTACTTAGGTTGGACTTCTCAGCCTCTGAACTCTGAGAAAGTAAATTCCTGTTCTTTACATTGTTGCCCATGGGAGTTTTGCTCTGGCAGTGTGGAGGAACTGATACGCTTGCACGTGCATTACACAAAAATTTAAGGAAAATGAACCAGGAATAACATTATACCTATTAGAACAGATTATGCTATATAAATGTATAAATCTTCCTCTACTTATAAAATAGTATATTTACACATTTTTATGATTAGAGATCCTATAGCAATCTGAAACCTTAGGGGCAAATACAGCAATTATATGTTTTGAGAGATATTTTTGAACATGTGTTTTATTTACCTAAATAAATGTAAAGAGTTTATGTGATTCATCCTGCCATCTGCACTGAATAATTTACCACAAACTTTGAAAGTGATGTTAATTCACTTCATCAAGTGCTAAAAGAAATTCTATAATTCTGTAACATAGAAACCTCCTAAATAAAATTAATTTAACTCTCTCTCTCTCTCTCTCTCTCTCTCTCTCTCTCTCTCTCTCTCACTTGCTCTTATTATGAAAGCTACAGGGAATCTTTGCATTTTAGCTTAGTCCATCAGGTGTGGGAAAATAATTTATATCCTAACACCATGTGTTTTCAGAAATTCTGTGAGGGAAGACTCTCCTGTCTTGTGTTGAGACTGGTTATATCAGGTAGGGGAGCTGGTCCAGTGGTAGACTTCCTCATCACTAATTTTGGCTCTGAGGTCCTTCTAGACATTTAGTATCTATAACATCTAATTACAGATTGAAAAATCAACAAGCAAACAAGTAAATAAATTTAGCTTCTATGGTTCCCATTGATTCAATTCAAATTTACAAGGATAGCATGTTTAGAGAAATCCCTTTCCTCGGTCTCAAATATCTTTAATGAAAGTCCTTTGTTTTACTCTCAAAGAGGTGCTCTTAAGTCTTCTAACTTAAAGGACTGTGTTTTATCTAGAGAAAACCCATGTAAGGCTGACAACAATATGCCTGGGTTCTAGATTGTCCTAATATTCCAATCCATCTAAGCAATAGACTAACATTTTAGCACACATCTACATATAGAAAGCACGTACTAGAATTGGGATACAAAATTCCAGGGAACAATGAGCCAATTTATAGTAATGATGACATGCATAATTTTTACAGCAGTATATCATCTATTTATTACTAGGAAGTACACTGAGAAATTTCAGTATACTACATAGCAATCAGGATTTACATAATGACCAAATGCACAGAGAATTTTATTTTAGCTTGCTGTTATCAGTGGAAAATTGAAATAAGCCCTGATATGGTTAAAAGAAAAAACACATAAGCTATTCTTCTGATCATTTTCTAACAACCACTGAGCTGTAAATAATGGAAATGATTGCATGATGATTTTACCAAACTGCCTGTCACAGGATGTAATTGTTGTGATAATTTAGAGGTAAGTATATGTTTCTCTCCAACTGTAGATACCAATTCATGTCAATCTGGATTCTTGTGTTCATTGACATATGATCAGCATTCAGAAGGGAAATTCATGTCTGTCTAACCTCTGCTTCCCATTTGTTTATGATAGATAACTTGGAAAATAGGAGTAGTGGGTAGAACAAAAGTTAGTTGGATGCTTGTTTTTGTTTTGCCAAGTAACCTATTTGTGGTGACCTGTCTTTATTCTTACATGAGTATCATGAAGTAAGAATTTATATTGTCCAAATTCCCAGTGAAGAATGGAAGAACTAGTTGGTGCTAACTCACACCTATTATTCAGGCAGCTGAGAGGAGAAGGATTATAGTTGGATGCCATACCAGGAAGAAAAGTCAGAGAGACTCCATCTCTAACTAGAAAAAATCGAGGTTGTGGAGCAAGCAAGATAATTCAAGGCAAGAAAAAAAGGAAGGAAGGAAGAATGAAAGAAAGAACAAAAAACAAGGAAGGAGGAAAGAAAAAAAAAGGAAGGACTAAAGAAAAAAAAGGAAGGGAAACAAACAGATGAAAGTGACAATCAGCCTCAATGTTATTCTTTAGTGCTACAAGTTTGTAAAAACATGTTCTAATCCTAAACTACCTTCAGTTGTCAAACACTAAGTGGAAGGAATGTCTCCACTTAGTAGCATTGAAAACTATTCAGTCAGTAAGAATTTTAGAAAGGAAATGATATTCCAAAAGAGGTTATAATAAGTACTGCTTAAAATAACATGAAATTGCTGCTACCTGAAATCCATGCTGTCTTTGCTTGGTTAGGTTTTCCACTTGCCTTGCTACTCAGAATTTAATCATGGGATTTTGGAAGACAATGTTTAGGATCAAGCCCCACACTAGACTTTTGTGAATCAGATTCTTTGCTTTTAAAACATCTTCTCCTAACTCACTGGATGGACTTTCTACTACCCTCATCTTCAATCTTAGTGAGATCCTTCATTCCATGGAAACCCCTACATTTCAACCTTCCCAATCCATCAATTTCAACTTTATTTTTCTCCCTTCTTAATTGTCTTCTATTTTACTTGTCAATGTTAGGAAACTGAGTCATGAGTTTATTAGAATAAAGAAAGAGCAGATGAAATCAACTTTAATGGCTTAGAGTTGACGAGGGATGCCCTGGTGACCTAAAGAGAGAGTCAGGAGACATGAGGCATGTGGGGGGCAGGGATGGTGGGACTTCAGTGGGGTGGAGGGTAGCTGGAAGGTACAGTGTTTCAGGGATAGGCTTTGAAAGCTTGTGGGTTCAGCCTGGAGTAATTTAGTCAGGCTTGATTCCAGATGCCTATTGTACAAACCCACTAAGCAAATCCCTGATCAGCTAAGTATGACCTGCTTGGGGGAATTCAGGTGCCTCTTACCTGGGAGGGTGGGAGAGTGGAACTTCCACATTTTTGGGGATCTCAGATTCCCATGAGTCATCGTGGCATTTTTAATCATAAAACCAACAAAATAAAATCAAACAAGTATTTGTCTTCAGATAAAATTAACAGGTCCCACATGCGATACCTGTACCTGTCCGTAATCCTCCAGCCAAACTCCTATCACCTCTTGGTAGTACTGGAACCATTGCAGTGTGAATGAACGCATCATATCCTTCCACATCGTGAGGACTCCTGTTGGAGTGGGTGTCTGAACATTACTGTGTCCATAAGCACACTATTTTAATGTCAGTGCAATGGACCTGAAGAAGCCAAATCTATTGTCATCACACACACAAAATGAAGGAACTGAAACACCAAAAGCCTGTCTGTGATTTGATAGGGAATCTAAATTAAATACTCCAAAGCTGAGCAACTCTCCCCAGGGGCTTCCAGTTCATTCTTCAACTTTTTGACTTTTTTTTTTCTCTTAAACTGAGCACATCTTAGCTTTTCCTTGCACAATAGACTTTGCAGGCAGAGGGTCCCAAATATGGCTGCTTAAACACAATTACCAAGATGAGGAGGCAGTCCTGAAAGTTGAAAAAGGAAAGGAAAGAAAAAAAGAAAAATAAAACATTCTCTCTCCAAATAGCTCAACTGATACCATCCCGTATCATCCCTGCTATCAAGAAAAATGATGACGGATCTTTGGTAGTCACATGAGATTGTCTGTCTGGCTATGGCTTCAGTTCCCTGACAGCAGGTAGAATTATTCAGACAAGCCACAAATACCTTCTCCTTAGAACCAAGCTTCGTCTCACCACCGTAGATCAGCCATCTGGCTCCCACTGTCTCCACTTGTTCACCTTGCTCCCGAATGCACACTCAGGTGGCCCTACAGTAACTTCCCCTGTCTGGGAACATGGGCCACTATATGTTGCTTGGCTTATAATTTACCTCTGCAAGTTTTTAAGTGCTGAATAATCATCCAACTCCTTAACCTAGGGCAAAGATGTCTCCTGTATGATTGGCTTGAAAGGAAAAGAACCAAAACAACCTGCTACCCTAGGATGTCTTGATGATACTGCCACACTTTCCACTCTTTGATTCTAGGGAATGTATATGTTAAATCCTTCCAGAAACTTCGGAGTTCTTTTGTGTCAATGTGGAAGTTCTTGTTTGTAATCCCAGCTACTTGGGAGGCAGAGAGGCAGAGATCATGAGGATGGAGGTTTGAGGCCCACTAGCTTGCACAAAATGTTACTGTGGTACCTGTTTCAATAATAAGCCCAGCATGGTTGTTATCTCTGTAATGCAAGCTAAATGGGAAGCAGAGATGGGAGGACCAAGATCCAAAACTGGACCTGAGCAAAAATCAGGAGACCCTAAATGAAAAATAAATTAAGTTAAATGGTCCTCTAGGGTGACTTTCAGTGTAGAGCAAAGGCCTAGCAAATGTGAGACCCAGAGCTTTAAGAGAAAAGAAAATAAACGCTGAGTGCTGCTGCTGGAGATAGATGATAGATAGATAGACAGATAGATAGATAGATAGATGATAGATTTTTTGATAACAGACTCAAATGGTGGATTTAATAGCAAACTACAAGACCTTTATTTTTTTTTTTTCAAATCCTGGCACTTGAACTCTGGGTCTGGGCACTGTCCCTGAGCTACTTTTGCTCAAGCTAGCACCCTACCACTTGAGCCACAGTGCCACCCAGCTTTTTTTTTTTATGATCAATTGGACTTAAGAGTCTCGGTGACTTTCTTTTGAGGGCTGGCTTCAAATCTCCACTCTCACATCTCAATTTCTGAGTAGCTAGGATTACAGGAGTGTTCCTGTCCCTCTTCATTTTTCCCTCTGGTAGTTGAGACATGTTTTTGCCCTGCATTACAGGGAGGTCAGGTATCAGTGACAATTGGGTACAGGATTTTCAAAACTTTAGGTACAACATGACAATTCCCAGCTTTGTAAGACAAATACAGCATAGTCAGGAAAGAATTGTGAGGTATAAACTTTCCACAAAACTCAAAGGATGTTTTTAATTAATTTTCTTGAAAAATATAGACTGTAACATTTATTGATGCCCTCTGATAATGATTAACACTCAGTTTGCTGCATGGAAGTTGTCATTAAAAATTGAAGTTTTTTTTAAATTTATACTAGAAAAAAGAAGTTGAAAGGACCAAATTTGATGTTCCACTTGACAATCGATAACTTCTATTTATTCATTCCATTTATCTCCTTGAAGCTAAATCAGAATATGTATATTCTTACAAAATATGCATTCAGCTAATTGACCAAATTTGTAAAACATAAAATAAAAAGTAGATCATCAGTTTGCAAAGTCTTCTGTATTTTAATCTAGAATTTATTTCTCTGAGGTCTTCTTTTATATTTTACTTAGTGACATTTCTGCTTCGAATATAACATTTCTTGTCTGACTTAATTTGGGATGTAATTAATTGTTGTTATAAGATCTGTAATTGCTAAAGTGCTTATTGTATGTTTCAAATATTAGCCAATTGTTTCCTAAGCCAGCTGGGTTGCACCTGCCGGTAAGTGGTGGCTGATATAACCAATTGTCAAAATTTCATCCATGGAGAAGCCAATAGCTACTTCTGTTCTCTCAGAGATAAAGGTTCCCATTGGCTAATGTGTCACAATGTCACCTAAACTATATTTCTATTTTTAAAATAGTAGCCTTTCTCATACTCAAGTGACTAGCTAATTGCTTGAGAAACACGAATACAGCCTGGTTGTTTGGTAAATGTCATTTGTTGATAGGCAGTACCTATTTCTGGTCATACGTCTCCTAAACGTGTTGTGAGATTCAAATAGCCAAAGCCCATCTCTCCTTCCTCCTGCTTTTAGCAATCCTGAAGATGAAATAAAACAGCAGGAAAGAGAAGTTTAACTTTTCAAACTTACTGAAAACTGCCTACCAGCGGTAACCCAACTCTCAAATGGCTGAAACCACATAAAGAAGAAATTGACAAGTGGGGCGAAAATGTCACATCCAAGCCATTTATAGAACATTTAAGATCTATCAAGAATTTAACTTTGGGGACATACTTAGGTTTATATGGCTTTTATTGTAAATTACCTTTTTTTTTTCAGGTTAAAAAGGAAAGTACATTCAACAGACTATTGTCGGCATTCTGATGTGCTCAGCATTTTCCCCTTCCGGAAATAATTTCTCAAACCTGACCATTTCTTCTTTTCGACTCTAAGTTACAAAAGAGGACACTTAACAATTTGTATTAAAGTAGTTTGAATATGCACATATAACAAAATATATTCTATTTGAAAGAAAATATTTAGGATAACCCTTTATGTTTTTATTCTAAGACTTGATATATGTAAATTTTACATTTGTTGTCATTATTTGCTATAATTTTCTCATAAGTACTTCAGTGGGAAATGTGGATTTTTCTTTTGGTGATTGTACTTTTTCCAAACATACCCTTGCTGACTAGAATTGTGATCAAATGAAAATATATACAGATAATATTATACTGGCCATAATTAGGATACCATAAGGGATTTGTCCACTAGCAACAAAAATATAAATATAAATTCATGGAAATATGGGTTACACAATTAGAACAAAATTTTGTGGATTTAATTGAGCTCACTGATTTTGAAACGAGGGCTCTGATAGCAAATAGAAAAATAAGTAATGTGGTAGAAATGAAATTAAACAAATATCAGTAAATATTCACTAGATGCTTGCATAATATTCTCATTTGATAGAACCTTTATGCATATGAACTAGATCTCCCAAAATTCTTTTCTTTTTTTGATCTCCCAAAATTCTTAACAAAGATGGAACTGAAGCTCAGAGATAATCCAAAATGAGTTCAACATTACACAATTAATCTCTGTCAGAGTGACAGATCAGAATCCAGCTGGATTCGAGTTCTGACCAAAGGGTAAATTCATGTTCAATAAGCAACAGATTTCATATTTGTATGGAGATCGGTCCATTGATGTATATATACAGTATTTCATTTGCTAAGTTTATTGTTACAGATATATCAATGTACATGCAAATAGACAAAGGATATCTAACCTACCAATATTTTGGAGACACATATAAAATAGTATATATTACTGTTTATATGTGTTGTGATCATACCTGTGTTTATTCCATATTTTAACTATATTATATGTGTTTATTTTTCAAATTCAAAATGAATAAACTGTTAGGTCAATTTGGTAGTGAGTTAGCTATCTGGGGAATAAGCTCAGGTATTTTCTATTTGGGATGCAGGTGGAACATTCCAGAATAGTGAGAAAGCATTGGCAATGTAATAAGTGAGATTCTTATTTAATAAACCTTTCACTCAGCTATATGGAGCATCTAATACTCTTCTTCATTAGAATCTTCATTTTGCAAAAGTAGACAGGATTTAATCATTCAATAATGACTCAATTCTTATTATGGCTCTGTAGGTATGGAGATATTTTAATGAAGAAAACATGGAGGAAAAACTACCTTTGGTTAAGGTAGTTGTATATAGGAAGGGGAAATAAACAATAAACAAAAAGGCTAATAACTAACTAAATAATTTAAATTTTAAACATGACTTTAGTCATGATACATGCAGTGAGGATGAAATTAATCATACACTATTCTTAGAACACAAGTTCCCAGCATAGTGGCCCATTCATTCATGTGTGATTCAATCATTTCCTTCTTTTATTCAAAAGCCATGATTTTTTTTTATCCATTTACAAAATTCCCTACTGGCAAGATGAGAAGTAAATACTTAACATAACCACTCAGCTGCTTTGCAAGTTTAAATCCTTGAAATCTGGAGAACCACTATTTTCTTAACATTTAAGAGCAAGAGCTGTCAGAAGAAATATCTCCACTTCTACAGCTGTGTAAAAATACAGGGATGTATAACAAGAGTTCCCTGCAAAGTTTCCTTTGTGCCAAAACACAAAACTTGAGAGAGAAGGATCAACACAAGGAAATTCATAATTATTCCAATGTGGGATAATATACCATATGTCCTTCTACATCTGAACACAACAGGACTCTGCCTGAAATGCTTTCCTTAACACACCCTATTGGGTCCAGGTACAGAACTCCAAGCCATATGGTACAGTTCAGACCTCCACAGGAACTTCCAAGTTTTTAGTGTTTTCTGCCATATTATTTCCACTATCGTTTTTATATGAATGTGAAAACTAGCTTTTAAAGTAACAATGAGGTCCTTACTGAGACCCCCCACGAAGAGAGCCAAGTCCTGTTTGCCCTGACACAGACAGTGTGAGCTCTTTTAGGCAGGCAGCTAATTTGGGATTTAGAAAGTCCAGATCATTCAGAGGGTGATATGCAAACTGCTGTGCAGCTAATGGACTTGGACAGAGCACAGAAGCTCCCTATAAAAGGCAAGTCAATACGCATATGATTGCAGGTCCTAGTTTAGGGACGCACTTGCACCTCTGGGTTATAAAAAAGCTCTTTCCAGTCTCACTGTCAATTGACCATGTCTGGATCCATGTATGAACATTCTATTTAAGAAATATCTGAATATCTCATCTATGCCAAACACAGAGGAGCTCGGGAGGACACAAGGGGGAGGTAAAAAAGCTTTGGTGGAGATTCAAATGCTTAAAACATAGTAGGGAAAGTAGAAGCATTTAACCATATTTTAGTGAGAGAATGACCCCAAAAGTCTGAGAATCAAATAATGCAAAAAAAAATAATAATAATAATAACACTACCCAAACTAATGGACTAATGTGAATTAAACAGGTCCACATCAGGGGTGATGCCGAAATGTGTGTCACCAACCAAATGGGAATTCACTGGCTAGGAAAAACAATCAGAATTGCATTCAAAGCAGAAGGAATAGGACTGTGGAGATATGAATTTGGATTACTTATTAATGTAGAAGTTATTTTGCAGCTGGAGATGGTGGTAGTGACTTGACCATAAGCTGCATAATATGGTGAACTAATTTGAAACTATTGAATACTGTGTGAGCAGGGGGAGGACTTGATAAAGGCCAAAGTTCTCTACTAATGTGTAGTCCAATTATTTATTATTATTATTTAATTAATACCCACCATATTCATGGAAGCAAGAAACCTCAACAAACAATCACATTATTGTCTAACTAAACAGTGCCCTCCTCTGCTTATGGAAGCATAAACGTGCATTTATCATCAGTGCACTACAATCTAGAGTCGCTGGTCTTTAAGGTTTTTGAAAATGTAATAGCACTAGCTAATAGAAAGATAGCAGGAAGGTGGAGGAGCAGGGAGAAGCAAGACCACTTGTCTTCAGGGCTGGAATAAGTGGGGTTCAAGAGGGCCCCAGGCCAGACTGTGTCTTCCAAGAGTGTGAAAGTGATCGGAACAGATTTGGAGCAAAACTTTTTAAAAACAATGACAGGATACAAAAAGCAGAGTGGTTGCAGGGCTGTGTGAGAGACAACCTACATTATCTTTTACCAGGGAATTTCATCAGGTAAACGGCATCACCGTCTGATTTCCATGCTAGGGCTGCTCTATGAATCAATGAGAAGGTCTGGCCACCAGGGGATAAGTATGAGCATTAGGAGGAAGGTAAATGAAGAATCCATGAACATGGGCCCAAACAGAGGAGAAGAAAGCAGCTCAGGAGAAACATGTGCAAGTGGAACATCATTCAAGTCCCAAAAGCAGTTGTTATCCTGTCTTAGCAGAAAAATAGCAAAGAAAACTGGTTCTTAGAAAGGGAGGGTTTAGCTCAGTTCCGGTGGCTTTTATGTGCAATCCTAACTAATCAAGAGGCCTGAGATCAGAGGATCATGGTTAAAAACTAGGCCAGGGCAGGAAATTCAGGGAGATTCTTATTAATACCCAATGTTCAGAAGTGGAGATCTAGATTAAGTAGTAGAATGCCAGCCTTGAAGGAAAAACAAACAAGCAAACAAATAAAAAACAACAACAGAAACCAGGACCTGAGTTCATGCCTACTAATTCCCATGCCCTGCACCTGTTTATGAAAACATGCTTTGTAAAAAGTGCTTCGTATTCATTGTATGGCCCTGAAATAGCTCTCATCTCTGCCAGTCAACAGACCAGTCAACCCTAAAATCACTCTGTTGTTGCCTTACTCCTACCTTCACCTTATAGTAGTTTAAAAAAAAAAATCTTACTGAGACCCTGTAATCTTAACTATTCAGGAGGCTCAGATCTGAGGAACAGTTCAAAGCTAGACCAGGAAGAAAAGTCTATAGGATCTTATCTCTAATAAATTACCAAAAAAGCTGCAAGTAAGTACAGCTTTAGCTGCAGTAGGTGAGTGCTAGCCTTGAGCAAAATGCTCGCTCGCTCTATCTATCTATCTATTTATCTATCTATCTATCTATCTATTTATCTATCTATCTATCTATCTATCAATCTATCTATCTATCTATCTGTTTATCTATTCCCTTACTCTTAGAATTAACAAATGAAAAATACCTATTTATGCTAGGGACACTAATTTGAATCTTATAGATGCATATATAGTTATTATTTTACAGCCCTAATTATTGTAACAAGTTTACAAGACAACAATTATAGCCTCCCTTTTGCAAGAATCAATGCATACTTTCAATCATTAAATGAGCTTTGCTCAGGAACAATCAACTAGACATTGTGAAATGAGAGTGACTATTTCAGTTTATGAAGGCAGTTTTGTGTCTGTATTAGCTTTGTTTTAGGGTATCTCAGTACACTGAGGGAACATTTAGAATAATAAAAAGTCTGGATCAAATTCAAGATCTCTATGCAGATGTTTCCATTGCATAGCTTGGATTCCAGCCAAGTGTAAAGGAGGTGTGGCAGGGACAGGGAGTAGATTCCCCTCAAGGCTCTCCCAGGAGCACTTGATGTTGCTTTCATTGGAATCACTTGAACTCTGAAGTTTTGTCTTTCATCTCTGAATGTCCAACCACTTTCCCTGAAGCACTGAAAGAATTTGAATTATGCAAGGGAATGTAGGGTGTTCTAAGAAGTATTCAGTCATTTTCATTCAGGTATGTTTTTTTTTAATGTATTTTAAAATTAATGGAATTTTAAAAAATTGTGTTTGGAAAGAAGTTTCTGTAAGGTTACTCTCATTAAGGTTATTTCACTTTATTACTTTATTTTCCCACTCATTCCCTTCCTCCCATCGCTGTCATTGAGTTGCTTAGTTTGTTTTGATCAAAGTCTAGTGCAGCTGATGGGTCCCACTGTTTTGTTTTGTTTTTTAAATAAGTTTTTTTATTGTGAAAATACTGTTTAGAGGAGTTACAAACACGTGAGCAAGGTAATGAGTACATTTCTTATCAAGCATTGTTGCCTCCTCCTTTCTCCTTTGTTTTTCTGCTACCATCCCTTCCTTCCCATCTCCACAACTACATTACCCAACTTCCCCGCCCCCCACTTTCCCCACCTAAATTTTCCCCACTTAATTGTAAAGTTTGTTTTTCGACATAGCATCTTGTACATCTCATTGTTGCAATGGGTCAACCTATATCCCTATTTAAACAATTTGTTTTTTCCCTTCCACACCCCAAATTACACCAGCATCAAATACAGTGAAAACAGGGGTTATACCATGGGGGAGAGACATACAAAGCAACAAAAATATCACATGGTACCTGTAAGGTCTGCTCCTGGATGGCTAGCAGACTCCACCCTCCTCGCAGCAAAGTCTCCACCCAGTACCTGCGTTACCTAGGCAACTGAGACACCTGGAAGAGGTCACATCTGAATTTGATGTGGCCACACCTTTCCCCGCCCATACCCTACATAAGGCCTAGCCCAGGCCCAGACTCTCTCTTTCTCTCTCTGTTCGTTTCTAGCTCTTGCTCTTGCTCTTCTTTTCTAGCTCTGTCTGCTCTCTCTCTGCTCTAGCTCTTTCCTCTCTCTTTCCCAGCCACGTGGAGTGCCAACCTTGCCTGGTCCCAGCAGGTCTACTGAATAAACCTACCCCTTACCTGAATACCACGTGAGTGCTACTGTTCTTACCCCTCTCTCTGCTCTTTTCTAGCTCTTTCCTCTCTTTCCCAGCTCTCTCTCATTCCCAGGCCTTTCTCAGCCACGTGGAGTGCCACCCTTGCCTGGTCCCAGCAGGTCTACTGAATAAACCTCCCCCTTACCTGAATACCACGTGCGTGCTGGTGCTGTTCTTACTCGAATACCTCTTTTTAAAACCTAACAGTACCTTATAAATACATTAGAAACAGTAGCAAGAAAGAAAAAATATACTTGTGTCCTTATCTTGGGATTCATTTCACTTAAAATCAACTTATCTGACCTTTTCACCTTGTCTTCAATATATACTAGTTATTGCAAATAAGGGAAACCATGGGACCTAGGTTTCTTTATGATAGAAAGAATCACAAAACAGAGTTGGTTCTTTGAAAAAATTAACAAAATTGACAGCCTTAACAAATCTTATCAGAAAAAGAAGAGAACACACCCAAATAAACAAACTCAGAGATGAGAATGCAAACATCGCCACAAAAACAACCAAGATCCAGAACATTATAATGGAATACTTCTCAAACCTTTATGCTAATAAGCTTGAGAACCTGGAAGAAATGGACAATTTCCTAGCAAATATCGACATGGGTTCCACTGTTGTATGTTTTTCCCTGATTCCCTCTAGTTCTGTGTCCTCCTCCTAGTTTTCCTCCGATGTGCACATATATATCATACATGTGATCAGCAGCATGGTGTTATTTAGTAGTGATTGGACCAGATGAGTGAAGGTCCTTTGTTTCTCAAGTCTTGTTAACTTTGTCATATCACCTTATGTTTAGGTTATTTCACTTTAAACACAGCTGTCATTACTGTCTCATCATTCTGGTATTGGTCTCTGAAGGAGAAAATGTAAACCTGGGTAGGAAGTAACCCAAAGAAAGTAACCCAAAAGACCACGGGGACAGAAGTCAAGTAGAAGGAAAGATTTATTGCCAGCAGAGCTGACTAGGTCAAGTTCTCATGAGGAAAGGGAGAAAATGGCGCCATCTGGAGGCCCTTTTTTTATCGGGGGCGGATCGGGAGGTGCCTTACTGTTCAGGCACTGCCATCGATGAGGGAGACTAGATCTGCGGGGTGGGCGTTTCCTTAAAGTCTCTGCTATGGCCAGTTATCCCAGACGTGTACTATGCTGAAGTAACAGATTCTCTGAAGAATCATGCCATAATCTCCTAAAATTAAGATGTTCTAAGGCCTTCCATCAGGTTTAATAAACCAGAATCTCTAAAACGGTGGATTTTGATGTTTCAAAAGAATAAACTAGTCTATATAGGCCAGAATTCAAGTTGACATGCTTATTTCATCTGCTCCTTTGAATCATCCTTTGTGGAAAAGAACACTGTTGGAATGTAATAAAGGAGAGAGAGAATTTCCAAGGATAACCAGGTAAGTTTAAACTTCAAATGGTTCACTGATGGACAAGAACATTCTTTTGCCAATGGCTGGTGGGAAAGATCCATGCTGGAGAATCATGGTTCTAGGTAAGGTTTATCTTTTGGCATAGTGGGCGTTGAATGGTCCTGCATCCTGGAAAGTTTTGGTGAGGGATGTCAGACCTGTACTTAGTGTGATATGTAATTGAAGGTATTGTGGTGTCCAATGTCCCATTCACACATGGAACCACTATCAGATAGCTCACCTCACTGTGAAGAGGCACTATTTACATCCCCAATTTCTCCCAGTTGATCATATCTACTAGAAAATTGCAGTCTAATATTTCAAATTGATTCTCCACCAGACTCTTAGGTATCTCATACTAGATTTTGGTATCAGATCAAGGATCAGTTCACTACACATCTACATGTGCATCTGTACCAGTAAAGAAGAAAACCAAAGCAAAGTACAGGCTGCCTCTAAATGAAAATTATGCCGTGGCTTTTCATGAGTTTAACAATTATCGCTGTTTGAAATGATCAAGCACATGTTTCCAATAGATTTTTATAAAATCTAGGAAATTATCAATTCCTTTATTTATCTATTCTCTCTCTATAAGTATACATATTTCCATAATCTATCTATCTATCTAGGAAATATGGCTCCTCTAATGAACCTTGTAATAATCTTTCTCCTGCACTTGCTTGCCTTTGCATGGTCCCTTGGGATAGATGTGATGGATCCTTTCATCTATCTATATATTTATTCTTTGTCTTTTCTTATTGCTGGTCCTGGGGCTTGAATTTTGGGCTTGGGCTCTGTCCCTTGGCTTCTTTTGCTTAAAGCTAACATCCTAACTTTTAGCACACAGTGCCACTTCCAGGTTTTTCTGAGTAGTTTATTGGAGATAAAAGTCTCATAGACTTTCCTTCCTGGGCTGGCACCAAACCACCAACCTCAGATCTCAGCCTCCTGAGCTCCTGAATATCTAGTAGTACAGGTGTGAGCTACTGGCACCTGGCTATATATTTATGCATATGCCTATATATATATAATTGTTTTTTCTAAGACTAAAAGTATATGAATGAAGTTTACATCAAACAGAAAAATATGCACCATATTCAAATCAATACACATTTCTTCAAAACCTAATAGTAATAGATTACCATTTTTTGGGGGGGTGTCCGATCATGGGGCCTGAACGCTGGGCCTGGGCGCTGTCCCTCAGCACTTCAGCTCAAGGCTAGCACTCTACCACTCGAGCCACAGCACCAACTTCCGGCTTTTTTCTTTTTGTTTATGTGGTGCTAAGGGTCTCATGCATGCAAGGCAAGCACTCTACCACTGAGCCACCTTCCCAGCCCCTAGATTGCCACTTTTAACTTGGTAAGGCAGCAAGGTGTTATGGAGGACAAAAACATGTTTTCCATAGATAAATATCTGCTTTCAAATAGAGGCTTGGGAACCTAACACTAGCAGCTTATCCTCATGAAATGGTCCTAGAAAATACATACATATTTATGTCCAAATGTCCCACAATAAACCCATGTAATGGAGGATTTACATGTACTCATATCCGGGTAGGAATCCCAGGCTGTGTAATCAAGATTATGTCATTTGCAAGTGCTAAATATGATTAGAATTCAATCCATGTCTTGGCATAGAACTATGTCTTTTTTTCCAGACAAATTACATACCTACCACCTGAGCTTTGTCAGAGGTTGAAGAAGGCAGAGGGCTCCTGGACATGTGAAACAATGCTAGTATAGAATCTTAGAATGACTCATTGTTCAGCAACGGAAGCAGAACAGCCCATTCTGCTTACACTGCTTGCTGTTCTCAAGAAAATGCTGGAATGTTCTGGGCCTCCTGCCCCAAGCATGTGCTACTCTGTAATTATAAAAGCAGTTACATAGAAACAAACCACATGACAAGAGGAAGTAAAGAGAAAGCCAAAGGATAAAAAGAAAATATCTTGGGTCAAACTAACGTTCATGTCTATAGAAAGCATTAATGAGTGAGAATATGTGGCAGTAATTGGGTTGGACTTTTTCTAGGACATCCTACTTAATCATTCTGTATATTTTGTTTGCTGGGTGTTATCATAGACAATCTCCCATTTAATTACAATAATGATGTCAACAAAGTAAAAAGAAATGCAAGGAAAGGAGCTGGAGGAAGAAAGAAAATGATTCTTGGAGGAGAAAGATGAACAACCCCAAACTTGATTTAAATTAGAGGCTTGGCTTCGGAAAGTATTCGTCCATGGCTTTGTAACTGAATGCTTAACAGTCTGTCTTGGGCAACCTCAGAAAGACTGTGTCCTTCCAGGTAACTCTAATTGGTGTGTGCTTCAAAGCCACAGTAAACAGTAAACACGAGAAACAAGGCATGCTGGGGAGTGACCTTGGAGAGGATTGCTTTCAGCACCAGGATGGGGCCTTGTTCGTCATTCCCAAGGACTAGGAGCACCTGGGTATTAGAATAATCAGATTTTGAAGGACATTTTCATGGGGCCAGGGGGAGGGGAGGAGCACTCCTGGATGCCAAACTCTCACTCAGTCATTATGGCACCAGGTGCTTTTGAAGGGAGTACAAGTCAAGTCTACCTCAGAAACATCTTCAGACTCCAGCTGGAGTTATTAAAACCCTTGACAAGGTAAAGCCAAGTACGGAGTGCTTTCATGCTCAGAAGCCTCTTAACAACTGAGAATCCGCAACCCCACCTCCCCCTCTTATTTCCTGCCCCTTTCTTATTTATTGCAATGTCATTAATTTCATGTTGGAAATGCACGGGGAAAGACACATCCTCTTAGCTTTTGAGATGTCAAGAGAGTTTTACAGAACCTTGAAAGAAAAAGTTCATGTTTTCTCTTTTAAGATTCAAGATACTATGAGAGAGGGGAAAAAAAAAGACTGATTGGCATTGTTCAATGTGAGCAGTATAGGATCTCTTCAGTGTCACGGTCTCAAATCAATCAAAGAAATCAAGATTTTTTTTTAAAGTCCTCACTGCAGTAAAAGTCAAAAAATAACCCTCTGTAATACCATAGACAAAAGCATAATTCATTCACACTACCAGACTGATGAAATTTCCTCTGATTACAATACTAGCTAAGTGTAAATGTCCTAATACTGATTTGAATGCAGTGTAAGAATCTATGAAGGTTGCTGTTTGTTAAGAGTGTCTGCTAAATTTTTGAATCGTTCATCTTCTTTCATAAATTCTTAGCATCTGATATAGGTGCTACCAAAATGTCCATTGCTTAGATGCTGAAATGGAGCCATAAAGAGTGGGAAGTAGTTGAGCTGGACACTGGTGGCTCATGCCTGTAATCCTATATACTCATGAAGCTGAGATCTGAGGATTCAGGTTCAAAGCCAGTCTGGGTGAGACTCTTATCTCCAATGATCCACCAGAGAGGTGAAAGTGGTGCTATTGCTCAAGTGGTAGAAGACTCACCTTAAGCAAAAAGCAAATAGAGCTGGGGGAGGGGGGGAAATGAGGGAGGATGGGAAGGGAAAACAAAGGAGGAGGCAGCAATGCTCCATAGAAAATGTCATTACCTTGCCCATGTAATTGCAGCCCCTCTGTACGGTATTTCCACAATAAAAAAAAAAATAAAAATAAAAACAAAAAGCTCAGGGACAGCACCCAGGCCCTGAGTTCAAGCCCAACAACTGACCAAAATAATAAAACATAAAAACAAAAGAGGGGGATGGGAGTCATTTTCCTAAAAACCATACCTGTTGCCTAACTAATAAAACAAAAGACTGTGCAACATTCTTAGAATTACAGTTAGTAAAGGGTAAGATTGATAATAGAACTCAGGTTTATTTGGCAGACACTAATTTTCTTGAAAGTTTGCTATTTAGTAACTTTCTTTGTTTAGCAACTTTTGTGAATTAATCATATTTTTCCACATCATCTATTTTTTAAGTTAACAACTCCATTTTATTACTTTTTCAATTTTAATTTATGAACATTGTTTACATATCTAAATATTAAACATATGTCAGACATATCTATTATATTACATAAATCATATTTTAATATAGTAGCATTTTGTTTGTAGAGGCAATCTTAAGGAAGATACTTAGTTTATTTTTAACATGTTATTTTTTTGTAAAGTACCTTTTTTACCCCACTGCATTGCAATTGTATCATAATAAGGGTATTTGTTCCTTGTAAGACAATCAAAATCTTAATAATGTTGTAAGTATAATTAAAACCTTGTTAAGTAGCGAAATATATATAATTCCTTTTTCTTTTTTAATTTAATTTAATCATAAATTAAATTAATACACATACAGATATTAGAGATTGCCCAGTTCAGTGCTTCTTTATTTAGGAACCTGAGACTTATTCTGTTTAGGAAATAAAAGCCATTACATGTTTGGAAACCTATCTAGTACATACTATTTCAAGTGTCTTTTATCATTTGACACTATAAAGCATGATTAGCCTTTGTAGTGTAATATCAACATTTAAAATGTCATTTGAATTGTTCCAAGGAAGAAATAATCTCTTATAGAGTTGTGGCAATAAAAACAAATGCCTAATTACTTAGGAGATATTTTATGTGAAGAGCTGGAACTTGAAAATTCTCGTGATCCACCTTAATCTGACCCTTCATTTAGTTCCATTTGTTTTTGAAATTCCAATTCAGAAACTTGTGGTTGCAGTTAGAAGCAATAAAAAAAAACCTTGGGTTTTAATTTATTTTCTTTATGAAAATCAAAGCAGTTACATTTTTTTCAAAGTGAACATTGTTACCTCAATTACAGACAAAGCAGTACTATTGTAGTACTACAGTAATAGTACTTGAGGCTAGTACTAGTAGTACTCCAGAGGCTGAAATCTGAAGATCACAGTTCTGTCAGCCCAGGCAGAAAAGTCCCTCAGATTCTTATCTCCAACTAACTATCAAAGAGGCAGAAGTGGATCTGTGGCTCAAGTGGTAGAGTGACAACCTTGAGTGAATTAGCCAAGCTGAAGGACCCAGGTCCTGAGTTAAAGCCCCATTACTGGCAGGAGAAAAAAAAATAGGCCAGATTTCCTTCATTCTATAATTTCCCCTCCACCCATTCTATATTTTAAGGCAGGAGTGGGAGTTAGAGATTGCATGTTGGTTTTCCATAACTGATTTAAATAATAATTTAATGGCCTGAAAATAAAAGAGAAAAAGGGGTTTTCTCCACGTTTCAAATCCCAAACTACTACTTCACATCTTTCAGGTGATTTGGGAATGAGGCTGTGGGTATATTAAACGTTCACCATGTTACAAGTGAGTCGTATACACTTCCCCCACTAGGGAAACTCAATAATTGCTGAATGGAAGGAGCATTATGTTTCCAATTTAGAAAAGCAGAAAAGACTACAGTAGAGAAGTAGTGTAAAATTAATATAAGAAAATCTTCACCGAGCTGTCTGTAGGCATTAAACAAAAGAAAGAAAGAAAAGGACAACAATAACAACAAATAAAAACCTTCAAGCTCAGCTCCCCTTAGGCCACACATTGCTTCAATCTGTAGACAATGCTGCAGACATTGCTGGGAGTTCCCGGTTCTGATGGAGATGGCAAATATAAAACCACTTTGCTGACTGATGACCCGGTATCCAGAGCCCAGATGTCAAAGAAAAGGGCTGACAGGAGGATGCATTGCTTTTTACTACAGCTCCAACTTCCTATTAGGAAAAATGAAAACAACTCTTTCTTGTATGTGTGCAAGGTAAAGGGATTTCAGAACGTAAACGAGGTTATCATAGTAAATGTCACCATTTCCTTTCAAAGAGTTAGTAGCAATCGTCAATTCAAGAAAAGTCAGCCAGAAATATTATTAAGTTAATTAAAATTATGTCAGAAGATAAACTAATTAGGACACCAGTGTACAAAGACATGTCATTGTGTCACTCTGAAAGAAAAAAGAAAAGGGGAAAAAAAAAACTTCGATGTGCTCAAAAAATTTTAATGAAAAAAGATTGCACACAATAGCAGGGAAGCAAATTAATTACTGCCTCACTCACCACTGACAGAGAGCAAAAGCACAGAACCTCTAGAGATGTGTTTAAAGATTTAAAAAATACCCATAAATATGTACAACTTTTTATATATCAGTAAAAAGACATATTAAAAAGAACTTTTTTTTCAGCTAGTAGCTACTTGCTTTTTCTTTGCCAAAGTGATTTCTTATTCTCTCTTAGCTTACACCACACACACACACACACACACACACACACACACACACACACAGAGGTGAATACACACGTGCACACTCACATATACATACATATATACACACATACACATGCATGTGTATGGGTTTTATCATATTGCCGAGGTTGGTCTCAAATACTTGGGCTACAGCAAATCCCTTGTCTGAGCCTTCTAAGAAAGCTGGGAATATAGATACAAGCCAGTGAGCTTGGCTCAATTTCCAGCACTATTTAAGAAGAGAAAGGTCTCCCAAAGCCAGTGAAATCCTGACAGTTGGGCAATCCTGTAAAGGTCTGAGTCCTTAAAATTACAAAATTGATTTGCATGAGGTGATGTCAAGCTCCACTGTAAGGGGAAAAATTACAAGAGAATATTACAGCTCTTCAATTTCTGAAATCCATTTTTGTGCACAAGCTACGGGGTCACATCTTTGCAAATTTCTCAAGATGCATCCCCATAAACAACAAAATTGCGCACCATCAGCAGAAAAGAAGCATTTTGAATACATCAGTCAGAAAACAAGCACATTTGAAAAAAAACAGATTGAAGAAAAGGTCAAACAGAAGGTTCTGGAAACATACTAAAAGCTCTCACGTGAATGCCTGCATCTACGTGTTTAGATGTGCTGACTACCACAAACTTGCAATTCACACAATTCCTGCTTATTTCATCTACCATAACAAAACTTAATAATTTCTACATCTGGCTTTTGATAGATTTTTGATACTTTCAAATAAGTTCCCTTAAGCCCTGAAGACTCCTCAAAATTTGTATTTATGAATACAAGGAACTTTGCTAGAAGTCACCACAGTTAATTACAGTAAAACAATCTTGGTGATTGGTATCATGTATAAAGTTAATTGTCTCATTAACCTTAGCTATTGTAATCTGATCTCATTATAAATGAGAATCAAAAGAAGAGCCAAAGATGAAAAATAACTGATGACATCAACATGTAAAGTATTTCTCTATGATCTTTATGATTTAAATCCTTGCTTGTTTAGATTAATAAACAGTGAATCCTGAAATGTTGAGGTGGTAGGTGGATAGAATACTGGCCCCACTGTATCTTGGAATCTTAGTGCATCTTAGGACATATCAGATGCACTGTCCTGGACTTGCTTCATTATTTTTATTATGGGTAACTGAAAATTAAAGATTTGATTGAAATGGAAGAAATTAGTTCTCATATATTCAGTATCCACTCTTGAGGTTGGTAATTCAGAACATATGGAAATTCTAGTAGTTTCTACAACAGCAGGGCTTGCTCAGGAAGAATTTAAAATGTTAGTGGCCGAAAAATAGGGCATAGTGATATCTTTCAACCAGCATTGAAAAGAGTATTGGATGCAAGCAAAGAATTATTCATAATTACATCAGAAGCTGAAAATTTTGAAATCTGAGGGCTGGAAAATAAATGATAAACTCCAGTAAGTAAAGTGATTGGAAAGTCACTTAGACAATAACAGATTAATTATTAGTTATACTTTGATTCAGGTATGGTTAACTATCATCTTCTATTGTAGAACCATTTGTTTTCTTGACCCAAATATTATGTATTAAAATAAAATAATGGAATATTAAAATGGCAATGATACATTAATTGTACATTTAATTGAATAAGTAAGCATCAAATAAAAACATTTACTTACACTTGATAGATTATTTACTCTCACATTTCAATTAACTCCTTTTGTATCCTAGAAGTTCATTCATTTCTCCCATTTGACAGAAGTCTTTAGACTGATAGCTAAATTTGAGGAGGCTTTTCTCATAATGACATATTTGAGTCAACTGTACCATTCCATCAAGGAAAGAAGTAGTAGTGCAACCTCTGTGTGCAAACATGATTTTCTTGCAGATGAGTAACATGTGACCTTGAGCACAATTGATAGTGCATTGGTGTCTTTCCAGTGAAAGCATAAATGTAGTTGACATAAAGAGTTACAGATGGATGTAGAAGGAAGGGAAACCCAAGGGGACTCCTTTAAGGAAAAAATAAGGCTTCAATGTCTCTTGTATTCTTTTCTTGTATGTCAGTATTGGGCTTGAAGTTCTGGCCTCAAGTTCTCATTTGCTTCTTTACTCAAGTCTGGTGCTTTATCACTTGAACCACTCTTCCAGTTTTATGCTGATTAAATGGAGTTCACAGTCTCCGATTTGTCTGCTCAGCCTGACTTCAATGACTTTTAGATCTCAGTTCCCTGAGTAGCTGGGATGATAGATGTGAGCCATTGGTCCCTGGCTAGGTGTTTGATTTTTTTTCATTTAATACAGCGGAGAAGCTGAATGTGAACAGCTTTTATTAGTAAACATCACCTGATAGAATATTCACATTAATGACAATTTCATCTGCTTTACTCAACAGCATAAAATCCTTGGGCAGGGAGAGGGGGGAGAGGGAGCATTAATTGAAATCTTTTCATTTCTGAGTTAAAATGGAATCTTTTGTATATTATTAGTTAAAATCGATTTTCCTGTATTACTTCTTAATATCCAAACACTGTTGTAGAAGAAAATCTATATAAGGAATCTATCTAGTTAAGGAATTTCTAAAGAAAAGATGAAAAAAAACCTCACCAACAGAAGTTAGCCAGTGGGGACCAGGAAGATTGTGTAAAGAGCTGTGGAGTTTTTTTCTTTTTCTTTTTCTTTTTCTCTTGTCATTAGAGCTCATCTCAATGGGAGCAAGGGAGATTACAGAATCTTTTAAAATAAAAGTACCTTGTGAACAAGGGCCAAGTCGCCACGAGATTGATTCTCCAATATAGCAATGGCACTTTGGGTTATAGAAGAAATAATTGGGGAAAAACACTATTATTCCTTTATCAGAAATCTCTCATATTATTTCCATGTTGTATTTTCTTCAAATCATATTTGCTCTCTTCTAAAGTGTAGGTCATTCGTGTCCCTTTTGTTTTCTCTCATTCACCTCTTGATTTCTATTCTGCTACTTGTCTTTTGTTATCAACTCTTTAGATTATGGAATTTTCCACTTAGCTTAGTTGACCTTGTAAATATGAGTACGCAGAAGAGTCATTCAAGAAAGAACAGAATTAGTTGTCTAAAAGGCTACTTCATAGCTCACCAAGTAGGCTACGTAAAGAGATCCCAGAATGCTCAGTTACCTGCAGGGACCAGGACTGTTGTCTTAGAGATAAGCTCTTCAGTGCTCCATCACCTATTCTTTGAGAACATGAATTGAAAATTGTAACAGCATAAAACTCAGTTGTAAGATAATATAGTATTTTTAAAAAGTATATTCAGCTCCAATTTTCTTTCTGTCTCTCTATAAGATTCTGATTGTGAGTAAAGAAAAAAATATATATGTATACTAATCAAAGTAGCAATTAAGAATGCAAAGCTCAGTGCTTTAGTATCCATAGCAACACATGGAAAGGAAGAGGTGACACTGTTCAAAATGAAAAAGCACTCATTACCTGACTTATGTAGCTAGCCCCTCTATACCTCACCTTTACAACAAAAATAATTTTTAAAAAGAAAAGGAAAACAGGCCCCCTGGAGATGGAAACTCAAATGTAAAATTTAAAAACATACATTTTCCCAGTGTTCACTTATACCAAATGGAATCACTTTTCTTTCTGGATGTATGGGTATGGGGCCTCATGTTCTGTTTGTTTGACTACTCTAAAAGAAAAGTTTAGTCTGCTTATAAACATTTTCTTTCCCTTTCTTATTCTTATTGTTATTATAATATATTTTTTATTACTGGTGGTACTGTGGATTTAACTTAAGGCCTCATGTCTGCCACTTCAGCCACACATCTAGCTATCTGGTTTTCATTTTGTTCTTGAGGTAATGTCTTTGCCAAGATAACTTCAAGCTCACATTCTCCTGACTCTGCTTCCAGAGAAGATATATTGTAGAAGGATATTATTACATCTATTCAATAGTTTATTTTTGACACTATGTGTCTTATAACACAGGCCTACCATGTCAGCAGTTAGCGTGGTCTAATTATCTATCAGAGAAGAATATACCAGCTAAAATAAGTGTTCAGTTTCATATCTATAGCATATAATACTGGAATGCACTCATGAAGTCATGCAATCAATAAAGATAAATTCAGAACTCCAAAGACTCTATTGAATCCTGTGGGATTCATTGTATGTTATTCAAGTAATTCCATTTTTTCCTCCATTGTGAAGAGTTTTGCTTATAGCTGTGTTAACAGGTAATGAAATAAACCTATATCATATGATGTATCTCACAGGTTTTTGAAAATCATTTTAAATAATCTATAGGAAGATAAAAGAAGTATTTCTTTAAGAACATAGCAAAGCAGATTATAAACAACATAGTGTATAATTAAAATTGGCAATGATAATCAAGTAATTAACTTCTTAGTGTCCTCAAAAATGGCAAGAATTGTCAGGCCTGTAATCCTAGCTACTCAGGAGGCTGAGATCTGAGGATATTGGTTCAAAGCTAGCCCGGGCAGGAAAGTCCATGAGACTCTTATCTCCAATAAACCACCAGAAAAGTGGAAGTGTCTTTATGGCTCAAGGGGTAGAGGGCTCGCCTTGAGCTGAAGAGCACAGGGACAGCGCCCAGGCAAGAATTGAACTAAATGTTAGTAAGAATTATTGAAATTACCAAACAAGTACTGAAGCATTCAGGAAAATAGCTGTAATAAAGAGGTCATTCAATTATCATTTCATATACCATAAGCAATACTTAACTATCAGCATATTACTTTCAAGTCTTTTGTGGTTAGAGAAAGCATATACACACACACAAAATTTCTTTATGATGAGTTTATAGACAATATTACTGGCTTCATTCACTTAGTGGACTTCAAAGTTTATTGATTTTAATTTGGGAACTATAATGAGTAAAACAATTTCTTAACACTTTTGCAATATTTTGGCAGAATTCGTTAACAGTGAACATAAAATTGTTTCACCAAAGTTATTCAATACCCATCACATACACACGTGAGCTTGTGTGTGCACATGTGTGCATGCGCACACACACATCAGTTACTTGGAAAGCATGCAACATTTCGCTGATCCATTAAATGAGGTGGAACAGGAAATGTAGTATTTTATACCAGAACTCTACAATTTTTTAATCTCAAATTTATTTGAAGCCTATCCTTCTAAGTAATCAACATGTTAATTATTTCTCAAATCCAGCTTTTTGGGTAATTATCTTTAGAAAGACTGACACTTAAAATAAATGAATAGTATCTGCTATATCAATGCTTCTGGTCTATTATTATACTTTAAAATTTTATTCATTGCAGTTTTGTACAACCCAGTTGCTTATAATTTGCTGTAATTGCTCCTCAAATAGAGCATTAAGTTTTATGACTTCATATTTTCCTTCACTAAAAGGCTTTATTACCATAACAATGCATAGAAAATGGAAATATTGATACCCATAACCTCTAAGTAATGTTTGCTTATTATCTAATGTGGAGTTATGCAGCATAGGTCTCAATGAATCAGAGACTGCCAAGGCATTTTTATTCCTCTTAACTTATTATTTCTGTCTTAATAATCTTAAAACTCTGAAAGAACAAAAATATTAGATTTTGTTGTGCATTTTTGAGTGAAAGCAGTAAATGCTATGCATTTTTTTTCTGAAATAAAGACGTTCTAATTTAAACCTTGGTTTCTTACTTTTTCTTTTTCTGTTTTTTTTTTTTTTTTTTTTTGGTCCTACAGACTGATGCCCTTTGCAGAGTATAGAAATTTATAGCCAAGCCTAGATCTATTAAGATCAAGACATAAAAGAAAAAAATGCTTTTTAGTGCAGAGGGAAATAACCTTTTACAATATTAATAAAGGCTTTCTATACTTACTATATATCTTTGACCTATAATGTCAGAAATATGGATTGTATCCCTTAAATCATGCACTTTCAGTTTCACACCAAATTTGTACCATTTGGCTTTATCCTGAAAGTGTCCAGATTTTTACAGCATCTGGCACATTTATCGCAATTATTTCTGGGCAGGCTACAGTGCTGCCAGTCTTAATCATGAACTCCAAGCACATGCACAAATTATGATTAGTAATGATTTATTCCATGACAAAGTCATTCATCTTAGTCTGCTAAAGTCGAAAACTATAGGAGTTGACAGTTTTGATTTGTGCTAGTGTTTGCATTGATGACATCAAATTCCTGCTACACATTAGACCAAATGGATCTAAACACTGCAAAGCGGTTGAAACAAGTACCATGTCATAGTAAAATATCCTGAACACGGCATTTCTTTATACTCATGGGAGGAGATGATGAAACTGGGCCACTTATACTAATCTTTCTCAAAATAGATGAGTAAAGTATAGTGTTTGGAACACTCTGAGGGAGCTTATAAATTTTAACTAATTCTGTTTTATCACCAGTTGGCCAAAAAGCCTTCTGTCATTATCAAGAGTGTTGTGGATGGAAAGCTTACAAAAGATTTGGCTACCAGCTCACAGTTGTGATTTCTGGAAGAGTTAAACTGTGATTCATGGTTGTCTGCTACCCCCATATCAATGGGGATTTCTTTCT
The DNA here is from genome assembly GCF_019054845.1 of Dipodomys spectabilis. NCBI lineage: Eukaryota > Metazoa > Chordata > Mammalia > Rodentia > Heteromyidae > Dipodomys > Dipodomys spectabilis. Next base: position 12,846,196 of record NW_024870950.1, read on the forward strand.
CCTCCTTTAGAATATATATGATAGTCAATGCAAGCTCCATGTTCCTCAAGGAAAGTTCCATAGCAACTTATTCAGAGAATTTTTTAACCTGATTTCCTAGGGTGGAATTGATAAAAATTCTCTTGATCTAAGCCTCACCACTACCTATATTGAGGATATTTTGATCCTAGTTAAGTGTGTTTAATGTTGTGTTATAGAGTACTGTACGAAGTATGCTCTAAATATTTTAGAACATCTCAATGCTCAGTACCAAGAAGGTCTTAGGTTAGATAATTAATTTAGACACATCTTAACAAATATAAATCTATGGCCAGGAATACCACAGTTCAAAAAATGTCAAGATGATCTCAGTCTGAAAAGCTTTATAGATAAACATTTGGTCATCTAAGACCTGGTTCTTCCATTCTTTTCCTTTTTCCTATGACCCACATATGACTTAGGCCCTGGAATACTACTAAGCTAATAGATATCACAAGTCTGGAGCTATGCATTCAGAATTGACAGAAAACCACTCACTAATCACACCCATTTGGAATTGTTTAAATTAGATTTATCTTCCAATATAGTAAGCCACTGAAATTTGGGATTTTTTTCCATTTGATGAATTGTTCTAAATATGATTAGAGGTCATTCCTCTTATTTACATCTTCAAATTACATTACCATCATATTATTTGTATAGTCCAAATTAACTTTACTTATTTTTCTATTAAGAAAAATAGACTTTTGTGCAAGGTTAGAATTAGTAATACACTAATATCACTTCTCAGAAATAGATTTTTGTTTCATATTCTTTCAAATTGGTTGTTTCAACCTAATCTGTATAAATCATTATAAAGATACATTATGATTGCATCTCTCAGGAAGGGTGGGCAAATTCAGTTAAGACATAGCTTTTTTTCCTATCCTAAAGGAACACATACTTTGGCACAAAATAGAAATGATCTTTATCCTTCAGGCAACTATTTCTAATGTTAGTTTCCTACAGTTACCACATCATATCTTTGTGCCTTTGGAAAATATTTTCTCTGCCTCATTAAAAAGGGGGTAGTAAAGTAAGAATTACTCCCTTTAAGGTGCCAAGTGATGTCTAAATATGTGCAGTCTATAGAGGATGCAGTAGGGCCCTGTGAATTCTGTTAATGAAAATATGTTGAGATTAAATAAGGACATGAATATTAATTCCCAATCCGTAGTAGCCAACAGATTCAAACAATTTTTTCCTCATTATTTAAGCAGTTTTACAAAGGGGTTTCAATTCAACACAACAATATATGAGTACGATGCAGCTTAATCCTTGTACTCCCTTTTTTCATTTTCCTCTCCATCTATCCCAACCCTACCCCCCTGCACGTTATCTGCTTCCATTTCCACATATTGCATTGAGTGTTATGACTATATATTTCACCATCTCTCTCCATTCATCTGCTCTAACTCCTTTAAAAAAATGTCTTGCTGGTTGCTGATGGTTCACACCTATAATCCTAGGTACTCAGGAAGCTGAAACTTGAGAATTGGGATTTGAAGACAGCTTAGGCAGTATAGTCTATGAGACTGTTATCGCCAATAAGCTACTCTAAATAGGCTAGAAGTGGCGATGTGGTTCTAGCCCAGAACCTGAGTTCAAACCCCAGGACAGGCAAAAAAAAAATCTTGCTTTGCTCAGGATGACCTAGATTATAACTCTCCTTTTCTAAAAAAATTTTTATTGTGAAAATACTGTACAGAGGGGTTACAATTACATGGGCAAGATAATGAGTACATTTCTTATCAATAACTCTCCTTTTTATTCTTCCCATGTGGCTGTGACAATAGGACCACTTCTCCATGCCAAGCTTTATTGGTTGAGATGGAATACCACAAACTATTCGCCCAGGGTCACTTTGAACTGCAAACCTCACAAGATCCACCTCTCAAGAGGAATACGAGTGAACCGCCATGCTCAGTGCACAACTAATTCTTAAATGATCTATATAATGAAGTCAGTTATTTATTTCCTAGCATATATCTGGATACTTAATATCCTTCATTTTTTCCCAATTGCATACATATTACCACACATTATCAATTAGTATCTGTTCAAAAAAGCAAAGATGTTGAGGCTAGGTGCTGGTGGCTTATAGCTGTAATCCCAGCTACCCAGGAGGCTGAGATCAGAAGATCATAGTTTGATGCAAGCTCAGGCAAGAAAGTCTGTAAGACTCATCTTGAATTAACTACCAAAATGCCAGAGATTGAGCTGAGGGTCAAGTGATAGCATGCTAGCTTAACTTGAGCAAACAAAGCTCAGGATCATCACCCCTCAGTTCAAGCTGGGCAGGATGTGAAACTCTATATGAAATATAACCAGCAAAAGTAGGGCTGGAGATGTGGCTGAAAGTAACTAGCTGACTTAGCAAGTCCCTGACTTCAAACTCAAGTACCACACACAAAAAGTAACAGCAACAATCCTTTCCTGATAATGAATTGTTCATATGACTTCTCCCTTGTAAGACTATTGGCTTCTATAAAATGATCCCTGTTTCCAAACTAGCTATGATAAAATTCTATGCCCTAGAATAAGACTGTCTGTTAGTAAAGGTGTGACTAAAGAATCCCATCAAAGGCAATCTGCAATTATTTTTGATCAAAATTCAATTTTTGCTTTAAGCCCCTACTACCATATCCAATCTCCTTAAATAATTTATTGCTTCTTTAACAACTCTTCCTCCCCAAGCCTGAGCATTGGCTATTGTAAACTCACATCCATATAAGAGGTTTCCTGGCACTGGTAGAACTTGACTGTTTTCAGGAGGTCATGTTACTGCCAAAGCCCTTCTGCTTATCTCTTTTTATAGTTCACATGGTTTTTGACAAACTGCATTGCTTTCTAATCTACCAGCTTCCACTACTTACTTTGTTTTGCCCAAAACTTGGCTTAAGGTACTGCTTATTGGTTCTTTTCTTGCTTCTGACTTTCACAAAGCCTACCCTCTCTTGCTTTATTTAGAACTTCAGTCTTCAGTTCCTGTAATACTTAACCAACACTTTATTCCCTTATGCTGTCTCTAGATTTTGATCCTCTGGTGGAAGATGAAGAAAGAAACCAAACAGTGTCATCTGAAAATGTGGTTTAGCACAAATGGCTGACTCCCATTCTCAGGAATTTCAGGAGCTTTAAAAAGTAAAAACCAGTCACCATTCCAGAAATTAAGACTATTTGGAAATATTCAAAGCCATGCTGTTAAATCAAAATCGGAGCAATTATGAGCAAGTTACTGAATTGAAGATTCCTACTAGTGTTGGATAAGTTCAAGGTTATCCAAAGGTATATTCAAGAACGAAGTAAGATATGTTGTGGTTGTTGTTGTTGTTGCTATTGACCATGTTGTTGTCAATGTACTATATCAGGTTCTTTCTTTTTATTTTTTACTTATTTTTCCCTTTGGTTTATCTCTGGTAGTCACTGTTTTAGACTCTGGTACCTTGTGTCTCTTATGTCTTTTATATATGTTTATCTGATTTGGGGAAGGGAATAGAAATAATAAAATGATGAAACAAGGACATAAAGATGAAGCAACGTAACAGTAATACACATAAGAGGCTAGGTTGGAAATGAGCTTTACAAGTTGCTGGGGAGGATGGAGGGAGGGATAGTGGGAGAAAAACAAAAGCGTGAATAACACTGTCCAATAAGAAATGCATTCGTTACCTTACTTATGTAAATGTAACCCCTCTATACCGCACCTTTACAACAAAATAAAATAAATAACTAAATAATAAAAGGAGAAAAGAAGACAGCAATGGTCAAATCATAGGGAAGGGGAGTACAAAATCCTTCAATTCACTTAATATAGAGGAATCTAAGTTTCTGTGCTTTAGAGAAAATCTGAAAGATGATTTATTTTTTCCTCTTCCTCTGTTTTTCTTATGCAAGTGTCTTAACCAAGAACTGAAACCAGAATGCTTATTCAAAGTGTAAAAACAACCAATCAACAACAACAATCCTCAGAGTCACACTGTACAGTACATAGCAGTGTGTACACTGGAGTTTCAAAAACATTCATGTATTGAGAACCAGAAATACCCAAGAAGAGCATTTCCATTTGTGGGTATATTATTTTATCTTTTTGGATAAATTGTTCTTATCTATTTTAACAGATCATTATCTCATTATCATCTATCTCTAATCTCTTAGGGCCAGATAACTCAGATAACTTAGTACAGGGATAATGCAGAAAATAATACTTTATCCAGGAAATGGAAACAAGAGGTTTTTTTTCCCCCTTTCTTCTTTGTTGCTCCTTTTCTTTCCCTTTCCTTTTGTCTACTTTGCTTATTTACATGTCTTTGGGAGGGGTTGGTGAGGTGTCAAAGAAATGCTGGAGCAAAGGATGAACAAATCCAGCAGTGATACTCACTAGATATGGTGTTGAAAATCAACTATACAAGTCGTGGGGAGGGATAGGAGAGAAAAAAACTAGGAGAAAGTAAGGGAATGGGGTGACATTGTTCATAAAGAAATATACTTGTTATCTGGCATATGTAACTATAACCCCTCTAAATATCACGTTATAATAGCAATACAATTGAATGAAAGAAAGAAAGAAATGGAAGAGGCTCCTGTTCTTCAGACCATTCTCTTTAAGAAAGGGCATTCTGCTTTAAGAAAGATTTTTTCCTAGGAATTTTTTATTCTCACAAGAAGACATTTTTGTGCAGATCTCTGTACAATCAGTTGACATAAGAGCCTAATGGGCCAAATGCATTTTTAAATCGTTTCCTGATGGCTCAGAGTTCTCAATCCCATTTTAAAAGACCTTTCTTCCTAGTTTTGTACAGCACTGAATATACTGTCAAAAAGTCACATAAAATTTCACCAACTTCCTTTCCTTTCTATTCTTCTACCATGCATTTCATGTCAACATAGTCAGCGAACGAGACAAGTTAGACATATTACATCAGGAGACTAAATTCTCGAGGGCTGATGATATCCTTAGGGTGAGGCTTTCGATATTCTGACAGGTGCCTTTCTTCCATTACAATTTTCCTGTGTGTCCCAGTCTCGGCAGCCATTCAGAAACAAAGGCAGTGAGCTTAGATTGATGTTCAGGCTGTTATCAATATAAATAGCAATTAATTCATAAAGCACCATTGCAGAATATCTCTACTTCAAAGAAGAATTTTTAAAAAATCCTATTTTGGCCTGGTTGATGTAAGATAGCACTTTGTAAAAGTCATAGAGATATGTTTTTTCATGCTTACTGAATCCCTGATGTTATTTTCTATAGATTTCTAATCATAGATTAAGGTCTATTTTTGACAGTTATTTATTTTTTTTTTTTTTTTGCAAAATACAGAAAAACAAATTAAGGACAAGTGGATCACACTCATGATTTTAGTAACTCAGGAGGCTGAGATTTAAAAGCAGTCCAGACAGAAAAGTCCATATGACTCCATCTCCAAAATAAACAGCAAAAACATGTGCTGATGTTTGTGGCTCAAGTGATGTAGCACAGACCAAGTAAGTATGCCTTGGATTCCATGTATTTAAAACTAATCTGCACTAACATATATTAGGGACAATAAAAATACAGTCTTCCTTTTTAATTGCCATGTGGCCAGCTAACATTATATTATTTTGAGAAATATGTGTCAGATAATTGGAAGTAGAAAGAGTAGATCTTTCTCATCCACTTGGGACCTTTCATTAGCTTTCCTAAACCCCTGTTTCTGTCTCTCTCTCACTCTATCCCTTCCCTTTCACACACTCACATGGGCATGTACATCCTTCACGAGCATACACACACAAGTCATAACTACTATATTTCTTATACATTTACTATTTTTAATTTAATTTTATTGTCAAGGCAATTCACAAAGGGATTACAGTAACATATGTAAGGTAGATGGGGTGGATTAACATCATGAAAATGGTAATAAAGCTCTCAACAAATTGAATGCAATACCCATCAATATACCAATATCATTATTAATGAAATAGAGGAAGCAGTCCAAAAATTCATATGGAATAATAAAAGACCCTGAATAGCAAAAACAATCCTTAGCAGAAAGAACAGTGCTGGAGGACTATCAATATCAAACTTCAGACTCTACTACAAAGCTATAGTAAGCAAAACAGCCTGGATAATGGCACAAGAACAGGCCTGAGGACCAATAGAATAGAACTGAAAACAGAGAAATATTTCCACAGGCCAATCACCACCTAATCCTTAATAAGGGAGCCAAATAAATAAGATAGAAGAAAGAGAGCCTCAACAAATGATCCTGGAAAAATTGGTTGAACACCTGTAGAAAATTATTAGATCCTTATATATCACCCTGCACCAGCATCACTTCCAAATGCATTAAAGGTAAAATCAAATATCCTGAAAACATTATGGGAAGGAATAGGAGAAATACTAGGGCTCCTTGGCACAGGTTAAATATTCTCAATAAAGACCCAGAAACACTAGGCTGGGAAGTTGGATCAGTGGTAGAGCGCTTGTCTTGCATGCATGAGGCCCTGGGTTCGATTCCTCAGCACCACATAAGCAAAAAGAAAAAAGCCGGAAGTGGCGCTGTGGCTCAAGTGGTAGAGCACTAGCCTTGAGCTGAAGAGCTGAGGGACAGCGCCCAGGCCTAGAGTTCAGGCCCCATGACAGGACCCCCCCCCCCCCCCCCCCCCCCCGCCCCACACACACCAAAAAAAAGACCCAGAAACACAACAAATCAAAGAAAGGTTGGACAAGTGGGATTGTATGAAACTGCAGAACTTCTACAGGGCAAAGTACTATATCTTTAAGTTAGTTGTGTTATTTGAAAAAGATAAAAATTTTTCTAAGTCTCTGACCCCTTTTTGGTTTTTACAGTTTAGGGAGTTAATGGATGAGAAAATGTTCCATTTTTGAAGCTATGGAACTTGAACTGAGAGTCTTACACTTGCCATAAAAGAGCTACTTACGCCATACAAAGTTTATTAGTAGTGTGTTCTTTTTTTAGATATGGTTTTGTGCTTTTGCTTGGGTTTAGCCTTGAACTGCGACATCCTGAGTATCTTGGATTACTGGCAGAAATAACACACTATACCTGGGCCACTGCATTTCTCAATTTTAGGATGCATTCACTACCTTCTTAACTTATGACTAAGTAATGACTTAATAGTCTACATCTGAAAGTATAATTCCCTTAGGATCTAAGTGGAAAAAAGCCATTAAAGTTAGAAAAACTCATCTATAGATCAAAAAGAACAGTACTGTATGATTTTTAAGTTTCTCCTATTCTTAAAGCAAATACTTGTAGAGTCTCTATTATGTGCTGAGCACTAATGCAGACCTTAAGCTATAGCAGATAATAAGGCATACAGAATTCTTAAACTCAAGGAGCTTATAATTGAAAGGAGAATTTATGTTCAACTAATAATGATGCAAGGATGTGTCACAATTATACGTGAAGGAAAGGTTTTATGTGAATATATTTGAATGAAAAGTATTGTGTGAATGTGGAAAAAAATGGCAGATGTAAAATTGTAGGGGTGTACAGGAAATGATCGTTTTCTGAGTCTGCAATGCTTAAGATGAAATTTGAAAGCTAAGAAGGCAGTAACTATGCAAACAGGAACATTGGTAAGACATCAGAGTAAAAGAGCAAATTGCAGGTAGAGGAAACAGCAGGTGTTAAGAAATTGAAATGAAAAGGCATGTGAGACATTTGAGAATATTGACACACTTCCTTCTTTGTTAGGAACCCAAGATTTCTAGTTGCTAGAACAGAAATAATAATCCACAATTTGTTTACCAAAATGTAGTAGAAGAAATGATTTGTAAATAGTGAAGTGCTACACAAACAATAATTATTCTATTTAGCTAATGTAAGTGATAAATATCTGTATAGTTTATGTTTACTTCATGGTTTGCAAACCTCCTGGTTAAGCTCCTAAAAGAACAGCTTCTTCTTTACTTTGATTGTACTCCAATGGTTCTGGCTCCTTGTGCTTATTAGAAATAATATAAGCTAATGGGGCATACACACTCCATGCATCCTCTAATATTGAAGTTAGATGAAATGAACCAGTCTACAAGCTTTAACTATTCCTAACTCTTTTGGTTATTTGTAAATGTTGGGAGAAGAAAGAAAAGGCTCTCGTTCTATAATTCCCAAACCTGCCCCTAGCTAGCCATGCAACTTTTTCCTCTTTAACTCAATACTCTCACATACTGCTGTGACATCTGCCCAAGAATCACATTTATGCCACCCTGAAGTATGCACTTGGATGCTAATGGAGGCTGAACTTGTTTGTTGGTCTTTCATACATGTAAGGGTGACGTTTTGAATAGGAATACTAGGTCCTTTTCTCTCACCAGTTCCAAATGGATGACAGACATAAGAGTATGACCTCAAGGCTTGAGAGCATTTGGATAAGAATTTTTAAAGAGATCATGAAAGTAGAAGAAATACATAAATATAGGGAAATGGGATTGCATCAAACTGCAAAGCTCCTCCAGAACAAAGGAGGAAACTTCTGAATTTTCCTTCTGAAGTTCAATGTTAACTGCTCCAACATACATCTTTCCCACACATTTCTCAACATGCCTGCAAGTAATGGTCCTAATCCCCATTGAAAACTACTGAGCTAGATTCAGAGGAATATCCCACTGTGTTCCTTCCTATCTATAGAAACAAGGCACCACAAGGCAGTGGTTTTGTGAGGGTAGGTATGGATAAAATCCAAAAGAGGAAAAGACTGAATCAATGAGAAAAGCTGGGCCACGAAGGCAAAACTAAATGATATCATTATCATAAGTGACATCTGGAGACAACCAAGCACAGTCTCCCTTTGAACCTCCCCAGCAAGTAGCATGTTAATTTTGGATTTCTTGTCCTGAGAACAGTGAGAGAATACTTTTCTATTGTCTTCCTCTACCAGTATCCGGTACTTTTTATTGAAGCACTAAGTAATTCCTACAGAGATTGTGTTTTGGGAAATCAATACTGCTTATTAAATCATAAATAATCTGTGCAGTAGGAATATAAGACTTGGTTGAAATGTAGAACTTCAGATCTTGAATTTAACCTTTTTTCATTTTATACATGAGGCTGTTACAATAAGTTAAATCAGTCCTTCAACCAAAAGCATTCAGAAAGTCAGTGACCAAGCCTGAAATAGTAATGACGAGAATCTGTGGGAGGTACATTGAGACACACTTAGTCCTTGGGAGTTGCTACTCAATGGCAATAATTCCTCTATACTTGGGAAATGGCTGACACTTACAGTACAAAATGCCTGCCCTACTGCGGCAGGCTGGTGGTAGTTGCCCTAACGCCCACTGATTTTAATTGTCACAAAATAGAATACCCTTTTCCTTATCCAAATGTTAGAATACAGAGACTAGGAATATTTAATTCAGTGGTTACCATGGAACCATGTAATTTAATTACCGCTCTTTTGTGAATATTTTAAAATGAAATTGTTAAAAGATCAAACAGCACATTCAACATTGTATGGCTATAGAGATGATAAGTAGCTTTTTAACTGAAAATGTTCTGTTCCTGTAGGGAGTTGATTATTTTTTATGAGTTAAAATTTAATTATGGTATTGGATCTATAAGCGTGTTTCTTTAATATATTTCTATGCTCTAAACCTTAAATAGTTCAGAAACATTTTACCTTTTAATTTACAACCCTGACAAGGCTCCCTGGCAAAACTGAGCCACAATTTTACTAATGTATCTTATAGCCCTCAGATGACAACAACGCCCCATGTATGGACAATTGTCAAAAAGGTCTTACAGAAAAAAATAAAGAATTCCAAGGAGTTGTACAATATGTTATTGGAGATTTATTCTTTTAAAAGTGAGAGTATGGGGATTAAAAAAATTATACATCAACACTGATTATACTAAGAAACACCAGATTCTATGCCAGATAAGATGAGCTATAAATAGAAACAAATCACCTTTACTGCTTGGTTACTTAAAGCATCAGCATCAGCCAAAACATTTCCTAGAAATGTGAAAACCCATACCCCAGCCCTAGACTTAGCATTAGAAATGCACACTGAAGTTAGAGAAGTTCTTACTGAAAGAATTCATAGCTCATTGTATGGCTAGTGAAGATCTTCTCCCAATCCGTCGGCTTCCTATTGATCTTGCTAGCTATGTCCTTTGCCACGCAGAAGCTCTGCAACTTCATGCAATCCTATTTGTTCAACCATTCTTTGATTTGTGGTGTTTCTGAGTCTCTATTAAGGAAATTTCAGCCTGTGCCAAGGAGATCTAGGGTTTCTCCTATTCCATCCTGAAATGTTTCCAGGGTGTCTGTTTTGACTCTGAGGTCTTTGATCCATTTGGAGTTGATTCTGATGCAGGGTGATATATAAGGATCTAACTTTAGTTTTCTACAAGTGATTAACCAATTTTGCCAGTACCATTTACTGAAGAGGTTGTCTTTCTTCTGTTCTATTTTTTTAGCTACCTTATAGAAGATTAGGTGGCTATAGGTCTGTGGGTTCATTTTTGGGTTTTCAGTTCTATTCAATTGGTCCTGTGGTCTGTTCTTGTGTCAGTACCAAGCTGTTTTGATTACTATGGCTTTGTAGTAGAGTTTGAAATTTAGTATTGATATTCCTCCAGCATTTTTCTTTCTGTTAAGGATCATTTTTGCTATTTGGGGTCTTTTATTATTCCATATGAATTTTTGGATTGCCTCTTCTAGTTCTTTGAAGAATGAGGTTGGCATATTAATAGGTTTTGCATTGAATTTGTAGATAGCCTTGCAACAGTGAGATGTACAAGATGCTATGTCGAAAAACAAACCTTACAACTCTGGCAAGGAAGGGGGTGAGGATTGTAATCTGAAACTGGGAGGGCAGGTATAGTAGGGGAAAAACAAAGGAGGAGGCAACAGTATTGAGAAGAAATGTACTCATTACCTTGCTCATGTAATTGTAACCCTCTTCTGTACAGTATTCTCACAATAAAAATCTTATTAAAAAAAAGATTCATAGCCCAAGAATGAAGCGAAGCCTGTAAGACATTTCAAGTGAGTGTTGTAGGAGCCAAAATATAATTTTAATGGAAACTGTTCAAAGGAGGAAGAAAAAAATGCATGCAATTTGAATAGAATCTGTTTAAAGGAGGAAGGAAATGGAACTATATGACCAGGGCAGAAAACAATGTACATTCTACTAAGTGACATGTGTTTAGAATCTTGCAAGGTTGAATAGTGATTTTCTGAAAAAGACAATAGGGAAGGTCATTATAGGATATTTTAAAAAAAGAAGGAACAAAAATTGCAAAGGTGGAGGCATGAAAATTATTCTAAGAACTAGAATTAGTTGAGACTGGCTAAACTGACAGAGCTCATCTCTTCTTCAAAGAACTCTTGTTTAAATGCATATTCTGATTTGGTAAGTCTGGTATAGGGTTTGTTTCCACATTTCTGGGAAGCATCTGAATGATTGATTACACTTGATTGCTTAAGACAAACACTTAAAAGCTAGTTCATGATCTGTGTATCCTCATAAGACATGCAGATGCTTAAATTTGTAATTATATTAATTTAGGATGCAATTAATTATGTGAAGCAATCTTGTCAAAAGATTTGTCAACAATAAGATCTATATGAAATTTTCATCTTACAGACAAATCATTTTTGAAACTTTTGTCTAAACAACCTTAAGTAGTAAATTCATATTTAATGTTTTGTACTATAAGAATGAAAACTGCAAACAAGCTAGGAGCATTGTCTTATTTTTCATGCATAAACTAATGACAGACACTTAGTAACTGTAAAGTATATTTTTAAGCCAAGAGCTGGTGGTTTATGCCTGTAATCTTAGCTACTCAGGAGGCTGAGATCTATTCATGGTTCAAAGCCAGCCCAGGCAGGAAAGTCCTTGACTCTTGCTTTCAATTAACCACCAGAAAACTAGAAGTGGTGCTGTGGCTCAAAATGTTAGAGCACTAGCCATGAAGAAAAGGAGCTCAGGAACAATACCCAGGCCCAGAGTTCAAGACTCAGGACTGGAAAAAAATGTAATACTTTTTTTTGGCTTAAAATTACTTTATATAGAGTTAAAGTTACTTTAGATAAAGGTTGACTACCAATCAAAAATGTTGAATAAATAAATATACATGCACTTAAAAATACATTTGAAATGGATAAGTTATTCATATTTCCTTTGGTATAAAAGAAATGTTTTAATAGATTGTTCAGTTTTTCCAGAATTTGGAACCAAGTGGGTATATTTGAGAACTTTTTGCAACCCTCATAATGTCCTATGTACATGCCAGGAACTACATAGTGTCAATTTACAGAATAGTGATAATAAGAGAAAGTTATTTCCTGTCAGAGAGACGGCAGTTAGAGAAAAAGTAAATACTTCTCAGGAAGAGCTCCTTAAGAAAAGACACAAAAGAGAAAGAAATTTACAAAGTAAAAGTATTCTCTATAGAGAAATAACATCATGGACTGAAGAAAGAAAATTTTATAGAGGTTTAGTAAATTGAGTATTTCATATCTAGTGAAAGGTTAAGGGTTAAGTAAACTCAATTTAAGTTCTTCCTGTCCAATTTTTGAGTAGTAGGAAAGATATCAGAACTGCTATCTGAATATAAGGATTTATCCCAACCCCAAATCATACACATGCCTTGAGATTCTGAGGACTCTATTTAATCTTTCTGACCTTAGTATGATATTCAACAGCATAGATCCTTAACATTCCTGGGAGGTTAATGACATTTATTATTATGGGTTTCACAGAGTTCTAAAGTTTATCAGGAGTGTGTCAGAGTTTATTGAAGGCAGTGCAGGTAAAAATAGCAAGAATAAATGATTGGGATGTCAAGAGTCCCAGTCTCTTTCTATGCAAAGTGACGTCCTCTTTGATTCTTATTGTTGAAAGTCTTGAATTAGATTCAAGAACCACAAAAATTTACAAAAAAGCGAAACACATTTTTTTTTCTTCTACAAATACTTGAAAATGAGTGAGATAGTGCATGGATGTACTGTTCTGTAATCTACTTCTTTATCCAAACACTTTTCCAGTTTCTCAGTGTCTGACGATTGGATATCATTTATGTAAAATTACCCATTGTTCAATATTAATAATGATTTTTAAAATACAGAAACACTACATAAGTTATTTGGAGTTTCTTCCTCTCAACATTTCTCCTTTCAGTCATAAATATCTCTTTAATAATCTGCTAATCTAATGCTTCATGTTCAACTACCAGGATTTTAAATGTTAACGGGATTCATGTAAAATGGAAACAGAATTCTTTCACTGTCATTTTCATCTAAGCAAGCTACTTTAGCCATTGATAGCATATTTTAAAAAGTACTTAGAGAATGTTGAGACACCAAATAGTAAAGTAGGTATATTTAGGTGATCTTGACAATTTTCTTTAATATTCTTTGCCATAGATAGCAACAACCATTCGCATATTTCCTCATATATTCATCAATGATTTTATATTTTTTAGTTTTTATGCTTTACTCAGATTAACATGCCACCTTGATAGTTCATAGCTCCAGAGAAAAAACAAACACATGGAAAAATCAATATATGATAAGACAATTGAAGTACTGTAAATCATGTGTGGGTCTCTGAGAGGTCACAATCAAGGAAGCAACAATGAAGAACTGTTTAGGATAAAACTGTAAATTATTTTAGTAGCCAACAGAAGCAATATGGTCTCTATCATTCCTTGTGAAAAATAATGTCTGGAGAAATGTTAAGGGAGCCTATATTTATCTCAGAAATATTTATTTTACAGTTGATTCTTTGATCTCCATTCTGAAAAGTCCCTTAAATTTTAGTCCTTATTTTTCTAGTTTTCTTCAATACCTAATCTAACTGGTCATAGAGTGAAAAGCCATTTACACTATTTTTTCCATATATAGTTTTATTGTAAAATTACTGTACAGAGGGGTTACAGTTATATGAGTAGGGTAATGAATACCTTTCCTATCGAGCATTGTTATCTCCTCCTTTGTTTTTCCCCTGCCATCCCTTCCCTCCTCACCTCTCCAACTCCTCCCTCTCCCCAAAAACGTAAAGTTCATTTTCAACATAATACCTTGTGTATCTCATTGTTACAATGGGTCAACCTATATCCTTACTTAAGCATTTTGTTATATCCCTATCCCTCCCCAAATTATAAAAATGTATATACAAGATGCAGGACACTGGAATCAGATACAATGAAAACAGGGGGTATAGCATGGGGGAAGAACATACAAAAGAAACAAGAGAAACACATAGTGCATTATAAGTACATTAAAAACAATAGCAAGAAAGAAAGGAAAAAAAAACACTTGTGTCCCTGTCTTGGGATTCATTTTTGCTTATCATGTTATATGGTCATATCTACATAGTTTTGACCTTCTCTGCTTGTCCTAGAAATGTGCAAGTTATTGCAAATAAGGAAAACCATGGGACCTATGTTTCTTTGGGCCTGGTTTACTTCACTTCATATAATTTTTTCCAAGTCTTTCCATTTCCTAACAAATGGGGCAATGCCATTCTTTCTGATGGAAGTATAGAATTAATATATATATATATGTATATGTCATGTTTTCTTGATCCATTCATCTACTGAGGAGCATCTGGGTTGGTTCCATATCTTGGCTATGGTGAATAATGCTTTGATAAACAGTTGTGCTGGTAGCTTTGGTATCACCTTATTTGTAATTGTTTGGGTAAATGTCCTAGAGGGCTTGCTGGGTCATAGGGGAGCTCTATGTGGAGTCTTTTGAGGAACTTCCACACTGCTTTCCAAAGTGGTTGAACAAGTTTACACTCCCACCAACAATGCAGTAGACTTCCCTTTTGCCTACATTCCCAAAGAAACAACTGCCCGATTAACAAGTGGGCTAAAGACTTAAAGAGAGACTTCTTGGAAGAGGAAATAAGAATGGCCATTAGACACACGAAGAAATGCTCATCTTTGCTAGTCATAAAATAAATGTAAATCAAGCCAACATTGAGATTCCACCTCACCCCAGTTAGAATGGCTATAACCATTTACACAATTTTATAAGCTCTTTTATTAAAAAATAACTGTGTTATCTATTTGCTTAAAGATTATTAAAGCTTTTACTGTTGTTCCTTTTAGATCACTGGGTTTTTGTTTTATTTTATTTTTCATTTGGTAAACTCTAGCAACTTAGTGGTTAATCTGTACAACTACTATTAGATCGTTCATGAAGACCTGAGACATACCCTATTACTATTATTATTACTAATATTATGTCTAAGAGAGAGTTCACATATTTCCCTCTCCAACATTCACTTACTTATTTTCAAAGAGAAACACTTAAACATTTGAATCTCATAAAACTTTAAATTGGATGTAAACTTGAATCTTTCCCTCTATAAATTGGAATCTACTTCAGTAGGTCTATAGTAATGCGTGCTCTTAATCTTGATTATAGGTTACAGTGGAAGATAAGCCTTGGCTGAGAATGTAGGTCAGCAGTAGGCTGCTTGTCTAGCCTGTGCAAGTTTCTGAGTTTCATCCCCAGCACTGCAAGTAAAAAAACACACAAACAAGCAATGTGCCCCCCCCCCATATCTGAATTTATGTGATTTTTAAAAAGTCCATGTTTTCTCTTATGGTTCATATATCAAAACTGCCTTTAAAATAATTTCCAGTTCTGCTGAGGCACCAGTGGCTCATGCCTGTAATGCTTGGTGTTTCGGAAGCTGAGATCTGAGGACTGCAGTATTAAGCCAACCTGTGAGATTAATTAACCAAAATCTGCAAGTGAAGGTGTGGCTTGGGTTATAAAGGCCAGCCTTGAGTGAAAAACTGAAAACACGAAGCATGTTCTAGTTCTGAGATTCTGGTTCCATTGACATCTAAAGGATTGTTCTGTAACAAAGCAAAAGCATACAGTTTTGCTAGGAACAGTAACCTCTTCACATGTGTTCAATAATAAATCACCTAATATTTCTGCTCTATCCAAAAAGTAGATTATATCTTTTGTCCCCAAATCCTTCTTAATCGGTACCATTCATTCTAAATTATATCCACATTCAAATAGTAACTTATAGGTCATCTCGCTAATTAAAGGTGGGAGTATGATGGAAATTTAATAAAACAGAAAGATATTAAGGTATCTCTCCTTCTAGCCATCTACCACTCTTTTTTTTAACAGTCTCAACAAACAGAAAAGGAGCTTTCCATGAAACTAGTAGATATTCATTGCACAAAATTTTCTAAAACTTTAACAATACCAAATATTTAGCAAAGTACATAGTGAATAAAAAATAACTTCTGATGTTGTTAGTTGTGAAATCAATAAGTAAAGAATAACAACTTAAGCACATCAGATATCAGATCATAGAAGACAAATAGCAAGGTCAAATTCAAGTTGATATGACAATTGATCTGAAATTCCCAGACAGCTAATATGCACAATTTCAATTAGGAATCTATCTGAAAACATCTTAAAAATAAATATAACTAGTTTTATATAAAATATATTCTGATACTTTAGTATAATATATACTTTTAGAGTTTTAAGTAAAAGTTTAAATGAATATAGCCAAAGAGTAGTCTATGAGAGTGTTTTGGTGGTGGTATTTCATAAGTGTAAACATTTGTAGGTATTCAGTAAATTGTACACTAATGATTTATTCCACTTTTTGTATATAACACTTCAATTAAAATGAAGATTAACCTAGTTTTAGATAAATTGATTCATGCCTTTTTCAAATTTCCTACCTGTAATAATAGGACCAGTCTTAATACCTAGGCTTAGAAATAGAAGAGATAATTGATACTTACATGTAGAAATTAAGGTGTCTTGGAAAACATTATAACCAATGAACACTCAATGCTGAAATGCTGTCTTTTGACTTTTATTATTTAAATCAGTTTTAGTCTCCGAAGTACGAAGACACACTGACCATTTCATGAGTTCCAGCTACCATATTGGGAGCTTGGAATTCAGGAGTGTGCATGTTTCCTGACTTCAGGAACTTCCTCATTCCTTTGCTCCTGATGTTGTCAAACATTAACATTTAATTCCCATAGATTTAAGTAATGATCACTCCATCCTTATCTGTCATATTTAAACACATGCAGGAAAATTAAGTGCCCTACTGCAAGCTCGATATTAACTGTGGATTATTTTATTATATTACCAACATCATTTTTTTCTGAATAGATATGCAAACTTCATCGAATATTTGCGACAAAACTACATCTTCAAGGCCACAAGAAATAAGTTTCTAAGATGAAAAGTGATTGATGAACAAATCCAGCAAAAAAAAATTAGAGTGACACTTCAGTAAGTGTGTTTTTGTTCTGAATGTTGTGAGTGGGAAATCATCAAAAATATTTAAAAGAAACCACAAATTACCAGGCATATTCATAACTGAAATTCAAGAAATACATTAATGAAATTTTGTAAGCTTTATGCATTCTCTACAGTGTACACTTTAATTTCAAGTTGATCAGTGATCAGTTTCTGAGAGGGAAACCTTCCAAAAACTTGTAACATGCATCTAAAAAATCTGGGTACTAGGAAGAAAAAAGTCTCTCTACAAATTCCTCTCCATCCTGCCCTGCATTCCATAGATACCTGAAAGATCTTCTAAGCTGTCAAGTTCTGCCAAATGATAAAAGGGAAAATGATGAAAAGAAATGCAACCGTGGAGCTGACCTCCTAAAAGCCAAAATTCCTCCTGGGATTTCTGGATACCAAAGAGAGGTTTGAGTACTTCTCCACGAACATCGGATCACATTAACTTATTCAAATGTGAGGTCAGATCTCCGTGTTTAGGTTTAAAGCTGTCCCATATGTGCCTTGATAAGGGGGAAAATTGACAAATCACACCTTTGAATAAATTCATTTTAATCCCTTTCTTCCTTTTGATGTAATAAAAATAGTCTTGTCATGTAGCTACGATTGCATTTAATGGTTGTCATTTACAGAAATGGAAAAATGGTATCTGAGTATAATGCCTTCAAATATGGCTAATAGCATTTTTATATAGGGAGAAAAATACTTTTATTTTACATGAATAAGGCTATTGCTTCATCATGATGATTATTGAAAATTCAGCAGCTCTCTCATTATTATGGGGTAATGATAAGAACAGCTCCATCTCTTCACTGTCATTTATGTTAAAAAATGGTAATCTAAGCAAATCTACATTCCTCCCTAATGTTTGCTGTAACCCCATTAGTTCTTAGACACATTCATATCAAAAAGTCTTGCCTAATTATTACCACTTTACCTGATTTTAAGGCCTTCTTTTAAATAAGAAAGATGTCACAATCTGTTATATTTTGAGATGACCTGGTAAATACTGTTTAATTTTTATTCCATTAAGCATTTCTTAAGCACATAACTTGTCACTTCTGTGCTAATTTGCTGTAACACTCATTGATAAGTGGACATTAATTAATGTTAAATTACAATAGAATTTGTATGGAATTACAGGTGACATCCGCATCAGAACCAAATGAGTTCATCATGATTAAACTTATTACCATTTCTAATTAACCTTGAGTGCTCTTGGATGTTAACTGCGCACCAGGAAGTGTATACATCAGCTGGAGCTTCAATAGGCAACAGGCCCTAGACAGCATACAGCCACTCAAAGGGAGTAAGAAAGCAAGTCATAGGCCACATGGATGTTCATTTGGGTATGCAAAGGATCAGAGAATGAGAACCACAACTGCAGTCAGGAGAGCTGAGGCAACAAAATCATTGCTTTCAAAACAAAAGTCAGAATGAAGTCTTCCACCAATTGAACTTACGTTGAGTGCCATGAGAATGTATCGTGAGAAGGCTTGCTTTAGTCCCTGTAATGAATGAAATTCAGCCCTGTGCTTTACTACATGTCCACATGTAGTTATCAATGTCGCAGAATGACAAATTTGCCTGCAATTGTTACTATCTTCTTCCATGACCTGTAGGAGATCAAGAGCACAAAGAAGGACTTATTGTATGTCTACATCCGCTTCCTATGGATCTATAGGAGCAGGTTCCAGTGTGTGGAATAAAGTTTAATCAACACTTCTTGATACTGAAGTATCATTTTCCTACCATGGAAAACCTGCTGCTTGGAAGAAATCTGATGCCCAGAATAAATCTGGCTGACAGATTCAACTGCTAATCCTCTGGCTCTACCACTGCACCGGATCAAAATCCATGCAGTGATTGATTAGGATTTGTCCAGCAATTTGTGAGACTCTGCAAAAGGCAAATTTCAGCATGAAGACTTCAGAATTGCACTGTCTTCTAAGACTAGCTTACAGGAAATTATTTCTTCCCCATTCCTGTCATAAGAGTCGATCATTCCAAGCCGAGCACTGGTGGCTAACACCTGAAATCCTAGCTACTCAGGACTGAGATCTGAGGAACATGGTTCAAAGCCAGTCTAGGCAAGAACTTTCATGAGACGTTTATCTCCAATTAACCATCAGAAAACCGGAAGTGGTGCTGTGGCTCAAGTGGTAGAGCACTGGCCTGGAGCTAAAGAGCTCAGCAGCCATGCCCAGGTTTCAAGCCCCACAACCAACCACAAGAAAAAAAAAAAAGATGCATTTCAATACACATGCTCTGTGTTTGCTCTTGCAACTCCATTCCTTTCTAGGCAACAGGCTCTTGGAAAACCAAACAGAAAATACCAAACAAGAAAAAAAAAAAAGAGGACCAGAAAGCTCTAATAAAGGATATCAACTTCTAAGATGAGTAGCCAGCTGTGGGGGAATAGGAAAGGCATTAGCATAAGGTAGAAAGAAGTCAAAAGATTCTCAAGCTATAGTTATTGCTCAGAAATAAAACATGATCAAAAATCAATTAAATTTCACTAGCAAGTGTCATGATTCCTTTAAGATATGTTTTTCAGTATATCATGAGATTTGTGTTGATAAATACAAATCAAAACTCAGTTCTTTTGGTCAAGTCATTTGAAGATTAAACACCTGATTCTCTTCATCAAAGTACAATTATGCTCACATACTAAACAGAAACAGAATATTTCACATATCTCTGCTTCATGCCCAATATTACTAAAATAGGTAGTGCATAAATTGAATAAAAGCAATAACTAGAAAATGGTAAAAGTTTTTATATGAATTTTATACGAATTTGTCTAAGAATTAATGGGGTTACAGTAAAAAAATCACATAGGAATATAGATTTGCTTAAAATTCTATTAAAATTTATAGATACCTAAATGTGTTGTATGGTAG
Source organism: Dipodomys spectabilis (assembly GCF_019054845.1). Classification (NCBI taxonomy): domain Eukaryota; kingdom Metazoa; phylum Chordata; class Mammalia; order Rodentia; family Heteromyidae; genus Dipodomys; species Dipodomys spectabilis. The sequence goes on from NW_024870950.1 coordinate 12,866,394, forward strand.
ATCCAGTCATGAGAACATGAATTTGGAGGCTTTATTAGAGCACTAGCAGGTAGTGTGGAATTAATCTCAACAAAGTAGAAAGCAAACTAGATGTAAACATAATCAAAGTAAATATAAAAACAATGAACACTGAAATCTAACAAAGATGTTAAATAAAAGCCAAAACAAATCAAATTTGGACACAATCAAGGGGAATCAAGAGCAAATCATCTAAGGAGAGTAAGGCTTTCCTGAACTAACGAATGTCTTCTCTTATTCTGCTTTTTCCTTAGACACAGTCTCCTTACTTCATATTAAGGGAGGAGGATTTTATTTCTATCATCAACATCTTCATATTGTAGTTTCTAACTGTAAGCAATGTGGAACCATTGCTATCAAGAAATCTCCATTTTCTTGGGTAAAATTACATTGTGAGATATGTTACCCTCTTAAAATCAGATGACTCTTTGCTCTGTTTTCTTGCAAAAATTTCAATATTGGGTCCTCTCCATTTTTCTGCTTGAGACAAAGTGTTGGTACATAGCCCAGAATGACCCTAAACTACCTCAGCAATGACAGGGCTGTGCCAACGTGCCCAGCTTCATGCACTCTTATATTTTCTGTTTCACATGCAATAGATGAAAAAAGGCATCCCTTATTTCATGAAGCTAGATGATTCCCCTTGAGGATCAAAATGGAAATGCCTAAAATTCAACTTTGGTTCAGAATATTCATATTCACACCAGATAACCTGGTTAAAAAAAAGTGCTTGATCTTTTCTCATTCATCACTCTAATAAATAAAAATATATAGCATTTAGTTGTCAAGTGCATTTTTCTCTTCTTTTCTGAAAAAATATAACGGATAATATATCCTACTACATGAAAATATACAGTGATCTAACTCTCATATAGAAGAAAAACAAAAGAAAAGTTGATGATGAAAGAAATTTAAATACAGGGGCTGGGAAGGTGGCTCAGTGGTAGAGGGCTTGCCTTTCATGCATGAGGCCCTGGATTCGATTCCTCAGCACCACATAAGCAAAAAGAAAAAAGCCGGAAGTGGTGCTGTGGCTCAAGTGGTAGAGCGCTAGCCTTGAGCTGAAGAGCTGAGGGACAGCGCCCAGGCCCAGAGTTCAGGCCCCACAACCGGACCCCCCCCCCCAAAAAAAGAAATTTAAATACAGAGCTGACTCAGTATGAGTGTGCAAAAATGGGATTAGTAGATGATTGCTTACCTCTCAATACAGAAATGTTACAAGTGCATCCATTACAAAGTCAGACTGACAGAACTGTGTTTTACAAAACATGGTAAACAGCTGAAAAAAAGATGGCTTCCAAAGTATTGAATAACTACTGCTAAACTTTAGAACAAAACATAGTTAGTATTTAATAAATCCATATAGGTGTCTTCCTCTAAAATGCAATACACACAAAAACAAGACAACAATATTTCCTTATATTTAAAATAGAGCTTCTAGCCGGGTGCTGGTGTCTCATGCCTATAATCCTAGCTACTCAGGAGGCTGAGATCAGAGGATCGCAGTTCAAAGCCAGCCCAGGCAGGAAAGTCCGTGAAACTCTTATTTCCAATAAACCACTAGAAAACTGGAAGTTGTGCTATAGCTCAAGTGGTAGTGTGCTATCCTTGAGCTGAGGAGCTGAGGGACAGCGCTCAGGCCCAGAGTTCAAGCCCCACAACCGACAAAAAATAATGATAATAATAACTAAATAAAATAAAATAAAACAGAGCTTCTCTATAGACTATAATTATATTTATTCCTCGAATAAATATTGAACCATGAACAAAGTTATAGGGCTGCCCCCTAATTTAAATGGTGAATGGCCACAATCCTTGTACAATATAATTCTAAACAACCATTTTAGATTATGGATTCCCTCTGTGAAGACCTTCAAATTTAGTTTGCCAATACCCTATTTCTATACCTAACTGAAATTTTTGTTTTTTGTGAAAACATGAAGTCATATCAATGTAATAAATATTTTGGACATATGGATGACTTGATGGATTTTTTTTGATCATTAAAAATGATATAAAATTACATCAATAAGGTATCAATGCAAATTATACATACCACATTTTAACTAGGAAGAAAAACTGTATGTACCACATCAACTTCCAAACATTTTATCAACTCAGCTTATGATAAAGCCCTTTGCCATCCTTCTCCATTCATCACCTTTTTTTTTTTTTCTTTTTAAGTTTATTTCTTTCCTCAGTAGTGACAACCTGCAAAGTATCCCATCTGGTTTCTGCAGTAACCTTATCACAGCAGACTCTTCAAATAGGTATTTCAACAAACCAGTTGTAAGCTAGTATGACATTTTGGTTCCTGCAAAAAAAAAAAAAAAAAAAAAAAGAAAGGAAAGAAAGAGAGAGAGAGAGAGAGAAAAAGAGAGAGAGAGAGAGAGAGAGAGAGAGAGAGAGAAAGAGAGAGAGAGGAATAAGGCTTTCATTAAAATGCTTCATGTAAAGCATGACCAATGACCCCTTTTTCTGAGACACTGTCTGTCCTCTAATAATCATTTATGTGCATACTTATTTTTATGTCAATTCCTTGATTGGATTATCATCAATTTCACACAGGAGGGTCGTGGGGGCACTGGAAAGCTTCAGTCACAGTCTCCTTTTGTAATAGAGTTGGTAACTCTTCAGACCGCAGAACAGGATGAAAGGATTTGCTTTTCATCATAGGACAAATTAAATTTTAATTGCCTGTTAAAACACAAATGTCAAAAGCAAATCTTAAAGGCAGGGTGGCACTCCTCTCCTATATCATGTTTTATTCCAATTTGCATACAAATTAATTCTTTTCTTCATTTTAAATATGTATTTTCATAGGATACGTGAAGGCTTGATTTCAAAACACAATACGGTGATACAACCGTAATAGAAGTAAATATATATGAGTAATATGTGTACAAAGGCCATGTAGCCAACTTCTTATTTTAAAAACTGATAATTCTGTCCATTTTACTTTTTAGTTGAATATAACCTTTAATAACTAACTCAGGTTGATATAGATCTTTTAATCAGAATAGTTGATAAAATTGTAGTCTGTATTTTCAGACCCATTTCTTTGATGAACATCAATGCAAAACTTCTCAACAAAATTTTGGTCAATGGACTTCAACAATTCATCCAAAATATCATACACCACGATCAAACAGGATTCATTTCAGGGATTCAAAGCTGGTTCAATATACATAAATCAATTAATATAATTCATCACATCAACAAGAGCAAGGATAAGAACCACATGGTTATCTCAATAGATGCAGAAAAAGCATTTGACAAGATCCAACACCCCTCTATGATGAAGGCTCTGGAAAAATTAGGAATCCATAGAACATTCCTCAATACAATAAAGGCTGCATATGACAAACCTACAGCCTGCATTATACTTAATGGTGAAAAACTAAAGCTGTTTCCTCTAAACTCAGGAACGAGACAAGGATGTCCACTCTTCTCCACTTCTCTTTAATTTAGTATTAGAATGCTTAACTACAGTAACAAGACAAGACACAAACATAAAAGGGATCCAAATAGGGAAAGATAAAGTAAAATTCTTCCTCTTTGCAGATGACATAATCTTGTATTTAAAGAATCCCATAGACTCCACTCCCAATTACTAGAGCTGATTCAAAACTTTGGCAAAGTAGCAGGGTATAAAATTAACCTTCAAAAATCAATGGCTTTTCTGGATGCCAACAATGAGAAGAGGGCGGATGAAATCAGGAAAGCAACTCCATTCGTAATAACCCCACAAAAAATAAAATACCTAGGAATTAACCAAAGAAGTGAAGGACCTCTATGATGAAGACTTTAAAAACCTGAAAAAGGAAATCAAAGCAGAACTTAGAAAGTGGAAAAACCTCCCATGTGCCTGGATTGGAAGAATCAACAGATTTGATATATAATTTAGGTAATGTAGTAGAACCTTGTTTTGTAATACCCTAGTGTTTTTCTGCTTTAACTTCTTTTCTTAGTGCTTCCTTTAAAAGTGTAATCTGCTTGTAACTAACAGCAAGATATTGCTGTCAACAACTTTGTGTCACAAGTTCACATTTGGGGAACTTCAGAGTGAAAAGTAAAACACAAAAAGCAAAAAAAAAGAACTACAAAAACATAATATTCTTAAAAACATAATATTCTTAATTTTTACTACTGCTGACATGAAATAATTATTTAGTTTCATTCAATTATCATTCAAATATGGCATGTAATTGTGAAACTTATGGAACTATGAAAGTGGAAATTTATAATGATGCAGGCTTAATTTCATTAATTTAATGCATAAAGCACATATTACACAGAGACAGACGTCAAATTAAAAACTCTTAGATTAATTAGCTTTAGAAATCTCTTATGTCTAATTGATATGGCTGTCATAATTAATTTAAATACTGATTTCAACCTGGCTATAATGCAGAAGAATACTTTATTATAACCTCTAAAGAGAACTAACATAGAGTATGTATATATATATGGATATATATATATATATATATATATATATTGAGTGTGTATGTATCATTTTAGCAATAGATAAGCAAATGCAGTTATAAAACTTTGATATTTTAGAGAGTGGTATGATTGTCTTATTTGAAAATCTGATGTTGACTCTTTCTTTAAAAAGTCACAGAATGCTGACAATATTTTAATCATTAATTCTGAAATAGACCTACCAGTATTTTTTTTGGTTTGAAAATATTTCTTAATATTCTAGCCTTCACAGATATTTTAAAAGAGGAATATTTTTTAAAAAAGAAATAGTTAAAAATAAAGGAATAAGAAAAGTGATCGATGATAGATATTTAGATAGAAAGCAGGATAGAGGAGAAAAATATAATGTAGGTAAACTAATAACATGCTAATGAAGGAAAACATAAGTGTAGGTAAAGGCTACATAGATATTGGGTGATTCCTCAGTGAATAGAAATAGTTATTTAAAGGAATCATGTGTGGGCTCTTTATTTTTATTTCTTTATTTTTTATTTGTTGTCAGTCATGGGGCTTGAGCTCAGGGCCAAGTACTACCAGCTAGTACTCTACCACTTGCACCATAGCAACACTTCCATGCTTGGGTGGTTAATTGGAAATGAGTCTCATGGTGACTTTTCCTCCCAGGCTGGCTTCTAACCTCAATCCTCAGATCTCTGCCTCCCGAATAGGTAGGATTACAGGAGTGACCCACCAGAGCCTGGTTAGCTCCTGACTTTTAAAAGATGGCCGATCATTTCCAACTTATTGTCTTGTGTATACCGCTGTTGCATTGGTTCTTTGTCTCACCATTCTGTTGTTCCCCTCTCCTTCTCTAATTCAAATAAACATGTATACAACACTAAAGCACCCAAATCAAATACAGGGACAACAGGGGATATGCCATAGGGGGAAGAACATACAAAAGAAATAAAAAATCACATAGTACATTGAAAAACAACAGCATGATCTGTATAACTTGGGGGTAGGAAGACTGGGGGGAAGTAAAGTAGGAGAAAAATGAGGGAAGAGGTAACAAGTTTGACAAAAAAATATACTTATTACCTTACTTATGTAACTGTAGCCCCTTTGTACATCACTTAGACAATTAAAAATGTAAAAAAAAAAAGATGGCAACACGTTCCATCATCATTTAACACCTGTATTGCTCTTTGTTTATGCAAATTCTCATTTGCTCCCCATTCTCTCCTCTGTGAATGTGCTACTCCATATTTATGTCCTGAAATTGGATAAGATCTGCATAAAGTATGTGTCTACTGTTATTTACATGATGCAGGATATTCACTTAGTTGATCACTTTTAATCTTAATGAATACTTTTTTAAAATTTCTCTTAAAGCTATGACAAGTGCATTTAATGACTTCAGAATCAGTTCCAATGACATGAACATTTCAATAGCATTGATGAAAAATGTCCTAATATTCCTATACATCTCATGACCTGATATTGAACTATTCTACAGAGCCATACTAACAAAATCAGCATACTATTAGTATTTCTGGGATCCCTGAACAGAGGCCCAACTTCATAGGCTTAAACATATTAAATTCAGATATTCTCCTCCAATATGCTATGTACAGAGAGGAGAGTAGTGGTGAGAGGCAGAGAAAAAGGATTTATTACTGGTGTGGGCACATTATTAGATAAGACAAAATAAGTATTTCACTCCATCTTTAGTGTGCAGATAAGTGTAAGGTTCTTCATACAGCTAACAATATTCTTTCCTTTTATGTTTCAGGTTGCCTCTGACCATGAAGACCAGTCCACCCCAAGTAAATATGTATTCCTTTTATAAGAAAATGTGGGTTTCTTCCTCATCAAGAAATACATTCTTAAGAAAATTTTGTTCTGGACCATGCCCTGGTGGTTCAGGCCTGTAATCCTATCTACTCAAGATACTGAGGTCTGAGGAAAAGTCAGCACTGGGCAGGAAAGTCCATGAAACTCTTGTCTTCAATTAATCATGAGAAAACCAGAAGTGGTAGAGCATTAGCCTCGAACAAAGAAGCTCAGAGACAGTGCCCAGGCCCTGCCTCATTACCAGTTCTTTTGAAGAAAAGTAGTCATTTTAAAAACAGAATATGATTGTGAAGTTATAACTTTTATAGTGTAATGTTCACAATTACTACATCTGTGAAATTTTAAGTAATGATAAAAATTCCTTAGAGTAATGAATATGATCAAAAATTTACACACACATATGAACATCATTGTCATCATCATACGTAAGACAAAGAAAGAACAAACATTTCAAAATTCCCAGGCTTAAAAAATTGAGTTTTATTTTTATTTCCTAGAAGAATTAGGGTACTAGTAGAAATAGCTTTTAACTAAAGGAAATAAATGAGAAGAAAATTATGTATGTGTGTGTTTGTGTGCGCATGTTTATATATATTTATATTTATATATAGTGTGATTCTCATTTCTGCCATTTGACCTTACCTACCAAATTTTTCCAAGAAATTAACAATTGCATGCAGGTTTTTATTTTCAGAGTGGCCTTCCAATGGTGAATTTGATAATTGTATGAAAATGAAGGGCTTTAATTATAATAAGCTGTGGCAACATAATAAACTATCATAGGGAACTAATTATCACTTAAGGAACTCATAATGGCTGTCATTTTTTTCACACTAGAATGCAAACCTTAAACAACCATAGAAAAAGTAAAAACAATCACCTTCTATAGAGGTATGCAAAAGAGCCCTTTTCTGCCTTGCTAGAAGTATAAAAGAACTAAGCCTGAAGAGTCATTCATCATGCAAATGAATGGAGTCATTTGTTGGATTCCTATTTTATGGAACTAAAAGATGCTCATGGAAATCTTTATTAAACTTTAGGAAAAAAGATTTTTATTTCTTATTTAAAAATAAGTTCATTACAAAATCAAGTTTGCTGCCTCTGAATAATACCTATGGCCATTTAGGTTTCCTTGGAAACATCATTTTTATGACTTCTTTTCCATTTAAACAGAACTGTTTCTTATAACATTACTAACTTCTCTTTATTGGAAAATCTGCCAGTTAGAAATGTGTGAGCATTTGTGAATATGTCATAAGATTACATAATGATAAGACAGAGAGCTGATGATTTGAACGTATCTGCCAATGTTGAGAGAAGGTTATTCCGGATTTTCCAGTCTTCATCAAAACATTTAGAAGTCAAAATCTTTACTTATCTCTTATATTCTCAAATTAAACATACCACCCTTCAGATTTACACGAACTGTGTTTGGCTGGCTCTGTTCTTTGTTCCCAGTTGGACTGTGGCTCTACTAATTCTTCAAAAAGGCCAGAAATCAGAGTTCTAGTTGTGGATTAAAAAAAAAAAATCTATAACATATGCTCTTAGGAACTTCATAAAAATATTACAAAAATATAAAATTCAGATATATGTAATGGGCAAGATCTGGTCTGCTATGATAATCTGACTTCCAGATAGAAGAGATGGTTTTAGGCAGTCAGGTAGGGCTTATCTAATATATGGGCTCTAAGTAGAATCTTTTCATTGGTGTTCCAACGCCCCCATACAATAGCTTTCCTCTCTAGCTGAACTGACTTCCATCTCTCTCTTTCACCTCTTTCAAAAGCCAAATGCTATAGAGTAAGACATTCTGATATAATTGCTTGTATGGATAAATTGGAAAATGATTGTCTATGGCCGATCTTAAATTACACAGTGGGAACAATCAAAATAAACAACCAAGAGCAATAAATAAAAGCTACAAGGAAAATTAACAAAACTTTGATAGAGGAAGATCTGATTTCCATAGTTTCTTCACAAATCCATTGATATGTCTTGCTTTCATTGAAGTTATTTAAAACAAAACAAAGTAAAACAAGAGGTAGCCTTACATCATCTTATAATGTAGGGAACTCTACAGAATAAGTAGCTAATAGTCTTGCAAATAGTCAAGGTTAATGATATATATGGCAAGTGTCATAGATTGGAGTTTACTTGATTGTCCTAAGAACCACATGCAGGTAAGGTTCTGAACTGAATTCTGGACCAGGGAACAGAGACCAGCAACAATGCTGTTGTGAAAAATATTTAAATTGTTTAATAAGTCATTTAACTAGAAGCATCAAATTCATAATTCTAATAGCTATACATTGGTTAAACAATATAGAAGCATGCTAGATAGATTTTATAAAGAAATGTGTAATGTTTTTACTCTCTTCTGTGAGTTCAAAATTATATAAAAACATAGATATAAGCCTGCAATTAACATTCACGACTGATATATTAAATAAGTAGGTTATCTAGAGCACATACAGTGAGAAGACTCTAACAAAGTTACATTATTTTTTTAACCAAATAATCCTTAAATTTTACTGAAACTTTCTGGTTTCATGATCTAGAAGCTGGACACCAGTGGATCACACCTGTAACCCTAGCTACACAGGAGGCTGAGATCTGAGGAAGATCTGGAAGCCAGACTCTGCAGTACAGCCCCTTATACTTTTATAGCCAAGGAACTACCAAAAAAGCTAGAAATGGAGGTGTGGCTCAAGTGGAAGAGCATTAACCTTGAGCAAACATGCTCAGGGACAGCACTCAGGCCCTGAATTTAAGCCCCAAGACTGGCGCGCGCGCACACACACACACACACACACACACACACACACACACACACAGCTCTATAAATTTAAAGTGATTAAATCATTGTTGTATTTTTACTGGGCATACTTTGAGAACAAATGCATAGGAAGTATGGTCTTCTTGTCTAAAGCCAGAAATAATTAGATTAACATTCTGGATTCTGTAGTTATTAGTAATGTATTTTGGGGCAAATATTTTTATCTTATGCCTGTGCCTATATATATTTTTTGAAATATGAAGCTCATGAGTATTTTTATTATATAAAATTATTTGTAGGAATTTACTGAAATGACTATAAGAGGTATATAGAAATGTGCTTATATGTGGCAACTACTTAGTATTTATTGATTTATTATAGGTATACTTTATAGGAATAATTTAATTTTTATATTTTGGAACATCAAGGGAATTATTTTTAAGTTTCATGAGAAATTTCATGAGAAATTAGAGTTTCTAAGTTTACTTGTGTATAAGCCAGGCGTCTTGTGATACTGCTTCAGGTTTGAGGAGAATTATGCAACACCATTACTACTATCCTATAACTATGAAACAACTGGCCTATAAAAGACACGGGAATGGTAGTAACAGAGTCTTCTGGAAAGAGAGGAATTAGGAAATGTCTCTCTTTTTTTATATAACAACATGGGACCCTGATAATGACTTTGCAACTGATACTTAAGATAAAGTCAATGTCCATGACTGTCACATAAGATAGGGTGCTCTCTCTCTCTCTCTCTCTCCCTCTGTCTCTGTCTCTGTCTCTCTGTCTGTCTGTCTGTCTCTGTCTGTCTGTCTCTGACTGTCTCTCTGTCTCTGTCTGTCTCTCTGTCTCTATCTCTGTCTCTGTCTCTGTCTCTGTCTCTCTCTCTCTCTCTCTCTCTCTCAATATCCACCATGCCATTTCATTAAACACATCATTTTCTGTGGCACTCTTGGTATTCAAGCATGGAGAATGATCATGAAACTTCTTTCAGTCCTAACTTATTCTGGTAGAAGCTGGCCAGATATTATTCGGTCCTGATGTGAAAAAGACCATGTTTTTGTTTGTGTTGCTATTGTTATTTTTTCTTTGTTTTTTTTTCAAATTATAGTTTGTTCTTGTTTTTGTTGGTCATGTGGCTTGAACTCTGGGCTTAGGCACTATCCCTCTGCTATTCAGCTCAATGCGAGCGCCCTACCACTTGAGCCACAGCACCACTTGGTGTTTTCTAGTGATTTGTTGGAGATAGAAGTCTCACGGACTTTACTGCCCGAGCTGGCTTTGAACCGTGATCCTCAGATCTCAGCCTCCTGAGTAGCTAAGATTATAGGTGTGAGCCACTGGCACTTGGCTCAAATTATATTTTATGTTCCTGAAGTAGTTGTGCAAAGGGTTTAGTATTCAACCAATTTATAAATTCAGTACATCTTGATCTATTTATCACCTCTTTCATCATTCTTCCCATTTCTTCCAGTCCAGCCTCTCCTCTCTATTTTCCTAGTTTAATTGGATATTTACTGATTATTATGACTGCATGGTCTGCTCTTCCTCTCTTCATTCATCTACTCTTTCCCCCTTTACCTGACTTCATATACCTATTGAGTGCCATTATTTTGATATTCATTTTGTTGGACTGTTTTATTTTTTCAAGATGACATAGTCCTGAATTATAGTATAAAATGACCAATGCCACCAGATTCCAAAATGTTGGGATGTTAGTTCCCAAATAAGAATATACATTTGAGAAATATATTTGGACTTTTAATGAGCTTGTGCTATTAGATTTCTTGTAAACTTTGGTTCTGAGTAGAATGACAAAATGGAATATGATTAGAGCAATATGCTTTTTCTTTTCCTTGTTATTATAAATTCACATTTATTATCCAGGCCCGAGGATGCATCCCAGTGTTTGAACTCCTCCCTGTCATGAGGTAAGACCTGGTTCAATATCCAGCAGTGCAAAAGAATGACCATTCAAGCATCTATGGAAATACTCCAGAGTGCACCTATTCTGTATTCTGGTATCTGTATGAAGAGAGATTGATCTTGTTCTAGGATTAAATATAGATTAATAAAATGTTATTAATAAAATGTTATAGTCTCAAATGAAGACTCTAATCAGGGTGACATTGATGATTTCCATATAGTGGCCAAAAGTTATGGTTAATCTCTTTCAGTTATGAGAGAAATTCAACAATGAGATATGTTGTGTGAACCAGGTAAACTACCTATGTATATATGAATTCTCCCACTCTCCTATACCATTTTCTAAACACACATACGTACACATGCACACACATGCACATACACACACACACTATACTATACATTTCTGTTTCTCTTTCATATTGAGTGAGAGTTTACTTGGGAGGAGAATTTTGACTGCATTCTTAACTTGTTTCAAAACTCCTGACCAAACACAATTGTCCTTATAAAGTTGCATGCCATAGGTGTGGGACATATATCAAAATTCTGGAAATGCTCTCTGGTGGCTTCCTGACTGTGGTGAGTTTGACGGACTGCATTGTTATAGTTGTCATGATAAACACAAGAAACAGTCTGTGCAGGATCATGGGGGCATGGCATTTGTAATCTTTAGAAGAGGAGAGAAGAAAGAAATCTCACGTTTGGAAAATTGTCAGAGAAAAGCAGCCTTGACAATCATACCTAGAGGGACAGAGGAATTTAAAAGAATTTTGAAGGCAATTTGGTAAAAATAAAATAAAAATTAAAACAAAAAGAAGTAATTTAGAAGCAGCACTAGCAGACCCCTATAGTGTGGTTTTAATGAGAACTGAATTGTAGAAGGGAATTATTGTTTATATTTAACATTAGTGTTTGGGTAACAGTGAGACATAGACATGCCAGATATTCATAGAAAAATTACATGAATACTTAGATAAGTATGATGTGATTAGTCTTCAGCTATTTATGAATTCATGTGCATTTTAGTGTTCTATATTTCATCTATAAATGCCAACATACTCCGGACTGGTAGGGGAGCCCACTCCTGCCTTTTAGCTATGGAAGTACAATGGGTAAAATAAGCAAAAATAAAATCCCAAATTCAAATGACATTCCAGAGATTGCATTAGGAAACTTGACAATGAATATAATTTCTTCAGCTCAAACTTTTCTCCACAGAACTGTTTATGCTGGTTCCTAAAAGAATAATCAGATTATGTTACTCTTCTGTGACCTCTAGTTGTCTAGGAGAGTAGGCTTAAATTCCTATTTTTTGCCATCTCAAAACTCTATCTTCTCTTAGGATCTCTCTGCTTAACATCCTTCCTCTACATCTCCAGAAAATCTGAAGACTGTAATAAAGCTGTCACTTTTTTATTTTATTTTTTGATATTTTGATCCAATGAAAATGGTAGTTGGTAACCAGGGGCCATTAAGAACCCTTACATTTAGAAATATCTCAAGAAATTTTCAATTGTCATGACTAGAGAAATGCTATTGGTGTCTAGCGTGAAGTGCCTTGAGATGCTGATAAATGTACTACTACAGTGCACGATCCAACCTCCCTCCTTCTGCTCTCCAACAAAGTTTTTAGTTCAAAACTTCAGTAGTGCTGGGGTTGAAGGACACTAATATGGGAAGAAAAAAGTCCTCTTTCTATAATTAGTTCAATTCTCTTAATCATTCCACATTAAACTCTAACATGACTTCTTTCATAAAGCCTTGTACGTAACTGGTCCCATACATGTGGTTCAAGAATTAATTATTGACTATAAAACGTGTTATATTGTTCTGAAGTTATTTAATCAGCAACTAATTCTCATTAGTTTGAACGGTTTAAGGAAAATGCTCAAGTCATATTTCAATGGTCAATACATTGACACATAGTAGATTCTAAAAACACATCAGGCCAGGAGCCTGTGACAAACCCTGTAATCCAAGCAACTCAGGAGACTGAGATCTGAGCATCCTAATGCAAAGCTAGCCCTGGTAGAAAAGTTCTCTTGAGACTTATCTCCAATTAACCACTCAAAAACCAAACCAGAAGTGGAACTGTGGCTCAAAGTGGTAGAGAGTTAGTCTTAAGCAAAGGAGCGCATCTGAGGGATAGTGCCTAGGCTCTGAGTTCAAACTCCATGACCCACCAAAAAGAAAAAGAAAGAATGAAAAAAGAAAAATCATGAGAAACTAAAGCAATGAGTAATTAGAAGCACGCTTTTTCATACTTGGCATTAGTAAAAATGTTTGACCCATCGTAGTTTCTCATATGTCACGCTTCTTAGATTTAATAATCTGAGAATTCATGCTGACCTTCTTCATTTCTAGAAAGGAGAACCAAAGTTAATGTAACTCACTATTTAAATATGTTACTGCATTTTAAGCCATATAAGAAATGACTATTGTGAAGAAATACAACCTAAATAGTTCTTTTGTTTTAAAATATTGGTTGTTTGTACTTTTAATGAATATTACAGTATATAGAGTCTTATACTATCAACTTAACTCTAATATTCAGACCCATATAATCATATTCTGTTGTTCCTCAAGGAGTTCTCCTAGTATGTGCCTAAACTTCTTAGGAAACACATTTCACTTATAACCAGAATCAACAATTCCATTTGCCTCTACCCATTTAAATGACAACTTCATTTTTATTTAAATATTTCAGAATTATCTTTTTTGCTAATGTCAAACCTCAAGAAAACTGTTTGAATGATATACTTTAGAGTAATTGTCAATATTTCATTTTTCTGCATTGTCTTTTGCATTTGAAGCCATTGAACAGCTTGGATTTACCTAAAATTGCACAAATGTAAATAAGAGCCCACATGTATTTTCATCTATATATTTTTAATAAATATCGAAGGAAATGGAATTTGGATTAACACCCAACCTCCCCCGAAACATGATCATCAAAATGATCATTTTAGGAGTAAATTAGGAGCTGCTGTGTACGGCAGCCAGAAGTCAAGATGGTGCCACATATCAGTTTGTCTATAAACATTTAAGGCCCCAGGGTTTTGGTGTGATTATAATAATGGGTTCTAGATGGTTAAGTAAATATTTAAGATCTGACATTAGTTTATTGAATTAATGGCTTGTGACATACAGATATAGGGACTCTTTAAATGAGTTCAATTTTGGCAATCATTTCAACAACTAGAAAGCCCCCAACCTTATCAAAACTGTGAATTACTTGAGTCTAAAAATATTAGGTGAAAAAAAGTAATAACCACCCTCTATAGATGACTGCTTCTTCCTGGTTCAGTTATGAGAAAAGAAAATAAAACAGGTGAACCAAGTGAATAAAAGAGATAATCAAATTCCATGTGTCAGTGAGCTTTCAAATCCATTCTTGTGTTATCATAATTGCATTACTTGGAGCCTTTGTGTGAGTAACTGAGCAGAAATTCTCCTTCCTTCTATTCTATTATCTATCACAACATAAGACAATGAGAAATAAAAGTGAGAAATAAAAATAGAAATAATTAGTCAAGATTCTCAACTGCAGGAGTGAAAGGGTTGACACAATGCCCTCTCATATTCTTTCTCTTTCTTTTCCTCTTTTTCTCTTTTCTTCCTTTCCTCCAACGGAATTCTTTCACTAAATCTATACCTGTTGTTGTAAGACAACTCTCCTGGTCTAAACATTCAGTGTAAGTATAGGATTTATACAGTGAGAAATACTATACATTTTTCAGAAATTTTAATCAACATGTTTCTTAGGTGTCTGTTAACTTTTGTAGTTTAGCACTGGTTATTTCATACTTCTTATAAACTGATCATTTGGGGGGGCATGCAGGAGGTTTGCTGGTAATAAGGCTTGAATTCTAGAGTCTGGGCCCTGTCCCTTAACATTTTTGCTCAAAGCTATGCTCTACCACATGAGCCAGAGCTCCACTTTCTAGCCTGATATTTCTTTGAAAGAAAACAAAAAAACATTTTATATCCATGCTAATTTACATATTCATTTTTTAAAATAAATTTGGTTAATGTTCATGTGACTCTACCAAGTCCAGAGGTAAAATGACCAGGAAATCAAGGTTTACATTTTCTTGAAAGAGCATCTCATCGAATCTATTTCCACAGAAATACTGGATAGAAAAACTCAAAGATGATCTGTAAAGAGAAAGATACTATGATACTATGTGCACTTGTGTGCATTGTATGACTTAGTTACCAGAATAAGTTTTATATATATATATAGAGAGAGAGAGACAGAGAGAGAGAGAGAGAACATTTATACCATTTGAGTAAACAGATCCCTTTTTTTATTCTTCTTACCATTTTGAGTTGATGTAGTAAACATGACCATGTAACAGAAAATAGAAAGTTAATTTTATATTTTTCTCATGTAACAGAATATAGAAAGGAATATATGACATCTCAAACACCAAGAATTTTCAAAGCCAGGTGACAGGGGCTCACATATGTAATCCTACCTACCCAGGAGGCTGAGATCTGAGGATCACAGTTCGAAGCCAGCCTGAGCCAAAAAGTCAATTGAGACATTTATGTCCAAAGAGCCAGAAGGAGAGCTGTGGCTCAAATGGTAGAGCTGTAACACCTGAGCAAAAAAAAAAAAATCAGGGACAGAACTCAGGCCCTGAATTTAAGCATAGATGGGGGTTAAGAGGGGAAGTAGAGGGAAAGCGGGAGGGAAGGACAGATGGAGGGAGACAGAGGAAGGGAGAGAGAGGGAGAGTGTGAGAGAGAAAGTCTGAGAACAGATGTTCACGAATATGTCATAGAGACCCACTGGTATTAATGTGTTACTTTTTGTTGTTGTTCTTGTTTGCTTTTCCTGCCCATCATTTTCAGCATGAGCAAGACTACTTTCAGCTTGTCTTCGGAGATTGAGGTCACATACCCACTGTTCATGCTACAACACAAAAGGACCACGGAGGACTGCAGGAAGTAAGCAGATGCTCAGAAGCTGGGGACTGATAAGGGCATTGCTCTCTTTTAAATCAACATAACTCAGCACTGGAGCAGAAGATGACTCTTTTGCTATTTTGTTTATTTTATATTATGTTTAAGTAATTGTATGTAAGAAGTTTCTATCTATCAAAGCAGTTTGCAAAGTAATTTGTCCTTCTAGATTTTGCTCTTTCTCTCTTTTTTTTTTTTCCTGTCGTGGGGCTTGAACACAAGATCGGAGCACTGTCCCTGAGCTCTTTTTGCTCAAGTCTAGTGCTCTACCACTTTGATACACAGTGTCACTTACAGTTTTCTGGTGATTAATTGGAGATAAGAGTTTCAGGGACTTTCCTGCCTGGGCTGGCCTCGAACTATGATCCTCATATCTCAGCCTCAGCCTCAGATCTTAGTTAGGATTACAGGTGGGAGCCACCAGCACCCAGCTTCAGATTTTGCTTTTCATGGGATCTATGACAGTGTTTCCTTCTTTCAACTTCTCAATATCCATGTAACCTCTTTATTTTGTACCCTCAGAGAATTGCTCCCAATCTTATATTCCAGCATAGAACTCATCTTTCTTAAAGGAATCCTGTTGTCTTTATTCCAAGGGTTCTGAGAAACTTGCAGCCAAACTCTGGTTGTGTGGGCTATTCTTACTCTGTGTTATTTGAGGCAAAGGCAGATACTTCCTAACAAGGGGGAGCTTAGGCATTTTGCTGACATCTTCATTTTTATTCATCTTCATTTTCAATTGTTTTCTTTAGAGATATGAGAATTATTTTCTACTAGCTTATTTGCCTTATAAAGCTTGTGTGTTCTCAGATTCCTTCTTCATGACATATTTGTATTTCAGTCATACCTCCAAAGGAAGCACTATTTCTGTTCTTCACTGTCTTGAAAACCACGACACACATGATGACAAACTGAAATAAGAGCCCCTCAAGTGGTCCCTTGCGTTAGAATTCTAAAAATATCAAATTCATGTGTGTACAATTCAATATCCTAGAACAATTTATTGTATTACCCTACAATGTGCACACAGACATTCACTTCTTTTGTAATATTAACATTAGTTTGGGGCACAATCTTCATGGTGTAATGATGCTGGGCTTATAGGAGGAGACTATAAAGAAGGCTCAACACTGCTTACAACTTATTGTGCAATTACCAGTTCCTTGAGCTGTGCCAAGTGCTTTCCTATATTATCTCCTTTAATCCTTACCACAATTCCCTGAAGAACTGATATTATTATTAATATTTCAGGGATAAGCAAACATATACATGGATGAAATATATTCCCAACATTTTCATGGTGAGCATGAAGCCTGGTATTAATACCTAGGCTGTCTACAGATGACTAAGTTGGTTGGTGAACTGAACTGCTCTCCTATTTCTTTAGCCTCCTGGTACTTACTGAGGCCTCAGTAATTGTGTGATTTGAGAGAGCCATGGATCATCCTTCTGTCTTTGTTTTCTCACTGGTCAGAATGGGAATGTCAGTATAGCCTTTGATTCAATTTCTGTGGGACATACTTTAATACCTACTGCTTTCCATTACTTGCAAAGAGAGATTTGTTTTGTTCTATCATTGTCATGATTTTGCATTGAAAACTTTCCTCTGCTTGAAAATCCCTTTCTAGAATCATTCAGCACAATCACTTAAAAGAGGAAAAAAAAATAAATGCTTAAAATGGAATTATTTTTAATTACAATAGTGTTTCTCAAATGTGTTTAGCATCACTTGACTCAATGTAAGGCATTTCATTTCTACTGCTGTGAGGAGACTCATGGATCACTTGAAAGTTTACATGGGGGACATACTTTGCTTGCATCCAAGAAGCAAAACAGCAATTATCCATTTGAAGACCAAAAAGAAGGGAGAGAGTAACCAATGACATTAAAGAAAGGTCAAAATTCCTGAACGGCTGTTAATCTAAAATGACTATACAGAGTCAATAGCATGTCTGCCGATTGTGGAAGGACTCTCATGGAAACAATGACTGCCATATATTCTTTCTCCCCTGCCCCACTTCAATCCATAGGAAGTCAATAGCATGTCTGCCGATTGTGGAAGGACTCTCATGGAAACAATGACTGCCATATATTCTTTCTCCCTTGCCCCACTTCAATCCATAGGAAGTTTCTAATTGGTACATATTAAATTATGCACAGGAAGTGTTTCATAGTGACCTGTTCCTGCCTGCACATAGTACATGAGTACTTTATATGGGCTAATTAATTATCTTCTATTCAATAGGGTCCTCTCTTCACCAACAATTTCATCATGTGGAAGAATATTGCACTTTCTGAAGTGCTCAGATAACCATCATATATTTAAGGTAAATAGAAGTATGAAAAATTCGGAGTTAGTATTTAATCTCAGCAACTAGACATCTAAAACCTATCCAACTATCTATGTATGTATGTGTCTATGTATCTATTTATGTATCTATGTTTCTATCTATGTATCCATCTAACTAGTTATCTATCTATAAGTAGAAGATATAGAAGGCCTTCTGTGAAAACCAACTAATTCAAAGAAGTTAACTTAAATTCTTAACCTAAGAAGCCACACTGTGACCAAGAGTAGAGATCTGTAGCAAGATCAGTCCAAGAAGTAAATATCTCCCTTTTCTACAATAGAGAGGCATCATTCATTTATTCCATAGAAAATATGTGTGGATAATGATATTATACATCAGGATTGAGCCTTCCCACTGCTTTTGTCTCTCTGTTTTACTGGTATCAGTGTTTGAACTCAGGGTCTCAGCAGCATGCTCTGCTTACTTTCTCAGCTGGCATTCTACCACTTGAGCCATACCTCCTGTCCAGTGTTTGCTGGATATGTTGGAGTTGGAATCTTGCCTGGATGACGTTGCTCCTCGATCCTTCAATCCTTAGCCTCTTGAATAGCTAAGATTATAGGTATGAGCCACTCTTGTCTGACCTTCCCTTTTCCTTCCTTTCAGGAAATAAATAATATTTACGCTTCCTTTAAAAAAGTCTGAAATGATTTTTTCTCAGCTTTTCGTTAAACCATTTGTCGGCTCTTAGTTTCAAATGCTTTGTTTTTTGTTCCAGTATAATTTTCTTTCATTTTTAATATTTTAAAATATGCCTTCACTGTTCTCTATATTACTTTATTATGGAGGTGATGTTTTGATTTCAAAGTGGCAGAAAGTGTAAGATTCAGCATCCCCAAGGAGAACTTCTCTCTGAGATGGGCTTTGTGCCACAGGTGCCATCCTGCATATTCATTTTATTTACACTGAAAGCCACTCAGAGTCTCTTTCTGGAACTAAAAGGCTCCAGTTTTGAGTGAGGTTGCAGCAAGCTCCATTTTGCAAATTCTCCATCTAACTACAAACATCAAGCATCACATTTCCAACGGAAAGAAGCACTTTGATAACTCAGATGTTCACGCAAACACAAAAATGCAGTACTTCTCCAAAATGCACCTCATTTCAAGTAGAACCTAACTTAACTATGACAAAGGATTGATAAAATACACAATGGGATATATGACCATAAGCATAAACTTTAGATCTAGTTGCATAATACAGTACTCAATCATACTTATCCAGAGACAATGAGAATATGTGGCTGTATACCTAACTAAAACTTACATCTGGTAGGTTTAAAAGCATTTTATTTCCATGAACTGTGTTTTCTGGTTTTATACTAAGTAACCATAATTGCTTGTATAAGGAAATACAAAGGAAGACAGCTTTATCAGTTTTCTTATGTGCACATACATGCTCCCCCTCCACAAAGATCATGCATTGATGAAAACCCTTTTTAGAGATAGATTTATCTTATTTAGTGCAGAATATGAAAGCGTAGTAATTTCATTACCTATAATAATTTCATTCTATCTTGCAGAACTAGGTTAAGTATAAAATAATTGAAGTACTTATAAAACACTTTCTGCTCTACAAGGTGGAAATTCTCTTCTGAAATTTCTGTTTGTTGAGATCAGCTTACTTTTCTCAGGGGGAATTGTGTAAAGAAATTATTTCTAGCTAATACCTTGGGCACTAGCATTTATAATTTTATATAATCAATAGAAGAAATTTGTACTTTCAAGTTAAGTAACAAAAGAAGAAAAAGAGAAATATTAGGTCACTAGATGGTGCCATAATGTTATTTTTTACTTTATTGTCAGAGTTTCTGGGAAGATATTACAATCATGTAGGCATTTGAGAGACTAAAAAAATAAGCTTAATGTTAAACATTTGGAAAATTGAGAGGAGAAATGTGGTTATTCTTAAAACATGGTGACATAAAATTTTAGTGAATTTATATGGATTAAGATATATCAATTAGCACTGCAACAGATTTTGGTCATATTAGGACAGAACGGGTTAACCTGAAATAGTGACATTGATGCTAATTTTAGATTGATTAAATAATTTTGTTTCTATAATTAACTATTACACATACATATATACATATAAAACAGTTTTCTCCTCAATAAAAATTATGTTTCTATTGTTTAAATAAGTAATTATAGTTTATTATTTACATCTAAAATGCTTGTAAGGATTTCTGTTGAATCAAGTTGCTCCTGTGGCTTATGGGAGTCCTGTGTTTTAATGGTGGGATGGTGGAATTGGTGTTTTTTTTTAATGATTAAATAAACAGGATTGTCTCATAGGATATTCCTCCAATCATAGATATCATGAATATTCAGATAAAATTGCAGGGAGACAGTTGGTGTTTCATGTGAAATTATCCCATCCCTTAAAAAATCAGGACTAACACATGCTATAGAATTGTCAGAAGTATTTGATTGGGTTATAGACGAAACCTCTGAACCAAGCAGTCATCATGTACACAGAGAAAGTGGTATTTGCATTCTTAAACTTCCTCACTGGTGCGGTTACTCAGTAGAGGAAAGAGAAGTTCTTCAATTGTTACCTTCTTCTTTTTACATACACCACTTTCAAGAGATCTAACCATTTTAGGCACTTTGGCAACTTAATGGTAGAAGAAAAATGAAAGACTCAAAATGCTTTTTTTTTTTAATCCTATCATTATTGGAAGAATTTTAATCATGTACTTTTAAGGTGTCTCTGTTAAGAGTATTTTCTTTTCCACATTATTCAATGGAAAAAGGGGATTTTTTTAACCCATTTAAAACAATACAAAACCTTTGAAAAGGGATGCAAATTTCAGTGTCATATGGATTTAGATTTATCTTGTATGACAAAATTTCATTTCCCTCAAACATTGATTAGAGATATTTCTGGTGATTAACCTCTTCCTTCCAGGAAGAATTTAGGTAAAGTCACCAACATCATCACTTATAACTTCCACAGTGTTGAATTCAGATAGATCTAGGGATGAAAGTAAGGACACTAGAAGCAGGGTCAGGTCAGGGACTGCTTCTACCATGCAATGAATATTTCCTTTATATTTTCTTTTATTTTTATGTCAGTCTTAGGGTTTGAACTCAGGGCCTGAGAGCTGTTCCTGGGCTTAATTTTTCTTTTTCATTCATGGTTAGCCACTTAAGCCACACCTCTATTTCTGGCTTTGGGGGAGTTTATTATAGAGATAAGAGTCTCCCAGACATTCTTGTCCCATCTGGCTTCCAAATGCCATCCTCGCATTTTAGCCTCCTGCTTGGGTAGGATTATAAGCATGAACCTGCTTTTCTTCTCTATGATAATTATACAAGGTGATTGTGTTTATTACTCATAAGTTGTGCTGTACTCTCCACAAGATCAATTAATATCATCTAGTATATTAGTTTTTGTGTCTATTGTCTTTCTGTAACTCATTTTAGGGATGGACTTTTTATATAATGTTTGGCCTAATCTCTAATTGAAGTGAAGATGTGGTTAGCATAGATATTCCTATTGCTGCCTGATACTCTATTACAAAATGTGTCCCTGGGGAAGTCCATTTCTAACAACCTCTTCCTTCCTTGATAGCTATTAAGGATATTTGGCAGGACTTTACTTAACAGGCTGTACACAATTAAACACATGCTTTGACATTTTGACGGTGCCTTGGCTGAAATGACGTGTTTGAATGCTGATGGTTGTACCCTAATTCACAAGATTTGTTTCTGACAGGCACAGGAGCCAAAAGAAATGAAAGCTTCATGTTTTTGCTGAAAACATTGATCCTCAGCTCAAATCATTGCTTAATTTGAACGAATTTATTAAACCAGAGCTTCCCCTAAGAATGAAGACACTATTTCTTTCTCATGTCTTTTGAATTATTTTTTAGATAATGAAGGCTATTGTTTACTAAACAAAGTGCTAGAGGTTGTACATACATGGTCTCCGTCCATCTAATTAACATTATTACAGAACAAAAAGATCCAGATACCTGGATCTGGGAAACATATACTTAAAAGACTTAGATTTAACGTAGACCAAAGCAATATTAAGTAGATGCATAAATCTCTTGTGCCATGGGAGGCTATGTTGAACTAAGAATGTTACGGTCAACAAACTGTTAAAAACCTACCTGTGGTTGGCAAAAAGAATTTGGGATCTTAAGATCAATAACAATCTAGGCTTGTTTGGGCTTCATCTCAGTATTGAATAATAAGTAGCCAGCTAGAGACCTGATGTGGGCGTCGCTTTTACTTGCCCACCTCCATGTATCTGTTGTGTTTTTCTTTTCTCTCATTGCTTATTGTATGTACAGCTATTAATTAAGTTAGTCCAACCTACCCTGGTCATTAAGAGCAAGTTCTTCTATTTGTCTCATCACCTACTCTTCTCAAGAATTCTTGTCTTCTGGATGTGTGTTTTTTTAAAGACAAGTGGAGTAGATCATACATGTCTAGTCTATTGGGGCCCAAAATACTCCCCTAAGTTCCTGGGCATCAGTTTCTAGAAGGACGTCATAGATTTTAGGAATCTAAGCTGGTTTGTCAATAAGGTGATCATAAACATCTAGTTAAACTTTTCGATGTTTTCATTGGAATCTATTAAATTCAGTTACATAAATGATAGGTATTATGCCTCAAATATAACAATGTCTCCTAAGAGTTGCTATACACCCAAGGCATCTAGCAATATTCTCCAATACCAGCAAACAGCTTTCACAGAGGTTGAACATTGCTAACTCAGAAGTCCAAAGTGAAGCCCTCATTATGTCTGATATGGTAAAAACAAGTGGAAAATCTGCATTACGAAACTCTGTTAAATGAAAGATTAAGACTAGTCTACCTGCATAAAGTGTATGGGAAGCATGAAAGAATTTTGAATTAAGACCTATGTATCATTTTATTATGGAAGATATTTTATTATGGAAATGCATATATTCCAAAATTTAAAAAATTGGAAATACAAAGTAGATTTGGTCTCAAGCATCTTGGTTAAAAGATAATAAACCTGTACCCCTTTTCAAACCCTTTAGTTTTCTAATTTTTAATCATCCTGTGTAAACATCTAAATTCTACCTACCTTTTGGTCCAATTGAATCCTTTCCTTTGGTTCTCTTCCTACTCCCTCTCTGTTGCTGAAACTTCATTGTCTCTGCTTTCTCTCTTAATTATACAGAATTTCCTTTGGATTTCTAATTTGATTCAAATATAATATAGAAATATTATCAAATCCTTGCAAGGTAAAAATTTTGTCATAGTGTTTTTGATAACGAAAAACGAAACCTTGGGCACAGTGGGGGAAAATAGTTAAAGAAAGATTATATTTAAACTATATTTAAACTTAAATTGAAACATGTTCTGAAAAGGCACTATTCCTGTTTATAAAAGTCTCCTTAGGGAAGGATTTAAAGTGCAACATACAGATGAGTTACAGACACTCTCTCAATCCGGCTCTGCACAGGCCAGCCAATGAGGCATAAAGATATAATTGGTTTATGGACACATTTGCTGGAATATATTTACCAGGCTCTTAAATACTGCATTTAAATTTCAAGCTTACATCATCAGTAAACAAATTTCATCACAGAAAGGGGGAAATTCTTCAAGTTATTATTTTAATGTTTTTATAGATTAAATGTCCTATTTTCCCATTGTAAGGAATATCATTTAGAAAAGTGCCAAGAAGGAAACAAATAAAATGGTAATTTGAAGGTAAAATGTTGTTTATGGAAAAGTCAAGATGCCATGCAGGTAGAAATAATCAAACATGTAGCTATCTTTTTCTCAAGTATTAAGATATTAATTTCTGTTTCAGGGTTTAATCTAAGGTTCCATTGAACTGTGGGAGATGAATAGAAATTGAAGGGTAATGAGGGATTGGGATCTTGTTTTCTGGATTCTTTGGTTGTATTCTTTTTTTTTTTTTTTTTTTTTTGTCGGTCATGGGGCTTGAACTCTGGGCCTGGGCGCTGTCCCTCAGCTCTTCAGCTCAAGGCGAGCGCTCTACCACTTGAGCTACAGCGCCACTTCCGGTTTTCTAGTGGTTTATTGGAGATAGGAGTTCCAGGGTCTTTCCTGCCAGGGCTGGCTTTGAACCGCAATTCTCAGATCTCAGCCTCCTGAGTAGCTAGGATTACAGGCGTGAGCCACCGGCGCCCGGCTCTTTGGTTGTATTCTTGATTCAATGGATCTCATTTCCTTTGGAAAAGTATACCCAGACAAAAATCCATCAAACACAAATCCTTATTCTTGGACTCTGGATGCAAATCTTTTTCAGGGTTTCAACTTTTTCTCCATAGTAACACGCAAATTATGCTTTGTAATTTAAGGGCAATAAAATACAATAAAATGCAGATTCATCATTCAGCCATAGAAAATGTGGTATCTTCCAAGAACCTCAACACACTACCTCAGAAATTTTTGCATCACAGCATTTCTAAAAGTTGCTATCTCTAGATAAATGTTGAAACAAGGAACAAATTTTATTTACTATCCTCACTGTAGAACATAAAGCTAGAATAATATTTCTAGAGGTGAATAGTAACTAAAGAGATACATGACTTAAGGAAATAGCACAATAAGAATCCAGGAAAAATTTTCCAAAATTAAAAGATACAAAGTTATTATTGATAGTAACAATTGTAAGTAAAACTTACATGATGAATTTTTATTAAGAATTTCCACTATCGCCGGGCGCTGGTGGCTCACGCCAGTAATCCTAGCTACTCAGGAGGCTGAGATCTGAGGATCGCGGTTCAAAGCCAGCCCGGGCAGGAGAGACCGTGAGACTCCTATCTCCAATAAACCACCAGAAAACTGGAAGTGGCACTGTAGCTCAAGTGGTAGAGCGCTGGTCTTGAGCTGAAGAGCTGAGGGACAGCGCCCAGGCCCAGAGTTCAAGCCCCACGAACGACAAAAAAAAAAAAAAAAAGAATTTCCACTATCATGGAATTGAAATTTCTTAGTCACTTTTTCATGGAGATATTAATATCTCTTGCAGATCAGATAAAATGGCCACTATCAGGTTATGTTTCTTGAGGGTATATGATTAATGATTTAAAATTAGGTAGATGAAACTAAGGTTCCAAGTCTTTGAATGTGTAGTACGGTCTTTATATAAAGAATTCTCATCAAGGTGCTGGTGGCTCACACTTGTAATCCTGGCTACTCAGTATGCTGAGATTTGAGAACTGCAGTTTTTAAGTCAGCCTGGGAAGGAAAGGCCAGGAGACCCTTATCTCCAATTAACCACCTGAAAACCGGAAGTAGAGCTGTAGCTCAAGTAGTACAGTGCTAGCCTTGAGTACAAACAAGGTCAGGGACAATGCCCAGGCCCTGAATTCAAGCCCTATGACTGACAGGAGAAAAAAAAAATCTCATTCTTCTCATTCTAAAAATAACCAGCAATCATAAAAATATACTATTAATTTGACAGGATAACAAATTTACTTTTATTAGAATCACATATTTAAGACTAATTTTGTTTTTCTCATAATGAGAATGAGTAAAATGATTTCAGAGGAAAATCATATATTGATATTAGTAATACTTGAGTAATACTTGCTAAATCTTGTTATATTTTCTATGCCAAAGGATATTTCAAATAAACTCAGTGATTTTCATAAATTCACTAATTTAAATAATGTATTATGTGATTTTTTGTTTGTTTCTTTGTATGTTCTTCCATGGTATAACTCCTGTTGTCACTCTATTTGATTCAGGTGTCCTGCATCTTGTATATACATTTTTCTAATTTGGGGAGGGGAAGGGAAGTAACAAAATGCTGAAATAAGGATACAGGATGACCCACTGTAACAAGAAGATGTACAAGACACTATGTTGAAAATGAATTTTACAACTTTGTGGGGGAGGGGAGGATTCGGGGAAGGGGGAGAAAAAGAATGGTAGGGGAAAAAGAAAGGAGGGCATAAAGGGGGGTAACAATGCTCCATAGGAAATGGACTCATTACCTTGCTCATGTAACTGTAACCCCTCTGTACAGTATCTTTACAATTAAAAAAATATATTAAAAAATGAAAAAAAACAAATTCACCAATTTAAGATTCATAGTAATTTCAAGGGTAAATGCTATTACTATCCATTTTATACAGTGTGAATAGATATGAATAGATGTTATAATCTCTAGGCCAAGAGTTCCTAAGTTCTGTGTTCATAGCTACTACATATAAAGCTTTTCAACTTTTATATATGAAGTAATTTACCTTCAGAAACATCTTGTGTCTAAATACTCTAATATCAGTAATGGCTATATTGATTAGTTGATATGTCCAGTTATCAACTATTAAAATATAAATGGCATACAGAAATAATTTTAAAACTGTTGTTTGTATATTAAATGATGATATATCTTGCAGGAAATACAAAACTAAATTTGTCTAAAACTGAATTATCAGTAGTTTACAGGTGTCTATCTATTTAGAACTTGTTAAAGCACTTGTGATTATTCATGTCAGTGTATTTTTGAGATGATGAATAAATTAGTGTTAGAACTATTAAGGGAACTCTAAGTGCCTGTTAGTGATGACATGTGTTTTTAAAGTACCTATAATGTACGCAACACTGTCTGTTGATCAAACTATCTATCAATCTATCAGTCTATCTATCCAGTGTTCATCTTAACCTCATCAGTTAGGTACTACGTCCTAATTGTACAGCTTCACAAAAGTTTGCCTAAAGTCATTCTCAGGGCAAGTGGAAGATTGAGATTCAAAATTATGCACACCAGCATGCTCTTGACCTTCTTAATGCTCTTAAGAATTAAACTCTAATGACTCTGTGAGAATATGTTTAAAATCATAGAAAGTCACACAGATTGACAAGAGGAAGAGAGAGGTTTAAAAATAGTAGAATAGAAACTGTAAGAAACTTTAGAAAAGTGAAAGCATAAGAAAAATAGAGAAGTTAGAATTATGAGCTGGAACACCTGAATCACTGGTTTTATGGAAAGCTAAGCTGGCTCAGTCCGAGGAAATGAATACTATAATGTCTCCCACACTACTGAATAAGTTTTACTTAGTTGATGGTGTACCAAAAGAAACATAATGAGGATATCTTACTTTTGAAGCTAAATACTAATGGAAAAATGATAAATAACAATTACATATATACATGTAGAAATGGTATAGATATGGATGTAAATATGTTTACAGTTCTGGATTTAGTTTTCTGTACACACATGAGTGAATGGTGACTATCAATATGTTGTTGTTTTTTTTTAATGAATCTAAAGTAAATGCTATGGGAAGACAGTGTTTTCACTGGAGAAGTAAGCTATTAGTATACCCTTCTCTCTGCTGCTACATTTTTTGTTGGTTGGTTTGTTGTATGGCTTAAACGCTAGACCTGGGCACTGTCCCTGAGCTCTTTTGCTTAAGGTTAGGCCTCCTACATTTTGAGAGACAGTGCTACTTCCAGTTTTCTGGTGACTAATTGGAGATAAAAGTCTCAAGGAGACTTGTCTGCCTGTTCTGGTTTGGAATCTCAGCTGTTCTGGTTTGGAATCTCAGCCTTGTGAATTGCTAGGATTATAAGTGTGCGTCACAGGCTCCTGGCTGCGTCTTTACTTTTACTTCTAATGATCCATACTTCTGGCCTTTTTGGAAATCTAACTTTGGGCAAATAGAAATGCTTTACCTCCATTTCAGAAAGAGGGAAACTCCCTGAAATTATACATCTACCATTGCTCCCACAATGAGATGTGTTATTAATCATTAATGTGCTGTTAAGATATTACAGACCTTGATAAGATTTTAAAAACTCAAATCTTTGCCTCTCTTGGAAAAAGAAGGTTCAGAATTTAACTTCTACTCCATAGTTCCCTTGTATAATAGGGGTTTAATCTACCATCTCTAGAATGTGTTTTACTTGGTTATCCGTCTCTTGAAAACACTTCCACAATTCTTTGATGCATCATAAATCTACGGTAACTCCATGCGGTGGTTTGCCCAGGACTGTGGGTCAACATTGACAGTTCCAAGCAAAGAGAAATGGTTGAGTATCTTTCAAGTCAACTTCCAAGACACTTAGTGTAAAACACAGGGAAAACCCCACCAAGGAAAGGATGATTGTCCTGAGAAGAATCCGGCCACTTATAAAGCTGGGAGGAGTGCTTTCTAGTCAAAGAAAATAGCAGGCACTAATGGCAGAAGAAAAAATAACATACTCAGGAACATGGATGGTGTGGCTGGAATAATCTGCGTAAGGGCACTATGTGAGTGGCTAATAATAAAAAGCTAGAAATGTTAACAGCTGGTCAAGAATGTAAGAGAAAATGTAAAAGAAAATGTAAGAGAAAAAGTTTGTCATGATTACAAATTGGTATGCAAGGCTGGCCATTTTTCTCATGTTAATATGGTGTACATTTTAAGAATACAATTATGATTTTGAAAATAAAAATAGTGTGTTCTTTTGGTTGTTTGCAAATTCTGGCCATTTGGAAGCTTCCATCTAGAAAACTTGGTTTGTTATGATAACAGGGTCATTTGGAAACTTTCATCTAGAAAACTTGGTTTGTTATGATAACAGGGTCAAACATAATCCTAAAAAATTTCTGTGAGTACAAAGTCCTACCAGAACCTGCATACAAGTTACAGCTGCAGAAGCGAATGCAGTGTGATTTATTGCCTAGATCTCTACAAGAATTCCTATGTATGCAGGAGTTTGCTTTAATCTTTGAATACCTGCCCAGGAAAACCTCAATTGTCAATCTTTTGAGAGGCAAATAAACAAAAAAAGAAGGTTGAATTTTGAAAAGCTTTGAAGGTTAAAAAAAAATGTGGTCAAGATCTTTTGCTTGTTTTGTTCATTTTTCCATGCTTCACTTTGTTCATTGAGTGATCACCCTTTGCTTTGTGAACTTCAGTTTCTCCATCTTCTTTTGTAGTTGTTGTTGTCTGTTGTGGGGCTTGAACTCTGGAGCTGGACACTGTCCCTGAGCTTTTCAGCTCAAGACTAGTGCTGTACCCCTTGAGCCACATCACCACTTCCTGTTTCCTGGTGGTTAATAGGAGATAATGGTCTCATGGACTTTCCTGCCTGAATTGCCTTTGAAATGTGATCCTCCGATCTCAGTCTCCTGAGTAGCTACAATTACAGCTGTGAACCATGGGCACCCGGCAGTTTCTTTAACTAATATGATTGAGAAAGGGTAAGGAAAGTACTCACTAATTGATGGCCAACAATTTCTATAGTGACTGAGATCTTCTCAGTCAATAATAAGAGTGTCAGGAGAAAACATGGAAGAGTGGTTTAGGAGGTGAACATATGTAATTTCGACTGATTTCAAGAAAGAGAAAAGAATGCCTGAAGGATCCTCTGAGCTTCAGAATATTTTTCCCAAGGACACATTTCCGTGTATTTTGTATCATTTGAAGAAAAGAGTCTACCTCAGAAAGCCCCCGAGGGTGAAACATAAATAATTTTGCATTGTTGTAAGAACAAGGTGGAGAATCTAGTAAGTTTTATTTGTTGGCAATTTTAATATCTTTATTATCATTGCAATGCACAAAAATGTACTAAAATTATGTTATTCATTTTCCTAGATAGCCTCTATTCACTTGAGAAATTAACTCTCTGTATGCTCATATAAAAAAAAAAATCTGGGCTGGGAAGTTGGCTCAGTGGTAGAGCGCTTGCCTTGCATGCCTGAGGCCCTGCGTTTGATTCCTCAGCACCACGTAAGCAAAAAGAAAAAAGCCGGAAGTGGTGCTGTGACTCAAGTGGTAGAGTGCTAGCCTTGAGCTGAAGAGCTGAGGGACAGTGCCCAGGCCCAGAGTTCAGGCCCCACGACTGGACCCAAAAACAAAAAAACAAAACAAAAAAAATCTATCTATAATTTTCTAAAACTCTTTTCTTCAGGTCACTCACTGAGCTTACTGTAAATGTTCTAATGCCTAAAAGTAAAACAAAAAAAATTAAAAAGAACAACACTCTGTGTTAAAATACTCATTCCTATATATTATAGATCTCTATGCAGAAAGATAATGATTCAAATATAGTACTGAAGTATAACAACAATATTCGCTAACATAAACTCTATTCCAAGAACTGGAAATGACAGGATGAAGGAAGAAAAATCCATTAAAAAATAAATTTAGCAGAATATTGAATTCTGAAAATAGCCACTTTGAAAGGACTGCAAGTGTTTTGATTTTTATATGAAAAAAAAAAAAACCAAACCATCAACAGTGCCACTTTGTACATCCCCTTTCCCTGGCAAGTTTATCTGGGCATCAGTGGCTGGCTTAATTAGGTAATTTTACTTTCAAAGTAGAGGTTAGTAAGCTAATTAGCTGACTTCCTTCCTAAATAAGGATTTTTTGTTGGGTACAAAAACAAAATCATCTGAGTCTGGCGGGAAGGAGAATTCTCTGGCTTATCCCTTCTTGTTTTTTCTTTTATGTCTAACATATGTGTAAATAAATACTTAAGTTAATGAACAAATGCCTAACATGAGCCCAGCTACCTTCCTAAAGTCAAATGTTTAGCCTCAGAAGGCATGTGGTTCATTTTTGTGAGTTCAAATTTGGGCATTTAACAAGAAAATGTCCAATTTCTCAGGATCTTGAGAATCTGTCTCCAGGTTTTCTTTGCTTTCCTCTTAAAGTGACATCATAATCTCTTGTAATTTAGTCCCCAGGACTGAAGGAAATAAGGACAAATTCGAGACAATTATACACACAAAAGATTAACTGTCTTAAAAGGTATCAAGGTGTACAGATGGACTTCCATTGATATGTGTGTGATAACTATGCAAGACATTCAAATATCTTCTGGAGAAATAGTTGGTGGAATGAGTAAAAAAGAAAAAACATAATCCAGTTTATTTTTTTCTCCAGAATTTTCTGCAAATATAACCTCAAGGCCACCCTAGCCCCAATATTCCTTCCATACTTCTCCAAACAGAATGCGGTTCTCATGCTTTCTCCGTGTCACCTTTCTCTTTTTATTTTTAAAATGTTATTTTAAAGGTAATATAAAGAGGGGTTACAGTTATATAAGTCAGGTGATGAGCACATTTCCTTTTAAAAATGTTCCTGGGAGAGGAGAGGGGAAGTCCTTTCCGGGACTAAAGAAGGGAATCTCTCTTGATTTATCATGTTAAACCCTGCGTTTTCAGCATCTTACAAGACTCTTTTACCTAGATGAACCACAAAACCTGCTATCTCGAAAAGGTCAGATAAGATGACATTAAGTGAAATGAACCCCAAGATAAGGACACAAAAGGGTTTTTCTTTCTTGCTATTGCTTCTAATGTATTTATAAAGTACCATGTGTTTTTTTTTTTCTTGCTTTGCATGGTATAACCCCTGTTTTCACTGCATTTGATATTGGTATAATTTGGGGAGCAGAAGGGAAAAAACAAATTGTTTAAATAGGGATACAGGTGGACCCATTGCACCAATGAGATGTACAAGATGCTATGTCGAAAAACGAACTTTACAATTTAGTCGGGGAGAGAGGGGGGAGGGGGATGTAGTTGTGGAGATGGGAGGGAAGGGATGGTAGGGGAAAAATAAAGGAGGCAACAATGCTTCATAAGAAATGTACTCATTACCTTGCTCATGTGATTGTAACCCCTCTGTACAGTATTTTCACAATTAAAAAGTTATTTAAAATCGAACAAAATAAAACAATAATCATATCATGGAGGGACTTAGTTATTGGAAGAGGGAATACTTTATGGTCATCTTTGCAAAATCTATTATACCCAAAATTATTCCATATTTAATAAACAAAAATAATACCACATATTAATAAAATAAATCATATTTAAAGAAACTCTGCTATCTCTTCCCTGTGCAACAATGTGCTAGCAACAAATGAGAGACTTTTATTTTTGTTTTCCTTTATAGAGATCACCAAGTTGTATGGATGAGCCAGGCTGGAGCCTGCATTTGCTCACACATTATTTTTCCCTCTGTATTCTATCTTTGCTTTCTCCTGCCTAACACCAGGAACTCTCTTTTGGAAATTTTACTTCTCATATCAATTTTCCTACTTCACACCCTGGCACAGATTTGCATGATAAGAAGAGCGCGACCTACTTTTGTATTTATGATTTAGAAATTCCATGTTTTGATTTCTAGCAATGCCTTTATAAGAGTCCAACAGGTACCATGTACTCTACCTATCCATCTTACTTACATGTCCTACAACAACCCTAAAATAACAGATTTCATTGAGCATTGGATGATTTTGTGTATAACTCATATACAAGGTTAATTTTTTTAATGACAGTAACAGTTATCAAAGCAGCATTCTATCTCTTTAGATACAATTAGTTGTTTCTAAAATTCATTGTTTGGTCTTTTTGTCTGTTTCTCTTCCTATTCCCTAATTTGAAATAAGAATAGTAGTTCTTGTGTAGCATTTTTTTCTTTGCTTCATTATTTGATTCCATAACCACATCCAGAGTAGCTGAAATTCTACGCTTCTGCCATTTTATCTGGGTTCACACATGATTTTAGCACAGTAGATAACGCATAAATCTTTAACTCTCAGAAACAATAGAAGTAACTAGTGACAGTATGTTACCATCTGTGGGGACAACTAGAGTTCTTGGTAGTGGTGGTAAGGATCAATAAATTTATTGGAGAAAATAGGACTAAAATTAAACATCAATAGGAGAAATGGTATTTAAATCTTAGGTCCATCACAAATATTGTGATCATGATGAAATTATTGATATTCTCTCCTTTGATAGTTGTTGTAGGTTATTGATAGCAAAGCACCTTGGCATTTTGTAGATTTTTCAATAAATTTTTGTTGAATGGTCACAAGGTATTATAAATGTAGAATTCCATTTTATTGTAACAAAAGCCTTATACATGGTCTTTTGTTTATATTTCAGGAGACTATGTCACAAAACATGTCTTGGAAGAAGTGTTCAAGGTCACCTCTCTTCTTCATTTTTGAGAGTGGACACTCTGACCCAGACTGACAGCATCAATGACTTGAAAGTGTGTTGTTGTTGCTAAGATACAGGCCAAGAAGCAAGATCAGATGGTAAGCAGAGTTCATTTACAGAGGTCATTAAGTCTCAAATCAGAGGAATTCTCCTGAAGGCTGGTGAAAATCCTCTTCAAATGTAAAAAAAGAAAATGAAGAAAAGAAATGGCAGTGTTTTGCCTTAGTTCAAAGATAAAAGCTTTACAAATCCAGTTACACTCACACAATCAAATACTGATTTTGTCCATTTCTATCTTTCAGATCTCACCCTTCAATTGATATCTCCTCTTAAAAGCTACTTATAATCACAAATGTATGCATGTTGACCTGGTATATTTTTTTCTCTTTACTGTCAGTAATGTCTAGAGGGTGTTTTTATTTGTGCTCCATTTTTCTTTGCTTTATTTTCATGCTTTGTAACTATTATGTAAGCAAAAGAATTGCTCCCTTTAAAGGGAAAGATAATAGATATGGTTCTTACTAAACAAGGGATTAAATTAGAACTCAAACTGGTACCAATCTCTGCCAATTCAAAGAGTTTGGGAAGGACAAATTATCCTTGGCTGAATATCATATTCATCTATTTGTCTATTTGAATATCATATTCTTCATTTATCTATTTGAACCATTCAATTAAATCTTACAGATGCCTATCCCCCTTCCTTGATGTGAGAATACAATGACAAAAACCAGATCTGTTTCTTGCTCTCCTATCCAACAGGCTAATGAGAGAAAGACATTAATATAATAATCACATGAAAGAATGTATAAAGACAAATTGAGACCATGCAGAGAATGATATGGTTATTACTCTACAGAAGGTCAATAAGAGAAGAGAGAGAGAGACAGACAGACAGACAGAGACAGATACACTTAGAGGGGTAGAAAGAGAGAGATGAGAGAAAAAGAAAAGAGAAAAGCTTTCTATTAGCATTTTTGTAGTAGCACCTGTAGAAATATGTCCTTGATCAGTGACACTGGAGATGAAACCTGTCTAATGAGTATCAATTACTTTGCTAAAAATTATGTGAACTGTGCTGTATTAAAATAATATTAAATTGTGATGTGACTATATGTATGTGTCCTCAGTTTATAATATCATGAAATGTAGATAGATTTTTTCTGTTTTGCATTCAGAACAAAATTGATTTCTTCAATAAGAAAGAATAGTACCTGTTTATCAGGAGACATGCAAGTTCATGATTAACAAAAATACTGATTTAATGGAGTTGCTTTCAGATCAATATCCTTTCAACAGCAGCTATATATGTGTTTAGCAAGAGGCACTCAAGGTTGCTATTCACTCCAACAAGATACAGGAGAAGCTAAATCTGGTGATACTCAGGGAAAACCTTTTAAAAATGCAAGATAGAAACAGAAGTGTATTGCCTCCCAAGATGCTATTCTGCCTCTGCAGGGATAATACAAAGTCAGAAGGCAATATACTACTTAATAAATAGGTACTTCTGGAAGAAAAAAAAACAAAAACAACAAAACAAAACAAAAAAGACACTGTAAACATTGCAAGTGGTAGTTTGTCCTACATCTCAAAATCATTTGGAAATTTCTTAATCCTTATTAAAAAGATCAAAATGAATAATTGTGGAGTTAGGAGAAAAATACATTTACAGAGTAACCTTGTTATGAGTCTTGGTGAAGGTCTTACTTGAAATCAATACATAAATTACATATTTGCCTGCAAGAAAAGAGGGCACCATTATAAGAGGGTATTTGAGAACTAGCTCATTAGGCTGGACAAGGAGGTGAAGGCCAGGCCACTGGTGGACAGAGGTGGAAAGAAAGGATCTTGAGATGTTCTTTGAGACCAGTAGGGTTAACCAAAAACATGCACATTCATACATATTTAAGATAAACATCCTTCGGAGGCCAGAATATTTCCTTAAAAATGCCAGAATATTAAGTACTTAGAAATTTGTAGTCTAGATGGAGACAAAGGGACTCATTCTAAGTGGAAGCTATTGCTGTATATTTGTGTTTGAAGGGGAAAATTCAGATATTGAAATGCTTTTCCCCAAAATAGAACCAATCACATAAATGCCATCTGAATAAGACACTTATATTTGGTAAGCATAAATTCACACTGCAAAAGCATTTCCCTAATAACCACTTTAGTTGTTATTCTTGTTTGCCCTAGAAATACTAATGCAGTGATAATAAGAAAGCATACTTGTATTTTCCACTAAATTTAGAATTTTAGCAATTGAAACACAGATGCAGTGGCTTTGACAGGAAATTAATTTGGTGTTAAGTGCCTTTCCAGTGTTAGATATAGATAGTTACTCAGCATGGACATATTTTTATAATAATGATAAAGTGCACACAACATCACATACACAGACATAAAAATTGCAGAATAAAGATATCTGGGTTGATTAAAATGATATTATCTAAAATGACACAATCTTGATGTAGAATGATAATTTCTTGTCCAAAGAATATCTCTTTTGAAGTTTTACATGGAAGATTTACCAATAATTTTTTTCTTCTCTTTTTTTTTGTTATTGTGAAAATACTATACAGAGGGGTTACAATTACATAGGCAAGAAAATGAGTACATTTCTTATCAAGCATTGTTGCCTCCTCATCATTTCTCCTTCCTATCCCTTCCCATACTCTCTTTCTCCCCCCAACTGATCCTCCTCCCACCCACTATCAAAGTTGTAAAGTTCTTTTTCCACATAACAACTTGTACATCTCATTGTTGCAATGAGTCCACCTGTATCCCTATTTAAACGATTTGTTTTTCCCCTTCCCTTCCACAAATTATACCAACATCAAATACAGTGAAAGCCTGGGTTGTATCATGGGAAAGGGACATACAAAGCAACAAAGAAATCTTCTTGTAAATATGGTAGAAACAATTGCATGAAACGAAAAGAAAAACAAAAAAACATTTGAATACATATCTTGGGGTTCATTCCCCTAAAATCAAATTATTTGATCTTTTCTGCTTGACTCAGACCTATACTAGTTATTGCAAATGATGAAAACCATGAGACCTATGTTTCTTTGGGGTTGGCTTACTTCACTTAATATAATTTTTTCCAAGCCTTTCCATTTCCTAACAAATGGGGCAATGTCATTCTTTCCATTGTGTGTATATACCACATTTTCTTGATCCATTCATCTATTGAGGGGTATCTAGGTTGGTTCCATATCTTAGCTATGGTAAATAATGCTGCAATAAACATAGTTGTGCTGGTAGCTTTAGTGTGGTCTTGTTTGTGATCATTTGGGTAAATGCCCAAAAGTGGGATTGCTGGGTCATAGGGGAGCTCTATGTGGCGTCTTTTGAGGAACGTCCATACTGCTTTCCAAAGTGGTTGAACAAGTTTACACTACCACCAACTATGCAGTAAGGTTACCTTCTGTCTACATCCCCTCCAGCATCTGCGGTTATTAGAGTTCTTGATTATAGCCATTCTAACTGGGGTGAGGTTATATCTCAATGTTGTTTTGATTTTCATTTGTCCAACCTTTCTTTGATTTGTTGTGTTTCTGGGTCTCTAATAAGAAAATTTCGGCCTGTGCCAAGGAGACCTAGGGTTTCTCCTATTCCATCCTGTAATGTTTTCAGAGTGTCTTCTTTGACTCCAAGGTCTTTGATCCATTTGGAGTTGATTTTTACCAATAATTGTTATCAACATTAACCTTAGTAGAAAATATCAGTTAATATTTTTAATACATGTAAAATACTATACTATATGCTACTTTATAGTCAGTATTTTTAACCACTTAAATGTCCACTTTTTCCTTTGGGAGAGAAGAGGAAAATATGGATTAAAAGTTTAATTTTTTTCATGAGTTTACAGAACTTGAGATGTTGCTTATTCCCTTTGTAAAATAATCTCATTTCTTCCTTCAAGAGAATTTTGCTTTGAATCTACTCTAATCAAGGTACTACCATGTATTTGATTGTCAAAGAAATGGCTTATGAGACTGGTTCCTGTCCTTAGAGAGTTTATAAACTGCGGGTAAAAAAAAAGATGTTAATAAATTAATAGAAGTGTATCACGTTGAAGGAAAATAGAAAATAATCCAGTTTTGAGTCATGTCAGAGAGTAGTTTGGTGGCTTTCAGAGAAGGACCTCTTTGAACAGATGATCTTCAGATTTGAGGATAATAGATCACAGCTAGCTGGTTTAAAAAAAAAGAAAGTGTCAATGAAAATGACCTGGCCCTGCCCACTAAACCCAAGTGACCAAGGTGCTCAGCAAGTTTGTGGAAATGAAAGAAATTCTTAAGATAAACATTAAAAGTCTATAGGACAATAATGTGGGTCTTGCTGAGACCATAGTGCAAGGTATGCATATTGCATTTCAACTCCTCCCTCCCATCATACAATCTTTAAAGAATTGTAGTCACAGAATCATAGAAATGTACAGATGGATAAGTATTTTCAGAGGATTGATTTACTGGATAAATTCTGGAGTCGGCAGTGCCACTGTTGTACAAAGCTATCCTGGATATAACAATTGGAATCAGTAGGAAATAGGAGAATGCTTGAGTTATTTTGAAGTAAAATATAAGATAATTCTTGCCTGATGAGACAAAAGAGATGAGTCTGACTCCCAGTTCCCCCTAATTTTTCATAGCACAAGAGAAGAATGCAATGAGGAAAATTTATTTACATTTATGATCACTCTGCTCTCATTAATGGTTGGTGTCAACATGCACTTGGATAAGCTTCTATTAGGATATAGAAGAAGTAAAGCAGAAGTAAAATATAAAGAGAGAATTAATGTTAGATCATTGAAGCCAAGAACACAACTGAGTTTAAGGAAAAAAATACACTGACTATGGATTAATCAAGTTACATTATATAATAGCAAGAAAACAATGGACTCTTAAATCTCATCAGTTTAATAGAAATTTTCTAATTTTGTTTCCTCTTTATTTGTGCATTTTTTTTCACCTGTAGCTGTGTGAATGTGTGGGTGCTTTCATTTCACTGACGGCATACATCATGGATTGTGGAATTTTTATTCTTCATTCCCTGTCTGAGAACCATTCTGAAGGAAGTTCTACTAACTGTAACCCAGATCTCAAGCTGGGGCAAGTTTCCCTCCAGAGGATATTACCCAATGTCAGAGTATACTTTCCTTGATATTTAGAGACATTTCACCACATATACTGATTAAAATGGAAGTAGATTTTATTTTTTCAGACAAGAAAAGAAGTTTACTTACCAAACTGCCGCCCTGCCATACATGGTACTTATCTAAGCCAGGGACAGGAAGAGATGTGGCCAGGTGGGGGAAAGGTGTGGCCACACTGGATCCGGACATGACCTCAGGGTCTGGGACCCTCCTAAGGTCCAATGGGAGACATGTGACCAGAGGTGGCCCAGGATGTAACCTAGCAGGAGGAGAAGGTGACTGCTTAAAATGGAAGTAGGTTCTTGTGGCTATTGAGCAGAGCGTCTTCTATTAGACATTGTGCCATGCAGTAGCCCTTCCACCCAACCACAAGCCCAATTTAGAAGGACCACATGAACAATATCAAGAGTGTGAAGGCTGAGAAAGTATGTTGTACCTCCATGTCAGGCACACGATCTGATTGCAAAACCAAGAGAAAGATGGACGGATGCTCTATTCACAGTTGCCATGGTAGCCAAATGGCCCTGCTTCTGTGCAAGAAGCACAGGATATGGATGTGTTTGAAGTATATAATGTGTTTTGCATGGCACCAAGGTACACATTCTCATGTCTGGTGACATGTACTTAAAATGTTAAGGAATTGGACATGGACGTGATTGGCACCTGATCAGAAGGTTTGGAGGATGAATTTGAGTCTGCCAACGATTTCAGGCAGAATCCTTCTTTCCCACTGAAACCTAGCAAAAAGCAATATATTAACTTCCCAATGTAATTTCCTCAGATATGTGTGAAAATGGAATTCATTATGCTTGAGAATTGAATATTAAGGGTAATTAAAGAAATTGGCAGCTGTTTTATTCTTAGCATTAATGAGAAAATTCCAATGTTCACCAAATGTAGCAAGTTTCCTAGTTTCCAATTTCCATTTCTTCAAGTGGAACAAGCTTTTTCTTTTTTTTTTTTTTTTTTAATTCTAGAAGATTCTGTATTTCTAATAGAAGGAAATAAGTTAATTTTGGAGCAAATCAAAAGGCAATGAAAGTCACCATTCAGTGTTCTCCTTTTCCTAGCAGACATGTGAAAATATTAATAGCTGCAGTGAAAGACAACTTTTTGGAAAACACTGTGTAATGTCAAAGGAGAAAGTTCTACAGATCTGGCCTAGAATACAGCCTGTACTCTCAGTGATCTCAATGGTGCTTGGTTTTAATTTCTTCATCTTTAAAATGACTGCTTACTTCCACGGGGAATATCAAGGATGATTTTTATAGCAAGGATCTTGGCAACCTTCTCACATATACTGAAGACTGTGCCATCATTATTGTTATTGATATTGTATTATTAATTTGAGATTGACCCAATCATTTGCTTATCAGCAGAGCACCAAAATGTCACCATTTTATCTTTGTATATAATTTGGGTATATTAAAAAATCAAAGGTGAGAGATTATTCTCTTGATTTTTTTATTTGTTTGATATTTGGGTAATATTGAATTCAGAGGCCAAAATTGCCTCTGTTATTCAATGAGACAATGGTTAGTCAAATGAGACAATGGTATGATGGATTTACTAGATGTTTGATTATAAAAGAAGGTAAAATGAAAGCTGAGGGAAGGACATACAAAAGCAACAAAAACAATTACATAGTACCTTAAAAACAACAACAACAATGAAAAACCCCTTGTGTCCATATCTTGTGGTTCATTTTGCTTATCACCATCTTATATGGTCATATATGCATAGCTTTTGAGCTTTTCTGCTTATCTGATAAGAGTATGCTAGATGTATACTAGTTATTGCAAATAAAGAATATGTTCTTCCTCATATGGTATACCCTCTGTTGTCATTGTACTTGAGTTTGGTATTCTGCATCTTGTATATACATTTATCTAATTTGGGGAGGGAAAAGGAAATAACAACATGTTGAAACAAGGACACAGGATGACCCATTGCAACAATGATACTCACAAAACACTATGTTGGAAATGATTTTTACAACTTCGGCAGCCAGGACTGGGGAGAGTGGAAGAAGGAAGCGATAGTAGGAAAAACACAAAGGAGCAGGTAACAATGTTTGACAACAAATATTCTCATGTCACTGTGACTCCTCTATACAGCATCTTTACAATAAAATAAAGTTTAAAAATAAAATAAAATTGTAATATAACACACACAAAAAAGCTAAGAAATCTAGACATTACAAATGCAGGCATCAGAAGATGCATGTAGCTTGAGAGAGGGTAATTAAGTAAAGAACTAAGAAGACAGCGCAGGTCCACCATCTGAGCTTGAGATACAAGTCTTCTGGTAGAGAATGAACAGCCACTGGACAACCTGTGTCCAAGAAATGCTGAGGGATAAAGGCCAGAGCTGGTGAAGCAGATGGCTGATGAGTTTTCTAAGTCCCATTGGGACTTGCGTGGTCTAAAATGAGAATATCCTGTAAATATATTGTGCTACTATCAGGCAGAGAAAATTTCTGCCATTGCTGCTAACTTATTTCTTATCTCTCTAATAGCTCTCATTCTGGAAAAAGAAAAAAAAACATATTGGAACCAGAGAGAGAAATCCAATCATTTTTCTCTGATCTATCTTCCTCAAGAGCCATCTATCAACAAGGCCTAAACTAGATGGCAAAGGAGAAATATATTACAGGGTCTAGTTCTAGTAATATTTTAGGGGGAGATGGAAATATCATAATGGATAACAGGCCATAATGCACTGAAGCTGGCTATCCCAGCTTGCTAGAAGTGACTTTGTGCCTGTCTTATGAATTCGAAATTCAGTGACAGCCTGTAGATGGCTTATAGTCAGTAATTGTAGAAGAATCTAAACAAAACAAATCAGCAAATAGGTAATCCAGTGCTTATATTGTTATTGCTATTGTAAGGTTCCTTTCTATTTTTCCATTGAAATCCCTTGCTCCCAAGACTAGGTGAAAATAACACTGATTTCTCAAGTATTTTGTAAGAATTCCATGAAATAATAAATGCAAATAATGTAGTATACTCTGTCATATAGGGCAGTAGCCTAACTGAATGATAAGATGTAGCCGTAGAATGATTCTTTTCAAATACAGCCCATACTTGCATGTTCTGCCAATTGAATCTGCAGAAAATCTTGTTTGACTTTGATTGGCATTTTGTTTATGAAATGAAAAGGCACTTCATTCTCCA
Organism: Dipodomys spectabilis; assembly: GCF_019054845.1. Taxonomy (NCBI): domain Eukaryota; kingdom Metazoa; phylum Chordata; class Mammalia; order Rodentia; family Heteromyidae; genus Dipodomys; species Dipodomys spectabilis. The sequence goes on from NW_024870950.1 coordinate 12,907,980, forward strand.
ATGGCCAATAGTGGAAATGTTACAGAAGATATGCAGTAAAGGTGTGGTACACATAATATATTTCCTTCAATGAAAAAGCACTTGTCATATGATTTCTATTTCAAAATATACCTGTGCCTCCTGACAGCGTTAGGGGAAAATAAATCCAGTTCTCAGAACAAACATGGAAAAATAGTTACTAAAGCAATTTCTTAGATGATTCTGATGAAAGTAGGTTTGGGACTCACATAAACCTGTGGAGACCCAGTTTATGAGTACAAGATTGAAGCAGACATCAAAGGCATTGCAAAACAATCAAATAAATTATATTAAGTAAATCTCCAATGTCAAGCAGATTATTTGCTACTTTATGAGTATTGCACTACATATGTAAAGGGGAAAAATATACCTTAATGCTGTGACAGTCACATTTTCTCTCTTTTCTTATTTTCCCCAAGTCTCAGATGCTTCCAAAAGCAAGTCTAATGACTTAGGTAAAAATTCACATGGAGATAACAAGAATTATTTTTAACAAAAAGGCTGAATGATAAAATTAAAATTATTGCCATGGATTGCAATTTACTCATTCATGAATGATGTTATAAAAGAACATAAGTATGATTTTAAAAAGCCAAGGGAAAATAATTTAAAACGTGTGTTTTGTGTGTGTGTGTGTGTGTGTGTGTGTGTGTGTGTGTGTGTGCAAGCATCTATCTTCATACATGTGTGTATAGATGTCAAAAGTATTAAAGATAATTGGAGAAAAAAGAGATTCAAATGAGAAAGGGCCAGTATGATGCGTATAGGCATGTAACTCAGTGGCAGGGCATATATTTAACCTAAAAGAGGGCTTGGATTTAATCCCCATCACCATAAAAAAAAAAAAAGGGGCTGAGAATGTAGTTGAAGGGGTAAAACACCAGCCTAGCCATCAGTAAGCCCTCAGTTCAAAACCCATGCACTGCCATGGACCCCAAAATTAAACAAAAGGAAAAACAAAAGATGGTATCATGACAATTGGAGAAAATTATGAGCTTTGTTTCTCTCACCTTTTGGTTTCCTAACAGGAACAGCCCAGTGTTATCTACTGTGTGAAGTGGCTTGTTGGGATTTCTTGCTCAGAGTCTACTCTGAGCAACAAGACAGTGAAAGCAGGGGATTAAGTGAGTCTTAAAGACCTGTGTGTCTGTACAGGTCACTTGTCTATGAGGAAGGCCATGCTTCTCACTCTTCAAAACAATATTCAGATAATCTTTTTTCAGGTCCTACCCCATATTGCTTCTTCAAACTGATACCAAATTCCTTTTTAAATTTTTTTTTTACCGGAACAGTTATAGAAATATCAATAAGATGAATCAATGCATACCTATTGGCAAAGGTCAAGCCATCATTACGAATGTTTTATATTTAAAACGACTTTTGACGGCACAAGGAATAGCTTGTTGTCTTCCAGATTGATTCTTCCACTTCCTGTGAATTTTTTTTTTTTTTTTATTTTGAAAATACCATACAGAGGAGTTACAATTACATGGGCAAGATAATGAGTACATTTCTTATCAAGCATTGTTGCCTCCTCCTTTGTTTCCCCTTCCCATTCCTTCCCATCCTCCCCTCCCCCCCTCTACCCCCCACCTGATCCTACACCCACCCCCCACCAAAGTTGTTAAATTCTTTTTTCCACATAACGACTTGTACATCTCATTGTTGCAATGGGTCTACCTATATCCTAGTTAAAACGATTTTTCCCCTTACCCTCCACAAATTATACCAACATCAAAAACAGTGAAAGTATGGGTTATACTGTGGGAAAGGGACATACAAAGCAACATACAAATCATCTTATAAATATGATAGAAACAATTGCATGAAAGGGAAAAACAAAACAAAACATTTGAATACTTATCTTGGGGTTCATTCCCCTAACATCAACTTATCTGCAGAAAAAACATTTGACAAGATTCAACACCCCTTTATGATGAAGGTTCTGGAAAAACTAGGAATCCATGGAAAGTTCTTCAATACAATAAAGGCTGTATATGACAAACCTCCAGCCAGCATTATACTCAATGGTGAAAAACTAAAGGAATGAGACAAGGATGCCCACTCTCTCCATGCTCTTCAACCTGAGAATTTTCTTAGAGCTGTGAAAAAGAATTGTTATGAATAAAACTCCACCCACACAACTTGGAAGGTCCAAACATTTTCCAAAGTGAGTTTGAACGCTATCTACAATTCAATTAAGACACTATACTCAACGTGCTTACTGAACTATCAAAGAAAGGTTTTACTTTGATCTATGTCATTGTTGTCCACAAAGAGGAAAAAGATACTTTTGCTGTACAACCCTATAGCTACCAATTCCAAGTTAGAATGCTCAAGTCAAGGGAACATTTCTAGCCCACCTTTCACATCTAGTCAGTTCTCACCTCTCACGATATTCCTCCTGAAGTTTTTTTATTTTTTTTTGGTCGGTCATGGGGCTTGAACTCTGGGCCTGGGTGCTGTCCCTGAGCTCATCAGCTCAAGCACTGTACCACTGGAGCCACAGTGCCCCTTTCTAACTCATCCATCCTCAGCTTCCACGACTGACTGATGAGTCGCCTTTCCGTTCACTCAGCTAGAACCCTTCCTCCTCAGGAAGTGAACCGTGTTCCTGCGCAAGCTCAGATCTCACCACCCTAACCCCAAGAGCTAACAGGTTATTTTGATGTGTTGCTCAAATATTTCTGCACTGGAACATGCTCTCAAGTTTGATGGTGTGTGGTGAAACGTCACTTGATCGTGGACCACTCCACCCAAGAATGGATTGGTGTAGGTCACATGGGAGTGGATTGGATCTCATTGAAGCTGACTCTTTTGCAATAGCAAGCCTGACCATTTCCTATCTTGCTTCTTATTGTATCAACAAACCACACATTCTCTCTTCCTTCCCCTTTCCTCCTCTCCCCTCCCCTCTACTCTCTCTCTCTCTCTCCCTCTCTCTCTCTTTTCCCCTCTCTCTCTCTTTCTCTCTCTCTCTCTCTCCATGTTTTTGTACCTACATATACAAACAGCAACCTACAGTTCACATGCATTTACCAACTCTGAGTCTAGGCTTTTGGGCACAGCACCTTTGTTTTAGGATGCGAGTTCTCAATGTTGCCTCTATTTTGGAATGCCTTGAGGAGTTTTAAAAGCTGATGATGCCGGATTGCTATGGCCGAAGATTTTCATCGAATTATTTTGCTCTGTGTCTTTGCCATCAGGAATTTTAGTCTCTCTGGGTGATAGCATTTTGTCACTAAAGTTGAGAACTATTGCTTTAGGGCTGTCATTTTGGAAATTCTTGAACATAGAGTGCACATTGTCTTACAGCTATTTACATTGCCTTGAACCTTAGTGTTCCTTAAGAAATAAAAGTCATGACCAACATGGCTCTAGTTTTCAAAACTGCTTCCAATGTATAAATTGAAAGTGAGTGTATTGTGCAACACAAACTAAGAAGCTCAAAAACTCATTAGTGTTTTAACAAGCATGTCCACAGAAGCCACAAAAATTATACAGAGGGAAAGAGGGAAATGTGAATATCCTCAGTCTTTTAAAAGACCAACAGAGGAAGCTTAAGGAACACCCAGTAGAATAAATGTACAATAAATATTAGCTAATATCTAAAGCTCCAAATCAACATGATAAATATGCAATGAATCTCTCGCAAAATGTCCTTTCGGACTTTTCCTAAACCATGGGTTAGCACACTAAAATCTAGAGGTTAAATTTGTCTTTTAATGTATTTTTTAGTATAACTTAATAGCTAAAATATTTTTAAAAAATGTATATGCATTTAAAGATCAAGAATGCTAATTAGAGAAAATTCAAATAAGTGTTTATAAGTAAAATTTGGGGGGAGACTTGGAACAAAATAATGGTAGTGGTGGTAATGATATGATTCACTGTATCCATGAATTGATAGTTGATATTTGTATAATGGGAGAAAAAGAGAAAGACAGAGAGAGAGAGGAAGAGAAAGAAAGAAAGAAAAAAAGAAAGAGAAAAAAGAGAAAGAAGGAAGGAATGATAAAGGAAGGAAGGAAGAGAAAGAAAGAAAATACAACTCTTAAAAATAAGTAAAATTTTACTGGAGGAAAAGCATACTTTTCTCCTTATTTCTAGGTTCCTTAAATACTCCACTGGTCAAAAGAGTGTCCACAAAACTTACACTCTATTAATTTTCTCACAGAACAACTGTGGTGATATCTGATCTAAAAGTATAGGAATAACAGAGCATGGTAATTTATGCCTCTAACTGTAGCAAATTTGGAGACAAAGATTAGAATGATGACAGTTTGAAGCCAGTCCACTCAGAGAATGAGGAGAGTTCATCTCAAACAACAAGCTGGGTGTGCTGGGGCATGCCTGTCATTCGGCTATGAAAGGTATAGAAAGATTAGAACACAACAAGACTGTCCCTAGGAAAATTATAAAAGCCTATCCAAAAAAAAATGAGGGAAAAAAACGTAGGTGGTCTTGAGAGATAGAATGCTTTCCTGACAATGTTGAGCTCCTGAGTTGAAATACCAGTACTATGAATATAAAACAAACAAACAAATGCATATATCTTTTATATCCTAGCAATAACTACTCAAAACAATTTTCCCAATCAGCCTTTACCAAGAAGCAATTAGTGGATACCAAAAACTCTCCATGTCTACAAAGTAAAGTTAGTACGAGAATAAGGCAGTCTTTTTTTTTTTTAAAAAAAAAAACCCTATCTTCATTTTCAAAAATCAAAGAAATAAAGAAAAGAAAAAAAAAATACAAAAGAACCTTAAAACAAGAAGGATTCTTGCTAGGATATAAGTAACAATGTTTGTGTGTCAAAATTTCTTTCCACTACCAAATGAATAGATTGTTGTTTAGCATTAGACTTAGGAACTATCTGAAAAGACAAATAAGAGTCTGAAATAGCCTGTTACACCTACAGATAATCATAAAGAGAATACTCTCTCTAGAAAAAAAAATCTTATTTGATATCACTGAACACATATATAACATTTTGTTGTAAAGAAACAAAATGGATTGACTAAATCTAGTTGTCAAAAACTATTTCACACTTTCCTCTCAGGTATTATCTATTGAAAAGAGACATGACTGAAACAGGGAATGGAAACTCTGAATTTTGAGAAAACCCTGGAATCCACCTGATGGCAAGTGTGCTTGGGTGGCTTTAAGTCATATGAATTCTACTGATTATATAGATTTTTATTAAGACAAAGTTTAGAAATGTGATAGTGAACACTTGGCAAAGTGATAGTTGCAGAAGTGCGTCAAAGCTTAAATTCCACCACTGTGGCTTTTTAATATTAGCAAATTACCTGATCTACTATTTTGAGCTATAGATTTCCAATGCAGTTTTAATAATATGACATATTTTTTAAATATTATAAAAAGAACACAAAGTTATGTGAAAAAGTCAGGTAAAGCACCATAAATGTCATAGATAATCTTGAAAAATATTTCCCAGCTGGGTGGCAGTAGCAGCCTACTCCTGTTAGCTTATCTACTCAGGAGGATGAGAGCTGAGGATCACAGTGTGAAGCCAGCCAAGGCAGAAAAGTCCATGAGACTCTTATTTCCAATTAACCACCAAAAGCCGAAATAGAGTTGTGGTTCAAGTGGAAGGGTGCTGGCCTTGAGCAAAAAAAGGTCAGGCACAGAGCCCAGGTCCAGAGTTCAATCTCCAGCACACACACACACACACACACACACACACACACATACATACTGCCCCTCCACACACAGAAATACACAATGATGATAATAATGATAACAACAACAGTAAAAATAATAATATTCTCAGATAATAATATAACTACAGATGTGTATTTAGGACTATCAGCAGTGACAGAGAAGAAGTCCGTTGGCTACCTGTACTAGAGAATTTTCTTTTCCAGACTATCACAGAGGTTCTCATTATCCTTTGGATGCATTCCTGTTGGTTAACAGGAAGGCCAAATAAGAAACCAAAAGGAGGAAGAGAGAGAGGTCTGCGAATTAAAGGTGGCTAAACTTTGTGTCAATTTTCTAATCTATGTCGTTCAGTTACATAGTTAACATAGGTCTGGATCTGGCAAGGCTTTCTTGCTGGCAAAGCAATGTATAACATCAACTGGTTTTGGGTAAAGGAAGTTAACCTTGAAATGGTGGGTAGGAGTCCTTCAATCGAGTGACAGCCTTAAGAGCAGAAACTGAGGTTTTTTAGAGAAGCAATTCTGTTTCAAGACTGTGATGCAGAAATAGAAATTGAGATTCTGGTCTGCCATTCCAACTTAGAAATTTCACAATCAAGAGTGTAACAATTCTTGCCTGAATTTTCATCCAATCATCTGCCCTTATCAATTTCAGACTTGCCAGACTCCAAAATTACATGCACCAATTTCTTAAAATAATTTTTATATATCTCATCTGTATGGATAAATAGATCTACATCTCTATTTAAAAGGCATATGATGGCTCTTTTAAATAAAGCCTATAAATATATGCTGCACACCATTGCATCATGTAAGATAGGAGAAGCAGAGATATATCTCCTATTTGTGCTGATGTTTTGGTGGTCCCTGATGGTAACTCCTCTCTCAGCCCGTTGTTTCTAACTGCCTTACAGACTCATTATATAACTCTGCACTTCTCTACCAAGCAATCATAAGACAAGGACTCTGTATCTTAAGCATACCTGTACTTTAATTTATTTCTCCTGAAATTACCTTAATTTCAGAATGTTAAGCACTTCTTGCTTTGATTGGACTTACATAGCATGTCACACATTGTTGGAATAAAATAAGAAAGTCTCGGTAAAGTGTAGGGGACAAGGCAGGCTCTGAACTACAGTCGTTCGTTAAATGTTAGCCATCATTAGCTTGAGAGTAAGCTGGATCTCAATCTCCATTGCAATGGCTTTCAACTGCTCCGTTTCTGCACAGAAAAATATGTTTCATTTGTTTTCAAAATCCTCCTTATCTTTTCTAGGGCCTGCAGAGTCTCTCTAGGGAAATCCAGCCACCACTTGGCAGTCATTCAAAGATGGCTACAGTCTCAAGGTCAAAGATCACACCTCCCTTGATGCCAGGGTTATCTTGCTTGCTCAAGCATGGCCACTTCCCTCTAGGCGACAAGGAAAAAAAAATTATCTTTCCAGAAGCAAAAACAGTGAAAAACATTAATTGTATGAAGGTGGGAATGGAAGTGCTAGGCAGTGATCCCCTCCATTTTATTAAAAAAAATTAAGATATGTGAAGAAGCTGTGTGGAAGAAGTAGAAATTTCGATCTGCATCTAATTGTGACTTATTACAAAGAAGCAAACACTGAGAAAGATCAGAGAGAATGATGGAAGAGGTAAGACCTTGATCAAAATGCTTTATACTCATAATCTGACTTGTGGAATTGAAACCCCTTTTTACTTTTTATTAAAAAAAAAAACCTAGTAAATAAATAAAACCAAAGAATTATTTAAGTACCTGTGGGAGGAATGTATTTTTATACTTCAACTTCATCTCTGACCATAGTCACCCTCCTGCCTGCCTAGCTCCAATCATTTCCCTGAGTCATGTTGCTGAATTGAAATCTTACCACTGTACTTCCTTGATTCTCTTTGGTTAGGCAATAAAATGGAAGTTTCTCTGCCTGACTTGAGTCTCATGCTCCCTGGAACACAAATCTTGAGGAGTTCCAAGAGCTGTTATTTTGTGGAATATCACATTTGTTGAAAAATTTGTTTCTTCATTATCTGAGTCCATCCTCCTGTATCCACCCTATGCTAATGTAGATGATTTTCTATTGTTCTTTTAATTTCATTTCAATCAAAAGAAAGCCTTGGCTGGATGCTAGTGGCCTAGTTGCTGTAATCTTAGTAAAGCAGGAGGCTGCCTAAGATTGCAGATCTGTAGCCAGGCAGAAAAGTCTGCTATAGACTTCATCTCCAAAATAACGCAGCCTTTTTTTTTTTTTTTTTTCCCTGAAGTTTAAGTAGATCGCCAGTATCTCTGCACAGGTCCAATTCCCAACTCTACTATGATAGCAATTGTATCTATCTACCTTTGCCCATTATTCCTTATTATAATCTTGCAGGCCTAGGATAAATACTAAAAGGAAGCTTTGGCAAAGTCTTGAGCCAATCAAAGGATGAATAAACACATGAATTAAAAAAAAAAGGCGAACTCAAATAGACTTGTTTTGTGTGTTTTATTATTTAGTGTTTTGTCTGTGTTGTCATTTATAGATAAATCTTTTCTAAAAGTACTGGCCTGTGTTTGGAGGCTTTTTACTGCAATAAAACACTCAACTAACAGATTCCTTTCTGCCTTATTCTCATGATTTTTCCATGCGTCTTGAAAACCTTCATTTTTACTTTTGTGTCCTATTCTTCTTTACCTATATATTCACCATGTACCTGTTCACAAGTAATCTCAATAGGTTTTGTACTCTTATCTTTTTGTAGTGAAAGGTTGAGAAAGGGAATAAAATCCAACAAAAATTTGGTCTGAGTGTTCACTTAACCAATTTTGTAACTGTAACTTTAGAAAGTAGTTCAGCTCTTCTGAATTTTTCTTTATCTGAAACATTGTTGCAGTGTTTTTATTTTGCCACTCAGTTAGTAGTACTACATGTGCACACTGTGTTTGTTATGCAATTTTTCCCATTAATATAGAAAAATACTTGAGGAAACTGACTCCAAAAGAGGGAATGTTCATTTGACTCACAATTTTGGAGATATGTTTGTGGTCAATGGGAACCATTGCTCTTGGCCCTGTCATAAGTCAGGAAGTACCTCATAGAGGAAGCAGAAAACGAAGGAAACTGTTAAGAACTTGAAGACTAGAAAACAAAAAGATAAAAAGAAGCAAATGAGACCCCACTCTCCCCTTCCTGTGTGTGTGTTTCCTCCAATATAACTGAAGAATTTCATCCAGATTGTACCTTGTAAAGGTTTTACCACTGACAAATACCACCACAGGCTTTTGAGCAAACTTTAAACATCTGGACCTTTGGGATTTAATTATCCAAGCCAAAATAGTGGGAAAAAAACTGATTAGCACTCTTCTAGAACATATGAAAGTAATAAACATTTATTACACTTATGCATTTGGAAATAAAAGAATCCCCAATTTTGAAATCCTATTATTTAGGTGTTAAAACAAGTCTACTAAAAAAGATAATAATTAGCAATCTTAAATGTTTTATTTTAAGGTGTCTTTTACATTAAAAGTTTTTCATAAATGTCTGATAACAAATGTACTATTGTCTACTTTCTAACTAAAAAAAGGCAAAAAAATGTAAGTTGGTAATTACTTGGTGAATTTGCTTTGGAAAGAAAGTTTAGTGAAAAAGCTTGAAGAGATTTTGTTTTGATCTTATTGAGAAAAGTAAGAAACACTTTCATTGTTAATCATGGCCATCAAATTTTTTTTGAATAAATGTTTCTTTTAGAAGTGTGTACATTGTTAAAATTGTCATAGTTGTTTGGTTTTGCCCTTCAGGTTGTTGTTAGCAAACTATTGTCAGTTGCAGAAATTTTCTTTGGAAAAATATTTGTGTAATATGTTAAGGTTAAAAATGAAATCAGGGCAAATTTTTTAAAAGATAGGTTGGGAATCTTGGAGTTCTCTATTTTGCAAATGATTGAAATTCCGCTTCATTTCTTTCTAAGAAGAGAATCCTAATTTAGAAATGCTACAAAGTTCTAAAATGTTGTACAGCAAGTGAGCAAAATTAGAATGTTTAACTTGTAGCCACATACTTTCTTGGAATATGTTTAAAAGAGATTGCCAACATACATTTTATCAGACATATCTTGAACACGTATCAGCACATGCTAAAGAATCCTGAGCCCAATTTTCACTGATTGATCCAAAATTATTTGGGATAGAGCCCAGGATTTGGGATTATACCAGCTTCCCTCATTATCTTTAATTTGCCTTAAATTTAGGAAGCATATGCTGGGACTGTGGCTTAGTGGTAGAGTGCTTGTGTAGCATGCATGAAGCCCTGGGTTAGATTCCTCATAACCACATAAACAGGAAAAGCCAGAAGTGGTGCTGTGGCTTAAGTGGTAGAGTGTTAGCCCAGAGCAAAAAGAAGCTCAAAACTGTGCCCAGGTCCCGAGTTCAAGCCCCAGGATTGGCAAAAAAAAAAAAAAAGGAAGCACCATTTTGTTTTTTGTTTTGTTTTTATCCTGAGACTCTTTGACCCATCTTAAAGTTACTTCCATTCATGTATTCATTTATTTCATAATTTTTATTGTGTCTGTTGCAAGTACTCATCAAAAACTGATCATATGGGAGCTGGGAAGGTGGCTCAGTGGTAGAGCGCTTGCCTTGCATGCCTGAGGCCCTGGGTTCGATTCCTCAGCACCACATAAGCAAAAAGAAAAAAGCCAGAAGGGGCGCTGTGGCTCAAGTGGCGGAGCGCTAGCCTTGAGCTGAAGAGCTGAGGGACAGCGCCCAGGCCCAGAGTTCAGGCCCCCCGACCGGACCCCCCCCTCAAAAAAAAAAACTGATCATATGATATCAAGAAGAAAATTACAAAATATTCAAGGTTTGTTTCTTCCCTCATTGAGTCTAAAGTAAACTTGACATTAATGAAACTATCAAACAAGTTGTTAGAAAACTACTATAGCTCTCTGCTATACATTTTTTTTTCTGAAGAAGGCACAGTTAGGAGCAATGGGGTGAACTATCACAGGTCCTCTTCTCTCAATTTTCTTTAAACATCAAGTAGTTACAATGCGACTCATCAATATTGTTTTGTATTATAGTATTTTCCCATCTTATATTATTTTTGATACTTCATCTTCATCCTCCACCTAGAGACACCAAGAACTTGTTTCTTAGTAGCAGCAACAGCAGCAGCAGCAGTTGCACTACAATGTGTTGCCATGGTAACAATGCATTTTGGGGGATAACAAAAGTAAATATGCATGTATTATGTCAGCCCATCAGTTGCTAATTCCTGGTGGAGGGCTGGAATTGTGTACAACAGCCTTTTACTTTGAAAACCGTCCAAGTTTTTGTTTTTAAATATATTCTGCTAATTGAAAAGCTGTAGTTTATTAATTAGAGTCAAGGAATACACTTTTAGTAACCATTTAGGAAAGATTAGGGAGAGAATAAATTGTATCCTTTCAAAACAAGAATGGTCTAATGAGTCTATTGGAAGACACTAAATTAGGCATACTAGAAAAGATCAAAATGACATAAAAATTGTCATGGACACTAAAAAAGACTTTTGCATTGATCCCTTAATTTTAGAGAGAGGAGAAATTAATACTGCCAGTTTTTTAAATTTAGTATTAAAGTCTTTTGTTGTAAAAACACAGTGAAAGAATATACAAGCAAATAAGATCTTGAGAAACCTCCCATGTCTAAAGTAACATGGAGAGAGAGGAGAAAAATCCTATTCTGAACTCAATCTTTCTCACTCACAATTTATTCTTTTTTCCCCACAATGCTTAGAGAGCTACATTTGAGCTCATGTAGAAGAAAGATCATGAGTTCCAGCAGTTTCTTTACTCTATTTCCCTGGCTGCTTATATTTCCTGTTATCTATGTTGTATCACCATATTCCAAATCCTTTCTTCCACCTTTCTTTCATACATCCCCTGAAATATGGTCAAACTCCACAACAAAATGTTAAGTGCTAACTCTAACTATTTGGTTTTGGCTTTCAAGACATTTCCTGTCAAAGAACTACTTTGCTGTGTACTTTCAGCTACCAAGAATATATATATCCATCCTTTTTTCTTTTTCTTTCCTTCATATTTTCAGTGTGGCTCAAATAATTCTCTTTGTAGTGCATGCCACTCTGTCACTGAGAGAAAAAAAAAAGCATGCATTACTTAGCATACTGTACAGACAATACTTTGCCCTGGTCTAGTTCCTGGATGCATTCCCCAAGGCGAACGTGGCAATAGCTAATTTTTTGCTTTCCAGATGCTGGAGCTCTTTTTGCACAAGCTCTCTTCATATTTTCCTCTGTTGCAATTACAGGTTTACAATTCCATGCTTCCCCTCTTGTGTTTGGGAGCAGGGATCAGGTCTGACCCACCTTTGTGTGTCTAAGACAAGCATGGGACCTAAAACAAATGAGGGTCAATGACCAAATGAATAAACAAACCTCTGGAGGTGTAGAATTATTGTTCTTGACAGCTAGCAAGCAGGAGAATGAACATAAAATACAAACAAAAAAATCTTTTATTCTCATCCTTGCAATAAACCTCAAGAGAGTAGGTTGGGAAGGAATGAAGAAATATCGCTCTTCTTACTTCTCTTCATCCCATGGTTGTTTGTAGATATGTTCTTCCAGACCTGTGAGAAATGCACAAAAGAGGCACTGACTTTGCTTCTCATAGAACTTTCGTTACTAGATATCTAGATGTGCAGACACCTTTGGTCAATCATGACAATCTGTTCGCTATTTTATTTTTTATTGATTTTCTTTTTTATTATTTTTTATTGTTGAATCTGTTCTCTATATCATTGTAGATCCCTATTGGACCACCTGGAGTGGCAGAATTTCTTTCTTTTCCCTTCCACTCAGTGACATTTCAAGTCTTTGTTCATTTTAATCATTTCTATTGTCCAGAATACACTCTGAACTTCAACAGTTCTTTATCATAAAATTATTCCTTTTTTTTTTTCTTAACCTTGATTGCACTCTCTGTGAGCAATGTCTTTGAGAAAGTCTCTAGTGACCAATGTAGCTGCAATGATAAGTCCTGGAAATGTTGTTGTTTTTTTTCTTTTTTTCTGTAAAAGAAATAGAAATAAATTACTATGCTTTTTGTGACAATCACATTATTGAATAATAAGCAACCAGTCATGAACATTAGTTCTATGAATACCTATATCAATAATATCATGTAGGTTTTGTCATTGGTTAAAAAATAAAATCAGGGAGAGGGAATATGTTGGATTCGAGTTAATGCATAAGACAAATGCATTGTATCTAAGTCTATAAAATCTAAACCTTTCTGGTTTTCCTTGGAAATTCAAAATCAAAACTAGTGTCCTTTCTTTATACTGTCTAGAGTATATTTTTTAATGTTACAATAGCAAAGACAAATACTGCATTAAAATAATTACATTGCTCTTGTTCCATCTGAGAGATTTTGGAGGCCTCATTGGAATTCCAACATCATTTGGATGGGTAGGGTTACAAGGACAACAAATGTTATAAATGACAAAGGGTATGAAGTCTATTTCCATCCTGACTAATCCAGGTTTGGCACAATATAGCTTGTATAAACTATTGTCTTCTGCAGCAAAGGCAGCTTCAAGAAGCATATTGAAAAAAATTATCATTTTGATTGTGGTTCAAAATACATTTTTCATCTGCAATCTACAATGTTGCCATGAAGACTAACCTATAAAACCTATTCCTAGAAGTCTGATTATGGGATCCGATGGAAAGGCTGAAACATGGTTTTGCAAACTGTAACTGTCCTGGAATTTTTAGAGTTTTGAATCAACTTTGCTTTCCTGAGGCATTTCACACGCAGAGGAAAGGAGATGATACTGCTTAAACACATATCTTTTATTCCAACCCAATCACTAAATTCATATCCTAAAGAGAAAACAGATAGTAAGAGCTTTTCTCTCACTGAAAACACATCATTTTTTTTGAAACTCCAATCTTTGAATTTGTAAGAGGTGTAACTAAAGGCAATAGCTGATGATGAGAGATGGTAGCTAGAGAGATAATGAATAAGCATAAAATTACCTAGTTAAGGGAGGTAAGATATAAATTTAGGGTTGCTATCATCCACTAAAATCTTTTAGTAACTGGTAGAAGCAGATATATATTTTGTGTGGCTTGTGTGTATGTGTCTGCTTGAATATACGAAGTGAGCAAAATAATTGATTAACATTTTCACAATATAATTTCTTTTGTCAGTTGTGGGGCTTGAACTCTGGGCCTTGGCACTGTCCCTCAACTCTTCAAGGCTAGCTCTCTACCAGATGAGCCACAGTGCCACTTCCAGTTTTCTGGTGGTTTTTATTGGAGATAAGAGTATCATGAATGGTCCTGCCCTGGCTGATTTTGGACCATGATCCTCAGATCTCAGCCTCCTGAGTAGCTAGGATTACAGGTATGAACCACCAGTGCCTGACTCACAATATGCTTTTTAAAAGACAACATAAATGGCGTGTTTTTCAACTTGTACAATTGGAAAGGTATTAAGACAAGAGTAGTTACTTAAGATGAAAAATGCCATACATTCAATTTTAATGGGCATCTGTGTGACTCTACATACTGACTCTTCACACTGCCTCATACTCAGGCCTATGTACTGGAGAAGTCCAGAATCACTCATTGAGTGTCTTTATTTGCCATGTCTTGTCTTCTTCCTCCATGATTTTCAGATATGGAAATTCAACACAAACTTATTCAAAACTCACTTGAGTTTGAGTAGGGAATGGAGCAAGAAAGAGTTGCAGCACATCTCTATCTGGCATTAGCAGTGTGGTCACCTGAGCTCCCACATCTAATAATATGAGTAACACTGATATGGATAATCTTTAGAAAGCTCAGAAGAGGTCTCCACTGAATGCCTTAGGATCTTGCCTTAACGACAGAGATAAGAATTTCTTAAAATCTGAAATACGGTTTCTGCCTTGCTGCTGGGCCCTTGTATAGATTGAGATAAACTGTCTATAGGGGACACTGGGAAAGATTGCCTGTGGAGACATTGCTTATCCATATAGAAGACTAATTGCTTTTTGTTTTGACACTGCTGAGGGAGATGTAGCAAGCAGTCACCAGGACAGGCAATGGAACTGTTACACCCAGGATGAGGTTGAGCTCATTCAGAGGACATAAACATAATACATAGTGCAATTCCCACGTTACATACTTGCACCTTAAGAACGCATTCTCAACTTACCCTCTACAAATACCTGGTCTTTCTTGTTTTCATTGCTGCCTGATAGAAGCAGGGGGACAAATCCCTGACACGTGGCTTATAAATATGTTAATAAATTTGAGGAGCTCAAAGGACCACTGTCTAACAAAGGACCAGCTAGTGTTATTTATAAAGGATGGTGATAAAAATCCTCCTAGTGAATGTAATTCACTTCTATGATGGCCCCAGATGAAGACATACAGCAAGCTTGTGTGAATGCCTGGCCACTTAGCAGAAGACAGAGGCATAAAACTGAAGAGCTAGAACATCAACAACAAAAAAGAATTTAGGAAATAAGTGAATGAAATTAAAAGTAGCAGTACAACTTGTGAAAATGTTCATGTGATAAATTAATGTGTACAGAGAAGAAAGACTTTATCGATTTATTTATCTATATCTGAATTTATGGATGTTGCCAGTATTTTCCCTCCGGCCAAATCGATGTTGTTCAGTGGGCCATGAAGAGAACGGTCAGGATGAAGGTTAAAGTGAAGAAAGCAAAACAAAAAAACAAAAACAAAACAAAAGATTAAAAAAGACACAAGTCCTTCCTTAAAAAATATGTGACCTATCTAAACTTAAATTCCCAATGATTGACCCATCAACAGCAAAGATGAGCAATGAGCCCTCAAAATGGTACCTTCTCGTATATGGACGAACAGCCATTTTATGGCAAATGTTCTAGATTCTTCAATGTAAAGGCTTGTCTTTCCCTACTTCCATTTCTATCGAGAAACAACCATCTCTAGATATTTGCAGAATTCTTTGCACAACATTTCTGTAGTGTTTCCTCTGACCATAGGACCACTTTTGTGACCACAAATGTACAACAGGCTGTGACTGAAACCCACTCGTCTATTACATCATCGAATCACATAAAATAGACCACCTCAAGGACAATGAAGTAGCTCATTTAAGGTTTGGTTAACACATAAGCTTAATGTCAAGTCTCTGAAGGATATAGATGCTAGACTCCAGCATATGGGTACTTCTGAACCCATAGCTGTTTAATAATGTCTAATGTGTGCCAGGGCAGACAGATGGTGGGTTGCAATTAATACCTCTACACTAGCCATAGAAAGGGCATTAGAACTTAAGAAACTGTCCATGTCAAAGGGTGGTCTGTAGGAGAAAGAGCCAAATGAATGATATATGTCAATCAATCTCTAGGTGTCCAAAAAAGTACCCTTTATCAGCTACTTCTTATTCTAGCCACGACTGACCTACCAATTACATATAAGCAGCATCAGCTCTATCTGGGTCAACACTGTTTTAGACCAATGCTACTTCATGGTGTCTTCCTACCAAGGGACTTGACACCACTCTGTGGGATGTCTATATGAATTTCAGTGCAATTATTCTACTGCTGCACAGATGTACACAGGAGCTAAAGGAATAGAGCATCCTTGATGAATGAAGATAGGCAGTTCACAGATAAATGTCTTCGCTTTGTGCCAAGAAGCCAGTTTTGTGTCAAAGGGCACCAGGATCTACCAAAGTCAAGACCGAGCATTCATGGTATGAAGCAAGTGCCAAGAATGTAAATGCCATCCATTTTTTCCCCTCTTTCTGTGTTAAATTTCTAATCTTCTCATTCTGGTGCTGTGGAGTAACTTCATAAATAAACTGTGAATTTCTTACATCAGTGTTTGGTTTCAGAGAATTAAGCTTAACATATTTGCAATTTGGGGTGCTTATTCTTAAAGGTGCACATGACTTGATTCATTATTTTCATTTTATTGTAGCCTGTAAAAATATCCTCATGCACTCTCCTGTATATTTGTACTCTCCTTCTAGATCATAATAGCTTCACAAGGCAATCTGACATTTGACAGCATCAGAGGATCTGTGTTGCCTTTTGATAGACTTTTGGAATGCTGCCTTGTTATGTGTCAATCAAATTGATTAACAGAACTATGATGTTCTTCTCTGTCATGCCTTAAATGGTGTCCCCCAAAACAGGTTTGATAAATACCAGGTTTTGAGAGAAAGATTGTTGTGAATTCTAAAAGAGTAGTATGGAGTCAGTCCCTGGAAGAATTTCATCTGAACTCATTTTAACTAATACAATGTTCCAATCATGTGAAAGGCGGGTATGTATTCTGTCATCTGGATATACAGAAAACTTCAGTTCAGGCATTATAATTAATGTATGCGAATGTGTATATATAAATACAGATTCAGAATTTGAAACAAGACCTTTGGAATCCAAGGACTATATTTTCTTTTATATAAAATATGCTGCCAAGTCCCCCCCCCCCCATGTACACAATCATTCTGCTGATCCCTGGGCCATATTCTATTATAGCAGAGTCAAATTAGAAGACATATTCAGAGATGCAGAGAAAGTCAAAGTTGTGCCTTAAGGATATAAAAATAGAGCCCTTGAATCAGGAAAAATACACAACATTTCATCTGAATAACTTGCAGGTCGATATTTTATGGAGTATATAAAATGGCAATGAACAATAATGGAGAAAGTAAAGATAATTCATTTTCACAGACACATTGATCATCAGGAGAAGTATATTTTCTTTCCTTCTTTTGTACCAAATGGGGAATGTGTTCAATGCTCCTAATTTGCATAAAATATACAATGTGGTTAGACACTTTAAGTGCTCCTTGTATTTAGTTCGTGACGATAAAAATCGTTTCCAGAAAGGAGAAAGTTCTCTGGGTATTTTATTTACATTTTGCAAGTCCAACTTTGAAATCATTCTGATGAATAATTCATCAGGTTTGATGTTTAACGACTTCAAATACGGCTTTTTATTCCCACTTTTCAGTGGTGCGTTGCATTTGCCACAGGGCTGTTGCCAGTTGTTGGAGGATTCCCTCCTTCCCTGCATAAAGCAAGGGTAGAAGATCTGGAGAGTGTTCCCTCATTCCTCATGGGTGTGAGATATCTGTTTTATATTGAATGGACAAGTAGTCACCTTCCTTTAATAGTTCCAAGGAAGTCAGTTAGTTTTCAGTTGCAATGACACAGCATCCAGAAACCCAGAAGCTGCTTGGTGGAGTGGAACAGAAAGCAAGAATGCTGAAATCATGAATTTAATTCAGTGATGATCTTGGAACTGGAGCAATGTTTCCAAAAGAGAAAATTCACTTATAGGTACAGAATGCAAACAGAGTTTAGTTTAAAGTTTGTTGATTGATGTTCAATATGTCAGACAATGACATTCAAATAGGTGACACTGGAGGCTTTTCTCCCCCTCATATTCCAGAACTAAAAATGTACATGAGATATTATCACAGAAAGTATCATGCAAAATGCCTTGGAATCTGCCACCGTCTTACCTATCTATAGCACAAAATAGAATGTTAGAACACCTGTTGTCACCTCAACTAAACAATAGTTGGGAGCT
This sequence comes from Dipodomys spectabilis, assembly GCF_019054845.1. NCBI lineage: Eukaryota > Metazoa > Chordata > Mammalia > Rodentia > Heteromyidae > Dipodomys > Dipodomys spectabilis. Next base: position 12,926,260 of record NW_024870950.1, read on the forward strand.
TTAGGAAAGTTAATTGACATCTTGACCCTAATTAACAACCAAAAGGGCCAAAGAACAATGCTTTGGGTTGCTGTATGACAAGAATGATTAGTCTATGTGAAATTTTTCCTGTATATCTCCAAACAGGAATGACTCAGAAACAATAAGTAAAAATCTATAACTCTTCTCAGTCCTTTTATCAATAAGGCTGAAGTAAGAAATGAATGATTTGAGGAAGAATTTGGGGAACCCAAAATGAGTTCTAATGCTTTTTTGTTTGTAGAAACCAACAATGACTCTAATGATGAACCTTAAAACATTTCTATTAACAGGGTATAAGTTAGGGAAATTCTTACAACTTGAATAATGTCCTTATCTAATATAAAAATGGTGACTTTTAAAAGCAAAAATGTCCAGATTTCTTCCTTAAGGATTGTGATTAAGTGGTTTTGAGAGATATACAAGGTAACCAATTTCAAAAAAAATTTAAAAGCCCTATCTGGGTGCTGGCGATTCACTCCACTCATGCCTGCAATCCTAGCTACTCAGGAGGCTGAGGTCTGAGGGTCATGGTTCAGAGCTCTCTGGACAAGAAAATCTTGGAGACTGTTATCTCCAATTCACCACCAAAATCCTGAAAGTTGGAACTATGTCTCAATTAGTAAAGTACTAGCCATGAGCACAAAAACTCAGAGATAGCAGCTAGGCTCTGAGTTCAAGTTCCAGAAGTGGCACAGTATACAAATAAATAGGATAGGATAGGATAGGGTAGGGTAGGATAGGTAGGTAGGTAGGTACGTAGGTACGTAGGTAGGTAGATGGATAGATAGACAGATACATAGATAGATACATAGATGGATACATAGATAGATAGCTACATACATACATAGGTACATAGATAGATACATAGATGGATGGATAGATAGATAGATAGATAGATAGATAGATAGATAGATAGATAGATAGATAGATACATACATACATAGATACATACATACATACATACATACATACATACATACATACATAGAGAGATAGCTACATACATACATATATATATACACATACATGCATGCATGCATATTTTTAAAAATCAAGAGTCCTAATATAATTCTTACATGAACTTGTTTTGAGAAGAACCAAGATAGTCAATATTAATAATAATTATTATAGTCATAAGAGAAAATAATAATTGAATATGTAGTGCTTAGACTCATTTCCATCATTTTATATGTATCATCTTAAAATATAAGAATCGTATTCTTATTCATTATAATTATCTCCTCACAAGTAGAGACACTGAGGCACAGAGTGTGTGGATAACTTGTGCACACCTTTACAAACAGTAAATGAAATAGCTGTCTGAAACTCAAATCTGTCTAAAGATGAGAGTTTTTTCCACTGAGCACATTATAACTCTCTCTCCATGCTGTTTTTATTTTCAAGTGCACTAACTGAGACCAATGAGAACTCATACTGTAAGTTTAGGTTTTAATTTGGGCACGCTCAAAATAGATCTTTGCATACCAAGTATGTGTCCACATTATTTGAATGTACTCTCTGTATCAAAGAAACAAAACTATTCAGACTAAACACATAGGAATCTCACAAATCTTATTTTTCTCCTGAAACCTAGTCGTAAACAACGCTGATTTTTAAATGACCTTTAAAGAAACCTCCACAGATTGGACTCTCTTTTCAAAACATGAAATACTTAACATTCTATTAATGTTTGCCTGATTATTGCCTCTGTTTAAACAAATAGCTTCCTAATTAAACCTCTAAATTTTTTTCTAAACTTTCAAACACAATGTGTAAGTCTTTTGTGCTTTGAATATATCTTGTATATACTAGTCCTGATCACAATATAATGTAAGTATTATTTTTTTTTGGGGGGGGGGTCCGGTCGTGGGGCCTGAACTCTGGGCCTGGGCGCTGCCCCTCAGCTCTTCAGCTCAAGGCTAGTGCTCTACCACTTGAGCCACAGCGCCACTTCCGGCTTTTTTCTTTTTGCTTATGTGGTGCTGAGGAATCGAACCTAGGGCCTCTGGCATACAAGGCAAGCGCTCTACCACTGAGCCACCTTCCCAGCTGTAAGTATTATTTTTATGAGACCTTTTGTTTGGTTTTACTGGAATTCAAACTCAGGACCTTACCCTTGTTAGACAGGTTTTTCTGTCACCAGCCCTTATTGCTATAGTAATTTTTCAGAAAGGATCTTGAGTTTGTTTTTTTTCCCCCTTAGAACCTTGGGCTGCTATCTACCTGTTTGAATAGTTTGGATTACAGGCATGCACCACCACATTTGGCTTCCTAAGAAATTTTGGAGCAGTTGACTACTAGATATTTTGCCCAAGAAATCTTGGCTAGGGAAGGAGAAAATAAAGAAAAGCAGGAGAAAGGAAAAGCAGTATGTAATCATGAAGAGAATATTTATAAGACAGATTTACACCTGAAAAAGATGGTATATCTAAGCAATTTTGGAGATGGCGGTGAAGACATGTACTGCATCTTAAATATGCAAATTAAACATGGGAATTGATGAGCTTTCTCATGCTCCATTAATCTTATTTTTGTTCATTTCCTCTGGAAACATTGGTTTCACATACATGTAATAACTACCAGGTGGCAACTAGAACCAAGTAACTCAGAAAACACCTCTTGAGAACTCTCCAGTCTTTACAGAGAAGACGCACATGAACTCCTGAACAGGACCTCTGGTGGAATTGCATGGCAACATTCCAGACTCTTCTAGTCCAATTCAGCAGAATCTCAGATGCTCACTTAGATAATGGGATGAAATTGAAAGAGATGTCTGCAATTTTCTCTGAGCTCAATGAATAAGGGAGCAAGACTGGAGTGGAAAGGGTTTGGAATTAAGACAAATTCAGAGTTAAATTTCAACTCTGTTTCTTTATAGTTGTACCATATCTAGTAAGGTATCTAAACTTATAGCTATGGTTTGGTCTGTTGTGAAATAGGGACAATACAGATAGCTCGAAAGCCTTTGTGAGGACATTCGATGGAATTGTGGGTGTCATGTGTGCAGTATATAACCCCTGAATGAGACCAGGCTGTGTTTGTGTGTACAACAAATAATATTGCTACTTCTGTATTAAATTTTCCCAATATATTTAGTTAATAACTTTCTTGGTTGCCTGTTATGTATCTTGGAAATATGGATGAAAAAAAAATGATCTGTCTCCAAGAGACAGTGGGTAGGTAAAGAATAGAAACAAATAATTGTTCAAAAGAAAGAGAAAAATATTATAGGATGTATAAAGGCATATATTAACAAATAAATGTCAGTGAACGTTAGGGGAAAAGAATTTGAGAGCGGGATGAGAATAGACAAAGATCAATAGAGGAATTCGAATCATTTCTTCGATCGAGAGAGTTTGGATACAGAAATGTGGAGAAAGAGAAGAAAGGGCAATCCAAACAGTGAGTTGGGTAAGTTAAAATACCTGCTTCTTTTTAAGAACTAAGGGTTTCAACTCAGTATCTCTACCTGCTCTAACAAACTATGTCAGTTACCTTTTATTTGCTTTAATAATTTTCAAAGTCTGGTGCTTTCCCCAGTGCTGGCCTTGGATTGCACTCTTCTTACGTTCTACCTAAACCTGCAGCATAGAGGGGATTACAGAAATGCACCATCAGATCTGACCCTCCAAACACCTCTTAAGTGAACATCTATTTATTCATGGCAACTGACTCAGACTAAAATAATTAAAATTAAAAAAATAACGTCAGTTAATATCAGTGAAATGGTCATAGAGTCATTTATCCCTCTCCAAATGTGTGTGTGTGTGTGTGTGTGTGTGTGTGTGTGTGTGTGTGTGTGTGTGTGTGTGTGTACTCACATGTTTGCTGAAGCATATAGGAGAAAATAATGAAGAAAGTGAGAGAGAATATAACCGGGTCTAGTGCATTTCTAACCCAGCCTGCACTCATGTGTAATGATAATTCCACTGCACTTTCTCCATGGAACTGCCACACATTGTGTGTGTTACAGAGAGAGAAAGACAGAGAGATAGAGAGCGTATGGGCACTCATTATGCGTAAGCTAAAAGATTGATGCAGAAGTTGTATCTGTGAATAGTTACTAACGTTCTAGACATCTCGCTGTTTTGTCAACAGAGCTCCATTGTTGAAAGCAATGTTTTTCTCACTATGTCAATATCTCTGCCATGTTGTGTTGATATTAATGGAACTGCCAGGAACAGGATTTAATTAATCAGTTCCCAGAATAACTACTATCAGCATACATCTTCTAGCCAAAGGCATCCTTTCCAGTGGGGAAAGTTCCTTAGCACAGGTCCCAGCAATGTGGTCATGTGATGAGAACATATTTCAGTAAGCCTGGCTGAGATGCTGAGATACCAGCTTGGAATCTCTGCTTAATACACTTGTAGTGTTTTTCCAAAAGCAATTCTCTCGAGGAAATATACTGTACTTCTACTTGGCAGTATATTGTAGTTCTGAATCAGCTCTATCATGGGCCACCGAATTGTTACTTGAATCTAGTGCAAACTTTGTGTTTAATAATACCTTGTTTCTCAAAAAGAAAGCAAAGTAAAAATAAAACAAAAAATGGTGCTTGAGAGTTAAGTGTATTTTACATTCTGAAGACACACACACACACACAAGAATAGAGAAAGATGGCATTAAATCAGTGCTACATTGACTCTTATATTTACATCCTTTAAGTATTCTGAAAAACCAGACTTAATAGGTGAATTTTCTTCTTCCAATGGTGGTTTGTAGTGTCACTAGGATAGTCCTAGCAGAGGATCACAATAGCTCTATAGCTTCGTACATATCACCATAAAAAATGATGCTAATTGAAATGAACTACAAGATATGGAAACAAGAGGGTTTTTCTTTTGTTTGTGTTTGTGTTTTTAATGTACTGTGTGAAGTTATTTCTTTTTTCTTTTTTTTTCCCTTCTGGTTTCTCTCCTGTTGTCATTGCTTGGTTGTTTGGTTGTTTTTGTTTGTTTTTTTGGTACCCCATATCCTGTATATATGTTTTTTTCTGATGTGGGGAAGGGAAGGGGAATAACAAAATGGTGAGACTAAGGACAAATGTTGGAAATGAACTACACAATTTGAGGAGAGAGAAGATAAGGGGAGAAAGAAATGGGGCAAAAGGAGGGAAGAAGTAATGTTTGACAAGAAATATATACATTACCTTACTTATGTAACTGTAACCCCTTTGTACATCACCTTTACAATAAAAGAAAAAAGAAAAGAGAATAAAATGGGGCAGGGTTCATACTAACACAAATGTTGGTACGCTTCTTTTTCAGAGAGACTGATGCTGATATTCAAAGTTGCAAATCTGTGCTGAAGGAAAGCAATTATTCTACAGGATTTGAGAATAAGAAGTCCTTATAAGCCAGGTGCTAGTGGCTTATGCCTATAATCCTAGATACTCATGAGGCTGAGATCTGGGGATCACAGTTCAAAGCCAGTCCGGGCAGGAAAGTCTGTGAAACCCTTATTTCCAATAAACCACCAGAAAACTGGAAATGGCTCTGTGACAAATGGCAGAGTGCTCTCCTTGAGCTGAAGAGCAGAGGGACAGCACCCAGGCTCAGAGTTCAAGCCCCATGACCACCACCACCACCACCAACAACAAAGTCATTATACTCTACTTTGGGCATCACTGTTCTGGATGGAGGATTGGGGCAGGGATTTCAGAAATCATAAGTTAGCATTTTGATGTGATATCTCCTTTCTGCAAATCTGACACAGGGCCCTTGTGAGCAAACCAGAAGCTGCACGTAATGCAAGGTTAGATAATACTGAGCCCATTGAATGCAACTGGATATCACAACCAAACTTACTTTATACTACAAAATGGCAAAATGATCCAATCTTGAAGTGATCTCTTCCCCCTTACTATTTCAGATACTCTTATTTATGAAGATAATTTTGACTTAATGGGTTAGTCCTAATAAGTTAAAACTTTCAACAAAGCTCAAACTTTTCTGAGAAAGAAAGTACCTGATACATACAAAGAGATTTATCAATTTGTACAGGAGCACTGAGAAGTCAATTTTAGTTTTTGTATTTAAATCATTAAATATGAGCACATTTTAGTCATCCAGTGACTAGAAGCAGGGCAAAATAGGGAAATTTATGTCATCTGTGAAAATAAGTGCAAAGCCAGATCCTGTAGTAGATATATTTATCTTCGAATAAAATCAAAATATACCCCATAAAAATAGATAAATGAAGGCAGTGATTGTTTCTGTGGTGACTGCTTTACCTTAGCTGTGTTTGTTTTTCTTTCTGGTTTCACAAATATTCTGAAATATAACACAAAATTGATTCTCCAAGGCTCTAAATTCCACATATTTCTTGCTGTAGCTAAACTCTGAGTGGAGCTATATAAGTGCACAGTGCAATTTATTTTGGAATTAAAAATTGGAACTTATATTACACTTTTTTTCTTTCTTTTTTTCTTCATCTTTTATTTTTTTTAAATTTAAATTTTTATTTTTTGTGAACATACTGTACAGAGGGGTTACAATTACATCGGCAGGATAATGCATACATTTCTTATCAAGCATTGCAGCCTCCTCCTTTGTTTACCCTTCACATCCCTTCCCAGCCCCCCCCCCCCCTTGCCCCGCACCAATGTTGTAAAGTTCGTTTTCTACATGCCAACTTGTACTTCTCATTGTTGCAACAGGTCCACCTGTATCCTTAAATGACTTGTTTTTCCCCATCTCCTCCACAAATTATACCAACATCAAATATAGTGAAAGCAGGGGTTATAATGTGGGGGAGGGACATAAAAAGCAACAAAGAAATAATCTTATAAATGCGTTAGAAACAAATGCATGAAAGAAAAAAACATTAAAATACATATCTAAGGGTTCATTTTCCTAACATCACATTATCTGACCTTTTCTGCTTGACTCATACATATACTAGATATTGCAAGTAAGGGAAACCATGGGACCTGTTTCTTTTGGCTTGGCTTACTTCACTTAATATAATTTTTTCCAAGTCTTTCCATTTCCTAACAAATGGGGCAATGTCATTCTTTCTGATGGAGGCATAGAATTCCATTGTGTATATATACCACATTTTCTTGATCCATTCATCTACTGAGGGGCATCTGGGTTGGTTCCATATCTTAGCTATGGTAAATAATGCTGCAATAAACATAGTTGTGCTGGTAGCTTTAGTGTGGTCACTTTTGTAATAGAATTTACTTGGATGCAGGTGAAAATATTAGAAGGTTTTTTGTTTTTTAAGTTTTGTTAATTACTCGTGGAGCTGAAGTTTGGACTTTACAGTACAAAGTGGTTAAGAGGAATTATAAGAGTCAAGTCCCCAAGGGAGAAAAATATGAAGTGAACATTTGGCCAAAGATGGTCTAAAGTCTGTTCTCTAGGAAGTGTCTTGGATTTTGGAAGAGTCATGTAATAAATTCATAGAAATAAATTATCTCTGTGTACGATTGTGATTTCACCAAGACAAGTGTCCTTCCACCCTGGCAAGACATCATTTTTGCAATGAAGGTACAAAGCAGAGGCTTTTTCTGTTATGTATCAATTACCCCAGTCACAGCCCAAAGAATAGAAAGCAAGGCAATAATTTGAGCAGGTTAGTCAGTAGTTCTTTGTTCTCTATTCATTTGTAAGTTATGGGAAATGCAGGTTTTATCATCTCTTCATGAAATTGCTTCTGTATAATAAAAAACATGCTCAGGAAATTTGATCTCAGTGTATACATTCAAAATTGAATCAATAAACATTGGCAGGATTTCTTTTGTTTACACTGAAGCAAAATCCTGTATTCAGAATAGGAATTAGCAAATTCCTTATGCATTTATAAAGTGATAGGCTAGATGCTAATTGTTCAAAGGTAAGTGAGAGAATGTCTCACTACCCACCGAGTTGCCAGTATAAAGAAAAAAAATAACAAACAAGTGACCTAACTAATAAATAACCTCAATGCAGGACCATTTAGGTTACATATTCAAGGTAAAATGAGTAGAATTCAGTTAAAATTAGTGACAAATGGGGGAATATGGTTAAATGGATAAACACAAAAGGGCTCCCTGAAGTGTTGACATTTAGACTAAAGGCATAGGAGCAGAAACTGAGGGATAAGTACGTGCCCTGGCTTTAAAGAAACAGAAAGACAGCCCACCTAGGGAAGTGTGGTCGGAAGTAAACATCAGTTTCATCAGAGGCTAGGCACTGCAGGGTTCCATCAGAAGAGACTTGAACTGAGGGTTTATTTCCATGTAGGTAGGAAAGGAGTGGCATGATACAGAAGGAAGGAAGGAAGGAAGGGAGGAAGGAAGGAAGGAAGGGAGGGAGGGAGGGAGGGAGGGAGGAAGGAAGGAAGGAAGGAAGGAAGGAAGGGAAGGAAGAAGGGAGGGAGGAAGGAAGGGAGGGAGGAAGGGAGGGAGGGAAGAAGACAAGGAAGGAAATAACCTATCTCAATGAATTATTATGAGATTAAATTAGATAACATATTTAATATTCTTCGTAGTAGAAATGACGTTTATCCATATACTAGATATTATTTGAAGTAGGAAGTAATTTCCTAGAGTATGAAAGGTATTTTGATCAAACTCAATCAATATGCACACTTTGACTTATATTGTTGAATTAGCAAAACAGTCCTACTGCCTAACTGAAATAACTATTAAAAATAGTTTCTGGATTTGTGTGTATATGACTGAATAATCATCTTGATAACTAGGAGTCAACTATGAAGTCACTGATCTCTCATAAATCATAGAAATGATGTTGTCATGGTTTCATGTCATTTTTTTCCCTCACTATCACAAAAGCTGAATGATCGATCTTTCAGAAAGAGCAAAAATAATATGGAGTTTTCAAATATATTTTTTTAATTTTGTATTAATAAGTTTTTTTTAATTGGGAAAATACCATACAGAGGGGTTACAATTACAGCTTCAAATATATTTTATGGGAAATAGGTTTGGAAAAACGTTTGGTCTTATAAGTAAGACATTCATATACTAAAATCTGTATTTAATTTCTGTTGTGCTACTTTATGAATTAAATTATGTCAAACAAATGTTACTAAAGTTTTCTACACTAAATTTCTCCTATTTGATTTTGTGATAGAACTTTTTGCAACGGTTTGTTAAAAAGTATTGGATGAGGTGACGAAAAGATACTGATTTGACCAGTATATATATATATATATATATATATATATATGTATATATAACATTGAACTAAGTTCCAATTTCTTACATCCCCTCACAATATACAAAGTTAAAGCTATTCATTTTTATTTTAACTAATATTTTTTTCCATGAATGACTAGGTCATTTTCTGAGCAATTATATTATTTGTCTCCAATATTCTTCTATAATATATAAATCTCCAAACTGACCTCTTCCCTGTCTTAGAATTGAGGAATCGCTGATTTCACCTAGAGGTGGTCAACAAAAATATTAAACCAAGTTTATTAGATGTAGCTAATGAGGATGATATGAGAAAACTATCATATCTCCCAATATTATATTCCCAAAGTACAATAATATTGACAAACTTATCAATGCGCACTTTTGCAGGACTTCAGCAGTCTATCAGGCATTCTAGGACATAGAAGAAAAAAAAAAACAAGAATGAAATTATTTAGGAAAACAGGAAGAGCAGTTTTGTTTTGTCTACATCTCTCCCCACCCCCACCCCACCCCGTGGGAGGGGGTGCCAGGGATCAAGGACATCTTCAGCCTAATATTTCTCCCATGAACACAGTGTGAATGTAGGCTGTTGTGCTCAACTCCTCAAGTGTATAAGATGCTGCAAACAAAGCCACCCTCCATCCAGCCACTCAGACTTCTAAGAACTCCTGAATATCTGAGAAGTAGAGAGAGGCCAAGATCTTGAGAAACATCAAAAGGTTTCAGAACCTAACAAAGAATGGATGTTCTGCGGAACACTCCATGTACTCAATCAGAAAATCTGTCCACAGTTTCTTGAGTCACTTCACCTATAGAGTTTGTGAAAGACCTCAAAAAAGTAATCTAGGCTCTGTTCCTCTCTGCTGTCAGGTCTTCCTGAAAGCTCAGAACATTGTAGACAGCTTATAAACAGAAACCATCAGCTGACTTAACTCTACTGATTGGGAGAAGTCACATAAACTTGGCCATTTCAGAGCCTTTTCTTCTAGAAAACAAACCGAAGGCTGTCAGCAGCCAGCTTGGCTGTAGAAGATGACTGTAAGATGTAATGTTAAGCATCTCCCCCATTCTAAAATGAAACAAGAACATTACAGCAGGTACAATTACAAAAACAGAAACAAAAACCTGAGGTCCTGAGAATCCTTAATTGGATTGATGAATCAAAAAACATTCCTTACATAAAGCTAATTAAAGATAGGCAAGGAGATATATAACTCTTTCTTAAAATGCAAAAATAACAACACAAAACAACTTCAAGTAAAACACCAAACTAAGAAACATAAGACACAATAATTTTCTAGTTATAAGCTCAAAACTGTAAGAACACATCTATAAATTATCTGACAAAAAATGCAAACAGTTTTAAGAAACTGCAGCAAGCTACAAGAGAATAAATGTAAACAACTCAGTTCAATCCAGGAAACATGCACATAATAAGGTATTTCAAAAAGATAAGTTAACAAAAGCAAATAAAAATTGTGGACAGGAAGAATAAAATGAACAGAATTAATAAATAGAGCAGAGTTTCAATAACAGACCTGAACCTGCAGAAGAAAGAACCTTTGACAAGGAAGGCTGATCAATTTGAAATATTCAAGTCAGAAGAGAAAAAAATACAATAAAAAGGAATGAAGAAAGCTTAAAGGATTTATTAGATATGAGATGCCATCAGGAAGAATAATGTATGTATTATGAGCATCTTAGAAAAAGAATACAAGAAGAGAAAAATGCATATTTATAAAAGAATAATAGCCAAAAATTTCTAATTCTTGGAAGATACAGACATTAGGTACCAAAAGAGAAAATTCTCTACACAGCTTCACCCAAAAGAAGACTTCAGTGAAACATACAATAATCAAATGAGCAAAAAGTAATGAGTGGAAATTATAAAGCAAGAGGAACACAAAGATTTGCCACATATAGGTGTATCCTTGCTAGAATATGAGCAGAATGTTCCACAGAACCCTTCCAGCCCACAAGACATTATAATAGTATATTCAAAGTTTTCAGGGAAAAAAACCTGCAGCCAAACCTACCTTTCCATTAAAAAATGTCCATCAGAAAATGAAGGAGTGATAAATATGTTTTAGACAAGCAAAAGGTGAAGAAGTTCATCATCATTAAACTTGACTTACAAGAAATAGTAAAGAAAAATGTTCAAGCTGAAACAAAAAGACACCAATTAAGGACATGACAGTATTTGAGAATATGCTACTAAATCACTGGTGTCACTCAAATTCAGAATGCTCTTACATTATTCTGGTGCTGAAAAAAATTGCTTTTAACTCAATTATGAATTTTTAAATACAGAAGTGTTAAAGTATCAAAGCCACAATGAATGTTAATAGATGCACAATATAAAAATAGGAAAACTGTGATATCAAATTATAAAATGTGGACTGGACCTAAAAGTGTAAGCTTTTGTTTGCAATTGAAGGTAAGTTATTAGCAACTTAAAAGAGACTGTGATTCTTAGAATAGATTCTTATACAAGAGAAACCAAGCTTGCAAGACAAGACCAGATGAATTGGTAGCCTCTGTGATAAAATGACAGATGTGAATGTGGCAGAAAAATCCACACAACCTTCAACGTCTGAACCACAATATAGGGACTTTAGAGGACAGTGAGGTCCCATTGTGACAGGCTAGCATCAAGCAAGAAGATCTTTTGTTCTCCATATTATCTCATGGGGTGGTCTCTTTCTGAGGCTCGTGAGAGATTACATTACTTTAGCTATTTGCAAGTAGACTGTAGACAGGTAGCTTTGAGCCTGAGAAACAACTTTAGGAATTAATAAATGATGAGTGAGCTGTGGGTTTGGGGACGCCACCTGAAGTCTGGGTAAAGATGGACTCCAGCGGTTGAACTCAGTAGCTGGTGTCACAATCAGAGAGTAATTTCCATGCACCAGGACCATTTCAGAAATTAAAGTATCTAGCCTCCACTTCTAGAGTGCTCCAATGACTGAGAAATCATCAGGACACACATCATTGACTATTTGCCAGCAGCTTGAAGCCAGGCAGCCTTTTGGATTGAGCCACAATTGCGATACTTGAAAAGTTAAAAAAAAAATTGTCTGGTGATCAGAAAGTCCGAGACACTCAGACAGATATAAAACAAGAAATATACAAATAAATCAGTTTTATAACATAAGGAGCATGTGAAAGAGGAACTCAATTAGTATAACAGAAATCCTGAAAAAGCATAGAACAAAAGTAAAAAGCCCATTAAGTAAAATGAAGCAACAACAAAAACTCTGTGATATATAAATGTTGTGGTGATGAGGAACAGCAGCAAAGAAAATATCTCAGCAAGGTTGAGAATAAGTAATAGGATGCCTATTGATAAACAAAGGTGCAGAGAGGATTTGTCACAGAAAATGGGCCAGTGAAAGAGAAAGCATCACAAAATACAGTCTATTTAAAGAGTCACAGAAAAAATGCAACCAGTGGCTCACACCTGTAATGCTAGCCAGGTAAGTCTAGGAGACTCTTATCTCCATCAAAAAAGATAGATAGATAGATAGATAGATAGATAGATAGATAGATAGATAGATAGATAGATAGATAGATAGATAGAGAAAAGCTGAAAGTGGAGCGGTGGACCAAGTAGAAAAGAATCAGTCTGAGTGAAAGAGCCAAGGGAGTATACAGTCACTGAGATTAAACACAAACACCAGTCATTGTAATTTCTGATTCATATTAATAGAGTGAATGGAATGTTTGTGATCTATCAACTGAAAGTTAGTGCTTGATCCATTTCTTCTGCAGTTCAATGGCTTATTAAACAAGCACCAAAAGATTTACTAAAGTTTCTCTGTGATGGCTCAGAAAAAAATGATCCCAGATAGAATACATTAATGAATTATTAAAGATGAAATATTTTTCAAATATAATAAATGCATATCCATTCCATAATGTTAAAGATTATGGATGTGCTAAATTTGCAGAACGAAGTTAGAATGAAGTTTGTATCTCTACAGTACAAAATTTTCCTGTCATTAACAATACCCTTTGAATAAGAGAAAAAGAACACAATTAAACGCTAGTGTAGCTCAAAAAAATAAATTGGCCTGAGACCATATTCTTAGAAACAACTGAGCCTCCTCAAAATGCCTGTTTAAAGAAAGATCACACCTGTCAAAACAATTTTCTGAGTGGTTCAGCCAAAACCATTCTAAAGGTCGTTGATCTTCCATTTCTTGGAGCATTTGTTTTAAGAATCCTTCAATTAAAAACCAAGCTTCAGAAGTGGACACAAAGCTCTGCTTTCCCTCCTGTCCTAAAGATATGAAGTAATTTTCTAGACCAGATAGGTAGCTTCATCTAACAACTATGTGATGGTCTATTCAGTGTGGATCTGAAGGATCAGAACACAATTCCAAATGCCACAATCCATAATGAAATCCCCAAAGATCAGAATTTAGATTCCAATATTCCTATACTCTTAATTCATAAAGGGCCAAATCACATATATATACATATATATATATATGATATATATATACACACAGAGAGAGAATCTGAATAAAACATTCAAAAGCAATTTATTTATTTTATTATTTTTCTTTTTTGTATATATTTTTATTATAAAAATACTGAACAGAGGGGTTACAGTTACATGAGTAAGGTAATGAGTACATTTCCTATCAAGCATTGTTAACTCCTCCTTTGTTTTTCCCCTACCATCCATTCCCTCCCCACCTTTCCAAATCCTCTCTCTGCCACCCAGAAGTTGTAACATTTATTTTCAAGTGTCTTGTACATCTCATTGTTACAATGGGTCATCCTGTATCCTTGTTTTATCTTGTTATTTTTGTTGTTTTGTTATTTCCCTTCCCCTCCCCAAATTAGAAAAATGTATATACAAGACACAGGGCACCAGACTCAAATACAGTGAAAACAGGGGTTATACCACTGGGGAAGAACATACGAACGAAACAAAAATATCACACAGTACATTATAAATACATTAAGAACAACAGCAAGAAAGAAAAACAACTTACTTATCTCTTCAAAATTGTATTTATTGCCAGATACTAGTAGCTCACACTTGTAATCCTAGCTACTCAGATGAATGAGATCTAGAGATCATGATTCAAAGCCAGCCTGGGCAGGAAACTCCATGAATCTCTTATCTCCAATAAGCCATTCAGAACCAGAAATGGTGCTATGGTAGAGCACAAAGTGGCAAAGTACTAGCCTTGAGCAAAAGAGCTCAGGGACAGTGACCAGGCTCTGAGTTCAAGCCCCATAACCGACAAAAAGTTTAAAGAAAACTATACTCATTTGAGATACACAGGGAAAAAAATTAAAATAATTCATAGATCTTTTTAGATAATAGACACTCGTAATATGAAATTTCATAACTATACGCACTATTCTAACAAGAGCCACACAAATATAAAAGTCATAAAATAATTATCCAAGCTCAGTAGTTTAATGACTTGAGAAATTGAGGTTCTGATATACAAGGAAGAATAAGGAAACTCTGTCCCATGTAATTTACTTTGTTTGCTCTCTTCTGGGTCCCCAACAGTCTGAACAAAGCTCAGTCACACTGAAAGCAGATTTACCACTCAGTTCACTTAGATTCACACATTCTTCTCCCTTGGAAATACCCTCAAGTTGCTCTCTACCTATGCTTTACCTGCTATTAGGTTTTTGTGTGGCACAACGCAAGTACCCCGTAGATGGCTGAACATGCATTATTTCCTGCCTCAGCACTCAATATGCTTCCTTACTTCTGTAACTTTTTCTTCCAGTGGGAATTATTGTTTTTGAGAATTTTTTGCCAGAATGTAAACAATCCAGACTTTAAACTTTTGGAATGTTAGTTTTAAAGTTTTAGATTTGGGGGGGTTTCCATGTGGGTGAATTTCAGCAATGGAGATTATGGTACAAGATGGTGTCTTTATGTGTATGACCTGCAAAGCTTTTAAACAAGTGTAGGTTGTTCTGTTTCCTTTGTGACATTTCCAGAAAGAAAAATACCAACTGTGTTTTATTTCAATTACTTTTTTTTTTCATATTTTGATTCTTTCCCAGTTACCATGGTACTAGGGTTTAAAGAGAGCATCCATCACTCAAAATAGGAACTTGAGTATGTAAGTACCTCAGCCATTCCCTACAGATTTCAAGGGCTGGATAGTAAGGGCAATGATGGCATCCTTGCTTTTCCAGGGTCTGGAGATCTCTCTATGCAAATTATCAGGTTGCTGTCTCTTGCAGAGAAAAATAAGAAAGAAAACTTATGTTAGTATTGCAGAAGCTTGAATGGGTGATCTTGTCAGGTCAGTCAACTGGACTGTCATAATTGGCTTTTATTTTAAATAGGAAGACTAAAAGATTCCTCACAAATGGACTATTTCAGAATTGCTTCACAAAGCATTTAATGTATTGTCTACAAAATTGAAGATAGTCAATAAATCCCACTCTCTTGAAATGTCAATAAGCTTATTTGGCTGGGAGAACTAAATTGCAAAGAGAAGAAAGAAATATTGGTGTCTGAGAAAATTTGAAGGCCACTTGGCTATCAAATATAAGGATAAATAAAACAATCAGCTAGGACCAAGAAAAAACTTCCTCCCTCTGGGTCATACTCTCTGATGACACAAAACTTGCCGAATTTGTCAGGTCAAGTCTGGGATAGTTATTAAGTAAATTCATTTTTATTGTACTGGGTTTATATGCCTGCAATGAGAATACCAGTGTATATATAGCTGGAGGAAAAAAAATATATATATGACAGGAATTTTCTATGTAGGGACTTCAAGCTTAGCTATTAGCTATTGAGACATAGCCCATGTTCCATCTTCCTGTCAAACTCTATCTTGTTATGAGTGCATGGTAAGTGGAGTCTGAGTGTACTTGACAGCCCTGAAATGCAGTTTCTTCGGGTCCTTCCTACCTTCTTGTGTGGTTTCTCAATGAAGGAAGCAAGCCGTGCAGTATACCACTCCAATCTTGTATTCCCACCAATACTGCCAAATGGTCCTCCTCATGTCTTAGACTTTTTAGGTACTTCTGAAGAGCGAAAATTCTGACTGACCGGCCCAGGGAAAAAGCTTGGGACACTTCAAGAGAGAGGAAAAAAAGCTCAGCTATATTTATTTTTTAATTTCTGTGAGTAATTCCTTCCTGAATCTTCCATAGATACAAACACTCAGCCATGTTCAAGTCCCTCTATGCAAGAGTATGGTGCAAAAAAAATCACTCAATAAAAATAAACTAAAATGGTATGTGTAGTACTTGCAAATAATCTATGCATAATGATTATATATGTTAAGTCATTCTTAGGTTATTTGTAATACCATGTACAGAATAACTTGTATATAAAGAGTTGTTATGTTACTTATTTTAGGGAATATGGACAAGAATAGGCCTTCCCATGTTTAGCACACCCAACTTCTTTTAATAATATTTTTGATAAATAGTTGATTGAATCCATAGATGCAAAGCACACAGATACAGGTAGCACATAAGAGTTCCATGTTTTCTTTGTCTCTACCTGCATAGATAAGTAATAATCATCTCTAACTTCCTTCTATGAGAACAAAAGGTAACATAGCAGTGCAGAGCTGATGTTCTAAAACAGAACTCCCTATATCGTTAATAATTTTAAAATGAAACTAGGTGATATGTCAGGAAAAGTAATTCTATGTAAATATGTGCTCTGGGCATGAAATACATTTCTTTACCTCATACACAGTCACTGAGACAAAAGTAACTGGAAAGAGTGACACTTCCAAGGAGGACTGATTTCTGGTCCCAATAATTAAATGCTTTCAGTGCAATGGTACTTAGAAGCGGGTCTTTGAGAGGTGATTAGGTTGTGAGAACTTCTCTTTATGAATGGGATTTAGCCACTGACAAGGTAGATAGCCCAGAGCATAAAGTTGACTTGTCTCCACGTTTTGACATGCCAGGGCACAAAATTCCTCCTCCCTCAAGAAAGAACAAGAACACAAGCTGTCAGAAAATAAACATCTGTTTGTAAAATTTATCTGGTCTTTGGGATTTTATTTTTGTTTTCAATAGAAATAGATAAATACAACATATTCAAACATAGCTAACAAAGAAATTTCTTTAAATATGCTTTTGTGGGATCCAACAGAAATGTAATTAATTGGAATTCTGCTGTCTTTCGGATATACTCAGTAATGAAAACTTATCTAATATTTGCATAATCCTCATGTTTTAGAATGTATAATAATGATCCTTAGTAATTTCTCTGTGCATGAGAAAATATATGATAACTCAAGGCAAATAAATGGGATTTTCAATGTTTTCCTTTACAAATCTAAAGACAGAGATTTAGCAGGAGAAAATATCAGTAATGTCATTATAAAAAATATTATAATGAAAAAATACTGTAATCTATTGCCTGAAAAGTGATTGAGAAGATTTGATAGCATCAGCCAAGTTCTAAGAAATACTAAAATTTGATTACATTGATAATTTTGTCCTGCTGAGTTTATCCCTATCACATTTATCTAAGTCTCTGATATAAATAAAAGAGAGTCTCAAAATAACTTTTGACTCTGGTACTATGGCTAACACTGTTATCTTAGCTTTTCAGGAGGCTGAGGTCTGAGGATTAAGGTTCAAAGCTAGATCCAGCAAACAAATCTAAGAGATATAGCTCCAAATAACTAACAAAATTCCCAGAAACAGAGATATTGCTCAAGAGGTAGAACACTAGCCTTGAATGAAAAAGTCAAGCATAAGCATTAGGCCTGAATTTAAACCACTAAATTCTCTCTCTCTCTCTCTCTGTCTTTCTCTCTCTCCCTTTCTTTGTCTTTATTGTTTCTGTTGTCTGTCTCTCACAGTTGTTTTATTATCTCATATTTTATTTATTTTTATTGTAAAGGTGATGTACAGAAAGGTTACAGTTACATAAATGAGATAATGAACACATTTCTTTATGAACAGTGTCACCACTTCCCTCTATAAAATTGCTTCAAATTGTTATTTATGACACGCTTTCTTTCTTCTATTTATTATTGTTACATTTTACTGATCATTTTTTATCACTATTCAGTTAATTACTAAGGAATCAACTTATTTATGCCTCCCATGTATGTAATGTGTCATAAAAGATAGGAAATGCCTAGCTAATGATGCAAAGATATGCAAATGAATAGATCATTGCCAAAAGAATTGGTAATTAATTTTTAAGTAAATTAACAAGATTAGATATGATAAAAACAGAAAAAATACTCTGTTAATGAAGGATTATTTTCATAGGTTTATGGTTTTCTGTTTACAATAATATACCAAATGCATGTTCATGTAATTTTGTATCTACATTCAAGCATATAAAGTGAAAAAATATTTAAAATGTATCAATTAATGGGAAAATCACAAGTCATTCTGACTTTAGTTACATATATTTGATATCACTTCTGAAAGTTTTCAAGAAGCAGAATTATGAATTTAAAAGTTTTGATAACTTTTCTTTAAGATTCAAATATGTATTACCATATGTATGAGAATGTTCATTTTCTTACCTACATTGATTAAATAAACCTTGTTTTCAAGACATTACCTTAACTGCATGAGTAAGATATTTTTAAGAAAATAAAACAAAGGAATGTGTGCTTAGCCCTAAAATGAAGTCAGTTCATTCGGAGATTTCTCCATTTTGCTACCAAGGAAATACTCGAAGTATTTGCTATCTCATGAACAGCCCTACCATTGTGTTCAGTCACTTATGTGTACATGCATTCAAACAAATATTGTTTTAAGGCTTCTGGTCTTTGACAGTTATGTGTAAGAACTTCAAAAAACAAAAATTTTGAGCTCAGTTGCTCAAAGAAAACAAAATTTGGCTTCATAGCATTCTGTAATAAACAAATTGCATCATTGCTAGATGCTTGTATCTCTGGACCTTGTATTCAAAAAAAGAAAGTCTCAAAATAATGTCAGCATGAAATTTTAGAAGATACAATGTATCTAAACTGTTAAAGGTGTAAGGACAATATCACTCACACAGGAAACAATCTATCTTAATTGTCTGAATTAAAGCTCTAGCACATGCCAGTCTATACACTAAGGAGTCTGAAGTGCTAATTCTCTAATGCATATACCTATAGACTAATTTTTACAATGATTTATGCACAGGATAGAAGATATGAAAAACTGGAATTACATTCTATAAGCCATGTATTCAGAAAATAAAACCAGACAAACTGTCTCTGAACATTTCCTTTAGGACTGAATGGTACTTACTATTTTGTCTTTTCTTTACTAAGCAAACTCTCCTGATTAAAAACAATTGAAGGTAGGAATACATGAATTGGTAAGTGTATATATAACAGAAAAAGAAATTCTCCTTGACAAATACATGACTTTTCCTTTAACCTATTCTTCACATAAACAATCCCAAACAAATTAAACATTGAAGTAAAGTGCAAGCATTTAATCAATCCTAACACCCATTTATTTGCTGCTTAAAGTACAAAGCAATAGAGATTATCCCTTTAATATTTAATACATTCATAAATCTGCTCCAGAAAATCTGCATCTTTCTGTGTCTATATTTCTTCCCTGCTAGCTTATTACTCTCGAGAAGTTTGTGGTACCCCAGTTCTCCCAAACTAAATCATTTTGGGTAAAGCAGAAAGTTACAGTTGCAAGAAATTGAGCTTAGAACTTGTGTTAACCTTTAGTGGTTACCAGGAACTGTGATTAACTCTACTTTCATGTCGATATTTTTATACGACTATGATTACTCAATCATGAGGAAACAATGCACTAACAAAAAATTTCTTCTAGACTATAAGCTCTGTGAAGGAAGAAATGGTGTTGTGGCCCCTAAGATATTTAGGACACATTTTTGGCATGTTGTCTTTATGAGATACATTAGCTGTCTCCAACAAAGATATGGATAAGTAACCGATAAATGAGTGTGAATGTCAGAACAGCACTGATGAGCAGTTATTCGGTCTATTGTTCAAGCTTCGTATGGAATTTATATAAATGGTTTGATGAAGGTTTGGCCATTTAGGTAGAAACAAACCTACTTAGCCTCATTTACTGGAAGAGCAATACCATTTTATTACTGTACCGCCCTGGCTGCTCCTGACATGTTGGAGGTACCTTACTATGATGCCTGACTAAGAATAGGAGTGATGTTAATAGTCCATTCTCATCCTTGCTACCCTTAAATGAAACTTTCACCACTCGTATAAAAATAGAAAAGTCAGCCTGAAGTGTTTATTTTCGGATCTTTGCTATCATTGATTTTTGAACATCCCATATGTTGTCTCTTGTATTTTTGAAGATAAGATGTAATTATTGGAGAAAATGGATCGATAAGAGACTTGGGTGTTTATTAGTTTATCTCGCTCTGCCTCCAAGCTCAGTTGCTCAAAGAAAACAAGTTATTTGTATGTCCTTTCCTTGGGAAAGAATATTAACCAGATTCAATATTCTGGGGGAAATTCCTCAAATTTACTTCATGTATTAAGTAGTAGCTGACAATCCAAGTGTTTGCAAAATAGCTCTGTAAAGCAGCTAAACCTGCACTATGAACTCCGAAGGAAATCATTGCTAATTATCATTCTTTAGCATCCAAACTATTTGTGATTGCTTGAAGATTCATTTTGGGATGTGTTCTCAGCATTTTAAAAATGGGAGTCATCTATGCCCTTTGTAAACTGTTGAAACTGGATTGGGATTTGTGAGTGTTCTGCATGGATATAATTACTCTTATCAGCTGTACAATAATCCAATTATTCCTATAAAAATTACCTTTATTCCATTTGTCTTCTTAGGCAATACAGTTACCACTTACCAACTCAGCTGTTAAGGAAAAAAAATTAAAAAATAAAAAGCACTGTTTCCTCCTCTCAGACTTCGAGTCTTAAAATGTATTCATTTCAAGCATGCATATTCATGAGTTCCATGTCTTTTACCTTATCTGCTCCTGTCTTTACTTTCTTAAATCTAATTTTAGTTTGTGTATAATACTCCGATATTTTGAGTGTACCCTTGGAAATGATTAATGCATAAATTAACATAAATAATCCCTTAGATAAAGTTGTATCCTCAGCCATCTGTCTTTCTAAAATGGTTTCCATTTGACTGGTTGGACATATACCATGGTTTTTGTATGACTGTAGCCCTTAACTTAATAAATGAAGAGCATGAGTCAATTCAATAACTGTGTATATTGTCCCAGTTACTCTGGAGGCTGAGGTAAGAGGATTACTTGAGCCTAAGCATTTGAGACCAGCCTGGATAAAATAGCAGTACTCTATATTGAAAACACACACACACACACACACACACACACACACACACACACAGGTAAAATAAAATTAGATAGATGCTCCCTGGAAAGGAATTTTCTCAACATCTTTCTAGTTTCTATTACAGTCTAAATAGAAACATGAGGATAAGTCAAACAAGGTCGACCTGAGGATTTTGTGAATAATAATATTAAAAAATTGTTCGTTCTGTTCCTTACATCTCCTCATCAAAGTCCTTTCTTTCCATACCTTTTCTCTCAGTGATATGTGATGGCACCAAAGTCAGATAGTTTATTGTTCAATACCATCCAGGGACACTGATCATATCCCAAAGTACCAGATGCTTAAAATTTCTTCTCTATTTTATTTTTCTTTCTTCTTTTTATCTGTAATTTGAAGTCAAGGCATTGCAATCAAGTGACTTGGCTAGTACTCTATCACTTGAACTATACTTCTAGCTCTACATTTTGCTCTTTATTTTGGAGACAGAATCTCATGGGCTTTTCTGCCCAGGCTGGCTTCAAACCATTATCCTCAGGATTTCAGTCTCCAGAGAAAGTACAATTTTTGGTAGGAACTGCCAGTGCTGATGAACTACTGATCTTGATGATTAAATTTTCTTATAATTATTTTATAACAAATATATTTCTTTTTCCATGCCCTCCTCCCTCATTTTTATATATTTTTATTATAAAAATACTGTACAGAGAGGTTACAGTTACTTGAGTAAGGTAATGAGTACATTTGCTATTGAGCGTTGTTACCTCCTCCTTTGTTTTTCCCCTACCATCCCTTCTCTCCCCACCTCCCCAAGTCTTCCCTCCTGAAGTTGTAAAGTTCATTTTCAACATAGTGTCTTGTATATCTCATTGTTACAAAGGGTCAGTATTATGTCATTGCTAAATAGTTTGATGCTCAAAAAGTTCTATACACATTACTTTTACCTACATATGATTTGGAGAAGATATTACTGCTATTTACAGAGAAAGCAACTGAGATTCAAAGGAGAAAAGTGACTTTGTAAAACAAATAAACACAGGTGAAATTCCAGACTGAGTATGTGAGGCCAGCCTGTGGCTGAGATAATTCGTGTGATATTAAAGATAATAAAACGTATAAAAAAAGAGAAAAAACACATTTGTTTCGCCTGTATGGGACAAATGATTTAATTAGAAGCCTATATATGAATATGAATTTGAACTATATTGAACCAATTGATTACTCAGAGCAATCAGAACCTATTTTCATTATTCTCACATTTCTAGTATTTATATTTATATGACAGAGATGATTACATATTACCATAATGGCATTTCTGAGAATATTTTCCATATAGACCCCCCCTGGCTCTGTCAAGTTTAGATGATACTGAATATATCAAAATATGTAAAGCACTTCTCATGTATACATTCACTTTAGTAAAAATTTAAATTCATATAAAAATCAATACTCCAACAGTTATTTTCCCTGAACTGACAATATAAAATATAACTCAGCTATCTTAGCAGAGTGCCACATACCCAGGAACCAAGAAATATGAGTTCTTTTATTTGTTGCTATGAAAATACAGACCAAAACATTTCTTACTGGTGAGGTTTTGGTAACAAGGAAGATATTCATAATCATTAGTATCCACCCTGAATGCATGGACAGAAATTATGAGAGCATGGAAAATTTAGAGTAACATGAAAACATGTAGAATAAAAAAATGAGTATCCCATTTAATTAATATTTATTAAGTAGATGTTGTTAACAACTACCTTAAGATGCATAGAATGTATCTCATGCATACAAAAATAATCTTATCCTTTGCCAAGAGCATCTTGTGGTCTAATGAGGAGATGGATGAGATCATGAGGCAGCACATTCTACTGAAATAGAATGAGTGACAGAAGAGTCTGTGTCAGGTTGGAAGAATAGTGGATGCAGTTGCATTGAGTTTTCAAAGAAAAGGAGGAAATTGTGCAGAGAAGTAACAAAGAGCACGAAGCAAGCCAAGACATTAACCAAAGTGCCTTGTATTCTTTGCAAAAATGTAAGGATTGCTTTCGGTGTAGAATAAGGATTGATCTAAAAGTCATATGCAAAATGGTGCTAGAAAAATTATAATAAAAAATCACAAGGTGCCCAGCACTGGTGACTCATGCCTGTAATCCTAGCTACTCAGGAGGCTGAGATCTGAGGATCGCGGTTCAAAGCCAGCCCGGGCAGGAAAGTTCTTGAGACTCTCATCTCCAAAAAACCACTCAGACAACTGGAAGTGAAAAAAAAAATCACCAGGTTTATATATGCTACAGGATACATGGTAAATAGATGAGAACTGGTAAATGAGAAGAAAGATTATAAATTTGTAGTAAAAAACCAACAAGGTCTAATTATAATAGTATCAGTAAAAAGAGAGGGGAGCTAAGATACTATTGAAAGTTAGGATGTCATGAGAGCATATTCGCCAACTGCTGTGGGCCTCATTGGGTACCATTTCAAGATCATCGGGCCCCATTCAACCAAATCTTCATATAGACAATTGGAAGTGATGCCTCCTCTTGTCCAGCTACACATACATCACCATCTTTCCTGATCTGGGACGCTATGGCCCTCTGGCTGATGAAACCCAAATTCACCTATGTGTACCTCCACTGTGTCAGAATTTAATGCTTACTGGATCCTCTATGGCAGGTGGAAATGATGTCTCTTAATTATGGAACTATCATCTCTCAGATACATTTCATAAAATGACTAAGAATATCCTATATGATGGGTTATACAATCACCCATAACAGTGGCTCAAATCACAAATCCACATTGGCTTTTCTTTCTTCTCTCTGCTTCTCCCCTTGTTCAACCCCACCCCTGTATACCATATGGCATATGAACAATCTAGATGCATGCCTTTGTCTCTGCTTCTGCTTTTAGGCAAAGCTACATCAATATTACAAATATTGACACATATATTCTGATATGTAAAATGAAAGGATAATAGCCACTTTAAAAACTGAGTAACACCCTAAAGTTCTAGTGCTAGCATGACTGAATTATGGACCAATGAGATTCTCAGTGAAACTCACACAGTAAAGAATGGAGAGGGGATAACCTTATTAGAAATGTAAGTAGAACTAAAGGGACAAAACAGAAAAGTCATCAGAACGTTGGATATGGGAGTCTGTTAGCCAGTCACGAGATCAGAGAAACCACATAGAAAAAAAGATGCCATAAGGCAGTTTTTTAAAAAAAAATACCCAAACAAATCTTAGCTGATGGATAGTTCAAGAAGAGATTAGATGACAGATGAGATGACATGAGAAAGAAAATCCAAAAAGTTAGGAAGTACTTTTTCTGGTTTTAGTTCTTCAACCACATAAATAACCTCAGAATAAACTTCATTTTTAAAAAATATTCTACATAATCCTTTGACTCTTGTAACCAGAGGAACAACACTAAAAGTTTGCCCATGCTGTTTTCTTTGATAACATACAGTAAAATCTTTTCATAGGCCAGAACAAAAGGAGGCTCCACCCACACCTCCCACATGCTCTTTTGAAAACTTTCCCCTTTAATTTCAACACATATTCATTGATTCTGCTATCAGGAGCACAACCAGACTAAATCATCTAAGACTTACGACATTATGTAATAGCTTTGAAATTCCAGGCACTTTTGTGTAATTGTCTTGTCTGGAGCAGGTTAGCAAACAAAAGTCAAGTTTTTGATGGTTTATGCTAATAGGTCTCCCAAGCAATCATATGGGTTACTTTTGCTCTCTTCTGTGTGTCTCTGTGTGAGTACCTCTAACCTTCGGGAAGGACTAAACCAGACAAGACAAATACTGCTCTGTTTTGCTTCATAAAATCTTGTGTTATACTAATGCATTGTTATGCAAAAATATAATAAAAGTAGCTGCTGCAGTGGTAATAGATTGGAAGAAGGAAAGTATTTGATGTCTAAATGTATCATCTTAACTCAAAGAAGAGAATCAGAAATATAAAGATCTGGAACAGAACAAAATAAAGAAGAAAATGGTCCATGTAACATTTTCAACTTGAGTTTGGGAATATTTTGCTTTAAAGAATTTGATAGTGCAGGCTCTTACCTGCAATCCTACCTACTTAGAAAACGGAGATCTGAGGATAGAGGTTCAAAGCCAGCCCTGGAAGGAAAATCCATGAGTCTCTTATCTCTAATTAATAACAGAAAAATCCAGAAGCAGAGCAGTGGCTCAAGTGGTATAGCACTAGCCTTTTGCAATATGAAGTTCAGGGACAGAGCCTGGGGCCCCACAGTTCAAGCCCCAGGGCCAGAAAAAATAAAATTAATTAATTAATTAATTGAAATTTTTGATACTAAATATTTTTTTCTTTTAGCTTTGTAAGCCATACAGCCTCTGTCACAACTCACATAATCAGGAGAGAAGGAACACCTACAAGAAAAAATCCAACGTTAAGCGAAATGAACCCCAAGTTAGGGACACAAGTGTTTTTTTATTCTTTCTTGCTATTGTTTTTAACATATTTGTAATGTACTATGTGATTTATTTGTTTCTTTTGTATGTTCTTCCCCCATGGTATAACCCTTGTTTTCACTGTATTTGATTCTGGTGCCTTGCATCTTGTATATACATTTTTCTAATTTGGGGAGGGGAAGGGAAATAACAAATTGCTTAAATAAGGATACAGGTTGATCCTTTGTAACAATGAGATGTACAAGCCACTATGTTGCAAACAAACTTTACAACTTTGTGGGGAAGGGTGGGGAGGGAGGAGTTGGGGAGGTGGGAAAGGAAGGGATTGTAGGGGAAAACAAAGGAGGAGGTAGCAATGCTCAATAGGAAATTCACTCATGTAACTGTAACCCCTCTGTACAGTATTTTTACAATAAAACACACACACATACAAATAAGAGAAAATCCACACATGTACCTTCTAATGTGAGGAGACTCAAAGACATTGACTCTATTGAATGTTGCCTTTGGAGAAGAATGAGGGCAACTGTTTTGTGTGATGAAGGTGGAATGCCACAGGCTGAATAGAGTTTCCCATGAAGTGGAATATAAGAAGCATTGATAAGCTGCAGGTCCATAGAAGAGTCCTCTTGGGGAAGGTAACAGGTGGGTAGTAATGGAAGAAAATAGAACTGGGCAGAGAGAGAAATTGGGATGTGATACAACTTCAATAAGGGCCTTGACCCAAAGAGCTTTAAAACAAGACGGACCCTTCAGCGTTGTCCCATGTTGGGTCACATGGGCGTAATTAATACATCCACATTGGTTAAACTTTTGTTAAGGAATGACCCATATTAGGGCATTCAATGTTTCTCAGGGGAGATGGTGCTCTGAGATTGAGGTAATTCTCTTGTTGTTGTTTTTAACGTATTATGTGATTTCTTGTTTCTTCTCTATTTTCTTCCCCCTATGGTATAACCCCTGTTGTCACTGTATTTAATTTTGGTACTCTGGGTATTGTATGTACGTTTATCTGAATTAGGGAAGGGAAAGGGAACAACAGAATGGTGAGACAAAGGACTAGGGAAAACCAATGCAACAGCGACATTCACAAGACAAGATGTTGGAAATGATCTGTACAACTTGTGGAGGGGAGGACTTGGGAGGAGGGAAAGTCGGAGGAAAACGAGGAAAGGCATAACAAGTTTGACAAGAAATGTAAGTATTACCTTACTTATGTAACTGTAACCCTCTGTTAATCACCTTGACAATAAAAAAAGAAAAGAAAATGAAAAAATAGATAGCTGACCGTGAGAGAGGACAGTGATGCTCGCATCTATGTCCCAGCATCACTGTGGATAATATTATCATCTTTCAGTAGTTGAATGTAGTTGCCATTCTTCAACCAAGTGGTTTTTGTGCACAGTGCTTCCTGATCAGTGTCACTCCTTTCAACATCCTCTCCCACATTTGAAAGAGGATCTGATAGCATGTGACTGTGTCTAGTACCCTTGGCTTTGATGTTCACGACTCATGCTTAGATTTGCTTCTTTTCTATGAAATTTTAGAAGCACGAGCCCTGGGATTCCTAGGGGAAAAAAATGCAGTGGAGGTTAGTAGGGAAAACTCAACAGCTCATGTCAGAGCTGCAACTGGAACTGTGTGGCTCCTCTTATCCATTAGTACTGCCACAGGCTTAACAGCTGGCTTACTGCTGGCTTATTCGGATCTATGTCCTTGAAGGAACTAGTCTTATTATCCCAATTTCCGTCCTAGGCAGATTTTATGGAATCTTTCCAATTTCAACCAATCTTAGGAACCCAGATTTACATGTGCCCAATTGGGTCTATATTTTTACAATTATAATGATTGAAACTGTTTTGCCTTCTCTGATGAAGGAGATGAATCATTCCTATAAGGTTATGATCTGTTTTTTGAGTGCTAGTCCCTTCTCATTAGGCCCAATGTACCACTGGTACAGGTATATATTACCATGCTGACCTCAAATATTGCTCTGTCTCTCTGTCTGTCTCCCTCTCTCTCCAACTCTCCCTTTGTCTCTCTTTGTATATACAGTGACAAATTGTTGCATGGATTTCAATGTTAAATAATTTTAAAGAATGGCTAATATGTTATTAAGTAATCTATAAATTATTGTTATTACCATTTGTGTGCCAGTACTAGGACTTGAACTCAGGTCCTCCAGTACTTGATCAGGTATTTCATGCTATCTTCATGCCTCTACTTCTGGCATTTTGTTGATAAATTGAAGACAATACACTCTCATTTGTTTATCTAGGCAGTCTTTGAACCTCAATCCTCAGATCTGGGCCTCCTAAGTAGCTCCAATTATAGACAGGAGCCACCCATGCTTTGAACTAAGAAACATATATATGTATATATATATATATATATATATATATATATATATCTTATGTACTTATATATAAATATATATTTATATATTTTAAACCCATGGATCATCTAATTAAAAAGCAGACATGTAGCAGCTCAGTACTCTTACATGTAAATTTTCCATTTAGATCTTACTTAGATCTTAGATCTTATTCCATACTATCAAAGGAGACATAGGACTTGTTTTTTAGTTTTAGTTTTGATGTTTGTTTACAGTTTCACTGGTGGGTATGCTTGGTTTAGAGTGGCAAATTAACTAAAATTAACGATACAAATTAGTGAATAATGAAACGTAAGTTAATACAAAGTCTTACACATATTAGATAACACATATGGACATTTAGGGAATTGCCTGACATGTTGGAACAATTCTAAGAAGGCTATCATATTGCTTTTAAGAAATGACTAAATCCCAAACTCTGTTTCTCTCTCAAATAAGTTCATGCTTGGGAGAGTATTTTGAGGACTATTACCTGGAGTTACTATTTGATGTTAAGCCCACATACCACTCTGCAGCCCCCAAAGAACTAGGCAGGGGGTTAGTTCCATCATTGGAATTCAATAGGCCTTTGATTAAATAGCTGTAAATTTACTAATTTCAAATACAGAAGAGTGGTTCTTGGGGTGGAGGGAATTTCAGAATATTCTATAATCAGACTAATATTATTTTCTGATTTACATTTAAAATAAAGCAAAGTGGGTACTTTTCGTGTTGTTGTTGATATCAGCATGAACTCTGGCCAAAAGCACTCCAAGAACAAAGCTGAGTGAGTCACCTGCATTTCCTGGTTGAATTGCAAATTTCAGCATAGATGGAAAGCTTAGTCTCAAGATATTAATTAACTTGCTGAGGGTAAAAGCTAGTAAATGGCAGAACCTGGAGCCTGTCTCCCTGGAAGAGTTTTGATTGTTTCTACCTAACCAGAAAACTTCAAAGCAAGAGCAATACTTGTTTGCTGATTTGTTTAATCCCAAATATGACATTATTCTTGGCAGATGTAAGTTTTTTTATTGGCAAAAAGAAATCTGATGAAGCAGCTCTTATCTTTCATCTTTAAAGATTTAAGTTTCCTTCCTTCCTATCTTCCTTCCTATCTTCCTTCCATTTTTCCTTCCTTCCAATTTTCCTTTTGTTTTTACTAGAGTTTGACCTCAATCGGGACAATCACTCTACCACTTGCAACATGACCCCAACCCCTTTTGTTTCCATTATTTTATAGATAAGGACGTGTACTTTTTGTTTGGGAAACCTTTGAACAGAGTTTACAAGTAGCCTTCTGTTGTTAATTTTTATGTGTTATTTATACCCAAAGTGTATAATATCAATAGCGGAGTTAGAAACAAACAATTTTAAATTGGCTGCATCTAACAGTAGCTAGCATTTGCGCATCAGAGAACCCTGTTTCTGAACCAAAGAAGAAAGAAGTAAATAGATAATCTGTGAATCCTTTTCGTTCTGTCTTTCTATATATCACATAAACAATTTGAATATGTTAGGATGTTAAATCAAGAGAGAGGTCATACAACTTCTTGAGTACTGTTGGTGACCTCAGATTTCTCAGGCATAATATGTCCCCATAGATGCTAAGTACCAGGCATAATGTTGATGTTTACGGATAGTAGAAATTATAATTAAATATCTACTTTGGGCCTGGGTACATAAAGATGTAACACTGGATGTGTATATGAGACTAAAGCATCATGGTTCAATTGGTGTACTTCTGTTATTACAGTGGACAGAAAGACAAGTTTGCCTTTTATTTCCAAACTGAATATATCAGTATGGATATGGATTCATATTACAAGGCTTCCTCTTGGACTTTTTTTCTCTTAGTTCTCTTCCCAAAATAAAATCTAAGTTATGTGTCTTAACAAAGATGCCCAATTTTTTACTGCCCCAAATCTACATATATGATACCTTTCATGACAGAAAAGGTTCCAAAGATATGATTAAGTTATCCATTTTGACATGGAGTGATTATTGCAAATTATTCATTGGGGCTCAGTATGGCCACAGGGTCCTTATAATTAAGAGGTAGGAATGTTAGAATGGAAAATGTGGTGATGGAAGAAGAGGTTATACAGACTGCATATGCCAAATCAAAAGCTGTTTAAGGAGGAAGAACTCAGCCATGAAAATAAAGAGCTAAAAAGCATAAAGCCTCTCTAGAAGTTTGAAATGTAAACATGAAAAACAGAAAACAATCTCCATAGTTTTAAGAAGGTAGTTAGGTTTGCTGTAGCTCATTTTTCTTCCAGAACAGAAAGACAATGCATTTTTGTTGTCTTAAATCAACCAGTTGATGATAATTTGTTACAGCAGCTATGAAAAATTTATATACGTTCAAATTTGCAATGCTGAAGAGAATATCCTATCTTAAATAAGACTAAGAGTGGATAAAAGACAAGGATTCAAACTACCAACTCTGTGAACTACAAAGATTAAATGTATTTAACATAATACATGGAGAGGCTATCCAAATAAGATTTATATTTTTGGTTGCCTTGGTAATGATTAAATCTGTATGTACGTAATGTATAATTTTACACAATATGAGCCATTTAGAATAAAACAAATTAATGCAATACATTCCCTATGGTTCATTCCAACTATATAACCTTGTGAAGAAGTATTTGAAGTTCAGTATCAATAGCTTTTATTAAAAAAATTAACTATTCTAGGCACTCTTTGAATGTGTGTATATGATACAGAACAGAGAAAGAGAGAGAAAATATATTTTGAATATTATAAAGAGAGCACTATTAATCCCACAACAGTTTCTTCTTTGTAACAGTATACTTTGGTCATTTATTAATTCATATTTTCATTTCTGAATAAATTCATAACATAATTTGATTAATCACTAGGAAATTCTATGTGTTGCTAGCTAATATATGAGGTGGGTCGTGGGTTTCCTAAACTTTTCAAATCTTTATTTTCTTGTTTCTTTATTTGATATACAATTGATTTTTTTTATTCTTCTGCATTTCAAGTGAGCTCTTTTTAGCCAGGAATTGGTGATGCCAGGAATTGGTGGATTTAAAAGTAAAGCATTCTTCAAGAAATTTTCATTATCAAAGGTTTCTGGTGGGTGCCAGTGGCTCATGCCTGTAATCCTAGCTACTCAGGAGGCTGAGATCTGAGGATGGTGGTTCAAATCCAGCCCGGGCAGGAAAGACCATGAGACTCCTGTCTCCAATAAAGCCCCACGACCAACAATAACAACAACAACAACAACAACAACAAAAGGTTTCAGGATTTCAGGATGTTCTATTCTAAACATGAAGCCCTGTTTTCAGAGTTCTAAAGTCTGTAATTTTTGGCATTTTTTAAAATTTTCCTTCCACTTTCTAGTTTACTAAGCAATTCTTTTGGGAAGAACATGAGGTTTCCAGTTTATCATTCAAAGGTCTGACAATAATTTTGCCACTTACAAGCTAGATGAATACTTGCAACCTGCTTAGTATTTCTGAGCCACAGTTTTCTTATCTAAGAAACGTAGAAATTATTATACTGATCTGGTGAAAATGAAGTGAGCTAATATGATCTACTTAAAAAATAATATTAATCCTTGTGCTCCCTAAATTTTTTTCATATTTCTCTTATAATAGCTACTCACTAATGTGTAAAATATGTGACTATAAGACTTATTAGCTTACACAATAAGCATGTAACACTTTACTTTCTTCTAGCTTAGTGTGATCTATGGCACATTCCTCAAGACAAAGGTCATCCCAAGGTTCCATTTTGACAGACAGACTTTCCACCGCATTCTCATTATTGTTGGCAGGTTTCAGTTCCTCCAGGGTAATTGGAAGGAGTTCTCGGTCTCTCACTAGTTGTAATTCTTAGGACAGCCCTAGCTCATTGCCATGTGGACCTCTTCATAGGGCAACTAACTCCTAGATGAAGTGTTTTCTCTCACAACAAGTAAGAAACAGAAACAGATCCTTAGATAGGATGCATAGTCTCTCTGTAGCTTCATCTTACCCGTGATGCTCTACATTCTTACTGGTTCTCTTTATCAGAAGCAGTTTACGAAGACTACATACAAAGTAGAGGACTTCATCAAGTTGCATATTCCAAGAATCGCATACCACTGAGGAACTATTAGAAACTGTTTACAGTAGTCATTGTCCATATGCAGCTGTTCACATGGTTCTTCTACTTGTTGCCTCATGCACACATACTTAAACAGACTAAAGTGTAGTGTTCAGAAGGGGGGATTCCAATGGTATGACTCACTTCAACCAGTGACTTACAGTTTGGCAAAATGAATAGCAGGAAGGTAGAAATGTGTGTGTGTGTGTGTGTGTGTGTGTGTGTGTGTGTGTGTGTGTGTGTGTTTCAGAGAGGGGTGAAATCAAGGCGATGGGGGTAGACAAATAAAGAGAAAGGTGGATGAATGGAGTCATAATATTCAATGTACATTCATGAAAACTTAACTGTGCAAGTTGAGGGAGAGATGGGGGGAATGTCAGGGTGACATTGATCAAGATCACAGTTCAATCACACTGACACATGGCATTGGAATCTTTTTGTAATAATAATAATACTAATGATAATAATAAATTCTGGCCATTGAACAAGGCATTATTTTTCTTAAATGTGATTTCAGATCATTACCTGAAGGCTACCAAAACATTCAAATCCCATTTTTTAAGGCTCCACTTCTTTACATATTGAAATACGTTTTTGCAGACTATTTTTGAGCATGAAGAATATTTTATAAGTTCTCTTACTGGAAACTTTTATCTAGCACTAAGTCTGGGTAATGGAATATGCCAAGTTGCAAAGTTTAGCAAAACACTTGGTTTTAGGGGAAAAACAGATTAATGCTCTCTTAACTACGACTACACTGGTGGATACAGCATGCAATCATGATTTCCAAACAATTATTTTGAATTTAATAGCTCTCCAACTCTTTCTCTGGTGCAGCGGCAAGACTACTGATTTAATAGAGCACCAAGCTGCTACAAACCAGAGGTTAAAACCCGTGGTTAAACTACTGTGGTGAATGGTATTGAAAGGTATCACCACGTGGAAGGGGCAGAGGGAGGGCAGTCTGAGGGAGGGGGTAAAGAGGAAAAGAGAACAAAATGGAAAAAGCCAAGAGGCAGCTGAGCTTTTCAATAGCAGTCAGACACTGCCAATTTTCCTTTTTTTCTTTATTCTTTTCTCTTTTTTTCTCATTCCAAATGTTAAATTGAGGTGATTATAAACCTCTTGTTTGTTTTGTTTTGCCTTCGGTTAAAAAGTGAAAATTAAAAGACAGTGGGAATGAAGTGTAGGGAGAGCCGTTTGACAGCTGATGGAAGAAAAGACTATTACTCATAATCATTCTAATACAAACCCACTGGACAATACTGGGGGAGGGTGCGTCTTCCCAGAGAGAGCTGCTGGAAATGATCCAAGGTTGGCAGACCCTGGGGCCATCCCAGGAATGAAATTGCAAAACCCTGGGGGAGAAGCACTGAAGGCTGCCAATGTGGAGTTCGATCAAAGCTACACTCTGCCATGACAATGGAAAATCGGAGAATGGAAGGTGCCCTGATTGGCAGGCATGAAAAAAATGGAGGAATAGGCTGCCTGCCCAGAGGGCCAAAAATCTGGGCACAGAGGGGAGTGAGCCATAGGCAGAACTACAGAAAAAGAAAACCCAAAAGCTGGAGGGAGTGGGCGGGGAGAGTATATATATATATATAATATATATATATGTGTATATATATATAATTTCCATTTAAAGGAATGCATTGTAGCTTTAAATCTAAAATGGGTGACATAAAACTAAAAGGGAAACCTATTACTTTATGTAGTAGCAATAATAGATTCACTGTTGCTAATAGGAGAGAAAGCACGTTTGATTTTTATTTTCAATTTTTTCTTCACCTATAGAAAAGTATGCAATTGATCAATGATATTTCAAAGTCAGCATACCTTTCATTGGTACCTAATTTATTTATATTATTTATTTAAATTGGTTTTCTGGGTTTATTTTATTATTTAGTTTGTTTGTTTTTGTTCTAGTACTGGACCTTGAATTCAGGGCCTGTGTTTTGTCTTTTCACTTTTTCCCACCATACAAGCTGTCTACCACTTGACCTACAGATTTATTTCTCACTTTCTGATTGTTCGTTGGATATAGAAGGGCTTTATCAACTTTCTTGTACTGCCTGTTCTGGCTTCGAACCACAATCCTCAGAACTCAGACGCCCAAGTAGCTAGGTTTACAGGTGTGAGTCACCAACACCAAGTAACATCAATTTCAATAAAGGACTATTATGTACCTTTAGAAGTTTCCTCCTAGCACTTGTGTTTCCCACCTATCCTTCAGTCCCCAAGCCTAATTATCATATTGATCTCTAGTGCCTCATACCATTGTGCATACTTGGATACTGTGTAAGTGAAACCTAAATTGTGCTGTTTGGTCTGACTTATTTTGCTCAAACTTTTGTCTGAGACTCATTTGCATTATGCGTCCTAGCTTCTTCATTCTTATTATCATGTAGAGGGAATTTCTAAATGTAACAGCACAAATTATGCACTCCAAGTTTGATGGTGTGTGTGTGTGTGTGTGTGTGTGTGTGAGAGAGAGAGAGAGAGAGAGAGAGAGAGACAGAGACAGAGACAGAGACAGAGACAGAGACAGAGAGACAGAGCGACAGAGAGAGAGAGAAGTTGTTATTGTTAATTTGGGGCCATGAGTCATCATCTGGGTATGAACATCTTAATATTGTAGTATTTGATGCCATGTATTTTGGCTTTATGTCTGCAAATTAAAATTTTGTTCATATATGATGTAAATTCTAGCTCTGGAAGACATTAGCAAATTCTCTCTTAAGGAGATTGTACAAATTGTATACCTAACCTATCCTTACCTTCTACACTCCCTGGAATGAATGTGGAAGCATTAGTCTTGCTCCGTGCTCTTACTTGGCTGTATTTTTGTCGTCAGAAGTAATCGTAGGTATATAAAACTAACGTTCTTTTCTTCTTTCTTATCTGTTGAAACCCAGGTATGCCTTCCATTTAGGTATTAAGCTACATTCTCTGACACTTTCATGGCTTTCTGAATGGATAGTTAAGATTGGGGCAGACATTTTTTTCTGTCAAGGGATATTTTTAGCATCCTTTGTGGGCTATACCAAGTTGTCAATATTGGTAGATGACCCAAGAGTTGTTTTTCAGGAGCATAGATGCCTGTTCCATTATGAACCAAATGATTCATTGGCCTTATATGGCCCATGAGCAAGTCATTGGCTGTTCCTTGTGGATAATCTCAAATCATCATCCTTTTTCTAAGTGCAAACTCAGAAACCAATAGCAAAACTAGTCTACTTTCCAGCAATCATGGACACAATATGTGCAATACAGTAATAAAGACTGTAAGTTATAGATTAAGATGATTTTTTTCAACTTCATTATTAAGATGGTGCAACTATTTTCTCCTATTTATTAGATAAAATTCAGGCCCAAGAAATGAAGAATTTTATCAAAGGTCTCTCAGTAAGAGACAAAACCTAGAAGGGCCTAATGCAAAAGTATAGTGATGACATACTTTCTTATAAACAAAGACAGCTTCTGAGTCCAAACTGAAATAGCACGGCAACCAGGACCACAGATGGCATTCCAGCTGTGTTTAATACACACCTGGGAAAGCAGTGTCACCTGAATCCATTTCACATCCCACAAAAGAAACCTAGTTTTTCCAATTATCTGGTTAATCCTGTTAATTTCAGTGGAGCAATGAGGCTTCAAAATAAATTTTATCTGGCCTCCAACTTTGATCTGGCTGACTGCCTCGATTGAAGAAATTGGATAATCAAGAAATCTTTACAAGCTCTTCTTAGACACATGCAACCATGTATCACTAACTTGTCTCAATCTATTTTGACATTTGGACATAGTGTTTCAAATATGGTATGTGCTTGTGTTATAAACCATCCACAAAGATCATGCAAGGAGTTCTAGTTAATCATTTTTTCAAAGATTATTTAATGTGTATTTGATCCAGTGCTAAAAGAAGAAATTCAGGTATCAGAGAAGTAAATTAGAATCTGAGAAGAGGAGAAAGATCAGAGGGCTGAAAAGTGAGTTTTTTTAGTATAATTTAGCACTTCTTGTCTCTCAATCTAAAGATGTCAAATGATAGGTGTGTTTATTCAGAAGACCCCTCGGGGAGAAGCTGTTAACTGTCACCAAGTAAATTTCATAGGATCATTCTTACAGCCATTTATTTCCCATGTCTTCTGAAGTAGAAAAGGCAGCTTCATGTTGTCATTCTCTTCCCTAGATATTAATTTCTAGATGAGTTTGATTTTTTTTGCAGTTGAATGGTGATGAAATGAAGCTATTTTGAAGCACATTAAATCTGCAGATTTGAATACATTGATGCCAATGTTCATTTTATGGCAAGGTATCCTATTTTCACCTTCATAAAACTGAATGTTTACATGTACCATCTAATTAAATGTAGCCACACCAAAAACCTCAAACCTGTGCATTTGTTAACCCTTGACTACTTCACTGCCTAGGAACTTTTAACAAAGTTTAATGCATATTCCTTAATACCTGGTGTAACTTATTTGG
The DNA here is from genome assembly GCF_019054845.1 of Dipodomys spectabilis. Classification (NCBI taxonomy): domain Eukaryota; kingdom Metazoa; phylum Chordata; class Mammalia; order Rodentia; family Heteromyidae; genus Dipodomys; species Dipodomys spectabilis. The sequence continues at coordinate 12,963,135 of NW_024870950.1, forward strand.
CACGAGACTCAATTCTAAAGTATAGGAAATTGTAACAACTTCTAAAATGTCTACAGCCTCTATTATAATAACACAGCCTTACTCTGGCAGAGACCCAGGACTGGCAAGAGAATCTTTCTTCTGGGATACAGAACTCCTTTCAAGGTTGGCTCCAAAATCTGCCTTCAGGAATAGAATTACTCTTATCAGGGAACTAAAGAAACCGTGGTTACTCTTCAAGATTGAGATTTATAAAATATATTCTGGCTGGTAACCAGAAAAATAAAAATTTTGCAAATCTTGGAAAGTTGGAAGCTGCCGAAGGTGGCATTGGCAAAATGTTCTTTCAGCAGGATTTTACTCAGATCTGTTCTCTATGAAGCCTAGAGCATGAAATACAAAAAAAGGACAGAGGAACGACTCACTGGTGCTGAAACTCATAAGGCGCTGAATAAGGACTTTGCAAAAGACAGATGTTCTTTTCCAGGCAATGGGTCTCCATCCCAGCTAAATCTGTTAACATGAATTCCTGAGACAAAAATTGGTTCCTTGAATATTGCTTACTATAGACTCATAAGTCTTTCCTGCCTTGTGGTCATTCTCTACCTAATTAATAACTATTCTTTGATCTAAGTTGATGACAAAGATATTCCCAGAGCTTGTTTTTTTGGTAGCATAGCCATTCTGTTTTGCTTATTCTGATCACTTATTGTCTGCTCACCAGTGAAGGAGAATATAGAAGCTAAAACTCTCAATGTCATTTCTTCTGTAAGTGTTCTCTTCCCTCTATCATAATCCTTTCAGAACTTGGAACTATGCATGTGTTACCTGTTTTGTTCTTTTTTTTTCTTTCATCTCTTCCAGATTTCTTTGCATTACAATGGAAGTTTTGCCATTCTCTTCCATAAAAGGCCTATAGACTGGTTTGTATGATAGAACACAGTTTGCAGTAGTCAAGCTTATCTAACTGAAATCTTGATATGATATGAACAGTATATAAATCAAAAGAAAGAAAACTGTAATAGAAAATATTAGTAGCTTCATCTTGAAAATAAGTGTTATTTATTTTGACTATCTTCCCAAATTAATGCATCTTTTATTAATACTACTCAATTCATACTTACCATATTCTTCTTTTTTTCAAATGATGAACATTTTATTTTATTTTTTAAATAAGTTTTTTTAACTGTGAAAATACTGTACCAATGGGTTACAATCACATGAGCAAGGTGATGAATACATTTCTTATCAAGCATTGTTTCCTCCTCCTTTGTTTTCCCCTTTGGCTTTACTGGACAATGTGGCCCCAAATCTGGATCCTCAGACTCAGCCTCCTGAGTAGCTAGGATTACTAAGATGCATTTTTATATACATTGACTAAAATGGATTTCTATTAAACCGTATTTTAAAATACAAGTACACTTCATTGGACTGGCAAGGTAGGAAGGAAAGATGCTTTAGGCAGTGGGCATGGGTATGACAACAGAGAAATATGAAGTAATTGTGTGTACAACATAAATGGCTGCTGATGGAAATGATACTGTTTGAAGGAAAGATGAAAAGGAAATAATAGAGAAACTTGTGTAAGCAATTCTATTGTTAAAGTTGAACTTAGTGGTCTTCCCTTTGTATTAAACTGTTATTCTATCTTTTTAAAGTTGTTAATAACATCTCTAATGGAACAAATGATTTATTCCAAGTTTTTGTGCACTTTATTTCAATCTCTTAAGCATAGAACTTTCTTGAATAGTAAGTGAATACTGAATAAAAAACATCCATTCAGCCTCAGTCATCAGAAAATGAAAGACAGAAATCCACCAAATATATTTATGTGATTATCTGTAGGATATTGGGGCATGTTCATAATGAGCTGAAATATTGTCAAATGAATCAGCAACACAACACAGTCATAATACCCTAAGAAACACTTAACAACCAGGAGATTTAAATAAGAAATAAAACAATCAACCAGTTAGAAGCCCTCTAAAACTACCTAGAACAATCTGTAACAATAGCAGAGAAAAGCAAATAGCCAGATGGTTTCAACTGTCTGGGACAGGAGAGCAGATACATAATGATTTAAAATTACCTTCATTCTGAAGCCTGGCTGTCTTTACCTTATGGGATTTTGTCATCTGAATCTCCAAAGGGTAAAGAGTCATCTTTTGCTGGAGTGGAAAAGCTGTTGCAGACTCAGGAGCTACACAGGGAACCATGGTCATCTAGGGTATCCGACAAACAGCTGTTACCCAGATCTGTTGAATAGAAACACCTGATGGTTTTTGACATGGTGTTGGGTTTGCATATCATGGAGTAATGAGTTTGCTGCAGGTGGAAAATGAAGCCATGGCCAGAGGAGACCTAAGGTGATATTGTCAGTTTTGTCAGGAATCACAGACTCTTAGAAGTGAAAAGCTTTCTTAAAGAGTTTGGCACAAGCATTCGTCAGATGCTGCAGTGAAACCTGTGTTCACTTGCAGTTTTATTAGACTGATAACACTGCGAGTGTGTCATAGCCTGTCCATATCAGCAGAATTATCCCCATGGAAAGCTGCAATGGAGAAGACATACAATGGAATAATAGAAGCCATTGGTGATGTTAGGGGTAGCCTATATAGTACAAGAAAAGTTTACTCATGGTTTTAAATTTTATACTTAAGATTTTAACTGTAAGCTGTATACTTTTACAGTAAAAAGTAGGTAAGTATATGTATACTTAAAAACTTGTCATTTTTGTTCTCTGAGATATATAAATGCAGCTTAATACAATACGATCATTAATGTTTATAGATTCTTCAGATAAAATGAAATTTCCAATATTTTCCAGAATTAAGTACTTAGATATAATAATTAACAAACTCTGCTTCTAATTAGTCAGGGTTGGAGTGAGCGTCTTGGTATATCATTTGCATTAGCTCGGGTCCAACATTCGACAAAGGTGTTTCTTTGGCATTTCTATTGGATTGCAATGTGTGTGTGTGTGTGTGTGTGTGTGTGTGTGTGCACATGTGTGTGTGTGTGTGAGAGAGAGAGAGAGAGAGAGAAAGAGAGAGAGCTAGAGTTTATTGTTTGATATTCAATATATGGGACCTAGTAATTGACTTATTGGGAAAGGACATTGCTATTCTTATCTTGATTTTTGCTATTTTAAATGCTTTTATAGGTGGCCCTTCCTATATCCTTTCAGTTCCTAGAATTCTATTTCTTCATGATCTTATATCCCAATCTCAGCCAACCCTCTTCTTCCTCATACCAAGTAGCTATCATTACCTCAGTTGAAGGCATCCATACTATCTTTGGGTCACACCCAAGGATTCCTCCGTCTGTTCCCTATGTCCCTTAGTCCTCAGCTATTGGCTGTCCTTGGAAAGGTGATTACATTTTCAAAGTCAAGAAGTGTAAAAGTATAATGATAAGAAAGTTTCTTTCCGTCTACTGGATTGGGGTTTATCTTGCTGCTCTTTTTCAAGGAGGTTTAGATGCGTCATTAAATTGCTAGTTTCAGATCTCTCCAATTTGTTGATGTAGGAGCTCAGAGCTATAAACTTGCCTCTGAGTACTGCCTTTGCTGTGTCCCAGAGGAGCTGGTAATTTGTGTGTTCATTTTTGTTGAATAGCATGAACATTTGAATTTCCTTTCTAATCTCTTCCATGACCCACTCATGATTCAGCAGTGTGTTGTTCAGCCTCCATGTGATACCGGACTTTCTTTGGTGGCTTTTGGTGTTGAGTTCTAATTTTATTCCCTTGTGGTCAGAGAGAATGCAAGGTATAACTTCAATGTTTCTGAATTTAGACAAGTTTGCTTTGTGGCCTAAAATGTGGTCTATTTTAGAAAACGTTCCATGTGCTGCTGAGAAAAACGTGTATTCTGATGCTGCTGGGTGAACTGTTCGGTAAATGTCTGTTAAGTCTAGTTGATCTATGCAGCTGTTTAGATCTGTGGTTTCTCTGTTGAGTTTTTACCGAGTTGATCTATCTAGTGGGGAGAGTGGTGTGTTAAAATCCCCAACAATTAATGTCTTTGGATCTATATGGGATTTGAGGGAAAGTAGTGTTTCTTTGATAAATTTGGGTGCTCCATTGTTTGGTGAATAGATATTTAGAATTGTAATATCCTCCTGAAGGAGAGATCCTTTAATTAGTATGTAGTGACCTTCTTTATCTCTTTTCACGAATTTTAATTTGAAGTCTATTTTATCTGATATTAGGATTGCAACTCCCGCCTGGTTATGCGGTCCGTTTGCTTGGTAGATTTTGTTCCAGCCTTTAACATTGAAAATGTGTTTGTTTTTATGGGCAAGATGTGACTCCTGCAGGCAGCAGATAGAAGGGTCTTGTTTTTTAATCCAACTAGACAGTCTATGTCGCTTAATTGGAGAGTTCAGTCCGTTAACGTTAAGAGATAGGACTGAGAGGTATTTGGGAGTTCCTGCCATGTTATCTACTTTTTTGGGGGCTGCGAAAACTGGGTTCTTCCTATGGTTCTTGGATTCTCAGTTTGGGTGCAGTTTCTTGGCCTTTGTTTGGGTGCAGTTTCTTGGCCTTTATTGCGGTATGGAGAATCCTTAAAAGACTCCATATAGAGCTCCCCAACCCAGCAATCCCACTTTTGGGCATTTACCCAAATGACCACAAACAAGGCCACACTAAAGCTACCAGCACAACTATGTTTATTGCAGCATTATTTACCATAGCTAAGATATGGAACCAACCCAGATGCCCCTCAGTAGATGAATGGATCAAGAAGATGTGGTATATATACACAATGGAATTCTATGCCTCCATCAGAAAGAATGACATTGCCCCATTTGTTAGGAAATGGAAAGGCTTGGAAAAAATTATATTAAGTGAAGTAAGCCAGGCCCAAAGAAACATAGGTCCCATGGTTTTCCTTATTTGCAATATCTAGTATAGGTATGAGTCAAGCGGAAAAAGTCAGAGAATGTGATGTTAAGAAAACGAACCCTCAAATATGTATTTTAATGTTTTTGTTTCATTCATGCATGTGTTTCTAACGCATTTATAATATTATTTCTTTGTTGCTTTGTATGTCCCTCCCCCACAGTGTAACCCCCGCTTTCACTATATTTGATGTCAGTATAACATGTGGAGGAGATGGGGACAAACAAGTCGTTTAAGGATTCAGGTGGACCTGTTGCAACAATGAGAAGTACAAAATGTCATGTCAAAACCAGCTTTACAATGTTGGTGGGGGGGAGGGAGGGGGGTATGATTGGGTGGGGGGGAGGGGGGAGGCTGGGAAGGGAGGTGAAGGGTAAACAAAGGAGGAGGCTGCAATGCTTGGTAAGAAATGTATGCATTTTCCTGCCCATGTAATTGTAACCCCTCTGTACAGTATGTTTTCAAATAAAATAAAATAAAATAAAATAAAAAAAAAAAAAAGAAAGAAAGTTTCATGCAGGCAAACAAAAGGCAAATGTAGCATTGTGAGAGTTATTTTGCACTGTGATTTTAGTTTGTCATGGAACTTACTTTCCCATTATCCATGCCTATTCAGATTCAACCAGAAATAAAAATAGGAGGCTGTCATTGTATGCTCCCTAGAAGTCTCCTATCTCCTTCAAATGCATTATTAGCACTCATGATATTTTGCTTGAATACATTGGAGTTGTTTGAATCCCAAAGTTCTCTGAAAAGGACAACTTTTGTTTCTCTTTTATTCTTTCTTTCTTTTCTTTTTCTTTTTTCTTTCCTTTCTTTTATTTTTGTCCATTGTGGGGCTTGAACTCTGGGCTTGGGCACTATCCCTCAGCTCTTCAGCTCAAGGCTAGCATTCTACCAGTTGAGCCACAGCACCACTTCGGTTGTCTGAGTAGTTTATTGAAGAGTCTCACAGACTTTCCTGCTGGGGCTGGCTTTGAATTGCAATCCTCAGATCTCAGCCTCCTGAGTAGCTAGGATTTCAGGCTTGAGCCACTGGCTCCTGACTAGGACAACTTTTTTTAAATGCTATTCCGTGTTAGGATTTTCCTTGATATATTGATCATCTCACTTTGTCCCTTGTCTATCAAATCCTCTTCTTCATGAGGACCTTGACCTAACTTTTTGATCCTAATTGTCTCTTTATCTCATTTACATAGTACTGCCTTCAAATGACATCTTTCTCCTTCAACAATCAGCATTTCCTTCCAAGATATTATTCTTTAACTCTTCTAAAAAAATCATTATGAGACAATTCTCATTAGTATTTGGCTTCAAAATAATTTATTTAATGAGGAACACAAACCTAAAACCCTAGTTTTCATAATGGAATACCTTTTATGACCTCAGCCCTCAATTTGTGATGGTGTCATTATAATAAGTAGAAACAAGTAGAAAAACTGCATTGTGCCCATCACAAAAATAATTTTCACTTTCCCAAAGACATTAGCAGCTTGTCCACTGTCCCAGAGCTAGCTGCAGATGTTTCCTACCATAGGGCAAAGACCGAAAAACACTCAATAGAAGATTAAATAGGTTCTGTAATATCAAAATCTAATGAAAGTATGTTTCAATTAGGGCAAAATAAGGAGAGAAAATGACAAGGGAGAAATATGTGCAGAGTATCAGCCTCTCTAATCTCAGAAAACAGGAACTCTCCTTGGGGCCAAGCTCATATTGACTAATCACAGAAATCACAGAGTGAGGATAAGAGATGCTCTAGAGGAAGCAGGGATCTGACAAACTTACCTGATAACCTTGAATGCCTGGACAGGAAAATTGGGCTGGGCTTTGAAACTGAAAGAGAACCTGCCTGGTAAACAAGCTGAAACTACAGAAAGTTTAATTAAAGTCAGTAGGGGGATATTAAAAGTGGGAATAATTAGGGCAATAAGAAAGAAAAAAAAAGAAAAGGAGATAAAAGAAGTCAGATATAAAAAGAAGACTCTGGAGGCACCTGTACAGCCTTTTGTTGACAACAATTAAAAGTGAATTTGATATTTTGTCTATTGCTAGTTTGAATTTTTGGTTTGCACTGTGTGAGTGTGTGTGTGTGTGTGTGTGTGTGTGTGTGTGTGTGTGTGTGTGATATCATTTGTTTTTTTTTCTTGGCTACAGCTGGATAGGAATGAAAAAGTGCCATGTTCTAAACTGGATTTTAATGAGGACAGCTCAGTGCATGCCAAGTCCTTGGGCATGAAGTTGGCGGACTGAGTCCATTGGTCCTTAAGGGTCCCTTCTCTGGATCTGAGAAGCTCCTCTGTTGAAAACTTGGCAGCTCTTCCAGGGTCTCCCAGCCCCTCTGCCAAACAGATGAAGGCAGTGTCTGGATCCAAACAGGCAATGCCACAAGTTGCTATGACTGTCAAAGGCCCAAGGAAGGAGTGCTTCCTTTGTATAACATAGAAAATTTTGCATCCAACCCAGGGACCCTCAACTGTTGTCATCTTTCTTGAAAATTGGCATCTTTTCTATTCTTCATAAACAGCAAAGATGACACATTGTAAATTTGGTAAAGACCCAAGAGGACATAATCTCTTAAAAAATCTCCCATATGAAAGTCATGGTGGCTACTGGTATGTCTCAGGACAAAAGCTTATTTGGGAAAGAATCTGGCAATGAAGCTAAAGTTTTGAAAATCAGTCAGACTCTAAACTTCCTGTATATAAATACTTGACAGTTTCCACTTTATATAGAAATGTTTTGGGGGATGCAACACAATCCTCCAAGAGAAGAGTATCATGAACTGAGTTTTACATTTTGGCATTAGAAAAATCATATGTCCAGGCTATATGAGACATTTGAAATGTGTATCCGAGACAGAAAGATAATAGAGAAACTATTTTAGTTATAGGTAAGCTGAGAAAGGGATAGGCAATGGGAACATTTTTTAAAGAACAGACATTCCAGACTTATTAAGAAGATATTATCAACAAGGCTTAAAAGCTACCTCTGTGGGTGTATTAGGCAGATTTCTGTCACTAATTGCCTATAATCCTAGGCAATTAACTTACAAGGAGGAAAAGTTAATTTTGTTTCACAGTTCTGGAGCTATCACAAAGCAGCTAGCCATAATAGAAGTACAAGGCAACCATAAAAGCCAGGTCCCAAAATCCCCCTGGAGGGAATACCATCAGCCACCTCGTTGCCCAATCTAGAACTCCTGACTTCTAATGGTCTTCACACATAACCTTCAGAGACACTCACACCAACTGCATTAGAGAAAGGGCAAGAGGACAGAAGGATGGCAGCCAATTTCTGTGGGAACTTCTGAACATCCAAGTAGATGGCACTAAAAATCACATGTGCTGAAACTTGCTCCTATTCAGTAACAAATTTTGGAATAATTTATAAACGTACTTTTAAAGTTTTTAAGTAAAGTGAAGGGATTACAATTGTTTTTGGGTGCATGTACATATGCAGAGATACCGTTAGATATTTGTTTGCTTTTCTGTGTAAGTTAACTATCTTGGATATCAGAGTATGTATAACAATGATGCTTTCTGTAGAAGCTTTAACAATAAAATGCCAATATGTATGCTGCTTCTAAAATATCAATCTACATTCTGAAGGTTTCCATACCAAGAGAAGCCAATCCTTTCTGTGGAAACCTGAACCAAATGATTCCATTAGAATAGTAGTTTTTCACATACACCTCACTGAAATGAATATTCTTGACTTTGGACAAGTGACATCATTAATTGGATAAATTATTAATTGGATAAAGAAAATGCATAATGTCTCCTTGTCTTCAATTTATTGGAGAAAATTATATCTGAGACAAATTGAACCAGGACAAATGAAAGAAAAAAATATCAATGTCAATCCAAAGGATGGGCTAGACTCACACCAACATACTTGTAAAAAAAAAATCATGAACTATCAAAGCTCTTATTTGAGGAGTGGCTCATCAGGGGAAAAATTTAAAAGTTCCTCTTACATTCACTAAAGCTGGATTGAAGTAGGCAGGTCTTACATAGTAAGTGGGATCCTTGGAAATCTATATCTCATATTATTAGAAGAATATTCTTCTAAGTTCTGGGGCTGGGAAGGTGGCTCAGTGGTAGAGCGCTTGCCTTGCATGCCTGAGGCCCTGGGTTCGATTCCTCAGCACCACATAAGCAAAAAGAAAAAAAAAACCAGAAGTGGCACTATGGCTCAAGTGGTAGAGCACTAGCCTTGAGCTGAAGAGCTGAGAGACAGCACCCAGGCCCAGAGTTCAGGCCCCACGACTGGACCATCCCCCGCTAAAAATGAATATTCTTCTAAGTTCTATTGGGCAAAGTGGTTGACAGGATTGACTTTCATTGTGATGGAAATGGCAAGTTATGATTGAATTAAACAAGAATATTGAGGAGTTGGAGAATGGCTGACACTAGTTTTGATTACATGATTCTTCTGTGAACATGGAATGGAGACAACACTATGTATGCCCAGAAACATAGAAATTAAATGTTCATAATATTCCACACAGACGTTGCTATTGCTCAAACTTATTTAAGAAAGACAAGTTTCTTTCTGTGTCTACACTTATCCTCAACATATCATCTTCAACTTGCAGGTGGAGGTCACATTACATGGCCAAACAGCTGGGGCAGTTTTAAGACCTGGACGTGGAATTAATTTGTTCTACAAAGAGAGAGTGAGCTAATTTCCCAGATTCACCTAAGTAACAGTCTTCCTCACAAATGTTCAAAAATTCATGACCTGTGCAGTGTTTACCCTGTAACCCCAGTACTCAGGAGAAAGAGAGCATCTTAATGCCAGGTTACAAATAAAAGCATTTTGAACAGTAATGTGGGCATAATGACACACACCTGAATATATAAGTGACATATGGGAGTTGGTTGATTGGAAGCCAAGCAAAAACCAGGGGAAAATAACTCAAGACATTTTTTGAAAGATGACTGAAAGGCTAGGAGCATAGCTCAGGTCATAGAATACTTGCCTAGCAAGCATGAGGCTCTGAGTTCTAAATTTCAGTTCTGGAACTAATTTTCCATAAGATTTTTTAGGTTATGCATTTTAACTTTGTAATAAAAATGGTCAAGAAAACAAAATTTAATGTTTTTTTAATGATATCAAACCATCAAATACTATGTAACATTTTACGTTTTGCTTACAGGTAGACTTTGAGCTTTATTTTATCTATAAGTACTTTGTACGTTATTTAATGGTTATATTCAAAGACTGTGTTAAGTAGTACCTTTCGATTTGCATTTAGATTGATTTTATACTTACATTCACAGATAATAAATATGTATGCCTGTGTTTATATTTGAAGCTATCTTAAAGTAGGTGCAATTAAATACATTTTCTGCTGTTGTTTCTTTGAAGTGTCTTACAATAAATTAACAGAAAAAGTTAATTGCATTAACAAATTTAGTGCATTTAATATTCATAGTATGTATACATAAGCATATGTTTACTTAATGTTATCCAAATATCTATATATGAGAGTAGTTGACAAAATAGCATTAATCATTCTGTTATTCAATTTATTCCCATTCTATTCAACATCATTGTCACTAAAATACCTAAAGATATTATAAATTTAGAAAACAGGATTTCCTATTAAATAATATCCTAATACAATGACTACAAACTTAAACACAATGAATGTAGAAACTGGTAAAGTAAAATCCAAAGATGACACTTTACAGACACATAAATCTGAATTTGGCTATTCCACAGAATCGAGCACAGCATGTTGTGGTATTTGAGCCACACGTTTGAATAATTGCTATTTATAGAAAAACAAAAATATACTAATTTACTTGGGAGAGTTCCCACTGAAATAATGCATTTCCAAAAGAGAGGATGCCTTTCACTTTCACATTTGAATGTAAATTATAAGCTTCTATACATTTTATGCCACTGCCGGAGAAGCACAATTGTCTCTATTGCCGTTTTCTAAAGAAATCTAGTCTCTGTCCTGTGAACATAGAAGCATTGTAAAACTGTCAGACAGGAAGCCCTCCCCTGAGGAAATAGACATTTACAGGACGACCCAACAGCTGTTGCGGGAATCTCCCAGCAGTAATATTTACAGTGCTCTATTTCAGGTATCGTCAGTGCCAGTCAGCCTGCAAATTCAATGCCATCACCATTCCTGGAGCTAATGCTTAGCTGAATATGAATTAAATTGCTGTTTTTGTCATAAGCGGATCAAGTAGGGAAACATCCTGATCCCCTGGGAAAAAAAAGCAGCTTCCCACCCCTCCTCCTCTGAGCCACAGCACTGAAAGCATTTTGTCTTTAGGAAGGCGTGTTTCTCCAATGTCTAGCCTTAAACCAGGATGTAAGTTTCTCTTGAGATTTTAGATAGTATCATCTACCCTGAGAAATGAAGAATGACCACTTAGTAAGAAGGCAACATGCCCCAGCTGTTTCAGCTCTTAAATACAAGCACACGTCAACTTGCATTATGACTGAGGTATATGCACAAGGCTGCCAAATTCACATACATAGGCAATAGTTAAAGTTAAATAAAACTTATAAAAGCAAACTTCTTGACCTTGGGAGCCAGGCTTCTAACATTGATAGAGTACTTTTTTGTTGAGGTGAAGATGGACAAAAGACAAATTAACTGTGAACCTCTAGACCTCATAGCAATCACAGAGCTATCTCTTGTATTAGAATACTGACTTTTGAGTATTCACATTTTGCCTTATCTAGCATTTAGCGCAGATTCATTTCAATATTTATCTTTCTTTAGTTTTTCATGTTCCCTCTTTCTCTCTCTCAGTCTTTCTCTCATATTTCTTTCTTTCCTCTCTTTCTTGTCTTCTGTTTCGCCTCTTTCTTTATTCTCTCTTGTCTTTTATTATTCTCTCTCCATCTCTTTCTCCCTTGCTCTCCACGCTGTCTTTTCTTCTCTCTCCTCTCTTTCTTAATCCTCTCTTCTGTCTCTCTTTCTCCCTTTCTTTATCTCCTATCTTTCTCCTCTCATCTGCCTCTGTCTCTCCTCCCTCTAGTCTCTTTATATTTCGCTGTATCCCTCACATTCTCCTTGTGTCTTCCATTGTTCACTTCATCAAACATAAAATTTAAACCTGCTTGATTCACAGTCAGAATACATAGTCATCCATATTTTCAGAATCTAACATAAAATAATACATGTTTGTTTTTCTCTACATTTATTATCTTTTCCACATTTTGAAAATAGCCATTAATTCCCAAGTTCACTGGACACACTAATTTCACCCTTACATCTATTTTTCTAATGGTGCCACAATCTCCTCTCTTGCATGCTGTCAAGAAACAAGAATTTTAGGAAAGAAAACCTGAGATACCAAGTCATAACCAATAATGATATTATGGACAAAAAGATGAAGGCTGAAGGCCCAAACATGTAAGTAGAGGATCTTTCAATATATAAAAGGGTAAAGAAATGTGAAATCACATAAATGCACACATGAATGCACATGCACGCACATATATTCTCACACACTCTATACACACATGCTTGTGCACTTGCACACACATGCACACACATAAACATATCCACAGCAGAGCATGACTCAGTCTCTACAAAAGTGAAATCCTGCTCATTATAATAATATGGATGAAACAGGAAGAATGTAGACAATGTGAATTGGACACTTGCCGAAAGAAAGATTCTGTATATCTTGGTTTCAGAATCCAAAAACTAAATAATAGATCTTGGTTATCAGGAACTGCAGCCTGAAGATGAAGGGGGATATCAAAGGCTCTTAAAAACGAACATTTACTAAATAAGTTATGCACGTGTGTGAGTAACAGACATTTGTACCAACAACAGAAAGATAAGTAACACAGTCCCAGATAAAGAAGCCTTTCAGAACACAAGTAAAAATAGTCTTTCAAAACACAAAGTGTAAGAAAATAGATTCCTGGTAAACTGGGGAGTCCTTTTCCAAAGGTTTGGTCTCAATAGAAGAAGGCCTTCACCCTGCATACCTTCCTCTGTATCAGCAACATGCTTGTTTATTATTCCCCATGATTCTTTTTCTCATGAAGATAGTCTCTCAATTTCCGCATCAACAACCATTTCCTGACTCTACACTCTTTATTGAAGGGGACAACCTTTCCAATGGATGCTTACAGTAAATGCTACTCAGTGAGGGAATCTGGGTTTCTCGAAGTTTGTCAGTTTACATTTTGCATCTTGATCAGAGCCTGCTGTCTGGCAGGAACCAGAAGGAATAAGAAGCTCTGGTGAAAATGGAGGTGGCTACCACATGTATTTATCCAGCCTCATTGCTTGCTCTCTTTCTCCCTTCAAGAAACTATAACATAAGAAATTGCTGGGAAGGACATGGTAAAAAAAAAAACAAACAACACTGAATTCAAAACTTATATCTACCAAGTTTCCATAAAATTTCAAATTCAGGGGCTGGGAAGGTGGCTCAGTGGTAGAGCGCTTGCCTTGCATGTCTGAGGCCCTGGGTTCGATTCCTCAGCACCACATAAGCAAGAAGATAAAAAGCCGGAAGTGGTGCGGTGGTTCAAGTGGTAGAGTGCTAGCCTTGAGCTGAAGAGCTGAGGACAGTGCCCAGGCCCAGAGTTCAGACCCCACGACCGACAAAAAAAAAAAAAAAATTCAAATTCAGTTTCTTTTTTGGGTTCTTTACTCTCCTTTCATTTTTCCTTCCCTTGATCTTCCTTAGAACTTCCATAATGTCTCTCCCTGTCTATTATAGGATCCAAGTGTACAATTCTTCATTTATTTTTCATTTGCTGAATAACAATGGTGCCTTCTAAATATATGAGAACTACAGGTACCTGTGCTTTGAACTATGCTAAGAAAATAATATAACAGCCACCATGTTGTTGTTTCTGAACCTATATTTATAGGGATATTTTTTATGTGTGGAGACAGGTTTTTGCATATTCATGGAGTATGTTTTCCATTCTGCAATACCACATTAAGCAATACATCAAATCTTCTGGTCTGTTTGATATTCATTGCTAATAAAGTCTCATAAAAATAAAGCTATGGTGGTAATGGAATGGCAGCTCTTTATTACAGAGATGTTTCTATTATGCTAATTTAGGATGTAGATGATTTACGCTAATAAGTATAATTTCTTAATGTAAACAAAACTATGGTCACATTTTGAAATGTCTCTACCTCAGGCTGACAAATTTACATACCTCACACTTTTATTAAATATATTCTGTAGAGATAAAAACACATTTTTACATAACAATCACCTCAGGCTTTTCCATGGAGAATGTGATGGCATAAAACAGCTGCACATCTGTAATTGTTTTACCACCTGCTCTATAGAAGTGAAGTATCCATACCTATACTAAGGCTTAGATGATCCTTTTATCTTCTTTCAAGGTCATGGATTCTTCTACCTTTATCTCTGGCTACATTTCACATGAGAGGAAGGCATACAATATTTGGCAGAATTTATTTTTCCAATGGTTGATTAGAAATTTTCCAGAAGAAAGGAATTAAATAAGGCCTTGTTTGATAGGAGCCAGATGACTGGATAAGAGGAGACAGCTACCATCTGTGGTGAGCTTTAGTTTGAAATTCCCAAAGAATAGTTATTTTTAGTTTTATCTCAATTCAGAAAAAAATATAAACAAAATGACTGGGTTCAAAGTAGTTACAGGTATTTCATTTAGGTAAAAATTATGTAAGAATGGACAGTAAATGATGGTCTACTAATTTATTGCCTTTATTTACCTCTTTCATTCTTTCTTTTGTTCATTCTTTCTCCTTTTTTTTCTTTCTTTCTTGTTTCATATACAACAGAAATGAGCTGATAATGATTCATGAATTTTCATATGTCATATTAAAGCTCTCAGTCTGTTATCTACTGCTGTGGTAGAATATCATAGATTGGGGAAATTACAAACAATAGAAGTTTGTTTAATGTTCTACAGCATGGGAATTCCAAGACCAAGGAGTCACATCTAGTGAGAGATTACTTACTGGGTCATAATATCACTAGACAGGAGAGAGCCAAATTTGCATTAACAAGAAGACCACTCTCAAAATAATAGCATTGGTCCATTCTTGATGGTGAATCCCTCAAGACTCAATCATCCATCCTTAGAAGGACTTACATTTAATTCTAGACCATCATAATGGCAATTAAATGTTAACAAAGTTTAGAGAAAAATTTCAGAACACCACACGCACAAATCTGTCTCAAATTTCTGGTAACTATAAAGACATGTTTCTCCTCTTTCTGAGGGAATGTCACACTGACTTTATCAAATAATCGTAGTACTTAAATCTGCCTGTCATAAGGTTAATGGAGATGCCACAGATGTTTGTTAGCAGTGCCTTGGGTGTGGCTTAAAATAAATTTAGTCCAGTCACTCACTATGTTATGGTTTGATCCTGAATTCAAGGGGTAAAAGATGACAGATTCAATGAAAAGAGGAAACCCTAGTTTTTGTTTTTGTTTTGGTTTTTAGTTTTGTTTTTGTTTTTGCCAGTCCTAGGGCTAGAACTCAGGGCCTAGGCACTGTCCCTGAGCTTCATTTGCTTAAGGCTAGCACTCTACTACTTGAGCCACAGTGCCCCTTCCGGCTTTTTCTGTTTATATAGTACTGAGTAATTGAACCCAGGGCTTCATGCATGTTAGACAAGCACTCTACCACTAGGCCACATTCCCAGCCCTAGGAAATCCTGTTTTTAATTGTGCCAGTTTACTTAACTATTTTGCTTATTTGGGATGTTTCATTTCTGATTATTAATTTTGTCTCATGATGTAAGCCATGGATTTATATATATTTAACCTGTGAATAAGATGAATGAAATATAATACAGATTAAATCTAACCTTTCCCTGTCACTATCTGCTGAAATAGGAAGGGGTAAGGGACAAAAGGAGGAAAACACTTGGGAAATTTGTCTTTGTGTGTGTAGATGTACCACAAATTTCTGCCAAGATGAATGAAGGGTCAATTTTTCCACATGTAGAAATTGGAAATGAAGGGGTGATGATGATTTTAGGGGGAAAGATGAGAGGAATTCCTTAGGGTTTTTTAAATCAGTTTTCAGACTCTTACAGAGAATCCACAAGGGACTTATCTGATAGAGCTGATGTGGTTTGCACTGTGGACTCAGCATGCTAGATCTTCTCATCTCAGCTGAAAGCTAGCACGACATCAGAGGCATTTCCCCAAAGTCTGGAGAGACCTGCTTTGGTTGGGAAATTGGAAGACTGGGGAAGAAAGGGTATTGCTCTAATATCTCACATACACTAGACTTCCAACTATTCTTATGGCCTAAGACAGAGCTGAATGTAATGTGGAAATATGCAACTAAAAGGATTGGCAAATTTGGGTATATGAAATTTGGTGACTCGGCTAACATTTTTGCCAGGTTTCTCAAAAGACTGAAACATGGATTAAAAAGACTTGCACAAAACACCTGGAAATCATGTCACTCCAGTGGTTTTACTCTACACTTAAATTGTGTGCCTAAGAACATTCAAAGCCATTGTCAGAATACACTGCTTGTTTTAGACAATACCTGAAGTCTGTCTGCAGGAGACTAGAGAGCTAAGGTCACATGGGTTTCATGTGGATCATTCCTTAGTGTTTTTTTGTTTCTAGTAGACTTCTCTAACTCTACTATATCCTTAAATCTCCTTTTTCTAGCTCTTCATTTGTTACTATAATATAAAGTGACTCCTGTGAAACTGGAAAATGAAATCAGTTACCCTCAACTCTTTCCAATTGCAATAATATATTATTAAGCTAAACTTCTCATTTAGCTAGTACCTGGCTTTGTTTATATTTGCACATGTATTAATTAATGGAGCAAACTTATTCAACTAGATGTGCTTCTAATCCAAATATAAAGAATCAACAAGAAGGAAACAAAACTGTACATCATAGAATATTCATGTGGGGAGTAAGCACCAGAGAATTTCAGGAAAGTTCAGAGATGATTTGAGGATGGTAGGATAAAACAACTATAGAACGCCATTGCTAGGAGACCAGTGATACAGAATTATTGTGATAGAATTATTGTTCTTCCTTTTAGACATAGGGTAACAAATCCTCAGGTAGTAGCCTTTCCAAGTTTACTTATCTAGTTGGTAAGCAAAAAAAAAAAAAATTGTAACTTAGTTCTCTGATTCTGCAGCCAATTCTGTCTGTCTACCATACTAAGAAGTAAAAGCTATTACAATTGAGTGATAAATGGTCTTTCCAAATATGACTGAAGGCTTCCTGCTGGCTTTGAATGTTTAATGTTGAAATTTTTGCGTGGCTGATTGGCAACCCATATTTAGAGAATCAGCAGAGGGTGCTGTAAATATTATAATTGTAACAACGCTTCTAGCTGCCTACATGGTTCTATTTAACACTGTGCGCAGCCTCACCAAAATGTGTGAGGTCATACCTTCAACAGTAACATGCTTTGTCCTTAGAGAAAGAGAAAAAAAGTTTATTTCTTTCAGAGATATGAATCTGGGAGTCTCCACCTTACTTTGTTTATTGTCTTGCAAAGTCTTGTCAATGATTTGGACCATAATGTTTATCATACTGAAGCACAGTATGCATTAGTTCACAAAAAATGTGTACAGAGTATAAGGTTGCTGTGGTTTGAATATTGGCTCTCTGCAAAACTCAAAGAGGAATTTAATTGTCATTGTAGCAGTATGAAGAGGTGGGACATTTAAAGGCTAATTAGACCACAAAGATCCAATTTTCACAAGTAGAACTGTGAAATGCAAAGTTTGCTTCTCCCTTCTCCGTCTCTGACTCTGTTTCTCTGTGTCTGTCTGTCTTACATTTCTCCATGGAATTGTAGAAAAGGAAAGTTCCCACTAAATACTAGTCCTTCAATGCTGGACTCACCAGCTTCTATAAACCTTAGTCAATCATTTTATAATTTTTATAAAACACCCAGTCTGAGGTGTCTTGTCATAGCCAGCACAAAACAAGCTAAGATAGTGCCTATTCTGCAATGTATAGTCACCTAGAACAATAAAATTTCCAAACATTGATAGGTAAGAATTGGATTTAGGAACTTTTTAAAAGCACAAATGCATCATTTGTTTAACTCTGATACCATCATTTAACTGTCTTCAGGTTTCAGTTATCAGCTTCCAATAACTCTAAGTGAAATTTTATAAAATAATATCTAGCTCTAACTAGAGCTGATTCTATGATGCTTTTAATTTAAAATCACATTGTCCAAAGCTTGACACTTTCAACCATGAACTCAAAGAATACTTGCTAGAAACATATAATTTATAATTCACCACTTTAGGGTACATGTGATAGATATAAAGCATAGAGATTTCATGGCTGTTTGGGAAAGAAAATAATCCCCAAATTTATGGTTGAATGAAACAAATGTTATAGATAGAAGATGAGGCAAAAGCACGCAAGATCAGGGAAATGAAGTCACTTTGAGTTGGGGTGTCAAGATAGGAGTAATTGATTAATGAGCTGTCATAATTGTTCAGCCTGAAAACTGGGCACCACCCTCAAACTTGTTTAGAAATGCTATTTAGGATACTTTGCTTTTTCCAGATTGCAAGTATAAAAATTAACAATTCACTTATCAGTCATTATTTCTGGACATATAGTTTCCAGTTGAATGCTTAACCCAGGATAGAGCTTCAGGTATATAAAAAATAATTGCTAAATACTACATCACAATGTGCTTAGTTGAAACTAGGAACTGAAGATACGTCAAGAGGAGTAAAAAATTCTTGATTAAGAAGTATAGCTACCACACTGTTGAACAATGAACTTTACAAATTAGGCATGGGGTGGAGGGAGTATAGTTGTGGAGGTGGGAGGGAAGGGATGGTAGGGGAAAACAAAGGAGGAGGCAACAATGCTTGATAAGAAATGTACTCATTACCTTGATCATGTAACTGTAACCCCTCTGTGCAGTATTTTCACAATAAAAAAAGGATTATAGATGCATAATGAATTTAATCTGGCTAATGAAGGCTTTGGTTGTGAGAGGAGGTTTGCTAAGCATAAAGTTGTTGTTAAAAGTCAACAAAGAAAACCCACATAGATTGTCTGGTTTCTATCTGTATCAGTCCTATTGATCTTTCTTCAGATTCATCCTTTAGGGGATTTATTTCTGTGCACCACGAGGGTAAATGTTGAGATTTGGATTACCTTTTAATATGAATTTATGCAAATGAGAAGGGTGCATCTCCTTCGACGAATCACCTTGGAACCTTGTGTGTTCAATCTGGCAGACAGAAGGACCAATGTGCGTCTCGGGAAAGCTGCAAAAGACTGCTGCAAAAACACCTGTGCATGGAAATACACCTTAAACAGAGGTCTATTGCTCCTTAGAGAAATAACTGAATCTAGGTCTGGGGTAGAAAATAAATAAGATGAACCAGGAGCAACTTATAGAGCTAGAAATTAGGACAGGCTAAATGTACACACACACACACACACACACACACACACACACACACACACACACACACACTATTATATACATGTCAAAAGAAAGGAGAGTCTAACTGAAAGAACTTCCATTATTCAAAGCTGGAAAATTTTTGAGCTGTATAATACAAGACCATATTGTTATTAATTAAAATATAACATACTCATGGATTCATAGTGAATAATGATACCCATAAATGCTTGAATAGATTAAGCCAGAAAGACAGACAAATGACAGATCTCTCATGCAAAAAAATTCATGTAATTTATGCATTTACGCCACTCTTGTGAGGTAGAATACAAGTCCTGAAAACTAGAGGTGTTGACTGTGCATAGTAACTTCTTTCTAAATAATACGGTACAGGAATAAGAAGACAGAATAACTTTATGTTGTAAATTTTGGAATATCCTCTATTAATCAACTGATGAAGATTCAGTAAACAGTCATGTTGTGGTTAAAGACCCTCTATAAGATCTAATGAATATGCTCTTTAGCTTAAAGTCTAATCACAAGACAAAGGGAAAAAATCACCAGCAAAGGGGCAGTCTACAAGATGATTACACTATTCTTTCAAGTGACTATTCATTTATTGTTTTATTGTTGTTGATAATCTATGTAGCCCAAGATGGCCTTGAACTCTCCATTTCTTGCTTCAATCTTTGAAGTTGTTTGCAGACATGTGCTACCACACAGTCACAACAATTATGTTCCTTGTGCCAGTACTGGAGCTTAAATTTACAGCCTTATATTCTAGCTTGGCATTGTCATCGAAGGCTGGCTTTCTACCATTTCAGCCACACTTTCAGTTTCATTTAATTTTTCAATGTGATATTTATAACCTAAGTTAAGATACTCTTATCATGCCTATCCAACCCTCATTATTCTCATTGAATATCCATCTATTATCATTATTGTTGTTGTTGTTGTTATTTACAACTCTCATGTCTGTATGAAATAATCTTGTCATTTCTCTCTTTGCCCATTATGTTCTCCCACACTTGCAAGAATCCATATTAAAGCAGGATCTCACATCACTGCCAGGCACAAAAATGTGTTTAAGAACCAGCATCAACTAAATGAATTATTCAACTCCTTTGTGTTTTCAATAATTACTGACCAGGTCTGCGAAAAGGAGAAAAGTGCATCACAGCACTGCCTCTTTATTTCTACATAGCTCTATTTCTCCAGACTTCTTTATGTTATTCGCAGGACTACTGATGTTAAAAACAATGTGTGTATTGGAAAGAATAAGATTTGGTAAAAAGGTTTATAAAGACAAAAAAGGAAGAATAACATCATTACCAGTTTGCCCAGTTGATGAAATAGAAGGCCTTGAAGGCCTTTCCATGTTACTTATTTAGTATGTCTTGTTTTTCTCTTGTATTTGCCCAGAGTACTGACTGGGGGGGAAGGGAATGGAAACAAAAAGCACAAAACAAAAACAGAAGCAGCAGATAGCACCACACACCACAACTGTGCTTGTCTTTGATAATGAGATAAATTCACTTATGCCTAGAATGTCTGACTTCCAAAATTTCCTAAGTAAAATTAGGAAGCTATTCAAGTTTGTGATTCCTTGAACTTTCTCAGTTGTTGTAAGCCTTTGGAAGCACTTCTATGGAAATTTGAGACTGCTTCTGAAAAATTATTTTCTATGCTACTAAGCACACAAACAAATAAATGTAAACCAAATCACCTTTCAACTGGGTGAATTTGGTTTGTAACTTCGCTCATGTAATTCAGTGTTTCTCAATATCCCCATAGACCAATAACAAGTCTGTTGCTTAAAGTATTGCAGATGGTAGCAAATGATCTCGAGGGGATATTAAATCCCTCCAGGTCACACAAAAGGTGGCATTCACTTACATAAATAAATAAATAAAAAAATTCCTGTTCTTTCCAAAAGCAGACCTCTGAAAGAATTGTTATTTGACCTCACTATTTGGTTATTCAAACATTCTTAGTGACAGTAGATGCCAAAGAAAATGTTCATCTGTGGACTGTTTGATTTTAGACTCACTTAATTTCTACACTGAAGCTATTCTTAAAACAAAATAATACTTATATTTTATTGATCACAGTCATAACTTTTCAAGCAGTGTTTCATGAAGGCCATAAATCTCATTAAAGATGTTGACAAAAGTAATCAACTATTTAAATACTGAAAAAGAAAACTTACGTGTAAAAGAAACACTTTCCTTACTCAGACTTGGATGTGAAATGAACCCCAACATTCCCTGTACTCAAAAATTGGCCCTCAGTGCAGTGTTCAGAGGTGGGATTTTTGGAAGGTGATCGGATCACTAGAGATCTAATAGGTTTATCAACTGATGTCTTCCTAATTTTATGACATTATTAGAGAATGATGAAAAATATAGAGTGGATCCTACTTGAAAAAGAGGAGTCATTCAGATTATATCTTTCAAGGAAATAACTCTACACTGCTCTTGTCTTCAATCTCTTTATCTTAATTTCCAGGGGTCATCAGAGTTGCTTCATTGTAACCTTCTATTAGGTGATTATATACCTTTACCCAATCCCAGAAAAGACAATGGCAACTTGTCTTTTGTGCGCAAGACTTGTCCTCTACCACTTGAACACAAAAATAAGTTTTTCCTCCTTCATAGCCTTTTTTTAGGTATATTGTCACAGGGATGGAAACTAACAAACAAATCCTTTTTAGCAAACATTAGGAAAAAAATTAAAAAAGAAAGAGCTTCATATCCATAGCTTCTCTAGATCCATTTGATTTAGCTTTTTCTGATTTATTCTGCTAACCTGTGACTCAGATTCATACTACTGGAATTTACATCATCGTCAGTAGAGAATATCAGTCTTACAGCTCATTACACCTTTATCTCTTGTAACTCATGAAAGTCGTATTATTTTAAAACACATTCTCTGTGAACAAACAGGCCTGACCACGCAACATCTTTTACTTATAAACTCATCTTTTGATACTTCTCTATACAGAAAAAAATAACACTTCATGAATCAGGAAATAAAAATCTTAAATTTACAGGAAGCTGTCATTGATCCTTAGGACATTGCCTTATTATTTTTTTTCTAGTAAGATATCTTCTTAGGAAAGTCTGCCTGCCTGCCCAGAGAGCAACTATTATGAAAATTATCTACTACTTTGAATTAAAAACCACAACTCACCTGAACATATTTTCCCCCATGACCTGAATTCCTAGGAGACTTTTATTTTCATCTATGTCTGGATTGCATTGACAGAAGTAGAACAAATATCACAACAACATGTTGGAGAGAATATTTTCAATACCTATGCTGAGAATTACCAGATGTCTCAGTCATCCACTGTGAACTGTTTTGTAATTTTTTGAAATTGTTTAGGGAATAAAATTGCTCCTCCAGAGTCCCAGAAACTAATCTAAAACCTTGCTCTTTGAGTGTACATAAACTGAAATATAATTGGATTTTGATTGATAAATAACTACCATGAGTAAAATCCATATTGTTCCATGAAATCCTAAAAACTTACATGACATAAACATTACAGTCCAGCCTGAGATCCAAAATGTGTGACTAATTGAGAATAATAAGCAGCAAAGTGATTCCAAAACTCTGAGTGCAAAGTTCTGTAAAACTGGCATTCCTATCTTAAGATATCTTGTTGGATAATTAGATATGTTTGAAAAATTAATGGTTTTATAAGAAAAAATATATGCCTTGCTTTTTCAATTTCCAGATTTGGAAGGAGATTAAACAGAATGTTTTGTATAAAACAACATAGATAAAAAGCTCAATTAATTTAATCAGTTATCTGCGTGTCAAATAATTTGCCAATAAAATTTTATTTGGTATGAGCTTACCCTGAATATGCCATTTTCCAATAGGAGATAAAAAGCTGTTTATGCCATCTGGAACTCTGGACAGGAAGGAGGTTTAGTTGAAAACAACAAATTGAAGATTCATGCCTATCATCTGGAGATCCTGTGAGAGCTAAAAGTTTAACATTATGAAATAATACAAATGTGCACAAAAGGTCAAGATCATTTAGAATCAGTGCTTCCAGCAGGGACTTAGGGGAAAAGATCGTTTAGGCATAGGGGTTGATAGAGAGAGGGGCAAAAAAAAAAGCCAAAGAAATGAGTCAGGTGTGACAGGCAACATTATACTGAAAGAATCCTACGAGTAAAACGACAAACTCACCAGAAACCAAATTTGTGATGCTGATCCAGGAGACTATGTACTCAAGCCCTCTTCTTTCTTGGTGTGTTTCTTCAACAGCTTCTTACCAGTTCTCAGCACCTGCATGTCTCTCATTGATTTCTTCTACAAGACGTTTTGAGAATTGCTGTTTTAAAAGGTAAATATTACCTTACCATTCCACATCTAATGGTTTCAATGGACATCAATAATAATATATGAAAGCTTCAAATCCTTCAGAACTTGTCCTGCGTACCACATGCATTGCATTACTTTTCTCACTGGGGCATCCTTCTCTAGTTTTGTCATTGTTCTCTTTCTTAACATAAGTTCTTTCTGAATTCGGTCCATCCTGCTTTGTAAGGGTTTCTGGATTGCTAAAAATTACCAGACCCCACCACTCTGTGAGGATCAAAAGTTGAAATGTTAACAAAAATTCTCCTAAAAATTGTTAAGAGTCATTATTGTCATGATTAACTCAAAGGAGAATGTAGGTATTCAGATGATCTAATTAGATAGAGAAACGCCAGTAGTTGGACATTTGAGAGGGAAATACTTTTAGTTTGAACTAAGAAAGTAATATCTGAATGACTTATTAGATGACAGTCTGCCTTTTGAGCCTGCCCTGTTAACTGGAAGTGTTTAAAGGGAAACTTCATTGATATTACAGATGCCATTTACATATACAGTAATAAATGCAGCAAAATCAAATTGCAATAGATCCACATATTCCCAACCTATATTATAGTTCATTCAATTCGTACTATACAGAATATCCTTTCAATATAACTGTATCTGGTGAAACCTTGGTAATTCTTCAATATTCATCTAAAAGCCACTGGGTTGGTAAGGAACTTTCTCATGATTAAAAACAGAAAAGAGCTTGTCCCCTCAATACTATTACTTCTCTACTAGGAATAAATTACAATTTCCTTGTGTTAGAAGTGTTGGATCACAAACTAGCTGTCAAAGTATATTCTTATTGGCAATATTGTTTTACAAACTAAGATCTTTAAGCATTAACAGTTGCTTAGCAAATATTTAATAAATCAATAAAGTGATAAACAGAATATAGTCAATCCACTTACACAAAAAATAATCAGTCATTTCGCCTCACTTTTATAATGTTTTTTAAAGATTTCTTTTCAAGTAATATAATTTTATAAATCTATAGATTTATCTTGTCTGTACTATATTTTCTTTCATGCTGCAATAAATGGCCACATACATAGTGAATTAAATAGAAAACAATTATAGTATTTTTAACTTATGCTAGTTTTTGGCATTACTAGGGATTTCAAAGCCTTGCACTTACTAGGCAAGTATTAGACTATGTTAGCCATATTTTAAGATATATATATGAAATTTTTTTTTGGTCGGTCATGAGTCTTGCACTCTGGGCTAGAGGGCTGTCCCTCAGCTCTTCAGCTCAAGGCGAGTACTCTACCACTGGAGCCACAGAGCCACTTCTGATTTTCTAGTGGTTTATTGGAGATAAGAGTCTCACAGACATTCCTGCCAGGGCTGGCTTTAAACTGGGATCCTCAGATCTCAGCCTCCTGAGTAGCTAAGATTACAGGTGTGAGCCACTGGCGTCCGGCTTATATATCAATTTTCACTACAAATTAGTGAGTAGATTCTACTAATACTACAATTTACAAGTAAGAGATAACACAAAATTAGTTTCCAAAACTCATGAAAAGTCACCCTCACAAGGGAAAACCTGGGAGTGAGTGAGGGAAGGGGTGACATTGTCCAGAAAGAAATGTGGTCTTCACCTGACTTATGTAAATGGACCCCCTATATATATAATATATATATATATATATGTATATACATATATATATATACATATACATATATATAATCTTTATAATAGTATTTTAAAAAATGCTGGCATATGAACCTAGTTCTGTCTTCATTTCTATGCTCCAAATTCTTCTAACCTATTAGCTTCTATCTCTCCATTGCTTTCTAGATTTTTCCAAATGATGAGATAATGACACAACAGTAGCAAAAGACTAGGATCTTATAACAGGAAGGTGATAACAGTCAGAATCAAACTTAAGAAACTTTGTTTCTAAAGAAGTATACACTTATCCTAAAGTCACCTTATGTGTGTGTGTGTGTGTGTGTGTGTGTGTGTGTGGTGTATTCCCAGTAGAGATTGTTATATTGACACTTTATCCAAAATAAAGCAAGGGAAAAAGTGTATGCATGTCATGATAAAGGTCCTAGCCGCTTCTGAGGCTCAGTGAATTACAAAAGAATGAGTACAAAAAGACTCCAATCCAAAAAAAAAAAAGTGGGTTAAATTGAGTCATGTGGTGTCTACATGAATCCTTTTGTCAAATTGGACCACATCCATGAGCCATGTAGACAGATGGCATGGATATGTTTGGCTGCATCTAAGCGGGAGGATTCTGAAATGTTTGCTGAATGTTTTATCATCACAGCTAGAGTCAGAGTCCATCACTTGAGGTTTGCTTTCTAAAGATATTGTTCTTCTTCTGATTACATATTTAAGACTAGAAGAAATGATATTTCCCATAAAAAATTGAACTCTATGCCTCTCCCTTCCACTTCACCGGTCATATTTGTTAAACAAAGAAGAATGGGGTC
The DNA here is from genome assembly GCF_019054845.1 of Dipodomys spectabilis. NCBI lineage: Eukaryota > Metazoa > Chordata > Mammalia > Rodentia > Heteromyidae > Dipodomys > Dipodomys spectabilis. The sequence continues at coordinate 12,989,244 of NW_024870950.1, forward strand.
TCAAAAGCAATATTTCACCAAAGGAAGAAGGCAAACAAGGATTTACTTTTCTTTGAAAAGCAGGATGACTGTTACAATACAATGATTTGCAGTTTCTTATTCATGAAAATATGACAAAACATTCCAAAAGTCCGTAAGATAAATATAATTGGAGAGTCATTACAAAGGAGTTTTCAAGGAGTAAAGAGTCTGAAAATTCAATAGCACAGGTCACAATTCTTGTCCATGCATGTCATCATCATCTTATTAGAAAACTCCCTGACCTTCACATTACTGATACACAGTTTAGAAGCCTGGACTTTAAAGATATTACAATTATAATTCTTTTTTTTTGTATACTTAGGTTAGCCACATGGATTTGTTCTAATTAATTGAAATACTATGAAAACCAAACATTTAAAATCCATCTAACTCACTTCCCTAATCTGCATCATAAAGGAATTAGTACGAATAAGAATTCTAAAGTCATTTGTGAAGTCATTTATAACCTTTATGTATTTCCTATTCTCCTGATTGAATTACATGTCTGAGTGATTCTTAATTATATTTTGCCAAATGATTTGAAGGCTCTCTATCTTAAGGTCTGTTAGTAAACAAATGGAAGAGAAATAGCAGAATATGCCCAATATAATTCACATAATGTAAAAGCTTTATCATTGTCACAGGGATCCTAGAGCAAACGGTGACTACTACTAATAAAGTCAACTCCGGCATGAGCTATCTTGGCAAATGAGAGACTCGGGAGAGATTTATTGTAGACATCTCCTTGGAATTTATGCTCCATACAGATTATCTTCTATTAACTGGTGAGCTTGAACCTTGAAAGGAGTTTCAGGTTTCAGATAAGTAACACACATCACTGAACATTACGTCTGCCACCTGGTAATGGATAATATAAATACAGCACATTTATTCAGCAGGGAAGGGAGTCGGCTTCTGTAGCCGATTCTCAATTATTCGGGGTAATGGGGGAAAACCTAGGAGTGGTTATCCATAAATAGAGATAATTGGCAGAATATGTAAATGAGGTCCCATTTCACAATGTTTAGAAGCATTTGGGCTGAATAACGATGAAAGCAGAAATGAAGAAATATGAAAGCCCTGTAACGATTATGAAGTTTTTGACAGAGTCACTCTTGCCTGGCTTTCCTCCCATGCCTCAGTTTTGTCCTCCTCCGTCTCTATTCGCTGTCAGAAGGCACACGTACCTCAGGGATCAGCATGGAGTTTTACCTTCTGATTAGATATACAATGTCTTTATGGTTCACATCAAGCACCATCATAGCTACGCATAACAAGATGTTTAATGCATGCATGTTAGTAAACAGACTATAAAGACACTCTCCCTCACAGAGTTTCAATTAAATTAAATGCAACATATGGTGGCTAGAGTTGACAAACTTAGATGTGTTGTCACTCACTATTATCAACAGAGTTTAATTGGAGTGAATATATCTAAATCTTTTACACGCCTCAGGTATGAAAATCCCAAGGGTGTTAGGAACAGAAAACATCAACAACAACAACCACCACCAAAGACAACGGAATCTTCAGGTAAAAGAAACAATGAAGCAGACACAAGCAAAGCTAAAATATAATTGGAATTGCAGAAGTAATGTAGAGTTCTTGATTTTGGTACAGGTAGATGGTGATTTGATTTTTTTTTAAAATCTGACATGTTCATGTTTTCTACCTGCACACTTCAAAATCCTTACTTGAAATGGCAGTTCCACATGATTGGATTAATCTCTAGCCTTGTTCTTGAATGCAGACCTGCTTTGGCCAATCAAATATCCACTGCATTGAAGAATTCATGGAATTACAGGGTTTCAAGACCAATTTTTATATCCTGAAATCTTTACTCAATACTGTAATCTTTGCAACATCTTTCTGTCTGTCTGTTTGTCAGTCTGTCTGTATCTATCTCTCTGATGCATTATGAAATCCAATTAATCTTCAGTACTTCTAACTGCTTGGCTGATAATATTTTCTGAGATTTTTGACTTGAAAATAATTGATGGGGAAAGAAGAGAAGACAATGGAAGGGACAACATTAACCAAAATACATTGTACTCACTACCTGACTAGTGGAATTGAAATGCCTTTGTACAAGGATTATTGATAATAGATGATCTTGTGCATGTCAGACATGGGGCTTGAACTCAGTCAGGGCTCCGGCACAATCTTTGAGCTTTTTTGTTCAAGGTTAGTGCTCTACCATTTGAGCCACACTTCCACTTCTAGCTTTTGGTAGTTTATTGGAGATAAGAGTCTTGCATATTTTCCTCTCCAGGCTGGCTTTGAACCACAATCTTTAACTTTCAGCCTTCTCAGTCATAAGCCCCAGGCATCTAGCTAAATAAATACTATTTTTAATGTTTAGGATAGTTTCTCATAGAAGAGTCACCTCATCAATTAGTTGGTGATTTTTATTCTCCCCCGCCCCCTTTCTGCCATTGATCTTTCCAAGGTATTTTTTCCTAAAACCTATAATAGTTACTAGAAAAAAAATTAAATATGCTAGATATTGCAATAAGGGAAACTATGGGACCAGTTTCTTTGGGCCTGGCTTACTTCACTTAATATAATTTTTTCCACACTTTTCCATTTCCTAACAAATGGGGCAATGTCATTCTTTCTGATGGAGGCATAGAATTCCATTCAAATCATTTAAATAGGGATACAGGTGGACCCATTGCAACAATGAGATGTACAAGTCGTTATGTCGAAAATGAACTTTACAACTTTGGTGCGGGGGGGGTGCGGGGGGGGCGGCGGGGGGGGGGTTGGGGAGGGCAGGTGGAGGATGGGATGGGAAGGGGAAAAAAAGGAGGAGGCTACAATGCTTGAAAAGAAATGTACTCATTATCTTGCCCATGTAATTGTAACCCCTCTGTACACTATTTTCACAATAAAAAAAAATTTAAATAGTCTTAAACTATTGCTATTGGACTTCCAAACTCTGGTAGGAAACCATCACTTATGATATTCCCTCCTCTAGGTGCTGATTAATTCACCAGCAATAATCTTTACATTTTGCACAATGATTAAGCCGTACTACCCATCTAGTTAATACCAATGAGAGAGAGAGAGATAATAACAATGAGATAGATGGACAGCAATGAGATTTAAATTGAGGTATGAAAGGAGAGTGTGGCAGTAGGCTGCATATCAATGGAAATAGCTGTAACAATCCCCCTCACCATTTTCTTCAGGATTGGCTCACATGGTTCAGGGAACAGATTCTTGATCCTAACATGCTCTTGGCTTTTCAATTGCTGTATAATAAAAGAAGTTGTTAAACTTCAAGTATTTCCTGTCACTGATGGGGTCTGAACTTTCCTACAATGTTCACTAACAAATACTTGTGATTTTTATACTGATGGGCTTATTTTCATGACAGGTCACGTGGCTTTGAGGCCATCTTGCTCTCAAAACAGCCCCACCACAGATTATGGCTTGGAACATAACCTTTTAATTTGGAGTTAGAATAACTTTCACACCTTTCCAAGACTGACCCTGAGAATTTCCAAGTGAACTCTATAAAACTGTAGTTGCTCCTTAAGCAGCCTGCTCAGTGAGAAATACTTAAGTAGCCTCTTTCTTCCCATCTTACTTTCTCCCTTACTTACTGGTACTTCTGAATACTACCCCTCAAGAAAACTATTTGTAGCTTTAGTATGGTCTTGTTTGTGATCATTTGGGTAAATGCCCAAAAGTGGAAATGCTAGGTCTATGTTTATTGAAGGATTATTTACCATAGCTATGATATGGAACCAACCCAGATGCCACTCAGTAGATGAATGGATCAAGAAAATGTGGTATATATACACAATGGAATTCTATGCCTCCATCAGAAAGAGTGACATTGCCCCATTTGTTAGGAAATGGAAAGACTTGGAAAAAATTATATTAAGTGAAGTAGGCCAGGCCCAAAGAAACATAGGTCCCATGGTTTCCCTTATTTGCAATAACTAGCATATGTCTGAGACAAGCAGAAAAGGTCAGATAAGTTGATGTTAGGTGAAATGAACCCCAAGATAAGGATTCAAATGGTTTTTCTTTCTTACTATTGTTTCTAACATATTTATAAGATGATTTGTATGTTTTGTATGTAATAAGATGTTGCTTTGTATGTCCCTCCCCCACGGTATAACCCCTGCTTTCTCTGTATTTGATGTTGGTATAATTTGTGGAGAGGAAGGAAAAAAAAAAAAACAAATCGTTTAAATAGGGATACAGGTGGACCCATTGCAACAATGAGATGTACAAGTCGTTATGTAGAAAAACTAACTTTACAACTTTGGCCAAGTTGGGGGTGGGAGGCAGAAATGGGAAGGGATGGGAAGGGGAAACAAAGGAGGAGGCAACAATGCTTGATACAAAATGTACTCATTACCTTGCCCATGTAATTGTAACCCCTCTATACAGTATTTTCACAATAAAAAAAAAAGCTAAATAAAATAAAATAAACTATTTATAATGAAACCACGTTCATAGGCTCCTTTTTGAAAATGCTCCCCTTGATGTGCTTATGATACAGAAATGTTGCCATTCATCTTTCCTCACTTTCAGAAGACTCCTTTGGACTTGGTCTGGATGGAATTTATGAAATTGTTGTTGTTGTTGAATAAATTTCCATTGTTATATTATAACTTTTTTTCTTTTTTAGATTTTTTTTTTAACCAGACTTGGTGGGGGGCGGGGCTTGAACTCAGGGCCTGAGCACCATTCCTGAGCTTGTCTTGCTCAAGGCTAGTGCTTTCCCAGTTGAGCCACAGCTCCACTTCTAGCTTTTTCTGTTTGTGTGGTGTTGAGGAATCAAACTCAGGGCCTTATACATGCCAGGCAAGCACTCTACCACTGAGCCACCTTCCCAGCCCTCTGTATTATAATTTTTATTTATTTATTTATTTATTGTCGGTCATGGGGCTTGAACTCTGGGCTTGGGTGCTATCCCTGGGGTCTTCAGCTCAAGGCAAGCACTCTACTGCTTGAGCCACATCATCACTTCCAGTTTTCTGGTGCTTAATTGGAGATAAGAGTCTCATGCACTTTTCTGCCCGGGTGGGCTTTGAATCATGGTACTCAGATCTCAGTCTCCTTAGTAGCTAGGATTACAGGTGTGAGCCACCAGTACCCGGCTGTGTTTTATAATTTTAATAGAATAATTCTCAAGCTTCCCTAATTGTTTTCTCTTATTATTTATTTTCTCCTACTAGTTATTTCTTTTTTATAGTAAGTGTGCCATATGGTTTGATTGCTGGAGGTCTGTATGGATCTGCTTTCAAAGAAGTGTCAGGGTGGCAACTTTCACATTTGAAATTCGTGTTTCCAGTCTGTCATGGGTGGAAATATTTTTTTTAAACAACAGAAAAAATATCTGTGGTTCTTGGGAGCTGATTTCAAGTTAAAAAATTGGTTTTGAGTATAGTTTCCAATTCTGTAATATCTGCTTTGAAAATACACATACGCTGGCACACACACACACACACACACACACACACACACACACTGCCTTCAACTGAATTCAATTCATTTGGTTTAATTTGGCATCAAGATAAAATTCCTGAAAATTGTTTTTTGTGAGTGATTTAATATTGGTTCTCTAACTTTTCATGCTGAATCTTTGTTCTTTTACAAATTAGATTTCTCACTTTTGTTTCATGAGATTCCTGTTGGGCAAATATAATCTTTTCAATAGTAGATAAACATTTCACCATTCTTTGTAATAATTCTTTGTAATAACACCACCCTCATTTCCATATTCTCTAAGCCACTTAAATAGTACCAGTTTATTAACCAAGCAATTCATCAATATTTATTCATGATGCCAATGGAAGACTTCTTGTCATAAATAATTATTGAGGTAATAAATAGTTTTATTATTAAAACCTGATGGCAAGAGCGGAATGATTACCCTGATAAAGACTAATGACAGGTCTCCATATCCGAGGCGACACTCAGAACAATGTGCAGATTGAATCTAAGGCCTCCTGCATGGATAATAAATTGTTATTTCAGAAAATAAAATGATTGATACATTTGCTTGTTGTGAGGAAAAAAAAAAAAAGAAGCATCAGGGAGAAGATTCTACTCTCTAACTTATTTAAACAGGCTGTGGTAAAATGTTCTCCCCTTGTGACAAATTTAAGTTTCCAAGAAAGTGACAGTTCTTTGGCAGAGATAGGAGCAGAGAAGCATTCTTTTTTAGAAGCTCCTAACAGTCAAGCTCATTTTGGAATACCTCTAGATGTTCCTGAGCCTTACTGCTGTCCCCACCAGGCCGCACCTGCAGCAGAGGTGGGAGCAGAGTTGGAAGTCCTAATAAGAGAAACCAAAGCTAACTCAACAAGGAGACAAATGAAGTCTGTCAGATCGCATTGGAGAAACTGCTCTCCTCTGCCTGGCTCAGTTCACACAAGCACATTCAGCTGCTCTTTTTCTTTCTTTCTTTTTCTCTTCCTGTTGGTTTGATCTTCCCTTCTATGACAAACTAATCCGGAGATCATCCATCTTCTGACAACCTGGGAAATGAATATATTGGGAAGAGATAGGAGGAAGAAGACAGAAAGAAATTGAGACAAAATTGAATTGTGTGTCGTATTCATTTGTGAATGTTTTATTCATATCTGCTATTACGACAAATTAAAATGCAATGATAAATATTATGAAAATCCTCTCAGAGGGAAAAAAAAAACCCTAAGATTTAAAATGTATTCTCTTTGCTATGTTCAATTTATTTGGACTTAAAAAGGGAAGGGAAGGCTGACAAATATATAATTTGAAATGTCACCCAGTAATAGCAAGGGTATGTGAAAGTCAAAGAATTATTGTATTTTCCAATTTATATTTGAAGGAAACAATTGGAACATCAAATGTGATGTATATTCAACAATTTGGGATCAATTCTACCTGAATTGCTTATTTCTGATACACAAGAAACCATTTTTGAAGTTTGAATGTGTTAGACATCTTGATTTTTCTCTGTATATGTCATAATATGAGACTAAGGCAATTTTGAAAATTATTTTTTTTCTGAAAATGGATTTTTTCCAGATCTTCATTGTTGAAATTTGAATTTTTTTCATATGTAGCCATGCTTTGGTTTTGAGAATACGGAACTCATAAGGTAAATAGGGACTTCACAATTACCTTAATAGGAACGTCAATTACTTTAATGTTTGGTTAAAATTGTGTTCAATGTATGTGTAAAACCTGTAGATGGTTTTTGCTCTTTTGTTTCTCATTGTTAGATGTTTACTTGTAGATCCTCATTTTAGAGGCACTTTCTTAAGATTACAGTAATGATGAGACATTTGCATTATCTTGAATAAGAAAAGTATTGTTGCGATGTAACGTATTATATTTGCCAACTCTTTATATTTACAGCACAAAGCAGGAATTAGAGGCCACACAGGAGAGATCGCAGCCCCTTCCCCCATGTTAAATTCTCTAAGAGGGAAAATACAGTATGTTCTGATTCTGGCAGTTATTAACTTAGACTCAATTAACATTTATAGCAACTCCAAAGGATGGATTCTGATTTTCAGGGTAAAGCGGTGGCTTAAAATGTACTCTCTATGGTCCAGAAATAGATGACTCCATGGAGACAGATAAACCAAGAGTTCACTACTGGCAAGGCATTGGATAACAAAAGCTCACTCACTATTAACACTGCCGCTTGCTGGCATCCAGAATATCATCATGACATTTGCACTACACAGTTTTCCATGAGGCAACATAATACCTAAGTTCGAACAATGAATGAAAGAAAATATTAATTTTTGGCTACTGGTTTTGGGATTTCATATTTGGCTGGCTACGTTCTCTCAGGCCTCTGGGAAAGCAGGACATAATGGCAGCAGAGAGGGCATGGTTTTCTCAGCTCCATCCTTCAAGAAGCAAGAAGAGAGGAAGACATCCTAGAAGCCTTCTTTCTTTTTCCATGCCTGTGGGATGGTGCTACACACATTGAGAAAGCACTTCATCCTGGCAGTGAATCATTTCTGAAAATATTCTCACGTACCTGGTCAAAAATGTGCTTTAGAAGCCTGGCGGTGGTGGCTCATGCTTAGCTACTCAGGAGGCTGAGATCTGAGGATCAATGTTTGAAACCAGCCTGGTAAGGAAAGTCCCTGAGACTCTTATTTCCAATTCATCACACAAAAAGCTGGAAGTGGTGCTGAGGCTCAAGTGGCAAAATGCTAGCCTAGCCTTGAACAAAAGGAACACAGGGACAGTGCTCAGGCCCAGAGTTCAAGGCCCAGAAGTGGGCAGGAAGGGGGAGGATGGGGTGGGGGTGGGGGGAAACCAGAATGTGCTCTATTCCTAAGACTAAATCTACTCAATCAAGCTGGCAATCAACCACTACTAAAGCATTATGGTCAGCTATGGTGGCAGAAAGGTTCTGACAGCATTGCCAGCGAGCACTACAACATGAGTCTAAAATGATCACGAACTATGTTTAAATTAAAAGGAAAAAAATTAAGGGTTCAGCATGACATAACCAAAATTTCACATATTGTTTCTGACCGTGGTTGAATCTGAAGAGGATGATCCAAAGGAGCAGTGTCTTGTTCATAAATCCCTGTGGAGAGGATGGAGGTGATCTCACTGTAGGTGACTGGAGCTGGAGGTGGTGGTAATTCTTCCCTTTCCTAACACATGGCTCTTATCTATTAATCAAGACCTTTTTGACCCCTGCCCACTTCCAAAGTCATTGTCTAGCTTATGAGATGGCAATGAGTTATACCACACAGATCCAGAGGGCACTATTTCCAACCCAAATGGTAAGCAGTCAAAAGGATATTATTTTTATAAGGAAAACATGTTCCTTTATCTTTTCTAGTCCATGAACAAGGATTTTTGCCTCTATGGCAAAAAAATATGACTCGAGAGACTGCAATAAATATCTACTGCATTGTATTGTCAAAAATGATATGCTGTTATAACAAAGGTGATAAGCACCTTACTGTTTGTGTTTTCTACTGGTTCACTCACTTTTTAAAGGGCTGGATGCCTTCCCTGTTGTTGGTGAGGAACAAAAGCCCAGTGAAGGCAGTGCACTGATTCCATATTTAAGAGTCTGTTGATGGACTCAAAAATCCAACTTCTATCCAAGGCACATTCAGAGGATGCAATTACACATTGGATATCCATCCACCTTATTCTTTACAGAGTTCTGTAGAACAAACCAAAAATTTACATTCAACTATTGTAGACATTTGGTGGCTTTCTTTTAGGTGATGACACGTTCTCCAGTTTTCATGGACTTTCCCTTTGTAATGTTACCGTCTGAGCAAGGAAAAACACTTAAAACTTCTCTTGGCTATTGCAGTGAATTTAATGAATCTGTGTCCCGAGGTATCAGTTGTATATGCTAATTCAATTTAGACACAGAGTCATCTTGTATGTTTCTTTAGCTATGTTAGCCTAGAGAAAATACCTCACTCACTCTTGATGAATTGGATACTTCTACTTAAAACAACAACAACAACAAGGCTAATGTGATCCTATGTTCCTCTATTTCCTAGTTGTCAGGTAAATGAGGACGAAGTAAAATTCATCCTACACCAACATTGTCAGAGTATTTGTTAAAGAGAAAAGAGCAAGCGAAGTATATGCTTAGGGTGACAGTGGAAAGGGGTTAACTCTTACTATAACGTATCAGTTTCCACTGAAGTACATTGTCAAAACTCTGGCAAGGAGATTAAATGTACTTAGGTATATTCAGGATGTATTATTGCCAGTGCTTAAACAATACCTGCATGCAGGTGTTTTGTAGTGATACAGTTCTATGTTTTCTTCCTATGACCACCAAATCTCTATAGTCAAAAGGTATCTTGTTTCTCCAGTCACTCTCCCTCCTCCTCTTCCCCCCTCTCCTTTCCCCTCTATCTCCCTCTTCTTCTCCCTTTTATCCCTCTCTTCCCTTCTCCTCTTCCCTCTTTCTTTCTTCTCCCCTCTCTCTTCTGGCACTGGGCCACTGGGTCCAACTTTCTTTTCTCAGAAATAGCTGAGTCATTTACAAAGCCCAGGGCTAAGGAAAAGAACAGGGTCACATATTTGGAGATTATCCAGAATCTGATTAGCACAGCAGCAATATGAAAGCAAGTATAAGCCCCTTATGAAGCATGGATCCTGTGTATCTACATAGATGGAGGCTCATGATATCATCCCTGGTCTCCACTCTCATGGTCCCTTTGGCCTATATTTATCTGGTCTCTTGTTTAATATTACCTGGTCCTTCTGATCCCTGTCCTTATTGTGAGTGAACTAGAAGTTTCCTCCTGATTATTTTAACCACATTCCTAAATAAATAAGAAACCAAAAAAACCCATGTATTTCTTATACAATTTATTGTGGACTCTCTGTTTATAATATGTCACAGAGGAGGAGATAGACTTTGATAATCTTGCAAAGTTTGCCTTTGTACATTCCTTCTAAGGCACAGATCTGCTGGGCATAAATTTACATAAGTAAGTGAAATCCTCAAGACATGCTCCAGGGTGAATTTCTATGGCTACCTCTTCAGAGATGGGCTGGTGATCCGGGGTTGAAAGGCAAACGATACACAATCTTTTATATTTATTTATTGTCTCTTGAGAGCAACCTGATCTACGGTCTAGATTTAGTTTCATTACTGCAATAGTTTATTTTGTGAGAAATGTCAGAAACAAACTGATTGACCGCCAATTATCTCTAGATGGTTAAGATTTAGGAGTTATAATTATTATATGAATATTATTAGTTATTTTTATTTTAGTTTTTCTACATTGTTCATGCTTCCCATTGTTGTTAGAAAAAGTTACCGCTAGGATGCTAGGATTTCTTTAGGAAAAGGTTAAACAGTTTTCTGCTTATTTCTAAAGGAGTTTTACAATCATGATTTAAAAAATGTGAAATTTCTGTGTAAATTTTGAATAAGGAAAAAATTATTTATATAGAACAACTTACCCCAGTATTGGAATACGAATCATTACTCATATGACTCACCTAGGTATATTAATATATTTAAAGCAGGAACTATTAGCCAAGTGGAAATTGGTCCAGATGTGTCAACCTGTGAAGATTGTCTGTTTGTGGTTTATGATCAGTCTAAATTCATTTTTCAGCCCCATATCAAGTGAAGTTGTCTTTCTCAGCCTGTATTTTTCAAAGACTTTTGCTCTTGAAACCAACCATTATTCTTAATTATCAAAGGAGTTAAGCTTCTAACATAATAACAAATCTAGACAAATGTAATGAATAATTGCCAATATCACAAAAATAGAGACAAATAGACATTATCAGCTTTCTCTAGGAAGCATACAACACCATGTGAAATGTATTTCTTCTCTGTCCATCTGCCTAGCCACCAGTCTATGACATTTCCCTGGTTAATTACAACTTGTTAAGCATCCACATAGAAAAATTCACATGCAAAAATAGCAAGACTGAAATCAGATTTGTGAATTCAGCATCAAAGGTTGAAGGAAGTTGAAGAAGATAAGAGAATAGTGGACACAAAGTTTAATGCACAATTGGGAGCCAGAGGCTCATACTTGTATTCCTAGCTACTCAAGATTTAAAGCCAGTTGGGGCTAGTATGTCTGTGAAACTTATCTCCTGCCTGGAGTAAAAACAGCCAAGCAAGAATAGAAAGACCTGAGTTCAAGCCCCAATACTGACACACACTATAAGCGTAATCATTGTATTATTGTTTTTAAGTAAGCAAGCAAGAAAAGCATATGCAACTCTTTTAGATAAATTTTAAAAATGAATGATGACTGCATGTTCCATAATCTTAATAAAACACTTTTAATAACTGTAGGTGTGGCTATGATATTGAATTATGCATTTGGATGCTAAAATATTTAAGCTGATGTCTGGGTATCAACATGGTTTAATAGTGAAAGGCAGTAGTGATACATTTTTTAATTGAAAAATAGGCAAGCAATTCAAATTGAAAGTTGGTGAACTGGGATTGATTATATTTCTTATACTTTTCAGTGTGCTTGAGATTTTTTTCCTAGTAAAACATACATCCAAATAAATATGTCTGTGAACATGTGTTCACATGTACCTTAATGTATATCTGTACCCTTTATCAATACGGCTCTTTCACCTTTATAATGTTTGTGATTTTAAAACATGACTTCTTAAACAATGCTTCAGTGCTGCTTATGTAGGAAGGATTTTTACTGGCATTATTTCATGTAATCCAACTAATGTTACAATGAAGCTAATATTTGTTCATGTCTGTTTTGTAAATGAGTTTTACACACAAAAATGGGCAAGTTCTACCAAGTAACTTATCAGTAAAATATTTTACTTTTCTCTAGGTCTTCTGAAGGAGACAAATGTAAAGAGAGCTCCTGTCTTCTTGCCCTAAGATTTATATCACACTTTCAGTTTTTAATTTTTTGGGATGTGTTGGCCTCAGACAATATTGCAAATTATAAACACTCCATTTTCTTCAGGTATCATACTGTCTACCTCAGACATTCCTTACTATGTTGAAAGTAAAGGGAATTACACATGCAAATTATTTCCTACATATTCAATTCCAAATGAGATGGGAGTATTCATTTCCTTCTTTCTTTTGTAATTATTTTTAGAAATTCTTTTGTCCTTATGTTACATAGATGTGTATGTGTCTTTTGGATTTTGTCAAAAATTCAAGGCCTGCTGGAGTTGAGAAACTTCCTCTAAGTTGTTCTAAAGGCAATAAATTAAAAGTAAAGTCCAGACAATGTGGCAAAGCCCTGCTGACAGAGTGAATTTCTGCTGACCCAATCTTGCCCTGGCACCCAAGGGTGAAAGAGCACTTGAAAAGAGCAATCAGCATCCCATTTTCTCACCCCTCAGTGGACTAGAGATACTAATTGCCTGATAGTCTCTCCCGTTCTGCCCTGATTCTCTCACCCATGTCTCTCCACTAAACCTGCTGTTGATGGTCTGTCCAATGCGTAATACTTAGAAATTCTATTTGTTTGTTTTTTTAAAGGAAATCCACCCCCCTCCCCTTACCTCAGACATTTGAAGGTCTGTTGAACGGTTAAACAATGAGCAAGATAAATTGTTAGTGTGAAAAGTGAAAAAAGAAAATAAAGCCCACAAAAAAAGATTCCTCAGTGGCATGGGATTTTAAAACAGCATTTCCGTTTTGAAGCCATGAATAATGTAGTTATGGTAATATGGCTGCTCTTCGTAATTATGAACACTTCATTCCTCCACATGTTTCCATGTCACACAGAGCTGGCTGGTGAGATCTGGTCTGCTTCTGATTGTTTTTGCTGTGTTTTGCATGATAAATTGTACTCTGCTCAACCCCAGCTCCCACCTGTATGGCAGACATCAGGAATACAAAAGTCAACAGCATCATGCCCTGAACCACGCTTATAGGACAAAATGTGTCTCACCACGGCAGTGTGGAGTTTAGGTGCTATCAAAGGTCACTTCCAGTCCACCATGAGTCACTCATTTTAGCAACAACAAGAATAAAATGGTTATATGAGATTTTATATCAGGGCCTTTCTTGCAGTGGGTATTTTCCACCGCCAAGAAATTATAACTGCTCAATAATCACAAGATCGGTTGATTTGTGATTTATCATGGTAAAGAATATTGTCACATCAGTCACTTTTTGTTAAATATCTCCAATATGTCACTTTAGAGCTAGACTCTGTGTGTGTGTGTGTGTGTGTGTGTATGCGCGCCACTGCTGAGGCTTGAACTCAGAGCCTCAGGCTCTTATTTGGCTTTTGCACTCAAGGCTAGCACTCTGCCACTTGAACCACTTCTTTTCCTGTTTTGTTTATTTCCTTATTTTTGCTAGTAATTGGGAGATTAGTGTCTCATAGACTTTTCTGCCCCAGATAGATTCAAGCCATGATTCTCAGATCTCATCTTTCTGAGTGGCTAGGTTTACACTCATAAGCTACCAGTGTTGTGAGAAAACCTGACATAATTATTATACTTTATATTTTGTGAGAATTAAATGCCAGAACTTCTGAGTGTATCTTGCTACATACTTACCCTTAATATTCAATAAATATTAGTTTGCAAAAAGTCCTACCAAGATTTATGATTGAAAATGATACTTTCTGCACAACAAATCCCTGGATTCAATTTTCATTTAAAATTTTTGAGAATCCTCAAATCTAAAGCCAAGAAGACTGCATTTTTAATGCCTCAATTACTATTTATCTTCAAGTCCACATGTGTATTTGACTTCATTATTTTTCTCTTTGCCCTAAAATGGCTAAATTGAAAACTTATCTAAAAAAGTAAAGTTACCTTTTGCTCTCTGGTCTCTCATAGGAATGAGGTTTCTCCTTGCAAAAGCACATTTCTCTAGTTATAAGAGTATATTTCTTACTGTTGTGGTGACTTTCTTGTTCAGCCTCAGCTCCTGAACCTGACTAAATGTTTTTATATGTTTTCTAATTTCTCCATCACCTCTCCTACTTATCCTGACTCAGTGTAGTGATCAAATAAATACAAAATTTCATCAAGTAATCATGCCCCAATCTAATACAGCTTATCTGGAAATTTCAGTGGATTAATCAGTTAAAAAAATGAATTTAAGCTCACATGTCCTGCATTTCAACTTTCTTTTCCCACGCTCCTTCCTTCCTTCCACTCTTCCATCTCTCTCCTTCCTCCTGCTGTAAGCAATGTAAGACTTTTGTGCTCAAGTTCATACATTATTAAAACAGAAACACTGGATCACCCTAAGGTTAAAGATGAATGATGAAGTAGTATTCTATTCAACTACTTTCAGAAACATTACTATAACTCATGGTTATTGATTGCCTACTGAGTAAAAGACACTATGTTTGGCTTTCTAAGTGAATTAATAATTAAAGAGTTTGAAATACAATGCAGTGAGCTAAAGCTAGAGAATCAGTACACAATACCAGCCCTGATGCAAAATTATTCATTTACTAAATTTTCAGTGCAGTGAGTGCCTTCAATCTTAACTAGCTACATGCTTTCCAGCTGTGCCACTTGGAGCAAGTTCCTTAACCTCGTTGAGCTTCAGTTGGCTTAAATGTAAAATGGATGCTAATGATGTTTATCCCTGCTTTGCACTATTCTGAGAATTAAATGGGAAAAAAGTGCTTAGTGCTAAATAAATGTTAATTTGCTAAACTCAGTTAACCACCCTAACCTTTCAGATCCTTCACATTGGCTGACAAGGACTTTTTAAAAAATATATATCTCACCAAAAGCTCTAGCAGCAAAATACTATATCAGTAAGGAACAGAACACTATCAAATTATTATTTTTTGCCTAGGAAAAGAACCAATCAACCAAATCAAAGAACAATCTATGCATTAGGTTTTTAACGAGGCTGCCGAGTAAGAACAACACAAGCACGTGGTATTCAAGTAAGGGTTAGGTTTATTTATCTTTCCTCCTGGCACCAGGCCAGGTTGACACTCCCTGTGGCTGGAAAAAGGGCCCCCCCCAAGCCTTATCTAGGGTAAGGGTCGGAGAAAGTGTGGCCAGGTAAAGGGAGGTGGGACCAGGTAGCAGAAAGGTGTGGCCACATCCAATCCAGATGTGATCTCAGTGGATGTGACCTCTTCCAGGTGTGCCAGTTGCCTAGGTAATGCAGGTACTGGGCGGAGACTTGGCTGGAGGAGGGCCAGTCTGCTCACCATCCAGGAGCTGACCTTACACTATGGATTTGGATAAAATATTTGTAAATCACATATCTGATGAGAGGTTTGATATCCAAAATATATCAATAATGCAGGACACTCAAGGGGGAAGAAGGATGGAAGGAAAGGAAGGAAGGAAGGAAGGAAGGAAGGAAAGAAGGAAGGAAGGAAGGAAGGAAGGAAGAAGGAAGGAAGGAAGGAAGAAGGAAGGAAGGAAGGAGGGAAGAAAAGAAGGAAGGAAGGAGGGAAGGAAGAAGGCAGGCAGGCAGGCAAGCTATGTAGACTATCTGAACTCACATATTTATTGCAGTGCTATTTACAATAGCTACAATGCGTGCGATAGAGTACAAATGAGATTTATGTAAAAAACACACACAAAAAAAGAGATCCTATTGTTTTTCTCAGTTTGGACAAAACTTGGGTACATTGTATAAATAAAATAGATTGTACAATGAGTGTAAAGCTGTCACATCTTATTTACGTGCAGAATAATTATTTGATATATGTCTTTACAGCTGTGCCATTTATGGTTGTACAATTACTTTCTAAGGATCTGTAGTTTGGGGACTCTTTTCCCCCAATTTTTATTAACACAACAATTAATTACATGGTTTTGCTTTGTCTACACTTAACTCCCTCCCCTGCCACCCACCACCCTTCCCCGAGCTCCGTTTGCTCAAGGCTACCTCAACCACTTGAGCCACAGCACCACTTCTGGCTTTTTTTCTGTAATTAATTGAAGAGTCTCATGGTCTTTCCTGCCAGGGTTGGCTTCAAATCTCTCAGCCTCCTGAGTAGCTAGGATTATAGGCATGAGCCACAGATGCCTAGCCACACACGTTTTGGGAAATCACTTTGAAAAGAAAGTAGAATTTACCTAAAATCAGAAGCATACCCAAAAAGAAGAAAAAGTTGCTGAGAACCTTGTGCTTTGGGCCAAAGGGAAAGCTCTGTGGCTCATCCCTTCCCCTCCCCCCACCCCCAAATTCTTCCACACATCCATCCTGGGAGCCTTAGGAAGTCATACATAGTATTCTTTAGAATGGATTTAGGTTACTGCCATAGTCGACAAATGTAGATAATGCAGCCATCATACCATCACTATAAAATCCTTTCTTATTCATTAGAAGAGCAAGAGTTTGGATGCTAAAATTCTTAAAATAATTCAGAAATAATCCAAAAGTTGAACCACATCAGAATTTCCTGAAAATATTGGAAAATAAATGATATCTACTTTCACCCATACTTACATGCACTGTAGATTATACTATGTGAATTACTCTGGTGGGCAGATGCCTATCATGAACAAGCCTCTCTGGTTATTCTGATGCACTGGAAGTGTTAATAAACATGACTCAATCAAAATTACATTTTACATTGGGAGGATGTGAGTCTAAGAAGAGAACTCACTCTCATTATCCACAGAGCTGGTCTTCTATGTACCATTCTCATACTATTTCTATAACATATTATAGCATCTATATAGTTGTACCAGCTCTCTTTAATTAAATGGCATAGTTAACTTTTAAGTGCCCTAATTTTCTTGATTTCTTTATAAATTCAGGATGCCAATAAGTTGTGCTATTTATCTTTCAATATAATCATACAATTACAAGTTAAAAGATATGCATGTTTTCTTTTGAATAATATTTCAGACAAGGAGAGATCAGAGGATTTTGTAGCAATAGGATTTTGAGAAAAGGAGATTCAAAGAATATAAATGGTTATTAGTTGTTTGAACCATGACAGTGTAATTTTTTTCTTGAATTTATGCAGTTATTAGAAGATGAATTACTATGTAGTGCTCTTGTAGTTCGTACGGTACTAAAATTAATACAAAAGTTCCATTGAAGACACAGATCTTTATTATTTAAAGTATTATGAAGAAAGATATAGATTTAAGCATAAGGAAAGGGGAATTTACATAAAACTTTCTCTTAGCAAGAAGAATATGCCAATAGAGTTACGAATGCTAGATAGATGCTCTGGAATACTTATATTTTGAACTAAGACAGAACCTAGAGAGATGTTACACAGATATGAAAAACATAATATGCTTAATTAAAGGATATTTGTCCATCTCATAAATTGTATTCTTATTGCTTTAGAGTCATCTGTGTAGTAGTAACTGGTTGTGTGTTTGTTTTACATGATTCTTATCTGAGCCTGAATTTTGAGTGTAATAGTGACAGATTCAGATGCAAATTATAAATACTGTTTAGAGTCAGCCTTAAAAATCTTCATTTTGAGCTGGAAACTAATGGCACATGCTTGTCATCCTATCTATTCAGTAGTTAGAGATCTGACATTGCCGTAGGAAGCCAGCCCAGGCAGATTACAGTTTGTGAGACTCTTGTCTCTACTTAACCACCAGAAAAGCTGGAAATGGAGCTTTGGCTCAAAGGATAGAGGGCTCTAGTCTTGAGTTAAAAACAAGCTCAGGGACTGCACCCATGCCCTGAGTTCCAAGACCCAGAGCTTGATCCTCCCCAAATAATCACCATTTTGAACTCTCAGTAAAATTAAATGACCTCTTGTTATATAGTCATTATATTATTCTCTTAAATTATAATCTGTATTATCTAATTTGCTCTTCCATTTCCTTCTCCTCTCCTCCTCTATTTTCTCCTCCTCCTCTCCTCCTCCTCCTCCTTTTCTCCTTCTCCTCCTCCTCCTCCTCTTCCTCCTCCTCCACCTCGTCTTCTTGCTGCTGCTGCTGCTGTAGTTGTACAAAGATGTTACAATTCCATAAGTCAGGTTATATGTACAATGCCAGTTGGTCAATGTCACCCTTTCCTGCAGTTAGGTTTTGAAAGACAAACTTTACTGTTGTTTTAAGTAAAATGTGTCCTAGTTCTCTTGGGAAGAAAACCTCGTAAGTATTAGTATTTCTCTTAAAATATCAGAGAAAATCAAAATTATAGTACCAAGGGTAGAAACTAAAAAGGCTAAAGGCAAGCCATGACAAAATCAGCATCTAAAATACAGAGCAAGCTGGTTAGAAATTCAATCTCTCATTTCTATGAGATTTCAGAAAGAAATAGAGTCTGTATGATTACCTTCAGGTAATATAATCAAGAGCAACTATTTCCTTTCTTCCTTCCTCTCTCTCTCCCTTCCTTCTTCCCATTATCCCCTCCTTTTTTTTCTTTTATATGTTATTCAGCAGTTGCATAACACAATTTTCTAGAATCTACCAAGTAGATGAATGAGGGTGAGGGCTGTGCTTCACATTAGGAGCTGCTGAAAATGTCATCAGTGCTTCTGTCAATCAGTCCTGGGATATTAAAGACCTAGATCCTTCTTCTGCTGGTCTCTCTACATTGCACTGCTTCTTTGAATGCCTAGGGCAGTAAAGTCCTTCACTAAAATAAGTTAGACTGTAAAGGAGAAGACTGTCCAACTATTGAAAAAGGACAGAAGGAAACAGGCAAACAATTCAGATAGAAACGATCAAATACACCCCATCAAAAAAAACACCATTTTTTTATTGTGAAATTGTGCAGCTGAATGTCAAGCTGTGTCTTTAAAATGAAATGGCTTTGAATGTAGTACATAAAACCATTAACCAAACTTCCTAAAATGAAAACCAAGGTCCTCTGATCAAGGACATTCTTCTTTTATTCAGAAAAATCACCATGGGAACAATCAGTAAGCAAAAGAAAATGCTATCAGAGGTTAGGAACTGTGATATGAGAAAAAATAAGTCTTGTCAATGGCAGGCTGATTAGAGAGATAAACCAGAAAGTCTTCTAACTCAACTTAAATTATGGCAATAAGACAAGATATATCTTGCATATAGAAGTGGCAAATATACTACTCATTGGTGCTGTGTATAATGCTTTATAATGATTTGTTTCTATAATAGTTAAATAAAGTTCATGTGAACTCAATTTTATTGAAATCTTCTTGGATAAGGAAGGTATGATTTATAATATCCTAGGCTAAGTGAGAAATCTGACAGTAGATTATATTATAATGTTTTAATATGGGCTTATGCTTCCTTTATGCATCTAATGAGCCTAATTCAAAAGAAAAACCAGGAGAAAATTTACTGTTTGACCACAAAAGAAAGTTGCCAAGAGTCTTCCTAGAATATTTTCCTTTGGAGCTAAAGGGACTAGTCTTCAATTTTGTAGCTAGCATTGATGGGCTCTAAGGAGCTCACAAATGTTAACTAGAGACTTTTACCCATAGTAATTGGAATGCAAATGTGCCCATTCCATATTTTTCAAGTAATAGTTATTGAGTATCAATCCAGTCCTTCAAAAGGAAACACAAATCTATCTTAATATGTGGTGTATTTTTTTTTTCTTTCTTCTGAGTTTTTCCTACAGGAAAAGTAAGTAAGAAGGAAAATCGTCCAAATTTCTTGTTGAATATTAAATTTACAGGTGAAAAAAGAGCTATATAATTTAAATACGTAAAGAGGACATGCTATGGTAACTTGCATGTTCGCTCTGAAATAGTTATGGCTTTATTGGGCAACCTAGCCCAGGAGCTTTTTCTTTTCATTCCCCTGTCAACTCCCTTAGATAGTTCTTTGTGCATCCTTCAGCATCATAATGTTATGAGTCAAATTAAGGAAATACAAATAATCTTGTAAAGTAGACAATTTACCTAAAACATTCAGGAATTAGTTTGCTGAGTTTTAACTAAAATTTATTCAGATCAAAGATGGATTATAGGAAGAAAAATTTATTTGTCTTGAGAAATTTATTTTCTCTTCTGTTATGACAGTCTATTTGTCTAGACACTTGGCTTGCTTTCTGCCTCCACTATGGAGAATAAAAGCATTTATATATCAACGTGGGCCTTTGAAGTGCATACTCCAGCGGTATTTCAGAGAAGGCTAGCCCCAGCTCTAGAATATATGTCTCAATAAAGGGTGTAGTGTGCAGTCTACTTGGACAGGATACAGTAGTCCCAGAAGAAGGAAGGTTAGAAGGCAGATGTCCAATGGACCAACAACCACATCTTACATTATGTCACAGTCTTGGTAAAAATAGTCTGGAGTCAATTAAAGTCAGTAAAAATAATACACATTAAAGGACAGTCTATTTGCATATGAATTATAGAATGTAAAACAAAGGGAAGAATTCCTGCTGACAATATCTATTAAAAAAAGAATTCTCTTACATTTTTATTTTTAATTTTTGTCAGCCAGGGGGTTTGAACTCAGGGCCTGGGTGCTGACCCAGAAATACAACAAATCAAAAAAAGGCACCAGGCTCTGGTGGCTCATGCCTGTAATCCTAGCCACTCAGGAGGCTGAGATCTGAGGATCGAGGTTCAAAGCCAGCCTGGGCAGAAAAGTCCATGAAAAACTCTTATCTCCAATAAAACCACCAGAAAACCAGAAGTGGCACTGTGGCTCAGTGGTAGAGCGCTCGCCTTGAGCTGAAAAGCTGAGGGACAGCGCTCAGGCCCAGAGTTCAAGCCCCAAGACTCACAAAAAAAAAAAAAACCTGGAAAAATGGGATTGCATGAAACTGCAGAGCTTCTGCATGCAAAGGACATAGCTAGTAAGAGCTAGAAAGCTCACACACTGAGAGTAGAACTTCACTAACAATACAAAAGACATCGAGAGTGGGACAACAGTGAAGGGTAACAATGATGGATAAGTAATGCACTCATTGCCTTACTCATGTAACTGTAACTCCCCTGCAGAGCATCTTTACAATAAAGTAAAACTTTTAAAAAAGATAAAGTATGAAATTGTACCCCCGTTTTACCTCAAAACAATTCATTCACTCTTCATGCATTCCCATCAAAGGATTACTTTTCTCAGGCTTTTCATGGAGGATGTTGTACGTGTGTGTGTGGGGTCGGGGCCAGGGCTGCCCGTCCTGGGGCTTGAACTCAGGACCTGGGTGCTGTCACTAAGCTTTGTTGCTCACTGCTGGTGCTCTACCACTGGAGCCACTGCTTTACTTTTGGCATTTTGGTGGTTAACTGGAGATGAGAGTCTCACGGTCTTTCCTTGCCAGGCTGGCTTTGAACCATAATCCTCAGATCTCAGACACTTGAGCTAGGATAACAAGTGTGAGCCACTGGTTCCAGACTTGGGATATTCTTTACTTTTGATGTTCATATGGTCACTCTGAGCCCTACTCCCTCAATTTTCATACAAAAGAGTACAAAATCATGTATGACTGGGTTCTTTAGTGTTGCTTACATTTTAAATTACACATATTTATTTAACTTTTAACTTAGTTTTGGAGTGGCCATGCCTATTTCGTTCTCAGTCATCAAACCTCTTGATTAGGTATTGCCTGTCACATCAGAGATAATCGATTAAACCCTAAGAATTAAGAGACAGAAGCTCATGGACAAAGAAGGATTTGCTTGAAGTCACAGAATCACCCTGTAGGATATCTTAGATTCCTGAGTGATAATATTGGGCCAGGCCCTCCCTCCATTGAACTGAACTCTGGGTAAACTGAATTTTAGTGCTACCCTTTCTTACATATAGTTGTACAAAATATTAAATCATATGTCCAAGAGAAGACTGTTTGTGGCTGAGCCAGTGGGATTGCAGAAAGTCAAAGGACAAAGTGGAAAGAGTATGGAGAATCCAATACTTCAAATACATGTATGAAAATGGAATTGTGAAATATCATAAAATTGTTTTAAAATTAACCTCAATAAAGGAGGTAAATTTGAGAAAACAACTTCATAAAACTGTATGAAAACACAAAATGGAACCCCTCTGTAAAATTAATATAGGAAAATAACATATGTAAGAAACATTTTTATTAACAAATAGAAAAATAGAAAAAAATATAGGACAAAAACTTGTGAAACCTGCCATTAACCCTTAAATAAACAAACATGTTGTGGAATATCTACACAATGGGTTGTTATTCCAATAAAAATATAATGAATTTGTAATATAGACAAGAGCATGGATGGATTTCCAGAGTATTGCACCAAATGAATTAAGTTAAATCAATTAAGTTAAATACAAAAGGAAATGTACAACAGGACAGTCTATATAATTCTAGAGAAGACAAATCTAATCTAAAGTAAAAACCAGATCAAGAAACAATCGCAATGGCCAATGTAGGCAAAGTAAACTGGTGACTTTTTGTAGAGATGAACATGTGCTATGTCATGGCTGTATTTGTCAAAACCCAAGATCTCTTACTAAACTTACATTGGATACATTTTATTATATACAAGTTATGAATATAGTTGAGTTTTTTGTGCTCATCTTGGGGCTTGATCACAGATCTGGGCCTTTCCCTGTGCTTTTTTTTGCTCAAGACTAATGCTCTATGACTTAAGCCACAGCAGCCATTTCCAGTTGTTTTGTTGATTAAAGATAAAAGTCTTAGACTTTCCTACTTAAATCATGATGCTCAGATCTCAGTTTCTGAATAGCTAGAATTACAGGTATAAGCCACTGGCACCTGAAAGTGTGTTTTTCTGTTGTTGTTGTTTTTGTTGTTGTTGTTGTTCAGTAGTGGGGCTTGGTCACTGTCCCTGGGACTCATTGTGCTCAAGGCTCGCACTCTACCACTTGAGCCACAGCACCACTTCCAGTTTTTGAGTGGTTAATTACAGATCAGAGTCTCACAGGGACTTTTCTCCCTATACTGGCTTCAATCAGGGATCCTCAAATTTGAGGCTCCTGAGGAATCAGGATTATAGGTGTGAGCTTGGCTAGTGTTGATTTCTTTTTTTAAATGAAAAAATTAAACTTTGTGATTTCAAGGTAGCTTTCAATGTCTGCCTTCTATTACACAGAACAATAATGTATGAGACAGGTCTAAAATGCTTAAATGGTGCTAAGAATGTTAAAGGTAATTATTAGAAATTGTGGTTGTATTTATTCAGTCAGATGTGAAGTGATTCTTTTTTTTTAATGAGAAAAAATACCACCTCACACTTTCCCAAAGTATATACTAATAGATAATTTTATTAGAAGGAAGTATGCATGTGTGTTTGTATTAGTGCATGATACTTTGTGCATGTTCATTCTCTAAATTACTTCATTGTTATTAGAGAGGTGATCTATATAGGGGTTACAATTACGCGTCAGGTAGTGAGTACTTTTTCTTTCATATAGTGGCATCTGTTCGTTCTTTATCTCCCAATCCATCCCTCCTGCCCATCTCCATCCAAGAGTTTCATAAATTACTTTCATCAATAGCCAGTGAGTTCCATTGCGACACTTTTCATCCTTTCATTCTCAAGTTCTGTGCCTTCCTCCCCAACCTACCAAAGATATACACGTGAATGTACCATACAATACGGTAAAGAAGACAGAATCCTCAAGAACTGAAAACCAGGATGAAAAAAGAAAAAAAAGAGAAGTCTTTTCTCTCCATAACTTGGAATTTCTTTCACTATGCATATTATTTTATATAAATATGAAGAGGCCTTATGCCTTTGTGTGATCTCACTTGCGTGTGAGTATTAACTCACCTGCTGTAGCCTACCTTGAGAACTGAAGGCACTGAGAACATCTACAACTTGGGTGACTTTATGTAAATAGGAATGATTCAGAGCCATCTTTTGCAATTTCTCTTAACATTCAAATCGTTTTCCCAATTAGAGAAGAAAAGTGTTTGACAAACTGTGTTTGGGTTTCATCAAATTTGCAATGTTTGAAGAACAGATCAAGATGTTTGATGAAAACAAGCGGCAGCTGGATTTACCCTCCCTGTCACACTCGGAGTTCTTGGGAGTTATTCGTAAATCCTAACTGCTCAGTGACTCTGGGAACAGATGGTTACTGGAGGCCATGTTGATGGCCAAGAAATCATCTCATTATTATCGTGAAAAGCATCTTCTGCTCTCCAATTAGATGAATGGTACAGTGGTATTTGTAGCCCACAAAGGTGTTAATTAAAATGGACAGACTATTTTTTTCTGTTCTAATTGAATCTTGATGAAAATCGGAGCATCACCCAGACACTGAGATTTCCAATCCTTCTTTCTGAGATAGTTGATTTTAATCTCCAATTTAAAATTCTTAATCTGAAACCAGACATGTTGGTCCCCATCTGTCATCCGACCTTCCAAACATCCATCACCAACTATATCACAGATGCTAGAGGAAAAGTGAAAGAGGAACTAGCTGGTATTGAGTGTAAGGTAATTTGTATGCATTATTACATCCTTTTTCTTTTTTACATAAAGATGGAAAGTATTTGGCAATAGTGAGTAGAAACAAGCTTTAAGATAACTTTCCAAACTAATTTAAAACTAGTTTGAATATTTGTAATGCTTATAAAGAAAAAAAAAAGCAATCTGGCTTAATAAAATGAAAATAGGCCTTGCAAGCTAACTAACATGGTTTAATTCCTGACTGTATACTTAGTAATTCTTTAATCTATTATCAAGATTTTGTCGGTACAATGAGGTACATAATATATTTCTTAATTCTATAAAAACTTAATGAGCAAGCAGGCATATAAAAACATAAAAAGGAATCTGGCAATAAGTGGCATTTATTAATACCGAGTACCTTGTTTTTGTTTCAAAGCTTGGTGCTAATCAGATCAACTAGAAAAATAATGAGTTAGGATATTAATAGGCTGATTTGAAATTCTGGTTAACTGATTCCTGCAACTTAAGGGATGCTGGGGAAAGGATCGGAGAGTATGATATGTGGAGTTTTATGTAGCAAAAGTCATGTTTCCAATGAACATGTATTAATTGATGTGTTCACTAGCTATCAATCTAGCTACAAAATTTTAGCAATTTTTTATAAAGGTTTCTGGCACTGATATGAGTTTTATATCTACAGAATGTAATGATTAAAGATTGAACTCATCTAATGATCATAGTCTGCATGCCCCAGGACATTCTATTGATATCCTACAGTGAAGGTGAAGAAATAATCACTTCATGCTTACTTACTAGCGTTTATTTTAATTTTTGCATTTTATCTTAAAAACTGTGACAATCTGATGATATTGTCTTTGGTAAAATCCTCCTATGTGTGTTTGTGTAAAATATATATTTTAAATTGTCTTCTTTGTACAAAATGTGCTTACATATAGAAATACCTCTTCTCATTCTTTTACGTTCTCCGAGATGCCCTGACAATCTCACATTTGGAAAGTAGAAGTTATTGTTGTATTTTGACTCTATCCTCATAGGCCGTGATTTTGTGTACTTATATATACATCTATTTGTTTCAGCAGATGTACAATTTAATTTAGCTCAGTTTGCCAAATAGTTACTGTGTTCTACCTATGAGTCAGGTACCTTTCTTTGGGAAATACTAAAATAAAAATTATATAATCCTGGTCTTAAAGAAATTTACAATCAGACCGGGCTCTGGTGGCTCATGCCTCTAATCCTAGTTACTCTGAGGATCACTGTTCAAAGCCAGCCTGAGCAGGAAAGTCCATGAGACTCTTATCTCCAATTAACCACCTGAAAACTGGAAGTGGTGCTTTGGCTCAAGTGGTAGAGCACTCGTTTAGAGCTGAAGAGCTGAGGGACAGTGCCCAAGTCTAAAGTTCAAGCCCCACCACCAACAACAAAAAAAAAAAAAGAAGAAAAGAAAATAAATTTTCAATCTTTCTTATTATGATTTAATCACATTTTACAACTTCTCTACTGTCTTGGATCCTCTAAGAAATTAAATGGGGAGGATCCTTTGTATCTGATAGTTTTCAAATATAGCTTTTATTTAAAAGAGACTATTTATCTTAAGGACAGTCTATTTCTTGAATATATTTTCAAGATATTAAAACATCAAAGAACACAGCTGTTACATCACAAAATTATTTCATAGAGTCAGAGATTTAATAATGGCAACATGATAACATCATTTTACATTGCCTTAAAAATACAGTGTATTTTCTTTGTTGAAAGATGTTAGCTATAGTATCAATCAGACATTGCTGTGTAACAAGACTACCCAATTCTTCAAAGGCCTACCACAATAGGATTTGTTTTCCACATAATCTATCAGATTCAGTTGAAATAATGTAATTATTTGGTTACATATGAAATTCATGTGTCTCTTTGTGAGTGCCCTGGCTGGCCTTGAATTTTACATTTTCTTTTTTTGTCTCCACCTTTCTAAGTAGCTATGGATTCAACAGTACATCACCATGCTTTGCTCTTATATTCTCTTTATGGTGGTACTAACCTTTTAAAACTGAGAGCAAAAGCTGGTGTGGGAGTAATTTCAAGTCTCTGTTTATGCCATAGCTGTTAAAGTCTTCAGTGGCCAAAGCACATCATATGGCTCATGCTGCAAACTCAACTTGGCTACAAAATGATATATTTCAGTGAATGGATGGGTGGAGTAATAAAGACTTGGGACTTTTTGTAATCTATCACACTTGCTCTCACATGAAACTCCTTATGAGGTAAAATCAGGTACTAAAGCCCTGAATTATCAGTACAGGATAAGTAACAAAGTATAAGATTAACTACAATAGTAAGTTGAAGATCTAAATAAAATAGGGAACATCTTGCATATTTAGGAGGGTATTTTGCCATCAATACCTTCTATCTTCCTATTTGACAGGTGAGTGAGTTAACCATCAACACCCAGGATTGTCAAATAATTGGATAGTCTGATACCAGAAGTACATCTCCATAATGGATATATGATAAGTCACACATCCACTTATATCCACTTATTTCTTCTTACATTCAACCACACTGATGAAAATACATTCAGGTTGAACTTATAGCGGTTGTGGTACTTACAAAGCTAATCTTAGCAGGGGTGTCTTCTTGACTTTTGTCACACCTTACTCATTACAAGCAAGTCACCATACTTCATCCACTGAAACAGGAAGGGACTGCATAGGAGCATGATACATGGCAGGTTGAGATGACTGTGATCTATCTTAGAAGTTTTGTGACAAGAAGATTCTCATATACTTCTAATATTAGCTGACTGTCATACTTTCTCTTAATATAAAACAAGTTGAAGACTTGGAAATTATGAATAATTTTAAGAAGATATCCATGAAACAGAATTTAATTTGTGTTGACCACACATACAATCACCTTAACAGTATAATGGAAAATGTCCTATCATTATTATCCTCACAATTTGATATTATATAAAGAATAAAATGATGCTAATTTTATATAAATAATAATTCAATTGGTAGCCAGGCTCCGGTGGCTCATGCCTATAATCCTAGCTACTCAGGAGGCTGAGATCTGAGAATCACGGTTTAAAGCCAGCCCTGGCAGGAAAGTCTGTGTGACTCTTACCTTCGATAAACTACTCAGAAAACCGTAAGTGGCTTTATAGCTCAGGTGGTAGAACTCCCGCCTTGAGCTGAAGAGCTGAGGGATAGCACTCAGGCCTGGAGTTCAAGTTCCACAACTGAAAAAAAAAATTCAATCTGTGTAATAGGGTAGGTTTTGCTTTATGCTTCTACATTCCATAGTGGCATATTTTCATGTCATTAGGCAATAAACAAAGGTAACTTAGAATAATCTTCACTTCTATAGATAAAATGTATAGATATGTTCAGAGAGAGAGAAAGAGTTTACTTAGTTGAGAAAGAGTTTATTTAGTTGAGACAGAAATAATACTAGGACCTAGTTCTCTAATCTTTTCAGAGGGAATCTCTTTTTACTATAGTACAACAGACTTTTTTGTGTGTTTAAAAACCTGAAATGGACAGCGAAATCCCAGAGTAATCACTTTTACGGCTGCTAGCTGATGAAGACAGGCAGCTGTATGACTTAAAATTCTGTGAAGAAGAGACTATTCCATTTGCTAACATTGTTATTCTGATATTTTTGATAGAAATCGGTCCAGTCAGAATACATTTATATTATTAACTCTAAGAAATGCATTAAAGTAAAATGAAAAACTGCAGACCCTTAAGCAGAACAGACGCACTGGGGGCAGTGCATAGGGAAGGAATGGTATGAATTCTCAGGATTACTCTCACGTAGACTTCAGTATTGTTTTATTCAGACAAGATTTGTACTCAGTGGGCTGCTGATCAGTGTGAGGTAACACACACAGACAATTATGCGCGCGCACACACACATACATGAACACACAGAGTATACATATGTGTTCATGCGCAAGTTGTTCTCTAGTAGCTAACATGATCGTTTTACATTAGGTTGATCATAGCAGAGCTACCATAACCTAAATGATAACTTGCATCCCTTGAAAGTCAGAGGTGACAATTCATTTCTCAAATTGACAATGGTGTTTATACAAGGTGAAGACATGAGAGACAGAGATTTATGAAGGGAATTGAGAGAAAGGGACACCTACGGGTGTCTATAAGCACATCTATTGAAGTAATTACTTTCTAAAGGGACTTAACCTGACTTTGGGTGAGTGATGGTCATATGAAACTTCAAAGCAGGTACCCATCCCCTTATCATCCCTGAGCTAAGGATTTGGAGTGACAATTCAATATATGGTGTTATACTTTATTTAGAATTCACAAATGGTTTCGGAATTTTGACATAACCCTTTCCACCTGTTCCTGTCGGTTTCCATTACAACTGATGTCTAAAGGACAAGACTGTGTACCTCAGTTTTAAGTACTTGTCACAATGAGCTTTGATGACGACAGCAACTTACCAGAGAACTACAATAGTCCTTTTTTACTTCTGAAGGTCAAATCAAAGTACAATGTATCTTACATGTCTGTATACATGAGATGTCTGTTCAAGACTTTTTACTGGTTCCTAATCTATACTTCTGTTTTAGGTTTGCACCATAGTCTTTGTTCTTTTCCTCCTACATGTCTATATTTACATTCCTGGAGGATTTCATAAGATGTATAATGTGAGTGGGGAAGGTAAAGGCAGCAGTTTGTGTTGGTAACTGTCCTGGGAGGAAACAGAAGGTATATTCAAGGGATATACATAAATGAAAATTGTATATATATATATATATATATATATACACACACACACACACACACATACACACACACACACACACACACACACACACACACATATATGTATATACTGTACACAGGAAACAAGGAAATCAATACAGAGATCAAGCAGGTGTAAATACCCAAAGGAGACAGCCATGAGCATGTGCAAGTGCAAGCCTATAGAAGCAAGAATTATATTGTGGATTGAATCATATCCCCCATCAACATGAGAAGTTGAGGACCTGATCCTTATTATTCCAGATTGTGCCTCTATTTGGAGGTAGGGTCATGGCAAATGTATCTAGTTGAGTTATATTAGAGTAGGTGAAAGCTCATCCAATATGAATTGTGTCCTTCTGAAAATATGGTCATGTGAAGAAGAGAAAGAGTAAGAGAGATGTAGACACTGGGAGAGTATCATGCAGGGATGGAGGCTGGACTGGCATGATGCATCTAAGACAAGGAGCAGCTTGGAATGCCTGTGGATGCCAGCAACTGGAGAGGAACAAGCTAGCGTTCTCCTCTGTGATTTCAGGGGGACACAACCCTTCTCAGATCTTGCTTTCAAACCTCTATCAACTGTCAAAGTATTTTTTAATGTTACTTTTACTTACTCAGGAGGCTGAGATCTGAAGATCCCAGTTAGAAGCCATCCCGGGGAGAAAAGTCCATGAGAGTCTCTTACCTCCAATCAACTACATACTCAGAAAAATCCAGATGTCACACTGTGGCTCAAGTGCTGTGGCTCAAGTTGAACAAAAGAAGCTCAGGGATAGGACCAGGCCCAGAGTTCAAGCCCTAGCACAGGCCAAAAAAAGTATTTTTTAAATTGTTTTAACACAATCAAATTGAGGTAAATAGTATAGTGGCCCAAGTGAACTGATGATACAGGTTGATTACTAGAGTTAACTTGCAGTACAAAACTGTAAAGTAAGGATGTCTAACTCAAGCTGAAGACTTTTATAGTGCAACACATGGCTTCCTGGGACAGAAAACAGAGGCAACCAGTTAGTTCTCTGACTTGTGTTGTCTTCACTTTTTCAGTCCCTGCCTTGTCTTCAATTGAATGAAACTGACAAAAGCCAAGGACAAGGATCACTAACGGATATAGGCTTAACTGATATAGAAAGGTCAGCCTTTCTAGGCCCAGATATGGCTAGAGAAGGATGGAGAAGAGACAGAGAAGATAGCGTTAAGAATGGGGACTAGGAGGATGGAGAATGATGGAAGGGATGATGGAAGGGATAAATTGTACAAATAAAGTGACACGTTTAATTGAATCCCATCTGTACAACTATTCAAGTCTATTTTTTTAAATGAAAATGATATGGTAACTAAATGAAGTGGGTGTGGGGAAGGAAGAAAAGCCAAATCAGAGGAAACAAACCAGCTCCTCTCACATTTCACTGATGCTTCATTCACATATCAGCTTTCTTAAATCATCTGTGTTAGGACAAACATAAAAGACAAACCACGCTAGCCACTACCTCGAGCAATGGAATGCTGAAAGAAATAACATGGGAAAAAGCCTTTTCATTTTGTATCTTAAAACCTAGGGAGAGATCACACATCTATAATATAAAGAATAGTACATTCAATTAATTCCATTCATTGGTAATGCACCAAAGAGAAAGTTGAAGGATTGTGAAAGTATGAAGAAAGGCCTGTAGCTTTAAAAAATCTTTAATATCATTTATGAAGGACCCAAGAGAATAAAAATATTCTAGCTAATTTTATCAGTAAAGGATTGTGTGTGTGTGTGTGTGTGTGTGTGTGTGCATGCTGGTCCTAAGGCTTGAACTTGAGTGCTGTGTCTGAGCTTTTTTGCTCAAAGCTGGCCCTTTATCACTTAAGGCACAGTTTTACTTCCAGCTTTTTGGTGGTTAATTGGAGACAAGAGTCTCACAAGGCTTTCTTGCTCAGGCTGGCCTCAGAATGCTATCAGCCATACCTAGGATTGCAGGCTTGAGCCACTAGTGGCCAGCTAGTAATTTTTTACATAAAGGTAAAAAAATAAAAATATTGAGCAGCTTATGAATTTCCACCATCACCAACAATATTATTCACATACACACATGTATATGTATACACATGCACACTTACAAACATGTACATGCAATCCTAGTAAAAGACCCGAACAGATTCAGAGAAATGAAAGGATTTGCATTGCACTAGAAGAAAGCTCAGAGACATTTCTTTCTTTCGATTGAGTGTGACTGACAATATTTATCAGCTTTGTAAGAGATGTTATCAATTCAGTTGGGAGCCGTACTTAGGAATATTTGGTATCCTGTAGTGCAGGATAAAATATCTGAGGTACCAAGCAAAGAGAGAATCACCAAGAAATCAGACAGAGAGAGAGACAGAGCTCTTCGCAGAAGTTCTGTCACCACACCAGGTAAAAGTTGCCATCCACGAACTAAAATGAAGAATCTTGCAAAGGAAATAGTTTATGTACAAGCTGGCCAAGCATGCAGTGATCTATTCCTTCGAAGTTGGTGTTTTAGGGAGGAATATTTATAAGATAAAGAAATGAACTAGTGGATTGTCCTGATATACATCATCAATCTTAATATTCTTGTCAAATTCCTTGATTTCTTTAATAAAATGTAGAAAAATTGTTCCTGCTTTCCTAGTTTGTGAAGATGGAGAGAGAGATGAAAACATTAAGCTTCAATAAATGCTACTTTATACTGTTATTCAGTCATTCATATTGCCTGTGGAATGGTGGTAACATGGTGTAAGGTTAATTTTTATCGCTTGGTGTCAACAATCTATCCATCAAATACCTGCACAGACCCAGTGAAGAGTTGCTGAATTCAGATAAGCTTCAGGAAAGCCTGGTGGCCACCATGAACTCAAATCAGAGGTGTTTGATACAGCAAAGCTAATGGACGGCTATCTGAACTACAAAGCTCATGAATTTTGAGGCTGACTAAAAGCCAGCAGCTAGAGGGTTTATTACAGTTTTGGTTCTAGTGCTGGTAGTAGGTAAGCACAATCTTTTTCAACTTGCCTTTCATTATTTCCAACATCTTATCTGGCTTTACTACCTCCTCCTCTGTGACTTCAAAACACTTGACTTAAGATTCTTGTTGTCGGAGCTGGACACACTTAGGCGTTCTTTATAAACGCCTAACTTTCAAAGACCTATTTCCTTCTGCGGGTATCCAGTACCCAAGTACAGAACAGGTGTTTTAATACTAACCAAGCTAACGTGTTTTTACAAAGGAACACAAAAGAAACTGTAAGAGAAAACAAGAAAAATAAATACATTTTTTTAGATTCTGTCAGTGGATAATACATGAGAAAATAAAGCTACCAATAAAAAAGGTGCAATAAAAATAAAACCAATTACATAACTAAAAGAAAGGGTATAAATATGCCAATTTGAGCAGTAACCAGGATATGTAATGTGCAACTTCAATAGTCTTATACAAGGAAGACAGAATCAATATGGCTGAAATCAACATATATTATAAAAATAATCAAGTTTTATTGCAAATCCTGATAACTATTATTATTTATTCGAAATTTTATTGCACTGTGTTTAATAAAATATCAGATATTCCTTCAGTTTTATGAAGCATTTTGTCATGTTAATATTATACCCCTTTCATATAACTTGAAATAATTACCAAATATTTCTAAACTACATTTATGTGAATAAATCTATCAGTTTGTGTCTGAAAGCCTTCCCATTACCTTTCCTACTTGAGAAATGTTAATGTTCTCATTTATTTTGTTAATTTACTGGTAAAAATATTTCAGAACATAAAAGATAACTTTACATATATTGGTATATCTTTGATGATGATATTCTACACATCTACTTATAAAGCCCTGTGTAGAGTCTATTTTCTTTTCTGTGATTATTAATTATATTTTAAGCAGTTATTTTTCTTCCAGTCTTCAGTATTACTTCAGTAACCTAATTTGATTTCTTATATTCCAGTTCTACCTGATAAAATCCAGGCATCATACAGTGACAAGATTTATTTTTTATTATGTCTCTGCATTTGCAAATACTATGACAAAAACTCATCTAATCTCCTCAGAGTCAAGAATCCTATTTGAGGGGCTTGGGTGTAATCAGTGGTTAAATGTTTACATAGCAGGTATAAAGCCTTGGGTTTGAACTCCTAGAATTGGAAGAGAAAATCTGCTCTCCACTATGACTAAAGATTTGTGTAATAATTTTAACTTATGATGAGTTAAATTCAAATATGTGTGGTATGGGTATTTAGTGTCATGTCACAACTATCTACCCATTAAGAGTTTTTGCAATACTGTGAAGCACTTCCTTTTTATGAAAAAATAAGGTAGAAAATGGTTCCAAGTTCTATCATTTGTGAAGACTGAGATAAACGGAATAAGCTTCCATGGATATCAGTCTCTATTAGTGTTCATCATGTTTACCTCTACATTTTATCAACCATCTTTTACACAGCTACAATATATTTCTCTACTGCCTCATGCAAGCATTTTCTGTCTTTTACAGTAGATATCTGGTCCTTCCTGCTCAAAGAAGGGTGTTCTAACTAAATTTTTCTTTGACTTTTTTTTAATCTGAGTTTTATTTCTAATTGTACATGGGTAGCTCCTTAAGAAGGTGATTAAATGTCCTTTAATATGTATTTCTTTGCCATTAAGAAGTATTCTGTAGAAAATAATAAAATATGTGATAAAAATAAAGAGACTATCTTCTAAGATTACTCTCAAGGATGGAAAGAGAAATTAGATTCCAACTGGAATCTTAGCTACTCAGGAGGTTGAGCTCTGAGGATCCTGGTTAGAAACCAGCCCAGGTAGATGAACTGAGGAGACTCTTACTTCTAATTAACTAGTGGAAAAACTAAAATGGTGGTGTGGCTTACATACAGAGCAGAAAAAAAGCTAAGCAAGACCTTGAGGCTCAGACTGAAAGCCCTTCTATCAACAGAGAGAGAGAGAGAGAGAGAGAGAGAAAGAAAAAGAGAGAGAGAGAGAGACAGACAGACAGAGACAGACACAGAGACAGAGAGACAGAGAGAGGCAGAGAGAGACAGATGAGATCAGTCTTTATAAAGAAAGTTGCTCAACCATGCTATTATAGTCCGACTATATTTCCTTTCAAAGTAACATAGTGAAATGCTGCTTTCCAATATGATAGTACCAGAAAGTGGTAACTAAGCATGATGGTACACAATTACAAACCTAGATACTAGAGAGGTAGGGGTAGGAGAGTAGGGAGTTCAAGGCCAGTCCAGGGGATGTTGGTGTAATGGAGACATTATTTTAAAAGAAATACTAGTTGTGTGACTCAGAGTTAGAGAATTTGCCTCACATACATAAGGCCTTGAAGTCAACCCCAAAACCATACATAAAAAGAATGTGTTAGAAGTTAAGAGTAGAATTCTTACCAATGGGATTAGTACCCTAAAAAATGATACTAGATATATACTAGTTATTGCAAATAAGGGAAACCATGGGACCTATGTTTCTTTGCACCAGGCTTACTTCACATAATATAAATTTTCCCAAATCTTTCCATTTCCTAACAAATGAGGCAATGTCATTTTTTCTGATGGAGGCATAGAATTCCATTGTGCATAGATACCACATTTTCTTGATCCATTCATCTACTGAGGGAAATCTGGATTGGTTCCTTATCTTAGCTATGGTAAATAATGCTGCAATAAACATAGTTGTGCTGGTAGCTTTAGTGTGGTCCTGTTTGTGATCATTTGGGTAAATGCCCAAAAGTGGGATTGCTGGGTCATAGAGGAGCTCTATGTGGAGTCTTTTGAGGAAACTCCATACTACTTTCCAAAGTGGTTGAATAAGAAAACATCAGATAAGATGATGTTAAGCAAAATAAACCCCAAGATAAGGACGTGGTTTTTGCTTTCTTACTAGTGTTTCTAATGTATTTATAAGGTACAAAGTGATTTCATTGTTACTTTGCATGTCCCTCCCCCACAGTATAACCCCTGTTTTCACTGTATTTGATGTAGGTATAATTTGGGGAGTGGAAGGGAAAAAAACAAATTGTTTAAGTATGGATACAGGTTGACCCATTGCAACAATGAGATGTACAAGACGATATGTCAAAAACAAACTACAATTTAAGCAGGAGGGGGGAACGAATATAATTGTGGAGATGGGAGGGAAGGGATGAGAGCAGAAAAACAAAGGAAGGAACAACAATGCTTGATAAGAAATGCACTAATTACCTTGCTCATATGATTGGAACCACTCTGTACAGTATTTTCAAAATAAAAATCTTATTTAAAAAAATGATACTAGAGGGCTGGGAAAGTGGCTCAGTGGTAGAGTGCTTGCCTTGCATACATGAGGCCCTGGGTTCGATTCTTCAGTACTGCATAAGCAGAAAAAGCCAGTAGTGGCACTGTGGCTCAAATGGTAGATTGCTGGCCCTGAGCTGAAGAGCTGAGGGACAATGCCCAGGCCCAGAGCAGGCTCCACAACCGACAAAAAAAAAAAAATGATACTAGAAATTTCTGTTTTCTACTTTCACTAATTCAGGCACCATAAGAAGTTGTCATCACTGAAGAAGTCATTCAACAGACATCAAATCTGCCAGCCCAGTGACCTTGGAGTACATGCCTTCAGGTGAGAAGTCAATGTTTGTGACATTTTGTTAAAACATCCCAAATAGACCAAACCAGGTATACGGTAAGTGCTTAGAAGGTTGTTTGTCCTCTGTTCACTATTTAGCTATTATTATTTTCAGTTCAATTATTTATTTTAGTCTTTCTTTTGCTATCTATTCTATAGTAAATTTTTCTTAAAGAAAGCACAAGGTCCGTATGCACCACCACAGAGATACTTAACCCCATTGTCAGGAGAGTTGACCACTGAGTTATGGGTTCTAACAGATGTCTCTTTTTCCATTTTCTAACAGTGTATCTGTCAATATGAAGATACTAGAAAATGATGGATTTTAAAGTCTTCCTCATAGAAAACCTGAATACATGCCATACATCGATCATTCATTCATAAGCTATTAGAGCTCAGTCTTCCATGGTGGAAATAAGTACCATGGCCCTGGTATTAAGTTATTTTGGATATTGTGAAAGCTAAAGTGAAGAATGAGAGAAAACTTAGGATAAACAAAGTGATCCTTGGTTACAACTAAAATGAAGAAGTGGATCATCCAATGAGAACTCACTAAAAGTATGCTGTAGTATAACAGGGGTGTATTGGCCATGTTAATTTTAATTACAGTAGAATTACCAAGATGTAGTAGCTGTATTTCTGAAATTCTAGGACATGGCAGGTTGAGTTAAAAGAATTCCAAGTTCCGGGTCATAGGGAAGCTCTATGTGGGGTCTTTTGAGGAACCTCCATACTACTTTCCAAAGTGGTTGAACAAGTTTACACTCCCACCAACAATGCAGTAAGGTTCCCTTCTGTCCACATCCTCTCCAGCATCTGTTGTTACTAGAGTTCTTGATTATGGCCATTCTAACTAGGCATTTACCTGAATGATCACAAACAAGACCATACTAAAACTACCAGCACAACTATGTTTCTTGCAGCAATATTTACCATAGCTAAGATATGGAATCAACCCAGATTTCCCTCAGTAGATGAATGGATCAAGAAAATGTGGTATCTATACACAATGGAATTCTATGTCTCTATCAGAAAGAATAACATTGCCCCATTTGATAGGAAATGGAAAAACTTGGAAAAAATTATATTAAGTGAAGTAAGCCAGGTGCAAAGAAACATAGGTCCCATGGTTTCCCTTATTTGCAATGACTAGTATATGTCTGAGACAAGCAGAAATGGTCAGACAAGTTGATGTTAGGCGGAATGAACCCCAAGATAAGGACAGAAGTGGTTTTTACTGTCTTGCAATTGTTTCTAACACATTTATAAGATGATTTCTTTGTTGCTGTGTATGTCCCTCCCCCACAGTATAACCCCTGCTTTCACTGTATTTGATGTTGGTATAATTTGCAGAGGGAAAGGGAAAAAAACAAATCATTTAAATAGGGATACAGGTGGACCCATTGCAACAATGAGATGTACAAGACATTATGTTGCAAAACAAACTTTACAACTTTGGTTGGGGGGGGGGGGGAGATGGGAGGGCAGGGATGGGAAGAGATGGGAAAGGGAAACAAAGGAGGAGACAACAATGCTTGGTAAGAAGTGTACTCATTACCTTGCTCATGTAATTGTAACTCCTCTGAACAGTATTTTCACAATGAAAAAACTTGTTAATTAAAAAAAGAGCTTTACAACAACAACAAAACAACAAAGTATTCCTAGTTCCAGGCGAAAACACGTTCCATAGGGAGACCCCTGTCTCATAAGGTAAAAGAAGAAAGAAAAGAAAAAGTGTATCTAACTGAACGAATATTAAAATACAAACTGGCTGGGTGCTGGTGGCTCACACCTGTAATCCTAGCTACTCAAGAGGCTGAGATCTGAGGATCATGGTTCAAAGCTTGCCCTGGAAGGAAAGTCTGTGAGACTTTCATCTCCAATAAACCACCAGAATTGGAAATGGCTCTGTGGCTCAAGTGGTAGAGCACTCGCCTTGAGCTGAAGAGCTGAGGGATAGCACCCAAGCCCAGAGTTCAAGCCCTATGAACAATAACAAAAATAAATAATAAATAAATAAATAGAGTACAAACTGATTAAAAGTGTGTGCTACTTACAGCACATTGGAGAGGTACATTTTAAATTCAAGCATTGCAGATAAAGATCATTTTCAATTCAGATCATCTCAATCATGCCCTAGAACCCAGAAAAACAAAATGATCTCCAACATGCTAAAAAGAAATAAGAGTGAAAAATCTGACTTGGACATGAGGGTACCTACCTGTATGTCCCAAGTACTGAAGAGGCAGAGAGAGAAGGTTCTCAGTTAAAGGCTATACTATGTAAAACTTTAGTGAGACCCTACCTATGAAACAATCTTAAAGAAAAAGGTTTGGGCAAAAACAGCAAAACACTTTCCTACAAACATGAGGATCTGAATTCAATCCTAAATGCACCTAAAGCATCAAGATCCAATATAAAATAAGTAAAAATATTTGGAAAAAAATAAGAAAATTATCAAGACTCCAAAGAATATGAGAAATTAAAGTGATGATATAAATAACCTATATCATACACAAAGTTATCATTACTAATTCTACTAATTCTGATAAAAAACAAGAGGATGATAAGAAACATTTTGAGGAGTCTACATGTATAAATTTGAAAATTTGGACAAAGTGGGACAATTGCTTAAAAAAATCAAAATCTCACAAGCTATTATAACTCACCCAATAAGAAATAGATAATTTGAATATTCCTCTCTCTATTAAGGAAATTGGATTTAAAATTAAATCCCTCTAAATAGAAATCTCTATGACCAGATGGTTTCACTGGAGAATTCTAACAAATGTTCAGGAAAAAAATAACACTAGTTCTACATAGTAGAATTCATTTTCTAATTTATTTTATTAAAATAGTTCTATCTGTTAGTAGTCTAGACAAAGACACAAAATTTAAAAATTAATGATGCTCTCCTTAGTAATAGAGAAAATTATTAATAAATAAACATAAAATACAATTCAGAAATATATGAAAGAACGTGAATACATTTTCCAGTGTGATTTGTTTCTAAGTTGTAAATCTGGTTCAATATACAACCAAGCAAAAGTGAAAAAATATGCTGTCACATTATTCAGTTCTGAATAACATCTTAGGAAACACAACAGCCACTCAATTTGAAAATTCAAGGAAGATAGAAACAGAGTGACCTCATCAACTTCATTTTCTTTTTCTTTTTTAAAATTATTATGATAAAGGTATTATGAAGAGAGGTTACAATTATATGCGTCAGGTACTGAGTACATTTTTTGGAAAATACCATCTCTTCCCTTGCCATCTCCCAATTTTTCCCTCCCATCCTCACCCTCAAGTTATATAGTTCATTTTCAACTGTGGCAAGTACCATGGCTGCACTTTATTTAATCAACCTTTACAAAACATCTATAAACATCTGTAAATTAATATCATGCCTAATTATGTTAAGGAATAGGATATCTAATCACTATTATTTAACATAGAGTTAGAAATCCGCACCACTGAAAGTGACAAGAATTAGAAATAAGGTTTTATTATTTAGAGCTGGACTATTTAAATTGTATTTGCATATAATTTTGAGCATATGCATAAAACTTCTTAATAATTGTCTGAAAAACCCTTGGCATTGTAAGTAAGAAAGGATACCTTAGAGATTTCAATCCATTTTCTATAGCAATAAAGATATATTTACTGAAATTAAAATGTAATATTATTTATAATCAGAGTAAAAACAAAATACAAATCCATTAAAAGTATGCCCATGATTTCTTTAACATTATAGGCAGATGTGCTGAGATGTGCTAGACTCAATCAGTGAAGATATCAGTTACAGGTAAAGATGTAATATATAAGTTAAGTTCAACTACTCGAATAATTCTATCAAAATTTTGCAAACATAAATATTATTCAAAAATTGATATGAAAATGTAAAACATCACCCTGGCTAAATCAATTTTGAAACAGGAATAAAGGTAGAACAAACAGCCTACCTTATTGACGTGTTAATTA
Organism: Dipodomys spectabilis; assembly: GCF_019054845.1. Taxonomy (NCBI): domain Eukaryota; kingdom Metazoa; phylum Chordata; class Mammalia; order Rodentia; family Heteromyidae; genus Dipodomys; species Dipodomys spectabilis. The sequence goes on from NW_024870950.1 coordinate 13,029,364, forward strand.
TATTATTATTGTGATTTTGACTCATGGTATCCATACAAAGATAGATAAAAAGGTTATTGGAAGAGAAGAAGAAGAAGTAGGAGGAAGAAGAGGGGGTGAGGTGGGAGGAGGAGGAGGGGTTGAGGGGGAGAGGGGAGGAGGAGGAAGAGGATTAGGAGGAGGAGGAGGAGGATTAGGAGAGAGGACGAGGAGGAGGAAAAAGAGGAAGAGGAGGAGGAGAAGGAAGAGGGGAAGGACGATGAGGATGAGAAGGATGAAGAGGAAGATGAGGAGGAGGAGGAGGAATAAAAAGGAGGAGGAAGAGGAGAAGGAGGAGGAGGAGGCGCAGGAGGAGGAGGAGGAGGAGGAGAAAGCCTTGTTCTTAGTCTCAAGTCATGTATAAACACTAGTGACCAAAGATACAAATTTAAAATTAGATAACATTATTTAAAAAAAATTCTTGTATTGTAAAGGTGATGGGTGGGGTTTACAGTTACTGTATCAAATAAAGAGTGCCTTTCTTTTTTTTTTTAATTTTATTTTATTTTATTTGAGAACATACTGTACAGAGGGGTTACAATTACATGGGCAGGATAATGCGTACATTTCTTACCAAGCATTGCAAAGAGTGCCTTTCTTTTTGATCATTGTCACCTCTTCTCTCACTCTCTCCCAGTTTTTCCCTTCCATCCCCAACCATCTGTGTCCCACCAGTTCTGGCCCCTTTACACTCTCCAAAACAGATAAATGAACAAACAAGACAATAGGTCTTGAGTATTGAGATCTAGTCAAATATTTCAATTCAGTTTTTAAAGAACTTGTATTTGAAACATAAGAAGAATTCTTTTTTTATTTGTGTTGTGCTGAAACATGACCGCAATTATGAATGTACTAGATGCTGGCCTTTAATTCATACTCTTTCTACCTTAGCCTTCTGAAATCTGGGATAATTGGTTCAAGACTAAAACACCTATCCAAAAAAAGCATAAACACCTAAGAATAAGAAAGTAAATGATCTAGGCAGAAAATGGTGTCTGGTCACAGTGGTATTAATGGGCGGAGGATTACAGTTTGAAGCCACCCTAGGCAAAAATTTGTGGAAACTCTTTCTCAATCAACAAGCTGAATATGGTGGCATACACACATAATCCAAGATACATGGGAGACAGTGTAAGAAAACTGTAGTTTGAGACTCATCCAATAAAACATATGAGACCTTATCTAGAAAAATAACTAAGGCAATTTTTTAAAAGAGAGGGGGGGATTGAGGTTAGGAAACAGTAGGGTATGGCTCAAGTGGTAAAGTGACAGTCAATCATTTGTGGAGTTCCAACTCTGGTACCACATAAAAGAGAAACAAAATGGGCAAAGATAGGAACCACTATGTTGTCAAAGAAATTCTAAGAATTTCACGTAAACATATGAAGAGATATGATCGATATCACATGCCCTTGGGGAACTGCAAAATAAAAGAGCAGGGAAACACTATATTAGAGTGTGCCTTTTGTCCCTCAAACCAAGGAACATTCAATGCTGATGAGGTAATGAGTAGCAGGAATAATTACTGATTGCTGGTGCAAGTGAAATGAAATGAATACGGTCTTTTCTTAGAAAGTTCAACAATCTAATTACAATGTACAGTGACTAGGTAACATACTCTTGTACAACAATTGGAAACCAACTCCACCACACGTGAGAATGTATAGCTGTTTCAGTCCTTATTGCTTCAAACTGGAAATAACCAGGGTAAAATCTAGTAGGTGGATGGACACATCCGTTCTACAGGATATGGTTCAGCAATAAGCTCTACCCCTTAATAAACTTGGAAGATCTTCATTACCATTTGTAGATATACACACAACCAGTGTAAAAGTGTGTGTATTTACACACATATGACATTATGGAAATGGCAAAAATAGAGAGACAATGGTTTAAAAAAATCTGTAGTGGCCATGGACAAGGGTTGGTTGGGAAAATAAAGAGAGAAGAATAATCAGGAAAGAAGTTCATTTAGAGGGATGATAAAACTATTTTGTACAATAGAGAATGAGGGTGATATATCTTAATTTGACAAAATCCATAGTGCATACATACTGAGTCAACCATAGGCTAGGTGCATTACCTTATTTCTAACCCTCGTTACTGGAGAGGTTGAGATTGAGAGAATTTATGGTTAGAGGCCCATCTGGGAAAAAGGAGAATGAGATGTCGTCTCAACAAAAATAAGCTGGCTACAGTGGCCATGAGCCTGTCATCCTAGCGTCAGGTAGTAGGACTAAGGTTCATATTGGGCCTCAGGAAATCAGTTCTATCCATGGGAACAGAGGAGGAACTGGATTTCAAAGATATTGAATACTTGTCAGGGCTCTCTATTACTTTATCAATTTGTAACAAAAGATACTGCACATGGAGAAGGTCCCCTTGTATCAGATATTAGCTAAAAATTAATTAACTCCTCTGACTAGCTCATAAACAACAACCTATAGACACACAATGGATTTATAGACAGAGAGAGTGAGGAAATACCATGCATGCCTGTGGTGTAATTTATTAAATAAGAGATTTTTGAGGCCAGTCAGTAAATCTAGAGTCTATGTGGACTCTTAATCAAGTCATTTCAAGTCTTGAGTTTATAAGGAAAATGCAAAGTTATGACTAGAAGTCATGTATATTCTCACAAATGTTTCACCCCTAAAGATGTTTTTTATTATCTTTATATAAATTCATGTTTTATCTTTGTTGAGCAAATGAACTGCATTTTAAATCAATGTCTATTTTTCTCCATTCTGTTTTCAAAGGCCCTAACATATTTCATTCAGAGCACTTAATTATCAAGAGATAGATAACCAAGGTTTCCATAATGAATTGATATCATTTCTTCTCCCCCAAATATGAAAGAAACCCATATAAACTTTATTGAGATTCTCCTCCAGGCTTTAAAATATACTGACAATTTGTACTGGGAATTGCATTAACTTTATTGAATTCTTATGAAGATTAATGAATCGTGGCCAACTTTGTAACAAGTTTAAGGCAGTTGATAAAAATAATGTGAATTTGTAATGCTGAGAATATTGTTGACACCAACAACAACTTTCTATCCATCCTCCTCCTCCTCGTTAATCTTTTTTTCTCTCTTTGTATTATCCTTATGAAGTTGTACAAAGGGGTTCCCATGAACATACCAGTTTGTAAGCAATGTCCATCTTGATTAATGTCAATCTTCCATCATTTTTCCCATCACTCCCCACCCCAGTGTGTTTATTCTAAGCACACTTAGGTCACGTTTCCCCAGACTCCATGTACTTATAGTCAGTGGCTACTTCTTTAAGAATAAACTGAGTCAATTTCCTTTGCATGTTATGTGACTATCCAAAAAAATCCCAAGCACTCTACATGTTCCATTTTTCATCCACTGTAATTACTTGATTCACAAAATATATGCAAGTATCGTCCAACTTTGACTAGCTACCGCAACAATAGTGAACCATGCAGGAGTGCATGATCTAGCATTAATACTTCATGCATTTCAATACTTTGTTGATTCTCAATAGATCTAGTCCCACGGATGAAATGGTCAATTTTGATTTCAATTATTACTTTTGTTTCGGCATTTGTGTCTCTTGTCTATTTCTTCATTTACTATTTAATATGGTCAGAAGTTCCTGTTTACTGATTGAGAAGAGGAACATTTCTGCTCTTGTTATTTTAATCATATTTTTTATCTTTAAGTAGTGCACCAGGGAAGATCCCATACAACAAAGCAGCTAAAGAATATGATGCATCTTGATCAGTGTGACTCCTTTGAGCACTTTCTCATCCATTCCTCCCAAACCACCCTACTGGGCAGGTAAATCTAGGGACAGTCTATTAAACTTGCTCATGTAGTCTACTTCTCTTTTAAAATGATTGCTAGTGATAGATAGTATGTAGTCATGAGCGATAGGTGAATGAAAAAGCAAAACAAATAAAATCTGAATGAAGCATCAGAGGAGGAGGTCTCCAGAGAACCTGTTTTAATCCAACTTTTCCCAACTCTTGGAAGATCTCAGCCCTGTAGATTAGAGGTAAGATTAGGAGTTACTCACAGGCCATCTCTATAAGTATTTAAACTCCAAAAGCTGTTCTACTCCAAGAAAGTAGTGACAACCAGCTTTCCATAACTTGAAAGCATATTTGTGACCTGTATTTGAATTGTGTTGTCCTAGCCTCTCAGCCTGTGTTTTGTGTTTGTCATCATTGCTCAGTGCCATTCTCTTCACAGTTTACTTGGCAATTATCTTGGTTCCAGGAGAGACACACCCTGATCAATCACACCTTTATGATCAGATACTGAAACTAAAGAATGGTAGAGTTTTGCAGACAGACCACCCCAGAGTGAACACAATGATCTCTAACAATCAGACTGCACCCTAGAGCTGGAAGAATCTCCTGGGAACCAGATCATTCCTTCAAATGAGAGTCATAATAACTTTTCTGGAATGTAAAGACACCAGAAGTAAGATCATCACACACCAGGCCACATGTATGACTGAGACCCAGACTATGTACCTACCTTTGCCCCTGCTCCTAACTCTTGCCCTATTTAAACAGAATTCTTTGTTATCACAAAGATGGTTAAAGATGAACACAAGTATAGTCTTCTCTGGCATGATGGCAGGTAATAACCTCTTTTTTCTACCCTTCAGCTGTGTTTATTCATTTGGAATATAAAGATAGTGGCAAAATCTGACATGGAAATCCTGCAGTTTGGGCTTGGGATTTAAAATCTTTTGCTTTCACCTTCTTATTCAAAACTGTAAGATAACACTATGCTTCTCCTTAAATAGATTTATGGCAAGTAATGCCCTAGGTATCATCCTGTGCTGAATATTTGTCCTCCATGGCTCACTAAAAAGGCCTCTACCATTTGTGTCTATTCTGTTTTCGATATTAAAAGTCCACCCCCTGGAGTCTGTTTGAGATTTAGCAGGAGCCCCTTGTCTGTCTTTGATGATTGAGTACAGCTTTTGTCTTCAGAGGTGTCCTGTTTGATTTCCTCCTGTGCTTCTTCCTCTTGGCTTTTTAAATTAAAGTTCTAGTCCCTGGAGTTGTATCTCTTCCCTGAAGCTGTCATCCTGTCCAAAGATAACCACACTGTATTTACCATTATAAAAAAAAAAGGTGAAAATAACAGGAGAATGACTGAACTATTTGAACTATCAGTGATAGTGACTTTTCATTATAAAATAATAAACTTGTTTAACAGATTGTATGCCAGAGATTTTGGTTGATAAACCTATTTTCACAACTATGGCTTCTGTTCATTTTTTTCCCTGTGGTTCTAAGAATAAAAGGATGTTGTAATAAACACAGAGATTGGTTCTTGGTTATTGGAAATTCCATACTGGTACTAAAAATGTTTATACACAGTCAGACCTATGTGTTTTAAGAGACATAGCTGGGAAAAAATATAAAAACTGATATTTTCATTTTGTAATCTTCTTTGTCAATGCTCAAATATTTTTAATTAAAGGGCAATATTTTATGAGCTGTAAGTATAAAGAAACTATAATTGTAGAGTCTTGTAGATTTTTTTAAAAAAGTAAATGAATACCTATTTATAGGGAAAAAAATTTTTACCAATTACATTTTCTTCTTTTTAATTGGATGCAGACGTGTGCTAGGTATATTTAGTAGTATTTTAATTGCAGACAACATGCCAAAGACATTTTTACATGCAGACATTTGATATCTGCAGACTTCTTTTGTTTATTTCAGGTTTTAAATATATCTGAATATATAACAAGCCACATTGTCAATTGACAGTTTTAGAGGACAGTGTTATAATCTCTTATTTATTATAATGATAAGGATGTCTAAGAATAATAATGTCTAAGGATATATTTTGCAATTGAGAGACTAGAATCATAGGGACTAATTGCTAACAAGGCTGAGTAGTAAGAAAGAAAACTCACAGATAGCTTCATGGATATTATTTTGTCCTTTGTGATCCATGGTAATTCTTATATAGGAATATCTTAATTTTTCCCTTAAGTTTTCACCTTTCTGTTGTGTCATCAGTCTAATAAAGGTCAATAAATGTGTAGATAATCAATACTCAGAGTAGTGAGCTCTTACAATTAAGGGTGAGCAGACAGGATCTCTCTTAAGAGGAAATGAAAAGTGTTTTTGCATTAATAAATATTTTGGAGGAAGAAAGACAAAACCTAGAGCTCCCTATAATCAGAAAATAACAGATATCTGAAAAAATAGAAATAAATTAACACTATTAGCAATGAGGAAACATTATGGAAGTAACAAGTCATTAAATAGGGACAAATTCACTTACTTTTCCCAGCATATAATATAAGGCAAAAAATAATGGATGATATTATAATTGGATAATGACTAGATTCAACAAAGGTCTGCACAACAAAAGCCTCCCTTCAATAAAAGATGACTGGACTCTGTGTGTGTGTGTGTGTGTGTGTGTGTGTGTGTGTGTGTGTGTGTGTGTGTGTGTGTGTGTGTGTCTGTCTGTCTGTCTGTCTGTCTGTGTGTGTGTATCTCTGTGTGTGCATGCATGAGAGAGATAGAATGTGTGGTTTCTTACAGGTGAGTAAGAAAGAAATAAAAAAATTATCATTTCCCCATTATGGGTGAAGTAAAAAATTAAGAAATATGAAATCTCATAGCACTTTCCCTATTGCCATGAAAACCAATCCAGACTTAAAGACATTGACATTTTAAAAAGATTAAGGGAGATTTGGTAATAGAACTGTTCCACTAACACCATCTCTAATAATAACTGTTTGCTGTACATAGTTTGCTGGTGGTGATAGGAGACATTAATCATGGCAATTTTATGTCCTGCAAAAGTCTTTTATAAGAGTGTCATGATGCAGGTGACAAGCAGAAGGAAGATTTGTGATTCACAAACTTTGGCTTTGAAGGTAAGGACATTGTTTATATGAACCTGGGTAATTCATTGGACATACTTTGAATATTGTAGTTCTTATAAAATAGAATTCATATAATGGAATTAATAATAATCTCACAATATTTCTTGTAGCGTTATATAAGCTATGTAGCATATAGTATCTCCCGTCTGGTTAATTTCCAAATGTGTTAGGTTTTTAAAGTATTATTGAATTCCTGAAATGTATGGAAATTTCTGAAATACTGAAATGTATGGACTCCAGAGTTATCATTCATTTTCTGTTTCAGGACTGTATTCCAATATGTTGGACAGAAATACATCTGTAACCCCTCTGTAGAATATCTTTACAATAAAAAGATATATTAAAAAAGAGTATATTTCAGTAAGTGTGACAAATTTAAAAAAATTAAAATAAAAAATGAGCATGACAGTATGGAGAAACCATTGAAATCAACAACCATTAATTTGAATTCTTGCTAGGTGCCATTGTAGTAATAACATCTTTGTTTATTCTCATCCTCATTCACCTATGTTCAGTAGCTAAACAAAGAAGGTACAATAGGAGTCCTAGGCTAATTCTTAACACTATTCATACACATCCTTGTGTTCTCCCATATTGCATGTGTGTTTCTAGCTTGATGCTCATTATCATCCATGGAATTTTGTGACTCCACTCCCATGCAGAAGAGCGTTTGTAATAGTTTCAGCAAAATATGAGCCAATTATTCTATATGAAAACAATCTGAATAGGGTCATGCAATATTTATGAAATTGGATCAGTTTTAACATATGCAGATTTTTTTTGGCAGTGCACTATTACTCTACATCACAGAATATTCAAAACGCATCAGCCACGTTGGAGACACACATCAAAGGACTTAATTGGGACCACAAAGTGAGAAGAGGCTTCTTTCTTGCAGTTCACTGTCTTTGCCTAGGTTTAGTCTATTGAAATGAATCTCTACATATTTTTTCTCCCCCAAACCCCACTTGATCAAAGAAACTGACATATTATATTAGGGTTTTGGAAAAAGGCTTCCCTCCTTCTGTCATTCAGACTAACCACAGATACTGCTGCTTTAGAGAAATAGATGCATGCAGTCCTAGTCACACAAATGTTCTAAAGTCAGTTAAGAAGATCTCTTCCTTTGCCCTTTTGCTTAATTCATCATTACTTTATGATTTGGGGTTGTGAACAGTTGCACAACAATATCACTTTGACCTTGTGTTCCTAAAATACATAACCCTAAACATTAAGTAGGCTTATGCCTGGTTTCTATTTATGCCACTTTTTCAGCAATTATTTCCTAGTAATTATTTATGTGCAATTATTATTTGATTCGTTAGGTCTGATAAAGAATGATTTTAAGTAAGAGTTTAAGTAAAACTAAAGTAAGAAATGACCAGATTTTTCTTATGAATTATGAGATGAACAGGAAAGAGATCATAGTTACACAGATCTGGACATCATCATATAGAATAGTCAGAATTTGAATGAACATCCTTAGAGGTACAATTTAAGATTTTATTTTGAAGGATACATGAAAAAAATATAGAAGTAGGAAGTCACTTATTGTAGGCATAGAGAATAGTGTTTTCTATTCAAATAATCTAAGATTTATTTCCTAACATTTCTCTACTACAGCCCTGTGACAAGTAGACAACAGAACATTTAACTGATATTATTTTATTTTGGAATATAAAGTCTCTGATTCTGTAGCTGTGCCTGGAATTAAATCAGAAGGTAACAGATGTCCTCCTTTTTTTGCAACAACTTATGTTTTTGTATTATATCTTACCACTGATGATTGCTAAAACATCCACTTCTGATCTTAAATCATCTAGATCCATATTTTCCCTGGAAGAGAAAAAGGCATTTAGTGATAGATTTAAAGAAGTTTAAATGGGAATTAACTAAGAGTAATAGCTATAAACTAAATGACTTATATTTTTATTGCAGAGATTTGGGATTTAACATGCTTAAAAAATTTTAGGATGTTGAATAGCTAACATTTTCACAGATTAATCCATTTTTTTACTCCTTTCTACATTCAATGAAATCTATGGCCTGGTACTTTCTTTAGATCATAATTTAGATGTCAATCTTTACTACTCTAAAATAGTGGCCCTGGAGTTTTAGCTCTACTTAAGACCAGCTTCCAAATATAATAAAAAATAGCTATGAAATCAGAAACCTCTTAGTAATTCTACTGGCTCACGGCAGGAACACTTGAAAAGTCACTCAATATAAGAAAGAAATAAAATGTGCAGGGTTCAGAAGGCAGTGAAAAAAATGAAGCTGAAATGCTTGGAAATATTGTTTTATGCCATTCCATCTTTAACCCTTTTTGCAACATTTCCATGCAAAGTTCTATTTGAAGATCTAACTGTGCCACAAAAAATATCAGAGTAAACTTTTGAGAAATGACTCCTAAGTGGTTGGCTTCCTATTGATTTGTGGCCATGAGCTAGCCCTAGCCCCACAAGTGTGGTTAGTTTAAGTTCTCTAAATCCTCTGACTCATATTCCTGAAACATTCCTTTTTGTATATTTAAGGGTGATGTTTCCTTTGTATTTCTTCATTTGTTCATTAGAAATAACATTTTCTTTTCAGTTGAAAAATATCCAAAATTTATATTTAAGTTTCCTGATTACTTTTTTTTAATGTAATTTAAAAATTGAAAAAGGCTAAGGATTTGCCATTAGAAATGTAAGTCTAAGTCAGAGCTTCTTCTTTTCCAATGCTTTCTTTTAAATTTGAGCACCATGCTTATTTTTGAAGTTTTTACTGCTATAGTTGTATAAGTACTATTAATAAAACCATTTTGCTTATATTTCAAGTTTTTTTCTATCATTTTACTGTATACTGTTTTGAGTTCATGGCCACAGAAACTCAGCAGTCATTTTAGTCATAATGAATGTACACTATAATCAACTCCAAATATAATGCCTACACTAGCTTTGCGTATTGTTTTTTTTTGTTCTCTTTGGTTTGTGATTCAGTTGTTTTTTGAGGACTGTTATTTTCTTATTTGGTTATTTTGGATTATTTTATGTCCACTTGCTGTCCGTTCCACCCCCCCACTTTTTTTCCCAATGTCCTACGTCAAATAAATGAAGGAATTGTTTTAGGTAATTCTGAAATATATCTCAAATCTTTGGAGAAGGTTTTCAGTAGGAATTGGTGAGCTTTGTCTGCATCTATGTTTGTTTAGGCAAAGCACAGATCTAGATCTTATATGTATTTGTTCCCCATGGACACAAAATTCTGTTGTAGAAACAAACAGACAGAAATGAATAAGAAATGGCTCATATTCCAAGAAACTTACAGTAGATAAGCAATGAAGACAATTATGTCTATCTAACAGGGATCCAATATAGTAGCAACCAGTGATTCTTGGTGTTCTCAACTGGCTAATTTAATACTTAGGGAAATTAGAGGGACTGATTTACTGGAGAAAAATATATGTGCTAATATCTGATGGGCAGGGTGGAATTAACCAAAATGTAAGAGAAAAGATCCAACAAGAGCAACAATGTAGCACAATAGTTCTGTGAAATAGGAGGTCAATATGTGCACATGGCACATACCAGAAAGAAAAGTTAGTCAGTGTTGATGACAGGAAGTAAAAGCAGGAAGAGAATCCATATCCTGAAGAATCTTGTGGAATATAGAGTCAATTTCAGGTACTGAATAGTGCCTACACTCATCTTGGGTCTGTGTTATTGAGTCAGTTTAATTTGATTTTAAGAGAAGACCTTCGGGAAGTTGAGAAATGCTAAGGAATGAGTGTGGAGGGGGCAGATAAATAAAAATAAATTAAAGGAGGAATGCATAGATACTGATGGTGTACCTGGCATGATCTGTGACATCATGTAGCTATGAACATGAGCCAGACTGAAATTACTCCAAGATGAAAATCAAATTTATGGGCAAGTAAGTGATTCAAATCATTATACGTTATTAAAGATTCAATTTTACATGCAGTTTTTGAGTGATCTGATATATTATCAGATTAAAAGCATTTAAAAATGTTAAATTGCAGCATGTTTTGGAATTTTTTTTCAAAGGATACATTTACATATACACAATTTCAAACACAATACCTCACCTCAATTATTTTATTCACCATACAATGCAGCAATATATTATTATTGTAGTTCTATTTTACTGAAAAATAAATAACATTGAATATAGGTTGCAAAATAAGTATATACAGTAATAGCTATCAGAACGTTTTTATCTGAACGAGAAGGAAAAATCAATATGAATTACCTGTCACATGATATCGAGATTTAAATATTTACAAGCTTCAGCTAAGTACAAACATGTCCTCAGAGGTTTCCAGGGGATTTTTCACATTCACTCTAATTATCTGTTTATCTATTAATCTTTTCCGTAGATTTTGGCTCCTTGGGGGTGGGATTATATCTTAATGACTGTTCATGTTCCCAATTCCTAACACTGTACTTGGCATATAAAAGACCTTGAACAGATAATGTGATAAATGCATGAATGTTTATGTCTCTCACAGGCAGAAAAGGGGGTAGAGAAAGATAGCAACTCTCATTGTCTTCATCCAAGACCTAACAAAATGTACCAATGGCCTAAACAGCAGGAATGTTCTTGTAGCCCTCTTCCAAACAGAAATTAAAAAGACATGCTAAGTGATCAAGGGTAATACATGAAGAAGGCAGAGTTGTGAGAAAGAGGAGCATAGACATCAAAGATTAAAGAAGAAGGAACCTCTCACCATTCTCCTGATTCTTTCTCATCATTAATGCTCTAGAGTGCTGAGATATCTCCGATTCTTCTGTACTTCAGCTTACAGAGAATTCTTATCTTCCCAGCAAGTGTGGACTCATGGCTAACCATGATCCTAGACCAGCAGTAGAACACAGATGTCAAAGTCTTCACTGTGGTACTGATGATCCTTGGCTTGGAACAATTCAAAGTCGAAACACGTGCCATTTCTGGAACAGCCAAGACAGCCTAGCACGTAGAAAGGAATCCTAGATGATGAGTGAAAAGATATGTATGCCATCTTGATTGTCCTTTCATATTGGCTTAGCTTGCACAATGAAGGGGCTGGCTTTCCGACATTGCTGTTCAATTCGGTGAGCCACAGACACTCCAACAGCCATAAGGAAGGAAATAGACTTCTAGATGATGGATGGCAATGGACTCATTTGTCTATTTTCTCCTCTTTATGTCATGATCTAGACTGAAACTAGCAATGGAAATATCACAAACTGGTTATTAGCACTGATAATGGAATAAATGCATGTAGGGAATACATACTTAAGTAAAACACCCACTCTTAGTACCTGTCCAACATTCTATCACAGTAAGGATACAGAAACCTGGATCTCTGGGTTGTATGTGTGTTAAATTGGTTTATAATGTCATATGCCTTCCACAGGCTGGAATTTCAGTACACCAATGACACTACTTATCTTATTGTCCCCTGAAAGGACCTCACTTCTTTCATCCTGCACCATCCTGCATCATCCTGCACCCCTAGCCCTGTCCTGAGCAAGTCTGTGATGAAAAAATACCTAATTTCAACCCTCTTAAAATATGGAAAAGAAAACAGGTGAGCAAGGATAGGTTAAAAGGCTCTTTTTCTTTCTTTCCTTTCTGAATGTAGTTTTATCATGGATTTGGGACAATCAGGCTAATGATTTGGACACTAACTTGTAGATTCATATGTTGTACTTATTAAGGAACAACTATGTTTTATAGAAAGTTTAAGGGAGCAGACAGAACAGAGAAAGACTGAATCTTCAGTGATCACCAAACAAACATAAATGTGGGTATAAACTTTTATTCCTTGTCATTACAAAGGCAGAAGAGAGAAGGCGCTCTATAAGGTCTCTATGTCCTATCTATATTGCACAATTTTTCTAATGACCTTTTCTGCTTCATCAGCACCAACACCATCAGTGTCTATGAAAGAATTCCAACACTTGTCTACAACCAGGTAGGCTTTGCCTAAAGTAGCCTCTGCTTCTGTTTTTTTTTTTTTTGGCCAGTCATGGGGCTTGAACTCTGGGCCTGGGCACTGTCCCTGAGATCTTCAGCTCAGGGTAAGCACTGTGCCACTTGAGCCACAGCGCCACTTCCAGTTTTCTGGTGTATTATGGGAGACAAGAGTCTCATGGACTTTCCTTGCCTGGGCTGCTTTGAACCACAATCTTCAGATCTCAGCCTCCTGCATAGCTAGGATTATATGCATGAGCCACCAACACCCGGCATTGACTGCAGTCTTAAGGACTGTGGAAGCTCAGCCTCTCACCTGCTCAGCCTGCTCTTAATTCTGGTACATGTTGTGGTATCTAGGTTTCTTCCAGATCCTTGTGTGGTAGGCTTCTGCTCATCTTTCAAAAGCCAGCTCTCTTTCATGAACATACCTTCCTTAGCTTCTTTTCTAAAGCAGTCCTGGATCCTGGTATTTTCCACATCATCCAGGATGCTGTGGTTAATTTCAGGACGTCATTCAGCTGGTTGAGGTATATTGATGATCATTGATCTAATTCTGTTCATCCCATCAGAAAGCCAGCTCTCAAAAACAAAACAAAACAAAACAACAAAAAGCAGTGAGCTTTTGAGTTCTTCCCTGTTATACTTGAGATTTGACTGAAAGAGAGTACCCAGTATGCATTCAATTGATATTTGGTAAATAAATACCTGGATGGGTGAATGAGTGGATGGAGAATAAATGGATGGATGGATATCCTTGGTAGGATATCTTACCTGATTTCAGGCTTGGATAATCCGTTCCCTATTCACTTTTCCTTATGTTCACTATTAGGAGAACATCTGAAAAATACAGAGAGAATGAGGCTTTTGACTTAAAGTTGATTCTCTACCTGGCTGCAAGCATAACTTTTTGAAGTTTTTAAAGTGTAGATGCCGAGGAACCATCCATCAATTAAACCAGGATCTCTGTGTGTGAGTCTCAGACGTTGACTGAAATTATGAAAATGAAGGATCACAATCAACTCAGTGTTTCATGCCAATCAGATGTGAGGACACCTTCTCAGAATGCCTTACTAATTAGTTATGTTATTCACCCCTCAAAGAATTATGACCTACTTAAAAAAAAATCACAAGAAAGGAAATACGTTGAGTGGCAGTGACGTTGTTCTGTTGGTTTGTTCCAGGCTGATAAACATTGATGTGATTTGAATTTGGGGTGGTGGGGGGTGGGCATGGAAATGAATCATTTGAAGCAGCTGTGCCAAAAGCTGCTGAAAGAATGAGGAACAACTGAATCCAAGAAACAAAGATGACATGGCACCACTTCATGAAGACAGGGCAGGACTGGCTTTTGTTATCTAAATACCAGATTTATTCATGAAGTTCCCAAATCTGGAAATCCATGAGTGTAGGCATACACCTTGCTTGATAGTGATGGCTACAGGTAGACTTAGTCACATTTACATATTAATCAATCCAGATGTGGTGGGCCCACTGTCATTACCCAATATTTGGGATCCAAATTTTGCTGATTAGAATCCTGAAATGGTGATTTTTTAGAATTGTGTCAGGATTCCAAATGAATTCCTCAAGAGAACCATCTCATTATTAATTATTAGCTTACACTGCCCCCAAAGACTTCACCAAAGCAAGATGATAGTAGGGAAAAAATTTAAAAACTTCATGAAGAGGCAGAGAAAGATGTATTGACATGATTGTACTTAATGCCCTATGCACTGTAACCGGAGTGCTTTTTAGATCTCTTATTTATTTATATTTTTAAAAAGAGCTAATTTAATTTTAAATGTCTGTGAAAAAAAAGACAAGCATGAAACAGAAAATCCACAAGCAGATGTTTTGCCACACGTGGCATCTTGTGTCCCTTTCCTGACATGAGCTTGTTTAAAGGCTAGATTCCTCTTTAGTGCTGCCATCCCTTGTCTCCTGTGGCTCTCCAGTCATGCTACTTAAAATTAGAGAGATATGATTAATTTGTTTCTCCTCTGCACAGTAAAGACACACTGCATAGGGGCTTTGATCTGATCTCACGGAAAGGTCTCTTTATGGTCCAGCCCTACTGGGTTGGAACCAGAGCAAAGACTCCTATGATTATGGGTCATTGTTAATTGAGCACGAATGTCAGTGTTCATTAGGAACAAGGGGAAATGTGGCATTGCAGCCAGGGCTTTGCTTTCTCATTAGCCACATTAAAAAAAGAAGAAGAAGAAAAGAAAAAAAAGTGGTACCTGCAACACCAAAGTCCCCATGTATTTCCATGGAAAGGAACGTATTGTTTTCTTTTGTGCTTATGTTTTTTTCAAGAACCGAAGTCTGCTTAGAGGGCCAAAACCATCACCAGAGAGCCATCTGGCATTATTAAAATAGCTATTGAATATAATTAGTTGAGGAGTGTGCCTTTTGTGAGAAGGAAAAACACCTGCAGTAAACATGATTCAAATCATAGTTGATAATTTGTACACTTCTTTTTTTTTCCCTACTGGTGATTATGGGCTAATATTCTTGGCATTTGAAGCTTTCGTACTCCTGACTATCAATTCTTCTCCAATTCTTTTGTGACATCTTTCTAAGCCTGTCTCTTCCAAAAGAAACGATCTCTGCCCCTTACCCTTCCCTAATAACAGTGGCAAAGATGAGCTGCTTTGAAGCATTGCCCTGCAAACCTGTGATTTGGCAAATTTGAGGGAAGCACTCTCTTTGATGACAGCCATGAGGTATACAAACACCTAAATATAGAGCTGTGCCACTGCTATCAGGTAAAAAAAATCAATCTCTCCCTCACCAACTTAGAGCACAGGAGTGCTATGAGCTCTCTGTAAACTGTTTTTATGTTGAGTGTTCCAGTTTGGGTTAGAAAAATGAAAACAAATATCACATCTAACTATGAACTCAGCTTGAAGTCACAGCAATGGAATGAGGAGGTCGTGGATAGGCTGGGAGAAGGGGGAGGGGTGTTGTACTACAAGATCCTATGCTCTGGAATGAAAACAATATTAGGAAGGATTTTTGGTCCATGAAAGGAAATTAAACTTGATAACTTTGGAGATTACATTTGAATGCCCTGATACTAAACACAGGAGGAGAAAAATCTTTCAGTGTAACTCAGGCTACATGCTATTTGGAGGTAGACAGCTATCTTAAAGGAACAAGTCAGGCTGTCTGAGTGTTTGTAGTGAGATTGGGGGTCCATGGGGTGATGATGATGTCAGGGTAGTGGCTGGGAGGGGGGGTCATATTCTGGGTTCTTCTGCCTGTGGAGATGGGTTTAGGAGTGGCTGTCTACCTTTGCCCTCAAATGGAATAGGAGGAATCTGACATTACAGATTTACTGGTATTCTAGAGGCTGCAAATATCTGACTTTGCTGAATTGATTTAGGTGAGTAAGTTTAGGCAGGATCAGTAGAACTTGATGGGAAAAGAAATGGGGACAGAGACTCAGGTACTCTGAAGTACTGTCATCCTGTGACAAATCTGTGTCAATTGCTCTTTTTTTTGCTCTCATAGTTTTATCGAAATACACTTTCCTCTCATTATAACATTATTTTCTTTTTTTTGGGAGAGGTCCAGTCGTGGGGCCTGAACTCTGGGCCTGGGTGCTGTCCCTCAGCTCTTCAGCTCAAGGCTAGCGCTCTACCACTTGAGCCACAGCTTTTTTCTTTTTGCTTATGTGATGCTGAGAAATCAAACCCAGGGCCTCAGGCATGCAAGGCAAGCGCTCTACCACTGAGCCACCTTCCCAGCCCCTAACATTATTTTCTTAAGAGGGAAAAAAAAACAAAATGAAGGAAAAGGGGAAGAAAGAGACAGGGAATGAAAGGAGAAAAAAAGAAAAATACAGAAAGGAATGAGGGGACAACCAACAGAGAAGAAAGAGGAGGAAGGGGAGGAGAGCTGGGAAGAGAAAGAGAGGAAGAAAAAAAATAACAAAACTCCAGTTACCTAAAGTAAAATTTTAGATTGTCTGTTTCCAATTTCATGTTTCACTGTATACACACAACTCATTATCTCCTCACATCTCATCATCTCCAGCCCACAAATTTATTTTGGCCACCAAAAAATTTGCTCACTATGTACCACATCTGAAATAGAAGGAAATCTACTTTGCTTCTCCATTTCAGTCTGTAAGTGAAGGTCTGGGGTAGAGGTATCCATGGGTGGTGAGTGCCGTGGACTTTCTTGGATGACATTAATTTGAGCAAGACTTAGAAAATGAAATAGAAAGGAAAGCCCATGCTGGCTTCTAAGAAATGCTGACATCTTAAAAATATGTAAGATGATCTGGAAAGCAGCCAGAAAGAGGAGGGGTCTTCTCTGAGGGAACCCAGAAGCATGTGGCATACAGAGAGCTAAAAGTAAGACACAGATCTAGCAGAGGCCACAGAGAGGCGTTATCCATTGAAGACTGGCAGATACGGGATTTCTCCATATGATACTGCCATAAAGCTCCTGTTTTTTTTTTTTTTTTTTTTTTTGCACTTTAGTTTGTCTTTGTGAAAAGAAAAGGGTGACTCTCTTCCAGGTGGAGAAATTCATTGAAGTGAATAAAACGTAGAACTTTAGTGTAGTTAACGTGAGTTTAATATCTAAAAGGATTTCATTGATGTCCTAAAGGTTTTTTTAAAAGAAATATGCTATTGAATTGAGATATTTAAATATCTGTCTTTTAGTGTTATGTCAGGAATAACAAGGATGACAATTACTATTGTTGTCCTTATTTCAATTGACATAAAACTGATCCTGAGATCATTTTCTTTTCATTAACTAAGATTAATCCAGATGCTGGGATTTTGCATACGCATAGATCGAATGGTCAGCAATGTGGATTCCGGTGGTTTTGACTGCTGCGATTTGATATACACTGCTAACAAAGGTCATGCATGTTCCCTTGGGTTGGTCCTTCTCTAAAGTGACAAGATTAGAAGATTGTGGTAAAGCAAATCAAGAAGGAAAGAAGATAACACAGTAGCCATCTCACAGAAGTTTCAATGGATGAAGCATGAGATATATACCTAAGAGAGTTGCATAACATAGAGCATGTTGGACTTCATGATTAGTATTTTCAGTTATTATCATTTTGTAAAGCCCTCACTCTGTGCATTCTGTACCAAAGGAAAAGAGCTCAGAGTTGATATGCAAATAAAACAAGGAGCTCTATGTGATCATGGCAGAGTTGAAATCTTAATCTCGCTAATTCCTCCTGCAATATTTCTCAGAATTCACAGGAAGCTTCTGAACATACTCTATGTTCTGAGCATACTCTATGTGAGGAAAATCAGTCACAGGTGACTGCTGGGTAGGATTCCGAAGATCACTGGGAGAACTCATGGGAGGCTGAGAGAATGCTCCATATAAACTGATACATTGAACGGAAACTGCTTTGTACAACACTTTGAAGGAAAAACAAGAAGGAAATGTAATTAAATCTTTAATGTAAATATCCACTTAAATTAAGAAACTTCCATTTGTGTTATGTAAATTAGGTTTGGGGGAAGAGTTCCTCTGGAAAGCATTCTGTTGCTCAGCATAATAACAAAATGATTTTGGAAACATGAACAATAGTTTTATACACCCAAATAAGCCATACTTCTCCTCATAATAGTTCAAAGTTTCAAGTAATACATGTTTGTATGTTAAGATTCTACCTTCAAAGAAAAAGATTGTAGCTTTTATGTGGCCTATATTTAACTATATACCTTGCCCTAGTTTAGGAAACAATGGAATAGACAAAGTAAATGCTTCAAAAATTCACTAGACAATGATTCCCTTGATTTCTCCCAGATACCAATTAAGCAATGTAGTAGTGATAGTAAATTTTTTTCCAAAGCTTTTGAAAGGAAAAAAAACCTGTTAGAATTATACTTATGTATATATATATATATATATATATATATATATATATATGTATAATATCTATCCCTATTCAGCAAGAAATAAAAAACACTTTTAAGGAATAATATGGTCTTTGTAGACTCTCTAAGCACAATAATATTTCCTTTATAAGTCCTTTCTTCTGATATTTTCTATATGCAACATCCTGTGATATTAAATGGAATACTTGTTTCAATGATACTGTGAATGGTCAGAATTTTTAAGTAGTTTACCCCAAAATTTAGCAAGCAAATATAATAGAAAACATAGTGTTGAAAGATAGATCATTCTGATCATTGTTAAGAATCTCAACATTAGTTCTATAGACTCTCAGCATTCTATATGTGCTTGTTCATGTACTATAACGCTAAGAAACCTGACATATAAAGCAATAAATACATGTATGTGTAGTTTATGGACGTTTTCCTATAATTTATGCTTCTTCCATATAAATATGCTTGATTTCTTGAATGACATAAGGGGTAAGAAACTAAACATTCACAATCCTGAAAATCTGTCTGGTTTACACTTACTCCATATATTTGTGGAAAACACAGACACAAGAGAATAGACAAGCAGTAATGCAACCTCTCTGCTGCCCTTTTCTCAAACTCTATAACTCACCAGAATCACTTTAGAAAGGTAGATAAGTAAAGAGACTAATATGAATTCGTGTGGCACAGGAGAAAATAGAATATTTACAGAGCTTCTATGAATTAGGAGGAAAAGGTACCTAAAAAGTTCTTCAAAAAATTTGAAATTTGAAAAGGAAAAGGAAAGAAAGAGAGAGAAGGAAGGTAGGAAGGAAGGAGGGAAGGAAAGAGGGAAGGAAGGGAGGGAAGGAAGGAAGGAAGGAAGGGAGGAAGGAAGGGAGGAAGGAAGGGAGGAAGGAAGGGAGGAAGGAAGGAAGGAAGGAGGGAGGGAAACGAGGAGGGAGGGAGGGAGGGAGGAAGAGAAGGGAAGAGAAGAGAAGGAAGAAAGGTGAGAGAGAAGGAAGGGACAAAAGTTAGGGAGGGGAGGAGATGGAAGGAAAGGAGAAAAGAAACTAAAGAAAAACTTCAGATAGAGTGGAATGGCATATGAAAATCAAGAAGGTTTGCATTAACATTTTGCTAAAATATTTAGTGTTGTGGAGAGATGATAGAGATAAAGTTGAGAACATATTTTGGAAACAAATTTTAGAACCCTTAAATTCCAGGCTAAGATGTTGATGGTCCTTCCTATAGGAAGTAGCCAGCAGCCATGGTAGGATTTTTAGCATGATTTGGCCATGATTAGACTGATTTATACGTGTGATTCAGTGTGTGAAGGATGGCCCAAACTAGAAAGAGACAGGAAGGAAGAGAAAAATGATCACATTGTGCTCTTAAGAGAGAAGTGTCATATTTACCAGGTGAAATATTGATTTGTCTCCCAGAACCCTGTCATGTAGCTCTCAATACTCGTTGTGCAAGTTTAAATGGTCACATTGCTTTGAGAATGAGAGGCTTTTAGCTACCTCATCATATGTTTGAATGAAATAAAAGCTAATTTATAAGAATAAGCAATCTTTAGAACACTTGAAATGCAAGTACTTTGACTCATCCTAGTGAATAAATGCAAATAAAGTGAATGAGCAACTCAAATTGTTAATATACCTAGAGAAGTTTCATAACAGGTTCTTTTGTGCTTGGAGTTCAGGATTTCTACATGTGGAGACATTGGTATGATGTTGTGCTAAGGTAAAATATATATCCTACCGTATGAATCAGAATGCTTCTAAATTAATGGCCAAAGATGTACAAGTGTCAAAACCTAGAAGATCCATTATAAAACAGGTATCCTTATCTCTAAAATGGAGTAATGAAAATTTGGAAAACTCCACCTACCATAAAGTGGGGGATATATAA
Organism: Dipodomys spectabilis; assembly: GCF_019054845.1. Lineage (NCBI taxonomy): Eukaryota > Metazoa > Chordata > Mammalia > Rodentia > Heteromyidae > Dipodomys > Dipodomys spectabilis. The sequence continues at coordinate 13,050,023 of NW_024870950.1, forward strand.
GCACATTTTTATTCTGAACAAGTGTGAAGATTGTGTGTGACACCGTTGAAAAGCTGCTTATTCATAGGAATCCACTGTCTTTTGACCCTTACAATGGATGATCCGTGGCTCATTAGTTTAGCATTTTTCTCCCTTCCATCATCATTTACTTATTACAATGGAATTTTGCTACCTTTAGCAGAAACATCAAGGACTTTCATTTGCCTCTGTAAAACTTTTCAATAGCATGTTGATACATTTCTTGCCACATTTCATACATGTCATGGAAAACCAACTTCCTCAATGCTAACCCTTCTGATGTCTTCTCCACACCAACTTTTGGCATTCATCATTCAGATTTTCTCAAAGAACTCATCCACTAATTTAACTCTTTGAAAAAATATTTTGTTGTAAAGGTGCTCTATAGAGGAGTTGCAGTTACATAAGTAAGGCAGTGACTATATTTCTTGTCAAACATTGTTAGCCACTCCTTCTTTTTTCTACCCCACTCCTCCACCCCTCCCAAAGATGTAAAGTTCATATCCAGCATAGTGTCAGATGAGTATCACTTTTGTATCAGTTCACCCTTAATCCTTGTTTCACCATTTTGTTATTTCCCTTCCCTTCCCCAAAACAGTTTGAAAATTATATACAAGAACAGGGTACCAGCATCGAAAACAGTAACTACTGGGGATAAACCAAAGAGAAAAAGAAGAAAAAAAAGAAAAGAAAAAGAAAGAACTTGTTACAACACATTGATGACAACAAGGTCAACAACCACAATAAGACCTCTTGTTTTCATATCTTGGAGTTTATTTTGATTATCATCCTTTTATATGGTCATATGTATATAGTTATTGAGCTATTGTGATCCTCTCCTAGGACTATCCTAGACATATACTAATGATTACAAATGAGGGAATCTAGAGTCTGTGTTTCTTTGGGTCTGGCATACTTCAGTTAATATGATTTTTCCCAAGTTTTCCATTTCCTTATGAATGGGGTGATGCCATTCATTCTGATGGAAGAGTAGAATTCCATTGTGTATATATACCACGTTTTCTTAATCCACTCATCTTTGGAGGGGTATCTGGGTTGGTTCTATATCTAACCTATGGTAAATAATACTGCAATGATCAATGTTGTGCTGGTAGCTTTAGTGTGGCCTTGCTTGTGATCATCTGGGTAAATGCTCAGGAGTGGGATTGCTGGATTATAGAGGAGCTCTATGTTTAGTCTTTTGAGAAACCTCCATACCACTTTCCAGAATAGTTGAACCAGTTTGCATTTCAACCAACAGTGTAGTAGCGTTCCCTTTTGGCCACATCCCCACCATCATCTACTATTATTTTTTTCTTGATAATGGCCATTCTAACTGGGATGAAGTGGGTTTGATTTGCATTTTTATACCCAGCAATATTGAACATTTCTTCATGTATCTACTGGCTATTCTTATTAACTTTTCAGAGAAGTCTTTTTTTTTTAAATTCTTTAACACAGGTATTAATGACTTCTCGTTATTACAATGAAAGGATAAAATGCTGGGCAGAAGGAGGGAATAAGAAATACAGAAATGTTGTGACTTCACACGTGAATCGGTATCTGTCATTATTTGATACTTTCACATCACTCTTCAAAGGAAACACAAAAGATTGTCTTTCTGTATCATGCCTATTTCTCTCTGTTCCTATTCTAGTCCCTTTTTTTATCCTCTAGACACCCGAATCTTCCTTGACATGACACATTCTGTTCCAGTTTCCATCTTACATATCCTTGCTTTCCTTAATTGCTTCCTTGAAACTTACCTTTAGATGGAAGATGAAATTCTGTTTCTCACTGAAAGCTATCTTTAATCTCCTGAAAGTCTTTTCTCATCTGGTTTTACTCAACTACTTCAACTAAGGAAGTGAATTCATTGTCCTAATTTGAATCATTCTTATATGTAACACAAGAGCATAAAACCAGTAGTTAATGCAACGGAAAGTTAGAGAATATCCAACGATATGAGATGGGGCATGAAGAGGGGCAAGCCTAATCCCTGAAGCAATTGTCATTCAGGGTCACAGCCTAGGCTACCCAGCCACTGACAGTGCAGCATGGAGCACAGAATACTTATTAGGAATTTTACATATGAAAAAATTTTAGTAGAATCTTGTTTTAAGATTTTGCTGGCAGTTCGCAACATTCCTTCTTCCTTCACTGTTGCAGGATCTCACCTTTCGATTGGGAATATTCTTACCCACGTAAAAAGGTGTATTTCTCAGTGCATCTTATATCGAGATGACATCATATGCCACCCCCACACTAAAAGTTTTGTGAGGTATAGCCATTAAGTATATATTAAAAAATAACAGCTTTTACTTTATGTCTCTTCTCTAACCTATCCTAGCACCTGGATTGCTGGAGTCCTCAAAACTATCTTGAATTTAAAAAAGTATTCAGTAAGCACGCTTCAGTAGAAAGCTAGGAACCTGATCACCAAGCTGCCACACATTTATATTAGATATAAAATAAAACAAAATAAGTACAGTTTTATCTCACTAGCTAGCTATTTACCTAGACTCAGTAAGAACTATAAGTCCTGATATATATCTAGGAGACACTTATTCAGATTTCATCACATGACCGTTAATCTTCCTCAAAGCATGCATTCTGTATTCTTATGCACATGGTGATAGATCACAGCCTAGGCTGTCGAATGAGGATGAGATGCTTGGCTCCATCATCTGTTAACTGCATGACATTGAGGAATTTGCTCATGTGTAAAGTGGTGATAAAGGTATTATAGTGGTAGAGAGAGCAATAAATACAACCAAGCACATAAAAGTCACATTGGATTAAGTTAAATAATACTGTGAAATTGGTAGATACTGGCAGGTCATGACTGTAATCTTAATTATTCAGGAAGATGAGATCTGAAGATTGCAGTTCAAAGGCAGCCCAGGTAGGAAAGCTCATGGAATTTTCTTTTTTTCAATTAAACAAGGGGTATCTTGAGTGATAGAGTACCAGTCTTAGTCAAAACACCTCAGGGACAGTGCCCAAGTTCTGAATTCAAACGTCAGGACTGGCAAAATTGTAGTAATAAACATAATAATTATAATAATTGTATGAAATCTGTGATAATGTTGTTGATGCTGTTTATAACCTTGGAAATAAGCAAGCATACATCTCATGCCACTGGGGGAGGAAAAGTAAGAAACAAGACTAGATTTTTTTTCCTGAAATTTCTAAAAGAGAAGCCCAAGAAAGTGCAATTTCAAGAATAAGCACTTTGAGGGTTTATTGACTTTTAATGCAAAGCTATAATCTTCCCAATTGTACAAGGGAGGATGCAAATTCCTCTTTCAGGCAATGATGGTGGCAAATAACTCTCCCCCGAGAGCACATGTGTTATGAAGCCCTCCAATTCATACGTTGTTGATGGCTTTAGTATGTCCTTAACAAGCACACAAGCCCCTCTCACTGCACCTTGAGGAATTTAACATGTGGTCATTACCATCTCTGGGTTGTCCAGTGTGCAATTCAATATGAATCTCTGTTAAATGCAACTGATTAAACATTATGCTACAGAGTGTTGCATCTCAGGGAAAGTGAATATTATTTTATTGTGTGAATTCATGTCTGTCCTTCATTACTATATGATAATCTCCTCACCAACCTTGTGTGTGTGTGTGTGTGTGTGTGTGTGTGTGTGAGCACGTGCATGCCAGCCTTTCTTGCTGACACCACAGATTTGCATGTAAGACCAGCAGATTTCATGAAGCTTCCAATCCAGATCTGGAAGAAAACATATGATAATGATGTGTCAAAGCTTTGCTTTGCAGCTCTGTCAGCAATTGAATATTGTGCCAGATGTTTATTTGTGTTTACCACGTAACAGCAGATATCAGATGACTCTAGTTCTTACCTCAAATGTATGTGGTATAAATTAGTCATTTCTAGAATTGTTTAAAAAAGAAAGAAAATTAGACTTCAGGTGAAATCTTAATGGGCCAGATGATGAATAAAGTAATTTTCAAATATAATATTACCCCTTTTACTAGGTAGAATATTTGTAGAGGTCTTATTTTGGCAGCATTGTAAGAATGTTTCCTCAAGGCTTACATGTAGTAATTAAACAAGATCTCAAAACCAGTAAGCTAAGTCAGCAAAAGGTAAAGATATGGTGATTTCAACTGAGTAAATTTATTTTATGCATGTTATATTATAATGTTGACTGAGAGATATAAAGATTAAGGAAATGAAATTTCCTATACATTGCAGCCTAATGGAATATTGTCATTAAAGTAAAAGAGATGTAGCTGCTTTTCAAAAGCCAATCACGTTGCAAGTCATGAATTATTCAACATTTTTCTGAGGAAGTTCCACAGGAGATTCAAAACACTGTCCCCAAACAGAGATGTTATTATCATTTTCACTTCCTAGAGGAGAAAAACTGAGGTGACAATATGTCTATTAGTCAATCTGTCAACTTCCAAAAACATTTCTAGACTAAGTACAACCCAGAGTATGAAAATTATCTCATTAAATATTGTTTAACCTACATTTACCATCTCTCAGTTCTATGTATCATTTATCACTTGGAAAGAAGCACATTCCCAACTCGAGCCGTGGTACAGAAAAGCAATTGTAGTGACAGTTCAGCTTGGACTAATTCAGATAAACTTATATGGTCCAAACTAGATGATACAAGAGTGAGCACAAGGCAATATAATATTGGGTTTTGTGCTACTGCTGTATGATTTCATGTGTGTAGGCATGCATGTGTGCATTTTTGTGTGTGCTAGGTTGTTTGTGTTAGGCTAGATTTCCATCATGTAAAGGAATTTGGAGGGAGGGATGCAAACGTCAATACAAATTCTTTCAAGGGGAAGTGGTCTTTTTTCTGGCAATTTAGCTGGAGTTAGTCTTGTGAGAACAAATCATATAGCAAATTGAGGTACTGCGGTGGAGAAAGGAGACAAAAAAAAAATCTCTCACTGTTTCCTATACTAAAGGGATTGTCAGAGGTTACAGAATTAGGCTACAACAATCAACTGCTTTAGAATAATGTAATCACTTTTTCTCACAAAAAATATTTAATACCCATGTGAGCCAAGTAAACTTAAGAGCCGATGTATTGTTAAATCACCAAATTACCTGCCTCTCTTTTGCTTCTTAAAGGAAACACAAAGTACATGCTTGCATATATACTGCCAACATACTAACAATAAAATAAGCTTTATCTCCTCTAGCAGTCAAAAAGTAAAACACAATCTTTTGTTGTTGTTAAAAGGCTTTGCAAAATTAGTATTCTTAAACTACCCCCTCCCCGCCCTGTCCTGTTCACCACAATAGATTGAATGCTTTAGACCCTTATATGCTGAAGGCCTTTTGTAGTTGGGCCATTTTTGGTGGTACAAGCAAAACTTTGTAGATCTGTAATTGTTCTCTGCCACTCAGATTTGTGGTTTTATGTGGGAAGCCAGTCAGCAAATAGTAATCGAATTTTAGAGTTACTGTTTTGGAGTTTTGAATTCATGCTGTAGAGTGTAGGGGAACATAGAGTTTCAACATGTGGATTCTCAGGTTTATGCAAACATATATCCTCTCATTCAATATGTTATGCTCTCAACCCTTTTAATTCCTTCAGATGGTCAGGCTGACTGATGGACTGGCCTTTATTTTTTTTAGTCCACTCTTTCTCAAATTGATGATTGCTGTAGTGTGATGTCTGTCTTCTTTCAAGACCCATGATGACATTCAATTGCTATTGAGACAATGTTAAAAGGTGGGGCCGTTCCAAGGGTGTAGCACATTTGACCAGCTAAGTTAACCAGTAGATGAAACAAATACTAAGAAGCTGGAACAAGTGTCATTGGTGGGGTAGGGACTTAAGAGATTGAGCACAGATACATAGAGAGATGAAAGTTCCATAAAAGTAGTGGTAATATTCAATGTACACATGGGAATATGGAACCAGGTAGGTTTAGGGGATAGGTTAAAGTTAGAGATAGATGGAGGAAAATAATGGAAGGAGTGACATTAATCAAGATGCATTGTATTCCTAAACTGACATGTTGAATTGAAACCTCTTTGTATAACTCACTTAAAATCATTTTTAAAAATTTTAAATAAAAATAAAGACACTTTTGAAAAAGAGATAATCAGGTCATGAGTGCTCCACCTCTGTGGAGGTAATCACGGCCATTATGAGGGAGACTTTGGTTCTATTTTGTCTCTTGCCTTTCTCAACTTGTGCTGAGAAGGTCCCTCGCAGATGCTAATACCTGGACCAGGAACTTCTCAGACTCTAGATTTGAAACGCTGCTTTCTGTTCCTTGTAAATGACCTGTAGATTATGATATTCTTTTACCAGACACAAATGACTAACGTGTGTCAAGGAATAATCCTGTAAAAATGACATAATTCTCCTTCTTCAATCTGAAGTCTACAGTATAATGGGACTTTTCTTTCACTTGCCTGCTTGGTTCTATTCCTTAAAATAAGTTTCACTTCCTATCTTTATACCAGCCAATAGATGGACTTCTGACATAATTCTTCAGCACTAGGTGTGAAATGTTGCCTAGGTAACTGATTAAGGGTTTTTTAAATTAAAATACTTATTATTTTAGAAATGATATTGCAAAAGAAAAAAATATTCTGTGATTTAATCATATCTCACAAATACACATTGTGCGTGTGTGTGATACACATATTTTTACCCTGCAACAAATTCTTTCATTAACTTCAGCTGTTCCTTCTCTTCTGCCCCTTCTCTTCCTCTTCATTGTACTTTATTCATCTCTTCTCCCATTACCACATTTCTTTTCTACTATCCTTTGTGATATTAGCCTCAATAGTGTTTGAGCACTTTCCGATGGATGGTGTGGGGGCTAGAGGTCATAAATGGATGTCATCTTCATACTACCTTCCCAGAAACTTCCACTGTGGCAAGAGGGATTGGGCACATGTGTGATACTGATCTGTATATCAGAAAGAGATTAATACCAAGAAAGGGACATAATGCATTTAAAAGTTTCCAGGATGGGGGAACCCTGCTTAAGCTGAAGAGTAAAGCTGAAGAGATTGCTAGTGCTTTTTAATAAGGACAGTAAAAAGACTCAAGTTGTTCAGCTGTGGAGATTATCCTGACTTCATCTTGAGCAAGATACTATAGGGAATAAAAGCTGAGAAGTAAAAAGCCACAGGAATAACCAACTAGGAAATTAATAAGGCAGGTAATAAAGAGTGGGAATAATCCTAACAATAAAGGTAGCTGGTATTATTTAATGAATGCTTCCTGTGAATCTAGCTTGATCCTAAGTACTTAAAAGTAATCATTTTGCTTTCACAGTATAACAATGCACTCAGGTAGTATGTAGTTTTGTATTTGAACTAAAACAGCATGACAAAGGATGAACTAATGCAACAATGATACTAACTAGACGCTATGTTGAAAATGAACTTTACTACTTGAGTTGAAGGGAAGTGGGGTATGGGGAGTGGTAAGAAGGAGAAAATGAGGGAGAGGGTAATTGTTTAAAAGAAATATACTCATCACCTAACTAACGTAACTATAACCCCCATTCATCACCTTTACAATAAATTTAAATCAAAAAGAAACTTAAAAAGAAATCATTTTCATCTATTTTTCTGAAATGTTTACTAATTCTCATATACTTTTTCAATAAAATTACTAATTAAAATCTGATTCATTTATTAGTTGTTTTATAAGGAAAACAAATGATTTCCATTCATTGAGAATAAAATAAAATACATTAAATGTTTTATGAGGGAAAACATATCCCCAATGACAGTCATTAACTTTGTCACCCTTCACAAAATTTGGAAAAAAAAATCTGTGATACTGAAATTTGTGATTAGATAGATGTGTATTAATAAAAAGCGTGTGTACTAATATGTTTTATGTTTATATCATGTATGTTTACTTTTTACAAGTTATTTACAAATACTTGTTCCATTTTTTCCTACAGATACATTTGCATCCCAATTTGTAGATGAGAAAAATTACACATTTAGTTAATTTAAGAAACGTGTAAAGGTACATGGAAGGGCACACACACACACACACACACACACACACACACACACACACAGAGTAGCCTGGTGCCGTGGCTTATGTCTGTAATTGCAGAAATTTAGGAGAAAAAGATAGGAAGATCATCATTCAAGGTTTATTCCTGCAACCCTAGCTGTGAAGTGAACAGAGGCAGGAAAATCATGCTTGAAGAAGACGTAGGACAAAATACATGAGAAGAAAACTACCTAAAACAAAATTGCTAGCTCTGTGTCTCATGTGGCTTATCCAGAAACTGTAAGACCCTGATGTCAAATTCCAGGACCACCAGCCAATGAACAGAAGGAGATATGTGGTTAGAAATGGAAAAAGTTGGAGTTACTTTACACCAAGTTTTCTTGCTGCATACTCAGAAACAGGCTAGCTGCAGTGACATAAGCCTCTAAACCCAGCTTTCAATAGAAAGAGACAGGATAGCAAAGTTTTGGATGCACAGGATGACTCTCTTACCTAACATGCATAAGATCTTTGGTATAATCCTAGTAGTTTAATAAAAGGGGAAAATGAGCAGTAAGAAACGCACTTAGAGACATGGAGATTAGTGACTAGCTAAGGAGAAAATTGATGTTCAGAAATGTGTGTAATAAAATATTCTGTAAGTTAAATAATGACTATTTCACACACACACACACACACACACACACACACACACACAGCTTTATTATGTAAAAAGATCTGGGTCTATAATTTATAACCAACTGACTGTCAGCCAAGGTAAATGTGTAATAATATTTTCTAAAATTTTCACAAAAATCTTACTGATTTTTCTTTGGCCCCTTGCTTGGAGAAAGGAGCTTTGAGCCATTAAGATTGTGACCTACGTCATTACTGGAAATCCATAGTTATCATACTCTGTAAAATAGATAGATAGATTTAAATGACCAATACAGTAATTGTCAGTCACCTATAAAGTTGCATGACAATGTACTTCCCTAATGGAAGACAACAGCAGAGGTATTAAATGTAAGGGATGAAAAATTACATAGAATATATTTGGCAACTATGTATGGCTTATACAGCAAGATTGATATGCCATCCTTAACTGTGGAAATTATTAATTAAAAAGAATTTGTGTATGTACTACATTTTTAACACACTTTTTTATTGTGAAAATACCGTATAGAGGGGTTACAATTACATGGGCAAGATAATGAGTACATTTCTTATCAAGCATTGTTGCTTCCTCCTTTGTTTTCCCTTACCATCCTTTCCCAAAACCTCCCCCACCCCCCCAACCCTTCTTCCCCAATACTCTCCCCCTCCTCCAGCCAAACTTGTAAGTTCGTTTTTCGACTTAACGTCTTGTACTTCTCATTGTTGCAATGGGTCCACCTGTATCCCTATTTAAACAATTTGTTTTTCCCTTCCCCTCCCCAAATTATACCAACATCAAATACAGTGAAAACAGGGGTTATACCGTGGGGGAGGGACATACAAAGCAACAAAGAAATCATCTTACAAATATGTTAGAAACAATAGCAAGAAAGAAAAACCATTTGAGTCTTTATCTAATTCATCTACTCAGGGGCATCTGATTTGGTTCCATTTCTTAATTATGGAAAGTAATGCTGCAATAAACAAAGTTGTGCTGGTAGCTTTAATTTAGTCTTGTTTGTGGTCTTTTGGGTACATGCCCAGAAGCAGGATTGCTGGGTCATAGGGAGCTCTATGTTTAGTCTTTCCAGAAACCTCCACACTGCTTTCCAGGGTGATTGAACAAGTTTACATTCCCACCAACAATGGCAGTAGGGTTCCCTTTTGTCCACAGACCCACTAGCATCTGTTGTATTCAAAAAGAATGATATTACCCCATTCACAAGGAAATGGAAAAAATCATAGTAAGTAAAGTTAGCGAGACCCAAAGATACATAGACTTCATGCTTTCCCTCATTTATAATAATCAGTATATGTCTACAATAGTCCTAGCAGATAAGCAAAATAACTCAATAGCTATTTGCATATGACCATGTAAGCTAAGCAAAATGAACTCCAAGATAGGAAACAAGATGATTTTCTTTGTTGTTGTTGTTTTTAATATACTATGTGATTTCTTTCTTGGGGTATGTTTTCTTCCTATGGTTTATTTTCTGTTGTCAGTGTATTTGATTTTGGTACCCTGGGTATTGTATATACATTTATCTGAATTAGGGAAGGGAAGGGGAACATCAAAATGGTGAGACAAAGGACAAAGAGTGAACCAAACAATAGCAATACTCACAAGACAATATGTTGGAGACTAACTGTACAATTTCAGGGGGGGTGGTCTGGGAGGAACGGAAAGTGGGAGAAAAATGAGGGAGGGGATAACAAGTTCGACAAGAAATGTTCTCACTACATTATGTATGTAACTGTAACCCCTCTGTACATCACCCTGACAATAAAATTACATTAAAAAATGTGTACCTTTGGTAAAGGATATTATTTTTTTCAATTAGCAATACTTGCACCTTGGATAAACCTCATTGGCTATGACAATGTCATTGCACAAAACCAAGGATATTTTTTGGGTCAGTTGTAGGGGTTGAACTCAGGGCTTGGGCTTTATCCCTGTGCTCTTTTGATGAAAGCTAGTGCTCCACCACAGGTACACAGGTAAACTTTTCTGGTGATTAGTTAGATATGAGTCTCACTGACTTTCTTGCTCAGACTGACATTGAACCACAGTCCTTAGATCTCAGCCTCCTCAGTAGTTAGGATTATAGGCATGAGCCATCAGCACCTGCCCAAAGGATATAAATTTATAAAATGATATAAATGTTGATTGTGCTAACATCTACAGGCAGCTGTTATCCATGAGAGCTTCATCATGTATGAAAAGACAGAAATAACTTTGATGAGCTCCTTTAAAAGTTAAGCACAATCCACTTTTTGTCTTATATATGTGTAAAATTATAATAATACTATGGTTGAAAATATTATGAAACCCACTAATAATGTTTAGCCAGGAGGAAAAAGGAAGTACATTTAGGAAAGACCAATATATATGAGGAGGATTTGATTCAGGAGTATTAAACACCTGTTATGAAGATAACATCAATTTGTAAAATCACTTCATCTTATAGCTTTTAATAAAAAAAGAAATTGGCATTTGCATCAGTGGTGTGACTTAATAAAGTTCAAAGGCTTCAGGTTTTGGGCTGAGAAGGTGGCTCAGTGGTAGAGCACTTGCCTTGCATGCCTGAGGCCCTCAGCACCACATAAGCAAAAAGAAAAAAGCCGGAAGTGGTGCTGTGGCTCAAGTGGTAGAGCACTAGCTTTGAGCAGAAGAGCTGAGGGACAGCGCCCAGACCCAGAGTTCAGGCCCCACAACTGGACCCAAAAAAAAAAAAAAAGGCTTTAGGTTTTAACTTTAGCATTTGACTAAAAGAACACAATGTGGAGTCACAAGAAGACTGAACAGGTTTCTTACTTTTTAATACACAGTATCACATGAATTGAGGTTAACAGAGGTTGTGAGGCTGATCGGTCATTGTAGGATAATTTTTCTGTTTTAAATATAGTAATTATTTTATATTAGCCATACTTAATATCATTACTGTAAAATGTGAATCTTTATAATTAATGTTGATTTTTACTGCTTAGAAATAGCTATGTCCATATCCATGTCTTTCTTTTACATTCATACTCTTCAGCAAATCTAACAATTTCTTTCTTTGTAAGGAGAATTTTCCCATTTAGCCATCCTGAAGGCTAGAGATGACAACTTATCATATTTCTGTTTGTCTAGCACAATGGCAATCATGCATACAGTTCCTCTTAATTAATACACTCCACTCCCTCCTTCTGGGTTCTTTGAGTCCTCAAACTTAACCTCAATTTCCATAGTCTGCTGCACACACACTGTATCACTGAGCAGAACATTTTCTCTCAAATTATTAATTTCTCAAATTTCATCCCCTTCCACACTTATTCTTATCCTTTTTTTCCCCTTCCTGTGAATTGGCGGCTTTCTGTGGGCTGTCATTTAGGTTTGATCATCGTGCTTTAGACTATTTTTGGTGAACAAAATCACTCCATTTCCTTGTAGTCTTGTAAATAATTCAGTCTGGTCTTTTCCTTTTTATCTAGTCCACTAGACCACACTCATGAACGTTTAATACACTTAGTTTCAACACCAGATCTTCCCCGCTAATATTCCTTGGCAAGAAAGAAAATGCAAGTTCGATACACACAGAGATTTAGTCTCTGTATCTGTGGGTTCTGTGTCTTTAGGTGCAACCAAATGCAAATTGAAAATACTGGCGGAAAATACAAAAACAAAAACAAAAAACAAAAACCAGTGTACTCAATTTTCCTTCTGATTTTTTTTTTTTTTTGGGGGGGTCCAGTCATGGGTCCTGAACTCTAGGCCTGGGCACTGTCCCTCAGCTCTTCAGCTCAAGGCTAGCACTTTACCACTTGAGCTACAGCACCACTTCTGGCTTTTTTTTCTGCTTATGTGGTACTGAGGAATTGAACCCAGGGCCTTGTGCATCCAAGGCAAGCGCTCTACCACTGAGTCAGCTTCCCAGCCCCCCTTCTGTTATTTTTTTACAGTAGAAAACTATTTACATTAATTTACGTGTGATAAGTAACACAGAGGAGAGGAATCTATGAACAAACAAGACACATAGCTCATGATATCTGTTCAAATCCCACACTCTATTAGCAAAAGGTTTTCTGCTTTTACTTAAGTCCTATTTAAATTCCCTAGTCAGCTCTCTTAAAAAATGAGTCATGTCATCAAATTCAGATAAAGTCTAACATCTAAATCATGCCTTTTCATTTAAGTAGTTTATACAATGATATAAATATGTCAATAAGAATGAAAGTTACTGTAAGTTGTTAAACTATTCCTCAATGATGCAAACTTGATACTAAAGATTATTTAGGATCTCACCTGATTTTAATGCATGCTTACTAGGTGTTCAAAAATAGTTCTGTCATAAATGTACAAATTAGGGGCCTTATGAAATTATGTTTACACCAATTGTTTCTGCATGGGAGAATGGGAGAAAACCTTTTTTTTGTTCTTTTTTTAAAACTACATGAACTATTTTATCATGCATACATATATATAAAAAAATCTGAGTTTTCTTTTCCCCTTTCCAACCCCACTTTTCAAGGCATTCAACCATTACATTCTGAGACAGCTAAACTCCTGGCTTTTTTGGTCTATACAGGGATCATATTTGTAGCCATTAATATGCAGACAGGAGATGATTAAATGCAGGCATGATAAAATGTGACACCTCATAATAAATGAGAATGAAAAAATGAATTTCTAACCATAAATCTTGTGTTAAAATTTATGTCACAGGCTTACATTGATGAAGACAATGCAGAAATAAGAAAATGTAAGATCGACCTATTTAAAAATTATAATAAAAGACATTTAAATTATGAGATTTTTTTTTCTACTCTTCCTCTGAAGTTGAACATTGGACATCTTACCCCCAAAGGTGGAAGACCTGAACTTGGTAGTTCAGAAGAAGATCTTGGGCAGTTACTAGTTTCATTATAATGCAAATTTTTAACTTTAACATTTTAAAATATGATTGTACTTATGCACCGAAGACAGTGAGGTACAATCATCTTCACAAAAAAGAAGGAATTTAAAAGGCACAGGATTATTGAAGTTTTGTCCTGCCATATAACTTTAAAAACAAGATTTTGCCAGGTTCCAGTGGTTCACACTTGTAATCCTAGCTACTTAAGAGGCTGAGATATGAGGATCATGGTTCAAAGCCAGCCGGGACAGGAAAGTCTGTGAGACTCTTATCTCCAGTAAACCACTAGGAAACCAGAAGTGGCGCTGTGGCTCAAGTGGTAGAGTGCTCACCTTGAGCTGAAGAGCTGAGGGATAGCTCCCAGGCCCAGAGTTCAAGCCCCATGACTGACCAAAAAAAAAAAAAAATTAAAGTTTTAAAATAACCAATTTCTTTAAAAAAATGTTTTTGTTGATATAAAGGCAATATACAGAGTCAAAACATTTTCATAACAAAATAATCAAATATTAAAAATTTTAGACAGAGAATACAACCTGACAAATTAAATGATATGAAATGATACGATATTTTACAGCAGAACAGAAAATATCCAGGAACTCAACCCAAAGTTATAATCCCTATTTAGAAAGCTACCACTCCCAGAGCTTCAATATCAAATAACATACACTTCAATAAATGACATAATTTGAATTACAGATGAATATGCCTTTAAATACTCACCATTTAGAGATCATAATACACTCCAATGTTATTGAAACTGTTCTAGAATTCAGTAGTACATATAATAGTTGGTCTGTGTTAAGAGATGTAATTTAGAAGAAATGTATTATGATTTGGGCTTGAGTTAGAATTCTGATCATGATTATTTTGTCATCTGTTTGGTCCTTGGAGTAAGTTCTACCATCAGTTTTCTTACTTGTAAAATTAATTTTAAAATGCCCCTCTCAAGCATTTGTTGGGAATTGTATAAGATGTTGTATAAAACCTTGTCAAGCTAGCTAAAGAGGTTCAGAAACAAATAGTAGAACTAAGTTATATTCTCTTGAAAAGTTGGAGTCTTCTTATCATTTAGACTTAGTTTTTGTACAGATGATTAAAGAGAGCACACATAAACACACACACACACACACACACACACACACACACACACACACACAGCTCGTGGTCATATTGTTTCCTGTCACAATTGTAATGTAATAGTTAATACATCCACTTAAGACAAAGAAAAACTTTTTTTCTTTTCTTTTTGCTTTGCTTCTTGGCTTGAATTCTGGGATAGATACTATCCTGGGCTCATTTTTACTCAAGGCTAGCACTCTACCACTTGAGCCAGAGCACCACTTCTGACTTTTTTTGTGTGTAATTGGAGATGAGAGTTTCATGTATTATCCGGCCCAGGCTGGCTTTGAACCATAGTTCTCAGATCTCAGCCTCCTGAGTAGCTAGGATTATAGATGTGAGTAACTAGTGTCCAGCTAGAACTTCTAAAATAATTTAGAACCATTGAATTGTGCTCTAGACTTGTGTGAGAAGATGGGTAACCACGCATATATGTGAAGATTTGTGAACTAAAACCAGAAAAAAAGAAAGAAAGAAAATATTCTTGTTCTATTGTTCCTACTTATAATCTGCAAAACATGATAACACCATGCGAATGGTGATATTAGTTGAACAAAACAATGCCATTTCAGCTCTTCTAAGAGCTGTTTGACAGTCTACAGTCCCTAGAGGCAAGCTTCCTCCCAGTAGCATGTCGCTCTAAAAGTTTTGCTCAAAACTGTGGAGTCATTTGCAGGATTTGGCCCTACAGGAAAAAAAAAGTAAAAAGCAAACAAACCATCTTGATGCCATGTAGCTAATGGACGAGGAAAAAACAGAAACAACAACAACAAAACAAAACACAAAGCCTCACATCAGTGAATTGAGGAACAAAGCACCACCTCATATATTTTTTTCCCCTTCCAGGAAAAGATTCATTTACAAAATGAATGGATTTACAAAATGAATCTTTTGTAATTCTGTATAGTATTACAAAATGCTACAAGCAGGCAGTATAATTCCCAATGCAATCTAGCTGGAATATGTTACAAAAAATATATAGGTTTATAATGTTTTGTAAAAAAAAAAAATCTGCAATCTTTGTGGACGTTTTTCACTATGTTTTCAGCATTTTGAGTTCTGTAGAAGTCACTCCATGAAACTTTATTAAGCACTCATGTCAAATCTTACGTTCGATAAGGTAGAAGCTAGGTACAAGGGTAATTCCTTTTTATGTGTTTTATATGATGTCTCTCAGACACTCATGAAATCCCTAAATACCCCAAAAGAAGCCAAGGTTAGACATTCAGGTTAGAACTCGTTAATAATTGGCACAACTCAGTCTACAATCTCATTTTTGTGTCTGATGTTTTCTAATTACAAAAGCTAGAGGGAGATAGCTAGGCTTAATTCTAGGACACACTAAATGAAGTCCACTGGAGATGTCTAGCACAGCATCCTCTAAGATGCCACAGCAAAATTTACACTGTTCACAGCCCTCCCAAGAGGCAATGTTTGAGTGGTGTGTAACTGTAGACTTGCAAAGGTGATGGCTTGTGCACGAAACTCAGCAATTCCACACATTCATCTCTTAACTTTGACCAAGATGTTTAGCTTGCTTATAGTTTTTTCACCCTGTATATAAACTTGGAATGGTGACTCAATTCTGCAAGCTTTGAAGACCTATGATGCAGAATAATTAAGTTAATATGTGTTTATAGGGGTGCCTATTATATCTAGCATTAAATTTCCATACCTCATACTATTATATTATTATTGAGAAAATAGTAAGGTAAAAGGAATAGCACTCTTCCTTCTTCTCTATCACTTGTATTATATGGCTTTAGGATATTAATGAGCTTTCCATCTTTATGGTTTCTACTCACTTCATCCAAATGATCTGTCTCCTACTTTCTGTGGGCATTCTGTATCTGTATCTCTCTATGTAACTCATATTCCAATCATTCCATAAAGAGGATGTAATAAGAATTGTTAGTTACTATCCATTATTGTTGGATTTCTTTACCCTGAACTGTTTTTATTTTTATTTTTAAATAAATAAAACTGCATTGGACACTTAGTTCCCAATGACAGCCAACACAGCTTTCACTAGTTCTGAAGTACTTTAAGGTACAAAATAAGGCAAAAATCTTAGTAAGATAGCCAGCAACAGATCTCTTCCTTGATCAGCAAATTGAGATTTGTTGCTTCCCTGGTGCATTCTGCTTTCCTCTGCCTTGTACTAGAGAGGACATTGAAAGTGATATTCTCTCTAATTATCCAGTGTCCAAGAGAAATCAAATTAGCCCCTTCCTATTACAAGCAGAAGATCAAATGACAAGGTAATAATAATAATAATAGTAATAATAATAAACTATATCAGCATTTTGTTATTTCTTTTCCCCTCCCCTGCTGAAATAAGGATACAGGTGGATCCATTGTAACAATGAGATGTACAAGACACTATGTTGAAAATGAACTTTACAACTTTGAGGTGGGGAGGGAGGAGTTGGGGTGGTGGGGAAGGAAGGGATGGTAGGGGAAAAACAAAGGAGGGGGTAACAATGCTTGATAGGAAATGTACACACTACCTTACTCATGTAACTGTAACCTCAATGTACAGTATCTTTACAGTGTGTGTGTGTGTGTGTGTGTGTGTGTGTGTGTGTGTGTGTGTGTGTGTATCTGCTAAATCAATGCAAGTAGTAAAACACGTACTTGCTTGTTAGTGATTGCATTTACCCATATGGCATGGTTTCTCCATCATATATGCAGCAATGATGCTTTGGTATATGCAGCCTTCAGCTAGTCTGTAGCAGTGTGGATGACAGAGGTGAAAAGGTATTCTTAGTTTGCCTTTATATACCAAGAAGGAATTTGTCAGCTCTCTGTTTACATCAGGGCTGTGTAGGCTCAAGCAACCACTAAGATTAAAGGTCATTCTTATTCCATCAAGAGCTGTGCCTACTTCATCACAGAGGCCATGAGCATGCAGTTCTCTACCTCACACTTCATTATCCTCATCTTCCAAAGTCACTTTCAAGGTCCCATGGCCAAGAGACGTACATCTTTCCTAACTCTTGTTTATGTCTTCTCACTCCCAAGCTCTGATGTTATTTTCTTCTTTTTTTCCTTCGTGTGTGTGTGTGTGTATGTGTGTGTGTGTTTATTGTAAAAATACTGTACAGAGGTGTTACAGTTACATGAGTAAGGTAATGCGTACATTTCCTATCCAGCATTGTTACCTCCTTCTTTGTTTTTCCCCTACCATCTCTTCCCTCCTCACTGACCCAACTCCTCCCTCAACCCCCCCACCCCCCCGTAAAGTTGTAAAGTTCATTTTCAACATAGTATCTTGTACATCTCAATAGAACTGAAGGCCTAGAAATGAACCCACAGACCTATAGTCACCTAATCTTTGATAAGGAAACTAAAAAAAATAGAATGGAAGAAAGACAGACTCTTCAGTAAATGGTGCTGGAAAAATTGGTTTAACACCTGTAGAAAACTAAAGCTAGATCCTTACACATCACCCTGCACCAGAATCAACTCCAAATGGATCAAAGTCCTCAAAGTCAAAGTCACCCTGAAAACATTACAGGAAGGAATAGGAGAAACTCTAGGACTGCCTGGCACAGGCCGAAATTTTCTTAATAGAGACCTAGAAACACAACAAATCAAAGAAAGGTTGGACAAATGGGATTGCATAAAGCTGCAGAGTTTCTGCATGGCAAAGGACATAGCCAGCAAGATCAATAGAAACCCCACAGATTGGGAGAGAAGATTGTTTTTCCTCTTCTGTCTCTACCTATACTTAAAAGAATTGACTGACCAGTTGTGCAAATTGCAAACATCATTCCTGTCATCATTAACATTATCCA
This sequence comes from Dipodomys spectabilis, assembly GCF_019054845.1. Lineage (NCBI taxonomy): Eukaryota > Metazoa > Chordata > Mammalia > Rodentia > Heteromyidae > Dipodomys > Dipodomys spectabilis. The sequence goes on from NW_024870950.1 coordinate 13,068,493, forward strand.
TTAGAAACATTTTTCCATGCCATAGGTAATTGCTTTTACAGTGGCTTAAACAAAAAAATGTTATTCATGTTCTGAATTAACAAGGTATCTGTTGGTAGACAATTGCTGACAGTTGTGTGCTGTGTTGATGCATGGGCAGGGGATTCTGATTTTCTTGGTCTTTCTTATTGTTTGTATACATCATGAGACAGAGTTGGAGGTCATCTAATCTAGAAAGACCTTAAGAGATAGAATGCTATGCAGCACGCACTCACTCCCCTGTTTGAAGGAAAGCATATGGCATTCCTGAAACTGTCCTGTGGTCTCTCTTTTCTCTACTAGGAAAAAATAAATAGGGCAGTTAAAATATCTACAATGACTCAGTATGTCCTTTTCCTAAGCCAAATAAATTTCTGTGCTCTAAGATGTAACAGTGATTAGTGATCATTTAACGGGACACATCCACTGCATTGTTATGCTAGAAATCTAGATAAGAAGAACTCAAATTTGGCAAAAATTACACACAGTACAGGGTGAAAGGGAAGGGGAAATAAGTTCAACAAGCAATGTACTTATTACCTACTTATTTAACTATAACCCTTCTCTACATCACCTTGACAGTAAAGAAATCAAATTAAAAATAATTTTTGTATTGAAATATAAATTTTGAAGCTTTAATATCAGATTTAACCATTGAAACTCAAATTATATTCTTCACCGATAAAAAAAATCTCTGAAAGAATAAAAGCTACATTTACAACAGAAAAGTTTACTGCATATTAAATGATAAAACTTGCCTTCATAACTTGAATTATACCACTGATTCAAAGAAGAAAAGGAAAAAAAATAGCCTTAAAAAATGGGCACTATTGTCTGGCACTGGTGGCTCATGCCTGTAATCCTAGCTTAGGCTGAGATCTGAGGATCGCAGTTCAAAGCCAGCCCGTCCAGGAAAGTCCATGAGACTCTTATCACCAATAAAGCACTAGAAAAATGGAAGTGGTGCTGTGGCTCAAGCAGTAGAGTGTTTGCCTTGAGCTGAAGAGTGCAGGGACAGTGCCCAAGCCCAGAGTTCAAGCCCCACAACCAATAAAAAAAAAGGTGGGGCACTAGTGTTTCACACCTGAAATCCTAGCTATTCAGGAGGCTGAGATATGAAGATCATGCTGTAAAGGCAGTTGGGGCAGGAAAGCCTGTGAAACTCATCTCCAATAAACTAGCCAGAAAAAGCCCAAAGTAGCTCTGTGGCTAAAGTTGTAGAGCACTAGTCTTGAGCACAAAGGGGCTCAGGGACAACACCTAGACCCGGAGTTCAAGCCCCAGGACTGGCCAAAGAGAAAATAAAAAGCTTTCACTTAATTTCACAGGTGACCAACTTGTATGGTTTTGTGTTCACTAATGTTCATCACTGAATACTTCCTGGACTAACATATGAATGAATGCTGTAAGGCTTTAAGCTCATAAAGAAAGAGAATGACATTCAATATGGATAGCAGTCATTGCTGGGAAGTGGTGATGGAAAGATGCATGTATGATGTCAATATAGTTAAAATATTGAACCTCTAATAGAGCTGGACATTTCCTGACAGTAGATAGACTTAGTATCCATGGCAATTTTACCATACAAGTATCACTGAAAGAATATAATGCACCACAAGACGTTGTAGTACAATGGTATAGAATTGTCTTGGCTTAGATTGTCTTTCCTAAGTTGGAAATAAATCAACATCTCCCCTTTAGACACGAAAGGCACCAGGAAAACTATTCTCTTTCTGATTGGAGAACTGATAGCAATTGCTTTGGAGCCTTGCAAATACCTTGGAACTGTGAAGAGAGAGACGAAATGAGCTTTTAACATGGGAAATGGAGTACAGTAGTTACATTTCTCAAATGACTTCGTTTGAAATTCTACCTTAAACTGTGGAAAGATGCAAACCAGTGATTCTGTCCTTGTTCTGCTGAAGTTACATCTCCAAGGCCCACCACATCTGTTCACTTAAGTTTGTTACTAGGTCTCTCGATGTCAGCTAATGAGTGCTTCCTTCAAGAAAGTCACTTGCAGAGAGATTGCAAAAGCAGCCTCAAAGTCTGGTTCTTTCACAATACGGTTATGGTCTTCACTTTGAAGCCATTAATATTTATTTAATTCTCAAGTTATATTAAGCTATCTGGTACATAATTTTATAGCTCTGTATATTCTCAGTTTGAATCTATAAAGTCCATCTAAACATCTTTTTCTTTGACATGAGATTTGTGCACACATACAAACACACACCCGTGCCGCTTTAAACTTTTATCCCTAAGCCTTATCCCAGTGTCAATTCAAACTGATGGATGGTAAGATTACATGCCCCAAATGGCTAACAACCTGTACCACAAAGGAACAATCTCAATAAATTATTCAGTTCTAATATATTCTGACACATAATGTAAAAGATTTTCACTCTAGCCATTGACATAGTATGTTCAATTTGCAAAAATTGTATTGTATTATACTTAGAGATTCTGCATAAAATATACTTATTATACATCAATGAATTATTTTAGGAATATTCATATTCAGGCATTATTTGTTTATTAGCAAACCACACATCTTGTAAAAATCAATTCCAGGTTAAATACAAACTCTGTATTTATGATGACATGTGTAGAGAAAATGACATTAACTTAAGAGTTCTTAAAATAACAGGCCATGAAGCAAAGTCAAAGCTGTACTGGTAGGGATAACACACGTTCTATAAACCTGTTGAAGTTGTTTTGCCATAAATATCTGTGAATATCTCCAGTCACACTGATATAAATATGTCAATTTATCTATTTTTAAATTTTGTATGCCAGCCATTGCTTTGGAGAACTTAAGATATTTTTCAATTCCTCTGAGAATTCTGGTATATCTGGTTCACACTTTATATCAGTAGATTTCAATATTTTTGAGCATGCTCCATAGTAAAAAAACTACCATTCAAATCCAATACACTCACATATAGTTACTTGCACATGAAAAAATCACAGAAACAAACAAATGTGCTAAGAAAATAATAAATGTTCCTATACAATATACTATTTATTTTCCTCAGCTCTATATTTTGTCTCCATTTTCTTTTCCCTTTATTTAATTTACTTTTAGGAATGGTGGTTCATATCATAAAATCAGTTTCATTTCTTAGAAAAAAACAGTGATTAGAAAATACGTTTTATCTAAACAATGGGGCATATTTGTGTTCTATTAAAACTTTATTTACTGAATGGGGGCTGGTCCACTTTCAATTCCATGTTAGAGTTTCCCACTGACTAAAACCTTGAAATTCAGTTTGAAAATCCAGTGCTCTAACTAGCTATTATCAAATTTTGGGCTTCATTATTTCTTTGAAATGTTCAAATTTCTGAAGCCATAAATAAATTCAATATGTGTCTGACATCTGTCAGTATTCATTGTAATGAAAATTAAAACCAACCTGGTGCAGGTGGCTCACGCTTGTAATCCTAGCTACTCAGAAGGTTGAGATCTGGGGATCATAGTTCAAAGCCAGCCAGGGCAGGAAATGTCTGTGAGACTCTTATCTCTAATATACCACTCAGAAAACTGGAAGTGGTGCTGTAGCTAATGTGGTAGAGCACTAGCCTTGAGCTGAAGAACTGAGGGACAGTGCTCAGGCCAAGAGTTCAAGCCCCACAACCGACAAAAAAAGAAAAAAGAAAAAGAAATTGAAACCAAGAAATTACAAAAATGTTTATGTATTAATTAATTTGAAAAATATTAATTCATATGCATGTGACAGTGTATGATGTATTTAAGAAAGAAACCAGGTGGACTTGTGGTCTGGGGGCTCACGCCTGTATTCTTCCTACTCAAGAGGCTGAGATCTGAGGATCATATTTCAAAACCAGCCTGGGCAAGAAAGTCCAGAAAACCAGAGGTAAAACACTCACTCTGTGCTTAAGAGCTGAGGGACAGCATCCAGGCCAAGAGGTCAAGTCTCACAACAACCACCATGACTCCAGGCGGAGTCCTACCTTCCAGGTAGGTAAAAGTAAGAGAGTTTCTCCTGAGGTTAACCACAAGCAAAAGTAGGAGATCCTATATGTAAAACTAAAGTTAAAAAGGGGGTGGGGAAAAGAGGTGATGAGGTAGGGCTTAAATATTACAGCTATTGCTTAGCAAATACAAGACTCTGAGATCAATTTCTAGTATTTCCCTTAAAAAGGAAAAATGAGTCATTTTACATGACAAGTACTTACCCATGACAGTGGTATGCTTACACATTTTGGGCAATAACCTTTAATTTTTATCTTCATGGGATAAAGTAGACTGTTTTACATTAAACGTGATATAGTTCATTATTCTGGCTAATGTGAAGACACAGATTCCTACTTCACACTGATAATTAAAGTGGGAAGATGTGTTTTAGTAGGCTCATCATGTGAATTATAGATTCTCTTTTCTGGTACTCCACCAAAAGTGGATAAGGGATAGCTTCTTAGTATTAAACTTGAAGTTAGGATCTTAACACTGCATCAATAAACTTTTCTACCCCTTATTTTCTTAAAATCTGGTTCATCTGCCTTATATGTTTTTTTTTTTTTTAATTGTGAGAATACCTTACTGAGGAGTTACAATTACATGGGCAAAACAATGAGTACATTTCTTATCAAGCATTGTTCCCTCCTCTTTGTTTCTCCTTCCCATCCCTTCCCATACTCCCCCCTCTCCCCACCCGATCCTCCCTCCACCCCCCACCAAAGTTGTAAAGTTCCTTTTTTGATGTAATGACTTGTACATCTCATTGTTGCAATGGGTCCACCTGCATCCCTAGTTAAATGATTTTTTTCCCCTTCCCCTCCATAAATTATACCAACATCAAATACAGTGAAAGCAGGGGTTATATCATGTGGGAGTGACATACAAAGCAACACAGAAATCATCTTATAAATATGTTAGAAAAAATTGCATGAAAGGAAAAAAAAAACAAAAAAAATTTGAATACTTATCTTGGGGTTCATTCTCCTAACATCAACTTATCTGACCTTTTCTGCTTGACTCAGACATATACTAGTTATTGTAAATAAGGGAAACCATGGGACCTATGTTTCTTTGGGCCTGGCTTACTTCACTTCATATAATTGTTTCCAAGTCTTTCCATTTCCTAACAAATGGGTCAATGTCATTCTTTCTGATGGAGGCATAGAATTCCATTGTGTATATGTGCCACATTTTCTTGATACATTCATCTACTGAGGAGCATCTGGGTTGGTTCCATATCTTAGCTATGGTAAATAATGCTACAATAAACATAGTCATGCTGGTAGCCTTAGTGTGGTCTTGTTTGTGATCATTTGGGTAAATGCCCAAAAGTGGGATTGCTGGGTCATAGGGGAGCTCTATGTGGAGACTTTTGAGGAATCTCCATACTGCTTTCCAAAGTGGTTGAACAAGTTTACATTCCCACCAACAATGCAGTAAGATTCCCTTCTGGCCACATCCCCTTCAACATCTGTTGTTATTAGAGTTCTTGATTATAGGATTCTAACTGAGGTGAGGTGGTATCTCAATGTTCTTTTGATTTGCATTTCTTTTATGGCTAGAGAGGTTGAGCATTTCTTCATGTGTCTATTGTCATCTGCCTTATATGTTAAATGGATGTTTAACCCTCGCCTGGCATGGTAACATACTATCAGTCGTAAGCCTTGTATGGTGCCAGTTTTAAGATGAAGGTTTTGTGCCACATCAATGAAGTGGTGTAGAGGGCACTGGATCATAGAATATATGCTTAAGCTAAAACATGATAGAGACTGAGAGCAGCCAAGCAACTCTTCATAATCTAGCTTCAGTAAAGACTCTGAAAATGTAAGACTGGGGTGAGCTTCCTGACTGAAAATAACCCAGGCATACTGTCACACATCAATGCCAGGAAAGCAATCTCATTTATGGCAACAGAGGAAGTGCTCGCAATTTCTAACTATAGTATATCAGCCTCCATTGAGATAAGTCTGCATAGCAAATAGAAGAAATGAAAAGGTGGCCTGAGAGACTTCTGAATTTATAATTTGTGGTAGAAGCTGGGAAGTCTTCTGAACAGATTTTTTTTAAAAAATTGCTTTACAGTTTGTTTTTCTTCTAAGTAAAATATGTTTAATGACAAAAACCAGCTAACTCAGCTCATTATTAAGTGCATAAGACTTTTCTCACAAATATCATTCTTCAGGTGATAGTAAAACTATCACATATATCATTGATTATATTATAAAAAGAACTATGCCAACTGTTCTTCTTTAGTGACACTGGGTGTTTTACACTGTAAATTTACAGTTATGAAAACTGAAATGGTTACTAGAACATTTTGATGTCACTGTCATAATTGTGCCAAAGCCCCAGCTGAGCTATTATTACAATTTTATCCTTAATACAAGTGTTAATACAATACAACAAGAGACTATTTTCTTAAATTCATTATAAATATTATTCATAGTTCACAATCCCCCACTAGTCATTCTAGGAATTGTGCAAGAATTCACTACTTAGGAGGCAGCATTCCACTCAGTAATAGAAAAAAGCTTTAATTGTAAGTTCCTTGAGCAATTTTGCTTCTGAACTTCGTGACTACCCTGATTCTTTCATTGTCTTTCAATAACTTTAACATCATAATATCTTTTCATCTGCCTCAACACATTACATTTCTGCACAGAATGTGTTCTCTTACCTCCCACAATATTGCAATTTTATCCATCCTTATATAATCTCACATTATATACACATTCATTCATATTTTAATATACTTCACATACCAGTATTCCTCACATTTGATGTGTCTCATCTTCATCTTAAGTTAGTATATCATATACACACACAGAGAGAATATAAAAATAAAACAATGTGAGTTCTGTGTTTTCAAGACGAGGTAAGGAGGACAGCTTCTCAACCCAGTATTAGGATTTGTTGAGAAGCTGGAGAGGGTGAAATAGATTAATTCACCTAAAATCAATGGTTCAGGACTAAATCTACCAACAGCCCTGAAGAGCTAGTGTTTTCCTTTTTTTTTTTCATTCGTGGGGCTTGAACTCAGTACCTGGGTAATGATCTTTTGTGTTTAATGCTAACACTCTACCACTTGAGCCACAGTTCCACTTCTGACTAATTGGTAGTTAACTGACGATAAGAACAGAAGAAGATCACAATAGCTCAGTAGGTATATGCACATGAACATAGAAAATGTTGCCTATGGAAATGAACTCCAAGAAACAAAAGTAAGAGGTTTTTCTAGTATACTGTTTGAGGTTATTTTCATTTCTTTGTTTCTTCTTTTTTCCTTCCTTCCTTGTTCCTTCCTTCCTTCCTTCCTTCCTTCCTGCCTTCCTTCCTTCCTTCCTTCCTTCCTTCCTTCCTTCCTTCCTTCCTTCCTTCCTTCCTTCCTTTCTCTCTCTCTCTCTTTCTTTCTTTCTTTTTTCTTTCTCTCTCTCTTTCTTTCTTTCTTTCTCCTTCTCTCTCCCCCCTCTCTCTCTTTCCTTCTTTTTCTCCCCATTTGGTTTATTCCTTGTTGTCACTGTTTTTGATTTCTATACCCTTGTCTTGTATGTAAGTTTATCTGATTTGGAGAAGGGAAGGGGAATCACAAAAATAGTGTAACAAAAGGTGAACCAATGTAACAGTGACACTCACTAGACACTAGACACTTTACAGGAGGTGAGGGTAGTGGAGGGAAGGGAGAAAATGAAGGAAGAGGTTACATTGTTCAAAAAGAAATGTACACATTACCTTACTCATGGAACTGTAACCCTTCTGTACATCACCTTTACAATTAAAATAAAGCTCTTTTTCTGCCTGGTCTGGTTTCAAACTGTGATCATCAGTTCTCAGCCTTCTGAGCAGTTTGGGTTACAGGCGTGAGCACTGGTGGCCAGCTGGTGCTTTCCTTTCCAATATGTTATATGAAGAAGTCAGATAATTATGTAAGACAGCTGGAAGCCACCCCAGGCTACCTGAACTCATATACTTATGAAGGAGTGCTTGTGGCAAATTATCAAGAATGTGTGCAAAGGATCTCTGTTTTCCTAAGAACATGTGCTTATCAAAATAACAGGGAACACAGTCATTTAGCGTCCTCTGTATTGGATAGATTCATCTCCCCTCCAGTATGAGCTGCCATTTCTCATGGGCTCCATTGACTTCAGATCGTTTTCCTCACTGCTGGCCCATGGATATATTATGTCACAAAATGGCTCCTAGACTAGCCATCTCTGGATGTTGCTCCACTCTAGTGAGATATTAATTCTTATCATGCTTGCCTTATTGGACCTCCGGGTCTTTCCATATCTGTCTACCAATCTAAGCTCTGGGTATCATCGACTCAGATTTCTGGAAACGGACAGCTTCTTCAGCAAGCAGATAATTATATAATATCCTGAAATGGAGCTTTGGGGTAGAGAAATTTCCATAAGAGTTGAAGTGATCACAGAGGGAGCAATAAACAGAGCTGATTAGGCTGGGGTTCGTTGCTGCATCGGTTATTCTGGTCCCTGATCTCCATCCTGCCTGCCCCATTATCCATGGCCATGAAAGTAAAGGGAGTCCTCTGTAGTGTTTTGCTTTTGCTTTTATTGCTGCTGATCTGTATTAATCGTATTTTGCTTACCAAAACTGAAAAGAAAGACTTCACATCCTACAGGTAAACAAAGCTGACAGTGATGAACTTGTGGTGATATGTGACCAGTGCTTGGGCATTTAATCTCTTATTTACTTTCCAAAATTTCTCAAATGAAAACTTAGGAGCAATTAAGAATAAAACAAATAGCACTTAACAGAAAAAAAAGACTGCATGAGATAATCTCAAAGAGACTCCATAAATTTGATTGGCATTTGAGTACAAGTTACTATTGTTTCCTCATTCTCCACTCTAAACAAACACACCCAGCTCTTCTGTTGAAGAGGTTTTCAGCTATTGACAGAAGCAGGAGCTCAAACTGTCAGGATTTGGTTAAGTGATATTATGTTCTTGCATATGTCGCATAGCTAAAAGCAGTTTTATTCATTTTCAAGAGGGACATATACTCTTCTAATGGTTTTGAAGCAATAATGTATGGAGACATAGAGTTTAGTCACAATAGGCTTGTCAATAGCAGCCAAGGGGTGGGGGGTGTCTCACAATGGCAGCTGTCCATGGTTTTGAACTCTCCTTTGACTACATGCCTTTTGTCTGAACACATGCTAGTTAGATCATACATTTGCTGCAACAATTAGCTCATTTCTAGAATAAATTGAGAACAATGCCTAATATACTGAAGTATTCTGCTTTTGTAGTTGCTGCTTTCTGTGATTGAGTTCAAGACCTGGCACTCTCTCTTGGCTTACAGATTCATAACTGGTGCTCTACCATTTGAACAACATCTTTAGTCCAGCTTTTTGTTAGCTATTGGAGATGGAATATTGTGAACTTTTCTAGTACAGCTGGCTTCAGACCACAGTCCTTTAGGTCTTAGAGTCCTGAATAGCTGGGGTTATACACATCAAACATCATGCATAGGGGAAAGTGGTGGAATCTACTTTTTAAAAAATGTAGCGAGATCGTTGTCAGGGAGCAAGCAAAGGGGGGATATTCCCATATTCTCATTTTCAAGATAAGACCTCTGTTTGCAAACAACTCTTTGAAGTAAGACAGATGTCTATTTTATATGATGATTAATTGAATATAGTATTAAATTTAGAACTACTTTGGAAAACACTCATCATTCTTCTAACTCTTTTTCCCAGTTTCATTGTTTTCTTTTCTTTTACCCCTCCCTTTCATTATCATTAATACTCTCAACATAATTACCATTAATTGAGTACCTTTTTTGGCTTGTACTGAATCAGGCACTTCACATCTATCAGCTAGTCTTTGTAACAATCTTGTAAGACATATAATATTCTAATTTGTGGTAGATAATGAAATCAGAGTCCAGCGTGGCTAATCAGCCTTTTTGAGATCAGTCAATAAAATAAATAAATAAATCCTGTCAAGTAGTGATTAAATGATTATTTTTTTCTGATACCAAAGCAAAAGATTTTAAGTTGGAAAGAAAAATGTGACTCAACCCAGAAACTCCAAACCTTTGTAACACGGCTCATGGCAAAACTTAGACATGAAAATGGGCAGTTCATTATGCAGGGCTCATTTCAGGAATGGTCGTCAAATCAAGAACAATTCTGTGCATGGGGAGGAGAGTAGAGCAGTAGAAATCTCAGCCACACAGAGGAGGCAGATTTTCAGAACTTCTAGGAGTAATATGGAGTCTTTACCATGTTCTCTTTCAGATATGTGCAAACACTTTGTATTCTTTCTGGGTGTACGTAAACCAGTGTTTCTAGCAATCCATGTAAATACTGACAGAGTAGAAAGAAGAAAACAAAGACAGAAGGGAAATATCAATACCACCCATGTGATAAAAAAAAGTTTTCTTACAAAACTTTTAAGATGATCTAAAATGTCATTGAATTAGCAGTTCATGAAACTGTGGAGTAATGAAAAGCTGTGCATGTGGGTTGGTTCCATATCTTAGCTATGGTAAATAATGCTGCAATAAACATAGTTGTGCTGGTAGTTGCCCCTCAGTAGATGAATGGATCAAGAAAATGTGATATATATATATATATATATATGTATATATATATGTATATATACACAATGGAATTCTATGCCTCCATCAGAAAGAATGACATTGCCCCATTTGTTAGGAAATGGAAAGACTTGGAAAAAATTATATTAAGTGAAGTAAGCCAGGCCCAAAGAAACATAGGTCCATCCCATGGTTTCCCTTATTTGCAATAACTAGTATATGTCTGAGACAAGCAGAAAAGGTCAGATAAGTTGATGTTAGGTGAAATGAACCCCAAGATAAGGATTCAAATGTTTTTTTCTTTCTTGGGATTGTTTCTAACACATTTATAAGATGATTTCTGTGTTGCTTTGTATGTCCCTCCCCCATGGTATAACCCCTGCTTTCATTGTATTTGATGTTGGTATAACTTGTGGAGGGGAAGGTATAAAACAAATTGTTTAAATAGGGATACAGGTGGACCCATTGCAACAATGAGATGTACAAGTCATTATGTCGAAAAACAAACTTTGCAACTTTGGCCTGGGTGGGGGGTAGTGGGAGGGGGAATGGGAAGGGATGAGAAGAGGAAACAAAGGAGGAGGCAACAATGCTTGATTTTAAAAAAAAGTACTCATTACCTTGCCCATGTAATTGTAACCCCTCTGTACAGCATTTTCACAATAAAAAAAAAGCTGTACATGAAGAATTTTCAGTATATTCCCTATGTTCCTCCTTGTCTTTCAACGGGCATGTAGAGAGCAAAGATAATACTTCACTTATAGAAATGCACTGGAAATGTGTGTGTGTGTGTGTGTGTGTGTGTGTGTGCGCGCGCACGCGCGCGCGTGCACAAATTCTGGGAGCTGTGATCAAGGCTACTGCTCTACCACTTGAGCCATACTCCACTTCAGGTTTTTTGGTGATTAAATGAAGATAAGAGACAAAGACTTTTCTGCCCTGGCTGGTCTTGATTCTCAATCCTCAGATCTCAGCCTCCTGGAGTCACTAGGATTATAGGCTTAAGCCGCTAGTGCCTCACAGGGAATTGTCTCTAACCTGAAAAGATATGTTATTAATGAATGTTGAAATTTTCTCATTTTTATGCATGTTCCCCAACACCTTGTTGTGCTAGCTATGAACTTAGACTTTCACAAACACATCAGATGTCTGTGTTCTATCAATTTCATACACTGTTTTCACTAAGAAGGATAGCTTTCAAATAAGTTCTACCTATTTCAAAGTTAGATGCAGATGAAATTCCCTTCTCTAACACTTCAAGGCCTGAGATATCCTAGCTCTCTTCAGTGTATACCTCTGTTAGAGTATATACTGGTTGATCTTCATATCAAACACTTTTCAGGAAAGTTTTGTTCCTCTGTTCAAAGTTCCTTGAGCTATAGAATTATACCACTTCCATTTTTTCTTATAGAGTTGATATTCTATTGTGAACTCAGAATGCACATATAACCAACCACTTTCTCCACCACAAACTCCTGATATAATTGTCAACCTTTCCCAAAACCCAAAGCAGTAGGACCAAGAGACCATGAAAGGAAAACTCTGAAAATATGAATCAAAACAGACCTTTCTTCTTTTAAAGTTGATTATTTTAGGGACAATGTATCAAAAAGACAGAGAGCTGTCCAATAAATACTTCCAGCAATATTGTGATCATTTACTTAAATTAGGTTGCCAGAGTGTTTTTTACTAGCACATTTCTGTGTCTCTGGCACTGGTTTAGGCCCAGTGTAATAAAGTGTATGAGTTCTGGGTTGCTACTTGTTTACAAATTGGAAAAAGAATATCATAGGATGTTAGTCAAGTGTCCAGGAAATCGCAATACGTCCTTGCTAATTCAGAATTCATATTTGCAGTTACTAAACTGTATGGATTTGTTATTTTTCCTTTTTATAAAAATTGTTTTCTTTCACTAGTTGTACAAAGGAATCATCATTCAACAATGCAGTTTATGGATACAATGCATCTTGAGCAATATCACCTCTTTGAACATTCTCATTCATCTCTCCCAGCTCTCTCCTTCCTTCACTTTTCTTAATTTCATAGGATATATATTGAATTTTATTTCCATTTCACAAAGCCTTGTTTTTAGACACAGCATTTTTTCTATGAATTTGGAATTTAACTCTGATGTAGAAGGGACTCCCTTGAACCTGAAGCATAGTTCAACAAACAAATGCCCAGTGGAAGCAGAAATCAATTGTGAGTCAATCAATGAGCCAGCCAATCAGCCAGCCTGCCATTAGATTCAGGACTTCCCCTAATTGCCTACAACAACTGAGCAATGGTCCTTAACCCTGTGCCTCAGAGTCATCAGATCTCTGCAGTCCTGAGAGATTCTAATTTGATTGTTGTACTGTGAGGCATGGGTGTCCTATGACATAAGTACTCCTCATGTGATATTAATAGTCAGTCCAAGATAATATTGGCTAATGTAAGGAAAAACCTTCATGTCTCCTTGAGTCTTTAGTTTCTCCACTGAAACAATGAATAGGCACAGATTATTTCACAAAATAGGTTGGATCATTGCTGCTCAAAGCAAGGTCTCTGAACCAACATGAGTAGTAACAATTTTTGTTTTAGAAATTCAGACTGGTGAGTCTCACACAGACCTGCTGAACTGCAGTCTGGAGTTTCACAAGTTCCCTGGAGGGAATTTCACACAGGAGAAGGAGACTTGCTGGATTAGGTCATGCTATGAATTCAAGCTACCAAATAACCAATGAGAGAAAGCCATAAATATTCATCCTTGAATGTGGAACAAGCATGGACCAGTTCCTCATTGTCAGCACAGAATTCTCCCAGGTTAAAGCTAGATTGATTTCAGTAAGTTGATGTAGGAATCAAAGAAAACCCCTCCTTTCTTTTTTGCTTTGCAGAAAATCAGTCTAAAGTGTCTTCATGATAAAAAAAAAAAAAGAAAGAAAAAGTTGGTATAGATTTCTATTTTCATGCTTCAAGACACTGCTTTGAACTTTAACCAAAACTTCCCCAACTTCAAGAATAAATTATGAATAAGGTCATAAATCTCATTAAAATCTAATATTCAGCAAAGCTACCTAGTGTGTATATTATGGAAAATTGGATCTTACTGTAACCACAGCCCTATGTATAATATTGCAAATTAATTACAGAGGCTAGTTTTTCAACACATAATGATAGCTTATACACTCTCAGTCTCTATGCTATGATCAGAATGTAAGTGCTCTTAAGAGACAAAATTTAATAACTATTCACCTATTCAGGTTCATAAGATTAAACATTTCCTGAGCAAATGTTAATTTACATCTTTTGGTATAGATAAAGTTAACAGATGAACAATTCTTTAAATACTGACATGCTTGTAACACTACACACACCGAGGAAGCAATTCCTACGGAATACATTCAGTTCACATCAATTTACAATTTTCCACATTTGGTTTAGCCCCTGATTTAAAAGATTGGGAGAAATTGCTGTTATTTGGGAACTCAGGTGGTCCTTTAAGGGGTTTATACAGGTTTGCTTGTAAATGGTTAGTCAACTCGTGCAATGTACTTGATGACATAATCACAATAATTGTATTGTTTGTGTAGAGTACAAGAAAAAAGGAAAAGAAGCAGGTAGTAAGCACTACCTGATTGGGCTACTTTTGGTCAGTCATTCAAAAGAAGTGAATAATACTTTCCCACTCCAGAATGAAACCTGAAATATCAGGAAATCACAGAAAAATAGACACAAGTGCACGTTCACTATACATGTCCCTCTACATATATTCTTCATTCAGAAAAGGAGTCACTGCACAACAGAACACTGGATCTGCATTTTCTTTCCTTAGCGAAATAAGTTTTTGCTTCTTCCAAATCAATATACAAAATAATAACTTAATGAAAAAAGCCACAAATTATGTCTTCTCATTTCTCTGAAATAAATTAATTCACAGAATGCTTTATCTTGTTTAGAGTTGTCTTCACCTAGGAGATATCACTGAGTCATCTTTCTTGTGGAAAAAAAAAAACTCAGCAGAGTGCAGATACACATTTAAATAACATTGGTAAATCAAATTTAAACATCAATACTTGTTAGCATTTCTTTAAATGTGCTCTACATCCAGCTAATGAAAACCTAGGAGAGATTCAAAATGCTTTGCTGTTATTGATCATCCTGAGTTCTAATTTCCCTCTGGAGATTACACGTTGCCCACAACTTTCAAATCTGTAATTTTTAACTACAGAAATCAATAATTGTAAATTAATAATATCAATTCTATTGGGATGTAATTACTGCAGCCCAAAAAAAATACAGCTCAGTTTTCACACACTTTAATCCACAACTTGATTTCATGCACCTATTTGTGTTCATGCCCCAAATAGGTTGTGAGCTATTGGAATCATCCACCTGGATTTTCCAGTAAATCTCCGATTTTTGCTCACTGTTTTTGTTTTTTCCTGAAATCATCATGAGAAATAAAGCAGCTGCTGGTTTATGTAGGAAGGAGGTTAACATAATATGTCCCATCCTCAGGCAACTGTGGAAAGAGTAATTGTGTCTGTGTGTGTACATATGTGCATGTATGCACACGTGTACATGGGTGTGCATGTGCTTGCAATGAGCTGACAGAAAGCTGACATTTTGACACGTGTACCAGTTCAGCACACTCAGGTGTTTGCTTCTTAGAAGCCTGTTTCTAAAGTGTGGCTCTGTCCATTCTGGTTTCTCTTACATAAGAAACTGTACACAGTTCACCAGGGCACCTGGACCTTTCACAGGTGTATATTAAATAGACATTATAAAAAAATCAAACTCTTCTTTCCTAAATCTCAAATTCACCTGCTGTGTTCTTAGGTACCATAAAAATTCCTTCAAGCTTTTTTCACTTCCCAAAGAAATCTAGCTTCATGTTTTCCCGAATTCAATGTTTAAGGATATGGATATGTTAATTTAGTTTTTATCATCATAACTCCATAAGTGTGTACAAATATCTGGAGAATACATGTGCATAAAAATCTTACAAAATCATCCCATGCTTAGGCTTGATTATAGTTTTCAAAGAAATTCAAATTATTTGTGCACAAAAGGTAGAATAATACATTCAATTCCAAATTCTACCAAGTTATAGTGCTATTTTAATTTATGCACTTAATAGCAGGACTAATAATTTCACTGAAATAACATCATATATTATTATTGTATGAAAAATGCAGTTTTTTATAGGACCGAACTTCTTTCTGAATATCAAAATCTCTTTACACCCATTTAAAAATAGCACAGTCAATTCTAAATAGTTTTGGTTGCACCATTCGGTCCTTACAAGTTTTCTTCACTGAAATGATCTATGACTTCAAAAATTAAGAAATATGTTGTAAAAAAATGATCTCAGAAAAACCATTATGCTTTTAAGCAGATATTATGGCAACTAATCTAACAAAACCCAACCCTGGAATTCCACTTAGACTTTAGAGCTTTATATTGCTCAAAGAATATGTTAACACTATACAGTACCATAGCATATCAATTAGCAACACACTTACAAAAATGCCCATTGAAAAGGAACAGTCTTACACTGTTCTTCGGCTGGGTAAACCCAAGATGCTGACAACCTCATAAGCCAGCTGCAGACAGAGAAACTGATGAGAATGCGGTAATTCTGCATTTTAATATAATACAAACCATGTCAGCAATATTTTTGAAGAGCAGCTGCCAAGATTTCAATCTGACTGAATGGATAATGTTATTTTTATAGTTGGTTCTCTTCCAGCAAATTAGACACTTTCTCCCTTTTCTTCATGATAATCCTCCCTTATCAACAACAACAAAACTTCTGACTGCATGTCATGCAATGAATTATCACTCCTGTTAAGATAAAAGTCTAATTACGGGATGAAAAAGATATAGACTACAACAACAATATTGTTATTTGATATGTTTCAAGGCAAGGGTAAATAACATTAACCTAAAACAACAACCGTGTTCTGTTCAAATTCATATGGCACTACACACTACACGGCATGTTGCTTACTAACTTGATTTCTTGCAAATTCAAGTGAAATATAAATTTGACAGTCTATTTTGTGTTGAGTCAGATTTCTCTGATGTTAGAGGAGTCTCCTGGGAATGTCTAAACAAATGCAAAATAAATGGACCATGTCACTGTAGTCTAGTCCAAATGAGTTTCCCCAGTGCTCAGAATCTTAGAATATTGTGCTTTAGGGATTACTCAAGCTGATCTGGACCTAAGACCTTTAGTAGTTCCCTGACCCTATTCTCTATAAGCAGAGCTAACAAACTCTACAGGCTGGCCATAGTATGTAATGATTATTTTCATCCTTATCCTTCTTGTTTACCTTCCCCACTTCTACAGATAGATTTGTTAAAACACTAGTGGATACAACCATATATTTAAAGCTATTCAACAACTTTCATAGACTTTAGTGTAAAATTAAAACCTTAGCAAGGCACCTTTGACTCATGCCTATAATCCTAGCAATTCAGGAGGCTTAGATCTGAGGACCATAGTCCTAAACTCTTCCATCCAGGAAAGTCCATGCGACTCTTACTTCCAATTAATTACCAAACCAAACAAAGCCCAAAGTGAAGCTGTGGCTCAAGTGGTAGAGCACTAATATGTAGCAAAACAAAAAAAAAAAACTCAAGAAAAGCAAAAGGACCCTGAGTTCATGCCTCAGCATAGGAAAAACTAGCAAATAAAACTGATACCCTTCCTCATGGCAGACCCTCCATTTCTTGAAATACACTTGCAGATAGTCTTTTGATGGTTCATTGGTGTTGTGTCCCACGGACTTGTCTGCTCAGGCTAACTTTGAACAGCAATCCTCAGATCCCAACCATTTAAGGAGCTAGGATTATTGACAGGAGCTACTGGCAGCTGGTTATATATCTTCTATTAATTGACAAAGACATCTGTTTCCCTGTAAATTCCAATGGGGGAGATTCTTATGTCAACTTACTGCCTGGGAGAAAGTGTGTGTGCAATGATTATTTTTAATGAAGAATTGATCATATTGAAGATGAGAAAGCAAATGACATTCAATGAGGAGAGGCGAGTGGGAGGAACTGCTTGGGAATAGCTATGATTGAAAAGAATTTCCATACAAGATGACAAGTTTGTTTGGATGTCATAATGAAGTTACAACCAGAATCAATGTACTATGCTCTACATTGTCAAAAGGCGCTTTTTTTGAGCTGATAAAAAGAAATACCCAAGGGATTCTTTGTGCAGAACTCACTTTTATTTGTTTAATAAAGCCAACAAGTCTGTTTAATAAAATCTGAAATGGGACACTAAGAAAATGGCAGGATTGGTGTCATTTGATATCTTACTCCCTAATACATAAAGATGTTGACTCCTGCTTTAAAGTGGTAATTTATTACATGTTAAACTTGAGACCTGGGTAAGTGGAAGTCATCCACAGGGCATAGAGTCTGCTCTCTGAAACTCAGTCTCATTATGGCAAATCACAGAGCAAGGAAGGTAGTGCAGATATTTGCCTGCTAAATGTCAAAGTTCACAGTCAGAGTGCCGCCATATGCTTGCAATGGCTTATTTGCATTTTATTTACCTTTTTCACTTTACCACTGTGCTCTAATAATCATTATAGCTATTTACCTTTCACATGCCAAATTTACAATTTGCGTCTGCAAACATCCACTCCCAGATATAGCTACCCACCTGCTCATTCTTAACTAAAGGAAAGTATATTTTTTAAATGAAAGTCTTTGACATTCTATGATGTCAAATAGTTTCCTAAACTTGATACTAGCATGTCTGCAAATAAAATGTTGGGATGCACAATTTCATGTTTTCCAGAGATACAGTTTTACCTCTCCTAGATGTACATTCAGGGATGATTTAGTGGCAGTGCAAATCCGACAATAACTTAGCAATGCTTCCCATCAGGTAAAGATTGATAGCTTGTAGCTTAGTCTCCTCTGAAGATTCTATAAGCCAAGATAAAGGACCAAGTGAAGCTCAGGACATCTTCCCGAACCAAGCCTCCTTCCTGAAATCATGCTGCCAAACTAAGAGGCTTTGGAGTTTGAAAAATCCTGAACGTCAGTCTAATAGGAAAAACCCACAGAAAGGTTGGCCATCCCATCACAGGTCATAATCACCATAAATTAATGATGTTTTAAGATATCAGATATGGGACAACATGCCTGTTTTCCCAATACCTGATTTGGGGGGGGATTTAGATTATTAAATGATGATAGACGGCAATGCAATCAAAACCCTCATAATTTCCAACAACAATTTTTGGGGAAACTCGACGGGCATTTTGTATCATATATTTCCTTTGTATGTCATAGTGGCCATACCTCATTCAACAAACAACTTTGAGAGATAGGTGAAGCCACTGCTTCTCTCCTTTCTGCAGCTAGACATAAATGTTTAGCAAGATAAACCATTTCCCCCAGGTAATTTAACTAGTGATGAATAACACCTAAACTGTATGTTTCAAACTATTACTGAGATGTGTTGACATATAAATAAAGCAATGCTAATCAGTGGACCGAAGGACTTTCAAATCAGGGACTTTTTGATCCACTTCTGCTGTTCATATTGGCCTATCATCTTCCCAGATATATAATGTAACATATGGATGAGGTTGCAATGCATCGATCCCTAGATTTCTGTAAAGTTTTAGGTCCATCATTTTCTTTTTTTTAAATTATAATCATTTTTCATGTATTGTTTTTTATTGTGAAAATACTGTACAGAGGAGTTACAATTACATGGGCAAGATAATGAGTGCATTTCTTATCAAGCATTGTAGCCTCCTCCCTTGTTTCCCCTTCCCATCCCTTCCCATCCTCCCCCCGCCCCCCAACCCAATCCTCCCCCTCACCAAAGTTGTAAAGTTCGTTTTCGACATAACAACTTGTACATCTTATTGTTGCAATGGGTCCACCTGTATCTCTATTTAAACGAGGGGAAGGTCCATCATTTTCTTTGAGAAGGGTACTGTGGCATCTCACAGGAAGGAAAGAAGGAAGGAAGGAAGGAAGGAAGGAGGGAGGGAGGGAGGGAGGGAGGGAAGGGAGGGAGGGAGGGAGGGAGAGAGAGAGGGAGGGAAGGAGGGATAAGGAGAGGAGAGGAGAGGAGAGGAGAGGAGAGGAGAGGAGAGGAGAGGAGAGGAGAGAAACCAAAATATATTTCCAGACTGATTTTCCAGCCTAATTTTATGTCATTTTTCAATTTCAACCTTCCTGTGTCTGCATCTGCTTCTGCTCTATGACCATCCTTCTCTTGTCTTTTGATCACAACATTTACAAAATTGGTTGAAGTACTCTCCTTCAATTGAATACCTTCACGGAAGTAAAGTATGAGCGTGAAAGATTCAAGTGTGTGCTGCTAAATTATCACCAGTGGAACATCTGGAATCCTCAGCTTGGAAACATCTGCAAATATTAGCCACCTTTCAGTTGACTTGCCTTTTCTTACAATTCTTTTGTTCTTTTTTTTAGTTTTATTTCATTGTAAAATGATGTACAAAGGGGTTAGTTACATGAGTAAGGTAATGAGTACATATCCTATTGAGCATTGTTACCCCCTCCTTCATTGTTCTCCCACTATCCCTTCCCTCCCCTACATCCCTCACTACCCCTCCCCTTCCCTAGTTGTAAAGTTCATTTCCAATATAGTGTCTTGTGAGTATCATTGTTGCAATGGATCATCATGTGTCCTTGTTGCACAGTTTTGTTATTCCTCTTCCTTTCCCCAAATCAAATAAATGTATATACCAGATACAGGGTACCAAAATCAAGTACAGTGACGAGGGGATATACCACAGGGGGAAGAACATTCAAAGGAAACAAAAAAAGTTATATAGTACTTTTAAAACAACAGCAACAAAGAAAGACCTCTTGTGTCCATATCCTGGGGTTCATTTTGCTTAGCATCATCTTATATGGTCATATGTACATAGATTTTGAGCATTTTTGCCCATCTGATAAGATTATCCTAGATGTATACTAATTATTGCAAATGAGGTAAACCATGGGACCTATGTTTCTTTGGGCCTGGCTTACTTCATTTAATACTTTTTTCAAAGTCTTTCCATTTCCGAGCAAATGGGGAAGTTTCATTCTTTGTAATGGAGGCAAAGAATTCCATTGTACATATATACTGCATTCTCTTCATCCATTCATCTACTGAGGGGCATCTGGGTTGGTTCCATATCTTAGCTATGGTGAATAATGCTGAGATAAACATAGTTGTGCTGATAGCTTTAGTATGGCCTTGTTTGTGATCTTTTGGGTAAATGCCCAATAGTGGGATTGCTGGGTCATAGGGGAGTTCTATGTGGAGTCTTTTGAAGACCTTCTATACTGCTTTCTAGAGTGATTGAACAAGTTTACACTCCCACCAACAATGCAGTAGGGTTCCCTTCTGTCCACATCCCCTCCAGCATCTGTTGTTATTAGAGTTCTTGATTCTAGCCATTCTAACTGGGGTGAGGTGATATCTCAATGTTGTTTTCATTTGCATTTCTTTTATGGCCAGAGAAGTTGAGCATTTCTTCATGTGTCAATTGGCCATTCTTATTTCTTCTTCAGACAACTTTAAGTCTTTAGCCCAGTTATTTATGGGGCAGTTGTTTCTTTGAGGATTTGTTTTTGGAGGATTTAATTTTTTTGAGTTCTAAGTATATTTTAGATATGAGGCCCTTTTCCATTGTATGGCTAGTGAAGATCTTCTCATAGCCTGTGGGCTTTCTATTGATCTTGCTAGCTGTGTCCTTTGCTGTGCAGAAGCTCTACAGTGTCATGCAATCCCATTTGTCCAACCTTTAACTGAGAACACATACTCTCAGTGATTATTTGGCTTTGTCATTCTGATTCTTGGCCCAACAATAATTTTCTTCTCTTTCTCTATGTTTCTTCATAACTCTGTAGCTGCTTTCAGGGTTGTCCACTTCTGTGAAGCAACTGTGAAGCTGCAGATAGGAGTTAAGACAAAGAAATTATTGCTGCACAGCAATGGTGGCTCATAACTTTAATCCTAGCTACTCAGGAGGCTGAGATCTCAGGATCTAGGTTTGAAGTCATACTGCACAAGAAAGACCATGAGACTCTTATACATAATTTATTCATTTTTTTTGGGGGGGGGGCTCTGGTCATGGGGCCTGAACTCTGGGCCTGGGCGCTGTCCCTCAGCTCTTCAGCTCAAGGTTAGCACTCTACCACTTGAGCCACAGCGCCACTTCTGGCTTTTTTCTTTTCACTTATGTGGTGCTTAGGAATCGAACCCAGGGCCTCATGCATGCAAGGCAAGCACTCTACCACTGAGCCACCTTCCCAGTCCTTTTTATACATAATTTCAAAAGCAGTAGAGGTATGGCACAAATAGTAGAACAAAAAAAAAAAAAATCAGTGACGGACCCCTGAGTTAAAACTCCAAGGATCTGCAAACACGCATACACACCCACACACGCAGGCACGCGCGATCCCTTAGTAAATAAAATACATATACTACATAAATTTCATTAGAAACCTTTTAGTGAATTATCTTATTTGACGCAAATGAAGTGCAAAAATTAATGAACTTAAATAAACACTAAAAAGAGGTATATTATGATCTATAATTGGGTGACCTATATTCTCCAGAAGCAAGTATTATTACTTAAGATACATAATCATATTTGTCTGCAGTTATTTTTTCTTGAGTGATTACATTATTTACTGTAAAGGCATCACAACTTCACTATATGCTAAGTTAATAGCTTATCCAGAGTATTATGTGGCAAAGTAATGCATAAGTAATTTAATAACTGCTTGAATTTAACATATGCTTAAATATATAGAAAGTTGAATGCACAAGTTTGGTTGAAATAAAAGCCTTGAATATGTAAGCAAGGGTATGAATAATTAAGAAAATACTTCGATCTTGACTACTATGTTAACTCTGAATCTTTTATAATTGATAGAGGGCATGCATAGAATATTTTGAGCACTAAAATGACAGTGAACATTTTTTTAATATAGGAAAACATCATGTTTCATTTGATGAAAAAAAGAAATAGACTTGAGGCAGTGAATTTAGCCTGGAGAGTTTTGCAAAAATCTACATGTGGGTAAAGCGTCTGAATTGCAACGACATTAGAGGTGTGAGACAGCATAGGATTAAGGTGAGAAATACTGCACATCTCCATTCATTTCCAGAACTGGAATTCAGGTGTCCAAGGGCTCATGACGGTAATCCTAGCTACTCAAGAGGCTGAGATCTGAGGATCAAAGCTTCAAGCCAGCAGGGGCAGCATAGTCTGTGAGACTCTTATCTCCAATTAACCAACCAAAAGCTGGAAGTGGAGCTCTGGCCCAAGGGATAGAGCATCAGTCCTGAGCATAAAACCTAAGGACAAACTCCCAGGACGGGCACCCCCCCATTCTCACTTCTCTATGGAAAAATAAAAAGAGCTTGATTTCATATCCTGAACTGGAAAACAAGATATGTAAAAGAGATGACAGAGCTAGTAGTACTGAAGTTAGAGTCTTTGGGTGAAAATCATTTCAAGGTATTCAATAGCTTTTTCTCCACTTATTGCCAAGTAAACGCAAGTCGTTTTCTCAGGGTTAAAAATCTCACGGAAATATACCAAGCTTGGATTGTAAATGTAGCTTAATGACCTCAAGTTTCAAGTGTTCCATGGAAAATAAACACATCAATAAGTCAAGCTCTTGGTTGATCACACAAATGTCCTTCTTTACTGGGGGAGGGATGGGATAGTGGGAAAGGAGGGGTAACAATGCTCCACAAGGAGTGTACTCACGTACTGTACCTTACTGTACAGTAAATAAAATTACACAAAGATAAACCTTATTCATAAAAATCCAGTCTGATAAAATGGGGAGGAAAAGAAAAAAAAAGAAAGAGAAGAAAGTCGTACTCTGGTGGCTCAAGTCTGCAAGTATTCATCTCCTGTAGCTATAAAATATGCTGTTTCATTTTGTGTTATGTTGCTGAAATGAGAACAGTTGGAGATGTACCCCCCTTGGCTGTGACATACCGTGGCAGATGTTCACCTGAATGCTCTACAGGTGAGAACCTTAGCCACCTGCAGCCAGAGTAAGAGGCAGAGCCCCCAGCTGAGAACTGCAACCACTTCTGGTGTCTGAGGGGCTGTGTGCTACATAGCAAGTCGGAAAGAAATAGGCATTTCAACAGCCAGTGTTCAAAGCAGAACATTTTATTTTTATAGAAAATAAAAGATGTCATTTGAATCGATGTGTTCTCCCTCACCCTATCCACACAGCTGTTTGTATTTTTTTAACAATTGTGAAAGACGTTATGCTTTTAATTACTCCATTCTTTGAGACAGACATTCTACTCTGCAAAAGAGAAAGAATAAGCCTGTGTGTTTGGAACCTCGGAGATATAGTAGGCAATAAGTTTTTTTTTTTTTTTTTTTTTTAAGAAAAAGCATCTAAATTTGGGATTGAAAATGGATTTGTGTCTGCCATCCATATCTGTGTAGTCTTTCCTGTGTCAATATTTCTGAGCCATAACTTCTGTAACTCTGAATTGAAGAGGAACATAGCAAAATTATGTCTATTCCTTCCTTTCCTAAGATAGTCAGATTCTGATCTACTTATTAACTATGGACTGCAAAGGATCTAATGACCTCCATAAGGAGAAAAGTCACATTTTTGGTTATGTTTTTAAGACTTGAGAAAATTGAACAAGCATTATAAAAAGATTAACTAAAGAGAAATGGGCTGTGCCTCTTTTTTGAGTTTCATTTTATCCTTTGTCCCTATTCCGTATACACAGTACACATGCACAGCACATACACACTCACACACATACACATCATAGTTAAGTCAGGTTCAGAATTCTAAGTATAATAGTATCACTAGAAATATTATCAAATCCCTTCATTGATATCATGGAATAAATAAGTATTCATTGCAGAAGTTGGAGGAGTACTAACAGAATCAAGACGTAGTAAGTATCCTCAAGTTACTTCCAGACCTGAAAGACACAAAAGGATGTGCATAATGCTGAGAGAAAAAGATAAAGCATTCAGATTTAGAAATGTCATTTCTAGAATCAATTTCATTAGAACACCAGAATAAAGAGTTCCATTGGCTTGCCAATTATATTCGTCCTTTTGTAGTTAGTTGGTGCTCAATAGATTCTAATTTACTTGCAAATTAGTCAGCCTGGTCATATTTGCCAGAAGAAGGAACAGAGGAAAGCAGAGAATTTTAGTTCCTTGTGCAGCTTGTGACAAATGGAGCCAAACTCCAAACTCTTAACGATTAGACACCTCGTCATCGACCCAGCTGTACACCAAATAAGCATATTCACAGAGCGTATTTGTCATTATTACTTTAAAATTTGTTCTCAAGCACTTCCCATGAATAAAAAGAGAGAAGCGACTAGATCATCTTCTGAACTCTTCACATAGAATATTACTGTCCCTGGAATATTGTTGCTTTGTAAAAGTTTCCTCAGTCAAAGCAATTAAACAGACAACAGCTCAAACCACATGGCCAACACCATGACACATTTCTCCTATTGGGTTTATAATAAAATCAGAATCACTTAACAAAACTCCAGCATGCTTAGGCAGTATTAAATAGAAAGAAGTAATTAGACCAACCTTTCTAACAGCCTGTTAGATAAAACATTTGAAAATACAGACCTATAGTATCTCTGGTGCATATCATTTTTCTCTCTAATTTACCCACTGATGAATGACAAAGAAAAGGAACAAATGAAAATTTTTAATGAACCTGACCCACTGTGGACTTCTGTAACATTGTGTACATGGATTATAGCAATTGATATAAATCTGGGATATTTTCTGAAACATAATCCTTTGAATATTTATGAGTTTTGCAAAGAGGATAATGGTTTTTGTCAGAAAATACATACCTTGGAAATTTGTCTAATTGTGATTTAAGTTAATTAAAATAGCTCAACTCATGCATTTCATTATAATATTGAATGAGCTATAAGAAAATAAAATAGGAGATAGAATAATTTTCCCAAAGTCAGCTAGTTCTAAGTATTGTCTTACAAATGACACTCCTTTAAAGGAAGGTATGATCAACTTACAGCATTTCTTGGCCTAAAATTTTAGTAAAAGGTGTTTGGGCTAAAATATACAGGATTCAACAAAAAGAATTTATTTAAGCAGTATTCCACAGGGAAAAAAATATTCAGGTTGATAACTTTATTCTTACATCTGTTTTATTTGGAAAATCAGAATCTGCTTTCTTCTCAGGTACTCTAATGAATTATTTTCAAAACAGTACCGTAAAATTAAAATAGGATTTGGCATATGTGTACAAATGTCCTTCTTTAATTACTAGAAATAGGTTTTTGTGTTTATTGTACATTTATTGTGGGTTAGATGATAAGCTTAGATTTGTGTTGATGTTAGGTGCTCACAATAGTGAGTAAATAGGCTACCTTTGATACTTTGTGATTTTGAGTAATTAAATCTTCCAAAGCCTCAGGAGAAGTTGAGGGTTGAATTCAATCACTAGTTGGCTCTGATCTACTCTGAACTCCATGCTGTTATTTGCAATCTTGCCTAGCCCAGCCTTATTATTAGAGTGTTGTCTACCACCAGAGAAAATTAAACATGCTTTTCTGACCTAAAAAGTGACTTCACATGCGAATAGAGTGAGATAAAGATTTACTCAAAGGAAGTAGCACTGTGACTCAAGTGGCAGAGCACTATACTTGAGCTGGAGAGCTGAAGGACAGCGTCCAGGACCAGCATTCAAACCCTACCACCCTAAATAAATTAAAAAAACAAATAAATAAAAAGCTAGGCACTGGTGGCTCGCGCCTGTAATCATAGCTACTTAGGAGGCTGAGATCTGAGGATTGTGGTTCAAAGGCATTCTGGGCAGGAAAGTCAGTAAGACTCATATCTCCAACAAACTACCAGTAAACCAAAGATGGCACTATGGCTCAAGTGGTAGAGTCCTAGCCTTAAGCTGAAAAGCTCATGAACAGCACCCAGGCCCAGAGTTTAAGCCCCACAACTAACAATAATAATAATAATAATAATAATAATAATAAATGAACCACTAAAATCCTTCTGTATGTCTTCTGACCATGCCAAAATCCTTAAAACTCTAAGATACTTATCTCCTCCAATCAGCCATTGTGTCCACTTTCACCATTCTTAACTCTTCTTATGTAGAAAAATATGCAATACAAGGTTGAAAATGCAAAGCTCCCTGTATGCAAGGGACTATGGTTTAAGGTTTAGATCATATTGACTCGAATCCAGATTAACAGTTACATAATATCAATTGATTCAACCAATTGGATACATTAACTCTTCTCAGGTTCCCATGAGTATTCTGGGAAAAGCTCCATGGGTGCCGATTCTTAAGAATGATACCATACTAGTAATTACTTAAGATCTTTCCAGATGGGATCATTCCATAGAAACTGTAAAATATTAAGAGTTTATTTTCCTCTCATTGGTAATAAATACTCATCAGCATAACTCTGGTCATTTTATTATTTATTTATTTATTTATTTGGGGGTCCGGTCATGGGGCCTGAACTCTGGGCCTGGGCGCTGTCCGTCAGCTCTTCAGCTCAAGGCTAGCGCTCTACCACTTGAGCCACAGCGCCACTTCTGGCTTTTTTCTTTTGTTGCTTATGTGATGCTGAGGAATCGAACCCAGGGCCTCAGGCATGCAAGGCAAGTGCTCTACCACGGAGCCACCTTCCCAGCCCCTCTGGTCACTTTCTTTATTAGTAAAAGGATTTGCATTAGATACATTTTGACAATCAAAATAAAACTCAAAGAAAGATAGTTTGACAATAGTGGATTAAATGTTCAATCAGAAGGAAAGAACCAGTTTATTAAATATAATTTTCAAGAGACCTTTTTCTTCTCTTTCTCCTTGCTCTGAGATATGCTTCAGATGCTTTCATTCATCTTAGTATCATGTAATAGTCATCATGAAAAAACACTATTACAATCAAAGTTTTATAGCAAAAATATTGCTTACATATGGTGCCACTGTTGATAAAATAAATAGCATCCTTTTCTGGTGATGGTACCAAAACTTAGATTTCTGCCTTGCATCTTACCAACATGGAATAAACTTGTATGAACTGCTGTTGAAATATTTCTACTTTCTTTGTTTCTCTTTTTTCTTTTCTTCCTTCCTTCCTTCCTTCCGTCCTTCCTTTGTTCCTTCCTTCCTTCCTTCCTTCCTTTCTCTTATCTTTCTCTCTCTTTCTTTCTTTCTTTCTTTCTTTCTTTCTTTCTTTCTTTCTTTCTTTCTTTCTTTCTTTCTTTCTTTCTTTCTCTTTCTTTCCTTCTTTCTTTCCTTCTTTCTTTCTTGCTTGCTTTCTTGCTTGCTTTCTTTCCTTCTTTACTTTTTTCCTTCCTTCCTTCCTTCCTTTCTTCCTTCCTTCCTTCCTTTCTGTCTTTCTTATTGTTCGTGGTACTTGAAATCGGGGCTTGGGCGCTGTCCCTGAGCTATTCAGGTCAAGGCAAGCGCTCTACCACTTGAACCACAGAACCATCCCTGGTTTTCTGGTGGCTAATTTGGAGGTAAGAATCTCATAGACTTTCCTGCCCTGGCTGGCTTTGAACCATCCACAGATCTCAGCCTCTTGAGTAGCTAGTATTATACCCATGAGCCACCAGTGCCCAGCTATTTCTGTGATCTGAAAAAATAACACATAATAAAATGTCTGAGCCATCATCTGCAAATAGTACACTACTAAGCAAAGGAAAATCTTGCTTTTCATAAAATGAGGGAGTATCAATATTTGAGATATTTGTGTCCAGATTCAAGCTCTATCACTACCACTTGGACCTTGGGTACTTTCATTAAGGTCTATGAATATCAATTCAGGCTTTAGCCATCTTATGATCATGAGAATGGCAACTTCTTGTACATTCGGATATGAAAGAAAGCAGTGGCTAGAACTATCCATCAATGTATGTCCACTACAGTAATTTTTCCATAATTTATATTATTACTAGTTTGTTAATAAAAGTTATTTCAATAGCTAATCTGTTATTTTCATAACAAACTGAGATTTATGATGGTAGAGTTTATAATAAACTGGTCTAAGATGAATGTCATAATTTTCCTCTGGAAAGTATTTTACCAGAGGAGTAGCTATTAGCAATAGTAGAGTAGGTATTAGCAGAATAGGTATTAGCAATACGGAGGGAAGCCAGTGAATGTAGTAATATGAAAAAGAAAAAAAAATAAAAATTCCTGCACCTTGAGATCCTTGGAAATCTTGATTAAAGATTTCTCACATTAAATATCATTGAATTTTTATGAGCTTTTCAAGTTTGAATATTAAAGAAAATGGGGGTTCACAAATGTTGAAGTAGTTGGGGGTACCTATACATGGGTTTATCCATGGTTAAATAATTACAATGATAGGTTAAGAGTCCTGTAACCAATACAATTTTGTCTCTACCACCTGGAATAATCAAGCCTACATCATTTATCCTCCCAACTATGGGATTTGACCATGGGAAAGATAAGAAATTGAATCCAATAAAAAATGTCTTTAATGTTCTCCACAGTCCACCCAGTTAGTTTTCTTAATAATGTTTGATCATTTCTTATTTTCCTTTCTTTGTATGCTTCAAATGGGGCAAAAGTTCTTGATTATTTATTGTTCTGAGAAATGGCAAAAGGGCATCATGACCTATACGACAAGAACTGGGATGGGCACAAAGTTGCTTGCTTTCTGATAAGACAAAGATAATTATACAAGCTTAATAATTTGTTCAGGTTGTAAATGTGGGAGATGCACTTTGCTGACCTTGCTATTTTATTTCCAATTGGGGAATAATGAATAATTTGTTTGAGGCCCATCACAGGGTTTAAAGTTCACATCTAAGACAATGACCTTGTCATTTTTAAGTGCCTGGTTAGATAAAACAATCAGTGTAAAGGCCAATGGGTACTTTCTTTAAATTAGAAGGTTTTTAGAATTTATTTGAACTTGATAATATTTCTGTAATTGTTTTGTGAAAAACGTTTTGAAGAATTGCTTTAATAAATGTTAAAGATGAAATTAAAATGTTTATCATTATGCAAAATGGTAAAGTTTCTCTTAGAAATATCACTTTTAAAGAAGTCTAATTGGAAAAATGTGTTTTCACAAATAAATACAGTAATTGTAAAAGTATGTGTGGCATATATTCATATTTGGTTGATATCATTAGACTAATAATCTTATTTTTATAGCATTTACAATTCATTCACTCTATTTATAGAACATATTTATCATTACCACAAAACAAAATAAGGAATATCTTACCTTTGAAATAATAATATAGGTAAAAAAGTTATATTATTAGACAATTGGAAAACTGACAAAACAATATAGTGCCAGATAATCCTAGGTTATGGGACTTGAGCTCAGATCCTGGTGCTATCATTGAACTCTTTTGCTCAAGAATAGTACTCTACCCCTTTCAGCCACAGCACAACTGTTTTTCTAGTGTTTGATTGGAGGTCAGAGTGTCATGGACTTTTTTTTTTCTTCAGATCTCAGCCTCCTAAGTACGTAGGATTGCAGGTGTGAGCAACCAGCACCCAGGTAATTTTTCTTTTAAATTTTCTTTGTTTAGTAAATCCTGAAAATTGAACTTGGTATCTCAGGCATTTTACTACTGATCAATGACTATATCTAGTGTCAGATGAGTTTTCTAAACATGACTATAGTTCAGCAATTAAGATAATTCATGTCCATCCAGGCAATAAAGACAATTGTTTATGGTTGACTTATTTTTGCTCCTGTAATTAATAATAAAAACAACATGATTCTTAAAGTTGATGCATTTTAGTTCTGCAAGTTTTTACTATTCAGATTCTTACTAAAATCCCATGATAACTTCAGGTTGACACCACACCTGGAGACTGCTTATGAAGCTGGTCCCTCCATTCCTGAGTGGCTTCCATCTTCATCTTTCTCCTCATGAGTTTTGTTGACTGACAGGAAGAACTTGTAGTTGTATGGGAGTTTATGCTAACTTCTTCCTGATCTGGCTCTTGAAAAACGGCAGGCTTCTCTGATATATAGCTGCCCAATCCTGCCTTCTAATGGGCCACCTTGTAAAATAACTCATACCAAGAATTGCTTATGAGATCAGGATGAAGCTAACCTGCTGAAATTACAATTTCATCTACCTTTTTTCTTCTACCCAGTCTGTTTCACTTGGATTCTCTTGAGCATACTCTCTATAAATTATGCGCTCAAACAATCCTCCCAAGATCAGAGGGAATTTATAGATATTTTTGAAAGAACTAAATCATTTCCAACAAAACGATGCTTAGAAAGTTTAGAGAGTTTCTTTAGGTAGCTAGGTTTTCAAACTTCCTCTAATAGAGCCTGAGGAAATAATAAACGAGTTCATAATTTTTAAAGGCTTGATATCAGCTACACTTTGTCTTGTTTCAAATTCTATAGATTTGCTTTACTTGTCTTCATTTGATTTTATGGGCCTCCGGTGTTTTCCCCCCCTCCTTGGCTTTCAACAATAAAATAATTGTTTTGTATGTATCCATGGTAGAGAAGAATTCTGGATATAGACATGCAACCAAATTGAAAAACACACTTCACAGTATCACCCCTGGCTTATAGAACTCAAAAAGAATAATGAATCTACCACTTCCTACTGTGTTACCTGAGACACTCTGTATAAAGAGGACTTGATGACGGAATGCTGGGAAAAACAGTATCCTGTATATATTTTGGACTAAGGCCTTGAAAAAACCCTAGGTTAAAGATAAATTTGTGGTTGGTTGGTCGGTTGGTTGGTTGGTTGGTTCTTGAATGTACAGTTTGGGGTAAAAATTGCAATGTTAGAACAGTAGTTATAAGCAATTACCCAACAGTTATCAATATAGAGAAGAATTTGCTCTGGATAATTTCAATCTCAAGATAATAGTGCAGGAGTCTTTGTGGAAAGTAGTACTTGAAGAAACTTAAAGGAAGATATCTTTGGTTCCTCAAAGTAATGATATTTATTAGGATTAGACTTGTCCAAGGAAACCTGGTAGTTTTCTTCACTAAGATTTGAAAGCCTGTCAATTCATTCTTTAAGCTCCTTTTTAGTTCCTTTCTTCACTAGTTCTAAAGCTCTATTTGGTAACCTAGCTTCATAAAGACTTGCAAGTTTATATCTGCTGTCTTCAAAATTAGGAGACTATGGAGATTGCTTGTTGTGTTGGATGAGGACCTGGCTGCCTAAACCTTCACAGCAGAAACAGTCTCCAGAAATCCAGGAGAAATCGAATGTCTGTTGGAGCAGTTGGAGTTGCTGAGTCAGATGGCAAAATTCAGACTTTCACATGGAAATTATGTTCTCAACAAGCAATGAAGGACCAAGAAGTCTGTAAAGTTATGTCTGAATCTCTGGCTGGAAGGTGGTAACAGAAATTATGGGATCCATTGATAATTGTGGTGAAATCCTTGCAGTGGTAATTGAAGGGGAGTATAAGCACAGTTCAAAAGTGTACCAATTAACCAAAACTGACCTGTAAATAGTATACTTCTTTGTAATCAGTATTTTGAATTTGTAGTTAAGCCCTGTGATTATCATCCAGTCTTGATAATACTGTACTGGCCTTCAAAGTTAGGTACTTCATAGTGTCTAACATCTGCTCCCCACCAACACACCCACACATGAAAAACACACATTTCCACCCATTTTGGTGCCCTGATGACCAAATGCCCCAACATTAATGTCACCCTTTAATTTGATCTTTATTATCTAAAATATTCAATGCACTAATCTATAATAATGGGAACCCAACTAAAATTCTGCTTCAGTATCTTTTTAAGCCTATTCAACTTTTTATTTGCTATAACTGGAAAACAAGAATTTTATTTCAAGGTTATTTTCTGTCCTTGATCATCTATGAAATGTTGCCAACTCCTCTAGCTATACAAAATAAAAAAGGAATTCCATCAAGCATATCTTTCTTAGGACCCCCTCCATCAGTATTTAATTAGATTTAAACTATCATTCTCTAAACTTATTTTGGCCCTTTTAATATCTCCTCTAACTAGGGGTCTGCAGAACTTAATCTTTTAAGCACTCGACTGCAAGATGCATTATTTCGTATTTACATCTTTTAAAACCAAGTACAATTGAAAAATGAGTGGATAACTAGAATTTTCCATGCTGAATTACTTCCATCTCCTAAATTGAATTAACAAAGATTTATATTTCTTTCTGTCTGGTGATCTGTCTGGCTTGTAAATTTTTTATAATTTATTTTTGGAATTTTTTTAATTATCTTTATATAGTTGTACAAAAGAATTGTCATTCACCAAAGCAGTTTATAAATACTGTGCTGTTTGATCAACATTCTCTCACTCCACCTAACCCATCACTTTCCCCCATGTTTCTTAATCTTTAGGTTATGCATTGGATTTTTTGCCATTTGACAAATAAGTTTTATGTATACGATGCATCTTGCTCTATATCATCCCTTCAACACTTCACTCCTCCCACTTTGACAAATCATTTCCTGTGAGCTACCAACACAACCATGTTCATTGCAGCATTATTTATCATAGCCAAGAAATGTAATCAGCCTCAATGCCCCTCAATGGATAAGGGGTCAAGAAAATGTGATATGTATATGCATTGGAACTCTATTCATCCATCAGAAAGAATGTTATTATACCATTAATGAGGAGATGGAAAGACTTGAAAAAAATATATATTAAGTGAAGCAAACCTGACCCAGAGAAACATAGATTACATGGTATCTCTCATTTATGGTACCTAGAATGAACCTATAAATATATAAGTTAACATACTGTATGGTATGTAAGTTGTTACAAATGAATTAATTGAAATATAATAGACTAAGGAGAGCTCAAATAGTATAATCTTTAAAGAGACTAAGTCAAAAGCCCAACAAAGTAATTACTAGGAAATGGGCACTTGCATGAAGGGAAGGTTGGACTGAGGGAAGAGGAATAGAAGAATGAAGCAGGAAGGAAAAGGATGAAGGCAAGAATTCATTGCATATACCAAAGAATTGAGTTAATTATTTTAAGCAGGCAAGCTAAGTTAAAACAGACAAAAGGCACATTGGCTTTGTAAAGCTTTCTTTAATTGTTACTATATCATGAATGTTTGTACCATTAGCCTTCTACTAGCATAATTTCATCCTGAACTCTGTGGCAGAGAGTAACTACATAGTCAACCCAAGCTCATTAAAGAATGGACTGATATAAAATTTGTATTGTCTTCTTCTTTTGATTGGAGAATTGAGTCAATCAATGTTTAGGGTTATTATAGAGAGATGTGTCATGTTTCCTACCATTTTTTGAGTTCTTGTATTTTCCTCTTCCTGTGTTTGCTAAATTGATCTTTTAGTCATTTTTGTCTTATGTATTTCTTTTATTTTGATTGTTTTCTTCAGATTGTATTCCCCCCTTAGAATTCTGTGTAATGCGGGTTTAGTGATTATTAATTCTTCTAGATTTTGTTTGTCATGGAAGGCTTTGCTTTCACCATCTAATGTAAATGAGAACTTCACTGGGTAGCTGAGTCTGGGTTGGCAGTTGTTGATCTTCATTGCTTGGATGATAGCATTCCATGCTCTCCTTGCATTGGAGGTTTGTGTGGAAAAGTCTTAAGTGATTTGGATTTTCTTTCAATTGTAATATAGCTCCTTCTTTAATTTTTTTTTATTTTGTTCTGTTTTTTTTTTTTTTTTCAATGCTGGTCCTGGGACTTGAACTCAGAACCTGGGTACTATCCCTGAACTTCATTATCTCAAAGGTAGTGCCCTGCCACTTGGAGCCACAGCTCCACTTCTTTTTTTGGTATTTTTATTGGAGATTAAAGTTTCATGGATTTTCCTCAGATCTCAGCCTCCTGAGTGAGGATAACTGTTGGTGCGAACCAACAGTGCCTGGTTCTGTGATTTTATCTCTACTACCTCTTAGTTATAAGGATAGAAATTGGTTAATTATGATTATTTCTCTTGTCTCTTGCTATATAAAGCCTACGAAATAACAGAACATCATAAATTTACATTGTATACAAATTATTATACAGAGTGGAACCAATCCAACATCTAGAATATTAGAAGTATTATCAACCGTGGTAATTATCCAATTGCCTTAAAAAATCACTATCTATGAAATTGCATGAGTTTCTTCATAGTATCTGCTTTCTCCTAAAAGTACAGAAATTTCAGATCTGATTTTACTATTAGCATTTTTCCTTAAACCTGAAATAGTATCCATGAGACCTTGCAATTGAAGTAGTAATTATGATAACCAGATGGCAAAACATTTGCTGTATGCCTGAATGGAAGAGTATTTAAATGTTTATGCGATAAGGAACAGTGTGAAAGTGTTCCATTTTCTCCTCTTCAATTTTAAGGACTAAAACATTTGGTTCATAATATGGGAAATTTATAACAAGAGTATTTGCAGTTGTTAGGAATCTAGTTTTATTTTCAGATAAAGATTGAAAAAGTAAAGTAGACCCTCTTATAGCAATTTGGCTGATTGGTTAATATTTTATTCTTTAAAAATATATGCCTTGGGGCTGAGAAGGTGGCTCAGTGGTAGAGCACTTGCCTTGCATGCATGAGGTCCTGGGTTCGATTCCTCAACACCACATAAGCAGAAAAAAAAGGTGGAAGTGGCGCTGTGGCTCAAGTGGTAGAGCGCTAGCCTTGAGCTGAAGAGCTAAGGGACAGCACCCAGGCCCAGACTTCAGGCCCCACGACCGAATCCTCCCCCCCAAAAAAATGTATACCTTAAATTTTGACCTTTTGTTCCAAACATCCCATTTTGTACACAGTCTTGTGTAAGAAAAAGAAAGTTCTCTCTTGTTCTCTCTTTCTGAGTTTCTGGAAATGTGTAGCACTTCTTAACTTTCTCTCCCTCTTAATTCATGCAAACTCAGTTGTGAAATACAATAGTAACACACAGGAAAGAGGGAGATAAGGAGGGTTCAGAAAGACTGTGCAGACTAGTGTTGCATTTCCAAAGTTTGATTTGTTTTCCTATGCTTTTCAAGTCTATATTACTGGGAAAGAATTCAGGTTAAGGCATTCACCTTATTGATTTTTATTAACAGTGTGTAACCCGAAAGTTAATTTCATTTCACTGTGTCTGTTATTGTTTGTCTTTTCTAGCTGCTTTGTCTTGCCAAAGTTATCCACATATCTAACAAGAAGGGCAAAGCATTGTATATGTTTCCAAAAAAAATCTAAAAGCCAGCCATAATGGACATACTTGTAATCCCAATCACTTGGGAGGCAAAGGCAGGAGATTCACAGTCTACAGGCAGCTGTTACAAAAGCACAAGATTGTGTATGAAAAACCACTAATAGCGAAACGACTGTGGGGTAAGGCATAAATGATAGAACACTTGCCTAGCAACCATGAAGCCTTGAAATCAATCTCTACTGTTACTATCAGATGTGTGGATATATTTCAATCTGACTTTTCTATCTTTTCCCAATAAATTGTATTAAATGTTACAGCTTGATTGAACTTGTTCAGTTTGGACTATGAACACTTGCTTTGAACAGGTCCTTAACTTTGTAGACATGACCTCGGGAATTTATCGAGAGACTTTACCAATCTGTTTAGATCATAGCATCTAGGCTCTGAGCTGGGGAAATAGGTAAAGGCATGACCACAAATATCTTCATAAAAATTGCTAGTGGGACAATTCATAAAAGGACACCTGACTTAGATGTCAGATAAGATCCAATTGCTATTGTAACTAAAATGAATTTTTATTCACGAAACTTCCTTTTCATTGTACAGCTATGGTCCTCTGTCCTCATGATCTGCATCTTGAGTTCTTCAAACATTATTGGACTTTAATAAAACTCTCTATTTCCTTTCTCATTGATTGATTGATTGATGAGCAAGCTATGTAGTTTACTCTTGGCATACTTATCTAGATTAATTGCTCACCATGTGGAATTCTAGCTTCATAAAACAAATAGATCTACCCTTAGTCTATGAATCTTTGTGCTCAGAAAATTGTACGTAGTAGTCTTTGTCTAAGTTCTTTAGGGCCCGCGAAGGACATGCTTCTAATTCACTATGTATCCCTAACTACTTTTCTGGAGGAATATTCCCATGGTAAGAATGTGAATAAATCTATATTCCTAGAGACATGACAAATGTTTCAGGTGATTACATGTGCAGAAAGCCTACATCATTAACTTAGAGGCAAACATAGTTTTACTTTAGGTCTCTAAATTAGATCTGTAATCGTTATGTCAACTGTACTTCTTACTGGAAAAAAAAGAGAAAAACATTACATTTTCTTTTCTTGTTCAGAAAAAAAAAACAATTAGTCATTCATTAAGCATATCAAACCCCTAAGGGCAGGAAAGAAGTGTTTAAAACTCACCACATGTGGTTTGAAACAAGACTTTTCTAACTGGAGAGACTAATCAAGCCCACTGAAATTTCTAAATGCATTTTTTTATTAAACAGGGTTGATGGAAGGGCAACTGCTTCTCACCTGTGTTTTTAGACTCATTAATTAACTAGCTGCTGTGAAAACTTTCTTCTAAAGAAAAAAGGGAACTCAATCCAAAAATGAATAATCTTTGCGGACTAGAACATGTCTCCTTACCTTGTGGCCATTATGTACAATGATAGTATAAGAATAGCATTCATGTATTGTGAAGTAAAGGGAGAGAGGGAGTGATAACTGTTAAGAATGTGAGACTTAAACCCAAGTGCTAGGAGCTCCTGCTTCTTAGCTACTCAGTAGGCTGAGATCTGAGCATTGTGATTCAAAGACAGCCCAGGTAGGAAACTCTGTGAGACTCTTCTGTCCAACAAACTACTCAGATAAAGCCAGAAGTGTGGTTCGAGTGGTAGTGCTCTCACCTTGAGCAAAAAAAGAAGCTCAGGAACAGGGCCCAGGCCCAAAGTTCTAGCCCCAGGACCAACACACACACACACACACACACACACACACACACACACACACACACACACAAATATATGACTTTAGGATGCTGACTTCACCATTTTGTTTCAACTAAACAGTATTCAGTCAAATTATCTGTACTCTTTCTTTGTTTAATTTCTCCTAGACCTCAATTCAAATAACAATATGACAATGCTAAACATTGATAGTTTACTAAACATACTTAGAATCTTCATGCTAAGTTTTAATATTCTTGCCTGTAGCTAAAACTACTTCCTTGTCCAATGGTAAAATCCCTTCCTATCCTTCAAAACTCAAGGCAAAGGTTTCTTCTACTTAGAATTTCTAGTTAATAACTTTGAAAAGATTGCAAGTCATCAGTGCTTATGTTGTAAATGGGCATATTAAGCCAATTACCTAGTGCATAGTAGCTTTAATTTTCACAAATCATTCTTCTTGTTAAAGCCTAATCCAGAAACATTAGCATTGCCTCTCTCTTAACCATGAGTGGTTTGATATTGATCATCTCATACCATAAATGCTTCATGTCTTATTTGCTGTCTAAACAAATGAGAGTGTATGTATGTATGTATGGATGGATGTATGGATGTATGGATGGATGGATGGATGGATGGATGCCAGATGGATGGGTGGATGCATAGAACAGACAGATGAATATATGGAACGTATACAGAAGGAGGTTATTGATATAGAAGTGAATCTATCAAACATGAGTTTTGGTGAATGTGGCATTACATTTGTCATCAAGAATACATAAAAAAGTGGGTAATGGTGGTTCACACCTGTAAGCCTAACTGCTCATGAGGCTGAGACCTGAGGATCCTGGTTCAAAGCCAGGCAGAGCAGGAAAGTTCATGAGATGATTATCTCCAATGAATTGCTCAGAAAAAGCCAGAAGTGGCTCTCTGGCTCAAGTGGTATAGTGCTAGCCTTGAGCAAAGTGTAGCTCAGGGACAGAACTCAGGCTCTGAGTTCAAGTCCCAGGACTGACAAAAAATGAATAGATGGAAGGATGATATAGTTATAAAAGTTCTAATTTGTTCACATTACAGAAACTATAGATTTCAACACTATCTATATAAGAGGAAAAAGCAGGCACAAGAAGAATTTCTTTAGATTTACAGTCACTAAGGTAAAAATAGAATTCTAAAATCTATTAAATAATAGATGGTTTATTTCTTGGCATTAATAATCAGTCCTTTTACCATGATTGGTTATTTCAAATAATGGTCACATAAATTAGAATCAAGACTTGGTTTTTCTTCATATACTTTTTTTCCTCTCTGAAATATATTGATTTATTACTACTTTTTTAAAAAAAGATAAATGTTCAATTTCCCTATAATTCTTAATTAACTTGCTTGTGGAAAGCCTTGTTTTGGTAAAGAAAATCCTTTTAGGTATCTTCAAGTAATTGCACAATGAAAAAACTAATGTGAAGTTTATTCTTCAATATCTGGAAACTAAAGCTGAGATTCCTGTTAATTCGGGTAAGCAAGGTGAAGTACAGTTGATATTGTGAGCAGATATTGCATGGTAGTGTGGGAGTCCATTGGAGAAGCACAAGGAGAAAACTGAAGGGGATACTCTAAAGTAATTTATGGGAACAAAAATAGGAAGGCCAAGATTTAACATCATGGTTGCAAAGCAGTCAGCACTTTGCTATTGGAAAATCCTCTCCTCATAAATGATCTTCACTCCAGGAGAGAGTGGTAGTAATCAGGGATATAAAGGAGGACTTTGGTCTGCTACCGATTGCCGTGCTGCTGCGTAACACATCCTACCAATCTTTTCACACAAGACTGTCACATTTACCCACTAGTCCTCCTTTTTCAGCTAATGACTTTGTTTAGAGCCTGAAGCAATCCGAGATTCCCAGTTACTAACAGAGGTGTTTGTCACTCCCGGGGTTCACTCTGCCTCTGGCCTAGCAGCTGTTGCTTAGTGGTAGATCAGTGAAGCAAAACATTATGCAGCAATGAAAAATAGGTCTTGAGCCTCTGTTCCCATACTCACCCTTGGTTCTACCTTAGTGACAACCCCCTCCCCCCTGGGATTCACTGAGTTATAATCACTTACTAGTGAGGGGCAACTGTCATTCACACAATGAATCATCTTTCTATAAGCACAAACAAGGAGAAATCACTTCTCCATATAACCTTTCCCAATTGACTTTTTTAAATTGTGCTTTCTCAGAGCCTGCCCAGAATGTAAATTATATTCAGCCATACAAAAATGAGAAGTTTCTATGTCCTGTTTTTGTTTTTGTTTTCTCTCTCTAGGAAGTTAATTGACAGTGTACCTTGTGAAATTTTAAATAAGATTGAATTCAAGAGATAAAGGAGTCTAGAAAAGATACCAGTGTAAATTTGCTGGAAGATTTGTGTGTAATAATTAATATCCAATATAATGACTACCTTAATAGAAGCCTAGTGTGTTTTGCCACATCCTACTTTAATTTCTTTGATTTTATTCACTTTGAGAAGAAAAAAATCATAGTTACATCTCATGCATACAGCTGAAAGCACGAATTGATAAGACTGCAGTCTTGTAATCACCATACGATAAATTGTCTGCACATATACTGGGAGAATTCTCCTTCTGCTTTTGCCACTTTTTCTGAAGTCAATGACTTCAGTACAGCTTTTCAGATCTCAATATAAGTAATTTCCATCTCAGCCTTGGAATGGCGATCGATAGTTTGTGATTTCTTCCACATAATTTAATCCATTAGATTTATTGACAGCGCCAATGCCAAACATCAAATCTTTAATGAAAATGAAGATTAATATTTGCCCAAGTCACCTCAAATCAACAAATGTCTGAAGCATTCATGTTATCTGCATTGAACATTGATTTCTTTCTCCTGAAAAATAATCTCTCACAGTGGAGAATGCTTGCCTGAATCACATTCCTTGAGTAGGAAGAAAGCACTTTGAAATAGTTACCCTGGGAGGAAGGGCTCTGAATCTCAGCTCTGTTTTTTCTGTAACAATGCAAGTCCACATCAAAAGCTGACTCAAATTTTGTACCTTCACATAAGCAGATTTCTCTCCTGCAAAAATCTCATGGAGAGCAAGAGTAGACATCAATTTAATTTATATTATTGTGCTAGAATAAATATACATTACAAAATTCATCGTGCAGTTAGAAGAATTTGGGTATGTGTTTATAGTAATTCTACATCTTTATAGTCACAATAATTCGGAGATTTTATTCATTTCAACCATCCTTCTCTACAATTGATTTCTTTCCACTCTCCTTTCAGCATTGGAAAATACTATTTTTAAACACTCTTGTTTTGTTCCTTGTAGAATTTCATAGAAGTAGATAGGCACAGAATAAAGCAATTGTATCTGGCTCTTTCTTAATATAAAATGATGAGATTATGCCATGTAGTTGCATATAGCAGTCGATTGCTTTGTTCCTGAATACTATTCCTTTGTTGGGGCATATCAAGTTATTATTACCCATTAACCAGTTGAAGGAAACTTGCATTATTTTCACATTTTAGCTACTATCAAGAAAGCTATGGTGAATATTTGCATACAAGTCTGTAGAGGTTTGGATTTCTCTTGGATAACAACCTAAGTGTAGAATGGCTGGTCATTTTGAAGTGAAGATACTTAACTTTCTAACAGCCAACCAAATTTTGCTCCAAATTTCTCTGCATCATTTTTCAATCCCAGCAGCATGTATGGAGCAGATGTTCAGTTTCCTTGCCAAAACTTGATATCCTAAGTCTTTCATTCTAGACCATCCAGTGGGTTTCTATTGCTATCTAATCGTAGTCTTTGTCTTCTTCACCAGTGACTAATGATACTTTTAAATTTTGTAATGGATTCACCTGCCTCCAATTGCTTCTTCCTGCCTTAAAATATCAGATATTTATTATGAAGTTTGAAATATTCTTATGGGTACATACTGGTCTTCCTCAGGTTGACTTCCTAGGTTTATTTTCTCTCTGGTTGTAGTTTGCATTCACTTTTCTTCTAGGAGTGACTTTATGAAGCTTTTAATTTGCCTATATCTAATACAGAACTATCATACCTCATGATTTCCCTTTTCCACCCTAACTAAAGGTTGGTTGAGATTTCTTATGCTTTGTTAAGTGGATTATTTATTATATAGTGATTAGTTTTCTTATTCAGAATGAAATTTTTGGATTCACTTACTGAGTTGGTAAAGAATGAAGGTCATTTTCTATGCATCTTAGGTTTCAGAATTTCTAACACCAGTGTTATACCAATTGTCTTTTCCTATTATTGTTTGTTGAAAATCAATTAGCTTTGCATGTGCCTGCTTTTGATCGCTTATTCTTCTGTGTCATCTACATCTGTCTTATTGCCAATAGCATGCTGATTACTCATACTTCATCACATGTAAAAACCCTAAAATTGTAGACTAGACTGTAAATGCCCCTATGAAAGTGTTCTGGTTTTGTTTTGAAAATTAATCAGCTTTTCCTTTCTAAGATAAAAATCCCCTGATCATGTTTTATCTATATTTTATATTGCTGTTTTTTTTAAAAAAAGTTCTTTTCCTACTTATGAAAGAATTTATTTCCATACCTGAAGGACTTCAAAGCATTTTTTAACCTAACTTTAGCATCAAGCTGATACTGGGATCATAAAAGCAGCTGCAAAATATTTACACTTTTCTGTTCTAGAAGGATTTACTTCTTATGTCAGAAAATTTTCCATGATATTATGTGGCCATGTTGTTTATTTAGAGGAAAGTTGTAAGTAGGAATTTGATTGATTTAACTGATAGAGGCCTAAGTTACTTATTTATTCTTGAATAAGGTTGGTAAATTGAGGAACTTTTA
Source organism: Dipodomys spectabilis (assembly GCF_019054845.1). Taxonomy (NCBI): domain Eukaryota; kingdom Metazoa; phylum Chordata; class Mammalia; order Rodentia; family Heteromyidae; genus Dipodomys; species Dipodomys spectabilis. The sequence continues at coordinate 13,110,823 of NW_024870950.1, forward strand.
GAAGCTATTTAACTGGGCAGCATGTCTATTGCTCCTAACCCTAGATCCTTACTAGGCTAAGATTTTGAAGATGGTATTTAAAAGCTAGCCCAAAACAAAAGTTCATTCTATACAGCTCATCAAATAATAAGCTAGACTTGATCATGAGAGCTATACAGGAAATGTAAATAAAAGGATACTTGTGTAGTCTAGCGAGGGAAAAGGAAGACCTTTTGAAAAAGAACACAAAATAAAAAAGATCTAGGTGTATAGCTCAAGTGTTGGATTGCTGATCTAACAAGTACGAAGTTCTAGGTTCAAACCTCACTAACACAAAGAAAATTTCTAATTTTATCTAAACTGTTGAATGTATTAGAAAGTTTGTATTCATATTTCTTTAGTATCCTTAATGTCTATGGTTTTATGTTTTTTACCTATTATAGCAATTTTTCTTTAATGAATTTATGACTCAAAATGTAATCAAGTTACTGATGTTCTATGTTCAATTATAGAGAATGTTTATTTCTGTTTTTGACATAGTTATTTTAAGTTGTCAGTAGGTAAATTTGATTGGCAGAGTTGATAAATTCTTTGGGAACTTTATACCGATTATTTAATTCCGTGATCAATTTGTTAAGAAAGGTGTGTTGATATATCCATGTAAAATTATGGACTTGTTCGGTGTTTTTTTTTCCAGTTCTCTCATCTATCATACCTTGTACTGTGAAACTCTGTTGTTTGGTACATATATGCTTCATTTTGTCCACTACCCTTCATCGTGAAGAGGTATCCTTCTTGGGTAGCAAGGTGTAACAGGATGTAGACCAATGTAACAGTGCTTTTCTGGTGGGCTACTTGCTCTGTGTAAAGCTCTAGAGATAGATCAGATCCTTGTGTCACTCAAATTCTGGTGACTGCTGACATTTAAGTTGATTTACCATATCCCTTGAAATTTCCATTTTCAGTACTTCTCTCTCTTCCATTTTATGCAGTCACCTCATCACAGACGAGATTGATACAAAACTCACTTTTCTTGAGCATCTATTTTTTCTGTTTTCTACATCTCAAGATGGCTATTTTTATTCAGCCTTTGATTCTCTAGGGTGATTTTTTTCCCTCTCCAATTCTATTAGTCTGGACTCTAAAAACAATAGCATCAGGGTGGTGGGATATTCTGGTTGTACAACCACCACACAAACTTGTTTAGTTAGATTACCCTCTCTCTGAAGGATGAGACTTGCTAAGGTTTTGGAGAGAATTGAAGTACAGTGTTTCTTTCCACCACAGGGGGAACAAAAAATGCTTGACAGGGAAACATTCAAATAGAAAATAATACTTCTAGTAAGAGACTTTTCTCTTCATTCTTCCCTATACAATCTCTTTTATACCTTGCAATAGATAACCCCTTGTAGAGACATTTTGAGTGGCAGCTTTTGTGGTGCTATTGTAGACCGAGGGGGGGAAATATGTCTGCTTGACAATTCAGGTAATGTTTAGTTAGCACATAATGGCCATGCAGGTGAGCAAAGTGTGGGAGATCAATTCTCATTGATACCCTGTCATTGCAAAAAACTTGGATACAAGATGAATTTACTTTCTCACCACATGGATTTTAAGTTCACAATTCTCTGTAGGATGTGGTAAGATTTTTTTCTCTAATATCCTGGTGCAATAACTTGCATTGTATATGTGTTCTGAAGGAGAGAAATTTACCAAGAAAATGAACGGTTTCCAAATTTAACAAATGACTGGTTGTGCATGGGCTGCATTTCTAAAGATGAAAATGTCAAAAACTTTTAATACTCAATTACTAAAATAACAGACCATTTTTCACAACTTTAGAAAAAGGCTACTTAATTCCTGGGAAGCCTTCAAACTCATGAAAATACATTTGCAGATATGTATTTGTGGACACATCTGTGTTTGTGTGAAAGTATAGATGGACATGAACATTGTATTTCGTTTTCTGTAGTTAGGTGATGCCAATGAATATGAAACTTATATGTCTGCACTTATGGATCATTAAGTAAGAAACACATCATCATGTGTGAAAATACCTAAAACCTTGTATTGTGGTAATTTGCATTTTAATTAACTCAGTTGAAAACCATCAAAATTTGGAGTCACTTCAAAGACTGTAAAAGTGACCAAGGTACCTAATCATGGATTTCTTGGTCTTATTAAATCTCCAGGACTGACATCCTCAGGTTTGCATTAACTGATTTTTTAAATTTAATTTTACTGTCAAGGTGATAAAAAGAAGGGTTACAGTTACATATGTGAGGTAATGTTCAAGAAATGTTTCTTTTGAACTCACATGAATTGTTTTTTGTAAAATAGTACCTGTGCTCTATATGACACTTGACAAAATAAGCAAAAATAATATGTCCTACTACCAAGTGATATTAAACCAAATCTTCACAAATGAAAGGAAGTTTTGTTATTTTTTCCCTGACAAAATTCCATGGTTAATTGTGTGTGTGTGTGTGTGTGTGTGTGTGTGTGTGTGTGTGTGTGTGTGTGTATGGGTGTGTGTGTGTGTGTGAGAGAGAGAGAGAGAGAGAGAGAGAGAGAGTATCACTCTTTAGCTGATTCTGTCCGTGAACCCACGATCCTTCCTTCTCAGGCACCTTGAGGCTAGGATAACAAATATGTATCAATATGCCTGCCTTTAATGTGAATTATATATTACTACATTATATACTGTTTAAATTGAAAATAATTACAGGGAAAAAAATCAGAGAAATACATATGAAATATTGTACAAGATCTTACCCAACCTATTTCATATGAATGGCATGAAAAGTAAAACTAAATAAGGAAATATTCAACCTTAAAGAAAAATCAACTACAATGTGATCTTTGATTGGATCCTGGATCGAAAGGAAAGGGCTTTGAATAATTAAAGGAAGCTGACTGAACAGAGTGTTAAATATTGGATTAGTGCTAATTTTTTTCATTAGCATAGATCTAGTTCTCTATAAATGAGGGAGATAACAACTTCTGTGTAATTTATTTTAATTTAATTTTATTTTCCCTGATACCAGGAAAAGAAATCAATGTAGGAATTGAGAGAGGAGGTTTACTGAAGTTTCTTACTATAGAAATCTGGGTATCTATTCCTCTAGAAATTTTTGAGTGAGCTGCATAGAATGTGCATCCGAAAAGTGAACTGAAAAGCAAAAGATTGGAAACTTTGCCCACTGACAGTAGCTTTATGAGGATGGTATCCAATTGCATTTTCTTGCAGTGACATTTTCAAATGGGAGATATATAAGAAGGCAAAGATGTCAAGCTTACAGTTTAAGAAAGAAGAATCTACCACAGAAACAACTAAGGTTGGTTGAGGTAGCAATGTGATTGTGGTCATGTAAGATAATGTACTTGTTTTTATGGCATGTATACTGAAATACATAAGAATGAAAAGTCATGATGTTCATCAATCATTATCAAATGGATCTTATGATGTGCATGAATAGGTGAGTGTACAGGAATGTAGAAAGGATGAAGGATAAGCAATATTGAAATACATGGTATTTATGAATGAAGAGAGTACACAGTGATTCATTGAATGCTATTGAATAGGTGGGGGTGGGGGAGACATAGAGAGACTAAGAGATGAGGTTAATCTGACCATATAGTATATGTATATGTGAGTTACCATAATGAAGATCCTTTGTATAGATAATAGACATTATAATGGGGGAAAATAAATGACAGAAAAGTAAAACGATGAGAACTGGTATCAGGAGAAGAAGGATACGTGCAATCAAATTACTTCATAAGTATGTACAAAACAGAGCAATGAAATTGTTAAGATTGCTTTATAAAAGTGGGGGGAGATGAGGGAGAGAATTGGAGAGGAAAAATTTGACCAGGATACACATTATCCATACATATATTAATATAGATACACATACATATGGATGGAAATTTCATAGTAATCCCCCTAGTATAATTAACATAGAGTGATAAAATACCTTTTAAGAAGTCAACATAGTAAAGCCTTTTATACCATTCTTTAAAGTTAACGATTTTAGGTAGGGAGGGCAGGATGGTAGCGGAAAACAAAGGAAGAGGTAACAATACTCGATAGGAAATGTACTCATTACCTTACTCTTGTAACTGTTACCCCTCTGTACAGTATATTTGCAATAAAAATATATACTAAAAAAGTTAACCATTTTCAAAATAAAAAAATTGAGTAAAAGGGAAGGATACAATTTTAGAAAAGGGAATTAGAAGAAAAGATATTACTAATGAGAAAGTTTACTCATGGCAAACCAAGTTTGTGTGGTCTGTGGATTCACTATGTGTTTGAATCTCAAATCATGTTGCTGCCTTACATTAGGATTTTTAACCTGTAGAAACATGAATTTGCTAAACTGGCAAGTAGAGACACTAATAACAACAAAATAGAACACAACATTACCCTATTTTGTTTGATTAAAGAATAAGATTTATGCCAGCCACTAGTGGTTCATGCCTGTCATCCTAGCTACTGAGGAGGCTGAGATCTGAGGATCTCTATTCAAAACCAACTGGGGCAGGAAAGTCTGTGAGACTCTTATTTTCAATTAACCACCAAAAAACAGGAAGTAGTGCTCTTGCTGTCAAATGGTAGAGCACTAGCCTTGAGCTGAAGAGCTCAGGGACAGCATACAGACATAGATTTCAAGTTTCATGACCCACCCATTCCCCACCCCACTCCACCCCCCAAAAAAAGGAAAAAAGAAAAAAAAAGTGTGGCTATACAGATAATTTACTTTTAGAATCAGACACAGAGCTATCCTTTGCAAAATTATAAACTAGACTAAATGTGTCATATTCCAAGTTCTACTCTTTCACATATCATGTTCTCTTTGCAGTGAAGACTTTACTAATCTGAGAAGATTGGCTAAGCAATGGAACACAAGAAGGGCCAAGGATATCAATGTAGACAGTAACTATTCAAGGAAGACATTAAGGTGGTAGCACCTTGGACCAAATACATTGCAGATAATTCCACCCATTTCAAGGCAGTTTCTATACAGAAGCAACTGAACTAGATTTTCTTCGACAAATGTCATAAGATATAAAAGGAACCTATAATAATTAGCTTCTTCTACCTTATTTCCCATTCATCAAACTCTCTGGCCAAAATTGTGTTACTTAAAATACATTCCCAACATTGTGTTTTCTGGACAATTATGTATCACAGCATGTGTAAATGCACAGTTCGTCATCTTTTTCTTAGGAGTCTTATGAACTAGAAACACTAAATCCACCTACTCTGACATACCAGTCAGATAATATTTCTAAGTCCAGAAGCCTTTGGTGACTCAAAGGTTTTCTAATAATGAAGTAAAATTGATTACTTTCTTTCCCTTTGTGAGGGGTCAACCACTTTACTAACTAGATATACTTCTGCTCACAATTCTTTTTTTTAATGAGATACTATCTTATTTTGCAGATGACTAGGCTTAGGGCAAAAATGGGAAAACAAATTTTGACAATGTCACACAGGATTCAGTTGGAATCATTGCCAATGCCTTTAGTTTACGAGTTCCCAGTCTACATGATACAGGAGCATTCCTAAATTCATGTTTGCAAGGTAACTTTGCCAGGACATTTATTGCTTTCTTTTTGTTGCAACATTAATAATGGTAAAAGAAAAGAGATGGATATATCTATCAGCTCTTAGTATGATTATTTGAGAATATTCATAAGTCTATATTTTAGCTCTTATTTCTTTTGTCTGCCAAGACTTGGACATCAGTGGGAACCAAAGACACTTATTGCTCACTGATATGTCATATCTGTATAATTTTTAGTCATTTTAAATGTGCAACTACTACCTGAGGTACAACCATGGTGACATATTGAGTCTCTGAGCTCCCATGCTAAATACACACATCATGTCACAGAGACACTTTCCTCTTTGTGAACTTGTTTCCTTGAGGTATTTTCCTCTGCCAGTCCTATTTATTTCATCAACACTTGGATTATAGTCCCTTCAGTTCTTAGTGTTTTAGCTTTTATTCCCTGATTGCACCCATACAGACTGCATAATAGTCAAAGAGTGAACTTGTTCATCCACACCAGACACTTTCTAACTCCTAACTTACAATCATGAAGTCATGTAACATGCATAGATTCTCGCCTTTTCATTAGTATTGTCTTACATGACATGCTCTGAATAGTTTTTAAACGCTGTACAGTGTTTAAAAATGAAATTGACTTAAAACTTTAACAGGTGTTGACATGCCCATGTTTATGGGCACACCATGAGATACTGTGAGTATTCTTAACTTTTTGACTAGTTCTACTCACACTTCTAAGACGAGTATTTTTAACTTTTTGGCTAGTTCTAAGCATACATTTTTAAAAGACAATGCAATTTAATGCTGTTGAATAAAATTCCTGCAGAAAACTCACTCACAAGGCAATGGTCTGTTTCATGCTACTGAGGATTCAGAGTTCCCAGTATTCTTTAGAGAATAAGCTGTAGATTTGCTGGATCTCACCAGTATCCACAAAGAGCATTTGTTTACTCTTTTATCCACTGCTAAGCATATTAATATTGTAATTTCTCTTAGAATATATTATAAATTACCTCTTAGTGATTAACAGCCCTGGAGTCTAATGTATAACTTAGGGAATCACTAATACCCTTATTTGCTCAAAGAGTTGGAAAACCCTGACCTTTATTCCTGTTTCTGGAAGTCAAGCATACCATGTATCTTCTTAAATAGTTTGTTATTTTTTTTATTCCATGACTTCCTTTCTTCTTTCTGCCTTTTCTTCTTTCTTTCTTCTTTCTCTTTCCCTTTTTATACATCTTTCTTTTTACAAAATTAGAAGATACACTCCTTTAAAGTAACTATTGACTTGCTTGGGATATAGGTATTACTTTATATCTATACTTATATTATCTATATATCATCTATATTTATATCTGCATCTACAACTAAATGTATCTATACATGTATATTATCTATATCTCATTTCTCTCCAGTGAAATGTGAGAGATGATATTATGTATAGATAGATATTATTTTATCTCTATCTCATCTAGTGAGATATGACAGATAGATATATCTAAACATTTTGATTCAGAACGTAACATTATTAAAATAGGAGAACTTAATAAATCCTACCGATATCACTTGAAGAGCCCAGAAAAATGAAAGTCCAGACTGTCATGCTTCACCTCCAGAATTCCTTAGGAAATTTAGCGGAAATGGGAGGAGGTCATAGAATTTTTTTATTTCTAACAAATCTTCTGGTGTTGACCCCTGGATATACCTAAATATGTACCAGTCTTAAGTAAACAATTGCATTCCAAGAGATAAGTTCAAGGGTTGAAAAATCAAGATTCCGGGTCTTACGGAAATAGGAAAAAATAAGAATCTGGAGCTGAACACAAATTTCAGAAGTCTGGCAAATGCAGGAGTACTCAGTTTGTGAGGGAGTGGAGGAGAGTGGGAAAAGAAGGGCCAGAGAGCTGGATCTTCAGGACTTGCATTAGGAGAACTTACTCTCCTTTTTAGGTGCTTAGCTAGAACGAATGTACTGTCTTCAACACGTGTATTCCAAGTCAGTTAATGAGAACACAGTGCAGAGGAGTAGAAGAAATTTAAAATGAATGCTTAATAAAAGAAAGAGACAATAGAAACAGCAGCAGAAACAAGAGCAAGCAAATAAATGTAGCCTCAATATTGGCCTCGTATGCTGGGGAGATTCAAGCTCAGTAGGCAGCAGCTTCTGTTGGCTAGTGCCCATGAGTTAGTTGGAATAGCGTGTGGTGTCTCCTCTTTGTGGGGCCTGGCAGAGGAGGCAGTTGCCTGAAAGTAAGTATTCATGAGCTCCTCTGCATCTCAGTGCAAAGGCAAGCGACAGAGCTCACACAGAGTGTGTTGCCCTCACCTTTACAACTCCTGCAGAAAAGCCATCACCGGCTGTTCTGTTCGGTGACAGAAACCATTATCTCTGTGCCTCTCTCTCAGTGTCTGTGTCAGTGAGGGTTCTCTGGGCCACCTCTCTTTCTTAAGTTTCTTGGAGGTGCTGAGAAATGAGAGGAAACAGCTCTTGACTGCTGCTCGCAGAGTAGGGTAAGGAAGATTGCTTTCCAATTTATTTCCCAGGGTCTGATTTCCAGAAGGAAAAAAAAAATTGTCAAACCTCTTGGTGTCCATTTTCTGGAACTTATTCAATGTGAGAAGTCATAGAGGGTCCAAAATGTGCAGGAAATTGGTGATACAATGAGGGAGAGATGTCAAAGATGGTGGATCTCGAAAGCAATAACCCATTTACAATGCCTGATAGCATATACTAAATATTTCTCAAGCAACCACCGAACAACTCAATTTTTCCTTCCCTCCTAATAAAAACAAGAATTGAAAGAAAGACCTGCAGATGCATTTATTACAGCAGTGGAGGTAACAATTTACACAAATCAACATTGCCTGTGAACACTTAGCATTCCAGATTTGCTTGGAATAAGAACAATGATTGCAAGAACATTTTGTACCTGAAAAGTTTGGTGATTTTTTTTTAATGTTTTCAAATATGTCTCAGCTCAGACTTGGCATTTCCCTCTTTATTGTTGATCTTTCTCCTCATTTACCAAAGAAAAACTCTCTGGAGTAAATTCGGATGATATGCTTGATTTTGCAATGGCTGCCATTTTATAAGAATGATGATGATGATGATGCTGATGCTGGTGATAAACTTTCAGGTTGTCTTTTGTTCTATGCCATCCTAGTGCAAGTGGTTTCTAAATCATGGTCTTTTCTTGAATTTTTCTACAGCTGTTGACACTTTAAGGATGAATATAAGAGTCACTACCGATCTTTTGTAAAATTCAGGGGGTGGAGGAAGGAGTCATCAACCAGGCAAGCTTGGAGAAGTCATTAGTATGTCTAAAGTACTGTGATATCTTAAGGGATAAAAGAGACTACAATTGGAGAGTGATATTTTAAACTGGGAGTCAGTTATTATCTTTAATTTTGAGTTAGCATGATTAATTAAAGGCTGATTATTGAGTTCAGAGCCAAAGGATGTCATTTAAAATCACTAAAAACACTGAAATCAACTGCAAAAAAGAAATGCATTCAATTTGGTAATAAGCGTCAGGATTTATGTTTAAATGACTTCTTCGGAGGTTTAATTGCTCATATGACTACAAAATCAGAGATCCTCATGACTTATATTTGAGTTGCAAAACTCACAAAAATGATACCAACTTTAGGAGAATGCTTGACTTAGCAATTGCCGTTTTACAATAAACACTTACATTGACCACCCAGAAGAGACTGACAGCACAGAATCTTAGTATGAGTCTATATATCATAGGTTTAAGCTACTGGTTTAACCTATCAGTATTTACTTCTCAAAGTTCTGCAGAATGAAACCTCTAAGATTAAGATGAAGATGGGCCCTGTGTCTGCTGAAGGTTCTTTCTGATTCTCAGATAAGCCATGAGGTAGAAAAAGAGCTAGCCCTTTCTGTCTCCTCTACTGGTAAGGCATTAATCTCTAATTACATTCCAAAGGATCCTTGTACCATCACCTTGCCTTTAGCATTTTGACATAGTTATGATGTCCCCTGTGTTTCTGCCCCTACAAAAGCTATAGCCACCAATCAAATGTGTGTGAGATGTCTTTATCCTATAGCAACCAATTCTTCTAACAGTTGCTATGCTACAATTCTGACAAAAATGAAAACAAAATTACCAAGAGTTATTTTCTGACAATAACTACCAAGACTCGTAAGTTGAAGGCTTTCTCTCACCAAACGGATGTTCACCTTGGAGATCAACCACAAGTCATGGGCCTCTAACACTTCTGACCAACTACCAAGAAATTCGGAATCACCAGTTTCCTCTTTCCAAGTCCAATAACACAGTAGAGCACACACACACAATGTTTTCATTATAAAGAACAGAGATAGACAACCACAGAAAAGTTCTAAAAAGGTGGGAAGCAAGGAGTTTCTTAGCTCATGGTGCTGGCTTACATTGTACTCTTGGGATGTGAATGAATTGACCACATCAGAGAATCTCTGAAACCATTTAGAATTTGGAACAAAAAGGAGCAGAGAGGAGGAAAAACTGGGAGAGAGCAAGGGAAGGGGTGACATTTTCCAAGACAAAATATATCCATTATATAACTATAACCCCTCCATACACCATCTTTATAACAACAATAAAACATTAACAATTAAAAAGAATTAAGAACAGTTCCATTATGTAGGCATGACTGATTACATCTTCACCAGTGGGTGACTAATTTAATATTTAGCCCTTGTCCCTTGCCAACAGGTCAAAAGTAGTGGCAGAGTAAAATACATATACACAGAACTCTTGATCCCGTGGTTTGTTTCCCTGGTAACCAGCTCCCAGTCTGATGCTATAAGAAGTCTACCAGGAAGTTCCTCCTCAGCATGAACATAAGCCCTATTATGACTAATAATAGGTACTCATCTCAATCTTGTCATTCTGGATATTCCTGGGATTTCCAAACTCTTCAGGCAAGAACTAGAAGCAAAAAGTAAATGTTAGCCAGGCACTGGTGGCTCATGCCTGTAATCCTAGCTACTCTACAGGCTGAGATCTGTGTATCATAGTTCAAAGACAGCCCAGGCAGGAAAGTCCATAAGACTCTTTTGTTGTTGTTGTTGTTGGTTGTGGGGCTTAACTCTGGGCCTGGGCACTGTCGTCCCTCAGCTCTTCACGGCAAGGCTAACACACTACCACTTGAGCCACAGCACCACTAACAGCTTTTGCTGCTTATGTGATGCTGAGGGATCAAACCCAGGGCCTCATGCATGCAATGCAAGCACTCTACCACTAAGCTACCTTCCCAGCCCTCTATGAGACATTTATATCCAATTAACCACCAGAAAACCGTAAGTGGAGCTGTATCTCAAGTGGTAGAGTGCTAGCCTTGAGCTGAAGAGCTGAGGGACAGACTCAGGCCCAGAATTCAAGCCTCATGATCAACAAAAAAACAATAAAAAAAGTAAATGTTAAAACCAAAGTTATTCCTGTTACTCTTACCACACTGGAAGTTACAAGGGATGGGGAAGATCTGTTCTTGGCATTGAGATGACAAACTACAAGCTAAGGGGAAGATGTGCCACCATCCTGGCCAATCAGGATGTTCACCATCCTGGAAGCCCCAGGAGCCTCTCTCAGAGTTAGTAATTGAGGTATCGTAACAATGGCATTCCTGATTTACTGGGTGCTTGCATAAACTCTATCTTGAAAAACCTTCCCTGGACAGAAACTGAGTTGCAAGAGGAATGATATCAATGGGAATTGACAGCTCTCACTTTGAAGCTATCTAGAGATTCTCTTTCCTAGCACTAGAGAGTCAGAAGATTTTTGACACCTTGTGCCAGTAACAAGGAACATGAAGAAGATGTTGTCAATATTATAATCTGACATAGCATCATGAATCATTATAGAGAGATAATTTTCTTTCAGATTCAGAAAGTTCACTTATTAAATGTATGATAGGTGTTGTCAATGTATTCATGTTTCTCTGATATTAGATATTGAAAACATAGTTTGGTTTGATCTACCATCTATCAATCTATTTATCAATTAGCCTTTTCCTCCTTTTTCTTCTTCTTCATTATCATCTCTTTATTCATTAGCAAGTAAAATATGTTCTTTCTTAGGAATCTAGAACAACAAATGGCTATAACTTTGTTGAAGTCCCTACCAGTTTTACCATCAGACATTACTGTTTAAATGATGAAAGTAAAGAATAATTACTGACTTCAAGTTGAAATAAGCCTGTTAAAATGAACTCCAAGTTATGAACACAAGAGGTTTTCCTTTGCTGGTGTTTTTAATGTACTGTTATTTTAAAAAAAGTATTGTAAAGATACTGTACAGAGGGGTTACAGTTACATGAGTAAGGTAATGAGTACATTTCCTAACAAGCATTGTTATCTCCTCCTTTTTTCCCCTTCTATTTTTTTGTTTCTTTTATATGTTCTTCCGCCTATGGTATATCCTTGGTTGCCACCATATTTGATTTTGGTAACCTGTATATTGTATATATATTTATCTAATTTAGGGAGTAGAAGGTGAATAATAAAACCCTGAAACAAGGACACAGGATGACCCATTGCAACAATGATACTCACAAGATACTATACTGAAAAGGAACTTTACAACTTCTGGTGGTGGGGGGCAGGGAAGGGTGAAGGGAGGGATTAGGGGAAGAGGGGGAGGGAAGGGATAGTAGGAGAAAAACAAAGGAGGGGGTAACAATGTTTGACAAGAAATGCACTCATTACTCAGTGTAACCCCCCTGAGCACCTTCTTTACAATAAAATAAATTTTTTAAAAAGGAAAATATGTTAAATCATATGCTTAATTAAAAAAATTCTTTGTAATCTTTATCTACTTTTGTGTCTCCTGTGTTCTTACGGAGATATTCCAAGGTATGCTTCTTGTGTGCAATTAAAAAGTCCTGTTTTTGTATGGATATGATATCTGGAGAAAATTTTAATATATTATTTCCTTGTATGTAGAACACAAACTTTATTTTTTTTTTATTTTATTTTATTTGAAAACATACTGTACAGAGGGGTTACAATTACATGGGCAGGAAAATGCATACATTTCTTACCAAGCATTGCAGCCTCCTCCTTTGTTTACCCTTCACCTCCCTTCCCAGCCTCCCCCCTCCCCCCCACCCAATCATACCCCCCCTCCCTCCCCCCCACCGACATTGTAAAGCTGGTTTTGACATGACATTTTGTACTTCTCATTGTTGCAACAGGTCCACCTGAATCCTTAAACGACTTGTTTGTCCCCGTCTCCTCCACATGTTATACTGACATCAAATATAGTGAAAGCGGGGGTTACACTGTGGGGGAGGGACATACAAAGCAACAAAGAAATAATATTATAAATGCGTTAGAAACACATGCATGAATGAAACAAAAACATTAAAATACATATTTGAGGTAGAACACAAACTTTAAAATCCACATTGCAGTTCCATTAACCTGCCAATTAATATAATAATTAACTCATTACCTTAATGGTACTATAATTGTCTGCTAGCTACAATTGCATTTTAATTCCAATGTCAAAGTATAATGGTTTTAACTATACTCTATATAAGCAATTTTGTTGCTATGTCCTTTTGCCCTGCAAGTTGCAAGTACAACCCAGGGAATCTCAAGGATTAATTATCTAATTCTTACCATATCAGTCAGTTTTCCAGACTTGAGCTACCTCTAATAATAAAGTGCAAGAGAATACTAACAAAACAAACTACAAGTGGTTTCCCACCTGATCTTATCTTTTTTTTCTGATTTAGGATGGAATACTTCTTTTCTTTTGAGAGGTCTCATTTTCTCTGGTAATATTGTCAGACAGTTTAATTAATAATGTCATGACTCAAATGTGATGGGTTAATAGGTTCCTCTTAACTTTTGGAAGCATTTTCTACCCGCTTTTCTGATGTGCTATGTATACCTACTTGACTGGCTTGCTAATCCAACACTCTCTCTTTTTTTAAATTTTTGACAAGATGAAAAAGAAAACAAATAAAAAACTTTGATTCTCAATGTTGGTTCAGTCCAGCACATGGTAACATAGATAAGAGCCCCTTCACTCAATTATTGTTTTTAGAGATGAGACTGTGTAGATATAAGAAGTGAACTCTGCTATCTCATAAGAAACAGTAGAGGGTTTGGAGTGCTTCTGTGGGGCAGAATGTATGATTTGTTGATGCATGGCCCTAGGTTCTAGTCACAGCAATAGAAAAGAGAAATAGAATTTTTTTTTATTAAACTGAAATGTCTTGTGATCATTCGTGTATTTGCTGCATGGTCTCACAATAACAATATCCAATAATGAACACAGATGTTACAGATGTAACATATAAATGGAAGAGTTAGCGGAACTAGGAAGCATCTTGGTGATAAATAAGTCAGCAAGGACATTGCAGCTTCATTGTATTAATGTTATCAATGTTCTGTCATATCCCGAAAGCAGAGAATTCAACCTGTGCAAATTCAAAGTTTGTATTTTTTAAAATTTTACTTTCCTTTCTATTCTCTTGCATGCATGTGAGCGCGCGCGCACACACACACACACACACACACACACACACACACACACACACACACAGAGCAATGCATTTCTTAAAAAGCCAATAATTACAGAAGAGCTATTTTTCTCTGTGGCTAAGGTGGTAACAGAAGCATTAGAAGAATAGATTTATTCATTGACAATGGAGTTTTAAACACACAGTCAATGGGGCATTAGGCCCACAAGGAATCACTAAACTGAGTTTTTCACTTTGTATTTCACAAGCCCATAGTCAAATTTCTTAGAAAATTATGTTCTCTGCAGTAAAATTTCAGATTTTTTATATTCTTCCTGATTTGGCTGTTCAAATTTTAAGACATGATTCTTCTCATCAAAATGACTGGATCTCAGTGGGTATATGATCACCACCTTTGTATTTAGCCAGTCTGACATAATATGTTTTAGAAAATCCAAGGAGATGCACATCAAGTTTAAATGAGTGTTGAAGCTGGACACCATGCAATTTACACAGAGCTAATCAAGAAAACCTTGACTCATCTGAGCTTACACTTAATCCAGGTTGATATCTTGGTAACAAGTACTCTAAACACATCTATTCTGATTTTACTTGTGTCTTCTTCCAGATTATCTGTGGTAAACTTCACTTTTCTTTTGATGTCACATGAAATTTAAATGCAAAAAACAAACATGCAGCATATTTTTTAACCATTCTGAGTAGTGAAATCAGTATCCCTTGGGTTTGATTTAGTGACTTCTTCCAGGAATGAACAGTTACAATATTCCTAGCTATAGTGACATTTGCTATTTTGCATTGGATTCACAGCTTCTATGCATTGACAATGACCAGATCAACCCTACTATTTTCAAGGAATCAGAATACATATAAAATATGTTGGCCAAAAATTATGCTTGCTATACAGTGAAAATACAGAGTGGAGACATTTTTGTGAACTTAACTCTAAAATGCATGCAATGAAACTGGTTTCTGAATGAAACTCATGCAATGACACTCTTAGTTTTCCGAGTTCTACAATGTCATAGTGGACACTGAGAAAGATTGTAAAATTCCAGATGATGGGCTTGATGGTTTGTTTACTCATCCCTTGAAAAACAGTAGTTGACATTAATAACCATCAAATAGTATGTTTTATAGCCCTCAGATGAACCAGAGAAAGGCTAACATTCTCTAGGTAAGAGGGAACTATAGAAGACTAGTCTGTGAATATAATAGGGTTTATATCATTTGTTTTAATTCAGATAGAAGACCCACTTTTTCATACATTGTTCTGTTTCTACTAAAATAGAAAAATCTACTAAAAAATCTATTTAAAAATAGAAAAATCTACTAGAATCTACTAAAAATCTACTAAATATCTACTAAAATCTTTTGATCTTTTCCTAAATGGCATATCTTCAGTGCATTTCTTTCTTTCTTCTTCTTCTTTTTTTTTTTTTTGTTGTTGTTGGTGGTGGGTCTTGAACTCTGGGCTTGGGTGTGATCCCTGCACACTTCAGCTCAAGGCAAGCGCTCTAACACGGAGCTACAGCGCCACTTCTGGTTTTCTAGTGGTTTATTTCTTTTCTGCTTAACTGACCCTATGTTCTGGTTCTTTTTATAGGAGCAAACATTTTCAGTGACTCAGACAAGCTACTCAGTGTCAGTCAAAAGCAATTCTGGTCTAATAGCAGGTAAGTGTAGGTGTTTTAATGAAGTGAAACTTACTCCTGTGAATTAAGTGTCAAGTGAAATGGCTATTGGCAAACCTCAAGTTAATGAAGTAGTTCCACATTATCACCTATGTACTAATAAAAGGCCATGACAGAAAACAAGAGAACAGGAATGAATTATTATACAAGGCCACTGATGCCTGTCCAAGAATCTAGTTCCCAGTAAAGGAGCAAACACCTATGGGAACCAAAATATGAAAAGATCAATTTATGCTGAGAACTTGTATTTTGAAGTTTTAGAAATTTATCGTCTGCAAACTATTGCCAGAGAGGATTCAGATCATCTGTAACAGGGCCATTTGGAGAACTGGAAAAAAATCTTAAGATACAGATAAGTAAAGTTGTCACAAATTTCTGTAGATGTACTAAGAAAAAAAATAGAATGTTGTGCTAAGTCTTTCTTATAGGGTTAATTCAATTACTCTTTGTGACCTACAAATGTTGATGAGCTAAGAGTTATTTTCTTCAGAACATACTCCTTACAAAAAGTCTAAATGATGTCACAGTAGCAATATATATATATATACATATATATGTATATATATATGTATATATATATACATATATATATATATAAGCTGTCATCTATCAGATGAACTTACCTCTTCTGGAGAGAAAAAGTACTAAGTGAAATGATTAATCTTTGAGCTCTCTTTTATATGAATCAGTATGACATCAAACATAAAATGTCTACTTTTGGAGGCATTGATTTTGTGTGTTTATATGTGTGTGCTTGCATGTTTAAATAGTAGTTTCAGAACTTTAGAATGTAAGGTTAAGATCAAAATGGAATATCTCTTCTATATAAGATTTCTCTAATATTTCTGTTCATGTCAGGGCATATATCTTCTCTTCTGTGGTATAACATCCATATTTGTTGTCAGAAATTAAAAATTATTTTCTCAGATTCTGGGAGTGCTCAAGAAAGATTTGTTTTTATCTTATACATATTATTTTTAATATATTTTATTGTAAAAATTCTGTTAGAGTTACATGAGTACATGAGCAAGGTGATGAACATTTCTTATCAAGCATTGTTACTTCCTCCTTTTTTTCCCTCCACCATCCCTTCCCTCCCACCTCCACAACTACACTACCCCCCTCCATACCTCCCCACCTAATTTGTAAAGTTCAT
This sequence comes from Dipodomys spectabilis, assembly GCF_019054845.1. Classification (NCBI taxonomy): domain Eukaryota; kingdom Metazoa; phylum Chordata; class Mammalia; order Rodentia; family Heteromyidae; genus Dipodomys; species Dipodomys spectabilis. The sequence goes on from NW_024870950.1 coordinate 13,127,730, forward strand.
TTTTCAACATAGTGTTTTGTACATCTCATTGTTACAATGGGTCATCTTGTATCCCTATTTAAGCATTTTGTTTTTTTCCCTTCCCCTCCCCAAATTAGACAAGTGTATATACAAGATGCAGGGCACCAATATCAAATACAGTGAAAACAGAGATTATACTATGGGGGAGGAACATACAAAGAAACAAAAAGATCACATGTGCTTCCATCAGAAAGAATGACATCGCCCCATTTGTTAGAAAATGGAAAGACTTGGAAAAAATTATGTTAAGTGAAGTAAGCCAGGCCCAAAGAAACATAGGTCCCATGGTTTCCCTTATTTGCAATAACTAGTATATGTCTGGGACAAGCAGAAAAGGTCAAATGCTATGTACATATGACCAGATAAGATGATGTTAAGGGAAATGAATCCCAAGATAGGGACACAAGAGGTTTTATCTTTCTTGCTATTGTTTCTAACATATTTATTAAGAACGATTTTTTATAGCCATAAGCATTTATTGGAACTGACTTAGAAAAAAATATAATTGTAATTTTCTCAATTCATGTCACCTTTCAGAGGTAGCTCCCATCAAAAACTGATCAGTACAATGATACACACCTGTCTTAAGGCTGAAGGAACTTCAGATAGAGTTATTTCTGAATTTAGTGTACTTTGGGATTGCCTTGCTACCCAGTGAGTTTGGACAAGTTCACCTTGCATATTTTCAGTCCTCAAAAACACCTCTTCACATCTAAACCTTATGCACTGTGTACAAAGAAATCTAATGTGCCACAATTCCTTTTTCTTCTTATAAAGTTCATGATTCTCCTTAATCAGATTTGTGTCCCAGGTCCTTCTGTGTGAGTGAAGGACCAGTGACTCAGATAAGATTATGTCAATGTCAGTGAGAAACAATTACAGTCTAACAGCAGTTAACAGTAGGTATTTTAATGAAGTGAAATTATTTCTCCTGTGCATTACATTGGATGTTTAGAATGATTTATGTTTCTTCTTTGGTGGCTTGTGTAAGTTCCTGTAGGATTTGTCAGATATTCATTGTTCTAGTCACATGCCAAATGAAATCGACAGTATTTTGTTTGTTTGTTTTTGTTGGATGTGGAGCTTGAACTCTGGGCCTGGACACTGTCCCTGAGCTTTGTTCACTCAAGGCTAGTGTTCTATCACTTTGAACCACAACGCCACTTCTGATTTTCTAGTGATTAATAGGAGATAAGAGTCTCATGGTCTTTCCTGTCTATACACTGGCTGAGTTAAAACCTAAATGTGTGTATGTGTGTTTGTGTGTGGGTGTGTGTTACATTGTATACAATGAAATCACTCATAGCCACATTTTTACGTTATGCACATTCATTTCTCTCACTAAAGAAAAAGGTCATGTTTCTCCACATTTCAGGCTGTTAACTAATGAAATGCAGTGCCTGATACAGGGTAAATTCTGCTCCTTGTGAGATTTGAGATTAATCAGCTCAATTGTTCAAAGATTTCTTCCTTTGCAGTTGGTGTTTTATTCCTGTAATCCCAACTACTCAGAAGCTTGAAATCTGAAGGATCATGATTCAAAACAGCCCAGGCAGGAAAGTCCATGAGATTCTGTCTTTCAGCAGAGAACAGCGCTAGAGGCGTAGTTCAAAAGGGAGAGTGCTAGCTAGGCAAGCAAGCCCAGGAAGCATGAAGATCTAAGTCTCATTCCTAATTCTGCCAAAACATTAGAAAATAAATCTTCCTTTTGAAATTAGGAAACCTGGTGGTAAAGCGCTTGCCTAGAATTCAAGACACACTGAATTCTAGCTTTTATATCAAAATCCAAAGGAAATGAAAGAAATTAAATTTCAGGAAGGTTAAGTATACAGCTGTTGGTAATTGATGAAGCAAATATTTGAACCCAAGAATATAGACTATGGGGGTCTGAAAGAGAAGGTGATAAAGAGGAAAATAATAGAAATAAATGAGGGTGCAGATTGTAAACATGCTTATGATATATGTAGGTCTGGACTTACATGAAGTCAATCCCTCCTCTTTTTTTTTGCAATAGGAATCTTCACTCTCTAGCTGATTACATTCTTCACAAAATCACGATCACATTGATTCTTTATTTCTCATCACAAAACTATCCATGTAGATGAAGAATACATTGGTTTCCAAATCTTGATGTAGGGGTCTTGGGATCCCCATTGATTGATTGGGGACATCAGAATACAATTTGCAGACTATTCTTATTCCTCATCAGGCACACATCACCATTAAATGCTCACTGTCAAGAATTATCAACAGACATTTACAGCCCATCTGCACTGCCTGTGATGTACTGGTAATATTGGAGATGACCAATAAAAGGCACTTTTATGTCAACGGGGGTAGTGAAGACCAAAAGTAGAGATGCACTTTCTGGTATAATTCAGACATTATCCCCTGAGATCAATTCTAGGTCATGTGAAAGTCATTTCTACTACCAATTATCTTGGTGAATGTTAAGCTTCCTCTACTCTCCAAGCCAAGGGAGAATTAAGAATGGGACAAAAAAATAATCAAACTGAAATATCATTGATGGATGAAGTCTTTCTGTAGTATTTCTAACTCACATATTCTTACTCTGAACATGATCCTTTGGGCTTACCTATCTGCTCAATGTAATGATTGGAATAACAAGGGAATTTTAATTGTGCTTGCATTAACCTCCGAATATTATTAACTCTCCTCCATTACATCTTTGCAACTTTCCAATTCTCCACAAAACTCCTATAACTAATCTTCTCCTTTCTCCCAGCTAAACTAAGATTCTATTATATTGCACTATTGTATTTCTATTATAGATACATCCAACATGCTTTTATATGTTGAATGTTTTTCTATTTCCTTTGAGTGAAAGGAAGATCTCTTTTTAAGGATTGTGTGTGGGGAGGCTGGGTGAGGGGTCATGGGGCCTGAACTCTGGGCCTGGGTGCTGTCCCTCACCTCTTTAGCTCAATGCAAGTGCTCTATTACTTGAGCCACAATGCCCTTTCTGGGTTTCTGGTGGTTTATTGGAGATAAGACTTTCAAGGCCTTTTCTGCTCAGGTTGGCTTTGAACCATGATCCTCAGATCTCAACCTCCTGAATAGCTATAGCGGATTACAGACGTGAGCCACTGGCACCCAGCTCTAGAGGCTTTTTATAAGCTCATCTTTTCATGATGCTCCAGAGTAGCTATCTTCACCACCCCCTCTCCATCCCTTTGGCCTTTGTGTGTTTATGGTCATGGTTTGGTCATAGTTCATTTTAGGCCATTTTGGCAAAAGAAAAAGAAGTGTTTATGTACATCAACTCATATATACAAATACCTATAAGTACCTAAGCATGCTCCTATTTGTTTCTAAATTGAGCTGAGAGAATTCATAAGGATGTTTGCAATGCCACTCAATACAATATACTGCGACATAACACTGAAGATACTACAAGTATAAATATTCTGTTTGCTGTTAATTAAATGATGCTTTCTCTTAAAAATATGGATGTTATATGTACTCTATAGGAGCTTCCTATAGTTTCCTAGACTATGTTTCTAATAATTTTAGTCAATGGTGATCATATAATTGTGTCCAATGACAGAAATTAGGAAGAGAAATACAAGTATCTCCAGTCCAATGTGTAAGTCATCTGAAATTTCTACATGTCTACATGGCTTGTGTAAAGCCAATTTTATAGTCACTGATTAGCAAAATGAGAGCATTGATATCTTGGTGGTTAGACAAATTGTGTTATCTAACAGTAATATTCATCACAACCTATAACCTAAAAGCTCCTTTGGGTTTTGTTTCTTTATATGTTCCAATTTGGAAAAAAAATAGAACTTTCCCAATTTTAAATCTTATTTTAATGAAGATAATAATGGGATGGTCAGTCAATAATATCTTCCTCTCTGTATTAATTATATCCTCAGTGTGTATTGCCTCTAACTTTTAAGTGACTTGAAGAGAGAATTTCCAAAGCATAATCAATAGTTAATTTGATACATTTTTTCAAGACTTTTCCATTAAGATATTATTTAGTGTTACTTTTCTTCATTAGTTAGGAGCTTCTTTTTCAAACAGAAAAGATTTTCTGTATACCAGCAAATCTGGTGTTTTAATCACTATAAAGTAGCTATTCACATCTACTTGAATGACTTTTGTCAAACTTAAGAAAGAAAGACTGAAGCTAAAATGTGTAGGCAAAGACATGTGGACTTCTACAAGAAGTTAACTTGGTATAGCTATTACTGTAAACATTAGGGATGTTCCCAAACATTTAAAATACAATTACTATATAATCTACAAATGTCTCTATGGGGACACATCCAAAGAAAATCATCATCTTCAAGAACATATCTTCAGCATTGTCACGATAGCCAAGGCACAGAAACAACTTAAGTTCCATTGATTGGAAATTTCTGTGTGTGTGTGTGTGTGAGAAAGAGAGAGAGAGAGAGAGACAGAGAGAGACAGAGAGAGATAGAGAGACAGAGAGAGAGAGACAGAGAGAGAGACAGAGAGACAGAGACAGAGAGACAGAGAGAGAGACACACAGAGAGAGACAGAGACAGAGATACAAAGACAGAGAGAGAGAATCAGTATATTTGACATATGCCAAGTTCAGAAAGGAATATATGGCATGATTTCTTAAAAATAGAATATAAAAAGCTCAACTTAGAAGAGAGAAGTCTTGGTTGCCATGAACTAGGATGAATGGGACTGAAGGGAATGGTGAGGAGTTAATTAGCATCAACAAATGAGTTATTTAAAAGAATTAACTTTTAGTAAAGAAGTAAAAGACTAACATGAATCACACTGAAATGTAGTATATAAATAAAACAAATGTAGTTGAAGGATTTATGGGATTGAAGATAACTAGTTATTTCTATATATTTTTTAAAAGTTGTTACAATTAGGATCTGGAATGTTCACTTAGACTTGCATAGTTTCCTCCTGTCACTTCCGGATCATTCTTCTACTTACTTCCTGCCTAAGCAACATCACAAAGAACAGAAAGTTATTGTCAAAATTTATTAACATAGCAAATATTTTATGAGGCTGCTTTTGATATTCTAAAACGTTAGAAAATTGACATTAAAGAACCACCAATCTCTCCTCATACATCTAAGCAAAGCTAATAATGTCAAATTGCCAATTATAAGGAAATATGTTTGAAAGTCCACATTTAATTGCATTGTTGTAATTCACTTGAAATAAACAGAAATAACAAATGAGTTAGTTCCAACTTTTGCATGAAATTCTATTACTTATAACTACTAAAATATTAATTATCAGCTGAGAAGCTCTATGAACCATAATTTATTTTAATAATATATCTGGATTGTGAGCCTCTTTCCTATCTAATTTATATGTGTAAACTTCAGATTATTGTCAAAAACTAATAAGACTCAGAAGCTTCTGAAAAGAAAGAACAGAAAGTTATTTTTTAATCTCAGTTTCTTCTCTATAGTTGAAGTTAAATTCACATTTATTGAGCAAATTTAGCTACCAGTGTAATTAGTAATGTCTAATTAAAAATATGAATGTGATTAATTTGTAGATTGAGATTTGCTTCTCGGATATTCTATTTTTTCAATAGGCATGCATCTTTATTTGACAATTACACCATATTATACTTGTCACTATATGTATTACCTGTAAATTGAAAAATTCAATTATGTGAAATGAACAATTTTTACCTAAAGAAAACTGGGCGGAAAAAAAAGCAGATCAAGAATATGGTTTCCCGCAACCGACAACCACTGATGCCTATGTTAATCATGGTGACAGGATTTCCACACATTATTCCATCACTTTTTCTCTTCTGAGATTCCTCATTCCCTCCATCCATATCTGGGATGAGAATACAAGCTGAAGTTCCTTTGTAATCCAGATCGATATAAATGAATGGATTAAGAATTCTGATCAGAAAAAAAAGAATATTTTAGGAGATATATAACCTGAAAACAAGTATCTGATGATAGGCCATGTTCCTTTCCAAAACTACAGGAAAGACGCAACAGTTTCCAGCAATCTGTGGGATACTCATTTCTCTCACTCTTGATTTTTCTCAGAATATATTCATGTCTAGGACTTGCTATTTGTTGAGTAATGGACTAAAAACAAAATGTATTTGATATGTGTGAGAAGAATATATAGACTCGGGTGGCAGAACTGAGCTTCTGAGCCCAGAGCTTCCCTTTACTTAGCAGCTAAAACAAGTAGATTCAGCTATCATCCAAGCACACATTAATCAATGTGCAGGCATACAAAGCGAACTTCCCATTTTCTATAGATTTAATTTAATGATTTAAACATAACACTCAGAGACATTTTGCTCAGAATTACGTGCAAGACTTAATTTTAGCATTTCAAATGTGGTAATTCTGTTTAATATCAAGTCCTCATTCCTCCACATCACTCTCTTCTTTCTACCATTATTAGGCAATTAACAACATTAATATACAAAGTAGTAGGACTTAACTTTTCATTTGCACTTACCTACTTCTGTGGCATTTGAACATCTCTCCTAGATGATATATCTAGCAAACTGGCTACCAACACTACAATATTTTCTCCATAGAGCTAAATGCAAAATATTATAAAAAGATATAAACCCATGAATGAACTTGATTAGATCTCAATAGTATACCTAACTTCAATTTTAAGCATTTTTTTTCATCATACATGACTATTACTTTTTTTAATGACTATTACTTTTAAAGGAATAAAATTATGGTTTTCAACCCTCACAATTTTACACTGGTTAAGACTTCTGTAACAAAGGATAGACTAAGAAGAGAAAAAAAAATACTATTGGGTTTACTAACATGTATAATCCACATCATAAAAGAGAAATGTCAGTTCGAAACTGGTTTAAGGAAGTGGTTTAGGATTCTGACTTTGTAATTGTTTTTAAATTTTTAATTCACTTTTTAAAATTATCTGTAATTTGAGTAATTTAAGTTATACAAAGGAGTTGCCATTTAAGAAAGCAGTATATAAATATAACTTGATCAATATCACCCCTTTCAGGATTCTTTCTTTAATAATAGCTCAATAAAGGATAACAAATTGTAGAGATGTGATAGAACAGAAAGAAGAAAGAAAGAAAGAAAGAGAGAGAGAGAAAGAAAGAAAGAAAGAAAAAGAGAGAGAGAGACAGAAAGACAGACCAAAAAGCAATCCCAAGTTCTAGAGACAAGCATTCTCTGGGAAGGTAAATTTATGGGAACAAAGTCTTCTCCCATATTCCTTTGGTGATTCCATTTGTGAGCTTGTAAAGCAAGTACTGTGAACAAGAACTTACCATCCTGTGCAGAAAGGACAGGGTTCACTATATTCTCATTGTTTTCCGCTCAACAACCATTCTTGTTCTGGAGAAAAATCTTCTGGTTTCCTTTACAGATCCATTGGAGACTTCTATCAGTAATTTTTTAATGTAAGTTGAGAATGCATTCGTGTCTCTGGTAATTGGCAGATGAATTACTGACATGTATTTCACTCTAACAGCATCCAATTCTTACTAATTGCAAAAAAGAAAGTAGTTATTCCCCCCCAGCCATCCCCCCAGGACCCAGGAGAAAGACCAAGCTTTCACCAAGCTCTAGAAAATTTTCTTTAAAAAGGTTACCAATTTTATTATTTTCAGCATACCTGTACCACACACAAGTTTAATGGTTCAATTTAAATGTTAGACTCTTCCTAATGAAACAGTAGGATTTTAGAGAAACTTGAATATATTTTTTAAGAATCTGAGATCAATAAACAGATTTGTTGCAGGCATCAGAGTACTCAGGGTTACATTAACTTTCCACCACCTACACATCTACTTATCCAAGTCCCTTTGTAAAATAATTGGATTATAGTATAACTCAATACCCGGCAAAATAATTGTCATAATGCTTCTGGTTTCTTTGTGACACCAAAGGTTTAATTTGCTTCTGTTGTAGCTTAATTTCTGCTTGAACTTTTAAGGTACTGATAAGTCAGCGGAGAAAAAGCAGCAAATGTCATCAAAGCTGCAGTCTATTTTAAAACAAAGACATATATTCTAATTTCAATGACAACTATAAAGCACTCCAGGGTGTGCTTTAATGGGCCATTAGTTTTTCTTCTCCAGTGGTTGAAATTCTTTGGCCTATAGCCTTCTGCTCCCCTGAGTCTCTAGGCCTCTATTAGACCCATTAAAAATCTCCCCGGAATGCTGCTTTTTTTTTTTTGTTTTAATGTGATTATTATAAAAATGTCCAAGTTACACATTTATTCCCCTATTTGCAATGGCACTCACATTTCATTTGCCTAAATGTTGACATGGGAAAATATAACATGGACAATCAATTTGAAGGCGTAAAAATTGTTCAGGCTTACGTGAGTAGAGGTAGGAAAAAGAGAAATGTCTGAGTTATCCAAACGAAGGCAATTTCCATACAGGCTAAATAGTGGCCTAAATAGCGAAAAATCACCATAAAACACAAGTTTGATAAATTGGCTCCAGCTTAGTTTGTTTTTATTTTTAATTTTTATGTCCTACTTCTCTTCAGTGGTCAGAAAGTGTAAAAGAGTGTGGAGGGGGCGGTGCTGGTTGGTTGGTTAAAACTTTTATACAAATGCACAGTTTATTTTATAAAACTAAGTAAGAAATCATGCCCTAGTAATAATGGAAAACTCACTAGCTCTCAACAAAGATAGAAGAGGTCAGGAATATTGTTTTTTATTTGTATTCTTCTTCTTATTATTAGCCAGAAAACTTTCTTTGGAGGAAATATCTTTTCATATTAGGTAAAAACAAAACCAAAAAGCTGTGGTGGAGATAGCACTATGTATCTATTTCCCCTTGAAATGTCAGGGTTCACTCAATGAATGGATATGCTCGTTGTTGTCAGATTGAGGGTGATACCTGGGAGTTTGAAAACAGGCTATATTCTTTTTAATAGCGGTGAAATATGTAGCTTTTCAAATATCTGAAGCTTATTTGTGAAGTTTTTTGCTATTTTGAACAAAATCAAAATATATTTTTAAGAACTTGGTTAATTAGACTTGGGAAATTATTAAGGAACTTTGCAGCTTGTCATTATGGCAGTATAAAGGACATCATAAACATGGAGGAAATTCTTTTTTTAATATGTTTTTATTGTAAAAATACTGTACAAAGGGATTACAGTTACATGAGTAAGATAATGAGTACATTTCCTATAGAGCATTGTTACCTCATCCTTTGTTTTTCCCTTACCATCCCTTCCCTCCCCACCTCTCCAACTCCTCCCTCTCCCTCTACAAGGTATAAAGTTCATTTTGAACATAGTGCCTTTTTTTTTTTGTAGGTTGTGGGGCTTGAACTCTGGGCCTGGGCACTGTCCCTCAGCTCTTCAGCTCAAGGATAGCGTTCTACAATTTGAGCTGCAGTACCACTTCTGGTTTTCTGGTGATTTATTGGAGATAAAAGTCTCATGGGCTTTTCTGCCCGGGTTTGGCTTTAAACCATGATGCTCAGATCTCATCCTCCTGAGTAGCTAAGATTATAGGTGTGAGCCACTGGTGCCTGGCTCAACATAGGGTCTTGTGAATCTCATTGTTATATTGGGTCAACCTGTGTCCTTATTTCAGCATTTTGTGTTTTCCCTTCCCCTTCCCAAATTAGAAAAATGTATATACAAGATGCAGAGCACTGACATCAAATACAGTGAAAACAGGGATTATACTGTGGGGGAAGAACAAACAAGAGAAACAAAAAAAAATCACATAGTACATTTTAAATATATTAAAAACAATAGCAAGGAAAAAACAACTAATATAAATCTAGGACAAGCAGAAGAAGTCAAAAGCTATAAGATTATGTTAAGTGAAATGAACCCCAAGATATGGAGGAAATTCTTAAATCCCCTTATAAATAAAACCATAGCATTTGTTATCACATCAAACTGAAATGAAAGAATTTCTACAAACTTGCCTGACTGAATTTGTGTTTTAAATATTAATCCAACGCATGTGTTCATTTACGTAGTATTAACTATGTTCACAATGTCCACTGACAAATATCTTCTTTGTATAGATCTTGTAAAACTAAAACTCTGTATGCATTACAGAACAAATCTTCACGATCGTTAATTGTCAGCATCTGTAAGTTCAATTCCATTTCAGTCTCTATGATTTTGACTATTTTTGATATCTCATAACATTGCATTCCAACATTTGTCTCTGTGACTGCTTTATTTCACTTAACATAACATCATCAATATTCATGTGTGTCATAGCATATGACATAATTGCCATGTTTAATACAGAATAATCATCCATTGACTAAGAGAGAGAGTGTGTGTGTATACATTCTGTATTTAGATTGGATAGTATACTGTATTCATGCTTAAAATAATTATTGAGAGGGAAGGCCTTATCTTTGCCATTTGTTTACTTGCTGTAATTTTTTAGGAGTGTGAATTAATTTTTAAATATGTTTTTGTATGTCTTTTATTGTGACTACAATATGAATTGCATAAAACATATAAAAAAGTGATAGCAACCCATTCCAAATTGGTACCAAACTATTATAAGTACATATAGCTCTATTTCTTTATAAGTCTAGCGATCTACTTTTTATGTTAGGAATGTCACACGTTAGTTCTTTTTTCTCTATTTATTTGTCAGTTGTGAGTCTTGAACTCAGGGTCTAGACACTGTCTAGAGTACCTAAAGAATAGGTACTCTATACCACTTTGAGCCACAGGACTGGTTCCAGTTTTCTGGTGCTTAACTGGAGATAAGAATTTCACAGACCTTCCTGCTCAGGCTGGCTTTGAATCACGATCCTCAGATCTCAGCCTCCTGAATAGCTAGGATTGCAGGTCTTGGCCACAGGTGCCCTGCAAATTAATTCTTTTAATATAAATTCTATACAAGAAGAAAGAGGCATTTATGCATGAACATAATCATAATATAGCATTCCATAGTTCGCATTATTTTTATGTTTCCAAACTAAATTGAATTACACAGTCCTATGATGTCTTGCATCACATAGTTTTGTTTTATTTTATTTTATTTTATTGTGAACATACTGTACAGAGGGGTTACAATTACATGGGCAGGATAATGCGTACATTTCTTATCAAGCATTGCAGCCTCCTCCTTTATTTACCCTTCACATCCCTTCCCTGGAAGACATGCTTTATTAGTAGCTGGGTAGCAAATACATCAATGATGGACTGTTTATATTTCTAACATGGTAATATCTTTCATATCACACTATCCCACAACCTAATCTGCCTGAGAAATCTAGAAATATTCATGTACAGTAAACCTGGACATCTGAAAAAGAAAAACAAAAACAAAAACAAAAACAAGCAAATAAGCACAAACCCAACCTAAACTCAAACTGAAGCAAAAACTCAATCAAGGCCCTAAATCAGCAAAAAACTGTATGTCCTACCTTTATCTCTCCCACACTCTAATCTACATTTTTGCTTTGCTATGGAGTGGATATAAGCTTATCAACAACTACTTTTTATGGATTAAAAACAGTATAAATTGCAATAGATTGTACAGCTCCCTATTACCGAAATTTCAATTCATATCAAACTGACAGTTGAAAGGAAGCAATCTTTCCCACCAGGCTGCAAAAACTCATCTAAACTGACCTTTCTGAATAATTGATAGAGACTTCTTGTTTTGTCCCAACTTTCTAAAATATGCACATGACACTGTTGGCAGATTATGTCAATGGACTCTGCAAAGACTAATTTGCAACTATTCCTGTCGGCTCTTCTGCATGTAATGACATTTGTTAGGAAATTTCATTGGCATCTAGAAAGATGAGATGATATTAAGATATATTCTGCTTCACTCACTTTCAAATTCAGCCCATTGGTTGAGTGAAGGTCCAATATATTGCATAACTAAGAACAAAATGAACCTTCCCTGTTCATTTCTCCTCTTTCTATGAGATGAGCAGGAAACAAATTGAAGGCAGATGATGGTTAAATATGAAAATGTATGTGTTCCTTATTTGGAGGTAGTACACATTATTATCATTTAGTTTTAAAACAGCATAGTTATGAAGAATGAATGCAACCATAGCTCAGGAAGATGAATACAATCAGTCCAGGAAGATTTTTAGAAACCCCATGACATTTAATTAACATAGTAGTTACAGAAAAGTAGAATTATAAATAAATTCACTTCTTAGTAATCTAAACTAATCTAGAAATTGTGTATACAAACCACAGGTAGCTGTAGGTTATTCACTTTTGGTGTTTGTGTTTCTGATAAAAATATATAAAAATAAAATTGAAAGCAATAAAAAATCAACAATAATTATATTGTCTTGCCTTAATCATAGCCCAGGAAGACTTTTAGCAATTACTGGATAAAAATGTAGCTTCTCCAATAAATCATGACATAGTCTCTTCAAAAGTTAGTCATAATTTTATATTACTAAAATTAGTTTGTGAAAATTTTCAAATACAAGGCTAACTTCTTACTATAACAAGCCTGGTTTTTTTCCATCCAAAAAAAAAAAGTTTCAAAGCGAACAGCACTGGTGGCTCACTCCTGTAATCCTAGCTGCTCAGGAGGCTGGGATCTGAGGATCATGGCTCAAAACCAGTCCAGGCAGAAAAGTCCCTGAGACTCCTATCTCCAATTAACCGCAGAAAACTGGAAGTGGCACTGTGGTTCAAGTGGTAGAGTGCTCACCTAGAGCTGAGGAGCTCAGAGACAGTGCCCAGGCCCAGAGTTCAAGCCCCATGGCTGACCAAAAAAAAAAAAAAAAAGAAAAGTAGCTAGGTAATTTATCTCCTCTAAAACATAACCTCTTATTCTGTGACTCTCAACCAAGATAATCACAAACATAAATTTAACGTTTATCAATCCAATGAATATTTTGATATGAATGCATGTTTATAGATGGCTAAATTTGATGCAGTCTTGCGTTGAAGGTTTAAAACATTTAAACACAGTAACTCAAACTTTATATGGTACTCTGAGCAACTTGCTACCCATCCAAAAATCAGATTTTGAATTTTATTGTTGCCAATGGATGTATCCCAGTCCAGTGTTTCTCTCTTCGGTTAGCATCATAGTTACTTAAAACACCTGATAAAATTTGGACAATCCAGGTCCTATGAATTAGCCCAGAAAAAAAGCTGGGCCTCTGTTCATAGTTATCTTCTTAGGCAGTTCTGACAGTTCAAAGCATGGCACTCACTATTCTAGTCCTTTCTATTGGCCACTGTTTGAAGTTCCTTATGAATCTGAGAATTTATTCATTGTTCATATTAATTGTTTTATGGGTGTCTTTTAAGCTACATCATACGTATGATATGGAATCCAAATACTATATGATGTTACCCCCATTTTTTTTTTCAGTTTTCCAAATACGTATCTTTTATAGAACTTCTAATAGATGCTTCATCACTCTAGTCAGCAGTGATACATTCTATTTTAGACATGGGCCCCTTTTTTTCCAGTTTTTCGTCTTGAACTCAGGGTCTGGGCAAGATCTCTTTCTGGTTTTGTCCTCTGAAAATTATTCTGGTGCATTTTTTTTTCTGATAGGATGCTTAATTTTTATTTGCATTCTTATGAACTTTTACAGATGTTTAGGAATAATACCACATGTGTTAAAAAGCATCATAGGTCAGTCTGTGCTTTGCCTTTTGTCCTTTTCTACAAATTTTATTTTTTTGTGAAAAAAATGATAAAGGTCTTAGGTTTTATTCATATAATGTAGGAATCTGTTTATGTCTATTAAGATAATAATGTGTTATTTCTGAAACTTGTATCTTCTGAAACTTGAACATTTGTTTTATTCTGACACATGTAAAACCTAATATTTGTTTAATCATTTATGAGGAACATACACAGAATCTAGGGTTTATATATTATTTTGTTTTAGTTTATGGGTTCTACAGTTAATTTATACAGGCTATTTTTTTACTCCTATCCTCAATCATCTCAATTAAATTATATTACTCATTATAATTGACAAAGTATCTAATAGAGAAAATGGGGTCACACTGTTTCCTTTCCTTATTTGTGATCCAATGATCATCTACTCTATTTCAAACCCCACTGAATTTAGAAAGAATGGCTATGTGAACAGTTGAGTGGCTTGAGAATCCACTATGCATCTTGCTTAAGTAGAGACAATGTTTGTTTCCCTGTTTTCTCAAGAGAACTATTTTTATTTATGAAGCATTCTATGAGAGATATGTTTTAGAAAGCTGATCTCTGGGGAGACTAGGAGACAGTTATTTTCTTGCAGCACTTTATGAAGTATTAGTAGAGGATATTTGGGGAGGACAAATGATTATGGAATTTCCACTGATAGGAGCAAGCTTCTTTTTCAACAGATGTGCAAGAAAATGGAACAAGTTATTCTTTTCTCCCTCTGGGACTCTGGCTGTTTCCCAACATATGCACAGTTTTGACCCTTGGATTAAAAACAAAAACAAAAACAACTTACTATATTGCCATCCAGGATGAAAAGGTTGATAAATTATTTGTCATAGAACATGGTGCTCCTCTAGATAGTCACAATACTAGAAAGTAAAATAAAGACAGGAAAAGCATTTCACTCTCTCGATTGTCAACAAAATGTGTTAACTGGTTCAAAATGAGTATCCCTCAGCCCTCCAATTTAGAAAAAAAATAACGTTTGTCGGGAATTGGACACTTGAAGCCAGGGGAGTTAAGCTGCACACCTGTGAGGAGTTTTGGGTAGATCTGTTTATTTTTTTTAAGGCAGGAAAGGATGGATACTAGAATACAGCAATTAGGGGCCACTTTTCTACTCTCCCTGCTGAGAAGGCAGTCTTGTCGACTGCCTTATTACTGCAGAAATAATCAGTCCCGACGGAAAGCACTTGTCTCCTGGGTTACTTTTGTCTACAAATTGATATGTTATTCTGCCTTAAATGGTCTAGCCCTGAGAATGCCTTGGGTCATGAACTCTGACGCTCACTTATGGGAACATGTCATGGAAGGATGGCTTGGTGGGAGACAACTGCATCTTCTCCCTTTACAGGTGAAGGTGTAAGGACGAGAAAAGCTGTGAAAACACTTGACGATTTGGTTGGTGAGTTGAAAATAACCATGCTGTCACAGAGGCTGTGGATCTGAAATACAAGCATGCTCCTTGTTATGACTGGCTTCAGCCTAGCCCAGAAAATTGAATAGTCCTATTCTCTCATGTGTGTTTTGAAAGCAATGGAGGTTCCAATCAGTTGGATATCTGTGTCTCTCTGTGTCTCTCTCCATCTCTCTGTCTCTGTCTCTGTCTATCTGTCTGTCTGTCTGTCTGTCTGTCTGTCTGTCTGTCTGTCTCTCTCTCTCTCTCTCTCTCTCTCATTAAAGAAAGGTCTGGGCAAGAAGAATCATTCAAAATCAAGTAAATTTCCCTGGTCTGGAATCCTGGAAGACACTGGAGAGATAAGAGGATCCCAGTAAACTGAATCGAGGAAGTAATTTTGCCTTTTCTCTCACTAGGAAAATTTCCATTCTTATCCATCAATTGGCCCCTGATTAGATCCAATGAAGATTTTCCTCCTGAAATATTTTGATAAGCGGTAATTGCAAAGCCCCTAATATTAGCTTAATGGCACAATTCATAAAAGGTGATAAGTTATCCCAGATTAAAAGGTCATAATTTATGAAGCTTTCCCAGGAAGACATATTAGATTAATGAATAAGACATAAGGAACTTTTAGTGATTGTATACCAGGAACTACCTACCAACTCTAAAAGGTTAACACAATTGCAACAACACCAAGAAGTTTCTACAAAATATTCACCTACAGTCTGGATAATCTAGGTAAGGTGGATCTAAAACAATGATCATACACAAATGATTCCACAAAATGCACCAATTCCCAGGAGCTGTGTGCTCCCATGCTTCCTCTGTACTTCTCCAGAGGCAGATGCTGAAGTGGGATTGATTTTCTGATACAGAATCATTATTGGCAAATGATTCAATGGCAAATTCACTAATCATAATGATTGGCATAAACTTTTACATACTGAAAACCTGGACATCCATCTATCATGGACTAGATTCAAGAAAGTTCAATACTTTATCAGATTTGGGACGTTATTTTGTTAGGGGGGAATAGAGAAGGATATAAGATATAGTTATAGATATATATCTTATAGATATAAGATATAGAAGAAAGTTTATCTTAACCAAAATGAAAGAATTTAGGAAGAATTAGAAGCACAATAGATAAATATTAAGAGATACTAATGAAAAAGTTTATTAAGGAGTGTTCCTTCCACCTTCCCAATAGCGATATACAATGGCTCCTGAAAGGTGGCAAATTACTATTTATGAATTATTCATAGATAAATACTACTATTTACAACAAGTGCTAAAGGGCTTCATCTGCATTGTAAATAATTCCAGACTGGGAAGTATGCACACCTAAAGCCTAAAAATCCTAACTCAAGAATAGATACAAGGTCCTTCAGAAAACACATAGTGTAAAGTATTAAATATACTGAATTCCTTTAGGAAACAAATCCAAGCATATTACATTATGGGTGCAGTTTACAAATATCATTGTTTCTAATCATTGAAGTGCATATCTCCCAAGATGACGGGAATTTGTTTTTCTACATGCTTAATACAAATGAAGACTAGCATCTAGAAATTACATTGCAACTCCCTTCCTGAATGAACAGTTGAAAATAGCCTGCCTGTGTCCTCACTCCCACAGCAGTGTTGAAGCAGAGAATGTGATATATACCATTAGGCCTTTAGAACAAGAAACAGTTATTGATAGCCAGATATTACTACCAATGCATTTTAACCTTGTGTATAGATCACTCAAATTTTTGCTGTGAAGAATGAGAACAAAAGCAAATGAATAATTTGATCTGACTTCCAAAATATTTTCAAAATCATTTGAGACCTTATTTGTCCAAGCTCTCTTATTATTTTTTAAAGTCCTTTAAGTAAACTGAAATCTTTTATTTGTATAAATACCTATCATTGCCTAAGGAGGCCTTGGTGTTGATGTGGGTTCTGATATTTGCTTGGAACTGAAGCTGAAGCCCTAAATGTTACCATAGCATCTATGCTCACCTGTTGTGTGCACGTGCACACACACACACACACACACACACACACACACACACAAATGAAAACTTTCTCAAAGTGACCAATGAATTACTTAGAATTATCACTGTGTTTCATTTACTCTTACAGCACAAGAAGTAGGGATTTTTGATGTTCCTAAAATATAAAGGTATTTATAGTGGTTAGAATAATGCTTATACCATAGTACATCATATATATAATTATACGCAAAACCTCATATATATACATAAATGTATTTATTTAATATATAGTCACATTGTATATGAGATTTATATATTTTCATATATATGTGATTTTGATATATGTAATATATTATATATAATGAATCTATTGTCTGAATGTGGACTATTTATAGTAGTAATGAAGAAGAAGAAGAAGAAGAAGAAGAAGAAGAAGAAGAGGAGGAGGAGGAGGAGGAGGAGGAGGAGGAGGAGGAGGAGGAGGAGGAGGAGGAGGAGGAGGAGGAGGAGGAGGAGGAGGAGGAGGAGGAGGAGGAGGAAGAAGAAGAGAAGAAAAAGAAGAGGAGGAGAAGGAGGAGGAAGAAGAGGGGTTGGTGGTGGTGGTGGTGGTGGAGGAGGAGGAGGAGGAGGAGGAGGAGAGGAAGTAGTAGAGGAAGAGAAAGAGGAGGAAAAGCCAACCAAAACCACTAGCACAATATCCACAACATATTAGCATGAGATTTATTTAAATTCTAATTATTCCTATCAGAATTCAAACTTAACAATTTAATACATATCGTTTTGTTTTATTTCATTATATTTCCTATTTTTCATGGAGCTCAGAGCTGGTTTCAAGCACACATTGTTTTATTTTAAAGCTTGTGATATTACCACTTGAAAGCAATCTTTTATTTCCCTTTTATTTGGGAGCAGAAGGTACATTTTTTCCCCTGATGAGTAAAATGTGTCTGAAGCCTCTCAAATAATTTACTCATGGTTGAGAATAAGTAGTAGTGATTAGAGCTTCAAATCAGAAAAAAAAAAAAAAACTTCAGAGAACCAGAAGCTATCAAAATGTGCAGCTTTAATGAACGATTTTTTCACTCATTGCTGTACAGCAATCACTACTGATAACACTCTTTAGTTTTTTTCCAAAGCATATATAATTGAGCAAATCATCTAAACCCCCATAAAAAGGCAATTATTCAACTACACTGATGCAGAATCACTAGGTCCGGCACTTCATTAGAATAGACCATAATCCTTCGCTCTTGTCTTAACCTTCTCTATGAAAAAAAAAATCCATTTCGTCCCCAACTGACACAATGTCCTGTTGGTTATGCAAATAATGGCCATGCTGGAGATGGAGTTTCAGGCTACTCTACTATCTCTAGTCTCATGTGTACGGTTCATATTCAAATCGTTAAATACCTCCTGTGAGTTCTAATAATTATTCAACTAACATACATAAGCTCCTTTTGTGCTCCTTTTTGAAAATGTGCTTATCTTTCTCTCTTACAAAAAAGAGAGACACATTGACAGAGAGATTGAATGGCACTGCCTAGACCAGAGGAAAAATTGAGAGAAAGAAAAGCAGGAGGGCATTTGGGTGCCGAGGGAATGATAAGAAAAGCATAAAGCTACCCAGGAGAAGGCTGTTGCCTCCTCTTCCTTCTTCTTCTCTTTTCTTACAACCTACGCGACCTTCTCTTGCCCCTGGTTTGCATTGTCTTGCAAAGAGTATCGTTTTGAGTCATTTCTACCATTGGGCTCAGAGGCCCTATCTGGCCCTGAGCTGAAGTCAAACCTTGAACATATTTAGTATCTCTGAGCCCAGCAAAGATGCAGAGATCTGTCTGGAGTTTGGGATAAACTACACAGTACTACACTAGGCATGATGAAGTGCAACCATCAAAACCATGTCATCTCCTGGAATATGCCTCCAGTAAAATGCATGAGCTTTTAAACACCTTCCACTTATGAGAGGATGTTATGTGGAAAACATGAAAGGAGTACTATCTAATACAATGTTGACATGTTTCATGGGTCATGGATAATATCCTTCTGGAAAGGGGTATGATTTAGAACTTAAGTCATGAATTCTCCCACTAGGCCAGCCTACATGGTACAAAGTCGCTTAGTGCTTCATAGCATCAATTCAACATTGTTATTTTTCACTTGAATTCAGTGTTCATATGACCTCAGAAGAAAGACTGATTGTTAATGTATTAAACTATACACTTAATTTCCTAATAAGCATAGGGATATAACGTTACATTTTAATCAGCTAATCTGTTTAGTATTTCATTTTATCTTTACAATACATCAAAAACCTTGTTGTTTTTGTGGGATTTTTTTTAATTTTCACCAGTTTTGATACTTGAACTCAGGACTTTATGCTCTCCTTGGGTGTTATAATTGTGGGTGACATTAACCATTTAAGCCATATACCTCCATTTTATTTCTAGGCTAGATAATTGAAGATAAGAATCTTCCAGATTTGTCCACCTGGCTGGCTTCACATCTCAATCTTCAGATCCCAGACTCTTCACTAGTTCTGATTATAGGAGTAAATCATCAGAGTGAGCAAACCAATTCCTGCTTGAAACCTAACTGAACAAAACTGGGACCTGAATCTTACAAATATTAAACAATTTGCTCATAGGTTTACTGTCAACAAAAGATCGATTGAAGAGTCAAATTCAAGTTCTCTGAAGCAATCTCAATAAACATCCTTGATCAGATGTTTTCTTCCCTGGTATGTGTAACTATGAGCTTCATCGCTGTTCCAGTTAGCAAAATCATACCAATAAAATGGTGGGGTTTTTTTTTCTTGTCTTTCTTTGCAAATGGCAGTAAATGAATTCTTTATTTGGGCCTAGTAAACCTAAGACTACCACTGGCTATTTGTGAGGAAGTGCTTACCTTTGTTTTATAATGTAAAAGAGGTGTTTTTATTTGTTTGTTTGTTTTGTCAGTTGTGAAGCTTGAACTCAGGGCCTAAGCACTGTCCCTGAGCTTTTTTGCTCAAGGCTAGTGAGTGCTCTATCACTTTAAGTCACAGCACCATTTCTGGCTTTTTGATGCTTAATTGGAGAGAGGAGTCTCACAGACTTTCCTGGTCCAGGCTGTCATGAACGGAGACCTTCAGATTTCAGCCTCCTGAGGAGCTAGGGTTACAGATGTCAGTCACTGCCACCTGGCTGGATGGAGTTTTAACACAGATGTCTTAGTGAGATTCCCTGATAATTATTTAAATGGTGCGGCCTGGCCATGAGACCTTATCAGGGTCTGTTCAGGTGTTTTGAGTGGGAAAGCTTGTTTGGATTGTCCTGCTTTGCACTGATGAACGTCAATCAGAATCTTGGCTAATTCTGCACCCAAGTGAAAACCTTACAGTCTTGGTCCTGAATTGGAGGTAGAGAGCATTTGAACTGTGTCAGATTCTTTTGGTTGTTGTTGTTGGTGGTGGTGGTGGTGGTGGCCATGGAGCTTGAACTCTGGGCCTGGGCGCTGTCCCTCAGGTCCAGCTCAAGATGAGTGCTCTACCACTTGAGCCACAGCGCCTCTTCCAGTTTTCTGGTGGTTAATTGGAGATAAGACTTTCACGAACTTTCCTGCCAAGGTTGGATTTAAACTGTGATCCTCAGATCTCAGCCTCTGAGTAGCTAGGATTAAAGGCGTGAGCCACCAGCACCTGGCATTTATACAATGTTGATGGGTGTATGTCATTTATCTACATTAATTAATTTACACTGTACCTTTAATGCAAAGCTAGTTACCTAAAGACATACTCTTTTGCTAGATATGTTAGAGCTGGTGGAAAATGATAACCAGGAGAAATACCAGGATGTGAACCACAGAACAAAGATCATGGTGGGTGGAGAGGGCTAAAAAGCAGCGAAGGAATAAGCAAGAGATTCCCTTTTGATCATTTAAAACCTGCAAGTATTTCAAGGCCAAAAGGATGAATTTGTTGTGAAAAAAAATAAAATGGGGCAATAAAATCAATAAGCTACTAAGGAGTAAATTAGATCAGAAACTAAATACAAATGTCCTCTGCATGCGTGAAATCTCTTGGTGTTTGGGTTTGCTGTCAGACAGACACAACAACAGACCAGGAGATATGAGTTAGAGAGTGAAAGCTTCAAAGTAGAAGAACATGAAAATATCCATTAACAAATTCCAAGTGAAGACAATGGCATTGGTCAGGTGTTCATACCTTAAGTGTCTTTCAAAGTTTCCTTTGTTGAAGCTTTGGTCCCCAGCTTGTTGCTGTTAGGACGTGGTAGATACCTGAACAGGTGGTAACCTGGGGACTGAGGTGTGATTCAAATTGTTGAATATCTGGGTGACCAAAAAAGCTGAGCAAAAGCATAAGGCCCTAACTTTAAGCCTTAGTACTAACAAAAAAAAAGGAAGTGAGACTTAGAAGCAGGAGGTCTCTTTCAATCTTCTATTCATCATCCCTTTTGAAGGGGATGATGACTATAGCAACTTATCCTCTTCCTCTTCCTTTGTATCTCCTTTGTTTTTCCTCCATAAGGCTTTACCACATGCTCTTCCCATGCAAGGAACAAAGCATCATGGGCTCCAAACCTCAAGACACCATTTTTATTCTTTTAAATTAATCATCTCAGCTATGTGTTATAGTGAATGAAAGCAGATTAACAAGTATACTTGAGGGACAATGTAAATCTTAAAAAGTAATTCCTGGAAAAGGAATTGAAATTGCATACAAGTGAATACTCAGTGTCTATTTCAATGTAGATTTGAAAATCATCAACTCAGGAATGTTTTAAAAGAAAGGCAGATATCCGAAATTGAATATTGCAAAGAACAAACAATAGTAGTTATTTCAAAGGCATTTTGTAAAGCTATGGATTGAACTTTTATAGTCCTTTCATATGTATTGTTTCATTATAAACTTCAAAATATATCATGAGGCAAATTCAACCTAATTGATGTTAAAAATCATAGATAAATTGAAATATTCTAGACAAGTGCTGATGGAAAATAGTGGTTAAAATGAGCATTCTGGATTTTATTTTGTTGTTGTTGTTGGTAAGGGATTTTGAACTCAAGGCATCACCACTATGCTAAGCAGGTGTTTGAAGTATGTGTCCTGCCCTATTTTTTGTTGGATAATTTGGAGATGGAGTCTAGTGACCTTCCCTGCCTGAGGTGGCCTCCAACTATGATCCTCTATAACACAGCCCACTGCATAGTTAGGGTTATAGGTGTGTACTAACCTATTTCTTTTTTTTCCTGGTGGTAGGGTTTTAACTCTGGGCCTGGGCACTGTCCCTCAGCATTCTGGCTCAAGGCAAACACTCTACCACTTGAGACACAGCGTCACTTGTGGTTTTCTGAGTGGTTTATTGGAGATAAGAGTCTCCTGGACTTTCCTGCCAGGACTGGCTTTGAACATTGAGCCTCAGATTTCAGCCTGGGGAGTAGCTAGGATTACAGGCATGAGCCGCTGACGCCCAGTGTTAATGACATCTTTTTTTTTTTTTGGCCCGTTCTAGGGCCTGAACTCTGGGTCTGGGCACTGTCCCTCAGCTCTTCAGCTCAAGGCTAGCACTCTACCACTTGAGCCACCGCGCCACTTCCGGCTTTTTCTGCTTATGTGGTGCTGAGGGATCCAACCCAGGGCCTCATGCATGCAAGGCAAGCGCTCTACCACTGAGCCATTTAGCAGTGTTTCAGCTTCCAGCACAGACCTAATTGATCCTCAGAAATGGATAACAATGGCTTTGGAGGTGAGTCCACCATTACAAAGGTAATGCTAGTAATTATCCACAAATGCTTCCTGCCTCCAAATATTTTTCTATGCCCCCAAATGCTTTCATGAAAGGAGTCTCAACATCAGAATATAAGATATGAAGCAACTCATCAAAAATTATATTTATCTTATAATGCTCACAATGAAGACTTTTTCAGGCCTTATACTAACAACCCAATCTTGAAGAAAAAGTGTTGGAGACAAAAAAGAAAAAAATACAGAATAAGGTAAAAAATGTATATATGGTTTGATTTCAGTGGCTGTAAAATATTATTAATGATAGGTTTATGTTTGTCCCAAGCCTCTTGCTAGTGCTATTCTTTTGTGATTTGTTTTGTTCTAGTCTTGAAACCCTGGCTTCAACTTACAGTGTCATGCCCTGTTTGTTGGCAGTTGGCCAAGTGTGCATCTACAAATATTGTCAGTCTAAGTGGAGAAATCATGTGTGATCAACTGCAGAGCTTAAGTATAAAAGCTCTATTCTTTCTCCCTCCAGTCCTCAACTGGACTCATCAGAACAAATGTTTACCATACTCTGACATGAGTTCCCGCCAAATTGTGTGTGTGTGTGTGTGTGTGTGTGTGTGTGTGTGTGTGTGTGTGTGTGTGTGAGATCTCCTCACATGTCTTCTAAGGTCTTCAATAACTTCTTGTTCTGCATCACAAAGAATTGAACTATAAAATATATGTAAAGGTCTCCTTGGTAGATTTTGTAATTTGCATTTTTGTGAGTACTGAGTTGACTAAAACTTTGTGTTTCTATAGAGTGAAAATATTTTTGATTTAGAGTTAATGATTTTAATGACTTACATCTTCCAAATTTCTAGTTAAAAGGATTTCATTTGCTTTGAATTTACAGCAATTTGGAAAAGTTTTCAATAATCAAAATAAAATTCTCCATTGAAAATGTACCTGACTAAAGAAAACCTTTTTAGCTGGGTGCAGATGGCTCACACCTGACCTAGCTTTGAGCCGAAGAGCTGAGGGACAGTGCTCAGGCCCAGAGTTCAAACCCCTGACTAACAAAAAAAAAAAAAAAAGAACACCTTTTCTCTTTTTCTTTTCTTTCTTGTCAGTTATGGGGCTTGAACTCAGGGCCAGGGTGCTGTCCCTGAGCTCTTTTTGCTCAAGGTTACTGCTCTACCACTTGAGCTATAGCTCCATTTCTGGTTTTTGAGTGGTTAATTGGAGATAAGAGTCTCAGGGGGACTTTTCTGTCCAACCTGTCCTCAAACCATAGTCCTCAGATCTCAACCTCCTGAGTAGCTGGGATTACAGGTGTGAGCCACCAGCATCCAGCTTAAAAGGATAACTTTTAAGTGAAAAAATGGGTGTGTTTTTAACATGCTAGGAAGTTATCAGACTTCTCTGAATTTTATGTTCTGACAGAGGAAACACCATTAAAATTTCTTATCTGCAAACTCTTAAAAAGAGAGGGCTAGTGACTTATCCAAGTTGTGACAGGTGATCAGAGTCATATCTCCAAGCCACATTTCCTATTGAAAGTCATGAGCATAGACAAAATAGGAAATCTTAACCTTCACAAAATAGCATTACTATGGAATGCACTCTATATTCTAGACTTTATACTTGGCACTTTCCACATGATATATTACTAGATAATTACTGTAATTCTAGGAGCCAAACATCATTATTCTTTCTACCTTAGAGATAGAAAATTTAAGGCACAAAAAGATTAAGCAAAATGTGTAGAGTGTTAAGGGTGAATAGGAAACTAGCTGCTCTTCACTCCAAATTACATTCACTTAGACAAAACACATTTGTTTCATATATTCCCTGAAAAATGGGAAATGAAAATGACAATTCTCCAAATATGTTCAATAATATCTGAGCAGATTATAATTCAGCAGCCAACAAACAGGCACATACAAATACAGTGTTATTATTTGTTTCTCCTACTTGACAGACTAAATAGATATTAACTTTGACCTACTCAGTTGGAAATTTCTTCAATTTTGTTTGTTGGCAAACTGTTTCATGTCTATGAGTGTGTTTCTGCACCAAGAAAGTAGGTTAATGGGCTAGGCACATGGCATTCTACTTTCAATGTGCAGAAATTCGGTGCTCCAGAGATCCTTTAGGAGAGAGAGAGAGAGAGAGAGAGAGAGAGAGAGAGAGAGAGAGAGAGAGAGAGAGAGAGAGAGAGAGAGAGAGAAAGTGTTAGAGGAGAGAGAAGGGAGAGAGAATGGAGACTGATGACTTGGGGCCAGGAAGCATCAAGTTTGAATACTACTTCCATCATTAGCCCCAAACACATAACCTCTTACACAAGTACTTGTTGCACATGCTAGTCCTATGTCACTAGCATTTTAAATATAGAAAACAACAAAACAAGCAAGAAAGCAAGAAGGAAGGAAGGAAGGAAGGAAGGAAGGAGGGAAAGAAGGAAAGAAGGGAGGGAGGGAGGGAGGGAGAGAGGGAGGAAGAGGGGGGAGGGAGGGAGGGAGGAAGGGAAGAATTGTTCCCTTAACTGCCAAGAATTCCTGAGGTATAAGCTCAGATCTTCTTGCCTACATGTTAGTAAGGGAATATATAGCAAAGGAGAGAGAAGTTGCTTGTTGATTGGATGGTCCAAAGGGACAGTTTCAGAGTTCTTTTGCACAAACCTAGCTAGTCATCATACTTCTTCGTGGGCTACATGTTTCTTTAGGGGACAGTTATCTTGCTCTGTGTAGATAATTTTAAGCATAGGACAAGTGCAACTTGCATCTGCAAGTTCATTCCTCAAAAATAATCTCAAACCATCCTGAATGAATTCTAGAGGCATTTCCTCAAAAGCAGCTTTAAGCATTTTGTTTTTTAAAGGAAAGTATTTCTAGTGAGTTCATGTATTATCTAATTTCATTTCTGTAGCCCATTCTTCATATTTACTAATGGCCACCAAAATATCTATTCTGTACTATATATATTCATAAGTCCATTGTGTAGACTGAAGGAAATATAGCAGGGCAAATCTTTTAGTGGCAGACAACAATGGATGTTTATTAAATGTACCTATAGGGATGCCAATGGAAACCTCTTTTACAGAAAGTAAATAAAACACAAGAAAGAAGAGACCATTACATTCCTACAATATGCCACTTGATGCTTATAAAAATATACTCAGGTTCACCACAAGCCTATTGTGTTTTGAGAAATATTTTCCTTACCAACATATAAATAAATACATTGGAAAATTGTTGTTTGTTTCTCTAAGTAATTAAAAGTGCCCTTTTCTCATGCAGTTCCATGGTAAGAACCATACATTGTCAACAGTTATTTACATGCAAATAACTTTGTAGTGTACTTTAGTGGGGAAATGTTGGATAATTAAATCATACTGAGAATACATTTCTAATAGCTTCCCTGACTTGAGGCCATGCTCATTTTCAGAAATAATGTGTCATTTTGTAATCAATTTTATAGTTCAGAAAGGCTTGGTCTACAGAAATAGTTTTCAGTAAGTGCCCATACAACAATTAAATCATCCCAAGAGAATATATGTCTTGAAGTTAAAATATTACTAGATGGAAACACTTGGAAAAATCATATTAGGTGAAGCAAGCCAGACCCAAAGAAGCATAGATGTTTTCCCTCATTTGTAATAATTAGTATATGACTAGGATACCCCTAGCAGATGGACAGAATAACTCAATAGCTATGTATATATGACCATATAAGATGAGGCTAAGGGATATGAACTCCAAGACATGGAAACAAGTTTTTCTCTGTTATTGATGTTTTTAATGTACTACGTGATTTCTTTTTTCTGTTGTGTGTTTTTATCCCTATGGTTTATCCCCTATTATCACTGTATTTGATTCTGGTACCCTGAACATTGTCTATATATTTATCTGATTTATTGGAATTAGGGAAGGGCAAGGGAACAACAAAATGGTGAGACAAAGGGTGAATGAATGCAACAGGAATTCTCAATATTGAGTATACTCAATACTCAATATCACAATATATTAGAAATGAACTGTTGGGCTTCAGGGGAGGGGAGAAGGTGAAGGAAACCTGAAGAAAAATGAGGGAGGGGGTAATAATTTCTTTTTTTAATTTGGGGGTAACAATTTCAAAATGAAATGTACTCACTACCTTATGTATGTAACTGTAAGCCCTCTGTACATCACCTTGACAATAAAATTAATTTAAAAATATTACTGGGTAGAAATGAACCCAAACTATGTAATAGTGAGTGTTAGGTAATAAGTATTTTTTTTTTTTTTTTTGGGTCCGGTCGTGGAGCCTGAACTCTGGGCCTGGGCGCTGTCCATCAGCTCTTCAGCTCAAGGCTAGCGCTCTACCACTGGAGCTACACACCACTTCCGGCTTTTTTCTTTGTGCTTATGTGGTGCTGAGGAATCGAACCCAGGGCCTCATGCATGCAAGGCAAGCGCTCTACCACTGAGCCACCTTCCCAGCCCAGGTAATAAGTATTTTAATATAGACTACCCTGAGTCACTGAGATGCTGACTCTACATACAAACTCATAAACCAGCCTCACCTTGATTCTCAATGAAGCACATTGAGGAATATCCTGAAGAAGGCCTTAATCAATTCATGCTATAAGTTTTTTCAATATTACCTGAGAATTAGAAATGGTAGTTCTTCTTCACAGCAATTAGAAAGGAGCTACCTGAAGCCTCTTTTCCCGATAAGACTAGAAAACCAAAACAAAGGTGACAGAGATATCAAGAATGTGCATGTCTAGTTTGCAAAGGGTCAGCAAAGAGTATCAGCTCACATTAACAAGTACTCAGAGGCCAAGAGAGTTCAGTACACGAAAGAGAATTTGGAGGAATTGAATGAACATTTTCAAAAGGTAGAGAGCATCTATTTTTGCAATGTTATTCTGGCTATCCATCATTCAAATTTCCCCTCTACACACCCCTCCCCCCATCACACACACAAGATCCCTCTATTTTTCTCTTGTCCTCTACCTTTGGAGTGTTACCTGCTCTCAATGCCTGCCTTGAAACCACCTTGCTTCTCTACATATCATGTTTCACCATCCAGTCTCTTCTTTCTATTGCAGACTGATTGACTGAAGCCAATTTCCCAAATTGGCTCACAGTCCACAGTTTCTCAATACCTCAGTAGGGAGTGTCCAGGCAGGGGTCCAAATTGGCAGCAGACAGAGCTGATGGGCATGGGCAAGAGACTCCAGTACCTGCATTAGCTCAGTGTTTCTTGGATGCATACAGCCCAAGGGGCTACAAGAAATGTCCTGGGAGGGAGTTCCACTGTGCTGGTTATAAATGCTGCCTCCCTACACTTTAGTGTTTTAATCCCAGTGACAATGACTGTGGACACTGACAGTGTTCCAAATACACTGCATTGAATGGATGTGATGCAGCTGCTTGGGAAGAGAAAAAAAAGCATTGTGACCTTGATTTTGTCGACAACTGTGTGTAAACAGGATGTCCTGGAGAATATTTCAAAAGTCCAAGATAATTGAATACCATATTTCTGAAGTGCTTCAAGGTGTGATTTAACTTTTTAGGAGATTGCATTCTTATTTTAGTCACTGTCCTTACACTTTTGAATAAAAATAATTCTGCAATGACAGCAGAGCTCGTTGCTTGGGTTGTTATAACAAAATAACATTTAGTGGAAATAATTTGCCAGAGACGTAGATGAGATAATATATTAGAAGCATAAGGTTTAAATGATGAAATTTAGTTCTGATGATAAGGTAATGTAAGTGTTAGTAGTAGTCAGATATTGGTATTACAGTGGTAATTATCGTATGAAAGAAGTGGACAGAAGAGATGGAAGCTGAAAATTCTCCTTTTGAGGAAGGAGGGAGCACAATAATTTATCTGCTATTTGGTAAAAGGTAGCTCATTCCAGGTTCTAGGTCAATGGTAAGAACATAATCAATTTCACCTTTCATAATGTTACAGGTATTTAAAAAAAAAGTAGAAATCAGGACGGAGTATTTATTTACTTGTTAACGCTTGATTGGGGGATGTGATGTTACCGGCATTGTGCCTGTATGGAATGGCAGAGATAGCATTTTGGTGCTTTGGATTAAAAGCAATTAAATAATACAAAAATGTTATTTTACCTATCTTACGTTATAAAACCAGCAATATTTTAGACTCTTGCTCAAAATCTCTGATAGATTCTTCACTTCATTCTACCAATAAGAACCTGTAAATCTGAAGATGTGAATAAGCTAACCAATTGATTAGTTGCTTTTCCAGAGCAAAGTTTTAAAACGATGGGAATGTGGAGACAGACATCAATCATATACCTCGAGTCTATTACCGCTATACTTGTGATATGATAAGATTTCAACTTCTTTTGCCAGGAAGGAATGTTGAGGCAGGAGATAAACAGAGTGAGTGATCCTGAGTCACCTAGAAAACAATGACTGCTTGAGTCAGAACAATGAAAGAAGTGTGGGGAGAAAGAGAGAAGGTCTTTGAATGGACAGGTGATGGATGAATGATTGGTAGACTGATGGGGAAATATCAAGAGACTTCCAAGGAGGTAAACCAATATTTGTTCAGATAAAGAAACTGAGAGTTTGTCATGTTGATCATAATGATGCCCCTCAGTAGCAGGAACATAACTTGAAGACCTTTGAAAAATAAAGAGGAAAAAAGAGAGAAAAGGAGGCAGAGATGGGAGGGAGCAGAAGGATGAAACCACTCGTGAGACTTCAAGACAAATAAATGAATTAACAACTTGTTACTCAGACCATCAATATTAAAGAATCCGAATGCATTTGATGGTGTAGTAGATCATGGTGCAAGGAACGATTTCATTTCAGTCTTCCTGAGAAGGCACTGTTATTACAGAAAACAACCACCACCAAAGGAAACAAGAGGGACTGATGTTTATGATCTTATGAATGAAAGACTTAGAGACTAAAAATCATCAAGAGCCACCTACCTAATGAACAGTAAAAGTCAGCCTCACGTTCCGTGCAATGTTCAGAGTTAGTATATTCTAGAACTAGATTGGAGGTCACTAAGACTGTTGTACTTGAGTGAGGCATGTAACAGGAATGGAAGGAAGCAAGCCACATGGATCTTTGCTTGAGGGTATGTTTTGAATATATGTATCTCATCCAGTACCACAGGAAGCAGAGAGCAGAATAAAAGCACCTATAAAACGAGGAAGCATTTGCTGTTGTAAAGGCACACAAGGGAATCATTTTTTCTCCATTTCTACGTGATGTCAGGGTTGTTGAGAGACTCCAGAGAGATGTCAAATAATAGTCTTTCATATGGGAAAAAAGATTCATAAAAATAAATTGCTGTTTGTTTTCAGAGACCTCATACTCAATTTTCTCTTCATTACTCTGAAGGGCGATATATCACATTGTCTTTCAGGGATTGGGATGGTAAATGTGCACTTTTCATTGAATACAACTTGAAGCTAATACTTTTATCATCCATGTATTTTATTTTATTACAATAGGGAAGCATTGTTTGGTCTTTTATTAACTTGGTCCTTACAGAGTTGGTTATTACTGTCTCTAGACTTCTTATTATTTTCTCAGATAACTTGCATGCCTTGGGCCTATTTTTCTCTTTTTTCTTTCCTTCTTCTTCTCTTCTTTGTTCCTTCTTTCCTTCCTTCATCTTTCCTTTCCTCCCTCCCATCTTTCCCTTCTTTCCTTCCTTCCTTTCTTGCTTTCTCTCTACCTCTCTTTCCTATCTTCCTTTCTCTTCCTTCTCTCTTTCTTCTTTTCTTTCTCTCTTTCATTCTTTCTTTCATCTTTCTTCATTCTTTCCTTCCCTTATTCATTCTTTCTTTTCTTTCTCTCTTTCTTTCTTACTTTAAATATATATAAATATATATACTTTTCTTTTCTGCCTGTATTTGACATAGAAAACTGGTAAGATGACTGCATCTCAAATTAATGTTAAGAGAAGATTGTGAAAAAAACACTTATTAAAATATAAAATAAATTCTTGTTTTGCTTATAGCAATAAGCAATTTCAAACTCAAAATATAACTTGGGTATTTTGAATGCCAGCCCCTTGCTCATAATTTGGAAAGAAAGCCTTGGCCTAATCCACAACAAAATTGGGAAGACAGATGCTCCCCAAATGATCATTTTCTAACTATATTTGCTACCTTGTTATCATTATTATTGCTATAATTATTATTTTTCTTATTCATATTATTTGTGTGCATGCACATGTGTGTGCTTGCACACGCCAGTCCTGAGGCTTAAACTAAGGGCCCTGGGGTGCTCTCCCTGAGTTTTGTTGTAGTTGTTGTTGTGGTCGTGGGGCTTGAAATCTGGGCCTTGGCACTGTCCCTCAGCTCTTCAGCTCAAGGCCAGTGCTTTACCACTTGAACCAGAGTGTCACTTCTGGTTTTCTGGTTTTCTTATTGGAGATAAGAGTTTCATGGACTTCCCTGCCCAGGCTGGCTTTGAACTGTGATCCTCAGATCTCAGACTCCTGATTAGCTAGGGCTATAGGCATGAGCCACCAGCTCCCAGCGTCTGCCTGAGTTTTTGTGCTCAAGTGTACACTTTACAACTTAGGCTCCGCCTCTAACTTTTTTGATGGTTAATTGAGGTGTCTTACCATGATTCTCAGATCTCAGCCTCTTCAGTAGCTAGAATCACAGGTGTTAGTCACAGACATTTAATATTTTATAAGTGACTATCAAATTAGCTTTTAGGAAATCAAAAAAGCAAAGTTGTCATTCACATTCCATGTTAAGTTCTTGATGAATAGCTTGGAATTGGTTTTGATCCTCTTTTGAAATTGAGGATCCTTCCTTCTTTTTTTCCTTCCTTCCTTCCTTCCTTCCTTCCTTTCTTCCTTCCTTCCTTCCTTCCTTTCTTCCTTCTTTCCTTCCTTCCTTCCTTCCAATATCTTCAAATTCAACAAAATAATGGATTAAAGAATAGAATATGTTCAGTAGTGCTCTAGATGGCACCAAGGGCAAGGTGTTTGTGGAACAAAGATTTTGTATGTGTGTGTGTACATGTGAATAAGTATATGCTCATGTGTGATATACACACATGCTCAAATATACTCAAATGGATGAATGTGGAAGTGAATTGGAACATGGAGAGAAAGACAAATACTCCACTTGTGTTTGAAAACTAAAGAGGAGGACCAACTAGTTGTAGAGATTAGAATGACAGATACCAGATGTTCTACAGTGAAGAAAATAAATGAAAATTATTGATCCAAACCTTAAGTTTAGACAGTGGAATGATTGTAATCAATACTAATAAATTGTGTATTTCAAAATATCTAAAAATAAATTTCAAATGCTGCATCCTAAAAATGATAGGTGCATGAAAGATGGTCATGTTAAGTTTGATTTAATCATGCTTTATTACATACCAGAAATGTATAACATGGTATTGTATGCCAAATATATACCATTATATTTTTTCATTTTAAAGTAATATTAATAAAAGAAAGGTTATGAACATTAAAGAAAGAATCAGAATAATTTGAGGAATTTCATGCATTGGGCTATATGTGTAGATGATATATGATTAAAATGAAGACAATGTAAGAAACAGAGTTCAGTATAAAAATAAATGGAGTAAAAACTACACTCAATAAAAGCTATATCAATAAAAAAGGGAGAATTTATGTGCTATTGCAATAGTTCTGGTGTTGGATATAAACCTAGGCTAGGTTTAAATGTCTAGATTGTGGAAAATGAAGACTACAACAAGAAAACAGGACTGGAAGAAATGTTCTAAAGAAAAAAGCACACTGGGGTTGTTAACAAATGAATAGACTCCAGTTATTGAAAAGTATCTGTGCAGTACCTGTGTTATTTCCACTGTGAGAACCATTCCTTCCAGTCCAAAATCCTGGAGTGTTAGCACAGAACATGGGGAAAACAGGAATGAGAAATCTTTCAAAGATGTTTTTAGTAATGAGTTTTCCAACCCTGGGGAAATTGGGATGTGTCAAGAAGATAGCAGAGGTCAGATTTTCTACCTTTCCGCTCACAGATAGTAATTACATGTCCTAATGCCTATCGTAATGGGAAAGTGCCAAGTCAGATGACCTAATAGATATAGTTTTACTATGTCATTTCTTTGCTACAAAATTAAAGTATTAATCAAACTAAAAGCTGGCCAGGCGGGTCAAAGCTGGACTCTGCACAGAATGGCCCAATCAAAGAGGGCTGTCTTTCTCTCTTCATTGTTGGTGCCCTCTGCAGGGTTCTGAAAGAGGGCCTTAGGGGACTAATTTCTTGACCAGCATTTTCCTTCCCTTCTCCTGTGGTGGAAGAGGCTTGTCACTCTGATGTGGAGTACACTGAGAAACCATATAAGAGGACAGTTGAAGGTAAAACTTTTTGATGACAACAAAGAAAACCTTAGAGAAAGTGCAACAAGATAGTTTACCCTTCCCTGGAATTCAAACCAATCAGGTCTGCTCCCCTCATGGCTCATTTTTAAAGCATTCTCAAATTTGAAGAATTAAAGAAAAAAAAAGCCAGTTTTTGAAAATGCCCCATATAAAAGCCAATCTGAATTCCTATGAAATATCACAGTTCATTTTGAATCACTTGGTATTTTTTGTATTTATCCCATACTGGAAGATGGTTTGCCACCATGTAAAGTGGTGTCCCAGGGTAATGGAGACCATATAACTTGCAATCTAGAGAAGAATGGATCTCCATGGGTCAAGTGATGAGGTGCAACTTGCTTTGCTGAAGACTGAAAGAACAGCATCATAGGAGAGGAAAGAGAGAGAAAAGGAGTCTAGCTACACAACTAGACATCTTAGACGTTTTAGGGACTAGGGCATGACAGTGAAAAGCTTCAAGTATGGAGATCCCATAGAGGTTAATCCTAGGGAATGGCCTGCAACCAAGTTATTCTGTCACAAATGGAAACCAGAGGCTACATTTAAAATGCCCAGGAAAATGTGACCCAAACATCGCATGATTTTACAAAAGTGACAAAGCCCCCTGCCAAAATAAGCTCTTCTTCAATTTAAATAAATGCAAATGATTCTCCATAAGGTACCTGCCTTCACTGGACACGATTCTCCTAACACGTATGCAACACAGATCAAATCTTGTTTTCATAAAGATGATAGGTTGCCTTCATGCCAGGAGAAACTCCCTGTTTATGAATTTCCTACAGTCTTCCACGATAAGGTTTAGTGAAGCTTTTAATTCTTCAGATATATTTTAAGATTCATTGTAGCCCCATCAGCCTACTCTATAGACAGATTTTTATGAGCACATCTGTCATCAATTGATTCATCAAAGATTTCCCAAAATATTATCAGTTACAGTAAGCAATATACACAAGAAGAGATGACACACATCACACATTACTTTAATATTTGCCTGACAAAACATACATATTATAATATATTTAGTATTTTATATTATATATTATATTATATAGTATAAATGTTACATAGACTACTTAGCAAGTATGTTTCATATTGTATATATTACAGAAAATTACAGATTATATATAATCACCTATGATATATTTTGTATTACAATAAATAATCATATATTACATATAATATATTTAATATGAGATATATAACATGACATATATAAATATAGCATATATGTGTTATATAAGTAATAAGTCAAATGTTATATATTATATAATATTATATATCATAATATATGTAATCCATTCTATAACAAAGATATTATAAAACATGTAATGTTATTGCCCATAGCCATCAGGTTTTTCCAGTCAGTAATTCCTCTTCTATCTTTTCTGTTTATTAGTGAACCTATGCACAGTGTTACCACAACAAACTCTAGCCCCTTTTATATATCTGTAATCATTCCTTATGAAGATTTTAGAAAAGAAAATCACATGAAGCCATTTCAGGTATAAATGCACCAATTCTCTGTATGACAATCAACTTTTATAGTTCTCCTCCACTCATGTTAAGAGGACTGTAAATGCTGATTTGCCTTAGGGGTATTATAAATTAAGCCACTTGATAAATAAACAAAAAGAAAAGCATTGAGTAATGGAGACTGCTCCACAGTCATGAGACTCCTTCTTATTTCTCTGGCAGAGAATATACTTACTTCACTTTTGGAGTGAGCATTGGAATTTCTGAGGTAATTTTTTTCCAAAAATAGAATTTTCCATTTATGGATTCATGATATGGAGTTTTTTTGATAAATGTAGTATCCAATAAGATGGTGTATGAAGAATAATATTTTAAATTGCCTTTTCCTGTTTCGTTATAAAGTTAATATTCATGGAGTTTAATTTAGTTCCATAGCAAATTATTTACTAATAAAGATCCTGACAGATATGCTTTTTACATGTGTCTTTAGTGTTTAGGACAACTTGTCCACTGATAAATATTAACATGTAGCATTATGTTTACATTTCAAAAGACAGCAAACTAAAAATTTTAAATTGTTATGCACTTTAAATCATATGCATTTCTTTTGTCTATAGCTCTGTCCCTAATAACTTTTTAAATCTATGTAATTAAGAATGGCTTTTGTGCATCTTAATTAGAAAGAGCCAGTCCACTGAGGAAACAAGTGGCATCTTTATTCAGCAGAGCAGTCCTCTCAACCAAGGTTTCTCTTCCAGAAAATTAATAGCTTTGGAAATATTATATTTCAATCATATTAATAAATTGAATATCATAGTATTAGAAAACAATTAAATACTGTGTTCATATATTATGTTGGTATGTTAGTAAAAGGGGAAAGAGCAACAGAGAAACAAAGAGTTGTGAGTTTGTCATTCCATATATAATATTATATAAAAAATCATTTGCCATGCAAATCTGGATTTTTATTTTTCATAATGTAGGATCTATCTTGAAATGGAACAGAACAGAACACCAGGATAGGCATAAAAGGAAGGAAGTTTTTTTATAAATGGCTTGTTAGATGGAATGATATAGAAAAATGGTAAAACCTCTGCCAGCAACCACACAATGACATTTGTATTCAAGTATATTATCATAATATAGGTCAAATTCTGTTTAAACATATGCCTTTAGAATACTGTCTAATTTTATCCAAATATCTACAGATCCTGTCTGATGGGTTGCTTCTTTTGTCTAACTAACAATGTTTCAAAATTGCCAGCCTAACAATAGCAAGTCAGCTCTTCCAAGGATACGTGGCTGAAGTGCAGCTCAAAGAACGTTCTAAGATATAACTTACACTCATTCTATGGCCTTTATCGTTGTTGTTTTGCCATGAAAATCTTTAAATACATAGAACCTTTTTAAGAGACAGAATTTAATCAGAAAGAAAGAAGTAATTAACGTGACTTTATGGCAAAGATCAAGAAGTGAATAAGAGAAGGATGAAAATGAAAAAATTGATTGTGTGATATCATCTTCCTCTTTACAAAACCAAAATTCAACTAGAAAAGGACTTTATATATATAATACCACATTCTGGAAGCTTCCATTTTTCCCCACCATTTTTGCATCCAGTGTGTTTATCCCTATTCTTTTATGACTTTGTCAAAATGCACTGTATAAACTTTACATGTCGGCAATATACATTGTTCAGGAAGAGGATCTCAAGTTTTCATTACAGAAACCAAGGGATCTTTGCAAAGAAGGCCAAGAATTCTGGCAAAAAGATGTGCTCAGGGGCCTCTTTCGGCAAAGGTCTTGTAGGGTACTAAAGTGTTCTAGGGTATCAGGCTTCATGAACTATATTTTGTCTGTGGAATGATCTGTGATAATTTGCTTCATTGTTTTTTGATCGTGATTTTTTTAATCAAAAATAAAGCTACCAAACTTCCTCCTGTTTGTGGTTAGTTAGAATAATTACTATATTCATATATCTTAGATCCATGTCAGGATGATCTATAATATCCTGTAAATGTTTACTTTTATTAACAAACATGCATCACATCTTTTATGTAACACACCCTCTGGAGAATTCCAACTGTCTTTGTTATAGTATTCCAATTAGTTTGCTTCCATTCTAAGAAACAGGGAAATGTCTGCTGTCACTTAAAAAAAAAGCAGCACAACCTGAAAATAACTTTAAGAAATCTGTTTAGGGGGCTATGTAACCTTTAAAGAAATTAGGCATTTTTAAGGGCATAGACTTTAGCAAGGCAAACAAGCTCTGATATGAGATTTGGGTTTCTGATATAATGACTTAACCAGTAAATTACTTGGATGAATTTTCATTTCTCATCAATAAACAGTTCAAGAATCTCTTATCATAAGAATGATATTCCCTCCCCCACGGTATAACTATATTTTCATTGTATTTGTTGTTGATATAATTTGTGGAGGGGAAGGGAAAACACAAATTGTTTAAATAGGGATACAGATGGATCCATTGCAACAATTGAGAGGTACAAGATGTTATGTCGAAAAACGAACTTTACAACTTTGGTGTGTGGGGGGATGATGGGAAGGGATGGAAATGGGAAACAAAGGAGGAGGCAACAATGCTTGATAAGAAATGTACCCATTACCTTGCTCATGTAATTGTAACCCCTCTGTACAGTATTTTCACAATAATAATAATAAAAAAGCATGACATGAAAGCGAGTGATTCCACCTGTAATTTCTAGCTACTCAGAAGGCAGAGATCTGAAAACCACAATTCTAAGCCAGCCCAGGCAGGAATGTCCATGAGACTGTTTTTTCTTCAGTTAACTGCCAGCATTGATCAAGATGCACTGCATTCTTATAGTGATTAGTTGAATGGTAATATTTTTATACACCTAGGTAAAAATGATCTGTTTTTGTATGTATATATTTAAAAGCCTAAATTAAAAGTGTTACTTAAGTAGTAGAGCACTAGGCTTAAGAAAAAAAAAAAAAACAACTAGGGGACAGTGCCCAAGCGCTGAGTTCAAGGATTCAAGCCCAGTTCTGGAAAACACAAGAACATACACACACACACACACACACACACACACACACACACACACAGAACTGCATTAAGGCTCTGACACTTAGTAGGTTTTTAGTATTTATTGAGAGAATCAATTTTTTGATACTAGGTGTTGAACCAACACACTAGGCAAGCTTTCTAAAACTTGAGCCATTCCTCCCGCACAACAAATAACTGTTGCGCTTCCATTGTTTTCGGAGCACTAAAGGGAGCCTTAACTACAACCTTGATGATGTTCTTCATGGATAGTTCTTCAACTGAGAGTGTTTTCTGCAAATTGCTTAAGTTTTCCATTGCTATTGTAACACATTATTGCATACTTGTAGCTTAAAACAACACAAAATTTTTATTTCATATATCCATAAACCAGCAGCCAAACAAGGACTCCAACTGAGCTAAAATCCCAGTGCAAGCCAGGCTGAATTTCTTGTGGAGTAGCTGGAAGAGAAAAGTTCCCAGCCTTTTCCAACATGGCAATTATTGGCTTTTTCCTCTATAGCCATAGCCAGCAACGTTGCCTCTCTTCGACCAATTTCCTCTCACAGCTCTGTGCCTACAATTTTTAAGGCCTCTTGTGACTACCTTTCCCCCACTTGATAACCCAAGATTATTTCTCCCTCTTAAGGTACAAAGCTTGAATCACATTTGCCGTCCCTTTGACTGTAAAATCATTCATTCATTCACATCTTCCAGAGATTAAGGTGTGGAAATCCATAGATGAGGGTCATCATTTTACTTCCCACACAGGGTAGCTCCGATTTACAAATTTCTCTAACCATATGTTCTTTCCCTATTTCAGGAGGTTTGGAAAGTATTTCCTGCTTAGTCGCCAATATGGAAAACACCTTCATTAAGTCTGTTTAAATGCTTTATGGAGATGTCAGCTCTGCCAGGGCAAGGTATATTTTTTGTTCCAGTTTCTCCTTCACCCCTACTGTGAAAAAATTATCTCTATAGTTGATGTGTTTAATTACCCGAGTGAAAGGGCAGTAGGTAATGATACTCTATAATGCTTGCCACATAGAAGGCCATCCTTTATCATTAGCAAACCGCTTAGTGGTAGGCCTCACAATTGTACATCTTACCTAGCAGATATTAGGAGCTCACTTATCAGTTTTTCTAATGAGATGAATCATGAGGTAGGGATGGGGCTTGAGGAGGGAGCTGGGTTAATGTTCCAAAGGGACTAATTAGAGTCAGGTGAGAGCTGAAGACAGAAACCTGGGTGATTTGAGTCAGAATCTGTTCTAATTAACAGGAGTGATGGAATTGGCTTTTAAGATCACTGGAGAATACATGGGCTAGATTTAACTTTCCTGACCTGGTGGCCAGATAATGTGAAATTTCAATGTATTACTATATTTTTAAAGCAAAGGTAGAAAGAGTATTCTTGTGATGCATTAACCATAAGCATGTGTGTAAACATAGAAATTAAAAACGCATACACAAACATACAAGAAAGTGGTCCTGAATAAGGACTGAGGTGTAGAAAATAGAGATATTTCGATAAAAATGCACAAACATTTTTCACTTACAAGAGGAATAAATACTGGGATGTAATATGCAGAAATCTTGCCATATTTATTGAAACTTGATAAGACAGCCAATTGTAACTCTCACTCTATGTAAACACATATGTAACTCATAGTAACTGTGATGGTATCTATTTGTTAATTCAATTGTGATAATCAATATCCAATGTGTAGATATAACAAATCATCATTTTCTATACTTTCAATATATTTACTTTACTTTTTAAAGTAAATATATTTTACTTTAAATATATATATTTTACTTTAAATACTTTACTTTAAATAGGAGTTCCGGGAAGATGGCGGAGGAGAAGCTGGAATCTGAACAAGCTCTTGCATAGAAAACAGTTTCAGAGTTCCAGTGAACAGTCCCAAGCCAGAGAATCACACCAAGTGTGCCATCACAGGACAGAGAGTTAGTCAAGAGAGGGGAAGCCAAGCAGACACATCTGAGCGCCTGCCAGCAGCTGCCGCTGCGGTGGCAGGGTCGCGGCAGCGACCACTGCCGCGGGGGCATACCTGAGACACAGTCCGGGATGAAGGAGCCAGACGCAGCAGACGAGCAGATTCTACTCAACACCAGCAAGAACCGACAAGGAGT
Organism: Dipodomys spectabilis; assembly: GCF_019054845.1. Classification (NCBI taxonomy): domain Eukaryota; kingdom Metazoa; phylum Chordata; class Mammalia; order Rodentia; family Heteromyidae; genus Dipodomys; species Dipodomys spectabilis. Next base: position 13,167,526 of record NW_024870950.1, read on the forward strand.
GGACAACTTCATCCTGCACTTTGCAGACCAGAGACAACCCAGGATCCAAGACTCGGCGTGAGTAGAAGCCCGGCTTCCTCACTCCTTCTCAGGGAGCAGAGGAGGGAAGGCCACCCCTCCACCCCCCCCCCCCCAGCACCGGTGATCTCCATCTTGGATACCGACAAAGCTCAGAGGAGCGGCTAGCTCCAGCTCAGACCTTGGGGAATAAAACGAGTCATTTAGCAGGTCACAAGAACTTAACGGTGAAGTGACCTCACAGACTCAGTTCCATCCAGGGAAAAGTCACCCAGCTCAGGCGCCAGCCATTGGAGTGGCTCTCCTCACCGGGTAACCAGAGCCAGAGGCTGCCCCTCCCTCTAGCAGCCACCACAATCAATTGAAAAACAGAAACCCTGAGAATGGCTCCAGGCTCGGTGCTGTGAGTTTTTTTTCACAAAATAGCTCCAGGGAAAAGCTACTGTTTGTTGAAAGGCCTCAACTCTACCCAGAACCTAGCCTCATCACTGCATCTCCCTCTTTTGTGATTCTCAAAGCAGATCACCCTCCCAGTAAACTAACCTGGGAGGGGGATCTCAAAATCTTGGGTAAAGCAGAGCATTTTTCTGCCTGTTCCAACAAACTGACTTAAGAAACCAATCAAGCCACAGGACCTCAAGCTGACCAGAGACTCCAACCAGACTCTGGTTACAGACAAAAGGGAGATACAAGACTCTTCCCACCCCTCCCAAAAAAAAAAAAAAATCAAAGAACTTTTTTTTTTCTTCTTCTTCTTCTTCTTTTCTTTTTTTCTTTTTTTTGTTTTGTTTTTTTTTCGTTTTTTGTTACCTTATATATATAAAAAAATTTTTTTTCCTTTTCTAAAACTTTTATTAATCCTTAATTTTTGCCTCTTCTGAAAAAATAGTTGTTTTCCAGTAACTTTTTTTTTTCTCCTCTTATAATTTTTATTTTAGGAATACGTGAATGTGTGTTTTCCTTTCTTTTCTTGTCTTCTTTCTCTTTTTCTTTCATTCTTAATTATCTTTTTGTTTTTTGTCTAGCTCTACTGAACTTCTGATCTTTTCTTCTCACTTTCCTATCCTTTCCACCTTTTCCTCTTTTGTTCTTCTTTATGTGACTTAACTCTTGTCCTGCACATCCTCAGATAAACCCGTAGTTAACTAGTAGACCCTATCCCCCATTGTGTACACACTTAATCCACAAACTTATTACTCAATTCAAAACCTCTGAGACTTAAATTCATTAATAGCAGTACTACCTCTTTATACCTATATAATATTTTAAGCATTTTTTAAAAGTTTTTCACATCTCCTCTATGTCCCTCCCTTTCTCTCAACATATTCACATTCCTCTCTAAATAGATGGTCTTTTAATCTCTATAATAACATTAATTTTTATGTTTCTATTTTTTTTCTGGTCTCTTTTCATTCCCCTTTCCCTTTCTTCTTTTTCTCTCTCTCTCTACTTGCATCCTACCCAATCTATTTCCTGCATTGTGATTAGGACATAGTTAACACTCCCTGTGCCTCCCCACACCAATCTATTCCTATTTTTTTACCCACATCTCTCCCTAACCCTAATAATTTCTGGTTTTCCAAATTCCTCTCTGTGGTTCGAAGTCCTTTAACATATAGTTGTTTGATGTTGAATAGATGTATCTGTTGAACTAGATTGTATCTGTAGACTATTGACTGTACAAATGCAAACTTTGGTTGATGGTTGCCTTAAGATAGTGTTCTAGCACAAAACTGGTGCTATCTTCATCTCAAATGGGCAGAGTAAGCCGGAAAAACACAAGAAAAATGGCAAATTCGGGTATCTCAATTCCCAATCTTGATAATCAGGGGTTAGAACAGATAATGAATAATCCAGAGGAGAGTTCCCAAATAGCTCTACAAACACTGCTGGCAAACATGATAAATGAGAAGTTTGACAACGTACAAAGGACTCTGTATGAGCGTGATAGGGAGAGAGAGGAGGCATCCCAGAAGTTTATACAGGAATATCATAAGCGTGAGGAAGCTACTCAAAAACTGATACAGGAGTTGCGTGAACAACTTGAGAATACTCAAAGAGAAAGAGAGGAATGGCATGAGCAGGCTGAGAACACTCAAAGAGATCTGCAGGAATCCCACGAATGGGAGGAAGCTAATCAAAGAGTAATACAGGAATTGAGAGACCAGGTAGAGAACACACAAAGATCACTAAAGGCATTCATGGAATCCATTAACAAAGAGCTGAGGGAAGTCAGGGAGACCACAAAGGGAATGCTGAATGGAACCCAACAGAAGGAATGGGAGTCCAAAGAAACCATAACCAATCAACTAAGTGATTTGAGGACAAACACTGAACACCAAATTAAGGAAGTAAAGAAATTCATACAAGACCTAAAACAGAGCTTCAACAAAGAACTTGAAGCCATCAAAGCTGACCAATTAGAAGGAAAAGAGATAAAAACAAAGTAGAGAGTCTTGACAGCAGGTTAGACCATGCAGAAGATCGAATCTCAGGGATTGAAGACAGCCTAGATGTTATAGAGAAAGAACATACAACCATCCAAGACAAATCCAAGAAATATGATAGATCTATCCAACACCTGGAAGACACCATCAGAAGGCCTAATCTAAGGATAATGGGTGTAGAGGAGCACCTAGAAACAGAAGTTAATGGTCTAGGAAATTTGTTTAACAGGATCCTAGCAGAGAACTTCCCAAACATGCAAAAAGATAGGCCTGTCCAGATACAAGAAGCCTTTAGAACCCCAAATAGACCAGACCAGAATAGGACATCCCACCGTCACATTATAATCCACACAGGATCAACTCAGAACAAGGAAGAGATCCTTATAGCTGTCAAGGAGAAAAGGGTAATCACCTATAAAGGGAAACCAATTAGAATCACCTCAGATTTCTCAGCAGAGACAATCAAAGCAAGAAGAGCCTGGAATGATGTATGCCATGCCCTAAAAACAAACAACTATCAACCAAGAATACTGTACCCAGCTAAACTCTCCTTCATAACTGAAGGCCAAATAAAACCCTTCCATAGCAAAGAAAAATTGAAACAATACATCTCCACCAAACCAGCCCTACAAAAGATTCTTAAAGATGTCCTACACATAGAAAACCAACAAGACCGCAATAAAGGCCAAGAAACTGCACCCAAATTGAGAATCCAAGAACCTTAGGAAGAACCCAGTTTTCGCAGCCCCCAAGAAGGTAGATAACATGGCAGGAAATCCCAAATATCTCTCAGTCCTATCTCTTAACGTTAATGGACTGAACTCTCCAATTAAGCGACATAGACTGTCTAGTTGGATTAAAAAACAAGACCCTTCTATCTGCTGCCTGCAGGAATCACATCTTGCCCATAAAAACAAACACATTTTCAAGGTTAAAGGCTGGAACAAAATCTACCAAGCAAACGGCCCCCATAAACAGGCGGGAGTTGCAATCCTAATATCAGATAAAATAGACTTCAAATTAAAATTCGTGAGAAGAGATAAAGAAGGTCGCTACATACTAATTAAAGGATCTCTCCTTCAGGAGGGTATTACAATTCTAAATATCTATTCGCCAAACAATGGAGCACCCAATTTTTTCAAAGAAACACTACTTTCCCTCAAATCCCATATAGATCCAAAGACATTAATTGTTGGGGATTTTAACACACCACTCTCCCCACTAGATAGATCAACTCAGCAAAAACTCAACAGAGAAACCGCAGATCTAAACAACTGCATAGATCAACTAGACTTAACAGACATCTACCGAACATTTCACCCAGCAGCATCAGAATACACGTTTTTCTCAGCAGCACAAGGAACGTTTTCTAAAATAGACCACATTTTAGGCCACAAAGCAAACTTGTCTAAATTCAGAAACATTGAAATTATACCTTGCATTCTCTCTGACCACAAGGGAATAAAATTAGAACTCAACACCAAAAGCCACCAAAGAAAGTCCAGTATCACATGGAGGCTGAACAACACACTGCTGAATCATGAGTGGGTCATGGAAGAGATTAGAAAGGAAATTCAAATGTTCATGCTATTCAACAAAAATGAACACACAAAATACCAGCTCCTCTGGGACACAGCAAAGGCAGTACTCAGAGGCAAGTTTATAGCTCTGAGCTCCTACATCAACAAATTGGAGAGATCTGAAACTAACAATTTAATGACACATCTAAACCTCCTTGAAAAAGAGCAGCAAGATAAACCCCAATCCAATAGACGGAAAGAAATAATCAAAATTAAATCAGAATTAAATGAATTAGAATCCAAAAAAACTATAGAAAGAATCAACAAAACAAAGAGTTGGTTCTTCGAAAAACTTAACAAAATTGACAGACCCTTAGCAAATCTTATCAGAAAAAGAAGAGAACACACCCAAATTAATAAACTCAGAGATGAGAATGGAAACATCACCACAGAAACAAGCAAGATTCAGAACATTATAAGGGAATACTTCTCAAAACTTTATGCTAATAAGTTTGAGAACTTGACAGAAATGGACCTCTTCCTAGCAAATATTGACATGCCAAAACTAAACCAAGATGAGCTAAACTATCTTAACAGGCCCATATCAACCATTGAAATAGAAACAGCAATAAGAGACCTCCCAGCTAAGAAAAGGCCAGGACCAGATGGTTTTGCAGCGGAATTTTACAAGGCCTTCAAAGCAGAGCTCACACCAATTCTCCTCCAACTCTTCAATGAAATTGAAAGAGAAAGCTCACTACCGAACACATTCTATGAAGCCATCATAACCCTCATCCCAAAACCAGGCAGGGACTCATCAAAGAAAGAGAACTATAGACCCATTTCTTTGATGAACATTGATGCAAAACTTCTCAACAAAATTTTGGCCAACCGACTTCAACAATTCATCCAAAAAATCATACACCACGATCAAACAGGATTCATTTCAGGGATGCAAAGCTGGTTCAATATACGCAAATCAATTAATATTATTCATCACATCAACAGGAGCAAGAATAAGAACCACATGGTTATCTCAATAGACGCAGAAAAAACATTCGACAAGATCCAAAACCCCTTCATGATGAAGGTTTTGGAAAAATTAGGAATCCATGGAACATTCCTCAATACAATAAAGGCTGTATATGACAAACCTACAGCCAGCATTATACTCAATGGTGAAAAACTAAAGCCATTTCCTCTTAACTCAGGAACAAGACAAGGATGCCCACTCTCTCCACTTCTCTTCAATCTAGTATTAGAATGCCTAGCTACAGCAATAAGACAAGATGCAGACATAAAGGGGATCCAAATAGGGAAAGAAGAAATAAAACTCTCCCTCTTTGCAGATGACATGATCTTGTATTTAAAGAATCCCATAGACTCCACTCCCAAATTACTCAAGCTGATTCAAAACTTTGGCAAAGTAGCAGGTTATAAAATTAACCCGCAAAAATCCATGGCTTTTCTGTATGCCAACAATGAGAAAAGTGTGGCTGAAATTAGGAAAGCAACTCCATTTGTAATAGCCCCACAAAAAATAAAATACCTAGGAATTAACTTAACTAAAGAAGTGAAGGACCTCTATGATGAAAACTTTAAAATCTTGAAAAAGGAAATCAACACAGAACTTAAAAAATGGCAAAACCTCCCATGCTCCTGTATTGGAAAGATTAACATCGTGAAAATGGCAATACTTCCCAAGACTATCTACAAATTCAACGCAATACCTATCAAAATTCCACTCTCATTCTTCAAGGAAATAGAAGAGGCAATCCAAAAATTCATATGGAACAATAAAAGACCCCGAATAGCAAAAACGCTCCTCAACGGAAAGAACACTGCTGGAGGAATATCAATACCAAATTTCAAACTCTACTATAAAGCCATAGTAATCAAAACAGCTTGGTATTGGCATAAGAACAGACCTCAGGACCAATGGAATAGAATTGAAAACCCAGAAATGAACCTACAGACCTATAGCCATCTAATCTTCGATAAGGGAGCTAAAACAATAGAATGGAAGACAGACAGCCTCTTCAGTAAATGGTGCTGGCAAAACTGGTTAACTACATGTAGAAAACTAAAGCTAGATCCTTATATATCACCCTGCACCAGAATCAACTCCAAATGGATCAAAGACCTTGAACTCAAAGCAGACACTCTGAAAACATTACAGGATGGAATAGGAGAAACCCTGGGTCTCCTTGGCTCAGGCCGAAATTTTCTGAATAGAGACCCGGAAACACAACAAATCAAAGAAATGTTGGACAAATGGGATTGTATAAGGTTGCAGAGCTTCTGCAGGGCAAATGACATAGCTAGCAAGATCAATAGAAAGCCCACGGACGGGGAGAAGATCTTTACTAGCCATACAACGGACAAGGGTCTCATATCTAAAATATACTTGGAACTCAAAAAATTAAACCACCCAACAACAAATCCTCAAAGAAACAACTGCCCAATAAGTAAGTGGGCGAAAGACTTAAAGAGAAGCTTCTCTGAAGAAGAAAGAAGGATGGCTAATAGACACATGAAGAAATGTTCAACATCCCTAGCCATAAAAGAAATGCAAATCAAAACAACATTGAGATATCACCTCACTCCAGTTAGAACAGCAAAAATCAAGAACTCTAACAACAACAGATGCTGGAGGGTATGTGGACAGAAAGGAACCTTACTTCATTGTTGGTGGGAATGTAAACTTGTTCAACCAGTTTGGAAAGCAGTATGGAGGTTCCTCAAAAGACTTCACATAGAACTCCCCTATGACCCAGCAATCCCACTTTTGGGCATTTACCCTAATGTTTACAAACAAGACCACACTAAAGCTACCAGCACAACTATGTTTATTGCAGCATTATTTACCATAGCTAAGATATGGAACCAACCCAGATGCCCCTCAGTAGATGAATGGATCAAGAAAATGTGGTATATATACACAATGGAATTCTATGCCTCCATCAGAAAGAATGACATTGCCCCATTTGTTAGGAAATGGAAAGGCTTGGAAAAAATTATATTAAGTGAAGTAAGCCAGGCCCAAAGAAACATAGGTCCCATGGTTTCCCTTATTTGCAATATCTAGTATAGGTATGAGCCAAGCGGAAAAAGTCAGAGAATGTGATGTTAGGAAAACGAACCCTCAAATATGTATTTCAATGTTTTTGTTTCTTTCATGCATGTGTTTCTAACGCATTTATAAGATTATTTCTTGGTTGCTTTGTATGTCCCTCCCCCACAGTGTAACCCCTGCTTTCACTATATTTGATGTCAGTATAACATGTGGAGGAGATGGGGACAAACAAGTCGTTTAAGGATTCAGGTGGACCTGTTGCAACAATGAGAAGTACAAAATGTCATGTCAAAACCAGCTTTACAACGTCGGAGGGGGGGGAGGGGGGTATGATTGGGTGGGGGGGGAGGGGGGAGGCTGGGAAGGGAGGTGAAGGGTAAACAAAGGAGGAGGCTGCAATGCTTGGTAAGAAATGTATGCATTATCCTGCCCATGTAATTGTAACCCCTCTGTACAGTATGTTCTCAAGTAAAATAAAATAAAATTAAAAAAAAAATGACCAGGAGTAGAAAGCTTATTTTCTAAAGAAAAGAAGACATAGAGAAACTTGGATTTTTACGTTTGCTACAATTGTACCAAAATGATGAGATATGTAAATTAATACAGGCAGTTTAGACTTTAGAAAAAATATATTAAGCAGAGCAGAAGAGCAATGAGAAGAAAGCAGTTCTATCTGAAGTGTTCATTTTTATTGGAATAAATAGCAGCAATACAAAAGGGGTTGGGGCAGTAGGGTTGGGGCAGTCAGGGAATAAGAAACCTTCTCCATTCTCGCAACCAAGCCTCTCTACACACAACCCAGTTCAGCAATAATTCAGCTGGAGCGCCACCCTCAAACCACACAGCTTTGAATTTATCACTTCAGCAAAATCGTTGTTCCTTCAAAAAAGAAAAAGGTATACAAGGTATTTTAGCTGCAGGGTGCATAACCAGAGAAAGAGTCTCCTGTAGCGAACCTCTGCCTTTCTACTAAATTAACCACACAAGAACCGACCATGCTACTCTATGACATTTAGTTTTTCTAATCTGTTTAATGCCACGGTTTGCACATGAAGTATTCTGATGTGCTTTTATGTTTCAGCTACTAAAAAAGCACATTAGAAGTGCAGTAGGGATTCTTTTACAGACAATATAACTTGTTACAAATTGCGTTTTCAGAAAAATTATACCGAAGGAAAAAAAAATCCAATCTTGTCTTATGATTCCTTTCCCTCAAAATTACATTTTCTTTTTTTACCTCCTGCTTGTCTCCTGTCTCTTGTGTCTAAGTATCTTCACTTTGAGATCTTCCTGATTCACTCTCCTCTCCTCTGTACCCGGTGGTAAATGAATTCAAATCTATTTTTAAGGTAAAAATCGACAGCACTTGGAGATACAGTCAGCATTTATGCAATACGAAGATTCTCAGAGATACTGTGAGGGAACTTTTGAACATACTTTTTTTTGATCCAATATAGATTTCAATTCTTATCATCTCTTTTTGTTTTGAGCAAAAATAGCCTCTGCCCTTTCAGCTCTCTGTACTCAGCATGTGTTTATAAAATGCCAAATTAGCAATGAAATAGTTCACAACCAAGCTGCCATATTTTTGACATGTGTATTTATGAAATGAACATAAAATTAAATTAAGCCTTCCTAAAAGGCTTTGTCACCTAAGCTGCATGCACTAATGTGTGTTTGTGTATATGTGTGTGTGTGTGTGTGTGTGTGTGTGTGTGTGTCTGTGTTGTGTGTGTTTCCCATAGATACATAATCAAATCGTCTCCATGGGGGCATACCCACAAAGAAATGCAGGGTAACCATGCTTTTGTCCTCTGGTTTTATATTTTCTGAAAAATCATACCCAGATTTAGAATTTTATATTTAAAAAGTACATCCATTTCTGAAATTTAATTATAGATACCCCTTGAAATGACTAAATTTAAAATTTTTAATTCTGTCTAGAATCTCATCCTATACTCCTCTTTCTAACAATTCTGTGTTTACATTTTATTCCCATCATCTTCTATTTGTAAGAGTACATTAAGTTGCAGCTGTCAATTAAAAAAAAAAAACATTGACAGGTATGCAAGTAAACAATCCTACCTAAACATCTATGTAAATAATGATGTGCTGGCTTAAATTCTAAGGATATTTGCACATGATACAGATATGTCACTGTACTGAAGTGGAGAAAATCATCAATTAGCAATCATGATCTTGCTTTCAGCATGATGACAAAAGGATATAATTGAATTCCAAATGCCCAGTGCTAATCAGCTTTAGACCCTCCCCAGCTGCAACCTGAGGTTGTTAAGCTCCACCCACATACATCGGTTGAGCCCAGACTCTCATCAGCTGCGTTATGAAAGTAGATGGATGTAACTCTTACCATGCTGAAGTAAATAGGTGGATGCATTGGGCTATGCCCAATGACTTTGTGACGTCACAATAAGTCTGTCTCTTTACTCCTGCAAGAAGGGACATATTTTGGTGGGTCAGGAACTCAGTCTTCATTTGTAATTAACAGAAGTTAAGGCCATCCTCCAATTTCTGTTGATGTTTCAGTTACTTGTGTTTCTTTAAAATCCATGTCTATAAAGTAATGGGCATTTTCTTATGCAATATAGTCATTTCTGCAAGATAAGTTATCTGTGAGATATCTGTAAGTTATCTGGAAGATAAGTTAAGAAGAACAAAGAACATCAGGTTACTTGGTCACAGATACACTCTTTAGAAATGAAGATCTCAAGATTAAGGAAAATGTGTCCATTTTCATTTTTGAATTGGATGAAGGCTGGACAGACAATAGACATATCCTTGGACAAAAGGCTCTGTGTTAATGATAATAAGACTGGGGAAGGGACCCTGCATCTTCAGTCTCCTTGAGAATTTGTTTGGCCTCTGTGTAGCATTTCTTCTTCTTGGATATGGTCCAGGAGCCCTCTAAAACGGGAAAAAGGAGACAGTGATTTTTTTTTTCACGCTCAATTGGTTTGCTTTGGGGGAGATAAGTTCTAGTTTCTATGATCAGCCTTGGAGAAAAAACCAAACTGGTTTAAAGGATTTGCTTCATGACAAAAGGGACAGCAGAAATGAAGGTAGAAATCAGTCAGAGACACTTCACTGCTGATGCCCCTTTGTTCCTCAAAGCACTCTGCATGCCCAGGTGACACACTTCAGTACATCAAGTCCTGTGACCCAATAGCATACATTTCTGGACTGTAAATAACAATACACAAATGAAATTCAATGGTTTAGAACAGATGCAAAACTTTACAAAATTCGCATGCTATCCACCAAGCTATATCATAGAGCAGTCCGCAAATTACAGTCATGAATTCAAGAACATGTCTTAAGAAGTTATATGTATGACACGTTTAAAAAATCTCTGAAAATATAAGAAGCAAATGTTTCTCATCTGCAGAAGCCATGTCAACTATTGTGTTAGTCATAGCACTTGGAGACATCAATAAATGTGAAATAATGGGTAAATAGAAAATGATGTTTCGATTTAGTGAGTCCTCAGCTTTTCTAGATCAAATTTTCTAAAAGAATTGACTTGGAATCCGTCTCCCTATTACTAAATGACTGGCCTATAAATAGAGATCTCATTGAAATAGCTTATAGAATTATATGTGAGGAATAATAGCTAGCTAAGCTCAACTGTAGATTAAAATTTGATGGCATGGTTATCAATTGAGGAGCTAACATCAAAATACAGAAATATTAGAGCCAACAGTTCCGAGGTTCCCTGATTCTAGAGGTGTCTGTCTTCCTCAAAATTTGATCTGAAAGATGACATTTGAGCCAGGACATGGTGGCACATGCCTCTAATTCCAGCTATTTGGGTGACTGTGACAGCAAACACAAGCAAACACAAGCAAAATTAGTCCAAGATTCTATCTGCAAAACAAACGAAAAGCAAAAGGACTGGGGCAGGGAAGGTTACAGGTTATAGCTCAAGTATTAGAGAGCTTCCCTACACTAGTAATAGCTTGATCTGATAGAAATTTCACCAATAACTTAGTGATAACTCCTTGAGTAGTAGTTAGTTCAAACAAAAAAACAAAGGTTTAGAATCTTGTAATATAAACCTACTTTTGTATAAAGCCTTATGTGCATTTTTAGGATAAGGTAATATGCATAAAATATACTTTATTGAGAAAAAGCTTTATCTTCTAGATGTTAACTGTGATGTGTGCCTTTACAGCCATCTTCCATAAAAAGAGTTGTAGAGGCCAAAGTTAATTTCAGATATGCTTTTCTATTAGCTAGGTGACAAGAATTTTTCAACTTTATTACCAATGACTGTCACCTCATTGTAAAACATTTTCATTAAAGTTAAGACTCAATAAATAACAGGAATATATTTTAATTCAATATAACCGTGGAAGTCCAGAGGATATTAATGACAGAAGAATTGTATTTCCTGTGATTACTCACTCCAACCAAATACTAAGGCTTTAGAATATTGGTGTTTCTTCTACTTCATTGCAAGCAGAAATCTTGTAATGGGAATTTTCTTTATGATATTTCTTTAAAGTGAAAGAAATATAGCTTGGTGATCAAGAATTTGTGTTCTCATGTGTTAGTGTCAGGAGAAGGGTTTCCTGTTTAGATAAATTATTTCCCCAATTCACAAGCATGTTGAAGGAAAATGCCTCATTTGAAATTTGTCCATTGGGGACAAATACAGTTCATATTTGAGGAAAGACAATGTAGTAAAACTTTAGGAAAGCTGTTAAAAGTATTACACTTCCTGTTAGCATAAATATATTACATATCCGCAGTCTATCTATTAGAGATAGACTTTCCTAACATGAATTTCAGAGAGGAAGAATAATTCCAAAAACAACAACAAAAAAAAAATCCCACACAACTAAAAGTATAGTGATTCAGAATAATCAGAATTAGTGAAAAACACAATGCCCTCTGGGGTAGAATATTTTCCTAAAGTACATAACCTATGTCTTCTGAGAAAACCAATCCTTCAAAATATTGTAGCTTTAGGGAAGATCATTGTGTTCCCATGGTCCCTGCCCATAAGTTTGACCCTAGGGAGTCCCAACAAATAAGTTCCAGTCACTGCCTGGGCAGGCAGGAAACACAATTTAATCAGTATAGCCACACCGGGAAAATGACAAGGACCTGCGCGCTTAACTTGGATGGTACAAGCCTGACTTTCAACTTATACTGGAAAAGGGCAGAACTGGAGAGGATGCATCATCAATCAATCTTGGTCAAACTTTTGTGTAGTTGCTGATACCAAATTTAATCTGATATAGTAATAAAAATATCATTGCTGCCTAGGGATAGATTCAACTCTTGTCACAAAATGTTCATTTATCAGTCCCGTTGTTCTGAAATCCAAGGTGACTGAAGAAAAGAATGACTCAGAGCAAAGGAGACAGTTGTAAAGTGGATTGGACATTTTCAGGTCCTAGTCAATGCCCTTAGCAAAAATATCCCAAGTTCTACGTACAATTATACCTACATCCTAATCATGTGTGAATACTGAGCACACAGGTTTCACATTAGTACAAACATAAAATAAAGGTGAGACCTTATCTTGGGGTTCATTTTGCCTAGCATTTCCTAACAAATGGGGCAATGTCATTCTTTCTGATGGAGGCATAGAATTCCATTGTATATAGATATCACATTTTCTTGATCCATTCATCTACTGAGGGGCATCTGGGTTGGTTCCATATCTTAGCTATGGTAAATAATGCTGCAATAAACATAGTTGTGCTGGTAGCTTTAGTGTGGTCTTGTTTGTGACCATTTCGGTAAATGCCCAAAAGTGGGATTGATGGGTCCTAGGGGAGCTCTATGTGGAGTCTTTTGAGGAACCTCCATACTGCTTTCCAAAGTGGTTGAACAAGTTTACACTCTCCCACCAACAACGCAGAAGAGTTCCCTTCTGTCCACATCCCCTCCAGCATCTGTTGTTATTATAGTTCTTGATTATAGCCGTTCTAACTGGGGTGAGGTGGTATCTCAATGTTGTTTTAATTTGCATTTCTTTTTTGGCTAGGGAGGTTGAGCATTTCTTCATGTGTTTATTGACCATCCTTTAAATAGGGATACAGGTGGACCCATTGCAACAAAGAGATATATAAGACGTTATGTGGAAAAAGAACTGTACAACTTTGAGGGAGGCAGAATGGGAGGGCAGGGATGGTTAGGGAGAAACAAAGTAGGAGGCAACAATGCTTGATAAGAAATGTACTCATTATTTTGATCATGTAATTGTAACCCCTCTGTACAGTATTTTCACAATAAGAAAATTATTAAGATTGAGTGCCAATCTTGTTTCTCTACATAGACAATCTATATAACTCGGAGAAAGCAGTAATCCTTTGTCTATTTCAGTTCATTCTTCTGTAAAATGGGTCAACTACATGCACTTTACTCTGGAGGATTTTATGAAGAAAACAATCAAACATGTAAGTAGTAAAATAAAACCTAATGATTGCTGAACTTTAAATTAATGTTATTGTGAGAGTTCAAAGAATGGACTTGAAGACACAATGAACACTGAAACCAAAGTGATATTTTTATTGGTTATTGACTGGGCCTGGGAATCAGAGACCCTCAGTGGGGTAACAGCAGGTACTTAAATCCCAAAGTCCCTCCTCTCTGTTGTACTGGGTAATTTTAACACATGCACTTTTGAGATGGATAGAATTTTTAAGCAGGCTTTTTTTCTGACGCTTCTTTGTTCTTTTTTGGCACAAAGACTTTTGCAATATGCTCTTTGCAGCACATAATTTTTTTTCATATTTTCACATTTTATCATGGTCCTATCTGCCCCTGCTAGTTATTGGCCTTCGAAGCAACTGTTTATCTAGGGAACTTCTGGCTATAGGAATTTAATGATTACTACTAATATGAAGATTACTTCTGTGAACTCAGAACCAGGTTAGATACCCAGTTTTACAAATGGACCATCAGTAATTCTTACGATAATCTCATGTAGTTTGTTGTCAACCAATTATACCCTATCATCTCTTTGGCTCACAGTTCCTACCTGTTGCTCTAAATAAATCTTTTATGCTCAGTGTCAGAAATACAGCTTTGCTAGCTTACTTCTTCCAGACTTGCCAAAGGCATTTTAATTTATAATTTTAAGTGGCATACTTGTCACATATTTTCTCATTTAAGAAGAGGTGATTTTTGCCTCTGGCATCCCACCAGGCATTTTTCTAGCCACTGCGCAGATTTCCTTTGAAATGGCGAGTGATAAAAACATTGGTAAGCGGAGAAGACAGCTAGTAGCTTTGTTTTGACACTCAGCTTTCTGCCTAGAATGTCCATGAAGACAATACGCCTTGCAAGTACACATTGCTTGAATGGAAAGTGATCATTTGTGTCTGCGCAAAGCTCAAAAAGTAAGGAAATATTCACCATTTGTTTTACTTCTTTTCCTACAACTATTTTATTTTCAGACGGGCTGTTGAAAACTTTAAAGTACATAGAGAACAGCTGGTATTGAGTGTTTCCATATATCACAGTGGCTGATAAATTATAGACTATGTTCCACAGATAATGTCATAGGGTGGATAGGAAATAATCAGATTTGCATTCTTTTAAATGAGCTCACTAACTAAAGATGTGGGACTGCTAAGATCTGGATGAATCCAAAGACAACTCTGTTAATCATGTCATTATTCTGACTCCCTAATTAGAATTTATAATTTAAGGAAGTGAGAGACATTTCATAATATACAGAATTTTCTACTTGGGGACATATCACCTCACTACCGCTCAATTTTCTCTCTCATAAAGCAAAGAAATAGTGGTACTTACCCCAAAGAATTTTGATGAAGATTGAAGCAATGCACAATGACAGAAAGATGAAGGGAATTCACCTACCATCATCCTAATTGAGGACACTAAGTAAGACACATTGAATTTCAAGATATTATCCAAGTCACACACACACACAAAAAAATGGAGCAGACTGATATACACACCCAAGCCATGTTCACTCTCATTCTTTTATCCTACTTCCTAGAGTTACTAGCTAGATTATGTTATTTTTAAAGAAGGAAGCAAGAAAGAAAGAGAGAAATAAATTGAAAGTAATGTCTGCAATCCTATAATTTTCAGATTGCACATGACTCAAGTTGTTAACAAATTCTCATTCATAGACCAGTAAGATTCACCTATAAAAACTTCATAGGGTTTGTGTGTCATCCTTGGGCAGGGGCCATGCTAATCTCCTCTGTATCATTCCAATTTTAGTATATGTGCTGCTGAAGCACTATGTGATTTTTTTTTTTTTTGCTTCTTTTGTACGTTCTTCCCCAATGCTACAGCCCGTTTTTTATTCTATTTGACTCCTGTGCCCTGCATCTTTTATATACATTTTTCTAATTTGGGGAGGGGAAGGGAAATTAAAATATGCTGAAACAAGGATATAGATTGACCCATTATAGCCATGAGATGTACAAGACATTATGTTAGAAAATGAACTTTACAACTTGGGCAGAGGGAGGCAGGAGATGGGGAGATGGGGAGGGAAGGGATGATAGAGGAAAAACAAAGGAGGGGGGTAACAATGCTTGATAGGAAATGTACTCATTACCTTAATCATGTAACTGTAACCTCTCTGTACAGTATCTTTACATTAATATATATATATTAAAATAACTCCATAGTCACAAGTTTATTCCATGTCAATGTGAAGTTTAGTTGCTTTCTTTATCCTCCTTGAAAACGGGTATCCAATGGGATTGGTATTAGTGAACTTTGAGTCGCTATAAGAAAAGTGTGTCAATCAACTTAGAAAGAGAAAAGGTCTATTTTCCAAATCACCTGGGGATGGCTAATACTATAGATGGGCGGGGGATGTTAGAGCAAAGCTGCTGACGTCATGGTCAAGATGCAAAATGGAGAAAGAAAGCAGGAGTCAAAGGGTCCAGTTCCCCTTCAGGTACACACCTTCAGTGACCCGAGGCCCTTCATTCTGCTTCATCTCTGACAGTTTCAAAGGCTTCTCAGCAGCACCACAGTGGACACAAAACCTTTGACACGTAGGCTTTTGGATCACATTCCAAATAGAACAGCAACAGGAAGATTTCCAGACATCATCAATATTTATTTCGATTTTTTTCTCCAATCCCATACACACTCCTGGAAAGTACTCCCATTTCTTGTTAACCCTTTTTCTCTCCCTTCCATCATGTTCTTCCCATTCGCCGTTCACTTTCCCTTGCCAACTCCCCTCCCCCCCCACACACACATGGTTGAGTAAATAGTAGTCATTTCTGACTAGAAGAATCCCACGAAACCTGCACTTACCCAAAGGGAACTATTCAAAGTATATTATGAAGTATAAGTCTCATAAAGCTTTTGTTTTTCTTTTTGAACCAGGACGTGATTTTTTTAAACATATCTTTGATTTCACTTTATTGCAGTTACTTCTCAGTGGAAGAATCCTGACCCTTGCATATATAGATGGCATCCAGAGTTAGAAAATAGCAATTTCAAAATGTCCTCTATCCTCTCCCACAATCTCCAAGCAACTTTACTTCAGACTGGATTGTTCTGTCTTCACGTTTTTCAGAGCAGAAGAACCAAGGGGAAGGACCCCTCGCTGCCTCATGATAGAGTACATGAATGAAACACTTGCCACAAAAGACTAACTGCTTCAGAAACGATCAGAATGAAAACTCAGAGATTCGGGGTGAATGTTTCATTGCTATGCTTAGGTGCAGCAAAAGCATGGCTAGCCAGGGAGAAATATGATTGGACATTTGAGCTCTGACCTACATACCGATTAGGAAATAGATTCAATGTTCCCAGGCTACATCCCTCCCTCTGGATGGGGCAGGGCCCTTTTAGGGTGCTATTCTTATATCCTACATTCAAATGAAACAGAGAATGTCTTTAGGACCAGCTTTTGAATAGGAAGGGTGAGAAACGCAAACTTAACATCTCTTTTAAGTTTTATGGCTGGCTATAGGAGGAAAAATACCCCAGTCTTCTCTAACACAACTTAGAATAGTTCTGGTTTCTGTAAATGGCCTAGGGAGACAAAAAAAAGAACAAGATTCTGGAAACAAGAGGGCTTCACGTTGAGGGCTGCATGTTTCTGAGCAGCAACACCAAACCTGTGACTACCCTCACAGCTACTGCAGAGGTCATCATTTAATCTTAACCCAGTAGGGTGCCTCAATTTAGATACTGCCCTCACTTTCTTTTGTGAATTTTGTGTAGTGCTGGGAATGGAAGTAAGATTTCATGCTTGCTAAGCTAATACTCTATTACTCAAGCCACACTAGATGAATCTCTCTTCCTAGCCCATAACAACCATAGTGTACAAAACCTTCATTAATCCCCAGGGTCAACACTTCTTGGGTCCAACTAATGCTGAGCCACATTTTAGCTAAGAAAGAGAGGGAGGGAGAGAGATAAGGAAATGAAGGAGGAGGAGGAGGTATCAAAGCAAGAAGGATGTTATATTATTCTGTGAGATTATAATCATTCCTATGCAGTGCAAATTAATAAGTGGCTATTAAGTCTCAACTCTACCACTCTTTGCTTTGTGACCTTGACAAAGTTTTATATTTCTGTGGCCATTGGTTTCCCCATATGTAGAAATAAAAAAAAAAGTAGTAGAGTACAAATGCACTGTTATACAAACCTCTTACCATAAAGGTAGTCTTAGGTCTGGTGGTCAATAAGTTGTAGTTATTTTCATCATGATGATTAATAATAAATAAGGATGAAAATACCATTTGTAGTGCTTGAAATTGTTTCCATGTGCGAGGCTTCACATTTCAGTACAGAAATAATCCTTAGCTCATATGAAAATTTAAAAAGAAAGAAAGAACAAGGCTAAATAGCACCCTAAATGAAATGGGTGCTTGCCCACATTCCCACTGAAAATATTTGATGATTGATCTGGCTCTTCCAGGTGTGTCCAGTTTACTTCTGGGACTAAAAGGCTGTGCAACTAAGTTGCTACTGACTATTCCACATGCTCATGGTATATTTCAACACACCAATGTCAAAGGAATAAGCCAGTGATAGATCCATAATGCTTGTGTCACTTTTGTGATTGTATCAGCACTGCATAAATCTCAAAGCTTTGAGGAGAAAGTAATGAGAATCCTTCTTTTGTATTCTTTTTCTTTTTCTGTCAGTTGTGGGGCTTGAACTTTGGGCCTGGGTGCTGTCCCTGAGCGCTTCTTCTCAAGGCAAGCACTCTACCACTTGAGCCACAGTGCCACTTCTGGTTTTCTGGTAGTTAATTGGAGGTAAGGTTCTCATTGACTTTCCTGCCTGGGGCAGGCTTTGTACCATGATCCTTAAATCTCAGCCTCCTAAGTAGTGAGGGTTACAGGCATGAGCCACGGGCAGCTGGCTGTTCTGTATTCTTTTTAAAGTTTCGGATTTGTTTTCAGAATATTAGGGAAATGGAAAAAAAAAGCTCTTTATATGAGTGTGTTTGTGTATAGGGGAGTATGCATGTTTTGTGTGTATGTGTATGTGAGATAGTCTCAGAGATTACATTAAGTCTTTGGTGCAAATGAGTTGATTTTAATATATTTTTGAGATTTAGGGTTTAACCTTCTGCCTCAAAGAATGCAATTTGCTTAGTGTCATCTATTGACATTATTGTTCTACCTGCAATGACAAAGGAACTTAACTGCTTAGAGCATAATTACAAAAGCAAGAAAGTTGGATCTTGCAGACTATCCAAGACATACTACTTAGCTAGGTTCTGTCTATCATCTACTACCCAGACGGCT
The DNA here is from genome assembly GCF_019054845.1 of Dipodomys spectabilis. NCBI lineage: Eukaryota > Metazoa > Chordata > Mammalia > Rodentia > Heteromyidae > Dipodomys > Dipodomys spectabilis. Next base: position 13,186,334 of record NW_024870950.1, read on the forward strand.
GAGATCTGGAGGGAGGATGATGGTTCATTCTAATTTTTTGTTTGATACTTAGATCCCTAGAAATCTCTCATTCTCTGAAAGTTGAAGCACTGTGGACAGAAATGGGTTGTCTGGAAACAGGTAGGAGCCTAAGAAATTTCTAATAGTTTATGAGCTTAACAAGTAACTCCACTTAATTCAATGGTAAGGTAGTACAGGTGTGAACATTTCAAAGAATCTTTTTCTTCCCTTTGTAAATAGGCATCTGTGTATTTAGAGAACATATCGATTGCTATCAGCCTTTCTGCTTATCTGTCTGATATGAGGTGATTTGCTTCTTCAACACGCAACAAATATTAGAAATATGTGATCCATTGGCAACGTGTTGCTCAGTTTATTTACAATGATGACAACATTTTAACAGGTAATTAGATTTTGTAGAGAGTTCACAACTTTTGTGGCAAGCAATGGATTTCAGTTCACAAATTTGTGTACATCATTTTTTGTGAATTAAACCAAGTTCATTCCCTTTGTGTAATCATAGTATTCCTCCCTCCCCCCCCCCCCCACATATACACTACTAAAAAAAAGTTCAATTTTAGTGTGCTTTGAGTTTAGTTTAATTTTCTTTTTGGCAGGAAACTTTGATGTCTGAGTCTCAATTCTGGAGAGCTGTGCACAGCTTCATTTAGAGCAGGGGAGACAGATGGTTCTGATTCTCCAGTTTGTGAACATGGATCTCCATCTATAGATGCCAGCATCTTTAATTCCTCACCTTGCAATTCAGAGTACTTTCCTCAGTGTGTGAGTTTCCCACTTGGAGGCACTAGAATACTTCCTAGTTTCAGAGTCCTGTTCAGACACAAGCATTTTCCTGTAGTCCATCTTATTTCCATTGGCCTGGTCTGACCAAGCAAGCCTCCTCTTTCTTTGGTCTTCTCACCATCTTGAGATGACCGTGGAGGAAGGAAGGAGAAGGATTTTGGCTGTCTGCTTGCCTTATCCATGATTCTCCTGTGATGTTGCTCCATGCCACCTGAACAGAAAATGATGATGTCCAACATGTACATTTGGCAAAGAATAAAAGTCCCTGGACTTTTTTTTTTTACTCAGTTGCCTTGGCAAAGAGAGACCAGGTTCCCCATGGCAGCTTTAATGGAAAATATTGTTAATATGGCTGGCCAGGACCTGTTTCTTTGTTACCATACTTCTTAGTAAGTAGAGCTATTTTTATTTCTTATGGGCAAGCTCCTCTGCTTTTCTTCTATAATTATATGTACTGTCTTGGTTCCATTTTGTAAACAATTAGAGTAGGTCTTAGACCTCTACTAGACAAAACTGATCAACACTCTTTGATGGAGTGTAAAGAAATGTGCGTTTGAGCTCTGCTTAATCTAGGATTTGTATTTGTGTTCAGCCTTATTCTAGGGTTCTTATTCTTCCTGCCTTTATGTTCTTTCTTCAGCCTCCTCCATTTACATGTAAGCATATTACATTAAACTATTTAGACTCATGAGAGGGAAATTTCTGATTGGAGAAAAAATTTAAATTGGGGCCCAAATAGAGAAAATAGCTATTGAAATATCCATAAATAATGAACTCATTTAGTGTGCTGGTCCTGGGGCTGGAACTCAGAGCCTGGGCACTATCCTTCAGCTTGTGCTCAAGATTAGTACTCTACCACATTGAGTCTATTGCCATTTCCAGATTTTGATAATTAACTGGAGATAAGAGTCTCGCAAACTTTTCTGCCTGGACTGGCTTTGGACTTCAACACTCAGATCTAAGGCTCTCAAGCCACTGAGATTTTACTTTCACTCTGCTCTGGTTTATTACATGTCTTCCTTTTCGTAGGAAAAGTACTAAAGGTGATGGCAGAGTTCAGGGATTCTCATTCTTCCAGTGAACACTAAAGAACACAAGACAATGCAGATCTACTTTCAGTTATTTTCCCTGGCATTCTGTTCAGATACGAATCCACACATGCATTCTTTCACAACCCACCAACGTGCTATCATTCTCTTAGTATGGTTATGACAGAGGTAAAATTCAAAGTTGACTTCATTGAGATTGCATCTTACTGAGAGATGAATGTCTACATGAAAATGAGTGATTTGGAAGAAATCAATCCTATAATTAAAATAAAGTGTTTTGATCATTCAATTAATTTAAACAAGATTTTTTAAAGTTTTGGGTTTTTTTTTTTTTTTGCTCTTCACTTTTGTGATTGTTACTGACAATGGGCAATGAAATTTGAGTTAACCTTCAGTAAGCTAATGATGGGATAATGGTAACTGGAAAACATAAAGTTATTTAACTATAATATATTCTATTGGAAAGCATCAAGGGTATCTCGCTCTCTTTCCTTCACATAATGGAATGTCAGATTGCTTGGATTTAACCATCTGTTCCATTTTCCTCACGATGGTCTCCCTTTTGTCTCCCCTTTGAATAGGTATCTTGTATCAACTCCCAACAAATGTTCACACAGATTTTTAATAATTTTAGCAATTCATTTGGAAAACCTTTGTGTTGCTAGGCCAGACCTCAATACTCTGCAGTGGCAAGCCAAGAATCACAGAAATGAAAGGCTGAAAATAAGTATAGGATAGACATATTTGAGTAAAATGTACCCAAAGTCCAGGCAACAGGACTATAATGGCGGAGTTAGAGGTTTCTGGAAAAATGATTGGAGGTTTTTTATCACATCAGCTGTGTGCTTTTGGATCCTTTATCAAGGAATATGTTTAGATATCCCAAATGGTGATGACATTTTAAGTTGTAGATGCATATTCGATCTATGTAAAATTGGTCTACAAGTTTTTCACATTAACTAGTTGGGATAATTCCAAGCTAGGTGTGGTAGGTGATTCATATCTGTACTCTCAACAAGGAAGGTTATACTGTGAGAAAAGCCTGGGTAAAGTTAGTGTAAGAATGCATCTGAAAAAAAAAAAGATTTGAAAGTAAAAGCACTCAGTGTGTGGCTCAAGTGTGAGTCTGAAGTACTGCCAAAAATCAATCAGTTAACCAATCAATCAATCTAGAATAATCCTGAAATCAATTTAATTATATGTTTCGACAGACCTGGCTTTCTAGGATTTTTCAAACCCATGAAAACATGATGATCTTCCTAAATCCCTATATTTTCATTGCTCCTACATTATTGAGCTTATTACTATATACATATAATGCATGAAGCCTAGGTTGATCTTCATGGTAAGATTTGCTAACTTAATTTGCAACCTAAGAAATATTGATCTAAATAAGACATCTATTCACCTTGCTCTCTCTCAGATAACTATAAGTATAGAAGCATGCTTTAGAAATATAATAGGCTAGATAGTCAATGTTACTTGGAACAGCTTTTCACTCTACTGTCCTTAAGATGTAATATTTGTCCTTATGAAAATAGAGTTGTTACCAAAAAATCATCAAATTCATGTTTAAAGCACAAAAAAGAGAGAGAAAAGACCAAGAGTCATCATTGGTTGAATTTACATTAAAGAGATATGTGTGTATGTGTGTGTGTGTGTGTGTGTGTGTGTGTGTGTGTGTGCGTGTGCGTGTGTGTGTGGCAGAACTACCTAGTTACTACCTATTACATCTCATCGGCCATGCAATGAACTAGCCAGGGTCAAAACTGAGACTATTCTATCAAAATACATTACCACTCTTGGAAAAATGGACATTGGATAGACAAAGAATAGTTAGTCTCAATCACAGCATAATTTCTGCATTAGGAAATCAACATGTTATCTGCTAATGAAGATGTTTACTTCTCATATGGATAACATATATTTTCCTGTCCAGAAATCTCAACATGCTACATCTTCATCTGAGAACTTTTATTTTTATATAGCGAAATTCATATAGAGAACTTTTATGATAGAGAACTCATAATTTTTCTGTTAATGTACTTACTAATCTTTTATGATGGCCTCTGATATTTACTGCAGTAATTATACACTAATGCGTTCCTTCATTTTTTTGTGACAGAGTCTCATGATTCAACCAGTCCTGGCCTCTGGAACTCACTATACAAGCCAGGATAGCCTTGAATTCATGGTTTTCTTACCTGTGTGTCTTATGTATTATAATTGCAAGCATATGCCACCATTTCTGAGTAAAGTAATGTGAATGTTGGGATTACAAGCACATTCTACTATATCTGACAGTTTTTTAATATCCAAATGAGTTAGTACCTGCCTTCAGATACTATGAAAACATTTTAATTTATATGCTAGTGCTAATTTTGCATTTCATAAGTGCTGCATAGACAATTATTTTCTCTTCCACTAAGTGAAGCTTTTAAACTTCCAAGTAATATTATATACTTATTATTACTATTATTATTTTTCGACTAGAAATCAATGTAGGTTATTGATCATTCAATATTATATTTTGTAATTACTTTGGATATTGAACCAACTTGTCAGCTCTGTTACCAAATCTAATTTGTTTGGAAGTAATATATGGCACCAAAAAATATACTGAACAATCATTTAATCTCCTTTACTATAATTATAAAATTGTTCAGTGGTTCCCAATACTAGTTTACTCTTAAATTGTCAATATTTGTCATGTAATTCCTAGACAATGCACACAGGAATCATACATGTTACTGGTCATTGATTTCAAAATCTTATGTACTGTACATTTTTGTTAACAGAAGGTTTTGCTGGATTTTAAGAAACGGATTTATAATTTTATTTTCTTTGCCTAGCTATCCTGCCTGAGGAGTGGCAATCTTAGTGGCCATTGTACTGTTTCTTCCAAGATGATTTTATTGGTCTTAGAGGAAATGGTGTATGCAGTTTTGCCCAATAAAAATTTTTCCTGTCAGCAACTATTTTTTTCTTATTTACTGTTGATATTGGTAACTACCAGGAGTTGCTAGGCACAAGTCCTTTCTCGTTCTGTTACTTTGATAATTAGTGGATATTAATATTTATTTTTATTGCCTCCCTGTGCTATTTTTACATATTTGTTTGACAGTTGTGAGGTATATTTTCCATCCTCTATATGATCTTTGACTAAAGAGAGAGTCAATCATGTTTTCAAGGAAGAGAAAGCCATCAACTCCATGAGTGCTATAGAGATAAAATAATTTTAAATGGATTCATTCATTTATCATAGTAATGGTATAACGTGAGTTCTAGATATTATTTCCAAAAATTAACTTATATAACATCTTATTAAAATTTAGGCTGCCTTCAAAGAGAGAAGTATAAATACACTGAAACATTTCCAAATATTGGCTAAATGTTTGACTTTAGACTAATATTTGCTAAACATTGCCAAATATTTTGTAGTTTCTTCCTTAGATTAAAAAAAATACTCACGCTTGAGAATTAAACTCAGTTTTTCCATGACACAATTTGGCTCTGTTTGAATTTCAAAGAAATATTTATGATACAATGCCAAGAAGCAAATATGTGTGAATGCTCATCCCTTGCTAGATATGTATGAGAATCAATAACCGTGAAAGCAGCAAGCGTTCTAATAGCATCGTGATAATATGCCCAAGGCACCTTTCCCACAGCTTCTTAAGAAAGTTGCTGCGCATACATTATGTTACTATAGTCAGCAAGACCCTAGTCTCCTTGTAGTATTTAAGCTCTAAAGAGTCCCAGTAGTTAATGTAAACAAGAAAACCCAAGCAAGGGAAACTGCATGTAATATTTGACTGTAATGTGTCCTTGGAGAAAATATCTACTGAGACCTGTCAAAGAGATCTATTTACCGTCAGGGCTGATTGTAGGTTTTTGCTGGATCTTCAGTTTACAAACTTGATTCTAAAACTTTACCTTCAATATTTAAATAACCAATTTTGCTCTGCCAGACTTCTTCATTATCTTACTCAACTATAAATGGAAGTAGAAACAAACACATGCATGCACAGTCTCCCTCTCTCTCTCTCTCTCTCTCTCTAATACTGTTGTGTTTTCAAACCAGTCTATGCATATAGTGGAATATTTTGGGCTATGGGTTTCTCATTCAAAACACTCCTCTTTGCTGTTTCAATAGACTGAGATGAATTTCCCCTTCTACCTACCACACCCATGAAATTTAACTGGAATGAATTTGGTTTCCCTTCTCATTTCTGGGTCCATAACTGATTCTCAAAGAAAGCCACAGAAACTCGAATTTTTCCTTCTCCACTGCAGGTTATAGGAGCTCCCATTTTTTCTGTGCTTTTAGGTCTTAGAGCTGGTCATAAATAAATTCTCTAACTTGATTCTTACAACGTGCTCTTGTCCCACAATGCGGAGGGTCAGGAACATGCCAGAGTGGACAACCATTTCTTGTTTCCTTACTCAGTCTCTTGGCATTTATGCCTCTGAAACAAAATTACAAACACAGACTCTCTCTCCCATCCTCCCTTCTTCGCTCCCTCCCCCTCTATCTCATAGGAACAAAGATCAGAGAAATTCCTAATAGTAAACACGAGGAGGGTCTTATGCTCCAAGAGGGAATAAAAGTTTTGTACTATTTCTCACATGACTTGTTTCATGCCTAATCTCATCAATAGCATTAAAATATTTTATAAGAAACTAGTAACTGTCATTTTATTGACCTCTGTAAGCCACCTGAGCAAATCAATCAATGCTCTGTAGGGGATTATGGGAACACCAAATTGTAGCCAGGATGTCAGAAGCTCAAGAGACTTTGGCCTTGCAGGTGATACCTGAAGTAAAGGAGACTGGAAAACTGAACATTACACCTTGTGGAGTCTGAGGGTCTCCAAGCTGATAGTTTTAGTACTGATTGGCATTAGAGACTCTGAGCTGGTATTCCCAACTCAGAAGAGCTTGTTTGCTACTGGAGTGTATTACTCACATTGTTTTAGATTTTTTGTTTGTTTGTGTGTGTTGATTGTAAAGTAGAATGATGAAGAAAAACAGATAATTAGGTTTTTGTTTTTGTATGTTTTTTATTGTGAAAATACTGTACAGAGGGGTTACAGGTACATGAGCAAGGTAATGAGTACATTTCTTATCAAGCATTGTGGCCTCCTCCTTTGTTTTTCCCCTACCATCCCTTCCCTCCCATCTCCACAATTACACTCCCCCCTCCTGCCTGAATTGTAAAGTTTATTTTTCAACATAGTATCTTGTACATCTCATTGTTACAATGGGTCAATCTGTATCTCTAGTTAAACATTTTGTTTTTTCTGTTTGCTTGTTTGTTCATTTTCTGGATATTTATCCCCATGGAGTTTTATGGGGTTTTTGTTTCTTTGTTTTGTTGTTTGTTGTATAGGTTAGGGTATATAATTTCTCCAAAGCATTTGAGTAGGATTTTTAGTTACCTCAGGTTCAACCTCATCACATTTTACTGAACTCTGTTTAAATTTCCCCAGCTCAAAAATATGAGTTATTTTCTTCCTAATATCAATGAGCTTCATTATATATTCTGGAAAGTCTTACATTAGACAAAAAATAAAGCAGGAGTTCTAGTAGACATCTACAACAATAGACTTACTTAAGTTATTTAAAAGAGATTTGCCCCATAGTTGGGAAATTGTTCTATTTTTTTAAGTTTGCCTATTAAAAGTCTTCAGGAAAATAAAAGTGAAATAATGATAGCATTTCCTGTCACTGTACATGCCATTGTTTTCCTAAAGTTTACATAACTGTCTAAAGAAAACATGACAAATATCATCATCAGAAATCAAGTAAGTAGAACGATCAATTCATTTACTGTAGAAAATTCTATCAGCAAGCAATCTTAATAGCATCTTTTATAGCCCACTATCACTGGCTTGTGTACAGAAATGAAAATAGATTGCAGAAACTCCGAAATTAATAATGAATCTGTAAACATATTTCCCAAGACAGATTCTAGAATAGAGTCTCTATTCATTCCTTAGACCCCTTTCATGGTTATTGATATAAAAGAACATTACATCAAAGCCAGTGATCAATATTATCATAATGCCCCAAAATTTTATCTCTAACTATTGACATTTTGCACACATTTTTAGTCACTAGGTTTGATCGTTGTTTTATTTATTTTTTTGTCAGTTTATTCAGCCCTGGGAGGATTTAGGAATATGTTGGAAAAATGTCAAATAAATATAACAATTTTCTAATAAACAGTAATATTTCACATTAACATACAATATGGAATATAAATCAAAATATTTCTAGTATCTATTTTAAACATCTCCACAAGTATTTGAATTGATATGATTTATTGATAACATCTGTTTGAACATATACATTACATATCTGTAAACATATTGGCTACTCCACTACTATGTGTCTAGAGTGAAACAGTCCACTCAGTAGCATCCTTATGAAATATAACCTTAGCTTATCATTTTCCATTACAGGCAGGCTTCCACATTTGAACAGGAAACATTTGTCAACAAATTGTCTTTCTATACTCATATATTTGTAAGCTACTTCATTTCCAAAAGAAAATTTCCTAAAATGTGTCCTAATTGTATATTATTTGCTTCTTCTTTGATCTCGATTGTTAATTTAATTGCAACAGAAAAATTATTCTCACTTAACAAAATGAAATATTTGCTTACTCTGTTTACTTTGAATTATACAATTTTTAATCAGATACTCATCTTTTATTGGCAACCTCATGGGGTATATTTTATTTTAATCCATGTTATTTGACATTTTTCAAGTCATTCTAGGAACTCAGCTAGTCTGATCCCATACCAGACTCGGACCAGCTTTAACTTGTGATAACCTGTAGGTCCTCTGACAGTCCCAACCAATGGATTGTCAGATTAAGCCTAGGACTGGCATCAACATAGGAAAGATGAGCAGAAATAGATTAAGTTTATTTGGATGTAGGTCGAGGGAACTTCTTGTGGAGGAGGCTCCATTTAAGAAATCATGGTGCATAAGTTAGTGCCAAGGGTAGGATGGATTCAGAGAGGAGCTGAGTGAACCAAAAAGGAAAGAGGAAATACAAATGTGAAAACTGTGCTTTCATGATGTTTCCACACCTGTGAAATTCAAACGGGGTCTGAAAAGAGACAGCAGTTCCACAGAAAAGCATAGCCAACAAAATCTCCACTAAACACACAACAGACTTGGTCCTCCAATATTCTTAGCAATTATAGCAATACTATGTTACCCCTGTTATATCTCCCTTGCTCTAGAATCCTAATAAACAATGTTCTTTCTCTTCTGCTATCCTCAGAAACTATTTTCCAAATGCACAACTTACAACAGAAACAAAATCCAGGAAACTTCTGAGGTAGCAAACTTTGTTGCCTAACAGGAAATGTTTATAACTCATCTGCTGCTAATAGAATTGAAAGCAAGCTTTTATATTTAGTATTCTTCACCTTATCTGGAGACCTAGATACTTATGGGCCAATCTGGGAAAATGAAGTTGAGGTTGTTTTAATGCTAGCATTCAAGATTGTCTATGTCAGTGCTCCTCAAAATGTCACTGGCACTTGACCAACAGAGGTTCACATCAGAAAACTTATTAGAAATGTAAACTTATCAAGCTCTACTCCAAATCTACTGAACTGAACTTTTTTTTAAAAAATCATGGCCTTTAACCTGCAACAATGTCATGAGATAATTTCTTATACACACTTGATTCTACAAAGAAAAAGGTGAAGAAATGGATCTTAAACTGTTTGACTTTCATTAGTATTGCTAACCTTTGATGTTAAATTAAATTTCTTAGATATTGCCAATTCCAAGATTGCACCCTAGATAACACAAATCAAAATGGTCTGGTAAGACCAGACATGTGAATTTTAATCAACCCTGCAGACAATTTCACATGAAGAAGTTTGGGAACCCTGGTGTGTTAGAAGATTTTACATTCTCTAGAGGTGGGAAGATTCACCAGAAAATCCAGTTAAAATTGGAAATGTGGTCCTCTTCCCCAGATCTTCAGTTACCACTTTTCATGGTCTGAACAGGAAATCTCCATTTCAATTAGCATTCAGATAATTCTTACATAGGCTGCCCTTGAACCTTCTTTTGAAGAATGCTATCAGACTGAAAGCACATTATTAATCCATATAAAATAGATATTTACAAAGACAATTCTCTAGAAGGAAAATAAAAGTTTACTTCGGTGCTGTCAATTTTTAATATTTTCAGGTGACTGAATTAGATTAATTACCCCATATACTTCTCATTTGCCAAAAGTGAAACCCTGAAGCTTAGAAGAGATAACCCCCTGTCAGTACATTATTATTCAGGGTGCTGAGAATAATGCTGTAGATACAAATTTTAACCTTATTCATGACACCAGGAATACAATCATTGCATTATGAGTAATACTAGTTTCAATGCCTCTGGGAGAAAATATGATTTCTGCCTCATCAAGTTTTATTGATAAAAAGCAGATGTAGTTATATTATTCATATGACTTTCTAAATTCACTTTTTAAAAAATCTTTTCAGACTTTAAAAGAAAACATAATCCTTATGTTCATACAGGATATATAATCATTTGAGATATGTGTAAATGAGCAAAGATGGGAGTTTTAAAATTCTGTTTTCAGTAGGTGAAAATAGAAAATACCAACAGCAAAACTGGCTTTGTAATTTTCCCTTTTTCTTCAAACACACTTTCTTGTTTGTTTTTGTTGTTGTTTTCTGCGATAGCAGAAGACTCGTACATAGTGCATCACTGGACGACCATCTCCTCCCCCTCATTGAAGGGGGATAAAATTCACCCCTTCAATGACAGCCTTAGGACGGGTGTTCATACCAATAGACTAGGAGTGAAGTGAATGCTAATTAACATCATCATGGTTAATTAATTACAAAAATTTAAAACGCATGGATACATTTTTATATATTGACTTTTAAATTTTCCTTTGATCACAGTTATTAAGAAGGAAACATATGCCCGAAAGGCTAGGAGTAAGGCTGCTGCACCAACTAGATGGGTGAGGAAAAAATTCTTAATTCACTTGTCAATTGTGAGATGTCTTGTTCATGTGAGGAATCTTGTTCATTGTGGCAACATAGGTGCTAAATTTTTTTGTCAAAATTCTTATTATAGGTAAACTTGGCTCATTAGTCATTAACTTTGATTTTCATTTCTCTTTTTATATGCATTAGTTTTAATTTTACAAAGAGATTTTATTCTGATCATTCTTATATGGATATAATACACATAGATCATATCTAACCTCTCTCTTACCCTTTCTTATCCCCCACACTCTTCTAGTTTGAACTGCCTTTCTTTGTTTGTTTAATTAATCTGATACATGTGCTCTGGCAGGGACTTCTATCAACTTGGCACACCCATACTCTTCATGAGGACATATGATTTGATGATAACATCTAAATTTACTTTCCAAAGAAATATTTAATACCATAGATTCCTTCAAGCTTTAATGTTCAGAGATAATCTAATTAAATATTTGTCTTTTAGTGGTGTGTGCTGTAGTAGGACTTGAACTCAGGGTCTAAGCACTGTCCCTTAGCATTTTTTTTTTATGCTCAAGGCTGGCACTCTACCACTTGAAACATAGCTCTACTTCTGGAGTTTTGGTAGCATATTGGAGATGAGCATTTCTGCCTGGGCTGGCTTTGAAGCATGATTCTCACATCTCAGACTCTTGAGTAGCCAGGATTGCAAACAGGCTTGAACCACTATCACTGGCCTAACAACTTTCTTTTTTTTGGGTGGGGGTCCGGTCGTGGGGCCTGAACTCTGGGCTTGAGTGCTGTCCCTCAGCTCTCCAGCTCAAGGGTAGCGCTCTACCACTTGAGCCACAGGGCCACTTCCAGCTTTTTTCTTTTTTCTTATGTGGTGCTAGGAATTGAACCCAGGGCCTCATGCATGCAAGGCAAGTGCTCTACCACTGAGCCACCTTCCCAGCCCTAACAACTTTCTTATAAGTTTTTGTTGTTGTTGTTGTTGGGTTTTTTTGTTTGTTTGTTTTTTGCTGGTCTTCGATCTTGAACTCAGGGCCTGGGGGCTATTCCTGAGCTTCTTTGTGCTCAAGGCTAGAGCTCTAGCCCTTGAGACCCAGCTCCACTTCCAGATCTTTCTGAGTAGTTTATTGGAGATAAGAGTCTCAGGGACTTTCCTGTCCTGGGCTGGCTTTGAACCATGTTCTTCAGATCTCAGCCTCTTGAGTAGCTAGGATTACAGGTGTGAGCCACTGGCATCCTGGTAGGAGTATTTTTCTCTAAAATTTAAGTAAACTTTCAAAGACATGAATTTACTCACCCAAATATCTGTCCATTTTTCAAAAGAGCCCAATCAATTACTTCTATTTTCATATCAATGGTTTTCCTGCATTATGGGACATTTCTTTATTAAAACCTTTAGAGTCTCATTGCAATGATCTCTCAGTCACTGTTGTTTGTATTGTTATAAAATTACCACATTTGCTTTTTTATCAACTACCTATGTAATTTATATCTGCAGGGACTCATTGTCAGTGTCCATTATATCTGGATACTACAAAAGACTCGAGTGTCCATAAATGTGAGGCTCTGACTGTGTTTCCTTTCAATTCTTGTCTGTCCTCTTCCTTATCCTTGTATTCACATCACATTGACAAATGCACTGTACTGATATATATGATTTAAGTAACTCCACACGGTTTTTCACTGTTCTTAATATTCAGTGTTTTGAGTCTTTATAATGTCCTTTTCTTGGCATTTGTGTTGCTATGCATGTTATAAAATCATCAGTCAAAAGGCTGAATCCATGCAAGTTTGATTATGATTTCATGGTGATTGCAATTTTGTGACTACTGACTGCAGGTCCGGTTCAGAAAGCATGGCAAGTTATATCTCTCCACATATTTAATTATTTTCTAAATTGTGAGCCAATTACAAGTGATATAAAATGTATCACTTTACTCAGAGTTCAACTGCCTAATTCAGTAACTGTAATTGTTTCCCCATTGTATTGCAAACAGCACCAATATAACTATATTTGTCTACACAAATGTGTTCAATTGGAGTGACAACTCCTAAAGAAGAAAGAGTTATTAATGAAGTATGTTTTAATCATATAATTCTTAGAACCATTACCAATTCCTTTCTTAAGACAGATCCATTCTTAATAATTGACAATTAGCTCTTTGTTCTAGCTATTCATTCTGAGATGACTAGACATAATTATTTAGAGTAATTCTCATGATTACAAGTTGGCATATTTGCTTAGGCATAGTAAAGTAAGAAAAATAACTAATAATCATGACAATGCTAAAATTAGTGAAATGAGCTATTCTTAGTTCAAATGAGTAATAAAAAAGAGAGATGTTATTGTACTAAAAGTTAGCAATCATGCTGTAACATACTTTTCTTATGTACCGAGGAGTAAAATCTCACCTAAAAAAAGTTTCTAGCATTGTAAAAGTATTAACAGTGCTAAGTTAATATTATTATTATTTCTGTTGCCCAAATTCTCACAATGGAGTTCATTTTAAATATTTTATTTGCTTTTTTATGGATGATTTAAATACATTTGGGGTAAGAAGCTGATGTTATGATTGTGAATTTTAAAATAATTATATGAAAATATCCTTTCACAAGAGAAAGTAGAGCCCTTCATCTAACTAGCAGCCAAGTTGGAATTTGAACCCCCATTACTAGTTTAATATTAAAATAATCCACTTTTTATGTATAATTTTATCTCAATAACAAAGAAACTGAAAGTAAATAATTCCAAATATTAATAATGGTTGAATTTGCCTTGTGGGTCTATAAGTGGGTATGTTTTAGTTATTCCTTCTTTTCTTTACCTTGCTGGCTATATTTACTAAGTCATTGGTAATTTTGTTATGATGAAAAAACACATGTGATATATAAGCAAGATGAAAAAAACATTCATCTATTGAGGGGCATCTGGGTTGGTTCCATATCTTAGCTATGGTAAATAGTGTTGTAATGAACATAGTTGTGCTGGTAACTTTAGTGTGGCTTAGCTTGAAATCATTTGGGTAAATGCACAGGAGTGGGATTGTTGGATCATAGGGGAATTCTATGTTTAGTGTTTTGAGGAATCTCCATACTGTCTTCCAGAGTGGTTGAACCAGCTTACATTCCCACCAATAGGGTAGTAGTGTCCCCTTTGGCCACATCCCTGGCAGCATCAGTTATTATTTGTTTTCTTGATAATGGCCATTCTAAGAGGGGTGAGGTGGAATCTCAATGTGGTTTTGATTTGAATTTCTTTCATGGCCAGCAAAGCTGAACATTTCTTCATGTGTCTATTGTCCATTAGTCCTTCTCCAGAGAAGTCTCTTTTAAATTCTTTAACCCACTAATTAATGGGGTGGTTGTTTTTCTGGAGATTTCTTATTGGGGAGGATTAATTTTTTGAGCTCTAGGTATATATTTGATATGAGACCCTTGGCTGTTGTATAGCTAGTGAAGAATAGATGAATGGATCAAGAAGATGTGGTATATTTACACAATGGAATTTTATGCTTCTATCAGAAATGGAAAGACAGAAAAATCATATTAAGTGAAGTAAGCCAGACTCAAAGAAACATAGGCTCAGGGGCTCGGAAGGTGGTAGAGTGCTTGCCTTGTATGCATGAGGCCCCAGGTTCGATTCCTCAGCACCACATAAGCAAAAAGAAAAAAAAAACAGAAATGGTGCTGTGGCTCAAGTGGTAGATCCCTAACCTTGAGCTGAAGAGCTGAGGGACAGTGCCCAGGCCCAGAGTTCAGGCCCCATGACCAGACCCCTCCCCCCCAAAAAAAGAAAAGAAACATAAGCTCTATGGTTTCCCTCATTTGTAATAATTTTTATAAGCCTAGGTTAATCCTGACAGAGAATCATAATAGCTCAAGAGCTATGTACATATGACCATAGAAAATGATGATAATTGAAATGAACTCCAAGATATAGAAACAACAGGTCTTGTTGCAACAATGAGAAGTACAAAATGTCATGTCAAAACCAGCTTTACAATGTCGGTGTGTGTGGGGGGGAGGGGGGGTATGATTGGGTGGGGGAGAGTGGGGAGGCTGGGAAGGGATGTGAAGGGTAAACAAAGGAGGAGGCTGCAACGCTTGGTAAGAAATGTATGCATTATCCTGCCCATGTAATTGTAACCCCTCTGTACAGTATGTTCTCAAATAAAATAAAATAAAATTAAAAAAAAAAAAGAACAAGTCTTTTATTTGAGTTGTCAAACTTGACGTCACCAATGTCCTGTATCTAGTTCTTTCTCCTTATTTTTTTTAATTTTTTAAAATTTTTTATTGTGTCAATACCGTACAGAGGGGTTACAATTACATGGGCAAGGTAATGAGTACATTTCTTACCAAGCATTGTTGCCTCCTCCTTTGTTTCCCCTTCCCATCCCTTCCCATCTCCACCACCCCCTGCCCACTCCCCTCTCCCCAGCCAAAGTTGTAAAGCATTTTTCAGCCTAATGTCTTGTACATCTCATTGTTGCAATGGGTCCACCTGTATCCCTATTTAAACAATGTGTTTTTTCCCTTCCCCTCCACAAATTATACCATAATCAAATTTAGTTCATTTTTCTTTTTCCATTGGTTTATCTCCGGCAATCTCTGTCTTTGATTCTGGTATCCTCCATCTTGCATATGCATTTATTTGGTCGGGGGGAAGGGAAGGGAAATAACAAAATGTTGAAAGAAGTACAAAAGATGACCATTGCAGCAATGATAATCACAGGACATTATGTCAGAAATGAACTTTACAACTTTGTGTGGGGGAAGGAGTGGAGGGAGGAAGGCTAGTGGGAGAACAACAATGGGGTGTGTAACAATGTTCAATGAGAAATGTGCCTTACTTGTGTAAATGTAACCCCTCCGTACAGCATCTTTACAGTAAAATACAATTTAAAATTTAAAAAGTGAAAAACTTCAACTGCAATTTAACCTAGAAAATGACACCCAATTTTAGCCATGTTTGGATTATTTAATACAAAAATATCATGTTAAATGATGGACCTTTACACATAATTAAAGAGAAAGCTGAGAGGAAAATGCAATTATAGTGCAAGAAGAAAAACAGAAAGTATTTTGTACATTTATCTTAGTCATAAAAGAAATGAGGGAAGCAAGCAACAAGTAACCATGATTTGTAAAATTAGAATCAAGCACTTCCTCTCTATACCAAATGCTTCTCTTCATCCCTTACCAAATTATAGACCTTGAATACCCCCTGCTAGAAATAACCATGATAATTCAGCACTGAAACTTCCAAAGGGGAACTAAATCAAAAACTGAAATTGAGTAAAATCTGTTGAGGACATCTGGTTCCTAAAAGCCGGGATTTTATAATCAGAATATTCATGGGCAATGTCAGAGTCCAATGTAGGTGCTTCTGCCAGAGAGGATATCACCGCGTGCAGGAAGTATACAGAGTTGTGCATGCGCACAGCACACTTTTAGACATTTCATTTGCATGACTGACTTTTTTAAGCATTCAGAAAGGGAGTTGGCTTCATCAAATGTGAATCCTTCACTTTTTTTCTCAGGGAACATCTCTTGGGCTCAGTTTCCCTTCTACTTTTTCACTAACATCTACTGAACTGGTTGACCATTGTCTTCAGTATTTCTTGACCATTTGCTGTGTATTAAATGGCAAAAAAAGAGAAAAGAAAGTTGGTAAGCATGAGAAACACTGTCAGACAAATAGTGACAAGCAATTACAGCAAGGGGTAGTTCTGGGATGGAAGAGAGGGCTGCAATCTATAAGGACACAAGACACACCTCATAACCTAGCCTTTAGACAGATCTGGCAATATTACTCAGGGGTGTGGGGGAGGTTGTCAAGGTAGTTGCCTAGAGATGTCATCTGAATGGAGTTTGTTGGAAGGGTAAATGTCAGACCACTGAAAAGAGTGAGAGGAAGATGGGGGCAAAACTCAGCAGACACAGGTCACAAAATGTCTATGCCTGAACAACACAATGCCTAAGCAGAAGGGACAGGATTCCTGATGTTTGCTAAAGTGTTATAACCAATTGGAACACACTATTTTCCATCCAGGGGAAAGAAAAAAACATCTGGGCAAGATTTACAATTGGAGCTGTCAGTTTATCAGGCTGGAGCAGGTGTCAGGAGCAGCAAGAAATCAAGTCCAGAAGGAATAAAATCAGAAATAGAGATGAGCAAAAGTGGTAAGTAATGGCCATGGCAAAAGGCCACCTAAGATTTGAGATTGCACAACAAACTCCAACATGAAAATGAAATCCAGATCTTGTATTAGAGGAAGTGCTGAAGTGGGGGCAGGGAATCGAGCAATTAGAGATCTCGGCAGATTTGACATTGCTTCAGTTTTTGATATAAAAATTACAATTGATTTTCACAAACAACAATCTCGGATTGGTGAAATACAATCTACAAATTCTAGTCAATAATTGATGATATGACAGTAACAATGACAGGAAATACTACTTAAGAGTGAGAGATGAGAAATTTATTTCAATATGCTATTTCCAACATAAATAGTGTGATGGAGGATGTTTATGGTTTTTATTTGTGTCAAAGTATTACTTGCCAATTTTAGAAAAATGGGACAAACATGTAAAATGACTGTCCAACATACAAAGACAAAAAATAACATCATTGTCAACAATATGGAGCATGTCTGTTGTACTCTTAGATACAAAATGAAAATGGCATTTAGCACAACTGAAAGTATATAATACTGATAGTAATATCTTGATTTTTCCCCTTACCTTAGCATCGCCAAATTTTCTTCCAATTGCTTAAAATAATACATCCAAATGCAAATTTATATGCTTGAATAATGACTAACTTGTTATCATATCATATTTAACTCAACAATACTCCAAATATTTTATAGATATATGTATTAGCAGAAGAATGGTTTCAATCCAAGTGGATTTACACAGGATATTTTCAAATGCTGCTCTGATATTTGACTCAGAATCAACTTTTAGATATGAAATTATTGTATTGAAAGATATTGATATTCTATTATGGAGAAGAATCCTAACTTGCCTGCACTATATGTCAGACTTGATTTTGTTTTATATATAAACCAAAGATGAAATTTTCAAAAACAGTGAGTGATAAAAAAGAATCCATGAAATAACCCTTACTAAATTAAGTGCTTATATTTGGAAAGAGATCTAAGAATTGAATAAATTCCAATTTTCTCCTTATGATCTAAATTTTAGAAGAGACATGACAAAAGACTATTTGAAATATGCATGTTTGATCATGTGTATTTTAAAGATGTTTAAGTTTTTTTAATTATTTGAAAAGGAATTAGTATTTAACAGCTTTACTTCCCTACATGGATTGAATTTAGATCAATGGGCTTTTGAAGGAATGAATAGGCCTACAGTTAGCCAAACTATTTGATTCATACCAGTTTAAACATTTAATGTGGAAGGTATATTTTAAATATTTGTGATTCTCTGAAACATTCAAAAATATGTACATACTTTGTAAAATGTGCATTAATGCCAAGAATTTTTAAGCCATACATACTGGTAAGTTTATCTTATAAATGACATATGTTAGCATTTAATTGAGATGATTAAAAACTTCAGGGACATTTATAAAATTAAAAATTACAGTTAAAAAAAACCACTAACAATTAATTTCCAGACATGATTCTTTTAATGTTACCTGCCGGCTTTTAAAAAATTAGTCTATGAAAAAATACATTTTTTTCCTCTATAAATTTATTGATGACTGATGGTTTTTACAGTATTATGATTTAGCACCAGATTTGTAAATAGCTTGTTTATGTCAGATAGACTTTCGTGGAAAAACTACAAATTGCCAGATGTTATATTAAATGCTCTGGGTAAATAATGAGGCTATACAGAGCTCAAAGTCTTGTTCTGGAGATAGAAACATAAAGACTTATGTTCATGTGTAGATACAAATTGCTCCACAGAAAGCCAAGAAATGCTTTCTGTGAAACACAATGTGAGATTTAATTCGTTCCATATTAGTAGAATCTAGCCAGATGAAATTGACTTGAGGGGATGAAAGTCCTGTGTATATGACTCACTGAAGGACTCCAAGGAAATGTCAACTCGTTTTGTTTAATTATTAATATTTTTAAAGTATTTAAGTGACAAAAAAAGACTGTATGCATTCAAAGTGTATAAATGTGACTCTTGGAGAACTTGCACTTTTTTTTTGGGGGGGGTGGGGGTGGGGGTCCGGTTGTGGGGCCTGAAATCTGGGTTTGGGCGCTGTCCCTCAGCTCTTCAGCTCAAGGCTAGCGCTCTACCACTTAAGCCACAGCGCCACTTCTGGCTTTTTTTCTTTTTGCTTATGTGGTGCTGGGGAATTGAACCCAGGGCCTCATGCATGCAAGGCAAGCGCTCTACCACTGAGCCACCTTCCCAGCCCTTAACTGTGACTCTTGGAAAGACAGTCTTTGTGTAATGAAGCATACACTTAGATCCCAGAGCAGACTGAACATCAAAGATAGTTCATATGCCTTAACATATTTGTAATTTTCCACATCCCTTGTAGGATAGAAGCTAATTGTTCCATTTTACACGTACATAAAAATTTCCCCAAATTCTGCTTACCTCTTCCTCAAATTCAAACTCACTTCTGTTAAATAGAGACTCCCGTAAACTAGCACTCGTAAGAAGCTTCCTGCAATGAGCCACATTCTTAGAGAAGAATTTCTAAGCAGGACACCCAAGCTAAAGGCTTCTGGGCCTCTAGAAAGCTCAAAGCCTGATGTATTCAATGTGTGTTCCCATCAGATAGTAAAGAATGTAAATCAGAAGAGGTTCTGACAGGAAGTGTGGGGGATATATGTTAAGAATTGGTATGTCAAATAATGCTGCAATAAACATAATTGTGCTGGTAGCTTTAGTGTGGCCTTGTTTGTGATCATTTGGGTAAATGCCCAAAAGTGGGATTGCTGGGTCATTGGGGAGCTTATTTACCATAGCTAAGATATGGAACCAACCCAGATGCCCCTCAGTAGATGAATGGATCAAGAAGATGTGGTATATATACACAATGGAATTCTATGCCTCCATCAGAAAGAATGACATTTCCCCATTTGTTAGGAAATGGAAAGGCTTGGAAAAAATTATATTAAGTGAAGTAAGCCAGGCCCAAAGAAACATAGGTCCCATGGTTTCCCTTATTTGCAATATCTAGTGTAGGTATGAGTCAAGCGGAAAAAGTCAGAGAATGTGATGTTAGGAAAACGAACCCTCAAATATGTATTTTAATGTTTTTGTTTCTTTCATGCATGTGTTTCTAACGCATTTATAAGATTATTTCTTGGTTGCTTTGTATGTCCCTCCCCCACAGTGTAACCCCCACTTTCACTATATTTGATGTCAGTATAACATGTGGAGGAGACGGGGACAAACAAGTCATTTAAGGATTCAGGTGGACCTGTTGCAACAATGAGAAGTACAAAATGTCATGTCAAAACCAGCTTTACAATGTCGGGGGGGGGGGGGGGGGGAGGGGGGGGTATGATTGGGTGGGGGGGAGGGGGGAGGCTGGGAAGGGAGGTGAAGGGTAAACAAAGGAGGAGGCTGCAATGCTTGGTAAGAAATGTATGCATTATCCTGCCCATGTAATTGTAACCCCTCTGTACAGTATGTTCTCAAATAAAATAAAATAAAATTTAAAAAATAAATAAATAAATAAGCAAAAAAAAAAAAAAAAAAAGAATTGGTATGTCAGGGAAAGACTTTCCAAACTCTAGACATTGTGCACTATGGTCTGGTGTTTCCAGCAATCAGAATAAAACCCTTCTCTGTTCATTTCCTTATGGTGATGTTCTGCTTTCTTACTCATGTCCAAATGGAATGACTCCTTCATCTAATGCAAATCAACGAAAGCAGGAGGTTAGAGTTGGGAAAGCATTCAGCTTCTGTAAAGAAACCAGAAGTCAGTATGGAGGGCCAAAGGAGTGAATGGGTTAAATGAATATTGCGTAAGTCAGGAATGGGTTTGGGCCAGGCAGTGGAATATCTTCTCAGAATAAAAGTATATATTGGAAGAGTAGTTCAGGGGTACAGATACCAGCTTTCTAATAGAAATAGATGAAGAAGCCAGAGGAACTTGAAGGCCAATAAAATAAAGAATGAAGCAACTTCAGGATATAGGCAAGCATGTATACCAGCCCAAGACTTTGTAGTCACCTAAATGAGGAAGACTTTCAAATCCCAGTGTTAAGTTTCTTGCTGGAGATTTAAATTCCTAAAAGACTTGATCAAAATATGGAACCAAGACCTGGACTCCCAATCTGGATGCACTATCCTGGGATCTTTAATAAGATTTGAAAACAGCTCCCAAGAATGCTAAATTGATGCAGTTTATACCCAAAGGGAGACTGATGTAGTACAGAAAGAGCAATTTGAATCTTAATTTAAAAAAATAAGAATTGAACAACAAATATCTCAAGCAAACTCCTAAACCTGCCTCTGCAGGTTTGATCCCTTCGCTGTTCAGACAGCCCTGAAGATTTCGATTTAAAATTCTGAATCTTTGCTCCCATGTCTTCCACTGACCAGTGAGCGCCATAGTCTGGTAGAGAGGGTGGAAAGGAAAGAATTAGTATTCCAGACTTATGGCTGAGGAACTTGGTTCCTAGACTTAAATTCTGTTACAAATAATCCCCATGCCATCCATGCATGCTGACAGATATAGCCATTGGCTATGGGCCTAATAAAAGGGGGGTAATAAAATCAAATTCTGCTGGGCTTCATTTTTACAGGCAATATCAAGCCCTGTGAACTTTAATGCCTACTGTCTATTTAGATAGTCACGGCTCAGAGCTGGTATTAAAAGTAGCTAGAAACACTCGTTCCGAAGTATTGAAATACATTGCAAATTACATCGGAGTACTGGCTTCGTCCACACTAATTGTGTATCCCAATGACCTTTGCAAGATCAGTTCTGTTTCCTCTGGCAGCTCCATATACTCTACTTCCCTTTGTCTTAGTCCCCTCAGGTTCCATCTTTATTTTATTTTTGTGTCAGGACTCAGTCTGAAGTGGCTGCTAGGTTTTAGATGTGTTTGTGTGAGTGCATTTGATAGGTTTTGCTTCTGGGTGACCAAAACAAACCTATTTTTCATTCCATTTCCTTTGCAGCCTCATTTTCATTCGAATACTCTGTATCCCTCAGACACCATCAAATACTTTTCCTTTGTAAAACAATGAATGTGTTATTCTGGACTGTGCTTTTTATATTTTCTTTTCCAAGGGATGAAAGGAGAGCTTGGGTTTTCTTGTTTCCCTACACACTAAAAAGAAAATAGCATTTTCTAGACACCCACACGTTTGTGTCAAGTACCACAAAAGATAGCAGTAAAATTAATCATAGGAATGGAATAAAAGCTACGTCTGGCATACGTCCACTGAGGTGGTGTTTCCAAATTCGTAAGTGGGAAGGCTGACTTCTGAGTGAAATGATCACGTGCCACAGAGACCAGCCATGTCTGAAAGGAGATGGAGAATTGTTTTACAGAATTGCGTTCCTTGGGACAGAAAAATGTCTTTTGACCTTTAAAATTTAGCCAGAAGCCTGAATAACCTCACTACTGTGTCTCTGCGTGTGGAGAAGGCACTAATTTCAGCTCCACTTGAATAGAGCTTTATCAGATATTACGCATGGAGTTTTGCTGGGGCATCTCTCAGACTGCACACACCCAGCCGTGGCCCGTGGCATGGTCAGATACCAACTTGGCTTTGGTATTGTATGGGAAAGTTGAAAAGAGGATCAGTTTTGTCAGTCAAATAGAATTAGATGTGCTCTCTATCTCAGGCTGAATGTCATATTAATGGGGGGCAAATATAGGATATTGCCAACCTCTCACTTTGCTAGAGGGTCTTGCTTTAATTTGAACTTCAAAATACCATTTTCTATGTATAAATGAGTGTGTTGGAATTTTATGCAATTATACATAATCCTAAGAACTTAAAAATTATACCTCAGACAATATTCTTTACCTCTGAAACAGAGTATTTTATATGAACATTAGAAGCCTTTTTTACTTTTCTTTTTTTAATCAAAATAGAGTAAATGATCCTGAAACATATTGACCATAAAATGTACTCTGTGATATACTGTTAAAAAAGAAATGGATTGGGGCTAGAAATGTGGCTTAGGGGTAAAGTGCTTGACTAGAATGCATGAAGCCCTGGGTTCGATTCCTCAGAACCACATAAACAGATAAAGCCAGAAATGGCAATGTGTCTCAAGTGGTAGAGTGCTAGCGTGAAACAAAAGAATCTCAGGGACA
Source organism: Dipodomys spectabilis (assembly GCF_019054845.1). Lineage (NCBI taxonomy): Eukaryota > Metazoa > Chordata > Mammalia > Rodentia > Heteromyidae > Dipodomys > Dipodomys spectabilis. Next base: position 13,209,494 of record NW_024870950.1, read on the forward strand.
GTGCTCAGGCCTTGAGTTAAAGCCCCAGGACAGGCAAAAAAAAAAACAGAAAGAAAGAAAAAATAATTTGATTATTTAATGGTTTCTTATTTGTATATTCCAAGCATTTTATAGATTCTAAGACTTCCAAATTGTGATTTGTTTAGTGATTTCGTCTTAGCTTTACTTTATCTTTAAAAACAAACTGTATCCATTAAACACATCAGCTTATCTTTTAATGGGAAGGTCTTTGGTACAAAAGGGCTCTTTAATTCATGACTGTCAACTTAAAGATGACTTGGACACTCAAGGGTTAATCCTACTAATTGACATGCTGCGATGCTTCTTCCATCTCACCCCCTCCCCGCTTCATTCAATCTTAGTGTGTCTGGAATAATTGGTTGTCTAGTCTCATCATCATCAATACAGTAAGAGGGAGATATAACATCTATGTGTGAGATTCTTCTTTTCTTTCTTTGTTCTAAATAAAGAGGGCACAGAGGGAGAGGAAACAGAAATCAGGACAGAGATGAAAAGAATATGATGGCCAAAGCCATCATACATGGAGAAAGCAGTTATATGTAACCTCAAATTCCCATTTCATTGTCCTCGGGCAACAAGGAATATCACCCTGACACTGAATATTGACAATATTAAAATCGATACAAAGAATATCTCTATCAGTCAGGAATTTATAGGAAATAAGTGCAAGACAAATGTCTAAGCTTGTTTATTACTGATAACCATTTCTTTTCCCCTTCCTAGTTAAGACTGTATTCACAAAAATGACTTTTGGATGCTTTCACTTTCATTCATTAATATTGGAAAGAATTTTATTGCTAGCATTTTTTCAGAAATGAACATCCAATGTATAATTTAACCCTGTATGATGAATATGTGTATCACATATATTTCTAATTTCAGTAAAAAACATAATTACTAAACCTCTTTTATGGGTTTCAATTTAACTGGGTGAGCAAAAGAGTGTGAAAACATATACACGGGGAACTATCTTGACTATATGTGTGTAATGATAAACAAGATCTACGTAAAATAAATGACATGGTTTGCCTCCATCATTACCTGACGCTCATGTAAATGTATCTTTGGTATCCACATGCATTTAATTTCTAAAAAGTAGCCTTTCATTCTATGTCATACTGTCAATTCCTAAGAAATACATAACACCAACTATATCCATGAATATTGTGGAGCTTCAGATGTTGTCTACTTTAGATTCTTCTTGAGTTTAAAACTTCAGAATGTGTCTCTGATAATCCTACTTTTTCTCTACATGAACTGAGACATTAGATACAATGTTCCTATTTCCATGAGACTCACGGAAAACTTCACAAACTGTCACATTGTTTATCAAATTGTAGTTTTCCACCAAGTACTACATAAAATATTCTGGATCCAAAGGATTGATAGGATCATCCAGTCGTGCATACTGGTAGATTATAGTATCCTGTGCAATCAAGGTTCAATGAAAATGAATGAACACATAAATGAATGAATGAATGATCCGAGGAAAACTCCAAAATAAAATACCCTCCACTACATCTTTTCAGTAATGATATGTGATGTGAAGTTTTTGGTTAATAGCTATGCAAAAACAGTATATTATAGCATATCTCTTTTCCAATTGTCTGCAAGTTTAAGGTCAGAAGAGTGATGGTTCACATTTCAATATTCAGGGAAATCTAGACTCAAGGGGTAATGCAGACTTTCCATTTTCACCCAGTGTGACTAAAGAAGAGATTTGCCCTATGATGGGGCACAGCTTTCCATGTAAGGTGTTAGAAGTAACTCGAGACATTGCTGTCACATAGGAATAAAGACACCCACTCCAAAGGAAGATGGCAAGGCAAAGTTTAATTCTGCAGAAAGGTGCACCATTGGCCCCAAATCTAGCAAGCTAGCACACAGAGCAGATCAGGCCCTTCTGCTCCCATTGGCTGAGCTCAAGTTCATCATCTACAAAAGGGTGTGCCTTAATTGACAGGATGTAAGTAAAATTCTAGGAGATTCTAACAGGATGTTTTAATTCACATGCACAGGAAAAGTACATATGCAACTAAAATGCAATTCACAAGGTCCAAGCCATCAGGACAAAACAGGAAATCTTCAGAAAAATACTTCTCTCAAGACTAACGGAAAGGAAACAAATTACTTTGATAGAAGAGATGCTTTTCTCACCAAGGAATAAGCTCAAATGCAATGTTGCTTAAAGTTTATTTGGCTTCATGTAATGACATTAGTTGTGGAGATCCATTAAAACATTACATGTGAATACAGACATTATTGGTTGTCAATATAAAAATGAAAGGTGTTAACTATAAAAGGAAATTGTTTCCTGAAGTTTCACATTATTGCTTCTTCTTTGTAAAGAAATAAAATAATTAAACAAAAATTAAGGTCAGCTTCAGAGTAGAAATATCTTTAATGTACATTTATATTATGAAATCATTGTTCCTACAAAAATGGTTTATCTACTAATATACTTAAAATGGAGAAAGTATTATTTTCTTTCTCTTTAAGAAGTTATTATTCCTCATAGGTATTATTTATTTTATAGATTATAACATATTCTACACCTAACCAAGAAAAACAAAAACAAGGTTAATAGAAAACTTTGTATTATAACATATATATTTATTTATTTATATTTATATTTATATCCTGCCCCCTGTCGGTCGTGGGACCTGAACTCTGGGCCTGGGCACTGTCCCTCAGCTCTTCAGCTCAAGGCTAGCGCTCTACCACTTGAGCCACAGTGCCACTTACGGCTTTTTTTGCTTATGTGGTGCTGAGGAATTGAACCCAGGGCCTCATGCATGCAAGTCAAGCGCTCTACCACTGAGCAACCTTCCCAGCCCACAACCAATATTTTTAACACTATGTATCATCAGATAATATATAATATAAACATGTTAATAACTTCTATTTTCATAGTGTTCTAAATCTGAGTAAAATCTTTGTGGTCAGGAAACAGTTATATTTTGTTCTGTATAGTATTTTCTCTCCATGTCAAAAACACTTGGCTGCTGTGTTTTGACAATACTCAGCTTATCTAGGCATTGATCATCTTTTAAAATTCCACTAGTTTGGGAGGAAAGTAAGATTATTTTTTCATCATTTTGAAGACAGAGAAACAAGCATTCTGTTATTATGTAAGAAAGTAAAAGGAGAAAACCTGGAACTAAATACAGACAGTTTTAAAAAAGAAAAGTTGGACAGAAGAAATAAAATCAGGTTGGATTGTTTTATAGCTACTCATAAGTTAAAATCAGGTTTTGAATTGTAATAAGCATTACAGTATTAAAAATAACCCCCTTTATAGGATCATATTTTATGGAGTTTCTGAAATTCTGGAAGGGTCTCAAGAGATTGCAGTGAGAATACCAGCAAGGCTGTAGCAGTAGCTTCAATTGTTAACCTCTGTTGTCAACACATATAGTCTCAGCATAGGTTTTTCTTTACATTCCACTCATTTTTTTCTTTCGTTTTTTTTTTTTTTATTGTGAAAATCCTGTACAGAGGGGTTACAATTACATGGGCAAGATAATGAGTACGTTTCTTATCAAGCATTGTTGCTCCTCCTTTGTTTCCCCTTCCCATCCCCTCCCACCCCCCCTGCCTGATCCTCCCCCTCCCCACCAAAGTTATAAAGTTCGGTTTTCGACTTGTGCATCTCATTGCTGCAATGGGTCTACCTGTATCCCTATTTAAATGATTTGTTTTTTCCCTTCCCCTTCACAAATTATACCAACATCAAATAAAGTGAAAGCAGGGGTTATACCGTGGGGGAGGGACATACAAAGCAACAAAGAATTCATCTTATACAGATGTTAGAAACAATTGCATGAAAGAAAAAAAAAAACATTTGAATACTTATCTTGGGGTTCATTTCCCTAACATCACCTTATCTGACCTTTTCTGCTTGACTCAGACATACACTGGTTATATTAAGTGAAGTAAGCCAGACCCAAAGAAACATAGGTCCCATGGTTTCCCTTATTTCCACTCATTTTGTAATAGTGAAATATTCTCTTTCCTAAAGTCTTACTTGGATCTAAAGTTTTCTGCATTGATAAACTCCTACAAAGAGACTGAGAGGTTAAGTAATAAATATTGAAACACCAATCTCTCAAGATTATGTTTTCACTTGTGAAGGACTGAACATAAGAAAATATTTTAAAATATGAATAGTTTTATATGAAAAAAAGAAAATATTTTAAAAGGCAATAGCCAATTGAGTTATGTAAAAAATTGCTCACGGAGATGGTTATACCTTAATTTTGGATTTATACCTGTAAGATCTACATCTAAGAACAAAGTGAGTCTTTCTGGTATTTGTAAGCAGGATATTGAATACTTGTCAATTTTAGATAGTATTTTTTCTCTTTTCTTGATGCTTATGGGACTGTTTGGACCAAACCTTCAAATCAGATTGTCAAGAAATGCCTCTGATACAATCTGCTTCTCACTATTAAAAATCCCACAACAAATAGCCTTGATTAGGTTGCTGGATCTGAGATGCATTTTAAAAAAGAAAAAGAAAATCAAATAAAACTACTTTGTGTCACAATTAGGAAAAATGCACAGGCATTTTGAAGTTTTAAAATGTGCTTCTGTTATCTGTATCATCTTAATATTTTCATTCTTATCCCAAATGATAGGATCATTCTTTCTTCTGTTAAAGATACAGAAACTGAGTCTTACATTGTAGCCTCGTTGATGAAAGTTTTAGAATCCACATTCATATCGTGATGTGTCCCAATTCCATGCTCTAAATAAGGTTTGAAGAATAAATACATTTTCATTTCAATGTCCTTCATGTGAGGGACCTTGTGTTGCTTTATCTTAACAGTCACAGCAATCTTGCTAGTTACGTGAATTTTGCACTTTAAATTCATAGATAAAAAGACATAGAAACAGTTGAAGTTGTTCAAATTCCCATAGTTATAATATGGTAACATGGCATGTCGTGTGTTGGCCTACCTAAAAAATAGAGGTTGACAACTTTTCTCTCACTCCAAAATATACTCAACAAATGCCTAATAATCTGTTGAGATTAAGATATAAATTCACAACGGATTGATTTCTTAAAGACACGAGAGGTTTTCCACAGGTAAGCAAGGTCTCCCCTAGAACTGACTGTGAAGTGAGTTTTGTTATGCATGAACTTTCTAGGGATCAGCTGATCTATGTGGATATTATTCTGATCAAACCTGTCCTCTGGATTCTGATACATAACCAGTAGTCATGCCTCAGACATAATCACTATTCAGGTTGGATGAGCATTGTATCAGTGCTTGGATAAGAAATTTAGCCAGCTCAGGTGAACTCGTTTCTATCTTTCAGCTAAGAATGAGACATACAGGCATAATGTTCAGAGTGGTCATCCTCTATGCCTGCTCAGTCTATCCACTTCACGAAAGAATTATTTCTGGTAAGTCATTGGAGGTTTTCCAAAGATGTAGGGGTGTCCTTGGATTATGCTAGATTTACTACATATGTTGCCAGACTACCAGAAGTTAGAGTGAAAATTGAAACTGAGATAGTTGTGGTTGGATTTCAAAGACTAAATTGAGATTATATTTATTTATTTTTCTGAGAATACTAGATTCCCTCACTACTCAGCATTATTTGATAAATATTTATCGGGCAGATGTTAGACCAGAGAATATTTCCAATACAAAGTAGACAACATATTTGTGTTTAAATCCTTGAAAAAAAATCTAAAAAATGTCTGACTCACAGTAGGCCCTCAGCAAAATATGACTATGATTAAATAACTTTTGCCTCGTACCATAGATGCAATACAGTACTGAAGAGTTCTAAAGAGCAGGGATCTGCTTACTTACTTGCTTTTAAATTAGACAGTGAGCAAGTACCTTTTAAAAAACTGAATATATGCTTTGCAAATAGAGATATATAGTTGTTTTAAAATAAATGATCAGCTGGACACCAATGGCTCACGCCTGTAATCCTAGCTACTAAGGAGGTTTTGAGGATCATGATTCAAAGCCGGGTCTGGCAGGAAAGCACACGAGACACTTACCTCCAATTAACCACCAGAAAACCGAAAGTGGTGCTGCAGCTCAAATGGTAGAGCACTAGTCTTGAGGTGAAGAGCTGAGGGACAATGCCCAGGCCCAGAGTTCAAGCCTCAGGACCAATAAAAATAAAAAATAAAAAGATCAACCTGGTACTGGTGGCTCATGTAATCCTAGCTACTCAGGAAGCTGAAATCTGAAAATTACAGTACCAAGCCAACCTGGTCAGAAAATCCATGAAATTCTCCTCTCCAGTAAACTACAAAAAAAAAAAAAAAAAAAAAGCTGGAAATGGGACTGTAGTTCAAGTGGTAGAGCACTAACGTTAAGCAAAAGAATCTAAAGGACACCTTCCACATCCAGAGTTCAGGCCTCAGGACTGGCAAAAAAAAAAAAAAAAAGATCATATGTACTTGGGAGTACCTGTGTCCTGAGATGGTAAGGTTGTGTTGGCATTTGATAAATTATGTTGGGTTTTCATTTGTTAATAACCACAAAGTTTATGTGAACCAGGAAATAATCTATCTATGTTAGCTGATGATATATAAGTTTAATAAACACAAGTGCCCATGTTCATGGGTTTACTGCAAGGGAAACCAAGCATTCAAATACCAATGTCTCAGGAGGCAGGGTTGAAACTATCAAACCAATCTCTCTGTTGATTACTTGAGGCTGTTGAGTTCTCTAGGGAGTTGCTTTGTCAAGAGCAGCTTTTATGCTTAAAATGTTTATAATCATTAAAATCTAAGCACTGATTTTTGAAGCAGCTGTCTGTAGCTCATTGAAGACATCATAAGACCTGTCAGCTTTACTATGCTGTTTTCAAGCTGATTTCATCCATATATTCAGCCATTTACTCATTAATTTAGTGTGCTGCTTGGGACTCTCAACACATTCCTTTGATAAAACAAGAAACAGCCAAAATTGGAGAGAATTCTTAGTGTCTTGAAGGCTATAGTTAATGTCCTTTGCTTGTAATTCTTACTACACATATGTGTGTATATACATGTAGATGTAGATATATACATATATGCATATACCTATATGTATATATGCACATGTATGTGTATATATATGTATACACATATATACACATATGTGTATATATATATGCATGTACATGGACCATAAGGCCATGTTATTTAATCTTCTCAGGTTATAGTCTAGTTTACAGTACAGAATTAACATTCATTATGTCTCAGATCATGTTCAGTTCATTATTCTACTTCCTTACACAAAAGGTATGAACTTGCCACAGTATTATCCTGCCACCTGATAGGAAGAGTCAGTTATTTGGCTGGTATGGTACATAAAATAGCATCAGATTAAGCAAAACCTCACAGAAAATCATAAATGATATACTGTACTCATTACAGTGTATCATGCATGCAACTGAATTGTTTCAAAAAGAAGTACTGGGGATCCTCCATCAACACCTGTCTGTGTTGTGTCATGTAGGATGGTGTGAGTATCTCAAGGTTGTCACAGTGTTCTGCTCTATACCATAAGCAGGGTCATTCAGATTATTCTTTCTTTTGGGGGGGAGGGTCCTGAACTCTGGGCCTGGGCGTTGTCCCTCAGCTCTTCAGCTCAAAGCTAGCGCTCTACCACTTGAGCCACAGCGCCACTTCCGACTTTTTCTCCTTATGTGTTGCTGAGGACTCGAATCCAGGGCCTCATGCATGCAAGGCAAGCGCTCTACCACTGAGCTACCTTCCCAGCCCCTCAGATTATTCTTGAAACAGACAGGAATCCTCTAGACACCAGTGCTTCTTAAGGAAAATGTAAGTGATTTTTTAAGAGAAAATGTAATAGCTTATTGTGACACCATGGTCCACTTTGGCAGGGAAACTTGTACAAGGGCTGATTAAACAAGGATAAACGGAATTACCAATGCTGAAGGACAGCATCACAATTCTACCACTCACAACCTTCTCCTGTTATCCTCACAAGTAGGTGGTTTTTGTCACAAGCCTTTCTCCTGTTTGAAAATTGTTCTCAATTATGCTTGAAAATTCACTAGCATTTCTTTCTGATGCATTGCTTTTATATTCTAAAGACGTGGCTGTAGTAATAATTTCCTGCTATAACAGTGATAAAAGTAAATGTATATTTTGTGTTTTGTGGCTCATGTAATAGTAAACCTTTCTTTCAGCAAGCCCTTTTTGCCAATAGGGAAATGTTGTATTCATAAAGAAAAATACACTTACTATGCATGCATAGCACTGTATAGCCCTACAAAGGACATTCATTCCAACAATCAAAGATTAGCTCCACTCCAGAATCTTCCTTCTCAGGCCTGCTTGGAGTGTTAAAACATTTCAAGATTCTACAATCTACAGATTTGTTTTTGTATTTTGCAAAAATAAAATTTTGGTCTGGTTTGAGTAGGTGTAATCCCAGCTACTTGAGAGGTAGACATAGGAAGATTGCATTCAAGGCCAAGTGTCAGCAAGAGTTAGCAAGAATTTGTCTCAAAGAACAAACTGGCAGATGAGGCTTCGGTGGCTTCATGTCTGTAATCCCAGTTATTCAAGAGTTTGGAATCCAGAGGATTAGGTTTAAAATGATTGGGAACAGAAAAGTCTAAGAGACTCCATCTCCAATATAACTTGCAAAAAAAGAAAAAGCAGAACTGGGGGCCCTGCTCAAGTGTAGAGTTCCAGCTATCTGAGCAAGCAAGCCAAGCAAGTCTAAGGCCCTGAGATCAAATCTCAGTACTTTCAAAAAACTTCAAAAGCTGAATATGGAGATAAACCTATGGCAGCAAGATCATCTGTACAAGAGAGAGCAGTATAAGGATCATAGTCAGACCAACCCAGGTGCAAACATCAGGCTCTATCTGCCTAACAAGTAGAAGCCTCTATGTTTTAACTCCAAGTATTGCTAAAATTAAAAAAAAAAATAGGACATGAAATACTTACAATGCAATTTATTGTGTCTGGCATAAGTAAACATTGTATTTTTGAAATTCATATTTCTCTACAGGTGTTCATTAATGATTTCCATTCTTGTCATTATTAATATTGCAACCAATATTGCAACGAATAATCATGAGTTAATTGTTTTAAATTTTCACTCAAAATAAAATAGTGGCCAGATTGATTTATCTTTATTTACCTCTATCCACTGTATCCCATATAGTAAAGGCCAAAATGCTTTACATGACACGGTATTTGAGTTTTTAAAATATCTAAATTCGGTCTGTGTAGTTAACTTAGAACCTCACTGCTTACTTTTCAGGTAAGATATTTGCTGTTAAAGGTTCTGTTAATATTTCCCCTACTCATCCCAAAGAATTGTAAAGCAAAAATAATATGGACTATGAAATACTTCTATAATCAGAACATGTTTCACTCAATTATTAAATGATTGAAGAGTCAAAGAAAATATACCTTGTTTATACAAGGGTATTCATTTACATGACAGTGAAAATAAGGTTAAAAAACAGCTATTTTGTCTCTTACTAATATTCATTCTGACTTCTTTTGATGCAGCACATACAAGCTATGTGATGTAATAGAATGAATTTCATGGACTTTTACAGTCACTGAAAGAAAATACATTGTCATATCCTGTATCATTCTTATATTGTAACAGAGGACTAGTCACACACTTTAGACAAGTCATTTTTAGGTGATAAAATTTTGCCCAGAGATTTTGGATTAATAGATAATTTGACCACAGATATGAGACCACCAAAAACCAATCACTTCTTTGCCTCCATGCTTCCAAGTTTGTAAAGATGGATTGTTCAGCATCAAGTATTAAGGATGTAATTTTAATTAGGGATTCTAATTAGCTAAACTTGAGACAGGAATATTACCCTTGATTGTTTAAGTGGACACATGGCCTTTATGAGTAGCAAAGAGACACAAAATAGGACATCAGGATTAGAGATTTGAAAGTATAAACCTTCTGCTTTACAAATGGGGTTATAGGAAAATAAAATAGGTTTACCTTTGAGTCACTACATGAGATACATCCTGACTATCACGATGGCTTTAGCCATGTGAGGTCCATTTTATATTTCTGAGTGGTACAAGTGAAACATAGTAAGTTCGTGTGGTCATTTCCCAGTGATGTGACACCAATGTAACAGGTGGAGATAAATGACTAGCAAGAAGGATTTTCCTTGGGTCCAAGAGAAAAATAACAGTCAAAGGGACAGGCAGAAGACAAATCATTTCCTTTCTCAGAATCTGATGACTATTTCGCCATCTTCCACAAAGCAAGTGGCAGATGATTCTTTAAGCAGATTCTTTCCTTTAATTCCCACGTAGGATGGTGTTTTTTTTTATAAATGAATGCAAATCTGCTTCTGTTTCAGCAAGGAAAATGTATGGATTGCATTAATGTGAAATTGGACATGGGCACAGGAAGGTCTTTGTTCCTATGTCCTAGCCCCCAAAGAAGTATTACATTCTTCATTTAGCAAAGCTGTAAGATTATCCTGGTGAAGGTAGGGAAAGGGACTTCTCGGACTCTGCCCTCCTTGCCGTCCAAGGTGATCTGCAAACACAGGATTTGCCTTAAAGTCCCCTTCTCCATAATATATCCCACAGAGTGTGTTAAAAATAGTTTCTCTCCTTAAGTTTAATTATAACTGTTTTCTCGTGTTCCCATAAGAAACATTTCAGAATGTGAAAATCTGGTGCATATGGAAATAGGAAATTCATCGCGGCTTCAGGGTACCTTGGTTCGCGGAAATATTATAAGGATCCTGCTTCGTTTTGAATGCCAGAATTGTTCCAACAGATCTGGAGTTTTGTCACTGAGTGAGAAATTACAGTTAAATACTCAGAACTGAGAATGGCACTGAGACACAGAGACGGAAATCACTGAAGAAAGAAGGAAGCCCTCTTCCTGGCGCTATTAAATTATGATGAACTCCAAAGCCCTAGGTTTTGTAAGACCTGAACCACAAAAACTATTGAACAGGTGACCAGTCCTTTTTCAGACTAGCTGAAACATGCAAAATGGCTTAAGACCATTGTTTAATTCCAACAATGGAACTCTTGCAAGAGAACATAGATGTAAACTCCAGGAACGCACGCTGGCAAAGGTCTGCTGTGCTCTCTGGAACCTTCAGGATTCACTACCTTTGACCACAAATAACCGCACATACTCCTCTCTTCCTCTTCTAACCACCTTAACCTTTGCAGACAAGGTTCTATGACCTTGTCATATCTGATTTTACCAGACCTCAGATAAAATAGAAGTATTAAGCAGTGGAAGGGTAGCAAAAATATCTTATAAAGTGATCAACTCTACCTGTTGAAAAGCATATGCATACTATTTACTTTCCACTTTTTTTTCCAGGCAAAGGAAGAACTATGTGTTCCAAAAAGTCAAAAAGTTAAGCACAGTTAATATTATATAAGCACATACCCTATCATATGGGTGTTTGGTGAATATATACTTAATTTTCTGACAGGGTGCTCTGACTTAGCACAATCATCTCAGATTCCAAGTAAGGACACAGGCTCAAAAGAGCTTACTTACTTTGCTCAGTGGCTCTGATACTGAATTTTTCAGAATATTCAAAATAAAAGAATAAACAATGCTCTGAATTATTTGCATCTGCCTTGTGACTCCAGAACCATGACTGAGTTTTTTCTTGTTGTTGTTGTTGCTGTTGCCAGTCCTGGGGCTTGAATTTGGGCCTCAGCACTCTCTCTGAGCTCTTTTTGTTCAAGGCTAGCACTCTAGCACTTGAGCCATGGCTCCACTTCTGGCTTTTTCTTTGGTAAATTGGATATAAGAGTCTCATGGACTTTCCTGCAGGCTTTGAAATAGATTCCTCGAATCTCAGCCTTCTGAGTAGCTAAGATTACAGGCATGAGCCATCAGCAACCAACACAGAACTGGTCATTTCTATTTGCTCTGACTTTTTCCTCTTTTTTATTATTTCCTACATGTTCTCACTTTACTCATTTACTTAAATGTCGAGGTATTACGTTTAAATTCTCAAGGAATACCATGAATTCCATCTAAGACTGATAATTAAGTTTATCAGAGTGTTTGATAGCATCAGCTGACCAGTACAAAATATATCAGCTTCATAAATGTGAAGTCTTCAGAGCCTTATATGACAGCCAATATTCAAGTTCATTTTCATTTCTATTAGTGGCTAGCACACAATGGGCTATTTATAGAGAATAAAGGTTGGTTCATCTCTGGGATAGAGGCTGGGAGGTATGAGATTGAAGAGCTGCATCTGCTGAAGTATACCTTTCTACTGGGCATTCTCTGTAGGGTCCCAAAACAAGGAGACCATTATGTGGTGAGGGGAAAGCTTCTTCACCTGACTGAGTTTACTTGTCTTCTCTTATAAAGCCAATGATGCAAATATGATAATCTTCCTATCCTCATCTAATCCTAATTGTGTCTCGATTCCACACCTGTAGATATGAATTGAATATGAATTCCAACATAAGCTTTATGTACAATTACCCAGACCATAACAGCTACCGAATTTATTTCATCAACTCCATCTATGGCCAAGCATAGCAGTAATGAGCACTGGGCTTGGATTTTATTCTTGTTTCTGTTACTTGCCAGTTGGATGACCGTAGCCCATATCCATAATGCCTCTGTGTCTCATTTCCTTCATGTATGAAATGGATAATAGCAGTATCTAGCTATTAGGAAAATTAAATTAGTAAACACATGCAATGTGCTTTGGATACAGAAGGAAAAACCTCAATGAAACAAGAGTACATATAAGTATTGTCAGAGGAGTGCATATTTTTTCTTTTTACATAAATTAAAATTTGAACAGTGATTGTTGAGTTCACACAGACACAGGCACAATACATACACAGAGACACAGACACAGACACACATAGACACACACACACACACACACACACACACACACCTGGACAACCAAAGTATGAGCAGCAAACCTGACACATCACAACTCTCAGACTCTTGGTTTCTCACAGAGAATTTCCTAAGACAGAATATCACAGCCAAGACAGAATATCAACACACTGATACTTTCTTCTATTACCAGCCAGTCCACGTTTCCTCCAAGTTTCACCAAACTATCTTGCTATGTTCTTCATGATGAAAGAACTCAGTATAGAGTCAAACACCATGTCTAGTTATTATTCCTCCTAAGTTACCCTCAACCTAAAATATCTCCTTGATATTTTATTGATTTTGGTATCTTTGACTCTGTCAATTATTGCCAGAGAGTTACATTGCAGAACAAACCCCATTCTGGGCCAGTCATAGTTCATCTTGATTAGATTCAACGTTTATTGCCTATGTTTCACTATTGCCAGTAGACTACCATGATTTCCTCTGTGGAGCCTGCCAGTGGAACAAAATGAACAAACGTCTTCTTACTGACCTTCCTAATCTGAGTCACTTGAATTAGAAGGTACCTATCACATTCCCCAGGACACAGTTATTATCGTCCTTTGCATTAATTATTTGTTTTCTTTCTATTGACCACAGAGTGAAATCATTTGACATCATGTAGATATCACATTCTTTATAAAATGTTTATACACTACTATCCAGTCTTTTCCTATGGACATAAATTGAACACCTCCCAGCTATACAATTTCCATTCTATTATAGACAGAATATTGTGTCATTACTCATCCATTCATATAGTTACATAAGTACAGACTTGTTAATGACTTTGGTGCCAAATTGGTAGATTTGACTAAAAAGAATAGAACACAGGTTCCTTTTCTCTATGTCTGCACAAAGGAACAAATAACTGACAACACTTTTTTTTTCTTCCAAGACACAAAATAGAAGGTTAGCAAAATCCAGAGTTTGGAGCAAAATATGTGTTGGAATTAATTTCATAGCTAAAATTATTTTATATCATTTGTTGCAGTAGTCTATTTATATACATTATCCAGATGTGAAACTGACGACTGAAAGTTTAAATAAAACATTTTTATGTTTTTATACTAGACACTATTATTATGTGATTTTTAATATAAATTTGCTTGAACAGTAACTTAGTAGCATTCTTTGTTGCTACTAGGAATGAAGCTGGAGAACAAATAGCTAAAGATGGAATACATTGACAGGATATTCAGTACTTTGGAGAGTGGATACTTGTGTTTTGGGAGACAAGTGTTTAAGCTGTATAAGTAGCCTTCTAAGTATGACAGCTAAGACGTTTATATTGGCTTAGGACACTGTTGAGGAGATTTTTAATAGTAGCATCCTGATATTGAAATACGTTGTTATGCAACAAGAATCATGATATGAGTCTTATTGCAATTCGACTTAGAGAATGAGATTCAAGTCAGTCTTACATGAGAACAGCCATCACTTTGGCGATGAAAACTCTCCTGTGTCATACAGTAGCAGATTCCTCCCGCTTACTTCACAGACACATTAGGCAGTAAGCTTAAGAATTATCCATGATGAATCATGATTTCATGAGTTGGCACCAAAAGCATAGGAATCGGAAAGCCACTCTGGGCAGAGAAGCAAGATCTCTCTTGTCACTGCACCAGACAGCAGAAAGCAAGCAACATCGCAGAGTAATACTACGGAGAAAGAAAGAAAAACAGGATTATTCATCCACACTCTGCCTTTGGTATATAATTATAAAATCTTCTCTCTTCCTAACATATATTCTCCAATAGGCCCATGGTTTTGAGGTGGTTTATTACACAAAGAAGTGGACGCACAAATGGGTCAAAGAAGCATGATTGTGAGATTTAGGAAGCCATGTTCCAAATTCCAGCCTTGTTCCTGCCAAACCAAGTCACTGAGGGTGGCTTATTGTGACTTTCCTAGGTTTCAGTTTCAACATGTGGCAAATGAGATCAAGAGTAGTCAAAAACAAAAATATCGTGCACTTTTTCCAACAGGGAAGAATGCCTGTCGAGGAAGCCACATCTTATGACAGTGTCATCCAGTGAGGAGAGCCGGGGTCAGTTAGATATGTCTGCCACAATCATGGATAAAACTGTGCCATCCAGCCTCAGAAATGTGCACCTTCTTAGGCTGGAACTGTTGTCTACTATTCATATCCCAAATATCTGTGTTAGAATTATATAATACAATCTGTTATACATTTAGAAAGGAATTTGGCTAGACAAAGGACATTTGCATGTTACACATTAGACTATCCATTCCATACAAACAAGAAAATATGTTTTTTACCCTTCCACAGTCATTAGGCAATTAGTAGTACAGACTAGATGCTTAAGAAAAATAAACCAGGGCTTTAGAATTTCCTTATTCTGCTTCCAAAGAAGTGATGTACTAGATGCTATTTAACACTGGCTTCCCCTGGCAAAGGAATAAGTCAGACTGGTTTGAAAGAATTCAGTGTATTTTACAAGAAACAGCAACCACAACCAGACAATCCCAACACAGAAAAGCATAAAAACATGCTTTCTAGTACAGGTGTATATGGATAATAGCATAGGGTAAACAGTGTATAAACCAATAAAAGAGTAAAGAAAGAGAATCTAGTTATGTGTTTATATTTCAATGTTATATCTGGTTTTGATTTCCCCCTGCTTGGTGTACAATTTTCTAAAGAACTGACAAGTCCATTCATTTGTTTAGCACTCTGACATATTAACTGGGAGTGTGTTTTTCATCAGTATATTCTGGTTCATTTTAGCCCCATCCCCATAGATCAGGGTCACAAAGTTGGCACATGCAGCAGCTAAGTTTACAAAGGCAGGGGAAAAGATATTGTAGTCGTGTCAACCTGTCAAATGTCTGGCTCAAAAAGAACAAAAGACAAACTAGCCAGGTACACTTGACCCAAATCACCTTTCTAGGGGTGGAGGGGATATTCGTGGTTGTTGGTGGCTATTATTAAAACCATAAAAAATGAGCATCTCCCATTTATTTAGGGCTTTTGATGTCCAGGGGCCTTTGCAATTTTTGCTCTAATCTTCACAACAGTTCTTTCTGAAAAATCTTCAAACTCTAGTCTGTAGGTCTCTTAAGTGGCTGTGTCTATATTTAAAAAGGTCCCCACGTTCTCTGTATTATGGACGGACTTCTGTAGCAAGGCATTAGTTTTACATTAAGAACCATCGGGCTCCTGTGGATGTCCACATTATCAGCAGCTCCGCTGGTTATAGCAGAACCTGCAGGGGCTTGATGAGATCATAAGCAAAGCCTGTCTGTCTTTACCATAAAGGAAAGGATCTTTTGCCCTGAGTGGCTTTAACATCTGGGGTGTTTACCAATTTCTCCTTGATGGTGCGTGCCCATGTTTTCCAATTTGAAAAAGAAAAGAAAAAAACCATAACTGTGAGCAACACCACCTTTGAAATTCAATAGGTCCTGACTTGTGTCTATATGACCTTGGCAAAGTTAAACTCTCTTTGCTCGTTTCCTCATTGTTAGAAAGTTTTGATAGTAGATTCCAGAAGATTTCAGTGAAAAAATCAGGTATAAGATGGAGCAGATACATTTAAGGCTACTTATGGGGAGTTGGCAGTCAGTAGCTTATGATACGCTATTAATGCTGTCCCTACAGGCCACACAGACTTCATGCCTCATACAATCGAATCAGCTCATGGAAAAAATCCTAGATGGATGCAAGATGATTCTGATATTTATTTATACAAACAAATCTCATGGCAATGAGAACATGCCCACTTATCTTTTTATTTGCTTAAATGTGGTTACAGTACAAAACAAAAAAAAGGAAAGACTTCCTGAAGGACCTCTGACTGCTAGCCAGTTTCATTAAACAAACTTAATGAAGATTTGAAGATTCTTCACATTGACACTTATTTTAGTTCTATAGCTCATGCAACATCTGTGTTACTAAAAACAAACAAATAAACATGCCTATCATTAATTATGATAGAGATTTATCACACATTTAAATAATATCTATAAAGATGATTCAAACTGTGTACTAAGAAATATTTAAGTATTTAAAATATTAAAATGTTTGTATTATCATAAAATGTATTTTGGTATGATTTTTTGTTTAATTCATTGTCTTTAAGTATTGAATGAAGAAGTTTGAATTCAATATGTCAATCTATGAATACAAGTTTTCTTGATAAAATATATCAAGATTATAGGAGCTCTTTGGCCAAGGTGATAGCAACACATTTTAAAGATTCATACTGGTTAAAAAAACCCTAGGCCATGATAGTATTGGCTAGAAATCACTTGAACTAATATTTGATGTTTCATAATCTTTCATGATTCCATTATGATTTGTAAGCTTTGGATTTTTTACAGCCTAAACTCAAACTTCATTAGCAAATTCAAAGTACACTTTTGAGGGATAGGGAATGTCGCTTAGTAGTAGATTGCATTCAAGAAGCCCTGGGTTCCATTCCTTGGTACCACATGAACAGAAAAAGTTGGAAGTGGCGCTGTAGATCAAGTGGTAGAGCGCTAGCCTTGAGCAAAAAGAAGTTCAGGGCCTTGAGTTCAAGCCCCAGGACTGGCAAAGAAAAAGTAATAATAAGTACACTTTCACAATTTAGAAAATATTCTACAGTAACATTCACTGTAACCATTTACAGTATTTCTTGTTATGCTTTGACAAAGTATTGTCTTATGGAAACAGATTCAACCAAGTAGAGAGGTATTTGAAAATAAACAAATATTGACACAGGTGGCTTGTATGAAAGTATTTTTAAGGCACACTGCAATGAACTAGGTATAACTTGGGAATCATATTTTGCCTGGTAATTTTTAGTAATCCTTTCTATGAATGGATGTAGAAATTACATAAGCAAACAAATAAAGAAATTATATACAGCTATTGTTTAATTTTCACAACTCATCATGCAATCTTAAAAACTCACTAAATGGCAGCTTAAAACTTCATTGTGCCATTTGTACCAAACTAGCTTCAGAAAGGGTGAACTTATTACTGACATTCCAATAGTTCCACCTGCCTCACAGAAGTTCTTATTAAAGTAAGTTCTGCTTTACTTTGATAGGCATCAACATTTTTAGCTGGATTGTTCACTGGAGGGAGAGACAGATAGAGGAACACATGCAAAACAGCTGCAGCTGAACGTTAATTCTATACTCCAGGTAATAGTAAATCAGCTGATCACCACAAAATAGATCCATTTTTTCTGTATATCTGAAGATTTACATGTTAAAATATTGTGAGCATGTCATCAGAGCCTGATGACTCTCCCTTGACTCTCCTTAGTGTGTCAAAAAACATTTATAGTAGTACTCATCTAAATGTTATGAGACAGGTATAGAAGAAGTGCTAAGGATTCTTCCTATCAAAGTCAAGGAAGTAGTTTAGTGTACAATTTTGTCTATCATGGGGTTCCATATCTGGGACAATCATGGCAGTCAGGAGGTCGCATTGATTTGACTGGATAGACCTCATTTACATGTTCTGTTTCTGGATAGAAGCTGAACAAGTCTTTTATTAGAACACAGGACTGAGATTTGTAGGGTAAGGAGATGCTAATCTACTTAATCGCCAACAGTGAAGGTCTATTGGCAAAACTTCACTTCTTAGATAATCACGCAGATATAGTGCTCAGAACAGTATACTTGATAGTAAAAACATAACTTCTGATACTTTCCCTAAAACAACTATTCAGTTTTCAAAACTTATTTTTCCTCTCAACAAATTATGTAATAAAATGTAAATTAGTGTAATTGTCAACATTTTACTTGCTTTTACTCTTGAAAAAGCTGTGAAAAACAAATGAAATCAAGAGCATTCCAAGAATTTTGTGTATAGACACTTGCTCTGAAATAGTAGAAAAACATAGAAACACCATATTCTATATGATTGCTAAGAAAATCATTTCTGGACATCCTCATCTGTAGTCTATTTTCCAATGAATGCCTGCCTGGCTATCTTGCTTCAAGAAACACAGTATAACTTCCAAGAATTACTCAATGGGTAATGGACTAAGATCTTGACAAGATTTCCAGAGTGGAAATTTATATTGACAAGTTAATTGCATCATTCCTGTGGTACTAGCAAAGCAAGGCTCAGATTTTGACAGATACCATTTACAAAAGCAAATTCAAATCTCGATTTTCAAAAAATAAAAGTGCCCAGCTTTGTGTTGGAAAATACTGGTTCATAGCCAGGTACAGGTGGCTCATAAATATAATTCAAGCTACTCAAGAAGCTGAGCAAAATGCTAAGCAAAATGAACCCCAAGATACAGACACAAGAGGTCTTTCTTGTTGTTGTTTTTAATATACTATGTGAGTTTTTTGTTTCTTTTGTGTGTTCTTCCTGGTATATTCCCTGTTGTCACTGTACTTGATTTCGGTACCTGCATCGTGTATATACATTTATCTAATTTGGGGAGGGGAAAGGGAATAACAAAATGCTGAAACAAGGTCACAGGATGACCCATTGCAACAATGATACCCACAAGACAGTATATTGGAAATGAACTTTACAACTTGGGTCGGGGGAGGGAGAGAGATGGGGGAGGGAAGGGATAGTAGGAGAACAACAAGGGAGGGGTAACAATGCTAGACAAGAAAGGTTCTCATTACTCAGGTAACTGTACTCCCTGTGTACAGAATCTTTACAATAAGATATAATTTTAAAAATAAAAAAGAGAAGCTGAGATCTGAGGATCTAGGCTCAAAGCAAGCTCTGGCAGAAAAGTCCACCAGAATCTTATCTCTAACTAACCACCAAAATTTTAGAAGGGAAAGTTTGGCTCAAATTGTCTAGAACTAGCCTTAAAATTGAAAGGACAGCACCAAGGCCCCAAATTCAAACCCTAATTCCAGCACTGTTTATATTTGTTCAAACCTAATATAAATAATGGCAAAAATGTGTACAGGGTCAGGTTTGGAACAGGTGTGAATATAGACTGACCAATAGATAGGTAGATAGACAGACAGATAGATAGATAGATAGATAGATAGATAGATAGATGCATATATACATACATGCATATGTTCATAATAGACAAATCAATTAACTATGTTCATGAATGATTTAACATGTCTCCACATCGGGTCTTGAATAAGTCAGAAAAAACAATGTCAACCCAATTTTGTAAATGAGAAGAGTTAAGTATTTTTAGTTGAACTGTCTTACTAAGGTCTGCTACCTAATAATCCTAGTCTCAGTGTAACATGTAAATAACTTTGAGAATAAAGAGAGCATGAACATAAATTGCAGATACATTGATTCTTTTTCAAACATACGCATTGTGTCCTTTCTGATTTTGAATAGGAGCAGGGTATAGAAAGCTGCTAATGAAGTTTTTATTGCATTCCTTTTCCTTCTTCCTAGACAAAGCTAACACTTTAACCCTAAGAAACACAGCATCCATTCATAATAATTTTTTTCAACTTACTAAGGTCAATTTATCCTTGCGATTGAGCTTCTGAAATGCAATATTTCATAGATAAACATAAGCCTTCAGGTAACCTGAATGAGACCCACAAAGAAAGAACGTCCTGCTCTATAGACACAATGTAGGCATCAGTTTCTTCTGAGACTTTGTTGCTGTGCATGGCTTAGTTTCATCTGCACCAAATTCTTTTCTTTTCTTTTTCATGCTTTAGTTCTCGCATTGAATAGACTATTTCTGTTCCCCAACAATGGCTATTGATGAGTTTGGTTCCAGATTTTTAGTCATAGAAGTAGACTTGTGATACTTTCTCAGTGAGACCATAAGGAAAGGCGTGGTCTCCAAATCTTACTTGGAATTTGGATATGAGAACTTTTTTCATAGCTAGGCTTCTCCAGACTTAGAATACAACCATCAGGCCCACCTCAGAGAGAAACAATCCAGGTGTGAGCTGCTCACTTAGGCCTCCTGTTCAACAAAAGAAGCTTCCTCAGCTGCTGTGTCCCACGTGAGTTCTAACTACAGTCATTTTTCTCTGTGCAGACAATGGGAGAGCAGGTGGTGCATCTGGGAGACTATCGCAGCCAAGATTCCACTCTGGAAAGGCAGGCGCCTTGTAGACATCCTCCCTGAAAGATACACTGGTACAGTCTGTCTCACTTGATTTCACATCAGCTACATTTTCTGACTTAGGAAATCCTTGCAACAAAAAGTTGATCCTTCATATCTGATCAGAGCGGTTACTGAGTTCCAGCGTTGCACAAGGATAGCCACACTTTTGTGTTCTATGCAACACAAATTTGCAAAATAGATGCATACTGTCCCCATTTGATTTCTTTCTTTGCCCCGCTATTTAGGATTAAAGAAGGATTCTAGTGTAAAAGAGTCTACTTTCTTAATCATTGCACGAACTCATGTGAATAACTGTGTTGATATCTTTTGCTACGAGGGAAAAAGAACTGAGAACAGCTAATATCACAAATTAATACTATTGTTTCCAAATCACAGAATTAATTTCTTCTTAGTCACACTGTGCTTTAGACGTTGTCCTGATTTGTTATTTCTGTGTTAGAAACAAATCCACAACACTTGTCTCTCTCCTGTGTCCCTTCCAAATCTTTCATTTTGTGTTTTGAGATGTATCTGTTCCCTATTTTAATTACTTCTTTTTCTTTTATTAACTTATTTTTCCTTCTAGCCCTGAGAACCAAACTCAGGATCTAGGCATTGTCCCTGAGCATTTTGTTCCTCAAAGCTAGTGCTCTAGCACTTGAGCCACAGCTCTCTTTGGTGATTAATGGGAGTTAAATGTCTCATGAACTTGCCTGCATGGGTTGTCTTTGAACCACAACCTCAAATCTCAGCCTCCCAAGTAGCTAGGATTAGAGGGGTAAACCACCTGGCAATAAAAATGTTTTTATATGAATTTTATTAACTATCTTGCAGCTACCAATTATTCGATGGGCATTTAACAACAAAAACAATAATCAATAAGATAGCCCCTTGCCTCTGTGACAAAGCCTCTTGCTTTGATATAATTATTCAAATCTCATGTTTGCATCAGGATAGAAGCATGTTTACATTTACTTTTTAATTAAATTCATGTCATGAAGAATAATTGATATAATTTTTAAGTCATCTCTCTACTCATTGGAAGGTATCCATGAACACACATCTGTTGCCCCAATATGTACTCTAAGTGTCATGTCTTATTTCCACTCTGACTGTAGTGGATACTTCTAGGCCTGATACGATTTTCTACCTGCTAATAATCTTTGTCTTGAAGTGCTATGGCTGGCTATTCTCATTTTGTGTTTGGGGTCTTGCCTGATGCAACGAACCCCTGCTGGATACAGAAAAACTGATTCATTTCCCTGGGGCCATCTTTTGACCTGTACCAGTATGAGATGAAACAGAGCCTGTTGCTTAAATGGTTCTTCCTTAACCTTATAGTTCAAAGAAAGAAATTCTAAGAGATGTTCTGCATGTTTCTCTGCAGATCCTTGCATTATCCAGACCACCCTGACGGCACTTGGAGGGCTTTTCCTCTTTCTTAATCCTTATTCATTTTTCCCTTATCCCTGATCCCTTGTGTGCCTTCAAATTAAGTATCTGCCATCAGAGTCCTTGTCTAGAGCTCTATGTTCAAATGACACAATAAATATCTCCTGTGTCCCTCACAGTACCACCCACATCCAGAATTGGAGTCAAACTAGTTTCCAGAGTCTGCCAAACAGTTCTAGACTCTGACTTACTAAAAATTTTTATCACTTTTTTGACATTTTGATCACAAATATATTTCAATTATGAAACAAATATCTGTACTTGTAAATCTTTTTTAGAAAAATCTGTTCTTGTGCCTTTTAAAATGCTTTTACTGATTTATTGTGATTCTTAAATAAAATATTGCAATAAAGTCCAAAGATATATGTGTGTATTCTCACAATTCTCCTTTTTCCACATTATTGTGGCATTTCAAGTTCTTGCTTAATTTTTGTCTGAATCCCTGTTGTGCAAAAGAAAAGAAGCCTAAGAAAAACCTCAAAGTCTTAAAAATCCTTAGCAATGTGAGTCGTTTTTAATTTCTTAAAAAGAACATAGATATTCTTAGTGGGTTTTGTGAACCAATTTCATCTACTAATTTACTTTTATAACAAGAAAGAACTAACAAAATATTGTTGCTTCTGAAACAGGTTCAAATTTTCTATTTCTTTCAGGAACTATGTGTTTGTTTTATTATTATAAACTACACATAAAGAAAAAAGTTAGCTTTATGCAGAGTATTCAAATCACATACAGTTTCCACTTGAATTAGAAATTTAAAGGTAAGGATAGTTTAGCAGAAATTAGGAAATCATAGAGCTCTTCTATGATCCAGCAATCCTACTTTTGGGCATTTACCCAAATGATCACAAGCAAGACCACACTAAAGCTACCAGCACAACTATGTTTATTGCAGCATTAGTTACATTGCTATGATATGGAACCCAGATGCCTCTCAGTAGATGAATGGATCAAGAAATGTGATAGATAGATAGATAGATAGATAGATAGATAGATAGATAGATAGAGATAGAGATAGAGATATATTAGAATTCTATGCCTCCATCAGAAAGAATGACATTGCCCCATTTGTTAGGAAATGAAAAGACTTGAAAAAAATTATAATAAGTGAAGTAAGCCAGGCCCAAAGAAACATAGGTCCTATGGTTTCCCTTATTTGCAATAACTAGTATATGTCTAGGACAAGCAGAAAATGTCAAAAGCTATGTACATATGACCAGATGATGCTAATCGAAATGAACTCCAAAATAGGGACATGAGTATTTTTTTTCTTTCTTACTATTGTTTGTAACGTATTTATAAGGTACCATGTGATTTTTTTTGTTGTTGCTTTAAATGTCCCTTCCCCACGATATAACGCGTTTTCACTGTATTTGATGTCGGTCTAATTTGGGGAGGGGAAGGAAAAAAACAAAATGCTTAAATAGGGATACAGGTTGACCCATTGCAACAAAAAAAATGAGATGTACAAGACAGTGCTGCACAAGGAACTTTACACTTTAGGTTGTGTGGGGGAGAGGGGAGTGTAGTTGTGGAGGTGGAAGGGAAGGGATAGTAGAGGAAAAACAAAGGAGGAGGCAACAATGCTTGATAAGAAATGTACTCATTACCTGTAACCCCTTTGTACAGTATTTTCACAATAAAAAACATATAAAAAAGAATAAGTCTACCATAAGACAATGACAAAATCATAATATACCTGTAATCCCAGCTATTTATATGCAGATGCAAGAACATTGTGAGTTCAAGGTCAACCTGTACACACTCTCGCTCTCTGTCTCTCTCTGTCTGTCTCTCTCTATATATATGTACATATGAATATATCTGTTTATATATAGCCTATAATATACTGATGTGTTATATAATGTATATATGTGTGTGTATAATCTCAGTTTCAAAAAAAATGAATACTAGATCTGCAGGTTGGTTTGTTTGGTACCAAATCATTAAACCCCAATGCCCATCCTCAGATTAAGTTTTGTAGAAAAGATTAGGAGGAAGAAATCTGATTACTACCAAGAAAGTCTTTTGGAAGAATTTTTGAATAGAGGCATCTTTAGTTTTATACAGTTGTCATTACATAAAGAATAAACTGCATTAATTCATTTTCATTCTGTCCAGGAGAGTAAAAGCTACATTCCATCTAGTTTTCACCATGTTTATAAATAACACAAGATAATACCATTTTAATGATAAAGAAACTATGTAATGTTTTTGTAAACAATTAGGGGCACACACAGCTTAATGAATGAAATGATCTCATTCATTTCATCCAGTCTTTACATAACTTCATTTTCTTGGACTCTTTACACTTTCATTTTTCTCATCTGTGAATGACATGAAGAGAAAATTCACATTGAAGACATGTGAATCCACATAGTTTTCCTGATCTATTGCTAAATGAGACTATGCATGGGAAAGGAGAGTAAGAACACATCCAGAAAAGAGAGAAAGAGCAATCATTGAATCAGAGTTAATAGTTCATACCCTTCCCACACCACTGATAGGATGAAAACTGCTTCCTTTGCATAAAAATAGTTTTACCACAGGAATTATGAGCACCTGGCTTTTTGTTTCCTTCTTTTCCTTGAAAGAAATTCATGCACCAAACTCTGGGGATTTAATATAAGACTTACCATACAAATTTTCTTTCCACCCACTGCTGAAGCTTGCTTCGTTTCTTGTTTTCAGCTTGCTCTGTTTATCTAGGTGGCAGCAAAGGAGATTTAGGATTAAGCCATTAGCCAGTAAACAGTAAAGTCCTTTCAAAGCAGTTGGCAAGGCCAACTGGAAATACGAACAATTCTTTCCCTTAGGGAGGTTACATCCTTGGTCAATAAAGTGAGAACAAGAAATAAGATGATGAGAAATGAGAAGTTTTCTGCTTCTCCTCATTTTATTTTCCCTCTGTTCTAATGTGGAACCAGATTTAGGACACGATATATATGATAAGCCAATAAGATCTAATGCTCAATTACAGCCATATTATTTGTTTACTCATCCATCTAGCTACTCTTTCAAAATATAAATACTGGTCCCTTGTTTTAAGTCAGGTTAGAGCGTAGTCCTTCAGCCTAAATATAAAGATTCTGTACCTGACCTCAAAGAGCTCATACTAAGAAAGGAGATATTAATAAGCAAGCACTAATTCAATTTTTCTCCAGGTATTTTTGTGTTCTAGTACGTGGAAAACTTGTACTAATTAGCAAGGATTAGAGAGTCTCATGGAACTTAAAGTATGAATTATTCTATGGTGAAACAGATAGTTCATGCTGGCCCTTTGATTTGTTGTGTTCAGGGTAATTTCTGAGCTTTTGTTCTTGGCTTCCCATGTAACTGTAAAACTTTTCCTCTACTCTTATTAGGGTGGCTTTTTAGATCTCAATACCAATTAGACAGGAACTAAGATAGGCAGTTAACTTCTCCCTCTGCTAGTTATTTTATTTATTTTGTTGCATTGCTTTCAAATCATTTGACATTACCCATGATTGTTTTTTTTTTCTATTTGTGTGTGCTTGTTTCACATGGGAAAAGTATGCCACTGATCATTAAAACACCAATATGCAAAACATCCACCTGCATGGATTGGATTCTCTTTATATATGGGTTGATTGAATACATGCCTGAATGAGTGAATACACTAAGGATGTAAGAACACTAGATTTTCCATCCTATCTCCGAAGAAAAAGAAATCTTCCTACATAACAGACAAAATAATGTGCTGTGAAAACAAAAAGAACAAAAAGAAATTATAATGAGTCTGTCAGCGAACAAAGAAGAGATAAGCCCAGACTGAAGGAGCACAGTAGGCATAGAGTTAGAAAGAATATTATACCTTCTAGAAACTTCTAGTGCATTCAACCTGCCTAGAAATCTGCATGCACATGAAGGAAAACTGTGCATTTTGGTTGATGAGAAAATTGTACTGATTTCCTAGGGATCCTGGAATTTCTTGTGATTCAAACAGGGAGATTGAATTATTTTACTTGAAGAGACTAGTTACACAAGACTTGCATTTTAGCAGGGCATGATGGCTGATTCCTTAATTTCAGTAACCTTGGAGATGAGTATAAAGAATATCTAAGTTTTGGACCATATTGGGAAAGATTAGAAAGGCCCCACCACCACTGCAAACATTAGATATGGTGGGACACCTGTAATCCCAGCTAAATAAAAGACATTATTAAGTGGGAGTATCTCAGTCCCAGGCAAGTATGGGTAAACAAAAGCCTCCATTATAAACACTGATAAAACAGAAAGCATTGACTGAGTGGTAGAGCACCTGCTGGTAAGAGCAAGGACCTGATTTCAATGCCCCAGTACTACTAAGCAATAAACAAAAAAGAAACAGGGCTGGGAAGGTGGCTCAGTGGTAGAGCACTTGCCTTGCAATGCATGAGGCCCTGGGTTCCATTCCCCAGCACCACATAAGCAAAAAGAAAAAAGCTGGAAGTGGCGCTGTGGCTCAAGTGGTAGAGTGCTAGCCTTGAGCTGAAGAGCTGAGGGACAGCGCCCAGGCCCAGAGTTCAGGCCCCATGACCGGACCCAAAAAAAAGAAACAAAAAAAGACAAATGACCAAAACCAACTTTTGTTTCATTTTCTACCCATAAATGGGGTACAGGTTGCAAGAGAGGACTGTTTTCCAGAAGCTTCAGTGTTAAGTCAATTCTAAGGAAATGAATTAAGAACCAAGGGAGAAAGTAAGAAGGAACACCAGTGACCAGAGTTCTGCCTTAAGCATCTGTGTAGTTGGTGGGAAATAGGAGACTTTTTTTTTTTTTGGAAAGATCTAAAAGAAGTAGCATAAGCCTGAGGAAAAGAAATAATTTTACAGGACTTGTCTTTCCTGTGGCATTAGAATATCAGAGAGAGAGAGAGAGCCCAACTAACAACTACTTGTAAAACCAGGAAGTGGATGTACAGTGGTTGAAACGATTCGTGGTTGAAATGATTTCAGGAAAACATTATAGCTGTCATAACTCACCTACGCTAGAAATAAATAGATCCCGTTGGTGCTTTGTGTCTCAAACTTTTAAGTATGATGGTAGAATGATTGTGTTTTCTAATAGTTTTCTAAAGTAAATTAGTCATTATTTCTGGGATATACTACCAACTAGGTCAAATTACCACCCAGGAGTCTGCAGTAGAGACTAAGTGGAAAGTTCTTCATTCCTGTCAGTAGTAAACACCTGGAGAATGGATTGACGTTATACTTACAATTAGAAATTACAAAGTCTCCACCCATGGGCAATACTGGATTTAAATGTGGGCTTCTCCTTGACTTCCTGAGTCTGTTTATACAAATTCCAGAACTATTCTGTGCCTGAGTTAGTGAATTCATTCAGTTACTATGTAGATCGCAGATATCATGTTGCCTTCAGGTCCTGATACAGAATGAGATAGTTAATAGTGCAGGGTAGTTCATGTCAGGACTACAGGAACCGCAGCTCAAGCCAGATCTTACTCACTGCAAGGAGGGGGTGCTTTGTCTTTTACAAAGAGAAATGTCAGAATAAAAGGGCTGGAATGAGTTTTGTTTTCCGATTCGGGTGCCATGGGAAGGGTGTTATGTTATCAGCTGAGTTAATACTGCCTGTAAATAGCTCTGAGTGAATTTGGTTGGCAAAAATTCACAAGAAGATTGACGGGCTCTTAAGCAGCAGTGGTCAGGGAGGCTGTGGCGGGAGTATTGACAGCGAGTGATTTGGTGAGTAATGAAGAGTTATACGATCACGTCTGCCAAGGCGTGCAGCCTGCCTGTGCACTTACCCATCACCACCCTTCTGCATCGGGGAACAGCCTCACTGCTTTCCAGGCAAGATCAATAGGATTAGAGGATTTGCGCAGAAAGCATGCCCGTGGCTTCTTGTTCAGGGTGCTGGGCGCCTTACAGCTCTCTTCTCCCGTGTTTTGTACCAGGCCATGTACTAATCGCATCAAAGGCCATCCCTTGGTTATATTTTATGACTTTTCCTTAAGATGCTTAAAAAAAAAAAAACCCTCCGATTTATATTTTATTTTTGAGCAAGAGATACAGAAATAATTCCCAGGAACAGAAATGATTCCCAAGAGTAACCCCATGGCTAATTCTAAGGCTTCTTCAAGATATAGAATGAATGTGACCCGGAGCAGGGAAGCATCAAAGGTCCCGAGGCTCCTGGCATGTTAGTGTGTATTGCTTACCCTTGGTATCCATTCACAGAAGGTAAAGGACATTGCCGTGCTACTGTCCCCACTAGATGACTAACTTGTCTAGGGCAGACACTGTAGTCTAATAACCATTATAAAACCTACACCAGATTACTTGTGTGTATATAGATAGCTAAAGACACAGATAGAGATCTGTAGGACCTATGTATGTGTACAGTAAACCTTTGCTGAATTCTTAGGCCATTGTGCTAAATCATCTAAATTTAATTATCTTGATCCAAGCATTTGAGGAGGCAGGAATGACTCATGAGGCTGATATGATGATTAGGTAAGCTTCTGGGAGGTTTAAGATCATGAGCCAAAACAGAGACAATATGTAGAAAAAAGGTTGGTTTCAAAACAAACAAATGACATCAACAAAAAACCCACCTGTCTGAATGCATAGTATGTAGATGGGCCACTATATTCCACTCTTGCTAGAAATGATACGTTCTGCAAGTTAAACATGTTATTATTGAGAGAAGTGAACATTTCCAATTCTATCTTTCACTGTCACTATCAAACCTTCTTTATTTAATATTTGCATAGATACATAGCGTATGTCTCTGAAAACTAACCTGTCTACTTCTAACTTAGGTAAATGGCTATTCTTTTACATGCTCCTGAAGTGTACTATACAGGTCCTGGCAAACAAAGTCCAAAAAAGGAGGCTAAAGAGAATTGAGGGAAGTTTGAAACCCAATCACTCCAAGGTATGCTTTTCCCCTTTAGGAAAATTCCTTTTTCATTGAAACACAGCACTACTGACAGCTGGGCCTATGCCAAAGACAAAAAAAATGCATTCTCTTCTTTCCATGCACATCCCCAGCTATTAATATTCCTTATGTGTAAGTGTCATGGGCTGCACTGATTAGCTTCACAGCATCACACCCTCAGACATTCCAAACGTGTCAGCCCAGCTGCCTCCACTTGCTTCAGATGCTTGCTGAGAGTTCAACCATCTTCCCAAGTGCCTGGCAGGTAATGGCAGGTGGAGAGAGAGTGAAATTATTGCTTATACTACACACCTGTATTGAGTTATCTTAGAACTTCAGTTCTTAAGCTAGGAGAAAAAATGTACTTAAGCATTTTTATCCTGCCCATAACTTAATTGTATTTTATTTATTGTTTTTAGCATTGGGGTTTGAATTTAGGTTCTTGTCCTTGTTAGTCAAGTATCTTTACCACTTATTCTATATGGCCAGCCCTGCCTTGTGCTAGTTATATTGGAGAGGGGTCTAGAGACCTTTTCTGCCTTGACTAGTCTCGAATTGTAATACTCCAGCTCCCAATGTCTCCAGTAAGTAGAATTACAAATTTAAGTGGTCTGTACCTGACTAGTACACAGCTCCTGTTCACAGTCTAATCTACTTTGTATTACAGTTCTTTCATATTTTTCCCAGTTTAATATATTTTTTACATTGCTTTTCACAAGAATTGAGGCAGAATGATCAGTTAATTAACAATTGCAAGCAAATTTAATGTGAGAGATTAGATGAATTTTATAGGAAAATCCCTGTTAATTATAGTATGTGTTCATAATCCATAGATAATCAAATCTATATTCTCTGAAACAATTTGAGCTTAATGACACAGCATTTGTCATGATGCTGAAAATTCTGTAAGTTAATGTGTTGATGGGTTTCTGTGTTGTTATTTTATAGTTAGATTGTAAAGTCTGTATTTTTCTTATGTGTGTATGCATTTAGAAACTGTATTTATCATGAAGTAATCTGTATAATCATGTTTGTACTTTAAGGAAAGGTTTATAAAATGCCTAATATTTCTGAGTAAATAATATTTCTTTAAGTAGATGCATATTGAAATATTTTGTTCTTTTAAAGCTAAGTAGTAAATAAGTAATACATCATATTCAAATAATCAAACACAGAGAGTGTCTGATTTTAAAGTGTACAAAACACAACAAATGGAAAATTGAGGTAAGCATATATCCTGTAGAAGGTAATCCTATTTGATAAAGTGATAATTGATTAGTTATATTGGGTAAATTGAAGAAAGTGGGACACAAGATGTCATAAAACTATATCTTGTGGTAAATAATGTAGAACCAAAAAAAGATATTTAGGAAAGAGAATGATAAATGTGTGGTGGACTGGTTATGTTCTTCCTTGTCTTTAACATAATGGAATTCATATATAACATATAGGGAAAAGCTTATTTTTTTCTGTAGAAGTTCATATAATTACCTCTTGTTTCTGCTATCCCCTTTTTATGCCTTGCTGTAGAAAGAAAATAAGCTTTATTTGGCTGCTTTAGGACTGGCAGGCACAAGCCAGTGAGAAGGTTTTGGTAAACTATGCCAGATAGAAGGACTATGGCTAGATTGCCTATTGAGTTATTTGCAGAATTCTAGATCCTTTGTGACCCTAGCTATAAATAATGCTGCTCCCAATGTCTATGTCCATCTAGTAATATCCGCAAGCAATCTTATTTACAAGTGGGACAGCTTCAGATGTGTTTCTATAACATGAGCTCATGTTGGAGAAGGATGGGTATTTACATCCAGTGTGACTTGTGTCCTGATAAGACTATGAGAAGAGACACAGAGCTCAGCACCAAGCTTGGCACCGGGGAAAGGACTGGAATGAATACAATTGTCTGTAAGGATTGCTTGTAATCTGCAGGAGATAGGAGATATTCTTGTCTGAGACCTCCCGCCCGCCCCTCTCCCTTGCCCCCAGGGCCCAGGGTAATGGGATATTCATACTGTGATACCTCAGTTTTAGACTTCTAGACAGCTGAAATGTGAGAGTATTCTTTCTGTATGCATTTTCTTATATTTTCCATTCAAATGTGTAGTACATTGCTGCCACAATCTTCTGACAGCTTTAATCTTTGATTTCCCCATCCAAGCGTAAACACAGAGTTGTAAATGTGAGGTAGGTATTTCCCTGACAGAGATGGATTGTGGGGGAATGTTTATCCACTTATCATACATATGGTACACTCTTTCTGTCCTCTTAATTTAGAAATGAGTAAAACCAGAAAGAGATTGTCACGAGCCATTAAAATATAACTACAAGCCTGGTGCCAGTGACTCACATCCTAGCTACTCAGGATGCTGAGATCTCAGGATTGTTGTTCAAAGCCAGACAGGGAAGTGACCCTGTGAATCAAATGGTAGAGTGATAGACATGAGGAATAGGAGTTCATTGATAATGCCCAGGGCCACAGTTCAAGCCTCAGGACCAGCTAAATAATGAATATATATACAAATATATACACTCTATCCACCTATCTATCCATCAATCTATCTCTATCTCTATCTCTCTATCTCCACAATGTCACATCAGGTGATTTATAATAGTTTTCTATACAAATAGATATACACAATTTGGCATAACCAAAGTAAGGTAGAAGGAGGCACACAGTGTGCACTTTTTATAGTGTTTCACAAAAAAAAGTACATAATAAAAACAATAGATCCAATATTTATGTAGCTATTGCACAGTGAAATACATGATACTTTTTCATTATAGTTTATTTGAGCCTGTTGCTTTTTTGCATTTCAGATATTCTAGATTTTTTTCTGTTCCTAAAATTCATCCCCATGCTATTTCATCAAAAATATAAGAATGTCAAGCCCTTTATTCTCTGCCTAAATATGCTAAATATTCTGCTTTTGCTCTTGTCTAGTTGTCCTGAATTCAGAAGTTCAGGAACACAATACAGTGTTAATTTTCGAAAATAGTTAATTTTGAAAAAAGCAATGTGCAGTGTTCTTTTCCAGTACTAGTTATGTTATTTCTAATGTCCAATAATTTTATTAGATAATCTCAAGAGCAACCAGATTAAAATTTTATTCCAGTTTTATTGTGACAGGTGTTATGATGTTTAAAAAAAAGTCTTATTGGGATCTGTATGTTTCTATGTGAAAATATCATATTTCTTTATGTTGAAAAATTATAAAATATTGTATTTTCTGTAACTCTTCGCACTCTGTCATCTCAATTTACCTGTCTTGGAACCCCCAATACAGTCATATATTGGATCTGTTTATTCTTCCCAGTTTCCTTTGTCACCACATTTCATCTTTTTATTTCATTCTGCTGTGTTGCTGATATTTTGCTGATATTCTAGTGTGTACTTTATCTCAGTAGTTTTTCTCTTTCTATGAGTCTATTCTGTAGCTTCTCTTTGTGCATTTTCTTTCTTTTATGCAATGGCTTTTTTCTTGTTTTCATAGAACCATTCTTATGAACAAGATTTCTATGCTTTTGAAATGTAAGTTGTACTTTCTACTTTGTAGTAGTCTTTTGTTAAACTTGGTTCTTTTATATGATGTCATTGAGATCCTAATCCTCTAGTTTGTCATGTCTGTTTGTGCAAACTTTCAGTAGATGGCTATTTCCGCTCTTCTGTAATGGGAAATTTCACAGGGTATTTTCTGTGAAAGCAACTAAACTTTATTTGCAGGAATGTACTTCAAGTGAGGTTATATTTTCTGTTAGGCATCTCAAATTTGTCATTATTCCAGGACTAAACTTTATGTTAATTTCTTAACTTCTGCAGCCCGGACCATATGGATAGTATACATTTGGGTTGGGTGAAAGATGAACCGCTCAGTTTAACAGATGAGGTTTGTGTGCATATGCATGTGTGTGCATATGTGTGTGTGCATATGCATGTGTCTTTGTGTGCATGAACTGAGTTCTCCTAATTAGAAAAAAAAAAGCTGTCATGACATCTCTGTATGTTGGATAGACTTATTCACTTCACTAAGTGAATTCATTTATTGTTCTCAATGTTGTATATAAAAACCAGGTTCATGTTCTTCTAACCTCCTGCTCCAAGACATTGTGGTTATCCCCTTCTTTCTCTTCTGTTTCCTGCTCCTCCTCCTCCCTCTCCTCTTTCATGTCCTTTACTAATAGCCTGCACCCAAGGTCATCCACAAAGCTCATTCATGTGGCTCTTGCTTTCATTTCCAAACTCTATTTTTACTTCTTACTTCCAAAAGATTTAATTTGCTTTTGAGCTCAGGTAGACATCCTCATTTTTGACTGTTGCTACATATCATCCAATATGTCTAAAGATTTATTTCTGCAAGGATTTAGGGTAACTCAGTCTGCCATCCTGCCAGATCCCTGTGCTACTCATTTGACATATTTTTTACTTAATGCTCTCAAAACTCTTATGAAATGGATAAATTGTCCTCATTGAAAGCTTCAGTCTTTTTAATTTGCAAATAAATGTGGTAACATATTCCAAACTTTGTAAAGTAGGAAGCAGTGTATTTGAGTTTGGGATTCTAGTATACCCAGCTACACTGTTTACATCTTCATTGGTACATCCACAGGAATCCCACTGGAATGAACCAGAATTAGCAATGCAGATTATTGGGCTTTAAGCCTGGCAATCACTGTAGCACTTGCCAGTATTTTATTACACAAATAGCAAGAACAGTACCTGGTCAGGAGAAATGGCATGCCCCGTATCCAAAACCTATTAGTCTTTAAATGATGAATCCAACAGATTTTTTTTTTACTTCAAGTATTACAGTCTTTCCCCACCTCATCTTGTTTGCAATTGACAAAGTATGGATTGCTATGAAACACGACTTAGACACTAGAGATTTATGCCATCTGCTTCCACAGCTTCATGAGCAGGATTGAAAGGCATCGTCACAGCGTCCCTAAGTGCCTGTTTCAGCTCTCAGATGTCAACACTTGAGGTTCCCACAGACAACAAATAGGAAATTGTAGGCAAGTGATGCCTTTTCTAGGAAGGCCCACATTTTGTGTCATTCCCGGGGATCTTAAATATCATATTATGGGTGTGGCTGAAAAACTGTCAGTAAAAGAGACTGACAGTCTAAAGATGAGAAATAACAATGTGCTCACAATATATAACCTGAAGGCATAAGATTCAAGTTTTTTTTTTCTTAGAGAAACAAATGTATTTTCATTTCCCTGTGTGTGGGCGCATTATTCCTGGTGTATAGAAAATGTCTTAGTGACAGTTTAGGAGCAAAGAGCAAACTTTGTCTAACCAGAATACTGAAGCTTTGGAGACACAATATGATCAAACTGAGTAGGAAAGGCAAGCATGGAGACCAAGTTTCCTTACCCTGCCTGCCTCTCTGTTCAATCTCACCTGAAGCTTGTCTTCCACAATAACCAAATAAAATACTTGAAAAAAAATTGCTATTACAGTTGGCACTGGTGGCTCATGCCTAGCTACTCAGGATACTGAGATCTAAGGATCGCAGTTCAAAGCCAGCCGGAGCAGGAAACTCCATGAGACTCTAATCTCCAAATAACCACCAGAAAACCGGAAGCGGTTCTGTGGCTCAAGTGGTAGAACACTCTCCTTGAGCTGAAGGGCTGAGGGACAGCACCCAGGCCCAGTGTTCAAGCCCCACGACCAACAACAACAACAAATTGCTATTACTATCATGAGTTTGATGAACAGCACTAGAGACTTAGGGCAACTTCAGTTTTGCAAACTGTGTAATAACCTGGAACTGTACATGGGCAAATTAATTAGCAACGAGAATAGACAGAGTTAATAATAATCTCTGTACTTTGATATTTGCAGTACTGAAAAACATTTTGGGACTAGGCCAGTGGGATCAGATATGTACCATCAAGCCCACACTCTGGGAGAAGGCATCCTTCAATCTGGAATTACCCATCATCCACTAGGAGAAGGCACCGGCCAGTCTGGAAATAACCCATAGCCTACTGTGATAAGGCACCTGCTAGTCTGGAATTACCCATAATCCACTGTGACAAGGAACTAGCTTTTTTAAAACTGCATCATCCACTATAAGAAAGCATCCACCAAAATGGAATTTCCCATCACTATCAGAAGTCATACACAAACTGGGAACATCCATCTATTGCCCATAAAAGCCACTCCAAAATAAATTTTTCCACAAGGTGGAATTTAAATTGGTATTTTCTGTCTTCTGCTATTCAAATAAAGTCTCCTTTCCTCAGCAACTTAACTTTTTACTTCATTTGCCTGTCATGAGACTAGAAGAAGCTGGACTTGAGCCTGCTAGCAATAATAATTACATTTATTTTACTAACATTTTATTGGCATGGACTAGAAATGTTGCATTGACTCAGACAGAGGACTAGAGCATGGTTTGTTATTTTCACTGTTCAGATGAAAGAATTAAGGTACATGCAAGTTAGCATGATTCAATAAACTATCCTAACTGAGTTAATCTTGGAAGCTAGAACTTTCAATTGTTCTGTGTACAAGTTGCGTAATTCACAATTATATTCACACACCCTGTTCTAGTAGAATAGAATTGTTCATATTCCTAGACTGTACGCTCACATTCTATCACACCTCCTCCCACAAAATAGCTCATACAGTCATTTATTCATTCTTTTGCTCACTCAAAAAGTGATTATATAAGGCTTAGTCCTAGTCAGGTGGCCATGTGATATGTGTGTGTGTGTGTGTGTGTGTGTGTGTGTGTGTGTGTGTGTGTTTAAAAGCTCTCACCTTATTTAATCTTTACCACAACCGTTCTGGAAGTTATTGTGAATATTCGTCTTCTTTCACTTTGGAGAAAAGTATGCACAGAATTCTGAGCTTTGTACCACAGGGCAAGAAATGTAGTGTGAGAATTTAATACAATGGCGTGAGAATTATTTAGACATTTTTAGATGCAGGACACCACTTTGAGAAGTTGTGTGGATTATATGACATATACTGGTTAATCTGTTCTTGTCATCATGTTATACTTCCAATATAAATTTTAGCTAATTTAGAGTATATAAAACTAACTAACCATGATTGAAGGCATTTTTTTTTTTTTTTGGGTCCGGTCGTGGGGCCTGAACTCTGGGCCTGAGCGCTGTCCCTCAGCTCTTCAGCTCAAGGCTAGCGCTCTACCACTTGAGCCACAGCGCCACTTCCAGCTTTTTTCTTTTTGCTTATGTGGTGCTGAGGAATCGAACCCAGGGCCTCGAGCATGCAAGGCAAGTGCTCTACCACTGAGCCACCTTCCCAGCCCTGATTGAAGGCATTTTGGAAAGTTCTGGATAGGTGTGGAATGAGACACAGTGGTTACCTCAAGCAGAAGACTGAGCACTAGGTTGATATTACAAAAATGAGAACACAGCAAGTTAGCATCTATGATTTAATCCTTCTTTATTTTATGTCTCCTGTTAGTGGGGTTCAATTAGTGCCTGGTACTTGCAAGACACAGGTAGTTTACCCCTTGATCCATGTGTCCAGTCTCTTTCTGTAGTGATTATTTTTGAAGTAAGGTCTCACTTTATGTCTAGGCTAATCTGGTCCACAACCTCTCTACTTACATTTCCTAATGAGGATGAAAGGTGTGGCCCACTGGGTCCAACCATTGGGTTTCTTCTGTACTTGAGATCACAGGCACATCAAACACTGCCCAACCATTGGTTGAGATGGAGTTTCATGAATGTTTATGTCTAGGTTGTCCTCAAACTCTAACCTTATGTTCTCAACTTCCCAAGCTCCTAAGATTACAGTCTGGACTACCTTACCCCACTTCCTTGTTCATTCTACATATTCTCCACCTTGTGCTCTAAATTGTTGTAGAACAGATTATCAGTATTTTGTAACTGGCTGAATAAATGCATTATATTCAGAATAGATGTGTGCATTTTTTACCTCCTTGTTATTTGGAAAGCTCTATGAATAACAGATTCCATGCTCTTGATCAAATTATACTTATCCTCATTCATAAAGTGATGTTTTGAAATAGGAAATTGGTTATATGTCTTGTAGAACGTTGAATTTTGAATTTTTCCCTTCAGTCTAGATCGTTAAGCATTATCAGCTTTCTTTCCGTTCTTCCAGTTTGTACAGCTCTATTTCATCCCAGTTCTCTTTGCCTATGTGTCTTTTAGAATTCATCCATATTGATTTACTTTTGACACTAGAACCAATTAGTATAAATTGGTGGCTTTAACAGAAGAGGGATTTATCATTATATAGTTTTTGAAGGTCAAAAGTACTAAAAATCAACACCTTTGTGGAACTGAATATCTTTTGCAGGCTCTTGGAGAAGAGTCTTCTTTGCCTTCCACAGGCTGCCTGCACTCCTTGGCTTCTAGCCCCTTTCATGTTCTGATTCGTTGATAAGCTCACCAGTGTGCTTCTTTCACTCTGGACTCTTTCTTTGTGCCTCTTATTATATTATCTCTCTCTTTCTCCTTTTGATTGTCAATTTTTTATTCTCCTACCTATTCTTCCAAGAATTCTTGTGATTTTTATCAGACATATCCTGAAAACTGGAAAAAAAAATCTCCCCATTACAAAATCATTAATGTAATACCATTTTGGTTATGTATCATATATGGCATATATGATCACGTAGTGGGATTTGTATGTGACTCTGTATGTAGATCATAGATGCAGGGTCCCACACTAGTCAGTAAGTCAGTCATCCATAAATGCAACACTTCTTCGTGTTCTTTATCTACTCATTTTACAGATCCAGCTACAATGCTATACCATTGAGGGTATTTGAATTACTGTCAGATGTTCTAGGAATCCAGCTTTCTTTGATTTATACTGCTAACCTTACTGGCTGTAAATACCAAATTCAATACATAAGAGCTCAAACATTGTAGGGATTCCTTAAACTCTGCTTTTCAGAATGAGAGACACATAACAACTTCAGTCTATACTTTTGTAGGACAATCTCATAATGTTTTTCTGGGTAAGTACAGAGAAATGAACTTGGGACTTCATAGTTGTTAGGCAAGTAATCTACCATGTAAGCCATTCCTTGGTGTTTTTCTTTTGTTTGTTTTCCACACTTTTCTTTGGGCCAATCTCAAGATTGTCATTCTCCTACCTCTGGCTCATGAGAAGCTGAGATTGCAGATACTGACATGAACCTCCATATCTAGTTTGTTTTTCACAGAGTGTATTCACATTGTCTTCATACTTTGATTCTTTTATCTCTAACTCCTATGTAGCTGGGATTTAGATGTGTGCCACCCTGCTTGGTCCTCATAATTTTTAGAAGAATCCTGAAACCAGAGATGATATTTTCTTTCTTGTTCTTTTCTATTATCATAAGGGTGATGTATAGAGGGGTTATAGTTATATAAGTAAGGTAATGGATATATTTCTTGTCAAACATTGTTACTCCCTCCCTTGTTTTCTCCCACTTCTCCTCCTTGACAATTCCATTTGCCCCAAGTTGTATCGTTCATTTCCAAGCTAGTGTCCTGTGAATATTGTGGATTTTCAGTAGTATTACAAAACTACCAGTAAACCTTCATCCATGGTAGAGCAAATACTCATCTTTAATCAACAGATACACTAAAATAATAGCTGTTCTACTCTATATATTCATAAGAGGCATATTAACCAAGAAAGCATTAAGCTATTATTGTTTTTGTCTAACATTTTAAACTGTTCTCTATATAGATGTGAAATAACTTCAGTTAAATTGATTAAATTCCACCTCTAGCTGTAGAATGTAAGCCTAGAACACTTGAAATGTATGTTATTTTACCTTAACTTTTTAAAAACATGCAGCTGCATTTTACTTCTAATTTTCTTTCTTTTTTTCTTATATATGTTGGTGATGATGGGTGCCACAAGTCAGGAAACAGATTCCTGTAAGCATCATGCATTATTTAGTGTGAATTTACATACCATTCTGTTTTAAGTGCTTTGCAAGTTTCCTATAAATATAGATAAGTATTTGACTGTCTAGGCAAAGGAAAAGTAAGCTTGGAATGGCAATTTGCAGGAAGATCCAAATTGTCCTTCTAACACTTCTGAATTCTATTTTTTTCTCAATTGATTTGAACATCTTAAGTGGATTAAAACTATGCATCATACAGCTGTCAAAAATATTCAGTGTTTTGTATGACAGGGACAGTTATGCTGAGATATTTCATACATGTTTATAGTCAACCCTCTCTCTAAGTTGTTATGTTTTAATATTTATGATTATGTTAGATACTATTATAAAAAATCTACAAGGAAATTATCTTCCAAAAAGAGCCCACAAAGAGGGAGAAATAGGTAGAAATATTACAATAATTTCATATGGAATAAATGCAGGAAATCAAAATCAGATTGTATTATAAAGACTTTTAATGGTGAAAATTAATTGCCATTTTCATTCCTCAAGGAAAGTAAAGGTCATTCTTTCTCAATATTTTCTTTTTAACTCTGAGACTGGGACAAGAACTTGGTATCTGATGCTTTCACTTATTGGCTAGTTCTTTTCAAACTTGAGCCATGCCTACAATTCCAAGGACATTCTCTAAACAAAACAGAATTATATTGACATATACCAAGCCAGAAAAAAACAAAAGGCCAGTTAAAATTTAGAAAGAGAAACAATAATGGCAATGTCACAGAAGGGAGAAAAGCCTTTAGGAGATGACTATGAAAATGCAAGCCAGGTATAATTGTAAAGTTCATTTAGACATTGCTTGTGCCAAAATGCACTTCATTCACTCTTTACTTGGATCTCTGTGTTGACTTAAAGTAGGATCCAAAACCTGGTGTCCTCACCTACATGATGCCTCTGTCTCTTTGTTCTGAGTCTATCCTGCAGCCACACTGGATACCAGAAAGGAAAGGGTTTACAAATAATGTCTTCACAAGGAGGGATTGAAACTACCTCCAGGGAACGGCAGAGCCTTCTGGGTCAGACCACCCTTCTCCAGAACCCCTCACAGAAGCAGACCTGAGATGAACCATGTCACACTTTGCCTGGGATTGTTCAATTATGTATACCACTTTTTCTCTGTGTCTAAGTATGTTTTAGTTTTTCCTATATACTTGTGTCTTGTCAATGAGGGATTTTTTTGTTTCTTTTTTGGCCAGTTGTGGAGCTTGAACTCAGGCCTTGACCTCCTTTTGCTCAAAGCTAACACTCTACCACTGTAAACAACAGTACCATTTCCCATTTTCTAGTAGTTAATTGGAGATACCATTCTCATAGACTTTTCTGCCCAGTACGTCTTTGAAACAGGATCCTCAGATCTTAACTTCCTGAGTAGCAAGGATTGCAAGCATGACCCACCAGCCCCTGGCAGAATGAAGGATTTTACTGTGATACTTCCATACAGGCATGCAATGTATTTGCAATATTTATTCCTCTTACTCTTTCTAATCCTCTAACTTTTTCTTATTCTGTATTCAGATGTAAGTATCTAGGAGGCCAAGTTCCTTCTTTTGGAGGGATCTTGCTGGACCTTTAATGCCACATCAGTGACCCAGCAAGAGGATGGAGAAGATAACATTCTTCTAGAGATGTTTTAGGTGGAAAATATTTGACATCATGTAAATTTCATCACCGCTTTTAGGCAATAGGAGCAAATGTTAAGAATTTGCTAAGTTAGCTGAAGATGTAGCTCAATATTAGAGTGTTTGTCTCCAACACAAAATGCCCTAGGTTTGACCTCCAGCACAACAGGAAAAATAAAATATTCACCAAATTGGCATCAAGAATCCTAGAGCAAATAGCTCTAAAGATAATAAGAGATATGTCTGGAAGGTTAATACTCAACAAGACATCAGATTGTTTTGTGCTGTTTTAGACACAGTACTGGGGCATGAATTCAGAGCACCTCACTCTTACTTGGCTTTCTTGCTCAGAGCTGGGACACTAACACTTGAACCAATACCTGTAACTCAGCATTTTGCTCGTTAAGTGGAGGAGGATTACAGGTGGGGGTCACTGGTGCCCAATTGTGACATTAAGTTTTAAAAACAATATTTACAACTATAGGAAGTAAAATATTTCTGATGCTAATAATAAAGACAACATTTTGGTACCATATTCAGGTTGCAAGATAGAACATTCAGATCCATTGTTAGCAAAAGGCTGATGCCTGTCCTTTCTAAATAATAATACAGAGAACTTTTTTTCTCAAAATATTTTAAGATACCATTTCTATGATGATTCTTAAAGCAAATATTTTATGAAAGGAACCTTAAAGACCCAGTTCAAAATTATTATTTATTAAATATATATTTTATTGTAAAGGTACTGTACAGAAGGGTTACAGTCACATGAGTAAGGAAATGAGTACATTTCCTATTGAGCAGCATTACCCCCTCCTTTGATTTTCCTCTTCATCCCTTCCCTCCCCACCTCCCCTATTCTTCCCTTCTTCCCTCCAGAAGTTGTAAAGTTCGTTTGGAACATAGTGTCTTGTACATCTCATTGCTACTGTGGGTGAGCCTGTATCATTATTTCAGCATTTGTTATTTGTCTCCCCCTCACCAAGTTAAGAATTTTTTTTTTGCTCTCACAATTTCTCAAAAGAGAGACAATGGATATTTCCTCATTTTCCCAATATGCCTATAAACAATGAGAATCAGCCACTCCAGAGTCACTTTCCATGAGGTTTTATTAGTATTTAATATTTTATTTACCAAAGTCCTTTAGCAATTTGAGAACACTAATGGCAAATATATTAAATGCTCACATTTCCAAGTTCATGTTGTGTTCAGCATCAATTGAAGGAATTCTCCTAGCCAATAGAGTAGCCAATAATGCATGGCTACATGATAAGACTCCAATATGGAGTCAGGGGCTAAGTTCATATCACTTATATTGAAGAAACAGAGAATTGATATACACAGGAGATACCACAGCTCTGGTAGCTATTTTCTTCATTTTCTTCTCTGCTTCTCTTCCTTTTCCTCTTCCTCTTACTTTTCCTTCTCCTTTCTCCTTCGCTTCCTCTTCTTATTTCTTTCCTCCTCCTCCTTATCCTTCCTCTTTCTATTCTTCATCTTCATGGGACTAAACTGAGAGGTTAATATTCATTAAACAAATGCCATATTACTTGAGTTATGCCTACACTCATTGTTTTAGTTTGTTTTATTAGAAAATGTGTCTTGCTTTTGCCCAAGCAAGATATGCCTATCCACACTCATTAAGCTCCCCTAACAAGTGTGTGTGAAAGTTTCATGTTACATTTTTCAAAGTGTGATTTTAAGAAATTATTATTTTAATGAAAGAGTATTTTGGCTGATGCAATGATAATTAAGCATTATTACATTGTACTAAACATTTTCCTTTCAATTTTATTTGTCTCTTAAGAGATCGTGATCATGATAGTAACATGTTTTCAACACTAAACATTTTCTAAATTTAAATAATACAACTTGATAGCAGGTGACAAAATATTTCCTTAGGCAGAACACTATAGAACGCTATCATATTATTTTTCTCTATTGTTTTAATGCATATGGTATCTCTGCTTCTGGCAAATAGCATTTATGTGTATGGTATAGCATAGTATTCAACATTACACACAATTTAAGTAAAATTGAAGTTAATAAATAATACAAATAGATGACACCCCATGTGGTCAATAAGTGAAACAAAAATAAATTAGAAGTGATATATTGAGAAAGAAAAATGGCCTTGGAGTTTTAAATTTAATTCTATCATCAGGTGCTGGTGACTCATGCCTGTAATTCTAGCTAATCAGAAGACTGAGTTCTGAGGATGAGTTTGAAGCCAGTCTGGGCAGGAAAGTCCCTGAAACTCTTATCTCCAATTAAGCACCAACAATGCCAGAAGTGGAGCTGTGCCTTAAGTGATAGAGTTCTAACCTTGAGCAGAAAAGCTCAGGGATAGCACCCAGACCCTGAGTTTAAACCCCAGGACCAGCACACACGCACACACACACACACACACACACACACACACACACACAATTCTATCATTTACTAATCATGTTAATCTAGTAAATCACATTTTGAGTCTCCTATTCCTCTTCTCTATCACTGGAACTATAATAATTCTGACCCATGAGTTCAGTATGAGGGTTACATAAATGTAGCCTATAATCAACCATAGTAAAGGTCATTATGATAATAATGGAGCTGTAGAAAGAATACAGACAACATGAAAGAAAATGCAAGCAGTAATAACAACTCTATTGGTTGTACCCAATGCACACAATAGAAGATGATATTTTGAAACAAAATAAAACAGCATTAGCACCAGATGTCACACAATTAAACTGAACAGTCCCTAGTGTTTGCAAGAAAAATCCTCTCTCACAATTACCCAAATGCATCTATTCCCTTAGAAACCCAGAGAGCTTTAAACCAAAGCACACATTTCTTTGGGGCCTCTTAAATTACTTTTATGGCTGCCTAAATCATATGCACCCAGCAACATCAGTAACACAGACTGCTATCAGAAGTTCAATCATCCTATCATACATCTTCTCCCCGCTTTGATTCTGTTCTGTTTGACTCATTCCAGCAATAAAACGGTTAAGATATTGGAAAAGGATCAAGATGAACATAGTTCTATCTTGGTTGACTTTTACATTTTGGTTACGTTCTAAGCAGTCTATGATCAAAGACATCTCAGCTTAATTCAAAGCCATTTAAACCCTCCTTGTATCCACTGAATGAATTAGAGAGTAATGATGTATTTAACAAACGGTAGGTACCTAGTGTGTGTCAGACAGATTGAGAGACACGTTGTTGAACTGATGAGGGGAAAAGAAAGTGAATGGTTCCCCTTAGAGTTACAAATACAGTGTTTTGGCAACAAAGCTGAGTGAGGAACTGACCTCATCTTTCTCCAACATGGCGTTGCCAGATGGTCGAGATGATCGCTTTTGGGTCTAGATTGCCTCTTCAATGGGGAGGGTTTAGACTAAGCTTTGGCCACTCAGAATTAAATGAAATATTACAGTTGATAAACTCAAAGAGAGATCTTTATAGGTAAGGTTTGTTTTAGTCTCCTAAAATTCTAATAATTACTCTTCTTTGAATCACTTCTCAGTGAAAGTATCTAAGTTGAGCTGTATGTTTAAAAATCAAATACAGTGAAAACAGAGGTTATACCATGAGGGAAGAACATACAAAAGAAACAAAAAAAATCACATAGTACATTATAAGTACATTAAAAAACAACAGCAAGAAAGATAAAACCTCTTGTGTCCCTATCTTGGGATTCGTTTCGCTTAGCATCATCGTGTATTTGATTCCAGCGCCCTGCATCTTGTATATACATTTTTCTAATTTGGGGAGGGAAAGGGAAATGACAAATGCTGAAATAAGGATATCGGTTGAC
Source organism: Dipodomys spectabilis (assembly GCF_019054845.1). Taxonomy (NCBI): domain Eukaryota; kingdom Metazoa; phylum Chordata; class Mammalia; order Rodentia; family Heteromyidae; genus Dipodomys; species Dipodomys spectabilis. Next base: position 13,254,143 of record NW_024870950.1, read on the forward strand.
CCAGTGTAACAATGAGATGTAGAAGACACTATGTTGAAAATAAATTTTACAACTTCGTGCAGAAGAGAGGAAGGAGTTGGGAAGGTGGGGAGAGAAGGGATGGTAGGAGAAAAACAAAGGAGAGGGTAACAATGCTTGTTAGGAAATGTACTCATTATCTTACTCATGTAACTGTGACCCCTCTGTACATTATCTTTACCAGAAAAAATATATATTAAAAATCAAATTTTACATTTCTTCAGTGGCATGAACCCAGAGTATACAGTAAGTTCACATCAATTGTAATAAAGCACTTCATCAGGGCTGGTCAATCCCCTCAAATTATGTAACCCATTCATTCCTTCACCCTCTCCCTCTCTACCTCCCTCACTTCCTTCCCCCCCCCACCTCTCCCTCATGTTCTCATGTTTTATAGAGTTGTGCTGTATCATTGTGCTGGTTACCTTGGATATGGAAACCAAGATGTTACTGATTGCATCTTCCTGAATAGGTAGGATTACAGCTGTGAGGTATTGGTCCCTGACTAAACCCCAGATTTTGGTAGAGTATTTCATTTAACCATTCTAGAGGTTTTTATTTTCTGCCACATATGAAAAGTCTCCTCTCTTATCTTTTAAGGAGCCTTCTTTGAATCAAATGAGGGAATTTTGTTCTCAATTGCTGAAAGATATTTGAAAATAATTCAGATAGCAATTGTTTAACAGATCATGTTTTAATTCACTCTCTATTCTTATGTTCTGTTTGCCCTATTTCAAGCACACAAGCCTTCCTGTTTTGGTGTTTTCTTCATTGTAGAACTTTTCTGGTGTTTTTTTTTTTTTTTTTTTTGGTCTGGAGTATGTGCTAATTCCCTTTTCCAATTTCATGTATCAACTACTTTTCAACTCAGTACTTTACTAAAGTAATCTCTGTGACTGAGTAGAAATCAGATTCACTCTATGTTTGTGTATGTTTCTTTACCCTGCACTGTCTCTTCTATTGGAGATATTGAAATCCAATTATCTCATTATACAATAATTGATAAATGTCTTTCCTGATAGACTATAAATCCATAGAAACAATACTAAAGATTTTTTTCTACTAGCATATCCCTAGTACATGGCCCAGCATCTAGTACTAGTTTGTTGGATATTTATTGTGTAACAGTGAACATATATATGGTCGTACAAATGAATGAATGCCTTACTGGATCTCTATATTTAGAGAGGAAAAAAAAAGTTGTCAGGTAACCACAGTGGTTTACACAGTAACACATGATTAGTCTTTAAATAAAGAACAAGAGAAATAGCATATTTGGAGAGTATTTAGGTGGGGTGCAGGGAGCATGTTTTACTTCTTTATTTCTTTTATTATATTTATTTCCCTTGCACAGTAACACCTGTGAACTACTCAGCCTAATTAGCATCACCTGGAAGTGATTGCTTAAGGAGAGCCTGTGAATTAAGTTCTTGATTGAATGACTACTCACGATCTTTTTTATTTTTTTTCCAAACATCTTTCTCTTTGTAAATAATCTGTGAGGATTTTTGTTTTTGCACTCTCGTTCTCTCATTTGTGGAAGTTGACAATTGGCTTTATGTTTTGCCTTTGAATCGGCAGAAAGCACGCTATCTGTCAAAATCATCTGGCAAAGCCAGGGGTTGGCCTTGCAACAGCAAGAAAGGTTTCAAGGTGAAGCAAGGCACTCATGGGGTGTTCAGGCCTGTGTGCATGTCCTTGCTGTGCCCTTCACCCTTGATGCCATCCCTGCACAACACCCCTCCTCTTACCAATTTGCAGCTTGCTCTCCTGCTTATCTCACATACCCATGTGTTTTGGACATGAGGTGAGGAGGTGGAGGAGGGGGAAGGAGAATGTAATGGTAGGTTTGGGAGTGCAAGGGAATTGCAAAGCAAGAAAATAGATGAGAGCAGCAGGAGGCAGTGGGAAGGCCTGCTGAGAATGGAGACAGGCAGCATTTATATACCAACCTTATGTCTCCCAGGCCAGTTTTGGCTCTTGATACTTCCTCGCCATGCTGGTGTTCCCTCTGCCTGGAATGTCCTTGTCACTTGGGACGTTCAGACTGTGCTCCAAGACCTAGCTGAAAAGAAGCACTTCACACTCCTGCATCCATTAGCCCTTCGCCTCTCCGGTCCATTTTGGTTTTGCATCGGATTTAAATATGTATGCTTACATGTTTCATTCCTAGTAAAATGTGAGGGCAAAAGAGTGAAGGGACTGAGTCTATTCCTATATGTATGCCAGGATGCAGGCAGGTTCAGGGTATGTGCTGAGCAAAAATTCATTAAAGGAATAAGTCAGTGTTATTTATATATATTCATATATATATACATATGAATGTATCTGAATATATATTCACACATATATATAAATAACACTTACACTAAATGGTTATATAAGTTTAATACTGATAGGACAGTGATTCAGGCATCAGATTGGAAATGAAGAGTATGTTGAGAATATTGATAATCTCTTCCAAAACTGACTCATATTTCAACAATAGCAAAAGTCTCCTAAGAAAAAATGAACCCCTTGTTGTGTACCCAGTAGCTCATGCTTATAATCCTAGCTACTCAGAAGGCTGAGATCTGAGGATCGAGTTTCAAAGCCAGCCCAGGGCAAATTAAGTCTTTGAGACTCTTATCTCCAATTAACCACCTGAAAACTGGAAGTGGTGCCGTGGCTCAAATGGTATAGCACTAGCCTTGAGCTGAAGATCTGAGGGACAGTGCTCAGACCCAGATTTCAAGCCCCATGACTGACAAAAAAAGAAAATGAAAGAAAGAAGGAAGGAAGGAAAGAAAGAAAGAGAGAGAGAAAGAGAAGGAGAGAGGAAGGGAGGGAGGGAGAGAGGGAAGGAGGGAGGGAGGGAGAAAGAGAGAGAGAGAGAAAGAAAGAAAGAAGAAAGAAAGAAAGAAAGAAAGAAAAAGAAAGAAAGAAAAAGAAAGAAAGAGAAAGCAAGCAAGCAAGCAAGCAAGAAAGAAAGAAAGTCAGTCCTATACCTTTTCTTGGTCAGAATGTAAATTTCAATAGCTATTATGAAAAGCAGTACAGAAATTCTTCACAAAAGCTAAAAGTTAAATAACCATAACATCCAGTTTTCCTACTCCTGGACATATGCTCAAAGGACGTAAGATTAACTTACAGAAAAAAAATACCTGCATGTCTATGCATTTGCAGACTGTATTCATAAGAGCTAAGCCATGGAATGAGTTTTGATTACCTGTCAGTATATTAATTGACCAAGAAATTGTGGTGTGTATGCACACAGTGGAGTTATCATTCAGCTATAAAGATATAAAATCCAATATTTGAAGGAAAAAATATCACTAGAGGAAATCACCTTAACAAAAGAATTCAGATACCTAAAGACAAGTATTGTATATTTTTTCTCCTGTGAAAAATAAAGAAAAAAATGATTGAATGTAGAAATGGGAATAGACAAGGAGGAAAGGGAGGAAGGGGAAAGGGAGTAAAAGGGAGAAGAATAGTGAAGTGACCAAGGCGCAAATGTGTGTGGGTATGCAAACAGTGAACCCAACTAATCGGTACAATTAGCATGTGTTAAAAAATTACATCAACCACAAATTCTTGAGTGGCATTTGCATGAAGTCTTTCATCCAGGAATCAATGAGGTTTTTGTTGTTGTTATTTTTACTCTCCAAGAAGAGGCTGGATTCTTCTATTTAAAAAGCAACCATTTCCTTCAGATTTTAGAAATGGTTATTGCATAGACATTGGTCACTATGTCAATAAGGTCTATGCTCTCTCTGATATTATATACCATATATATACAATACATTATATACTTTTCAGATACATTTTATATATTATGCTACTTATAATAGACATCCAATATATAACTAACATGATATAATAGTATGGCAGTATCAAGGAAATTATTAAATATCAAGAATTAAAATAGTTTATCAAAGTCCTAGAATAACATTTATAAGTTTTACTTTTTATTCATTAACTATTCATGGTCAGTCTAGGGAAAACAGTCCATAGGATTCCATCTCTAAAGAGCCAGAAAAATACTGGGCTGGCAGTTTGGCCAAAATCTTATAGCACCAAAAGAAAAAGAATCCACTTGTTTCTACTTCCTGGAGCTCATTTTTATAACTAATACTTTATATGGTCAAATACACATAGCTATTGTGCCCATGTAATCCTCTCCTAAGAATATCCTCCTTTGGTCTCAGTCTGTGTGAATGCCTAGAGACCTATATGCTTTATCATGTCCTAGAGTATTTTTTTTTCTTTTACCATCCAGTGTGTCTTCTTGTAGATTTGTAGGCACATCCTTATACTTTCAGTTCCTTTTGTCTTGATGGCTTATATGTCTGTCTTCAGGAGGATGAGAGGTACACAGAGATGGCGAGACAAAAGGTGAACAATTGCAGCAGTGATTGGTACTCACTAGACTGTTGAAAATGAACTACACTACTTGTGGGTGAGGAAGAGAGGGAAAAATTAGGAGAGTGTAAGGGACGGGTGCCATTGTTCAAACAGAAATATTTTTATCTGAATTACATAATTAGAACCCCTCTGTACATCACCTTTATAATAACAATAAATAAATGGAAAAAAATCCTATAGCACCAGCTGAACAAGCTACCCAAGCAAAAACAGAAAAGGCCCCAGTAATAGAAAAATTCAAACCCCCAGGAACAGAAAAAATAGCAATAGCTAATAATCAATGGAAATTTAATATATATATATTATATATTCACTGTGAGATACTAGCTATTACCTTACTTACTTTTGCCTTTCTTTTCTACCACCAAAGCTTACTAGATGTAGTCTCATTGAATAAAACTATATATGAACAAGTTGAAGTGAAACTGGAATAATTCTGTAAAAACTTAATACTATTTTGTGAGATCTGAGGCAGAAGTATAAGTTATATGTGTATACATACTGGTTTCATATATATATATGTTTTATATATATATATATATATATATATAGTGAAAAAAATCTCCACTGTTGTACTTTAAGACAGAATCTTGAAACATCATCCTAATTTTACTCATATAAGACTGCAGCTGCTTTTTAATTCTTGTCCTTTTTTTTTGGCCAAATTTAACATGAATGAGTTTTCTTGAAGAAATGTGCTTTTGATATTTGAAGGGGATGTGGCTATGAAGATAGAGACAGATAGAGACAGTAATAGGAGGTAAAGAGAGATAGAATGAGACAGAGACAAGGTCAATGATTGATTCTGAGTGTGAGTGATCTAGAACTGAGCAACCATCAAATTGTACCACCCTGTAATGTGTATCATCAGACTATGTTCAGAATACCAGTTAGGAAATACTCATATGCTATGTATAAGAAAGATATGTAAATATAAAACTAGCCAGATACATGAACCCTAACGTGCGCAGGCCCAACAGTTTCAGCTCTAGTTCTAGCTCTGCAGGTATATGAATCGGCGCGAGCAGCTATTGGGGAGACTAGATTTCATTGACTCCAGATTAGCCAAGATTTGAAAAAGGTATTGACTGTGACATTGCGCCTGTCTTTCTCCATCCCGAAAAGACGGTGCTGTGAGACACTGTTATGATTTAAATGTCGTTCACACTGGAGTAGCAGGAACAAAGCAGGATTTCCAATAGGAGAAGATCTAATTAAGGGAATAATATTTGCTTATTGTCAGCTTCTAATTAGTTTCCCCTGTATTCATGTTTATAAAGGTGTCTCTGTCATAATTACAATTCAACAAGAAATAATTATGTAATATGTTCCATTGTCGAAAATAGAGCTAAAATTTTTGATGGTATTTTCTCTCCTTTCATGGACAACAACAACAACAGTACACACACACACACACACACACACACACACACACACACACAAACACACACACAAACGTACACACATGCACACAATAGAGCTGTCAAATGGTTATACTTCACACTATTTTCTTCACAGTGAGAGACACACATCAATAAGCTATGTGAAGGTCCAAAAATACTATTATTTTACTACTCAGTGAATCTGACTTTTGTCTACTCTAAGTATGTTAATATGGGAGAGATTGAAAGTCCACTATGAGTTTTCCTGCATTTCAAAAATGATAGTTCTCTGCCTGGCTCACCTTCACTTGCGCACATGATCTCCACAAAAGGATAATAGAAGTGGAATGAGCTAAAAATTGCACAGGTATGGATTTCTAACACATGTGAAAAGACTCAAATTATAATGACACTGTTTTAATGGTGGCGGTAAACTGAGATCAAAGAAAATCAAATGATTTTCTGTACTTACGGCTCAAAAGAGAATTCTGATCACACCATTTCACTGGTACTATTCTTTCAGAAAGTTTGTTAAATTCGTTCAGGAACTTGTAAGTTTCTCTATACTAGATCCCTTCCAGTTCTCTTTCCTTCTCTCTCACATGCCCTTGATACACTTACAGTTGCTCAGGAGAGCAGCCGAAGAGGCAACTGATAGATGTTGTTTTTGCACACATTTCCAAACATTCAGGTGGTTTGTACAAATAGAATTTTCCTTTTTGTTCATGAAAGTTTAAAATGAGGGTGTCTGTTCCTGATTAAATGGCAACTTTTCTATTCATGATAAGTCAGATCCCAGGGTGATGTTAATCACCAAATTCTCACATTTCGCTGGAAACCAAAATACAGACTTTGGAGAATAAGATTACATGTAGGGAAATTCTGGCCCAGAATTTTAATCACTCAAGTTTGATTTCCATTGACAAGAACTAATTCACAAACTATTTTCTTTTTTTATAATAAGTTTTTTATTGTAAAAATACTGTACAGGGGGGTCATAGTTACATGAGCAAGGTAGTGAGTACATTGCCTATCAAGCATTGTTGCCTCCTCCTTTGTTTTTCCTCTACCATCCCTTCCCCCCACCTCCACAACTCCACTCCTCCCCACCCCCACAACCCCTAGCCTAAATTGTAAAGTTCGTTTTTCAACATGGTGTCTTGTACATCTCATTGTTACAATGGGTCAACCTGTATCCCTATTTAAACATTTTGTTCTTTCCCTTCCACTCCCCAAATTAGACCCACATCAAATAGAGTGAAAACAGGGGTTATACCATGGGGGACGAACATACAAAGCAACAAAAAAAATCAGTGGTACATTATAAATATGTTAGAAACAATAACAAGAAAGAAAAAACCACTTGTGTCCCTATCTTGGGGTTCATTTCGCTTAACATCATCTTATCTGGTCATATTTACATAGTTTTTGACCTTTTCTGCTTGCCCCAGACATATACTAGCACAAACTATTTTCTTAGGAATCATAGTTTCTTATTGAGTAAACTTCTCCCAGGGATAAAGCTGGAGCAACTTCTTCCAACCATCCTTTCTTCATCTCTGAATTCCTCTCCGACATTTTGCATGCATGGAAAATTCTCATCTGCCTCCAAACTGCATCCAAGTATTATTTCTCTTCATCATTTGTGATTATGAGAAATTGCCTCTTCCTTGAGGCTATAATATTTGTAAACCATTCTAAAAGACTAGAGAAATGCTTGCGACCTTGTTTCTCTGTAACTAGCATTTCCAGTATCATTTTATCTAAACTACATGCTAGTTACAACATGTGTTTCTGGGTTTTTAATTTTTTTTATTTCAAGACTTGGCAAAATGTAGTTGAGAGATAAAGAAACCATTATACATCCCTATAGAGTCTAGTGTCTTCTGTATATGTGAAATTTCAAGGTTTTTTTTTCTTTTTGTAACTCAGATGTAAAGCTATAAATCTAAACCATCAAATTATGCAGGCATTTAACTTCTGGTTGTAGTAGCCAGAAAAGGAACATAGAAACAAAATAAAAGAAGAAAATTTGAACCCCATGTTTTACGAATGATTAACATAAACATAGCAATAGTACCTCAGTGAGGTAGATACATGAAGCTAATTTTCTAAATGGATAAATTATTGCTATGAAAATGTTAGTAATTTGATCTTGGTTATAGGAGAGTGACTAAAAATTTTAAGTTCAGATTTTGGCAGACTCTCTCTTCTTTCATACCAGACCCTGGTGATGAGTGAGTTTTTATGGACATGTGGTTGGATTCTAACTCTGCTGGAGAATTCTTGCCATACTCCACCACTCTCTCACAAGTCACAAAGACACATTAGATAGTGAAACTCCTTGATATGTATGAATGCAAGTGGTTCTATTTTATAAAACAAATGAATTGCCCAGAGCCTGTATGCATTTATTGTTCAAAGATTTGAGGACCTTCTGTTGTACCAGATGTCATTTTTTTTTTCATCAGGAAAGAGTTCTAAGCCACATCTAGAAGAGAAGAGCATGCTTCCTCCTCTTGAGCTGTGAGAGCAGCTGTATTAGCTCCTCCAGATTGTGATAAATCTTACATTTCCAACTACATGTCTGGGTCATGATTAGAAGTAGCTGCTAGAGATTTAAAAAAAAAAATGTATATACAAGATGCAAGGTACCAAAATCAGGTACAATGACAACAGAAGATATGCCATAGGGAAAGAACATACAAAGGAAGCAAAAAAAAAAAAAAACACATAGTACATTAAAACAACAACAACAACAACAACAAAGAAAGACCTCTTGTGTCCATATCTTGGGGTCCATTTCATTTAGCATCATGTTATATGGTCATATGTACATAGCTTTTGACTTTCCTGCTCTTCTGATAAAATGATCCTACGTGTATACTAATTATTGCAAATGAGGGAAACCATGGGATCTATATTCCTTTGGGGCTGGCTTACTTCACTTAATATCATTTTTTTTCAAATCTTCCCATTTTCTAACAAATGGGGCTGTGTCATTCTTTCTGTTGGGAGGGGAAAGGGAATAACAAAATGCTGAAACAAGGACACAGGGTGACCCATTGCAACAATGATACCTAGAAGACGCTATACTGGAAATGAACTTTACAACTTTTGGTAGAGGAAGGAGTGAGAGGGGTGGGGGAAGGAATGGGAGAACAACAAAAGAGGGGGTAACAATGCTCGACAAGAAATGTGCTCATGACCTTACTCGTGCAACTGTAACCCCTCTGTACAGCATCTTTACAATAAAATAAAATTTAAAAAAAAAACACAGAAACACGCTTTTGCTGAGATTGTTACCATGATTGACAGGAGTCATTATGTAGGACTGACATCATCATTCTTATAGATTCGATGGGATTTTTCCCAGCTCGCCACACCAAGGAGCCTCTGAGACTGATCGTGGTTAGTCCTCTTGACAGATGACCTCTGAGAGCTGTACTAATATTGCATGGAGCCTCCTTTTATTTTCATTTTCTTTTTCGGCATGTATGTGTGTCACTCCTGGGACTTGGAATTTAGGGCCCAGCTGCTCTCACTTAGCTTTTTTTTTTTTTCCTTCTTAAGATGGTCACTCTTCCTCTCATCCCAGCTTTTTTAGAGATTCATTGAAGGGATAAGTCTTGCAGACTTTCCTGCACGGTCTGTCCAAAGTGTGAACCCTCGGGAGCAAGGATTACAGGCATAACCCTAGCTCAAACCCTAGTTCTCAAACCGAATGTTGTTGACTCAGATCATTGGGTTCAATCTAATTTTCAGGCGGGCCTGAGAATGTGTATTGTTAACAAGGGATCCCGTAGTGGTAATAGTTCTGCTTTCGACTGTTCTCTGTGAAGCACTTCTTCACACACTGGTTTAGAGCACAGGCTTTAAAACCACACTCCCAGGCACCAAAACATTTGCCTTTCCTGTAAAGGTTTCTTGTAAGTTTCTTAAGCAGTTTGAAGCATGGCTACTTCTTTGCCAAATGGGAATAAAAATAGGATTCATAAGAATAAGAACAATTCAGAATAGGAATTTAATAAACCAACCACTGGAAGCTCTAGTCTGTAATCCTAGCAACTCAAGAGGATGAAATCTGAGGATCTCGGTTACAAGCCATACTGGCAGGAAAGTCCACGAGACACTTCACTTGCATTAATTAGCAAAAACCTGAAAATAAAGCTGTGGCTCAAGTGGTAGAATGTCAGCCTTGAGTGAATAAGCTAAAAGAAAGCATAAGACACTGAGTTCAAACTTCAACACAAATATTCAATAATAATTATTAATAATGATGATGATGATTATTCATAATCACAAATAACTATTGCTCTTGGGTGCATTGAGAATTCCTGAGGAATTATGGCTTTCATTTTTGGGGAATACAATTAAGTGACATTTTAAAAAATTGCTGGGTCTCTTCCAATGACATTATACTAAAATATACCTGCAGGGAGTAGCTACCAGTAAACTAACCAAGGAATTGAAGATTAGCAATTTTGTTTCCACGTCTTTCCTTCATTGGTGTGGAAGTGAGGACCTAGAAAACTGAGGTTAATTCATACCCCATCAACTTCCTTGTTATATCCCGTTGCTTTCCTTACCAATACCTGGAACAAGTGGTCCCCAGACATCCCTACCACATGGAAGCCCATCGCTTGCTTTGGCCATTCAGTGGGAAATGTTTGAATGTACTGCATCACATGATACATTCCCTTTTCTGTAATGACGTTTCCTCAGCTTTCCTTCCTGATCCATGTGTGCAGGTCACACATGAGCACCGAGAGAAACAACTCTCTTGGTCCTTTCTGCTTCAGAAATGGACATCTCTTCCTTAAGGAAGAAGAGTCACACATACAAGTCCACAAATGCTAGGTGTTGATAAAGGATCTAAACTATTCATGATGTTTCCAAAGTCATTCCTGTTGGAATTTTTTGATTGATAAATGTTAACTCTCATACTTATTGTTATTCATTCCTTCGGTCCTGTGTCTGAGAACACCTTCCCCAGGAAGAATAGCCCTCCTTCCACATTCCTTCATCAAGTACCACATGAGAATGCTGAGAAACGTTCTGAGAAATGTCAGTGTTTGAGATCCAAGCTCAAACTGGAAAGATCAAAGAGCTAACTCTCAAAGCAGAGGTAGAGAGGCAACATTTTGAGAAATCATTCTACTAGACTGGAGTCTGACAACACAAGAGGAGGTGTGAAAGAATGGAAGGAGACAAAGAAAGATTTTAGTATAATCAATGATCTGGTCCCATTCTTTCTTTAATGAGTTAAAATGATTTTTAAAGTAAAGAAAAAAAAAAGGACCTGCTTCCAATAAAAACGATTAACTTTTTCCCTTTCTGATAATAAAATATTAAGTATTGTGTTCATTACAGTCTTTAAAAAGTGAATAGGAGAAGTCCCCCATGTCCGCTATTCTTGGCAAAACAACGGTATCAGAAAGCAGCATCCAGCTGCAGAACAATGATTTTAATAGTTGAACACTGATTGTAATAATTAAGTTATTGAAAAGACTTCATTATTAACTGACATTCTTAAGAAAATGCTTTATTGGCCGGTCAGTTCACTTGAGAAGATGTAATTTTATGATTTGCCTGCTTTTTCATTTTCTTCATTGTTAGTACAACGTCTTCCCTCAATTAATCAAACTGCAACATTATCAAGATTTTCACAGATAGAGTGGGAAATTTCCACACATCTCAATAACTATTTTGGACACTTGCAGTTAAGCACATTAAGAGGCTTATTAGCAAAGAGTTGTGGAATGAGCCTCAATTAGTGAATTAGACTGTATTCATTACACTTCACCAAATGCTCATTAACAGATTGTTTGATTTTTTTTTGCCCATGATTGGGGGAAAAAAAAAGAATGCTGGGGAGCTAGGGAGGTAGCCTGCCTTAGAAGCAATATAAAAATGAATCCACGTCACATGATAATCTTTTTCTTGCAGCTGCCTATATGTAGTTATAGTCTTGTAGTGTATACTTATAATCCTTATCAATGTGCTTGTAGTCTTTATTAATAGTTATATTGTTTGATACAATCTATTAGAAAGATGGGCTAGTTCTTCCATACCATTGATGCATCTATTTGGACTGTTTTCTTATTGTTGATTTTCTTTTTATAAGTGCCTTTTATTTAAAAGAGGAAAAAGATAGATTAAAAATGCACACATGTCTTCTGTAAGAAAAATTGCATTAATTTGACACTTATTTTGGTGAAAAAAATATCCAGTTGGCTTCATCATTTTTTCTTACAAATACACAATACTCTAACATGCTTTCCACCTAACCTCCCAGTCTTCTCCTCAACCCAGTGACAGAATTCTGAATGTTCCCTGACCTTCCCCAACTACCTCCTCACTTTTGGCTGCCATGTCGCCCCTCTAAAGGAATCGTGCATACAGAATCCATTCAATTTGGTGTCTGTTTCTTTGACAATCCAGGATAATAAAATAAACACAGAAATTTAAAACAACAGAAGACTTCAACTTTGGAAGTGAATGCAAACCTTATTCGTGAGGATGAAAATGGAAGGTGGAGCTAAAACAGGGAGAATGTAGCAGACCTGCCAAAGAACTGGGAAATCCTCAAGGCCATTTGTGTATGCATACAGATAGGTGGTTCCCATCTCCCGATACCACTAGAAATCCAAAGCACAGCAGGGCACCAAAACAGCTGAGAATAACATTTTGCAAGTAAAGGAAATCAAGGGAAAGTCTGCCTAGTCATGTAACCCCTCTTCCTCTGCTAGCTTCACAAAGTGGAGCTCCCTTACCAAGATGAAATTATTAGTACCAAGGAATAATCTTAGATACTGAGATACTTTAAAATGCTCCAATCTGAATCCTACCATACATTCCAACAGGAATTTGAACTATTTCATAAAACAAACTTTTATCTTCTGTTGCCTTCTAAGAAATGTTGAACTGTTATTTTCTCATGGATGGAACACATATACACAGGTATTCTTAAGTGAAAGTCATCAAGGTAAACATGTAAATACAACAATGACAGAAAGAGATGCAAACAAGGTAGAGTCAGACAGTATGTAAAAGAAAACAAAAAGTGTGGTCTTGATATCCATGAAATGGTAAGAATATTAGGAGATAAACAAGTTAATGTTTCAGAAATGGTTGTGTTTGAATCTTCAATATCCCCCCAAACCCCAAACATCATATGAAAAAGGCTTGTTCCCCAGCCTCAAGCACTGTTGGGAGCAGGCAGGAACCTTCAGGAGTTGACACCTAATAGAAGGAAGTAAGGTCATGGGGGGGTGGGGGGGGGGGCAGTCAGGGCTTAGAAGGGAATATTGGAAGCAGCTTTCCCCTTTCCTCCCTTCTCCCTCCTCTCTCCTCTTATCTCCCCTTCCCCTCTCTTCCTTCCCACCCAGCTCCCACCTCTCTATTCCCCTAGAGTAGTCTGTGTTAATCCTGTAATCTATTTTACATAAAATTTCATATTTGCTATTTTGAACTTAAATTAGATGAAATTCCATATCTTGCCTTTACAATACAATTACATTGTTTTAAAAAGCCCTCCATATCGTGTAAATGTATATCAGCCGATGAAACATATTTAAATTCTCTTTATTAAAAACAACTTCAAATTAGTATGAGATCTATTACCATAATGTATCAGCCACTGCTGAACAAGTTTATGCATATCCATCTATCACTCTGTCTATCAATCTATCATTCTATATCTCTCTATAGATAAATAGGTAGATAGAGAGATATAGGCATCTCTACATATCTATTTATATATCTAAAGATGACTCTGGTGAGTGCTCCCTCATCCCACGCCTCAGTTAGCCATAGCTTTATTAGAACCCAGACCTAAAGGGAGGTCCCTTCATCAAAGAGTAACAAGCCCAAAGCAGAACCTAATACAGAACATTTGAAGTGAAGTCAGCTGGTATGATGTGTGTGCTTGTCTTACAAAGTTGAATTAAGAAGCAGAGATAAGTTGGCAGCGGTGAAACGTGCATCATGTCCAGGGCATAACATTCTCCAGGGATCAGCGAAATTAACATGGAAGCTCTCCACAAGAGCAAGCAGAGCAGTGGAAAGCAGTTGCTCTAGCAGGAGTAACAGCAATGCCAACTACAATACAGAGATCAGAGATGACCCTACGCTGGCTTCCGAAGATAGAACGTCCTGTTTCAACACAATTTCCAGTGGCCTCAGACAACAGAACTCCATCTCTACAAGTTCTCCCAGTGTTCATCTATGAAGCCACACCTTCAGAAGCCCTTTCCATCAGAGAAGATCCTCATGCTGGATCCTTATTGAGATTGGAGTAACTGTAGTGCATTCATGGAGCAAGAAACAAAAGCTCTAATAAATGACAGTATATCCTTATCCAAGTTATTTATCCTATGGGAGCAGTAATAACCCAGGGTAAGAAAACCATGTCACATTCTTATGATGAGATTTAGTGACAAAGAATACCCAAAAGCACCCAGCACTGAAGCAATGCTGATCTCATTTCCTCTGTATACACAATTCATGTGGTAAACCTTTGAGGTTTTAATTTTAGTCACCCACCTCACCTTTTTGAATATATTGTATAATGTAAAGTAGCAAGTTTACTTTCCGTTTTCTTTCCCTTTCATTTTTTTTTCTTTATCCAAGGGTTGGAGTTTTATTCACATGCCCTAATTAAAGTTCCCAACTAGGAAGACATTAATTCCCCAAAGTCCTGCTAAAGCAGCCTACCTTATAATCTGTGGCACATGAAGCCTATTGTACAATTTGGCTTTTCAACCCCTCTTTCTTTTCCCAAGAGGCAAATGTTTTAAAATATTCATTACTACTTCCACCATAGAGATAAGAGGAAAAGAAAAAGAGAACATCTCTGCTACTAATGATGGTCATTTCCTTCCAAAGTAATTGTGAATGTCATCAAACTAGTTGTCTATAATCAGAGCCACAATTCCAACTTTTGTTTTCCTCCATTTTCCTTGGTTCACATGTCAAATAAAACTTTCTTCTTATGGTATTGTTGTGTTTTGAAATAGTTTACCCAATACTCCTACAGTGAATGTACAAATGTAACATGAAATCATTGTGGCAGATGTGATAGTTAAGTAATGATCATACTTGCTGTATGAATTTGACCACCAATGAAATGAAGTCTGTGTCATTCCAATGGAATCAAAAATAGCAGCATGCATTTTATCATTTCAATTAGCTTTGATGTTGACAACAATGACAATGGTGATGATGCTGATCATAATATATTTCTTCTACAGGACACTGTTAAATATAACTTTGAAATCCACAGAATTCGATTGTGTCAAGCCATCTAATGGTACAAAATATATTAATGCCAATGACCACATGGAGAAATGTTTAGAAATTTAGCCTCCTGGTTTCTGAACACAGATCTTGAGAATGTCTTTGTAATTTTAATATTAAATATGCGGCCCAGATAATCTTTCAGTGAGTCATATTAAGAAATGTTCCTATTAAAAGAAGTGACAATGCTGGGCACTGTTGGCTTATGCCTGTAATTCTAGCTACTCAAGAGGCTGAGATCTGAAGGTGTAGTTCAAAGCCAGCCCAGACAGGAAAGTCTGTGGGACTCTTATCTCCAATTGACCAGCAAAAATATAGCTTCAGCTCAAGTGACAGAGAGCTAGCCTCCAGCAAAATCCTCAATGTCACAGCAGGGGCCCTGAGTTCAACCACCACCAAGACTGGCACACACACACACACACACACACACACACACACACACACACACACACACACACACACACACACACACACACACTATGATATATAAACCAGTGAGAAACCAGGAATAAGAATGCATTTGATATAATTTTAGATAGACTTAGTTAAGGGAAATTTGTTTAAGAGAAATACTTTGGAACATACATTTGAAATGAGCCTTACAACTTGGCCTGGGGGAGGGGAGTACAGGGGAAGGGAAAGCAGGAAGAAACAAGAGAGGGGGTAACACTATTTGAAAAGAAATGCACTCATTACCTTACTTAGTAACTGTAACCTCTTTGTACATCATCTTTACAAGAAAATAAAATAAAATAAAGTTTGGAACCTGGGAAAGTGTGTAATGCTGGACTGTCACCTACTTAAAGACTGAAGTTGAGGCTGCATACCTGGAGGTATGTAAAGAAGAGAATATACATCAGCATGTCACCATTGCTATAGGTGAATCTCAATAAGAAAAATGGGAATCTGAAGGAAAATAAAATAAAATAGCATAACTTTGGTAGTAGTCCAACAGTGCAATTTTACAGAACAAAAAACATGAGACATTCAAAATAAATATAGCGCTTAATAATGTTAACATTGTACATAATAGGTAAACCAATAAAGTATTTAGAGATGAATTCATGCTACTATCATACTCAATTTGCCAAGATGATCACTTTAAAAAGTAATATTACATATCTTGTATGATTCACTATTTCCCAGCAGCTCATTACCAGGGCCGTCCATTTTCGAAAGCCGACTTCTTTGGATTCTAGATGCAAAGAATCTTAAAAATGAAATGTTTGCATGAATATTTAATGATGTCTGTACTTTTTTTTATTTTAGATCATAAACAGGGGCATTTAGGGTGCGCAGTTTCAATAAGCAAATGTTGCACTATGCATTTTCCAGAAAGAAAGCTGTTTTCCTTGTTATGCAGCTCAGGATTGGTTATGTCAAAAATATTCTATGAGATAGTCAACTTCCACAAAACGCTCTGCGATAAAGTTACCTGGATTGGCATTGATTTCCTGAGGTTTGTCCATGTCTCGCTGATTTTACGTGTCTTGAGGAAGCATTTGGTCCTCTTCTCATCATTCTACCTGTGAATAAAGTAGGTGTTGGAGGGGAGGGTTTCATTAAGGAAAGTCCCCCAGGTCTGGAAATCCCTATCACTAATTACCTTGCCTTAATCCTACCGAAGCTCTTGGCTGTGCAGCACAGAAATTTCATAGGAAACCCGTAGGCCTGCCCCACTACTTGAATGCCATGCTTCTTTATCATTATTTATTTATATCTAATGTATTAGCTGGATGCCTCTCTGTAGCCTCCGGGCAGGAGTATCTTTCAGCTTAGTTAAGAAACCCATTCAGAGCATTATCACTAAAATAATCACACAGAGATGCCAAGAACATAAACACTGGAAACACATCAGTGCACACATGCACACACCCAGAACCATCCCATACAAAGCAGCTTTAACAAACTCCTGGGGACAACTAAAAACACTTGGCAGCAGATATCAAGAAGATCACAATATGGAAACGATTATTTGTCCGAGAATTTACTTTCTATATAGTAACTTACATTCACTGCATCGTAGGATGGATGCAGTTGCATAAAGATATTATACAGGCCATATCGGAGCCTCCATCCCTACGCGTCTTGAGATCTGTGGATTTATGTAGTCATCAACTCTGGCATGAAGCCGGATACCTTTGTTTGAGCCAAGATAAGAAGTAATCCTAAAGTTGGAAAGGACATACTCTTCTTACAATATAATCTGTTTGAAACAAAATTGAACTCATACTAGTAAGCGAATTTTGTGCAGCTCATGAAGGGTGTGAGGAAAGGATGGTATTCTGCCTGGTACCACTCACTCACACTTGTAATACCAAGTACTTGGTAAGCTATGTGCAGATGATCATAGTTTCAGAGTTAGTCTATGTGTAGAAGTTCAAAAGATCCCTTCTCAACCAATAGAAGGTTTGCATTGGTGCCACTTGTCATCTTAAATTAAGTGGGAGGCTGAGATTCAAAATATCATGATTCCACGATAGCTAGAATAGTTTACAAAATTTTATCTTCCCAGTAGGAATACAATATATAAAGAAGGAAGATCACAGTTCAAGTACATGCTGGGACCTCAAAAATATCCAGTGAAGTGGAGCTCCAGCTGTGGAGTGACATCGGTGAGCCAGAGGCCCTGAATTAAAAATCCAGTAATGCCAAAACAAAGAGCCATTTTTAAAACCATGTTCACTATTGAATTTATCACAACATGAAAATAATAAATCACATTCATCATGATCATGATCATCACTATCACTGTCACCATTTATATCATGGACTCCATTGCCTTCTGTCACTAGTAAAATTTAAAACAATGTGAGCTGGGTGCATTGGTGACTATGGACACAAAGGTCCGGAGGATCAGATTTCAAGCACAGCTCAGGTAACAAGTGAAACCCTGTCTCAACAGACAGGCCAAAGGCTTGTGACACCAGCATGTCATCCTAGATACACAGAGTTTCTCTTTTTATTAATGGCTAAACTCTGACCCACTGTGACCCTCCACCACATCCTCTTTCTGAAAAAGTAGAAGGGAATGAGATGGAAAATATGTTGAAACATGCAATTTTACACTCAGTTCCTAATCGTCTCCTCTACTATTCTTGTTCTATCAGGAACAATCACAGGAAGTGCCAACACTAGAAAAATAAAGAAAAGAAAGAAAGAGAGAGGGAGGGAGAGAGAGAGAAAAGAAAGAGAGAAAGAGAGAAAGAAAGAAAGGAAGGAAGGAAGGAAGGAAAGAAGGAAGGAAGGAAGGAAGGAAGGAAGGAAGGAAGGAAGGAAGGAAGGAAGGAAGGAAGGAAGGAAGGAAGGAAGGAAAGAATGGCATTGGTTTGGTGTGCTTTCCATCATGAGGCTAGGAAGTGTGAAATTCTTTCTCTGAAAGAACACTTTAGAAATCCTGATGGCAAACTATGCATACTTCTGGCTCACATGGCAGCAAAACACTACCAGCTCATCACTTTCAGGATGAAGCTTTGGCTATGAGACATAATGATTCATTGGGTATTCAACGTTTGTTTGGGGAACCACACTGACTTCTCTCTTAATTTGTTGTGACTAAAATGATCGCTATTTAATTCTCTACAATCATCCACACCAACTTTCCTCTAAGAGTGAGGTTTACACCGTGCATTTGCAAAACCATTCTTTTTTTTTTTTTCTGTACAAATCCTCCTCAGTACCCTTCATTACCTCCTGACAGAGCTGGGTCCTGGTTGTGGACTTTTTCACACACTTGCATGTACAGCATGGCTCATAAAGCCTAATGAGAATAAGTTCATTAAATTAATCCCAATAATTAACAAACTTGCTGCCTGTTTCTCGGATGTATAATTTGTGACACAAAGTTGGCAGATGTTTTCAACTGTGGAAACAGAATGGAATCCAAAAAGCCTCTATTTTTTATTTTTTGAGAAATGAAAACATGTCTTCATTAGAAGTTCTTCATCAACTGTACATTTGGATGACACATCAGAAGAAAGAGGCTCATTAGCAATGAGAATATACAAATAGGATAGCAAGAAATATTGCCTAAATGAGTTAGAGTTCCCTCTGGCCACTTTTACTTCCTAAGATGTTCCTAAAATGCAAAGATAGGATCTGATGTTCTAACCTCAGTCATTTTCTTTTTTATGTATGAAGGCTTACCCCTAACCATTCCCAGTGACCACACTCTATACTACTTGCCCAAATGCTTCCTAAAGTGCTCCTTTTATCAAGGCATGCTCCATATTAAAAAAAGTGGGGCCATTAAGAGGTTTTTAGTAGTGCTTATAATTATATGATCATAAATTTCACCTCTAATGCTGTGTCTTTAACATCTTGTCATGTGTATTCTCCAAATTATATCTAAAGCATAGGTAACAGAACAATATTAAATGTCCTCTTTGTATTTCTGTCTCTTGGAAATCATTAACGATCTCTTGGAACTTAGTTTAGATTCCAGAACAGATTCTGGTATATGATAGATGTCCACCACAATTGGAGGAATCAATTAGAAGGTAAATCAATAAAGATTATATACACATATATATATACATTAGATCTATCATCTATCTATGTTTGTATTTAACATTTGCCAACTATATGTTATCTATTAATTTCATGTATTAAACCAAAAGGGAAAGATATTAAAACTCTCCCTGCTTAATTTTCTATAAAAACAAACCAAAGACACAAAACCTTTCTCATGTTAAGTACAGGTATTTTATACCTATAATCCTAAATACTCAAGAGGCTAAGATTTAAGAATCATGGTCTAGGGCTAGGAAGGTGGCTCAGTGGTAGAGCACTTGCCTTGCAGGCATGAGGTCCTGGGTTCGATTCCTCAGCACCACATAAGCAAAAAGAAAAAGCCGGAAGTGGCGCTGTGGCTCAAGTGGTAGAGCGCTAGCCTTGAGCTGAAGAGCTGAGGGACAGCGCTAAGGCCCAGAGTTCAGGCCCCACGACCAGACCCAAAAAAAAAAAAAAAGAATCATGGTCTAAAGCCATCATGGACAGATAAACACAACAGATCTTATTTCTATATAACCAGCAAAAAATCTAAACGTGGAGGTATGGCTCAATTTGTAGGGGGCCAATTGTGAGTGAATCAAACCTGAACGACAAAGTGAGGACCTGAGATCAAATCTCAGTATTAGGGAAAAATAAAATCTTTTCTCTTACTATCCTTGTAGATTAGAATTGTAAATATGACTGTTACCAATTTTCTCCCTTTCTTTCTTTCTTTCTTTCTTTCTTTCTTTCTTTCTTTCTTTCTTTCTTTCTTTCTATCTCTCTCTCCTTCCTTCCTTCCTTCCTTCCTTCCTTCCTTCCTTCCTTCCTTCCTTCCTTCCTTCCCTCTCCTTCCTTCCTTCCCTCTCCTTCCTTCCCTCCCTCTCCTTCCTTCCCTCTCCTTCCTTCCTTCCTTCCCTCTCTTTCCTTCCTTCCTTCCTTCCTTCCTTCCTTCCTTCCTTCCTTCCTTCCTTCCTTCCTTCCTTCCTTCCTTCCTTCCTTCTTTCTTTCTTCCTTTCTTTCTTTCTTGTCAATCATAGGACTTGAACTCTGGGCCTGAGTACTGTCCCTGAGCTCTTCAGCTCAAAGTGAGCTCTCTACCACTTGAGTCACAGTGCCACTTCCAGTTTTATGGTGGTTAATTGGAGATAAGAGTCTCACAGAATTTCCTACCTGGGCTGGCTTTGAACCATGATCCTCAGATCTCAGCCTCTTGAATAGCAAGGATTACAGGCATGAGCCACTGGCGTCCGGATATTTTCTTCTGTTTTTATGGATTAAAATAAATTTGAGCTAAGCAAACTTAAAACAAATAAGTGAATGTTTTATTTCTTATTAATGGACTTGAGGAGTGGATTTTGAATATGATTCCTAAAACATATTTACAATCATCCACTGATATTACTGACACATCTCTGATACATAATATTTTCCACATTCCCTACCTTTACTTTAAAGCAATTACAGACTGTGCTCACAATATTTGAGATTCACCAGGTCTTTTCTTCACAGATGGTCAGTGATACCAGGAGTGACCAGAGAAAGGACAAAATCTGATGATTTATCAGTAATTTGGCAAAGAAAGGCAACATTGATTAAATTCTTGCAGTTGAACAGAATATTAACAAGGATTCTCTGGCTCATTTGGAGAGAATAGAATTAATTCATGAAGGAGAGGGTAGCTATAGGCAAGATTCCATGGCCAGTGAGAAAGAGAGAAAATGTAGATTATAGTTTAAAAAAAATTAACTAGTGAAAAGGATGTTAACCTCCAACTGGGGGAGTAATTGTATTATAATGGTGATGGGAAAAACTATCAACCAAAGAAATGAACCTGAACTGAAATGCTTCTCAATAACAAGTGACTTTGCTTACCTTTTTCATTTGTGTGAGCTTCATTTTGCACACCCCTACCCAGTACTCATGATATAATCTCAGAATCTCAGAAGAGACTAGAAATGGGAATTCCTCTTCAAGATTTAGCCTTGTCATATAGGAAATTTTGTTGTTGTTTTTTTAAAAAAGATTTCTTTCACTATAGCAAAAATCTTTGCCTTCCATGTGAGTCTCACACTTCAGTATCATAGTTGATGCATTCAAAGATAAAAGGAGACAACTTTGATGGATCTTGTTGTGTATTGGAGCTCACCACAAGTGATGTGAATATGATTCATTTCTAATGTTCTGAATGTGTGCAGGACAACTTTGCCAATGTATCTCCATGACAAAAGAGCTGTAGCCACTGAGAAATCTGAGGAAATTTCTAGGCACTGAAGTTCAGTGGTTCCACAGGAATAACAATATGAAATATTCAATATACTCTATCATGGCTTCCTCTAAGACCTGTAAATAAGTGCCACTCCTTCCAGAAGGTTCCTGTGATATTAGGAAAAATGATCATAAATTATTTTGAATATACATGCATTTCCATTTCTTTCTCTATATATGGAAACAGATATGTCCTTGCATCCTTTGATCTAACAAGTTGTGTGTCCAAGGTTCAAAGTAATAGAAACTTGTAAAGGAAACCTACTTAAAAAAATATAGTTCTGTTTTAAGAAATGGATGCTACTGACTACCTTCCATGTTCTTTCTGTTTTATGTCATTTTAGAATAGACTTCACTTTTCTAGTGTCACTTTGGGATCACAGAAAAATCAAGCAGAAAGAACTCATATTTTCATATACTCTCTGCATCTGAGCAGCATTCCTCTTAAGAATTTTAATATGAAATATATAAAATTTTAGAAACTTAGATTGTATATGATATTAACTGAATAAATAAGAAAATCTAATTGCTTCATATAAATGTTCAAGACACATAGGTAAAACACACACAAGTTCTTAAACAAGAAGGAGAAAATATTCATTTACACATAAATTTGCATTAGTATTGGTAAGTGAATGCATTAAAATCTCCAAACATGTGGAAGAATAAAGAAAACACATTTCAGGTCCTGTTTTGAAGCATATGTATAAAGGTAACTAAAGGTTATCTCTCAGTTATTTTCTGTCACCACAATTTGCAACAAACAAAACAAATACTTAAAAAAAAAAAACAGAAATGTGGTTTTCCAAAAGTATGGCTGATTGAGAAGGAAATAAATAATGGACAATAATTATGTATATAACAGAGATCAGTTTGTAATTGGCATTATTTTATAATTTTATAGTTTTTTTTTATTGTTTTGGGGGTCTGGTCGTGGGGCCTGAACTCTGGGCCTGGGCTCTGTCCCTCAGCTCTTCAGCTCAAGGCTAGAGCTCTACCACTTGAGCCACAGCACCACTTCTGGCTTTTTTCTTTTTGCTTATGTGGTGCTGAGGAATCGAACCCAGGGCCTCATATATGCAAGGCAAGTGCTCTACCACTGAACGACCTTCCCAGCCCAGAATACTTTAGAATACCTATAGATTCATATAGATATAAAGCCATACACTTGTTTTTGTTACTTGCAAATATTTAAACATTTCCTTCTTTCCAGGCACTGTGCTGATTATTGAAGATTAATAGAAACAGAAGACTTGTCCTAATATCAGTTACTACAAATTTACCTCTATAAATATTAAAGAACACTTTGTGTTTTGATTTCTAGTGAAAGCACGCAAAGAATTCAGAACCAAGCTTCCTTTTTATATTTGCTTAATTTATTTTTTTAGTTTTTATTTTTATCTCCTTGTATTTGCTTTAATGTTTTTCACTTACCTGAAGCAAGTAAACTCCTGCTCTGTTCTCATGAGTCACAATTAATCACTTGGTGGAAATTAATGAGTTTTGATGTGTTACTCGAAGAAAACATTTAAAAAATCACTGCAGGGGGCTCATAAAAATTAACCTTTCATGAAAGGATGAAGGAATCATGATACTGAATGGTGCTCACCCACCCAGTGTTGGCAATGCCCCAGCATTCTGGCCCACTTACATTACATTGTACATGGATTTGCTCCATGCATATGGCACCATATTTTTAAATTCCCCATGCTTTAATTAATAAATTCCAGGGTGGCAAATCGACTTCCTTCTAAAAGCTAAAATGTTTTGACATATTTTTTATTTTAATTTTTATTTTTTTGTCAGTGGTGGAGCTTGAACTCTGGGCTTAGATATTGTCCCTGCGCTCTTCAGCTCAAGGCTAGTGACCTACCACTTGAGTCACAGTGCCACTTCTGGTTTCCTAGTGGTTATTTGGAGAGAAAAGAGTCTCATGGACTTTCCTGCCCGGGCTAGCTTTGAACTGTCATCCTCAGATCTCAGCCTCCTGAGTAGCTAGGATTACATGTGTGAGCCATCAGCGCCCAGCTTGATGACGATGAATATAAATATATTAATATCTATAGGATGATGAATATAAATATATTTATTTTTCTCTTCATTTTTTTTGTATAAGCAGAAAAAAATCTACTGATTTTTGCAAGATATTTTTGGATGTAATAATTGATTTATCTGCTTAAGCCAATCATCCCTAAAACAGCCTCAATCTATTGCTTTAAACATTAAATGTCACTCCGATTCTCACCCAATTTCCACTAACTTGAGAATTACAAAACTTGGAATAAAAGCCATCTCTGGTTACCATGATAATCAATGACCACCCACCACCCCACTTTATCAATCAGCAAGAGACATGCTGAATGAAGTGATTAACAGAACATTTTATTTTGTGGATCCTTTTTTTTTTTTTGCCTGCTGAAATAGCACATAAGCATATCTTCACTACTAAACTTAGGTTTGAGTAACCTTTATGCTGAAATTTAATATTTATATAGAAAAATAAACCTGACATATGTCAATAAATTAGACAAGTCGTCATAAGCTTAACACATTTGTATATCTGACATCTAGATCAAGAGAAAACAAACACATAACTAGATCCCTGTGTAGCTTCTTGGTACATTTTATTCATTTCTCCAACCTTAGAAGAAACAGTATCTGACTTCTAACTGCATTGCCTAGTGTGATCAACTTTAATACTTTTATATGTTCGAAGTGTTACAGTACCTAGCTACTTTCTATTCATTATGGTTTTGAAGAATCAACCATATTATGGTGAAATTGTGCAATATTTAGTGTTATGTCATTACCAACTGAAGATTGGCATATATATGTGATATATATGTATATATAATAATAATGTATACATATATATGTGCATATATACTTGCACAATATGTGTATATAGGTGTTTAAAATATGTGCATATGTATATATAAGTGTATACACACACATATATATACATATATAATCAATTTATCCAGTCTAAAGATCTATAATTGATGAATGAACATTTTTGGTAATTTCCAACATTGTGTTACTGTGAAATATTGCTATGAATATTCCAATGAATAGTTTTAAATAGGTATTACTACATGTTTCCAATGGATACATATGAAGGAGAAATTCTACTGGGTATACACCAAGGTGTAAAATTTCTATGTCAAAGAGTGGGCATAGGTTTAGTTTTAGTAAATATTGTAAAATTCTTTGCTAATGACTTTTGTGAGAAGACTAGCAATATTTTCCAGGCTTTTTGTTTTCAACTGTAGCCTTTCAACTGCATATAATTGTATATAACTCACCCTCTCCATGTTCAAGCTCACAACTCTAGGCTTCTAAAAAATTTCAGTATCATTGCACACCACAACATCGAGTGCTTTGCTAATATTGCCTTGGTTTTCTGCATCCATAAAGAATTTTCCTTTTTTCCAACTAAAGGGTTATGTATAAAAAGCATTGTAAAGTTGAATAAAGTGGAATGAGACTGGAAAATTTTGTATGTAGAGATAATGTGCATATTTGGTTTTCAACTAAAGCTCATTTATTTCTCCGAATCTTTTGTAACTTTTTTCTTTGCCAGTAAGCAGCTACTGAGCCTCAGAGAGAGTATCGCTTTTGGGTCAACCACAAAAATGCATGCTGAGTTGTCTCTATAGACTAGAAAAAAATCTACCCTGTAAATACCAGCTTTTTGAATTTTCCTGCAATTGATTGTAAAAAAAAAATGCTTAAAAACAAAAACATGCATTGAGGGGTACCTGGCTGGAAGTGGCTCTTTCATCATGATCAAGGAAGGGTGTATCTGGGCAAGCAGGTAAATTCATTGCAGTGTCAATTTTAAACCAGTAAACTAAAAATAAAACAAATTGTCACTTAACATTCTTTTCAAGCCATTTTCATTTCATTAATTTCTTAAGAAGCAAAAGTGAATGGAACTGTATAGTAAGAACAATTGCAATCAGAAGAAAATTGTGCAACTTGACTTACAACTTTTGTCTTAAAACATGGCAGGTTGGAGCTGCTCACATTTTTTGAGGGAAAGTAGGGACTAGTAAAATTTATTATGAACTCTCAGATAATTTAGCACCCTGTCCTGCTAAGTCAATGTATTCTTTGGCCTATGTTCCCCTGGGAGGGAGCAGTGGGAACTCAAAATTTTGAAACCATTTCAGGGAAAGGGAAAATTGGTTTTGTGTTAATTGACAATTGTTCCAGTAGGGCTTTGCTTTCATTGGAATGTTATGTTTTCTGTACACGTAATATGGACCAGAGTTTATAAAGTTCAAAAAAGATGGCAGGTAAATTTTTGATTTTTTTTCTGTCTCAATAAAGCCCACATCAAAAAAATTGAAAGAATTTTAAAAAGAAAAGAACTTTTAAAGACAAGATGTGGATAGATATTAGAAAGTAAAATAGTTTATCTCAAGTTGGATGCCCTTTCCATATAATGACCCAAAACTTATATGTGAAAGTACTACAACACGTATATGTACTAAATATTTTCATTTATGTCAATAGGCAGCAACTTGTGGGGTTTCGTATTACCTGTATTCTAAATATATTGCAAATAATACCTTTATGTCTTCAATTTCAGTTTCCTGATCAGCTTACTAGGAATGTAATAACCTTATTAATTGATTTTTATAAATATTAAACAAGGTAATACAGATAACCAATCTGTCCATTTTTTTCCCATAGGATGCTCATATGACTACTGACAAAGACTATGTTGATATCAATATTGACATTTTTCATATTCTAGACCTTTGTATAGAAGATATTGCTTGGCCTCAACTATTTTATGAGAATAATATATGGCTTACATATGTTTTATGATATGTGTTTTGTTTATTTTTTCTTTATCCTTTTCATTATATACTTTGAAATACAGAAATCATAGTTCATAAGAAAAGGCCTTTTGGGGAGATGAACCTCTTCTTTACATGGAAAGCTGCAAAACCAAATTCACATCCTGAAGTATCAGCCATTACACCCCTCTGTAGCCAAGGGTCTTCCATTTATGCTCATGCTTCAAATAGTTTCGTTTTTTTTTACAATGTTAGGAACAGATGCTTCTACCGTTCTTGTCCAGAATACTCCATTTGTCAGAGACGGCTGCAGCCAAAATTTAATACTACATGGGAAAATAAATCGAGTTACTTCTTCCAGCTAAGCAAAATAGAAGGTATGTTATAATAAATATTTCAGCTTTTCCTGTCAACTTTCAATGCAGGCGTTTTCTTTTTTATTTCTCAGATGAGATTTAGAATAGCAGAAATGAAAATCTTACCACAGCACTGGTGATTACTCTCATGGCTATGTGTATTAAGAGTGCTGGTGCATATTATTCCACTGGCTATGGAATAGTTTGGGCACAGCACTCAAATGGCTGAGGCAAGAGGAGGAGGAGTTGGAATCCAGCCTGTGCTACCTTGAGAGACTTTTGTCTCAGAGGAATAATAGTTCGTGTAGATTCCCAATGGTTGACTTTGCATTGTTTCCAGTTTAGAGCCAATTATGAATAGCATTCATAAAAATTCAAAGGAATGTTTTTGTATGAACATGAATTTTCATTTTTCCCAAGTATACATTATGGAAAGTGGAAGAAGCCAAACTCGAAAGGCTACATGTGGTTTGAGTGAAGTGACATTTTGGAAAGGGGAAATGAGGGAAATTAAAAAGGGCTATGGTTGCCAGGACATAGGCCAGACATTAAGTACGAAGATGCACCAAAGAGATTATTTTGGGGTGATGAAATTCTTGTGCATCTTGAAAGGCTTGTAGTGGAGGATAAAGTACACTCTGCACTCTGCACTCGTAAATCTTAACATTGAAAATAAGATCAAGTTTTCCTGTGTGTAAATTTAAAATCAATTGATGAGGGTGGAGAAGCGGGAGAGAAAATGACAGAGGGGGAGACTTTGAGAAGTATCAACAGACAAGTTAAAACAAAGCCTCTTCATTCAGGGAATCCATGCTGATCAAATAAAAATTTAAAAAGCCATAGTCAGGACTGGGGAGGTGGTTCAGTGGTACAGTGCTTGCCTTGCATGCATGAGGCCCTGGGTTCAATTCCTCAGCACCATATAAAGAGAAAAAGCCTGAAGTGGCTCAATGGCTCAAGTGGTAGAGCGCTAGCCTTGAGCTGAAGAGCTGAGGGACAGCGCCCAGGCCCAGAGTTTCAGGCCCCACAACCAACAAAAAATAAAAAATAAATCAACAATCAACAAATCATTGAAACTCTTCACCCAGCACATTCAGATAGGAAATGGCAAAGCCAGAAAATGAGCAGAGGTCTATTTCTTCCCATATTCCTGTGCCTTCCGTTGTGAATATAACCCAGATTTTGAATTGCCTTATCAAGTCCTATTGTCAAAGGAGCTAGTATGAGATGTTTCTGCTACTTGTTTTATAATGATCTAAAGGAAAAATGGTACAGAACACGTCAACACGTAGAACACGTCTCAACAGAAGATGTATCTCTACTCTCATTGTATAAACCTAACTGAAGGGGCATCTGGATTAGTATTTGTTTTCAGCAGGTACTTGAATAAATTAATACCTCAGATTTGTTCAACTATTTTCAGGAGCAGAACTTTGTGAACACTAACAAATATTAATCAGACCTTTTCCAGTATTCCCATCTGTTCCTCAAATCAGTGTGTCTTTAAGATAGCAATTATGGCTCTAATTCTGTAAAGCTTTTCTCTCCAAGAACCCAGGTTGATGTATGTGCCATCTCTTCTTCTACCCAATTAATCAACAAGCATGCACAGGCCGTAAAGTAATAATGACTGGGAGTACAGCTAATACTAAAAAAGTTAATGGTCCTTTTCATAAAACGCTGGTTAATCAGGAAATTATTTCTCCCCATAATTGATAAGTATTATTATAATTCCTTAGAGATTTACTGAAATTAACAAGTTGAAATACCCTTATTACGTTGAACAGCATTTTAGAAAGCTGAAAGATAAAATAAAAACATGGCATCAGAATGTAGCAATGTTTTCTATCATAAATTGTTTATGGAAGGTACATGAAGACTTTTTTTCCAAGCTCACATTGCTTACTTGGATATTTAAAACCACTTAAAAATTCAGTACTTGCAAATTATCTATAAATACATTCAATTCTCAAAGAACCTGCAATATTAATTGTTGACTGGGGATTTCATCAGGCAGACAAATTATTCAGACAGAATAATGTGTGTCCTCGTTTGCTGTATTACCCCAGGAGGGAAAACAATAAATCCCAAAGTTTAAAGTCACCAAATTTATTTATTGTATAAAATATATTTTTTTTTCTGTTCTACAGTGAACCCAAATGAAGTATTTAGAAATGTATTATTTTGAACAAGAAAATCTCTTTTCTTGGTAGAATTGTTGAATGTTATCAGAGAAGGCTAACAAAGGAGTATGAACAGAAAAAATGTGTTATTGTCTGTTGAAAACCTCACTGATTTACCATCAAGTCCCACTTTCTTCATTTTCTAGAGATGTTTATGGAGAATGGAGATTAGACAGGCCGTGTTCAAGGGTGAATTTCACTGAAACAATCTGAGATGTCAAAAAACACCAAAGCATGTGGCTGGGTTTCCAAGTTTCCTAGATTTAGATTGTTAATGTCCAGTGCAAAATTAGATCCCTTTTTTTCTACTTGGTTTTATCCATTTCCCCATAGTGCCTTGCTGTCACTTATTATTTTATTCCACAAAATGGCAGATTCTGCTAGTTTAGTGTATTTCATAAGAATTTGCTAACTACTCTTTCCCTCTGGCTTTAAATACTCATTTAAGCATTGCCCATCCGGAATGCACTAAGGGGTGTTTATATCAAAGAGTAAAAGAAAGATTAGAAAAGATGTAGAGGTACCGGTCGACCCATTGGAACAATGAGATGTACAAGACACTATGTTGAAAAACGAACTTTACAATTTAGGCAGGGAAGGGGGCAGAGGGATGGGAGGAGTGTATTTGTGGAGGGGGGAGGGAAGGAAAGATAGAGGAAAAACAAAGGAGGAGGCAACAATGCTTGATAAGAAATGTACTCATTACCTTGCTCATGTAACTGTAACCCCTCTGTACAGTATTTTTACAATAAAAAATGTATTTTAAAAAAAGGATGTAGAAAAAGAGTTACAACACACTACTTAGAAATTTAGATAATACAGTGTTGTGAAGGGGGTGGGCCATTTAAGTTATCTGATATTGTAGGTTTTTTAAAATTAGCTTCAAGTAATCATCAAGTCTTGTATTTTAATCTAAACTTAGGTATTTGGGCTCTGTGTTTAGGGCAAGTGATACAATACATACATACTGCTGCTTGATGCAAAATGGGAATAAAATAGCAACATGTGTTCAGCAAGTGCTAGTTGTGTTTATATCATACCATGACCATAAGCACCTTCCATGTAATTTACATGTAGTTACATTACATGTGCACCTTATATTATACCTGAAACTCAGATGCCGTTGTAATAAACTGAAAATGTAGTAAAATGATGGACATGAGGGACACCTAGACAGTCTATATATAGTTAAACCAATGTGCTACCCTGGTAAGGCAGAGGGGATTAGAGGAGATAATTCATAACACTACCTCCTACTACTCCTAGCATGTAGTAGACATAAACAATTGCATAATTTAATTAGCACTGAAGGTAATAATCTGCATGCATGATGTAAAACAAAGCACAAAATTGGTTTTAAGAAGAATCATTGTGTTATAAAATTGGTCCTGAAAACTTTGGTTCCCCAGAACCCCTTTTGATGTCTCTGTTTAGTGGTCCTGACTAAGGGACCAACTTCATTCTCCCCCACTGGACTTATTTGGTAATGTACAGAGAAATTCTGATTGTCATGGCCACAGGGATGCAATTAAACCTCTAATATGTGAACATAGAGGAAATCATTTTATAGTAGACAGACCAGTCATCAGTTATCCTGGGAAAAATACACAGGACCCAAAATACCAGAAGAGCTACTGTTGGGGCAGAATGATCTACATAATTTTATTTCTGATAGTAGTTTATTATTTTATTATTATTATTATTACAAATAACTTAAAACTATTGTTTATACTTAGGTTTGAAAATATATTTTTATTTATTGGAAAAAGGATGAACAATAGGAATTACAGTTACAAAATTAAGGTCAAGAATACATTCTTTTTGTTGTTGTTGTTGTTGTTGGTTGTGTGGCCTGAACTCTGGGCCTGGGTACTGTCCCTCAGCTCTTCAGTTTAAGTATCCTTGAACTCTGTGGCTCTACCACTTGAGCCACAGAGCCACTTCAGGCTTTTTCAGCTTATGTGGTGCTAAGGAATCAAACCCAGGGCCTCATGCATGCAAGGCAAGCACTCTACCACTGAGCTACCTTCCCAGCCCAAGTACGTTTCTTTTTAAACAGTTTTCCCTCCCTCATTTTCTCCCACTTACTACTCCCCACACCCTCCCCTCAAAAGTTTTAAAATTCATTTCCAACGTAGTGTCTTAGTTCAGTATCATTATTGCATTCGTTCATACTTTGTCCTTCAGTTTCTGTGATTCCCTTTCCCTTCCACAGATCAGACAAGCTTATATACAAGACAAAGGGTACAGAAAGCAAAAATAGAGAGAAAAGACTAGAAATCACTGCATATAGCAAATAGAAAGGAATCTCTTGTTTCCAATGCTTGGAGTTCATTTGGATATACTTCATGTTATATGGTCCAATGCACTTAGCAATTGGGCTACTGTGATCTCCTGCTACAAATATCATAGACATATTCTGGTTACTACAAATGAAGGAAAATATACAGCCTATATTTCTTTGGTCCTGACTTGCTTTGCTTAATATAATTTTTTCCAGGGCTTTCCATTTCCTTATGAATGGAGCAATGCCATTCTTCTTGATGGAGGCATAGAACTCCATTTTGTTTATGTACCATCCATTCTTGATCTATTCCTCTACTGTGGGGCATCTGGGTTGGTTCTATATCTTAGCTATGGTAAGTAATGCTGCAATGAACATGGTTGTGCCAGTAGATTCAGTGTGGCTTTGTTTGTGTTTCTTTGTGTAAATGCTCAGGAGTTGGATTGCAGGGTCATATGGGAGCTCTATTTAGTTTTGTTTGTTTGTTTGTTTTTGCCAATCATAAGGAAAACTCAGGGCCTGGACACTGTCCTGGAGCTTCTTTTGCTCAAGGCTAGCACTCTATCACTTCAGCCAGAGCACCACTTCCAGCTTTTTCAGCTTATGTGGTATTGAGGAATCGAACCCAGAGTTTCATGCATGCTAGCCATGTACTCTACTACTAGGCCACATTCCCAGCCTATGTTTAGTCTTTTGAGAAATCTCCATACTGCTTTCCAGAGTTGAACAAATTTACACTCCCACCAACAGTGTAGTAGCTTTCTCTTTTGGTCACATCCCCTCCAGCATCTGTTGTTATTAGATTTCTTGATAATGATCATTCTAACTGGGGTGGCATCTTGATGTTTTGATCTGCATTTCTTTTATGGCCTGAGGTACTGAGTATTTGTTCATGTGTCTACTGGTCATTCTTAGTTCCTTCTCAGAGAAATCTCTATCTTAGAAATCTCTAAGTCTTTAGCCGACTTATTAATGGGGTGGTTGTTCTTAAAGGATTTGTTTTGGGGAGATTTAATGTTTTGAGCTTTAAGTATATTTCAGATATGAGGTCCTTGTCTATTGAATGGCTAGTGAAGATCTCCCAATCTGTGTGCTTTCTCTTTAACTCATTATCTTACAATACACTATTTTAATTCCATCCCCTATGTGAGACAGATTTTTTGAAATGGACCCATATGTAAAGGAAAGTCTATCGATGTTTATGTCTACAACAAACATTTTGCAATTTTTTTTAACATCTAATTACTTTTACTGGAGTTAATAACAAGTGTTTTACACAACTTTATTTTCTAATTAGCCTCCATGAATAATACCAGGTAATTCCACTGACAGAGGTTCTGGGTTTAAAGACAGACAAATTCACTCACAAATGGACATTTTCAACAAGGCAAACTCCATGAATTCTGCAGTAGTGATAATGAGGTCTCGTATATATCTGTACTAGCCAGAAAATCTCCAACTACAACTCCTTAATCCTTTATTGTGTGCTAGAGAGGAGGGAAGCTTACGAAGCCAACTTAGTAATAGCTATGGCAGTAAACACACCATGTTCAGGTTTTGGCCCTTCCTTTGTTTCTCTCAGCCAGCTCCCGTATTAGACTAGCACCCTGTGCTCTAGGCACAGAGACATACTATAATCAAAGATATGTGAGATATGGCCTGACAGGGAAGTGCTAATAACTCTTGGGAAACAGAATGATTCCCTTCCCCTCTGCCCAAAGAGAAGGAGAGAGAGAGAGAGGAAACAGGTGCTAAAAGAATTCAGTGTGAAGCCAAATTCTGTAGAAAAGCCAAGACAATATGTGCTTGGGAAAGAAGGGACAGAGACTGGTACAGAGGAAGGAAAATGGAGTTGGAATTTTGCAGAGTGTGAGGGTAAGCAGTTTTAAATGACAGGTTTGGAGAAGGGTCACAGTTCTGGGGCTCTCAATAGCTTTCAACAGGTAACTTTGAGAATCATTTTTGTAAATAGTATTTCCACAATCAAGGAGAGGTTCGTGAGCACCTAGTCCATAGTGTAATCTCAAAATAGAGACATGGGAAATATTCCCCTGGGTCTTTATGAGCAAGATTATTAGGGGACTTCTTTCCATCCGTTCTGTTATGAAGGCTACATGTGTAATAGTAACTGTTCTCTTAAGGATTTTGCATATGTTAGTTCATTTCTTCTTCACAGTCTTGTAGTAAGTAACAAGCGATTGTCTCCAAGGTTAAATATTTTGTACATGGCAAAGTTTAAAAGCCATCTTATGCACTTGGCTCTATTTCCTGACATAAATTGCTTCTTAATGATCCATTCTTAAATTCCATATTCATGTTCCAGGCCAGAGAATACAAACAAATGTTCCACATATCATGCTATGCATTTCTCATTAAAACTTACTTCAAGTAGTTTTTTTCTAAATCTTTAAGTAGTTATAAGGAGTATCGATTCAATGTGTGAAAATATGAATACAATGCATTTTGATCAGATCACACCTTCCATCACACCTCCCCCAAATTTATTCCTAACTCACCCATCCTCTCAAGTTACCTGGTTCTGCTGAAACATACGTGCATTGAATATTATGTCTGTATATGTAAATTCCTTTTTCTCAATGTCCAATTATATCTAAGAGTTTGTTAAAATTCTTTACCATAATCCTCAGGACTCCCTAGTGATTCCACCTATTTTAAAAGGTAAAAGTCACCAGATGCTGGAGAAACACTATGATATTTTCTTAAAGTTGGGACAATGTTTTCCAGCATGGGTAATATGTAAAGGATTTTAAGATGAAGTGAGAATTTGAAGCAGTAAACATGAACTCCATTCATCTTACATTTGTTAACTGATTTTCTTATCTGCCTGGTTAGTATAGGCACTTACACACACTAACACATTTTGCTTCACTCACATGCCTCATGGTTTAATAGACTTAAAGAACTCTGCTCTAATGTCAAGCAAAGGAGACTACTAGAATGAGCTCTAAAATTGTGGGATTTAAAAAGGACAAAAGACATACATGCAAACAAATTCTTTTCTCTTTCTCTTTCCATATGTGTGTATTATATAAATATATATATGCACACACATATTATATGCATACATGTATATACATATGCTTATGTATGTGTATATATACACATATATGCATATGTATTCACACACGCACACACACACACAGTGTGTGTGTGTGTGTGTGTGTTTTAGAGGATTTGGAGATTGAACTGATCTTAAAACCTTGTACTCCCTCAGTAAGCACCCTACTATTTAAGCCACTGCACTAGTTCTTTAGCTTTTAGTTTTTTCAGACACAATCTTGTAGTAACTTCACCAGTCCTGTCCTTAGACTTAATTCTCAAATCTCTGCATCCCAAGGTAATTGGAATTACAGGGACATTCTACCACATTGCAGCAAGGACAGAAATATATACATATATGTCATATATATATATACGTATAAATATATGTCTATCTCAATCACCAAAAGTAGAAAACCTGCTTACCTGCTTCCAACGGTGTTTTACTGTATCTAATTGTAGCCTCTACTATTTTAATATTGTATAAACCAAGGAGAACTTACCTCCTAGGAGTCTATGGTGTTAATTACCATTTGTCTGTGCAATGATTTGTGTGTGTGTGTGTGTGTGTGAATTAGTCATTTCCCCTAAGCATTAGCCTTTATTTCTCTCACTTATGTTTAATAATCTTTGCTTTGCTTTCGAGAAAACATTTTGCCCATGAAATCTGAGCGCTATTCAGGGGAAACAGAGCTGGCATCCCAGTGGAAAAATCAGTAGGCTTTATGCCTGAGAAGCCCACGCATTTGTGTTAGATAAATGTCTCCCTACCTGGTTTTTGTTCAGCCCCGTCCACCCATATAAAACCTCACAGTTGCCACATCTGTATTCAGCCACAACTCTTTGTGAAAGGGACAGCTTGAGAACCTATTAAAAATACATTGTTACTATGAGTATTTTGTTCCTCTTTGCTACATAATAAGCTGGAAACTACAGTAGGCGAGCCTGCTAAGGAGAAGACTGCTGTTCCTTTTATTGAATTTATGGCCACACAAACTAATAGAAAAATGCATTTCATATCACACAGGTGAACTCAATCACGCTGAACTCGACAGGATGGAATATTTTCCCTACATTTAAGTTGTAAATGGCAGATTGGTTTACAATAAATATCTGGGACAATAAAATGTCACTTCTTGATAGAATTTTATTATAAAAAATAAGCCTGTGGTAAATAGTGCCTTAAATTTCAGACTACAAAAGCTAATGTTCATTAAAAAAGTTTGGAAGTTCCTAAGAGTATCCAGGGGAAAAATAAATTATGCCCACAATTTCATTGCTCAGAGATGATTGTAAAGTTGTAGAAACTGTGCATTTTTCACATATTAATTCTACAGAGTAAAATGTATTTATGCTATTATTATTTTGAAATAAAGGTAAGCATTCATGAACATGAGTCTTATTGCCTACACTTTCTTTTCAGTAATTCTAAGCTACTTAAGAGCATTTACTCACAGTTTCAACTGACTTATTTTCTCTCTGCTTCTTTCTCTCTTCTTTCTTTTCCTTTGCCTTTGTATCTTTACTTTGTTCATTGTTGGAAATGTCTATCTCAACCCAGTAAGAATGGTCAACATCAATACAATACAAATAACTTTAGACACTGGCAGGGATGAAGGGAAACTATTAACCAATTGGTGGAAACAAGTCGTTATTTGAAAAATGAACTTTACAACTTTGCGGGGGGGGGCACGGAAATGGGAAGGGATGGGAAAGGGAAACAAAGGAGGAGGCAACAATGCTTGATAAGAAATGTGCTCATTATCTTGCCCATGAAATTGTAACCCCTCTGTACGGTATTTTCACAATAACAAAAGTCCTTTGGAAAGCAGTCTGAATTTCTTTAAAATGGAGCTTTAAATTACACTACAATCCATCCATACCACTTTTGGGCATTTATCCCAAAGATTATAGGGCAGGATAATTTCATATGGAATAAATATCAACTTTGAGCTTTTTATGTTTGTGTGTGTATATGTATATATGTACGCATAAGTATATGTATGTACATGTATGTGTGTATATATATGTATGTAATATATGTGCATATGAAAATATATAAGTATACATTTATTTGCATCTGTGAAGATTTGTGTTTTCCTTCTCTTCTTGGATATTTCCTGTAAATACTATAATTTTCCTTATGAACCAATTACTTATGCTCCTGCTCCCAAATATCTAAGTGCAATTTGTGTCAAAGTGTAGGATATGAAAAATACACTCTAATTTTCAGTCCAAGTGTTATATTCATGACATCTAACTACTTAATTCATTACATATAATAACTAATGTTTATATATTTTAACTTCAATTATACCTGTTCTTATGTAACTTCAAATTACTATACAAAAGTTTTGTATATGTATACAAGTTATATATATATATGTATATATTTGTGTGTATTTATATATATATGTGTACATAAAAATTAAGTTGTATTTACCAGTTAAAATTGTTGACAATTTAAAATGGATATTTTAAAATAATTCCAAATATATTTTATTAAAAGAATATTGTGGCCCCTAAAATCATAGAGGGGGCAGAGGGTCATAAATTATGTGTTGTAATTTTAACATAACTATTAAATAAATCAGAAACCTAAAGTCCAAAGAAATATCTCCTCCGTGTCTCTCAACTTCTAAGTTGAAACACGCTAATCTTCACCTCTGATTTACTACTCATTTTTCTCTCAGACATCAAAATTATTATAGGAATCCCAACAGATAAATAAATATGTAATACAAATTGCAAAAAAGATACACAGTCATCAATAGGAGACTCAATATACTTTTACACAACAATCAACCTGAACATAATTCACAGTAGTGCTATAGAGATCTACATGGTTATAATTTAAGTTCAATCTATATTGTAGGGCATAAAAGTGGTATATCACAATGATTCTCATCTCTGAGAAATCCAATATATTTTGCACATACAAACAGGTAATTCTTTTACAGTTTTGTAATTATAAGTGTTTATGATTTTATATCAGTAATTAAAATAAAATAATTTGAAATTGTAGACATTGATGGGTTGTTGTTATTGTTGTTGTTTTGGGACGGGGGAAAGGTCGGTTGTGGGGCTTGAACTCTGGGCCTGGACGCTGTCTCTGAGCTCCTGAGTAGCTAGGATGGCAGGCATGAGCCACCAGCGCCTATCATTTTTGTTCTGGTTTCTTACAACAATGTCATATGTAGCCCTGCATGGACTCATACTTGAGATCTTCCTGCTTTTGCCTTCTTATTATTGAGATTTACAGACTTGCGCAGTTTTTAAGATTAACTTCTTATTATTGGGGGGGGGGGAGATTTACTTTTCATAGTCAACATGCTCAAAAAGGTGTTAAAGTTTCTGAAATTCTTTTGACCTTTATATTTAGTAGGGTAATATTGGGGCTATGGTTAGTGTCAGGTTAGATTTAGGGTTGGGGGAAGGGTCGGATTAGAGTTAGAGCTGGGTTAACTTTAGAGTTAGGGTTATGGTTAGGTTTACAGTTAGGGTTATGGTTAGGGGTAGAGTTATAGGTTAGAGCTAATATATATACAAATAACTGAAATGTTTAGTTTAAATACATAATCAGAGTTTTTCAAGATGTCCTCATTTCATTTTAAAGCTACATTGTACTTTGCTGATAGTTCTTTTATACCATATATTCAATTTCATTGTCTTTTTTATGACTTTCTAAGTTCCTAGATCTTTCCATGCTTGGTCTTCTGTTGTTTTTGTTGTTGTTGTTGTTGTTGGTCATGGGGCCTGAACTCTGGACCTGGGCTCTGTCCCTCAGCTCTTCAGCTCAAGGCTAGTACTCTACCACATGAGCCATAGCACCACTTCTGGCTTTTTCTGCTCATGTGATGCTGAGGAATCAAACCAAGGGCCTCATGCATGCAAGGTAAACACTCTACCACTGAACTACCTTTCCAGCCCCTCTTCTGTTATTCTTTTGTTATTTTAAACCAACTAATGTTTTTATATGATATCTCAATATTTTTAAGTCAACTACTGTGTACCAGTTGAAGTTATCATGCATATTTGTACATTTTAGCACACTATCTCTGAGTGGTAGCTAGGAATTTATTAAGAACATCATTTTGAAAGTGAGCATTTGCTTTGTAAATAAAAATATATACTATTTTGGGGAGTAACAATTTAGAGTGTTTTTGTATATACTTCCATTTTTGTCATTGGTAGAAAAATAAAATAACTAAAATACATTATCTGAACTATTTTAAGTTTTTCTGAACCATGAATTGAATATGCCTTTGCAGATTGACATTTGTCACATACATAGATATCAGTTACTCTGAGTCCATAGCATACATGGCTTTGTATGTAGCAGTAGAAAACTCAATTTGCTAAGATCACAGTTTTATGTGGTGTCATTAATGATTGAAAATCACATAATCTTCCAAATCTAGTTTCTTAGCATTTGAATATGGATGTCAATGATACTCTCATTGAACTGTTTGTTTTGATATAAAATGAATTGAAATAAGCATTGAGTTAATGTAAACCTTATTTACAACCCTGGAGTCATTTTCTAATTTCTCCCCTCATGAACTTCACTCCTAGTAGGTGTTCAAAACAAACCATAATCTTCAATATATGAGTTTTTGTGTAATTTCCATCTCATGCAAGTTTCCCTCATATTTTTGACACAAATTTTGTCTATTGGCCATCACAGACCTTATTAGAAAACATTGGCAGTTATATACAATGGTTATAGAAATATCAGATGATGAATTTACTATTTCTTCATTTTAATACTTCCATTTTGTTAGCCTTTGTACTAAAGGTACTTTGGTAGAACACATTCCATTTTTGTAGAATGTTATAGATTATAAAATATTTTCTTATGTAGCAACAAACTTAACCTTCAGAACTTCTTTAAACTTAATAAATCATTATGGAATTGAAAAGATTCTAAGAGCCTACAGCCTGATGCCCTATGAAGGCCATATGATCCATGCACTGGTAAAACTAGAATCAGAGTCTGTGTGTTTCAGTAATTAATAACTGTCAATGTTGATGGACTACTTACACTTTGTGATGCCCTTGGCAAATTCATTTCATTTAGTTCAAAACTAGCTTATGAGGAAGGATTTATTACAGCAAACTTTGTAGTACCTGAAGCTAAAGAAGGTGAAGTATGCAGCTAGTGGTTATAGATACAATAACGGAGCGTCTCAGTGTCAAAACCCAGGCGATTGACCTCAGTAAACATCAGCAGGGAATTTTCTCAAGTAGTTACACTAAGTTATTTTCATACCTGTATTCTGTGAGAATTCTGTTTTTGCATATCTCCACCAACACTGTGAAGACCTCCAGTTTTTATTTTGTTTCATCTCTTACCTTTTGTGTTTGCTGACATGTGGTATCGTTGATGTTAATGAGTCCTTATTCGGATATATATTTTTATTATTTAGACTTTTTAGACAAATTACCTATTGCAATCCTTTACCAAGTTTTTAATTTGAATTGTATGTATTTTTTCTCAAATGTATTACTTTTGCTAAAGATTTAAGAAGCTACAAATATAATTTCTTTGCTAAAGATTTAAATAGTGTGCATTAGTATGTTTGTGTATGTGTGTGTGTGTGTGTGTGTGTGTCCAAACCTTTAGGCTCAATTTATTCATTTTTTAAGAATTAGAGATCAGTTTATCTCTTTCTGTATTTTCTTTTTACAAGTCTGATTCCATTTTTTCCCCTCAAGCTTCATCATATACCTATATCTATCTATATCCATATCTATATCTCTATATATGGACGTTTGAATAATGGAAGGGCAGCCATACCCTTTTTACATGAATGTGGAACTTAGTCTCCTTGAAGCTACCTAATTACATTACATTGTATTACTGTTATTAACTACACAAAGGAGTTTCATTATGATACTTTCATGTATACAATGTACTTTGATCAAATTCACCCCTCTATTTTCCTGCCTTGTTTCTCTCCTTAACAAAAGCAAGCACATTTTAAGGAGTTTTATTATCCTATTCTCGATAACCATTGTATATTTTCTTCTAGTTTACTTTTGCCCAATATGATGTTTAGTTAATGATTTTTTTTTGGTACTGTAATGACAGTTCTTAGTTTCAATGATTATTGGTTTGGAGTATAGAATTTCAATTTGTGGCATGGTTACTTAAGGAATTCAGTTCTTTGCATACATGTATGTAAAGTAGCTGGAGAGTAATCACCTCCCAACATATTTCCCTTCACCTCCCACTCATAATTTTTGATATCATTTACATCTCACAGTTTCTAAATTCTGCATTTTTAAAAAATTGTCTCCATTCTTGCCCTCTAATTAACCAGTCCTTTTTTGGTGTGTGTGTGTGTGTGTGTGTGTGTGTGTGTGTGTGTGTGTGTGTGTGTGTGTGTGTGTGTGTGTGTGTGTGTTTTCCAGTCAGTCATGGGGCTTGAACTCAGGAGGCCTGAGCACTGTCCCTGAGCTTTTGAGCTTAAGGCTAGCACTCTTCATTTTGAGCCACAGCACCACTTTGGGCCTTCTAGTGATTAATTGAAGATAAGAGTCTCATGGACTTTCCTATCTGGGCTGGTTTTGAACAGTGATCCTCACCTTTCAACCTCCTGGATAGCTAGCATCACAGGCATGGGCCATTTGCGCCGGGTTTTAACCAATTAGTTTTTCAGTTGCTCATTGTCTTTTCTTTTCTTTTGCTTTGTTTTTGTAGCTACAGATTTTTACAACCATTTAGCTAATTTCATTGCATACACCTTAAGTTATCACAAGCTAATATAAATGAATTATCATGTTCAATAAGGTAAGACCTTGCCACCTTTGATTTCCTTAGAGAACTTTCTAAGGTTATGGTCTAGTATCATGCAATGATGGCTATGAGCTGTCATCATGCAAGTAAAACCTAAACATTACAAAATCATTTATAGAGTTGATATTCATATTTTTTTCTATGTTCACTTTTCCCTGCCTTCCTTTTCTCCTTCTTGCATTTCCACTTGCTCTTCATAACATTGCAGTGTTTATTTTTCAAAAAAAAACAAATAGAAATTATGTAAGTAAATGTTGAAAAATAGTCTGACTTTTCCATTCTTTTTGGAGGGGGTTTTCTCCAGTATATCATTCCAGTTTGTAAATGATTTCTTTTGCTCTCTTAGAAAGTGGTGTCTCAGCCACACACTAGTGGCTCAAGCCTGTCATCCTAGCTAATCAGAAGGCTGCAATCTGAGGATCACAGTTCAAAGCCAACGCAGGCAGGAAAGTCCGTGAGACTCTTATCTACAATTAATCACCAGAAAACCAGAAGTGGTAGAGTTCTCACCTTGAACTGAAGAGCTCAGGAACAGTACCCAGGCCCAGAGTTCAAGTCCCACAAAAGTAAAAATAAAAATAAAAAATGGGTGTCTCATTTTCCCACGGATTTCATCCTTTGTACTAGAGGTTAGATAACATCTCTTACCCCGACTATCTTTAAGATTCCTCTTTTGTCATTGGAATTCAGCAATTCAATAGCAGTGTGGCAAGAAGGGATCTTCTTATAATTATTTCCATATACAGTCTCTGTTGTTGTTGTTTTTAAGTGATTCTTTAATCACTTTCATGGTAATGTCTTAGATTTCACTTCTAAAAATGATATTCCAGTCTCTATTTTTATTTATTTATTTATTTATTGTGTGTGTGTGTGTGTGTGTGTGTGTGTGTGTGTGTGTGTGCTGGTACTGAGTCTTTAACCGAGAACCTCACATACCCTCTTTTATTTTTCCTCAAGGCTGGCACTCTACCACTTGAACCACACTTTCACTTCTGGCCCGGTTTTTATATCTGCTCCATGTAGGACTCCAGTTATATATTCTATGACCGGTGTTAGACATACTCATACATTTCTGAATTTTATTGTTGTTTTCCTTCCTTGTTTTCTCTGTGAACTCAATCTCTATAACCATTGTACATTTTGTTCTAGTTTACTTTTGCCCAATATGCTTTTCAGTTTATTTATTATTATTATTATTGCTATTGTAATGACAGTTCTTAATTTCAATGATCATTGGTTTGGAGTCTAGAATTTCAATTTGTGGCATGGCTACTTAAGAAATTCAGTTCTTGACAGCGCCCAGGCGCAGAGTTCAAACCCCACGACCGACCAAAAAAAAAAAAAAAGAAATTCAGTTCTTCATAGAAATTCCACCTCATCCCTTTTTCTTCTTTTTAATAAATGAAATAGTGTTAAAGTTCATGGACCCATTATCTGAGGGTCCATCTCCTTTTTGTTTGGTTTTTTTTTCTCTTTATCTTGGTCTGATCTTTGTTAAGCCTCATAAGTTTTGATTGTGTGCTGGACAGGATAGTGCATTTAAAATATTGCAGACACTTTGAAGGATGCTGTCTTTCTCCAACAGGATTTCGATTATTCTCCAAGCACCCTCTGGCAAGTTGGGGCAAATCAATACAGGCTAATGAGAGACTAAGCTGACTTGAGGCAGAATTTCAGTCTTAAAAAGAAAACAAGTCTGCTAACCACCAGGTTACTTCAACTCTTAGAGTATTTTTCTGGGCTTTTCTTCATTGACAGATACTATACTAGGAGGATCGCCTTTTTTGGTACACTGAGTCCACCACAAGCTCCACTTAAGTTTCAGCTACTCTCGATTTGGTTTCTTATCCTCCAAAATTGCATGACTGTGGAGTAGAAAGTTAATGTCTCCAGATGAAAGGTGGATCAGAGTGAATAGGAAGAATGCAAATATGGATTTTGTGAATCCTTCATTTTTCCTAGATCTTTATGGAACAAATGTGAGATATCTCCAATGTATTCTGATAATTTGGGCTTTGTTTTAAAACAGTTTTTCATATTACTTAACCCCTGGTTAAACACAAATTGACCTTTTACTCAGTCACCTGGCTTAGCCAAACAATGATGCCTTTAATTGCGAATGTTGGGCTATTCTGCATTTTATTCCTATGAATAAATGAGATATCTGGTGCATATTCAATGAAAACTGCTACATTGTGTTTGTGGGGTTTTTCTCATATGCAAAAATAAATTTCTTATGAATGTAATTGCTTTTCTATGCCAGAGTAAGTGATCTGATATTTTTCTTAAATGCCTACTGGGTATTCAAAAAGGGCTGAACTGGGGACTTACGAATGCAATAGTTAACTTTAGTTAAGTTCTAAAACACTGCCACTCTGTGGTAACTCGGTAGCATAGCAACTTTTTCCGTATTGCTAAAGAAATGGCTGATGCCTACACATGCTGCTTGTAAAACCTGCCAAAGGCCATTCAGGAATGGGAAATATCTTTGTTTAGTGTATGAGTCCTTCTATGCATGCGTAATCTCCTGCACCTCTCTTCC
The DNA here is from genome assembly GCF_019054845.1 of Dipodomys spectabilis. Lineage (NCBI taxonomy): Eukaryota > Metazoa > Chordata > Mammalia > Rodentia > Heteromyidae > Dipodomys > Dipodomys spectabilis. The sequence goes on from NW_024870950.1 coordinate 13,298,047, forward strand.
TGTCCAGCTTTCTAGGGTATGAAGTATAACCAGTTGGTCTGCCTCTTTGTGAGAACTGGAGCCAACAGGGAAGTAGTAATACTTCGTGGGAACATGAGCACTCCAGTGGGCTCTGGCTCTTGTGAGTGATATGACTCGAAGCTCTATTTATCCTCAATTGACATCAGCTTCATCATCTTAAAAAAAAGATTCTAGATGCAATATAGACCTTGTGAAAATCCATTGAGCTCTACACATGTTTCATGTATGTTATGTTTAAAACAAGAATTTTAAATAGAATTAATTTTAAAGCAAGATTAAGACTAGATATTTAAATGCTCCTCTGAGTGATTGCTCTGAGTCTTTAAATGTACAATGTCACCTTCTCTTCTAGAGTACACTGACCTTCACATTCAACTTCCTGCTCCTAATAACCCTCTGTAAGTATGCACATGTCTCATCTTTTAACTGTTTCCATTTCTGTTATTTCCTACAGCCTACTGAATCTCCTGAAAGGTTGCAGATTTGACACATGGTGTATCTTTTCTCTCGTCCTCCTGTGCAAAGTAGATTCACAAAGGAAGAAATCTTTGTTTGGCTCACTCATTTACAAAAATAAAAAAGAGCCTCAAATAGTGTTTGGCATGGAGCAGTGCCCCAAAGTATGTTTTGAATGCATAAACAGGATGTTAGCATTGTTACTGCACATAGAGAGAGCTTGTACTTAAGGGATAGTTTTTGCTGTTTACCGTCTTGCAAGACGGTAATGAAGAAACAATAAGGAGAATTAAATTGAACTCAAGATTCCTGGTTCCTGTGGCACCACCTAAGTTGAAAACGCCCAAGAAGAGGACGCCTCAGTACAAATCAAACCCCATCACCATCAGAGGAAATGCCAAATAGCAAGGATCTGCAGGTACCTGAGGAACTGCTCAGCTATTAATCTAGGACTGTAAAGGAGAAGACGAGGTTTCTTGTTATTATCTCCAAACCCATTGATGGTGACAAAGAATACAGGCACCCGTATGGTTAAGCTATACAAAAAGCCTAGACATTATCCCAGTGAGGATATTTCTTGAAAGTTCTTGAACTTCACTTGATCCTGGAGTGAGCAAGCAAGAGTAAACTAGTGGGTAGCATCACATCCCGGACCAACCTGGCCCTCTTCACTGGCCACCCTGCACCTCACATGCCAGAGGATGGGTTTCCTGCAGCAGCTGCGTAGTGGTGGCTACCTGTGGCTGTCTTTCTTTTCCTCCCTTGAGTCCCTCTGGGTAGAAAAATAGCAACAATGTGGTATTACCACCTCCACAAATGGTGATATCAGTCACAGGGAAATCCTAAAACATCGCACTGTTTCTGAATTTCAAGAGGAAGCAAGGGAAATTCTCAGCACCAGAGAAGTACAAACAAAAATCAGCACAAAGAAAAGAGTGAAATATAGAGCAGAATAGAGTACACAGAGAGTAGATACAAAGCTCTGGAGTCACACACACACACACACACACACACACACACACACACACACCAGTGATTCTTCAGGTTCAAGGCCACTTGTGATTTTCATTTGCTCTATGAACTCATCACAAATGCATTTTCTAAATTTCTTAACCAGAACCTAATTCAATGATTATACATGTAAATTAAGAAGAATTACTATCATCTTAATATCATCCACTTCTACTGAAAGCTTTTATTCCCAGTTCTGAAACAAGATCAATGAAAGAGAAGGGAAAGAATAGTTTAAAATTACCGAATTGTACACTACTGGGTTACTTTAAAAAAAGGCATTTTAATGGAACTAGGGTTTGAACACAGGGCCTCACATTTGCTTGGCTAGTTTTCTACCACTTGAGCCACACCTCCAGCCTAGCTTTTGATTGGACGTTTTTGGAGTCTCCCAGATCTTTCTGTCTAGGCTGCCTTAAGCCAGAGTGTTGTAGTTCTTAACCTCCTGAGTAGCTAGGATTATGATTGTGAGTCTCTAGGACCCAGTGTAAATTATTTTTCAGCAGCATCTATTTTAATGAACAATTAGTTGATGATTAGTTTTCCACAGGCAGAAAAACACTTGGCTCTGACATTAATTCACTTCAAATCTTGTGTAAGCCAACTTCCCTCTCATTGTGAGTCTTTCCACGTGTATATGGAATATATATATATACATATGTATATATACATATATATATGTATATATATATATGTATATATATATATATATATATGAATTCCAGAGTTCATCACAGCTCTAATATTCTGCCTAGTAAAAAAGAAGAAGAAAAAAAAAGAATTCTGCAGCAATGGCAAAAAAAGCAGGCAAATGATTATCGTGCTGTCATTTAGCTCTGTAATGGGTGAGGCTTGGAGACTGGATCTATATCCACTTGTATAAATATGCATGTAGAGGTGCAAACACACATGCATTCATACATGTGTGCAAACTTCTAATTATATAACTGTACTGGACAAGAAACAACAAAGTGTGCTTGATTTGTTTTGCTTTTCTATGTTCTAAAAGACATTTCTCAGAAAATGTACGTCCAGAGTTTCAAAGAAAATATATAGAACCATACACTGATACATCTAGAATCCCAATCCTTAGTAAGAATGCTTAGTTTAAGTGAGGTAAAAAATATACTTTGTGCTCACAATGAGGCGTTTCTATTACCTAACTAACAGGATTTATAGGGAAAGTGGTGGCTATTGAAGTCAACGCAACACCTAGCCATGTGGAACATACGTATCAACAGTGCTCTTTGGTGAACAGCACAAAGCTGTTGTACTTAAGCAATTTTTTTTCATCTAAAGTCTCTGTGAATCACTTCACATGGATTTTGAACCAATGCCCTATATGAAACATTGTAAATGGCCTTCACAAATCAGGACTACCACCTACTGGACATATTACTACCTGCTGTCTAACCTCTTTTGCCATTTCCCTAGGAATCATTTGGTGTGCCTTGTGGGAGACACAGCAGGTTGTCTGTGAGGTGGCTGTGGTCTTCTCTCTACCCCATGGCTTTGTGACACCAAACTCCTCCTCGGGGCAATGTGCTCCTTCGACAAACCTTCAGTGAAGAAAAAAACCCATCCTTTGCTAACTAGAGAAGTACAACATGTACAATTTCCTCATTAAACCAATAGACAAGGCCACTCAGTTAAATAGAGTAAACGGTTTTCAAAAACCTCATTCCAGCCCGGTGCCAGTGTCTCACACTTGCAATCCTATCTTATTCTAACATGTTATGTACTGCCATGAAAATACCATGAACTAACATTTTACCACCATCCAAGCACCATTTCCTTAGCCATCTGACTGAGGGAGTAACTGGGAGACTTTTAATTCTTGCTCTCAGGATGACTGAGGCATTGGCGAATTCAATTACAGAAGATAAAGTCAGCATAGACAAAGCACACACTCTTGATTTCAACAGAAAGACATGAAACTTGTTCTTAGCTGCAAACCTCATAACACCCATTAAAGACAGAAAGTATTGATAGGAACAATCACAAATTTACCTCTGTCTAAATAATGTAAAAAAATATTGGCATGCTCTCAAAGGCACAGGTGGGAATCATCGATGAGGACAGTGGAAGATGAAATTTAGTAATGAAGCAAAGGTGAGCTTACTGTATACATTTATAATTAAGAATAGAAAATTCTCTTGTCAAAGGAGGATTGGCCAGGAAACAGCAAGAGCAGAAAGCTGTTCATTGTAGTCCTTTGAAGCTGTTACTATAAAAACCATGATAGAGACAGAAAGATGAAAAGAGATAGCAGAGAGAGAGAGAGAGAGAGAGAGTGAGAGAGAGAGAGAGAGATACACACAGAAAGGCAGAGAAAAAGAAACAGAGACACCCAGAGAGACACAGAGACAGAAGAGGAAGAGCAGAGAAAAAACTAGTGATTTTATCTGTATTATTCAGATCTAAATTTACCCTCCTAAAATATCCAAAATTTGAGAGGAGGAAAGAGGTTCTAATTTTACTTGCACTATAAATAAAATTTCAGATCTCCAGAAAATAAGATCCAAAAGGAGATTTTAAAAAAAAAAAATCAAAGGTAGTATTTTCCATTTTAAAATAAGAATGTTAAATACAAGTCTATCAGGACCTCAGATTTCAGTCTTCTTCCTCCATCCCAATGCCTGATTATGGTCAACAGGCATCCTAAACTGACCTGAGTCCTCAAGCTGCATGAGATTGTACAGCTATAATGAAAGGCTATGTTTATAGTGAATTTACTACTGGGCTCAGTTCTATCTTGAATCATCTGTGTGTATAACTAAATTATATATTTTTCTTCTTCTTTTTCTTCCTCCTCCTCCTTTTTTTTCTTCTTCTTCTTTCTTCTCCACCTCCTCCTTCTCCTTTTCCTCCTGCTCCTCTTCTCTCTTTTCCTCCTTTTCCTTTCATTTGTGCTGCTACTGCAAGGAACAATTAATTACTCTAAGAAATTATTATGGATAACATTGATTATTTGAGTCATTGAGTATCATGATTTTATACAATAGCATCACTTTTAATATTACAGGAGAAGAGAAAAAAATCTCCCTTCTGAAATGAAATAGTAGCCTATTTACCTGTAATTTACCTCATTTTTCTTCTGTCCATTTGATTTTTAAGCACTGATAAGACACTAGTAACAAGAGATAAGGCCTGTTGGCTCAAGATGAATTCTGGAGGACAAACGTCATCGCCTCATACAACACAAGATGCTATGTGTGCACCTCACTAAACAAAGGTTATACATTTAATACTAAATAATTACACATTTAATGCAGCAGGCTTGTGGAAGATAATCATAAAGGCTCTCAAAGGCAGACTTGCAAAGAGGAGAAATGCTTATTAACAGCATAAATATCTTAAGCCATTCTTTTTTTTTTTTTTTTTTTTTTTAATTTAATTTTATTTTATTTGAGAACATACTGTACAGAGGGGTTACAATTACATGGGCAGGATAATGCATACATTTCTTACCAAGCATTGCAGCCTCCTCCTTTGTTTACCCTTCACCTCCCTTCCCAGCCTCCCCCCTCCCTCCCACCCAATCATACCCCCCCTCCCCCCCCCCCGACATTGTAAAGCTGGTTTTGACATGACATTTTGTACTTCTCATTGTTGCAACAGGTCCACCTGAATCCTTAAACGACTTGTTTGTCCCCATCTCCTCCACATGTTATACTGACATCAAATATAGTGAAAGCAGGGGTTACACTGTGGGGGAGGGACATACAAAGCAACAAAGAGATAATCTTATAAATGCGTTAGAAACACATGCATGAAAGAAACAAAAACATTAAAATACATATTTGAGGTTTCGTTTTCCTAACATCACATTATTTGACTTTTTCCGCTTGACTCATACCTATACTAGATATTGCAAATAAGGGAAACCATGGGACCTATGTTTCTTTGGGCCTGGCTTACTTCACTTAATATAATTTTTTCCAAGCCTTTCCATTTCCTAACAAATGGGGAAATGTCATTCTTTCTGATGGAGGCATAGAATTCCATTGTGTATATATACCACATCTTCTTGATCCATTCATCTACTGAGGGGCATCTGGGTTGGTTCCATGTCTTAGCTATGGTAAATAATGCTGCAATAAACATAGTTGTGCTGGTAGCTTTAGTGTGGCCTTGTTTGTGATCATTTGGGTAAATGCCCAAAAGTGGGATTGCTGGGTCATTGGGGAGCTCTATGTGGAGTCTTTTGAGGAACCTCCATACTGCTTTCCAAAGTGGTTGAACAAGTTTACATTCCCACCAACAATGAAGTAAGGTTCCTTTCTGTCCACATCCCCTCCAGCATCTGTTGTTGTTAGAGTTCTTGATTTTTGCTGTTCTAACTGGAGTGAGGTGATATCTCAATGTTGTTTTGATTTGCATTTCTTTTATGGCTAGGGATGTTGAACATTTCTTCATGTGTCTATTGGCCATCCTTCTTTCTTCTTCAGAGAAGCTTCTCTTTAAGTCTTTCGCCCACTTACTTATTGGGCAGTTGTTTCTTTGAGGATTTGTTGTTGGGTGGTTTAATTTTTTGAGTTCCAAGTATATTTTAGATATGAGACCCTTGTCCGTTGTATGGCTAGTAAAGATCTTCTCCCAGTCCGTGGGCTTTCTATTGATCTTGCTAGCTATGTCATTTGCCCTGCAGAAGCTCTGCAACCTTATACAATCCCATTTGTCCAGCCTTTCTTTGATTTGTTGTGTTTCCGGGTCTTTATTCAGAAAATTTCGGCCTGTGCCAAGGAGACCCAGGGTTTCTCCTATTCCATCCTGTAATGTTTTCAGAGTGTCTGCTTTGAGTTCAAGGTCTTTGATCCATTTGGAGTTGATTCTGGTGCAGGGTGATATATAAGGATCTAGCTTTAGTTTTCTACATGTAGTTAACCAGTTTTGCCAGCACCATTTACTGAAGAGGCTGTCTGTCTTCCATTCTATTGTTTTAGCTCCCTTATCGAAGATTAGATGGCTATAGGTCTGTAGGTTCATTTCTGGGTTTTCAATTCTATTCCATTGGTCCTGAGGTCTGTGCTTATGCCAATACCAAGCTGTTTTGATTACTATGGCTTTATAGTAGAGTTTGAAATTTGGTACTGATATTCCTCCAGCAGTGTTCTTTCCGTTGAGGAGCGTTTTTGCTATTCGGGGTCTTTTATTGTTCCATATGAATTTTTGGATTGCCTCTTCTATTTCCTTGAAGAATGAGGGTGGAATTTTGATAGGTATTGCGTTGAATTTGTAGATAGCCTTGGGAAGTATTGCCATTTTCACGATGTTAATCTTTCCAATCCAGGAGCATGGGAGGTTTTGCCATTTTTTAAGTTCTGTGTTGATTTCCTTTTTCAAGATTTTAAAGTTTTCATCATATAGGTCCTTCACTTCTTTAGTTAAGTTAATTCCTAGGTATTTTATTTTTTGTGGGGCTATTACAAATGGAGTTGCTTTCCTAATTTCAGCCACACTTTTCTCATTGTTGGCATACAGAAAAGCCATTGATTTTTGTGGGTTAATTTTATAACCTGCTACTTTGCCAAAGTTTTGAATCAGCTTGAGTAATTTGGGAGTGGAGTCTATGGGATTCTTTAAATACAAGATCATGTCATCTGCAAAGAGGGAGAGTTTTATTTCTTCTTTCCCTATTTGGATCCCCTTTATGTCTGCATCTTGTCTTATTGCTGTAGCTAGGCATTCTAATACTAGATTGAAGAGAAGTGGAGAGAGTGGGCATCCTTGTCTTGTTCCTGAGTTAAGAGGAAATGGCTTTAGTTTTTCACCATTGAGTATAATGCTGGCTGTAGGTTTGTCATATACAGCCTTTATTGTATTGAGGAATGTTCCATGGATTCCTAATTTTTTCAAAACCTTCATCATAAAGGGGTGTTGGATCTTGTCGAATGCTTTTTCTGCGTCTATTGAGATAACCATGTGGTTCTTATTCTTGCTCCTGTTGATGTGATGAATAATATTAATTGATTTGCGTATATTGAACCAGCTTTGCATCCCTGAAATGAATCCTGTTTGATCGTGGTGTATGATTTTTTGGTTGAATTGTTGAAGTCGGTTGGCCAAAATTTTGTTGAGAAGTTTTGCATCAATGTTCATCAAAGAAATGGGTCTATAGTTCTCTTTCTTTGATGAGTCCCTGCCTGGTTTTGGGATGAGGGTTATGATGGCTTCATAGAATGTGTTCGGTAGTGAGCTTTCTCTTTCAATTTCATTGAAGAGTTGGAGGAGAATTGGTGTGAGCTCTGCTTTGAAGGCCTTGTAAAATTCCGCTGTAAAACCATCTGGTCCTGGACTTTTCTTAGCTGGGAGGTCTCTTATTGCTGTTTCTATTTCAATGCTTGATATGGGCCTGTTAAGATAGTTTACCTCATCTTGGTTTAGTTTTGGCATGTCAATATTTGCTAGGAAGAGGTCCATTTCTGTCAAGTTCTCAAACTTATTAGCATAAAGTTTTGAGAAGTATTCCCTTATAATGTTCTGAATCTTGCTTGTTTCCGTGGTGATGTTTCCATTCTCATCTCTGAGTTTATTAATTTGGGTGTGTTCTCTTCTTTTTCTGATAAGATTTGCTAAGGGTCTGTCAATTTTGTTGAGTTTTTCGAAGAACCAACTCTTTGTTTTGTTGATTCTTTCTATAGTTTTTTTGGATTCTAATTCATTTAATTCTGATTTAATTTTGATTATTTCTTTCCGTCTATTGGATTGGGGTTTATCTTGCTGCTCTTTTTCAAGGAGGTTTAGATGTGTCATTAAATTGTTAGTTTCAGATCTTTCCAATTTGTTGATGTAGGAGCTCAGAGCTATAAACTTGCCTCTGAGTACTGCCTTTGCTGTGTCCCAGAGGAGCTGGTATTTTGTGTGTTCATTTTTGTTGAATAGCATGAACATTTGAATTTCCTTTCTAATCTCTTCCATGACCCACTCTTGATTCAGCAGTGTGTTGTTCAGCCTCCATGTGATACCGGACTTTCTTTGGTGGCTTTTGGTGTTGAGTTCTAACTTTATTCCCTTGTGGTCAGAGAGAATGCAAGGTATAACTTCAATGTTTCTGAATTTAGACAAGTTTGCTTTGTGGCCTAAAATGTGGTCTATTTTAGAAAACGTTCCATGTGCTGCTGAGAAAAACGTGTATTCTGATGCTGATGGGTGAAATGTTCGGTAAATGTCTGTTAAGTCTAGTTGATCTATGCAGCTGTTTAGATCTGCGGTTTCTCTGTTGAGTTTTTGCCGAGTTGATCTATCTAGTGGGGAGAGTGGTGTGTTAAAATCCCCAACGATTAATGTCTTTGGATCTATATGGGATTTGAGGGAAAGTAGTGTTTCTTTGATAAATTTGGGTGCTCCATTGTTTGGCGAATAGATATTTAGAATTGTAATATCCTCCTGAAGGAGAGATCCTTTAATTAGTATGTAGCGACCTTCTTTATCTCTTCTCACGAATTTTAATTTGAAGTCTATTTTATCTGATATTAGGATTGCAACTCCCGCCTGTTTATGCGGTCCGTTTGCTTGGTAGATTTTGTTCCAGCCTTTAACATTGAAAATGTGTTTGTTTTTACGGGCAAGATGTGACTCCTGCAGGCAGCAGATAGAAGGGTCTTGTTTTTTAATCCAACTAGACAGTCTATGTCGCTTAATTGGAGAGTTCAGTCCGTTAACATTAAGAAATAGGACTGAGAGGTATTTGGGAGTTCCTGCCATGTTATCTACCTTCTTGGGGGCTCCGAAAACTGGGTTCTTCCTATGGTTCTTGGATTCTCAGTTTGGGTGCAGTTTCTTGGCCTTTATTGCGGTCTTGTTGGTTTTCTATGTGTAGGACATCTTTAAGAATCTTTTGTAGGGCTGGTTTGGTGGAGATGTATTGTTTCAATTTTTCTTTGCTATGGAAGGTTTTTATTTGGCCTTCAGTTATGAAGGAGAGTTTAGCTGGGTACAGTATTCTTGGTTGATAGTTGTTTGTTTTTAGGGCATGGCATACATCATTCCAGGCTCTTCTTGCTTTGATTGTCTCTGCTGAGAAATCTGAGGTGATTCTAATTGGTTTCCCTTTATAAGTGATTACCCTTTTCTCTCTGACAGCTTTAAGGATCTTTTCCTTGTTCTGAGTTGATCCTGTGTGGATTATTATGTGACGGTGGGATGTCCTATTCTGGTCTGGTCTATTTGGGGTTCTAAAGGCTTCTTGTATCTGGACAGGCCTATCTTTTTGCATGTTTGGGAAGTTCTCTGCTAGGATCCTGTTAAACAGATTTCCTAGACCATTAACTTCTGTTTCTAGGTGCTCCTCTACACCCATTATCCTTAGATTTGGCCTTCTGATGGTGTCTTCCAGGTGTTGGATAGATCTATCATATTTCTTGGACTTGTCTTGGATGGTTGTATGTTCTTTCTCTATAATGTCTAGGCTGTCTTCAATCCCTGAGATTCGATCTTCTGCATGGTCTAACCTGCTGTCAAGACTCTCTACTTTGTTTTTTATCTCTTTTCCTTCTAGTTGGTCAGCTTTGATGGCTTCAAGTTCTTTGTTGAAGCTCTGTTTTAGGTCTTGTATGAATTTCTTTACTTCCTTAATTTGGTGTTCAGTGTTTGTCCTCAAATCACTTAGTTGATTGGTTATGGTTTCTTTGGGCTCCCATTCCTTCTGTTGGGTTCCCTTCAGCATTCCCTTTGTGGTCTCCCTGACTTCCTTCATCTCTTTGTTAATGGATTCCATGAATGCCTTTAGTGATCTTTGTGTGTTCTCTACCTGGTCTCTCATTTCCTGTATTACTCTTTGATTAGCTTCCTCCCGTTCGCGGGATTCCTGCAGATCTCTTTGAGTGTTCTCAGCCTGCTCACGCCATTCCTCCCTTTCTCTTTGAGTATTCTCAAGTTGTTCACGCAAATCCTGTATCAGTTTTTGAGTAGCTTCCTCACGCTTATGATATTCCTGTATAAACTTCTGGGATGCCTCCTCTCTCTCCCTATCACGCTCATACAGAGTCCTTTGTACGTTGTCAAACTTTTCATTTATCATGTTTGCCAGCAGTGTTTGTAGAGCTGTTTGGGAACTCTCCTCTGGATTATTCATTATCTGTTCTAACCCCTGATTATCAGGATTGGGAATTGAGATACCCGAATTTGCCATTTTTCTTGTGTTTTTCCGGCTTACTCTGCCCATTTGAGATGAAGATAGCACCAGTTTTGTGCTAGAACACTATCTTAAGGCAACCATCAACCAAAGTTTGCATTTGTACAGTCAATAGTCTACAGATACAATCTAGTTCAACAGATACATCTATTCGACATCAAACAACTATATGTTAAAGGACTTTGAACCGCAGAGAAGAATTTGGAAAACCAGAAATTATTAGGGTTAGGGAGAGATGTGGGTAAAAAATAGGAATAGATTGGTGTGGGAAGGCACAGGGAGAGTTAACTATGTCCTAACCACAATGCAGGAAATAGGTTGGGTAGGATGTAAGTAGAGAGAGAGAGAAAAGGGAAGAAAGGGAAAGGGGAATGAAAAGAGACCAGAAAAAAAATAGAGACGTAAAAATTAATGTTATTTTAGAGATTAAAAGACCATCTATTTATAGAGGGATATGAATATGTTGAGAGAAAGGGAGGGACATAGAGGAGATGAGAAAAACTTTTAAAAAATGCTTAAAATATTATATAGGTATAAAGAGGTAGTACTGTTATTAATGAATTTAAGTCTCAGAGGTTTTGAATTGAGTAATAAGTTTGTGGATTAAGTGTGTACACAATGGGGGATAGGGTCTACTGGTTAACTACGGGTTTATCTGAGGATGTGCAGGACAAGAGTTAAGTCACATAAAGGTGAACAAAGAGGAAAAGTTGGAAAGGATAGGAAAGTGAGAAGAAAAGATCAGAAGTTCAGTAGAGCTAGAAAAAAAACAAAAACAAAAAGATAATTAAGAATGAATGAAAAAGAGAAAGAAGACAAGAAAAGAAAAGAAAACACACATTCACGTATTCCTAAAATAAAAATTATAAGAGGAGAAAAAAAAAATTAATGGAAAACAATTATTTTTTCAGAAGAGGCAAAAATTAAAGATTAATAAAAGTTTTAGAAAAGCAAAAAAAAAAATGTTTTTATATATATATAAGGTAACAAAAAACGAAAAAAAAACAAAACAAGAAAAAGAAAAAAAGAAAAGAAGAAGAAGAAAAAAAAAAAAAAAGTTCTTTGATTTTTTTTTTTTTTTTTTTTGGGAGGGGTGGGAAGAGTCCTGTATCTCCCTTTTGTCTGTAACCAGAGTCTGGTTGGAGTCTCTGGTCAGCTTGAGGTCCTGTGGCTTGATTGGTTTCTTAAGTCAGTTTGTTGGAACAGGCAGAAAAATGCTCTGCTTTACCCAAGATTTTGAGATCCCCCTCCCAGGTTAGTTTACTGGGAGGGTGATCTGCTTTGAGAATCACAAAAGAGGGGGATGCAGTGATGAGGCTAGGTTCTGGGTAGAGTTGAGGTCTTTCAAGGAACAGTAGCTTTTCCCTGGGGCTATTTTGTGAAAAAAAAAACTCACAGCACCCAGCCTGGAGCCATTCTCAGGGTTTCTGTTTTTCAATTGATTGTGGTGGCTGCTAGAGGGAGGGGCAGCCTCTGGCTCTGGCCACCCAGCGAGGAGAGCCACTCCAATGGCTGGTGCCTGAGCTGGGCGACCCCTCCCTGGATGGAACTGAGTCTGTTCCCGTGAACTGCCAAATGACTAGCTCTATTCCAAGGCCTGAGCTGGAGCTAGCCGCTCCTCCGAGCTTTGTCGGTATCCAAGATGGAGATCACCGGTGCTGGGGGGGGGAGGGGTGGCCTTCCCTCCTCTGCTCCCAGAGAAGGAGTGAGGAAGCGGGGCTTCTACTCACGGGGAGTCTTGGATCCCGGGTCGTCTCTGGTCTGCAAAGTGCAGGATGAAGTTGTCCGCTCCTTGTCGGTTCTTGCTGGTGTTGAGTAGAATCCGCTCGTCCGCTGCGTCTGGCTCCTTCGTCCCGGACTGCGTCTCAGGTATGCCTCCGCGGCGGTGGTCGCCGCTGCGACCCTGCCGCAGCAGCGGCAGCTGCTCAGATGTGTCTGCTTGGCTTCCCCTCTCTTGACTAACTCTCTGTTCTGTGATGGCACACTTGGTGTGATTCTCTGGCTTGGGACTGTTCACTGGAACTCTGAAACTGTTTTCTATGCAAGAGCTTGTTCAGATTCCAGCTTCTCCTCCGCCATCTTCCCGGAACTCCTCTTAAGCCATTCTTTTGCATCACTGTATTACCCCTTTGGAGGGTATCTCAGACATTGCTACAATTCTTTCCTTAAGGAGGTACATCTTGTATAACTTCTTGATGTAAAAAATCTATATGCAATTCATATCTGAATACCCAATTTCTGCTAATGATTAATGATGAATAACTGGGTGAATGGCAGTGAATTATAAAAAAATCTTGAAATTTAGTTGAAATAAATAGAAAACTCTAACAAATTATTCAGAAGAAAATCTAAATAATAAAATCCAAAGCAAAAGTAATGCTATTCTTTTCCTTATTACCCATAATTTGGCAGAATCTTGACTTCTGATTGGTCAATAATCAATTCTAATCTTCACTAAAATTCTGCAGTTGTTTAAGAATCCAAAGTCTTATTGCATGAGTTTGATAAGGTCTTTATTACATAACAAAGAAAAGACAATGCAATGTATTTATTTCATTTATTTCAATTTACTTATTTGGAAATAGGTAAGTTTTGGTGTCTCAAACTTTGGAGGAAACAAAACATGTTCATTTTGCTATATAAAATATCCACTCATTCTGAGGGAGGAAATTTTAGAGGCTATTATTACATTTCCCACAATATTTTACACACACATACACACACACACACACACACACACACACACACACACACACACACACACACATGTGCACAATAGTTCCCTGCTATCCCATATCCCAAGGGAATTTGTTTCATGAATGTGTGCATATAAAAAATCCATAGATGCTCAAATGCCCTACTATACTCTGAATAATTAATTACACATAATCTATAGATTGCTTGTGAAAAATTAAAATGGCTTATAAATAAATGTGTTATTTTGTTTAGGGAATAATGAAAACAAAAACATTCTTTGCAATTTCAATTTAGACAATTTTTTAAAAAATGTTTTCAATCCCTGATTGCAAATATGTGTATGTAGACAGAAGACCAATGATTATGTAGTTGGTGCCAAAAGTCTTGTGATTATATGCTTGGATTGTACACATGGGTCTAAGGCACATTCAAAGACTCTATCTTATTTAAAATTTCTTTGAACAAACATGGTATACATAGCGCAGATATTATGGATCAAAGAAGACTCACGTTTGCTTTGGAAGAACAAAAATACAATTTAACTCAAATAATCAGCTTCTCCTTAGGACACTGGGGTAAGACTCGGATAGAAGAATTTGTTTAAAACACAACTATATAAGTAGCTACATTACCTCTGAGTTATCTATATGTATGGGGCTCATATTGCTTTCCTTTAACAGTGTTTGTTTTTAAACTGCATGAGGTCTGAATAGATTCAATCGTCAAATCCAAAACACATATTTCTATAAACATTGCTTCAGGTTGGCCATAAATTGTAACCAGCAGGAAAAGAGTTTCCATTTTTATGTGCAGCAAAACTGTGCCACAGGGCATGGCTGAATACAATTAAGGAAGCTTGCGTCCCTAATACCAAAAGCTGATATTGAACCTCTAGTTAACTGGGTGTGGGTTTGTACAATGCACAGATATTTGGAGGTCTTGGTTTTGATGATATCCCTGTTCTCAATTGTTGTCTGCTTTAAAAAAAATGTATAATGATAGGGCATGCAAGAAGGCATTGGAGAAAGGTGATGATGTATTTGTATCTTTAAAACAAGCAGGCCTATTTCAAAATATTCTTGGCACATGAAACAGCCCACATTAAAAAGATTGTCCATGGAGTTGCCTGCACTTGCTGTTTTCAGCATCCAACAGCCATTTCCAACTAAAAGTTTGACTACTTAGAATGCAAACCCTATGCAACTAAGAAACTCCAAAAGAGGTAATGAACCATAAATTATTGCCGTTAGATATTTAATACTCAATCAGTATGTGCTCTCTTAAGCATATCCCAGCGGTATTGCATTCATTCTGACAGTGTGGTACTGGTTCAATTATTTTGCTCATTTACAATGAAAGATTAATGAAAAGAGGTATATTTTAGTTCACAGAGATTAATTGCATCCCTTACTTTCCCTGTGCTAGAAATATTCAACCCATAATCTTGATAGCTTTAGCATCAACAAGTATATGGAAAATTAATAGACTTCCTACTCTTGGAAACCTCAGAGATTTTTTTCAGATAGGAATATCCAGGGAAAATAAGACTGAAAGTTGGCTTTGGGGCTGGACATGAATTAATTTACTTCCTTCTTTACGCGTAGTCTTAGGACATTTTTTTTTAATTAGTCATTATAAAGATGTGTGTACAACGTTTTTATCTGTACATTTTAAGTTGAGTATCAACAAAACAAATTTCCCTTTGAGATCTAAATACGAGGAAGACTAGATATGGTTAGTCTTGGTAGATATTTCAACATTTGAAGAACTGTTGACTGCTAACATTTCACAGTTTTTCCTTCAGAGAAAAGATATGCCAGTGTACTATCACATTTATCTTGGAATTCTTTTTTTTTAAGCATAGTTATTTACCACTGGGAAATCTAGGTTTAAATTTTCAAAGTGCCTTGCTGGCAAACTCTTCTTGCATTTGCACAAACTTGGTGAGGGTGGTGCTGTGCTTGCCTGCACTTGAAGATAACAAGTAAACAACTCTGTCTGGCATAGAGCTAGAATAAGAATCAAAGTGTTTCTAAATTGTATCTGCAGGCCTTTATCTGAGTTGATTTTACAGTTTCTACTGCAGTACGATTTCTATGTTATTTCTATGTTATTCAAAGGGTAGATTTAACCATTTGTCAATTATGTAAACACAGTTAAAATTATATATATAGTTACAATTATATATGTTCATGTATATATGTACATACATATATGTAATATATATGCACAGCCAGGACTGAATCAAATAATGAAAACTATTTGATTGTTTTGTTATAAAGAAAATTACGCCTTTGGTGCAACAACTGATCTGTTCTTATGACTCATTTCACCAAATTGAATTAATCTGGGAAGAGTAATTATATTGTTTCAAAAAGAATTGAGTGTCTCATTCTATTTTGATGAAGTGAGATATTTCAAAGTACTTCTAAACTGGATATTTTTTGTGATTACCTAGTGAGCTCATTCAGAAAGATACAATTCATTTTAAGAAGCTAATCTAGAAATAGTGACCAGAAACTCAGTGCTCTGAGATTTGTCTTCATTCTTAAAAGATTTGGATGTGGGGCTAGGAAGGTGGCTCAGTGGTAGAGTGCTTGCTTTGCATGCATGAGGCCCTGGGTTTGATTCCTCAGCACCACATAAGCAGAAAAAAGCTGGAAGTGGGGTTGTGGCTCAAGTGGTAGAGTGCTAACCTTGAGCTGAAGAGCTGAGGGACAGCACCCAGGCCCAGAATTCAAGCCCCATGACCAACCAAAAAAATAAATAAATAAAAGATTTGGATGTGCAAGGTCTGTCTAGCTTGCATTAATTTCCTTGATTTTTTTTTGCTGCTTGTTTATAAACCAGGTATAGTTGAATTCCACCAAGAAGCTATTAACTATTGGAGACTCTTCTGCACATTTGGGGACTGTATAGTTTGTCTTAAAAAAAGAACTTACAAATTAACTTTCAAAAGTTTAATGTAACAAACATAAGATATAAATATGTACAGTGTAATGCTAGATGAGCCTTTTAACTCTAAGTCTTCTTTTTTTTTTTTTTTTTTTTTTTGCTTATGTGGTGCTGGGGAATCGAACCCAGGGCCTCATGCATGCAAGGCAAGCGCTCTACCACTGAGCTACCTTCCCAGCACCCTAAGTCTTCTTTTCTTCATTTATGAAATAATGAATTTCAGACAGATCCTGATACAACCACTATTACAGGACCAGTAGAAGTCTGAAAATCCTAGAGCTTATTAATTAATAAAATGCATCGTATGTGATCATCATACTTTGACCATGATTTTGGGGAGGCAGAAACAAGCAAAGAACAAGTTAATTGATTGTAAACTTGGATTGAGAGATAACTGCATGATTACTAAAGCACATTACCAGATGTGTCTGTCAGGGTATGTCCAAAGACATTAGAACTCTGGTCTAATACATGGTTTAAACCATTGATGAATTTGAAATTTGCATAACTATGGGACAGTGGTGGGAATGTGGAAGGAATAGTCTGAGTGGAGAAAGTAGGTTGGTTGGAGGAAGTAAGTCATTGAGACACGTCCTATAGGATATGGATATTTCTTGTCCTGATGCCTTCCTGTTGGTTCACTTTGCTTCTTGTCCACCATGGGAATTGCTCTTCTATACCATGTTGGACTGAACTCTTTCCTTCCTTAAGTTGTTCCTGCCAGTCCTTTGGCTACAGTGGGATTGAGGTGGTCACCTTCACACAACAAGGACTGACTGGTTGAAAAAGGATACAATGTGGCCAATAATACAAATAAGGTTGGTGTAAGAAACATCATCATATTTGACTTGTGTTTAAAAGCATGAATAGTGATCTGGGAGCAGATGTGAGGGAATGGATTGTCTCAACACAACAACATTTGTCATGGTTCTAGAAATGTAAACCTAATGCTGTCAAGGACTGGTCTTTAGGTAGGAGTCTATGTAGGAGAAGATACGCATTCCAGCATAGATTAAATCTGTTATTGCTTTATAGGCATAGTAGATCTCCAAGCCTTATTATCTCAAGGGTAATAGAAAATGATGGACAAATATTTGCAAGCCTTAGATAATACCACAATTGAGTCAATACCTATTAAATTGGAAGAGTTCTGTGATGATATATTTAATATGAGTAGAACTCATCATAAAGTAAATGTGAGTTCAATACATTTAAATTTGATGATTGTATTTTTCAGAGTTTTCTGTGCAAACAGAACTATTGGAAATAAGTACAGAAAGAAAAGATTTATCATAAAGAATTTTGTCCCCATCCTGCCCATGTAATTGTAACCCCTCTGTACAATACGTTCATAAATAAAATAAAATAAATTTAAAAAAAAAGAATTTTGTCCCCAACTCCTCCCTCTCCCCTCTCAAGTTGTAAAGTTTGTTTTCAACATAGTGTCTTGTATATCTCAGGTTGACCCATTGTAACAATGAAGAATTTTCTTATATGATGGTAAAGTTTTGGATATCATAGGATCTGCCATATTCAAGCTAGAGACACAGGGAAGGTGTTTCTGGAATTCCAGCTTGTAGCTGGGTGCCCATGATTCACTCCTACACCTAGTTACTCAGGAGGTGAGATCTGAGGATCATGGTTCAAAGCCAGTCCGACAAAGGAAAGTCCTTGAGCTCTAATCTACAATTAACCACCAAAAAACCAGAAATGGTGTTGTGGCTCAAAGTAATAGAGCACTAACCTTGAGCTGAAGAACTTAGGGACAGTACTCAGGCCCCAGAGTTCAAGCCCCATGTCTGACAACAAACAAACAAACAAACAAAAGAATTCAAGCCTGTATCAAAAGACCTGAGAGTCCAGAGTGCAAGGAATAGTGGTATAAATCCCAGACCAAAGACAGAGAAGGATTGATACCCCTCCTAGAGCAAGAATACAAACGGGGTGTGGGGTGGGGCAAAAAAGAGGTGGGTTATTTTTTTCTATCTACTTCTTTCTTCTATTCCACTCCTCAATGGTTTAGGCATCCCTGCCTATAATGTCAATTGTAGATTGAGTATTGAGTCTTCTAATTAACATGGAGAAATGTATATTTTATTAGGAAAATGTTATGGATAACTTTGTGAGATCAACCTTAATTCTTTTATTTCTATTGATTCTATGACCTTATATAATTCATAAGCCTTCTAATTTAATTACCAATAAGATCATTTTATAGAAACATGCTAGGTATCACTGGTTCATACCTGTGATCCTAACTATGTAGGAAATTGAAATCTGAGGGTTACAGTTGGAAGCCAGCTGCAGCAGACAAGTCCTGCTACTCATCTCCAATGAACCAGTCTAGAAGCGGAAAGTGGAGCACCAGCCCTGAGCATAAAAAGGTGAGCAAGAGCTTGAGGCCCTAGCAAAAACAGACAAAGGACAGCACCTGGGCCCTAAATTCAAGTCCCAGTAATCACACACACACACACACACACACACACACACACACACCAACAACACCAACAAAAATGTTTACAGAAACACATTAAAAATTGGTGAGATCTGAAAAATACGCAAATTTGAAACACTTTATTTAGAAAGTATCTAGTATTCTGTTGCTATTTAGTTATTAAGACTGATATACTGATTTAAGGATTAAAACTGAACGTTATCAATAGTCTAAGTCTTCACTCATCACTAAGGAACTTACAGACACTTTCTCCTAGGTAAATATGATATTCTGCTCAATCACACCTTCCAACTGGAAAAAAAAATAGAAAGCAGGTTTAGAACTAAAGGTTTAGAGTCAGAGAAATATTATCTTATAAAAGCTTTAATGGTTCTCTAGTTCATAAAAGGAAAAGAAGGTTTCATAGAGACTTCAATTGGCTAAGTTCTTTTAAACACTATCCTATACCTTACTAAAAATGGAGAAAAGAAGAAAACTGTAAAGTTTGACAACTTCAAAAGATTAATGGCTATCCCCGCAATGCTGCTCCTGTGACAAGTTCAAATACCTCACTCAGTGTTCATTAAACTTAGTGCTGACATTTGACCTCCATTTCTCTTCTGATTGTTCATGTAAGAGTAAATTTGAGTCTGAGCCATGGATAATAACAAATGTTTTAATGTCACCCACTGTTTTAGTATGCTGTGGTCTCTAGAAGAAAATGAACCTTCATTATAATATAAATGCCTTCTATATACAGTCTCAACTAGATTCTTGACTACAATTTAAATACATTTATTTCAAGCATAATCGAATTCTGAGAAAAATTGGTTAGTATAGTGAGCGGCGGCCAGGTTATCCATCCTTTTGAATTTTAATTCTTGGTCCTAAGTAAACCTGAAATTGGCAATATGATTAGAGAGCAAAATCAACCACTGGAATGATCATGTATAACTTGAAATTATTTCTAGCACAGTATCCCTGAGAACATTGAACAAAGAGGTTACTAAAGTATTTGTGACAGCTCATATGACAATAACCCCTGGTATGTGTTTCCATGTCAGGAAATTGACGTAGGTGTTTCTTTTTAACAGAAAAAGGACTAAATGAATGGTGAAGATATTTATTTTATTTTGACTATCAGTATGACATAAATTCCCATGTGAAACTACTCACAATATGTTCATGTATGTATTAGCCATTCAGGAAAGCCATAAGCTATGTCAAGTAAGCCCACCCCCATTATTTATCACTATTTCAGGTTCCATATGGTGAAGACCCCTCTAGCTTTCTTTATCCAGGGGATTTTTTTTCTACTAAAGAATGCCTAAATGAGAAGGCATTGTTTTTTGTATTTTGGGGTATTTTTGTAGAGTACACAGGATCAAATTACTCTGATTTGGCTAGTCATTACTTCCAGATAACGACAGTTACTGAGCATTTCTTCCTCCTCCCCCGCATCCCCATAAATAAAGTCAGTATACCACAGAGTGAAATTTTTTCTAATTAAAATCATGTAAGAATTAGATGAAGATGATGAAATGAATGCATAAATCTTTAGGAAATGTAAGCAAGTAGCCATTCCCTTTTACCTAAAAAGTGTTTGGGACTGAGTATTTTGGACTTCCTTAAATTTTAGAATAATATGCATACCTTGAGAGGTATTGTGGATAAAATCCAAATCTAAACATCAAGTATGACATATAAACAACTTACACCCATTGCCTGGTGATAACTTTATCTTGCATTTTGATCAGTGTTGTGCATAAAGTTCATATTTATGGAATCATCAGAAATCAAAGATGCCACTGCCTCAGTTATTCTTGTGGAAGATCATCATGTCTCCTCACTGAATTTATGTGCAACAACAAATGGTCATGTTCCTAAGCTTATTGTACGTGTAAGTCATTATTAGTAATAAAAATGATACTCTGCTCTAGCTTAGATTTGACAGAGCCTTGGTCCTCACTTTGCTATGGTTGGGAAACGATGGCAGTCTTAAAAGGTAGGGCTGAGTCAGAGGCCTTGGCCTTCACAGAGTATACACCTTTAAAAAGAATTCCTGGCCCATGGGCTCTTCCCTCCATCACTTTGCCTTCATGAGAGGAATGAAATTTCTGTTCCACCATTCACTTCTGCCCTGCTGTGCGTTCCTCTTCATGGACTCAAAGCAATCAGTCCCATTGATACATACCAACACATACCTCGGCCTTCATCAGTTGATCAATTCAGGCATTCCTATAGGAATAATACAGTGACTAGTACACATACCTTTAGTACAGCAGACACACACACACTCACATACTTACACACATTCAGCGTAACTCTGTGCACATTGCACAATACCTGTATCTGTTGTTAAAAGACATCCACAGTTGCAACAATGAGAGGTATAAGATGTTATGTTGAAAAATGAACTTTACAACTTTGGTGGGGGGGCGATGGGAAGGGATGGGAAGGGGAAACAAAGGAGGAGGCAACAATGCTTGATAAGAGATGTACTCATTACCTTGCTCATGTAATTGTAACCCCTCTGTATGGTATTTTCACAAGGAAAAAAACTATTAATAAAAAAAAAACACATCCACAGAAAACAGCATGTGTTTTGATGTCTACTAGATACTATGTTTTATTTAATTTTTTCATTTTATTATTTAATTTGGATAGAAAGAAACATCAGTAGTAATTGGCAAACCAGGCAATGGGATCTTTAGGGGATGAGGGAATTTTTCCAGTTTCCTCCTCTAGCACACACAATAAATCTCTCTTTCATCTCACAATTGACATGATTTCTTGTTGCTGTGAATGCACACAGCTGTAGTCCCTCAATAGGCCCATCTGAATTTTTCATCATGTTATCTATAGGCATTTCCCAAGCAGTACCAACAAGGACATCTTCACCGTAACCATAGCCACAGTCACACCCACTCAGGACCCTTTCAGCTATTCCAACATCAGTCAATGAAAAAAAAACCACCTAGAACTTTCTGATTGATGCTACAACTTCTTCAACACCTACTTCTTAAATGAGTATCTCTTTTCCTTTCTGCTTGGCAACTCTCTCTATCACGGATAAATCTTTAAAATTTTCAATGCTGGGTCTATTCTTCAGCATTTACAACTGCCCAATGAATAGTCAGTTACTCTCAGGGTTCACTTTATCATCACAGATTGTTGCTGGTTTGGAGTTCAGCATATCGTTAAGTGGCATGTGTTCCCACAATGCCCACAGATCCACTATTGCCATACATGATTGAGATTCTCATTTGCAGCTTCATGGAGAGATTTTCTACATGTTCACTAACATCTGTGCATCACTTTTGGCATAGAAATTCAGCAAGATTTCCTGATTCTTATATATATATATATGGGTCATTACAGAACTATACAATGTTCTTAGTAAGAAGGATATTTATAGCTTTTCTAATATCAGGGGGAAAAAAGAAGGAAAGAAGGAAGGAAGGCAGGAAGGAAGGAAGGAAGGAAAGAAGGAAGGGAAGGAGGGAGGGAAGGATGGAGTAAAGAAGGGAAGGAGGGAGGAAAATAGGAATTAAAGAATGATATAATATGCTAGAAAGACAGTAAATATTTTGAAAACATTCTCATTCATTGACTAGGAGTCACAAACATTCTTTTTTTTTTTTCTTTGACGTTTCTCAAAAATTTACTTAAGTTCCATATTCATTTTTCCTTCTGGAAACCCACAGGTATTTTTCTTATGATATAATGTAATATCAGTTGACTTATGCTTCCTGAGTCAATCTTAATACTTAACCTTGAATATTTTACATAAAACATAGCTTTAAAAAATTAAATAATGACAGAGGAATTCTGTTCTGGTAGCTGCTAAAAAAGCCTCCATAAGCACTGATAACCTTTTCCTGTATAAATCCAAGCCATGAGGTTAAAGACCTCATTTTCCTTTTGTAGTATTTCATTAAATTTTCAAACATACACAAAAGTAGACAGAATAGTATAATGAAACTCCAAGATTCATCCTCTAGGTATATAATTAACAACACAGTGTTGTAATGCTTCCCCTATAGTTCTTAACCTCATCCTTTACAAGTTATTTTTTTACCCTCTTTAAGGTGTAATATCAAAACATGATTAACTTGTAAGTGTATAATTTATTAAAACTTAGTATGTAAAGCTGGGGAATTTCACCAAGTTTGTAATATTTCTCTTACCCCTTAAGTCTCTGGTGCCCTTGGCAGACTTCCTCTACTTCTGACTCATCTATTTCAGTGGTTATGGAAACTTTGTATCAATCAAATCATAAAATATGCAATCTTCTATGTATGGCTTTTTACTTAGCATATTTTAAGTTCATCCCCATTGCAATATGAATCCATATTTGTATCTATGGCAAAATGGTATTGCATTTTATGAATATACCACACTTTTTTTATCCAATCATCACTTATTGATGGATTGACTTCTTTGTACTTTATGTCTCATGGATAATAATTACTATATCATACCAAGATGTAAATATTTACGTGGATACTCATTTTTATTTCTCTTGGATATACCCTTGGAATAGGATTGTGGAGTTGCCTAGTAAAATTTATGTTTCAGATTTGAGAACTCTGCCATGATAATTATCAAAGAGCTTACATGTTATTTCTCAAACAATAACCCATAAAAGTTAGTGTTTGGACACATTCTCAACCTTTCTTTGTAGGAATTGGTTAAAGACTTGGACATGTATGTGATTAGAAGGATTTGTTTGCCTTTAAACTTGGATGGCTTTATTATTATTGTGCTCCAATTAATGCTTCATAGAACTAAAGATTTTCTTGGTATTTACTGTTTTTGAAATGTTGAAAGCAATTCACCAGTGAAACCGTCTAACCCGGAGCTGTTCTCTGTAGAAAGATACTCAATTATAATGTCAGTTTCTTTAATTGTTATTGATCTACTCATTATTTGAAATGTCAGCATTTTTGAGCAAGGAGACAAGGAAGAAATGACAGGTTTCCAAAATAAAGCCAAATGCTTTTTTTATTTTCCTGTATCTATACAGGTGATCATGTTTTTCATTTTTTTTAATTTAATTTTTTTGTGAACATACTGTACAGAGGGGTTACAATTACATGGACAGGATAATGCATACATTTCTTATCAAGCATTGCAGCCTCCTCCTTTGTTTACCCTTCACATCCCTTCCCTACCTCCCCCCTCCCCCCCACCCAATCATACCCCCTCCCCCCCCCTGCCCCCGGCACCAACTTTGTAAAGCTATATGACAAACCTACAGCCAGCATTATACTTAATGGTGAAAAACTAAAGTCATTTCCTCTTAACTCAGTAACAAGACAAGGATGTCCACTCTCTCCACTTCTCTTCAATCTAGTATTAGAATGTTTTTCATTTTGACTCTGTTTATGAGCTGCATAATGGCTACTGATTTGTATATATTAAACCATTTATATCTCCTGGGATAAAAACCACTCTACTGTGTGACTGAATTTTTCAGATATTTTATTGATAATATTTGTGACTTCATCCAATAATTTCATTGACAATTTTCTATTTTTGCTGTTTTGTTTATATCTTTTCTTCCAGTGTTGAATCAGGATAAGACTGAATAATTCATAGAATA